>NC_133520.1:29672500-32172500 GCF_049354715.1 Callithrix jacchus
CACCTGGGTATCTGCAAGCTTGCCAGGATCCCCAGGAGCCTGCTTTCTCCAATGTACAGAGCCGCAGTGTGTTAAAGTGTGTGAAAGTTCCCGGGAGAGGAAGGGGTGGAAAATGCAGCCGCACATCCCAACCCTGGACGGCTGCGGCAAGGCGGAGGGGGGGGCACAGAAAGGCAGCCAGCCCCGCACACCGCCGGTGCCCCCAGCACACCCCACTCTGTGCCAGGGGCTCCCCAGCGTCACGCGCGCGTGGTCTTCCAGCTCCTCAACGAAGCGGGCGCAGCGGGGTCCCACGCACCCCGCACCCACTTCTCCCTGCACGCCCACTTCATGCACCTCCCCGCCCTTCCCACAGCTTCTCTGCAGCAAGCGCCTTCGCTTCCCAGCAGGTCCCCAGTCCCAATGCGGAGGCACCGCGGCTTCTCTCGCCTTCTCTCCGCTCGGACCCGGGATCTCTGCGGGGAGAAACAGGTCGGGGCGAGGGGATCCCGAGATAATTCAGGTCACCTCCCCTGAGAATAGCCTGGTAATTCCGACGCCCGTGGATTTCCGGATTACAGTCCCCACCGCGGGCACAGTTCTACACTTAGTTCACCCCGCGGTGAGCGCCAAGCCCCAAAAGTCCGAGTGTCCCTGTTTGGCGACCCCGGGTCCGCCCGCGCCCTAGGGGTGGCAACTGTCGGTGGAGGTACCGCTTCACTTGGGACTACGGGTTGCCCTCGTGGGGCGCCCCTCCTGGGGTTCCCTCTTACCCTGGGATGTTCCCGGACGGTTCTGCCAGAGCTGGTGGTGAGAGCGGGGCGGGGCGGGAACAGCCGGGGTCCGAAGTCCAGGTCCCGCTTCCCACTTCCCCACTGGCCCGGCCGCTGCGGCTCTCCTCCAGCCCGCTCCCGCACACGCTCGCTCTCGGCTCTCTCTCTCTCTCTCTCTGCAGTAGTAACAACCTGATCCTGCTTCCCCCGCCCGCCAATTGAGATGCTCCTCACATCTGCCTGCACAGAGCTCGTGCGGCCCCTCCGAGGGCGATCCCCGCAAACCTCGAAGCAGGGCCCCCGCCCCAGGCAATCCCTGCGACCAACAGACCGTCTCGCACGCCCACGCCTCCCTTCTCCCGTTCCCCCTTCTCCCGTCCGGACAGCCAACGGGTGGGAAACGGGGACCCGGGAAGCGGCGGCGGCGTGTGCAGGAGGGGCTGCGCTGGGGGGAAGTGGGGTTTAAACTGGCGCGTCCTGCAGAAGTTTGGGGAGGGCGGGCCGGCTTCCCACCCCAGGGCCTCACAGGCTCCCCGACTCAGCGGAGGAGTCCCCGCCCAGCTCCGTGCACTCCTGCGACACTCACCACCCCACCCACCAGCCAGCCCCTCGGGTGCGGGGATTGGCTGGGGAAGGGGGCGGCTGGGGCGGTGGGGAGGAGACCCCCTGGCTGTAGGGAACAGCGTGCAAGTGGCGGGCGGGGGTGGGAGGGAAACGATTTGCTTTAGGAGATACGGATGAAGGTTTTCCTGAGTGGAGGGAGAGAAGGGAAGGAGAAGAGAGATGGAACAAAAGGAAGATGCTGCAGGGGAAGGGGAGCTGGGGAGTTCCCCCGAGGGCTCCGGGCAGGCCACGGTCCCCAACCTCAGTTAGTCCCGGAGGGTGAGGTCAGGGGTCCTGCATGGGCTCTTCACAGGCCACCTGGAGAGGGAGAAACGGGGGATGGAGGAGTACGGGATGGGGGGAGAGGAGGGAGCGTCAGCTGCCACAGGACCCTCTGCCTGCTCCCAGATAGGAGTCCAGCAGAAGGGCTCTGCCATGGCCAGCACCGCCTACCTCTGCAGCTCTGCTTTCTCTCATTTGGGAAATGCGAGGCTGACACCTGCCTTGAGCACCAGGAGGACCAGGAGGGGCAGGGAAGACGGACAGCTTGGGCACCTGTGCCTCAACCTCACCCTTGGTCCTCACCCTCAAGCCCCAACCCCATCTGATAAGACCTTGGGGGTCCCCAGGTGGAAATTTCTGCCGCTGCTCAGCCATTAACCACCCCTGACCTTCCCAGCTCCACCCCATCCCATCCCTCTTCCCTCAGCCTCTTCTTCACCCTCAATGCAGCTGCTTTCTATTTGCTTTCGCTCTGCACACCCACAGCCAGGACTCGAGTTTGGTGTTTGACCCAGGAAGTGACATTCCTCACCCCCCACCTCACACACACAAAAATCCCGTGTGCATGTGTGTTGCGGGGTGGGCAGTCATTCGGGGCTTTCCAGGGCTTCTCATCCCCAGAGTCTGGGGAACTGGGAAATTCCCAATACCCGCAGCGAATCCCCCCCATCCTCCCTCCTCCAGGCGTGCCCTGTCCCAGGACCTAGACCTCACTCCCGAAGCGGAAGCAGGGGGTCTGCAGTGCTGCAGCACCGGCTGCTCCTGGCTGGATGGAGCCTCTCTTCAGAAAGCAGCAGCTCGCTTGTCACAGACCCTGGACTGCAGAAAAGGCTGATTCGGGAATTTCCAGGCTGCTGGTCCTGTGGGGGAGTGTGCGCCTGCATACCTGGGTGTTGGGAAGGGTGTGTGCGTGTGTTCACGTGTGGGCTGGGGGAGAGGACCCATGCCTGAGACCCTCTAGTCAGGCCTGCTGACCCTTTACTGTTCTTCAGATGGAAAAGGGGACCTGGGTAAAGGACTCAAGGTCAGATGCTTAGCAGGAGGGCACCAGGACTTCCCCTGACACTGCTACACTCCTGTAACCTGCCCCCACCACGCCACCCCCACTGAGGGGACCTGTCACCTGAGATGGGTGTTCGGGCTGAAGAGCAATACCCGCTGCTCCTCTTGGGTTTCTCCCTGGGGAGAGAAGTGCTTCTTTTTTGCAATCTCCCCCAACGCTTCTTTTGCTAGGAGGAGGGAGGACGGGGCTGAAATTTCATTCAGCAGGCTGGATTCAGGTTCGACTTTGGGATTTCCTGATGCTAAGGGTCTGGGGCAGCATCCTGTGTGACAGGGAAAGCTTTTGCCTTCATGATTAGAACATGGTGCTGCTTAGATGAAAAGGGATGGATGAAATGACCCCCACGGTTCCTTCTGAGAAAATGGACCAAGAGACGCCTGAGTCTTACACAAAGCTGCCTCCAGCAAAATAAAGTCTAATTACAGAAAATAAAGCACTTCTGTAAGGTTACGTCTGCTCCTTCTGAAAATACCCTGTTTAACGTCTACGCTGCCTCCAGTGTGCCCTCTCCCCTTGGGCAGAAGTGGAATTCTGATGGAGTGTGGAAGGATCGGGTGACATTTGCACAGGCAGTGGCTGGGCTAAAATGAGGGAGGGATGGGAACACGGTGAGTCCCGGAGGAAACACAGCTGTGCTTCACTCAGAGCCCCTCAGGCCACAGAGGACTCTTCCCCTGATAGGGATGACGACAGCCTGACAGTCTTAATTTCACTTGAATTCTTATCAACTTTCCCGGGAGGCAGCAGGGCCAGGAAGGGATAATTCTTCACTCCATTGAAGCCCAGGGAGCCCCCAAAGGGTGGATGACTCATCTAAGGTCCTGAGGTGGGTTAGGGCATGGAGCTGGGTCTTGGGAGCCTGTGTGGGCTGGGTGCATATCTCGAGCTCCGCCCTCCTCCCCAGGTGCTCCTTAGGTCCTGACTGTCCATCCTCCCCTGTCCTCTCCTTGCAGGCTTCCTGCACCAGTATCTCTAGATGTGGCCCTTACCAACCCTCCAGCTTGACCTGGCACTGCCCACTCCCAGGGTCCAGAAGGGCTGTGCTCCTTCCTGCTGCAGAGCCTTTGCACATGCTGTCCTCCATGCCCCACTGCACCATGCCAGCCTCCTCCATCCTGCCAGTCCCAGTGTCCTGACCTCTCCTGTGTGTCCCATGCATCTCCTCTGCAGCCCTCATCACCCTCATCCTTCCTTGTTCTAGTCTACCCCCACCCAGCACTATACTGTAAGCTCCAGGAGGGCAAGTACCCCTGCTCATCTAGCCTACTGGCCCAGAGTAGGCATTCAGTAAACACCTCAAATCCTGCGTCCTCAAATCCTCGTGCTGCCTCTGTATGTTGTGTGACTACAGGCAAATTTCATAACTTCTCTAAGCCTCAACTTTCTTACCTGTGACATGGGGATTTTATACAGACTTTTCATAAGGATTAACAGGATCATGTATGTATAGAGACCAGCTCAGCACCATTCTTGGCATAGCAGTGTTAGCCCTGCTGAAGGAATAAAGGTGTTTGACCCAGGAAGTGACATTCCTCACCCCCCACCTCACACACACAAAAATCCCGTGTGCATGTGTGTTGCGGGGTGGGCAGTCATTCGGGGCTTTCCAGGGCTTCTCATCCCCAGAGTCTGGGGAACTGGGAAATTCCCAATACCCGCAGCGAATCCCCCCCATCCTCCCTCCAGGCGTGCCCTGTCCCAGGACCTAGACCTCACTCCCGAAGCGGAAGCAGGGGGTCTGCAGTGCTGCAGCACCCGCTGCTCCTGGCTGGATGGAGCCTCTCTTCAGAAAGCAGCAGCTTGCTTGTCATAGACCCTGGACTGCAGAAAAGGCTGATTCGGGAATTTCCAGGCTGCTGGTCCTGTGGGGGAGTGTGCATAAAGGAATAGGGCTGAAGGAATAAAGGAAGGAGCCTATTACTCCACCCTCAGCCTTCTCCCCGGAGTTCTAACTATCCCTCCTCTCCCCGACCCCAACTCTCTCTCCTCCGCAGCCCCACCTCACTTAGTGGCTCCTGAAAGCCTCACGTCTCCCTCTAGGCTTCCTGGACAAGGTGGACAGCAGCTGCAGCCAGCTCCTCCCCAACCAGACTTCACCTCTCCAGTCTGCATCCCAAGCATGGGACTCTGCACTGTCCCTGGGTTGGCCTCAGGTGTCAGCACAAACGAACCCCAGGCCTGGAGCTTTGGGGATAGGCGTTGGCAGAGCCACGGTGGCCAGGGTAGGGTTGGGGAGACTTTAGCCTCCTTCCCAATCTCTATCAGCATCCTCCCAAAGTCACCTCAAAATAAGTCCACAGACTAAAATCAAGGCCCCTTACCTCCCTTCCAGTGAGATGGCAATTCTTAAGTCCCTCCTCTACAGAAACACTGGAGCTGCTCTGGAACTCTAGGCTCTAAGCCAGCCCAGCAGGATCAGGCTCCTGTTGCCCATATGTTTCCAGGTCCCGTAGAGGGAAGGGTCATGTCAGGAAGAGGTGCCTCAAAGAGAACTTTGCAGTCTCCTGGGCTGGCTTTCTGTGGCTGTTCAGGTGTCCTCCTTTCTGAGTGATCTAGGCCTTAGTGAAGGCTGCTGCTTGGGAGTCTGACAACCCCTTCCCTGGAGCAATACTCCATGAGCACCCCCTACAGCTAGAACCTAGGCTGCCTGCCTGGGCAGTGTGAAGGCAGCCTTACTAGAAACCCCACCCCTGCCCCCAGACCCATATCACCCAGGGAGGGACTGTTCTCATTCTCTCTTGGAAAGGAGTAAGGGAGGAAGAGGGGAAGGGAGAGAAGAGGATGCTTGAGAAGCTGATGTAGTTCTTCACCTTGACTGAGTTCCCTCCCCACTTCAGACCTGTCCAAACAAAATAATGGCTCTCAGTTATTCCCTTCCAGAAACACAGCAACTAGATTTCTGTAAAGAGTCCCTAAATCCTGCAGTCACTACCATGACCATCACTAGTGCTCAGAGAGACCCTCTCCCTGACCCTCCTCCCCATCTCCAAATCACTGAGCTATCTGAGCAGCAGCTCTTAGTGCTTGTATAGAGCCATAAGACATAGAATCATTGGATCTCACAGTAATTCTTAGCATTAGCATGGACCCCATGATGATTAACATATAGTCTGAAGCCAGACTGCTGGGAGCAAAATCCTGGTTCTGCCACTTAGCAGCTGTGTGACCTTGGCTAAGGCACTTAGCACTCTTCGGCTCATCCATAAAATGGAACAGAAAGTTTTACCTCATACGATCATTGTGAATATCGCATGAGTTAATACACTTAAAAAACTTAGAGCAATGCCTGGACATAATAAGGGCACAGTAAATGTTAGCTGTTCTGTTTGTTTGCTTCTTTGTTTTGAGACAGGCTCACTCTGTTGCCCAGGCTGGAGTGCAATGGCCCAATCTCAGCTCACTGGAACCTCCGCCTTCCGGGTTCAAGCAATTCTCTTGCCTCGGCCTTCCAAATAGCTGGGACTACAGGCATGCATCATCATGACTGGATAATTTTTGAATTTTTTAGTAGAGATGAGGTTTCATCATGTTGGCCAGGCTGGTCTTAAACTCCTGACCTCAAGTGATCCACACACCCTGGACTTTCAAAGTACTGGATTACAGGTGTGAGCTATAGCCGTTGTTTTTATATTATCTCTGCTTTGCAGATGAGGAAACCGAAAAAATACCTACTGGTTTTTTAGGGCCTGCTATGTACCAGACATTTTATATATGTCACAGGGGGCAAGGCATCCAGGATGGGCTGCAGCTGAGACTGAGATGCACCCCTCAAAGCACAGGCATCTGCCGGCATCTTCCAGAGTATGGATTTGCATCCACTGGGTTACCTGGGGGCCAAAGAGGAGTTCCCTGGGGAAAAAACTTGAACTGTGTTCACAGCCAGGCTCCAGACAGAGAGAGAGGTTTTGGGCAGTGGTTAAGTAGGGGTTATGGTCAAAAAGAAAGAATTAAGCTGACAAAACAAGCAAGACTGCACAACAGGACTTGAGGTCAGACAGAGAGACCCTCCCGCTTGGGCAGAGTGGCTGGCTCTTGACCTTGTCTGACCCAGCGGTCCTGGGAAGAGAAGTGGCTGTGTGTAAATGAAAGAGCTGTCTTGAGAGCAAGCTCACTAAATCTAACACTTCAAGGCCCAAGCAACCTGCTGTGAGACTCTGCCCCTCCAATGATCATGTCACCCAGGGAGGGACTGTTCTCATTCTCTCTTTGAAAGAAGCTGCTGAGCAGCTAAGGCTGCGGAAGACTGAAAGCCTTGACAGACAGGTACATCAGCAGGAGGAGCAGGGCCCAAGCGTCAGAGGCCACGCAGCAATTTCGGACAGTGGTGCTGCCGGAGGAACTAGAGACATTGAAACCTGCATCAAGTGGAGCCTAGACCATGTGAGGGTGTGTATACGAGCTTTAGGGGTCTCCCAGATCATATGCTGGGATGAAGCAGATCTGGGGGAGACAAGATTTCCCGCAAGAGCAAGTAGGTTCTTGGAGTTAATGAGATTCAAGTGTTGAGATGATGGTACTGATGAGGCTGATGGCAACGGTGATAGGAAGTATGCGTTCATGCTTACCATGTGCCGGGTACTATTTTAAGGGTTTCACATGAATTTATTTACTTCATACTTACAATGACTCTAGGAGAGAGGATTATTCTTCTTTCTATTTTCGAGACGGGAAAACTGAGGTAAAGAGAGGTAAAATAACTTGTCCAAGGTCACACAGCTAGAAACAGGAAGATGTAGGATGTGAACCTGAGCATCGTCACCTGAGGCTGCACTCCAAACCCGTGCCATATGCCTTGCCAATTGACGCAGATGCCCTCCTTCCTTCCTTGGTCATAAACTGAACAGCGTGGTAGACACTTGGATCCTACCTCATCCCTGTAATTACTTTATGAAATTGGTGTTTGTTCCCATTTCACAGCTGGGAAAACAGACTACCAGAACGCAAATGCCTTGCCCAAGTCTGCATAGCTGGGAAGTGCCAGAGCCAGTATGCAAGCGCTGGTCTTTGGGGTGCTAAAACCCATCCACCTTCTGGGAAGTGATGTGACCTGCCCAAGACCACAGAACTACCTCAGTCTCCCAGCCTGCTGTGAATCCAGCTCCAGTCTTCCCTGCACAAAAGCACAGATCTTCTCCATTCCCTCCATAAGGGCTTTTCCCGGACATGCGAAGCGATTCCAAGTTCTCTCTAGACTCGAGCCAGACATGTAAGCCCTCCAAGAACAGATGTTCGGCAGAGGGCCCCAGAAGAGGAAAAGGGAGTTGGGGTTGGGCTCAGAGGATCTTCCTAGAGGATCCAAGAAGCCAAAATAATCACCTCCCCTATCTGCAGGTGTGTAGACTGCAGTCTGAGGAGCTCTGTCTGGGTGAGCCCCATGTTCCAGGTACACCTGCCCCCTGTGAGCTGGGGTTTCCAGCCTAGCTGAGAGGACTCCAGAAAGGGCCGTGTGCTTGCACACAGTGACACTTCCTACTGGCTGGGCACATATATAAGGGGTACAGCCTGTGTGTTCGTTCCTTCCAGAGTAGCTGGAGTTTTGGGGGAGAAAGGATCCAGCAAAGATCTCTGTCAAACATTCATTTCATATGCTTTTTATTTTATTTTTTTGACATAGTTTTGCTCTGTTGCCCAGGCTGGAGTGCAGCAGCACAATCTTGGCTCATTGCAACCCCTGCCTCCCAGGTTCAAGTGATTCTCCTGCCTCAGCCTCCTGAGTAGCTAGGACTACAGACACCTGCCACCATACCTGGCTATGATAGGCTTTTATTGAATATATAGTATGTGCCCTGCGCTCTGCCTGGCCCTGGGATACAGCGTGCTCTGGGACACAATCCCTGCCCACAAAAGTTTGGAATTTTGCTGGGGAGGACAGGCACATAGGCAGATAACAGTGCGGCATGGGGGAAAGAGCAGGTGTGCACACAGGATTGTGGAGCCAGAGCCCTGGGGGCCTACATGGGGGTGGGGATGAAGGCACAGCCAGAGAAGATGGCTTCTGAGTGTCTCTTGAAGTACGCTTCTGATCTGATCCTGAGGAGAGATGGGTGTTCTGGGCAAAGGGAATATCAAGTGCTCCAGCATGGAAGCAGGAGGACACTGGGCGTCGCCTAGAGGCACTGGGCAGAGTGTGAAGGAGAAACCAGGAGTGGGGCAGGAGGGGCGTCGGTGCCTGGATGCGAAGCGCCTTGCATGCAGGGCTAAGGGGATGGGACTTTTGCCCACAGAGGCAGCAGGCACAGCGGAAAGCTTGAAGCAGGGCGCTGGCAGGAGGCAGTGAGAAGAGGGGTGTTGCAGTAGGTTCAGGGAAAGCTGATGACCAGTCTGCACCATGGAGGCGCCGTGGGAGCAGGAAGGAAGGGGTGGATTTCCTCATCTACAAGCAAGACTCCATGTTGGGTGGCTAACTGGAGGTGGGGGTGAGGAAGAGAGCGGAGTCCAGGACAACTTCTGGATCTCTGGCTCGTGAAACGGGAAGGATGGGGACATCAGTCACCAAAAGAGGAAGCACTGGGGCGGGTGGGAGCGGAGAGTTCAGCCTGGGATGTGCTCAGTTTGGGAGCCTGTGCCGTATTCAGGAGGAAACATCCAGGAGGCCCCTAGAAATGTGTGCCTGGAGTTCAGAAAGGAGGTTGGACAGAAGATATGGAATTCACTGACTCATAAATCACACAGGAAAACTTGCTCTGAAGATGTTAAGAACCTGACGCATGGCAGTGACTGCATTTGATTGCAAACTACTGGACTCAAATGCTGGTTCATTCTTTCCACCTCAGCACGTTCCTATCTATCAATAGTTATTATCTCACAGCCAAAAAGCTATAAAATGCTCTTAAACAGTTTCTTTTTCCTAAAGCTTTCAGGTATATGTTTCCAGTCAGATATTATTCTACCCAGTTTACAGAATTGGAAAGCTGAAGAATATGCTTAAACAAGTCACACAGCAAGTATGAAACACTGTCTATCACAACCATTCAAATATCTCTGGGGGAGTTGGTGGTGGCTGATGTCAGTGGAAGGGCCCAAGGAGCCATGTGCACATCTGTTGAGGGAACAGCCATCGCCCCTTTGCCTTGGGTGAGTGGCATCTGAGGATGGCTTCCTGGGGAGAAACAAACATATGTCAAGGGCTGTGGTGACGGCAGAAGAGGAACTCCTGGGTCATGCATGAATCCGGGGTGGGGGTGACAAGGAGGGGTCAGTGTGTTCAACCACTGTCTTCCCTGTTCTCCAAGGACCCACCACGCAGACTCCCTAAGCTTTTCATCTCTCACCTCCCCCTCTGAATTTCGGGCACCTGCCTTTCTGCAGGAGGCCTGTCCCAGATGAACTTTAGTGCACAAATGTGTCTTCCCTACCTCCTGCATCCTTGACAGCAATGGAGTCAGTGCATGGTGACAGCGGCCAGTCCCCTGTGATGCAATGGCTAGAACCTGGGGACCAAAGCAGGAGGCAGCTTGCTGCTAGGCCCTCTCAACTTCTCTGCCCAGGAGAGTCACTTGAGGAGCTTCAGGGAAAGGTGCTCAAGCCCAGTCTCCCAGATATTCCAACTCAGTTATCCTGGGAGGGGTCCATCATCAGTCGTTCTCCATGTAGCCAAGGGTGAGAGGACTGCTTCAGCGAAAAGACCTTGGCTTCAAAATCAGGCCCAGAATCGTGGCTCTGCCTTGTGCTAACTGTGTGACTTGGATTAATGACTTAAACTCTCTGAGCTCCAGTTTCGTTTTCTTAAGGAACATTCATCATCAATTCATCATTTAAAGCACAGCTCCTAGAGCCTGAGTTGGCCTTTGATGCATATCATTTTCCTTCCCAGCGCCCACCCCCCCCTTAGAATTTGGATTTCCTCCAAACCTAGCCTGGCACGCAAGTCCCCCAGCTCAGCAGCCCATGGAAAATGTGCCCCTCTCTGATGGCACAAGTTTTTCCTTGTCTTCTTGCATGAGAGGATTGCTATCTGAATGCCACTATTTTCACAGAAAATCTTGATCATCACCCTTTTCCAACTGCACCCAGACAAATGGCCCTTCTCCAAATGGCCTCACCTCATCACTCCAACTCTCATGCCTCTGCCCGCAACACGGACTTTCCTGAACCCTCCAGTCCACCTGCATCCTCATCTTCCTGCATAGATTCATACTTCCCCACACAGGTTCACACACACCCAGAGA
This sequence comes from Callithrix jacchus, assembly GCF_049354715.1. Lineage (NCBI taxonomy): Eukaryota > Metazoa > Chordata > Mammalia > Primates > Cebidae > Callithrix > Callithrix jacchus. The sequence goes on from NC_133520.1 coordinate 29,683,369, forward strand.
GTCCTCAGTTCTCCCTCAAAGCCCCCTAAATCCATCTCCTCACTCATCAACTCAGTTTTCTCTGATTTGTCCTCACAGACACACAGCTCGACATGTCACTATGCCTGGCTGGTACTGTTCTCCAGTCACTTTGCTTGTGCTACCACAGGGGTCTTGTCACATACCTTGGCAGTTACCCACCCCCCCCCCCCCGCCAAGCATCTAGCACAGTCTGGGTACATGGCAGATGCTTGTCTTAACTGCTGACCTTGCATGGGGGTCAGAAACAGACCATCCCCAGAGACTGGAAATAGGGAATGTGGGCATCTACAAGCCCACTTCCCACAAACACTGGCCTCATTTTCCAGACAGGGAACAGGGAAACTGGGCGCTGGAGTCCTGCAGTGGAGGCAAGGTGCCTCTGCATGCTTCGAAGCATGCTGTGCGGCTACATTGCCACAACCCACTGGACCTCCATGGGTCACCACAGTGATTTTTGCACCTCTTCTTTTCCTTCCTTGAAGAGGAGGTCCTGGTCAAGGAGGCTGGGAGCCTGGGTTCTGGGTCTGTCTCTAGAACTAACTTGCTGTGTGACCTTGAGTAAGTTATCCGCTCTCTGGAGTGATGTCTCAGGGGCCAGAAAACCTATGTCTTGAACAGAAGGGTCAATGAGAGATGCAAAGTCTTAATGTGGCCACTGGGGCTTAAGGGCCCTGGCAGCCTGCTTCCGGCCAGCCCTACTCCCCAGGTCCCACCACCCGTCCCACTCCAGGCCCCAAACAGAGGAAGTTAATTGAGTGTTCAAGTCTCTTCCCTTGCCTAGCTACAGCTGAGCTTACTGGGGAAATTAGGGTGACATTGGTGCAAATAATTGAGTGTCTTTCCCCAAACGGTCTTCGGGCCCGTTGCTTTAGCTGCTGCTTAAATGGATGAGCTAATTAACTTAACTAATTGCTCCTGAGGACTAATATTTTCATAGTCACGTGACCCAAGAAGGCACATTCTCCACTGCAACTCTGCTGCCGGCTCTCCCTGGTGGACCCGCTTTCTGCTGAGCCTGTGATAGCTGCCTCCACCTGCAGCACCTGACTTAGGTCAGCCCTGTTTCTTTGAAGGCACCAGAATGCCTTCCTCCAGGCTCTCTGCCCAAGTGCAAAACCTGACTCCAGACTCACTCCTGCCAATTCATTCATCCATTCAACAATCTTTTGTTACTTGCCTACTTCATGTGTCAAATGCTGTTCCCAGCATCGGGGAGTTAATGATGAGCAAAAGCAGACAAGGTTGTTCCCTCGTGGGGTGTTCATCCTACCTGGAGAGGTGACGCTGATCGTTGACCCCCTGCCCCCACCCAAACACACGCACATACATCAGGTCTGTCTTACAACCAGCACTATGGGGTGTGGGATAGATTCAGACCTCTCAGTAAGCTCAAGGACAGCTTTCTGGAGGAAGTGGCCCTTGAACTAAGGCTTGAAAGCTTGGCCAAAATTAACTAGGCAGCAAAGAAGGAAGTGCATTCCAGACAGAGTGACCAGCTTCTGCATAATCCAGGTGAGAGATGCTCACGGCTGGTCCAGGCTGCTGGAGATGACAAGAGGTAGAGGGTTCGAGAAAGAAGAGAAAAAAGTGACTGGCTTTGGTATTGGGTAGGGTGTGAGGGGAGAGGATGAAGGGGCGTTAAGAGTAACTCCTAAGCTCCTGGCTTGTACTGTGGGCTGAATGGGAGTGTCACTCACTGTGGTAAAATTCCGTAGAGTCAGACCAGTTGTGAACAAGAGGGTAAGAGCATGAGTTGGGTGTTGAGATGCCTTAGAAGTGTCAAAGTAGAGACGTTGAACATGCAGACAGGTGAGCAAGACAGTTTAGAGGAGGGGCTGGGCTGAAGATTCACATTTGTGAGTCATCTGCTCAGGGGAGGAGGCTGAAACTGCAGGGTGTGGCCATTTTGGATGGCAGGAGATGAGCGCCCAGGACAGGCCTTGAGGAAGCCCAGAATTATTCACTGCAAGCTCGTCCCTAGCAGACTTGAAACATACCTCATTTTTACAATGTCATTTTGTTCTGCTTTTTTTTTTTTTCCTTTAATCTCAGAGTCATTTAAGTTCCTTCCAGTTTCTTTATCTACTGTTGAGCCGACAGCTGATAAAGTGCCTGAGAGTCTTCAGGGACAAGGGAACACTACCATTAATTCAGGCACAAGCGAACACCACCGTTTAGCTACGCACTGTGCTGGGTCTTTACACGCCTAACCTATGTGGCCCTGGTGGGAGAGGTGTTCCCGTCCTTGTTTTCCAGAACAGGAAACTGGGGCTCAGAGAAGTTAAGCAGTGTCCCTAGGGTCCCACAGTAAGTGGCAGGGGTTGTACGGGCCTGCCTGACACATTCTCACTTCCAGGTGCTGTCTCTCAAAAAGAAATGGGTATGCATTTGCAGAGCTGAGGGAGGGTCTGAGGGACCCCAGGAGTGCCAGTCACCTTTCATCTGTGCCATGGGTGGCAAAGACCAGAAGATGTGGATCTCTGATGTCCTCCCACTGGTCCAGGGCTGCACAGTGATGCTGGCAGGGAGAACACAGGGAAGGGTGATCACACATGAGGTGACATGGAGGGAGTGGGCCTGCTTGGGGCAGAAAGTGCTGAACCAGCTAGGAGAGGGGGGCTTCTCTGTCTGAGCAGCAGCAGGTGTGACCCCAGGCCAAGAAACAAGGACCAGAAAGTGTGGCTTCTTGTGTGCAGAGAGGAGGGTGTGAACAGCAGGCCGTGCCTGTGAGAAAGGGGTTGAAGAGTGAACATGCGGCACTGGTGGGAAAAGCAGGCTGTGGAACACACACACACACACACACGAGTGCACACAGACACGCACACTCACATGCTCCAATCAGAACAGTCGGGAGCATCAGCCTGGTCCGGGTAACTCAGAGGCTGAACTCTGGGGTCCCCTGCTGGTCATTGCTATCAGACTCCAAGGTAAACAGAAATTTCCCGAGACTCCAGATCCTCAGCCCCAGAAGGCTTTGGCTCCCTTGTCTTCTTGATTTTGCTGCTCTCAATTCTAGACTAAGAGCAGGAGTGGTGCAAGCCTCTATCTGGGCGTTTATCCCAGGGCCCCGTGAGCCTGAAACTTGGAGCCAAGACCAAGGGATCAGGAGCCAGACAGACTGGGTTCAAGTCCCAACAGCTGCTTTCCAAACAGACAGCCTTGGGGAAGTGTCTTTAACCTCTCTAAGGCTCATTGTGTCAACTATAAAAGCAGGAAATAATGTCTTTTTTGGCAAGGATGGTGTGCAGTTTAGACGAGCTGGGCCACATGTAAAGTTCAACATACCACACATATGTAGAGGGCCCAACTCCATGCCACAGCCATGACATAGGTAAGTTTCCTTTGTATTTCCACTTAGCTATCCCCAGCCCAACCTCCTGCTTCATGCAGGAATTTCCTAACCAGTCTCTGCTAGAACATTCTAGCAACAGGCAACCCACCACATTACGCTCTTGCCACTGTTTGGACATCTTTAAGAGTTACGGTGGACTTCCTTATCTTGAACTAAAATCTCTCTCCCTGTGGTGTCCACTGCCAGACAGTCCAGCCCTTCAGAAGACAGGACCACTCTCCAGCTCTCTGGAAGCAGCCACCATGGTTTCCCTGGGTGCCTTTGTCTAATCCAAACTGTTCTTTTCATACTTGTTCCAGTGTTTTCTGTTGCCTCTGCCCTCCTGGCCAATTGGTCTGGGCAAGGCTCAGTCTGTGTGTGTCCTTTTTAAAATGGGATGTCCAGAGAAGTATAGTACAGCCTACATAAAAGCCACCTGTCCAAATTCCAGGTTCAACAGAGGCTGAGCCAACCTTATTATGGTCATGGCACAGAAGCCTTTTCATTGGGTCCAGTCTCTGGCACAGCCAGTCCAAACACACCCACACACGAGCCACGCTCACCACAGTCTTTAAAGCAGCCCACCAGAAGAGTCCCAAGGGCAGCCTGTAGAAGAGAAACCCAAGTCCCGAAGTGGGCCTCTTTCTCCACCCATGACTCCTCCCAGTGAGAGCTGAAGCCTATTTCCCGGGGAGGTCAGGTCAGGACCCTGGACAGAAGCTGCTCCTGGCTTCTTAGGCATTTCAACCCAAGGCAGGCAGTAACTGGGAACTACCACAGGGCTCTAGGAGAAGTCTGGGAGGGAGCAGTCAGACAGCTATGTGAGCTGGAAAATGGTGTGGTGGTCACTGCATTTCCCCTCTCCTCCTTCACACTGGAGAGCTGTAAGATAACCCTGGGGACCCTGGCTCCTGAGGTGAGAGATGTAAGAGACCCCCCTTGCTTGGCCTCCCCCTTCCCCTGATACGTGGGTCCAGAAACTGAGCGCAGTCAGCACAGACAACAGCCCTGGGATCCCTTCATTGTCTTTGACAAGCACTGGAAGCCAGCAGGTGGGTAAACGGTGAAAGCAGAGGGCTACAGAGGGGCCAGGGCCCTGGAGGGAGCTCAGGGTGTATTTGGTGGGGACCTAATGCTGATCCTGTATCTCCTCCTTGACTGCCTTGAACAGCTAATCAATGAATTCGTTACTCAATCAGCAGGAAGTCACCGGCCCCTTCATGGGGACCCTCTCACTTGGGTTCACTCCGCATGTTTTGAAGCACTTTCTGTGCTACCTCTGGGCCCACGTTGTAGGATCAGCTCTGCCCCCAGCTCACCGAGTCACCTTGGGCAAGTCACCTTTCCTCTCTGAGTCTCAGGTTCCTTATTAAGAAACTAAAAGGATTGGACTAGGTGATCTCTTAGGGCCCTTTCAGCTCTGCTATTCCATGGTTCTGTGAGCTGGGAGACTGGAGGTGGGTGGATGACAAAGCTGCCTGCCCCTTTTTTAGTGAGAAAAAGGAGAAAATGATGAGGGCATCTCACACTGGATGCTGCTAGAAATGGGACTGCAGATTTCAGTTAAAAGTGCCCCGGACGGTGGCAATAACCAGAGCGTGTGGCAAGGGCAATTGAGGCAGCAGAGCCACAGCCCAGGAAGTCAGCCAGGCTTGGCCACCGTGTCCCTTCCCTGGGTCAGAAATACCCACCTTTGCCTTTACTGATGCCTCTTGGATCCTGCCCTGGGCCAGTCCAGACCTGGGTGACAGGATGGCTGATGTCCCCCCGCCTCCCAGCCTCTGGCCCCCAGGCTATGACAGCAGCTACCAGAGGAGTAAGAAGACTGGGGGTCTAGGTGCGGGCTGGTGAGCACATGTAGTGTTTGTGTGCCTCAGACAGCAGCTGAGCAGCCTGCACCAATCTCAGAGGCACTGCAATGCAGTAGTCGGGTTTATTAGTCTTTTTTTCCTAAAACTTCTCATTTCCCAGGGAAATGTGCAGCCAAATGCTTTAAAAAAGGAGCGGCCAGACTGCCTCAAAATGTGTTGACCCCCCCCCCGATTAAGGGTGCCAGCACCCACCTCTTATCCCTGCCAGTGTGTGGCCCCGTAAACCCTGCTCAGGGTGAAGTCAGGAGGTCTAGGTAGAAGGAGTATGAAGTGGCTGATTCCTTCCTAAAAGCTGGGACACAGACTGATTGAACTTAAACACTTGCCAGATTGGAGCACTTCTCAATTTCCCAATCCCTAGGGGTTCTGGCTTCAGGCTCCTTCACATAGAGGCAGAGATGCCTTCAGACTGAAGAAAATCTCTCTCTGTCTCCCTCTCTGAATGAGTTTTCTGAGGGATGGAGGGAGGATGACAACACCCCTCCCACTTTGGGGTATCAAATACCAAATCTGCTGCAGCATTCTCAAAAGGGCACGAAATTGACCACCCTGTCTCCTTCCCTGGTAGAAGGGACCACTCCCCTTTCCCAATGCATAGCAAACTAATTCTGCTTACACGCCACCTCTGTCCCTGTTCTTCTGGATCTTGGGTTTCAATTTAAGGGAAGTTTTTAGTCCAGCTCTGCTTTCCCCATTAAAAAGGTGATGAGTTCAATCAGCTGTGAAAATAAATCCAGAAGAAGGGCTGAGTGGACCCAGGGGCAGACCTATCCCCGCCTGCTCGGGGCCTCCCTTCCACCAAGCAGAGGGTTTCCTAGGACTCCAATTGCCGTGGAGTGACACCGGGGGCTCTCTGCTGATAGAGAGCAGCAAAAAGAGATAGCTTAGAAGTGTGGTCAGGCCAGCAGCGTTTGGCCAGCGAGTGGCATTTTGGCCTTGGAAAGGACTCTGAAAGGCCCTTGCGGAGAGGGGGGCTGCCCCTGCAGTCTCTGTCCTGGCTCTTGGGTGCCCGATTTGGACACAGCAGGTGGTGGTGAGCACAAGGTCCTATGCTCTCTCCGCATGACCTGGAGGGGCTATGAGAGCTCCGTCTGCCCTTCTCCTCTAATGTTGGGTCTCTCTTGGGCACAGATGGTTCTAGCTTAGGGGCAGCCAGGGCACAGCCAAGCCAATCTGGGTACAGCCCAGGGAGAGGTGCTGCCAGTCGGCCCATCTGTCGAGCAGGTGACAGCTGCTGACATGTAAGTTGGGGGTGAGGGGTGGGGAGCTGGGCTGGTAGGGTCAGAGTTACTACCTGCAGGACCTCTCCCCGCTGCCATTAAACCCCCTAGGTCTGGGCAGGAGGGGCCTCTAGGCCGGAGCTTGGCACAGAGGTCCTTCAATGAAAACAAACTGATTCTCTGTCCAAGAATCTCTGTCCACTCTGCTTCATGTATTTCCATCAAAACACAGGCTAGAGCAGATGCCCACTGCCAGTTGAGGTGACAGCTCTCTCCTCATGAAGTCAGAACAGGGGGCTGGGCTCTGAGGACAGTAAGGGGGACCTGAGTTAGCCACAAGGGGGAACATCTCAGCAAGAAAGCAGAAGGAGCTAGTGGGGCAGGACAGTGTAACATACATGAGCTGGACTTTGGTCCTGACTATGCGACCTTCTTGCTTCATGACATGGGGCAAGTTCAATAACTTGTCAGAGCCTCAGTTTCCTCATCTGTAAGAGGGTAAGTAGTACTTCATAAGGCTGCTGGGAGGATCACATGACAGTGCATATATGCCCTCAGCAATTGGTGGCTACTACTTCTGTTACTGCTACTACCCCAGCATGGCAGGTGAGAAAGACAGGACTGGTTCCACAGCAGCCTTCACCAAATAGCTCCCAGACTTCAACGTGCATTAAAAACCTCCTGGAAGCTTCCATAAAGTTCAGATTCCCAGGCCCGACTCCAGAGATCCCAATTCAGCAAGCTCAGTTCAGGTACCCCAGGAGATTCTGACACGGTGGTCCATGGACCACCTTTATTTTTTTATTTAAAAAAATTTTACTTAAAAAATACTTTTGTAGAGATGGGGTCTCACCATTTTGCCCAGGCTGGTCTTGAACTCCTGAGCTCAAGCCATCTCCCGCTTCAGCCTCCCAAGGTGGGATTACAGGTATAAGCCACTGCACCCTGCCGGCGGATCACATTTTGAGAAGCACTTCCCCAGAGAAAAGGAGAGACGGTTCTGAGCCCATCGCTCCTGGGTGGTTGGATGCAGGCCCCTATGCTTGCGGCATGTTGCAAGCTTCCTCTCCCCCAGTCTTTCTTCTGTCTGGACTTAAGGACTCTCTACTGCTTTGCTTCTTCTGCCACAGTATCATACTTCTGTACCCGCTTTCCTCAAGACACGTAATCATTCAGCGCATGCTTACTGAGCAGCTACTGCACTCCAGACATGGTTCCAGGTGCTGGAGACAGAGCACTGGGTGAGACAAAAATCTTTGCCCTCATGGACCATATAATTCGTGTATTCACTGGTTCAATCGATACCGTGGAGTGCCGACTCCTGCTGGGCACTGTGCTGGATGCTAACCTCCTATCAGAAAAGGGAGGTGGAAGAGAGAGCCCTTAGGACCACAGACCTGCCCCTGGGAACCCTCAGTTCCAAATCCCAAGCCAGAGGGCAGGGTCCAGCCAACTGCCACTTGTCACCTACTGGGTGGCACCTACTGAGGCCACCTACTGGCTAGGCCAAGCAGAGGCAGCCTAGAAGAGATGGACGGCTTGGTCTTCCTCCCCAGCTCACTCATCGCCACCGCTGAGTACAAGGTATTTCTTTTTTCTCCGACGCAGCCTTGTCCCTTTGCATGATCCTATGCCTCATAATTACATGTGAGGACGGGCTAATCCCCCAAACACAGTGTCAGGTCATCGATAACATTCCCTCATGGTTGCCCTGTGCCACTCAGCAGCCTTCGCACCGCCTGGCAGGGGGAGCTCAGCCCGTGGCCTCAATTTTTCATGCCAGTCCTGCATCCATCACCGGCCTGCCAACTCCAGTCTCTGCTCCAAGGGGGCAGGTGTTCAGAGAGAACACTCTGCAGGTGCTGGCCCTCTCCCTCCACCCCTGCGGGAGTGTTTCTAAAGCGCAAAGGGCCTTTGAAATTAATGGAATCCAATCCCCACATTTTGTTAGTGGAGTAACTGAGGCTCAGAGTGGGACTGAAATTTGCTTGAAGTTGGTCACAAATCTAGCACATTTCCTTCACTCATGCACGCATTTACCCATGTTAGTTCACTTGTCAGACACCTTGAGAGTCCACCAGGTACCAAGACTGTGCTAGTGACTGGACACACAAGGATGATACGCTGTGGTTCCTGACCACAAGAGGCCCACCCTCCAATGCGGAGGCACACATGTGATCACCATGCAATGTATAACTTATGATGATCAGTGCAGTGGGAACAGACAGGAGGTGCCATCCCGGCCCGGGAGCCAAGGGGCCCTCTAAGCAGCGTTTTTGTTGTGGGGAGAATCGGAATTACCCAAGCACATGGTATAAGAAGGGCATCCCAGGCAGAGGACACACCATGGGCAAAGAGCAGGAAGTGGCAAGAGGCATGGTGTATGTGAGTTGGCGACAGAATTGGAACCATGCCCAGATCTTCAGATCCCAGTGTTTTTCCCCCGCCTCTGCAGCCTCACTGCTTCCTAAAGATGCAGAGATTACACTCATTGATCCCCCTGCCTGGGGCAGAGCCCTGTACATTCAAGGCAAAAGTTAACCCTCTAATTAGTAACAATGCTCAGGGCAGCATCTGGAAGATAGAGCATCAATTAGTAAAACTTGCTGAGGCCAAGGGCTCCTCCAGAGTCTACCTGGAGTATGAGAGCGAAGGTACTGGCAGGGCCAAGTGCTACCCTTCCACCTGCTCAGGTACGTCATTAACAGAGGGGCGAGGCATGGAGCTGGGTGGGTGGAAAGGCCCTACATCTCCATCCTCTCTAGGTGAGTGCACATGTCCCCAACTTCTCTGGGCACGTGCCAGGCTCATTAAGAGACACTGTGTGTTATGGTTACAGATACAGGCTTTGGCATTACACAAAGCTTGGCCCCATCATTAGCTGAGCCTTTACTACCTGAGTAGCCTTGGACAAGTCAGGGAACCTCTCTGGGCCACAGGATCATCACCTGTAAAAGAGGGTTACTAATATCCATCTAATAATGTTGTTGAGGATTAAAAATAATATGTATGGAATTGGTTGGCAAAGTCCCGGGCCCATAGTAAATTGTTGCTAGTAATAATAGAGAAATGCCTGGGGCTTGGAAGGGGAAATGAGTTTGTTCTTTCCCAGAGGAGGGAAGCAGTAGCAGGCTGCAGTACTAACTCCTTGGAATATGCTTAGCTATGTGAACTGTCATCAGTCACTTAACCTCTCTTGGTAACATCATGAATCCTCTTTTCTGGAAGTTTTCCTGGGATCATGGGTATGTGGGGCAAGGAACAGCAATCAAGGTATCAGCAATCAAGGAAAGGACCTGGGGAAGTCCTTTCATGGCTTCCAAGTGAATTCAAGCCACCTTTGCCCCAGGGACAGCAGGGCATTAAATTTTCTGAGGGAGAACCAAGGGATTCTGAAGCCATTATTCACAGCATTAAGAAGGGCTCTGGGATCACACGTTTTATCAGCAGACATTCTAGCACGGACATTCAGATACCACATCGGCAGTTCAGCCTTGCTCCCAGCTCTGGCCTCTTCTTTCCAGTTTGCTGGGTGCCACCATCTGTACCCCATCCACAATACTTCCCCAAGAAAACTCCAAAAACCTTTGCCTCCAAACTGGCTCCTCTTCCTGAAGCTCCTGTGTCTGTTCACAGCACCTTTGTGTTTCTGTTCTCTCGACTTCAAAACTTCAGTGGTAACTTTTTTAAAAGGCCTTTTATTATGAATATATCCTCAAAAATACGCAGAGTCACAAAAGTGAGTATAGTATGTCCCATCTGCTCATTGCCCAACTTCCATTTGTAAGAATATTCTACAATCTTCCTTTACCTGTTCCCCCTCACACGTTTTCTTCCGGAGTATTTTAAAGCAATTGAAGACATTATCTCCTCTGAGGCTGGCTAAGGGACCTGCACTCGAGCTGCAGGGCCGTGGGAGACAGGGCAGGAAGACTGGGGGCAACTCTGGAGGCACTTGCCTGCCTCAGGTGCTCGGTCTGCTGGGCTCTGAGAAGCATGGAGGCTCCTTTCTCTGTGTTTGCACTAACTTTCAGATGGGCTTGGGATCCAAGAAGTTACTCCCTGGATGTAAGGTCAGCCAGGTTACGCAACTCCAGGATTCCACAAGCACAGTGCCCTCTGGCATCTGCAACGAGCAGCATCGGGATGTCAGCTGCCTGGCTGCACGCTCTTCCGCATTCAAGTCATTGTCTCTCCTCTGCAACGCAGGTAGGGAAAGGCAGGCTCACCCACTGCCTGAACCCTGGCTTCCCCAAACAGAGAATATGAATGTTGAGGAGGTAGAGGGAGGACCTTTCCATGTACAGGGAGGAAAGAGATTCCAAGGCCCTCCTTCTAACAGTCCACAAGGCTCCCGTGAAGTCTAAGCTCACGCCTCTCATTCCGGTTCATCCTTAGCTAGGAGGAAGGTGGCTCACAGCATCCCACTTGGGTTTCCTGCACACACGCCACAGCAACAAGGCCCCAATCTCCATCACTGGCCCCATTTTATGTTTTCCAATCCACTTCACTGAATATACTCATTTTAAGTACGCAGTTTGATGAATTCTGTTAAGTGTATACGCACTTTATCACCACCCCAATCACGATACAGCATATTTCCATCACCTCAAAGCATTTCCTGTGCCTCTTTGCACTCAGCCCCCATCATCCCCAGGCCCAGGTAACCTCTGATTTGGTTCATCGTCAAGTTTACTTGTTTGAAAGTCTTATATGAATGAAATCATTACAGGACGCACTCCACTGGGATGGCTCCTTTCACTCAGCATAATTATTCTTTTTTTTTTTTTTTTTTTTTTGAGATGGAGTCTAGCTCTGTCACCCAGGCTGTATTGTAATGGTGTGATCTCAGCTCACTAAAACCTCTGCCTCCTGGGTTCAAGTGATTCTCCTGCCTCAGCATCCTGAGTAGCTGGGATTACAGGCGCCCACCACCATGCCCAGCTAATTTTTGTGCTTTTATTAAAGACAAGGTTTCACTGGTCTCAAACTCCGGACCTCAGGTGATCTGCCTGCCTCGGCCTCCCAAAGTGCTGGGATTACAGGCTAGAGCCACTGCACCCAGATTTCTCAGCATAATTATTCCAAGATTCATTCATGTTGTTACAGCTAAGAGGAGTTCATTCTTTTCATTACTGAAAATAGTATGCCATTCTATGGTGTGCCTATTTAAAGTTTTTAATTTCAATTTAAAGTAATTTATGTATATTCTGCTCTTATTCGTACAGTCTTCTGCTCTGAGAAACTCTGCTGCATTCTAAAAGGGCAATGAGCTTGTTCCTGGGATGAAAGTAATGAGGAGGAAAAGGGCAACAACCACCACAACAGGACAGTTTTTGCTGTCACCTCTTGGTACCTAGGTATGTCGTTCAGGGAGAGGATGAACCAAATAACTTCTTATACTCCTTCTTAGCTTTCTGATTCCCTTTCAGTGACGTTCATCAAAAAATGATGAGCACTTACTAAATCCCGCGCTAAGTACCTACCTCAAGGCGCCTGACCTCAAGGCCCTTGTCAGAGGCAGGCAGATGAATACGTGATGCCTGGTGTTCCTTCTGGATCAAAGCCACTGAGGGAAAAGCCTGTCTGGAGCTCTGCCTCGTGGGCCTTCAGATAGTCTATTGCTAGCAAGATAAAGCTCCTTTGAAAGTCCTCAGCTGTGACATCCTGCAAGGCCAGAAGAGTAAGGGCACTGCTTCATGAATTATAGGTCGTTTTCTACACTTCCCCATTTTCTGTACACCAGGATCTCTCGGGAGGGCCTCACTGCACCTCTCCCTCCTCCCCGCTTGCTCTTCTCCGTCTCCCCCGCATCTGTCCCTCTCGCTCCCCTCACTCATTTGTTCCTTGTTCACCTTTCCACATTCATTAATCATCAGTGCAACGTTTACACTTGTTTTGTTGCTTATTAAATGGAATTTAGTGATCATGATTTCTAATTTAAGTAGCAGATAAATGGCCACAAATTTATTTCCTTAAAAAGCTAACTAAAATAAGTTAGTTTTGTAAGCAGCTGTCATTAGGAAAAAAGGATTATCTAGTCCCTGGTCCTCACGATGCCAAACAATTAATTTCACTTAAATTTCCCCAGTGATCTGACAGCTTGACTGGCTGTTTCATCGAAATCTAGATCCAGCCTCCTGGTGAAAACGGCAGCACACTCTTCCCTCAGAGAAGATTCCCATCCAGGAAATTGGGACAGACCAACGTCCCACAGAGCAAACCTGGAATGCGGAGGGCCCAGAATTCTGCATCCTCTATTTTTTGAGACATAGTCTCACTCTGTCGCCTGGGCTGGAGTGCAGTGGCACAATCTCATCTCACTGCAACCTCTGCCTCTCAGATTCAAGTGATTCTCCTGCCTCAGCCTCCCGAGTACCTGGGATTACAGGTGCCCGCCACTTTGCCCAGCTAATTTTTTTGTATTTTTTGTAGAGACGGGGTTTCACCATGTTAGCCAGGCTTGTCTCAAACTCCTGACCTTGTGATTCGCCCGCCTCAGCCTCACAAAGTGCTGAGATTACAGGTGTGAGCCACCACACCCGGCCCCAAATTCTGCATCTTCTTTAGGCCCCACACATAATGTACAGAGAGGAGAGGGTTTGAAGGCTGAATACTGGAGATGCTGGGTAGGGCAGGAGAAGAGAACAGTCTCTCCATGATAAACACGTACCATTTCAGAGGTGTGCCACAGACACAGCCCAAAGTGAATGACCCTATCGGTCTATTGCGATGCTCCATGATCAATGTGTTTACCATGGTGAGTCAGAGTGCCCAGCCCCCAATCCTCTTATTAAATTCACTGTCTGAAAGACCTAGAAGGCCGGGCATGGTGGCTCGTGCCTGTAATCCCAGCACTTTGGGAAGCCAAGCCAGGTGGATCACCTGAGGTTAGGAGTTCAAGACCAGTCTGGCCAACGTGGCAAAACCCTGTCTCTACTTAAAATACAAAAATTAGCTGGGTGTGATGGCAGGCGCCTGTAATCCCAGGTACTCAGGAGGCTGAGGGAGGAGAATCACTTGAACTCAAGATGTGGAGGTTGTAGTGAGCCAAGATGAAACCACTGCACTCCAGCCTGGGCAACAGAGTAAGACTCTGTCTCAAAAAAAACAAAACATACAAAGAAATAAACAAAAACCCAGAAGACTGTCATTATGTTCTCTTCCCCAAATAGAGGATTTCTCTCCATTTGTCCTAAAGTCTTTAAACCTTGTGAATCTTATAGTAATTTGACAGGTGACAAAGAACTGAGAAGTCAGATGGGGAAAAGACTGAACCCAAAGGAAAACAGTATTAGAGAGCCATGACCACACCTAGGGCTGGGAGGAAAAACAGGAGGAGGCAGTACTCACAGGACCCAGAATCTGGGGCCTTCTATTAAAAACTAGATCCATAGAGAAAACACAACTACTGCCAGAAAGGCCACTTGAGGCAAAAAGACAAAGGGATTCTCCCCCTCTCCTGCCCTCCAGTATCTACCAATGCCTACCTGTGGCTGAACCTACCCAGAATCCAGTTGTCAAGGAAGCTTGGGAAATGTAGTTTGCCAAGCAGAGGAAAGGATCTAAGGACAAACAGGCAAGTGACCAGCCGAGAGAAAGAGAGAGAGAGAGAGAGAGAGAGAGAGAGTGTGTGTGTGTGTGTGTGTGTGTATGTGTGTGTGTGTGTGTGTGTGTCTGTCTGTCTGTCTTCCTGTGTGGATATTATCAGAAATAGATGTGGATACTTTATTTTATAGTGGTCATTCTAAACAAACCCCATTGCTATGTCTAACAGTGAAGCTTACATCAATCAGTAAATCTTCAGATAGTCTACAGCCGGCAAGATAAAGCTATGTTGTCAATACCTAAGTCCCATGAGAGTAACAGACCGAGCCCACAGTAGGCTTCTCGGGTATTTTCAGGCAATCCTCCCTCTCAGCATCATCAAAGCCTATGTAGCAGCTCAACAGCACACAAACAAATGGAGAAGGACATTTTGGTGGGAACAGAATAGAGGCAGAAGGGCTGTAGCCCCCAGGAGTATAAATTCATCGACCATATTGTAGGGCTCCCGCACTCTAGACACAGACACGTGGAGACACAGGCTCACTCATCTCTCATGCGCTCATCCACATCCGTTTGTATACTCAGACACACTCAGATAAACTGGGTAAGACACATGTCTGCTTCAAGTCTTTTTTTTTCATTATGGTCTAAACCTCTCAGGTGTGATGTGGGAGATAAACAGAACAGTACACGAGAAAGTGCTTTATAAAGTTGATAGCACATTACTCAAATAAATGCAAAAATATAATCGGGATTATACTTTCATGCTGTAGTTTGTTAAGAGTGAAAACTGCTAGTGAAGGTTATAGGTAGAATTACTGTAAGATCCACAGGGTTTAAAGACTCGGGCAAATAGCTAGAAATCCTTTATTCAGGGAGGAGAACATAATGACAACGCTCATTTATCAAGTGCTTACTACATGCCAGACCTGTGCTAGTCATTTATGTGCATTTTTCTTCTTAGGAGAATAATAATTCCTTGCCTTGAAGTATTTCTTAAAGGCAGGTGTTACTCCGTCCATTTTCCAGAGGAAAAGCAGGTAAGTTGCATAAGAGCTCATGGCCACCAAGGGACAGAGCTGGGATTTGGGCTTGAATCTGTCTGACTCCAAGCCACACCCACCACTGCATAAGGCATCTCCTCAAAGACAGGGTGTCGAGGCACTGACCAGTGGCCCCTGGGCAGCTTGATGATCTTTGTGTTGAAGCCACATGTATTTCTTGAAGCAGAAGCCAAGGAGGCTTGTTAAATCAGTTAGAAATGATTGGCTGAGTAGGGGAATCTTGTAGTAATCTTGCAGTAATCAGGTATCTGTCTGTATCTCATTTATGCCAAGTCTTCAGGAATTTGGGGACCTGTTGATGTTTCTGAAAGTCTAGGGTAGAGCTAATAAATTCAGCAGGCATTAATTCCACACAAGCCATGAAAATATCAGTGAGGCTAAGCAGCTACTAACACAGAGTGAGATATTGTGAGTCACATAACTAGACAAAGTCTTTGCATCTCTTTACATCTTGCATTACACTGTGCACTAAAATATTGTTTAGAAATACTAAGTAACGTTTAATTCTTATGTTTAGCGCAGGCATGGTGGCTCACACCTGTAATCTCAGGACTTTGGGAGGCTGAGGCAGGAGGATCACTTGAGCTCAGGTGATTGAGACCAACCTGGGCAACATAGCAAGAACTTGTCTCTACAAAAAAATAGTTTAGGCTGGGCATGGTGGCTCATGCCGGTAATCCCAGCACTGGGAGGCAGAGGAGGGTGGATCGTGAGGTCAGGAGTTCAAAACCAGCCTGGCCAACACAGTGAAACCTCGTCTCTACTAAAAATACAAAAAATTAGCCAGGTGTGGTAGCGGACACCTGTAATCCCAGCTATTCAGAAAGCTGAGGCAGGAGAATCGCTTGAACCTGGGAGGTGGAGGTTGCAGTGAGCCGAGATCATGCCATTCCACTCCAGCCTGGGCAATAGTGCAAGACTATGTCTCAAAAAAATATATTAAAAATTAACTGGGCCTGGTGGTGGACGCTTTTGTCCCTGCTACTCAGAGGCTGATGTGGTAGGATCACTTGAGCCCAGGAGGTCAACGCTGCAGTGAGACATGATCATGCCACTGAACTCCAGCCTGGGTGACAGAGTGAGACCCTGTCTCAAAAAAAAAAACCCACCCCACAATTCTTATCTTTAATAGATTTCAAGACCATAGTTGAGTAGAAAGACAGACATGAAACACGTCTCTCACTCAGTCAACCCACCTAGGAGCTGGCCTTTTAGATCTGGGAATAACTGAAGTACTGCCATGTGCCTGGAGATAGCTTATCCTTGTTGGTGTGGAAGCAAAGGGCCTGATGAGTACAAAGCTTACACTGAATGACGGGGTCACCCACACCACGACATTCATCAGCATACCTGTACTCACTGATACATGCCAGCACTCGTGAGGAAGGAGGGCGTGTGGCAAACCAAGAGGGAGGACTCAGAGAACACCTCGAATGCTATGAGCCATGGCTTCTAAAAGAGGCGTTTTCAGTGTTAAGAGTAATGCAGGAATGTTAGAATTTACCCTCTCTGCAGTTTGTGAGATCCTATGAGTGACCCGGCCTCACAGGAGCACTGGAAGCAGATGGAGAAGGAACTGAGAAGATACTGTTATTTCAGAAGCTCAGAAACCCAGGCCAAGACAGCATAGGATTGCAGGGTCACAGAGAAGTGGGAGCATCGGGCACTTAACCCTTTAACCCCTGCATTGCTGAATTTCCTTTGGCACCCAGGGAGCTACTGGCTGAAAACTGTGTTGGGGCTCCTGAAGTTCCAAGGAGCTGAAAAGCCACAGAATCCCCTAACCGCTGTTAGCTCTCCCTGGGAACTCATATTCTTCCTTCAGTCATTAAATGTGTAGAAAAATGAAGGGGAAGGGGGAAGAAGAGCACAGCTCCATTGGGTGCTAAATCAAGATTAATGAAGTTCTCGCCAGGATTAATTACTGCACTCCCTGGGAGCTGTGAGCACAACGTGGGTATGACCATTTGTAACGGCCAAGTCTGGTTGGAACAACATGGGTGGGCGAGATGGGTGACTTAGCCCTCTCCACACCTAATGTTTGAAAGCAGCTGTCAAGGGCGCAGCATGAAAGGAAGGTGCCCCTGACAGTCTTGGGTCACTGCTCTGTATTAAAAATCATCTTTTATTTGTCCCAGTTGGTTTTGATCGATATGGATTCTGACTAATCATACACAGCCATCAGTATCATTGATGAAACAAGGGGAACAACTGACTCAACGACCTGTGGATGGGGGCTGGATCACAGGCTGGCCTGGTTCACCACCCCAAGGCCACCCCGTGATCTCTGCTGGGTCAGCTGGACCTGAGTCTGTTCACCTAGTCAGGGTTGATACAGAGGCCAAAGAATCAACCCCTTGTGATCAGCAGCCCATCACTCCCAGCAGTGATCAGCTGACCTAACGAAGCAGTCAGACCAGCAAAACTCTCATCACCTGCATGAGCCTTCAACCCAGGTGAGGGGCAAGAAGGCAGAGCCACTCTTTTTAGAAAAAGTCACAATCAGCCTTTCCCACCTTTGAAAAAAGAACTCAAAGAGGACTGGGGAAAGCGTGAAAACCAGAGGCAGCCCCTGATGTGTGAAGGTCTTGGAGCTGGAGCTAGAGGGAAGTGCTGCCACTCCTGCCTGCCTGGGACAAGCTCACAGCCTCAGAGGCCAGTCCCCAGCATAGCACCAGGGCCATGGGTGGCCAGGTGTGCACAGGCCAAGGTGGAGAGACCCACTTTTAGCAAGGAAAGTTAGGTCGTCAAGATCGACCCTCCTACTGAGGAAAAAAGCTTGATGAAATGCAAAAAGCACCTAAACAGCGTGAAAGACAAGATAGTGAGGAAATGCTGGGCCCAAATCTAGAAGACAACAAAAACTCAGAGCTGGAAGCCGCTTTTGCCCGGAGGGCATTTGTCCATCAGGAAGAAACTGCTGAGAAATACAGCTTGGCAGGGCTGCACTTTCAGCAGCCTCCCAGGGCTAGAGAAATGAAAGTCAATGTCCAGGGTCCACCCCAAAGGGGCTCATCCCTTACATGCCTTCTAAGGGGACTTCACTCTCTGGCTATGAAAACTTAAGCCCTGAATTTGAATTAAGGTGCCCTGCCCTAGGAATGCCCCCCAGGCACACTGCAGAAGCAAACAAAGATTCTCTCTGAATGAAAGAGAGAATAACAATTTAAAGGAAAGAGAAAAATTTCTCTCTGGGGGAAGATAGCAAATGATTTGTCAAGAACAGTGCTTAGCATATAATTAAAGGAACTCAGGCACACAAGGAAACAAGACACCTTGAGAACCAACTGGCAGGAACAACAGAAAACAGAAATAGACCCACAGGGACTCCAGATAGAGGAATGGCAGATACTGGTCACAGAACAACTATGTTTTCAGTGTCACGTAAATAAAAAGCTAACATCGAAAATTTCAGAAAGGAGCCAGAAACTATAAAATGTGCCATATAAGTTTGAAAACAATAAAATATAAAGCTTATAATTGATAAATGCAGTGTTATGGACTGAATGTTTGTGTCACCCCAAAATTCATATGCTGAAATTCATTAACACCCAACATGATGGTATTTGGAAGTGGGACCTTTGGGAGAGAATTAGGTTTAGATGAGGCCATGAAATGGGGGTCCTCTGCCATGGGAAGAGGATTTAGCCAGAAGGCAGACATCTACATGCCAGGAAGAGGGCCCTCATCCAGAACCAATTCTGCCAGCACCTTGATCTTGGATTCCAGTCTCCAGAAATGTGAGAAATAAATGTCCGTTGTTTAAGCTCCTCAGTCTACGGCATTTCATTTTGGCGGCTGGTACAGACTTAGATGGTAAGATTGTATGTTATTGTATTGACATACAATAACTGAAAATACAAGTTCAATGAACAGATATAACCTCAAGTTCAACACAGCTGAAGACAACATTTAATGAACTGGAAAAGAGATCAGAAGAAATGATCCAGAACACAGTGGCAAAAACTTGGTAGAAGCAGAATAAAGGGTAAAAGAGGGTGAGAAGAAAACAGACATTTCACTGGAATTACAGTTGGGAAATGAGAGAGAGAGAGAGAGAGAGAGAGAGAGAGACAGGAGCTAAGGCAACACTTGAGAAGGGCAGAAGACGACACTCAGAGCTAATAAAAGACATCAATCCACAGATTCAAGAAACCAAACAAATCCCAAGGAGCAAAAAATTTTACAAAGAAATTCGCATCTAGACATGTTGTAGGAAAACTGCAAAAAACTAAAGAAAAATCTTAAAAATGTAGAGCCAAAATAACCAAACTAGCATCCGGGAGGGCAGCACAGGCTCCAGCTGTCTCACAATATCCAAACGTTTGCTAGTATGTAAACTGAATGAAGACATCTTTCACTTCTTGCCCAGAAATCTGGGCTTATGGATGGTGTACGGGGAGTTACAAGAAAATTTTAAAGATGGAAAACAGAAGAAAATAACATACTAGCCATCCCCCAAGTGTAGATGGTGGGCTTGGGTTTACTGAACATTTTAATAAGTCATCTGAAAAGGGGAAGATGTCTAAACTATAAGTTTTCCAGAATAAACAGCAAGAACCTGTGTGGCGGGTCAGCTTCAGTGTTGGAACGTGTAAGTTAAAAGGTAAGTGAAAATGGAGCAAACAACATAATAAAATCAGGGGCCTGGAACCTCAGCTACATTGCAGGAAAGAATCAGCAATTCACGTCTAAATCAGGCCCAAACAAACCAAAAACCTATCAATGTTTTGTCACCATATGGATGTTTCTGTGTCACAAAGATCGATGCTCACCCACATCCTTAGCTGGGGGTCCCAACGGCTCCAGTTGAAGGGACACATTACCCAAGGAACAAGGCAATGGTTACCTTGGGGTGACCTCCAGGAAGACACGCCTGCACCCCAGCTCCTTTCCTTGCCCTGAACAGCCCCGGCTGCTGGCACACCCCTTGCAGATTTACTACTCTGTTCCCATGGCTGTCTCCAGCCACCTCTAGTTTCTTAGCCTTTAATGCATTTTCTACATCTTACAAGATTTATTTGAGGCAGGGAGATTTATTTAGCACATTTATGCTCAACAGAGAGGACAATTCCTCATAGAGTTCTGATCTCATTTGCTGTTAGAAGCCTGAATGAGATTGCCTGGCTGATGGGCAGTGAGAGTTGGTTGGTTCTGGGTAGGAGTGAATATGTGCATGTGCCGTTACATACATGTGATATTTGTAACACATGAAGCCTGTGTGGCAGGTCAATGTATTTTTTTAATGTGTGAGTATCTTTGTGTGAGTATGTGTGTGAATTTCTGAACATGACAGCACAGATGTATTTATTTTATTTTTTGAGACAGAGTCTCAATCTGTCACCCAGACTGGAGTGCAGTGGCATGATCTTGGCTCACTGCAACCTCTGCCTCCCAGGTTCAAGCAATTCTCATGCCTCAGCCTCCCAAGTAGCTAGGATTACAGGCATTACCAGCACACACAGCTAATTTTTGTATTTTTAGTAGGGGTTTCACCATATTGACCAGGCTGGTCTGGAACTCGTGATCTCAGGTGATCCGCCCACCTCAGCCTCCCAAAGTGCTGGGATTACAGGTGTGAGCCACTGCTCCTGGCCTATGTGTTTTTAATTATGCATATACCCCAGTGTTCACATGGTCCATTTGAGCATATGAACATCTGTGTGGAAGGATGTGAGTCTGTGTAATATGACGTGATATGTATACATGTGGGAATATAGAAATATGAGCTTTGATAAATGGCTGCAGGTATTTAGTGTGACTATTCGGGCTCAATCACTCATCCCTATCTGTATAACCGATGGGAGTATAATCTGTTATCAGCCTGAGGATTCTTTTTCTATGGTAAACCAAATCACTTCTCAGCTTAAAATTTTCCAAGGACTCCCACTGCACTTGGTATGAAACCCCAACTGTTTAATCTGACCTTGACAGTCTGGACCTGCCACTTCACGTGCTGCAGCTCTGCTCTCTCACCTTCACACACTGTTCTGGTCACATTAGCCTCCCACATGTCCCTTCCATGCACCCTCAGACTAGCCGGTCCCCTCCCACATGGCCCAGCATGCTCTGCCTCGGGCATTTCACACCAATCTCAGTGTCTCCT
Organism: Callithrix jacchus; assembly: GCF_049354715.1. NCBI lineage: Eukaryota > Metazoa > Chordata > Mammalia > Primates > Cebidae > Callithrix > Callithrix jacchus. Next base: position 29,704,530 of record NC_133520.1, read on the forward strand.
CTTCATGAGAGGTCATTCATGATCTCAGCCTGCTTCACTTCCTTCAGAGCACTTTCTACTATCTAAAATTATCTTGTTCAGAACTTACCTTATTTATTGTCTGTCTATACCTCTCAAGAAAATGTCAGGTGCCCAGAGAGGGCCATGGCCTTCTTTGTTATGGCTTTATCACCCACCCATGGACAGCGCTGGGTGCCCAGGAGGGCCCAGGAGTAGAGTTGAATGAGAACTGTATATGTGCAACCATATGATGTCTGCATATGTGCAATATGATGTCTACTAAGGAAGAATAAGATGCGGTGAATACTGAGCATGTTGGGCACATGAATCAGAACGAGTCTGTGTGACCATATATTTAATGTGCAGTCATTCATTCAACAAATTACTTACAACTAAGTGTGTGCCAAACACACTAACAGGCCCTGCTCTCATTGAGCTTACAGTCTTGTGGGAGAGACATACACTAAATAATTATACACAAACACATACACACACACACACACACACACACACACACACAATCAAACATTATGTGAAGACTATGAATGCAAAGCATAGAAAGCCATGAGAGTATCCGACCAGGGGATGTGGTTGAGTTGGGCACTCAGCAAAGGCTTTCCCAAGGGGCTGGAGTCATTCTGAGGGCTGCAGTGACTCAGAGAAAGGCTGGCTTTGCAGTTTCTAACCCACATGTGGATACATGCACTTGCAAATGTCATCACTAGAGCTCCTTGGACACCAAGCAGGAAGAATCCCAGTCTTCAAGGATGGTACATACTCATTCACTGATTCACAAATGGATATCTTGCATGAGCTGCTGGCTGGTCCCCTTTCACCTTACCCCATTTCCTCTAACCAGTCTTAGCAGCCAGGCTAATAAACCTGAAACAACGTCTAGAGGACCGAATTAAAGCTCTCCAGCTTAGGGGTCAAGCCACCGTCAGCTGACCCCAGCTTGAATCGTAATCATTTCTAACCTCCCTTGAGCATTTACCGTGTGTTAGGTGCATTACACTGTGCTAAACACTTTGCGTCTTTCCATTTAATCCTCACAGCCAGTTTAGGCAGGCATTACTATGTCTATTTTACAGATGAGGAAACTGCTAACTTGTCCCTCTGGTCATCACAGTAATTGGTAAGCCATCAGTAATTGGCAAGCCAGGTTCAGTCTCAACCCTACTCACTTCAAAGGCCAGTCTCACCAAGGCCACTGCCTTTTCCATGCCTGCAGCCAGTTGGATGTCTCACTGTTGCTCCAGCCCTCCAGCCCAGGGTACTCAGGCTGTGGTCCCAGCTACAGAATGCCCACCTTCCTCCCTTCCCCCAACCCAATTCAGAGTCTGCTCAAGTCCCACTTCCCACATTTGACCACACTGATTGAGCCAGGTGCCCTCCGGGGAGTTGGAGACAGGGAGATAGATGAGACGCCATCCTGGCCTGGAGGAGCCCACGGAGCAGAGAATCCTTCCCAAAGTCAGCTCTTAGCTCAACACCATCCTATCCCACCCTCTCTGAACTCCTCTACTCAGCTTACAAACCTTCTCCCCATCCATGGGTGTCTGTCTGTCTCTTTGAGGGTCTGTAGCACACAGACCCTCAATCAATTCATACCGATTCCATTCCTCTTTACCTTTCTTGCTGAAGCTCCTGCTTAAACAATTGGCACGAACCTTGCATTTCACATCAAACCAGGCTCAGCTTTTTGGATATAATAGTGCTGATCAAAACAGAAGCTTTTCCCAGGCTAGCATTTTGGCTTTAATAATCGAAGGCTATACCAAAAGCAAATTCATGATACTGCTAACAGTTCCTCCTCACTCCGTGGACTTGAACACCAGCCATGACAGGTATAAAAAAGTAAGTTCAGCTCTAAATTTCACAAACATAATGCTGAGTGAGAAAAAAGAAAGTTAAAGAACACAGACTGGCCGGGTGCGGTGGCTCTCCCCTGGAATCCCAGCATTTTGGGAGGCCAGGGTGGGCAGATCATGAAGTCAAGAGATTGAGACCATCCTGGCCAACGTAGTGAAACCCCATCTCTACTAATAAAATACAAAACTTAGCTGGGTGTGGTGGTGCGCACCCGTAGTACCAGCTACCGGGAGGCTGAGGCAGGAGAAGCAGTTGAACCCAGGAGGCAGAGGGTGTTTGTGGTGAGCTGAGATCATGCCACTGCACTCCAGCCTAGTGACAGAGTAAGACTCTGTCTCAAAATATATACATACACACACACACACACTTTAAAATACTGCTTATGTGAAAGCTTTGCTATGGTTTGGCTCTGTGTCCCCACCCAAATCTCATGTCTAATTGTAATCCTCACATGTTAAAGGAGAGGCCTGGTGAGAGGTGTTTGAATCACGGGGGCAGACTTGCCATTCTCATGGTAGAGTTCTCACAAGATCTGGGTGTTTGAAAGGTGTAGCGCTTCCACCTTCTCTCTCTCTCTCTCTCATGCTCTGGCCGTGTGAATACAGTACCTGCTTCTCCTTCACTTTCTGCCATGATTGTAGGTTTCCTGAGGCCTCCCAGCCGTGCCTACTGTACAGCCTATGGATCTGTGAGGTGATTAAACTTCTTTTCTTCATAAATTACCCAGTCTCATGTAGTTCTTTATAGCAGTGTGAGAACAGACAAATATAGGTTTTAAATGCATATGTGACAGATTCTCATCTCCCATCCCACATGTTCTTCTGATAATGTGATTCTGATGTTGAGAGAGAGGGTCTATGTACCCTCCTCTCCTTGAAATTCGATGGATTTTGTTACTGCTTTGACCAGTAAATTATGGCAGAAGTTATGCTACACGACTAAGGCTACATAATAAAAATGTAATGAATTCTCACCTTGTTCTCTTAGTCACTTATTCTCAGAGCCCAGCCACCATACTGTGAGGAAGCTCAAGAAGCCTATGGAGGGCTCCATATGGAAAGGAACAGAAAGCCCTGGCCCACAGCCCTCACTGAATTCCCAGCTGATGGCCAGCCCCAGCTCGCCATGTGAATGAGCTATGTTAAAAGCAGATCCTCCAGGGACCCCAAGGAAACTGATACCATGTGGAGCAGAGATGAACCATCCCTGCTGATCCCTGCTCCAATTGCAGATTTCTGAGCAAAGTAAATGATTGTTTTTGTTTTAGGCCACTAATTTGAGATGGTTTCTTATGAGGTGATTCATCAGACATTATCAGGTAAACCCAACACTATACAATTTATGAAATATGAAAGCAAAATCATCTTGGGTGCTTTACTGAGGAGTAAAATCTCCAAGAGGGATTTTAGTTTTACCTGTGATGGCTTACATACATACCTACATTTTTATAAGGAAGAATGTGTATATATAGTATTTGTGTTGTTCTTAACTATCTAGGGAAACAGACTGACCAACATTAATATTTACTAGTTCTGTGAAAATGGTTGCCTGTGGCCAGGTGTGGTGGCTCACGCCTGTAATCCTAGTGCTTTGAGAGGCCAAGGTGGGCAAATCACTTGAGGTCAGGAGTTCAAGATCAGCCTGGCCAATGTGGCAAAACCCTGTCTGTACTAAAAATACAAAAATTAGCCAGGTGTGGTGGCAGGCATCTGTGATCCCAGCTACTTGGGAGGCTGAGGCACAAGAATCATTTGAACATGGGAGGCAGAGATGGCAGTAAGCCGAGATCATGCCACTGCACTCCAGCCTGGGTGACAGAGCAAGACTCTGTTTCAAAAGAAAAACTAATAAAATAAAATAAAATGGATGCTTGTTGTATTTTTCTGCTCTGTTGCCTTTCTAAATTTTGTTTTAAAATATGGCACTGCAAAGATTCCATGATGGAAGCAAAACCAGGTTCAGTATCTCTGATTCAGAGACTGTGTCTGTTTTCTTTCAACATCTCTCCAAGTCTCCACCTCTTCCTTCATCTTTTCATTCCAAAGCTCACCCAGTACCCCTCCCTCTCTGAGATCCTGTTTTCATACAGCTCCCTTAATGCTCATGTCCCTCCCTGAAATCTGTATTCAGTCTCTTTCTCTGGGGCTTTCCGCACTCCCTATAGGGCTCAAAAGGGACTGTCCTTCATCCTTTAAAAGGTCAGTCCCTTCACTGTAAAGTGAAGTCTGTCTTGCCTCTGCTAGGATCCTGCTCACCAAACATCCCCAAACTTCCTTTTACCTTCAATTTACTTTGCCTCCCCTGCCTACAGATAAGCTCAGGTTTATACCATTTATAAATTAAAACACACATGACCTCCAGCTACCCACACGTATCTGTTCTTCCTGATACAGATTCGTGGCTGTTCCCTGCTGCCACATTCAGAGTCTCTACTCCCCCACAACTACTGACCCAACACCCTACATTCTGACACATATTGCCCTCCATCCTGACGCTGGCCCTTCTTAACCAATGAAACAGCTTACACAGAGGTCCCCAGTGACCTCTGAAATGCCGGTTCTCAGGGACACTTCTGCCCCTGCCTGGCTTGGCCATGCAGGCATTTGCTAAGGACCATACCCCTTCTGCCCTCTCTCCCTTGCTCTGGGGTGATGCCTATCCTATCTCTTGCTGCCCTCCTATGGCTCCTTCCTTCAGCTCAGCTTCTCCTCCTCAGCTGCTGAGTAGGAGACACTGGTCCCACTGGTATCAGCATCCCCCAGGGCCCTCTGCCCACTCTCTTCTCTGTCTCCCTCCTGTTCTCCTATGGCTGCCTTGACAGGGAAGACTCCTTCTCTTCTCCTAGGGCCTGGGCCTCCCCTGAGCACCAGTACCCGCCACCCTCACTTATTGGTAATTACCCAAAGGTACCTCAAATTCCCCATATCCAAACTAAACTCATTATTTCCCTCAAATCAAGTCTAGTCTCGCTCCTGTATTTCCCTTCCCAGCTCCTGGCACCATCACTGACTCAGTTGTCTGGCTTGGAGGCTAAGAACTCATCACAGTTTCTTTTTGCTTTATCTCCCACTTATAATTGGTTAGCAAGTTTGGTGCATGACTCTTCCTAATTAGCTCTCAAATGCAGACTTCATCTCCCAGAGGTCCAGGCCCTCATCATTTCTCACCTAGATTCCACAATTATTTCTTAACTCTTTCCCCCGCCGTCTGCACTGCTCCCCTTCAAACCAGGAGTCACATGTCTGCCAGACTGAACTTTCTAAAAGGCACATCTGGTCATATCACATCCCTGCTTAATATCCTTCCATGGAAAAAAAATCCAAACTCCTTAGCCCAGCTAAGGAGTTTGGATCCGGCCTCCACCCTCCACCCTCCTTTCTAGCTTCAACCCCTCCCAGGCCCTCACTCAGATTCCAGGCTTCCTTAAGCCCTCAGCGCTGTGCCACACCTTTCCACTGTCATCCATGTTACTTTCTCTACCTAGAATGCCCTCTATTCATCAAATGACCTCTACTCCTCCTACAAAACATCTATCAAATGTCATCTCCTCTGGAAGTCCACTGGTGCTTAGCATGACCAGTGTTCCATCCTCCCGAACACCATGTCACTGTACTGAACTAATAGTTTCATGTCAGTTCCCCAGGACACGCACTCTCTGAAAGGAGGGGCCGTAGCTATTTGTTTCTATATCCCAGAGCCCAGCACAGGCCTGCACTTAGTTGGGACTCCACACATTTTGCCCAAATATAGAGATTCCTAAAATCAAACATGAAAATTCAGAGTATTTAAATTAATATAGGCCATGATGTAATTGGTGCTGAAATAGGGAACTAGAACATACAAGTTTCTGCCCCAAGGAGCCATAGCAAATTGAATCTACCTATGGAATCTTTGTAACTAATTCTTTCTCTCATACAGAGAACCTTTTGGTGATTAAATTTGCCACTGTTGGCCAAGCGTGGTGGCTCACACCTGTAATGCCAGCACTTCGGGAGGCCAAGGCAGAAGAATGGCTTGAGCCCAAGCGGATGAGGCTGAAGTGAGCTATGATCACACCACTGCGCTCCAGCCTGGGCAACAAAGTGAGACCGTGTCTCAAAAAAATCCACAACATCATCACTGCTATAAACAATAGGCCGAGAAGATGGGAAGGGAATGAGAAGGTGCCCAAGGGGAGAGAGTTGCCCCACTCATTCACAGCTTCTTCCTTGCCCCTCTCTGCTTTTCTCCATCTAAAAACATTCCTAGAGAGTTGAAGCCCTTGCCTCTGTCAAACACCTGTGGGGCTGTCCAACAAGCAAATTCCTGAAGACAAAGGGACATGCAGAGTGGTGGCGTGATCCCATCATTCCAGATGTTGCATGTGGATTTCCATAAACCCTACTGCTTATTGTAGGCCCTGGGAAAATAGGGCTGGGCTAAGCTGCCAGGTGATTTGAGGAGCAAGCGAAGAACCCTTGACAAAAACACTGTTTCCCTGTCACTGCTGCTGCCTGATGCCTCTGACATGGGTCTCTGTCCAAGCCCTCCCTCAAATGCAGTCCAGCTAATGCCTCAGTGAGGTGTTAGATCATTCTGAATGGCCAGCTCCTCCCATCCTTGGCCCCATCCTGACTCCTGGTCTCACCTGGATCAAGCCACACCCCCTCCTCCTGCCCCCAGCCATAGCCAACCCATCGGAAGCCCACCTTCTTGCAATCCTCTCACCCTCCTGGAAGCCACCCTTCCCACTGCCCTTCCTGAAGGCTGCACAAGGGATTCTCCCTCCATCCAAACAACCCCAGAGGTGAGAGGGAAAGTTAGAGGGATAAGCCCTGGGGTTGGAGCCCAGGAAATGAAAAGTGAGAGCCAGCAGCTGCAGAGAATCCTCCACCTCCCCACTGGTGTCTCGTCTTATTTAACTGGAGAAATCCCCAGGGCAGGGTCCTTAATTTCTCCCGCCATGGTGCCCGCTGGCAGCAGGGAGCACTCAGGAAATGTTAAGTGAAACCTCTAAGACGCTCCCCACTGAAAGCCCTTCATCCTTGAGCTGATAAAAAGCTTCAGACCAGAATGCATGATCTTGAGCCCCGAGGGCAAAGGCCTGAGCTTGGCCCTGGCTCAAAAGGAAGCAGAGAGTGGGACTAGCCTAACGATCTGTGGGCAGGGACGTCGTCCTCTGGGTAAGGAGACAGCAGGACCTCAGATGGCTGTTTGGATGACTCCCCACAGTGGGCGTGTACGGCACCAAGCGCCCCCACTCCCCCACCAGCCTGGGCTAGCAGCGCCAACAAACCAGCTGAGCAGTCAGGGGAGGAAAGGATTCATGTCTCCCAGCACCGCCTGGCCAGTGAGGCAGGACCCCGGGTGCCTGGAGCAGAGGTGAGCGATGCTGCTTGCTTGAGAGCAATTATGAGCCTCTGCAGGGATCAGATCTGAGGCCATGACTTCATCAGCTACCCCTTCAAAAAGCCAATAGTGAAGCTGCTGACAGCTCTACCCGATGAGACCAGGGCCACAGCAGCCAGTGAGCCACAACCCTCCTACTCCTCTGAAATCCAGCCTCCCAGACCACTCTGCCCAGAGCCAGCCCAGCCCACACTGGCTCTAACACCACCTCCGTAGCTCCTCAGGTCCCTGCCTTGCCTTGCCAGTGAGCCTGACCTCTCAGAGGTTGGATACCATTCCCTGCCGCATTTCTCCCCAGCTGCCAGCTGGGAGCCAGGCACATGGGGGTGCACAAGGGAGCACGTTGGTTGACTGAGCAACCTGATGAGGGGGTGGCAAAGCATGACGGGGTTGGATGACTATGCATGACTTCTGGCTGCCCCTCCCCTGCCTGGCTCAAACATGCACCCACAGTGGGAAACACAGAGATACTATCTATGTGGCCATAAACACAAAAGGTTAAATGATAAGCTAAGCCAGCAACACAAAACTGTCACAAGGCAGAATACAGGTCATTGTGAAAGGAGGCAGATGAACAACAATGGCAGGGGTCAGGGAGGAGGAGACCATGATCTGAGTTAGGAAAGCTTCAAAGAAGAGGTGGGATTTAATCTGAACCTTAAAGGGGGTGGCTTGAATCAGCTAAAAGTCTCCTGGAGAGATTTCCAGGCGAAGAACACACCTGGACACAGGCGTGGAGTGGCAAAGCACAGAGCGGATTCAGGCCTGGGTGTACTTCCATCTGACCAAGGCATAGGCTGAGGGTGGGGACGACTGAGAGTCAAGGCCGTGGAGCTAGCGTGGAGCTGACCATGGACGAGCCTATACGGTAGATGCCAAGCAGACTTGACCCAGTAGGCAGGTGATGGCCGGAACAGGGATGCAATTAGCTATGAACCCAGCCCTTCTGCTTTAGGAGGAAACTCACAAGTGAAGGATCAGTGCCTGGGCCTGCAGGAGAGGTGGCAATCATGCCCACAAACCAATAAGAAAAAGACAGATGGCCGGGTGTGATGGCTCACACCTATAATCCCAGCACTTTGGGAGGCCGAGGTGGGTGGATCACGAGGTCAAGAGATCGAGACCATCCTGGTCACTATGGTGAAACCCTGTCTCTACTAAAAATACAAAAATTTGCTGGACATGGTGGCATGCACCTGTAGTCCCAGTTACTAGGGAGGCTGAGGCAGAAGAATTGCTTGTACCTGGGAGGCGGAGGTTGCAGCGAGACGAGATCACCTCACTGCACTCCAGCCTGGCGCCTGGCGCCAGAGTGAGACTCTGTCTCAGAAAAAAAGAAAAAGACAGATGACCTAGTAGTAACACGAGCAGAAGACCTAAATAATAACTTCAGTAAAGGATAGGCAAATGGCCAATAAGCATTTGGAAAGGGGCTCAATTCTTTTAGTCATCAGGGAAGTGCATGCTGAAATGGAACAGAGATGCCGTGTACACCCACCAGAATGGCTAAAGTAAAATGACAGAGAATACCGAGAACATGGAGCAGCAGGAATTCGCCATCACTGCTGGTAGGAGGGTAAGTTGGCAAAAGCATTTTGGAAAATGCATACCCTGCAATGACCAAACAATACACACCCCAGGACCCAGTTGGAGAAATGCACTGCCCGAAAGGCATGACAAGTATGTTCACAGCAGCACTAGTCATAACAGCCCCAGACTGAAAACTGCAAATGTCATTAACAGGGGGATGGACAAATAGTTGAAGCACATTGACACAAGGAAATAAGACACATCAATGTGGATAAACTATAACTACATGCAACAGGTGACTGTCACAAATATCATGTAGGGGAAGAAGCCAGTCACAAAGTAGAGTATACTGGCAAGTGTGGTAGCTGTCGCCTATAATTAATCTCACCATTTTGGGGAGGTGGAGGCAGGAGGATTCCTTGAGCCTAGGGATTTGCGACCAGTCTGGGCAATACTGCAAGACCCCATCTCTACAAAAAATGAAAAAAAAAAAAAGAGCTGAGAGTCGCCCACTACGGACACAAGAAGGAAGCCAGACAAGAGAATCCTGGGCAGAAAAGCACCATCAGTTTTAACGCCGCTGCTCTGGCCCTGGGAACTAACAACCTGGACGCCCACTCAAGAGACCTAATCTGAAAGTTAGTAAATTCAAAGACCACAGGAGGATAAACTTACAACGACGGGAAGAAGCCAGCGTAAAAATGCTGAGAATACTCAAAGTCAGAACGCCTCTCCCTCTAAAGATGATCACAGTTCCACATCAACAATGGAACAAGGCTTGATGAAGAACGAGCGCATCCCAATGCTAGAATATCGCTTCAGGGAATGGATAATAACAAACTTCGGTGAGTTAAAAGAACATGTTGTAGCCCAACGTAAAGAAACTAGGAACTTTGAAAAAAAGTTTGATGAAATCCTATTGAGAATAGACAACTTAGAGAGGAGTATGAGTGAATTAATGGAACTGAAGAATACAATACAGGAACTCCGAGAAGTTTGCACAGGTTTAAACACTCGAATTGTTCAAGCAGAAGAAAGGATATCAGAGGTCAAAGTCCAACTTAATGAAATAAAATGCAAAGAAAAGATTAGAGAAAAAAGGATAAAAAGGAATGAGCAAAGTCTCCAAGAAATGTGGGACTATGTGAAAAGACCAAATCTATATTTGATAGGTGTACCTGAATGCGACGGAGAGAATGAATCCAAGATGGAAGATGCCCTTCAGGATATTATTCAGGAAAATTTTCCTAAACTAGCAAAGCAGGTCAATATTCAACCCCAGGTAATACAGAGAACACCACAAAGATATTCCTCAAGAAGAGCAACACCAAGGCACATAATCGTTAGATTCACTAGGGCTGAAACGAAGGAGAAAATACTAAGGGCAGCCAGAGAGAAAGGTCAGATTACCCACAAAGGCAAGCCTATCAGACTTACAGCAGATCTCTCAGCAGAAACTCTACAAGCCAGAAGAGAGTGGGGGCCAATATTCAACATCCTCAAAGAACAGAACCTTCAGCCCAGAATTTCATATCCAGCCAAACTAAGCTTCACAACTGAAGGAAAAATAAAATCTTTTATGAACAAGCAAGAACTCAGAGATTTTATTACCATCAGGCCTGCTTTACAAGAGCCTCTGAAAGAAGCATTACACACAGAAAGAAACAACCAGTATCAGCCCTTCTAAAAATATACCAAAAAGTAAAGAGCACCAACATAAAGAAGAATTTACACCAACGAATGGATAAAACAGCCAGTCAACATCAAATGGCAGTAACCCTAAATTTAAATTGACTAAATCCCCCAATCAAAAGACACAGGCAAAACCCAACGGCCTGTTACATCCAGACCTGTTTCACAGGCAAGGATACACAAAGACTCAAAACAAAGGGATGGAGAAAGATTTACCAACCAAATGGAGAGCAAAAATAAATAAATAAAAAGCAGGAGTTGCAATTCTCATATCGGATAAAATAGATTTTAAAGCAACAAAGATATAGTGGTAAAAGGATCAATGCAACAACAAGAGCTAACGATCCTAACACCCAGATACATAGAGACTTAGACACAATGAGACAGAAAATTAATAAGGATATCAAGGACTCAAACTCAGATCCGGAACAAGTAAACTTAATACATATTTATAGAGCTCTCCACTTCAAATACACAAAATAAACATTCTAGTCAATACCACATCACACCTACTCATAGGTTTAAATGAAATATTGATTGGCCATTATTAATACTCATTTTTTTTTAAGAATAAAGCAATATTTCCACTCACTCTCCCTCTTTCTCTTCCTCTTTCTTCCTCTCCTTTACTCATTTTTTTCTTCTTTCCTTCACTCAAAAAAAAAGAAATCAACTTGTAAACCTCTAGATCCAGGTCGGCAATGCCTCTCTCATTGCTTGAATTCCTTCCTTCCCTTCTCTCCCTCCCTCCCTCCGCCCCGCTTCCTCCCTTCATTCATCCCGCCCTTCCTCAAAAAAAAAAAAAAAAAAAAGAGCTGAACGTGGTGGTACATGCCTGTGGTCCCAGCTACTTGGGAGGCTCAGGTGGGAGGATTGCTTAAGCTGGGAGGTCAAGGCTTCGGTGAGCCATGATGGTGCCACTGCACTCCAGCATGGGTGAAAGAGTAAGACCCTGTTTCAAAAAAAAAAGAGTGCAGGCTATACTACTCCAGTTCAGAAACAGGCAAACCTTATCTACAGGGCTAGAAATCATGCTTGGGGAAACTGAGGCACTTCCCATCCACTCCGGATCATTTCCACTCTAGAGCGCTGGTAATGTTCCATTTCTTGGTCTGGCTGCAGGTTACACAGGTGTGTTCAGTTTGTATATATTCATCCAACTACCAACACTTAGGATTTGTGCACTTTTCTGTGTATATGCCATATATTTATGTGATATATTATACATTATACATTTTACTGAAATATATTTCAGCAAGTAATTTTAATGTATTTTTGTGGTATATATTTAGGTGTATACCGTGACATTTTTATATATATATATATATATATATATATATATATATATACAGTGAAATCATTACTACCGGTAAGCAGATTAGCCTACCTGTCGCCTTCCATAGTTATCTTTGCTCTTCACAAATTTTCAGCATGTGATTCAATATAACTAACTGTAGTCTTCCTGCTGTGGATGAGCTCTCTAGGCTTGCCCATCCTACAGAACTGCATGCTGCACCCTTTGACCTCCTTCTCCCCATCTTATTCAGTTTTGTTTGTTTGTTTTTGCAATTCCACATATAAGTGAGATTATACAGTATTTATGTCTGGCTTATTTCGGTTAACATAATGTCCTCTGGGTTCATCCATGTTGTCACAAAAAGCAGCATCTCCTTCCTTAAACAGCTAAGTAACATTCTGTCATGTACACGCACCACATTTTCTTTATCCATTCATCTGTCAATGAACTCAGGTTGTTTCTGTATCTTGGCTATTGTGAATTGTGCTGCCATGAGCATGGGTGTGCAGGTGTCTCTACCCACTGAAAAGGGAGCACGTGTAGAACCATGTCCATGGGGTTCGTCTCTGGGTGTCTCCACTGCAACGTGCCCCTCACACGTGGTGTATTTGGTTTCAGTGGGTTAGTGAGTTACTCCCTTTGGTCCCTGCATTCTGACCTACCATGTTGCTCAGCATGTTGTGAAGCCTACCTTCTGTCCCCACAGGCCACAATGTTCTGATGAAATGCCCTATCCCAATGGATCCATCTCTAACTCACTGACTCCCGGCACTGGCACCCAACCCCTCTCTCTGGCACCTGATGCCCTCCAGGACACAGCAGGGAGGGATGGTATGCTCAAAGGGTATTCCAGGAATACCTGTGCAGCAGTGGGCTATGGGCGGGGTTGGGGGAGTCACCAGCCTAAACTAGGATGAGGGCAGCAGCATGCAGAGGAGGACACGGAAGTTGGGAAGGGAGAGGTCAGACCCAGTGGTGGCCAGTGAGGGGAAGTCTGGGAGTTCAGCCCTGTCCTGGCAAACCTGCCAATGAAGTGGCCAACTGAACAAACAGTGCATTTCCTCCTAAGGAGTAAACTAAAGCAGAGCCATTTCCCACTCACCTGGCTGGCGTTCATCATTCTTCCGGTAGAGTTCAGTTATAGGTTATGAGAAATAGAAGAGGGGGGCTGCTTAGAGGAACCAGATCTGCACCAGTGCCCCCCCAGCACCCGCTATTCCAGGGCCCTATCCTAATACCTCCATTGCTCACACCAGCAGAATCCCATTATCAATGTGGAGAATCAATTGAGTTTAATTATTCAAGTCCAGGCATCAGGGGCTTTTAAATGAACCCATTCTTTCTTCCAGAATTCTAAAGTCACCATTATTTTGAAAATAAAAGGTCTCAGGTCTCCTGGTGTCTCTCGGCATGGGCGCACTGACATCAGCCGTTCCTTGACCCAGCCTCTTTCCCAGGTAATTCACCACATCACCCCACCTCACCACATGAAGGGATGCTTGGTTGGGTAAGAAAAGAAAGTTTGAGGGAAACGTTACCCTTGGAAAGCAGATTCGGTCAGGTGAAATGCCTGTATTATTCCTTTTTAATGCTCTGTTGCAAACTATACCGAGTGTTTTATTTCAATCCACACTGAAGCTTATTTCAGGGCAAATTTCCCATTGCCTGTCACAGCTCAGGGAAAAAATGAATGCACATTTCCCCAGCTCCATTAACTAGGGAAACAGGCTCACATTGCTAGAAGGCTTGTTTCCTGCAAGGCAGGCGAGGGAGTGAGATCATCGGGACACAGTCTCAGAGGGTCTAGGGTCTGGGGGTGTGCAAATGCAGGAGCTCTCACTGTCTGCACTCCTGGGGAGGAGCGCTCCTGCCAGGAAGCCCCCAGGGCAGGGCCAAGCACATCTACCAGAGAGAGGGTCAGCCTGGGAGGACATGACCCTGGGCCCCTGATATGGTTTGGATATCTGTCCCACCCAAATCTTACGTTGAAATGTAATCCCCAGTGTTGGATGGGGCCTGGTGGGAGGTGTCTGGGTCCCCCTTTGCCTTCCACCATGATTAGAAGTTTTTGAGGCTCTCGCCAAAAGCTGATGCTGTCTCCATGCTTCCTGTATAGCCTGCCGAACTGTGAGCCAATGAAACCGCTTTTCTCATAAATTACCCAGTGCAGATATTTCTTTATAACAACCTAAGAATGGCCTAATACAACCCTCTTGGCACATTGGTCCAGGGTCCTTGCTGTCACCTGCTTGCCTCCGTCTGCCTTCATGTCATGTCTACCTTCTGTCTTAACCTCAGACAGACAGACAAGGTCTCAAGGAAAGCACTGAGCTCACAGCTTCTCTCTTTCCTTCTAGAAGATGGATCCCTGATACCTCTGTGCCACTGGCCTGGGAAAGAAGTGATGGTGGGGGGCTTGGGGGTTTCCCACTCTCAGGTCCTCCTGAGGGGCCAAGGACAAATCATTCTGGTCATCCTGAAACCCATTCCCAGCACCTCTGGCCCTGGGTGGAGAACAGCCACTGCTCTGACCAGTTCCCACCCTCCGTCTCTCCTACAGCTTCATCCCAAACAGGCCCCTATTCTCTCTGCCTCTTCCTAACACCACCCTCCAAATCACTGTTCATGCCCTGCCAAATGCATGCCCCTCCGCCCATGTTTGCTTTCCTCTCCAGCTCTTCAAAGCCCACCAGAGAGCTTCACACCTCTGAGTCCTCATTCTCGTGATTCCCTCTGCTTGAAACAATGTTCTTCCCTTTGTCCATCTGGAAAATGCCTACTGTTTCTTCAAGCACCAGCTGAAGCTCCTACTCTGTGAAGTCTTCTCTGGTTCCCTTGGGTGGAACTGACAGCTTCCCCACTCACTGAGCTGCAGCCTGTCAATTTATCTTCACACTTACCCTTCTGTATTCAAATGACCTGGTGACGTGCTTGGACTGTGAGTTTGTGGAGGGAAAGGGCTGTGTCTTAAGCGTTTTTATATCACCATGACTTAGCAAAACACCTGCCCCCCAGGTATGTACTCTATAAAATGTCTTCTAAATGAATGGCTGAACTCTCACAGGAGCCACTGAGGTGTGTGCCCAGTTCAAGTGCCCTCCTCTCTGGGCCCCCTCCCCCATCTGCCCAGCCCTTGGTTTTTTCATCACTGAACTCCAAAAGCCTGAGTTGGGTCAACTGGCCCCACCTGGCCCCAAATGCTCCATCCCCGTGGCAGGTTTGTGTTGCTGTCTCCCAACACTTTCTTCATCTCCACACGAGTTACTCTCAATCTCTACCATGCTGCTCAGAGACAGAGCAGCACCTTGACACCATGGGGCCATTCTCTTCCTCCCCGCAGAACCTAGTCCTGGGTGGGATGTGTGGTCGACCTTCAGCTGAGCATGAAAATGGCATGACTGTTGGACAGAAGAGGCAGCTCTGCGGGAGAGGACCTCCCCTTGCCCAGACGGTAGAGAGAAAGAGCCTTATACGGAGGTTGCAGTGAGCCGAGATCGCGCCATTGCACTCCAGCCTGGGTGACAAGAGTGAAAGTCCATCTCAAAAAAAAAAAAAGAGCCTTAAAAATGGTGCAGCCAACCACATATGTGGCTCAGACTGGGGGGATCTAAAGGATTCTGCAAGAAAAGCCTTGTTTTTGTTTAGGAAGAGATCCTCTGTTAATTTTTCCCTTTGGGAATCTGAGACATAAAAGCCACCCTTTTTCTCCTCCTGTCTCTTCCTATCTGCCAAGTTCTTTGTACCTAACACTGAACTGAAGCTGAAATAAGCAAGGAAAAAAAATGTCTTTTCACAATGTCACCACAACTCTGAGGACACATTAACGGGATGGAGGCGGTGGCCAGGATGACAGAATGGGCCTGTGTCATGCTGTAGCCCATCTGGTCAGCACAGCCCCTCCTGTAGCAGAGAAGAGGAGGAGAGACCCCATTTGTGAGGAAAAGCCTGGCTTTCTGGTCACTATCACCCCCCATCCCCAGGGGCTAGCTTTCAGGACAGGACCCAAAACCCTCTCACACTCCACTCTGCAATGTGAACTCTGGCACACCCCTTTCATCTCTGAGTTTCAGCTTCCTCATCTGCAAAATGGGCTAATGTGACCTCCCACAGTGGTTCAGTCCTTCTCCTCCAGCCCAGAAGGGAGAAATGAGAGGAAATAGGGAAAGCTCACTAAGGTTTTTATTCATTCCTAAGCAGGGATGGCCCTGTCATTATGCTCTGTCCTGCCCCCAAGGGTGGCACAGTCGAGGGTCTGGAACAGGCTGGGACTGCATGAGGAAGGGGACAGCAGCAGGTCCTCCCTGTTTCCCCTGCAAGGATGCTCCAATTCAGCCCCCTGGACAGCAACCAGGTATCGAGTGGAGAAATGTGTCAAGTTGGAGATGAGAGATAGCTACAGAGGGATTTGGCTCTAAACCCAAAATCCTGAATTGCATTTTCCTCTCTGTTAAGCAAGCATTACTCATCCGTCTCCCACGCTTGCGATGTTACATGAGACCTTGAAGAGAGAGATCTGCAGCCCAAGGAACAAGAGGACATATTTGTTTGTAGCAAGAAGGTCTCTGACTAGAGAGCAGGAAGAACTTCCTGATAGTGGAAGGAGCTTGTAAAATGCTGAAAGGGATGGTTGAGGGCACTGACCCTTCCATGGGGTCTTTCAGAACTGGTGAGCATGGTCTGAGTTGAGTTGTTCATCTCTAAAGTAAAGATGTCCCTGGGCAGCATCCTCACCCAGCCTCGGATAGTGACGGGAGTCATGAAGACAGTGGGTGGGGGGTGGAATCCAAACGGGGAGTCAGGACGTGGTGTTCTATGTGTGGCCTGCAGCTCCACGGAAGGTTAACAGCTCACAGAGCAGTTCCAAGGGGCCAGCCCCAGTAAGAGAAGAAACTTTCAACCTCCGTGTGGAACCAGCCCCCAAACTGAATCTCCTAAGACCCCCGAATTCCTGGGTCTGATCCATGAGGGAGGGGATCACTCTCCTCCCTGCTGAGCTGTGATCAGGAAAGGCAGGGGATGGTGTGGCTGGACCACTCTTAGCCCCTACCCCCTAAGGAAGGGAAGGAGACTAGCACATACCCCTATGTATACCATCTTGAGCCCACCACCTCATAGGGGCAAGGATGAGCCTCAGACTCTCCCTCAACACAAACGCGTGCGCACACATGCACACACACACAGAGATGTTCCCATCACAGACCAGCCAGCTCTATCAAGCACACAGCTGCTTGTGGCTGCAATTCTATCCTGGGATCCCATAATATCATTCCCACAGAGTCAGTGGGGAAGGCAAGGAGGGGAAGAGGTGGGCATGGACTGGGAAGAAGAGACCAAGGGACTATCTTCGCAGACAGCTCTGTGGAGAGGCCTTGGAGAAGGAGTCCAGTTCCACAACTCACCAGCTGTGTGACTTCAGGCAAGTCATTTAAACTCTCTGAGCTCCCCATCCTCATCTTCATAATAAGGCTGCTCTACAGGGTTATTCTGAGTGCCTAGGGCGCAGGGAGCATGGTCGGAGAGCAGGGTTAACACATTCTCTGTCCAGCATCAGCATCCTCCTGACCCCCTTAGACATCCCACGGCTGCAGGCTGCTCCTTTACTAATAGTGATCCCTCCTGGTAGTTCCTCAGGGCAGTGTAGACACCCCCAACAAGGTAGGTAAGTCAGGTTCCCAGAATTAAAGGCCTTGCCCCCCCCCCATCTTCTGTAAAGTACAACCTGAGAAGGCTCCCCTACCCAGAACCCAATTCTCTCTAGGGAAGTACCCCCCTAACACCCCACAGTTCTGAGAGTCAGGGAAACTCAGGAGTCCCAAACCTACCAGGAGGGCAGCATGAAACATCTGATTACACAAACCTGCCACAGTCCCTGCTGAATATTTCATATAGGAGCAATGATCCATTAGTCACCATCAATTATTCATCTCCGTCAGGGCCAGAGCCGGGGACGTAGCAAGGGAACAGCTGGAGCTGAGACCCACACCCACTCTGCCTCCACTCCCCCTGAAGGCAACCAATGATCTCTCCTACACCCCACCCGCCCAGGGTCCTACTGAGCGCCCACCTCTGAAAAGTGTATGCAGTCATCAGATAGATACCACCCCACTGAACAGATGGCCATCAAGCCACAGGCCAAGCTGAGACTGGGACATAGGAACCTCACAATCAAGATTTCCAAGAAGAGAGAAATAGACAGGCTCTTTATCAAGTTTGAGAAGCACATGTGGCAGGCAGCAGGTTGATGTAGCAGAGGTGGCTGGGCAAAAAAGTACTGGCCTGCATGTCTCCGAGTAAGATGCCCACTGCCAGCCCTGCTCCAGCCCCATTCTAGAGGTCTCCTTTCTTCAAAAGAGGTCACAGAAACATGGATTCTCAGAGCCAAAGGGAAATGGGCCTCAAGCCCAAACCATCAGTGCTGCATGAGTCCCTCCAACAACCTAACAGTTTAATGGTCCCTGGACTCTACTGAGACATGCCCAAGGACAAGGCACTCACACCTCCTACAGCAAGCCACCAAGTCTGAACAGTTCTAATTCTTCAACATTCATTCAACAGCCATCTACTGAGTAGCTTCCAAGTGCTAGGTACTGAATAAGGCACTGGGTTTACAACTAAAACAGACTAAGTTCTTGCTCTATTAGAATTGTCTTCCTAAGAGTAAAGGAAGACAATTTAATAGTCTCCCCGTAAGTTGTGCTCCCTTGACCTAGTAGAAGGAAAGATTCTCTCTAAGACCCAAAGCTTTGGGCTCACTGCAGTAAGACTGTGGAACCAGCTTGCTCCCCTGGGCTAGCCTTGTGCCCCAGAATTGCCCCCATGTCTGGGCAATCATTTTCAGGGATAGACTTGATTAGTGGATATTCCTGGTATTAGAGGTTTAAGCCCCCAGTTCTCCCCATACTTACACATGCACACAACAGTCTTCTTCTAAGCAAGGATCTGCCTCCACTTTGTCCAGAGTCCCCAACCCCCAAGAACTGGGCACTTGGCATCTCTGAGGGGAGCTTAAGAGCAGGAGCTTCTCTCCAAAAGGGGAGATAGGAGGTAACCTAAATATTGCCTAAAATTTCCCCTTTTCTGTTTGGGAGGTTGTGGAGCATTTCAAGTGATCCCACTCAGTATACAGAGCCTGGGCTGGCTATTCCATGACCAAAGGGATGACAGTTACACCTTCTGCTCCATGCTAAGTGCCCAGAAAACAACAAAGGCTTGAATTCTCAGGTGGTGAGAGGCATGGTGAAGACATGTAGATCAGCCAGGCATGGTGGCTCACACCTGTAATCCCAGCACTTTGGGAGGCCAAAGCAGGAGGATCGCTTGAGCCTTGGAGTTTAAGACCAGACCTGGGCAATACAGTGAGATCCTGTCTCTACAAAACATTTAAAAAATTAGCCAGGTGCAGTGGCGTGCACCTGCAGTTCCAGCTACTTGGGAGGCTGTGGCAGGAGGATCACTTGAGCCCAGGAGGTTGAGGTTGCAGTGAGCTGAGACCCTGCCATTGTATTCCAGCTTGGGCAACAGAGCAAGACCCTTTTGGGGGGGTGGGGCGGCAGGGGGAGAAGAGGGAGGAAAGAGAGAAGAGAGAGAAGGAGAGAGGGAGGGAGGGAGGGAGGGAGGGAGGGAGGGAGGGAGGGAAGGAAGGGGGTGGTGGGGATGGGAGAGAATGGGAAGAGAAAGAGCTAGAGGATAGAGAAGAGCTCCCTCCTCCCTGCAAGATTCCTGGAGCCTGAAAACAGAGGATGACCCTTTTCAGATGAACCAAGAGGCCAGAAATGAGGTGCAGCCCTGCTACACGCACTCAAGGACACAGCCGCCGTCTGGCACTCCATTCTCTCTCCCACCATCAAGCACCCCTAGCCCTCAGAGCTCTGGAGAGCTGCCAGTCTCTGCCCAGCACTCCAGTCACATCTGGCTCCATGCCATTCTATCCAGCCATGCCTCCTCCTCCCACTGCCGGCTGCTCCCACTGCAGCCTAGCACTCCTACTGAGGTGGTGTCACTGCGACAGAGGGAGGGAGGGAGAGCCCAGCACAGTACCCTGCTCTGACCTGACACAAAGAAGCCTTGGTTCTCCCCTCTAACTCCTATGTAGGTTGCTCCCCTCTAGGCATTCCAGCCTCATTTGGAGGTCTATCTCCAATTAAGCTCACATACCCACTACCCATCACAAAAATCTGCCTAGTCCACCAAGACAGGCTGCATTTTGCCTATGAATGAGGCGGGCAATGAGGTATCTGGGATAATAAACATTACATGGAAGAGTCGCCTGCTCTAAACGTTTCAACAAGCTGGAGAAAGATACAAGGCATTGACTTTGGGAGAACACTGCCAGACTCCAGGACCTGAGGTCATGGCTTCCTATCACCTACAAGTTAAACTGGCCCCACTCTAACTCAGGCCTTGCAGGTTGAGATTACTTTTAAAGACTTTCTGGGAAAGGCAATCATGGGCACTCAGGCTCATAGTGTGATTGAGCTTGGAGTTCATTCTCCTCATTTTACACATGAAAAAGTAGGGCCTGTAGAGAGGAGATGGCCTAGCTAAGATCCCAAAAGGGCAGAAACAATGTTATACAACATTGGTCTTCTTCCCAGCCAGAATTGGAAAGTTAGGGCTGGGCGCAGTGGCTCACACCTGTAATCCCAGCATTTTGGGAGGCCGAGGTGGGAAGATGGCTTGAGCCCAGGAGTTCAAGACAAGCCTGGGCAAACAGTGAAACCTTATCTCCATAAAAAGTTTTAAAAATATTACTGAAAATGAAAGAGGAGGAGGAAAGTTAATTAGGACAGAAGGAGGAAGGGGAGGAAGTTACTAGCACTCAGCTTAATTTTTTTTTTAATTTTGATAGGTTTTGGGGGAACAGGTGGTGTTTGGTCACAAGAAGAAGTTCTTTTGTGGTGATTTCTGAGATATTGATGCATCCATCACCCGAGGATTCCGTTTTTTGGTGTTTTTTTTTTTTGAGACAGATTCTTGCTCTGTCGCCCGAGCTTGAGTGCGGTGGCACAATCTCGGCTCACTGCAACCTCTGCCTCCCAGGTTCAAGCAATTCTTCTGCCTCAGCCTCCAGAGTAGCTGGGATTACAAGAGCCCACCACCACGCCAGGCTAATTTTTAAATATTTTTAGTAGAGACAGGGTTTCATTATGTTAGCCAGGCTGGTCTCGAACTCCTGACCTCGTGATCCACCCACCTCGGCCTCCCAAAATGCTGGTATTACAGGCGTAAACCACCGCTGAAAGGACAACTCAAGCTTTCAACCCTCCTGTCTGAGAGCAACCAGAGGGCAGCACCGAGCTCTGTCCGTGGTGCTGAACCTCCCCATCTGGAGGAGCCATGGCTTCCACTTCTAAATACTGTTGGGGTTTCCAGAATTGCAAGGGTGCTACGGAGGACTCAGGCACAAATTGATAACACAATCCAAGAGACCATTTAAGTAAAGGTGGCAGAGACTAATTCCAAAGAGGTAAACAGGCAGACCGTGTTTCAAGACAGGTATCCTTCAAGACCATGGGGAGGGGTACCGTACAGAGTCCAAGCCTCTCACTTCAACTCATCACCTTGATCTGGGCATGACCACCTGACCCTCAGGTACTGAGATACACATCCTTTCAGAGAAGCCGAGTATGAGAAAACAGCAGGACTGATACTGATGACTGAAACAGCCAAAGGGGAAACTTTCTGAGAAGGAAGCCACTGGAAGGGAAGGCCAAGAGAAATTTGGAGCATATGTAACAGGATTTGGGGTGATTTAGATCGGTCCTGCCAAGAGGCTGGAGGTTTGGAATCAAGATCTTTCAAGGTCATCCTCCAAAGTCCAGGATCATGACTGTGACCCTCCTGTGGGTCCCTTGAGTCAAGTTTGGGACAGAATAAAAAAAAATAGATGTACTGTTCATTCTTCCTCCATTGGCGAGATTGTGCTAGTCCATTTTTGCATTGCTATAAAGAAATACCTGAGGCTGGTAAGTTATTTTTTTAAAAGGTTTAATTGGCTCATGGTTCTTCGGGCTGTATAGGAAGCATTGCACCAGCATCTGCTTCTGGTGAGGACTTCAGGAAGCCCAAAATCATGCTGGAAAGTGAAGGGGAAGCAGGCATGTCACATGGCAAGAGCTGGAGTGAGGTGGGGGTTGGCGCCACACACTTTTAAACATCCAGATCTTGCATGAACTCAGAGCAAGAACTCACTCATTACCATGAGGAGGACACCAACCCATTCATGAGGGATCTGCCCTCATTACCCAAACACCTCCCAGGCCACACTTCCAACATTGGGGATCACATTTAAACAAGTGATATGGAGGGGATGAGCATGCAAACCATATCAGAGGTTTATGCATTTTCTAGTGTAAACCCTAGATACCCCTGGGATACATGTGTAATGATATCAGATTTGTGTTAGAAAAAAAGGAGCTGAGTCTATCCTGAGCCCCAGACTGGCATTCCGCTGAAAGAATAGAAGCTGCATTCTTCACAAGGCTCGCACTCTTCACTCTCTCTTCAATATTGAGGGTGGATGATTGTGGCTTGCTGGCAGGGCAAATGTTCAGCATGTGTAAACAGACCACATTCAAAGGAGCTCTTTTCGTAGGCTATGCACAGAATCCTGAATTTAAATGGCAGCCTGCCCACGTGGTAAGGGGCACCTGCCTGTCCTACTGCAGGCTTGACTATCATAACTGAAGTCTCCTGAGGATGAATTTACACACACACAGCCACACACCATCCCTGACTCCAGCAATAACATCATGGCACTGATAAAGGAAGGGGTTCCACCCTGCTAAGCCCTATTATGTCCAGCATTATTCACCACCACTACCTCCTCCTCCTTCCCCTCCTTTTTCTCTTTGCTACTTTTTCCTCTTCTTCATCTCTCCCCTCTCTCCTCTCCCTTCCTCCTTCCTTTCCTCCTCCTCCGACACTGTGATACATTTATGTAAGTTAACTGGTTGACAACTGTGTGCACATTCCTCTCTCCAACATGTCTATACCCACACACATATAAACCCTTGGCTGGAAGGAATCTTGATGGTCAATTATCTTTTCTCAATGTCTATCCTATCCCAGACTCCTCTTTTCTTTGAGGGAGGTCTTGCCACCTGCTTGGTCTTCTGTTATAATATCTAACCATATTTAGTGTTTGAAAATTCCTCCTTATATCTAACTAAAATCCTTCATGTTATGGGTTAATCCCATGTCTTTGTGACATTGTGAACCACTGTTTGAAGGTGTAGAGCATCTTTCTCAGTAGAAATGGAAAGCAAGGTGTCACTGGACCTTTTGCAATCTTCAGCCAGACATACACATTAATGCAATACATGTCCCCACCCCCACCCCCACCCACACCCACACAGGGAACACCTGCAACCACTGGTAATGACAAAAAGTCCAAGGACACAAAAGACCCTTCAGAGGGCATCTGACCCATCCTTTTGATCTAGAGATATAACTGCCTCAAAGCCTCCTGAGAAAATGGCTTCACAGCAGCCCAATCCCATGCTCTCAAGGAACCCATCTCCAGCCCTTGTTTCTAGGTCTGAAACATGAACTCCATGGCCTCCCTTGGCCTCTAAACCCAGCCTCCCCAGCTCCCATACTGTCAGCAACTAATACACTTCTCAGAGCTATATTTATATCACAGCAGGACAAGGGAGCAAAGGTGTTACTGAACTCCATTTGATTGAGTGGGACAACGGCACAGTTAGCCACATGTGTCATCGGGAGATGTGAACTGGGGATAGTTTATGGTCAAAAATTCATTTCCAAAGGGACCTGACATCTTCCTCTCACAGACATCCAGACAGCGCTGACATCAGTGGCAACGTGAGGAGAAGAGATTCATGGACTTGTCTGAGGAAGAGACCTTGTAAGGTCATCCATCGCCCCTGCCTCTGTGCAAACCATCTCCCTCTCAAAGGCTCTTTCTCTGATTTTCTGGAACATCTATATGACACTCTCCCTTACATCTCTTTAATCACCTGCCTGTTGTCTCAGTGCTATAAGCAAGAAAGTGCTGCCTAATATCAAATTTAAACTCTTCTCGTTGCAATTCCCAACCAATCATTGCTCTAGCTGCACCTTCAGTGCAATGACAGCAGCCTTCTCCTGAGTCTCCATGTGACCATCCCCGAGTCCAGACTCCCTGGGGATGCATCTGCCATGTGCACTCCTCCATTTGTCACCCCACAGTTTCCTGACTCTGGGCTTGTTCTTCTCCTCCCTCCTGTTCTCTGGAGTGAGTGGCATTTTTCAGAACTGTTCCTAAATTCCTTCCTCAGTCTCCAGTGGAAAAACTATAGTTTGCCTTTGGAAACCTCTAATGCTTTTCCAAGACTCTGGGAAGGGACTTCAGGGATTTTTCTAGTCAAAGCTCATTTTACAAAGGATGGAACAGAGAAAGGAGAAAAAGTGACAAGTTCATGGTCACCTGGGGAACTATAGGCAGAGCCAGAAGTTCCAGTCCCTTTTACAACCCAAATCCTGCCTCCCAGCTCAGAACTCTTCCTATTGACCGTGCCTTTCCAGGGTGATGTAACATATGCACCAGGTGCACACACTCCTGGCAGTGCCAGAGAGTGAATCTGACACTTCATGAAAAGACCCAGGATGCCTATGCCAGCTGCCCCTACAGCCCAAGCATCATGGTGGCCATGCACCCACCATGTTCCCTGCCCTGCTAAGCCCCCATTATAAACCCTCAGAGAATTAAGCACTTTTGACTTCATGCCAATGATCATAATTGTAATTAAATAAACAATTGTGCTATTCTTTTGTTTAATGTCTTGCTTCCCTCTGCCTGTAAGAGGCATGAGGGCAGGAACTGTCTGTTGTCTTCATCACAGTTGCAGTCTGCACAGAGTGCTTGCTCCACAAATGTGTTTCTTGGATGAATGAATAAATGAATGAATAAGTGGGAGCCTGGGGAACAGTGGCCCTGGGGCACATGGGGGCCTGGCTAGTGTCACACAGATGAGAAGCTACAAGGCCAGGGGTCCCAGTTTCCAGTCCTGGACCCAACATTGAGGAGGGAGTAGAGGTAATGTCATGAATTTTCCTTCTCTATAGAACCTTGGACACAAAAAGGCATCTTAGCACCATGGGATGTATTTGAAGCAAGGGGATCAGAAGAGCTCTTCATGTTGGTGCAAGGATTTAATGAGTCTGCTTTCATCCATGCCTTTCTTCACTATCACCCTCTCCCCCACCTCCGTCATTAGGACAGTGACTTGAGTCCCAAGCTTTGGTCGCAGACACATGGTCTCATTCACCTTTCCACCAAGGCCTGCTTCCAAAGACCACAGCCCAGACCCATGCTGACTGCAGAAAGGGTTCCACTAACAGCCACAGGTGAGCAAGCTTCACTGAGAGCATTGGCTCCTGATGGCAGATGACAGCAGCCACAGGGTCTGGAAAGGCAGCAATGGTTGGGGGAAGCCACAGGTCCAAAGTCTGCAAGCAAACCACACAACTACAAGGCACTAAGCCAGAACCCAGCCTAGGATCCCACCCAGAGTAGTCCTGAGCCCCGCCAGGAAATGGCACATGGACTAGGAGAGGGGGCCAGCGTCACCTGAGCAGTTTCCTTCCAGCTGGAGAGAAGGCCTCAGGTTCAATTTCACCCTCACTTTCCAAGGAATGTGAGAGGGAGGCACCTCTGCCACAGGCAACCTGCCAAGAGCCGTGTGTGAGGTCTGTTTGCATCTATGTAAAGGTGTGAGTCTTCCCTACTCTGAGCCCAATGTCCCAACATGCTGAGAACCTCACACATGAAGGAAATGCTCTCTGAAAGTAGGCCAGTGGACAAGACCCTGGAAGGGGCTTTTTGGGGAAGCTGTCTAGTTTATTTGGGAGAGGAAAAGAGCCAGAGCCTTGTGTCCCAGGACTCAGAGTCTCAGAGGTCTCAATCTGCTTTAGGTGTCCTCACCATTGACAGACACCCACCCACCCCTATGTGTGCTGATGGGTATGTTGATTAATTTGACCGTGATAATCACCATATAAGGTATATATATGTCAGATCATTACACTGTACATCTTAAATATATACCATTTTTATTTGTCAATTATACCTCAATAGAGCTGGAAAAAATAAAATGTTAAAATTATAAAAAGAAAACCCTACCCTAGGGAGACTGCTCCAGCCTGCCTCCGCATTTGCTATTGATTTCTTCCTTGCCGATAGCTGCCAGGCCCAGGGTCTGTCTGCAATACAGCTCCTTGGTAGGGAAAGGAGGAGCCAGAGGGAAAGAAAACACTGCAGGGGTGCTGGGAGGGTGAAGGATCAGGGTCCTGGTTCTTGTGTTAGCTGGATGACCTCCACAGGGCAGCATCCAAGGTCTCACCACCCCTCCCCAAGGAAAGTTCAATCTGCTCAAGTAAACCCTCTCATCACAGGGAATACCCTCCCCTTCATCTTTTAACATGTCTGGGTCTTTCCCCAGGCCTCGTCTAAAATGGGCACTAGAAGCAGCCCCTACAGAGAGGTGCCTGCACAGCAGGACACTCAAGGTTGGCCAAGTTGGAGAAGGAGCCACGTGCCAGGGCAATCAATTACCCAGTCCTGTGCCTGCTGAAGAACAGAGAGATGCCAGGTATGCCTGGGTAGATACCTGACCTCGTCTGAAGGTGGCTCTTCCACCATCCTGCAGAGCCTCCCTGCCCTTCACTACACTCATCCGCCCAGGAAGAACTGACCACATTCTCTCAGTGCCAGAGCCATGAATGCCACAGAAGAGACATGAAGACTGCCTGGCCTTCCTGTGAAAAGAGCAGCCATCCTTGCTGGGCGCAGTGGCTCACACCTGTAATCCCAGCACTTTGGGAGGCCGAGGAGGGCAGATCACGAGGTCTGGAGATCTAACACTGTGAAACCCCCTCTCGACCAAAAATACAAAAAAATTAGCTAGGCCTGGTGGAATGTGCCTGTAGTCCCAGCTACTTGAGAGGCTGAGGCAGGAGAATTGCTTGAACCTGGGAGGCGGAGGTTGCAGTGAGCTGAGATCGCCACTGCACTCCAGCTTGGGGGACAGAGCAAGACTGTCTCAAGAAAAAAAAGAAAAAGAAAAAAGCAGTTGTCCTTGGAGATCAGAATGCTAAATGTTAAGTACAACAGGCAATTGTCCAGGCAGACAGTCTTGACTCTCTTTCCAGCTCTCAGCATTTCTCTGTGGCCTCTGAACTAGGCATCAACCCCCAGACTCACCAGGCAAGACAGGAAATAGGCACTCAGTACAGCAAGAGGAATGTGGCTAGACACAAGGAAGAACTTCCCCACGGTTGAGGTCACTAGTGTTAAGGACTGATTTTATTTCCTAGAGATTGTACTTCCCAGCAGGCAACCCTTAGAGGGCCTGCTCAAGGAGCTTTAGGTCCCCTGTGAAATAGAGGCTAAGGGAAGAACTTCAGGTCCCCTATTTGTGGGGGACTGAAGTCCTGAGGGGGCTGGGATTCAGGTTTCCTCTGCATCCAGAGCTGTGTGGATAGAGCCAGTAACCAAATTATCTTTTTCTTTTCTTTTTTTTTGAGACACAGGGTAGTGCTCTGTCGTCCAGGCTGGAATACAAGCGCAGTGGCATGACCTCGGCTCACTGCAGCCTCAACTTCCTGGGCTCAAGAGATCCTCTCACCTCAGCCTCCCATGTAGCTGCAAATATAAGCATGCCACCACGTCCAGCTATTTTTCTTATTGTTATTATTTGTAGAGATGGGGGTCTTGCTATGTTGCCCAGACTGGTCTTGAACTCCTGGGCTCAAGTCATCCTCCTGCCTTGGTCTTTCAGAGTGCTGGGATTACAGGTGTGAGCCACTGTGCCCAGCCTCCAGTGCTCAAATTTGGACTGGCACCACCAGCTCTAGAGAGAGTCCCACGAATGCCAGCCTGCATTGGAGCACTTGTCCATGGTTCCCAAGCAGTGGACCTCCTGACCCCCTTCTTTACAGTGTGCAGAATGAGGGGGGTGTGGCACTGGGACAGATAAACTTGAATCTGGATGTTGATTCTGCCACCCAATAGCAGTGTAACCTTGGGGATATTTATTTACCTTTCTGGGACAATTTTTCTCTGTAAATAGAGGTAATATATCACATGCTCTAAAACTGGATTGTAGTGATACTTGTCCAGTATTGCAAATTTACTAAAAAATCACTGAATTGTACACTTAAACCAGGTGAATATTATGATCTATAAATTATACCTCAATAGGCCAGGCACAGTGGTTCATGCCTGTAATCCCAGCACTTTGGGAGGCCGAAGCAGGCGGATTGTCTGAGGTCAGAGTTTGAGACCAGCCTGGCCAACGTGGTGAAACCCTGTCTCTACTAAAAATCAAAAAAACTTAGCCAGGCATGGTGGCACACACCTGTAGTCCCAGCTACTCAGGAGGCTGAGGCAGGGGAACTGCTTGAACCAGGGAGGTAGAGGTTGCAGTGAGCCAGGATCATGCACTGCACTCCAGCCTGGGTGACAAAGCAAGACTCTTATCTCAAAAAATAAAAATTATACCTCAATAAAGCTCAGGCTTGTTACAAAGATAAAAGGAGAGACTGTACAGGAAGCTTTTGTATCCAGTGTGTGAGTATCTGCTGAGCTGCTGCTGCACAGGCACTGGGCTCTGCCAACTGAGAGGCTCCATCAAGCACGGTCTCTCATGTGTCAGTTCTGCCTCGATCACTGTTAAGTTGACTGCTTGCCATTTATACTTTGAGAACTCACATTCCCTCTCTGGGCCTTGTCTTTAAAATAAAGACCTGGACTACACAGTTTTGAAATCTTTGCGAAGCCTCAAACCCCTTCCTTTAAACAGCAGCTTAGGAGAATTCCAGTATAAGAACCTCAATACACAAGGCAGACAAATGCAGGGTTGCTCTGGTGAAGGCAGGGGTTGGGGAGGTTGAGAGGAACTCTCCCTAGATACCCTGCTCTCCCAACTTTTCTCCAAGAAAAGCTCCCCTCCCCGGGCAGCCCTGGAAGGAACCTCATCCCCAGAGACCACCTGGACGGAAGCCAGGAGCTAGGTGCCCCCTGGTCTCCCTCCATCCTGGGCAGCTCTGGGCCGGGCTCTTCCATGCAGCCTGCCAGGCTGACCCTGGACTTCTGAGATACAGAGAATGCCCCCAGGTTCTGCCCTATGACGCCAAACCCTGGGAAGCCCGGCACTCTGGGGGTTCACGCCATCCTTACCAAGAACTTACTGTGTGCCCAGCTCTGGGCTGTGCTTCAAATTATCAGCTTAAAATAGTAACTCATTACATGTTAACACAACATATTTTAATAAGAAGTAAGCCGGGCGCGGTAGGTCAAGCCTGTAATCCCAGCACTTTGGGAGGCCAGGACGGGTGGATCACAAGGTCAAGAGATCGAGACCATCCTGGGCAACATGGTGAAACCCCGTCTCTACTAAAAATACAAAAAATTAGCTGGGCATGGTGGCGCATGCCTGTAATCCCAGCTACTCAGGAGGCTGAGGCAGGAGAATTGCCTGAACCCAGGAGGCGGAGGTTGCGGTGAGCTGAGATCGCGCCATTGCACTCCAGCCTGGGTAACAAGAGCGAAACTCCGTCTAAAAAAAAAAAAAAAAAAAAAGTAACTATATTTTCCAAGACAAAAAAAAAATCTAGATGTTTTGTATAGTAAAAATATCTAGTAAGAAGGAAGAAGGCCTTGTTTCACATCTTCGCAAATCTCTTTAATGTGTGGTTCACTAGAAGGTAGCTGAAGTCTTATATCAACTTCCATGTTCGGTCTGTCTGCAATACGTTACTTTGATTGAAAGATGAAAGAAAATCCACCCTCAGATATGTAACTGGAAAGGGGAGGGGTATTTAACAAAGCCCTTTTGGATCACTGTGGATACTTGTTGTTGATATGACATCAACACTCAACAACTGGTAGTTTCTTCAAGATCAGTTGCAGTGGGGAATCTGAAACCTCACACTTGGAATGCATGTTTACCTCTCTGCATGATTTTGTTGCGTCATTCATTCATCATTTGTAAGACACTGGCTTGCCAAGTTGTACAAATCTTTCAAATATTGATGAATTTGATTAAACAATATCAACAAATCACATCTATTAATATTCCCAACGATCCTATCACAAAAGTCCTTTTCATAGTAACGTGTGAGTTTTCCAAAATTCTAATATTTGTTTGAAAGTTTGAATTTTATCATTGGCCACAAATACCATCAGTTGTTTTTCTGGAAGTGATAAGCTGACTTCATTCATTTTTGCAAAAATGTCTGCTCAATGCTCAAGTCTGAATAACAGGAGTTTGTCGGTTGTTTTTAGATAAAATGGTATCCCACGAAAAAATGGCTAGTTCAGCCTGCAACTCAAACAGATGCACAGGTAGACTGGTGTTTACTTGCTTATTTGTTTGAGAAACTACTGTGTAATATTTCCGTAAGCAGAAGTGCTTTTATTCCATCACAGAGAATATTAAAAAGATATGCACTCCAGAATCAAGGTTCAATATAATTATCTTAGCTGCTTTGTGAAAAAAAGACATTCTTAAGTGAAACTGGCATTTTGTTATTTACCAATTACTCTGTTTAGCAGGTATGTGGTGTGGAAGAACACAGAGACTGTTACAGTGTGATGCCATGACCCTGATTCACACCAAGGTGCCAGCAGCTTCACCCACCATTGCTTTAGCACCGTCAGCCTCAAACATGGGAATGGCACATAACTTTAGTGCTATCGTGAAAACCGCTGACCTTATGGACCCCCCTGAAAATTCTTAGGGACTCTCAGGGACCTGTGGCCTACACCTTGAGAACTGCTATAACGTAACCTTCACAAGGGTCTGTTCCCTGTGTGTTACTGTCTCTATTTTCAGACGAGAATTCCGAAGTTCAGAAACTTTAACTTGGCCAGGCATGGTGGCTCATGCCTGCAATCCCAACACTATGGGAGGCCAAGGTGGGCAGATCATCTGAGGTCTGCTGTTCGAGACCAGCCTGACCAACATGGAGAAACCCTGTCTCTACTAAAAATACAAAAGTGGCCGGGCGTGGTGGCACATGCCTGTAGTCCCACCTACCCAGGAGGCTGAGGCGGGAGAATCGCTTGAACCTGGGAAGCAGAGGTTGTAGTGAGGTGAAATCCCACTATTGCACTCCAGCCTGGGCAACAAGAGCAAAACTCCATCTCAAAAAAAAAGGAAAAAAATAAAAAAAGAAAGTTTAAGTAACTTGTTCCCAGGGACACATGGGCATGAAGTAGCAGTCTTGGTTTGAACCTAGGCCCTCTGACTCCCAGCCACACACATGCTATTTCGCTATGCTTTACAGAACATGCAACTGTGAGGGCCTCTCCTCTCCCCCTTCCCCATTGTCTCACTTTGAGGTCTTTGGGGCTCATTATCTACTCCAGGGGAAGCCCGAAGACACCTCCCAGACTTGCAGTGGTGAGGACCTGGACTTCTGTTACTGTCCACCCCAGGGCACACCTGCCACCTTCTGCCAGTAGGAAACCTGATAGGGATGGAGCACACCTCCCTGGGAAGCCTCAGTCTGGGGCTGGCTTGCCAATGGCAGGCTCAGTTCTCGATGCTTCCCTGCCTCCTGCAGCAGCCACTGCCACCAGCACAGTTCCCAGCATCAAAGAGCTAATCCAATTTCTCAGCTGTGCTTCCCCCCTTCGCCTCCTGCAATGCCAGGGTTGATTTGGAACCAGGACAGCTTATTAAAGTGATGCCTTTTTCTCCTCGTGGGAGAGTCAAACTGGGAGAGGGAACCCTCCCACAGCCAATTAACTCCATGCTTCCCGCTAACACCGATCCTACCCACAGCTGCCCTTGAGTTTTCTGGGGTTTACCTGTAGCTCTTGGCTCCTAGTGGTGAGGATGATTTAAGCCCTAGGTCTGCTTCCCTCCAAGACCCCAGAGCCCTTAACCAACAGGTTCTTGTTCATCCTTCCTGCACTCCGAGTGTGTGGTGTGAGTGATCCCCTCTCCTCCTGCCTGCAGGTCTCCACCCCACTCTCCTAACATCCCATCCCAGGTCCCATGACTGGGCTGGTCACTTGGTCCATCTGAGTTGGTGCAATGAAAGATCCATGGCAGATAATGAAAATGGGAGGCCAGACAGCCCCAAAAGGGATAAAGGTAAAGAACTACACATTTGGCTGGGAGTGGTGGCTCATGCCTGTAATCCAAGCACTTTGGGAGGCCGAGGCAGGCAGATCACAAGGTCAGGAGTTCAAGACCAGCCTGGCCAACATAGTGAAATCCTGTCTCTACTAAAAACACAAAAATTAGCCAGGCATGGTGGTGTGTGCCAGTAGTCCCAGCTACTTGGGAGGCTGGGGCAGGAAAATCACTTGAACCTGGGAGGTAGAGGCTGCAGCAAGCTGAGATCGTGCCATAGCACTCCAGCTTGGGCAACAGAGGGAGACTCCATCTTCAAAGAAAAAAAAAATTGTGCATTTGTTAAAACAGCTTTTCACCAAATAAGCACAGGAGGCAGAAAACAAGGAGGATCCTTAGAGACCTCCACCAGCCCAAGCTGCCTTCCCAGCTCCCCTCTCCTTTAGGGAGCTAAGGTGTAACAGAAGTAGGGGTGGTCCTACTCCAGAAAATGCTTCCTTTCTATAAACAGCATAAAAGCTGCTTCCCAGTCACTTTGCAGAAGAGGAAGGATGTGCCCAATGCATCTGGACCATTAGTTCAGACGGGAATTAATGGTGAGGAAAAGAGATTTCTCTCACACCATCCAGCCCTTAGGGAGCAGAGGTTCTCTGGGAAGGTCTTTGGAGCTCAGAGCATGGGCTGGCCTTGAGGAAGTCATTTCTGCTCTGAAAGTGAAGAAATGACCACCACCCCTTTGACATCCCCCAACCATACACACAGCCCTACCCAGCTCTGCCCTGCACTAACACAAATGCCTCATTTGACTTCAGAGGAAAATGAAGCTACAAATAGGAGGAAGGGGAGTAAAAAGAGGGGGAAAAAAACAAGTGGGGAGGGAGAGATGAGGTACAAGGCACCCTCTCCTCTCACGCACACTACTGCAGGTGGTTACACACAGCTGAGCAGGAAACTGGAAGAAGAGCTCTTCTCCCCTGCAGCCTCTTCCTCTTGCTCTCCATCACCACTCTCCCAACCCCTGCCAAGTCCCGCATCTGATCCTATGTGAGATAAAGAAGCAGAAGGCCTAGAGGGAGCCTGTGATTTTTGCCTGGATCACCTCTTACAAATGCGATGGGCTGCTGGGCTTGCCCTAACCCTGCATCACCCCCAGGCTGTTCCTTCAGTCTACTTGGGTATGGAAAGGGTTAAGCTCCTCCCATCCCTTCCCTCCCTCATCCCATTTCTCCATTCACTTCTATTTTCCCATCTCCCTAGTGCCAAGCTCATAGTTACAGGTTCCTGTATTAAGATGCATGGAATAGTAATGGGTAAATTCCATCTCTAATTGCAATATTTCCTAATTACTAAATTCCAGAGCCACTGTACCAACCCAATTATGGGAAGTCCTGCCAGAGTTCTCCATGGTCTGAGGACTCCCTGCTTTACTGAGAGGCACCTGGTCCTCACAAATGCCTTGGGGGAACCTTCCTGACATCCCCCCCAGCTGCTATCCTCCCCTGGTCCCAGATTGTCCAGTGATGAAGCCCTTGGGCTTCTAGTTTCTGTGCGGGGGAAGGGAGAAAGTGAAGAAAGCTTCATGATTGAGGAAAGCCTCCTGTTGACAGGCAGCTATCCTGGGGTTGGAGAGCATCTGGGAGCCCTGTCACTCTGCACCAGCCACCACCACCAATGCTCCCAGCTTCAGAGCTCTCTTTGTGGGCTGGGGGGACCCAGGGAAAGGAACCACATGCCCTGGCCTTGGGGAGCACCTGGACTGATAGAGGAGACACGGTTATTTTGAGTTCCCCTTTACAGTCCCGGGTACCTGTTACAGAGGTGCTTAGTGCATCGGAGTGGAATGCAGAGGAAAAGGGGGGGAAAGTAGGAAATCAGGAAGGAACGGGGTGCTCTGGCTCAGGCTGAATTTAGACTCTGGCTGCACCTACATACAAGCGTTGACTTTTGGGCTGTGAGTCCCACAGGGATCTGACTTCTCAGATCTGGCGTCTCCAAAGGAGAAAAGCAGTCACACACCAACTAACTCCCATTCCTCCTGCCTTTGCAAGGAGCCCTCC
Organism: Callithrix jacchus; assembly: GCF_049354715.1. Classification (NCBI taxonomy): domain Eukaryota; kingdom Metazoa; phylum Chordata; class Mammalia; order Primates; family Cebidae; genus Callithrix; species Callithrix jacchus. The sequence continues at coordinate 29,738,456 of NC_133520.1, forward strand.
TCCCCAGCCCACCCATAGGACCCTCAATACACACACATGGGCACGCGCGCGCGCGCACACACACACACACACACACACACACACACACACGCCGCTGCTGGGCTCCAGAGGAGCCGTTTAATTGCCGAGTTGGGAACCTGCAGTGGCTTTTGGTGCTGATGACATCAGCATGCCATCACAGATAGGGCTGCTGAGGCTGGAGCAGGTCTGGATTCAGTGGAGTGTCCCATCATGCACTCAAGTCTGCTCACCCTGGGGCCTCCCTCCTTGATTCAGAGCAGGTGTTCCTGAAGGAGGTGCCAGAGCCCTTACGGAAGACCAAGGAAACCCAACACCAGGGAGGAAGAGTTGATTCAATTCCTCCAATGAATCACTGCCTAATTTTTGTAAAGGCTGCTGCCTGATTTCAATCGCCCAGCCTCCTGCTTCTACTCAGTGTGTTAGTGGCCTCAACCCAAGAACCCACACCTGCGTTCTCAGGCTCCCCACCGTGCGTAGAGCTGGTGATAAGCGACAAGGAGAGGGGGAAGGGTTCTGGCCACTCACCTGCTGTGGCCTGCAAGGCCCCCCAAAGCGCCTAGGATCTGGGGATTCTGAGCAACCAAAAACTTCTCTGGGCCTTTGCCCTTCATTATAAAGTGTGGACAGCAATGGCACAGCAAGAGGACCGCAGTGATGAGAGACTGACAGCCCTTGCGAGCCGCTCTATCCTGGCGCGGGGAGGCGCATAGCAAGGAGCCCCAGGTTCCTGGTTGTGCAGGACCCAAGCTGGCTTTGCCCTTTCTTATACCTGACACTTAGTGTTACTGACAGCAAAAGCTGAAATCCTGAGGTCCCCAGCTAAAGTGACCAAAGAAGGGCCTCTCCTGACTCTACAGCAGCAGGTAACTCCCCTTTCTTTCAGATCTGGGGGCTGCTTGGCCTTTTAATGGACCCAGCTACTCACATCCTACTTCCCTAAGTGTGAGGGGCCTTCCGAATCTAACCTCCTCCCTGGCACTCAGCCAGGGGGACTTTATCCTCATCTGAAAATTATCCAGGGAGGAAGCTTCTACAGTATCTCCTGCTTGTCCTGGATTTGGGAATTTTTTTTTTTTTTTTTTGAGACCAGGTCTTACTGTCTTCCAGGCTGGAGTGAAGTGGCGTGACCATAGCTCACTGCAGCCTCAACCTCCTGGGCTCACGCGATCCTCCTGCTCAGCCTGGTGTGCCACCATACCCAGCTAATTTTTACATTATTTATAGAGACAGGGTCTCTGCATGTTGCCCAGGCTAGTCTGGAATTCCTGAGCTCAAATGATCCTCCCACCTCGGCCTCCCACAGTGCTGGGATTACAGGCGTGAGCCACCGCACCTGACCTGGGCCTCCTTCTTGATGTTTAATTTTGGACCCAGCCTCTCTAGGGGAGGGGGCTGGCAACTAGGTGCTCCACTGCCCTCCAGACTCACAGTGACTGTCAGGTCCCTCTAGGCCTGGGTCCAAATTTACCCATCACTCTGGCTGCTTCCTTGAACTGTCAGTTCCAGGGATGAAAATGAAGGATTGCTGGGACAAATCCTTCCCTGACATCAAGCTTTGGCAAGAAACAACTCATTAGGCATCAAGAAGAACTGCCTTCAAGTTAGAGGAATGAAATGCGGGAATGACCACCAACGGAGTGATGGCAGCTCCTTCCCTTGAGTTTTAAGAATATGAAAGGTGGACAATGCTCCTTCCAGCTGGAAAACCCAAGACAGCATTCTATGTGTAGGAAGGAAAGGAGCCACAGGCCACGTAAAAATGGAAAGCACTCAGGTGGCACTCCTCCTGCACCAGGCACTGTTCTACACCCTTTGCAGGAATTAACACATCTCATCCTCACCAAGAACAACCTACATCATAGATATGAATTTTAGCTCCATTTTACAGATGGGAAGACTGAGAAACAGAGTATGATGAACTTGCCCAAAATCAGAGCAAGTGGCAGAACCAGGATGAACCATGGCAATCTGGCTAGTCACCATGCTGCCTCGTAGAAAAAAATCTGACTTGATGTTTCTCCAGTGAAACTATATTATTCATCACAGGCTTCTGGAGCCCAGGAGAACCCATAACTGAATCCCAGCTTCTCTGACCGAGTGGAAGATGAAGAATCAACTCGTTGCCTATGGATGGATTATTCACCTAGGGAATTTAGAATTGCATGTGTCCGATGGGCTCCTGTTCTTTGGTGCTTCGTATTTAACCACTGCACTGAGGAAATTCCCCTACTGCTCCCTCTGGCTTGCCGTTCCAGTTCTCTAAGAGTATCCCCACCACCTTCAGTGATGTCTGGCTCCAGCTCGAACTTGCCTAGATCAGGAAAGTTCACAGAGTGAATCCCAAGTGAAGTAGTGTTTCTACTCATCTGCAGCCTTAATTCGTCCATGAGGATGTTTCTGTCTAGGGAAGGGAATGACGGCCATTCTTCCAGCCAAATGAACCCTAGCCTCCTCCCACTGTGTCTTCATTGCCCTATCCCCCTGCTTCCAGAGTCCTCAGTGCCCCTTTATCTACTCTCCCCTGAGAGGGCTGCACGGGCCAAACTGGGAAGGAAAAGGAGACCCCATTGAGATAGGACAAAGTTCAGATGGAGGAAGAATGAATGACTAGAGGTCAGGCTTGCCTAGGGGATGGGGAACACTGGGGTGGCCTGGTCCCCAGGGGTTGGGGGGGGCAGGGAAGAGGCTTCTCCAGCCACCTCCAAAACTCACCCACCCCCGCCAGGTCTCTGCAGTTTCAGGGACAGCCCTGTCACACCTGCCTGGAAGCTGCCTGAGGAAGAAGGAATAGAACGAGCTCTAGCTGCAGTGTGAGGGCAAGACAGCCCAGATCCAGCTCCAGAAAGGGTCTCCGCAGCCCTGCAAGGTCTTCAGCAAGGTACATGCTTTGCCCAGTGTGAAACCAGCTTCAGTCCTAATTTGAAGCCAATTGCAAGCTTCTCTGGGCAAAAGGTCAATGTTTACAAACACCAACCCGTCTTGCTTTCCCTGGTCCTGTTCTGCAGATGTCAGACCCCAAAGCTGCAAAAGAAATGTTCTTGCATAATCACCCCTTCCCCAAAAAGAAAACCCAGGCTGCCTGGATACAAGCTCCTGGACTGCAGAATGAAACTGACTCACGGCAGAGTGGTCTGGTCTCTCTTCCTCCAGGGCACAGTGGGCCAGGTCTCTGTGAGACTATAACCTAGACACTTTCCTCTGCCTCCCTCTCCTCAGCTTTCCCGAAGCTCCCTAGCTCCTCCTTTGGCAAAACAAGGGGAGAAGGTAAGGATTAAGCCCGAGAAGTCCCCAGAAAAAGCCAGCCCTCTGGGGGGAGTCCTAGAGGGTGAAGCCAGGGATCTGCCTGGCAGCCAAGCCGAGTGGAGGCGGCCACCCAGAGGGAAAGGAGTCCAGGAGTCAGGGTTCAGTGGGCACTGGCCATTCCCCAGGGGCATGGGAGGAGCTGGGTTGGAGCTGGACTCCCTAGGCGCAGTGTGTCTGGCTGGACCCCTGACGCTGACTCACCCCCAGGGCCCTGACATATGCTGCAGCTTGCAGTGCCTGCCAGGCCACCGCTCTTGTTCCAAAGGACCAGGACGCCAGGCACGTCCCACTGCATCAGAGCCACCATGCCCCCTCCCACCTACCCCTCGGCCTGCCTAGGGTCATTGGGCATGGCTATTTTTTTTCAGCATCTCTGCTGGTCACAGAGATGTTTCTAGTAGCCCCAAAGCTGGACTTGGTCCTGTGTAGGGAGAGATGGTTGAAAGGATTAAGGGCTTCCCTGCTTCTCACTGTCAACCCCTCTAATGAAGTGCCAGCTGATGGAGAGCTGGCTGGATTGGATGGAGGACAATCTACTCCACCTGGGAGAGGCCTCTCAGGGCAGCAGCAGTAGGGAAGAGAGAGAAGGGCACTCTTCTGCTTTCCAGGTCAGACCCCAGTTGGCCTTTCTGGCTTCCTCAACGCCCCCAGATCCTAAGGACTTCCTCTCCTCATACCCCAACCCAACCTGGGCTACCTGCTCACCGGGGCGTCTGCCCTTCCCTCCCCACTGCGGCGGCCCCTCCTGGGCCAGGCCTCTTCTGTCCTTGCACTCCCTTCCTTCCGCTGCTGCGGGGAGAGCACCTACACCACCACCTCAGCTGGGGGTGGGGGAGGACGGTGCGCTGCCAGGAGAGACCCCACACGAGCTGGGGGCTAGGGGTGTGCTGGAGGCACCTGTGGAATGTGGAGATGAAAAGGGAAAAGGAGATAGGCGGAGGGGGCCTGGCTTAGTGGGATGGGAAACGATAAAGCTCCTCTTTTTAGTTGAAAATTAAAAGCTCTGTGCCTCAGAGATGGGGAAAGGAACATAGGCAGGGAAAGGGGGAACCCCAAATGGGAAAGCTACATGGAAGAGTCTAGAAAGGGGAGTCGGTCTGTGAGCACCCGCCAGGCTGCCAGCCCAGCCCTGGGGACAGAGCTGAAGCAGGGACGGGGCGTCCTAGGTCGTGCTGAGTCATGAGATTTGGAGAGAGGAGAGGGCGCCTCCATCCCCCTCTCGGGCCCGGGCCCCAGCTCCTCGTGCCCGTCGCCTCCAAATGGCCCCGCGATCCGTGTCCCCAACCTCTCCCTGACCCAGGGTCTCCGGCTCCCAGCGCCCAGACCACCCCTCACCCCAACCTCCCACGACGGCGGTGCCAGGGGTCCCGCAGTTTGAGACTGGGGCAAAAGAACCTTCCTTGGAGACCAATGGGGCGGGCCGGGGGGTCCCAGGGACAGGAAAGAGGGGCGAGGGTGCACAGCCGGGGGTTGCGGGGGACGCGTGGCCCGCCCCTCTCTGCAGCAACTCGCGGGGAGACGGCGGAAGGAAATCTGTCCCCCCGCCCCCAGTCCCAGTCCCAGTCCCAGTCCCGCAGAGAAGCTCCCCGCCCTTCAGGTCCGGCTCCCCCAGACGAACCTTCCATCTGGACGCGTTCAAACTCCCCCAAAGGACGGTGCGGACTACCGGCCCCTCGGCCTCAAACTTCCCCAGCGTCACTCACCTCCCGGGAGCCGGACCACCCGTTGCCCTCGACGCAGCGGCAGGAGAGGAGAAACTTTGGAGGGAGGTCCGTGCCCCACCGGCACGGCTGTGGACTTACCGGAGGGCGACCCGAAGGAGGCAATAGAGACCAGGGGTCCCCGAGGTGAGGGGGCGTCGGGCCGCAAGGACGCGGCGCTGGCGACAGCTTCGCAGGTGCGCCCGTTCCCCTGGGACGCGGAGTCCCCGCTCCGCCGCTGCCCCAACTCGGCTTCGAAGTGCCTTTGCCGCAAGACTTGCTGAGCTTAGCAGTCTGCGCCGAGGCGGCGGAGGGAGGGGGCCTGATCGATGGGCGCGCGCGGCGAGCGCTGCAGTGAGGGGAGGAGACCGAGCGGCGCGGGAGGGCGGGAACCAAGGCGGAGGAGGCCCGGAGGAGGCGTGGGCGGGCCTGCCCCCAGGGACGGGTCCTCTCTCCGCAGCCCCCTAGGCGTTCGGCGTCCCCGCCTCCTATTCAAGGTCAAGGAGGCGGCTTCCCCGGCAGGAAGATGGACTGGAAAGAGGCTCCATCCTCCCTACCCCAGAGGGCCGGTCTCCTTTCGAGCCACTTTCTCCCCAACTTCCCGAACCCACTGCAGCTCAAGATTAAATTATTGGGTTCAGGAGCCCCCCGGCCTCATAGCCATTTTGGGAGCCCTGAGCCCCTAGCCTCCCTCCTCCCCTTCCCACTTAGGTCATCGCTACCTAGAGTGGCCACCTGGATAATGTGGGCTTCTGAGCCTAAAGGATGGGTGAGAAAGAGAGGAGGATGCTTGGGAGATGGCGCCTGGGGCCTATGGAAACAGAGCGGCAGAGGGGAGAGGAAGAACTGCAAGGTGGCAAGGAGAGAAGAGCTGGAAGGCAGTAGGAAGGAAAGGAGGACGCTACTGGTTATTAAAATCAGGGCATTCACACGTGTTAGTTTGCCTAATGTGTGAGACATCCCTTTAAGCTGGGCATTATGGCTGGGCAATTTGCAGGTGGGGAAACAATCCCTGAATGGTGCGTTGGGCCAAGGAGCTGCAGACAGTAAGTGGTGGCATTTCGGAAGAGCCTGGGAGAAAGAGAAGGGTGGCAAGGGCAAAGTGGAGGCCTTCCTAACCTACCCAGGAGCTGCCAGGGCAGCAGCAGGACTTCCTTACAGCACAATTTGAATATCCACTTTAATTCTTTTGAAGTTAACTTTGTTTTTGTTTTGTTGAGATGAGTCTCACTCCCTTTCCCAGGCTGGAGTGCAGTGTGCAGTGGCGTCCTCTCGGCTCACCACAACCTCTGCCCCCTGGGTTCAAGCGATTCTCTTGCCTCAGCCTCCAGAGCAGCTGGGATTACAGACATGCACCACCACACCCGGCTAATTTTTGTATTCTTAGTACAGATGGAGTTTCGCTGTTTGGCCAGGCTGGTCTTGAACTCCTGATCTCAAGGGATCCACCTGCCTCAGCCTCTTAAAGTGCTGGGATTACAGGTGTGAGCCACTGCACCTGGCCTGGAGTTAACTTTTATAATAGCACTGTAGCATCCTGCCTCTCTTTTGGGTACAAAACAGTACATGGCCTGAGGTCAGTCTCCGATACATACTTGCTGAGTGAGAGGTGCAATGAATGTATTACGAAGACATGCAAAGAACAAGTGGGATTCCACCTTGGGAGAGACAAGAGGCAGTGGAGGGTGCTTTTCAAGATCACTGTGCCAATAATACCAGGTGTTACTGGCAGACCATCCCCAGCTGGAGACTATCCCCAGTTTGGCTTGCCTGAGAGCAAGGCAGCAAGTGGTTGCTACCTCAGTGGACGTTACGAAAGAGGTCCGGGAAGACCTCTGGTAGCCCCCAATGACACTGAAGCTGTGCCCATAGCCCCTGAGGCAGAGATGTCCTTCCCACTCTCCTGTGGAGCAGCCCTAACAAGGGCAGTGGAGAAAGTGGGGAGCCAAGTTACAATGGACTAGGAATGAGACCTTCACATTCAAAGAGAGTACCCACCGCCCACACCCTTAGCCAGGTGTGTTCCAGGACTTGTTGCTTCCCCAAAGGGGCTGACTCTATTTGCTCCTTCCTCCTCCCCATATTGACGAGGGCTGCAGCCTCCTCGAAAAAAATCAAGCTTAGCGAACTGGCCTGATGCGCTTCAACTCTTCCACCACAACAGACTTAGCTGCTTATTGTTCTGATCAAAGCCCTGTGTCAACTGCCGCCCCAGCTTCTCCTAAGCACATCAGAGGAAGCCAGCCTGCCTTCCTAGGCTATTAGGAGAGTCAGTGCTGCAATCAATTTGGTTAAATGAAAAATGTGGTGTCCCTGGCTACGGCTTTAATGTTCTTTTAATTCATCAGGACCAGTGGTGTCTGGGTTACAAACCTAATCAGGAGCTCCGCATCCCTCTTGTTTATTCCCCCAGGCTTCAGGAGCTGGAAGAGGAAAGAATGGAAAAGACATCCACCCCCTCCACACCCAGCCTATTATTAGATACTTTGCTTTTCAACTGTTCAACATTGTAGAAAGTGAGCCTCTGGATCTTAGATCAACATCACTAAATTGCATGCCCATCCAGGACCATCAGGGCAATCCCTCTGTTTCCACGCAAGATCATTTTGAACCCACAGAAGGTAGGGGAGGGCTAACACTGAGAGTTATTTAGGAAGAAAGTCTACAACTCCCTCAATTACATTGTTTTACCACTTTCTGCTGAATAGTGTGCTTCCTGGTGGTTTCATTTTCTGTTTCTTTTATGGAGGAGAGAGGAAAGAGCAGGGAACTGCAGCATCTTGCCCCCATCACAGCTTTCACTGGGGACTGAAAGCAGCCACTCTACCTTTTTCCTGCCTGCCACCCACCTTCTGCTTGAAGAATTCCATTTTCGTCCATCCTTGATCATAGGTCCACTGACACTTGTACTACCTCACACATGGATTGTTCCCCTGCTGCTTCTGGTCAGGTTTTCATCCTTGCAAAGTTGTTCCAAGCTCTGCTATCTTCCTTAGAGTAAACAGAAACAAGCTGGGACAGGAGAGCGAGTCTTTATCACTGCTGGCCCTGGCTCGCTCCCATTTCCTGCTTTGTCTTGACACACACAGAAACAAACCCTCCTTCAGAAAGCTGTTGTTCTGTCCTCCCACCTCCTGCTCATACCCATATTATTTTTCCTGAGCAGTTGGTATTGTTCCTGACAATTAAGCAAACAATGACCAAATTCTCCTCTGAAACACGCCTGCTTCGCTGGTTGTAATTGAGTAAATGGTTTTTAAGACTTACATGCAATTTCTATCACTAAAGGTCTTGGTTTTCTTCTTCTAATCTGATTTTGTAGACATACCAAGCTTAAATGTACTTTATCTTTTATTTAAATTACCCTGTACTACCCTATACTCTAGCTCCACTGAGCTATTTTCATTTCCCTAAGCCACATAATAGTGGTGGCTACCTATTTTGCTAAGGCCCTGCTCAGTGTTTATAACCATTATAGTACTTAAACTTCAATAGTATATTTCTGGCCGGGCATGGTGGCTCACACCTGTAATCCCAGCACTTTAGGAGGCTGAGGTGGGCGACCAGCCTGGCCAACATGGTGACAACTTGTCTATGCTAGAAATACAAAAATTAGCCAGGCATAGTGGCAGACGCCTGTAATCCAAGCTACTTAGGAGGCCGTGGCAGGAGAAGCGTTTGCATGGGGGGAGGCAGAGGTTGCAGTGAGCCGAGATTGCACCATTGTACTCCAGCCTGGGCAGCAAGAGTGAAACTCCATCTCAAATAATAACATATTTTTTATTTATTTATTTTTTTAATAAAGACAGAGTTTTACCATGTTGGTCAGGCTGGTCTTGAACTCCCGACCTCAGGTGATACACCCACCTTGGCATCCAAAGTGCTTGGATTACAGGCGTGAGCCACCACGCCCAGCGACGTACTTTATGCTATAGTCAAACTTAGATATCTCATAAAATGCTTTCCTTTTTTTTTCCTTTACTTTTTTTGAGATGGGTGTTTTGCTTTGTCACTCAGTTTTTTTGTTGTTGTTTTTTTTTTAAGATGGGGTTCCACCATTATGGCCAGACTGGTCTTGAACTCCTGACCTCAGGTGATCCACCCACCTCGGCCTCCCAAAGTGCTAGGATTACAGGCGTGAGCCACCACGCCCAGCCACTGTCACTCAGTTTCAAGTGCAGTGGCACAATCAGGGCTTACTGCAGCCTTGAGGCTCAGGTGATCCTCCTGCCTCAGCCTCCCAAGTAACAGGGACAACAGGCATGCACCACCATGCCCTGCTTATTTTTTAATTCTGTGTAGAGACAGGGACTTTCTGTGTTGCCCAGGCTGGTTTTGAATTCCTGGACTTAAGCGATTCTCCCACTTTGGCCTCCAAAAGTGCTGGGATAAGAAGCATGAGCCACTGAGCCGGACCTTCAGATGCTTTCAGTACAGAAGACATGAACTGATCAGATGTGGGGAAAGAAATCAAACATGAGCAAAATAAATATAACTATCATATATCATATAATCTACATGATATCCTAGGTTTTAATTAAAAAAGAAAAACCCTAGTATCCTAACAGGCAGTGAAGGCCAACTCTTCCAGAAAGCTGATTAAGTAGACTATAATTATTTCTCTATTCAATGAATAAAATAAAAAAACAACTGAGTTCAAATAAAACTTTGAAATACAACAGAATAGGGAAGACAGAGGACTACTGATCTATAATATTACACTCCTAGAGGAGAAACTTTATTTAAAGTTTCAAGACCATATCTGGCATATGGAAGAAAGTCACTAGGATGCAAATAATAATCACAGAATTCTGTCAGATCCTAAAGAATATCACGAGGACCTCGTCTTTTCATATAGTAACAATGATTGTTTTTCCTTCCCAGATTCAAAGGGAATAATAACTTACAACACCAGAGCAGACCCTTCTTCCTTCTGCAGTGAAGCACCAGTCACAGTTCTATGTCCCAGGTAAGTTTTGCTGAGCCTCAGTTTTCACCTCTCATAGAAGAGGAGGTTCTTCTGAGGTGCTTGCCTTGTGGAATGTGAAGAGTCAATGGCTCAGACTACTAATCACACAAGGGCAGGATGTCTCTCCTTACCAGAGGGCAACTGTAGGCTTTGAAGCTGCCCATCAGGGGGAAGATGAAAAGCAAATCAGTTGAAACATTTTCTGAATAATTAACCCTGGTGCTTTAATATCCCTGTGTCCATTAAAACTCTCCCTAAATCAGAGTTGTATCACAGAACTGCCCTTGAGATGTGCCCTAGCTGTGGAAGGCAAGCACCAAAGCACAAGAAGCCACAGCAGAGAAATGCAGGGAAGAAGCCCTAGGATTGATACGGTCCTTTCTTTGGTATCCCAAGTCGATCTGCCACTCTTCTCTGTAGCTCAGGAGCAAATCTGGAACAAGTCTCTTAAGCTTCGTATTTGTCCATGTGCCCATCATCTATCCAGTCAATAACATTTACTACGGCTGAGTGTGGTGGCTCAAGCCTGTAATCCCAGCACCTTGGGAGGTTGAGGCAGGTGGATCACTTAAGGTCAGGTGTTTGAGACCAGCCTGACCAACATGGTGAAACCCCATCTCTACTAAAAATAGAAAAATTAGCTGGGCACAGTGGGAGCACCTATAATCTCAGCTACTTGGGAGGCTGAGGCAGGAGTATCACTTGAACCCAGGAGGCAAAGGTTGCAGTGAGCTGAGATAGTACCACATCCTGGGCAACAAGAGCAAAATTCTGTTTCAAAAAAAAAAAAAAACAACTGCCCCGGCTGGAGTGCAAATACCACCACCTAGCGTATTATCTGTCAGGAGCCCTGTCAGGGCAGGCAACGTGGAGGGGAACACTTAAACACACTTGAAGGATTTCACAGCCTCCTTGATGCAGGGAGTGAGATATATGTACCAAAAGAAAAGTAGAAGATGCTATGGGAACCAAAGGGGGGACCACTAACACAACTTGGTAGGAAGAAATGATGGCAGGCTTCCCCGATGAAATAACCTTTCAGCTATCTCCGAAGGAAGGACTGGTCCTCTAGGTAGGCAATGAAGAAAAAGGCATTCCAGGCAAAGACAGTAGAAGTGGGATAAAAGTATACCGTGCACTCACTGAAGAGCTTAAGCGTTGGAGTCAAAGCTGTGTGACTGCTGTAAAGCCTCCGTTTCCTTATTTGTTAAATGAAGACCTCACCACCTACTTTGAGGGATTGTTGTAAAGATTAAGTAGTATAATGGTAATCAAAGTGAGCAGGGCCTTAACAAAATAGCTACTATTATGTGGCATAGGGAAATGAAAAGGGCTCAGTGGATCTAGAGTATGGGGTAGGTTTGGGGAGAAGGGAAAGATGAGAGGCAAAGGCAAGCTCATGACAGATTCTGTAGACCAGCTGTTTGGATTTTCTTCAGAAGGTAATGGAAAGCATTGAAGGAATCAAGTATGGGAGCAACTTGATCCATTTTATGCTTTAGAAAAACCACTCACAGCTGGAGTTGGGTTAGAGGGCCTATAAGTTCCCTTCCCTTGCTGACTTCTCAAAGGCGGCCACATACAATATACTGTCATGCTCACCAGTTTGGATTCTGGAGCCAGACTTCCTGAGTTCCAATCTCAGCTCCCCCTCAGAGGCCATGAGTTGTGACTTCATTTCATAGCAGCGTGGTGAGTCAGCTGAGGTTATCTGATATCTAGCACAGTACCTGATGTTCAGTCAGAGCTCAGTGCGTGTTGAGTAACTCTTATTTCTGGCTCCAGAGGCCAGCAAGCCTAATGATGATTCTCCACATTGTTTGTTCCAGAGAGGTTGAGTGACTTTTCCAAGGAAGCCCAGTGAGTCTAGAAGCCATGGGATAGCTGCCTACCTCCTCATACTGTCTAGGGTCTGGCTTGAGAAAAGTTTAAAAACGAGGATTGAACAGCCTTTGTTAGACCCTGTTCCTCACCACCCCAACCCCTGGCTGTGGGGTGTTGGATTGTACATGGTCTCTAGACTCAAGAAGCTCTCTCTGTGTGTGTACGTATGTGTACGTGGTAAGACCTACAAGCAACACATGCTTTTTGGGTCTTTTTTCTTATTTGAGATGGAGTCTTGCTCTGTTGCCCAGGCTAGAGTACAGTAGTGCAATCTCAACTCACTGCAACCTCCACCTCCTGGGTTCAAGCAACTTCAGCCTCCTGAGTAGCTGGGATTATAGGTGCCCCCCACTATGCCCAGCTAATTTTTGTATTTTTAGTAAAGACAGGGTTTTGCCATGTTGGCCAGGCTGGTCTTGAACTCCTGACCTCAGGTGATCCACCAGCCTTGGCCTCCCAAAGTGCTGGAATTACACGCGTGAGCCACCGGGCCTGGCATTGTTGCATCTTTTACCCAGGTTTTGGAGCATTGTCGAGGAGCTTCTGGCTGAAAATGTTCTGCTATTCCCAAGGGCAACTTACCTTGGTTCCAACGTGCCTAATGGCTTGGTTTCCTTTCCCTCATCAGGCCAGGCACCTTAAGAGTTCCCATGCATTTGCTTATGCAGTTCCCCGTCACTAAGGTCTTCCTTGTACAGATTTGCTGTGGTTGCCAGGAACGCAGTATTCCTGGCCTCAGTCCCAACTGAGGTGACTTTGCGGATGGTGGGTGGAGGAGTTGGGGATAGCTGAGTACCATGGTAGAGCTGCCACCCACCCCCCAGCAGGCCCCTGAGGGCAGCAGTTACCATAGCCTTAAAGAGGCAGCTGAAATGCATTTCTGACTTGACTGAATTTTCCAAACCAGTTTAGGAAAAACAGAATGTTCACTCAGTTCTCTAAAAGAAGGCTTGTATAAGTCTCGCCCAACTACTGATGGGAGAAAAACCACAGCCTTTGGGCATCCTTCAGCAGCTATGTTGGGGAGTTGTTAGGAATGGTTTACTGCTTTGCAGAACCACACATCTGAGAGGCAGCTCAAGAGTACTCAGAGGCCTTCCATCTTGTTTACAGGGCTCAGCCTCAGGAGCCAGACTGTCTGGGTGCATCCTGGATGTCTATGTACCAGCTGAATGTCTATGTACCTCTGGAGCCCGATTTCCTCATCTGTAAAATGGGCATGATACTATTGATCTCATTGGGATGTTGTGAAGATGAGATGAGTTAATATGTGCAAAGCATGCAGAGCAATGCCTGGCATGTACTAAGTGCTGTGTTAGCTTTTATTATTTCTCATAATGAAGTGTGCTAATGCCAAATGCCTTCTTCCTCAGCTTGCCCTAGATGTACACCTTGTTCTGGCCACATAGAAGTCCCTGAAAGTGCAGAGCACAGACTCCTGGGAGCTTTTCTGTGGTTCTTCTCCATTCACGCAGCCAGAGAATATGTACGCAGCCTCAGTATTCAAGGGAACCACTGAGTCAAGGCCTGTCCTAGTCAGAGAACCATTACTGAAACAATTTGCAGCCAATGCCCCTGACTTACCTTAGGTGCTGCTTTACGGAGCTGCAGTCAAACCAGACTTATGAGAGGAGGGGCAGGTAAGGTCAAAGTAATCCTAGGGACTTTGTAAACCAGTCTTATTTTAAATATTTCAATCAAGCCTCCATCCTCGGCAAGGCCACGTGGCCAGTTTGGCAATAACCTTAGTTCAAGTGTCACCTCAAATTTTCGCCTTTCCTAAGCCTTGCTCTTTCTTCTCTAGCCCCATCACAATGTGCATGCACACTGGAACAAGAAACTTAGAACATTTTTTCACATAGTTCCTGTCTAAATTTATTAGATTTTAGAAACCTATTAAATTTCAGGCTCCTTGGGTACAGTGTAGTGTCCATGTTCTATATAAATCTATGAAACCTAGTCCAGGGCTGAGAATGCAGGAGGTGGTTAGCATGCTAGGCACATAACTGGGATCACTACTGGCTTTGGAATTGGCTCCACCTCAGGTTAGAATGAGAATCCAAAGCCTGATCTTCAGTCTTAGGTCTACAGCCCAGTCCAGCCTGGGCAATAGCAAGACTCCATCACTAAAAAGATAAAAATTAGGCGGGCATGGTGGCTCACACCTGTAATCCCAGTACTGTTGGAGGCTGAGGCAGGAGGATAGCTTGAGCCCAAGAGTTAAAGACCAGGCTGGGCAATATAGTGAGACCTTGTCTTTATTTTTTTAAAAAGCAGGAAATAGAGTAAAAACTTAATATATATTAAATCTGCAACCTAATCTTCCAAACAGGAAGCAGGTTAGATATAGACAATGAACTAAAGAATTTTGTGAGAGGTAAAACATTGCAGAAGATTAGATCCTGATGTCTAACTTTACAGCAAGTTGCAGACCAGAAAAGGAATAGATGGTGGCCTTGGGTATTTCAATCTTTCCACCACTGCTTCCCTCCACCACTGCTTCCCCTCCCGTGGACCCTGTCCCGGCCCTGGGAACAAGGAGAAAGCAGCCCAGTCCTGGTCCTCTGCTGCCCTCTTCTGTTGCTTATAAGTTTCTGCTGGCTTGTCCTGAAGGGCCTGGAAAACACCCACTTCCTCTCCAATATCCTATCCAATATCCTATTCCTCTCCAATAACCTGCCCCACTCTATGGTTTCAGTATATTAGGGGATTCATATTAGAAGCAAGAAGGATAATTGTGATTGCCATTAGTTCAGACTGGGCTACTGATTTATATTCCTGAGCAAAAAAGCAGCAGACTTGGGCACAGCCTTCCTTGGGATTGATATTAGAAGCAAGAAAGATAACTGTGATTGCCATTAGTTCAGACTGGGCTACTGATTCTTGGGCAAAGCCTTCCTTTTCAGAACACTGGTTGCCCTCATCTCCAAAGACCTGGCAGATATGGAGCATGCTCCTATTTTGAACTCTAAAGCTAACAAATTATTCTACAGAGGCAGATTTTTCTTAAGCTTATAAGTGAGGGCACAATTTTGCATCCAAATTCCAGCCTTCCACTCTCACCCACAGGGAAATATTACCTGTGTTACAAGGATTAAATAATACATGTGAAGCCTTACTAAGATGACCCAGCACAGTGGCTCATGCCCATAATCCCAGCACTTTGGGAGGCCATGGGGAGTGGATCGCTTGAGGTCAAAAGTTGACCAGTTTAAGATCAGCATGACCAACATGGTGAAATCTCATCTCTACTAAAATACAAAAATTAACAAGCATGATGGCACATGCCTGTAATCCCAGCTACTTGGGAGGCTGAAGCATGAGAATTGTTGGAATCCGGGAGGTGGAGGTTACAGTTAGCAGAGATCATGCCACTGCACTCTAGCCTGGGAGACAGAGAGAGACAGTCTCAAAACAAAAAACAAAAAAACCCAGCCTTAAGAACAGTACCTTAGGTAGTGCTATACAAGTATTTTGTTTTTTAAAGTCACTGATGTGACAGAGGTCACAGTATTAAAAGGACATGGGCTTGACTGGAGTCTGGCTCAGCTACTTCTACCCATATCCCAGTTTAAGTCATACCTCCTCCACAACTGATTCCTCATTGCTGTCTATAGGCCAGCTAGCAAAGAAGATAATGATCCCTTCCTATGTCTGCTTCCCTAAGGACCCCATCATTCTGGACTCATAGAAAGCCCTCAGTAATCATACCTGTTGATCCTGTCCCCAACCCTTATCTTATTCAAGATTATTACCTATACTCAGTGTCATGTTTTTCTCTCCTGTTGGCCCCCAGGACAAACCATTAATATGGTGAGGATAGATGGCACTTACGGAAACCAAATGGTGCTATCTCATGGCCAAGCTGAAGTGGCAGCCAGAGTTGCCCTAAGTTTCGCAGTGGCTCAAAGGACACATACTGAATGAAATCAATGGGAAGGAAGGATATTGAGCTAAGTGCTTGCATATTCAGTCATACTGCCTTATTCTCCCTTCAAACACCCGTCTGCTTAACTTTCTGGACATTCTTTTCCTTGATCCATTAAGACCTACTTAAGTTGTGCATTCTTGCTCCTTGGAGGGTTTGAGTGGAATGTGGGGTGGTATGGAAATGAAGAGAGCATAGAAACAGGCTGTGGGCACTCATGTCCACCATGTCCTCTGCTAACCTCCCAAGGCATGCCAACGCCCAGAAGCCTATGCCCAGGATCTGCCTCCTCCTATGACATTGCCTGAGAATATACAGAGGTGCCTGTGGAACACACCATGTTAAGGACCATAGCTTCTCAGTCTCAAGAGGGAAAAGAAAAAGAATCATTTGAGGCATTTTGGTCCATTTGAGGGTGGCCACTTCAAGGCTAAACATAGCCGCTAGATTT
This sequence comes from Callithrix jacchus, assembly GCF_049354715.1. Taxonomy (NCBI): domain Eukaryota; kingdom Metazoa; phylum Chordata; class Mammalia; order Primates; family Cebidae; genus Callithrix; species Callithrix jacchus. Next base: position 29,754,712 of record NC_133520.1, read on the forward strand.
CAAGACATCTCTAAAAAATAAGAGTACTCCACAACCAGGGCTACAAAAAAAAAAAAAAAAAAAAAAAAAAAAAAAAATCAGGGACTGGAGGTCAAACCCTAAGCTACATTTGCCTACTCTATTCCCTGCTGGCTGGGAGCAAGAAGAAATGTGGGGACAGCAACAGAGATGAAGGAGGTTCCCCAATTCCAGGGCCAATACTCTTAGTTAGACTGACTTGGGCAAGTGTTGCTTAATCTGTTTGGTTTTCACACCTGTGAAATAGGAACAGTGACTATGATGGGCGATCACAGCATTAAAAGGACAAAATTCCAAGTGCACTATAACTGGCCAGTGAATTAGGATGGCTTCAGAAGCTATGGAGCATCTTAAATAGCAACCATCTCCTAGGAGCTTAGAAAGTCTTGCAAGAGGCTAGGTGCAGTGGCTCACGTCTGTAATCCCAGCACTTTGGGAGGCCGAGGTGGGCAGATCACTTGGGGTCAGGAGTTTGAGGCCAGGCCTGTCTCTACTAAAAGTACAAAAATTAGTTGGGTGTGGTGGTGGGCACCTGTAATCCCAGCTATTCCAGAGGCTGAGGCAGGAGAATCGCTTGAACCTGGGAGGCAGAGGTTGCAGTGTGCCAAGATCTTGCCACTGCACTCCAGCCTCAGAGACAGAGTGAGACTTGTCTAAAAAAGAAAAGTCTTGCAAGAGACAGATCAAGTGATTTAAAAACACTCTCTTGCCTTTAGGAGGCTAAGGCAGGATGATCCCCCCCACTGAGACCAGGAGTTTGAGACCAGCCTGTACAACACAGTGAGACCCCTGTCTTTATAAAAAAAAATTTTTTTTTAATTAGCCAGGCTTGGTGGCCCACACTAGTCCCAGCTACCTAGGAGGCCGAGGTGGGGGATCACTTGAAGCATGGGAGTGGAAGCTGAAGTGAGCTGTGATCAATCACGCCACTGTACTCCAAACTGGGTGAAAGAGCAAGACCCTGTCTGAAAAAAACAAAAACAAAACCAACTGTCGCCCCTCAATACCCCATACACGATACTGACACTCTCTTAAGCAACTTGGATCAGCCTACGCTCTCCCTCTACATTCCTTCTGTAAAATGTACTTCTGGTCTTAGCCTGCTCAACACCCGTGGCCTGCTCTTTTATTCTCACTGAGTAGTAGTTGTTCCTAATCATACTAGTCAATTTGTTATAGCAACTATGTTTTAATTGACTATTACATAAACCAATGAAATGAGTGTGAAGTTGTTTTTATAAAAACTAGATTGAGTTACTTACTTGTAAAACTGTCAATTTAGGTGTGTGGAATTCTTACAAAACATTGGAGAAAATGAGTAAATATTTAGAATTCTAAAATCAAATTCCTAGGCCAGGCATGGTGGCTCAGTTTGGAAGGCTGAGGCAGGTGGATCACTTGAGGTCAGGAGTTCAAAATCAGCCTAGCCAACATGGTGAAACCCTGTGTCAAAATACAAAATTTGCCAGATGTAGTGTAAAAATACAAAATTAGCCAGACGTAGTGGCACAAGCCTGTAATCCCAGCTACTTGGGAAGCTAAGGCAGGAGAACTGCTTGAACCTGGTCGGCAGAGTTGGCAGCGAGTTGAGACAGCGCCACTGCACCCCAGCCCAGGCAACAAGGGTGAAACTCTGTCTCAAAAAAAAAATTTATTTCTTTTGTTGTGCAAATTCTTTAAAAATAATTTTAAAGAAGCTCAAGCTGAAATCATAGATAATGTATTTTGGCTATTATGAAGGCCCTCATGCCCAAACTATAATTTTTCTCAATTTTTGAGTTTGAGAACTCTAATATACATAAGATTTGGGTTAAATGTATTTTTCTAATCCATTAATTTAACTTATTTTTTTTTTTTTAGACAAGAGTTTCGCTCGTTACCCAGGCTGGAGTACAATGGCGCGATCTCGGCTCACCACAACCTCCGCCTCCTGGGTTCAGGCAATTCTCCTGCCTCAGCCTCCTGAGTAGCTGGGATTACAGCCACGCGCCACCATGCCCAGCTAATTTTTTGTATTTTTAGTAGAGATGGGGTTTCACCATGTTGACCAGGATGGTCTCGATCTCTTGACCTCGTGATCCACCCGCCTTGGCCTCCCAAAGTGCTGGGATTACAGGCATGAGCCACCGCGCCTGGCCCTAATTTAACTTTTTAATTAACCATTGAACTACTTGTCCTGATCATATACAAAAGAGGCTTTTGAGTGTGTGGGTTCACAGTAGAATAATGATCAGTGAGAAAGCACTGACAAGGGCAGAAAGGAGGCAGCGTTTGCAACTGTACTCCTCTCCAACTTCTAGCTAGGTAAGTTTGCCAGGAGCGAAAAGTTTTGGTGTTTAGGGAATGCCTTTGGACATTTATATTAAATAGAGAAAATAACTTTTGTTTCCTCAGAAAGGCAACTTTTTTTTTTTAGAGCAACTTTTAAATTTCTCAATTTTCCCATCCAAGGGGAGGCAGAAAGAATATTCTTTGGCCTCCACTCACCTGGAACAAGTCAAATGACCTCATCATTCCAGTCCATTATTGCAATGCAGTCGGTTATCCTGAAAATAAGACACTCACCCAAACTCACTTTCTTCATCCTTGTACAATTAACCCAGAACACAAGCAGGGAGCTGGATTATCTGCTGTTGACTGGCTTTAAATGTTCCATTTATACTGATAAAAATGTAAAGTGCATTCCTATGTAAGCAATATTGAGACATGAAAACTTGTTCATACAAACTTGAAGGGAGAAGTGAAAATATACACTTTACAAATTGATTCTTTACACCCTCAGACAGGATTTACAACAGTATTACTTTATACAAATTCCTACTGTATACATTTTTTTTGTTGTTTAGGCAGCTTTTCAGTAACATTTCTGTTATAAATTACATATGAAGCCTCCCAAGAGAAAGCTCAGAGGCTTAAGAGAGCCACATACAAAGCACTGGTGACAGAGGGGCAAAGAGGGCAAAGCCAGCACTCGGCTGCTTCATAGTCACTAGGAGTTGAGGGACCCTGACCCTCATACATAGCTCAATAAAGGCTGACACTGGGATCTTCATTGCTTTCCTCACCTCTTCTTCCCAAGAAACAACGTTTCATCAGAAGGAATTGTGTTTTCTGCAGCACTATGGCAAGGAAAGACTATTTTAATATAGGCTGACACTAGCATGGACTAGCATGTAGTCAGTCTGATAATGAGTAATCAGCTCTGGCTTAATGCATCACAATGGGCAATGACTCTTAAAATCCTTGTTGTCCAATTCTGTCTCCTGTTACAGGTATACAGCATCTGGAATCCAATCCGGTCTGTGCTATATGGCAAGAAACATAGGCAAGACTGAACCCAGAAAAACACCCATGGGTACTATTTACCAATCAATGCCTGCTTTAAGCCAGAAGCAGGTCTTAACAGACTGCCAAATATCCATCAAGATTTTTAAGTGGAATAAAAAGCGGCGGAAACCCATTACAAGGGCCCTTCAGAGTACCACCTGGATTGGTAGAGAGCCATGTTTCACCCTCTTCCAGGCTGACATCTACTCTATTCTCAGGCTAATCTTACACCAACACCCAAAGCGCCATGTTACTCTTGATGGTGGGTATAATGGCAAAATTAGGTACATTTCGGACACTTTGCCAAAATACCCAAAGCCTCAAGATCTTTATTGTCATTTTCTTAAGCTCTGCACTGGAGAAGGAAGCAGGGAGATTCAGGTTTTTACCAACCTCCACCACAAGTGGCATCTCTCCTTTAGGTTACCCTTGGGATAGATAAATGAATCCCACCTCCCAGGATACTGAAATGAAGCTGTAAAGATGTCAACTTCCTGTAAAGCTAGTCCAAATTACATAATCTTTCTCTACCCTTTGGTGCAGAGTTCACTGGATTCTCTTTACCCACTGACCCTCCTCCTGGCTCAGGCTCTAACTAAACACAGTCCTTCCCCTCTCCCACCTCACATACCTGCAGGACTACGGAGATGGAAACTGAATTGTCAGTTTCTGTGTGCATTGTATCATGTTTCCCTACAAATTCAGAGGTTTCTCTGGTACAGGCCAGCTTCAGAGCTAACACACAATGAAACATGGTTTTCAAATCACAACATCAGAGTAGTCATTTTAGGGATACAACAAACAGAAGGCATAAACGGGAAAGTAAATGTATCTCTGTGTTCACTGGTAGTGTGATGGTGTACAAGGTAGGAGGAATATTGTAGGAGAACTGGAAGACAAAAAACCCAGGTTTCGTTGTTTACTAGTTGTACAGCTTTGGGCAACTGACATTCTCTTTAACTTCAGCATCGTCACATGTAAAATGCTCAGTGGTTCTCATCCAGGGAGGGCGTGGTTTAAATACACACATGCCTACCTTTTCTGCCTCACTCACAGGTACAAAGATCCTATCTTCTTAAGGATGCTATTGTCAGGGAGTGTGTACCACCCACAGGTGAAGAAGACAAACTAGCGGGGATGGGGGCAGAGATTGTGCATACTAGATGGCAGAAGCTCTCTAAATAAGCAGTGGCTTTATACTAGCAGCAGTCTTGTTTTAAGCTTAATTTCTCAATAGAAGAAAGGACTGGGACAGTTGGGATCATAGCTCAATGTTGGGGGTGAGGAAGGGGGTTCTAAGAATTTGAATACTAACAAGGCCAAACCACGATGATTCCAGATTGTACTCTGGAGACTCTTCTTCTCCACTGGCCCCAGAATCCCCATCAGACGAGGAGAAACATCACAACTGCAGAAAACTGCAGACAACTAGAAGTCATTCTTAAAGAGATTTAATTATTTGAAGTGCATAAAAGGGAAGAGTACATTTAAATCTCTGCTATATCACAAACTGCTGTTTTTGTTGTTGTTTTATTAAAGACCCACCAATTTTACTAATCTTCAGGTTTATGGCTGTAGAATGTGGGGAAAACAAATATTGGCAACAGAATAGGAAAAAGTAAGCAAAAGTCTGTTCTGTTCACTGGAATGTCTTCTCCACTGCAGAACAGAGCCCTTTAAAAAAGAAAAGCAAGGAAAATAGCTATGGGCTATCCACAGCCAGTAATGACAGCTAGAGTTAGAAAGAAATGAGAAAGAAAACCAGGAGGCAAAGCCTGGGAATTCACAAGTTTCCTCTCAAGACATATACTAAACTTGGACCTCTATGAAGATTAATTTTCCTTAGATTTCCTTCCAACATCTTAACCCTAAAACCAAGTTCTCCTGTCAATTCAAATATAATAATGGCATCATTCCACAAGGACTGATTTGAGGATTGAAGTGATTTGCCAACATTCTGAGAAAGCTTTAGTGACAAGAGCAGGGCTTTAAAGACAGGTTCTAGTCCTTAAAGACAGAGGGGTTCTTTGTTAGTAAGGGCTGTAGGCCTTTGGCCCACCAAACAGAGCAGGACACAAAAGAAGAATCCCCTGATGTTGTTTGCAGGCTAACATCTACTGCCACTGCAACTCGGTTGGGCAGAAGCAAAAGCAAGCAGCCCCTTCTAGCTGTGTAAGCCCACAATGGAGAGGGGCAGAAGAAGCTGTGCTCTAATGGCTCTAAATAATCAGCATTTAGTGTTATGTTAGGATGAAGGATTTATTCCACAATATAAACTGTAACATTTGATACAAGCTACCAAAAAATAGGGGCAGAAGAAAGGGGCAGGGAGAAAGCCAAAATACAGCTGTGGCAATTACTTACAGAGAAGTCTCTTTTCTACATCACTAGTTCATCAGTGACACTAGAAACTAGACATTTGTGTTCTGTACATCAATCAATTGCTAAAGCACCAACACACTGTTTGGAAGTTTGTTTTGTTTTGTTTTAATTCCAGCCATGGAAACCAACACAGAAGTTATTGCTCAGATAAATAAACCTAGTCTACCAGGAAAAAGAAAAGTGGATAAAGAAAAAGAAGAAACAAACAAAACCCCCCGAAGTGAAAAACTTAAAAATTTTCCCAATCTGGCAAAGGAGTAAACAAGGGAGACCTTCCTCAAATGAGGATTTACTGGAATTTCTGGTGGGTGCCCTTCTGGGCACTGGAAGTGAGTTGGACTCTTAAGCTGGTAAATCCCAGACAGAGGTAAAATTTTAATGCTGTACATGAAAAGGTGCAAGCTTCAATGCCTTCCAAATTGGTGGGAGCCCCTGCAAAAAACAGCTTTTCAAACCTCAACAACCACAAACAGCTCTTAAGGAAAAAATACAAAAAGTGTCAAAAAATTTTTTAGTTGTTTTTTCTTTTCTTCAAAGAGTCCTGGAAAAATGATCCCATAAGGAATAGAAATAGCACCGTTTACAGGCTGGTTTGAGTACCAGTCCTGTAGCTTTGCTGAGATTTGAAGAAATCCTCTTGGTTGGAGTCCTGAATTACATTAAGTAGGGGGGGGGGTATCTGTTTTTGTGTTTTTACTTTCGGCTTGGTGCGTCCTTCACAGTACAGCGCACACAGATGTAGTCTTCTTTCTCTGCCATCTCTGGGGAGACACCAACACAGACCTGATGAAACCACTGATTGCAGCTGCCATCACACTGGACCCAGTCCACCTGGTTACAAAGAGCAGGAAGATGGGGTTTTCAGAGGAAAAAAATGGATTCAAAATTGGGCAGTCCAGCCTCAAGAAATTCAGGCCGTTTGCCAATAACGGCCACTGTCCCACCAATGGGACCTCTGGCACAACAGCTAAGCCAAATGAGTGTAGCTGGCCCCCTAGCCAAAGCAACCGAGTCAAAGTCATTCTTCAAGTCGTGTCTGCTTTGGGGTAAAGACAGCGTTGCCCTGTGATAAGCCAAAGGGCATTACATCAGCATCCCTCCCACCTTCTTAGCGCCAGGAAGGTGAAAGCTGGAAGAGCAAGAAAAGGAAAAAGGGAAGAACAAGAGTTTCTTCAAGAAAAGGGAGGAGACCCAGGAACGATGGTAAGAGCACAGATATCAGTGGGGGGAGGGCTGAGCAATCCATTCAGATCAGCTCAAAGTAGATAAGCAGAAGAGAAAGACCCAGCGAGATGAGGTCTAGCTTACAGGGTTTCTGAGTTAAGGGAAAGCACGTCCTCTATGGCCCAAACCTCACTGACCTCATCTCCTTCTGGCTGCAGGCAGCTCACAGCTGGGCAGATGGCATCTTCATCCTCAGAGTCCTCCTGTTCGGAATAGGATGTGTCTGAGGGCAGGGAATGAGTTTCAGCAGAACGAACTAATTCATAGCTACGCTCTCTCTCTAACTTGAAATTGTTCATGTCCTTGGGGTGGCTCAGTTTGATTTTCTTCTTTTTGGGGGTCCGCATTTTCTTAACTCGTTCCCACCGCTCACTGGCGAGGCCCTCTCTTTCCAGGCGTCTCTTCAGTTTTCTCTCAAGACTGTTAACTCCATCTCGCTTCCCTCGGCAACAGTCATTCTGGATGGAAGATAGGAAAGTTCAATTTTAGCCTATGGTTCACCTATTACTAAAACTAGTGAAGCTAAAGAGAACATGTAAATTAAAAATCAGATGATTCCCCTACTCTACACAGAAAAAAAAATACTGCATCTTAACCACTCCCCCTCCCAGTCTTAACCAGTTTGGGTTTAACATACTTCCTTTCCCTGTCACTGTTAGTGCTACCAAAGGATCACTGGAAAAAGGAATGTTAAAGACGTGATTAGCCTTCAAATTAGCCAACAAATACCAGAAGATGGAGAGGTGCCCACCAAGAGTCTTCCTTTCACCAAATCCCTGAATGACTGACTACTCTGTGTTTCTGTCTAGGTGTTTCTGTCTATCCTTCGACTTATAGGCTCCTGAGGAACCACACTAATATCTTCCTTCTTTAAGGATGTACACCCCATACCTTATAACTCGAAGGTGTATTAACTGAATACATTCAATGATCATGCCATACTACTTGGTATCATAATAAAAAATGAAATTCTAAATGCCAGCATTAGCCCTCATGCTATCTTTAGAGTTCTTCCCTAATTTAGCTTCAGGCTTCCCAGTAGTATTCTCAGGGGCCTTAAATGTAATAGGTCAGTCAGTTCACTAGAAGGAAGTGGTAGCAGCAGTATCCTTAATTATGTTAAGAAACAGAGTATTAAGGAATATCCTTCAAGTAAGTCAGCATTCAAAATGGATCAGTCTAATCACCCAGTCCTCACACCAGTTGTCTTGTTAGGTTTGGAGGAATAAAAGAAAGCATGTTAAAATGTTGACTCTAGGAATATCTTTGATTCTAAGAGTTTATCCCAAAATGTCTTTCCAATCATCCTTACAGTATTTCTCTTACAGGGGAAAAATAACCCTGCTTCTCACCATTAACACTTGGGAATGATGAGGAGGCATTTGCTAAAAAGAAAAAAAATATTCACACAGTGACTTAAAACAGGAACAAAATCCAGGTTGCATACCCAAACCGTAGCAGATGATATCCAGCACCTATCTTCTCACTGACAGCCTTAGGAGCAGAAATGTGAGGTAGAGAGTTTGCATCCTTTTCTGGATCAAAGATACCATCTCATTCACCAAACTATTTAGATGGAATGACACTAAAAAGCATACCTCCACCTCAGACTGTGCCTTGCCCACAAGCCTCTCAGACACTCACCTTCTCACTGCTGGGTCTCACTGGTGAGCTTCTGTCAGTCTGCTGAGCAGGGCTTGGCTTTGCAAGTAAAGTCTGGTAAAGTTCCTGAATTTCAGGAAGGGATACCTGGAGCAGCTGGGCTTCCATCAATAGTTCATTCACGTCTGGACTAACACCTGTTAAAGACAGACCAAATCAAAATGTTAACAACAAAGGGTGTTTCACATTCACAATTGGATCTATGAGACAAACAGAAGGACTGCCCCTCATACTACTTCCCTCTCCTTCTTAAATTGCAAATTACCTTCAGTTTAAGTGAGGTTTACTTAATGTGCCTAAAACCACAATAAACAGAATGAAGACTAGATTTCCTAAGTCTTCTGATTACTAGTATTAATTCTACACTAAATCCCCTTCTCATGTAACTTATTGCTGATGAAGAGATTGTACTTCTGCCTTGATGGCTTCTAATAGAAAGCATAGAAACATCAGATGATACTTAGTCTATAGGCCATCAAAAAAAAAAGAAAGAAAGAAAGAAAGAAAGCATAGAAACAAACTGATGGCCCACAGTATGAACAGTCTGAGTAGATCAAGGAGCTCTAACCACATTACTAGACATACAAGGAGATGCTGTGACTAAGGATCAGTACTCTAGCAAATGTGGATTATCCCTAAGATTCTCCACAAGTCTCCTAAGGATTGAAGCAACAAGGGAGCCTGTGACTTAGACACCAGTGTCTAATTATCAGTTGGTGTGGCATGAACCCTTTATAATCCCTGAGGACAATGGATATAAAGCCTTTCTCTCTTTTCCTTTCCATTTAGAAGCCTTCAAATAGGATCCCTTCCCTATTCTGCAAATACTGTATAGCCTATATTTTACCATAAAGTCCTTTTTTTTTTTTTAAAAAAAGATGGGGTTTCACCATGATGGCCAGGCTGGTCTTGAACTCCTGACCTCAGGTGATACACCACCTCGGCCTCCCAAAGTGCTAGCATTACCTGTGAGCCACCGCACCCGGCCATAAAGTCCTTTTTTATGGTACTTGATCATCTATAACAAAAATCTAGTGATACAAGATAACTCATTACTATCCAGCCCTTAACATAATAATAACAAAATACAAACCATGGAGGGGGATACAACTCCATCCAGTAGAGAAGGGAGAGTGCAAATATGAGGTTCTGTTGTCCCAGTCATCAGGCAAGGAAAATGATGTTGTGCCAGGAGGCTGAGATACCTAATGGAGGGAAAAAGTTTTATAATGAAATCTCTTCAGGATTAAAAATACTCCCATTAGTCCAATGACACTAGCTTGCATTACCCAGGCAGGCAACTAGGAAAAAAAAACTTGATTTTCCCCTACTGAAGAGTCTCCTGGCATTTCGTAACTGGCCAGATCAACTCATATCCTCCCAAAGACCAAGCCTTTAATCTTTCCAGTTTTACTTGGACTGATTTCAGAGATGTAAAGACCACTGGGAAATAAGCCATTTTCTCAGTGTAAGAACAGATCATATAGCCTTTTAATCTTTTTCTAATTCTCCTTATTGAAGATTAAAATACAATGAACACATATGTATCCCTCTGAGTAAACCAAATGAGGACCTGTCAGAAATCATCCATAACCACTTCCCTATCTTCCTTAGTGTTTTATTAAAGGAGCTAGGGGAAACACTTCTTTGAACATGAATTAATAAGTAATAGTTGTGTCCTTTCCCTTTAATAAGAAAGGTAAACTCCTAGCACCTCCTGGTTAAAGAACACCAATGACTCCACTTTGGGAGTGTGCACAGATGCCACAACTCATCTATGCAACAAATATTTGATTCATCATCTGCTATGTGTCGGGCACTATATTTCAGAAGCCTGAAAAGAAATAAAACACCAAAGAAACAAATAGGACAGAGAGACTATTTTTTCTGGTCCGCATCTCTGATCTTAGCAACAATTTAACTCATATAATCCATGTGTCTATACTCACATTGCACAAGAGAGTTGTGATATCTCTGGTACAAAAATATGTATCAAATTAAAAAACATCAGATTAACCTTATTAAAAAAATTGAATACTGACTTTCTGATTGTTCTTTTTTGTTGTCTTTACATTCTTTTACTGCAGCCACCTATGGAGGATGACAGAAAACTCTATCCATCCAGTGACAGTCAAAAGAGAAAGATCGCAAATGGTGTGAAACCCAGGAGTTCTCCTCTGAAATAACATAGTGCTCAAACACTGCTTCCAAAAACTTATCTTCCAAAAAGAGATTTAAGAGGCAGGAAGCACCTTCCCTTTCTACTAATTGACTTACATGAGAAGCAGCAGGGTAAAAAACTTTTTAGTCAAGCAAAGATTTAAAGATACATCATATATGTATATGTAAAATATATATGGGTCAGCACACATATAAACGAAAAAATTATTTGTATCTGTAAAAAGGTAAATATGTGTTCTATAAAAACAATGCCTGAGAAACAACTTCTATTAGAAGCAGAGGAAACTAAAAGAATATGGGATACCTGCATGTTCTTGAAGTGGGAAGCTACAGGTAAAGTGGGTGCTGGTAACGGTAAAGTGATCCCCAAGGGAATAGCAACACCAAAGCTACAGTTTCAAGAGAAAGGTACAGAGCTTTGCAAAAATCCCAATAACCCAACAAGAAGAGTCCAGATTCACCTTGTTTGTGTCTGACACCTGTCCTGCTGAGGCTTGCCATCTGCTATATAACAGTCCTGAGCCCACTCGATCTTGCACAAATTTAAGATTCCCTGATGAAAGTAGTTGCTGGGCTCTGTGCTGCCAGTTCACGGTTCTTTCAATCATATATCGAAGTGCATCTCCCTCAGGAAGACGAACTCGGATTCGCTGCAGGGAGGCAAGCAGGGGCAGAATTTTCTCTAATGGAGGTTTCTCGGACCTCCGACAATGGGGACAAAGCCAGATTCGGGGACCCTGTGAAATACTGGGTACTGCCACACAACTGGTGTGGAAAGCATCCCTGCAGAGTTCACACTGGATCATAGGGGCAGCTGGGGCCTTCTGACATAGGCAGATTTTTATATCCACATCTTGGACAGGCGAGAGCAATTTCCTTTCATTGGCAAGTCTGAGAGACTGCAAGGCTTCCATTTCCCTTAAGCGAGCTTCCGCAAGAGTTGCCATCTGAAAAAGAGTTAACAATCAAAGATGATGTCATAGAGAACTCAGCCTTTCCCTAAAACTCAAAGTCCTGGAGGTTAAGAGCATAGGATCCTGAGTAGATTACTATCTGTATTCAAATCCTGACTCTGCCTCATACTAAGCTGTGTGGGTGACCTGGGGTCACATATTCCACTGTGGCTATATTTCTTATTTCTGCATGTGTAAAACAGAGGTGATAATAGTGCATGCCTCACAGGGCTGAGATGACAAGTTAAGGGCACTCTTTGCCTGACACATAGTAAACAAGTTCTCAAAAAAAAGTGTCACAGTTAAACCGTTTCTAATGATCACATCTATCCACTTTAGATCCATCATGATTCACCAGGTGAAGCACCCTTACGAGGCCAGAATAAACTATTGTCTCTTAAAAAAATAAAAACCCTAAAAGCAAAAGACCTTTGGTGTATATGTATGTATGTGTGTGTGTGTGTGTGTGTGTGTGTATAAAAGGATGAACAAGGTTGTGGACACAATTTTTTAAAAATCCACTTATGTTGTAAATATAATACACAGGTAATATGTGTGGGTTATATGATAACAAGGTAACTTCTCACAGCTTAGAGATGGAAAGGAAATGACTAATCTTTGAATTCTACCACAAATTAACAGATAATGTGTAGGGAGAATTCTTAAACCAGGGGTCTAAAGACTAGATGGGCACAGACTAAAATCTATGAAAGATACTGCATATAAAGTTTCAAACCAACATATATATTATCTCAGGAGAGAGAGACTGTAACTTTCAGTTAGTCTTTATAAAAATGAACCAGATGTAATGGAGGACCTCTGATGGCAGAAATGTGTCTAGAACCCAACCAAATATACAAATATACACCAAAGAACATCTGTGTCAAAATACATAAATAAATCAAGGCAACCCATGTCTCTCACAAGAGATTTGGCAGCTACAAAGAAATCAATGGGAGAAGATGCCTGGATCCAAGGATGAACCCATTCGGTATACATTCCCACTCTAGGACGGGCAATGCTTTGTGCCGTTAAAAGCATCATCACATAGCTATCCCTCTTTCATCCTGATAAGGTATTCAATGTGTAACATTGGTTACACATTGCTTTATCTTCTTGAAACTGTCATCTTTGAATGAACAGTATTTACTAAATACAGGTCAGAGATGTTAAGGTCTTCGAGATGAGTATCAAAATATCCAGCAAACTTTTAAATGTCCTTCTTACTGCAAATTAATAAATTGGCACTGCAGTTTCATATATCTATTAATATTAGCCCAATATCTTTAGTCAGCATTCCTTCCTGGATCAATCCACAGGCACTGACAAGACTGTTTCTGCCCGTGCAAGACACTGACTGGGAAGCCTACCCTGAAATTTTACACCTCTATGCATCTTACCATTCAAAACTCTTACACTTGACAATTTTCAAAAAGTCTTTTCAGTAAAACTGAGCACTTTCAAGTTACTCTACTTGCCTTCTCTAAATTCCTATAAACCAGAAAAAATTATTCTCCTCAACAATGCAGAAAGGAGAAGAAAAAAAACCCCTACATACAGCTGAAGCAGTCTCTTTACTTTCAGTTAAAGCTCTCTCCAGGTCACTCAGACTCTCTAATTTGGTGCTTTTTTTCTTTCCATTTGGCAAGGGCTCCTTAAACTTTCTCTGCTTCCTTTTCAATCCCAAAAGGCCAATATCACATCGAGGACACAGCACCTAATGTGGGACAAAGCACAACCAATGGTAAAATAAATTTCAGATAAAGCATTAGGTATAAGTCCCAAAATAAAAGCCTAAGCAGTAAAAAGGATGTGCATTTCTTAGTACTGAAGATTTTCTTTGGAACATCTTCTCCTGAGAGACTCAGGAGTCAATACTGAGACTCTCCTTTACAAAAGGGAGATGGAAGAAGGCACATAAAAGATCCACTGATTCCTGATTCAATTAACAAGTAAAAAACATGTGGTACATACTGACTGATCCCAGTCATGATGCACAAGCAACAGCTTACAGAAAATATAAAAAGTCCATCTAAAGAACTTTTTTTTTTTTTTTTTGAAATGGAATCTCACTCTGTCACCAGGCTAGAGTGCAGTGACACAATCTCGGCTCACTGCAACCTCCCCCTCCCAGGTTCAAGTGATTCTGCCTCAGCCTCCCAAGTACCTGGGACTACAGGTATACGCCACCATGCCAGGCTAATTTTTTAATTTTTAGTAGAGACGGGGCTTCACCATATTGGCCAGGCTGGTCTCGAACTCCTGACCTCAAGTTGATCCACCCACATTGGCCTCCCCAAAGTGTTAGGATTACAGGCGTGACCCATAGAGCCTGGCCTAAAGCACTTTTAAAAGATAGGGGAGATCATTTATCAGGCTTACTAAATTCAGGTGGGTGAAGCATGGTCAAGTTTAAGAGTCCAATTTCAACACAGAGGAATTTCACCCAACAGGAAAAAGTTTTCTTCTTTGGATTCTAACTGCTATCCTAAATGAATCAAGAAAATATTTAAAGGTTGCTTCACCAGAAGATTAGAAGAATCACCCTGGCTTTACTGGAATAACAACTCACAGAATATAGATTAATCTATGATGTCGTCTTTGTACGTGATGAATTGCATGTTTTACCAAACTAGGAGATCTAAGGTCTTGCAGATGAGCTGGTTATAAACTTACCTCTAAGAGAGAATATGGAGAATTCTCAGTCAAGAATGTATTAACAGCACATTCTTTCCATGCCTGAACCTCAGCTACTAGGGATTCCAGTCTTGGCAAAGAATTCAGATGTACCGGGATAGATCGGCCTCGTGTAACAAGATCTATGAGTGTGTCTAACACTGGCACACGTCCTCCAGCCTAATAAGAAAAATTATAGCAGTTTGGAAAAAAGAATACCTCTATGAAAAATAGAAAAAGCATAATTCAGATTGGTTCATGATCTTAGCATGCTAAATTCACAAATCGTGATTAAATAAACTGCCAACTAACCAATGATGTTGGGGGTAGAAGTGACATTTGTTCCTTTATTACACAAATACTTCAGAGAACCTAGTTTGAGTTTTTTTGGTGGTGGTGGTTTTTCTTCTTTTTTAAGATGGAGTTCAACAGAAACGAAGGTTTGTACTAACTCAAGACTTTCACACTGAATTACACAAATAAAAAGCAAAACAATATTTTACTCCAATCCACTCACCAGTGATGAATTAAAGCAACTCAACATAAATTATTCAGGAAACTAAAATATTAGTTGAGATAGCCCAGTGGTTCTCAAACTTTAGCATGCATAAGAATCATCTGGAAGGCTTATTTAAACAGTTTCCTTAGTCCCATCCCCAAATATTCTAATTCAGTAGGTTAGAGGAAGATCCATAAATGTGCACTTCTAACAAGTTCCCAGGTGAAGCTGCTATTGCCAATGCTAATACTGCTGGTCTGGGAACTATATTTTGAGAAAGAGATAGCCAAACTAGAAGGAGAATAAAAGCATTAGATTACAGAGGATGAAATGGATTGGTGTTACTCCAGTACAATGTAAAACTTAGCATCACTAATGGTAGGCCATCCAAATATGTCTCCTGTTGTGATACAATACAGAATATACAATATTACCTGACATTTTAATTCATTCTATTAAAAAATGTTTAACTTGGTTACATCAGGGCTTTAAAACTAACTTCCAATTTATAGGAAATACGGAGAATAGAACACTCCTCAAAGAAACAACCAGACAAATCCAGAAAGTAGAGCATACCATAGGATAACTGTCAGTTACATGAGAAAAACTGCGGTGGGGAGGAAAACACTGCAAGATTAAAGAAACGTAACGCGATGCCAATTAGGTGCAACGTGTGTTCCTGGGTTAGACAAACAGCCATAAGGGACATTTTTGGGACAACTAGGGAAGATAGGGTAGATTGCTATTTCACTGCCTTTGATATTTATTCTTACAGGATTAAAACTGTTAGGGCATAAATGTTCCGACTGACACTTAAGAATGTGACTCATAAATTACATGCTATTCCTATATTTAATTTAGATATCAGAGTACTTCTATGTGTAAAACAGAATACCGTATAACATTTAAAAATAAATAATCCACTAAATATGAAGTAGTTCCTTGTTGTTATGTCTATTAGTCCTTAAATATAGTATGCAAAAAAATGTAAGCTACTTTTTCAGGAATGAAGCAAAACTTGCCTTTTGCCCTTAATGGCACTGTTGCAAGCATAGTAAGTAGCATATACATATAAAATATGAAGGAAATAAACACAACAGAAGCATGCCCTTGCCTTCTGATTTTACATGCCAGCCTCTCCTTATTGCCATGACTGCACCTTCTGGCTGCTACCAGTCATGGAGTAAAAAGGAGGACCATGACTAAAACTAATTACTACAGTACCAACTATCATTGACAAGCACCTGCATCTAAACTCTCATTAAGGAAGTTTATGTCCATAGTTAATACTTTCTTGGTTTTTTTCTTTGGCTTGCTGGATTAAGTCCTTAATTATGCAATCTCCTTAAACAACGTATCTTCTTTTCCCTATTAACAAGAACAGATGCCCAGATGTTTTCTTGCAAACATTTGTCTAGAATTGTCCTGTTTGGTACTTCTTGTTAGTGACTAGCCAATTAGCACCACATAAAATTACACAAATATTCAGAAAGAAAGACAGTATTTTATTCCTAAAATCTGAAGGCTTCAACAAAACAGAACTTGAGACTTTTTTTTTTCCCCAACAGGTCAGTAAGACCTATTGGTTTATGATGACAAGAAAGATAAAGGAGACATTCTCCATCAAACACTTTTCAAATTAAGTCATTCAGCCAGTCATCTGAACGCTGGGAAAATCATATTACAGAATGCATTATTTTTGTACCTCAACAATGGTATAAGTTAATTTAATTTTTTAAAAAACTTACATACAAGCTAATAAGTGTAACATCTACCATAATAAGACCATAAATACTTGGTGGAAATGACTTTGGATACTTTGGATAATTACTTTGGAACAGGGTAGGTTTTATTTCTTTTGTAGGGTTGGGAGGGTACATATAAGTCACTACTTCATGAAAATTCTGGGCCTTGGGGTTTAGTTTGGGCATTTAATCATATAACTAGATTCACTGAATCTGCTATTACTGATTGTTTGAACTCCAAAGCTGTGGACAAGCCAATAAGAGGTAATAATACTCATCAAAAAGCAGAAAATGACTCTTTCTCTCACTACTTTTCATTGTTAGCTCTTTGGCCTCAATCTGCAGTCAAGTACTCAAGTTTGTTATAAAAGACTCCCCAGATCCCAGAAAAAGTTGGTTACATTACCTAAGCTTTAAATATTTGAGACAACTGGTCAGGATAATAGCTGGTAAATACATCCAAATAAGTATGAATAGAATTAGTCTTCTGGTCAACCCCTAAAATATTGAATCTGTGCAGTGAAATCCAACACATTATTCTTAACAACTTTCCAATATTGCTCTTTATGGATGCACTTACACATTCATATATACTTTTTTAAACCAACCTGCAGGGCCTCTACATCCTGAAGCCAGTCTCTGGCTCTCTGCACTGAGTCTTTCAGAGCTGCACCATTGGGCAGATATGCGGGGATCTCCTCAATCTCCTTTACTGCTGTAGTAAGGCTATTCAATGAATGCCGTGGCCTACAAAATGCAAACACAGACTACTAAGCATTTTATATGATGGTTCATTTTTCTTATGATTGCCAAAAAGATAGCATGTCAAAGAAAATTCAGTATGGCAAATAAATTTTTTCAAATGGCATTGTCTGCTCTTGTTGAAAATTATCTGCACTGTTTTCTTACAGAACAGTCCCTATTAACTCTCAGACATTTCTCTGTAAGACTCCTTGGAAACATATATGCTAACTGAGTTTAAACAGCTTCACCCATTTATAAATATTTTCCTCTCCCAAAGACAGGATATTAACAGGATCCAGGGAAATTTCATTAAACCAACTCTAGAGAAGGTGTGTCCAATTGAATTATTCATTTTATAATCAGTAAAATTAAAAAAAATTAACATTATTTTATTCAGGCCCCAAAGCAGCTCCAGGTATCTCAGCTATTTCTACGTATCTTCCACATGCATAGTAACTACAGCTACCGAGCACTTGCCACATACCAATCACTATGCTCTATGCTTAAGATGGAGATAACTGTCCAACCTTCCCAAAGAAAGAGAAATGTTTGCTTTTTTACCTGGCCTTGAGGAGACCCTTGGCTTTGTCATCCCAGTGCTCTGACACTGTGAGCAATTCCTGCAGCCGGGCCATAGCCTTCTCCACTGCTGAATATGGGGCCAGCCCTACCCCTAGGTCTATGAGACGTCTCATATCATCTAAAGTAAGGGAGCTGGGGTCAAGGCAAGCTTGCTGCACCTCTTCCAGCCAACGGGCCTGTTCCAGACGGATACGCATCTCAGCAAGCTGTGGAAGTTCAACATCAAATTCAAAGCTGACATCTAGCAAGTCCTGCAGCTCCGCAGCACTAGGCATTTCCTCAGAGAGTAGTTTCTGACTATGCTGTTGAAAATCTTCTACACGATTCAAGAGATCCTAAAAAAATACACAGGTTGTTGCATCAAAACAGTAATTTCAGTAATTGGCTTCTTTAAAACTTAGAATCTTAAATTCATATTCAATGAGATCCTTTACCATTCCTTTAATTCTATTCTAGTAATAACATAGGTAATAAGATAATACATAAGCCAACTGACAGCAAACACTAAGTGACTATAACGGAGAGCTTATCCCAACTTCAACTAGCTGAGGTCACTTTCAAAGTAAAAATTTCCAACTTTTTTCCCCTCTGTGGGCCTACTATAATCTCTTTCTACACACATACCACTCAATGTCTTATTAAAAGCATCTGCAGATAAATGTACATATTAATCATCAAAGAAGATTACTTAGTACTGTCAATCTAATTTATTTACAAAATACAGGATTACCCAAGTATTTTCCCACATATCCCTCTGTGGTTACCTTTAGCAATGGTGTTTGACTGAGGACACATGGAAGAGCATACAACTGTGTTACAAACTGCCGGAGCTCATTCACTGTCAACTGAGTTTGGGATTTCCCTCCACCAGATCGGTATCTATAAAGACAAAGGCCCAAGGAAGCCGTATAAGAACATATGTATGTCCACCACACCCAAGTGGTCACAGAAATTCAAGACAGAAGGAGTCAACAACAGGTTTCCAAACATAGGTGCCAAGGAATCCAAACTCATGCAGTCAGAAGCACATACCTAGTTTGCCTTTTGCCATTAAGCAATTGCTGTGCAACAGAGGCACACTTCTCTGCATCCTGTGTGACTAAGCGAAGGTGTCGCAAAAGATCATTGTCTGGGAATTTCTTCAATTCAGATTCTTCAATTAAAGCCTTGAAGCTGACAAGGCCTAGGAATGAAGAAAAAAGTCATCTTTTCTGTAATCATTACGTTTATTACTACTGGTATGAAATTCAGAGGAGACTGCTTTTGCGAGTTCTGGTCTAGAAATGTAACTTACAAATTCTTGCAATGTTTTAAATTATTAATAAATTTATTGATTTGATTTTTGTGGGGTTGTGGCTGAGCATGGAGATATTTTGGTTTTTTTTTTTTTGAGATGGAGCCTCGCTCTGTTGCCCAGGCACTACCTCGGCTCACTGCAACCTCCACCTCCCGGGTTCAAACAATTCTCCTGCCTCAGCCTCCCGAGTAGCCGGGACTACACGCGCCCGCCACCAGCCAATTTTCTTTTTGTATTTTTAGTAGAGAAAGGTTTCACTGTGTTGGCCAGGCTGGTCTCAAACCCCTGACCTCGTAATCCACCTGCCTCGGCCTCTCAAAGTGCTGGGATTACAGGCATGAGCCACCAAGCCAGCTGAGCATGGAGTTCTTTAAACAAGTGCCTAAAGTTGAACTTAATTATGGAAACATTAAGATCTGACACGTTTTAGGCTGGGTACAGTGGCTCATGCCTATGTACCTGGTCAGCACAGCAAGATCTCATCTCTACAAAATTAAAGACCTCAGCCAGGTGCGATGGCACATAACTGTAGTCCCAACTATTGGACAGCCTAAAACAGGAGGATCACTTAAACCCAGGAGTTCAAAGATGCAGTCAGCCATGATCATGCCATTGAACTCCTGTCAAGGTCACAGAGCAAGACCCTGTCTTAAAAAGAAAGAAAGAAAGAAAAGCAAATATAAATCTTACTGTGGCTTGAACCACATTTTCCTCCTGCATTTTATTCTCCACTTACTGAGTAATTAGTGTACTCACTTAAGCAGAGCACACTAGGCTCATAGACAATGATATTGCTCCTCTCCCCTAAATAAAAGGGGGTAGAGTTATATGTTGGGCTACAGAAATGAAAGCAAGTTAAAATAGAGAAATGGACTGGTACAAAACCAGACACACAGACCAATGGAACAGAATAGAGAACTCAAAAATAAAAATGCAAACCTACAACTATCTGAGCTTCAACAAATCTAACGAAAACAAGCAATGGAGAAAGGATTCCTTATTCAATAAATGGTGCTGGAATAACAGCTAGCCATATGCAGAGGACTAAAACAGGACCACTTCCTTACACCATATACAAAAATTAACTCAAGAGGGATTAAAGACTTAAATGTAAAACCCCAAACTATAAAAACCCTGGATTGCAACCTAGGCAACATCATTCAGGACATAGGCACAGACACAGGCAAAGATTTCATGAAGATGCCAAAAGCAACTGCAACAAAACCAAAAACTGACAAATGGGATCTAATTAAAGAGCTTCTGAAATGTGAAATAAACTATCATCAGAGTGAACAGACAACCTACAGAATGGGAGAAAATATTTGCAAGTATGCATCCGACAAAGGTCTAATATCCAGCATCTATAAAGAACTTAAATTTACAAGAAAAAAAGCAAAAAACCCCTTTAAAAAAGTAGGCGAAAAGAAAAAATGCTTTTCCAGAAGAGACATACATGTGGCCAACAGTCATATGAAAAAAAGCCTAACATCACTGATCATTAGAGAAATGCAAATTAAAACCACAATGAGCTATCATCTCACACCAGTCAGAATGGCTATTTTTTTTTTTTTTGGTGATGGGAGTTTTGCTGTTGTTACCCAGACTGGAGTGCAATGGCACAATCTCAGCTCACCGCAACCTCCGCCTTCTGGGTTCAAGCAATTCTCCTGCCTTAGCCTCCCAAGTAGCTGGGATTACAGGCACGCGCCATCATGCCCAGCTAATTTTTGTATTTTTAGTAGAGACAGGATTTTGCCTTGTTGACCAGGATGGTCTTGATCTCTTGACCTCGTGATCCACCCGCCCCGGCCTCCCAAAGTGCTGGGATTATAGGTGTGAGCCACCGCGCCCGGCCAGAATGGCTATTATTAAAAAGTAACAGATACTGGTGAGGTCGTGGAGAAAAACAAATGCTTATACACTGTTGGTAGAAGTATAAATTAGTTCAACCATTGTGGAAGACAGTGTGGCTATTCTTCAAAGACCTAAAGACCAAAATACCATTAGACCGAGCAATGCCATTATATTCCTTTGGGTATATACCAAGGTATATTAGACCAAGCAATGCCATTATATTCCTTTGGGTATCCAAAGGAATATAAATCATTCCATTATAAATACACATGCAAATGTATGTTCACTGCAACACTATTCACAACAGTAAAGACATAGAATCAACCTAAATACCCATTAACAATAGATTGGGTAAAGAAAATGTGGGCCACGTGTGGTGGCTCACGCCTGTAATCCCAGCACTTTGGGAGGCTGAGGTGGGTGGATCACAAGGTCAGGAGTTCAAGACCAGCCTGGCCAAGATGTTGAAACCACATCTCTACTAAAAATACAAAAATTAGCTGGGCACAATGGCATGTGCCTGTAATCCCAGCTACTCAGGAGGCTGAGGCAGGAGAATCGCTTGAACCTGGGAGGCAGAGGTTGCAGTGAGCCGAGATCACACCATTGCACTCCAGCCTGGGTGACAGTGTAAGACTCCGTCTCAAAAAAAAAAAAAGAAAATGGATCAAGCAGAAGAAAGGATATCAGAGGTTGAAGACCAACTTAATGAAATAAAACGACAAGAAAAGAATAGAGAAAAAAGGATGAAAAGGAATGAGCAAAGTCTCCAAGAAATATGGGACTGTGTGAAAAGACCAAATCTACTTTTGATTGGTGTACCTGAATGTGATGGAGAGAATGAATCCAAGCTGGAAAATACTTTCCAAGATATTATCCAGGAAAATTTTCCCAATCTAGCAAAGCAGGACACTATTCAACCCCAGGAAATACAGAGAACACCACAAAGATATTCCTCAAGAAGAGCAACCCCAAGGCACATAATCGTTAGATTCACCAGGATCGAAACGAAGGAGAAAATACTAAGGGCAGCCAGAGAATAAGGCCAAGTTACCCATAAAGGGAAGCCTATTAGACTTACAGCAGATCTCTCAGCGGAAACCCTACAAGCCAGAAGAGAGTGGGGGCCAATATTCAACATAATTAAAGAACAGAACTTTCAGCCTAGAATCCTGCCAAACTAAGCTTCACAATTGAAGGAAAAATAAAATCTTTTATGAACAAACAAGTACTCAGAGATTTTATTACCACCAGGCCTGCTTTACAAGAGCTTCTGAAAGAAGCATTATACATAGAAAGGAACAACCAGTATGAGCCTTTCTAAAAATATACCAAAAAGTAAAGAGCATCAACATAAAGAAGAATTTACATCAACGAATGGATAAAATAGCCAGTTAACATCAAATGGCAGTAACCCTAAGTTTAAATCGACTATATCCCCCAATCAAAAGATACAGCCAAAACCTAATGGTATATCCAAAGATACACAAAGACTCACAACAAAGGGTTGGAGAAAAATTTACCAATCAAATGGAGAGCAAAAATAAATAAATAAACAAAAACCAGGAGTTGCAATTCTCACATTTGATAAAATAGATTTCAAAGCAACAAAGATAGTGGTAAAAGGATCAATCCAACAATAAGAGATCTTAATACCCAGATACATAAGACCCATAACGAGATTTAGACTCAACGAGACAGAAAATTAATAAGGATACCCAGGACTTCAACTCAGATCCGGAACAAGTAGACTCAATAAATATTTATAGAGTTCTCCATTTTAAATAGACAAAATATTGATCGGCCATTATTAATACCCATTTTTAGAATGAAGCAATATTCCTGTTCTCCCTCCCTCTTTTTCTTCCTCTTTCTTCCTCTCCTTCTCTCCTTTTTTTACTTTTCAACATCCTAGTTCCTCACCTCTCCTCAATACATTCCTCTGAACACCTGATTCCTTGTGATTCTCCCGTCCCACTAAAAAAAATAAAATAAATAAAATAAAATGGGATGGCCAGAAAGAAAAAGAAAAAAAATATATATATAGAATTTAATATACAAAAAAGATACTATGATTACACAATAAAGATAAGTCAAGGAAGTATCTAAGAAAAGGCTGGGCACGGTGGCTCATGCCTGTAATTCCAGCATTTTGGGAGGCCGAGGTGGGCAGATCACAAGGTTAGGAGTTCAAGACCAGCCTGACCAACATGGTGAAACCCCATCTCTTAAAAAATAAAAAAAAAGAGGCTGGGCGCGGTGGCTCAAGCCTGTAATCCCGGCATTTTGGGAGGCCGAGGCAGGTGGATCACGAGGTCAAGGGATCGAGACCATCTCGGTCAACATGGTGAAACCCCATCTCTACTAAAAAAAATGCAAAAAATTAGCTGGGCATGGTGGCGCATGCCTGTAATCCCAGCTACTCGGGAGGCTGAGGCAGGAGAATTGCCTGAACCCAGGAGGCAGAGGTTGCGGTGAGCCGAGATCACGCCATTGCACTCCAGTCTGGGTAGCAAGAGCAAAACTCCATTTCAAAATAAATAAATAAATTAATTAAATTAAATTAAAATAGAAAGAAAAAAAAATTAAAAGAAAGCAAGATAGATATCTAAGAAATACCTGGTTCATTTGGATCTACTACTAACGAGCTAGTATGAAAAAACAAATAGAAATATCTGGTTCAGAATGACTAGATTTATTCTAAAACTTACTTAATTTCTATTTTTTTAATTTACATTAACCAACATAATTTATGAAAGAAATGTGCTCAATATTTTTCCCCAAATATGATATAGGCAATAAACAGCAAAAGAATATATCATAGGGATGGTGACAGTTTTCAAACATGGCCCCAAATTCTTGGACATTGCTCCCCAGTAAGAGGCAGGGTCTATGTCATCTTCTCTAGAAAAAAACGCAGTGATGCTTCCAAAATTAGGTCACAGAATGCCAGGCAGAAACTGCACCGGTCTCTTGGAGCACTAGCAAACTGGACACTACTCTCAGGACATAAAAAAAAAAAAAAAAAAAGAAAATGTGGTACATATGTACCACAGCCATAAAATATGGCTATGCAGAATACTATGCAGTCATAAAAAAGAATGAACTCATGTCCTTTGCAGGAACGTAGATGGAGCTGGAGGCCATTATACTTAGCAAACTAACACAGGAACAGGAAACCAAATACTGCATGTTCTCACATATAAGTGGGAACTAAATGATGAAAACACAGAGATGTGTAGAGGGGAATAACACACACATACATGGGAACAACACACAGTAGGGCCTATTAGAGGCTGGTGGGCAGGAGGAAGGAAGAGGATCCAGAAAAATAACTAATGGGTACTAAGTTTAATATCTAGGTGATGAAATAATCTGCACAACAAAACGCCCATGACACAAGTTTACCTATGAAACAAATCTGCTCATGTATCCCTGAGCTTAAAATTTAAAACAAAAACAAAAAACCTCTATTTTTATAAGAGAAAAAGAGAGATAAAAAGGGTAGCAGCAACTTTCAAAGGTATTGACAAGTACCAGGGACCTTAACCTTAATTAGAACTAAGAAGTGATAAACTATCATTTCAGAGACTCTGATTTAGTATCAACGCTGCCTTTGTCACAGATGTTTTGTCTTGAAGTTTTAAAAAGCTTTCAAAGGCTTTGTATGAAATGTGAAATTACTTTTTCTAAGACAAAAATAAAGGTTTCCTAACAGTACTTTTTTGATAAATAAGCAATGTTGCACAACTCGCATACCAAAATTTCACTGTGATGCAAATTTTGCCTTATCCACTGCCTCATCTATCTGCCTTATCCACTGATGATTTTAAACCTTCTCTGCTAGTGCTCTGTAAACCTGGCTATATAGAGGGGCTAAGGATGAAGTCAGACTGTTTAAAGCAATGTTTTGTTGATTTTAATTTGATTACATCACAATGAGCCCCAATTTGCCAATCACCAAGTCACTTTCTGCTTCACATACTTTTCTTCTTGTTGATCTTTGCCTCTAAAGCTTCATTCACATTCAAGGCCCATTCGTTGTAAGATTCTGCTCGAAGCTTCAATGCATTCATCATAGGGTAGAGATCATCCAGTGTGTACCTATACCTGGAAATAATACCACCAGACTTAGCTTTGACATGTGTAGCTTTGGAGAAAACTAGATGTTTTAGACTTAACATTTCAGCCTTAGAACTGGGGTATCATTGAGCTTTTTAGTAAGGATCAACTGTTTTCCATAGGGTCAAAAAAAAAATCATTCTTCTTACTTACCGCAATTTATATTTATAAGGAGGACAGGAACACAATTCTTTTACATGATGCAGGCAAACAAGCAGGCCAGGTTTACAAGAACAGGAGATGGCAGACATGAAGCATGTAGTTTTGCATTTTACACACTGACGTTCATCATCTGGCAATAGCTCAAAATCCATTCTTTCTGATTCAATCACGCCCTAAAACAAAGTGTACTTTAGAGACCTCCAAAGGATAATATAATCCACCAGCCCAAGATGAGCATGCAGTAGTACTTGAGTTCAAAAAAAAAAAAAAACCTTGCCAAAATAGGGATGCATGATTTAAAATGTGTGGCATACAAGGTAACAAATGACCTAGGAAATATAGGCAAGTTCATTTGCCTAGGGAGATCTCCTTGTTAGACAAGGCAGGTCCTTATGTTTGGCCATTTTGATCTCAGTATGAACACCACAGGACTCTAAAACTACTGAGGTTAGCTGTCTACTCTACTCCAAATTAGCCTTGTCCACATTTTGGGTATAGATAAGAGCAAAAGAAAGGAATATGCTTCCTACTTCTGAGGACATATGGAGAATCTATTAAAAGGACAAAAATGAAATGGAAGACGATGGGACAATTGGAAAAAACTCATGCAGAAATCGCTGAGTTTGGGAAGATGCTGAGTGGTCTCAGCCTTTTACAGGAAGTTATCTAAAAGGATGTCATTACCTGAATAGTTAGAAAATTTGTGCAATAGGAAGAAAGACTAAAGTCATAAAAAAACATTTCCTAACTAAAGACTGTCAGGAAAAATAAGGTCTTGAACTAGTAAATTTCAACATCATCTGTACCACCATACATCTAGAGAACCCTACTTGGATATGCCTTTTGTCATTCAAAGACCAAACTTCTATCACCTTTTTTCCTTATCTAAAACTGGATCCTAATCCAGCCTTGAGAATGCCAGTCAGTTTATGAAACATTGGGCTTGTTTTATTCTCTTATCCTGTATTTTAACCTTTTAACTATTTCCATTGGTCCATTATATGGACCAACAAAGATGAGGAAGGTAAGGAAAATGCTAATTTGTAGATTCTGGTTTTATTCTGGAATTGGTCATTAAAAAGGACTTCATGGGATAGAGAGATTTAAATTTTTGTTTAAAATAAGATTAAGGACCAACTCTAAGGATTTTAGTTGAGAATGAATCATGTACTTCATACCCAATTTTAATTTGTAAATTTCATATCTGGAAAAAAAAATTTAGACTCAGAGTTCTAAAAATGAGCTACTATTTTTTATGTAAGTCACATAAATCCTCTGGGCACTGTTTTCCCCAACTGTAAAATATAAGGGGGGAAGGTAGGTGACCTGCTGTTAAACTACAATGGGCTACAGAGAGCCAATATTCTAGGATTCTACCCAAAGAGGCACATTAAAAAAAAAATTTAGTACGACTATTTGCAGATATTGTTATTCCCAAAGAATCCATGAAAAAGCTTGTGGAAATTAAGTATTTTCTAGCAAGGTCTCAGGAGACAAGGCCAATATACAAGTCAACTGTCTCTTTAAATACTAGCAATAAACAATTAGAAATTCAAAGTTTTAAAAGTACAATTTATAACAGTGCCAAAAAACATGCAATATAAAATTTTACTATGTTCAAGAACTGGAAGATTCAAAAAAAATTTTTTTTGAGATGGAGTCTCGCTCTGTCACCCAGGCTAGAGTGCAATGGCACGATCTCGGCTCACTGCAACCACTGCCTCCCAAGTTCAAGGGATTCTCCTGCCTCAGCCTCCTGAGTAGCTGGGATTACAGGCATGCACTGCCACACCCAGCTAATTTTTGTATTTTTAGTAGAGACAGCGTTTCACCACGTTGGTTAGAAGGGTCTCAATCTCTTGACCTCATGATCTGCCCACCTTGGCGTCCCAAAGTGCTGGGATTATAGGCGTTAAGCCACTGCATCCAGTCGACTCAATATTATTAAGATATCAATCATCCCCCAAACTATCCATAGTTTAATTCAGTCTCAATCAAAATCCCAACAGGAATTGATTTGGTAGAAATTAATAAGCTGATAATAAAATTTACATGAAAAAAGTAAAAGAGACAAAACAATTTTTAAAAAGAACAAGGTAGAAGACTCATACTACCTGATTTCAAGACTTCTTAAAAAGCTATAGTAATCAAAAACATTTGGTATGAGCAAGAGAATTAGATGCACAGATCAACGGAATACAACAGATAGACATACATATGGGGTGGATTGATTTTCAACAAAGGTACCAAAGCAATTTAATGAAGAAAAGACAGTTTTTTCAAGAAATGCTGCTGGAAGAACTAGATATCCACATGCAAAAAAATTAACCTTGACTCATACTTTGAAAAACAAAAATTACTTGAAATAGGTGAAAGACTTAAATGTAAAGTGTGGAACTACGAAATTCTAGATGACTTTGTAGGAGAAAATCTTTGTAACTTCAGATTAAGCAAGATTTCTTAAATAGGAAACCAAAAAAACATGATTCACACAAGAAAATAATCAACAAACTGGACTTCATCAAAATGAAAACCTTCTGCTTGCTAAAAGACAATGGTAGAAGAATCGAAGACAAGCCACAGACTGGGAGAAAATAAAACCCCCATCTGATTAAAAAACAAACAAACAAACAAGTATCCAGAATACATAAAGAATTATTACAACAATCCAAATTTTTAATAAACGAAGGGCAAGCCAGGTGTGGTGGCTCATATCTATGATCTCAGCACAATGGGATGAGTAGCTTGAACCCAGGAGTTTGAGACCAGCCTGGGCAACACAGTGAGACCCTGTCTCTACAAAACATTTTTTTTAAAGGGGCAAAACATTTAACAGCTACTTCAAAGAGACTGACAGGTGGCAAATAAGATAGTGAATAAAAATTAAAACCATGAAATACTACTATATATCTATTAAAATGGCCTCAAAAAAAGTAGGCTTTAAAAAGACTACTTGAAATGATATTAAAGTGTGTAAGAATTTTACTAGTACCTAATGGCAACACGCAGTTGGATTTCCATAAGCCTTACCAATTTACGGACAGTTTCCCTTAAAGCTTTCTCATCCTCAATCATAATGGCCATGTCTTTCTGAACAGTTGAAGCCACTACAACATCTAGTACATCAGCCTTGGAAGCCATCTTGCAGATCATCTCATCATGGGAAAACACACAGTATCGATGAAGCAAGCGATAATGCTCCACACACTGCCGGCCTAATGGCAGCTGTATCAAAAGACAGAAATAAATATACAACATTCATCTTTCTTATATTTCCAAACACTTCTGACCCATACTATCAAATTACCAAACACACTGTGGGTCATAACACATTATCATTTACCCACCCTAAAACCAGACTCTGGGCCAGGTAGATGGCTCACACTTGTAATTCCAACACTTTGGGAGGCCAAGCCTTGCCTGAGTCTAGGAATTGGAGACCAGTCTGCAGTATGGTGTAATCCCATCTCTACAAAAAATATAAAAATTAGTCAGGTGTGGTGGTACACACCTGTAGTCCCAGCTACTCAGGAGGCTGATGTGGGAGGACTGCTTGAGCCTGGGAGGTCAAGGTTGCAAGGTCAACAACTGCACTACTGCACTCCAGCCTTGGTGACAGAGTGAGCCTCTGTCTCAAAAACTTAAACAAAAATAAAAAAATAAACAAACAAAATTCCAGACTCTTAAGATTCCTAGCCTAGGACCTAGGACTTATTTATCTTTACAACCCAAAGATCTGGCATGTTACATATCTTAATTAAAAATTGTTGTTTTTTTTAAAAGACCAAATGTATTAACAATGTATTAATATCTACAATAACGCAGAATCTAATTAGAAGTATGAACTTACATATTTCCTGAAATATATTCAGCACAATTGTACTGAATTGGTATGATCAACTTACTTCAGGGAATAATACACCAAAAACTACATAATGGGAAATAAGTATAGATATAGCAAGTATCATTGCAACCAAGTTATAATTAATTAGATTAATTAACTTAATCTAGATCTTTTTAGGTAAATGAAAAGTATTAATACAAATATAAAAAACTTTACAACTAACCGAAAAGAAATGTGTCCTTAAATTGTCGTACTGTAGACAATTTAAGCTGGTACTATACAAAGTATAGCCTTTCACTGGAATTATTTATCAGTGTGCAATGAGATGCTGAGCCCCAGCCAGAATGTAAATCAACAGACTCCTTTCTTCATCAAGTGTTGCTACAAAAGAAAAAACGTCAGCTGAACGAAGCAGTACGCTTAGGTAATTCATGCTTGATTTACACTGTGGTACAAGTGCTTTATCTCATTGTGGACTGGTAAACAATCTGCAGACTGACCAGTTGAGCAGAAATGGGTCAAGGCAACTATCCATGTGACATTTATTTATCTTTTTGAGACAGAGTCTCACTCTGTTGCCCAGGCTGGAGTGCAATGGCACGATCTTGGCTCACTGCAACCTCCATCTCCTGGGTTCAAGCAATTCTCCTGCTTCCGTGTCCCAAGTATAGTTGGGATTACAGGCGCCCACCACCATGGCTGACTAATTTTTGTATTTTTAGTAGAGACAGGGTTTCACCATGTTGTCCAAGCTGGTCTTGAACTCCTGACTTCAGGTGATCCATCTGCCTCAGCCTCCCAAAGTGCTGGGATTACACAAGTGAGCCGCTGCACCCAGCCCACATGACATTTTAAAACATTATATTCCATTTCCTCAGGAAAAACAATAAATTTGAAAAGGCTCACTAAGTTGTAATTACATACCCAATCAACAGTGCAGAAATTAACAGCCTCAGCGAAATTAAAACCCTGGTTAAAACCACTGTGGTAGGCTCTTGGAAATGTAATCACAAACTCTCCAGCACACTGATTAGTTCGGTAAACCTAAAGAGACAGAAATTGAAGATTTTTTGAGTTTCTCAAAGAGTGACATTGTTACTAAAGACAATCTGGACATAGACTATTAGATAATTTTCCAAAAAAGGCAGCTTTCTGAAATTGAGCTACAAAAAACAAATTACTGTAGAATATCACCTAGAGACACTAATTTCTGTCACAAGATGGAGCAGTATCCCAGACTATCAAAGTTAATTAGTATCTGAACACAAAACAAAAATTTGGCCATATCAAGGTTCAAGGTACAACTTTTATTTATTTTTATTTTTAATATATATTTTATTCCATTTTAGGTTTTGGGGTACATGTGAATAACATGCAAGATTGTTGCATAGGTAGATACATGGCAGTGTGGTTTGCTGCCTTCCTCCCCATCACCTACAGCTGGCATTTCTCCTCATGTTATCCCTCCCCAACTCCCTACCCGATGCTGTCCCTCCCCTAGTTCCTCCCCACAGACCCCAGTGTGTGATGCTCCCCTCCCTGTGTCCATGTGTTCTCATTATTCAACACCTGCCTATGAGTGAGAACAAGCAGTGTTTGATTTTCTGTTCTTGTGTCAGTTTGCTGAGAATGATGGTTTCCAGGTTCATCCATGTCCCTACAAAGGATACGAACTCATCGTTTTTGATGGCTGCGTAGTATTCCATGGTGTGTATGTGCCACATTTTCCCCGTCCAATCTATCATCAACGGGCATTTGGGTTGGTTCCAAGTCTTTGCTATTGTAAACAGTGCTGAAATGCACATACGTGTGCATGTGTCTTTATAATAGAATGCTTTATAATCCTTTGGCTATATACCCAGTAATGGGATTGCTGGGTCAAATGGAATTTCTATTTCTAGGTCCTTGAGGAATCACACTGTCTTCCACAATGGTTGAACTAATTTACACTCTCATCAACAGTGTAAAAGTGTTCCTATTTCTCCACATCCTCTCCTGCATCTGTTGTCTCCAGAGTTTTTAATGATCGCCATTCTAACTGGCGTGAGATGGTATCGCAATGTAATTTTGATTTGCATCTCTCTGATGACCAGTGATGATGAGCATTTTTTCATATGTTTGCTGGCCTCATATGTGTCTTCTTTTGTAAAGTGTCTGTTCATATCCATCACCTACTTTTGAATGAGCTTGTTTTTTTCTTGTAAATCTGTTTTAGTTCTTTGTAGATTCTGGGTATTAGCCCTTTGTCAGATGGGTAGATTGCAAAAATTTTTTCCCATTCTTTTGGTTGCCAATTCACTCTAATAACTGTTTCTTTTGCTGTGCAGAAGCTCTGGAGTTTGATTAGGTCCCATTTGTCTATTTTGGCTTTTGTTGCCAATGCTTTTGGTGTTTTAGTCATGAAGTCCTTGCCTATGCCTATGTCCTGAATGGTTTTGCCTAGGTTTTCTTCCAGGGTTCTTATGGTGTTAGGTCTTTAATCCACCTGGAGTTAATTTTAGTATAAGGTGTCAGGAAGGGGTCCAGTTTCTGCTTTCTGCACATGGCTAGCCAGTTTTCCCAACACCATTTATTAAACAGGGAATCATTTCCCCATTGCTTGTTTTTGTCAGGTTTGTCAAAGATTGGATGGTTGTAGATGTGTAGCGTTGCCTCCGAGGCCTCTGTTCTGCTCCATTGGTCTGTATCTCTGTTTTGGTACCAGTACCATGCTGCTTTGATTACTGTAGCCTTGCAGTATAGTTTGAAGTCAGGTAGTGTGAGGCCCCCAAAAGAATTGACTTGGCTATGCGGACTCTCTTTTGGTTCCATATGAGGTTTAAGGTGTTTTTTTCCAGTTCTGTGAAGGTCACTGGTAGCCTGATGGGGATAGTGTTGAATTTGTAAATTACTTTGGGCAGTATGGCCATTTTCACGATATTGATTCTTCCTAACCATGAGCATAGAATGTTTCTCCATCTGTTTGTGTCCTCTCTTATTTCATTGAGTAGTGGTGGTTTGTAGTTCTCCTTGAAGAGGTCCTTTACATCCTTTGTTAGTTGTATTCCTAGGTATTTTATTCTCTTTGTAGCAATTGTGAATGGCAGTTCGTTCTTGATGTGGCTCTAAGTCTGTTATTGCTGTATAGGAATGCTTGTGATTTTTGCACATTGATTTCGTATCCTGAGACTTTGCTGACGTTGCTTATCAGTTTCAGGAGATTTTGGACTGAGACAATTGGGTCTTCTAAATAGACAATCATGTCGTCTGCAAATAGAGACAATTTGACTTCCTCCTTTCCTAACCGAATACTCTTTATTTCTTTTTCTTGCCTGATTACTCTGGCTAGAACTTCCAATACTATATTGAATAGGAGTAGTGAGAGAGTGCATCCTTGTCGAGTGCCACATTTCAAAGGGAATGCTTCCAGTTTTTGCCCATTCAGTATGATATTGCCTGTGGGTTTGTCTTAAATAGTTTTTATTTTGAGATACGTTCCATCAATACCTAGAGTTTATTGAGAGTTTTTAGCATAACTGTTGAATTTTGTCAAAGGCCTTCTCTGCATCAATTGAGATAATCGTGGTTTTTGTCTTTGGTTCTGTTTATGTGGTGAATTACATTTATAGACTTGCGTATGTTGAACCAGCCTTGCATCCCCGGATGAAGCCTACTTGATCATGGTGGATAAGCTTTTTGATGTGCTGTTGCAATCAGTTTGCCAGTATTTTATTGAAGATTTTTGCATCTATGTTCATCATGGATATTGGCCTGAAGTTTTTTTTTCTTGCTGAGTCTCTGCCGGGTTTTGGTATCAGGATGATGTTGGTCTCATAAAATGATATGGGAAGGATTCCCTCTTTTTGGATTATTTGGAATAGTTTCAGAAGTAATGGTACCAGCACTTCTTTGTATGTCTGGTAGAATTTGGCTGTGAACCCATCTGGACCTGGCCTTTTTTTCGTTGGTAGGCTATTAATTGTGGCCTCAACCTCAGTCCTTGTTATTGGTCTATTCAGGGTTTTGACTTCTTCCTGGTTTAGGCTTGGGAGGGTGCAAGTGTCCAGGAATTTATCAATTTCTTCCAGGTTTACTAGTTTATGTGCATAGAGTTGTTTGTAATAATCTCTGATGGTTGTATTTCTGTGGAATCTGTGGTGATATCCCCTTTATTTTTTTTATTGCATCTATTTGATTATTCTCTCTTTTCTTTTTTATTAATCTGGCTAGTAGTCTATTTTGCTGACCTTTTTGAAAAACCAGCTCCTGGATTTATTGATTTTTTTTTTTTTTTTTTTTTTTGAGATGGAGTTTCGCTTTTGTGACCCAGGCTGGAGTGCAATGAATGGCGCGATCTCGGCTCACCGCAACCTCCGCCTCCTGGGTTCAGGCAATTCTCCTGCCTCAGCCTCCTGAGAAGCTGGGATTACAGGCATGCGCCACCATGCCCAGCTAATTTTTTGTATCTTTAGTAGAGAGGGGGTTTCACCATTTTGACCAGGATGGTCTCGATGTCTTGACCTCGTGATCCACCGCGCCCGGCTTATTGATTTTTTTTAAGGCTTTTTTTGTGTCTCTGTCTCCTTCAGTTCTGCTCTGATCTTAGTTATTTCTTGTCTTCTGCTAGGTTTTGAGTTTTTTTGATCTTGCTCCTCTAGCTCTTTCAATTTTGACGATAGGGTGTTGATTTCAGATCTTTCCTTGATTCTCATGCGGGCATTTATTGCTATATATTTTCCTCTAGACACTGCTTTAAATGTGTCCCAGAGATTCTAGTATGTTGTATCTTCGCTCTTGTTGGTTTCAAAGAACATCTTTATTTCTGCCTTCATTTCATTGTTTATACAATCAACATTCAAGAGCCAGTTGTTCAGTTTCCATGAAGCTGTGTGGTTCTGAGTTAAGTTTCTTAATTCTGAGTTCTACCTTGATTGCACTGTGGTCTGAGAGACTATTTGTTATGATTTCTGTTCTTTTGCATTTGCTGAGGAATGGTTTACTTCCGATTATGTGGTCAATTTTAGAGTAGGTGTGATGTGGTGCTTAGAAAAATGTATATTCTGTGGATTTGGGGTGGAGAGTTCTGTAAATGTCTATTAGGTTTGCTTGGTCCAGGTCTGAGTTCAAGTCCTGGATATCCTTGTTAATTTTCTGTCTCGTTGGTCTAATATTGACAGTGGAGTGTTAACAT
This sequence comes from Callithrix jacchus, assembly GCF_049354715.1. Classification (NCBI taxonomy): domain Eukaryota; kingdom Metazoa; phylum Chordata; class Mammalia; order Primates; family Cebidae; genus Callithrix; species Callithrix jacchus. Next base: position 29,789,154 of record NC_133520.1, read on the forward strand.
CTCCCACTATTATTGTGTGGGAGTCTAAGTCTCTTTGTAGGTCATTAAGAACTTGCTTTATGTATCTGGGTGCTCCTTTATTGGGTGCATATATATTTAGGATCATTAGCTCTTCTTGTTGCATTGATCCTTTTACCATTATGTAATGTCCTTCTTTGTCTCTTTTGATCTTTGTTGGTATAAAGTCTATTTTATCAGAGACTAGGATTGCAACTCCTGCTTTTTTTTTTGCTCTCCATTTGCTTGGTAAATCTTCCTCCATCCCTTTATTTTAAGCCTATGTGTATCCTTGCAAGTGAGATGGGTTTCCTGGATACAGCATACTGATGGGCTTTTTATCCAATTTGCCAGTCTGTGTCTTTTGACTGGGGCCTTTAGCCCATTTACATTTAGGGTTAATACTGTTATGTGTGAATATGATCCTGCCATTTTGATGCTAGCTCCTTCTTTTGCCCGTTAGTTGATGCAGTTTCTTCATTGTGTTGATGCTCTTTACCATTTGGTATGTTTTTGGAATGGCTGGTACTGGTTGTTCCTTTCTACGTTTAGTGCTTCTTTCAGGAGCTCTTGTAAAGCAGGCCTGGTGATGATGAAATCTCTGAGTAATTGCTTGTTTGCAAAGGATTTCATTTCTCCTTCGCTTATGAAACTTAGTTTGGAGGAATATGAAATTCTAGTTGAAAGTTCTTTCCTTTAAAGATGTTGAACATTGGCCCCCACTCTCTTCTAGCTTGTAGGGTTTCTGCTGGGAGATCCGCTGTGAGTCTGATGGGCTTCCCTTTGTGGGTAACCCGACCTTTCTCTCTGGCTGCCCTTAGCATTTTCTCCTTCATTTCAACCCTGGTGAATCTGAGGATTATGTGCCTTGGGGTGCTCTTCTTGAGGAATATCTTTGTGGTGTTCTCTGTATATCCTAAACTTGAATATTGGCCTTCCTTGCTAGGTTGGGGAAGTTTTCCTGGATAGTATCCTGAAGAGTATTTTCCAGCTTGGATTCATTCTCTCCCTCACATTCAGGAACACCTATCAAATATAGATTAGGTCTTTTCACATAGTCCCATATTTCTTGGAGGCTTTGTTCATTTCTTTTGACTCTGATCTCGCCTTCTCATTTTATTTCATTGAGTTGATCTTCGACCTCTGATATCCTTTCTTCTGCTTGGTCAATTTGGCTACTGAAACTTGTGTATGTTTCGTGAAGTTCTCGTGTTGTGTTTTTCAGCTCCATCTATTCATTTATATTCCTCTCTAAGCTGTTTATTCTCATTAGCCTTTTGTCAGACCTCTTTTCAAGGTTCTTAGTTTCTTTGCATTAGGTTAGAACATGTTCTTTTAGCTCAGAAGTTTCTTATTACCCATCTTCTGAAGCCTGTTTCTGTTAATTCGTCAGACTCATTCTCCATCCAGCCTTGTTCCCTTGCTGGTGAGGAGCTGTGATCCCTTAGAGGAGGAGAGGCTTTCTGGTTTTGGGTGTTTTCAATCTTTTTGTGCTGATTTCTACCCATCTTTGTAGATTTATATACCTCTGGTTTTTGTAGTTGGTGACTTTCAGATGGGGTCTCTGAGTGGATGTCCAATTTGTTGATGATGAAGTTATTTCTTTCTGTTTCTTAGTTTTCCAACAGTCAGGCCCCTCTGCTATAGGACTGCTGGAGGTCCACTCCAGGCCCTGCTTGCCTGAGGATCACCTGCAGTGGCCTCTGCACTCTCACTGGGAGCTGCAATCCAGAGCTGCTCCTAATCAGCCATCAGGTACAACTTTTAAATACAGCTATAATTAAGAATATCCTAATATGTTATTATTACCCCCAAAATAGTACCTTCTACCACCAATTAAAGAAATCCCACTCTGTTCCAAGAATCTCATTAACATATAGAATTCTTCCTGATTTTGGACCTCAAACTTAGCTCCCATCATTCCCTTCTTCCTACCACCTCCATCATCCCAAAAGTACCTACATTGCTCTAGGCACGCAAATCGTTATACTAAGCTTATTATTATATAATAATATTAGATTCCTTTTCAAGCCTCTATATCTCTACACTAATGCTTCCCCAGCATATGGTCCCCTAGAACAAGAGCATCAACACCCACTAGGAACTTGTTGGAAATGTAAATCCTCAAGCCCCACTCAGACTAATAAAATAGAATCAGAAATTCTGGGGGTGGAGCCCAGCCATCTGTGGTAATACAGTCTTCAGGATTCTGTCTAAAGACTACTACCCATCACAGGAACACCATCTCTTGTACCTGGAATACCTCCTCCTTCCCTGACTCTGCCAAATGTGATAATTTATCAGAGTTACAGCTCCTACTACAGATGTCATCTCATTTATGAGCCCTTTCTGATTCTCAGTAGAGTTACTAGATCAGTCTAATAGTTGGCACCACTGTCAAACTAAACCACCCTTCCATTGTCTATTTAAACATTATCTTTTACCTTTGATTATGACTCCCTAAATGCACAAGGAGTTCATTCACCTATCACTGTAGGTCCAGAATCTAACCTCAGAAGGTTTGCTCAATTTTTAAAGAACAAGGGTCAGGTCTCAAAGCAATCTACTCCTAACAAATTGGAAAGACCGGTCAACGTAAGGAAAGAAAAGTATCAATGAGAAAAAAACCCACTATGAGGAGATGGTGGGATTGTGGTGCTAATTGGTGATTATTTTCTAAGCTACAGTCCATGCATAATTTATAATGCCTCAAATAAAAGGCCTTTCAGTTGTCTCCACTGTCTAGCCTAAAGCATAAAATTTAGGTTGTAAGTTCAATAATTTACTTTAACATTGTAAATGTATCATTTACATTTTATTTAACTAAGATAGACTCTTCATGCCCCCCCGCCTTTGTTTTTTTTTTTTTGAGACAGAGTTTCACTCTGTCGCCCAGGCTGAGAGTGCAATGTTGTAATCTTGGCTTCCCAAGTTCAAGTGATTCTCCTGCCTCAGCCTCCCAAGTAGCTGGGACTACAGGTACATGCCACCACGCCCTGCTAATTTTTTTCTATTTTTGGTAGAGACAGGGTTTCAACTGTGTTAGCCAGGATGGTCTGTCTCCATCTCCTGACCTTGTGATCTGCCCACCTTGGACTCCCAGGGTGCTGGGATTACAGGTGTGAGCCACCACACCCAGCCCTCTTCATTCATTTCAATGTAGCCTTCGAAATGTCTCTGGAGTATTCTCCAAAAGGAAGCCAGTATAGTCATGCACCACGTAACAACATTTTGGTCACAGACAGACCATATATCAATGATGGTCCATAAGATTGTAAGGCCAGGCGTGGTGGCTCATGCCTGTAATCCCAATACTTTGGGAGGCTGAGGCAGGTAGATCACGAGGTCAAGGTATCAAGACCATCCTGGCCAACATGGTGAAACCTTGTCTTTACTAAAAATACAAAAATTAGCTGGGTGTGATGGTACATGCCTACAGTATCAGCTACTTGGGAGCCTGAGGCAAGAGAATCTCTTGAACTCAGGAGGTGGAGGTTGCAGTGAGCCAAGATGGTGCCATCATACTCTCAGTCTCAAAAAAACAACAAAAAGAAGATTATAATACTTTATTTTCTTATTTTTACTGTACCTTTCTATGTTTAGATACATTTAAATATAGTTACTATTATGTTACAACTGTCTAAGGTATTCAGTACAGTAACATGCTGTACAGGTTTGTAGCCCAACAGCAAGAGGCTATACCATATAGCTTAGGTGTGTAGTTAACTACATCTAGATTTGTGTAAGTATACTCTATGAAGTTCACATGACAATGAAATCACTTAACAATGCATTTCTGAAAACATATCCCTGTCGGTAGGTGTCCCATGACTGTATAGTTGCCATTTCATTTAGCAACCTCTAGACTTTTCAGTCTAGAATGGAACCCTAAAATACAAACTCAAGACCTTGAAATAAATTTTCACTTACAAATGTACTAAAACCAATGAATTATTACTTGCAATGCCAGGCTGTTTGGCAATCTAGTTATTAGCTGCAACAAATTAGTGTTTATGGTATCTGAGGATCCAGTCCCACGGAGTAAATATACAGTACCACAACAAAACAGCTATTTCTGCTATCAAGTTATGTTATGGAAATACAGAACCAAATAAACATCATAAAAAAGTGAATAAAAGGGAATAAGAGAAGAGGTGAATTAAGCTTGAGAGGCAGGAGGATTAACCCAGAACATACAGGCACTTCATGAGTCATCAGGGTGTTGGGGTTCATGATGGTCACAAGCTGATGGAGGAGATCCGGCTGCGACACAAAGAGCTCTGGAGCTAGTTTCTTCATTACATTTTCTAGCTGCTCAGCAGCATACCCTGGGACTCCATACCAGGTTTTTGGCTCACCCCTGGAAATAGATTGTAAAAATAAATCAATCTGCAATACCAACACAAACGAAATGGGTTACCAGTTCATATTTTTCAGACTCTGCTTTGTAAGACTACGCTACAAAAGAATGCGCAAACTGATGAAGTACCATTAGAAATGTGATGTGAACCGGCCATGGTGGCTCACGCCTGTAATCTCAGCATTTTGAGAGGCTGAGGCTGGCATATCACGAGGTCAGCAAGTTTGAAATCAGTGTGGTCAACATAGTAAAACCCCGTCTCTACTAAAAATACAAAAATTAGCCAGGCATGGTGGCAGGTGCCTGTAATCCCAGCTACTTGGGAGGCTGAGGCAGAAGATTCGCCTGAACCCAGGAAGCAGAGGTTGCAGTGAGCCGAGATCACACCATTGCACTCCAGCCTAGGCAACAAGAGCAAGATTCCATCTCAAAAAAAAGTAAAAATAAATTTTAAAAATGTGACGTGGACATATGTAATGCATTCTGCCTTCAGGTATGAATGAACAGCATCTGAGGTCCCTCTCCCCGTCCCATTTGTATCTGACTCTTTAGTAAATGCAGATATGCAGATATCTAGAATTCCCTGCCCCTCCCTTTTTTTGGAGACTGAGTGTTGCCCAGGCTGGAGGGCAATGGTGCGATCTCAGCTCACCGCAACCTCTGTCTCCCAGGTTCAAGTGATTCTCCTGCCTTGGGCTCCTGAGGAGCTTGGATTATAGGTGTACGCCACCATACATGGTTAATGTTTGTATTCTAGTAGAGAAGGGGTTTCACCATGTTCACCAGGTTGGTCTCGAATATGCCTGCCTCGGCCTCCCAAAGTGCTGGGATTACAGGCGTGAGCCACCATACCCAGCTGATATCTAGAATTTCTAAGAATATAAGGTGTATCATAGTCGCTTCAGGATGTGCTATTATCACAGTTTCCTAAAGCAACTGACAAGGGAAGGCAACTCACCAGTTTTCTTTTCCCTTGCCCATTCTAGCAGATGAGGTTAAATTAAACACTAATAAGAAAGGCAATTAGCGTTTCTAAAGAATTCTTATTCTTCAAAGCACTTTAAATTATCAAACAATTTGTCTGTAACATCCCTGTGAGGTATGATAAATATAATCTTCATTACAGCTGGGAGCAATTGCCTAGAGAAGCAGGATTATATATATGCCAATTCTCTATGTTGTGGTACATCCTCAAATTCCTTGCGTGAGGATTTGAGTCAGATATAGATCTTCAAGTATTTTTGTATTTAGAAAAAAACAGAGGAGAAGAAAACAGATGTGAAGAAATGGCTTGAAGAGATAAAAAGTAGCCTAAATTATCTGCAGATGCTTCCCTCCCGCCTTGCCCCCTCAACACACACACAAAGATAAGGCTCACACTACGTTGCACAATGATACTTGAATCAGCACAACAAAAGCAAAGCTGGTAGTCACACAGACTTGGAGGACACTGTGGTACCTACTATACTTTACACTTCTCCTAAAGGGGTATCCAGGATACCACTGCCACCAAATCAGATTTTCCATAGTAAAATTAACTTTTTCTTAGAGTACGCTTTTTCTGTAAGTAAAGACTTTTTATTTGTTTGCTTGGAGGCAGAGTTTCATTCTGTTGCCCAGGCTGGAGTGCAATGGTGCAGTCTCTCAGCTCACTGCAACCTCTGCCTTCCAGGTTTAAGCAGTTCTCCTCCCTTAGCCTCCCAAGTAGCGGGGATCACAGGTGCCCACCACCACACCCAGCTAATTTTTATATTTTCAGGAGAGATGGGGTTTTACCACGGTGACCAGGCTGGTCTGAACTCCTGACCTCAGGTGATCTGCCCACCTTGGCTTCCCAAAGTGCTGGGATTACAGGCATGAGCCACAACGCCTGGCCTAAGTAAAGACTTCCTTACTTCAGATAAAAGCTAACCTTCCCCCCAGAAATACGTTGTTCTTGCAAAGTAGTGTGTGTGTGTCTGTGAGAGTGTGTGTGTGTGTGCGCGTGTGTGTGTGCAATTTCAGGGAATTCATAGATACTCTAGGAATCTTAAGAACCACTGCCTTGTCAGGACACCTGTTCTAACAGAAGTGGAAAACCTTAAGGAAAAAAGTATCTCATTACTCTTTAGACACAGTTAAGACACAACTGCGCTGAAATGGAAAGTTTTCCTATCTAGCTTGCATACTATTCATGGGTTCTTTTTGGAACTTCTCACCAATGCAAGTAGTTAATTGAATAGCTCCAGTGGTCTTCAATATGCCAACAGAATGAAGAAAAGCACATTCCCACATACAACCAAGGAAGTTTCATGCCACATATATCAGCAGTAATATGTGCAAGGACAGACTGCTCCATCACTGGCATGTTGTTCAAATTCCAGCCACTGTCAAGATACTCCTAAAAATAAGAAGACAAAAGAGGATTAAGGTTTATCTATATGTTTCAAAAAGCCAGCTAAAAATATTTTCCCTCAAAATAAAAAAAGAAACGTGAAAGAGGAGGGGCCACCACACTGACCTTCTAGGATGCCCAGAGATTCATTTTGCCCCATTTTGAGCTTTGTATAAATGGACTCATACAGTATATAGTTTTATATCTGTCTTTAAAAATATATGTAGAGGAACATAAGCAATGAATCCACTTATATAAAGTTCAAAACACGCAAACAAATCTATAGTGTTAGAAGTCAGGATAGTGATTATCCTGAGGGCATAGTGCTTGTCCTGAAAGAGGAAAAGTAGTGAAGGAGAGCAGGCAAAAAAGGAGCTTCAGGGGTGCTGGGAATGTCCCATTTCTTGTTTCAGTTAGTGCTGGTTATATGGTTGTGTTCAATTTGTGAAAATTCTTCAAGCTCTTACATATAACTGTACTTTTCTGAACATATGTAATATTTCCAAAGAAAATCACCAAAAAGAAAAAAAAATCGAACTTCCCTAACAAAATAGAAATAGAACTCTTTGTAGGAGTTTGCTAGTATGTGGAAAATAACACTCAAAAACATTAAAGTTCAAAAATAAATAGACCTAGTCTCAGTCCTTTAGGTTTTCTTAAGGAGAAACCAAGGTTATAAATCTAAAGAGAAGGGGTGGCAAGTAATTTCCCCCCATCGTCACAATATAGTGACATAGTTCTGTAGGCTTTCTACTTTTCTTGAAATCACTGAAAATCTGGTCATTAAGGATTTGCTAAAAGTAATAATAAACCAACCAAACAGAATTTCAATAAATACCTCAATTTCCAAGCCACTTATATGCCTACCTCTTCCTCGGGTGAGAGTTTGATCTTCCCATCTCGGACAGGAAAGCCACTGCCAAATTCCTTTGAGGCAATGTCAGCTCCATATTCCACTGTGACATCCTCCTCAATAGTGCTTACCAGTCTCCAGAATTCTTTCTCAACAAGCTCTGTGGGAACCATCTGGAAATAGAAAAAATTAGTTTCCTCACAAACTGTCTGTGACCAACCTGACTAGATAAGCTCAGTGATGGGAATCAAAGAAGAGCAACCTAAGGAAAAATTTTATTTATAATGTTCTATAACTGATCCTAGGCAATTCAGGAAACCTCTACTGTCTAAACGGAATTCATGTTCTTCTACCAGCCAGGACACAACTGTAAAAAGAGAGCCAAGGAAAGCAATTATTTATGACCTGGAGATATTTCTGTGTTTCAAAATATGTAACATAAACTGTATAGTAATAGTAATGGTTTGTTGTTTCAGTGATGCTGTATACTTTGAGGTGCTTTCAAATATATTACCTAAGTCCATCCTTTCATTCTTTTCACTGGATCTGTCTGAGAGTAACGTAGGCAACTGACACAAAAAATAGAGTATAGGCCAGGTGTGGTGGCTTATGCCTGTAATCCCAGCATTTTGGGAGGCTAAGGTGGGCAGATCACCTGAGGTCAGGAGTTCCAGACCAGCCTGACCAACATGGAGAAACCCCATCACTACTAAAAATACAAAAAATGAGCCAGGCGTGGTCGCAGGTGCTGATAATCCCAGGTACTCAGGAGGCTGAGGCAAGAGAATTGAGAATTGCCTGAACTCTGGAGGCGGAGGCTGCAGCGAGCCGAGATTGTGGCATTGCACTCCAGCCCTGAGACAGTGCAAAACTCTGTCTCAAAAAAAAAAAAAAAAAGAGAGTATATATATATATATATATATATATATATATATATATAGCAGTGATCCCCAATATCCCTGTGTTTTTGACACCAGGGATGGGTTTCATGGAAGGCAATTTTCCATGGATGGGGAAGGGTAGGGCACGAGGGCTGGTGGGGAGAGGGATTAGATTCTTGTAAGAACATGCAACCTGGATCCCTTGCATGGGCAGTTCACAATAATAGAGTGTGCACTCCTTTGAAAATCTAATGCTGCTGCTGATCTGACAGGAGGCAGAGCTCAGGTGGTGTTTGCCCACCGATCACCTCCTGCTGTGCTGCCCCATTCCTAACAGGCCACAGACTGGTATCTGTCCTTGGCTGAGGGGGGGACACGTTGGGGACCACCAGTATATAGGATATGAGCAATCTGTAGCAGCATGCCCTTAGAATAGAAAGTCGCCAGACTAATTGTCAATCTGTTGTTAATCTGGTGTAAATTCAGAGGCAGGTAACATTTAAATGTCTATCCCTCAATGTCCTCATCTAATAGACTATCAAAATATAAAATTAACCACAAATAGAAGAGGTTATATGCAAGTTATCAGGATCAGTTAAGCAAAAGAATGGGCAAATATTATAACACATAAGGAAGTCAAGAGAACTGAAAATTCAAATGAAGTATAAATTTAAGTCCACAAATAAGCAAATACTTTAAGTAACTAATAGCTGATGTTAGAGATGTTAGGGAAAAGCAAGTTCATTCATATAATGCTGGGATCCATAAATTGATACAGCGACTGGGATGGAATGAGGAAGAATGACTGTCATCTGACCTCAATAATTATCCCAATTAGAGAGTTCTACATGCACGAAGGGTTTGCTGTAGTGCTTTATTAGTAGTGAGAAAAATCACAGCTTAAATATCCAGAATTAAAGCATTTCATTTTGGTGTACTCGATGGAGTATTAAATGCTGAATGGAACATGCGTATGCTTCAAAGTGAATAAAGGGGAATTAAAAATTGACTCATCCTGAAATTTATAATACTAATGATTGATTATGTAATATGCTACAAATGTGTTCCCAATGCACAGTACACTCCTTGGCACATATCAGTCATTCGATACATATTTGTTGGGCCAAAACCACTGCTGGTCATTTTTTTAAATTAGTATTCTATTACTGCTGCTGTATGATCTGTGTGGAAGAGGTAACTTCAGAGAAATCTTCAAATAAAATATCAGAATGCTTTTTAAAGTGTTGTGAAATTTTAAATACCACAAAACAAATTAAAGATTTCATTCTGTGTGATAATGTCTACCAGAGTGAGCCTCAACTAAAAATCTGTTTTCAGATACACTTTCTCCAAAAGTTATTAAAATCCTAAATCAAAGCAGTATATATGTACATACATGGACTGGCATGTTGAAGTAATCAGATTTGAATGCATCTGCCATTTCCCCAAAGGTACGGAGGGTATAGTCCCTGGCTGCTTGTTCAAAGCCAAATGCTTCTTGTGGCTTACTACATTCCTGAAAATAAAAAATAAAATTATGTTCTAGATGACACTTGAAAATATCAAGTATACTTGATCAATCATCAAGCTGGCAGATAAAAAACAAGGCTTTGTGTATTTTACTTCTATGCTAGGTCTATATTATAAAAATAAACCTGCCTGAAAAATGTGGTTGTTTTAATAAGCCAATGAAACACATTTTATTTATTTGCTAATGAGCAAATAAAATGTCAATTTTAACAACCACAACTTGGATACATTTATGTATTTATAAAGAGGCAGCCTAAAGACTCTACTTCTTTCAGAATCAAATAATGTTTTCAATACTGTAAATAAGAGAAATAATGTCCTCCTGGGAGTTAAAACTATAAAATCAATATAGAGAGAAATTACTTGATGGAAACGGAATGGCTCTGAGGCCAGCAATATTTGATTATAACCTAATACTGGGAGGTAACAGGAGCAATATAAGCTGCCCTAGATCTTTGTGAGCCAACAGACTTAAATATTCCAGACCCATCCCTATTACAAGGTGCTAAATAATTCATCTAACACCCATGGCCCCCTGCCCTGTCTCATGCCTAATAATCTCCCACTGATGGACATACCCTTATGTTGTAACACAGCTACATGGAAAAGCACTCAAAACTTTACATCCATAAACCTTCTTACTATTATATTATAATCCAGCCCTAACAAGGGTAATAGACTGACTGCTTCATAATATTAATACAAAATAATCCTCAGGGCCGGGCATAGTGGCTTACACCTGCAATCCCGGCACTTTGGGAGGCTGAGGCAGGTGGATCACCTGACCTCAGGAGTTTGAGACCAGCCTGGACAACATGGCAAAACCCTTTTTCTACTAAAAATATAAAAATTAGCCAGGAATGGTGGTACAAGCCTGTAGTCCCAGCTGCCCAGGAGGCTGAGATGGGAGGATCACTTGAGTCCAGGAGGCGGAGGTTGCAGTGAGCTGAGATGACACCACTGCACTCCATCCAGCCTGGGTGACAAAGTAAGGTCCTGTCTCTAAATAAATAAATAAATAATCCCCATAAAGGTAATGGTAGATCCTTTCCAGATTTTGCCAATGACAGCATGCACTATTAAAAACATCAGTAATCACAGTGGTACATGAAAATGTCTCTATAAATAAAAAAAGCAGATTGCTAAAATTACTTTTATAATGTAACTCCATTTGCTTAAAATAGAAAAACGTCCGAATGAATATACACCAAGACATTAACAGTGGTTATGTATGCATTGTAAAATCACAGCCTTACTTTTTAAGTTGTTCAGTGTTTTAATAATTATTGCAAAGAGCATGTAAGCTTTTTATAAGAAATTTTTTTAAATAAAAAATAAGATAGTTACTAAAAATTATTTTCTATCTCTTAACTACCTACATATATTGTGGAACTTAATTCTAAGACCTCTTTCCTATTCAGGTCCAGCCCAGTTTTCTTCACGGGCTTCATTACTGTTGACTGCCAAATCTAAATCTCAAAGGCAGGACAAGTGAGGTGGCTCAGGCCTATAATCCCAGCACTCTGGAAGGCTGAGGCAGGAGGATTATTTGAACTCAGGAGTTCGAAACCAGCCTGGGCAAAGGGTGAAACCCCCTCTGTACAAAAAAATACAAAAAATTAACCAGGCGTCATGGCACAGGCCTGTAGTCTCAGCTACTTGGGGAGCTGAGGTGGGAGAATCGCTTGAGCCAGGGAGGTTGAGCCTGCAGTGAGCCATGTTTGCACCACCGCACTCCAGCCTGGGCAACAAAGTAGTCCCTGAAACTCAAAGGCAAAGTAAAATGACCTAAAGAAAATTCTCTAATATTACTTCTGCCATTAACTCTCACCTGAGCCAAACATTTAGGACACCTCCAGTCTCCCTTGGGAACATCATGGAGAGGTGGGATCAAGCAAAAGGTATGGTAACTGTCATCACAGCCATCACACAACAGTAGCCGGTCTTCATCATTGCCACTGCCACATAAAAGGCAGACATACAGGTCCACCTGTAGCAGTAAAAATGGGTACAGAACAAAGGAATTATGAGCTGTTATTTGGTTTTCTAAAATTCTAGGAATGAAATGAATCTGAGGCATAATCTAGTCTCTTCATCCTGCTTCAAATGCTTCAACCTGTATAAGGAATATTTTAAATAAAAATGCTTCACTTTCTATGAGGAATATTTCACAATATCTCATGCACACCCAAATCTAAAGTGTAATTTCCTAGCTTTCTCAATTGTCATGCATTTAAAGTTTGTTATTTAAAGACCTAGTTTTTAGAAGGTTCTAAAACAAGATGCCAAGCATTGTAGCACATGCCTATAGTCCCAGCTACCTAGGGAGTTGAGACAGGAGGATCACCTGAGCCTGGTAAGTTAAGGTTGCAGAGAGCCCTTATTACCCCACTGCATTCTAGCCTGGGTGACAGAGACCCTGTCTGGCGGGGGGGGTGGGCAGGGGAAGATACCAGGTAGTAAGTAATAAATTACCAATCTAATCAAAAGTAGAATTTATGAAGGAAAAAATACAACTTTTTGATATTTGAAACAAAACAGCTTTAAAGTCAATTAACCATATTAAACTACTAATTTAGGCCTGGCACTATGGCTTAAGCTTATAATCCCAACACTTTTGGAGGCCTGGCAGGAATGCTTGAAGCCAGCCGTTGAGACCAGCCTGGGCAATATGGCGAGACACTGTCTCTACAAGAAATTTAAAAAAAAATTAGCTGGGCATGGTGGTGCACACCCATGGTCCCAGCTACTTAAGAGTCTGGGGCAAGAGGCTCCCTGGAGCCCAGGAGTTCAAGGTGTCAGTCAGTATCACTGTACTCCAGCCTGGGTGACAGAGTGAGACCCTATCTCTAAAAAAATAAAAATAAATTACCACTTTTAATTCTAATTAAGGGGCCATGGTTAAGAAATTCCTCTAATGCCCAGTGATAAGGCATATTATTATTTGTTATGGGGTACCCTGTATTCCCCCCAAAACTCACATGTTGAAGTCCTAACCCTCAATACCTCAAAATGTGACTATATTTGGAAATGAGTCCTTTAAGAGGTAATCATCCAATATGACTGGTGTCCTTATAAGGACAAAGATATGTACAGAGGAAAGACCATGTGAAAAACAGCCATCTACGCCAAGGAAAGAGGGTCAGAAGAAATCAACCCTGCCAACACCTTGATCTCAAATTTCCCAGCCTATACAACTGTGAAAAAATAAATTTCTGTTGTTTAAGCCACTCAGTCTGTGGTACATCCTTATGGTAGCCCTAGCAAACTAATACATTACTCAATACTAGAAAAGCTGAGAATTCAACTAAACAAGGAGTCTAACTGTTTCACTCAGTCTATTTATTGTAGTAAATAAAAATCTAGCTCTGTCAGTTTTCTGATAGTATTGGGGAGAGAGGGTAGGGCAGAGGGTGACATTTATGGAGAGAACATTCAATTAGAATAATTTCTAGTTTCAAGAAAAAAAGCACGGTTTCAGGCTCTCGGAAGGGGAGAGAAGAACCACCAGATCCCTTTAATGCAATCGGGCTTTACATTTAATAAAAGTTTTCCACAGAGTAAACAGCTCCCAGCCCTCTAACTCTGCCATGTTCTCCTCCCTACCCGCTACAACTGCTTTCCTTTGTTCTTTTTTTCTTCCTTTCTTCTCTACTTTCCTTTCATTCCTTCCTTCCTCTTCCTTCTTCCTTTTTTATTCCTTCTTTTCATTTCCTTCCTTCCCTTTGCTAGCTGGAAAGTTGGAAAACACTAACTGGTATTTTTTTTTTTTTTTTTTTAAGAGACAGGGTTTCACCATGTTGGTCAGGCTGGTCTTGAACTCCTGACTTCAGGTGATCCACCTGCCTCGGCCTCCCAAAGTGCTGGGATTACAGGCGTGAGCCACCACGCCTGGCCTAACTTGGATTTTTGATCTATCCTTAAGCTCAAGTAGAAGTGTTCAATATTATTTAGTGCTAAAGTAAAAGTATTCCAGAAAAACGGCAGTCAATGCCCCCTAGATGTTGCTACCATCTTCATAATACAATCATGTATTTCTTCATTTATTAACTAATACTAGAAACTGACTTCAAAATATCTTTTTATTGTCGAACACTAAATTAAACAGTCTTATTTAAGGCAGAAAAGTTTAAACTGGGGGGGTAAAGTAGATTAGAAAAGAAGAAAAAGGAGAAAGGGAGATGTCACTCACAGCATTGGTGGCTTTTTTAGATCGACTCTTGGGCTTTTCCTTCTCATTTTCTACAACATAATCTTTCCTCTCAATGGGTTCTTGCTTGATGCTACTCTTCATTTCTTTCTCTGTAGGAGGCAATTCAAAATTAGCTATTTCTGTACGATGCTTTTCTCCACTTCCTCCCTTCCAATGCACACACTGTACACAAACATAATTTCATGTGTGTTTTCATTTTAGTAGCAATAGCACCCAGTATACTTTATTCAAGGGCTCAAATCCCGACTACTTGGAAAAAATGCAAACTCTTGTGTCATTTAAATTTCAAGATTTAAGTTTATGTCTACAGATGTCCCTGAAGTTTGTATGCTTTCAAAATAGGAGCTAGAGTTTTCTTAAGACCAAGACATAATATATACTCATGAAAAAAAGTTCCTCTTGGCCATGACTCTAAGAGGCCAACTATACCTCCTCATCATACATTATCTCTCCATGATCTAAGATGACTTCCTGGTCATCCTCCTGGTCTCCAAATTCCTGATTCTGAAGACTGATAAGTTTAGCTAAAACACTGGCTATCAATTAATGAACTATCATTTGGTAGGTGTTGTGGGCTAAATGTTTTCCATTAAGTATTTAATCCAACAAACCCATTTCAAAGGTAAGAAAACTAATGTTAGAGTAAGTCAAGAAATACCTCTAAGATCACATAGCTAGTTAGCAGTTGGGTGAAGATTACTGTATTACTTTATATTGTATCTCTATTACTTTCCACTGCATTATGCTGCCTTTCCACTAGCTCACTAATGCTTAAGTGGAGCAAATTTTAGTAACTTCTTAATTTGTATATGCCTCCTATATAGGAGTAAGATTTCTCTTAAGAGAATCTCAATTCACCTTTCAGTGACTTACATCAAGTCATAGCCAGGCAAGCCCAATTAACTACAATTCAGATTTAGAAAATGTCTGTTTGCCTTGACTGAAATAAATCTATTAGACATTTAGTCAAAGACACCTATATTTTTCACAAATTACTTCTTTTCAATGACTGTATTGATTCAAATTTCAAAGTAGCAGCTTACTACAGGTGAGAAAGTCATCCACACTTCTAATACGCATACACACAGCATCCGTTTCTCTCTTCCACTAGTCAGTTAATTATGAGAACAAGGACATTGTTGGTATATTAAGATTTTATTTCTCAAAGCCCAACCCAGTGGCTACTATGCAATAGCTGCTCTAATATTTACTTTTAAATTTTTTTCTATTGACTTTTTCAGCTTATAATGTTTACTTTATTAATAATTAATTTTACTTTATTTACTTTTTCTTTCCTATTCATGGATAAATTTTCTTACCACTTTCAAATTTTGGAGTTGGACAACCCATTCGACGTCTCAGATTGTGAGTTCTGGCTTCTGTTGTCTCTTCGGGTTCTATTTTAATATTCATGGCCTAAAAAAAATTGTCATATATATGAATATTTCCTTTAAGAAGAAATATTCTTTAATATTTCTGGAATCTCAAGGCGACTATATCCTACAAATTGTTTCTATTAACAGGGTATTCAAAACATACTTCTCTCTCTTCCTAAGGAAGAGAGCTCACCTTTGAAACTACTATTAAGGCATGGATGAGAAATTTCAAAATAGGGAAAAGTTGGCCAGGCACAGTGGCTCACACCTGTAATAGAAACACTTTAGGAGGCCGAGGCAGGCAGATCATTTGAGGTCAAACAAAGTTCAAGACCAGCCTGGCCAACAATGAAACCCTGTCTCTACTAAAATCAAAAAAATTAGCTGGGCATGGTGGCATGCACCTGTAGTCCCAACTACTCGGGAGGCTAAGGCAGGAGAATCGCTTGAACCCGGGAAGGGGAGGTTGCAGTGAGCCAAGATTGCGCCACTGCAATCCAGCCTGGGTGACAGAGCAAGACTCTGTCTCAAAAAAAAAAAAAAAAAAAAAAGGTAGGGAAAAGTCAAAGGATCAAGAACAAATTGTGGCTAGGCAAGACAGTCCACACCTGTAATCCCAGCATGTTGGGAGGCTAAAGTGGGCGGATCACTTGACACCAGGAGTTCAAGATCAGCCTGGCCATCACGGTGAAACCTTGTCTCTACTAAAAATACAAAAATTAGCCAGGTGTTGTGGCACACACCTGTGGTCCCAGCTACTGAGGAGGCTGAGGCATGAGAATTGCTTGAACCAGGAGGCAGAGATTACAGTAAGCCAAGATCATGCCACTACACTCCAGCCTGGGCAACAAGAGCCAGTCTCTGTCTCAAAAAAAAAGAGAAGTGTTTCTATTCAAATTCAGAAGGACAACTCTTATTTTTCCTCCTAGAAGGTTCTTATCTATTTGCTTTATGCTTTATTAAATTGTCGCACTAAGCCAAATGGCACTAAGTAGTTCCAGTAGCCTCTAAGAGTTTGCTGACCTCTTCCAAGGTCTGCCAGTATTTATAGAAAATTTGGCTTCCACAATAACTTTCCATAAATTATTTCAACAAACTATTATTATAAACTACACTTCTAACATCACTAAACTGTTAAGGACTCCTTCCTCATTGAGGATAGATAAGCCAATCTCTATTATTTCTTAAAGTGCTGATACTTACTGGTAAAGCAAACAAAACTATTTTTGTGGTCTGTAATGCTGAAATATTTGGGGAACTATACTTTCTCACTTTGCCCGTGTTTCTTCATACATATTAAGGATATCCACTGCTAAAAAGAGTTTCTTCCATGGGCAATATCATTACTGTCAGGTGTCATCGAGGCAGACACAGGCATCCACAGCACTGGGGCACATCCTACATATACATTTATAAGATCAAGAATATGCTCAAGAAAGAACTGATCCATAGATTAATGAATCTTAAACATGCTTATGGGCTTCAAATAACCATTTTCCTTATTCTGGGCAGTCTCCTTCCTTAAGAAAAAAGGAGTCACTAAATATTTTTCCTATCTCAACTTACCAAGTGAAAAACAATTCTCTTATTTATTTCTTCAGAAAACAACATGGCTGATTTTAAAAATTTTTTTGATAATTATCAAAAGCCAGTGACTGATTTACTATGATTAATGCAATATGAGGTTTCCCAGCTCTGAACAGTTACCTATATATGATCACTGAGTCCTAAAACTCACATGTCCATCAGGCTAGGCAGGAATCCAAAATCTTTATACCTCTGGTATGGGAACAAGATAACTAGAAAAATATTCTTTCTTTCTCAGGGAAAAATTCTCAGAGCAGAAAAGTCTTTTTTTTTTTTTTTTTCCCAGAGACGAGGTTTCACCTTGTTGGTCAGCGTGGTTTCAAACTCCTGACCTCAGGTGATCCACCCACCTTGGCCTCCCAAAGTGCTGGAATTACAGGCATGAGCCACCACGCCTGGCCACAGAAAAGTCTTAAAGCAAATAATCCTTCTCCAGCCTGGGCAACACAGTGAGATCTTGTCTCTATTTAAAATCTTTTAATTAAGTGGGCATATGCAGCATACATCTGTAGTCCCAGCTACTCAAGAGGCTGAAGTGGCAGGATCATCTGAGCCTAGAAGCTTACAGTGAGCTATGATCATGCCACTGCACTCCACACTAGGAGACAGAGCAAGAACATCTCTAAAATGAAGAAGAGGAAGAAGAAAAAAAACCCTTTCTTAGTCAGACCATCTCTAAAAAGAAGAGGAGGAAGAAGAAAAACAAATCCTTTCTTATCAATCTTTCCCTACTGACTTTCCCTCATGTGTCTTTTTTATCTCATCCTATTTATTCAGTGCCCCCTCAAGCTGCCCAATTCTTCAGCTTAGCATAAAAATGTGCCACTGATTCCATAAAAAAGTCTGAGAAAAGTGGGTTGGGCATGGTGATTCACTCCTATAATCCTAGCACTTCGGGATGACAAGGCAGGCAGAGCTCAGGGGTTCAAGACCAAGCTGAGCAACATGGTAAAACCCTGTCTCTACTAAAATTTAAAAAAAAATTAGCTGAGCGTGGCATCGTGTGCCTGTAGTCCCAGCTACTCGGGAGGCTGAGGCAGGAGAATTGCTTGAACCTGGGAGAAAGAGGTTGTGTCAGCCGAGATCACACCACTGCATTCCAGCCTGTGCAACAGAGCGAGACTCTGTCTCTTTACAAAAAACAAAGGAAGTATGAGAAAAGTTGGCTTTAACTGTCTTCTAACCACTCTGTTTAAAAAAACTCCTCATCTTCATGCTTTCTAGAATCTCCGTTAAACATCACCCGACTTTGTCAGGGTAATGGGCAATCCAAGTAACAACACAAGAACACCAATTCTTCCTAAGGCCTTGACTAATAACAAGCAGCTATCTGCCCCAGCAGCATAAACTTAGAAAGATTTCTTCAATTCCTTACCCCTTTGATGTAGTGTAATTTACCCAAGTGTAAAAGCTGGAATACAAACAGCATCCCTTTGTGAGATTAGCAAGGTTCAAAACTACAAAGAACATACACATAAGAGAAATCTACTGACAGACAGCCATTAGTATTAGGGCTTGAGATTCTTTCTAATCAAACTCATGAAGCTCTTACCTCTGCTCTCATGCGTTTTGCTCGTCGGGCTGGGGGGCATGTTTCCGAGGGCTGCACAGACTGCCTCTGGGGAATATCATGGGGTTTGTACTCCTTGTCCTTGGTGTCTGTGGTCAGATTTGGCTTCTGCAAACACTAGAAATAACAACTGTACTGATGAATTCCCTCTTTTTCTAATCTTAGAGACATTCAGTGGATTTTTGTAAGTTATATTTTACAACTACTTATGTAGATAACATAACAGGCCTACAATTTAAAGAAATCTAAATAAAAATAAAGACAAGTCTGCAGTTACCAAACCACATACATGCACATATACAGGTAAAAAAAGATTTTTAAAAATTTTAACAGGTGGTGTTGCTTTGACTTTTCATTGTTGACATCATCAGGTTACAACAGGCCATAGCAGTCTCAAGGCATTCCCAGTGAACCACTCGGAATTTTTTTGCTTGCAACTGTCCGTTAATAGGTCTAAATTGTTAGAAAGGCCCCTTATAAGCTCCCAGAACAGTTTTCCATATTAAAAATATCTCATTTTTAAAAGTGTTTGGAATTAAAAAATAGAGACTCCAATATGTTTTCTAGATTTTACAATTGTATAGTAACTAGCAAAGTTATCTAAAGGTATCACCTGAATTGAAGAAACAGGTCTTTTGACTAAAGTATTCTTCCTCACTAGGGTTTCCATTTACTACAGCATATCCCTACAAAGTCCAACTCACAAGGCAAAGATCAACCGGTAGCCCAGAGTAATAACTTTGGTTCTGATCAGAAATGCATCTATTTTTGCTTTGGTTCTTCTTTTTAGTTTAATTCTAAGCTGGAGGACATTTAAGGCCAACATAACATTAACACAACAAACATATTGCCACTAAAGCCAATATGAATTTCAGTTAAATACTACTCTTTCATAAGATGACACACACATCATGAAAAACCTTTTTAAAAGCAAATTCTAAAGTAACCCTCTGGGATGTGTTACAGCAGCTATATTTGGAATGAAATACATGGAAATAACAACCTTCCTAAAGTACTGACACTATGGGCACCGTTAGTACCCTAAAATCTCATTAATAAGATTTGGCTTCTTTCTCCCTCACATTTGCAGAAATACAGACACTGGGAGAAGAACAACAGAAAGCACAAAGCAACAAAGGATAAAATTTATTTCTAATAGTTAAGAAATATGATATACTATCAAAAAATATTGACTCATTACTTGTTAACAGGTAACGAATATACCACTGGTAACAGCACCCTATAAATATTAAATGTTCTGCTCATTCTACTTAAACCTACACTTTGATTTGATCCAGAAAAGTTAACTATTATATTCCTAACAGTTAAAACATTTACAATCTGAAAAAAGTTGGGTCAGGCGCAGTGGCTCACGCCTATAAGCCTGATACTTTGGGAGGCCAAGGCAAGTAGATCACTTGAGGTCAGGAGTTTGAGACTAGCTTAACCAAGCAACATGGTGAAATCAAAAAATACAAAAATTGTCTGGGCATAGTAGCACGTGCCATAATCACAGCTACTCTGGAGGCTGATGAAGGAGAATTGCGTGAAACTGGGAGGTGCAGGTTGTAGTGAACCAAGAATGTGTCAGTGCACTTCAGCCTGGGTGACAGAGCAAGACTCTGTCTCAAAACAAAAACAAAAAAACAAAAAAAGTTATGAGACAAATTAAATACCAGTAACAGTTGAGAGAAACAACTATTTTATTTTTTAAAAAATTAGTATAGAACATTGCCTTCTTTCCTGTAAAAAGTCCTCAATAGAGCATTTAGAGTATGTTTAATGAAATTATGCAGAGGGGAATAAAACTAAGCTAATCCCCTCTATGTATACAATGTACTTTCTATTTGAGACACAAAAGTATGAGAGATTAGGAAAATACTAATGGAGCTGAATCACATAAATTGTGTTAAGTGGATGATCACAAATACAGATACTACATATGTGGTTCCTATCTCCTACTAGTTAGTCTCAATGGTTCCATCCGTGGTCTGCTTGGTTCTCTAAGGATTTTGGAGACCTAAGAAAATCACACCCTTTAGTTTTTTAGAAGAAATACAAAGAGCTTTAATATTTTGTTCTAAACCGCAATTCAAAATACACGATATGTTAGTTTTATATCTAATGTTATTAATACACAGACATTAATTTTAACCTTTGAAAAACTAGTCCTAGGCACAATCTAGGACTTAGAAGTGATTAATATCATAATCATGCCATAATCACATCATCCCACAAAGACGGAAAAACATTCAGAAAACATGATGATGCAAGATTGAGGCCTCTGTTCCATTATAACAATGTATCAACTTTTCTTAAGCTTCCCCAAAACAATTTTCTTTTTGAGACAGAGTCTCGCTCTGTCATCAAGGGCCAGGCAGGACGGCTCACTGCAACCTCTGCCTCCTGGATTAAAGAAATTCTCCTGCCTAACCCTCCTGAGTAGCTGGGACTACAGGCACACACCACCATGCCCAGCTAATTTTTTGTATTTTTAGTAGAGACAGGGTTTCACTATGTTGGCCAGGATGGTCTTGATCTCTTAACCTTGTGATCTGCCTGCCTTGGCCTCCCAAAGTGCTGGGATTACAGGGGTGAGCCACCACACCTGGCCACTTCCCAAAAATTAACTTACACTCCAATTGACCCTTTTGCAACAATTCCTTCAATGCACACCTCTGTTTTTCTTAACTATATGTTCTCCAATTCTTGCCCTACTAAGTATCTCAAAAACCAGAAACAGGTATAAAAATTTACATACAAAGAATGTTCATCATATTATAACACAAAACTAGAACCGACCTAAACATTCAACAATAGAAGAAATCAAAATAAAGTCCAGCTATAAAAAATGGATTGCCAGTCATTAGAAATGTTTTCAAAAAATATTCAATGATATGGCAAATGCTCATGATATGTTAAGTTAAAAAAAAATCCAAGATGCAATGATGTATGTGAAAAGTACACTCCCAATTTGTGAATGTATGCATAAAAATAGCCCTAAGAGAAGTAACAGGTAGAAGTATTCAGAGTGATTTTATTTTTGCCATACTTTCCTCCTATGTTTTTAAACTTTCTACAATGAATGTGTATCACTTTCTAAAACATCCCTGGTACACAGTTAAGTCCCTCCACAAATATTTACCTATATTGTAGATGCAATGTTTACAAAAGAGTACCTTTAAATACTTATTCCATTCAGACTCTTTGATTGTATAAATGCTTAAGTGCTTTTTAACTATAAAACTTCATTGCCTTTTTAAGTATATAAGTGACACATTTCTAAAAGGTTACAACCCACAAAGCAGCATTAAAGGGACTCTCTCTTTCTTCTCTGTAACTTCCTCTTGAACTTAGGAAGTGTTCAAGAAAAGAAAATTAATCTATAATGGGCAACTCTATCTAGATCTGACTATAAGAGGGAAAAAGGTTCCACATTCAATATTCTAAACAATTTCATCCATGGGTCACTAAACATTCATATAATGTACTAAAATAAATAAATACAATTTTAAAAAGGTTTTGAATGTCAGATTAGCTACTTTCTTCTAGGCTAAAAAAAAAAATTCACCTGGAATCAATAAGGGATAGAGGGAAGAAAAACAAAATCTGCCAGATTTAAGCATTACAGATGGTGTGTGTGTGCGTGTGTGTGTCTGTAATATTAGGACAGGACTTTGATTAGGGATTTACTCCTCAGAAACTATGTTATTCTCTTCCTACCTCTCTATAGGATAGAAAACAATTCTTAAAACTATACGGCTCATTGCTGTAAGTCCTAGAATAACTCAAAGGGTATGAATGGATGACACCCCTCTTCTTTCTACTAAGGCCTGGAAATAAATGGAAATTTTTATAGCATTGTTTTATTTAAAAGTTTTTAAGTGAATAATCTCACAAATACCATTTTTGTCAGGAAATGAACATGGCTACCCAGGAAACACTGGAAGAAAACCATTAGCTATGTGACATTATAAAATCTCATCTTTTATCAGTATCAACATTCTGACAATCTCTTAGAAATCTTAGCTGGAATAGGTAGGCAAGTTATTTCATAGCTTATACCTTCATATGACAGCCTAAAATACTTTAAATTCTTTAAATTTAAAGTGAATGCAAAGTTGTAACAAGTACGTAATAACTCCCTGTTGTAAAGAAAAAACACCTGTAGTGAAGTTGATACAGATTTCAGCTTCTGACAATAAAAAAAATTTCCTCCACAATCTTCCTCATTCCAGAAACAAACTTCTAAGTATAGTGGCTCTCAAAGCAGAATAAAAACATTGGAGAAAAAAACACACAAAACAAGGTTTTCATTTTTTTTTTTTGGAGACAAGAGTCTTGCTCTTTCGCCCAGGCTGGAGTAAAGTGACATGATCTTGGCTCACTGCAACCTCCGCCTTCCAGGTTCAAGCGATTCTCCTGCCTCAGCCTCCCATGTAGCTGGGGTTACGGGCACCCACCACCATGCCCAGCTATTTTTTGGATTTTTAGTAGAGACAGGGTTTCTCCATGTTGGCCAGGCTGGTCTTGAACTCCTGACCTCAGGTCATCCACCCGCCTTGGCCTCCCAAAGTGCTGGGATTACAGACATGAGACATCATGTGCCGCCAAAACAAGATCTTCTAAAAGAAGGTCTTCCAAACACAATCAAGGCCTTTTCATTTCCCTGGACAGACAATGTACCAACAAGTAGTAAAATAAAACTAGTCTCCAAACTCACCCTTAAGCTGTCTCCGGACAGGAATAAGTTGTAGGGGTTGAGGATTCGTTCATAATGCCCTCTGATATGTGAGCCCACTGCTTTGCCAGGAGCAAACCCCATCTTGGTAGCAATTTTGGTCCATTTTCTATCCTTGCAAACAACTGCAAATCCACCTTCTTCTGCAACTAACTGTTAAAATAGCAAAATTAGAAACGACTATATGGAAGTCACTTCTAATCGCACCAAAGTATGACTCCAAGAGGAAAATATTCTTGGCTATGGTTACCTTTTAAAAACATGTTTTTGGTTGTAAAATCAGGGTTTAAAAAAAAAAAGTTTTGCCAAACACACACACACACACACACACACACACACACACAGACACACAACCAATTTTAAGCTAGAAAATTTAAACATCTCTCTTGACAACATGGTCCATAAACATTTTGTCCCCTCTAAGCTACTTCTCAAATCCTCAAAGCAATCATGTGTAAAGAACCACGTTACCTAAAACTAAATCTCTAACCAAAGAAGGGGCTGTAATACTTGGTCTTACTTTGGACTCAAATCTCCAGAGACTAAAGACTAGGATGCATGCCAGCATGTTTGATGCAAATAATGTAAATTTCAGAATTAAATGGGCCTGGTATTGAATTATGGCTCAGATTTTATTTATTTATTTATTTTTCCTGAGACAGAGTTTCGCTCTTGTTGCCTAGGCTGAAGTACAATGGTGTGATCTCGGCTCACTGCAACCTCTGCCTTGCCGGTTTAAGCGATTCCTCTGCCTCAGCCTTCTGAGTAGTTGGAATCACAGGCATACACCACCATGCCTGGCCAATTTTGTATTTTTAGTAGAGACGGAATTTCTTCATGTTGGTTAGGCTGGTCTCCAACTCCTAACCTCAGGTGATCCACCCGCCTCTGCCTTCCAAAGTGCTGGGATTACAGGCATGAACCACCACACCTGGTCATAACTCAGTTTTTTTTAGCTTTTTCTTTATCACCCTGAGCCTCAGTGTCCTTATCTGTAATAAAAAGAAACAGTGTGCAGAATTTTTGTAAAGTTCAAAAATGACAAAAACAGGTGGCAGCAAAATATCCACAAGGCTTCAAGACCAGGGAAGCAGAGCCTGACGATCCTCATCACTCAATTGACTTGAGAATCTCATTTCACACATCTCAAAAAATAAGTTTCTTTTCTTTTTTTCTTTTTTGAAACAGGGTCTCACTCAGTTATCCAGGCTGGAGTGCAGTGGTGCAATCACAGCTCACTGCAGCCTCCACCTCCTGGGCTCAAGTGATCCTGCCACCTTAGCCGCCTAAGAAGCTGGTACCACAGGCACATGCCAACATGCCTGGCTAATGTTTTTTGTCAAGACTGGGTTTCCCCATGTTTCCCAAGCTGGTCTCAAACTCCTGGGCTCAAGCAATCCTCCCATCTCAACCTCCCAAAGTGCTAAGATTACAGGCACAAGCCACCTCACTGAGCAGTAAGTTTAAGGCAAAGAAGACCAAATTCATTCTGTCAGTAAGATTATTAAATGAGTAAGATGGTCATTAGTCCTTTACCTTATTAAGCTGAAATAAGTCCAAGATCTTCCTCTCCACATGTGGAATTTTCAGAGTACTTCCCTGTAACTCCCAGTACTTTGCAATCTGGTCCAAGAAGTTCAATTTTACACGAGTTTGAGCCTAAAAGACAATGAATTGAGTTTTCATCTCATTTAGCTTATTTTAAAGTTCCTATTACCTGCCCATGTGATATTTTCTTTCTTAGAATATTTAATTACAATATCATTTAAAAACTTTTTAAAAAATGTAATGCTCTTTCAGCAGAATCATACAATACCACTTTCTAAATTCAATGAGAAACAGCCAAAAATACACAAAATAAAGCTGGTTAAATAAGTATACATGGGCAGCCAGATGCAATGGCTCATGCCTGTAATCCCAACACTTTGGGAGGCCAAGGGGGGCAGATCACCTGAGGTCAGGAGTTTGAGACCAGCCTGGCCAACATGGTGAAACTCCATATCTACTAAAAATACAAACTCAGCCAGGTGTGGTGAGGTGCACCTGTAATCCCAGCTACTCAGGAGGCTGAGGCTGGAGAATCCCTTGAACCCAGGAGGCAGAGGCTGCAGTGAGTCAAGATCACGCCACTGCACTCCAGCCTGGACAAGAGAGCAAGATTCCATCTCAAAAAGTAATAATGAGGTCAAGAGTTCAAGACCAGTCTAGGCAAAATGGTGAAATACCAAATTAGCCAGGTTTGGTGGCACACACTTGTAATACTAGCTACTTGGGAGGCTGAGGCAGGAGAATCACTTGAACCCAGGAGGCAGAGAGGTTGCAGTGAGCCAGGATTGTGCAGCTGCACTGCAGCCTGGTGACAGAGTAAGACTCCATATCAGAAATAAATAAAAATTTTAGTTGACTTAAATTTGATTCAGTCCCTACCACATGACGGACGGGGAGTGAAACACTCAGTAGTATACCTTGCTGCAATGAAAGTAGGCACTCTGAAAGGAGCTTAAGTAGTACTATAAGCACAATTCCCTATTATTGTTTAAAATTATATGGCAAGTAAACATGCTTTTATATGACCAGCTTTGGAAGTCAGAGGCAGGAGGACTGATTGAGCCCAGGAGTTTGACTAGCCCAGGCAATATAGGGAGACCTATCACTACAAAAAAAATACAATTGTATGTGTGTGTGTGTGTCTGCACATATGTAAATATATAAATATTTACCCTGTATAATATGTAATATATAATATTATGTATTATATAATATATATGTTATATAATACATATTATACAGGGTCTTGCTCTGTTGCCCAGGCTGGAGTGCCAAATACAGTGGCACAGCCATGGCTCTATAGGCTTGACCTCCCAGTCTGAAGCAATCCACCCACCTCAGCCTCCTGAGTAGGTAGAACTACAGGCACGTGCCACCAGACCTGGCTAATTTTTTTAAATTACTATTTGGTAGAAACAGGGTCTTGCTATGTTGCCCAAGCCAATCCTCCTGCCTCAGCCTCCCAAAGTACTGAGATTACAAGTGTGAGCCACCATGCCTAGCCAATTCAATATTTTAAAGACCTGTTCTCTATTCAAAGAAATTTTCTTGTTTACTCAAATACAAATCTAAAAACAGATTTATATTGGTGATTCTGTAACAATTTTAATATATTCTAATAATTTCAAAGAGGGTCCCCCTGGAATACAGGCAAACAGAACATTTACCTCCAATTCATTCAGTCTCTGGATACGCGGCGTAAAATGAAGTTTATCAACATCACATGCAAATGGTGGCTGCCAATCCTAGGAGAAAGCAAAGGCTCTTATTAGAATAACTTATAAGTATTTGACATTTAAAAATTTGTTTTAAAATTAAAACCCGGGTTAGGTAAATCTGATTCTAACCAATTAAACAAAATAGAACATAGAGTAGTAGTTTCTCAATCTTTTGTCCACGAAAACAACAAAATACATATGAACACCCTTTCCCAAATAAACGATATATCACACATACACCTTTCCCCACAAACGTTCCCATGAGCAATGTCACTGAGACTGTTTAAAAAAAAACACACACTAATAGGCAAAAGACACTTTGACTTCTGTATTATCACAGAAGTATCTCATTTTTTATTTAACAGCTATATTATCTATAATTTTAAAAAATACATTTAACTTTCCAGTCACATCAACTTTTATATTTTTATTTATTTTTTAATTTTATTTATTTATTTTTGTTAATCAATGAGAGCTTCTTATGTTGCTCAGGTTGGCCTTGAACTCATGGCCTCGCCTCCTCAAGTGCCAGGACAACTGGCTGGAGCCACCGCGGCTCCCTAAAATTTTTTTTTCTTTGGTATAGGGTCTCACTCTGTTGCCCAGGCTTAAGTACAGTGGTGCAGTCATGGCTCGTGGCAACCTCTGCCTCCTGAGCTCAAGCCATCTTCCACCTCAGCCTCCCAAGTATCTGAGACCACAGATGAACACCACCACACTCATCTAATTTTTAAAGTTTTTTTTTTTTTTTTTGGTTAGAGACGAGGCCTAGGTTCATGTATGGCCCAAATAAGTCTCAAACTCTAGGGCTCAAGTGATTCTGCCATCTTCGCCTCCTGCAAAGTGCTGAGATTACAGGTGTGATCCACTGAGCCTGACTCACATTAACTTTTATTATAAAATTGAGGGTAAACATGAAAAAATGGAAAATAAATAAATAAATAAAATTGAGGGTGAATTCTTCAGTGGTGTCAGGGGGAGAAAAACTGACATCCAAATCCAATTTTAAAAATCATCCTTGGCCAGGTGCAGTGTCTCACGCCTATAGCCCTGGCATTTTGGAAGACCGAGGTGGGTGATCACCTGAGGTCGGGAGTTCAAGACCAGCCTGACAAATATGGTGAAACTCCATCTCTATTAAAAACACAAAAATTAGGCAGGTGTGGTGTCGGGCGCCTGTAGTCCCAGCTACTCAGGAGGCTGAGACAGGAGAATTACTTGAACCTGGGAGGCAGAGGTTGCAGTGAGCCAAGAATGCACCATTGCACTCGAGCCTGGGCAACAGCTGTCTCAAAAAAAACAATACCCTTAATATGTGTACTCATATAGACAACTGTTCTCTAGACAATTTTTCTATCATGGAAGAATTGCTATCTCATATATATATATATAATTGTTACCTATAAAGGGAGAAAACTGGAAATGAATGTCCACAACAAGAGAACAGCTAAAGGTATAAAAATTATGTGTTAATAGGTTTTCAGTCTGGGATGATGAAAGGGTCTGGAGGTGAACAATGGTGATGGTTGTACAACAATGTAAATGTACCCAATGCCACTGAACTGTACTCTTAAAAATGGTTACAATGGCAAAAATTTAATGTTATGTACGTTTTAGTATAATTCAATGAAAAAAGCAAAAGAAGAAAAAATGTACCCTGTAGTATAGATTTCTATTAATGTGGGGAGATTTTCCCTATATATGTTAAGGGGGGGGAAATAGGTTTTACAATAGAAATATAAAACATTGGAAAGATATCTAGAGCAAAAAGGCTCACAATGGAGGCTGTTCTTAGTGGTTGGGTTGTAAGCGATTTTTGCATCCTTGCCTGTTTTAAATGTAATCTGAAATAGTTTAAATATTTATTAAATAATAAAGGTAATTATTTCCGATTGTGACTATATTAGTAAGAGGAAATTCACAGCCTTTAAACCCATTTTATATCAAGTTTATTCTAAGAAAACAATTCAACCACAGTTAACAAACTATATGAATGGCCAGGGGCAGTGGCTCACTGCTATAATCCCAGCACTTTGGGAGGCCGAAGTGGGCAGATCACCTGAGGTCAGGAGACCAGCCTGGCCAACATGGCAAAACCCCGTCTCTACTAAAAATTAAAAAAAAAAATTAACTGGACGTGATGATACACGCTTGTAGTCCCAGCTACTCGGGAAGCTGAGGCAGGAGAATCACTTGAACCCAGGAGGCCAAGGTTGCAGTGTCAAGATCACGTCACTGCACTCCAGCCTGGGCAACAGAGTGAGACTCTGTCTCAAAAATAAATAAGTAAATAAATAATAAAATAAAGGAAAAAAATACATGAGTGAAATTAACTGTAGCATTATGTTAGAAACATATGACTATTATGGTATTATAGTAACACTGAATATTGTATAGCATTTAAAAGTGCTACATTTATAAAGAGCTCATACCAATCAATAATAACCTTACAGAAAAATGGGCAAATTGTATTAACACCCAAAAGGGAAAAATGGCAAATCATGACATTGGTGCCCAACTTCACTCAAAATTCAAGAAATATATAAACTCTCATTGTTTTTACCTATCAGATTAACAGCGCATGCCCTGTGACCCAGCAATTTTCTGATAGGAATTTACAAACAGGCAAAAGGAAATTCACTGCAAAATTGCTTCAAATTAAAATTTAAGTATCTATTAGTAGAGAATAAGCTAAATAAATGTTGGTATATCTATAACCAACAATAAAATACCAATAAACTCTAATAAAAAAATATCTAGATCTGGCCAGGCATGGTGGCTCATGCCTGTCATCCCAGCACTTTGGGAGGCTGAGGCCGGTGGATCACGAGGTAAGGAAATTGCGACCATCCTGGTCAACATGGTGAAACCCCGTCTCTACTAAAAATACAAAAAATTAGCTGGGCATGGTGGCGCGTGCCTGTAATCCCAGCTACACTGGAGGCTGAGGCAGGAGAATTGCCTGAACTCAGGAGGCGGAGGTTGCAGTGAGCTGAGATTGCGCCATTGCACTCCAGCCTGGGTAACAGGAGTGAAACTCCGTCTCAAAAAAAAAAAAAAAAGAAATTAGCCAGGCGTGGTGGCGCATGCCTGTAATCCCAGCTACTTGGGAAGATGAGGCAGGAGGATCATTTGAACCAGGAAGTTGGAGGTTGCAGTGAGCTGAGATCGCACCACTGTAGTCCAGCCTGGCACAAAGGAGACTCTATCTCAAAAAAAAAAAAAAAATCTAGATGTTCTAAATATGGAAATATACCCAAGCTTCAACTAGTAAAAAAACTAGAACAAAAACATATTAGATTGGTGCAAATATAATTGCAGCTTTTCCTACTCCTAAAAAAAATATATATATATATGTGGCAAAAGCCATAATTTTGCCATTACATACATATACATGTATGGCAAAAGCCACGATTACATTTGCTCCCACCTAATAATATTGTGTTGAGTTTTACATATACAGATTTTAAATAATATCACAATAATAAGGAGAAAAGAGGCTTTTTAACATTTCAAATCTATACTGTTGGAGCTTACCATTATAGACTGCATTTAGTTTAGAATTAAAATGACAGCCAGGCACAGTGGCTCATGCCTGTAATCCCAGCACTTTGGGAGGCAGCAGCAGGAGGATCACTTGAAGCTAGCAGTTTGAGACCAGTCTCTATCCTATCTCTACCAAAAAATTTAAAAATAAGGCATAGTGGTGCAAACCTGTAGTCCTAGCTACTCAGGAAGCTATGGCAGGAGGATGACTTAAGCCCAGGAGTTCAAGTTTACAGTGAGCTATGATTAGGCCACTGCACTCCTGCCTGGGCATCAGAGCACTCACAACCCTAGCTCTAAAATAAATATACAAATGAAATTTTGTTTCTTTTAGTGATAGCAACGACTTCAGTAAAAATGCCCATTAGCAATGCAAGATAAAATGTTAAGCTAAAAAGCAAAGGCAATTATGGGTAAGGGCTTCAAGTGTTTAACATAGTTATTTTGTATATCAGTTAAAAACATACTATACACTTTGTTAGAGTTAAAAAACTACCCCCATTAAGTGAAAAGAGTAAAGTCTAATTTATTTTTGTTTAGCTCAATAACTAAAAACTAAAGTAGTTTGTTTAACTGTATAGAACACAACCTAGCAAAAGGAACTCACAATGCTTCTTGATATTCTATGGTAAGATAACAGGAAGCCTTTATATTGCCCAGAGCTTTGCTTCTAATATGTTATAAAAGTTGTTGGCTTTCAGAAATGAATTGATCTGGGTTAAGTAGAGATCAAAAGCATATCAAAAATGAAATGTCAGAATATAGAAGTAAATGTTCAAATATTCAGACTTAACATACTTTCAAAACGGCCTGAAAATTTTTAAAATGTAATATGTATTTTTTAGATTTTTACAAAGCTTTATTATTCTTCATACATACACACACACACATATATATATATACTTTAAGTTCTGGGACACATGTGCAGAACGTGCAAGTTTGTTACATAGGTATAAACATGCCACGGTGGTTTCTGTACCCATCAACCTGTCATCTACATTAGGTATTTCTCCTAAAGCTATCCCTTCCATACCCCTCCCACCCCTCAATAGGCCCCAGTATGTGATGTTCCCATCCCTGTGTCCATGTGTTCTCATTGTTCAACTCCCACTTATGAGTGAGAACATGTGGTGTTTCTTGTTGGTTACCTGTTCCTGTGTTAGTTTGCTAAGAATGACATAGCTTCATCTATGTCCCTGCAAAGGACATGAACTCATCCTTTTTTTATGGCTGCATACTATTCCATGGTGTATATGTGCCACACTTTCTTGATCCAGTCTATCATTGATGGCCATTTGGGTTGGTTCCAAGTCTTTGCTACTGTGAACAGTGCTGCAATAAACATACGTGTGCATGTGTCTTTATAGTAGAATGATTTATAATCCTTTGGGTATACACCCAGTAATGGCATTGCCGGGTCAAATGGTATTTCTGGTTCTAGATCCTTGAGGAATTGACATGCTGTCTTCCACAATGGTTGAACTAATGTACACTCCCACCAACAGTGTAAAAGCTCTATTTCTCCACATCCTCTCCAGCATCTGTTGTCTCCTGACTTTTTAATGATAGCCATTCCAACTGGCGTGAGATGGTGTCTCACTATGGTTTTGATTTGCATGACTCTAATGCCCAGTAATAATTAGCTTTTTTTCATATGTTTGTTGGCTGCATAAATGTCTTCTTTTGAGAAATGTCTGTTCATATCCTTCGCCACTTTTTGATAGAGTTTTTTCTTGTAAATTTAAGTTCCTTATAAATTCCGAATATTAATTAGTCCTTTGTCAGCTGGATAGATTGCAAAGATTTTCCTTTTTTTTTTCTCGATAGGGAGTCTTGCTCTGTTGCACAGCCTGGAGTGCAGTGGCCCGATCTCGATGCACTGCAGCCTCCGCCTCCTGGGTTCAAGGGATTCTCTTGCCTCAGCCTCCTGAGTATCTGGGATTAGAGGCATGTGCCACCACATCCAGCTAATTTTTGTATTTTTAGTAGAGAGAAGGTTTCACTATGTTGGTCAGGCTAGCCTTGAACTCCTGACCTTGTGATCTGCCCACTTGGCCTCCCAATGTGCTGAGCCACCACGCCTGGCCAAGATTGCTGTCTCATCAAATGAATGGTTTTAGGTCAGTAACATGTCTTTATAACAACTGCACAAATGCAAAAGCTAGAACCAGGGATATTACAACCATTATAAACTCCAAAAAAAGAAAAGCAGGAGTTACTACCAATGAGCTCCTGAGGGAGTCTAATTGCCACACTGATAGGTGTCTATCAGAAAAACTGTCATACAAAGAATTGCATTTGAGATCTTCCAAATAGGGCCAGACACAGTGGCTCATGCCTGTAATCTCAGCACTCTGGGAGGCCCAGGCAGGCCTTGAGGCTGGGAGTTCAAGACCAGCCAGGCCAATATGGCAAAATCCAGTATCTACAAAAAATGCAAGAACTGGCCGGGAACTGTGGCGCACACCTGTGATCCTAGCTGCTCAGGAGGCTGAGGCACAAGAATTGCTTGAACCTAGGAGGCAGAGTTTGCAGTGAGCCGAGATTCCGCTACTGCACTGTAGTCTAAATGACAAAGTATGATCCTGTCAAGATGGAAGAAAGAAAGGAAGGAAGGAAGCAAGCTACCTTTTAGGACTACGGTGAGAACTGATTTTACAAATATAAAGGTTTTTCATTAAATTGTAAAGTAACAATTATAATCGTTAAATTCTGAAAATATTAATTTTCCTCTACAGAAAGTGCTGCTACCTCAACTTTCAAGGAGCATCTGACCTCTATACATTGCCTTTAAGGACCCTATCCTTCCAACCTAACCCTAGTTGGTATGTAATTGTCAACTAGCACTTTTTATCATAGCCACTTTAACACAGGTGAAAGGGTTCCTCTGTATTTCCCCACTGTTATTTCCTCAATGGTCATTTTAAAAACACACTGATGCCATTTACCTTTACCTTGTATATCAAAATAGTTGTCAAAGAGGAGAGATTCTCAAGTCACACTGCCTGAGTGCAAATCCTGGTACTACTGTGTGGCTTTGTACTAGGTTAAGTTCCTTGTAACTTAGGTATGTGAATAAAGGGGTAACTGTGAGGCTTAAGTAAAATACTGCAGGTAGAACCCTTAGACAAGTGCCTGGCATTTACTTAACTTTATTTAAGTAAATGGTCGAAATATATTAGTTTTGGCCAGGTGTGGTGGCTCAGGCCTGTAATCTCAGCACTTTGGGAGGCCAAGGCAGGCAGATCATGAGGTCAGGATTTCAAGACCAGCCTAGCCAACATGGCAAAACCTAGTCTCTACTAAAAATACAAAAATTAGCTGGGTGTGGTGGTGCATGTCTGTAGTCCCAGCTACTCAGGAGGCAGAGCATGAGAAATGTTTGAACCTAGTAGGTGGAGGTTGCAGTGAGCTGAGATTGCGCCACTGCACTCCAGCCTGGGCAACAAAGCGAGACCCTGTCTCCAAAAAAAAAAAGCATTGGTTGTTCTTAGAAAAATATTCATGTTGCAAAGCTTTAGTTTCCAAGAGGTCTAGCACAGACTTGTTTTTGGTTTGCTTTTCTGTTAACAGACAAGGTCATCCAGGCTAGAGTACAGTGGCATAAACTTGGCTCAGTGCAGCCTTGATCTCCTGGGCTCAAGAAATCCTCCCACTTCAGCCTCTGGAGTACCTGGGACTATAGGTGCACACTACCATGGCCAGCTAATTTTTTTTTTTTTAGAGGCGGAGGTCTCACTATGTTGCACAGGTTGGTCTTGAACTCCTGGCCTCAAGCAATCCTCCCACTTTGGCCTCCCAGAGTGCTGGGATAACAGGTATGAGCCACCACACCCAGCCCAACCTTGCTGTTTAAAATAAGAGCATATTCTGATAGATTTCCATGCTTGAAAAGCTAAGATTTTCTTTTAGATATATAGTTAGGGGGAAAGGCAGACAGCAATGCTGAGAGTAGAGCTGCTCAGACGGCAATGGAATTGAACTTGCATACAGTAAAAGTTAATACTGTAGCTAGCAAACCTATGTATAGTTCCTTAACAGCAATATTTCACATTTATTAGGTTGGTGCAAAAGTAATTGTGGTTTTTGCCATTAAAAGCAAAAATAGAAAAGCCACGATTTCTTTTGCACCAACCCAATACCATGCCATTTCCTGTGTGCCTAACTATACAAAACTTCTTGACTGTATGTTCTCTTATTGGGGCAAAAGCTAAGCAACTATAATCCTAACTACTCAGGAGGCTGAGGCAGGACAATTGCTCGATCCCAGGAGTCAGAGGCTGCAGTGAGCTGAGATCCCGCCACTGCACTCCAGCCCGGGTGACAAGAGTAAGACTCTGTCCCCTGCCACCAAAAAAAAAAAAAAAAAAAGAAAAAGAAATATAACTGTAACAAATGTGTCATACTAATGCATGATTTTTATTTTTATTTTTTTTGTAGAAATGAGGTCTTGACATGTTGCCCAGGCTGGTCTTGTACTCCTGGCCTGTCTCAAAAAGAAAAAAGTCCACTTAAATATTTTGGTTCTTAGGTTCCTATCGGTTATATGGGGATACTGTTTCCCCTTTAGAAAACACTTTAAAATTTTCATTTCATAGAAGCAACAGACTGGTGAAGAATAAAGAATAACTGAAGTTTTATTGAACTTGTTACTGGTTTGGCAACGGCCTCTTAAAAGAATAAGCACGAAGAAACCACTTACACATCCTAGTTTTATTCCTATGGAGTCAAGCCTTTGCGGGACCAAGTTTCCCTTTTTTTAAAAAAATTTTTCTCTTTGAAACAGGAATTTGCTCTGTCTCCCAGACTGGAGTGCAGTGGCACAATCATAGCTCACTGCAGCCTCAAACTCCCAGGCTCATGCAATTCTCCCACCTCAGCCTCCTGAGTACACATGCATGCTACCACATCAGGCTTTTTTTTTTTTTTTTTTTTCAATTTTTTGTTAAGTCAGGGTCTTGCTATGTTGCCTAAGTTGGTCTCAAACTTTTGGGCTCAAGGGCTACTCCAATCTTGGCCTCCCAAAGTGCTAAGATTACAGCTGTGAGCCACCCACCCAACGAAGTTTTCCTTTTTAATACTGCAGTAACAACGTTTTGGCCTTAGGACTCCTTTAAAATCTTAAAAATTGAGGACCTCAAAGAATGTTAATTTACATAAATTGTATCTGTAGTTTTTTAAAATATTAGAAATTAAAACTGAAACATCTCTAAAATAAATTATCTCTTTAATCTGTAATGCATTGTATTATTTTGCAAAATCTCTTTAATGACTGGTTTAACATAAATAAACTGGATTTTAATTTCTTCTGCAATCAGGTGTGGTATATTGTTTTGGTTAAAAGAATGTGAAGTAAATCTGGCCTCCCACGACATTTATTTGAAAGGAGTAAGTTCTCTTGGACCCACTGAAAGGGTCTTGGGAACCCTCCAAGGGTCCTGAAACAACTGCCCTACTGGATGCCCTTCAGATCACCCCATACAATCAGCCCTTCCAAAGAACTCTGGCCATCCATATTTAAAACACAGCCCTACAAGTGTATTCTCCATTCATTAACAGTGACTTACTGACCACCTTTTTGTACAATGTCAACATTAAAGTTATACCTGGGTCAACCCAGTCTTCCCTAAAGCCCTATCACCAAAAAGACCCTGAAAATACCAACGCAATCATTTGTGGACTTTCAATAGTCATTATTAAGTACCAAGGAATGAGAACTTGATTAAAATTATAACTTTTACAGATAGGCCATGGTGAAAGCTATCAGTTTTAAAGAACGTGTTTCAAAGATTATTTTAGCTTCTGAATATTAAATATCTGGGAATGCAAAGCACTGTTTCTATGGACTATTAGTAAATAAAAATACAGTAATAATAAAGGGATATATCATGGTATTTACTTTTTAAGCATTAGTCCCATCAAATTCCTCTTTCACCACTTTCAATAAAACTTGGCAATAATAATAATCTTTATTTGTATATCCTCTAAACAGGAAAGCACTTTTTTTTCATGTCATTCACAGGCATTTTATGATCCTTCAGTCAATGAATGGGATCAGAAGACATTTCAGATCTTTCTCCCTACATAATTATAATTGGTGTACACATATTACTTTAGCATGCCCATACAAAGCCATGCTGTCATCAAGTAGATACAATGTCACAGTTTTTCCCAAGGAGATTCTTTAGTAAGTAGTTTTGACTGTGTTTTTTCCATACCTAGAATTCCAGCAAGGAAAAATTTCTGGCAGAAAACTGAGGCTGCCAAGGTTAAGAAAAGATTACATACCTTAAAAAGATTCCAAAAAATACATACTTTAAAAAGATTCCAAAAATGATTTGTCTGTTGGAAGAAGGGATTTAGAAAAACAGGTTGAATTCTGCCCCCAACCTTGCCTAAGCAACACCCAAACCTACCTGGGTACCAAGGGCAGAGAAAGCTTAAACATCCCACAGCCTAACTTTAAGGCCTCATTAAATCTGTAAACACATGCACCTTTAGAACTTTATAAACTGGTCATCACTCCTGGATATTCAACATCAGGGTCAGGAAACAGCAGTGAGACTAAAAATCAGTCTGAAAATACTACAAGATTGCAACATCTTTGTTATGCCAATGTCCCATCTAAAGATGACACATTTGCAACTGTATTTAAGAAG
This sequence comes from Callithrix jacchus, assembly GCF_049354715.1. Classification (NCBI taxonomy): domain Eukaryota; kingdom Metazoa; phylum Chordata; class Mammalia; order Primates; family Cebidae; genus Callithrix; species Callithrix jacchus. The sequence goes on from NC_133520.1 coordinate 29,826,107, forward strand.
GCGCTGGGCGTGGGGTGGATCACAAGGTCAGGAGTTTGAGACCAAGCTGACCAACAGGGTGAAACCCCTTCTATACTAAAAATGCAAAAATTAGCCGGACGTAGTGGCAAGTGCCTGTAATTGCAGCTACTCAGGAGGCTGAGGCAGGAGAATCGCTTGAAGCCAGGACACAGAGGTTACAGTGAGCTGAGATTGTGCCACTGCACTCCAGGCTGGTGACAGAGTGAGACTCTGTGAAAGAAAGAAGGAAAGAAGGAAAGAAAAATAGAAAGAGAGAGAGAGAGAGAGAGAGAAGCAAGCCTGAGCAACACAGTCAGATACCATCTCTACAAAATATTAAAACATTAGCCAGGCATACTGGCACATGCCTGTAGTCCCATTTACTGCAGTGAGCTACAATGGCGCCACTGCACTCCAGCCTGGGCAACACAGCAAGACCTCATTTCTATAAAATAATAAAAAGAAAGGCAGGCCAAGTACAGTGGCTCAAGCTTGTAATCCCAGGACTTTGGGAGGCCAACCAAGCAGACTGCTTGATCCTGGAAGTTGAAGACCAGCCTGTGCAACGTGGCAAAACCTTGTCTCTACAAAAAATATTTCAAACAAAAATCAGACCGGGCACCATGGCTCACACCTGTAATCCCAGCACTTTGGGAGGCAGAAGTGGGCAGATCACTTGAGGTGAGTTCCTTTTTAACTTGAGTTCCTTTAAAGTCAAAGCTGTTTATTTCTGAAACCCTAGAACTTTAACACAATGCACTTACTGACATATCAATAATAAGTACTGAATTGAGCCTACAACCACCACCAAGGACTCCATTCATTTCTTCATTCAACAGGGTTGATAAAAAGAATTGCCTAGTTTTCCGTAGAACTTAGAAATTTCTGATTAATTTGAAGTCAACAGGTAAGATAATTCCTTAATTTTTTTTCTTTTATTTTTATTGTTTTCTACATTTGAGATTTGGGTTTTTCGATTTTTTTTTTTTTTTTTGAGAATTCCTTATATTAGCTGCCTAAATCTGTCATAAAATTACCTAAACCAGTGGGTCTCAAACCTAGCAGAGCTTTATAATGACCAAAGGAGCTTTTTAAAATTCAAACACTTAGGCCCACATGAGATTCTAATTCAGTTATTCTGGGATGAACCCCAGAATGACTTTAGATGGCAAGCAGAGGTACATTTACACAGGGAGCCCAGTCCTAAATACTCTTCCAATGTGAAGCTGAGTGGTCACTGGAGTTGATGAGGCAGGAGTTTACATATAAATGAGCCAACCAACTAACAGTACATGAGGATTCAAAGAGCACAGGTCACAAAGAAAACAGTAGGGGAAAGAGGAACAAGAAAGAAAGCTTTGAAAGAACAGCCATTGACTCAGGCCCAGAAAGGGATGGCGTCCAGGAAGTGGGAGAATCTACTTTTTTAAGATGGAGAGAGATCCTCATACTTCAGAAGCCCCTGATGATTCAAATCTTTTTATACAGAAACAACCAGCTATGCCTTGGGATCAAAATCCTGAACAATCAAATGGAAATTACAGTGAAGATGAACAAAAGGGAAAGCAGAAATCAAGAGGAGAAGGAGAAGCTGGTGAAAGAGAGAGCAAGAAAAAGAGGAAATCGAAAAAGATCTGGACAATGAACAGGAAAAAAAAAAAGGAAAATGGAAAATCAGAAACAGAAACAGTATCCCAAGACAAGATTAGTCAGCAAATCCCTCATAGACACTCTCCGGGCTAAGTTTAAGTTAAACAGGTACCCCACAATACAAGAGCATCTATCACTCTCATTTGAATTTGGCATGACACATAAGCAGACAAGTCAATGGTTCTATTAAAAGAGTAAGAAATATAATAAAGAAATGTGCAAGAGAAAGCATAAGAAAAAACATATGAGATGGGGTCCTGAACTCCTGCCCTCAAGCAATCTTCCCACAGTGGCCTCCAGAAATGCTGTGATTACAAGCAGGAGCCATTGCACCTGGCTAATGCATTTTATATGACACAATTCTTACCAATAAATAGAATTCTGTAAGGATAAACAAGAAAATATTAACAATTGTTAATTCTGTGGAGAACTAAATGAGGAGAGTGCAAAGGAGTTTTTATACATTTTATTTTTACCCTACTCTTATATGTTTAAAGTTTTATAATGGATGTTAATTGATTTTAAGAAAAAAAAAATCAATAAAGAAATTATATAACCTCAAAAAAAAAAAAAGAAAAAAACAGTACATGAATGGGCTAAGCTCATAAATACTGTTAAGTAGATAAAACACACAAATCTAAATGGCACTTTGATAACTGTATACATGCAGCTTACTACTTTTATTAATGCAGTTAAGTCTGGGTGGCCAGAAGGAAGAGAGAAGACTGCACTCAAAAAGACTGTAAGGGGAGATGGAAGAGAGAAGCAGGTTAATTTCTGTTATCTATGAAGAGAGCCATGATACACGAAATTAGAAGGAAGAACACTGAATTTGGGAATAAAGAGCCATAGTTTGCAACATCTGATTTGCCCTTTCAAGGCTGTGTCACCTTAGGCAAGTCACTTCTCTCAGACTCAGTTTGTTTCCTTTTCTATAAAATGGATCTGCTTTAGCAGCAAAAACTAACAAATGTTTGTTTTTGTTTTGCTGAACCTACCAGGATAGAAAGTATATAAGCCAAAATAATAGTCATAATTTCCCATTAATCTCATAAAATCATAATTGTATCATTACTATGGTTATATAAGAGACAATACAGGCCGGTCGCGGTGGCTCACGCCTATAATCCCAGCACTTTGGGAGGCCGAGACGGGTGGATCACGAGGTCAAGAGATCAAGACCATCCTGGTCAACAAGGTGAAACCCCATCTCTACTAAAAATACAAATATTAGCTGGGCATGGTGGTGCGTGCCTGTAGTCCCAGCTACTTGGGAGGCTGAGGCAGGAGAATTGCTTGAACCCAGAAGGCGCAGGTTGCGGTGAGCAGAGATTGTGCCATTGCACTCCAAGTCTGGGTAACAAGAGCGAAACTCCATCTCAAAAAAAAAAATAGAGGCAATACAGTAGTTAAGAGCAGTAATATGCCAGGCGCTGTGGCTCACGCCTGTAATCCCAGCTCTTAGGGAGGCAGAGGCGGAAGGATAGCTTGAGCCCAGGAGTTCGAGACCCGCCTGGGCAATATAGCGAGACCTCGTTCTCCACAAAAAGGAAAAAAAACAAAAACACAGGGAAAAAAAAAAAAAGAGCAGTAATTGAGGAACTGCACAGCCTAGGTTCAAACCTGGCTCCACCAGGATTTGGGCAAGTTTCCTTACCTCTTTAGGCCTCACTATGTAAAGAAGGGCTAACATCTTAAGTTGTCCATTTAATAGGCAGGTTAACAGAATAAAGCTCTGAAAATAGTCACGAAGCTCCTAAGGTTAGGAGCTCAAGATAACATGTAAATAACAGAACACATGCCACAAACCCAACGTTTCGATTCCTACAGTAGTATTCTTTCCACAAAATCTCTATTCCCTTGAAGTTTTTATTTCCCAGGTGGCAAATGTCACCCCTCAAAACCAAACTATCTTAGAATCCTAAATCAAATTCTAAACTTTGTTCTTGTCAAAAAAATCTTGATGAGCAATTATATATTCTATAAATGAAAAATATATTTTAGAAATGGAAGATGGGAAAAGCCACAGCGTTAGTAGAGAAAAAATGTAGTTATAGAGGAACCCAGAAGAATGAGCTGCTACCAAGTACAATTTTTTAAAACCCCAAACCCTACTCTAGTACAAATCCCTGAAGCCAACCTCTCACTGGAAAATCTGGTGGGTGTTCTCAATTTGTCCAAAAGGTATCATATTGGATGAGAGCCTCTGAGAGAGGGAAAAGTTTAAAGACCTGGAATTTTACAAAGTGGAGGTAATATTCAAATTTCTCTATATAATAAACTATTCTCATATCCATCCCTTCCCCACTGTCCTATAAAAAAGAATACAAATCCTTTTTTTTCGGGGGGGGGAGGGGAGATGGAGTCTCACTTGTTCACCAGGCTGTAATGCAGCGGCGTGATCTCAGCTCACTGCAACCTCTGTAACCTTGGTTCAAGTGATTATCCTGCCTCAGCCTCCCAAGTAAAGTAGTTGGGATTACAGGCACGCACCACCATGCCCAGCTAATTTTTTTGTGTTTTTAGTAGAGACGGGGTTTCACCATGTTGGCCAGGATGGTCTAGATCTCTTGACCTTGTTATCCACCCATCTCAGCCCTCCCAAAGTGCTGGGATTACAGGCATGAGCCACCACATCAGGCCCAGAATACAAATCCCAAGAGCTCCCACCTCCCATCTCTTCCAAGTTAAAGCCTAGTAAGAATGAGATATTACCATCCGGTTTAAATATCACCAAATGATGAGTTGGTATGACCACAGAAAACTGGGAGGATCCTGCCTTAAAGACTTTATAATTATGTGGGTTTGATAGGGATTTGTTCTTTGTTTCTAGGGAAATGTGATTAGAGTAATATAACATTACAGTATCTGTAGCCTGTAGTATGGATGCCTCGTAAGAATATGTACTTAATGAAAAGTTTCAATCAAGTTCTTGAGACACACCAAGTTTAGGCTTTAGTTCTCTGAACATTACAATTTGGTCAAGCCAGTGAGGTGGGAAAAATTAAACTCAAGAATGCACAAAAATTTGCCTATGGGCACATAAAGAACATAGCAGGTAAAATAAATCCTAGCCTGGCTGTCTGCTCCTAACTAAAATACGTAAACACTTGATGATTTGAAATAATATATATACCATTGGGGACATTGGGGAGTGCCTTAATACATTCAGAAAGCAGTATTAAGTGACTGATTCAAGATCAAAAAATCGACATTAAAATCACAGTAGAAATATAGTATATGTTGGTCTGTCCGCCCCCCACCCCCACCACTTATCTGGAGGAATACATTCCAACACCCCCAGTGAATGCCTGAAACCATGGATAGCAAGAACTAAATCCTATATGTACTATGTTTTTTCATATATATATATATATGAAATAAAAGTTTCATATATATATATATATATACACACACACACTGTAATAAAAGTTACATGGGGCTAGGTGTGCTGGCTCACACCTGTAATCCCAGCACTTTGGGAGGCCCAGGTCGGCAGATCATTTGAGGTAAGGAGTTTGAGACTAGCCTGGCTAACATAGCAAAACTCCGTCTCTACTAAAAATACAAAAATTAGCTGGGCATGGTGGCACATGCCTGTAATCCCACCTACTTGGGAGGCTGAGGCAGGAGACTTGCTTGAGCCCAGGAGGCAGGGGTTACAGTGAGCTGAGATCACGCCACTGCACTCCAGCCTGGGTGACAGAATGAGACTCTGTCTCATTAAAAAAAAAAAAAAAAAAAAAAGAGGTAACTACTCTCTACCTGGGTCTACCTAAGAGGCTACTTTTGTTTTTGTTTTTTGTTTTGTTTTTTTTTTTGGTGGCCTCAGGTGCTGGGGCTGTGCTCACTTCCTTCCTCATGACACCCCTGCTTGGACACGGTAGAAGGTCTATTTGCAGTGTCAGTACCCACTGGTGACCCGTGAGCTGACACCTTCCTTCATGCTTCAGAGCCTCTCATGTCAAACTGCCCTCCTTTTTTCAATCCATAGGGAAATGTCTCCTGTACTACAATGGTTTTCTGGAGTCTCTGTACCTATGAGCAAATGGTCTCTGCTGTGCCACCTGGTTTTAAGACCCTACCAGCCTCACTGACACCATGGATGCCTCTGTGATGATTTTGAAGCACAGGGACACCAGAACCCTGCAGAGTGGCCTCCCAGCCACTCTGGTGATGACTGTGCCAGCTACCACCAACTACTTCACTGCCTACAACCAACTCAAGGCCTTCCTGTGAGGCCTATCTCTTTCCTCTATATACCCTTATTAGCTGGTGTGCTGACCCACTCAGGCAATCATCAGTACCCACACTGCAATCATCAGTACCCTGGAGCTTATGCAGACAAAGCTGCAGGTTCAGCATGTGTTGCACTATGTGCTGGTATCTGTGTTTGAGCTGCAGTGGCTTAGAGTGGTTGGTGCTCACTGTGGCCCCACTCTCCTTTGATATGTGCCCTTCTCAACCCTGTACTAGTTCAACTACGAGCTAGTGAATTGCTGGCTGAATGGGCTCAGGCCAAAGGACCTCCATGGTCCCATGACATCCAAGGGAGTAAGCTTTGTGGCTGGCAGCATCTTGAGGATGGGTGGCTGCAGTGCCAACTCTACCCTTTATGGTAGTGAAGACTCAATACCAGGCCACACTGGCAGTGATGGAAGCTGTGACAGTGACATCCCTGCACATGGACTCTATGTGGTTTCCCAGAGGTGGATCTGCACCAAGTCAAGCATCAGGGGGCTCTTTGCAGGGTTCCACCCTTGGATCAAGGCTACCTACCCCCTCCTATGCTATCTCAATTACCACTTATGAGTTCAGCAAAAGCTTCTTAAACTCAATCGGGATCAGCCTCTGGGACACTCAAAGGGGCAAGGAGGCAAGAACCCCTGACTCTCCTATGGATGGGGAAAGTGGGGAGGAGGGACTGAACTAAGTGTCTTTTCCTTGGCCCTGAGGGGAGGATCCTTGTTTCCCTTCCCAATGGGCAACAGCCCCAGGGGCCCAGGGGTAGGCTGCCCCTCTGCGCAACCCAGGCCTTACTCAGACACAGCTTCTTCCTACTATTTCCATCTTGAGAATCATCAATTTCCCACCCTCCAAGTTCAAGACCAAATCTCTATCTGCCCCTCCCCTGTGTTTCCCTCTGTGTTTGCTGTAGCTGGGCCTGCCTCAAGGAGCCAAGAAATCCTGGAACCTGGTCTAGTTTCTCCCCACCTCTGTTAATTCCCTAAGTCTATACCTCAAAAAATAAATTAATTAAATGAAAGCATAAAATATGTGAGCTGGCTCTTGTCCTAAGATATTTTCTTTAAAGATCTAAGTAAACATTTTTCCTGCTACCTCTTCTACTTTTCTCCCCACTTTCCAAGCAGGATAATTACAAAATTAGTAGACTCCATCTATTGACCCCTTCTGTCAGATATGAATTGAGATTATTTAAATTGTTAGGTAAGTACAATATCCTTCTATTTGCATGGCTTCCACAACGTCAGTCATCCCATATTAGGGGAAATTTAAATCCTTGTAAACCCTTAACACAAATCTCACCAAACTAAATTCCTGCCTATATACACACACTGCACAAGACACACAGATGCATCTGCAAATGTTCTGAAACGCTTTTTAACAGCTCCACCTTTAAAAAATGTTAATCTCGCTTATCTGTTTAGGAACAGGCCAAGCATGGTGGCTTGTGCCTGTAATCCCAGCACTGTCGGAGGCCTACGCATATGGACTCCTTGAGCTCCGGAGTTCAAGACCAGCCTAGGCAAAAATGGTGAAACCCCATCTTTATCAAAATGAATACAAAAAATAACTGGGCATGACAGTGCACACCTGTAGTCCCAGCTACTTGGGAGGCTGAGGTGAAAGTATGGCTTGAGCCCAGGAGGCAGAGGTTGCAGTGAGCCAAGATCACATCACACTGCACTCCAACCTGGCAACACAGTGAGACCCTATCTGGAAAATAAAAAATAAGCATAGGCCGAGCGCGGTGGCTCAAGCCTGTAATCCCGGCACTTTGGGAGGCTGAGGCGGGTGGATCACGAGGTCAAGAGATCGAGACCATCTTGGTCAACATGGTGAAACCCCATCTCTACTAAAGATACAAAACATTAGCTGGGCATGGTGGCGCGTGCGTGTAATCCCAGCTACTCGGGAGGCTGAGGCAAGAGAATTGCCTGAACCCAGGAGGCGGAGGTTGTGGTGAGCCGAGATCGCGCCATTGCACTCCAGCCTGGGTAACAAGAGTGAAACTCCATCTCAAAGAAAAAAAAAAAAAAAAAAGGCTGAGCGGGATTGTTCACGACTGTAGTCCCAGCACTTTGGAAGGCCAAGGCAGGCGGATCACGAGGTGAGGAATTTGAGACCAGCCTGGCCAACATGGTGATACCCCATCTCTACTGAAAATACAAAAATTAGCTGGGCATGGTGGTGCATGCCTGTAATCCTAGCTACTCAGGAGGCTGAAGCAGGAGAATCGCTAAAACCCGGAAGGCAGAAGTTTCAGTGAGCCAAGACTGCACCACTGCACTCCAGCCTGGGTGACAGAGCCAGACTCTGTCTCAACAAGAAGAAAGAAAGGAAAGAAAGAAAGGGAAGAAAAGGAAGGAAAGAAAGGAAAGGACAGGAAAGAAAGAAGGAAGGAGGGAGGGAGGGAGGGAGGGAAGGAAGGAAGGAAGGAAGGAAGGAAGGAAGGAAGGAAGGAGGGAGGGAGGGAGGGAGGGAAGGAAGGAAGGAAGGAAGGAAGGAAAATAGCCAGGCGCGGTGGCTCACGCCTATAATCCCAGCACTTTCAGAGGCCATGATGGGTGGATCACCAGGTCTGGAGTTCAAGACCAGCCTGGCCAAAACGGTGAAACCCAATCTCTATTTAAAAAAAAAAACAAGCCTGGGCGTAGTGGCTCACGCCTGTAATCCAAGCACTTTGGAGGCCAAGGTGGGCGGATCACCTGAGGTCCGGAGTTCAAGACCAGCCTGACCAACATGGTGAAACCCCATCTGTAAAAAAATATATATATATGTAAAAAAAAAAAAAAAAGGAAAAAAGAAAGATTCAGGAACAGAAAACCAATAGAAGGATTACAGTCTATATAGTCTAGGGTTTTTTGTTCAGTTGGCTTTTATTTTTTATGGGTTTTTTTCTTTTGTACAGACAGGGTCTGCTATGTTGCCTGGGCCGGTCTCAAATTCCTGTGCTCAAGCAATCCTCCCACCTGCGCCTCCCCAAGTGCTGGGATTACAGACATGAGCCACTATGCTGGTTATATTCTAGTTTTATGGGCTTTTGCTTTTTCAAGTTTCACTTTTAAAACATCTCTTCATGGTCAGCCTGGCTAACACAGTGAGACACCATCTCTACAAAAAAATTTCAAAAATTAGCCAGGCATGGAGTTGCGTGCCTATAATCTCAACTAAATGGGAGGCTGCGGTGGGATCACTTGAGCCCAAGAGTACGAGGCTGCAGGAATCTGTGATTGTGCCACTGCATTCCAGTTTGGGCAACAGAACAAGAAAAAAAAAATCCCTTCACAGCCAGGTACAGTGGCTCCCAGCACTTTTGGGAAGCTGAGGTGGGATAATCGCTTAAGGCCAGGACTTTGAACCAGCCTGAGCAACACAACAAGACCCTGTCCCTAAAAATAAAAATAAATAATAATAATTCTGGGTGTGGGGACATATACCTGTGGTCCCAGCTATTCAGGAGGCTGAGGTAAGAGAATGGCTTGAGCCCAGGAGGTCAAGGCTACAATGAACTATGATTGTACCACTGCACTCCAGCCTGGGCAACAGAGCAAGATTCTGTCCCTGGGGGAGAGGGAGGAAATCCCTTCACTACATGGGAAAATGAGAGATGTGTATTTGGCACTAACCCTCGCCTCACTAAATCTGTCCCCAGACTCTTCTTAGCAATGAGAAAATAAAGCTTTGGGATTTAAGCTCCTTGCAATCCATCAATTAATTAGTCTGGACAGCAGCCCTAGGTCAGTGTCAGATCCCCTTATAGCAGATGACAAGCATATGTTGCAGTAAAATGACTTTGTCCAAGGTTATGATGCAATTAGACTGAAGACTCTACCCACCTATTTTTTAAAACCTAGAAAATACCCCTCCTGTCCTCTTTTACATAATAGAGGAACTAACTTTTGAAAACTAATTTAAAAAGAAAAAAACAGTGATAAAAATATACATACACACAGTCCCCTTGATAAACCTCATTTTTATCCCTGCAAAATAAGTTAAATTTCACAGCATTTTACAAGAGATTACCATGTGAAATGGAATCAACAAGTTCTAAAAGGTCATTCATTATGTGACCTTCTGACTGCTGGCATCTCCTATCTGAAAAATGAAGTTATTATTTCAGGGAAGGGGGGAGAAGTCTTTAGATTTTAAAAAATTATTAGTAGAAAATATTATCCAATGACCTAATTTTTAAATTGGACCTTACAATCTAAGCAGTAATTCATTAACTCTTCAAATTCTCATTTCCCTAAAACTCCTTTTCCAGGAAGGGACTTTTGTTTTGTTTTGTTTTGTTTTTGAAACAAAGTCTTGCTCTGTTGCCCAGGATGAAGTGCAATGGCACAATCTGGGCTTACCGAAACCTGGGACTTCTGAGCTCAAGCCATCCTCCCACCTCAGCCTCCTGAGTAGCTGGGACTACAGGTACAGCACCACTCTCAGCTAACTTTTTGTCTTTTGTAGAGATAGGGTCTTAATGTGTTTCCCAAGCCGATCTCAAACTCCTGACCTCAAGCGATCCTCCTGCCTCGAGTCTCCCAAAATGCTGGGATTACAGGTGAGAGCCACCATGCCTGGACTAGAACGTCATTCTATTTCTTGGTTACTACTGATCTCAGTTCTGTTCTGTCAGGCTAAATACCTACTCTGACCAGAAGGGCCCCTCCTAAGAAAGGAAAGTTGAGATAAAGTCTGGGCAATACAAAAATGAACAGATAGAGAATGGAGTCATGTTAACAGAGACCGCCCTCCACCCACCAACTGACTCCCACACCACCATGTGCCAAGAACAGGCCTGGGACTGGTCAAGTTACTTGACAGGTCCCAACAATGTGTTACAAAGCAATTGACTAAAACTGAGAAATACTATCCCTATCCTAATTGGGCAAAGTGACCATCACTGAACTGAAGGCTAGAAAACTCACTCCCAATTGCTCAAATGTCACTTATAACCTGCATAGGAAAAAGCCAAGCCAAGCTGTTCTTGACGAATGAATTTTCCAAGTTTTCTCTCAATCCCAATGTTGCTACTCCACTTTCTGTTTTGTTTTGTTTTTTTTTTTGAAGACACAGCCTTGCTCTGTCACAAGGCTAGAGTGCAATGGATGGCACAATCTTGGCTCACTGTAACCTCTGCCTCCCGGGTTCAAGTGATGCTCCTGCCTCAGCTTCCCAAGTAGCTGGGACTACAGGCATGTGCCACTACACCCAGCTAATTTTTGTATTTTTAGTAGAGAAGGGTTTCACCACATTGGCCAGGAATAGTCTCAGTCTCTGATCCACCTGTCTCAGCCTCCCAAAGCACTGGGGCTACAGGTGTGAGCCACTGTGCCTGGCCCACTTTCTGCTATTCTGTCTAGGAAAATAGCTAAAGTAACTATTCTTTACACTTTTTGTGTATGCTGACATCTTTCATAATAAAAGTTTTTAATTTACTCCCTAGAAGTGATGGGTCTGGCAGAACAAAATGATTAGGAAATATAAGAAAGCTTAAATAAATGCTTAAAAAAATCAGCAGCAGCACAGATGGGATGACTCTAAGGCCATGTCAAGATATACGCTGATGGTGCTTTAAGAAGAATGGTCTACAGTTAAAGATTTGAATGTCTTAAATCATGGTGGTGGGGAGAGGACTTAAAAGAATTCATTCAGTCAAATTCTGCATCTTTGTTCCAAACATCCTACAATAATGGAACTGAAATGCCTCGTTGTCCTAGACACATCTTTTCTTCATGAGTCTGGTTCATAAACTTGGTTGTAAAAAGCAAATTCACCAAAGAATTCATCCGATAATGACAGAAAAAGAAACATTTCTGAAGAATTTGTGGAGGTATACAAAAGTCACCTCATTTTTCTCTTTAACCATGCAAGGACACGGCAATTAATAAATACTTATAAACTTCTCAATAGCATACAATTCTCATGTCTAAAACAAGTTTCTCACAATATGGATTTTATAAATCCAGTTATTAGTATCTCAAACTTTAATCAAAAGTTAATGGCAGCAGCCCAAGAACATGGCTTTCCCAAGGTATCAACTCATCCACCTACTCACCCCAAAGGGATTTGTCAGTATGCCTCTGGTGAGTCCCCTTAAAGAGACCCAAACTTAAATTTAAGAATGGGTAGCCCTCCAGTTCCCAACCTTCATTCCATCTAATTTTATTTTTTGAGGCTGGCAGTGATCTGTACTATAACAGGTATATTAGAGAATATCTAATTCTCTTAGGAAAAAAAAAATCACACAACAATCTCAACACAAACGAAGCTGAGAGGACTAACCAATGATGAAAGCAAGGTATTCCGAGATTAGTTGGTTTTTTTTTTTTTTTTTTTTTTTTTTTTTGAGACAAGCTGGAGTGCAGTGGTGCGATCTCAGCTCACTGCAACCTCTGCCTCTGGGTTCAAGCAATTCTCCTGCCTCAGCCTCCCGAGTTGCTGGGACTACAACCACATGCCACCACACCCAGCTAATTTCTGTATTTTTAGTGGAGACAAGGTTTCACCATGTTGGCCAGGATGGTCTCGATCTCTTGACCTCGTGATCTGCCTGCCTCAGCCTCCCAAAGTGCTGGGATTATAGAGATGAGCCACCAGGCCTGGCAGTTAGCGGTTTTTCAAAGCTATAGATGGCATTTGGAAAGAAGTACAAGCATAGGTTTCAAAAACCCTAAACACCAGAGACCTAATTCGCACTTTCATTTTAGGGGTATAGGCTTTCCCTTATCTTTTTCTATAGACAACCTTAATGGGGTCCAATTAAGGCAACAATGAAAGGTTACAAAAGTCTACAAAAAGGTCCCATTACAGCATTTAAACAGGATTCTATTTTTTTTTAATCAAATAGTTTACAGGGTCTTTTTTAATTTGTTTGTTTGAGAAAGAGTCTCGCTCTGTCATCCAGACTAGAGTGCGATGGTGCAATCTTTGGTTCATCGCAACCTCTGCCTCCCAGATTCAAGCAATTCTCCTGCCACAGCCTCCTACAGGCACATGACACCACAACTGGCTAATTTTTGTATTTTCTTTTTTTTTGGAGAGAGTTTCCCTTTTGTTACCCAGGCTGGAGTGCAATGGCGCTATCTCGGCTCGCAATGGCGCGATCTCGGCTCACCACAACCTCTGCCTCCTGGGTTCAAGCAATTCTCCTGCCTCAGCCTCCAGAGTAGCTGGGACTACATGTGCACCACCATGCCCAGCTAATTTTTGTATTTTTAATAGAGACGAGGTTTCACCATGTTGGTCAGGCTGGTCTCAAACTCCTAACCTTGTGATCCACCCGCCTCGGCCTCCCAAAATGCTGGAATTACAGGCATGAGTGAGCCACTGCACCTGGCCTCTTTTTTTTTTTTTCTTAATGTAATTTCACTCTGTCGCCCAGGCTGGAGTGCAAAGGAGCGATCGGCCTACTGCAACCTCTGCCTCTGCCTGCCTCAGCCTCTGGAGTAGCTGGGATTACAGATTACAAGAGCCCGCCACCACGCCCAGCTAATTTTTGTATTTTTAGTAGAGGTAGGATTTCACCATGTTGGTCAGGCTGGTCTCAAACTCCTTACCTCAAGCAATCTCCCCACCTAGGTATCCCAGAAGTGCTGGGATTACAGGCATGAGCCACTGTGCCTGGCCCCGTATTTTTTATCTAAGAGAAAATTCCCTCACTATCAGATTCCTACCCACTTATAAATTTAAACCAATAATACCATTTTTCACTAATCTATCAACCTGAAATACCCTAATACTCCAAGGCTAGGGCCAACAGTTCACAAAGAAAATTACCCTAGAAACAGAAAGAATAACATCAGGGGTTAATTATTTTCTTTAACTTTTCTCATCATTATCTCAACAAAAGAATTCAGACCAGGTGCGCTGGCTCGTGCCTGTAATACCAGCAATTTGGGAGGCCAAAGCGGGAGAATTGCTTGAAGCCAGGAGTTTAAGACCAGCCTGGACGACGTAGTGAGGAACCCTGTCCTGACAAAAAATTTAAAATTTTTGAAGGCTAAGGAGGGAGGAGCACTTGGGCCCAAGAAGTGGAAGCCCTGATTGCAACACTGCATGCCAGCCTGGGTGACAGTGAAATTTTTTTTAAAAAGGAAATTTCAAGCCCTGGCTTTTAATAGATAACATTTATTAATGTTTTTCAAAGGTAATTCTCTATTCATTTCCCTCTTTCAAAAGTTTAGATTGGGCCAGGCTTGGTGGCTCATGCCTGTAATCCCAGCACTTTGGGAGGCCGATGCAGATGGATCACGAGGTCAGGAGTTCAAGACCGGCCTGGCCAAAATAGTAAAACCCCACCTCCACCAAAAACAAAAAAAAAAATTAGCTGGGCATGGTGGCACGTGCCTAATAGTCCCAGCTACTCAGAAGGCTGAGGCAGAATAATTGTCTGAACCTAGGAGGCAGAAGTTGCAGTGAGCCAAGATCACGCCACTGCACTCTAGCCTGGGCAACAAAGTGAGACTCTGTCTCAAAAAAAAAAAAAAAAAAAAGTTTAGATTGCCTGTTTAAAACCATATCCTATAATCATAGGAAGGGAAGGATCTTTTTCCAGTAGGGATAGGGGACTCGAATCTTTTGCCAACTCATATATTTGCAATATCATTCACGTTCCATTCTTAAAGTCTACAAGTTTTGTTGATTAGTTCACTAAGAGTTATATCTGTGTAGATATGTTTGTGGCTACTGATGTGCCCAATTTACCACTGGCAAAGTCAAATTAGCTAAACACCCACCCATTCAATAACCACAACAAATACAGTTTGGTTTTGCTTTGATTAAGGTAGATGTTTGTGACCTGGAACTGCAGGACTTAATCCAACCTCCTACCAAGTTTTTCTCCTGGGCAGTATAGTCCTAAATTTGCCTTAAAAAATAGTTTCAAGTGAGTTCAGGGTTTCCTTTGAGGGAAATGGAAAATGTTCTACAATCCATTGTGGAGATGGCTGCGCAACTCTGTGAAAATATTAAAAACACTAAATTGCGCATCAGAAATTGGTGAATTTACGCTGTATGAATTACGTTTCAAAGTGTTTTTTTTAAGGAGTGATAAGTTCTTCCTTTGCTCAAGGATGTTTTACTAAGCCCTTTCTCCAAACGTTAAAGCTTTAAAGTAGCCAAAGATACCACAACTAGGGAAAGATTTCATGACACCAAAGAAATTGGGAAAACACAGAGAGAGGGTTAGGCCTAAATCAATCAAATCCAAAGTTAGGGAGAATGATACGCTGGAATGGGAGTAAAAGAGCTCTGTATCATTAACACTTCTACAGTGCAAAGAAGTAACTTCCTCCTTCTCTAGGAATGGAATCAATAGGCTCACTCAAAGATGCTGACGGTACTGAAACATTTCAGGGCGGTTTTTTACTTAGCTATAAAGATGAAGGCATCAAACTAGTAACTACAAGAAGTTAAAGCTGAAACATTTTCGTCTCTTGTGCCCTCTGGGATTTGATTTAAACCTTTTCTGGACACAATGAAGAAATCTGTGGAATCTATGGCCAAATGTTAGACATCTGAAAGCAGGATAAAGTCATAAATATATTCCTATCAAAATTTGAGAGACAAAGTATTTACTGAGCAGCCAACTATTTTTCTGCCTAACAGTTACACATTTAAAATTATTCATCTCCAAATAACACAAAGTGATATGGAAAATATCATTTGTCCTCAAACAGACATCTTAAGTACAGTATTGAGGAAGAAATCAAAATTTGCATTTTAAAGGTGACAAAACCAGAAGCCAGATTACTCACAAATTTAGGAAGGTCTCAGTCCAGAAAACAAGCCTAGTTATCCTACATAGTTGATATAATTTGAAACAAAGGTTTGTATTAAACTTCAAACTCAATCGAGTTGAAGTATAGTCTTCTTGACTTAATTACGTTTTCTCACATTTAGCTTACTATATTTTCAAATTTCTGAGAATCCCTAAGCTGTCACGTACCAAATAATGTAAGCACCTTGTCAGAAGCCAAGCAGTTTGGGAGCCTCACTGAGAAAGCAGCTATAAACTGAAGCTATAGTAAGTACCTTCATAAAGCTACAAAGGTTAAGAACAAAAGGAGACAGAAATGTTTTATACTTCCCCTTACCTTCTAACGAGTAAAATACCAATAGTCCCAATTCCCCTTTTAATATAACCATTTGTGTTCCAAAAACTCAGTTAACAAAAATCCTCCAGAAATGCAGACATTATACAGCTATCACCATGGAAAATATTTCATATCTTTTTTGTTGCTATATATCAACTATATGAAACCACTTGTTCACAGTTAGCTTTCCTAAAAACAAAACAGTTTCTAAAACAAAGACTGTTTACATCTCTTAAGAAGCCTTTGTTCCAACAAGACCCCTCTTCAAGAGCACAACTTCTAGAAAGATTTCCCTTTTTGTGGTTTTATCAACAACAAATACTCCCAAACTCTTTCCATTTGGCATAGGAGTTTGTTAAACAAAGGAGGAAGCAAGCCCCCTCCACACAAAGGAGGTCTCCAAAACAGAGCACTGGTTGTATTTGTAGATTACTGGTGCCTCTTTAACCCCTTTCCTCAGGCTGTACTATGTAGTACTCTCAATACAAAATGGTGGCCATCATGTCTGTCTGGCATTCAGAGTGGGGAAAAGGCAATTCAATTACACATTTTGCAAAGATTACCATTAATATTCTAGCCAAGATGAGGAAATGGGTAGCCAAACCTAACCAGAGCAATACTATCTTTTCAGGAAAAGGGCCCTCTAAAAGGCAAAGAACAAGAAAGCAAGATAAAGGATTTACCCCAGCCCTGGTACACCACAATACCAACATGGAGGACACCTCCCAGGAACCTGACTCCCCTCATTTTGGTTACTAAGAACTTAGTCAAGTTACCCAAATTCTGAATAAAATCCAATTAATGCAAATGTGGAATATTCATATTCATCCTTCCTAGCATGTGACATAAAGCAACATTGCTACTGTGTGAAACATGACCTATTACTCAAGAATTAAAACCTCAGCTCCAACCAGCCCTGTTATAACTTCTGCAGCCCTCTTTGCACTACAAAAACGTACTTCCCGCAAGCAGCAAGAATCAACCTTGCCCACTTCGCTGTAAGAAACTGATCTATTTTCAAATATTTCCCTTATATTCCCTGGCCAGTTATTTTCTGAAGCATATATTTCACCTCCATTTTCAAACTTGCTTAAGAAAAACTAAAGTAGGCGTCCATGTTTTAATTTGGGGTGGGGAAGGGTTGGGATAAGAAGCCTTATTTTCAGGGATCTCCCTTGAAAACAGCTTTCCAAAACATAACGATTCCAAACAGAATCCCCACAACTCAAAATGTCATTACAAAGAGCATGCTTAAGGGAGAAGGGTTGGGAGGGGGTCTTCCTCCACTTAGGAGAGGGGGGCGAGGGGAGGAGAGTGGGGAGAAGATTCTTAAACAGTAGGAAAGGCAGTTAAACCCCCTTCCCAACGGCCCCAGCCCGTCCAACCGCCGCTTAGGCTAACTCGGACTCAGACCGTCCCGAAAGGTGGGCAAAAACCAGAGGTGTAGGAGCGCACCCAGTTCCGGCCACGGGGGAAGGAGTTGGCCGGGCTCTCCTCAGCGAACGTTGGAGCCGTTAGGGATGGTTTCAGCAACACCCACCCCTCGCTCACTGCCCCCAGGTCCGAGTCGCTGCAGACAGGGCTGGAAGGGCTGCGGTGGGTGACTGCCTTTCAGCGCCAGGAGGCTGAGGGCCGGGGGAAACGAGCACGAAATCTTCGGAGGTCTCTTCGTCTGACATTCCCCTACAAACACGGCCTCGCCCCGACCCCGTCCCCACCAGCACAGCCCAGGCCTCCCTGGGGAGCCCAGCGGCTGGGCCAGAAGAAGCTGGGTGTGTGCGCGTTCCGGAGCGCGGGCGGACAACGGGGCCCACCGCCGCCCGTCCCGCCCCCGCCGCCCCAAAAGTGTCCCCCAGACACTAACGCTCCCCACAACACATCCGCTCCGGGGCCGGACCCGCGGCTCCTCCCCGCCCCCAGCCAGCGATGGCCGCCCCCTTCTCGACCCCGGCCCGGGTGACACCTGGAGGCCCAGGGACCAGGCGGTGGAGGGGTGCCCTGGTCTGGAGGGTGGGGCGCCCAGGTGAGGGCCGCTCCGGGCCGACGCCGCCACCACACAAAGGACCAGGGGCTCCCGCCGCCATATTGAAAACTTTCCTCCTCGCACGACAACTCGCAAGTCCCCCACCCCCACCCCCACCCCATCACACACCCCCGCACCCCGGGAGCGGAGGCGAGGACCAGCCTGCTGAGCCTCGCCGGGCCCACAGTCCTCCCCTCCAGCCCGCGCCTCCGCTGGGCTCCGTGAGGGAACTCCCCCGCGACCACCCCCGCCTCCTGCCATCACTCCATCCGGAACCGAACCCGAATCCCCGGCCCCGGCCGCGCTCCCGGCCGCCTGAGCCCCGCGGCGACCCGGCCCTCCAGTGGCACCGCCAAAGCCCCCGGTTATCCCACGCTCCTTATCTCCGACCCTGGAAAAGCCGCCGTCTTCCTCCCCCAGCCTCAAAATGCAACCTTCTAGGCAGCCCCAAACTTGACCAGGCCGGAGGGGCGACAGGCTCCCCCACCCCCCGCGCCTTGGGCCTCCCAGGCCCCGCGCGTCCCCGCTCCCTCCCCCAGCCGCAAGCTGGATCCGGGGTGCTGGCGTGACTCACCGGCGGCGGCCGCACCTTACAGATCCCAGTCTGCTCGGCTATGGGCCGGATCTTGTGGATGAAAGCGAAGGGGTCCGCGAACTCTTCCCAGCTGGGCTCGAAGACCGGGCACTCGGGGGGAGGCAAGAACTCGCCCAGCGGGCCCGGGCCCCCGAGGGGCAGCGCCGGGCGCGGGCCCGGGGGCAGCGCGGTGGCCGGCTCCATCACCCCAAGCCGGGCAGGACCGAGAGCAGGGTGGGCTCTGGGACCGAGGCTGCGGGCTCCGCTCGGTCCGAGACCCGTGCAGACGCAGGTCGGGCCACAGCAAGTCCGAGTAGTACGGGCAACGGCAGCACCTTGGGCTTTTTCAGCCTCCGACGACGACGTCTCGCCGCAAGCCCACGCCGTGCGCCTCCGCCGCCACGGCGAGGAAAAAGAGTCCCACCCCTCCCCCACCCGCCCACCCTCCGTGCAGGGCTCCCCGCCCCGCCCCCGAATCGGGCGGGGCCGCGCCTTTCGCCTTGGATGGAGTTTAACTGAAACCTTAGGGTTTCAGTTGAGCCAACTTTTATTGACCACTTACTACGTATCAGAGTTCCGGCCCTGAAGAAGTTAAGTCTGGTAGAAAGGCTCAGTCCCATAAGCCAATCATTCAATAATGTCAGTACACAGTTGTGGGTGCAGGAAAACCCAGGAGGGGGTTTTGGAAAGAGTATTAGAAATGAAGAATTTTCCAGTAGAGATAACAGCTTGAACATACAAAGAGTATGTTCGTGAGAAGGCAGTAACAGTAATGATAATAATAATGTAACACTTTTGAGCACTTTCATATCCTAGGCACGGTTTTGTCGCATCATTAATCACACAACCCTATGAGGTAGGTACTCTTATTTCCACTTTACAAATAAGGAAAGTGAGGCATAGGTAGATTAAGCAATTTGCCAAAGTGCATATGGCTAATAAGTGATGGAGACTATTTATTCGGAGGTGGAGACGTTGCAGGGAAAACAGTCATCCACAGTCTATGACAAGGTCAGACTTGAGAGGGGCAAAAGAGTCTTGAAATAATCCAGACAAGAAGTTATAGGACCTAAATTAAGGCAGTGGTGCTGAGGATTATGAACAAGGGATGGAAAGGTAGGAAATAAAATTAGGACCTAGTGACAGATTGAGGAGGGAAGATGAGGTATTAAGATTCAGGTGACTGACGTAACTGCCTGAGTAGAAGCTAGCTTGTTGGCATTACTGGGACATTCACCCCAATTATTTACACAAGGCGAGTTTTTCAAGGGAAAAAGATACTGTGTTCATTTCTGGACACGTTGAGTTTGAGGTGTCTCTGGTACATACAGCTAGATACCCAACGGGGCATCCTTCAACAGGCTGAAGGGTATAAATTTGAAGAGGCGAGATCAGAATTGGAGATATAAATCTGGGAGCTATTTGCATACGGGTGATAGCCGCTGTTTAATGCTGTGTGTGAAGAAGCACTGTTCTGAGTCTTCACAACCCCCATATTGAGTAGGTACGATATTATCTTCATTTTGCAGAGCAGACAACGGAGGCAAAGAGAGGTTAACGAACGTACTTTAAGAGCTATGAACACTTTTGAGGCGCCTTTTTTTTGGCGGGGGTCGGGGGTGAGTGGGGGGTGCCCAGCCTCAGAAAAGAGAGGAAGCTCAAACAGTAGAACATCAACATTGAAATGACCTCTTTCATCCAGAAAGCAGCCAAATCTGTGCAAGGTCTGTTTGTCAAGATCTTAGTTCTGCTTTAAGATTCACCTAGTAGAAGGAAATCTCTTATCCTTGAGAAGTCTTCAGTTAAAAAGGGGGAAGGTCATGCGGGAGAAAGGAAAACCGCCTCCCCTTCAACAAACTTTTTCCCGGAGATACCTGGCCCGGAAAGAGTTCACAGTGGTCCTGGGAAAACGTAATCCTTAGCTCTCCAGGGCTTTGGGACTGGAGCCTTTCTTGTTCCCCATTGTAATGGAGAATCACGCTCAGGGGACAGCTAGCACACTATTAGAATTATCAGTGCAAGATAGATATGCGATGTGGCAAGTTATAATGGAATCTAGGTAGTGGGTAATAGAGGATTTTTCTGCAAATTTACTTTAACTTTACTGAACATTTGATAATTCCAAATAAAAAGTTGGGTAGAAGATGCCTCTTTGGTGGCCATTCTGTGCCTCTGAGGGTCTTGATGAAGATTGTCTTGTCATGTGCTTTCTCGGGAAAGCGTTGAGTACTTTCACCTTTAACGTTGGTAGCCTACAAGCCAGGTAGGCATAACTTTGAGAAAGATTCTAGACACATATGAGTTATGACTATTATTTAACCGAGGTACACGGGAAGTACAAGCCTAAGAAAATCTTTCCCAATTATCAGCCGCGTCCTACGATTCCCTCTCGCTCGCCAACTCTCAAGGTCTCCCAGTCCCGCTTCCTCCATTTCCGGTAGTGACCCCAAATGATGAGATTTTATTGCTCCCAGATCAGGCCGAAGCTGTCTGGCTTCCAACGGACCTGGTGTGACGTTAAGGGAGGGGGCGGTTGCCGGCGTCTTGAGGGGGAACCTAGGAACCAAGAAGACTCTCCCGGAAGGCAACCGCTCCCCCGCCCGCAGCAGACGCTCCCCATGCCCTTTATGATGTTTACATGGGCGGAGGGATCCCGTCCAGCTGACAGCCACACCGCGCCGGCCCTTCTTTTTTTAAAGAGCCTAGCCACGGGCGCTGATTGGCCTGCGACCGGGTGCGTCAGCCTCCGGGGGCGGGGCCGGGGCCGCATTGTCTCGTCTGGGGCAGGCTGTACACCCCAGAGGCCGGACCTGGGCAACCCCAGCCTGGAGGTGCCGGGCCGGAGCTCCCAGAGTGCTGGGAGCAAGGCCTGGGCGGGGTCAGGTTCGGGTTCCCAGGGCAAAGCGGGGCTGCAGCCATAGCGGCCGGAGCGGAACCCAGCCCAGCTCCGAGTGCCACGTCTCCAGGAACCCCCTCCTTACTCTAGGACAACACTCCGCCCCCGCCCGGGCCTCCGTCCCCCAAACCGCCCCCATTTGTGCAGCGCCAGATTCTTTGGACACATCCCTAGGTGTCTCCATCCTCATCTTGTCCATCCAGCTCCCACACCTCACGTCCCCAACCGGCTGCCCCCCCCCGCACTCCCCAGCCTGCGCCCCCAGATCAGCAGCCTCCTCCCCTAGATCCACCCGCCTGGTGATGAGGCGCTCCCTCCTTCCTTCCGGTAGCCGCGTAGGGAATACCACGCTCCGGGATTGCAAACTTGTGGGACGTACCCCTTTCCCTCCCCTTGGAGCCGTGCAACTGCCCTGGGACCGGTTCGGGGATGACGGGGGCAGGTCGGGCTCCCCAGCTGCCGGCGCTGCACGTAGCGCACGTGTAGGGCCCGCTCCCCACCCCCTCGCCGCCTCTGACAACTTTCCAGAGCTCCTGGTGTCGTCCGTGCGCCTCCCTTCCGCCCTGGCCTCCGGTCTCTGCCTTGCTCTTGCTGCCTCCCTTCTACACCATCCTTACCCTCCCAGCCCGGTGGATCCTCTCGTCTCCCCCAATCTCCAGGGCACTAGCTTTCCCTCGTCCTCTTCGCAGTTCATCTCAGCTCATCTCGCCAGTTCAATACCATCATCTCTCCTCACCACCTCTCCGTCGTACCCTGGAATGTTTGCTGTCAGATGTCCCCTGTGAAACCCACAAACCGTCGCGATTTGGCCTCCTTGTTTCATTTTGTGTATTCCCACAACGTCTTGTTACTGCCCCCTATTACAACACTTATAACTCAGTATTTGTCTTTTTTTCCAGCGGTGTCCCTGCACTCTCCCCATACTTGTTCCTCTCCCGCCAGATTGTAAGCCTCTAGAGGGAAGGAGTAATGTCTGTCTCCTTGGCACCAGGCACGCGGCAGACACTCCACAAATATTTGTTGAAGGGGAGGGTAAATGGCCTTGAGTTTCGCTGGCTCCGATTGGCTGAGGATGGAGTTTGGGCTGGACAAAGAGAAGAATCTGGTTGACCACATTAAGCAGGAAGAAGGCTCAGAACAGTGTTGAGGGAGCCTCCACAATAGGTGGGCACCATGGGTGAGATAAACCCATCCTCCCCAATTCCCTGCCCTGCTTAATTCCCGGGAACCAGCAACTCCTCCTATGCTATCAACTTCTCCTGAGCTGGTCTCTTATGGGGCACTTCTGCGCTCCCTATTCTGCCCTACCCACAGCTGTTGGGGCTGCCCTTGGGAAACAGCTCACAGCTTGGCAAGGTGCTCATTTCTGGGCTTCTGTCCCTGGGAAGCTGGGTCTGGGTCGTGGGAGCCACGTGGTAACTAATAAATACCTCTTTCTCCTCCCACCTGCTCTTCCTTTCCCGTCCTGGAACCACTTTTCTGCTGATTCAGCCCAAATGAGATCCAGGGTAACTGCACCCTCAGTGCTGGGCTTTGGTTTACTTGGGTGTGAGGCTCAAAGGGCTAGACCCTTGTCGGGTTCAGGCGCTGACAAGTGGGACATTCCCACGGTGCTGCCAGCCCTGCCCACAGGGATTGGGAGGGGCAGAGTTAGCCACACCAGGGCTTCGGGGCGTGTTTCTTCCCATTCCGGTTGGGCAACTTTAGAAGCCCTGGACTCCCAAGGAGCAATCCTGTGAGCTGCTTAGAGAAGCTGTGAGAATGAGAGGGAAATTCATGTTGCGGGTTCATCCTGCAGCAGCACCACCAGCATTTTCAATTTGGGTATCTGGGCTGAGGGGCCCCTTGCAGCATGCTCAATGGCCTTGGATAGCTGGAATATTTGGAATTGCCTGCATCTTGGATGAAAAACTTCCAATAGAATGAAAACTGCAGCCAGGTGCAGTGGTTCACGCCTGTAATCCCAGCACTTTGGGAGGCCGAGGTGGGTGGATCACCTGAGGTCAGGAGTTCGAGACCAGTCTGGCCAACATGGTGAAACCCTGTCTCTACTAAACATACAAAACTTAGCTTGGCGTGTTGGCACATGCCTGTAATCCCAGCTACTTGGGAGGCTGAGGCAGGAGAATTGCTTGAACCTGGAAGGTGAAGGTTGCCATGGCCTGAGATTGCACCATTGCACTCCAGCCTGGGTGACAAGAACAAAACTCTGTAAAGGAAGGAAGGAAGAAGAGAAGGAGGGAGGGAGGGAGAGAGGGAAGGAAGGGAAAGAAACCTGCTTCAACAGGATGTCAGAACTTTTACAGACCACCACTGTAAATCCCCATTTGAAACTGGGAATTTGGAATTCCATGTTCAGCCAAATCATGCTGAGTGCCCAGCCCAGGAGCTGACACAGTAAATACTACAGGCAAATTCCCTTTTTCCTCCTTCCTGGCAGAAATCAGGGATATGGGAACCACTAGAAATACTGTAGTAACGTGAATAAGATGGGGCTGTTAGCTGGGAGTAAATCATAGTCTATTGAGCACATCAGCCCTGTGAAATGAGTGGTATTAGTGTTACCATTTTTCAGATGGAGAAACTGAGACTCAGAAAGGTTAATTAGCCAAAAATCACACAGACAGTAATAACAGGGCTAGGAACCAAATATTCATTCTAGTGCCTACCTGTGATCTTCCCAAAACACCAAGCTGACTTTTCTAAAGCTAAGGAAAGAGGACACAGAAGCCTCATCTCAGATATCACCACCAGCTGCCCCTTAATCTGCCAACATCGATCCATTCTTTCCCCTCTAGACTACAATGGCTTCAAACTTTGACTAATCTCCAGTATTTTTGTTTACATAGCAAGAGCAAAAACAGTTTTACAAAATAATATTACCTTTATATAGTGATGTATTTACTTATGCTGGTTGAAACTCATTAAGTTGTGACCTATAACAGATTGTGACCCTCAGTTTGAAAAAAATACTGCTTCAAGATTAGTTTTTTCTTCCCATTTAGGCAGATTTCAAGAAGATATACACAGACACACACCGAGGGAAGGCCACGTGAATATATTGGAAGACAATGGCCATCTGCAAGCCAAGGAGAGGTCCTCAGAAAAAATGCCATGCTGGCCAGACACTGTGGCTCACACCTGTAATCCCAGCACTTTGGAAGACCAAGGCAGGCCAATCACCTGAGGTCAAGAGTTCAAGACCAGCCTGGCCAATATGGTGAAACCCCATCTCTAATAAAAATACAAAAATTAGCCAGGTGTGGTGGTGCATGCCTGTAATCCCAGCTATTCCAGAGGCTGAGGGCAAGAGAATCCCTTGAACCCGGGAGGCAGAGGCTGCAGTGAGCAGATATCCCACCACTGCCCTCCACCCTGGGTGTTAAGAGTGAGACTCCTTTAAAAAAAAAAAAAAAAATGCCCTGCTGACACCTTGATCTTGAACTTCTAAACCCTCAGAATTGTGAGAAAATAAATTTCTGTTGTTTAAGCCAATTCCTTAAAATAAATCAGTCTCTCTCTTTCTCTCTCTCTTTCTGTGTACACATATACATATACACATCTAATTGGTTCTGCTTCTCTGGAGAACACTGATTAATACAACCTAATGGTGAGTTTTCCCTATGCATACCCATCTAATCTTGAGGCTGGGGCACATGGCTCACACCTGTAATCCCAGCACTTTGGGAAACTGAAGTGGGCAGATTGCTTGAGGCCAGGAGTTCCAGGCCAGCCTGGGCAACATAGGAAGACCCCCAACCCCATCTCTACAAAAAAGAAAAAAAAGACCAGGCACAGTGGTTCACACCTGTAATCCAGCACTTTGGGAGGTCAAGGCGGGTGGATCACAAGGTCAGGAAATCAAGACCATCCTGGCCAACATGGTGAATCCTTGACTCTACTAAAAATACAAAAATTAGCCAGGTTTGGTGGCGGGCGCCTATAATCCCAGCTACCTGGGAGGCTGAGAATTGCTTAAACCTGGGAGGCGGAGGCTGCAGTGAACTGAGATAACATCACTGCACTCCAGCCTGGGCAAGAGTGAGCCTCTATCTCAAAAATTAAAATAAAAGAAATAGGTGTGGTAGCACACACCTGTGGTTCTAGGTACTTGGGAGGCTGAGGTGGGAGTTCAAGGCTGCAGTGAGCTATGATTGTGCCACTGCATTCCAACCTGGGCAACAAAGCAAGACTCCATCTCTAAAAAATAAAAATAATCTTAATTTCAGCCACTCCCCCTATATTCCCCATGAACACTGGAATTCCCCCAAAATATTGTCTACATCATATACAAAATCAATAATTATGTCTTCTCTCTTCCATGTCTCTCACCATTTCTTTCTTTCACTGGTCTGCATCATTATTTTATTTATTTATTTATTTAGAGACAGAGTCTCCCTCTGTCTTCCAGGCTGGAGGGCATTGGCTCGATCTCACTGCAACCTCTGCCTCCCAGGTTCAAGCGATCCTCCTGTGTCAGCCTCCTGAGTAGCTGGGACTACAGGCACATGCCACCACGCCTAGTTAATTTTCATATTTTTAGTAGAGATGGGATTTTGCCATGTTGGCCAGGCTGGTCTCAAACTCCTGACTCAGCCTCCCAAAGTGCTGGAATTACAGGTGTGAGCCACTGCGCCCGGCACACTTTCCTTCTGTCTCTACCCACAGCCCTTCAACCTCAGGGGTCCCTTTGTGCCTTATCTTTATAGTACCTTATGCTAAACAGGTGCCACATGTAAGACCAACAGCTAACATAGTCTTCACATCTCTCAAGACCTGAGTGAGAACAGGAGTTAAAAACTCAAATGGCTGTGTAGAAGCCAGGCAGGTACGTGGGGAAGGTGAGCAAAGTGGAGTCTGTGGAGAGGTGAGGATGCAAGTCCAGCTACTGTGGACCATCACTCCTCGAACCAGGGTTGCAGTAAGTTTCTATTTTTCAAGAGGAGCCAGTTATTTAGGCTTTTATATAAGCTCTCCCAGCCTTTTTTTTTTTTTTAACGCTTCTTTTATTTCTTATTTTTCTTCATAACATTCTTGGAGTTTTTTTTTTTTTTTTTGAGAAAGGGTCTCCCTCTGTCACCCAGGCTGGAGTGCAGTGGCATGATCATGTCTCACTGTAACCTCCACCTCCCAGGCTCAAACAATTCTCCTACCTTGGCCTTCCAAGCAGCTGGGATTACAGGCATGTGCTACCATGCCTGTCTAATCTTTGCCTTTTTAGTAGAGTTGGGGTTTTGCCATGTTGGCCAGACTGGTCTTGAACTCCTGGCCTCAAGTGATCTGTGCACCTCGGCCTCCCAAAGTGCTGGGATTACAGGCGTGAGCCACCACACCTGTCCAGCTCTCCCAATTCTTAAATGTTCAATCTTTCATCAGATTTTTTTTTTTTTGAGACAGTCTCACTCTGTCGCCATATTAGAGTGATTCTCCTGCCTCAGCCTCCTGAGTAACTGGGACTACAGGCGTGTGCCACCACATCAGGCTAATTTTCATATTTTTAGTAGAGATAGGGTTTCACCATGTTGGCCATGATGGTCTTGAACTCTTGACCTCATGATCCACCCACCTGGGCCTCCCAAAGTGCTGGGATTACAGCCATGAGCCACTGCACCCAGCCCTTTCCTCAGATTTTTAAGAAACTGTGGGGGCCAATCACACATGCCTGTGGCCTCACCCCTTCTCCACCTGCCTGAAGAGACTAGTGGGGTGATGAGATTCTTGCCCTTCAGAAGCAACAATGGTTGAAGGGAGCATTAGCTAAGCCACCCATAGAGAAATGCTGGAATGGAGAGCTCCTGCCCCATCCCTACCCTGTGGGTCTAGTTCATGCCCTTAGGCTTAAAGGAGAACTCTGACTTCCAGCGAAGTGCAGAGCCCACTCCTAGAACACACACTGGCCACAGGCACACTGTCGTGGACGGCCGCTCCTAACTGCAATGTGGATGAGGAACCTGGGTGGCTGTCAGGGCTTTTTAATATTTATTTCTCCTTCTCTATTTTTTGCCTTCTCTAAATCTTTTAGAAAAGTGGGAATCAGGTGGCAAGACACAGAAAGGTTCTCAGAGTGTTGTTTATCTTTGTGAGAATCTAAAAGAAAAAAATTGAGATGCCGGTTTGGGAATAAGTGAAGATGGACCCTTCCGGCATGATGGGAAAACAAGCAGTGCTGGTCTCCATGGTTGAAAATGGTAAATGGTAGTAATTTCTTACAGAAAAGACTTTTTTTTTTTTTTTTTTTTTGAGGCAGTTTCGCTCTTGCTGCCCAGGCCGGAGTGCAATGGCACGATCTCAGCTCACTGCAAGCACCATCTCCCAGGTTCAAGCTATTCTCCTGCCTCAGCCTCCTGAATAGCTGGGATTATAGGCATGCGCCACCACGCCTGGCCAATTTTTTTATATTTTTAATAGAGACGGGGTTTCTCTGTGTTGGTCAGGCTGGTCTTGAACTCCCAACCTCGGGTGATCTGCACACCTCAAAGTGCTGGGATTCCAGGCGTGAGTGACTGCACCCAGCCAAAAGCTAACAATTATTGAGTGCTTGCTATATGCCAAGTATGTTTATGTGAATAGTCTCTTTTTAAAAAAATAATAACAATTCCTTAGGTACTATCTTGGGATATGGATTTAAAAAAAAAGAAAAATAGTAACAATTTATATAGGATGATCTCTTTTGATTCTCATAAGAACTCTTGACAGCAGCCACCATTTATCCTATTTATTTACAGTTAGCCCAGCCCTGTCCTGGGTAGCCATTATTTTCATCTCCATTTTATAGATGAGGATCTGGGGTTCAGAGAGGCTGAGTCACTTGCCCAAGGTCACATGGACAAGTCTTGCAGAACGAGATTCCAGCTCTGGCTGTCTGAGTCCCACTGCCCGAGCACTTAACCATCACCCATATACTTCCCTTCTCTGGAGTAATGCCCAGTCGCCCTGACACAGTTGTGCCCCTAGCACCTAGCATAGTGTTTGTTGGAGAAAAATGACCATTCACCATTAGCATGTAATCCCTATAATTGGAGAGTTAATAAATACTTGTTGAGCATGTTTTCTGGTGGATCAGGTTTTAAGCAAAGTGCTGTGGATACAGCACTGAATCAAACAAAGCCCCTGCCCTTTAAGGACTTATATTTTAATCTAGTGGATGGAGACAGACAGTAAACACACACACAAAGAAGTAAATTAGCTTCTGGTAGAAATAAATGCTGAGAGGCTGGGCATGGTGGCTCATGCCTATAATTCCAGCACTTTGGGAGGCCAAGGAGGGCGGATCACCTGAGGTTAGGAGTTTGAGACCATCTTGGCCAACATGGTGAAACACCATCTCTACTAAAAATACAAAAATTAGCCAGGCGTAGTGATGCACGCCTGTAATCCCAGTTACTCAGGAGGCTGAGGCAGGAGAGTTGCTTGAACCCGGGAGGTGGAGGTTGCAGTGAGTTGAGATTGCGCCACTGTAGTCTAGCCTGGGCAACAGAATGATACTCCATTTCAAAAAAAGAAAAGAAAAGAAAAGAAACCACAAAACCGTAGGGAGGAAATAATTTGGGAGGTAGGAGGAATCTGTAGTTTTATTTTGGTTCTGTTAAAGTTGAGATAACTTATCATCCAATTGGAGATGTTGAATAGTCTGGTAATCTGGAGCTCAGGATAGGGAGCAAGACAAGAATCAGGGCTAGAGGGCTACGAGGTGGCTCCGAAGGCCAGGCCAAGGCGGGCTGATCACCTGAGGTCAGTTCAAGACCAGCCTGACCAACATGGAGAAACCCCATCTCTACAAAAAATGCAAAGTTAGCTGGGCGTGGTGGCTCATGCCTGTAATCCCAGCTACTCTAGAGGCTAAGGCAGGAGAATCGCTTGAACCTGGGAGGTGGAGGTTGCGGTGAGGCGAGATGGCGCCATTGCACTCCAGCCTGGGCGACAAGATTGAGACTCCATCTCAACAACAAAAAAGAATCAGGACTAGAGATAAGATTTGGGGGTTATCTGATACATACATACACACATTCATTCACCTATGTGCATCTGTGTGTGTGTGTGTGTGTGTGTGTGTGTGTGTGTGTGTGTAATTTAAAGCCATGGGGCTGGGATAAAATCCCCCAGGGAAAGTGTGTAGGAAGAAAAGAGAGCCCTACCACACTCCTACATCTACAGCACACTCCTACATCTCCAGGTTGGAAAGAGAATGAGCCAGGAAAGGAAATTGAGAGGGAGCCATCAGTGTGGCAAGAGAGATATGCCAGAGCAGAAAGTCTTTCACGGAGGTGACAACAGTCAACCCAATCGAAGTTGCAGAGCGGTTGAGTAAGATGAGGAAAGAGAATGTGAAATGAAGTGGGGCTAGTTAACAACGAAGCACTTTCAAGGGCCTTTGCCGTGTGCAGTTGTAGAGAAATCACACAGAACTAGAAGAGAACACAAATTCAGGGAGGCATTTTGCTTTTTGCCTTTCTTCCCACCCACTGGGAGATAATAAAGCTCCTTTTCCTAGTGATGAGAATCATCCAGTAGAAGGGGAGAAACAGATCATGCAGAAGAGAAAGAGCATAACTGCAGGGGTGAAGAACTTGGGAAGGCCAAAGGAAGCAGGAGTCAGAACCTAAGCATCAGTGGAACCAACAGGAGGGAAGGAAAGAATGCAGGAGAGAGGTAAGGAAGTAGGGACATGGTGGGGTGGGGAGGGGAGTGCTCAGTATCTAAAGAGATACTGATGCTGGGCTTTAGGATGAAGGAGGAGTCATAGCTCCCACTGATGAAGCACACACTGGTCACATGTAAGTCCTGCACATGCGTTCCTCTGACAATGGGGTGTAGGTGGGTAGGACACAACAGTAACATCACAGAGAGAGCTTAGTTCAAGGGTAGAAAGCTGGGGAGACCTCTGTTTGCTATGCCTGGCCTCACCCTCTGTTCATTAGTCCTAGAGTGACTGGTCCTTATCACCCCAGCTCCCTTTTTTTTCCCTCTGTCTCCTGCCTCTTCCAGAAGTCTGTCAAACTCAAGAGAGCTCATTGAGAGCAGTCTTCCCTCTGTGACTGGGAAACTACACGGGAGGTACAAAAAGGGAGCAGAGCTATACCTGTGGTGGTGAAACCCTTTAACTGCAATTAGAACATTATTCCCTGCCTAAAACCTTTTTTTATTTTTATTTCTTTTGAGAGAGAGAGAGAGACAGAGAGGTTTTCATTGTTGCCTAGGCTGGATGGAGTGCAGTGGCATGATCTCAGCTCACTGCAGCCTCGGCGATCTTCCCACCTCAACCTCCTGAGTAGCTGGAACTTCAGCCATGTTGCCATCATGCCTGGCTAATTTTACTTTTCGTAGAGATGGGGTCTCCCTATGTTGCCCAGGCTGGTCTCCAACTCCTGGCCTCAAGTGATCCTCCTACTCTGGCCTCCCGAAATGCTGGGATTACAGGCCTGAGTGCCTAAACACTTCCACTGGGTGATTTTTATCCCAGTCCCACCTTGCCTGGCCCTAAAGCCCACCCCTCCTTTTTTCTTTCCTGAGGCAGAGTCTCGCTCTGTTGCCCAGGCTAGAGTACAGTGGCACAATCTTGGCTCACTGCAACCTCTGCCTCCCAAGTTCAAGTTTCTCCTGCCTCTCCTGATTCTCCTGCCTCAGCCTCCCGAGTAGCTGGGACTACAGGTACATGCCACCATGACTGGCTAAATTTTGTATTTTTAGAAGAGAAGGGGTTTCACCATATTGGCCAAACTGGTCTTGAACTCCTAACCTCAGGTGATCCACCCACCTTGGCCTCCCAACACTCCCTGTAGTGCTGGGACTCAGGCATGAGCCATGTTTGGCCCCTAAAGCCCTTTTGTTCAGTGTGTGTGTGTGTATATATATGTATTTATGGTCTAGAGAAGAGAGGTCTATTTTTTTTTTTTACATGAAGAGGTTTGTATGTTAATCACCCATGGGACTAAAAGTCTTTGTTTAAGGAAGTCAAGTGAGAAAAGTTTAATCTGTAAAAACTTAACTACTATAAGATTTATTTTTGCAGGGCGTGGTGGCTCACACCTGTAATCCAAGCACTTTAGAGACCAAGGCGGGAGGATCACCTGAGGTCAGGAGTTCAAGACCAGCCTGACCAACATGGTGAAGCCCCGTCTTTAAAAAAAAAAAAAGATTTATTTTTATGTTTTAATGATTTAATTATTTAATTATTTAATGATTAATTTAATAATTAAATGATTTAATTATTTAAAAAATAAATGCACATAAGATTTATTTTTTAGCCTTGCATGGGGGCTCACGCCTATAATCCCAGCACTTTGGGAGGCCAAGGCGGACAGATCACCTGACGTCAGGAGTTAGAGATCAGCCTGACCAACATGGAGAAATCCCATCTCTACTAAAAATACAAAAAAATTGGCCAGTCGTTGTGGCACATGCCTGTAGTCCCAGCTACTTGGGAGGCTGAGGCAGGAGAATCTCTCCAACCCGGGAGACGGAGGTTGCAGTGAGCTGAGATTGTCCCATTGCACTCCAGCCTGGGCAACAAGAGTGAAATTCTGCCTAAAAAATAAAGAAGGTTTATTTATTTCCTCATCCCTGTGATTACCTGGAGATATAAGTATTATTGGTTTTGTTTTGTTTTGTTCGAAATAGAGATGGAGGTCTCCCTATGTTGCCTAGGCTGGTCTTAGAACTCCTGGGCTCAAGAGATCCTCCTGCCTCAGCCTCCCAAAGAGCGGGGATTCCAGACGTGAGCCACTATGCCCAGCCTACTTTTATAACTCATCGCAAAGCGAAGTGACTAAGGGAGAGAAGTATGTTAACCTCTACCAAAATACTACAGTCGAAGGCATCCCTGGAAATGGGGGAGATTAGAGAATAGTATGGCCTCCGGAGCACAGAAATCACTGACTACAGCTTTTCTTTTGTGTACTGATCACACAGGGAAAGAATCAAGAAGAGGTGAGATGGCATATTAAAGCCTTTCCTCTGATAATCTCAAAGCAATCAGAGAAACACATCTCACCAGAGAAAAGACACTCACAGAGGAAGAGAGCAGCATACAAGCACTTCTGAGGCTGAGCCAGCCTGAATTCCAATAAACCAACACACAGGAAAGGATTTTTTTTTTTCACTCTAAGTTAACAGAATCATGTTCTAATCAAGGTCTGTGAATAAGATTAAAGACTGGAATAAGAGGAAGAGGGTGGCGGCAGAAAAAAAAGACTAGAATAAATTAAGGATACTCTTTATTAAAAAAGTGACAAAGACAGCAATTTGGCATAGCACTTAGCAACACTCAGGGTTAGTTGTTTTAATAGCTTGATTTTTGTTTTAAAAAGTATGGGAGGCAGGGTGTGGTGGCTCATGCCTGTAATCCTAGCACTTTCAGAGGCTGAGACAGGATCATGTAAGCCAGGAGTTCAAGATGAGCCTGGGCAACACAGGGAGAGCCTATCTCTTAAAAAAAAAAAAAAAAAAAACCAGTTAGCTGGTGGTGTAGTACATCTGTGGTCCCAGCTACTTGGGAGGCTGAGGTGGGAGGATCGTTGTTTGAACCAGAGAGGTCAAGGCTGAAGTGAGTCATGATCATGCCACTGCACTGCAGTCTGGGCAACAGAGCGAGACCTTGTCTCAAAAATAAAAAGTGGGGGTAAGGAGAGTACAATGGCCATCTGTTTACTCAGATAAACTGTATCACTAAAGCCTCAGCCAACCCTCCCTCATCATTTTGAAATTGAATCACTAAGGATATGAAGTGAATGCAACCAATATTATCACAGGACAAGTGACCTTCCTTCTTTAGGCAAGGAATAGGCTCTATTGTATCAGGTTCGTAGATCAGATAAAAGGATGTGCTCGGATTCGGTGGCTCATGCCTAGCACTTTGGGAGGCCGAGGTGGGTGGATCACTTGAGGTCAGGAGCTTGAGACCAGCCTGGCCAACATGGTGAAACACCATCTCTGCCAAAAATACAAAAATTAGCCAGGCACAGTAGCACGTGCTTGTAATCCCAGCTACTCAGGAGGCTTAGGCAGGAGAATCACTTGAACCTGGGAGGTGGAGGCTGTAGTGGGCCGAAATCTAGGAAATAAGTTAACAATGAGGAAAGACAGAATATGGGGGCAGGCAGGGGGTGGTTAATACGAGCGGGGAAGCCTTCCAGAGGACGGAAGGGAGGTTCTAGGCATGGGTGGGAAGAAGCGAGTCCTCAAGCTGTACATGCTGACTTCTTGCTATAGGAACCGTATCCGGGCGCAGACGCAATGCGGTGTTCCATCAGGAAATGCTTCCTACTCTCAGTGGGCATTGTATTCCTGTGGCTCTTCATCATTTTGAAAATCCCCAAGGAAACTGAAGACGATCAAAATGTGATGACTATCAAAGGCCAAGCAGCAAGTCTTGAACTTGCTCAGTTTGGGAACTGGGAATATAGGGTGGAAATGGTGTGGACTGGCAGATTCTTGAAAGTCCCTGGGCTTTCCTTCCTCCTGTACCTTTTCACCTGAGAGCAGGAAGCTCCAAAGGGAATGGGGGTATGGAACCAGGTCTATTAGTTCTCCATATTAGTTAAGACAAAGAAGACAGCAGATACTGCTTGAGCCCTGGATATTTTAGCCAATGGCCAAGCATCCTGAGAATGTGCTGGGCTCACTCTAGGGAAAATGGTTCACTCCATTCTTTCCCCAGAAAAGCTTATGGGAAGCCACTGGGGTGTAAACTGTTCTTTTTATGAAACGATATATATGTTTGTCCTTGTCACTGCCCCAGGAGGCCAGTTATAACAGCAGGAAGGACCCAAGACCACTAGAAGACTGGCAGAGCCTCACCTTCAAATATATGGAAAAAATCCAGAAGAGAAGAAAGAGTGAGTACCAACAAGAGGAAGAATTCAGTACCCCAGGGGAAGTAGGGACAGAGAGAGAGATCAGCCAGATAGGAAGGAAAGTAGAAGAGGGAAGAAGGAAGACAGATTTGTGCCTAGGAATAGTAGATTCTGGCAGACAATTTTCTCCTCCTTCCCCAAGGCAATATTTACATATCAGCAATATGAGGAGGAAGGAGAAAAAAGTTAGTTAGCTACCACTGTTCTTTTTTCCCTTCTTGGCAAGTTACTAAAGTTAATTGCTATAAGAAGGTGGACTCACTTGACTAGAGAACATTTGGATTAGCGGGGGTCTTAGAGTCACATAGTCCAACTCCCCCAGTTTATGGATCAGGAACTAAACTCAGAGCTGAAGGGATTTGCTCAAGATCACAAAATCAGCAGAACTGGGACAAAAACTCTGGGCTCCTGACTTCTTTTTTTTGAGACGGAGTTTCGCTAGTTACCCAGGCTGGAGTGCAATGGCTCGATCTCAGCTCACCGCAACCTCCACCTCCTGGGTTCAAGCAATTCTCCTGCCTCAGCCTCCCGAGTAGCTGGGATTACAGGCACGCACCACCATGCCCAGCTAATATTTTTGAATATTTAGTAGAGACGGGGTTTCATCATGTTGACCAGGATGGTCTCGATCTCTTGACCTCGTGATCCCACACACCTCGGCCTCCCAAAGTGCTGGAATTATAGGTGTGAGCCACCGCACCTGGCCTGGGTTCCTGACTTCTAAGGGACGTCCTTTTTCTTTTTTTTTTTTTTTGAGACAGAGTTTTGCTCTTGTTGCCCAGGCTGGAGTGCAATGGTGTGATCTCAGCTCACCACAACCTCTGCCTCCTAGGTTCAAGCTATTCTCCTGCCTCAGCCTCCCGAGTAGCTGGGATTACAGGTGTGTGCCACCACACCTGGCTAATTTTGTATTTTTAGTAGAGACGGGGTTTCTCCATGTTGGTGAGGCTGGTCTTGAACTCCTGACTTTAAGCAATCCTCCCATCTTGACCTCCCAAACTGCTGGGATTACAGGTGTGAGCCACCACTCCCAGCTGGGAAGTCCTTTTCCTAATATACCTTCTTCAAAGGACAGCTTTGGGAAGATGACAACAATTAACAGTAATATAATTGACAACAATTATAATGACTATAATAGCCAATATTTATTGAGCCCCTAAACCATACACTACAAAGTTCTAGGCTCAAAGAAGACTCAGCAGAACCCACAGAGACTCAGCATCACCTAGCTTAGTACTTCTCAAACTTTATTGTGCATGCAAGTTACCTGGTGATATTGTGAAAATGCAGCTTCTGATTAAATCTGAGGTAGGGGTCAAGATTCTGTATTTGTAATGAGCTTACAGAGGAGCCTGATGTTGCTGGACTAAGGACTACACTTGGAGTAGCAAGGATGCAAGCATCCCCTCTGCCAAAGGGAAGAACAGGTGGGAAATGAGAGGGAAGAAAGGAAGAGTGAAGGTCCCACATAGCATCCCAACCCCTAACCCTTCTGACAACCGTCACTATTCCTGTACACTGACAGTCGCCCCAATTTTACCTCTCCTTAGGATGGCTGACGGTGGGGATCTCCTCAGTGCAGCAAGGAGATGGAAGCAGCCTCTTGTACACACTGGTCTCCCTGTTCCGTGTTTCTTCTAAGGCTGAGCAGAAACGTCTCATGGTGCTGGTCCACCTGGCAGATTCTGACATCACCTGGCTCAGAGAAATTGTTGCCCATATTTCAAGCCTCTTCAGCCCACAGATCTCGGAAGGGCAGTTGCTACTGATCCATGCTCCATCCGATGCCTACCCGACTGTGGACAGCGTCAGGGATGAGGCCTTTCTTGGAGAATTCTACTCCAAGCAGAACATAGATCACGCCTTCCTCATGAACTTTGCCACAAAGTTCTCTGATTACTTCCTGTTAATAGAGGACAATGTCTTTATTGCCCCCAACTTTGTCACCCACATTTACTCGAGGGTGGCCACCATGAAGTCCAACTCATGGGTGCTACTGGAGTTCTCCAATATGGGCTTCCTTGGCAAACTCTTCCACAGCAGGGACCTCCCACTCCTGGCCCATTTCCTCCTCCTCTTCTACAAGGAGAAACTCCTTGACAGCCTGATTTCTCATTTCCGTACCCTCCTGGTCCAGGAAAGCCCAATCCTCTGCAGATCTTTCCTCTTCTACCGCAGGGTCTCCTATGCTGCCTTTGATCACAAGCAGAAGGCCACAGGACTTCGGAAAAAGAACACGATTGGTCCCAATAACCCGCCTGCAGCTGTCTTCACTGATATGCAGGTTTCCAATGTGCACTTCCCCTGGGAGGCCTACACTCTGGATGAGTCATTCTTTTGGACACACAACATTAGTATAGGAAACCACCTGACAGTGGTTCTGAACCATCCAGCAAACCTGAGCAGGCTGCAAGTGATGACGGGCTCCATTGTGGATGGGAGGTACGCCCTGGAAAAGGGGCAGGTGGAGCTGGGCTACGAACTTGAGGGGATGCTTCAGCACTGCACCAGCTTCACCTTGCTGGGACATCTTCTGGAGGGGCAGATGGATCAGCAGATACTTCTGAAAGGTATGGGGTACCACATGAGCTGTGTGAGGCTGGTGGTGAAAGCTGGTCAGGCTGGGGGACTTATAATCAGGCATATCTACCTCTGGGAGAAAAATGCCAATTAGCAGCAAGTGGATCAATGCTGAAGACAAATCAGTAGGAGGGATGAAAATTAAAATCTTAAAGCCATTTTATTCTAGCCTATATGAGTGGCATAGGGGAGACACAAGGGAATTAAGGGCCAAGAGAGAGGACTGTCAAGTCTTTTGGTGCCGCCAAGATGTCAGGAGACTTGTCGCTTCCTTTCAACTCAAACAACTCACATAGAATATCTTTTGCTGGGGCAGATATAGCTTATTCAAATTTAGGAAGAGTTGTTGGTCACTCCCAAAATCTTCAGATACCTGCGATGCTAGATCAGCCCAAATCAAGGCATCTGTGTGTATGTGTATGTGCGCAAGTGGATGCACATCTATGTTCACACACAGGCAGAGGTGGGGGTGAGGTATGTGGTCATAGGAAGGCAGGCAGGAAAACCACAGCCGAATCCCTAGAACTGACATCATAAAAAGCCACAAAAGGGACTCTCGTTAGAAGTGGAAATCTTGGCCGGGCATGGTGGCTCACACCTGTAATCCCAGCACTTTGGAAGGCCAAGATGGGAGGATCACCCGAGGTCAGGAGTTTGAGACCAGCCTGGCTAACATGGTGAAACTCTGTTTCTACTAAAAATACAAAAAAAAAAATTAGCCAGGCATGGTGGCATGTGCTTGTAATCCCCGCTACTTGGGAGGCTGAGACAGGAGAATTGCTTGAACCCAGGAGGGGTGGAAGTTGCAGTGAGCTGAGATTGCACTTCAGTCTCAAAAAAAAAAAAAAAAAAATCTCAGAAGTGCAAGAAAGTAGCAGATGGACATATAACAATAAAACAAATCCCTTAGCTCTATCCTTTAAGCTGTTTCATAGTGCCAATCTAGTTCCCTCTTTTCCTCACCGACAAACTTGGACACAAATAGATTGTAACTAGACTGGGTGTGGTGGTTCGTGCCTGTAATTCTAGCCTCTCTTAGGAGACTGAAGTAGGAGGATATCTTGAGGCCAGAAGTTCAAGACCAACATAGGCAACATGGCAAAACCCTGTCTCCACAAAAAATTAAAAAGTTAGCTGGTTATGGTGGCATGTGCCTATGGTCCCAGCTACCCAGGAGGCTGAGGCAGGAGGATCACTTGAGCCCAGGAGGTCGAGCCTACTGTGAACCATGATCATGCCATTGCACTCCAGCCTGGGCAAGAGTGAGACCCTGTTTCAGAAAAAAAAGAAAGTTTGTAACTAAAACTTTACTCTCTCATCAGCAATTCACTCCTTAACCCTGGTTTCTGCATCCATAATGCTACTGAAACTCTTCCCTGTTTGTCATGATGAGAATAGTCAAAACCCAGTGACTTTTTCAGCTCTCATTTTAAGACCTAGTCTTAAAAAAAAAAGAAAAAGTTAAATTAAAAAAAAAAAAGAATTAATTTGGACTCCTACCTCACATCATATAAAAAATTAACATATAAAAGTATTATAGTCCTAAATCTAAGAGTTAAAACTATAAAATTCTTAGATGAAAACAAAAATATCAATCATGATCTTGGATTAGGCAAGTTTCTTAGACATAACACCAAAACACAAGCATTCAAAGAATAGATAAATTAGACTTCAACAAATTATTATTATTATTTTGAGACAGAATCTTGCTTGTCACCCAGGCTGGAGTGCAGTGACACAATCTTGGCTCACTGCAACCTCCACCTTCCGGGTTCAAGCGATTCTCCTGCCTCAGCCTCCTGAGTAGTTGGGACTATAGGTGCATGCCACCAGGCCTGGCTAATTTTTTTGGATTTTTAGTAGAGATGGAGTTTCACTGTGTTATCCAGGGTGGTCTCATCTCCTGACCTCAGATCCACCCGCCTCAGCCTCCCAAAGTGCTGGGATTACAGGCATGAGCCATCGTGCCCAGCCAACAAATTAAAATTTTTTTGTGTGCTTCACAGGATACTTTTCACTAAAGTGAAAAGACAATCCACAGAATGGAAAAAAAATATCTGCAAATCATTCATCTGCAAATCTACAGAAAAATTCTTACAACTCAATGATAAAAAGACAACCCACTTTAAAAACAGGCTAAGGGATTTCTCCAAAGACAACATATCAGTGGTCAATAAGCACATGAAAAGATTCCTTTTCTTCTTCTTCTTCTTCTCTTTTTTAAATAAAGACAGGGTTTCACCATGTTGGTCAGGTTGGTCTTGAACTCCCGACCTCAGGTGATCTGCCCACCTTGCCCTCCAAAGTGCTTGGATTACAGGTGTGAGCCACCACACCTGGCCAAGATTTCATCATCAGTCATTAGGGAAATGCAAATCAAAACCACAATGAAATACCACTTCACACCCACAAGGATGTCTATAATTTTGTGGGGTTTTTTTGAGATGAGTCTCTCACGTCACCTGGGCTGGAGTGCAATGGTGCAATCTTGGCTCACTGCAACCTCTACCTCCCGGGTTCAAGTGATTCTCCTGCCTCAGCCTCCCAAGTAGCTGGGATTATAGGCATCTGCCACCATGCCCAGCTAATTTTTTTGTATTTTTAGCAGAGATGGGGTTTCACTATGTTGGCCAGGCTGGTCTTGAACTCCTGACCAGCTATAATTTTTTTTTAAAGGAAAATAAATGTTGTCTAGGATGTGGAGAAATTAGAACCCTCATATATGCTGGTGGGGTTGTAAAATGATACAACCACTTTGGAAAAGTGTTTAGCAGTTCTTCAAAATGTTAAAGTTGCCATATTTTCAAGCAATTCCACTCCTAGGTACATACTCAAGAGAATGAAAACATATATTCACACAAAGGCTTATACATGAATGTTCACAGGGGCATTATTATTAACAAAGCATGGTAACAGTCTACGTGTCCACCAACTGATGATCAGGTAAGGAAAACATAGCACATACATACAGTGAAATAAATCAGCAATAAGAAAGAATGAAACAGACACATGTATGAATCTTAAAAACATTCTGCTACATGAAAGAAACCAGTCACAAAAGGCTACATATTGTATGATTCATTTATATGAATCCAGAATACACAAATCCATAGCAACAGAAAGTGGATTGGTGGCCAGGGGCTGGGGAAGGGGGAATGGGAAATGACTGCTAACAGGTACAGGGTTTCTTTTGGGAATGATCATAATGTTCTGAAATTGATTGTGGTGATGGTTGCGCCACTCTGTTAATACACTAAAAACCATTAAATTGTGTACTTTGAAAAGAAGGAATTTTGTGGTTATGTGAATTATATCTTTAAAAAAATTTTTTTAAAAACCGGCCAGGAACAGTGCCTCACATTTGTAGTCTCAGCTCCTCAGGAGGCTGAGGTGGGAGGATCACTCAAGCCCAGGAATTCAATGCTGCAGTGAGCTAAAATCATGCCACAATACTCCAGCCTGGGCAACAGAGCAAGACTCTGTCTCAAAAACAAGAACAAAAGGCTGTAGAAGCAAATTAAAGGGTGTAGGCTATCTTGATGGCAACAGG
Organism: Callithrix jacchus; assembly: GCF_049354715.1. Taxonomy (NCBI): domain Eukaryota; kingdom Metazoa; phylum Chordata; class Mammalia; order Primates; family Cebidae; genus Callithrix; species Callithrix jacchus. The sequence continues at coordinate 29,866,567 of NC_133520.1, forward strand.
GACTCATCAAACTGTTTTCAGAAGGACAACAAAATGATCTGAGTTGTGCTTTGGCATGATGACTACGGGCATCATGAGGACTGGATGGAAAGAGGTCAAGATGGGGAAACCAATTAAAGAAAATAGGCCGAGTGCGGTGGCTCACACGACTGTAATCCCAGCACTTTGGGAGGCCAAGGCAGGCAGATCACCTGAGGTCAGGAGTGCGAGACCAGCCTGACCAACATGGAAAAACCCTGTCTCTTTAAAAAAAAAAAAGAAGAAGGAGGAGGAGGAGGAAGAGAAGAAAAAGAAGAAGAAAGAAGAAGGAAGAAGAAGAGGAAGAAGAGGAAGAAGGAGAAGAAGAAAAGAAAAGAAGAAGAAGAAGAGAAGAAGGAAGAAGAAGAAGAGGAGGAAGAAGAGGAGGAAGAGGAAGAGGAAGAGGAAGAGGAAGAGGAAGAAGAAGAAGAAGAAGAAAATAATAATATGGGCCAGGTGCAGTGGCTTATGCCTGTAATTCCAGCACTTTGGGAGGCCAAGGCAGGCAGATCACTTAAACTCATGAGTTCGAGACCAGCCTGACCAACATAGTGAAACCCTGTCTCTACAAAAAAATGCAAAAATTAGCTGGGTGAAGTGGTGCATGCCTGTAGTCCCAGCTACTTGGGAAGTTGAAGTGGGAGGATGGCTTGATCCCAGGAGGCAGAGGTTGCATTGAGCTGAGATCCCACCACTGCACTCCAGCCTGAGTGATAGAACCAGATCATATCTAAAAAAGAAGGAGGAGGAGGAGGAGGAGGAGGAAATATGTATAAGGTGCCTATTTCTGTGCCTGGCATATTAATAGCTACTTGATGAATGGTACTTCCCATTTCTTTCTTCATGGACTGAGATCATATCAAGTCACCCTCTGCCTTAGACAGTGGCTGAGGCCTCATTCTTATGGCTACAGGGGCCACAAGACAACATAGCCAGGTAAAGCAGACTTGGTGTAAGAATCCAGTAGCAAAAGTGTCATCATAATTGGCAACTGAGTCTCAGCCTCCATATCTGGGGGTGATGGAGAGTGGTGGACTCATGGCAAACTCGGGACTTCAGACCCTCTCTGAAGCTCAGTGTTCCTGGACAGGTATCCTGTGAGAAGGTGGGCCCAGCATTGCAGATCTGGTCATATGTCAAGAGAAGTTGGAAATTTCAATTTTTATGTTAGACCTCTCAATTTTCTGAATGCTGGCAACTAATTCAGAATGTTATCAAAAGATGGTTTTTACACAATGGCCAGGTGCAGTGGCTCACATCTTTAAATCCCAGTGCTTTGGGAAGCTGAGATGGAAGGATCGTTTGAGCCCAGGAGTTCAAGACTAGCCTGGGCAACAGAGTGAGACCCCCCGAACTCTACCGAAAAAAGAAAAAAACCCAGAATCATCAGCAACAACAAAACAACAAAAACCACTACAGGCCACAGTTCTGCTCTGCTCTGGGGAAGCTTCCTCAAGTTAAGTTTTGCCTCATGTTACCACACATTTGATAGGGTTACAACTTCCTGGGATCCTCTGAGATGATTATTTTTAGCTTCAGAAGCATTGGTCCCCTAGATAGATCTCTGGGACATACCCCTATCTCTATCAGTAACACCAAGCCCCTCTGAGCATGGATCACTCTGAAGATGGCTGAATAAATCTGCTGCTGATTCTATTAACTCCACTTTTTTTTTTTTGAGACAGAGTCTTGCTCTGTCACCAGGTGCCAGGCTGGAGTGCAGTGGCGCAACCTTGGCTCACTGCAACCTCCGCCTCCCAGGTTCAAGCAATTCTCCTGCCTCAGCCTCCCGAGTAGCTGGGACTACAGGCATGCGCCACCATGCCCAGCTAATTTCTGTATTTTTAGTAGAGATGGGGTTTCACCATGTTGGCCAAGGTGGTCTCGATCTCTTGACCTCATGATCCACCCGCCTCAGCCTCCCAAAGTGCTGGGATTACAGATATGAGCTACCATGCTCGGCCCTATTAACTCCACTTTCAAAGGTTGGCATCTTCCTGGTATTGACCCACCCTATTTGGGGCTTGACGTTATTTAGGATGAGCCACCAGATGATTTACAGTTAGTATAATCATTCGAAAGAAAGTCCTACGTTTGCTACAGACTGGGGTGTGCTATCACAGGTTGGAGGGGCCTGGAGTTTAGGTGGCCATGACTCTGAACTGCAGGTGATGTGAGTTCGAGCCATACACAACTAAGTGAGCAACCTATGTCCCCAAAATAGGCCTACTTTTCATGTGCTGGGTTGGGGGTCTCACCTTCAAGAAGCTGAATGGTGAGCGCAGACAATGAGGGAAGTTATTATGGGGTTGGCAGGGAATATGCAGTTAGGAAAGAAAGGAACGCAGGTCACTGAATAGTCCCAGGGGCTCTGGTGATGAGTTCTGAGAATGCCATCCTTCCAGGGCCCTCTTCTCCTTAAAGGAAATGCCAGGCAAGGGAGGGGGTTTACTGCCTGACTGAGCCTTACTAGCCTCCCATCCCCCAAATCTTCTTCTCTGGGACATTATTTTTTTCCCTAAAGTGGAGGCCTTCCTTGCCTTTTCTGTTCCAAGCGAGGGTTAGGGCAGGGGAAGACAAGAAAGACAGCTGGATAAAACTTGCTGGCCAGGCATGGAGGCTCACACCTGTAATTCCAGCACTCTGGGAGACTGAGGCAGGTGGATCACCTGAGGTCAAGAGTTTGAGACAAGCCTGGCCAACACGGCAAAACCGTCTCTACTAAAAATACCAAAAAAATTAGCTGGACAAAGTGATGGGCACCTGTAATCCCAGCTACTTGGGAGGCTGAGGCAGGAGAATCACTTGAATCAGGGTGGTGGAGGTTGCAGTAAGCTGATTACACCATTATACTCCAGCCTAGGTGACAAGAGCAAAACTCTGTCTCAAAAAAACAAAACAAAATAAACAAACAAAAAGAGCACAACTTGCCTTAATTTTCCTTGGGGGAAGTGAACTCTACAAGATCAGCCTTGGTTACCAGAAAGCAAGACGCTTCTCTGAGCACAAATGCTGCTGTCGCCCTCCTCTAACTCCTTGCTTGCACTTTTTGGGATAGGTGAGATGCAGAGGTAAGGGGCCTTGGGCTTGGGTCTGATTTCTGGTTCACTCGAGGCCCTGGTCCCTTCATAAACACTTTCACTTTCCTTCAGATGTTCTTTCCATGCCCTGCCGACCTCATTCTGGCCTCTCACAAGCTGGACACCTTCTTACAAAAAGCTCAAGGAATTAAGATTCCGTTTTTGGGCCAGGCGCAGTGGCTCATGCCCGTAATCCAAGCACTTTGGAGGCCAAGGTAGGCGGATCACCCGAGGTCGGAAGTTCAAGACCAGCCTGACCAACATGGTGAAACCCTGTCTTAAAAATAAAATAAAATAAATAAAAGATTCCATTTTGGGGAAAGAGGAAGGGTGACATCCTTAAGTTAAGGAAATATTGCTTAAGAGGATTTTTGGAGGGTTGAATAAAAGTTAAGGGGCTTTCTAACAAGGAGGTTAAAACCACGGCTTTGGAGTCTGAAAGGGTTCAAAGTTTACCTGTCATTTACTAGCTGAGTGACTTTGGGAAGTTACTTTAACCTCTGGACCCCATTTTTCATCTGGTAAAATGGGGGTATGAATACAGGCTGTAAGAATTAAGAGACAAGAAATACCATGAATACTTAGAACATTGCGTGGTACTTAGCACTGAAAAATGTTAGCCATTGCTAGTATTACCAAAGAATAAAGGAGAAAAGATTACGTGGCTCCTGGCGGGTGTTCAGTAGCTCCCTGACACCCACATACTCCGCACCCTGCCTGGAGCCTCCTCCCTCCTTGTCTGCAGTACTAATCCCTGCCTCCCCTGCAGTAGCCAGCTCAGGGCACCTTGAGTTGGATTTGTCTGGACATTGAGTTCCTGTTTTACCTCCAAATCCACTGCTCGAGCTCAGTGGATGTTTGCTGAATTAGTGAATAATCCCTTGCTTTTGCATGTCACTTCAGTTCATAAAGCTCATAGGAATACATTATCTGATTTAATCTTCAGAAGCACACTGCGGGGAAGATTCCTATTTTGCATATTATAAATATACATATATGAGAGACTGGTTACCTGGAATCTGCATGGATCGTGCAGATTGTGACAACCTAGACCCTGCCTGAGGGCCAGCTCCTGTGTCACCTCATGCAGCCAAAGGTGGGCGTCTCAGGGAGGTTCCCACCAGTGCAGGGAGGTGGTTTCTTAGCAACCCCACTTAAGTCTCCACCAAACTGCCAGCAGGGCCCAGGCCTTTCCCTGACTGTCCCAGCTCTCTCAGTGCAGTGAATCTGGGAGACCCAAACATCCTGCCCCTTTCACCCCATCAGACCTGTGATGTGGCTTCCCTTCTCCCAGGGAAAAGGCTGAGGTGGCCTCAGGCTGCTGTGGGGGACATGGGTGTCCTCCTTTCTTGGTGACCAGCAATTTGACCTTGGCCAATGTGAAGAGTGGGGCTCTGATGGGGGCGTGGAAGGAGGAAGTGAAGTGTGAACACGGCCTACCCTGCATCCTCTCTGCAGCTCTGGGGCTCCCTTCAGGTCTGTCTGGCAGCTATCTTCTCCATTGACCTCCTTTCCTCCCTCTGTGCTGGCCACATCCTTCCTTTATCAAAAGCAGCCGCTTCGGAGCCTCCTGAATTGCCTTTTAGGGGAAAGGCATTTGTGTCTTTTGGTAGCCAGTTCCTGCTGAGAAAGGTGAGACAGGCTCTGGCTGCCCAGGTGAGACTGGAGCGACCATGGCAATCCTTCATTCCTGGAGAACTGGGGAGGAACCCACCACTGGTGGGCACCACAGTTGACACCCTGACCCTCTCCACCTCCAGGACCCAGCAGCAACCCTTGTTCTTCCAGGTTTCTCATTCATCCAAACAGTTACTGAGCTCCTACTGAGCGCTAAGCACCCGAGAGGAGGGTGTCCGCCATCACCTCCTCCATGAAGCTTTGGGGCTCTCGTTGGGAGTAAGTTCTGTTTACTATGGTTCAAAGGAAGGTGCATAGATGGTGGTGCCATTCGAACGTGGGTTTTAATCTCATCTCTGTTTACTAGCTGAGAGAGCTTATGTTATTTAACCTCTCTGAGCCAGTCTCCCCACCAATGAAACAGGGATTCCAGCTCCACATAGGGTTGGCACTGGGGCTAAAGGGAGTTCTCCATGTAAGGCAAATGAGAGACACTAGGAGGGCATCAGCTCTACTCTCCCTCTCCAGGGGATGGAGGTGCCTAGCCTTCAGCATTTCTCAAGCCTGGCACCCTCTTTCACCCCCACCCTTCCATGGGGGGCCACAGGCTTCAGCTCCCTCCAAGGGCCTCTGTTGCTCCCTGCTGATGTACTCCAGGGGCTCCAGGGCAATGGTACACTCAGCCCTGGGCTTTGGGCTGCTCCCTCACTGGGTCTGGGATCCTTCTTTGCTAGGAAGCTTCAGACAGGCTCAGGCAGGCAGGACATTTCAACTGTTGCCAGCCCTGCCCCAGGTGGGTGGGGAAGGGCAGCTTTCTCCCACCCAGTGGCCTCAGGGAAAAGTTCTCCCTTTTCTGGTTGGGCTACTTTAGGAGCGCTGTGCATCCAAGGAGCAGTATTGTTACCATGAGGGCTAAGAGTAGGGCAGAGAGACCATCCGGGCTCCCTGGGTCCCCTACAGGCATCATCATCTCCCTTGGGTGTAGTGGTGTCTGTCTGGTAGGAGAAAGAGCAAGAGGAGGGGTGGAGGTGTGGTCTGGATATGTAATTTCAGACATCTGACCTCCAACTGGATAAGGATTCCAATCGTCCTTACGTGTAAAATGGAGGTAGTATCTTCACAGGGTTACTGTGGCAATCAAATGAGACGAATGTGGGAGGGCTCAGAATTGTAAGGCAAGAGATCCTTCACTGGACATTACCCGATTTAAAGTCCTTCCACGGCTTTTGGGGTAAAACCATTTTTACCACCACCTCTGACCAGCTCATCTCCCACCCTCTGACCCACATGGACCTTGCAGCTGAGCTCATGCCTGCCCTGGCTCTCTTGCAGGCACCACTTCCTGGCCCAGACTTCCTCCATCTAGCTGACTACTCATCCTCAGCTTTTTTTTTGAGACAGTGTTTTGCTTTTGTTGCCCAGGCTGGAGTGCAATGGCGCAATCTCAGCTCACTGCAACCTCTGCCTCCCAGGTTCAAGAGATTCTCCTGCCTCAGCCTCCCAAGTAGCTGGGATTACAGGCATGTGCCACCATGCCCAACTAATTTTGTATTTTTAGTAGAGACAAGCTTTCTCCATGTCAGTCAGGCTGGTCTCAAACTCCTGACCTCAGCTACTCAGGTGATCTGCCCGCCTTGGCCTCCCAAAGTGCTGGGATTACAAGCATGTGCCACACTGCCCAGCCCATCCTCAGCTTTGAAGAAACTTCCTCAGATAAGCCTTCCCCGACTCTTCACACAAGGCCAGGGCTGCTTGTCACTTGCCGTCGTTGGACCTTCATCTTTGCATGCTTGTAGAGACTTGTGTGACCGTCCCAGGTCTGCATCCGCCCACCTCTGCTCCCTGAATATGGGCTTCCTGAGGATAGGAACCGAGCAGTATGCCGACAGCATCCCAGGCTTTGCAAAGCATTGGGTACACAGTAGGCATTTTATTTGTTGAAAGAAAAAAAGCAACTGACTCGGAGGCAGCTTCATCCCCAGGCTCTTCATCCATTCTCCTTAGCCAGAAGCCTATGACATTTACAGTCCCCCCAACCCTACCTGGCAAAGCAGCTGCTCTCAGTCCAGGAGAGGAATAAGGAGTGCTGTTCCAACTTTCCTCCTTGCTCCTCCCTATCTAAACTCAAAATTCTGGTCACTTGCATCTTCTTTCTTGACTCCCTTTCGTGAGGCCAGAGAATGCATGGCCTGTTTACCATGTCACCTCAGTTTCTAGCTTGGGACTGTTCTGTAGCTGGATCCCATGCCTGTTAGTGAACCTCCTGAGGATGGCTCCCATCCCTCCCTGTTAGGCAAAGAGCAGAGCCTCTCAAATCCAAAGGCTTGTGCACAGGCCAAGCCCAGCACTGTCCCAGTTGTTAGGCTTTGGGCAAATCAATTTCTGTACCAGTTTCCTCATCGGTAAAATAGAATATCACTTCACAGAGTGGTAGAAATCATGAGGTATATAAATTACGGTGTTTGTCACTGTGCTAAGCACTCTACCTGCTTTCATCTGAGCAGCTTAATGTGATAGACTCTACTTCATTTTCCAGGTGGGGTCAGTGAGGCATGGAGGGGTTACACACGTGGCTTGCTCACACCATCAACAAAGTGGTCTGAACTCAGGCAAGCTCCCCCAGGAGACCCAAGCTCTTTCCTAACTGCCAGGCTTGCTCTGTTCCCTTAAAGTCAGCTGCAGAACAGGTGCTCAGTAGTTTCAGGTTATTTTGATTTGAATTCACTGAGGCAGCTAGGGAGGATTGTCTCCTGGAGCTCACTTGGAGCTTGTAGAAGAACGTGCTGATGTCAAAGACGAATGTAGAAACTTTAGGGAGTCCCCTTCTCCCTCCTGTATTAACAAGTGAACTCACCAGGAGCAGTGGCTCACGGCTATAATCCTAGAACTTTGGGAAGCTGAGGCAGGTGGATCACAAGGTCAGGAATTCGAGACCAGTCTGGCCAATATGGTGAAACCCCGTCTCAGGTAAAAATACAAAAAAATTAGCTGTGCTTGGTGGCGGGCGCCTGTAGTCCCAGCTACTCAGGAGACTGAGGCAAGAGAATCACTTGAACGTGGGAGGCGGAGATTGCAGTGAGCCAAGATCGCGCCACTGCACCCCAGCTTGGGCAACAGAGTGAGACTCCATCTCAAAAACAAAACACAACAGGGCCGGGCACGGTGGCTCACACCTATAATCCCAGCACTTTGGGAGGCCGAGGCGCATGGCACGAGGTCAAGAGATCGAGACCATCCTGGTCAACATGGTGAAACCCCGTCTCTACTACAAATAAAAAAATTAGCTGGGCATGGTGGCTCGTGCCTGTAATACCAGCTACTCAGGAAGCTGAGGCAGGAGAATTGCCTGAATCCAGGAGGCGGAGGTTGCAGTGAGCCAAGATCGCACCATTGCACTCCAGCCTGGGTAACAAGAGTAAACTCCGTCTCAAAAAACAAAAAACAACCAAACAAAAAAGCAAACTCCCACCTTGTTCTTGGCCAGTTCCCATCTTGTTCACCTTGTTCTTGCAAGGTGGGGCAAGAAGAAATTACAGTGTTCAAAAGAGGTGAAGGAACTTGAGTCCCTAACTCTATTTCAAATTTCTTAACCTCAGCAAGTTAGCAATTTTCTTTTTTTCCTTTTTTTGAGACAGAGTTTTGCTCTTGTCACCCAGGCTGGAGTGCAATGGCCCAATCTTGGCTCACCGCAACCTCCACCTCCCAGGTTCAACCAATTCTCCGACTTCAGCATTCCAAGTAGCTGGGATTACAGGCGTGTGCCACCATGCCTGGCTAATTTTTATATTTTTAGTAGAGATGGGGCTGGTCTCCAACTCCTGACCTCAAGTGATCCATCCACCTTGGCCTCCCAAAGTGCTGGGATTACAGGTGTGAGCCGCTGTGGCCAGCCTAAACCTATAGTTTAAAAGGGTAAAAATATAAATAAGAATGAAAATATGTCACAACTAGAGAAATGAAGATTTAAAAAAATTTTTTTCTCAACCTCACTGAAGAAGATTTAAAAAAATATTGTAAGTACAAAAAATTATTAAGAAAATAGAGAAAGTCCTGACCTCAAGTGATCCACCCATCTCAGCCTCCCAAAGTCTTGGGATTATAGGCATGAACCACCACACCTGGCCATTTCTTCATTCTGTAAAGCTATATTTTGTGTTTAAGCCATGAATGTCAGATTGAGGGACCTTTTTTTTTTTCCTTTTTTTAACTTTTAAAAAAAGTTAAAAAAACCTTTTTGTATAAAGACAGGGTTTCACCATGTTGGTCAGCTGGTCTTGAACTCCCAACCTCAGGTGATCCGCCCGCTTTGGCCTCCAAAGTGCTTGGGTTACAGGTATCAGCCACCACGCCTGGCCGAGGAACCTTTTTTAAAGCATGTGCTAACTCAGTTTTACTGTATTCTTGTTTCCTTGAATATCTGGGGCTCCTAGGACCGTGTGCTCAACTCTGCCTGCACATTTGCCTCACTTAGGAAAATTTTCATTTACGTATTTTATTTTTATTTTTTATTTTTCAGAGCCTTGCTCTGTCATCCAGGCTGGAGAGCAATGGTGTGATTGATCACTGATCACTGCAGCCTCAACTTCCCAGGCTCAAGTAATTCTCCCAACTCAGCCTCTTGAATACCTGGGACTACAGGTAAGCATCACCATGCCCAGCTAATTTTTTTCTATTTTGTGTAGAGATAAGATCTCACTATGTTGCCCAGGGTGGTCTCAAACTCCTGCGCCCAAGTGATCCTCCCACCTTGGCCTCTCAAATTGTTGGGATTACAGGTGTGAGCAACTGCACCAGCCTAGGCTAATGGAAATGTTCTAAACTCTAATATTCTTTTTATTTTTGAGACGTTGTTTCACTCTTGTTACCCAGGCTGGGGTGCAATGGCGTGATCTCGTCTCACCACAACCTCCGCCTCCCAGATTCAAGTGATTCCCCTGCCTCAGCCTCCCGAGTAGCTGGGATTACAGGCATGTGCCACCACGCCCAGCTAATTTTGTATTTTTAGTAGAGATGAGGTTTCTCCATGTTGGTCAGGCTGGTCTTGAACCCGACCTCAGGTGATCTGCCCTCCTCAACCTCCCAAAGTGCTGGGATTACAGATGTGAGCCATCGTGCCCGGCCTAAACTCTAATGTTCATTGAGTGTATTAAATCAACTGTTAAGTTTATTAGGACGCAACTCCATCATAAGTTGAGGAACAACTGTATTTGTTAAGAGTTCCCCATGTTATTTTAATAGGCAGGCAGAACTGAGGCACTGACCTAAAACCGATATTCTCAGTGTGGTCTCAACCAGCATTAGCATTACCCGGGAACTTGTTAGAAACGAAAATAATCAGGCCTCCCTCCAGATCTCCTGAATCAGAGACTCAGAGGGTGGGACTGGTAATCTGAGTTTACAAGTCCTCCAGGGGATCTGGTACAGGCTAAAGAACTCTATGGAGGCACTAAATTTTATTTTATTTTTATTTATTTCTTTCTTTCTTTTCTGGAGGCACTAAATTTTAAAGCCGAAAATAATCAAAAAGGAGGTCTTACCTAAGTCTGTCCTTTTGCTCTCTGGAAAAAGGAAGGAGAGCTAAACAGCTTCCCATTATGTTCTCGGCAGTCAGACCTAGAAGCTGGGTTTTGCTCCCCACATGCAGTCTTCTCCTCCGCTGTCCTGTCCACTCCTGTACAGCCCTGTGTGAGACAGTCCACAAAGGATATAGTTCCTACTACCCTGGACATGCCTGCCATCTTTCCCATCAAGAGGCAGACCTGATTTCTCTGTTAGTTCACTAGGACTGCTGCAGCAAAGTGCCACAAACTGTGCAGCTTCAACCAACCAAAATGTATTGTGTCATGGTGCCAGAGGCCAGAAGTCTGAGATCAAGGTGCAGGCGGGGCTATGTTTCCTCTGAAGGCACTAGGGAAGGGTCTGTCCTGGGCTTCTTTCCTAGCCCCTGATAGCTGTGGCAGCATAATGTCAACCTTCTCACAGCCTCCTGCCTGCCTGCCTGTGTGCGTATATGTTCAAACTTCTCCATTATAAACGATCCCAGTCATATTGGATGAGGGGCCACCCTACTCCAGTAGGACCTCATCTTCATTAATAAAATCTGGAATTACTTTATTTCCAATTAAGGTCACATTCTGAGGTACTGAGGGGTTAGGAGTTCAAAATACAATATTGGGAAGACACAACATTGCGTATCCCAGTGAATCTGGACCTTAAGGCCCTAAGTCTTTTTCTTGAGACAGGGTCTCATTCCGTCCCCCAGGCTGGAGTACAGTGGTGCAATCTTGGCTCACTGCAACCTCTACCTCCCAGGCTCAAGCGATCCTCCCATTTCACCCTCCCCAGTAGCTGGGATTACAGGTACATGCCACCACACCTGGGTAATTTTTTGTAGAGATGATGTTTCACCATATTGGCCATATTGGTCTCAAACTCCTGAGCTCAAGCAATCTGTGTACCTCAGCCTCCAAAAGTGCTGGGATTACAGGTGTAGAGCCACTGCTTCTGGCCAAGGGCAAGTTTTGTTTTTATTTTTTTGAGACAGAGTTTTGCTGTTGTTACCCAGGCTGGAGTGCAGTGGCACGATCTCAGCTCACCGCAACCTCCGCCTCCTGGGTTCAAGCAATTCTCCTGCCTCAGCCTCCTGAGTAGCTGGGATTACAGGCACATACCACCATGCCCAGCTAAGTTTTTGTATTTTTAGTAGAGACGGGGTTTCACCATGTTGACCAGGATTGTCTTGATCTCTTGACCTTGTGATCCACCCATCTCGGCCTCCCAAAGTTTTTTTTTTTGAGACGGAGTTTTGCTCTTGTTGCCCAGGCTGGAGTGCAATGGCATGATAGCTCACGGCAACCTCCTCTTCCCGGGTTCAGGCAGCCTCCCGAGTAGATGGGATTACAGGCATGCACCACCATGCCAGCTAATTTTGTATTTTTAGTAGAGATGGGGTTTCTCCATGTTAGTCAGGCTAGTCTCAGACTCCCAACCTCAGGTGATCACCTGCCTCTGCCTCCCAAAGTGCTGGGATTACAGGCGTGAGCCACCACGCCTGGCCAGGGCGAGGTCTTAAGAGGCCTCACAGCTTTTCTCTCTGGAAGCTGATTGCCATGTAAAGAAGTTCAGCTAACATGCTGGAGAAAAAAGGCCCTGTAGGTCAAGGGCTAAGAAAGCAAGGGAGGTCCCCGGCCATGCCGGCTGAGACCGGTGAATATGTGCGAGTATGGCCATGTTGAGTTCCTGAGTGGCCCCAGTCAACACCACAGAGAGAGTGCACCACCACCAAGCCCTCCCACAAACTACAGAAAAGTGAGTCAATCAGTGGTGGTGGTGGTTTGAAGCCACTAGGTTTTGGGGTCGTCTGTTACATAGCAAGAGATAGCTGCCATGAGCCTCACACAACCCAGGGCCTTCGTAATTCATGCTCGATTCCTTCTGCTGGAAGCCCTGCTGTCAGAGCCCAATGTCTGCCTATCACTCAGATAAAGTATTTGGGTCTCACTGCTAGCGGAGTGGCTGGGAACGAGGACAAAGTTGTGCTTGTATGTAATGAATGGCACCCTCTGACCTACCTAAAAGCTTCTGAGAGTGCGGGTGAGAAGCTGGGCCCCTGGTGCGAGCAGGGGAGGGGACAGAGACGTACTGAGGGGCGCTTTGTGCGGGCGGGCTTACAGCCAGAGCTCGGGCGCACAGAGCCAATTGTGTGGGCTCCAGGACACTGGAACCTCAGGGGGTAAGAGGAGGAATACAAGTAGTGAGAGGCCTTGGCTAGGGGAAAATTGGAATAATTAACCGTTGAGAACGAGCGTCTTCAAAAGAGCTTAATTTTGGGGAAATGAAGAGCTACAGAGAAGCACAAAGAAGTGATTACTTAGAATAGGAACAGAGGATGATTATATGGAGAACAGTGATGGAAGAGAAAGTGCTTAAAAACAGAAAGCCCCTTTTCCTCCCGCATGGTGGGTTACGGTCCTAATCACATTGATCATAGTGAGCACTGATGACCACTCACTGTGTCCAGGTACTGTTCTCAGAACTGTCTATTTAATCCTCAAGATGGCCCTGAGAAAGGTACTACTGTTCTAGTCTCATTTTATAGATCAGGAAACCGAGGCCAGTAACACGACCAAGGCCACACCGTTATGAGGTGGCAAAGCTGCGCTTCAAATCCTGGTATTCTGGCTTCAGAGTCTGTGTTCTTCATCGTTAGCTGTACTGCTGCTCTGTCCTTTTTCTTTTGTTCTTTTCTAGACAGAGTCTTCTTTTGTCACCCAGGCTGGAGGGCAGGGGTCCAATCTCAGCCCACTGCAACCTCCACCTCCCAGGTTCAAGTGATTCTCCTGCCTCAGCCTCTTGAGTAGCTGGAATTATAGGCGTGTGCCACCACGCCCAGCTAATTTTTGTATTTTTAGTAGAGATGGGGTTTTGCCATGTTGGTCAGTCTGGTCTCGAACTCCTGACCTTGTGATCCGCCTGCCTCCGCTTCCCAAAGTGCTGGGATTACAGGCGTGAGCCACTGCGCCCGGCCTGCTCTGTCCTTTCTAAGGCCAGATCACTGTCTCATCACACCTCTACAGAGCCTTAATCGCAGCCTTAGACATGGCTTGTGCTGGAGCTAGTAAAACCCACTCTAAGGGGCCGAGCCCTCAGGGTTGGGGACTGTTTTGTAGTGCAATGCTCTAGAACAAGATGACAACATGGACCAGTGACTGCCGCAGGAAATCCTCTCTGGGCCTGCCCACTACTTTTCTGACAGCCTGGAAGCAGCTCCTTCCTCAAGAGACACTCACAACCCTTTAAGGACCTGTCCAGACTTGATGAGGCAAAAAAAAATTCAGACTCTAGATCAGCAAGACAGGATAGGGTGTGGGGGGGATGCCTACACCTAAGACATCCTTATCTTTCCATTTTTTCCCAGTTGCTGGGTTCCACATAGAGACATGTGGTGGTCGGGGTTGGGGTGGAGGGCTTTTTTTTTTTTTTGAGATAGAGTTTCACTCTTGTTGCCCAGGCTGGAGTGCAAATGGCATGATCTGGGCTCACCACCACCTCTGCCTTCAGTGTTCAAGTGATTCTCCTGCCTCAGCCTCCTGAGCAGCTGGGATAACAGGCGTGTGCCACCATGCCCAGCTAATTTTGTATTTTTAGTAGAGTCAGGGATTCTCCATGTTGGTTAGGCTGGTCTTGAATTCCTGACCTCAGGTGATCTGCCCACCTCAGACTCCCAAAGTGCTGGGATTACAGGTGTGAGCCACCACCCCAGGCTGAGGGTGTTCTTAACTGGAGGTTTAGTCCAAGTCCCTGAATTTATAGACAAAGCATCCAGAAGAATTACTTGACCAGGTCTCTATTCTTCCCTCAAGTGACAGAGGGGGTCTTCTCTTTTCCCAGGGGCTGATACACTGCACTGTCTTTCTTCCTCAAGACTGACCTTCGGGACTGGGGTAAGGAGAGGCGGGGAAAGGAAGCATGTGCTGTCAGCTTCGCGTTCTTCCTGTCCGCAAGCAACATGCAGCCTCTTTAGCTGAGTCCTGCCACATCCTTCTGAGCAGGTGTTCAAGTCCCCAGTGAAGCCAGCATCAATAGCCCCCAGCCTGCTGCCGGGGCTGGCCAGAGTGCCCAGGAAGTCCACAGAGATGGTCGCAGCTTGAGGCCCTGAACTTTTGCTTGGATTTGGTTTCTAACTTTATTCCCTCTCTCCCTGGGCAATGAGCCAGCCTCACTGTGAAGATGCCAGGACATGAGAACCTTCTACATTTATTACCATCCCTTGGACTTTTAATTCGCAGGCATCTTAGGCTCTAAGTGGTCACCGTCTTTCTTCCACCATAAGTTGGGGCTCCAACACCCATCTTCCTGCCTCCCACCGGGTCCATCCTAGCTCAGTACCCAAGTATGCACGGGATGGGAGGGCCCAGAACTGTGAGGCATGTGATTCACACACACACACCCTCCCTCAAAGGCTTATGCACTGGGGGAGTCCCTTCCTCTCACTCTTTGGCACGAATCTTTGATTTTGGTCAGAAGATTCCCGTTCCATGGATACATAGCCTACCCATGTTGAGTTTTCATCTCTTTTCCACCACGCTGCCTTTCTCCTTAAGCCCCAGCGTTAGGGAGCTCATTATACTTCTAAGATATTATGCTGTTCCCCTCATTTTGTTCCTTCCTGGTCTGTCTGGCCAACTAACTCAGCCTCCAAAATCCACTGCCATTTACCCCAGGTCTGCCTTGCTTCTGGACTCTACTCACATTTCTATGCATATTTGTCACGTTATACTGTGATTTGTTTAGAGCTTCCCCTTCCTAACTTTGCCCGCTTCCGAGCTTAGACTCGGAGGGCAAGTAGGTTTCATGCTCCGTGTGCTGGGGACTCTACGGCCCCATCAGGACTCGGAAGCAGATGGGAAAATGTATGCTCCTGATGGAACTGGGGGCTAGCCTTAACCTGTCTATTTTACTAGTTATTGATACATTTCTTTCCAGGGAAATGAAAAGGCCTTGATTGTGTTTGGAAGACCTTGTTTTAGAAGACCTTGTTTTGGCGGGGCTCAGTGGCTCATGCCTGTAATCCCAGCACTTTGGGAGGCCAAGGCAGGTGGATCACCTAAGGTCAGGAGTTTGAGACCAGCCTGGCCAACATGGTGAAACCCTGTCCCTACTGAAAATACAAAACTTAGCTGGGCATGGTGGCGCGTGCCTGTAATCCCAGCTACTCGGGAGGCTGAGGCAGGAGAATCACTTGAACCCAGGAGACAGAGGTTGCAGTGAACTGAGATTGCACCATTGCACTCCATCCTGGGCAACAGAGCGAGCCTGTCTCAAAAAAAAAAAAAAAAAAGTAAAATAAAGTCGTAAGGGTAGATCCTAATCTAATAGGACTGACATCCTTATAAGAGGAGGCAATAAGGACATAGGCCAGAGATGGCCATCTGCAAGCCAAGGAGAGAGGCCTCAAAAGAAACCAACCCGCCAACACATCTTGACCTTGGACTTCTAGCCTCCCGAATGTGAGGAGGCACATTTCTGTGGTTTAAGCCACCTCGTCTGTGGTGCTTTCTTATGGCTACCCCAGCAGACTAATACAAAATCTAAAACTGAATTCTTCTCCAAGTCCAAATGGGAAACATGGGAGGGACAACATCTCATGCTATCCAAGGCAGCAAGTCACCCATGACTCTCCTCCCTGTGTCCTATGTCAACTGGTCACTAAGGGCTGTGACTCACCCCATTTACTCTTCCCTCTACCATCTCACTGCTCTGGTCCAAGCATTAGTTTTTCACCTTGAATACTACCACAGCCGCTCTCTCTCTCTACTGTACCATGCCCAGAAATCTACCCATCTTGCAATTGGCAAGCAATCCTTTAAGGCAAGATTTCTTAATCTCGGCAGTATTGACATTTCTGGCAGGATAATTCTTTGTGGTGTGGGGATATCTGTTATGTCCTTCATGGGATTGAGCCACATCCCTGGTCTCTATACGCTACATGCCAGAACGCCCGTACCCGCAGTTGCAATAGTCCAACATGTCTCTAAACATTGGCAAAAGTCTGCTGGAGGGCAAAACTGTCCCAGGTTGAGAACCACTGCTTTCAGGACAGGTTATCTGTGAATGCCACTGAAGATTTTACACAGGAGAAAGTTCAACCTTCTCTGCTTCCCACAGTAGCCCTCTAACATCTAGAATAATCCATAGCTCATCATAGGTGCTCAATAAATATTTGAAAAAGAAGGGCCGGGAGCGGTGGCTTACACCTGTAATCTCAGGACTTTGGGAGGCCGAGGCGGGTGGATCACAAGATCAGGAGTTTGAGACCAGCCTGGCCAATATGGTGAAAACCTGTCTCTACTACAAATACAAAAATTAGCTGGGTGTGGTGGCGTGTGCCTGTACTCCCAGTTACTTGAGAGGCTGAGGAAGAAGAATTGCTTGAATCCGGGAGGCAGAGGTTGCAGTGAGCTGAGATCGCACCACTGTACTCCAGCCTGGGCAACAGAGCAAGACTCTGTCTCATAAAAAATAAAAATTAAAAAAAGGAAAAAAAAAAAAAAAGAAATCCAAAGCAGTCATTCAGCCCTGTACCTCTTTCTCTAGCTCTTTCCTGTTCCAAATTCCAGCTACAAGCTAGTCAAGATCACCCAAATATGATGTGCTCGTGTTTTCCATAGTTTTTTTTCCAGTAACAGTCTCTGCCTAAACCCTTCCTTGTACCCCAGCTCATTGTCAGTATCTGGTGCAAGTGCCAGACCTCCTGGAAAGCTCCCCTCTTCTTGCCTGGGGCCCCCGTTCCCTCCAGGCACTGTGCACATATCTCACCCACTCCACTGAGCTTTAAGCCGAGGGAAGACAGAAAAAGAGCAGCTTCCTCACTGCAGGTGGGTGTACTAGTGCAGGACACTGAACGCCCAGCAGCAGCAAGATGAGTCACATCACAGAATCCCAGTTCTGAAGGTGGGGATGCAGGGTAGAGCTGAGAATAGCACAAGTCTTCATAAGGGAAAAGTTAGGCCCCAAGATCCTGTCTTTCTCTTTATACAGACAGACAACTAATGCATCCAACAGAAAACAAGTTTACACCCTGGAGCAGTCAAATCCAAAAGACTCTACAGCTCAGGCTGTAGACGAGGAACCAGATTGAAAGCTGGGCAGAACTTACTGAGTCTGCACTACAGAGAAAAAGTAACAGTCAAGGTCTCCTGTCCCATCTATGCGTTGTTCTTGGAGGCCAGAAACAGTTGGATTTCTAACAGGGACCAGGCACTTTGGAGGTGCTGTCTTCTCTCCTTTAGGTCACTTCCCCTTAGTTTTCAGTCCTGCATCACCAGAATAACCACCTTCCCCTCCACAGAGCCAGCTGAGCATGGGGACCTGGGTCTTAGGGCAGTTATAAATGGAAGCCAAAGTGACCAGCAGGACATCATCTAGGTTTAGATCTCGTTGTGGCCAGGACTAGGCCATAGAAATTGTCTATCTGCTGCACCCTCCCGTAACAACATCCGTGAGAAAGCCAGCCCAGGAAGGGCAATGCTTCCTTTATGTTCATCCTCCAAGTAGAATAGAGTTGACCATTGCACAACATGGGTTTGAGAGGCACGGCTCCACTTATACGTGGCTTTTTTCAACAAGTTACATTGAGTGTTCCTGCCTCCCCTTTTACTTCCTCAACCCTCTTTTGCCTCTGCCACCCCTGAAAACAAGAACTCCTCTTCCTCATCCTGCTTAATGTAAAGATGAGGATGAAGACCTTTATGATGATCCATTTCCACTTAATGGACAGTAAGTATATTTTCCTTATTTTTCTCTAGCCTTTTATTATTGTATTTGGGCTCTGGGGTACACGTGCATGTCCTGCATCCTGAAGGATTATTGCATAGGTACATACATGCCATGGTGGGTTGCTGTCTCCATCCCTCCCCTCACCACACCCCCACCCCCCGTCGCCTACATCAGGCAGTTCTCCCGTGTTATCCCTCCCCATTCTCCCCGCACCCCACTCTCCACTGTTCCCCCCCCGACCCTCTCCCCTCCACCTAGCCCTGTGAGTGCTGTTCCCTTCCCTGTGCCCAAGTGTTCTCATTGTTCATCACCTGCCTATGAGTAAAAACATGCCGTTTGGTTTTCTGTTCTTGTGTCAGTTTGCTGAGAATGATGGTTTCTAGGTCTTCACCCATGTCTCTACAGGGCACATGAATTCATTTTTTATGGCTACATAGTATTCCATGGTGTATATGTGCCACATTTTTTTTTGTCCAATCTACCATCAATGGGCATTTGGGTTGGTTCCAGGTCTTTGCTATCGTAAACAGTGCTGCAATGAACATGTGTGTGCATGTGTCTGTATGACACAATTTATAGTCCTTTGAATACATACCCAGTAATGGGATTTTTGGGTCAAATGGAATTTCTATTTCTGGATCCTTGCGTAATCACCACACTGTCTTCCACAATGGTTGAACTAATTCACACTCCCACCAACAGTGTAAAAGTGTTCGTATTTCTCCACATTCTCTCCAGCATGTTTTGTCTTGATTTTTTTAATGATCGCCATTCTAACTGGTGTGAGATAGTATCTCACTGTGGTTGTAATTTGCATTTCTCTAATGACCAGTGATGAGCTTTTTTTCATGTTTGTTGGCTGCATATTTATCTTTTGAAAAGTGTCTGTTCATATCCTTTGCCCAATTTTGAATGTTTTTTTTTTTTCTTGTAAATCTTTAGTTCTTTGTAGATTCTAGATATCAGCCCTTTGTCTGATGGGTAGATTGTGAAAATTTTCCCATTCTGTTGGTTGCCGGTTTACTCTGTTTCTTTTGCTGTGCAGAAGCTCTTAAGTTTAATTAGGGCCCATTTGTCTATTTTCGCTTTTGTTGCCATGAGTCTACTTTCTTTTAAGAATGTAATATATTGGGGGGTCCAAAGTGGCTCCCGCCGGAGGTCATGGCGCTCGCGAAGGTGAGGTCATCAGTTCAAGGCTAACCTGAGCAACCTCAAAGCTCAAACTGATTGGCCAAAAAAAATGTAATATATTGGCTGGGCATGGTGGCTCACGCCCCTAATCCCAGTACTTTGGGAGGTGGAGGCAGGCAGATCACCTGAGGTCAGGAGTTTTAGACCAGCCTAACCAATATGGAGAAACCCCAACTCTACTAAAAATACAAAATTAGCTGGGTGTGGTGGCATAAGCCTGTAATCTCAGCTACTCGGGGGGCTGAGGCAGGAGAATCACTTGAACCTGGAAGGTGGAGGTTGCGGTGAGCTGAGATCATGCCATTGCACTTCAGCCTGGGCAACAAGAGTGAAACTCCATCACACACACACACACAGAATAATACATAATACATTAAAAATGTGTTGACTGTTTATATTATTGGTAAGGCTTCCAGTGAATGGTAGGTTGTTAGTAGCTAAGTTTTGGGGCAGACAAAAGTTATACGTGAATATTTAACTGCACAGGGTCAGCACCCCAACCCCTGTAGTTCAAGGGTCAACTGTGCTTGTTTAGACTCCAAGTGTCTCTAAGTTTCAGATCACAATCCCAAGATAAGAATTTCTTTTCTTCATCCTCACCCTGTCAGAGGTTCCAGTTTGAAAGGAACACAGGCAAGGCTCTCCCAAGGGACTGGGCCCCATCTGGGGCTTGGAGGTGGGGAGGTAGGGGTTCAGGTCAGGCAAAGGCTGAACAAAAACCCTTCCTGTTTATTTCAAAAGTACAAAGAGAGGGATGGGTCATAGATGAGAAGATGATTTACTTTCCATTCTACCTAGGGGCCAGGAGAAGAGGCATGGCAGCTGCTA
Organism: Callithrix jacchus; assembly: GCF_049354715.1. Lineage (NCBI taxonomy): Eukaryota > Metazoa > Chordata > Mammalia > Primates > Cebidae > Callithrix > Callithrix jacchus. The sequence goes on from NC_133520.1 coordinate 29,886,579, forward strand.
GGTATCCAAATGAACCATCAAGCTTGCTACCCCCAGCTTTAACTGACTCATTCTATCTGGTATCTAATCACAGGAGTGCTCAGGGTTAGGAGTCCAGCCCTCATTGGATATTCGCCTTCCTGTGGCCTGGGGCATGTGCTAGGGGAGTGGTATCTCTACATGATGGTTTGAACCCAGGAAGAACTGCTAATATGTATGGATTCATGTGCCATGTGAGAGGAAGAGAAGGAAAGAAAACATGAGCTCACTGGTTTCTGGATGAAAATAACTGGCAGAGCAGACTAGAGGCACTTGCCACACATGAACAGACCCAGATCTGTTAGTAGGCATTTTCATAGGGCAGGTTTCTCCAATCTCTTTCCCTTCCTTGTGTGCCCTAATTCCACCTCTAACCCCAGTACTAGAGGAACCAGTAGGTTAGGAGTCTCCCAGGTACAGCTCTGAAGAAAGATTCCAGAGTATAACAGAAAAATCAAGGCCAGGTGCGATGGCTCACGCCTGTAATCCCGGCACTTTGGGAGACCGAGGCAGGTGGATCACCTGAGGTCAGGAGTTCAAGACCAGCCTGACCAACATGGAGAAACCCCGTCTTTACTAAAAATACAAAATTAGCTGGGTGTGGTGGCGCATGCCTGTAATCCCAACTACTCCGGAGGGTGAGGCAGGAGAATCACCTAAACCCAGGAGATGGAGGTTGCAGTGAGCTGAGATGGTGCCACTGCACTCCAGCCTGGGCTACAGAGTGAGACTCCATCTCAAAAAAAAAAAGAAAAGAAAAATCAACCGCTATAGCAAGGGAGACTTGTGTTGCTCACAAAAGAAAGGGGGCACAAGTATGGACACACACCCATGTTAGAGCCACGCTATTAGCGAATTAAGACACATGAACAGAGTAGGTTGAGGCCCTTGTCTCTTTGGGCCTATGAGGACTAAGAGAAAGGGGAAATAAAGCCAAGCAGAAGACTGTCAGACCTCTTTGCTCAGAAATGCAAATACAGAGGAAGATGGGGAAAAAGGAAGAGGCCCAACACATGGGGACCAACCAGCACACAGGGCCACAGCCCCTCTGAACCTAAGCACGCAGTTTCATAGTAGGGCAGTCCATGACCCTGGGCACTATGCTGTAGGCTCTGGGATTCCATCCTCTCAGCAAATGCCGTCCCAGGGATCAAGCAGGCAAGGCCCACAGATGCTGGGAATCAGTCTCTACATTAATGCTGGTAACCAGTTCCCTGAAGCCAAAGCAAGGCCACGGGTAACACTTAGGCAACCTCAAGGCTCACTGGTGCTTGAGAGAGGCAGACACATGCTAGAATTAAGTGTCCAAACCCAGAGTTGGTAGATCCAGGCCAAGAGTATGGGTGGCCCTCGCCTTTCTGGCAGGGGCTGGGTTAGGTTCTGCTCAGTAGCCTTGCCAGGACTCCATGGAGATTCTCTGTGGTTGCAGAGTACATAAGCTTACAATCTCTCCTGACTGAGGGGACTTTGAGCACATTATTTAAAGGCAGCCTGGCCAGGTGCAGTGGCTCACGCCTGTAATCCCAGCACTTTGGGAGGCCGATGTGGGTGGATTACCTGACGTCAGGGGTTTGAGACCATCCTAGCCAACATAGTGAAGCCCCTTCTTTACTAAAAATACAAAAATAAGCTGGGTGTGGCGGTGCACCCCTGTAATCACAGCTACTCAGGAGGCTGAGGCAGGAGAATCACTTGAACCCAGAAGGCAGAGGTTGCAGTGAGCTGAGATCATGCCACTACATGCCAGCCTGGGAGAGAGAGAGACTGTGTTTCAAAAAAATAAATAATAAAAGCAGCCTCCTGGAATGTGGACTGTTCTAGAAGGGGCCATCAGTTTAGTCCTTAGCTACCACCAGAACCTTTTACTAACATAGATCTCGCCAGGCGCGGTGGCTTATGCCTGTAATCCCAGCACTTTGGGAGGCTGAGGCGGGTGGATCACGAGGTCAAGAGATCGAGACCATCCTGGTCAACATGGTGAAACCCCGTCTCTACTAAAAATACAAAAATTAGCTGGGCATGGTGGCGCGTGCCTGTAATCCCAGCTACTCGGGAGGCTGAGGCAGGAGAATTGCTTGAACCCAGGAGGCAGAGGTTGCAGTCAGCCGAGATCGCGCCATTGCACTCCCGCCTGGGTAACAAGAGCGAAACTCCGTCTCAAAAAAAAAAAATATATATATATATATATATTGATTTCTGAAACCACATGTGACCAGATATGGCTACGGCTCTAGAACAATAGTTCCTGATTTCCTCCCTAGGAACTCCGTTGAGAATAAGACATAAGACTTCTTGCCTACGAGTCTCACAGGTACTTTTAAAATTTACTTCATAGCCAGGTATGAGGTGGTGCCTATAGTCCACCACATGGGGAGGCTGAGGCAGGAGGATGGCTTGAGCCCAGGACTCCAAGGCTGTAGCATGCTGTGACCACATGTGTGACAATAACCATGACACTCCAGCCCGTGCAACACAGTGAGACCCTGTGCCTTAAAGGAAGTTGTTTCACATGTTCATAGTCCCAGGCTGGAGACCACTGCTTTTTTTGTTTTTAATCCTGTTTCTTGGACCTTGCCTTTTAAGACATCAGGGTAGAGCCCTCAAGTCTAAGATGGCTGCTGCAGGCAGGCCTGTGCAGACAACCTCTACCGCCCTCTGTTGGCCATCAGGCAGGAGGAGAGTGAGAAGTGCTTGATTCCTTGCGGCACTGGAGCCCAGCAGTTTCTGTCCCAGAATACTGGGGGCAGATAAACCCTTGGCAGCTTTCATCAAAACCTCTAGAAGCCTTACTCTTCCTCGGGGTGGGCTGGCAACAAGGGGGCACAAATAGGGACCCCTGTGAAGTCGAAGTTCTACAGCCTGGGTGCTGAGCTGGCAAAGAGCTGTCAGGGTGGGCCACTCACACAGGAGAAAAGCAGTGCCAACCCTTCTCTAGACACGCCCTGGCTGGAGGCCCTAGCAGCAGAGGCCATCTTGCCCTTTCACTTAGAAAGACATCAAAGGGGCTGGGCGCGGTGGCTCACGCCTGTAATCCCAGAACTTTGGGAGGCTGAGACAGGCAGATCATGAGGTCAGGAGATCAAGACAGAGACCATCCTGGCCATAGTGAATCCCCGTCTCTACTAAAATACGGAAAAAAAAAAATTAGCCAGGCATGGTGGCGCATACCTGTAATCCCAACAACTCAGGAGACTGAGGCTGGGGAATCGCTTGAACCCAGGAGACAGAGGTTGCAGTGAGCTGAGATCGTGCCACTGCACTCCAGCCTGGTGAAAGAGTAAAACTCCATCTAAAGAAAAAAAAAAAAAAGACATCAAAGGAAGCTGGGAATCTTAAAGATGGCCCACTGCCTGGGCAGAATTCCACACAGTTCCAGATCACTTGCAACATCAACAGTATTAGTAGGGATTCAGGAAACAGCTATACACACACAACTGAGGTACGAGAGACCAGGTGTTACAGGTGCCAGGACCCCTAGAACTCATGCTCATCCTCGCAAAGACTCTGTGCCTACTTCATAATCCTTCTCCAGGGCAGCCAGGTCCTCATGCCTCAGACAGCTCCCTTTCCTCCAAGCCCTTGCCCTCATACCAATGCATGAATGCCTGATTGGCATACTTCAGGTCAAACTTGTGGTCCAGGTGGGCCCAGGCCTCGGTGACGGCTGTGGTACTGCTCAGCATGCAGACCTCCCGCCGAACCTTGGCTAGGGTACCCCCAGGCACCACTGTAGGGGGCTGGTAGTTGATACCAACCTAAGAAGAAACAAAGAAGTCTAAGTGCCTGATTCTATGTTTCCCAGAAGGTCTGTACAGGGATCCCCATAACTGGAGAAGGGGCATTTAGCAACTTATAAGAAACAAAGATGGAGGAAGATTATCAGCATAGGGAAATAAGTCTAGAATGAGGGAGCTTCTGCAAGACAAGTGACTTCAAAGTCACAGTCAAGGAAATGGGTGGACTCTTACATGGAGACAGAGCAGCATAATGCCTGCTCCTCGATTAGATCACGACTGAAAAACTGACTATAAAAAGCATTTGTGGGCTGGGCGCAGTAACTCACACCTGTAATCCCAGCACTTTGGGAGGCCAAGGCAGGCAGATCACTTCGAGGTCAGGGGTTTGAGACCAGCCTAGCTAACATGAAGAAACCTCATCTCTACTAAAAATACCAAAAATTATCAGGGTATTGTGGCACACGTCTGTAATCCCAGCTACTCGGGAGGCTGAGACAAGAGCATTGTTTGAATCCTAGAGGCGGAGGTTGCAGTGAGCTGAGATCCCACCACTGCATTCCACTCTGGTGACAGAGCAAGGCTCCATCTCCCCCTGCCCACAAAGAGGAGTGAGTTTAAACAAGGTCAGGAAAGCAAAAATAAGGGAAACAGACCTAGATGTTAAATCCAGGTAGTGGCTCTATGGGTGTTAAACGAACTAGTATCCCTCCTTTCCTGTAGTTAAGAAAACTAAGTTTTAAAAATGTTAAACTTAGGGAAAAACTCCAATTAGAGCTAAATTTAACCTACTTTAAACACTAGTCTACCAGAATATGTAGTTTTATTTTTTAAGAAACAGGGTCTCACTCTGTTGCTGAGGCTGGAGTGTGGGGTACGATCATAGCTCACTGCAGCCTCAACCTCCTGGACTCAGATTATCCGCCCACCTCAGCCTTCCGAGTAGCTAGAACTGTAAGCACATGCCAGCATGACTGGCTAATTTTTTTTTTTTATATTTTGTACAGATGGAGTCTCACATTGCCCAGGCTGGTCTCAAACTCCTGGGCTCAATCCATCCTCCCACCTCTGCCTCCCAAAGTGGTAGGATTATAGGCCTGAATCATTGCACCCAGCCCAGAATATATAATACATTTTAGTGGTTCTCATTCTCAAAAAAAAAAAAAAAAAAGTCAATTTCCCATTACTGCCTCTAGGGACAGCAAGCTGGCCATGTCCTAAAGGCAGCCTATTCCTCCTCCAAGTAGCTAAAGATCTTCCTAATATGGAGGCAGAAACAGTCTGCCTCCCAGATTTCCTACCCCTCATTTCCAGTTCTGAGCTGCAGGGCAACTCCTCCACACTAGCAAGCAGCTACTATCTCTGCCTCTCCTCCCGTTGTGGTCATGTTCACAGCAGTGCCACGGGGCGGGAAAGCTATATATGTTTTCTAATGCCACAGCTGCCATCTTTAATCTATCTGGAATCTTATTCCTGAACAAAACCCTTAAAACAAACTAGGTCATATGCCCAGCACCCTGAAGAGGGTGGGGCATAAATGAGTGCTTCTTGCTCAGTACTGCAAAAGGAAGAGAACGCATTCACAGATGCAGAACACAAGAATCCTTCTGACCTTCAGATCCGAACTCTCCCCGTCATCTGATAATGGGCCTCTCTGGCTTCTAAAAGCCTTCCCTTCTGAGCAGGAGCCATAGCACGTGGTTATGTCCCTAGCACAAGTGATGAGAAGGCCATTCTCCCCAGTGTGACTGGCTGCTCTGGGAATGCCTATTTACCAGGCTAAGTAAAATGAAACAGATACTCTTCATCAAGGCAGTATTTCAAGTAGAATCCACCCTAGCTTACAGTCCAAAGGCCTGGCTTCTAGACCAGCTGAAATCTATCTAGTTAGACATCCTCTAGCAGGGCACAGTGGCTCATGCCTATAATCCCCACAGTTTGGGAGGCCATGGTGGGTGGATAACCTAAGCCCAGGAGTTTGAGACCAGCCTGGGCAACATGGTTCAGCCCCACCTCTACAAAAACGACAAAGCTAGCAGGATGTGGTGGCACAAACCTGTGGTCCCAGCTTCTGAGGAGGCTGAGGTGGGAGGACTGCTTGAGCCTAGGAGGTCGAGGCTGCAGTGAACCAAGATCACTCCAGTGTGCTCCAGCCTGGGTGACAGAGTAAGATCCTGTGCATCTGTTCCTCACACCTGCTCTGCAGAAAGCTCCTTCTCACCAGGAACACAGGCCATGCGCTAACTGCCCTTTACCCACTTGCCTTGAAACCTGTGGGACACCAGTCCACAAACTGGATATTCCACTTGGTTTTAATGGTGGTGATGGCGGCATTCACATTCTTGGGGACCACCTCTCCACAGCAGAGCATGTGGCAGGCCATGTACTTGCCTTGGCGAGAGTCACACTTGACCGTCTGATTGCAGGGTCCAAAGTAGGCACTGGTGATCTCTGCCACTGACAGCCACTCATGGTTGACCTTCTCAGCTGAGATACTGGGCGAGCAGGTCACCAGGGGAAAGTGGATACAAGGGTAGGGCACCAGATGAGTCTGGAACTCTGTGAGGTCCACAGTGAGGGCACCGTCAAAATGCAAGGAAGCAGTGATGGAGGACACAATCTGGCTGATGAGCCGGTTGAAGTTGGCACAGGTAGGGCACTTGAGGTCCAGGTTGTGGCAGCAGATATCAGAGATGGCTTCATTGTCCACCATGAAGGCAATCTGAGTGCCCCAGGGTGGTGTGGGTGGTCAAGATGAAGTTATAGGGTTCTACAACTGCCGGGGACACTTGAGGGACCAGGTAAATAGCAAACTCCAACTTGAGCTTCTTGCCACAGTCCACAGAAAGCTGCTCCATCAGCAGGGAGGTCAAGCCTGAGCCAGTGCCACCCCTAAAGCTATGGAAGAGCAGGAAGCCCTGAAGCCCCACTCATCTGTCTGGAGTAGGAGATAACATCGTTAAGGATGCAGATGGCACGTCACCTGCTCCAACCCTCTTTTCCTGAGGAAACTTCTGTGTTGAAAGCTACTATTACCCAACTACACTTGCATTAACTTCTGTATTTTAGGAAGACTTTGAAGTATAAAGCGTGTGCATCTTATTGGATGTACGGTGAATGATTTGACATGCATAGACACCTATATAACCAAACCAACAGAGATAAAGAAATTCTCATCACCCTCAGAAAGTTCCCTCATGTCCTTTTGCTTCACCTCCATAGAGGTGAAAAAAGATCACCTGTCCAGGTGTGGTGGACCTCAGCTGTCCAAAGTGCTGGGATGGCAAAACCTCATCTCTACAAAAAAATACAAAAATTATCTGCGTGTGGTGTATACCTGCAGTCCCAGCTACTCAGGAGGCTGAGGTGGGAGGATCGCTTGAGCCCAGGAGGCGGAGGTTGCAGTGAGCTGTGACCACACCACTAGTGACACTCCAGCCTAGGCAACAGAGCGACTCTCTCAAAAAAAAGATTATCTACAAGAGGGTTGGAGTTCCTGGGGAAAAGATGACCCGGAAAGACAGTGCTGTGTCTATGCAATGGTAGGGATGAGACAGGATATAAGATTTGCAGTCAGAGCCAGGCCCTCTCAGTTATGTTGCTCTGCCATCTAGTTACAGCGGAGTGGGAGTGGTGGTGGCAACTTACTGAACATACATGCAAAGGTAGTTTCAGTTAAAAAAAAAAGGAAAAGAACAGACAGATTACCAGGTGTCACCTGAGACTGGAACACAGGAACCCGAAGCTTTAACAAGTACCCCAGGTGATTCTGGTACAGGTGTTCCTTGGGTAAGAAAAGCATCAGTCTATACCAGACACATGGGTAGTGACCGTATAAGAGAATTCTAGCTCTAGGAGGCATTTTCTTTTCATTCTTGAAGAAGGGGGCACAGACTCCCAGTCCTCAAGTCCCTTCCAAGTCCTCAGTGTCTACTGAGCAGCAGAGGGGATATCCAGACAATCCTTTACAGCAACAGAGCCAAAGTCCTGGCTCACAGGTAGCCTCACTCATGGTTCTCAGTGCCTCAAACAGGGGATGGGTCAACTGGAGAAATGGCTGAGCGCTAGGCAGGAGCCCCTCCTACCTGGACAGATCTGCGTAAGAGTCTAAGAACCACAAGCTGAGCTGCTGTGGAGATCGACCAAAGGTCAAAGAAGGCTTGGATCAGACAGACCTGGCAAAGTGAGGAAGCACCAGGACAGAAGCTTGAGTCCACAAACTCAAGGCAGAGCAAGTTATTCAGGCTTGCAACCCTAGATCCGCATCCAGGTTGGGAAAACACACATCCCCCTAGGGGAAGCTGAGTGGACTGACAGGCTGGAGGAATGATGTCAGGTACCAGCACAGGCTGTGGCTGCCTCTCAGCCAGGGAAAAGGCTAAGGATGCAATGACCTCCTGTAGGTCCTCGAGGCCTGCTCACCAGTTGTCGGATTCGCTCTAGCACCAAATTGATGATCTCCTTCCCTGCAGTGTACTGGCCACAGGCATAGTTGTTGGCAGCATCTTCCATACCAGATATCAGCTGCTCAGGGTGGAAGAGCTGCCTATAAATGCCAGTTCTTGAGCTGGGTGCAGTGGGTCACACCTGTAATCCCAGCACTTTGGGAGGCAGAGGTGGGTGGATCACCTAAGGTCAGGAGTTCCAGACCAGTCTGGTCAACCTGGTGAAGGAAGTAAGGAAACCCTGTCTCTACTAAAAATACAAAAAAAATAGCGGGGCATGGTGGCGGGCACCTGCAACCCCAGCTACTTGGGAAGCTGAGGCAGGAGAATCACTTGAACCTGGGAGGCGGAGGTTGCAGTGAGCTGAGATCGTGCCATTGGACTCCAGCCTGGGCAACAGAGTAAAACTCCGTCTCAAAAAAAAAAGTCAGTTCTTACCGCATCTTGAGGGTGAGAAAGAACAAAGGTTAAAAACAAGCTGGTCTCATTCCCCAAGGGAACACCAGACACCAGAACCTTTACTGCTCCAAACTGCTCAACAGAGTGATGACACAAAGCATCCCAGAGGCCCACTTCTAAGGCTGGGTCCTGCCTGGGCCTGGGATGGGGAGAGCAGGCGGTACCTTTGGTGGCCCTTTCCCTCTGATCACAGCCATTTCATTTTGCTGGGTGAGGAATCAGAGTGGTGTTTACAGGAAGCTCACTTCATTTTCGAATATAGACTAATGTAAATTTTCACCAAGGAATGAGAAAAGGAATACAGACGAACGAAGAAACCCAGTCCAGTGTTTAACATCTAAAATAACAGCTTTTAAAAATGGGGGAGGGGTAGGATTGCCATGACTTGGAAGCTGAGGAGATCCAGCTGCAGAAGGGAGGAAGCAGGAAAGCCTCCGGAAGCCAGCAACAGCCGGTTCACACAGGCCCACATCCCACAAGAGGCCTATTTCAGTTAAGGCCAAGCAGAGGGCCATTATGAATGTTCTCGGCTCCCTGTTTCTTAGGCAATGGGCCACCCTCAAGAGCCTGAGGGCAGGGAAAAGCTAGTTTTAAATTTCTGCTTTTACATCCACTCAGTCTGCATTCTCGGCCTGAACACTGACTTATAATCTGGCAGTCTCCAGGCAGAGCTGTGGGAATGATCTTCCTCTCAATACAGGAAGCCCCCAGGACCCCTTCCGAGGACAGAGTCTAGACAAAAGCAATAGACTTCAGACATCAGTGTTCATGGGAGGAGACGGCTTTCATCTCAAGTATTTTCCTCTTAAGCAGAGCTCCCATCTGACATTGGCGCTAGCAAAAACTATGGCCTGGGGGAGGGGGCCCTACTCCTCCATCCACTCACCTATGGCAGCAGGCTCCAGGTCCACAAAGACAGCCTGGGACACATGTCTGCCAGCCTGGGTCTCCCTGAAGGTGTTGAAAGAGTCATCACTGCTCCCCAGGGCATTGTGGCTGGGCATGGTACCCTAGGCTGGATGTTGTGTTCCAGGCAGTAAAGCTCCCAGGAGCCATTGCCCATCTGAACTCCCACCTGGCCCACGTGGATGGAGATGCACTCACACTATGAGGGTGAGCAGAGGAACATGCCCTGAGTGGTGTGGAGTAAAAGATGGGGGCTTGAAAAGCCTTCCCTGGGAGCACCCTTGTCTTTCCTAAGGGCTGAAGCTTAGTGTTACCTAGTCCAAAGTTTTGAAGCCTGACCGGGCAAGGTGGCTCACACCTGTAATCCCAGCACTTTAAGAGGCCGAGGCAGGCAGATCATCTGAAGTCAGGAGTTCAAGACTAACCTGGCCAACATGTGAAACCCCATCTCTACTAAAAATACAAAATTAGGCTAATTTTGATGTTTAGGGGAATCTCACTTCACTTTTGAATGGGATAAGAATATAGACTAAAGTAAATTTTCACCAAGGAATGAGATCACAGGAGGGCGCCTGTAATCCAGCTACTCAGCAGGCCAAGGCAGGAGAATCACTTAAACCCAGGAGGTGGAGATTGCAGTAAGCTGATCTCCAGCCTAGGAGACAGAGTGAGACTCTGCCTCAAAAAAAAAAAAAAAAAAAATAGCCAAAGCCCAGAAGACTCGGTTCTCTTTCAGGCCTTCCCATACTTTAAGCCAAACCACCACCAGGCCCTCATTTTCCTTCATTCACGCAGGGCTTAAGGTGGTGGTTATTACTTTTTTTTTTTTCTTAAGATGGGGTTTCACCATGTTGGTCAGGCTAGTCTTGAACTCCTGACCTCAGGTGATCCACCCGCCTCGGCCTCCAAAGCGCTTGGATTACAGGCATGAGCCACCACGCCCGGCAAGGTGGTGGTTATATAAGCCCTAGGTCTCTGGGGCAGGAACTAGAGAAAGCAAAACCAAACAGCCAACTCCCACTGCACAGTGCCCTCTGCTGTTTGGGTGGCTTGGGAAAGTTCAGAGTCTGTATTCCGAGACAGGCCCACCAAGAGCTTCTAGACTCAAGCACTGGGGCCTAGAAGAGGTCTCCCATGTGCAGCAACTGTCTCCCTCACAACTCGAAAGGGCAGAAGGCGAAGTTCAGACCTGTGGATCAACTGAGGAAGCAGCCCTGGAGTTAGAGCTAGCCTTCCGAAAGTTCACCCACAAACTCTTTTGGGGGGACAGGCACCTACCCTAGCATCTGTCCCTGCCAACTACAGTACCAAGCAAGTACCCCTTAATAATTAAGCATCACGGTGGAGTCCAGAAGACTTACCCCACCTTTCGACTCTGTTCACTCAGGTAGCTTCTGTGGTGGAGAAACCCTCCCATCTTCTGGTCCTTCACCCCAACCCACATTCTAGGGGATCAATTTAAAAGGGCGAAGCACCTCCAAAATGTAGAAGGAATCTTCTAGGGTGATGGTAGGTAACAGTTTAACAGTCTTAGGATCTACCCTCCAAGACAGCCTCAGAGCCTTTAAGGGGGCTCAGAACAGAGACCGGGATCAAGAGGTTTTTTTAGGGGACACAGGAACCTCTGTGTACCCACCCCAAGTTCTCCATTTTAACGGAGAGACCTGAAGCCCTTGGGATCCAAACAGGAGAGAAGTGGAGTCAAGAACATTCTTTTCAAGACCCCAAGAGCTTACAGGAGTCCCGAGTCAAGCATGGGGCCAAAGGTCCAGGATTTCTACCTCTGGCCAGAGTCGGGCGCCCAAGACGAAGGCATTCAGGGAAACAGGTACTGAATTGGAGAAACCTGTTAGAGCGTCCCAATCATCCCGGGCCCTGCCTCCTGCGTGGGAGTGTGATCTCAGAGGAAGGCGGGGACCGCAGCTACAGGCGGGCATCTCTTTGTCCAGGACCGCCTCGGGAGAACTAAGGGCGGCTCCTAGATCCCCTCCAGGCTCCAGAGCGCGCTCCGCCGCAGGACCGACTCTGCTGCCCGAACTTGGCGCGCAGCGCACAAGCGACTCCATCGCGTTCTCGCCCCGCGCTTTACCTCTCCAGCCTGCCCAGTCCCGCGGCGCTCCTGGAGCGCTCAGAACGTTTCTAACTCTCACCGTCTCCCACAGAGGGAAGTAGGGTAGAAAAGTGGTCCTCGGGCGTCCCCGGGCTTTCTGCAGAGCCCACCCTCGCCCTGAACGCCCAAACACCCCTGGCATCCCCGTGCAGCCCACCCCACACCCTGGGTTGCCGGGACGTCCTTCCTTTCTGCGCTTCAGGCCCTTCCCACCGACCCCCCGGGGGCCCCGGCATCCTCCCTATCGTGCGACACCCTCCCCTGCACAGCGTCCCTCACCATGGTTGACCCAGTAGTTTAAGTTGGTGGAGGGTCGCTGACTGCAAACGCGCTACAAATCTCCAGCTACACCGCGAATCCCACCGTGCTGGCGCCAGTGGGGCCTTATATATCCCCGGCGGGCCGCGGGGGACGTCCCCCGTGCGCCTCTCACTGGGCCAGGCCCCTACCGAGGCCCGCCCCCCTCTCCGCTATTGGCCGGCCGCTCACGAAACATCCCCGCCGCAGCCGGTCATTGGGCAGTTTGTACAGCCAGAGGGAGGCAGAGGGGTCCGTGTCCTCCAGGCCAGCTCGATCCTCTTCCCCGAGAGTGTGGGATCTAAGAGCTGGTATCTTTGGGGAAGCACCTTCGTTCCGTTTTAGTTTTAGGACTTTACACCAGCGATACCGCGGACCTGATTCGAAAAGTGTGTCAGCCTTGGAGGAGGGTGCAGACTTAAGTTCAGCAACCATTAGAGAAGGAAAGTTGCTGTTATGAGAACCGACTGCTGGGAGCTTCCAGAACGGGACAAAATGCAGCTGGGGTGGGTAGGATGGGCAGACAGGTGTTGGAAAGGCTATTGCAGGCGCCGGGAACTGATGTTTACTTCTCTTTTGACCTGAGCAGCTGCTCAGGTTCAGGTGACTCAGATTCCTGCTAGAGCCCGGGCTGGCCAAAGCAGACTGAGTGGGGCCTGTGGGGTGGAGTTGGAAGGGAAGCGTGGGGCCTTCAATGCTAGGCTGAAGGGTTTGTATATAATTTCCTTGGCATATAATTTCGAACCGTCGAGGGGTTTTGAGCAGAGGAGTGATGTGATCACTGCAGTATTCTGAGCAGTACTTAGGTGTTACCTGTGCATTATTTTTTTCCAGTAGTGGTTTCATATTGTTCCATGCTAAAGGGCATTCACATACTTTTCCCTCTTTCCAAACTTCTCCTTAGCTGAGATGTTTTAGTTGGAAATACCTAAGTGTAACAAATTAGCCCCTTTCTTTTTGGGAGGGTTAATTGGTATTTGGCTTATCAAATGATTGACCACCCCACCCAGTGATTACCCTTAGTATTTGCAAAGCACATTCCAGAGGAATCCAAAGCATCCCCGTCTCCTATTCATCCTTCCCGTGGACAGGTGCACCCAGTTTGTATATAGAATCAGGCTTGGAGGCTTGAATTGCCTAAGGAAAATCTGCAGCTGATACGACTTTCTGCTGATAGAGCTCAGGAAGACTCTGTCACTGCATCACTGGCCAGTGTGACATCAGACCAGCTGTCCCCTGGATACCTGCACCCATTTTTAAACAAGACTCTAACCATGTCATTCAAAACTGTCCTGTAATATTTTGAAATGAAATGCTTGTTCAGGTGACTCAAGAAGATTTAAGTCCAGGGTATAGAGGTTAACTTGAAAGTCTGAAAAGTATACTTTGGTCTCAATCCTTGTTAATGGGCTTTATGAGACTGCCAGCTCTAAAGTGGATGCCTCTGGTTAGGAGATAGGGTGAGACACTGTGGGCAAACATCCACATAAGTGCTTTGAAACCTCATGTATATAAAGAGCAAAACAACACAACTCAAAATGCTACATTTGAGTTGTTGCCTTTGACTAAAGGCAGGCATATCAATGATTAAAATTAAGCTACCTGGTAATAAATTCAAAAAATCCTAAACTCAACACCTTCATCTCTTGCTTGCCCCACCTTAGGAAGCGCTCATTCCACCTGCCGTAGACTCAGTCAGTTAAAAATGTCTTTCCATTCCTGAGTTGACTCTAACCCAGGGATTATAAATACATTTGAAACAGTGACATCTTCAGTGTTATTTATGGAAATTACACAGCCCTCCACCCCTGCCATTGGCAGTATACTTCTTTATATCAAACTGATTAAAACTAATCCTCTTATAAGACATTTGGATTTATTTCTATTATCCAGACTGCCTCCTAACTTGGAGTTTTATTTCTGACTTCTCCTCCTCCTCTTTCCTCTTCCTCCTCCTCCTCCTCCTCCTCCTCCTTCCCCTCCTCCCCCTCCTTAACACCTCTGTCTTTACAGGAATTTAAAATCTTCCTCACGCAGGAAGGAATTCAAGGTGAGTCACAGAGTGCACAGTAAGAGGTAGTTTATTGAAAGCTACTCAGTTACATAGTGAGGCGTTCTCAGAAAGCAAGAGGAGGAACACGCCATCATTGTTTTAAACTCTTCTGGCTGGGCGCGGTGTCAGTCCTGTAATCCCAGCACTTTGGGAGGCTCAGATGGGCGGATCACCTGAGGTCAGGAGTTTGAGACCAGCCTGGGCAACATGGTGAAACTCTGCCTCTACTAAAAATACAAAAAATTAGCCGGGCATGGTGGCATGCACCTGTAATCCCAGCTACTCAGGAGGCTGGGACAGGAAAATCACTTGAACCTGGGAGGTGGACAGAGCGAGACTCCATCTCAAAAAAAAATTAAATAAATAAATAAATAAACTCTTCTTATGTAGGGGTTTTACCTATGTTAAAGCTAAGTTATGTCTACATGCTGGTGGGCTGACAGCGTGACAATTTAGGAATCTGTTGATTGAAAGAAAGTTATCCTTGGCATTTGCGTGTGTAAGTACCTCAAAGCATGATTATAACTCTCTCTTTTTTTGAGACAGAGTTTCGCTCTTGTTACCCAGGCTGGAGTGCAATGGCGCAATCTCGGCTCACCGCAACCTCCGCCTCCCGGGTTCAGGCAATTCTCCTGCCTCAGCCTCCTGAGTAGCTGGGATTACAGGCACGCGCCACCGTGCCCAGCTAATTTTTTGTATTTTTAGTAGAGACGGGGTTTCACCATGTTGACCAGGATGGTCTCGATCTCTTTATCTCGTAATCCACCCGCCTCGGCCTCCCAAAGTGCTGGGATTACAGGCGTGAGCCACCGCGCCCGGCCCTATAACTCTCTTAAAAGCATATATTGTTACTCAATATCAGGATATCTGGACATTTTGTTGTCATAGGAGTCGGTTCTCATGGGCATTACTAAACAGCTTCCTTAACCAAAACATCTTATGGCCATGAGTGGTGACTGGCAAGGAATATGCCTTGCTAGGTTTTCTTTTTTTTCCTCCTCCTCCTCCTTACCTTGCCAGTTTTAAGATGGAGTTGATTTTTAAAATGTATCACCCTGGTTCTCCTATGCTCCTGTTTCCCTAACATAATCCTCAATTTATGAGAGATTACTTAATGTTTGTTTTTTTTAAATAAAAAAAAATTTTTTTTAAAGACAGGGTTTCACCATGTTGGTCAGGCTGGTCTTGAACTCCCGACCTCAGGTGATCCACCCACCTTGGCCTCCATGCTTGGATTACAGGCATGAGCCACTACACCAGGCTGTAGAGATCACTTAATCTTAAATGGAGATGAGGTATGATAGTCATTCTTCTGTAATTTCTACTTGCTGATTTTATGGGCATAATATTGGAGAAGTAAAAATTCTCTGGATGCCCCACCTATGGGGCCCAAAGGCAGGATGCCTTTATTTCCTTTATTTCAGTGCCTACGATTGGTAATAACAAGATAGCTACCAAAGGTCCTAAGAAGGG
Organism: Callithrix jacchus; assembly: GCF_049354715.1. NCBI lineage: Eukaryota > Metazoa > Chordata > Mammalia > Primates > Cebidae > Callithrix > Callithrix jacchus. The sequence goes on from NC_133520.1 coordinate 29,902,074, forward strand.
CAAAAAACAAGTGAGATTCAGGAGGGAGCATTTTTTTGAGATGGAGTCTTGCTCTGTCACCCAGGCTGAAGTACAATGGCGCAATCTCGACTCCATCTCTCAGGTTCAAGTGATTCTCCTGACTCAGCCTCCCGAGTAGCTGGGATTACAGGCACCCACTGCCACGCCCAGCTAATTTTTTTATTTTTAGTAGAGACAGGGCTTCACCGTGTTGGCCAAGATGATCTCGATCTCCTGATGTAGTGATCCGCCCACCTCGGCCTCCCAAAGTGCTGGGATTACGGGCGTGAGCCATGGTGCCCAGTGGTTTATTTTTATTTTTAGTTTATATTCCTCCTTTTTTGTCAAGGTATGTCAGAGGCAGTATTAAAAAACAAATCAGGCCAGGCACAGTGGCTCACACCTGTAATCCCAGCACTTTGGGAGGCTGAGGAGGGCGGATCATCTGAGTTTGAAACCAGCCTGACCAGCATGATGAAACCCCGTCTCTACTAAAAATACAAAATTAGCCAGGTGTGGTGGCATATGCCTGTAATCCCAGCTACTAGGGAGGCTGAGAAAAGAGAATTACTTGAACCTGGGAGGTGGAAGTTGCAGTGGGCCAAGATCACACCATTACACTCCAGCCCAGGCGACAAGAGGGAAACCTCATCTCAAAACAAACAAACAGGCTGGGCGCAGTGGCTCACGCCTGTAATCCCAGCACTTTGGGAGGCCGAGGCAGGCGAATCACGAGGTTAAGAGATCGAGACCATCCTGGCCATGGTGAAACCCCGTCTCTACTAAAAATACAAAAATTAGCCGGGCATGGTGGTACACGCCTGTGGTCCCAGCTACTCGGGAGGCTGAGGCAGAAGAATCGTTTGAACCCAGGTGGAGGTTGCAGTGAGCTGAGATTGCGCCACTGCACTCCAGCCTAGAGACAAAGACTCCGTTTCAAAATAAAAAAAAAATTAAATAACAAAAACAGACCAAAACAAAAAATAAAACCCCTTGTTCTCTATGTACTATCTAGATGCTTAGAAAAAAAAAACCCAAGATTTTACATTTTATCAAGATAATTCCTATGCTATGTTTGTTAGGATTTTGGTTGATAAAAACACTGAGATTTAAAAGGGTTAAGGCTTTATTTATTTGTTTATTTAGAGATGGAGTCTCTCACTCTGTCGCCCAGGCTGGAGTGCAGTGGCACGATCTCTGTTCACTGCAACCTCTGCTTCCCAGGTTCAAGTGATTCTCCTGCCTCAGCCTCCTGAGTAGCTGGGATGACACGCACGCGCCACCATGCCTGGCTAATTTATATATATATATTTTAATGAGATGGGGTTTCACCATATTGACCAGGCTGGTTTTGAACTCTTGACCTGAAGTGATCCACCTGCCTCAGTCTCCCAAAGTGCTGGGATTACAGGCATGAGCCACTGTGCCTGGCCCTGGCTAATTGTTGTATTTTTAGTACAGATGGGGTTTCACCATGTTGTCCAGGCTGGTCTTGAACTCCTGAACTCAGGTGATCTGTCCGTCTCAGCCTTCCAAAGTGCTGCATTATAGGTGTGAGCCACTTGGCCTGGCCACCTTTTTTATATCAAATTATTCTCTTTATAACTTTCCTTACCAAAAATACAGCTTCATTTCCAAAACTTTCTTCATCTCTCTCTCTTCCCTACTTACTGGTTCCTTTCAACCTTTTTTTATAAGTAATCGTTTTCTTCCCTCCCCCCACAAGACAGAGTCTTGCTTTATTGCCCAGGCTGGAGTGCAATGGTGCAATCTCGGCTCACTGCAACTTCTGTCTCCCAGATTCAAGTGATTCTCCTGTTTCAGCCTTCCAAGTAGCTGGGATTACAGGCACATGCCACCATGCCCGACTGTTTTGTATTTTTAGTAGAGACGGGGTTTCACTGTGTCAGGCAGGCTGGTCTTGAACTCTGACCTCAGGTGATTTGCCCACCTTGGCCACCCAAAGTGCTGGGATTATAGGCATGAGCCACTGCACCCAGCCATAAGCAACTATTTTCAAGTCCATAATTTGAATTGACCTTTAGATAGCTTCTGAATTAAATTTTTCATTTTCTCAGTAAGACTAGTCTCCAGGAGGCTTTTGCCCTCCAATGCTGCCCAGAGAGATGCTGAATTAAACAGCCCAAAGAATGAAAACCATCAAGACCAGAAGGAACAAGACAGGTGTAAGCTTCAGGGCATACAAGCTGAGGGTGGTGTGTGTCACTAATGAGGCATAGACAGCAAATATGCAGCTGACCAAGGGGACAAGGGGGACGGAGAAGCAGTAGGTGCTGGCAAATATGTCTCTGAACCTCAGTTCATCCCACAGCCCTGGGCAGGGGCCTAACCCCCAGTCCCCAGGGAATGTAAAGGAACATGGGCATCCCATGACTCCTGGGGCTCAGAAGTCTCAGCAGGAAAAGGAACAACACAGAGAAGGGAAGGAACAATAAAGGACACTCACCTGGTGTGAATCTGAAAACTTAGGAAGCATTTTCTAGAGAAAACCATTCCACAATTCTAGAAACATGTTTTTCCATATCATAAACTTTTTTTTTTTTTTTTTTGAGACGGAGTTTCACCATGTTGGCCAGGATGGTCTTGATCTCTTGACTTTGTGATCTGCCCGCGTTGGCCTCCCAAAGTGCTGGTATTACAGGCGTGAGCTATTGCACCTGGCCGATAAACTTTTCTTAATTGGAAATAACCCAGATGTCCATCAAGCAATCCAAGGAAAGCTGTGGACCAAAATTTTGGGTCAAGTCTTTATGGAAGTTTGGATTTTTTGTTTTTGTTTGTTTGTTTTGTTGTTGCTGTTTTTGAGATGGCGTTCTCACTCTGTCACCCACAGTGGTACAGTGGTGTGATCATGGCGCACTGCAACCTCCATCTCCCAAGCTTAAGCAATTCTCCTGCCTCAGCCTCCTGAGTAGCTGGGATTACAGGCATGCGCCACCATGTCTGGCTAATTTTTGTATTTTTAGTAGTGATGGGGTTTCACCATGTTGCCCAGGCTGGCTTCAAGTCCTATGCCCACCTTGACCTCCCAAAGTGCTGGGATTACAGGCATGAGCCACCACACCTGGCTGGAAGTTTGGTTTTTAAAAGCTTTTCACATTTGTTTCCTTGGTGTCAAATGAGTCTCTGATGTTTCCATTTTATCTAGAACTCGCTGAACTGTATAAGAAAAACAAAATCTCAGCCAGGTGCAGTGGCTCATGCCTCTAATGCCAGCACTTTGGGTGCCTGTAATCCCAGCTATTTGGGAGGCTGCGACAGAAGAATCACTTGAACCTGGGAGGCAGAGGTTGCAATGAGCTGAGATCACACCACTGCACTCCAGCCTGGGCGACAAGAGGTAGGCTCCATCTCAAAAAAAAAGAAAAAGCAAAGAAAGTTATTCTTGGCATTTGAGTGTGTAAGTATGTCGATAACTATTTTAAAAACATACAATCCTTTGCAATATTGGGACAGCTGGACGTTCTGCTATCATGGGAGTTTGTTCTTGCAGGCATTACTAAAACATCTTCAAAACATCATATGGCCATGGGTTGTGACTGGCAAAGAATGTGCCTTGCTAGTTTTAAGGTGGAGTTGATTTTATTTTATTTATTTATTTTTATACCTATTCTTGCCTGATGGTCCCTGGAGCTGGAGTTGATTTTAAAATGGTGTCACCCTGGCTCTCCATGCTCCTGTTTCCCCAACCCCATGGTCAGCTCTAGTTTTCAAGCAATCTAAAGTATCCTGATAAACCTGCGTTCTTTCTCTATGTATATCCTCCCCATCCTCCACCACATAGCATTGAAGTGACACTGTGAATTGAAGTAACATCCTTCAGTCTGGGCAAAGGGAGGACAAAAGACAATGGATGGAGAGGCTTTTGTGGGAACAAGAATATCCTGTTCACCCAGTGGCGAAGAATCAAGGTAAACGGTGATAGACCAGGACCGTGCTTCAGGATTCATTCTTGAGCCAGTGCCAAGACTATAAGCAGTACCTGGCTTTCAAATGATGGTATTTCTTTCTTTCTATTTATTTATTTTTTGAGACAGAGTCTCATTCTGCTACCCAGGCTGGAGTGCAATGGCGCGGTCTTGGCTCACTGCAACCTCCACCTCCTGGGTTCAAGTGATTCTCCTGCCTCAGCCTCCTGAGTAGCTGGGATTACAGGCATACACCACCATGCCCAGCTAATTTTTTGTATTTTTAGTAGAGATGGGGTTTCACCATGTTGCCCAGGCTGGTCTCGAACTCTTGACTTCAGGTGATTCGCCTGCCTCAGCCTCCCAAAGTGCTGGATTTACAGGCATGAACCACTGTGCCCTGCCTGGAATTTCTTACAAATACCTTAGAACAGTTGCCCAAGCTGAGTGTCGACATGAGAGCACTTTCTTTTCTTCTGGTCTTAGCATGAAATTTATTTCCCCTTTGACTCAGGCAGCTGCTTCCTACGATAGAACCCCCAGTTTCCACTCAATCCCTATTTTACATCTCATTTCAAGGCCCATTCAGGACACGGGAGAAGGGATGATGTATAAACCCATGGAGTTGCTCACTCTCCTCTTACCTCCTTGGTGGAGTGAGTGTTCCCAGCCCACCGTCTATCTCCTCAGTAGTTTCCCTACCATTATGCAGGTCAGAGTTCATCCTAGTCCCCAACTTGAAATAGACTGTCTGGGGTCACCAAGTTTGGATTGAGAAGGGACCCTGTGCTCACAGCAGCAGAGGCCTTGCTCCTGGCATTCAACATTAGAATTGTTTGTTATAGCGCTATGCTTCTGGTACACATATGGGCTGTGTCATAGGTTAAAAACTATTCAACATCTGTTGTTTCTCTCTGAGGCAAAATACATTCTAAGTTTCAACTGACTTCAAGTGAATTTGGTGGGCACTCCTGCCACTTAACTCTAAATTCTTACACCTATATATTCCAGGAGCTTAATTTTCCAAACACAGGAAAATCTTGTTCATAACTGGTTAGCACACTAGCTGGGCATGGTGGCACGTGCCTGTAGTCCCATCTACTCAGGAGGCTGAGGCGTGAGAATCTCTTGAACCTGGGAGGTGAAGGTTGCAGTGAGTGGAGATCATGCCACTGCACTCCAGCCTGGGTGACAGAGGGAGACTCTGTTTAAATAGTAATAATAATAATAAAGCATCTGCTGAGGTTAACATCTTTATTCCCTTTTACCCTCTGAAGACTTAGTCATGGTCACAACCACCTTGAACTACTCTCTCAGTAAGCCGTATACTGTTTTTTCATTGTCTTTTTCAAACAGCATTGAAAAAAAGCATAGTACCTATTCTTTTTTTTTTTTCCTGGAGAAAGAGTCTCTGGCACTCAGGCTGCAGTGCAGTGGTGTGATCATGGCTCACTGTAACCTCAAGCTCCTGGACTCAAGCGATTCTCCTGCCTTGGCCTCCCAAAGTGCTTGGACTGCAGGTGTGAGCTGCCACACGTTGCCCCCAATATTCCTGTATTCGAACTATAACTCACTCCCTCACCACCAGCCCACACTCTGGTTTCTCCCATCACTCCACTGCCAGCTCCCCTGCTGATGGAAGAAGAGATCACGGTGCTTGTAATTGACAATGGCTCCAGCATTTGCAAAGCTGGCTTTGCTGGGTACAGTGCCCCCTGAGCCATGTTCCCTCCACTGTTGGACATCCTGGCACCAGGGCATGATGATGGGGAGAGGCCAGAAGGACTCCTACCTGGGTGATGAGGCCCAGAGTAAGTGCAGCATCCTAACTCTGAAATGCCCCGTGGAGCACCGCATCATCACCAGTTGGGATGACATGGAGAAGATCTGGCACCACACCTTCTACAATTAGCTGCACATGGCTTGTGCTGCTGCCCAAGGCACCCTGAACCCCAGGGCCAACAGAAAGAAGAAGACTTGGATAATGTTGAGACTTTGAACACCCCAGCAAGGTATGCGGGCATCCAGGCTGTGCTGCCCCTGCAAACCTCTGGTCACATCACTGGTATTATCATAGACAGCGGAGACCCACATGGTGCCCGTCTACAAGGGCTATGCCTTCTCCTATGCCATCCTGCATCTGGATGACCGGCCACCCCATGGAGATGTTCAGGGAGCCTAGCTACTGCTTCACCACCACAGCCAAGCAGGAGCAGGTCATGCGCAACATCAAGGAGAAGCTGTGTGACGTCACCCTGGACTTTGTGGAGATGGCCACCACAGCGTCCTCCTCTCTATGGAGAAGATCTAGGAGCTAAGTGGTTCCAGTGTATGGAGGCACTGCTCCAGCCCTCCTTCCTGGGAATGGAATCTTGTGGCATCCACCAGGCCACCTTCAACTCCATTATAAAGTATGACTTGCACATCTGCAAGGACCTGCATGCCAATGTGGTGCTGTCTGCTGACACCCCCATGTACCTGGGCATCACCTACAAGATGCAGAAGATCACCACCCTGGTGCCCAGCTCCATGAACATCAAGATCATCGCCTCCCCTGAGCACAAGTACTTGTGTAGATTGGCAGCTCCATCCTGGTTGCCATGGCCACCTACCAGCAGATGCGGATCAACAATCAGAAGTAGGATGAGTCAGGCCCCTCCATCACTCACTGCAAATGCTTCTCCATGGACTGCAAGCAGATGCGTATCATGTGCTTCAGGGTTTAGTGCATAAGTATAAATTTGCCCATGCTGGCCTCAAGAAACCAGAACAAGCCTTTGAAAAGAAATTGGTCCTTGAAACTTGTGTATCAGCACTGGATTGTAGAACTTGTTGCTGATTTTGACTTTACGTTCAAGTTAACTATTCCCTTGGTATTTGTTTAATATCCTGTACGTATCTTTGATCTATCCCTTAGTACATGTGGCTTGGTAACTTCATGGCTGAGGTGAGGACGTGCTTGTGGGAGGGTGTCCGTGACTTGGTGGGTCTGTGTGACCTGCAGTCTCCCTATCTATGCAGAGGTACTAATGTGTCGGAGCTCAGTGTTCCAGGATTTTTCTAGAGCCTGGCAAGAGCTCCTGAACCAGTTTCATTTCTGTCTTGCTGGTCTATCTGTGTTAAGTCTTGAACTCGATAAGCAGTTTGCATTTATACCTGTGAATTTCTTCACTTTTAATTTAAGTTTTTGTACATAATTCTTAATTTTTAAAGAGATGACCACAAATTTTGGTTTTCCACTGTTATTTGTGTAAGGAAAACTAAAGTGCCACAATAAACCAAAATATAAATATAATTCTAACTTCTAGCTCCATTTTCAAAAATCTGCATGAACTTCTTTAAATTAGTCCCATTCAAATGATACAGCATTCAGCAGAGTTCATTTTAAATTATCTTCAAAACCATTTGCTGAACTATTATAAATTTGTCAGACACTAGGCCAGGCACCAAGGACAGATAGGGTATTTATTCTGAGCCCTTATGCATATAAAATTTATCATCCCTAGAAGTGAGGAAGTAGATTCAGGCATTTAATTTTTAAATATGTATACATCTAGAAGATAATGGAAATGAAATGCTATCTTATTTTGAAGGGAAGAACTGATGTTTAGAAAAGTGGGCTTTGTTTAGTACCACTACTTACATTCTTTTAAAAATCTTACTGTCAGCCCAGTGTGGTGGCTCATGCCTGTAATTCCAGCACTTCAGGAGGCTGAGGTGGGGGGATCACCTGAGGTTGGAAGTTTGAGATCAGCCTGACCAACATGGAGAAACTCTGTTTCTACTAAAAATGCAAAATTAGCTGGGTGTGGTGGCACATCCCTGTACTCTCAGCTACTCGGAAGGCTGAGGCAAGAGAATTGCTTGGACCTGGGAGGTGGAGGTTGCAGGGAGCAGATATCACACCATTGCGCTCCAGCCTGGACAACAAGAGCGAAATTCCACTTCAAAAAAAAAATCTTACTGTCGCCAGTTGCGGTGGCTTACACCTATAAATCCCAGCATATTGGGAGCCGAAGCAGGGGGATCACTTGAGGCCAGGAGTTCCAGACCAGCCTGGGGAACACAGTAAGACCCCGTCTCTTAAAAAAAAAAAAAAAAACAGGCACGGCAGCATGCACCTGTAGTCCCAGCTACTCGTGAGGCTAAGGCAGGAGGATCATCTGAACCTGGGAGTTTGAGGCTGCAGTGAGCCACAATTATGCCACTGCACTCCAGCCTTGGTGATAGAGTGAGACCCTGTCCCAAGAAAAACAAAAACCTTATTGTGAAAATATATGTTCAGAAAAGAGCACAGATGTACAGCTCAATTTATTATATAACAACTACCAAGATTTTAAAATGCAGAACATTACCAGCATTGCAGAAGCCTTCCTCATGCCCCCTCCAAATCATCACTCCTACCTTTACCATAAATCAAGTGTCCATATATATGCACGGGTCTGTTTCTGAGCTCTTTTGCTCCATTAGTCTATTTGTCTATCCTTGTGAAAAATTATACTTTCTATCCAATAGAAAAATTCTCCTGCCTTTTTTTTCTCCATGACTGTCTTGGCTATTCCTGGTTCTCTGCATTTTCATTTAACTTTTACAATCAGTTTGTTGAATTTTACACACACAAACTTGTTGAGTTTTTAACTGGGATTTACTGAATTTCAGTTTGGAGATTTTTTTTTTTTTTTTTTTTGAGACAAGAGTTTTGCTCTTGTTGCCCAGACTAGAGTACAATGGCACAGTCTCGGTGCACTGCAATCTCTGCCTCCTGGGTTCAAGTGATTCTCCTGCCTAGCTGGGATTATAGGCATGCACCACCACACCTGGCTAATTTTTTTGTATTTTTAGTAGAGACAGGGGTTTCACCATGTTGGCCAGGCTGGTCTCGAACTCCTGACCTTAGGTGATCTGCCCGCCTCGGCCTCCTAAAGTGCTGGGATTATAGGCATGAGCCACTGTGCCTGGCAAAGATGAGATTGATAACAGTTTCAGGAGTTAGCAAACTTTTTTCTTAAAGAGTTAGATAAGTATCTATGCTTTGTGGGCTGAGGCAGAATTGGAGATATTATATAGATAACTTATGACCATTTACAAAACATAAAAACTGGCCAGGTACAGTGGCTCACACCTGTAATCCCAGCACTTTGGGAGTCCAAGGCAGGAGGATTACTTGAGCCTAGGAGTTTGAGACCAGCCTGGGCAACACGGCAAAACCCTGTCTCTAACAAAAATACAAATGAGCCGGGCGCAGTGGCACATGCGTGCCTGTGTTCCCAGCTACTCAGGAGGCCAAGGTGGGAGGATCGCCTGAGCCTGGGAGATGAAGGCTGCAGTGAGCTGTGATTGTGCCACTGGGTAATAGATCCAGTGGCACAATCACAGCCTGGGTGTGAGTAAGACCCTGTATCAAAAAAAAAAAAAAAAAAAGTAAAAACCATTTTTAGCTTCAAAGTTTCTGAGTCTCAGTAGATCAGGTACTGGCTGAGTGAATTTGGCCTGCGGGCTGTAATTCCCTGGTCCCATGAATTTATTTTCTTTTACTTCTCTTAGATAAGGTTTTGTGTTGTGGTCTCACACGTCTACTGTCACACCTCGCCCCTAGTTTTCTAGTTTTCTCCTCAGTTGTGCCTAAGCTGCTGTTAAAATGTCCCAGTCAATTTTAAAGTTAGAGATACAGACTCACTGTTGCCTGGGCTGGAGTACAGTGACATCATTATAGCTCACTGAAACTTCCAATTCCTGGACTCAAGTGATCCTCCCACCTCAGCCTGGAAAGTAGCTGGGACTGCAGGAGGTGCCATGCACCTGGCTATTTTCTTTTCTTCTTTTTTTTTTTTCTTGTAGAGACAAGGTCTCACTATGTTGCCCATGCTGATTCCACTGTATTCTTAATTATTGAATTCTTAAAAATTCTAGAATTATATTTAAAAAATATATATGTCCGGCTGGGCACAGTGGCTCATGCCTGTAATCCCAGCACTTTGGGAGGCCGAGGCAGACAGACAACAAGATCAGGAGTTCAACACCACCCTGGACAACATGGTGAAACCGTCTTTACTAAAAAATACAAAAATTAGCTAGGCGTGGTGGTACATGCCTGTAATCCCAGCTACTCAGGAGGCTGAGGTGGGAGAATCACTTCAACCTGGGAGGCAGAGGTTGCAGTGAGCCGAGATTGTGCCACTGCACTCCAGCCTGAGCAACAGAGCGAGACTGTCTCAAAACAACAAAAAACCCCAAAACAAAACAAAACGTGTCCACGTAGCTGCTGAAATTCCCAAGCTTGTGTCTCTCCTTGAACATGGTAAATAGTTATTTGTCTGTTTGACAGCGCCAGTATCTCTAGCCACTATGGGCCTGCTATCTGGTCTCACATGCCTGGTTACATTGTGTTGTACTCAGGATATTGTATTAGCAAAATTGTTTGTAGAAATAATCTGAAGTTTAGGATAATAATAATATCCTCTAGAGAGGGTTTTTGTTTGCTTATCCAAAGAGTTTGAGCAAACTACCACACTGGGATCACCTTAATCTAATTTCAAGGATTGAAATCGGTAATTGGAAGCTGGGCCGCAGTCCCAAGAGCCTGTTTCCCACATCGCCTCACCCTTATTCCTGAGTGCAAAAGACTGAGGGCTTCAACCAAAAGTGAGGGACACCACCAAGTCCATCACCCTTTAACAGGCCCTGACCCCTACTTCTGAAAGGCTACTAAAATCAGTGCTAAGCCCCTGAATCGCCTCCAAGTTTGACAAATGCTCCCTGGAGAACGATGGTCCATCACACCAAGCCCACCTCCCAAGATCCCCATCTTCTCTGCCCTCCTGGTTTAGTAATTCTTCAAAGCCATGTCAGCTCTCTTAGTGCCTGCAAACAGATTTAAAAAATATTTTGTCCAGCCTTTCTAGTTGACCAGTGAGCTGGTCAGTCCAAAGGACCTATGCACGATTACCAGAAGCAGAAGTCCCCACTAGTTATTGTCAGTTAGACATGTAGCCTCATGTACAACATGGTGACAATTTGTGAAATGTAGTACACCATTGTCCATCTTGGATTCTGTGTTTCTGTAAAACGACAATCATGCGGAAACAATTAGGCCTTCGCAAAATCAACTGCTCTCCCCGACAGAAAACGGAAGTATCTATACTTGGAGCAGCAAGCACAGGTTGCCTCTATCTACCCACAGCAAATAGCAGCTGATTCACAAGTATGGAGTGAGAGCCTTTTATGTGTGAGGGAAATGAAATGACATTTGCTTTTTACAGTGGACTAGATCATCAGTTGGCTGACCTGAAGCTAAACCCTAAGGTTCAGGTTTCAGCTCTCCTCTGCTTTTTCAATTTATATATTCTTCCCAAGAACATGCAGAAATCTAATTTCCATTGCTTAAATTCCTTTCTTTCTTTCAAATCAAACTGAAAGGCAGAATAGCAACTTGATATTTTTGGCTACTAGGGTAACATTTGGCAGTTCTCAAAAAAGGAAATAGAAATGACCAATAAGTATATAAAAATTTCAATTAAATAAATGCATATTAAAACAATGAAATACTGTTTTCCTATTCAAGTGGCTATATATACATATATATGTATGTACACTTTTTTTGAGACAGGTTCTCACTCTGTCACTCAGGCTGGAGTGCCAGTGGTGTGATTTACGCTCAGTGCAGCCTCCATCTCCAGGGCTCAAGTTATCGTCCCACCTGAGCCTCTCAATTAGCAGGGATTATAGATACACACCACCGTGCCCAGGTAGGTCATTTTGTTCATTTTTTATAGAAATGGAGTCTCACTATGTTGCCCAGACTAGTCTCAAACTCCTGGGCTCAAGGGATCCTCCTGCCTTGGCCTTCCAAAGTGCTGGGATTATAGGCACAAGCAGCAAAATATTTTTAACGATATCCAGTGTTCGTGAGGGTTCAGAGAAATGAGTGCTCTTTTATGCTGCTGGAGGGCACGTCAGCACAGTTTTTGAGATGTGTCAATACAGTAAAGCCTCAAAAATGTGCATACCCTACAATTCCACGTCTAATAATGTACGCCAAGTAAATAATTAAGAAGGTGCACACAGAATGTAAGGTGCATGTCATATCATTGTTTACAAGAAATTGAAGACAACATAATAGTGGACTGTTATAATAGAGCAATACAATGGAATACTAATCATGGTGGACTTAGATACATATCTACCGTCGTGGGAAGATTTTCATCCTATTTTGTTAAATGAAAGTTTTGTTTTTCTTTTCAGAGAGGATCTTGCTCTGACGCCCAGGCTGGAGTGCGGTGATGCGAACGTGACTTGCTGCGCCTCATCCTCCTAAGCTCAAGCAATCCTCCAACCTCAGGTCTCCCAAGCCTGTGGGATCACAGACATGTGCCACCATGTCCGGCAAACTTTTATTTTTGTAGATACAGAGTCTCACTATGTTGCCCGGGCTGCTTTTGAACACCTGGGCTCAAGCAATCCTCCTGCCTTGGCCTCCCAAAGTACTGTGGTTACAGGCGTGAACCACCATGCCTGGCCTACATGCAAGTTTTAAGAGGACAGGATGATGTCCTATTTGTTAACTGCACATGTGTATAATATATACATATACATTGAAGAGGATATATACCACATTACCATTGGCAATCTCTGAATGGTGGGAGTATCAGCAATTAAAAAAGTTTATACGTTTTGAATTTATCTGCAACGAATATGTATTCTATGATTTAAAAAAGAACAAACAGTTAAAGCCTAATTTTTAAGAAATGCTTAGCTTAGGTTCTGGTTTGTGATGTCAGGGGCCATGTGTCCCTAGAGGTGTCTACTTGGTTTTGCTCCTGACTTCAGTGGGTAATTGTTTTTCTGCAGATGCCATAACAATGGACATGATCATTTGTCAGAAAAACACAGTTCTCTCAATTGCTTACTGAAGCTCATTCAGGCTGACTGCAGAAGGAAGCCACCTTTCCTGGGGAGTAGGTTGTTGCAAAACTGCGCCCAAGGCCAGCCTGCACTTCAGTGAGGAAGCCCTTAGAAAGTTTGGGGGTAGGCCGGGTGCGGTGGCTCAAGCCTGTAATCCCAGCACTTTGGGAGGCCGAGGCGGGCAGGTCACAAGGTCAAGAGATCGAGACCATCCTGGCCAACAAGGTGAAACCCCGTCTCTACTAAAAATAAGAAAATTAGCTGGGCGTGGTGGTGTGCGCCTGTAGTCCCAGCTACTCGGGAGGCTGAGGCAGGAGAATTGCTTGAACCCGAGAAGCGGACGTTGCAGTGAGCCAAGATTGTGCCACTGCACTCCAGCCTAGCGCCTGGTGACAGAGTGAGACTCTGTCTCAAAAAAAAAAAAAAAAAAGTTTGGGGGTAAGGAAGGAGGAAGCCACTAGAAAACAATGGAAGGGACTTCAGATAGTAAGTTTCTATTAAGTACTTATTTCAATTTTAGGCCGTCTGAATTGCAGAGGTGAAGAAGGATACCTGAAAGCTTGGTTATATAATAAACTTCCTTCTACGACGGTGAGTCATTTCAGAATAGCAATGATGGAATAATTGGAAATCAAGTTGAAGGCTTAAACAACTCTGCTAATATGAAACTGTTAGAGCAACCCCAGAGCTATTGAAATAGAAGCATCTGAATGGAAGTTTGTATCCTGGCTTGGTAGAGAGATTCCAGTTGGACCAAAACTCCATGAGGACCATGCTTAGTATGTTTAGTAAATGATGATACTGTACATTAAAGAAGTCTTGCCTATAAACAAAGGAAGAAAGTAACCTGTCAGGCCGGTTGTGGTGGCTCGCACCTGTAATCCCAGCACTTTGGGAGGTCAAGGCAAGCAGATCACCTGAGGCTGGGGGTTCGAGACCAGCCTGACCAACATGGAGGTGGTCTCTACTAAAAAGACAAAATTAGCTGGGCGTGGTGGTGCATGCCTGTAATCCCAGCTACTTAGGAGGCTGAGGCAGGAGAATCACTTGAACCTGGGAGGCGGAGGTTGCAGTGAGCCAAGATGGCACCACTGCACTCCAGCCTGGGCAACAAGAACAAAACTGTCTCAAAAAAATAAAAAAGAAAAAAGGAAAGTTACCTGTCCAGATGAGGCAAATTATAAACTTGTGTATAATTTGGCAAAGGCCTAACCCTCATATTCTATACCCTCCACTCTGATCCTGAGAGAGCCTGGGTAAACAGCCAGGGCTGGGTTTTCCTTGAGTGACTGCCAGATGGGGTTAAAGATTTGTTTCTCACCTTCTAGGCTGTAGCAGTGAGGAGCTAATATAAAAAGAAACCAAAAGATTTCAAGGGCAGAGGGACCGCACCCATCTTCACAATAAAATGTCATTCTCAACCTAGAGCAGAGGCGCTCAAACATGGTGTTAGAGATGTGTCCAAAGTAATGTTTCTGGTTGGTGGTTTAAATACTGAGTTTTGTAAATGCTTTACTTTTAGAAAGAAGTTACTGTAGATCACAAGGGCAGCCATACAACAAAGCCACTTTCAGATGTTCGGATGCTTTCTTGAATGAGAAAAAGGCAGACTTTCAACTATTAGCACATAAGCATCTTTTGTCATGTGTCATCACAGTTAAAAGGTCGAATACTGCTCTTCGAGAGCAAGAAAAAGAGGAAGCCCCTGGGTAAAACAAGAGCCTAGGCGGAACGCCAGGGAAGAGATGAGATTTGCGGAAGCACAGTGTCCCAAAACAGGGGAAAAGGGAGCTTAGGAAATGTGAGGCAAGTGAACTAAGCAGGAGGCATGTATGTGAGGCTTGAGGAAGCAGGATGAACCCTCTGCATGTTCAAGTGGACATGCTGGTACTCGGTATTTATATTAGCATAGAGAAGAAGGCAGCGGAACAGTTACACCACGTTAAATGCCAGTTCTTGTGGGGAACAAGTTTATCTTTGGGGGCGGAGCTGAGTACCCCTCCCCTCAGTCACTCATGGGAAACTCGTTCCAAGGCCACATAGAAACTGTTCTTGTCATCTAGGCAATGCCAGCCAATTGGTCCAATTTCACAGTCTGCGCAGACCAGAAACTTGATGTTGCCCACGTCCTTGGTGAAGCCCACATTCTCAAAAATGAACATGTCCTCAACCAGCCAGTGTTCCTGGAGGAGATCGCCATTGGGATCGCTGCCGTCAGACAGAGCTGGCTTCTTTCTCATGGAGGGGAGGAAAAGCTGCCGTGGGAGAGAACATAAAGAACACAGAAGTTGAACTGGCCCAGTTCCATCAATACCCACATTCTCAGTACCCTTCACATTGCTCCCTAGCAGGAATGACAAACTAAAAAAGAGAAGCCCTCTCGTTAAGCTGTACACGATGATCCTGGGTGGCTCTTTTTTGCCTCTGGTCCCTGCCCTGATTCTTAAGAGAAATGAAAGAGGGACGCCAGCTGGGTGGTCTGGGAACTTGGCCTCACTGCTGTCTTCACCATGGGCCCCAGGTGGTCCTATTCTCCCCAGGTCACTATGCTTCAGACAACACTGGCTTTCCTGCCATCCTCAAAGAGCGTTAGCCTGCTCTGGCCTCAGATCTTGGCATGGCTGGCTCCTCCACAGTAGTCAGCCCAAATGTAGCCTTCTCAGGAGGTCTTTTCTAACCAAATGACCTGAATTAGCTTTACTTACTGCCCACTGTATTTTTTTTAAAAGAGCTTTATTCAGGTATAATTGACACATGAATTGCACACATTTTAAATGCACATCAGCTTGGGCAACATAATGAGACCCAGTCTCCACCACCAAAAGTATTACGAAAAAATTAGCTAGGGCTGGGTGCGGTGGTGCATGCCTGTAATCCCAGCAGTTTGGGACGCTGAAGCAGGAGCATCTCTTGAGCTCAGGCAACATAGTGAGACCCGTTCTCTACAAAAAATACAAAAATTAGCTGGCTGTGGTGGTGCAACGCCTGTAGTTCCAGCTACTCATGGGCTGAGGTAAGAGGATCGCTTGAGCCCAGGAGGTTGTCGAGGCTACAGGTGAGCTGAGATCACACCACTGCTCTTCAGCCTGGGCAACAAAGCAAGACTCTGCCTCAGGAAAAAAAAAAAAAAAAAATAGCTGGGCATGTTGGCAAATGTCTGTAGTCCCAGCTATACAGGAGGCTGAGGTAGGAGAATTGCTTGAGCCGGGGAGATTGAGACTGCAATGAGCCAAGATCATGCCACTGTACTCCAGCCTGGGTGACAGAGTGAGATCCTGTCTCAAAAAGTAATAAAATAAAATGCACAGTTTCTTTCACTTTAGCACATGTATACCAGTGAAACCGTTATCATAATCAAGAAAATGAACACGTTCATCTCCCCGGACATCTCCTCATGCCATGCCTACTTGTTTACTTTTTGCTTATTTTCTGAAATTATTGTATTAATTTATTGGCTTACTTATTTACCATGTGTCTATCTCCACTAGAATATCAGCTCCTGAAAAGCAAGGAGCTTATGTTGTTCATTCCTAGATCTCTAGTGCTTAGAACAGCAACTGGGATGGAGCAGAATCTCAACGATTTTGTTAAAAGAATGAACAGGGGATATCTGGCTTTGATCTATTCCGTCAGGCAGGAACATACTGGATTTATCTTACAAAAAGGAAAATCTAGTTCTACAGTTTGGAATTGTCAGCTCTAGGATGCTTGCACCCTCCAATCTATAGGACTTCTCAATCATTAGGAGGAGGCCTCTGGCACTCACATAATTGCTTTAATTTCTTCCATATGGATAGTGTATACACCCTTGGCTGTCCCAGACTACTGCAAAATATAAAGCCAGTGAAGTGTGTTACCCCTCTGCTCCTCATACGGCTGCTGTCATATCACTTATTTCCCATTTCCCACTCCACAATATACTTTTTCATTTTTGTAATTAGGGATGGGGTGTCGCTACATTGCCCAGGCTGGGTTTGAACTCCTGGGCTTAAGCAATCCTCCAGCCTCAGTCTCCCAAGTAGCTGGGGCTATGCCACAAGCCACTGTGTGATACTGTCACTCCAGTCACTCTTTTTGCCTCATGTTAAACATGCCCTTAATACTTTGTTCTACCTTAAACAAAAACAGGAACAATCAGAGGCAAAGAGAGGAATCAAAATTACAGAACCAGGAAACCGGAATTCCAGTCCTATCTGTAACTCTCTGTGGGCCTCAATTTTCCTAAATATATTTCTGGCTTATCCCCTATATTGTAGGTGTGAAATCTCACACATCTTAACATAGACGGAGTGAACTTCAGAGGACAAGTTAAGACACCTAAACCAATCAACCAAGAATTCAGCGTGTCCAACAAAACAAAAAGAAAATGGACTAAAGCATCAGCGTTCGGGCGGTGCCCAACAAAAGAACACCACTTCCTGCTCTCGGTTCCCATCTGTAGCACAAAGCGTCACCTGTCCAGTCGTCTCTCCTTTGATTTGTGATTTAAAGGTACTACTATTATTACTTTTTTTTGAGACAGAGTCTCACTCTGTCGCCAGGCTGGAGTACAGTGGTGCGATCTCAGCCCACTGCAACCTCCGCCTCCTGGGTTCATGCAATTCTCCTGCCTCAGCCTCCTGCATAGCTGGGACTACAGGCGCGTGCCACCGTGCCCAGCTAATTGTTTTTGTATTTTTAGTAGACATAGGGTTTCACCATATTGGCCAGGATGGTCTCGATCTCTTGACCTCGTGATCCACCCACCTCAGCCTCCCAAAGTGCTGGGATTACAGGCGTGAGCCACCGCGCCCGGTTGGTACTACTATTATTAACGCTCCATTCAAGACATCATATTGGGTCCTGTTTGCTCTATTCCTCGACATTCCCATTTTTACTTAGATCCTCTAAGTCAGACCCACAAGACTATACCCATATATATGCATATGTATGTGCATCTCTGCTTGGATCTCAGCCTCTTCACTGCAACACCAAGGACAACTGCTAGGGCCAGGAGATTAGATAGAACATCTGGAATATAATGAGGATTTCTACACAGACTACTGGGAGGTAGAAACAAAAGAAAGGTAATATGTAATTTGAGGCAAACTCGACTTGGTGCAAAGTTGCCAGTGAGATCCCTGAACACATGGGTTACCTTCGCTCTGTCAGGACCCCAGCGCATCCTGGACCACCTCTTCAGAAACAGATGGAACACCACAACCCAGTGAGACTGCTGATATACTACTAACAGCACCATTTTAAAAACAAAATACTACCTTTCTTATTGTAAAAATACATTCTCGTGATAGAAAACTTGGCAAGCATGCTACAACATAGATGAGAATAGAAACTGTTCCAATGCAGGGTACACTTCGGTTAACTTTTTCATAATTTTTTCCCTTCTGGGGGCTACTTGTGGTGGTTTCAAAACACATTCGAAAATTCTCTGATAATCCCTTCACCAAGAGTGGAGTCCATGCCCCTCCCCGCTGGTCTGGGCAGGCCAGGGTGATTGCTTGATGGTGATTGCTTGATGAACATATGCTGGTTAGAAAATGGCACACAACTTTTGCCATTTCTCGTGGGACACTTGGGCCCAGTGAGAATTGCCTCACTAAGGCTAGTCAACCCCTAAATTCCTGAGCAGAACACATCACTGTTTGGGCTGGGCAGTGGCTCACACCTGTAATCCCAACACTTTGGGAGGCCGAGGCAGGCAGATCACCTGAGGTCAGGAGTTCAAGACCAGCCTGGCCAACATGGCAAAACCCTGTCTCTACTAAAAATACAAAAACTAGCTGGGCATGATGGCGGGTGGCTGTAATCCCAGCTACTCGGGAGGCTGAGGCAGGAGAATCGCTTGAATCTGGGATGCAGAGGTTGCAGTGAGCCGAGATCACGTCATTGTACTCCAGCCTGGGTGACAGAACAATATTGTCTCAAAAAAAAAAAAAAATACATCACTGTTCTGAAGTCACTGTTTGGGGGCGATTTTGTTGAACAGTAGTAGATAATAGCAATACTTACATAGCTGAGATGCATGTTCCATTTTGATTCCCAATTTTTTTTGTGGTAAAATATGAAATTTGCCATTTTAACCATTTTTAAGCGTACAGTTCAGCATCTTTAAGTACATTCAACTATGGTGCAACCGCCCCACCATCCATCTTCAATCTTTCTCATCTTCGCAAACTCTGTACTCATTCAACAATACTCCCATCCCCTTTCCCACAGCCCCTGGCTACCACTGTTCTACTTTCTCTCCATGAATTTGACTACTCTAGGTACCTCAGAGAAGTGAATTCATGTAGTATTTGTCCTTTTGTGACTGGCTTTTTCCACTTAATGTCCTGATTTTTTTTTTTTAAGCAGTCTTGCTCTGTCAACCCAGGCTGGAGTGTGGTGGTATGATCTCAGCTCACTGCAACCTCTGCCTCCCAGGTTCAAGGGATTCTGCTTCAGCCTCCCGAGTAGCTGGGCTTATAGGCACGCACCACCACACCTTGCTAATTTTTCATATTTTTCGTAGAGACGAGGTTTCACCATGTTCGCCAGGCTGGACTCAGACTCCTGACCTCAGGCGATCCTCCCAACGTGCTGGGATTACAGGTGTGAGTCACTGTGCCTGGCCTGATTTTTTCAATTAAAAATTTATTGAGATAACTGCAGGTTCACATGTAGTTATAGGAAATACAGAAATTCCATGTAACTTTTACCCTGTTTCACCCAAAGATAACATTTTACAAAACTATGTGCAAAATGACAATCGGGAGAGAAACACTGATACAACCACACACCTTATTCAGATCTGCCCAGTTTACTTCTACTCACGTGTGTATTTAGTTCTATACAATTTTACTACATGTAGGGTCATGTTTCCATCAACATGGTTAAGTTCCATCACCATAAGGATCCCTCCTTACCCTTTTATAACCATGCTCATCAAACACCACCCACTGCAGGCCTAACTCCTGGCAACCACTAAGCTGGTCTCCGTTTCTAAAATTTTGTCATTTCAAAAATGTTATATAAATGGAACCATACAGTATGGAACCCTCTGAAACTAGCTTTTTTTTTCACTCAACACAAGTCACTGAGATGCATCCAAGTTATGTGCATCAATAGTTCATTCTATTTTTGTTGCTGAGTAGTATTCCATGGTACAGATGTACCAATCTGTTTAACCATTCACCTGTTGAAGGGCATCTGGGCTTTTTCCAGTTTGGGGCTATCATGAATAAAGCTGCTATGCACATTTATGTATAGGTTTTGGTGTGCACATAACTTTCATTTCTCTGGGAAAAAGACCCCAGAGTGCTGGGTCATTCTGTGAAGTGCACATTTAGTTTGAAAAGAAACTGCCCTTGGTTACTGCCCTTGGGGTCTTCTGCCCTCACAGTCCTAACCCAACACTGTCCCATACTTTCCCTCCCACAGGCCAGTCTTTCACTGCCCACTCCTGCCACAATGCTCCCCTGGCCCCCTAAAAATACACAAGAGCAGCAACTTTCTTCTCCAGCATCACCTTCCTTTTCCTACATTTCCAAGCTCTTTGGAGTTTCCTGTTTTCTTTGTCTTCACAGAAATGAGGCTCTGGCTGAGGACACTGACGCAAACCCAGTGGCCACTGTCCATCCTCTGACACTCCATATCCTTCAGGATCTGGGGCTGGGAATCAGTGTCCTCCTTGCTCCCAAAAGTAGTTCCCAAATTATGACTCCTCCTCTGCTCACCTTTGCTCCTTTAAGGTTTCGGCCATCTCACAACCCCTCAGGGGTGTCAGTCCTATCCACAGCTGACTGGCACCTGGCTCAATCTTCCTTTTGATTCCATATCTCACCCCAGTCATGGGCTTCTACCCTGCATGGACAGGATTCATCCCGAAGCTCCTCCCCTCTTCTTTTCCAATCATCTTAATCCCACCTCAGCCTCACTTCTTGTCATTTTTACACACTCCATACCCTGGCCAACTTGAACTTTTCAATTCTTCAAGCATCCCATGCTTTCTCTCACAAGTATGAACCATCACAGTGCTGCACCCTGCCTCTACACAGCTCAATTATCACTTCCTCCACCAGAAACTGGGTAAGGTTCTGAGAAGCACTGAGTTCAAGGGTATGAACTTTTATTTTTCTTTTTTGTGAGACAGGGTCTCTCTCTGTTGCCCAAACTAGAGTGCAGTAGCGCCATCTCGGCTCAATGCAACCTCTGCCTCCTGAGTTCAAGCGATTCTCAGCCTCCCGCGTAGCTGGGATTACAGGCTTTCACCACTACGCCCAGCTAATTTTCATATTTTTGGTAGAGATAGGGTTTCACCATGTTTGTCAGGCTGGTCTTGAACTCCTGACCTCAGGTGATCCACCCGCCTCAGCCTCCCAAAGTGCTGGGAATACAGGCATGAGCCACTGCAACTGGCCCCAGGATATGAACATTGCATATGTGAAAACAATCATATGACTTTAAAAGAACAGATCAAGTCCAACATAGTTTAAAGGTAAAAATAATAGAACACAAATCACATGCTGCACAAATAGCGAAGTGATGGTGCCAACTGAATATACTGATCTATTGTATCCATGCTAATTATTATACTGGACTAGTAACTTTTATTCACTAGTTTATTTAAATTCCAGTATTTACTCAGTTCTCACTCATGTGCACAGTCTAGACATAGGAGATACAGAAGCGGACTGGACACAGGACCTAATAGTCTAGTGGTATAAACAACAAATGATGCGAATCATTTCCTCAGGCTGACTGAGATGATAGATAGGAAGACTGCTTTGTAGTCTTTAGGCCAAGGTTTCTCAACCTGGGCACTACTGACATTCTGGGCTGCAGAATTCATCGTTGTTGGGAGCTGTCTTGTGCATTATTAGATGCTTAATAGGGTCTGGGCACAGTGGCTCATGCCTGTAATCCCAGCACTCTGGGAGATGGAGGCGGGTGGATCACCTGAGGTCAGGAGTTCCAGACCAGCCTGGCTAACATGGTGAAATCACATCGCTACTAAAAAATGTAAAAATTAGCTGGGTGTGGTGGCATATGCCTGTAATCCCAGCTAGCTGAAGCTGGAGAATTGCTTGAACCTGGGAGGCAGAGGTTAAGTGAACAGAGATCGTGCCACCGCTCTCCAGCCTGGCAACAGAGCAAGACTCCAACTCAAAAAAAGAAAAAAAAAAAAAAAAGAGAAAGAAAGAAAGAAAAAGATGATTAAAAGCATTCCTGGCTTCTACCCACAAGCTGTCAGTAGCACACCTCCCTAATTCTGACAACTAAAAATGTCTCCAGATACTGCTAAATGTCTTTTGGAGGTTTGGGTGTGGGGGACGGAATCAAGAAACACACTGCTTTAGACTAAAGAGCTGTGGAATATAAGAGACAGTAAGAGGCAGGCCCTGGATCACCTGAAAGGTAGGATTGGCAGTCTAGCTCTCTTGATTGTTCCCATCTACAGACTATTAGGCTCTTCTCTTCCAC
Source organism: Callithrix jacchus (assembly GCF_049354715.1). NCBI lineage: Eukaryota > Metazoa > Chordata > Mammalia > Primates > Cebidae > Callithrix > Callithrix jacchus. The sequence continues at coordinate 29,924,366 of NC_133520.1, forward strand.
TGGGTGGAGCAAGAGAGAAAGCTGTAGGCCACCTCTAACCAGGACTCCTTACACATCCTTCTCCAGGCTTAACTGCTGGGAGTGCTCCTTTAACACCTGCAGAGATGAGTAACAGCCCTGCTGTAATTGCCCTGATGGTGGTTTATCTACAGTATTTCAGTTATGACAAAAAAGAGCTACCCTAAAACTTTAGGGGGTTCACCCCAAAGCTTCAGTTAAGGAGCTTGGCATCTCAGAAGCTCCTTGCTCTCTGTAATGATAGAACTGTTTTTCTCCGCCTTAAAATATGTGACACAGAGCAGAGGAGGGGACTAATAACCATTAGAATCTCCCAGGAAATTTTTTAACTTCTATTTACATCATGTCCTAGAGGTTATATTTTTGCTGAAATTAGTATTTGAGCAAAGAAAGGAGAAAAAAATTAGGATGAGAGTCAGAACACTGGGTTAAATTAGAGCTGAGTTGCTAGAGTCCAGAAAGGGGACAGGATTCTTCCAACAGTTCTTTCTCAAGAAATAGGAAATTTCCAGAAATGTTGAAGCCATTGTTAAAAACAACAACAAAAAAAACTTTTTGTCTTTTTAAAAGAGGGAAAACATTTTTAAACACATAAAATGCATTAAACAATTATTAGACCTCTTTCTAGAGAATAGGAGCCACTGTGTCAGTTGAGAAACAAAAAGAAATATAACATACATAATTTATTTTGCCCACACAATTTTTGGCAAAATCAGTTTAAAATAGTATCAAACAAGAATTAATAATTTTGGCTGATTGGTAGCTGCAGTGAGCCATGCTTGTGTCACTACACTCCAGTCAGGTGACAGCAAAACAGGGGCGGGAGGGAGGAAGGAAGGAAGGAGAGAGGAAAGGAAAAGGACGGGAAGGGAAAAAAGACCCTGGCCAGGCACAGTGGCTCACACCTGTAATCCCACCACTTTGGGAGCCCAAGGTGGATGGATCACTTGGGCCCAGGAGTTTGAGACCAGGGGCAATACAGCGAGCCCGTCTCTCTATGTTTTTTTCGGTTGTTGTTGTTTTGTTTTGAGACAGAATCTCGCTGTCACCCAGGCTGGAGTGCAGTGATGCACCTGGTGATCTTGACTCACTGCAACCTCCGCCTCCCAGGTTCAAGTGATTCTTGTGCCTCAGCCTTCCAAGTAGCTGGGATTATAGGTGCCCACCAACACACCCAGATAATTTTTGTATTTTTAGTAAAGACAGGATTTCACCATGGTGGCCAGGCCAGTCCTGAACTCCTGACATTGCACTCCAGCCTGGGCAACAAGAGCGAAACACCATCTCAAAAAATAAAAATAAAAATAAAATAGGCCAGGCGCGGTGGCTCATGCCTGCAATCCCAGCCCTTTGGGAGGCTGAGGTGGGTGGATCACGAGGTCAAGAGATCGAGACCATCCTGGTCAACATGGAGAAATCCCATCTCTACTAAAAATACAAAAATTAGCCAGGCATGGTGGCACACGTCTATAGTCCCAGCTACTTGGGAGGCTGAGGCAGGTGAATCAATTGAACGCAGGACGTGGAGGCTGCAGTGGGCTGAGATCATGCCACTGCACTCTAGCCTGGCAACAGAGCAAGATGTCTCAAAAATAAATAAATAAATAAAATCAATAAATAGGAAAAAAATTAAGAATTTTAAAAAAACTATAAACTCCATTAAAAAGACTCTTAATTTATGTCAGTTTATAAAATTAGACAAAACCAGGCTGGGCGCTGTGGCTCATGCCTGTAATCCCAGCACTTTGGGAAGCTGAGGCATGTGGATCATGAGGTTAGGAGTTTGAGACCAGCCTGGCCAACATGGTGAAACACCGTCTCTACTAAAAACACAAAAGTTAGCTGGACATGGTGGTAATCCCAGTTACTAGAGAGGCTGAGGCAGAAGAGTGGCTTGAACCCAGGAGGCATAGGTTATAGTGAGCTGAGATTGTGCCACTGCACTCCAGCCTGGGTGACAGAGCAACACTCTGTCTCAAAAATAAATAAATTAATATTATGCAGCAATCAGAAATGATGAGTTTGTGTCGTTTGTAGGGACATGGATGAATCTGGAGAACGTCATCCTCAGCAAACTGACACAAGAACAGAAAATGAAACACCGCATATTCTCACTCATAGGCGGGTGATGAAAAATGAGAACACATGGACACAGAAAGGGGAGTACTAAACACTGGGGTCTATTGGGGGGAAAAGGGGAGGGCCGGGGGAGGTGGGGAGGGATAGCCTGAGGAGAAATGCCAAATGTGGGTGAAGGGGAGAAGGAAAGAAAAGCACACTGCCATGTGTGTTCCTACGCAACTGTCTTGCATGCTCTGCTCATGTACTCCAAAACCTAAAATCCAATAAAAAATTAAAAAAAAAAAAAAAAAAAGAAGCTGCCAAAAAAAAAAAAAATTAATTAATTAATTAATTAAAGAAAAATTAGAGCCTTGCCACGGAAAAGGAGTATGGGATCTAACCTATATAATGGGCTATATACTAGGCACAGTGCTAAGTGCTTTCATGCAAATTCTTCCCTCTATCATCATCATTTTACACCAAGCTTCCAAGTTTGTGCAACCCGCAGCCTGCATATGGCTCAGAACAGCTTTGAATGCGGCCCAAAACAAATTGGGAAACTTTCTTAAAACATTATGAGATTTTTTTTTTTGCCTTTTTTTTTTTTTTTTCTTTTAGCTCATCAGCTACTGTTAGTGTATGTTGTATGGCCCAAGACAATTCTCCTTCCAATGTGGCCCAACAAAACCAAAAGACTGGACACCCCTGTTTTACACAATAGCAAGCTGCATCTCATGGAGTTTAAATAACTTTATTTTTTTAAATTTTTTACTTTTTTGTTTTTTTTCTTCAAATTTGAGACAGTCTCACTGTTGCCCAGGCTGCAGTGCAGTGATGCAATCTCAGCTCACCACAACCTGCGTCTCCCAGGTTCAAGCGATTCTAATGCCTCAGCCTCTAGAGTAGCTGGGATTACAGGTGTGTGCCACCACGCCCAGCTAATTTTTTTTTTTTTTTTAGTAGAGACGGGGTTTCATCATGTTGGCCAAGTTGGTCTCGAACTCCTGACCTCAGGTGATCCACCAGCTTTGGTTTCCCAAAGTGCTGGGATTATAGGCATGAGCCACCGCGCCCGGCCTAAATAACTCTTTCAATGTTAATGAATGATAAAGTCAGGATTTAATTCCATGTATATTTTAATTCCAAGATCCATGTTCTTTCCACTGACTCCATAATGCCATGAACTTAGTAAAATTAATCGACAACTCTACTCCCAAACCTTGGAAGTCTTAAAAGAACGCTGGGGGCTCCACCAATATGTAGGTAAAAAGTCATCAATATACCTACAAAACAACATACACAGATTCCTTTTTTCCTCCTTTGACAAAAGGCTGTTTTGGAGGTATGGGGGATTCTTGCTCTTCTACTAGACATTACGCTTCACGATCTGTTCAACCACATGAAATTATAAGATGATCTGCATAGTTTTAGAAATAATTTTGATGGCCGGGCGCGGTGGCTCACACCTGTAATCCCAGCACTTTGGGAGGCCGAGACGGGTGGATCACGAGGTCAAGAGATCGAGACCATCCTGGTCAACATGGTGAAACCCCGTCTCTACTAAAAATACAAAAAATTAGCTGGGCATGGTGGTGCGTGCCTGTAGTCCCAGCTACTCAGGAGGCAGAGGCAGGAGAACTGCCTGAAACCAGGAGGCGGAGGTTGCGGTGAGCCGAGATTGCGCCATTGCACTCTAGCCTGGGTAACAAGAGCGAAACTCCGTCTCAAAAAAAAAAAAAAAGAAAGAATTTTGAATGACAGGATGTCCCTATGGTTGAAATGACATTATACTTGCACTTTTCAATACAGAGTTGACCGAAATAATTTTTTTTTTCCAACTTTCTCACTTGGGGTCATGGTGGTAGGAAGGGTATTAAAATTGCTAAACTCAAGGGGAAAAAACTGTTTTTCTTTGAAATTTACTTCCAGGACGTCAGGTATCTATTGCACTTGAAATACGATTCATCTGGAAAACGTTAACTTCCTCGGTATGCAGGTTACCGGGGTTATTTTGCCGCGTCCCCTACACCAGTTATTTCTGGGGCTCCTTCGTGAAACAGGTGGCTGCCATAAATGAGACGGAGAAATTAGGACTGGCGGGTGGGGTCTGGAGTAGGACAGGAACCCGGCCACATCCGCGGTGAGCGGCGGCCGAGAGGCACCTGCCAGGTCCTGCAGGCTGGCGGGAGCTCCGGGAGCCAGAATGGGGCGCCTCCCTTCTACGCGCCCGCGAAGCAACGGCCCTGGACTGCGGCAGGGCGCAGGGCCCGCGCTCGCGGCGGCCCCGGGGGCGGAGGGCAGGGCAGACTGGAACCCAGGGATCGGTTCCGCAGCAAAAGATCCCGAGGCGGGATCCGGTTCTCTCCCTCGCCGCCGGTGGCCCCAGGGGCGGAGCCTCGCAAAGCGGAGGCCCGAGGGGCGGGGCTTAAGGCCGCGCGAGGAGGGCGCGGTCTCCGGAAATTGAGCTGGGGTTCAGATTTCGACTGGGGCGGCTTGTCTGGGAGACTGCGGGTGTAAACGCCCTCCAACCTGCCTCCCTACCTGTCGGCGGGAGAAGAGAGCGGTCCCTGGCTGCAGCACCCGGGAGCCGCAACGCTGGCACAGCACCGCCTTCCGGTTTCGGCCCTCGGCTGACACTAACTCGCTCAGCTGCTCTGCTGGTTCCATCGCCGCTGCCGCCACAGGCTCCTCAGCCACGGCCGCGCAGGCGCTGTATTTGCTGGCTCGATCCTCACTGCGCTGGCGCGGCTTGGCAGAGGCGGGGCGGGAACGAACGGTCACTACTTCTGTGCGCAGGCGCCCGCTTCCCCTCGCTGGACTCTACTGCGCAGGCGCCTTCATTCATTGCCTAACATAAGTGGCTAGGTGTCGACCAGCTTTGTGACAGGGACACTTCTTGGGACCAGTGACACATCTCCATACCCATCTGGTCACTGTGCTTAATAGTAAGACCTAAAGAAATAAATCATTAGGTTGACATTACTGTTTAGTTTTCTGAGATCTGAATTTAGTCTCCTGAATGAATGGGGACTTTATTGGGGGCAATGTGAAGGGAATCTGGGTCGGACTTCCCATCAAATTTTAGCCACATTGGCTTCTTCTATAGGAAACTACTTAGAGGGGCAGGTATCTTTTTGGTACTGGAAAAAAGTTGAGTGGAAACTGTCATTGCTGGCCGCTTCTAATCATTGTGACCATTTACTACGCGGCAAAACGTGTCGAAGCGCCTTTAGAAACGTATTAAATCATCACACTTTCCTTATGGGGTCGGCACTCTTGTGCACAAAATGAGAAAGGTAAAGATCAGAAAGGTTGCAGCACAACTCTAAAGCCACTGCTCTTAACTAGGATTGTCAGGAAAGCAAGATTATTTCAGACAGAACAGTATTGTATATGAACAAGGGTGAGAGCAAATTTAGGAATGGTTACTAGACCGCTGTAGCTGACCCACAAACCTGGGGAGAAGTGATAATAGAGGTAGGTAAGATCAGGAAGGTACAGTGGGCCCAGAGCTCCATGGATCTAATGTCATGTTAAAGAATTTAACATTTATAATATGAACAATGGGAATCTGGCATTTTAGGCCAGAAATAACTGTTCAATATTTACTGTCTGCTGTAGGTTAAGTACTTCTGTGCTTCAGAAAGATAACCTATGACTAAATGGAGAGGCTAGATTGAAGAGAGGAATAAAGGTAAGGGTATTAAGTGGCTGTTACCTTAGGGTCTAGCTGAGAAAGGCCATGAACCTAGCAGAGGGAATGAAGATAGGGGAATGGACTTGGAACAATTAAAATTGCACAGAACTTAGAAACTAGCTGGAAGTCTGTATTGTGATGGGGGTGACACAAAGCAACTGCTGGTTTTCCTAGGTTAGATAACTAAGTAGCTTGTTGCCAGTGGTGGGAGCTTAAAAAAATTAACATGTTGGCCGAGTGCGGTGGCTCATACCTGTAATCCCAGCACTTTGGGAGGCCAAGGAGGGTGGATCATGAGGTCGAGAGATTGAGACCATCCAGGCCAACATAGTGAAACTCCATTTCTACTAAAAATACAAAAAATTAGCCAGGTGTGGCGATGCACACCTGTAGTCCTAGCTACTTGGGAGGCTGAGGCAGGAGAATCGCTTGTACCTGGGAGGCAGAGGTTGCAGTGAACCAAGATCACACCACTGCACTCCAGCCTAGCTACAGAACGAGACTCCGTCTCCAAAAAAAAAAATTTAAGATAACCCACCAAATTAGGGGTATCTCTGTGGATGTATGTGAGCACATGAAAGTGTGTATGATTGTGAAAAGAGTGAAAAAGGAGCTATTCAGTTTTATGTGTTGATTTTTCTGTAGAAGATTCAGTGGCTGCAGTGTATGAACTATTTGTGACATTGGTCTGAAACTAATTTGTCAGCACCAAAGACAGCATAAGAGCCATCAGTCCTTCAGCCTCTCCTGGATCTCTTTTTGAGATAGGAAGAGCCACATGTTTTATAGGCTGTGGTTTAATTAGCAGGCGCAATCCATCTGCCAAAGTTGGCAGGCATCTTTAGGGAAAATAACTTCCTCCTGTGGCTTCTCCTTCCTTCTGTTCTGGAAGCATCAGGATTGTTGCAGTTTTGCAGGCCTTCTGCATAGCTGTTAATATCACATGCCATCATTCAAAGCAAATGGAAAAAAGGCCTGGCATGACTGAAACCCTAAAATTGAAGTGGATGCTAAGTGAATTCAAGACATCTCTTCTTTACTCCTTTGGTTTTCAAGTAACTCCAAGCATGAGAGGGGCTAATGAATACGGCAAATCAGGTAAATATTTTACTGATGAGAATCTCCATAGTGTAAAGTGGCTGCCTCTTACCTGTGTCTAACAGAGAAATAGCAGAACTAGTTGGCAAACACACAAGATGAACAGGCTGACGACACAGGGGTCACAGCTGAACCCTAAGTATCTGCTAAAGGCAATGCTGGTTAACCACAAACTCTCAGCATTTGAGACTGTTAATTTTTAATATTTTCTTAAAAAAATACAAAGGAAATTAACTCTGTAGGTCAATACGATTCAGGGAAAAAGGGAAAAATGGAATTTCAGAGCAAAGGTTGTTTATCACATTCCCACACTCCCATAAAATTTCAATATCCATAAAACAAGAATTTCATTCCATGACATAGAGCAACATTAAATAATAGCTCAGAAATGTTGATAGCTGAGGTACTGAAACTGACAAAAGGATTTTGGTTGTCCTTGATTATTCTGTCCTGTGATGAATAAAATCTACACTAAAGGACAGACAAGGGAAACTTATAGCAGAAAAAAGACTAAATGTACCAAACACAGCAGTACAAACCACTCCTTGGCAGAAGTGTACTCCTAAAAGAATGGGCAGTAATCAGGTAGCTAAACTACTGGGCTACTGTCACTCCCAGCCCATCCCCAAATAAATAGTGTGGAAGTGTAACAGTGTAGTAGTATTTGATTCAACAAAGAAAGGCTTTCACCCCCATTCAAGGCAAACATTGCCATGGCTAGATGAGCCCTGGCAGGGAATAAGACCGTAGAATCACAGGTACTTCTAGTTTATCCCCAGTTATACTGAACTTGCACATTGATGCCATCTTCTCTCATCCCAACATTTGTTCACTGTTATGCTGCCTCCAGTGCTAAAATGTGTAACATTCTACTTCAGAAAGACCTTGGGGAAATAAAAAGATCCTTCAAATGATATACCCTTCTCAGTCTTCCAGATTATGTAATACTTCAGTGCTGTTCTAGGTTCACTCACAATCCATCAAATTCAGTTGATTCACTTATTCTAACTTAAATTCTGATATACCAACCATATCCCCCACAAGAAGTGTCCGATGAGTCTCTCTCCCTTGCCCCCAAAGTTTTATGGGGCTCTCCCTTCTGTTTCCTTCTAGAATGGAACTGTGTTGCCTCCAGCTACCTGTAGATTAGAAAAGGTATCTTTTCTTGGAAAAAAAAAAAAAAAGACTTGGATTTTACCAAGTTTACTTAAACTGGTACCTTTCCAATCATCTAGGCTGGATATTGCCCACATCTAGTAGGCTATACTCACCTTCGTTCTCTGCAACATATGAGGCACAACATACATATAGTACACTGAGCATGTGGTAAGTTAGAAACGAAAGGAAAGTGCTCCCCAAGGCAGTGGGAGAGGCGATCTGGTCTCTCACATCCATTCAATCTGCATTCTTTTCCCTGGAGTATCTGCTGGCCACCCTTCTCAGGAACAATAACCAGGACAAGGCGGAATATATGTCAAATAAGTACAATCATCACTGCACTGGTGCCTGTAATCACCCTGTTCATAGTGAGAAACAGACATTCTGGAAAGGATTCTTGATTCTCCCACTAACTGTCCACCAGACTGGTCACTAGTTCTGGATGGTGCTCCAACAATGGTCACTTCTCACGGAGAACACACACACCAGCATCACAGCGCTGGGTTCCCATGGATGTCACGACTTCCCAGCTGTCGATGATAGGGTCATAACATTCAATACTACTTAGCAGGGAATTACCATCATATCTGAGTGAGAAAGCAGCAAAAGAAAAAAATGAATCAGCTATGTGCAGTGGCACATGCCTTTAATCCCAACTATGAGGGAGGCTGAGGTAAGAGGACTGCTTAAGCCTAGGAGGGAATTTGAGACCAGCCTGGGCAAAATGGTAAGACCCTGTCTCAATTAAATTTAAAGAAAGAAATTAGCCTTCTATTCTTTTCCACACGAGTTCTTCCTTAAGGCTGCCACTGGAGGCCAGCATGGTGACTCACGCCTGTAATCCTAACACTTTGGGAGGCTGAGGTGGGAGGATTGCTTGAAATCAGCCTAGACAACATAAAAAACTAGCCTGGTACAGTGGCATGCACCCGTGGTCCCAGCTACTCTACTCAGACTCCAGCCTGGGTGACAGAGAAAGACTCTGTCTCTAAAAAAAAAAAAAAAATCTAATTTAAAAAAATCAAGTTGCTACTGGAGATGTCTACCCCTACCCAAATGTTGTCTCCATCCAAAAATAAGGATCAGATCACACAGACTGTTGCTCTGGTTACATACTGAGTCTGGAGTTGTTTAAATCCTCACCCTGCAATTGCATAAAGTCTCCCCCGAAGCACTGTGGCCCCTACATAGCATCGTGGAGTGGTCATACTGGTGACAGTTGTCCAGGAATCAGTGCGAATGTTGTATGCTTCAACGGAAGAAAGGTGGGCTGTACCATCAAATCCCCCCACCACATAAATATGGTCATTCAGCAGTGCTACTCCTGCACCTGGGGAAAATGAAGGCATTAGCAAATGAATGGTACTAAGCCTAGAATCTGAGTTATAGAAATAAACTATGGTCACTAATGGCTAGCTGAGTTCTAGAGTAGATAAGAGATATGGACTGGACCTAGACAAGGCTAGGATAATCTAGTCCAGCACAAGTTATTCCATCTATAAACCCTTTGGCTTGGATTTGAAATGATAAAAGATAAATAGAAATTTATCTTTTCTTCTTTACTCTCATTAACTCAGAGCCCCACCCTTCTCAGAAAAGGAGGAAGTGAAAGAAAGGCAGCAATAAAGGTAGATGGAGGGAAAGGAACTGTGATTATGGTTCTGAAGCGATTTTTACTCAGAATATGTAAACTAGAACAGCACAGTGTTTTCTCCTTTTCTACATCTCAGCCTACTCCACTTCAAAAAGCTCTCGTGAAGGTAAGGTGCTACTCTTTTGTTCTTATACATTAGAGACGTTATTTAACAAACATTTATTTAACATGTGCTACACAGACAAAATTGTAGCATTCTAAAACGTAGGGAGAGAACAAAGACATGAAGGCTTTTGCTTTCAAATTTATAATCTAGTTTTAAATATAAACTGTCTTTATCCTAATATTTAGAGAAAGCAGAGACGAGGAGCAGAATCTCATTTTTACATTCATCTACAGTTTGTCCCATGCATCACTACTATATATGTAAAGGTCTGACAGCACTGCCTATTGTCTCCTCCCTCAGATCTGATCTTACCGGAACGCTTGGTGGCCATTGGTGTAACAGTAGTCCAATGTCCTGTATGAGGGTCGTATTTCTCAACTGAATTTAAGATATTCAAGCCATCATATCCTCCTGGAAGACAGAGACCACTGCAGGATGAGTGGTAAATCCTCATGCCTATTCCTGGTCAGCCTTTTTCCGAGTGCTTCAACTAATTATTTTAGTTTTAACTTCCCACTAGAGTCCCAATAACTCTAACAGAAATCTGATAGTATCCTACTTTCTGCTTATAAGAAAATGATAATCCCAATTAATGGAAAATACATTGACACAACAGGGTTTTAGTTGAAGGGAAGTCTATGAACTTCATTCTGCTAAAAAGGAACCCTTACCCACAATCTACTACCCATTGAGTTCTCTCCCATTCCTGCATCGCAGACTCAGGATACCTAGACAGTAGATCACTCCGCTGGCCACTACGAGCCCGGCACCTTCCCGGGCTGTCTGCATATCTCCCAGCATACTCCACTGGTCAATATTTGGATCATAGCGCTCCATACTGGTGTGACGCCTGCTTCCATCAAAGCCTCCAGAGACGTAGATCATATCTGCTCAGAATAAACAAATTACAGACTATTAGAGAATGAGAGATTTCTAGAACTCTTTCCTCTACAAAATTTTCAAGTGTCTTTTAAAAGTCTGAAAGCAAAAACAAAGTATTTTTTAATGAGATAAGTCAATTAAGTTTTACAGACAAGAAAGACATCTAAAAAGAATGGGGTAAATTAAAATCCTCAGAAGCATTCAAAAACCACTTGGGAATTTTCAAAAAATACAACCAGTGCCAGTTCCCCACCCAGCACATTAGAACTTGATTTGCGAACTTTATAGTCAGTACTGAAACATCCATGAAGGTTGAACAGCTTCTATTACACTGATATGTCTGAAAGCAAAAAGAGTATTTGTCGGCTGGGCGCAGCGGCTCACACCTGTAATCTCAGCACCTTGGGAGGCCAAGGCGGGTGAGTCACTTGAGCTCAGGGGTTAGAGATTAGCCTGGGCAACAAGGCGAAACCCTGTCTCTACTAAAAATACATAAAAATAGCTGGGCATGATGGTGCACACCTGTAGTTCCAGCTATTCGGGAAGCTGAGGTGGGAGGATCGCTTGAGCTTGGGGAGGTTGAGGCTGTAGTGAGCCGTGGTCACGCCACTGCACTCCAGCCTGGGCAACAGAGAGAGACCCTGTCTCAAATAATAATAATATTTGACCTCATTTTTTTTCTCCATATTTCATGCTCCTGCCAGAAAACATGAGAGGTTAAAAACCTGGTCCAGCCACAGTAAGATGGAAATATTGCCCTGCTTATCAAGCCTACCTCCCAGGGTGGTGGCTCCAGCAAGACCTCGTCGGACATTCATAGGGGCCACAGAATACCAGACCCCATCCTCATCTGCTGTGTAGTCTAGACATTCCACTGAACTAAGGCGGGAACGGCCATCATAGCCACCAATGACGTAGATCCGGTCATGTAGGGACACTGAGGCCACATAACGTCTCTTACGAGTGATGCTCTATGGATTTGGAGAGAAGAGGTACAGAGCATTTCAGTTAGGTAAGTTTCGGGCCTTTCCTTTTGCTATCTTCCCTGTTGTATCTACACACCTCTGTGCTGCTTCACCTGTCATCATGAACCCTCCTTGAGTGGTTCATCCTCAAGTGGCTCCACCCATGGCTGCCTACTGAAGGAAATGCTTGTTGTGGGTCTCTTAAAGATGTAAGCTTTCTGCACATCTGCCTCTTTCCAAGGTTTCCAAAAGATTTAACAGCTTTCTGTTATCCAGTATCTGACTCCTTTCTTTTCCATAAGGCACTGGGCTAAGAGACTGATATTCTTCCATACAGTGGAAAAGTGTTCCCACATTGCTAATCAAAGGGCCAGGATTTATTATAAAAACCTTAAAAGGTAGGAGGATTGGATTTCCATGTTTTCTCAGAAATTACTATTGTTCATTCAGCACTGAGAGACATGCTGAGGGAGACAGATACAAACTTTTTTTTTCTGAGTTGGGATCTCACTCTGTCACCCAGGTTGGAGTGCGTGGCACAGTCACAGCTCACTGCAACCTTGACTGCTGGGCTCAAGCAATCTTCTATCACAACCTCCCAAGCAGCTAGGACTACAGGCATGCACCACCTGGCTAATTTTTTTGTTTACTTTTTTGCAGAAACAGAGTTCCACCATACTGCCCAGGCTGGTCTTGAACTCCTGGCCTCAAGAGATCGTCCCATCTCAGCCTCCCAAAGTGCTGGGATTATAGGTGTGAGCTACCACGCTCTGTCCAAACTTCTGAGCTCAATTGAACACTGGGTTCAATTCAACACAATTTAACATTGGGTTTACTTTAACAAAACATGACCAATGAAATGTGCTGGGAATTATAAAGACAGCTTAGAAAAGCACCTAACTAGTGGTGGCCATCTGATTTAACCTGACACAGGGCCACTAACATTTCTAAGGTATAATCTTCTAATCTAAACAGTAAAAAAACTGTTTACTGAGTACCTACTATGTGCACAAGACTGCTGTAAGAAACAACCTGTTATTAGGCTTTTCTACTCTTACAGTTGGATTAGCTATGCTCTGGAGCCAGAGACTGAGGAATTTAAGCTCCCTCCCAACAAATGGTTTCACCATTATTTACCGGCAAAAAGCTCCACTCCTGAGTCTTGGGGTCATATTTCTCTACCACGTCGATAGGAGACTGCTGGCTTCCGAAACCCCCAACCACCAAAAGCACTTCATTGGCTCCTGAAGACAAGGTAGTGAAAAGATAGGTTAGTTCAGCATCCCTGGATAGATAACTAGTCACAGGGAAGTGTAAACAGAAAGAGTTCTAGGATGTCTTGTTTTATGTAGCTGAGGGATACAATCTGAAATAGGAGATAATCAAGAGGCTGTTGAATGGGGAGTTATTTCTCCTTGAGGCTGTAGCTCTTGAGTCTCTGAAACTTAAATTTCTGTACAACATTAAAACTCTAGAAGGCAAACTTCAACATGACACTGTACCATTTCAACCCAGTTAGATGACTGACTGACATAATATTTGAGGTCTTAAGTGCAGGTGAGAGGCTAAAGGCACTCTCTGCACTTCTCAGCCTGACAAACTCAAATTGGGAGGGTTTTTTTTTTTTTTAATTTTCTCTTGCTGCAGAATATTAGGTTTTTTGTTGTTGTAATGTAGTAAGAACTCTCCTAACCTTGTCACAAAAAAAATTGCATGTTGAAATTTAGGATCCAAGTGATGGACTTAAAATCTCTTTTTCTTTTTCTCAATTGAGAAAGAGTCTTGCTATGTTCAAGCTAATCTCAAATTCCTAGCCTCAAGTGATTCTTCTACCTCAGTTTCCCAAAGTGTTGGGATTACAGGAATGAGCCACTGTGCCTGGCCTAAAATCTCTTTTCCATGAACATTTACTTCTCCAATTTAGTCAACTATATGATCACATTGCCTGCCTATTCATCAAAACTACCAGGCAACAAATGACTAGAGATTTAAAGGAAAAGTCTTTTTCTCTATTTTCCCAAAGAAGCTATTCTGACAGCCTTTATATCCTATCCTTCCCTCTAAGGCCTTACTTTGACAAAATACTGCCTACATTGGCTCTTTTTCTTCTTCTTTTTTTTTAGAGAGAGAGTCTTACTATATTGCCCAGGCTGGCCTTAAACTCCTGGCCTCAAACAATATTCTATCCTCCCAAGTAGCTGGGATTACAGGTATGAGCCACAGCACCTAGCTTGGCTTTTTTCAAAGAGCAAAGTCTCTTTGAGAAAATTCCCTATGTGTGTGCTCCACTAGAACTCATGGAAAGAATAGGTAGCTGGAGCTTTGGAAAATTCAATCACTAGGAAGCATCTAGGAGACCAAAGTGATCTTATAAATCTTATAAGTAACCTGGACTTGAAAGAGCCAATGCAGTACCTTGAAGCTGACAGGAAGCACAGATAAACCCCCAATGAAGTAATGGATTTGACAACATCAATTACTGGGCTAGAGTCATTCTGTCAAAAACTAATATGTTACTGTGAGACGCTGTGTGCTTCCTTATGGTGAAGAATAGGAAGGACCACACTACCATGTAGTCAGTCTTTTTTCCAAAAAAATTGAGCCTCTTAGCAAGCCTCTAGTCCAACCACTAGTTTACAGGCAATTCATGGGAAAAGAACATGTAAAATGACACTACAAAGATGCAAGAGCAGAGTCCAGAATGTGGGAAATTCTACAAGTCAAAGAACTTCGTTTCTTCAAGAAATAAACTGGCTAGGAAAAACCAAAACAGGATAGAAACCTTTTGGGTTAAGACAGACTGAAAAAGACATGAAATCAACAGCAATGTGTGGACTTTGGATCCTAATTTGAACAACATTAAGTACTCAAAAACGAAAAATTATGGGGAAAAAAATTACACAAACAGGTACTTAAGAAAATAAGGAAATGTTGTGTGATTTTAAACAGTGATAATGGCATTCTAGATGTTTAAAAAATTTTTTCCTTGTCTTTTAGAGATATATGTGGAAGTATGACACATAGGGACAGAATTATATCCAGTCTGGAATTTGCTTCAAAATAGCCTGGGTGCAGTGGCTCATGCCTGTAATCCTGGGACTTTGAGAGTCTGAGGTTGATTTATCACTGGAGGTAAGGAGTTCAAGACCAGCCTGGCCAACAGGGCAAAATCCGTCTCTACTAAAAATATAAAAATTAGCTGCCTGGGCAATAAGGCGAGACTCTACCTCTAAATAAATAAACAAACAAACAAATAAAATAGGCCACATGTTGATAACTATTAAAATTGTGTGATGGGCATAAGGGATCATTATATTACTGTTTTTATGTTTGAGATTTTTCTTAATAAACCATATATACCTACATATAGACCATGTAGCTTTTCTAAGAAGGTTTTGTCTTATATAACTGCCAAATAAAGTGGACTCTCTCCAAAGTGAGCCAGCAAGTAGGTCTCAGGAGTCAGCGCCTTTGAAAATCAAAGCATGGCCGGGCACAGTGGCTCACAACTATAATCCCAGCACTTTGGGAAGCCAAAGCAGGTAGATCAAACTCCTGAGGTCAGGAGTTTGAGACTAGCCTGGCTAACACAGCGAAACTCTGTCTCTACTAAAAATACAAAAATTACCCAGGTGTGGTGGTGCGCACCTGCAGTCCCAACTACTCGGGAGGCTGAGGTAGGAGAATTGTTTGAATCCAGGAGGCAGAGGCTGCGGTGAGCCTACGTTGCACCACTGCACTCCAGACTGGGCAACAAAACAAGACTCCATCTCAAAAAAAAAAAAAAGATATCAAAGCCTATGAATGAAGAGTTCTTCATTGACCAAACTAATTTTATGTCTGCCTAAAATTACCTCAATCTGGGAGAAGTTAGGACCACAAGTTGTTTCTGCCTTGGGAGCACAATTCCCCTATTAGTCCCTTTTGTACCCCACCTCTTCTCTTCCTGACTTGAATAGAGAAGGTTAAGTGTGATCCTTCTATCCAGACATTTCCCTTGCAGAGGAATATGATGCCAGCAGATGACGTGAGTCTGAATAAAAATTCCCCGTCCTTTCCTCTGCCCTTTTAAGGCTGACCTAGTGCTTGAAGAGGCTAACACAGAAGGGTAAAGTAAGTCTCCATAAAACCCAGGGAAGAGACTGAAAATCTCCTCTTTGGATCCTGTCTGGAGTCACACTTGAATAAAATAAATAAATAAGAATTAAAAAAATAATAAATTAATAAATAAATTCCCACACCAACCAAGAGGTACTTCCTGTGCTATGCAAATTATAGTTTTCTACTGATTTTTCAGGTCTTACTTCTGTTGCTTTATATAACTCCCCACCCCATCCCCAGAACCAAAACCAAAAAATAAACAAAAAAAAAAAACTAAGGAGGCTGGGCACAGAGGCTCACAACTATAATCCTAGCACTCTGGGAGGCCAAAGTGGGCAGACTGCTTGTGCCCAGTTCAAGGACAGCTGGGCAACACAGTGAGACTGCCATCTCCACAAAACATTTAAAAAATTACCAGGTGTGGTAGCAAATGCCTATAGTCCCAGCTACTCCTGAGGCTGACATGGGAGGATCACTTAAGCCTAGGAGGTTAAGGCAGTAGTGAGCCAAGGTCGTGCCACTGCACTCCAGCCTAAGTTACAGAGTGAGAATTTGTCTCAAAAAATAAAGAAGGCCGGGCGTGGTGGCTCACACCTGTAATCACATTTTGGGAGGCTGAGGCATGGGTGGATCACTTGAGGTCAGGAGTCTGAGGCCGGCCTGCTTAACACAATGAAACCCATCTCTACTAAAAATGCAAAAATGAGCCAGGTGTGGTGGCATACACCTGTAGTCCCAGCCACTCGGTAGGGTGCGGCATGAGAATCACCTGAACCTGGGAGATGCAGGTTGCAGTGAGCAGAGATCACGCCACTGCACTCCAGCCTAGGTGTCTCAAAATACAAAACTTACCTGGGTGTGGTGCTCTGCACCACACTGTCACAAAAATATACAAATACAAATAGAAAAATTAGCCAGGTGTGGTAGCATACGTTTGTAGTCCCAGCTACTCCGGAGGCTGAGGGAGAGGTTGCAGTGAGCCGAGATCACGCCACTGTACTCCAGCTTGGGTGACAAAGCAAGATGGTCTCAAAATAAAATAAAATAAAAACCCCCGCTCTATCTTCATATGATTTCATTCAGGCACCTTTTGAAAGGTGGGAGAAAAGAAGTACAAAGGAAATAGATCATATTCAAAACCTAGACGACTGGCAACACTTCCTGTTGGCTGAAATTTTTCCACGTAAACATTCTGGTAACTCTATGTCTACAGCAGAACTTGGTAAGAGGTATTGGTGTGATTTGCAAAGAGGTTTGTTTTGGTTCATTTTAAATTATAGTGGTACTTTAATAATCACAAGATTTAACACATTAAAAAAAGATACCACTAATAAAAAAGAAAAATGGAATGCTCATCAAAGTTACAACAGACATAATGTTCAGCTGAGAATCACTTCAAGAGAGTAAAGCTCTAAATACTTGTTGGAATATGCTGTGCAACTTTCTTACTGTGTGGCTTACAGAGGCGGCCCTAGTTCTGTGTTGTCACGATTATAGTCAGAAGACCAGTTTCAGCACAATTGTGCTTCAGACTGAATTTTTTTTCGAGACAGGGTCTTGATCTGTCCCCCAGGCTGGAGGGCAGTGGCACAATCACAGCTCACTGCAGCCTCAACCTCATGGGCTCAAGCAATCCTCTTGCACAGCTAGGACTACAGGTGTCTACCGCTACGCCTGGCTCATTTCTGTATTTTTTTGTAGAGATAGATATTTCCCAGGCTGGTCTCAAACTCCTGGCCTCCCAAAGTGGTGGGACTGTAGGTGTGAGCCACTGCACTTGGCCCAGACTAATATTTTGAAGTTGTAGATCGTCTATTAAGGGGTTGAGGATGCCCCTCCTAGAATAAATTTAAAACCTGACTTCCTTCTAGAACTTCCAGTAGCCAATACATGTGTTCTTACATTCCTGAAAACAGCAAAAAGAAATTTAATAGGTGCTGGTATTCACATCTGATCTATCAGGTTTACTGTGTGCCTGACAAGACTTAATGCTCCTAGGTTTACATGGTATAGGCAGAACAAAATTTTTAACGTGTTCAAGTAGAATACAGGGAAAATTAGAATCAAATGAGAATCATTTCTTGACTTTAGTATCAATGACCCTCAACTCCTCAGGGAATAGTTAAGCCATCAAAACTAAAATAGCTTTATATTTAAATGCTTCAGTAACATGTTAAAAGTCACTAAAAACTAAATGTATACTTTATTTTGTAGAAGTAACACACAGGAATGAACAAACAGAACAAATTAGGCCGGGCGCAGTGGTTCAAGCCTGTAATCCCAGCACTTTGGGAGGCCGAGGCGGGTGGATCACAAGGTCAAGAGATCGAGACCATCCTGGTCAACATGGTGAAACCCCGTCTCTACTAAAAATACAAAAAATTAGCTGGGCATGGTGGTGGGTGCCTGTAATCCCAGCTACTCAGGAGGCTGAGGCAGGAGAATTGCTTGAACCCAGGAGGCGGAGGTTGCAGTGGGCTGAGATCGCACCATTGCACTCCAGCCTGGGTAACAAGCGCGAAACTCCGTATCAAAAAAAAAAAAAGAACAAATTATGAAAAATTCTAATCCCCTAAGTATCTGCATGTCCAGCCCTTGTGTCTGCTTAATGTATTCTACCCACCCCACCACACAAAAAAGGTTCAGGTTATATCCCAAAGTGACCTGTTGCTGAATTACTTTCAGATAAGCAAAGTGCTCCATAGTGTATACGCTATTCAGGTCTGCGCATTCTAGGATGATGCACTTCTGTAGTCCTGACTCTAAAATTTGGAAATCTACTTAGGTTCAGACTCCTTTTAAAACCCTTTCAAGAAAAAGAATTTGTGGGCCCTGGATTCAGACAGTACAATTAAAATACCCCAAGAGGTAAAAACGTCTTCTCGTATTTTAAAATAAAAGTAATGGAAGAATTCTTATGGCTAAAAGCTAAATCTGAATTATCTGTGTCTAGCATTGTACAAACATACTTTTAAGTTCATTTTGCTGGACTTCATCTTCATTAATCACTTCAGGTTCTGCAGGACTCTTCTGAACTGTTGCCACTGCGAAGTTTATCCCATGGGTTAGTCCAGCTTGGGTAATACTGGTAACCACAACCATGGAACTTCAAATCTTTGCAAAGGGAGGGACTGCTCTGCTGCTACTGCTCTCTGAAGGAGGAGTTACATGAAGCCCTGTCTCAAGTTCAAGCATGCTGGAAGCGGAACTAAGGGTCTTTTGAGATGCAACTGAATGCGCTGGCTCAACTAAAACTGTGGGCCTGTTGCAGAAAGAGACACATCTAATTGAGACAGTTGAGGAGATGTCTGTTCTGTTGATTCTGATTGGGTTTCTTCGTTGGAAACTTGGTCATTTGATTTCTTTTCTGACTAGCCTGCTGAGACACAGATCTAATGTCTAATAGGTGGGTCACTGTTTTATGTATCTTGCACAAATCTGTGGCAGTAAATATCCATAGGCTTGGCAAAGCCAGTCAATACGTGTAATTGCAACAGAAGGACTTTTCTTCAAACGAGACTCCTGGCCCTTTCCAAGCCCACTTCCATGACAACAGTAATCTCTGAAGGGGCATGAATGCTACTATCAGTGCTGCTAAGAGACTGGGACCAACTGCCTAACTGAGGCACAGAAGCAACAATACCACAACTAGGAAGAACATAATCTATTGGCCCTACACTCTCTCATGAATTAGCTAGCTGCCTGTCTTCAACAGACTTAGAATCTGTAAGGAATTCATGGGTTGGTATGAGTCATTACCTGAAGACATGTCCCCATCAAACTCTGCCTGAACCTTACCCATCACTCCTGTGTTTTTCATTGTTTCAAGACTATGATCTGATTTTCAAAGATTTAGTTTTAAGTTTGGTTTTATAAAGTTAACTTTTGTTTCAGGTTCAGTAAAGTTTCCTAGCTTTCTGGAAGTTTCTTTGCCAATATTTTTACTGGATTTGGTCTGTTTCACTTTTTGATTTAGAGATGAAAATTTGCTCATTAAAAAATTCTTTCCCTGGGCCAAAGACCCTTGGTTTTGAGATCTGATACCAATGATGTCTTTGTGAGGTTTAACTGTTCTTCCTCTCAAGCTTCTTCTCGATTATGGGTACCTCCGATCCTATGGCTTGGATGGTGATCTGTAGCATCTCTGCAATGCACTGAAGGGGATCTTATCCATCCTCTTCAGGACTGCACATTACAGCTCGCATGGTACAGAAATGGCCACTTGCTTCTTTTTATCTGTAGTGTAGTCAGATGCAGAACTCCGGCTTACCAAAAAGAGGGGTTCAGGACCTGTTTCAATGTTTCCAGGTCTTCTAGACTTAGTGGTTGATACTGGTCTACTGTATCAACTTCATCACAATAGGCCGCATAGCAGGCAGAGTTAGGAAGCAGAAACAGCCCATCCACAGCTCTGTGAGCAGCATCAGTGCGGGTGCAGTGTGAAAACTGTTGCTTGAGCCAAGCCATAAAAATTATGTCATGACGCAGTTTAGTATAAAATAAATTCGACTACTAATTAGAGTGTTACTTTCATCCTTGCTTCCTATTTTGGCATTAATATTTACATCAGCCAAACACGATCCTCAGTCAAAAATATTCTGTCCTTAATGAAAAGCACTTAGCACGTAACAGGTGGTCGGAAAAATGTCAACACTTTTTCCAGAGTCAAAGTCTCACTATGTTGCTCAGGCTGGTCTCTAACTCCTGAACTCAAGTGATGCTCCTACTTTGGCCTCCCAAAGTGCTAGGATTATAGACATGAGCCACAAAAACCAGCCACTCAGGAGTTTAATGGCTCTAACTGACTGGGAACCTTTGATAACTGATTCCCAAGCTTCTCTGCTGTGAAGGACTCTCTTCATTATTTTCCCCTGACAGATCCTGTGTTTTGACAGACTGTCTACCAAAGAGAGTTAAAGTAATTAACTTCCCTTAACTGCCAACAGAGCTTTTGATAACTATGAGCACCAGTGTTTCACAATGAATGGATATAATTTTAGTCAAATGTTAGCCTGTTCAGCTTTTTCTAGCACAAAAATGATTTTCTTTTAGAAAATTTAAAAATTACTAAAGGATAGTATAATCACCATCCCCACTCACATATTACTTCTCCCTGTTAAAAAGACTTGAAAAGTATTTTCCTTGTAATTATAAAACATATACATTTTTACTACTAAAAAACTTGGAAAATACAAGTATTATGAAAAAATATTACTGATAGTTCCACAATACACACCAAAATGTAACATAATTTCCTTCCAGCCTCGCTTCTATGTATTTATAAAACACAAATGGGACTACATTATATTGTATCTTGATGTTTTTATTTCATTTTCCAAATATATGAATAACTCTTTTAGTACATGGTTATAATATTCTTAGGCATTTCAGGGTTCGTAATTTTGGGTTATAAACAATCACATAAATAACTCTTGTGATAAATAACCTGAATACGAAACTTTTCCTGATTGTTTTCTTAAAGAAATGGGAAGAATGCTGAGTAATGAACATGAATTAGAAAAAAAAATTTGGGGCCAGGCATGGTGGCTCACACCTGTAACGCTAGCACTGTGGAAGGCGACTGCATGAGCCCAGCAGATCAAGACCAGCCTGAGCAGCATGGCAAAACCCTGTCTCTACTAAAAATACAAAAAAATTAGCCAGGTTTGGTGGTGCACATCTACAGTTCCAAGTCCTAGCTATCTGGGAGGCTGAGGTGGGAGGATCACTTGAGTCCAGTAGGTGGACGCTGCAGTGAGCAAAGATCATGCCACTGCACTATAGTGACAGAGTAAGATCTTGTATCAAAACAAACGAACAAACTAACTAACTAGACAAGCATCGTGGCACACGCCTGTAGTCCCAGCTACTAAGGAGGCTGAGGTGGGAGGATTGCTTGAGCCCAGCAAGTGGAGTTGCAGTTGCAGTGAGCCAAGATCATGCCACTACACTCCAGCCTGGGAGGCAAAGTGAAACTCTGTCTCAAAAAAAATTATTTTGATACAAGGTGACTTTTTGAAGCTGTTACTCCCACCAACACCATGCCAACTCATTCCACTTTCTGAGGCGCTGGATATTGTTTTTAAATCTCTGACACTCTGGTAGGCCAAAAATCATATTTTTAATTATTGTATTACTAATAAGACCTTATTATTAATTAGGTTGAACTCCCTCTTATATTTAAGCTTTACACCCCTTCTGTGAACTGTACATTGCAATCATTATTGTTTCTCTCATGTATTCTTGTTTTTTTTCTTTTTAGAAACAAGGTCTTGCTCTGTTGCCCAGGCTGGAGTGCAATGGTACAATTATGGCTCACTGTAGCCTCAGCCTCGACCTCCTGAGTTCAAGCATCCTCCCACCCTCCCATTTCAGCCTCCCGAGTACTTGCAACCACTAATTTCTTTTCTTTTTTTTGTGTGTGTGTGTGTGAGATGGAGTCTGACTCTGTGACCCAGGCTAGAGTGCACTGGTGTGATCTCGGCTCACTGCAACCTCCGCCTCTTGGATTCAAATGATTCTCCTGCCTCAACCTCCCCGGTAGCTAGGATTACAGGCATGAGTCACCACCTCCGGCTAATTTTTGTATTTTAGTAGAGACAGTGTTTTACCATGTTGGCTGGGTGATTAATTCTTAGGCTCAAGAGATCTGCCCACTTCAACCTCTCCACTGCTCTTGCCCCTGTCTCATGCATTCTTATGAGCTCTTTACACACAAATGATTTTAACCCTTTATTTTATTTTACTTTATTTTTGAGACGGAGTTTCGCTCTTGTTGCCCAGGCTGGAGTGCAATGGAGCCATCTCGGCTCACTGCAAGCTCTGCCTCCTGGATTCAAGTGATTTTCCTGCCTCAGCCTCCCAAGTAGCTGGGATTACAGGCATGGGCCATCACACCCGATTAATTTTGTATTTTTCGTAGAGACAGGGTTTCTCCATGTTGGTCAGGCTGGTCTCAGACTCCCAACCTCAGGTGATCCACCATCCTCGACTCCCAAAGTGCTGAGATTACAGGCATGAGCCACTGCAGTGGCCAACCCTTCAACCCTTTAAAGTATTGTTCCAAACCTATGTTCCTAATTTGCCATAATTTTCTATGTGATTTATTTAGTCAATATTGACTTTATCCTTTGTGATTTCTTCCACTATTTTGTGCCTAGAAAGTCTTCCTCCCCCGGGAGAACTCATAAGGCTTTAACGTCTTTGAACCCTAAGTTGGGGACCAATACTGAAATAATCTGACTTGTCTAAAACAGAGCTAGTGAAAAGGTCAACCAGAAGAAGCCTGTTTCTTCTCTGCCAATGATGGAGTACTTGTTAAGTGAGATTTTTATCTTTTTAATGAGAAAAGCTTGTTTAAGACATCTAACAAGAAAAAGTACATTTCTAAAACTGAAGAACCTGGCAGTGGCATGCTCATTACTTTTAGCCGGAGGGAAGGGGAGTGTGTGTGCTGTGAAACACTATTAGAGAAAAAGAGCTAATGCAGGACTGCTAAAATAACAGGGTTCAGAGACTTAGATTTCCATTTGCATTGATCTTTAGTTCAAAAATGGAGACAGCCACAAATTAGAAAAGCAATTTCCATTACATCTTCTTTGAGACAGTAATGGGTAAGGTTAATAACTAAAATTTGGCAGGCTATTTTAACTTGGCTGTCAATTTAATATCCTTCTGCTGTATGCAGAAGAGTCATTATTCTGGTAGCTGGTTTAGCAACCAATATGCATAGAGATGGGTAGAAGACATGATGGAGGAACAATCTACCTTCTAAGGCACTGACAAGGCGATGCTAAGAATCTAATTGGAAATTGCTTTAGTATTTCCCTTTTAGAACTTCTAAAAAATAACCTCAGGGGCCGGGCGTGGTGGCTCAAGCCTGTAATCCCAGCACTTTGGGAGGCCGAGGCAGGTGGATCACGAGGTCAAGAGATCGAGACTATCCTGGTCAACATGGTGAAACCCCGTCTCTACTAAAAATACAAAAAATTAGCTGGGCATAGTGGTGCATGCCTGTAATCCCAGCTACTCAGGAGGCTGAGGCAGGAGAATTGCCTGAACCCAGGAGACAGAGGTTGCGGTGAGCCAAGATCGCGCCATTGCACTCCAGCCTAGGTAACAAGAGCGAAACTCCATCTCAAAAAAAAAAAAAAACCTCAAAATTATGAAGGTATATAGATTCATAGTTTAATCCCTCAAGGTCAGGGCAATAAGCAAGTTCTCTAACCAGACAGGAGCCCCTTCTGTTGCCTATTCAGAGATATGCAGGAAATGTACCTCCAAAGAATCTTCTGGGTTTAATTGATTCCTTAGTTTTTAGTTCAAAAACTAAAAAACTTATTATTTTGTTTAATAAGCAAGTGATGAGTGTTATTATGCAAAATAAACAAACAAAAAAACATTTTTCTGTGTTGGAAAGTACTTTAGTGACTGAATGTTAACTCTCTTCATGTAGAGATAAAGAACTGGTAACCCAGAGAAGCTAAAGGCCTTGTCCAAACAGCAAGCTACTAGTGTCAGTGACAGAAATGGGAGTAAAAATCAAAGTAAGCAAAATGTCTTATCTCCTTGTGCCAGGTTCTTTCCACTACGTCACTGGCTCTCATGGTATAGGTTGAGTAACCCTTATCTAAAATGTTTAGAATAAGAAGTGCTTCAGATTTTAGACATTTTTGTAATATATGCATTACTTATTCGCATAACTATTTGAGCATCCCTAATTCAGAAACACCAAATCCAAAATGCTCCAGTGAGTATTTCCTTTGAGCATTATGTTGGCACTCAAAGTTTTAGATTTTGGAGCATTCTGAGTTTCAGACTTTCAGATTAAGGATATCCAACCTGATTTTTTAAAATAATGATAATATTTTAAAAAACAAAAGTAACAGCCAGGTACAATGGCTCACGCCCGTAATCCTAGCACTTTGGGAGGCCGAGGTGGGAAGATCACCTGAGGTCAGGAGTTCAAGACCACCCTGTCCAACATGGTGAAACCCTATCTCTACTAAAAAATACAAAAAATGAGCCAGGTGTGGTGGCACGCACCTGTAATCCCAGCTACTTGGGAGGCTGCGGTGGGCAGCTCACCTGAGGTCAGGAGGCAGAGGTTGCAGTGAGCCAAGTTTGTTATTACCAAACTTATGTAATAACACAGAGGTATATAAATAAGATTTTAAATGTATTTCCTCGTAATCCCACCCCTGTTGGGTAATCTTGTTAAAAGTTTGGTGTGGGCCAGGCACAGTGGTTCCTAGCACTATGGGAGGCTGAGGCAGGCCAACTGCTTGAGCCCAGGAGTTCAAGACCAGCTTAGGCAACATGGCAAAACCCTGTCTCTACAACAAATATACAAATTACCCAGGTATGGTGGCAGGCACCTGTAGTCCCAGCTACTGAACAGGCTCAGATGGGAGGACCCACTTGAGCCTGGCAGATGGAGGTTGCAGTTAGCTGAAATCCAGTCTGGGTGACAGTGAGAGACCCTGTCTAAAAAAATTAATTAATTAATAATAAAAATGCAGTGTGGATCTTTGTATACCGTTGGTTAGGCTTGTACAAACACCATACACATAACAGGAGTTTTTGCCTGTGCTTTTTAATTGAGAAAGCTTTTCTCTTAGTAGGTCCAGTCTGTTTACCCAGCTAAGAATATGTAACTCAATGCCTTTAATAGTGCCATAATATTCCACAGTAAAACTGTACGATAATTCAGTCAACTATTCGATCCCCTTGAGATAGAATTCAGGTTGTATCCCTTTCTTTCTGGCAATACTAACAATTTGTAGTAAATCCAATATTCTTACAAATATATCCTTATAAACTGGCTTTTATTTCTATAGCATACAGTTCCAGAAATAGGACACAAGGCATATGAACAGTATAAGCTTTAAAAAGTTATCTTAATATTCATTTCTAGACCTGTTAATGAAGCACATTTTTAAATGTTTATCAGTCCCTTATATTTCCTCCTGTATGTGTTACCTGTACTCAATCTCCTATTGGGCTTTTATTTTTATCTTATTGGTTCATATGGGTTCTTTATATAACCTTTTATCATACATGTTGAACATATTTTTTCTAGTCCATGTCTTTAACTTTCTGTCTTTTGTCATCGATTAAAACAAATTTAATGTAGTCAAGTAACCTTGAAGGATTCTGAGTTTTTCTGTTGTGGTTAAAACGGTTACTAACCTGGGAGGAAAGGGAGAATTAGGAGTTATTTTTAATGGCTACAGAGTTTCAGTCTTGTTAAGACAAAGAGTTATAGAGATTGACTGTATAACAATGTAAGTGTTTTTGACATTATTCAACTATACACGTAAAAATGATTAAGATGGTACATTTTATGTTAAATATATGTGTGTGTGTGTGTGTGTGTGTGTGTGTGTGTATATATGTTTATTTTTGAGACGGAGTCTCACTCTGTTGCCCAGGCAGGGTGCAATGGCGCAATCTCCACTCACTACAACCTCCACCTCCTGGGTTCAAGCAATTCTCCTGCCTCACCCTCCTGAGCAGCTGGGATTACAGGTGTGAGCCATACCAGGCTAATTTCTGTATTTTTAGTAGATATGGGATTTCCTCCATGTTGCCAGGCTGATCTCGAACTCCTAACCTGAAGTGATCTGGCCACCTCGGCTTCCCAAGGTGCTGGGATTACAGGCGTGAGCTACCATACCCAGCCTATTACATGTATTTTACAAAAACAGAGAAAGATTTCCATCCAGAAGGTATGCAAATATTTTTCTATAATTTATTTTAATCTTCTCATAGTTTTTCAAACATTTAGTCCTTCAATTTATCTTGTGTTGATATGTATCTTTGTATAAAGTATATAAAACACAGATCACATTTTGTCATACTGCAGTAATAGAAAATACCATCTACAATGCCCTATCTTAAAGTTCTCTCTTAAAAAAAAATGGTAAGATTTTCTCTCTCTTTGGTAAGATTACAGATGATTTTTATTTTTTGCTTCTCTGTATTTCTAAAAGTTCTACAATGAACATACAGTATTTATGCCATTAAAAAATATAGGGGAGGCAGCCACGTTTAGTGGCTCATAGTTGTAATCCCAACACTTTGGGAGGCCGAGATGGGTGGATCACTTGCAGCCAGGAGTTTGAGACCAACCTGGTCAACATGGAGATACCCCGTCTCTACTAAAAATACAAAAATTAGCTGGGGATGGTGGCAGTTGTCTATTGTCCCAGCTATTTGGGAGGCTGAGGCACATGAACTGCTTGAACCTAGGACACAGAGGTTGCAGTGAGGTGAGATTATGCTACTGCACTCCAGCCTGGGTGACAGAGCAAGACTCTGTCTCAAAAAAAAAAACAAACAGAGTAACAGCTGGGCACAGTGGCTCACGCCTATAATCCCAGCACTCTGGGAGGCCAAGGCGGGCAGATCACGAGGTCAGGAGTTAGAGACTAGCCTGACCAACATGGTGAAACCCTGTCTCTACTAAAAATACAAAAATTAGCTAGGCGTGGCAGTGCGTGCCTGTAATCCCAGCTACTCAGGAGTCTGAGGCAGGAGAAACACTTGAACCTGGGAGACAGAGGTTGCAGTAAGCCAAGATCGCACCACTATACTCTAACCTGGGAGACAGAGTGAGACTCCATCTCAAAAATAATAATAATAAATTAATTTTTAAAATTAATATATATGGGAAGCCTGTAATCTCAGCACTTTGGGAGGCCAAGGCAGGTGAATTGCTCGAGTCTAGGAGTTCAAGACCCAGCCTGAGCAACAAAGACTCTGTCTCTATAAAAAATACAGAAATTAGCCAGGCATGGTGGCACATGCCTGTAGTCCCAACTACTTGGGACGCTGAGGTGGGAAGACTGTTTGAATCTGGGAGGCCAAGGCTGCAGTGAACCAAGATTGTGCCACTTCACTCCAGCCTGGGCAACATAGTGAGACCTCATCCCATTTCTATTAAAAAAAAGTTAAATATAGGGGATAAATCACCGTTCTACCTAAACCCATCAGTGAGTGAGCAGCTTATTTATCAGTTAACACCTTAGTATGCATGATGAGTCCTCAGTCAGATGAAAGGAAAACAAAATACCACCCCGTACATATAGAGTAATTTATAACTCATAAAATGCTTTTATACATTATATACTTAGGCTCTTGGGACAGTGAAGCAGAGAGAATAGGATATGGAAAGTATGATAATATCTGAGTACTTAGTATGTGCCAGCTATAGTGTTAGGTATCCTATATACATCTCATTTAATCCTCCCAAAAACCCACTGAGATAAGACACTAACTCTCATCTTAGTGGCAGATGTATAGGCTCAGATAAAATGATACCTTGCCCAACCAGCCACTGCTGGGGCTTGGATCTGAACCTAGGTCTATTTGCTAAGACAATAGCTAATATACATAGTTATTATGTGCCAACAACTGTTTTAAGGCTTCACATAAATAACTTCATTTACTCTTCATAACAATGTTACAGGCAAGTCCCATGACGGTTCCATTTACAGATGAGGCAATTGAAGCACACAGAGGTTAAGGTTCCTGCCCACGTTAATACACCTAGTATGAGGTTAACTGGTACGTGCCACAGTCACTGCCAAAACCCATGTATTTTCTACCATACTGGGCTCCTTTTCTTCCTCTTTTCATTCTGGAATGGAAACCACATAAGGGGAAGTGAAGAGGTAGGTGGGAGCACATACTACTTACATGCCTCTAAGTGGCACTAAAATTATCTTTGATTCACAGACTCTACATAATATTGACAAAAAATTGTAACATATTCAGTAATGCTTGACAATGTATAAAGCACTTTTATAATAGTTTCCTAATAGTTATGTGCAGCAGATAGAGAAGATATCTTTGGTTTATAGGAAAGAAAGCTTAGAGTGGTAAACTGACCTGTCTGATATGACAACATAAAAGATCTGAAACAAGGTCTTTGTACTTCTTATAGAGTGTTATTTTCAACTACGTTGTCACCTGCAAGAAGTTGAAAGCATCTCCTCATTCTGCCAAGATACCAGCTTACCTAGGCGAGCCCTTGTCCTGGGTCCCTGCATTTGACTCCGAAGTTCAGGCCTCAGATGAAACTTCTTTGCTTCATCAACCAGATCCCTGCACTGTAAACTACAGCGTATGAAAGGCTGAAATACAGCAGACAGTAGAGTGAGGCACAGGGGATACCTGTAATACTGTAAGAGTACAAAGGGCACATGCAAAGAATTGACTTCTGACCACAGAAAACCAGTTTCCAAAGCCCCGTGATTCCAGGAGTACTGCCAGTAGTAACTATGCTCTGGGTTTCCAGAAATGATTTTTTTTTTTTTTAATTTCTAATTCAACTGGGAGTTCGGCTACCATCTCATGTTTCTTCACATTCCAAGGTTCTTTTCCTTGCTTCAGATCCACAAATGATTTTTAAAAGTTATTTAAAAAACAGATAATATACTAGATGGACCAAAAGTCAAATGATATAAAAAGATATGTGGAGCAGTATTTTCCATCTCTCTCAGAGCTTACATGTAACTATTTTTACATAGTTTGTATGTCCTTCCAAGGATTATGCAAACACAAGTTCATAATAACTAACAAGAAAAATAATAAGGGAAAAACCAAAAAGATTTTTATTTTCTGGGTGACAGGAAGAAGTATATTTTGTCTGAAATATCTCCCCCAAGGTTCACAGTACTGTTGTAATCACCATGTCTATTTCTGATAGCTTTGTACTAGGCATCTTTCATTTGCCTCCCAACTCGCTCTGTACCCTTTTCCACTCTGTCCTCTGGCTCAGAAGGCTGGCCTATACGATACAAACTGTGTCAATAGGGCTTCCTATGCCTTCTAGCTTCTGGTTGGGATAGCCCAACCAAAGCTCAACGTTTCTCTCAAGGCAGTGACTCTACATGATTCTCTTTCCTTTAAGGTTCTAGTAACCACTCCTCAACCTTGTCCCCTCAGGCTTAGGGGCTGTTAATAGCTTATGTGTCCTAAATCCAGGTTATTTCACTGTCCTTTGTTGTTTCTCTAAACTTGCACCTTTGTGAACAGCTTCTTTATAACAAAAACTCTTCTCAAATTGTCCTGTTTTGAGCAAACCATCTGTTTCCTGTTGGGACTCTAAAGGACACAGCTCTAATTACAAAGCACGTCTATTAACCTGACCCAAGAAGTTCTCAGTTGAACTAGAAAGGAAAACAAACAATAAACAGTAGTAAACACGTACAAGACATGATTTTAAAAACTTTCACTATTATCATCTCTGTTTTACAGATAAGAAAGCTAAGACACAAATATATTAAGACATTGCTAGAAGTTCACAGAGTAAGGGGTGAATTTGGGATTTCAGGCCTGAGTCTGGTTCCAGCGTCTGTGCTCCTAACCACAATGTAAAGAACTAAACACAAGGGATATGTGAGTGGGTTCTAAGAAAGACAGAAATCACAAGTAGGAGAAAAAGAGTTTGAAATGTGACACTAACCATCTTGCAACTTTTCTAGTGTGAACAACTGAAAACTGTTAGTAATTAACTGACTAACAGATCTAGGGCTGTGCCAGCAAGAGGAACTCTCTACTGGCCTGGGCCTTACCTCCATGCTATAAATCAGTGCTCCCTCAAAGTATGGTCCAGGCAACATAGGTGGTATATATGGTAAAAATTATGAAAAAGTTGGAAAAACACTTCTATAAATAAACTCAACATGATATGACTAAAGTTGACACTAAAATGTATCAAACTCCTTTCATACTCGTTTTACCAGAAGTCAAAAATGAAGAGGTTTGCTAAGTGAGGCATCAGGGCAATTTGAACAATTTATGTTTAATGGAGAAGGAGACAAAGTTTATTATCAGGTGTTGATACAAAACACTTAGGGGCATGTAAAACAAAAGACAGCAAAACACAAAACTGAACCACAGATTTTTCATTTGTGTCAAGAAATTCACTTTTCTTAGAAATATGCCTGGGGACTACCCAGCATCACTCTCACTGGCATTCCTCGAGAGGCAAACCAGGAGACACTGTGCCTACATTAAAATAATCAATTTTGAATATATAACACTAAGGTAAGAGTTTGCCACGGTTTTGGATTCTGAGAGTGTTGCATTACTTACCTCAGCATCTATTACATCTGTGATATACCTGGGGGTTAGCAGGGGCATCCTCACATACTGTAGCAGGTTAGGCAAGGATTCTTCCCGCTCTTTCTTGGCATGCTTCACCCAGTTGATCACAGCCTCAAAGACCGGCTCTTCAGAATCCACCTATAAATGTGTAATTACACACCGTGGATCTACTTTTCAAATTAGCTCACTATCTCAAATAGTAACCACATTCGCTTTCTCCTTCCTGCTTCCCCTTGCCCACCACCATCATTTCCTATCTTCCTATCCCAACAGCTAGGCTCTTGGGAAAACAACTTTTTTCAGACACAGCTAACAGATCAAGAAAAGAATGACAGTCAATTCGGGTTAAAAAAAAAAATCTAAAATAGTGCCTAATAAATCACCAGTCCCATATTGGCCTTCATTTCAGAATTGTTCCCATTCCTGAATTGCTTCTGGTCATCTCTGTAACTTTAGGGAAGGTAGGTGGGAGAATCTGTTGCCTTATTCGAAATCAACTCTTAAAATAATTTTTGGTCATAATTGTTATCTAATGATCTCCAGGCTCACCCCTCAAATTGTCTACCCAAGCCTCTGAAGCAGGAGCTTCTCTAACATCACTAGGTTGCAGTTTTCAAAAGCAATATCAATTAGCCTTCCAGCAACTACTATATATTAGGCACTGTGCTATTTGAGAAGATATATTTAATTAATCATTTGGGAACTTAGGTCTAAGCTTACATATGACCAATTAGATAATGTGAGAGACACTCTAAAAAAACCTACATCACTGGAAAGACCTAGGTATATATATCATAACACCTGGGACTTCCCAAAGACAGACACCTGAGTACAGGTCCTGTGTCCCTTCTACCAGTACCTAGAGAGTACATATTCTGGGAGATACCTTTCAGAATGTCACTGTGACTAGATAAAAAAAACCACCCTATAAACTTTTCCCAAGAAGTGTGATACTCTAAAAACGCAGAAAATGTTTCACAAAGTTCACTCATTTGAGGGCTTTACCGAACCCCTCTCCTAGTGCCAGACACTGTCTTGGAAACTGATTATACAATGGTGAAGAAATCAGATATGATCCTTGCTCTTAAGTGGGGAGTCAAACTGTTAAATCAGAAAAATGAACAATCTATTATTGCATACGACATAGGAAAGATAGTGGGGTTTGAGACAGAACAACATGAGATTTCCTAATTTAGATTGGTGGTGGGTCAGGGAAGGCCTCCCTGAAGAAGTAACAAATTGAAATCTGATGGCTGAGTAGCAGTTAGCCAGGAGAGTAAGACAGTACTGCAAGGCAGACAGAGGAGCACACATAAAAGCACTAGAAATGCATTGTCCAATACACTACCCATGTGTGGATATTGACATTCACCTTAATTCAAATTCAACTAATAATCAGCTTCTCAGTTGCACAAGCCACATTTCAAGTGCCCAACAGCAACACGGGGCTAGTGGGAGCAAACTAGGCAGTATAGATATAGAGTACTTCCATCTTCACAGAATGTTCTACTGAACAGCTCTGTCCTACAGCAAAAAAGAACTGGCAGCTTGAAGAAATGATAGAGGCTAGTGTAGTAGAGTCAATGAGGGTAACAGAGGAGTAAAAGATGAAACTGGAGAGTTCAGCAAGAACCAGATTCAGAGAGCATTAGAATACTGGATTTGATAAGAGGAAGTATTAGCAACTGGGAGTCAGACATCTTGTTCCTATTTCCGGCTGGTATATGGAACAGAAAAAAATGCGTCACTTGCTTTCTTTCCAGAAAAAAAGGCAAAGGGCAGTCTTGACACACACTTAACTATACATAAGAGTTCTCAAGCTGTTTTCATTTCAGCTTCTAAATAAGGTTAGTTATTTGTTCTCTCTGCTCCATCCAGTTTTATTTCAAAGCCTGTATAGTTCCAAAATAAATGCCTTCTGTGATTGTTTCCTGATCTGGACAATTAGAAACAAACTGAAAACATGACCAGCTCATAGGTGAGTGATTAAGAGAATGACTCTGGAGCCAGACTACTTGAATCTGAATCCTGGCTCTACCACTTACTAGTTGTGGTATGATGGTTAAATTCCAATCCTCACTTTCCTCCTATGAAAAATGAAGATGTGATAATTAAATAAGATAAAAATACCAAGAACAGTGCCATAAAAGAAGCTCCAGTGGACGGGGATTTTTGTTTGTTTTGTTCATAATTTGATCTGCAGCACCTGGAACTGTTCTGAGCACAGTTAGTGTTCAACAGGTATTTAGTAAGTGAACCAACAGTAAATGCTGAGTAAGTATTATCTATTATGTATATGTAGTAAACTTCAAATCTGTAGTGCTCATTCTAGTCACTGTATTTTCCGATATGTGAACAAATCAAGAAAAATCAAGATATTCTAGTGAACTGCCAGTTTCCAAGTCTGATGAATACATCTTTTGGCTATGTCTGCCATTTCGGCACAAGGAGACAATGTACCACACTAAGAGGATGAGAACTAAGATTTTAGCAAATTCTTGTCTCAACAGCATTTGCAATAGCAGCTTCTCCGGGCTGATACAGAGCAGCATGTCAGGCTGGAAAATAATTCCTCTACAGTTGGAACCAATGTCACCAATAACAGTCACTAAAGAAAGGTGTAAAGAAACACTTGCCTAAATTTGATATGAAATATATTAAGGTCAGGAGCAGTGGCTCACGCCTGTAATCCCAGCACTTTGGGAGGCCGAGGTGGGTGGATCATTTGAGGTCAGGAGTTCCAGACCAGCCTGGCCACAATTGTGAAACTCTGTTTCTACTAAAAATACAAATATTAGCTGGCATAGTGATGCATGCCTATAGTCCCAGCTACTTGGGAGGCTGAGGCAGGAGAAGAGCTTGAACCCAGGAGGTGAAGGTTACAGTGAGCTGAGATCATGCCACTGCACTCCAGCCTGGAAGAGGTATACTTAAGATCTGTTATTCTATTACACAAATATCCTAGTTTTAACAAAATAAATTAGGAGGGAGTAATCATTTCATTTATGGAAGTATATTTTAGGCTTTCTTTAAATGGTATTGCCTGAGGCTAGTACTGCTTGAGCCCAGGAGTTTGAGACCAGCCTGGGAAATATAGTGAGACCCCCATCTCAACAACAAATGTTAAAAATTAGTGGTGGTGTGCAATTCCAGCTACATAGGAGGATGAAGTGGGAGAGTTGGTTGATCTCAGACATACAGGCTACAGTGAGCCATAATTGCACCACTGCACTCCAGCCTGGGTGACAGAGTGAGACCATCGCAAAAACAAAAATTAAAGAATTGGGCCACTGGAGATCAACACTACAGGCTTCAAAGACATCTAATAACTATATTGGACTTCTCACTCCAATTTTTAGCCTAACTATAGACCTGTATGCAATAAAACTCTGCTACTGGTATCTGATTTAGAATTGACTTAAGATTCTTCTGTATAGGTTAAGTCACTGAATGCCTGCCTGGTACAGGTAGTATCCCACTGGTAGGTGAAACATTATTCCTTTTTCTTCCCCCACAAGAGACAGGCTCTTGCTCTGCTGACCAGGCTAGAGTGCAGTGATGTGATCATGGCTCACTGCAGCCTCAAACTCCTGGGCTCAAGAGATCCTCCCACCTCAGCCTTCCAAGTAGCTGGGACCACAGGTGCTCACCACCATGCCAGGCTAATTTTATTTTTTTGTAAAGACGGGGTTTTGCCATGTTGCAGGCTGGTCTCAAACTCCTGGGCTCAAGCAGGTCTCCTGCCTCAGCCTCCCAAAGTACTGGGATTACAGGCATAAGCCACTGCACCTGGCCTACTATTCCTTTAAGATCTAGTTCACCTGTCCCTTCCTTCCATCCCCTGCACCCTCAAAAGAAAGTTTTGATTTGTCTCCTGCTTATGAAGATCCTCACTTCCAAACTTTTATCTCTTCATTTTTGATCCACACCTGGGTTTATTCTTCTTTCTTCTATGTAATGTCCTTACTTTGTATAGGCTCATTATTCTCATTATCCTCTCAACCTTTTTTTTTTTTTTTTTTATCTATATCCCTGTCTCTACTAGCATATTGTGAATTTTCTGAAAGCAAGAAACTATATTTACCCACTTGGGGATCTGTAGCACCTGGCATAGTATTGCTGCATAGTAGATATTCTCAATAAATTTTGTGAACTGAGTGAATGCGTAATAAAGACGTGTTCTACAGATACCGACTTTACTTCCAATTTCTGCTTATTCTATACTCTGTTTAATAGTGATTCTTACCGATTGGGATCATACACCTAACTGAAGAAAGTAGCAGACTCCCTCTCCATAAAAATACAAATAAATTTGGTACAGGAGGGATTAATGAAATCTTTGAGCCAATATGGACACTTGAATATGAAGCCCTGGTAAGTAACTGCATCCTACTTTGCCAGTTTTGTAATTGCCCAATCTTGAAGAAACCATAACACAAAGACAAATCTGTACCTGAATTTCATCACACTTGATTAGCTTTTCCACCTCTCCTTGACTCAGAAGAATGAATTCTTCATGCTGTACCACTTCAGGAAAATGCTTCTGGCTAAAAACCTCAGCTGCTTGCATCAGGTCAACACAATTGTGGGTTTCGGCAAAATCCCTAATACCCAGGCAATTAGAAGGGTCCAACTGACTTTCTAAGAACTCACAGCAGGCTTGTTTCACACCTAGGATAGACACAGGCAGCAAACACTTTAGAATAGTCAGACAGGTGTGATCTACTCTATATTCTTATATGTTGACATCTTCTCTACATGTTATCAGATGAACCCTAAGAAACAGATTAGAAATTCTATGCTTAAGGATCTTAAACTCTATTTCTGGCTTACATGCTGTGTCACTTTCAGCAAGACCTTTACACCCGTCTCTGCTTATTCTTTAAAATCAGTATTGCAAGATGAATTGCATCCAGAGACACTAGCACAGTTCAACAAACATGCCTATAAAACTCTTGGGAATCAAACTATAAAACCAATTACTAATTCAGCATAATGTACCTATTTTCTACTCTACACAAAAACCTACTAAATGACTCGAGTGAAAGAAAAGCAGAAGACAGTAATAACAAATCTCATATTTACCTAATTGAAAAGTTCAGAGTATTTAAATTTTACAACTATGCACTAATGCAAAAGCATCACGCTATTTAAATCATGTATTAAAAACTAAAAATGTGTCAATTATGTATATATAAAAACTGAGAATAATGAAAACATAACTGAATGTTAAAAAAGAAAAACCGGGGCCGGGCGCGATGGCTCAAGCCTATAATCCCAGCACTTTGGGAGGCCGAGGCGGGTGGATCACAAGGTCAAGAGATCGAGACCATCCTGGTCAACATGGTGAAACCCCGTCTCTACTAAAAATACAAAAAATTAGCTGGGCATGGTGGCGTGTGCCTGTAATCCCAGCTACTCGGGAGGCTGAGGCAGGAGAATTGCCTGAACCCAGGAGGCGGAGGTTGCAGTGAGCCGAGATTGCACCATTTTGCACTCCAGCCTGGGTAACAAGAGCGAAACTCTGTCTCAAAAAAAAAAAGAAAAGAAAAGAAAAACTGGGGACCAGGAATGGCAGCTCGATCACTTAAGCCCATGAGCTTGAGACCAGCCTGAGCAACACAGAAAGAACTCATCTCCACAACTTTTTTTTTTAATTAGGTGGGTATGGTGGCATGCATCTGTGGTCCCAGCTACTCAGGAGGCTGAGGTGGGAGAATTGCTTGAGCCCAAGAATTCAAGGCTACAGTGAGCTGTGACTGCACCACTGCACTCTAATCTGGGTGACAGAGGGAGACCCTGTGGTAAAAACAAAACAAAAAAACCCAAAAAACCTGGGAATTGTACGGGAAAACAAACCATCTGTAATCCTGTGAAAACTATCATTTTTTTGTGCATGAATTTAAAGTTCATTTAACAGATATTCTACATAGTTCAAATATTTGAAGATACAAAAGGGTTTACCATGAAAAGTCCCCCTAGCCTCATTATCAACCTGGCTACTTAATGGCCAGGTAAATGAAGAGTATCCCTGTAGGCTATGTAAAATATCAGTTTTTTATACTTCTTACAGATGTGTTATATACATGTATGTAAGAAAATACATAATTTCTTCTTACATTTTTTTAAAAAAAAAAAAACATGCAAGTGCTCCTTTCATAGAGCCACATATGCATATCAGAAGTTCCTTTATACTGCTATTGACATCTGATTTTTTACTGCTTAATGAGACAAAAGGGATAGCCAGTAAACGTGAGCATCCAGTTTGTCTCCAAAATGGTCACGATTAAGTTTACACTATTAATTTTCAACCTTTCCAGGGCTATTTTGACATAGCAAGTTTTAATGTCTATACCTTTCAACTGAAGCAGACAGGCTGCAGGGAGTAGTTCTTGCACATTCTCCACCGTCACATGTACTGTTTCTGTGTACACAAAGTCCAATAAAATTTCCATAGTAGAGGCAGTCAAACCTTGGATGTCAACATAAGGCTTGCCCTTCTCTGAAAGCTGAAAATGTAAAAGGTATAAAAGAATGATGGTTATAATTCCACAAGATAAAGGCACAATCTCATATCTAAGAGCTTACAGATGTTAATAATATTAATTGAACATATATCTTTAAAAATTAAGGGCCAGGAGTGGTGGCTCACACCTGTAATCCTAGCACTTTGGGAGGCCTAGGCAGGCAGATCACTTGAGGTGAGGAATTCAAGACCAGCCTGGAAAACATGATGAAACTCCAACTCCACTAGAAATACAAAAATGAGTTGGGCGTGGTGGTACATGCCTATAGTCCCAGGTACTCAGGAGGCTGAGGCAGGAGAATTGCTTGCTTCAACCTGGGAGGTGGAGGTTGCAGTAAGCCCAGATTGTGCCACTGCACTCCAGCCTGGGCACCAGTGAGATTCTTTCAAAAAAATTTAAAAATTAAAAAAATAGGCCAGGCGCGGTGGCTCAAGCCTGTAATCCCAGCACTTTGGGAGGCCGAGGCGGGTGGATCACGAGGTCAAGAGATCGAGACCATCCTGGTCAACCTGGTGAAACCCAGTCTCTACGAAAAATACAGAAAATTAGCTGGGCATGGGGGCGCACGCCTGTAATCCCAGCTGCTCGGGAGGCTGAGGCAGGAGAATTGCCTGAACCCAGGAGGCAGAGGTTGCGGTGAGCCGAGATCGTGCCATTGCACTCCAGCCTGGGTAACAAGAGCGAAACTCCGTCTCAAAAAAATAAATAAATAAATAAATAAAAATAAAAATTATGACCTGTTTTGTTGGATTTGAATAAAGCAAATATGTCACATGTCTGTAGCTTTCCAAATGAAATGGGCAGTTATCTATACCCTCGGAGTAAATAATATGTGACACCTTCCTAGAATAGCAATGTTGCCAGTGAATAACTTTAAAAATCAATTTCATATTAAAATACAGACATAGGCCAGGCATGGTGGCTCACACCTGTAATCCTAGCACTTTGGGAGGCCAAGATGGCGGATCACAAGGTCTGAAGTTCAAGACTAGTCTGGCCAATATAGTGAAACCCCATCTCTACTAAAAATACCAAAAAAAAAAGTATCACAGAATAGAATGCAAAACTTCCATGAATATAACACTAGTCCATCAACTTTTAAGATAAAACACAAAATTTCTTTTCTTTGTCTTTGAGACAGAGTTTCACTCTTGTTGCCCAGGTTGGAGTACAATGACACATCTTGGCTTACCACAACCTCCACCTCCCGGGTTCAAGCCATTCTCCTGCCTCAGGTGCCGAAGTAGCTAGGATTAGACGCATGCACCACCATGCCCTGCTAATTCTGTAGAGACAGGGTTTCTTTATGTTGGTCAGGCTGATCTTGAACTCCCGACCTCAGGTGATCCGCCCACCTCAGCCTCCCAAAGTGCTCCCAAAGGCATGAGCCACTGCGCCCAGCTAAGACACAGAATTTCAAAAAAATTTCACATTTGTAGAGGACCTGTGGGTTATAACTCCAGTCTCTCCAGGATTACCTAGTTCCTATCATCTGTCCCTGGACTACATTTTTTTTTTTTTCTGGAGATAGGGTCTCGCTCTGTTGCCCAGGCTAGAGTGCACTGATGCGATCTCGGCAAACTGTACTTCTTCCCAGGTTCAAGTTATTCTCCTGCCTCAGCCTCCCAAGTAGCTAGGATTACAAGAGTACACCACCACACCCAGCTAATTTCTGTTTTGTTTTTTTTTTGAGATGGAGTCTCATTCTGTTGCCCAGGCTGGAGTGCAGTGGCACGATCTTGGCTCACTTCAAGTTCTGCCTCCCAGGTTCAAGCAATTCTCTTTCCTCAGTCTCCTGAGTAGCTGGGACTACAAGGATGTGCCACCACTCCCAGCTAATTTTTATATTTTTAGTAGAGGCAGAGTTTCACTATGTTGCCAGGCTGGTCTCAAAACTCCTGACCTCAAGTGACTGGCCCACCTCAGCCTCCCGAAGTGCTGGGATTATAGGCGTGAGCCCCCGTGCCCAGATAATTTTTGTATTTTTAGTAGAGACAAGGCTTCGCCATGTAGACCAAGCTGATCTTGAACTTCTGACCTCAGGTGATCCACCCACCTCTGCTTACCAAGGTGCTGGGAATACAGGAGGGAGCCACCATGCCTGGCCCTCAGACTACATTTAGTAATGATGAAAAAGAATATGCAGGTCATCCTAAGGGACTTTCTTATGTAACACCATCTGAATACAAATAAAGTGTTTGTTACTTTTTCAAAATATTGTTAGACTAACTGAATTGTTAGTAGTATATCTCCTTGAAGCTGTTGAGTATTGATGAGGCCAGATAATCATAGAAAACTGTTGAGCTAAGAGAAGAAATCTTCAACTTTAAAGGAGAGTAAATTATCTAAAAATACCTTATAAAAATTTTTACTGAATCTTAGTTTAGAAATTTATTTTACTAACAAAAATCTGGTGTACCTCCATTATGAACTAAATTGCTTTATCATGTTTGATTTCTCCGTCAGCCAGAGAATAACCAAAAAGCACTCTCTACAAAGCCAAGAACAAAATCAATCCCTAACAGTAAAAAAAGTCAAGAGCACATTATTTTGAAAAAACATATTAGGTTTTATTAACACTTAATACAGTACTAATATTTATAAACAATTACTGTCCCAACACATTAAATACATTCAATTATGATACTCCCAAAACCTAAAATCCAATAAAAAATTTAAAAAAAAAAATTATGATACTGAAATATGTAAGTACACGTATTCCAGAAATTGAAATTTCTCACTCAATAACCTATATTTCCATCAAATAGTTTAAATATTGATTAGAGCAATAGTACATTTCACATTTATATTTTGCTTTAGAATTTTTCAGTGCTTCTCATTTTCTACTATTTCATCTGATTCTCCCAACAACCTGGTAAGGTAGTTAGATCTGATATTATTACTACTTAAGAGATAAAGGATCTAAGAATCAAAGCAGATATAGGACTTAACCAGAGTCACTCAGCCAGTGAGAGACAGATATCATTGCTATCAAAGTATTTCAGAAAAAAAAAAGAGAGACATAAAACCCAGGTCCTCTTGCCTCAGTCCTGTGATCTTTCAATCAGATGACATTTGAGGAGCATTTCATGGCTGAAGAGAACAAGGAAACCATCTAGTTCAACTACTTTATTTTACAGATCAACCCAGTGAAGTTAGATGGTTGACAGGGTTTATACAGAATTGCTAAGAGAACTAAGCCTAGATTCCAGGTCTCTGGACTCTCTCCTTTAAACCAATTACTCTGAAAAATAAAAACAAAACCATCTGGCATTTTTTTGCCTGATGTCAAGTTTTATTATTATTATTATTATTTTGTCTTTTTGTCTTTTTTCCTTTTTGTAGAGAACGGGGTCTCGCTATATTGCCCAGGCAGGTCTTGAACTCCCGGGCTCAAGCTACCCTCCCGCCTCTGCCTCCCTAAGAGCTGGGATTACAGGCGTGAGCCATAGCGCCCGGCCAGCCTGATGTCAGTTTTTAAAGAAAGAAATCAAAAATGAGAAAAAAAGAATTAATTTCTGAATTAAGAGTAAAGACAGAATATTTTCAAGCTGACAAAAAACAGGATACACAATACATAATTAGCAGTCAACAGTTCTAGTTTATTTGATGCTCAGCAGCTGCTGGGTGACACTCTCTTTACCCAGGTAAATTCCAAATGCTTCTGATGCTCTTGGTATATCCCATGAAGAACAGTATAGGACAGGGATCTACCTTGTTTTATCACACAAGTTCATTTAAAAATTAGCCTGGATTAGCTGGAATGACCTATCAGTTCCTGTTTTCCCTACTAGCCATGTGACTGAGCATCAGCCCATAGTATTTTTAACTATACTGGTTTTAAAAGTAGACTGTAGGATATAAAATTCATACTTCAGAGACTAAGGCAGCATAATAGTTAAAAACCATTCCGGCTTTGGCCAGGTGTGGTGGTTCACACCTATAATCCCAGCACTTTGGGAGGCCAAAGCAGTCGGATCACCTGAGGTTGGGAGTTCAAGACCAGCTTGACCAACATAGAGAAACCATCTATAATAAAAATACAAAATTAGCCAGATGTGGCGGCACATGCCTGTAATCCCAGCTGCTAGGGAGGCTGAGACAGTAGAATTGCTTGAACCTGAGACAGGGAGGTTGCGGTAAGTCAAGATTGCACCATTGCACTCCAGCCTGGGCAACAAGAGCAAAACTCCATCTTAAAAACCAAAATTAAAAAAAAAAAAAAAAGTTTGGACTTTATAAGACAGAAAATATAGAATTAAATTCTACCTTGAGCACTTATAATCCATGGGAGTTTGGGCAAGTGATTTAATATATGAAACCCTGTTCCTTCATTTGTAAAAATGAGATGGTAATAACAACCCCTAGGGTGAGTGAGATATGCACAACAATCACTAGCACAGTACCTGGCCCATAAAAGGTAGTTATTACCATCATAGAATATGCCTCTCCCATCCTGATCCAGTAGCAATATCTTCACTAAGATGATAGAACTAAAAAAAAAAAAAAAAAAAAAAAAATACTTGTGCTTAAAAAGATGTTTAAAAAAGTGTTTTTGTAATAAACTATTTCAGGCATACATATGGGTGTAGATAATATAATAAACAGTGGTGCACCCATGACTGAGCTATGAAAAAAAAAAAAATCAAGGTAATTCATTTAAATCTGCTCTTATAATCAGACTTGGGATCTTGAAAAACAAAGGCTTGCAATGTTCCTTCCTGTGCAGCTTTCTAGGAGCACTGAACACAATATAGCCTTACTCCACATTTCAAGTATTTTGTCAGGCAATTACTAAGCAGTGTTTCTTAATACTTTGTTAGCACTACCTGTATTCTGTCACGTCACCTTTTTCCTAATTCCCTTGGTTAAATGCTTATGAGCTAACATCTTTTTTCAGGTGATGTACTCTATACCTGTACAGCTATTCATTAAAAACTCTTCTTCCTTTCATTTGAAGTTATCCTAAAATCTACACTGATTTTTCTTCACATATTGTTAGGAGGAATGGGGTGAGATCTGAATCCTACTCCTCTCTCCTTCCTTCCTTCTTAGCCCTCTGGTATTCACTTAAGAATTTTTAAACTTTAGAAGGAGAAAAGGCCAGGTGCAGTGGCTTACACCTGTAATGTCAGGTGTGGCCACTTTGGGAGTCCAAGGCAGGAGGAACACTTGAGCCCAGGAGTTCAAGATCAGCCTGGGCAATATATAGTGAGACCCTGTCTTTACAAATAAATAAAATTAGAAACAAAAAAAGGAGAAAAATTGGAAGACAAATTTAAGAAATAGTAAAATACAATAGCTGACATTTGTGCTTTACTACATATTACACCATTCTAAGCACTTCGTAAGTTATTTTATAAGGTAATCTTCACAATAACCTTAATAATCATGTGTTATTACATATTACTATTACCCCTAATTTAAAGATGAGGAAACTAAGGCATAGTCAGGTGGTAGATCTTATCCAGAATCTGCCTACTTAAACATCACACTGTAAAAATTCACAATTATATCACATTTTATTCAGTGAAATTAGACAAGTAGAGTTCAATGGGAGAGTTTCATTTGTGTGGGGCTAACTTACCACTTACCTCACTAGTGAACATGGCACAGAAGTAATCACTACAGGCAGCCAGCACAATCCGATGGGCAGGGAAGTCTTTATGCTCCACTCTCAATGTCACATCACAGAGGGTATTGCTCTTCCTGAGGGAGTTCATTGAATTCAGGATGGATTTAGCATGAGTATTTGTCATTATGTCTTTGGGGGCCATAATGTCACCCAGAAAGTGGTGCAGAGAAACAAAAGGGGTCCTTGGATTCTGCAATTACAAGAGAAAAAAACAATGAGCATATTCAAAAAACTAGGGAAACAACATATTTATTAGCTTTACAAATTGAGAATCTAAGGGGCTTCCTCAGACTCAAACATATACAAGTAGAAGGCACTCCTATACCTGACATAACCACCACTATCTAGCTACTATCTAGTCCATGTAAAAGTTCTCTCTTCTTCCTCCGAATTCCTCTATCATGGAGTGTCCCTACCACTTGACATTTATTATGATGAACGCTGAAATGTAAGTAAACAATCTATGTCCTGTAAATCTTCACAAGGTTCTTGTGTCAAATGATACAATGAAAATATAGGCCGGGTGCAGTGGCTCACGCCTGTAATCCCAGCACTTTGGGAGGCAGAGGCGGACGCATCACGAGGTCAGATCAAGACCAACCTGGCCAATGTGGTGAAACCCCATCTCTACTAAAAATACCAAAAAATTAGCTGGGCATGGTGGCACACACCTGTAAGGCAGGAGAATTGCTTGAACCCAGGAGGCAGAGACTGCAGTGAGCCAAGATTGCACCACTGCACTACAGCCTGGGCAACAGTATGCGACTCTGTCCCAAAAAAAATAATAATAAAATAAAATATAAAATTCCTTAAAGGTATTATATCATTACTATTTAATATCCATAAGTAGATAAGCATTTAGAGGGTGAAGATCCTGCTTTATATGTATGCTTTCTATCCTAGAAGTTGCACAATAAATGCTTAGAATTGAATGCAAAAAAAAAAAGTGTGTATTCAACTTAGAGCAAGAAAGTTCGGTAAAAATGTACTTTTCTAAAGTATGCAAATAATTACGTCTGATGACTTCCAAATATATCTGGATTTCTTCTTAAAGTGAAACTTCAGGCCCAGCCCAGTAGCTCACGCCTGTAATCCCAGGACTTTAGGAAGCTGAGGTGGGCATATCAGTTGAGGTCAGGAGTTCGAGATCAGCCTGACCAACATGATGAAACCCTGTCTCTACTAAAAACACAAAAATTAGCCGGGTGTGGTGGCACATGCCTGTAATCCTAGCTACTGGGAAGGCTGAGGCACGAGAATTGCTTGAACCCAGGAGGCAGTTGAGAATTGCTCCATCGAGTGAGCCTAGATCATGCCACTGCACTCCAGCCTGGGCAACAGAGCGAGAATGCATCAGAAAAAAAATAAATAAATAAAAAATTAAAAACAGCAACAACAACAACAAAAAACCAATTGAGGACCCATTACCTACAATGAACTGTGGAAACCACCCAAGTGGACTTACTTGCTTAAGCTATTGAAGCTCTTCAACAAGAAGGTATTCCTACTCTACATCTGTAAATGTCAATTACTGTTAACGAATCAATATTGGAATCCAAAACTTTCTGAAATGATCCAAGGTTGGGAATCAAACGACGGTCTCTAAAAGTCCACAACTCACAATTTTTCAATAGGAAAAATGAGATCTTAAATTCTCATTTACTTATGTTTATAGTTGGCATTTTACACTACAAGCACCATAGATAATCCCTCCAACAACTCTGCAAGACCAATTTTACAGAAAAGCAGGTGATTCATCAAAGCATATGATGTTTTTCAAGAAGCCTTAAGTCAATTTAATTTCAACTCCAGGGGTGTAAAAAGGGTCCGAAACAAATGTCTATTTACCTTGATGACAATCTGGGAGGGAGGGGGGTTTGTCGTTTCCACATCAAAATGACAGTAACCCTGGTGCAAAGTGGTCTTCCTTCTTGGGGATTCCTGCCTCACCACTCCAAGTCTCAGC
The DNA here is from genome assembly GCF_049354715.1 of Callithrix jacchus. Lineage (NCBI taxonomy): Eukaryota > Metazoa > Chordata > Mammalia > Primates > Cebidae > Callithrix > Callithrix jacchus. Next base: position 29,969,351 of record NC_133520.1, read on the forward strand.
ATATCCTTCACTCTCACCTTTCTGAAGTGACCTATTTTCTAGAACTTCCGTTAACATCTGAATAGAGGGATTCCACTTCGGGAGATTCGAGGCAGGGGAGGGGCAATACATTCGGGAAAGACTAAATTCTAGAGAAAGAAACGAAGTCCTTCCCCCTGACACCAGCAGGCATACATATGACCAGCACCGCCAGGTGGAGGTATGCGGAGAGATGAGAGGGCGACCGAGGCCAGACGCCCCACGCAGCCTTCCTCCTATCCAGGGCGAGCCTCCGATTCCCTTGCAGGGAGACCAAGGATGGGGGAAGGGCCATAACCCGGAGTTGATGGACAGGAAGGGAAAGACTGACTGCCATCACTTCCGCGCAACTCACCTCAGCTCCCGTGCCCACACAGCCGCGCCGGGCCTGTCCCCAGCCTGTGGGGATAGGGTGGGGCGCAGGGCCAGCAGGCGGCTCACAAGGAGCCGAAGCGCCGCCGCCGCCGCCCAGACCCGGAGGCTCCGGAGGCTCTGGAGCCTTCGGGTCTGGACCCCGCGGCCGCGCGACGTGATGACGCAATGCAGCGTGAGGACCGCCCTCCTCCCGCCGCAGAGTCCGCGTCACGTGATGAGGCGGTGTCACGTGACCTGCCTTATCGGGGGCGGGACTTCTGTAAACTGCTATGAAGCCGAATTAGAAAAAGGTCAGGTGGCCGGGGCGCGGTGGCTCACCCCTGTAATCCCGGCACTTTTGGGAGGCTGAGGCGAGCGGATTACCTGAGCTCAGGAGTTCCAGACCCGCCTGGGCAACACAGCAAAACCCCGTCTCCACCAAAAAATTTAAAAAAAAATTTAGTCCGGCGTGGTGGCCTGCGCCTGTAGTCCCAGCTACTCCGGAGGCTGAGGCAGGAGAATCCCTTGAACCCAGGCAGCAGAGGTTGCCGTGGGCCAGGATCGCCACTGTTATTCACGTCTAATAATACCGAAAATTAAATGCATTTAATATAGAGATTTTCCAAACAGGCTTTGTGTGGGCAACAAGGACATTTTATTTCTCGCTTGGGTGCAAGCGGACCGAATCTGAGAAAGGCGAAGAGAGTAAGGGTGGGAATTGGTTCTATAAGTTGGGGTAATTTTGGGGGGCGAGGGTGTTGCAGAGTAAGATCAGTTACAGTGGTCGGGGGTAGTGGCAAGGAGTATACATGACCACAAGTTCAGTTACAATGGCGGGTTGAGTAAGGCGGAAGAGCAGTTAAGATGGCAGGATGGGGCAAGGAGCATTCACATTATCATAAGAGCAGTTAAGATGGCAGGATGGGGTGAGAGGTATCCACATTTAACATAAGAACAGTTAAGATGGCAGGGTGGGGTGAGGGGCTTGTCCGGGGAAGCTCTGCTGGGCGATTAGGGACAATGGCCAACGCAGGCGGTGGGGTGGGAGACAATTAGCAGAGGCAGGCAGCAGGCAGGACTTCAGACGTTCTGGTTCCAGGCTTGCATATGGAGACCTGACAGCCACTGCACTCCAGCCTGGGCCACAGAATGAGACCCTGTCGGGGGCGGGGGGGGAGGCGGGGGGGGCGGGGGGAGGGCTGGCATAGTGGTCAGTCCTGTAATCCCAGAGGCCAAGGCAGGTGGATCACTGGAGGTCAGGAGTTCGAGACCAGCCTGGCCAACATGGTTAAACCCAGTTGCTACTAAAAATACAAAAACATTAGCCGGGCGTTCTGGTGTGCGAATGTAATCCCAACCACTCAGGAGGCTGAGGCAGCAGAACCACTGCACTCCAACCTGCGCGACAGAGTGAGACTCTCAAGAGAGAAAGAGAAAGAAAGAAAGGAAGGAGGGAGCGAGAGAGAGAAAGATAGAAGAAAGGAAAGATGGAAGGAAGGACGGACGGTTGGGTGGTGTGGGGTCCGCAGGAAGCCTGGGAATATAGCTCTACAGCTTGGCGATTGAATGAGCCTGAGACCCTCCCCACCGCTCAGGAGGCAGAGCAGACGGAGAGAATTCTAAGGCTTAATATGCTAAACATCTGAATGCAGGAAGTGCGTTTTACCTTCCAGGTACTGAGGAACTTTTTGCTATCGAGAAAACCCACGGAGGCCTCAAATTTCTTCCCTTCCATTGTCCACAATGACCTCTTGGGGCCGAACAACGCTGCGCAAGAATCCTCTGAGCCCTGCGATCCACAGACCTCGTATATACTTTGCGTCATAATGGGGCTTATCATCACCACTAAGGTGATTTTACTTCTTTCACTCCAAGACAATTAAGTGAAAGGAACTTGTGGCCACTACAAGGTGGACATTAAGAGGGAAATTGGAAAGAATCTTCTTAGGGAAATCTTAGACAGCCTTATCACCACTGTTACTCCCCTGCTGACATTTCACCAGGCTATGGTTGCTGAAGGTTAATTTAAGAAAGTTCGCTTCTAACTGATTTTGGTGCAGTTAGTGTCTGAAAAGGCAAAGAGGTTAATTGGTTCAACTTATCTGAATGTCTAGACAACAAATTGGTAATACTATTTTCTTCTGTGAGCCCCCTTTTTCTTTCTTTTTTTGAGATGGAGTCTCACTCTGTTGCCCAGGCTGGAATGCTGTGACATGATCTCAGCTCACTGCAACCTCTGCCTCCCGGGATCAAGCGATTCTCCGGCCTCAGCCCCGCCCCGCCAGGAACTGGGACTACAGGCACGCACTATCACGCCCAGCTAATTTTTGTATTTTTAGTAGAGACTGCGTTTTGCAATGTTGGCCAGGCTGCTCTTGAACTGCTGACCTCGTGATCCACCCTCCTCAGCCTCCCAAAGTGCTCGGATTACAGGGATGAGCCACAGCGCCCAGCCCTTTCATTCTTAAGGATACTAAAACCATAGCCAAGTGGGCAGCATTCTAAATTTACATTGCATCTCCATCTTCCATGTCGTGTTTTCCTTGTCTAAAACTGTCCCTGACTTCCACATTGTAGAGAAGAATGCAAGATTGTTATAAAATTTATTGGGGGCATTTTGGAAATATTTGTCAATTTTAATAAAATTATTCACATGCACATGTAAGACTACATATGTAAAAGATATGTACTACATATGTACAAACTGCAGCATTGTTTGTAGATTAGATTGACAACAACGTTAAATGTCCATTAGTAGGGGACCAATTCAATGAAATATAGTACATCCATAAAATCCAATACCATGAAGCTGTGAACAATCTGTATTCTCTATTATTGGGTAAAAAGGTGGAAGATCACGCCTGTAATCACGGCACTTTGGGAGGCTGAGGCGGGCGGATCACCTGAGGTCAGGAGTTTGAGACCAGCCTGACCGACATGGAGAAACCCCGTCTCTACTAAAAGTACAAAAGTAGCAGGGCATGGTGGCACACGCCTATAATCCCAGCTACTTGGGAGACTGAGGCAGGAGAATCGCTTGAACCCAGGAGGCAAAGGTTGTGGTGAGCCAAGATCATGCCATTGCACTCCATCCTGGGCAACAAGAGGGAAACTCATCCCCCCCACAAAAAATAAAACGTAGAAGATATATTCATATTTGCTTGTGTGTGTAAACTGTATTTGGAAAGACAAAATAAAGTGGTAACATTGGTTTCTTTGGGGAGAGGAACTGTTTGGCTGTGAGACAGGGTGGGAAGGAGAGTTTTGCCCTTTATAATTTTTGTTTGCCTTTTGAATTTTTCATCATGTGAATTATAAATAATGTTCAGAGCCTGGTGCAGTGGTGGGCACCTGTTGTCCTATCTGCTCTGGAGACTGAAGTGGGAAGATTGCTTGAGCCCCGAAGTTCGTGACCAGCCTGGGTGACATAGTAAGACCACGTCTCAAAATATATTTATATGTTCAAAAATTTTTTTTGAGACGGAGTCTCGCTGTGTCAGCCAGGCTGGAGTGCAGTGGCTCGATCTCAGCTCACTGCAACCTCCACCTCCCGGGTTCAAGCAATTCTCTGCCTCAGCCTCTCTAGTAGCTGGGACTACATGTGTGTGCCACCACGACTGGCTAATTATTTTTGTATTTTTAGTAGAAACGGAGTTTCAGCATATTGGGCAGGCTGCTCTAGAACTCCTGACCTTGTGATCTACCCTCCTCGGCCTCCCAAAGTGCTGAGATTACAAGCGTGAGCCACTGCGACCGGCCTTATATGTTCAATTAATTTTTTTATTTTTATATGTTCAATTTTTTAAATGGCAAAAATAGTCTTGGTCCAGTGGCTCATGCCTGTAATCCTAGCACTTTGGGAGGCCGAGGAGGGTGGATTACCTAAGGTCAGGAGGCCAAGACCAGCCTGGCCAACATGGCAAAACCCTGTCTCTACTAAAAATAAAAAAAGTAACTAGTCATGGTGGCACACACCTGCACTTCCAGCCACTTGGGAGGCGGAGGCTGAAGAATCGCTTGAATCTGTCAGGCAGAGGTCACAGGGAGCTGAGATCCCGCCACTGCACTCCAGCCTGGGCTACAGAGCAAGACACCATCTCGAATAAATAAATAAACAAAATAAAAATAAAAAGTAAAAATAATTCCTTGTTTTCAGAATGTAAAATAGTACTTTAATGATATTGCCTAATTCCTGACTGCTAAATTAAGGATTTTTCCAAATATGAGAAGGAACTTAATAAAACAGGCTTTGTTTAGAGTATGCCCACTCCTTTTATTCACAAAATGAAAGATGGAGAAGCCGTTAGCAAGAAAGTCACACCAACGGAACGAGTTCAGACATCTTTTTTCTTCTTTTTTTCTCTTCTTAATATTTGTGAGTACATAGTAGGTATATATATTTAGAGGGTACATGAGAGGTTTTGATACAGGCATGTAATGTGTACTAATCACATCATAGAAAACTGGGTATCCATCCACTTAAGAATTTATCGTTTGCATTACAAACAATCCAAGTATGCTTGTAGTTATTTTTAAATGTACAATTCAATTATTGTTGACTATACTCACTCTGTTCTATCAGACACCAGGTCTTATCCATCCTTTCTACTTTTTCGGTACCCATTACCCTCCCCACCTTCCCACAACCCCGACTGTTCTTCCCAGCCTCTGGTGATCATCCTTCTGCTCTCTATCTTCATCAGTTCAGTTAGTTTGTTTAGATCCCACAAATAAGTGAGAATATGCGATGTTTGTCTTTCTGTGCCTGACTTATTTCACTTAACATGATCTTCAGTTCCATCCATGTTGTTACAAATGATAGAATCTCACTATTTTTAATGACTGAATAGTACTCCATCAAGAATAAGTACCACATTTTCTTTATCTGTTCATCTGTTGATGGACACTTAGGTTGCTTCCAAATCTTAGCTATTGTGAACTGTGCTGCAACAAGCATGGATGAGAGTGCAGGTATCTCTACAATACACTGATTTACTTTCTTCTCCTTTTTTTTTTTTTTTTGAGACACAGTCTTGCTGTGTCACCCAGGTTGGAGTGCAGTGGTGTGATCTTGGCTCACTGCAACCGTCCCCTCTCCAGTTCAAGTGATTCTTCTATCTCAGCCTACTGAGTAATTAATTGGGACTACAGGTGCATGCCACCATGCCTGGCTAATTTTTGTAGTTTTAGTAGAGATCAGGTTTCACCATGTTGGCCGGGCTGGTCTCTAACTCCTGACCTTGTGATCCGCCCGTGCTGGGATTACAGGTGTGAGCCATCGTGCCTGGCTGATTTACTTTCTTTTTGGTGTATACACAGCAGTGGGATTGCTGAATTGTATGATAGTTCTATTTTTAGTTTTTTGAGAAACCTCCAAACTGTTCTCCATAGTGATTGTACTAATTTACATTCCCACCAATAGTTTACAAGGGTTCCCATTTCTCCACATCATTGCCAGCACTTGTTATTGCCTGACTTCTGGATAAAAGCCATTTTAACTGGGAGGAGATGATAGCTTATGTAATTTTGATTTGCATTTCTCTGATTAATGATGTTGAGCACTTCTTCATATGCCTATTTGCCATTTTCATGCCTTTTTTTATTGCCCCATCCCCTTTTATGTCTTTTTTTGAAAAATGTCTAAATTGTTTGCCCATTTCTATTTTTGAATATTTATTTATTTATTTATTGAGACGGAGTTTCGCTCTTGTTACCCAGGCTGGAGTGCAGTGGCGCGATCTCGGCTCACCGCAACCTCCGCCTCCTGGGTTCAGGCAATTCTCCTGCCTCAGCCTCCTGAGTAGCTGGAATTACAGGCACGCGCCACCACGCCCAGCTAATTTTTTCTATTTTTAGTAGAGACGGGGTTTCACCATGTTGACCAGGATGGTCTCGATCTCTTGACCTCGTGATCCACCCGCCTCGGCCTCCCAAAGTGCTGGGATTACAGGCGTGAGGCACCGCGCCCGGCTTATTTATTTATTTTAAGACAGGTGTTACTCTGTCACCCAGACTGGAGTGCAGTGTTATGATCTCAGCTCACTGCAAGTGCTGCTTCCCTACGCCAAGCTCTAGCAGTGCTCCTACCTAAGCCTCCTGAGTAGCTGGTATTACAGGTGCCTGCTATGACACTCTGTTAATTAAAAAAAAATTTTTTTTACAAGAAGTCTCTCTATATTTCCCAGGCTGGTCTGGAACTCTGGACTCAAGTGATCCACCTGCCTCAGCCTCCCAAAGTTGGGATTACAGGTGTGAGCCACTGCACCTGGCCTTAACCATTTTTAAATCAGATTATTAGATTTTTTTTTTTTTGAGACAGAGTCTTGCTCTGTTGCCCAGGCTGGACTGCTGTGATCTTGGCTCACTGCAACCTCTGCCTCCTGGGTTCAAGCGATTCTTCTGTCTCAGCCTCCTGAGTAGCTGGGACTACAGGCACACATCACCACACCAGGCTAATTTTTGTATTTTTAGTAGAGATGGGGTTTCACCATATTGGCCAGGCTGGTGTCAAACTCCTGACCTCATGATCCGCCTGCCTTGGCCTCCTAAAGTGCTGGATTATAGGCGTGAGCCACCGTACCTGGCCGATTTTTTTCTATAGAGTTGTTTGAGCCCCTTGTATATTCTGGTTATTCATCCCTGTCAGATGAGGAATTTGCAAATATTTTCTCTCATTCTGTGTATTGTCTCTTCACTTTGTTGATTGTTTCCTTTGCTGTGCAGAATCCTTTTAATTTGATGTGATCCCATTTGCCTATTTTTGCTTTGCTTTCTTGTGCTTGTGTGGTATTACTCAAGAAATTTTTTCCAACCCCACTGGAAACAAGAATTTCTTTTTGAAATAGTAAAGAAAGACATTTTTGCCCAGACCAATGTCCTGGAGATTTCCTCCAAAGTTTTCTTATGGTAGTTTCATAGTTTGAGGTTTTAGATTTAAGTTTTTAATCCATATTGATTTGATTTCTGTATATGGTGAGAGATAGGAATCTAATTTCATTCTTTGACATGTGGATATCCAGTTTTCCCAACACTATGTATTGAAGAGACTCTTTTCCCCAGTGTATATTATTTGGCAGCTTTATTGAAAATGAGTTCACCATAGGTATGCAGATTTGTTTCTGGATTCTCTGTTGTGTTTCATTGTTCTCTCTGTATGTTTTTATGACAGTACCATGCTGTTTTGGTTACTATAGCTCTATAGTATAATTTGAAATCAGGTAATGTGATTCCTCCCATTTTATTATTTTTGCTCAGGATAGGTTTGGCTACTCTAGGTCTTTTGTGCTTTCATTAAATTCTAGGATTCTTTTTTTCTATTTCTGTGAAGAATGTTATTGGTATTTTAGAGATGGCGCTGACTCTGTAGATTGCTTTGGATAATATGGACGTTTTAACAATATCAATTCTCCCAATCCATGAACATGGAATATCTTTTTATGATTTGATCTGTTCTTCAATTTCCTTCATCACTGTTTTATAGTTTTCATTGTAGAGGTTTTTTTTTTTTTTTTTTAACTTTGGTTAATTCCTAGTATTTGATTTGTGGTTATTGTAAATGGGATTACTTTTTAAATTTCTTTTTCAGATTGTTCACTGTTGGCATATAGAAATGCTACTGACAAAGTCCGGGCAGCCGAAGAGTGTGGTTAGCAAGATGAACAAAGATGCGCAGATGAGAGCAGCGATTAACCAAAAGTTGATAGAAACTGGAGAAAGAGAACGTCTCAAAGAGTTGCTGAGAGCTAAATTAATTGAATGTGGCTGGAAGGATCAGTTGAAGGCACACTGTGAAGAGGTAATTAAAGAAAAAGGACTAGAACACGTTACTGTTGATGACTTGGTGGCTGAAATCACTCCAAAAGGCAGAGCCCTGGTACCTGACAGTGTAAAGAAGGAACTCCTACAAAGAATAAGAACATTCCTTGCTCAGCATGCCAGCCTTTAAGATTGAATTAGATTGTGTTGTTCTGTGGTTTTATTTCTGAAAGTAAAACTTGCCATAAATTAGAAAACAGTTTCCCAAAATAAAATCCTTTTTTGTATGATGGTATACACTTTTCGGTAATGATGTATACATTGTATTGATTTTTTTCCCTAAATGTGTTATTTTAATAAATATCTCATGAATGAGTTTGAGGTTTGCTTGGATTTTGAAATGAAAAAAAAAAAGAAATGCTAGTGACTTTTGTGGGTGATTTTGTATCCTGCAACTTTACTGCATTTATCAGTTCTAATAGTTTTTGTGGACTCTTTAGGTTTTTTCAAATGTGAGCTCATAGCATCTGCACACAAGGATAATTTGACTTTCTCCTTTACAATATGGATGCCTTTATTTCTTTCTCTTATCTGATTGCTCTAACTAGAACTTCCAGTACTATGTTGAATAACAGTGGTGAAAGTGGGCATTCTTTTCAGGTTCCAGATCTAAGAGGAAAGGTTCTCAGGTTGACACAAGCTTTAGGTCTGTCATATATGGCTTTTATTATGTTGAGGTATGTTCCTTCTATTCTTAGTCTTTTGAGAATTTTTATGATAAATGGATGTTGAACTTTATTAAATGTTTTTCAGCATTAATTGGAAGGATCATGTGATTTCATTCTGTTGACATGATGTATCACATTGACTGATTTGCATATGTTGAATCACCTTTGCATCCCTTGGAAAATCCCACTTGGTCATGATGAATGATCTTCTTAATGTATTTTGAATTTAGTTTGGCAGTATTTTGTTGAGAATTTTTGCATCAATATTCATCAGATATATTAGCCTGTAGTTTTCTTTCTTTCTTTTTTTTTTTTCAATGTGTCTTTGTCTGGTTTTGGTATCGGGGTAATTCTAGCCTTGTAGAATGAGTTTGGAGATATTCCCTTCTCTGTTTTTTGGAACAGTTTGAGTAGGATAGGTATTATTTAAATGTTTGGTAGAATTCAGCAGTGAAGCCATCAGATCCCAGGCTTTTCTTTACTGGGAGACTTTTAATTACACATCCAATTTCATTACGTCTTACTGGTCTGTTCATGTTTTGGATTTCTTCATTATTCAATCTTGGTAAATTGTATGTGTCTAGGAATTTATCCATTTCCTCTATGTTTTCCAATTTTTTGGCATATAGTTGCTCATAGTAGCCACTTTATGTTTTGTTGATCTTTTGTACTGTTTTCTTCATTTCAAATTCACTTATTTCTGCTCTGATCTTTACTATTCTTTTCTTCTACTAAGTTTGGGCTCTGTTTGCTCTTGCTTTTCTAATTCTTTAAGATGCATTCTTAGTTTTTTTTTTTTTAATTTGAAGTCTTTCTTCTTTTTGATGTAGGCACTTTTAGCTATAAATTTCCTTCTTAGTACTGCTCTCCCCATATCCCATAGGTTTTGGTATGTTATCCTCCCGTTATCATTTGTTTCAAGAAATCTTTCAATTTTCTTCTTAATTTCCTCATTGACCCACTGGTCATTCAGGAGTATGTCGTTTGATTTTCATGTGTTTACATAGTTTCCAAAATTCCTTTTTGTTATTGATTTCTAGTTTTATTCCATTGTGGTCAGAGAAGATGCTTCTTATCGTTTCCATTTTTTAAAATCTTTTAAGACTTGTTTTATAACCTAACATGTGGTCTATCCTTGAGAATGATCTATATGCTGAGGATAAAAATGTGTATTCTGCAGCCACTGGATGAAATGTTCTGTAAAGATCTGTTAGGTCAATTTATTTAATAGTACAGATTAAGTTCAATGTTTCTTTGTTGATATCCTCTCTGGGAAATCTGTCCAGTGCTGAAAGCAGAGTGTTGAAGTCTTCAGTTATTATTGTGTTGGGGCCTGTCTTTCTCTTTAGCTCTAATAATATTTGCTTTATATATCTGGTTGTTTCAGTGTTAGATGCACATATATTTACAAGTGTTATATTCTCTTACTGAATTGTCCCCTTTATCATTATATAAAGATCTTCTTTGCCTCCTCTTGTTTTTCTCTTACAATCTATTTTATCTGATGTAAGTATAGCTACTCCTGCTCTTTTTTTTTTGAGACGGAGTTTCACTGTTGTTACCCAGACTGGAGTGCAATGGCATGATCTCGGCTAACCGCAACCTCCGCCTTATGGGTTCAAGCAATTCTCCTGCCTCAGCCTCACGAGTAGCTGGGACTACAGGCGTGCACCACCATGCCCAGCTAATTTTTGTATTTTTAGTAGAGACGGGGTTTCACCATGTTGACCAGGATGGTCTTGATCTCTTGACCTCGTGATCCACCCGCCTCGGCCTCCCAAAGTGCTGGGATTATAGGCATGAGCCACAGCACCTGGCCTACTCCTGCTCTTTTTAGGTTTCCATTGGCATGGAGTATTTTCTTATTCCATTATTTTTAGTCTCTGTGTATCTTTATAAATGACATATGTTTTCTGTAGGTAACAGATCATTGGGTCTTGTTTTTTCATTCATTCAGCCACTCTATGTCTTTGAAGAGTTTGGTCCATTTACGTTTAATGTTGCTATTAAATGCTAATAGCTCTTAGCATTTGATTAAAGTCTCTAGGTAGAGACTTACCCCTGCTATTTTATTATCTGTTTTCTGATGTTCTCTTCCTTCTTTCCTTCCTTCCTGCCTTTCTTTAAGTGAAGGTGATTTTCTCTGGTGGTATGCTTTAATTTCTTGCTTTTTATCTTTTGAGTATTCATTGTATGTTTTCAATTTGAGATTACCACAAAGCTTGTGAATACCATCTTTTAACCCATTAAACAGATGACGACTTAAAACTTATTGCATAAACAAACATGCAAAAACTAGTAAAAACTCTACAGTTTCTCACCCTTCACTCTCTTTAACTTTTGGTTATTTTCCTTTATGTCTTGTTGTACTGTCTATATCTTGAAAAGTTGCTATAGTTATTATTTTGGAATGATTCATCATTCAGTTTTTCTACTTAAGAGTAGTTTGCACACCACAATTACAGTGTTATACTGTTTTTCTGTGTTCTATTACCAGTTAGGATTTTTTTGTTTGTTGTTTGATTGTTTTTGAGATGGAGCCTTGCTCTGTCACCAGGCTGGAGTGCAGTGGCATGATCTCGGCTCACTGCAACCTCCACCTCTTGGGTTCAAGTGATTCTTGTGCCTCAGCCTCTTGAGTAGTTGGGATTACAGGCATACACCACCACACCCAGCCAATTTTTGTATTTTTAGTAGAGACGGGGTTTCACCAGGTTGGCCAGGATGGTCTTGATCTCCTGATCTCATAATCTGCCCACCTTGGCCTCCCAAAGTGCTGGGATTACAGGCATGAGCCACCACACCCAGCCACCAATCACTCACAGATGATTTCTTCTTGCTCAATAACATCCTTTTCTTTCAGATTGAAGAATTTCTTGTAGGATAGGTCTGGTGTTGATGAAATCCCTCAATTTTTGTTTGTCTGGGGAGGTCTTTATTTCTCCTTCATGCTTGAAGGATATTTTTTGCCAGATATGCTGTTCTAGGGTAATTTATTTTTCCTTCAGCACTTTAAATATGTCATACCATGTTCTCCTGGAGGGCTGCTGCCAGATGTAGTGGAGCCCCCCTGTATGTTGTTTTTTTTCTCTTGCTACTTTTAGGATTCTTTCTTTATCCTTGACCTTTGGGAATTTGATTATTAAATGTCTTTTTTTTTTTTAATATGGAACGCTTCACGAATTTGCGTGTCATCCTTGTGCAGGGGCCATGCTAATCTTCTCTGTATCGTTCCAATTTTAGTATATGTGCTGCCGAAGCGAGCACTATTAAATGTCTTGAGTTAGTCTTTCTTTGGATTAAATCTGCTTGGTGTTCCATAACCTTTTTGTACTTGAATTTTGTTATCATTCCCTGGGTTTATAAAGTTATCTGATATTATCCTTTTGAATAAACTTTCTACCCCATCTTTTTCTCTACCCCCTCTTTAATGCCAGCAACTCTTAGAGTTGTCCTTTCAAGGCTATTTTCTGGATCTTGTAGCCATGCTTCATTGTTTTTTTTTTGTTTTGTTGTTGTTGTTGTTGTTGTTTTGGTTCCTCTGACTGTGTATTTCCTTCTCCTTCTCCTTCTCCTTCCTTTTTTTAAGATGGAGTCTTGGTCTGTCACCAAGCTGGAGTGCGGTGACATGATCTCAGCTCAATGCAACTTCCTCCTCCTGGGTTCAAGCACTATTCCTGTCTCAGCCTCCTGAGTAGTTGGGACTACAGGCATGCATCATCACGCCCAGCTAACTTTTGTATTTTTAGTAGAGACAGGGTTTCACCATGTTGGCCAGGAAGATCTTGATCTCCTGATCTCATAATCTGCCTGCCTTGGCCTCCCAAAGTGCTAGGATTACAGGCGTGAGCCACCACACCCAGCCTGACTGTGTATTTTCAAACAGCCTGTCTTCAAGCTCACTAATTTTTTCTTCTGCTTGATCAATTCTGTTGAGACTCTGATGTATTCTTCAGCATGTCAGTTGCACTTTTCAGCTCTCAATTATCTGCTTGATTCTTTTTGATAATTTCAATCTCTTTGTTAAATTTAACTGACAGAATTCTGAATATTTTCTCTCTGTTATCTTGAATTTCTTAGAGTTTTCTCGAAACAGCTATTTTGAATTCTCTGTCTGAAAGGTCATGTAACTCTTTTGCTCCAGGATTGGTCCCTGGTGCCTTACTTAGTTCATTTGGTGAGGTTGTTTTCCTGGATGGTGCTGATGCTTGTCAATGTTTCTCAGGGTCTGGGCATTAAAATGTTAGGTATTTATTATAATCTTCACATCTGGGCTTGTTTGTGCTTGTCCTTCTTGGGAAGGCTTTCCAAGTATTTTAAGGGACAAGGACCCCAAGCCCAATAATTCTGTGATTTTTGCAGACTCGTAGAGATACTGCCTTGGTAGTCTTGCATAAGATCCAGAGAATTTTTTTGGATTACCAGGTAGAGACTCTTGTTCTATTCTCTTACTTTCTCCCAAATAAACAGTGTCTGTATGTGTGCTGAACCACCTGGAACTGGGGGTGTGATGATGCAAACACCCTGTGGCCATCACCACTGGGACTGTGCTTGGTCAGACCTGAAGCCAGCCCAGCACTAGGTCTTTTCCATGGTCCTTCCCTTCAGGGCAGTGAGCTTCTCCAGGCACCAGGTATGTCCAAAGATGCTGTCTGGGAGCCAGGGACTGGAGCTCAAAACCTTAGCAATTTACTTGATGTTCTATTCTACTACAGCTAGGTTGGCACTCAACCACAATACTAAGTCCTTCTCACTCTTCCCTCCCCTTTCCACAGGCATAGGCGTCTCTCCCTGTGGCCACTACAACCACCAGTCCATGGGGGGGGTTCTGCCAGGCCACCACCCATGTTCACTTAGAGCCCAAGGAATCTTCCATTGGTTTATGGTAAATGCTGTCAGGCCCGGGACTCACTGTTCAGGGCAGTGTGCTCCATTCTGGCCCAGAGCAGTTCCAGAAATATTGTCCAAGAGCCTAGGCGTGGACTCAGGGACCCCAAAAGCCTGCTGGTTGCTCTGTCCCACTGTGCCTGAGCTGGTAACTAAGGTGTAAGACAAAGTCGCCTTTACTTTTCCCTCTGCTGTTTCTCAAGCAGAAGGAGTCTTTCACTGTAGCCATGACAGCTTGGGACGTGCTGGGTCACTCCCAAAGCCAGCGAATCTCAGAGCCCAAGGCCCGCAGTGCACTCCCTGCGTATCACTGCTGGTTATTTGAAGTCCAAGGGCTCTTTAGTCAGCAGGTATTCAATCTTGCCAGGACTGGGTCCTTTCTTTCAAGTGAGTTTCCTTTTGACCCAGTGTCTGTCTAGAAATACTACTCAGGAACTGGGGGCCTCACAGCTCTGCCTGGTGCCCTATCCTACTGTGCTGAGCTGGTGTCCAAGATGCAAGACAAAGTCCTCTTTATTCTCCTCTCCTTAAGCAGAAAGAAGGAGTCATCTTCATTGCTGCAAGCTGCAATGAAGCAGGGGAGGGATGGTGCAAGCAATCCCTTAGCAGATATAGCTATCGGCTCCCTAGGCACATGCCACACTAGTCCACCGGCTCTAAGTCCAGCTCAGGACTAAGAGTTGCCTAGAAATTGCAGTCCTGCCGGGCGCGATGGCGTGTGCCTGTAGTCCCAGCTACTCGGGAGGATGAGATGGGAGGATCGCTTGAGCCCAGGAGTTCTGGGCTGTAGTGCGTTATGCTGATGGGGTGTCTGCACTAAGTTCGGCATCAATATGGTGACCTCCCAGGAGTGGGGACCACCAGGTTGCCTAAGGAGGGGTGAACTGGCCCAGGTCGGAAACGGAGCAGGTCAAAACTCCCGAGCTGATCAGTAGTGGTATCGTGCCAGTGAATAGCCACTGCACTCCAGCCTGGGTAACATAGCAAGACTCCATCTCTTTAAAAAAAAGATTGCAGTCCTCGTGTCCTAGACTGGCCCTTTCAAGTTTACCAGGAACCACAGAGCACTTCAGCTCATGGTGGTGAGGCTTGCAGAGAAACTCAAGTTCTGTCCACTTTGTTGGGTGATTCTCCTCTGCTTCGGGCTAGTCCAAATGCTCCCTCTGTAGATGGGCACTGTCTGAGCCCTGCATGGCTTTATTCCCCATTGTGACAGGGCAGCACTGAGTTCAATGTAAAGTCTCATGGTTGCCATGCTTTTCCTCCCCCAAGTTCACAGATTTCCTCTCCATGTCGCATGGCTAATGCTGGGGGATGGAGGGGTGACGTTGGCAATTCAAGGCTGTCTCTCTTGCCTTCCTCAGTGCCTCTTACAGCAATATGTAGTTAAAACCAGGTACAGTGATTGCTCACCTGATTTTCGTTTTTTTAATGATGCCTTTCTGTGCACAGATATTGATTAAAATTTGGTGTTCTGGGGAGAAGAATGGTGTAGACTTCTATCTTGTTCAACCTCCTTCACCTGGCTCTTGTTTCTTTCAGGGGTACAGTCCTGGCATGTATTTGGGTCTTTCTCTCATAGGACACTATCCTTCCTATACAAGAATATTCCCAGTCATTTGGATATCTGACCCAATACTCTACATCCCAGAATGCTGAGTTTCTTAGGTCTATTCTGGAGGGGTGGGTATGGATACGTTGTCAGTCAGGTTCTATACATCTTGCCTTTATGGTTTGGACATTTGGGGTGATTATGAGTGTTCAGGCTACTGAAGTGAGGGAAAACAGGGAGTTTGCCTTGGAACTCTAGATCAAGTACATAGAATGTAGATGGAATCTGCAAACCAGCCAGGAAAAATACTTTGCATTTTTGTACTGCCAGAATATGGCACACATGAGAATGCACCTCTCGATTACTCACTGAGTGTAATCCAAGCAGTGCCTCAGGCTACTGAAGTGAGGGAAAACAGGGAGTTTGCCTTGGAACTCTAGATCAAGTACATAGAATGTAGATGGAATCTGCAAACCAGCCAGGAAAAATACTTTGCATTTTTGTACTGCCAGAATATGGCACACATGAGAATGCACCTCTCGATTACTCACTGAGTGTAATCCAAGCAGTGCCTCAGCTGTTGCTTAGGAATTCATTCCCTGAACTTGCACCCAGGCCAAGGTTATGCCGCCCAAGGGCTGCTGCCTACCCCTGACTAGGGAGAGCTGAGATATGCAGGCAAACCCATTTCAGGGGAGATGGGACTCCTTTGTCAGTGAAGGGACTTGTCAACAGATCGAGGACCTTCCCAAAATGACTTTGCTGAACCTTCCTTAGATTGCAAGGTAGCTTAGGATGCTTTTCCCTATTCCCTCTTCCTCAAGGTCTAATGGCTGTCCCAGTCTTCTCTAGGCCCCTTCCTACTTCCCTTTACATCTAAGCATTTTCCCTAATAAAATCTTTGCACATTTAATTTCAAAGAGAACTAGACTAACACATCTGAGAATTTCTTTGGGTCCTATTCATCTGCAATAATCCAAGTTTACTAATGTTCCCAAAGTTATGTTTTTTAAAAATTGAAAATGGATGGTGTATCAGTCTATTCTCTCGCTGCTAACAAAGACATATCTAAGACTGGGTAATTTATAAAGAAAAGAGGTGGGTTTTGTTTTGTTTTGTTGAGATGGAGTCTATTGCCTAGGCTGGAGTGCAGTGGCACAATCTCAGCTCACTGCAACCTCTGCCTCCCAGGTTCAAACAATTCTCCTGCATCAGCCTCCCAAGTAGCTGGGATTACAGGTGTGAGCCACCATGCCCGGCTGACTTTTTTCTTTTTTTGAGATGGAGTCTTGCACCCCACCAGGCTGGGGTGCAGTGATATGATCTCGGCTCACTGCAACCTCTGCCTCCCAGGTTCAAGTGATTCTTGTGACTCAGCCTCTTGAGTAGCTGGGATTACAGGTGCCTGCTGCCACACCCAGCTAATTTTAATTTCTTGGAGGCATCTGAATTTGCAGCCACTAATATTGAACTGGAAGGAAACCTAGAGATTACACCTGATACAACTCCATCCATTTTCTAGATGAGGCAATAAGCAGCTCCACAGCAGCTGATATCCAGTGTGGTCCGGACCTGTTAGGTGCCAGGCACTACAGAGTAAGTAAATGACAGAAATACTGATGAATTGTGATTAAAGAAATCAAGCCTCTGCTTGCCAAGGCGAGCAGATCACTTGAAGTCAGGAGTTTGTGACCAGCCTGGCCAACATGGTGAAATTCTGTCTCTACTAAAAATACAAAAATTAGTCAGGTGTGGTGGTGGGCGCCTGTAATCCCAGCTATGTGGGAGGCTGAGGCAGAAGAATTGCTTGAACCTGGGAGGCAGAGGTTGCAGTGAGCTGCGATTGTTCCATTACACTCCAGCCTGGGTAACAGACCAAGACTCCATCTCAAAAGACAAAAAAAAGGCGAAGGATGAAAGCTAAGAATCTGATTCTACCCCTTTCCTATTAGTGAATGAAGAATTAGGGGAAAGACTAACTTGTTTTCTACCTATGGTTACTACCTACTCCACAGAGTCAAAGATGTAAAATGACATACCAAAAGTACCAAATAGGTCCCCAATAAATGTTACCTCTCAGATCCTCTTTCCTGGATCTTGTCTAGCACTGGGAAATAAAAAAACACACATTAGGTTGTTTGTTTTTTAATTCATTTTTTTTTTAAGAGATAGGCTCTTGCCCTGTCACCCAGACTGGAATGCAGTGGTTTGATAATAGGTCACTGCAGCCTCCAACTCCTGGACTCAAGCAATTCTCCCACACACAGGAGGCTTTCTCAACTGCTATCGATCTCATTTCCTCATCTAGAAACTGCAGTTGGATCAGATATGATCCCTAGATTTCCTTCCATTTCTTATACTAGTGGCTGCAAACTCAGATGCTGGCAGGTGAGTACACTGAGACAATCACTCTAGGTAGGGACCATGATGAACTGAGAGCACAAACCCTCTATAAAGGACATACATAGCTGCTTTTGAGCCACAGTTGATTGTTCTCATTGTGCAAGGCCAAACATATCTATGCATGTTTTCAATGTACAGGTCATCAGTTTGTGACTTCTGCCAACAGTTCCTTAAGCTTTTTTTTTTTTTTTTTTTTTTTTTTGAGGAATTTCACTCTTGTTGCCCCTGCTGGAGTGAATGGTGTGATCTCAGCTCACCACAACCTGCACCTCTTGGGTTCAAGCAATTCTCCTGCCTCAGCCTCCTGAGTAGCTGAGATTACAGGCATGTACCACCACACCTGGGCAATTCTGTATTTTTAGTAGAGATGAGGTTTCTCTCTCCATGTTGGTCAGGCTGGTCTCAAACTCCCAACCTCAGGTGATCCACCTGCCTCGGCCTCCCAAAGTGCTCGGATTACAGGCATGAGCTACCGCACCTGGTCTTCACTACCTAATTTAAAATAACATAAAGATTTGTAGTCCTTCAGAGGTATACATTATTCTGAATTTAAATTCCCTCTTTAAAGTTTTTACCACGTTTGTATCCTTAAACCTATCATTAATTTTGCAACGTTCTTGATTTTACTTACATGCAATTATGCCAATGTATTCCCTCACTGTTGCTTCCCTTCCCTCCTGCCAATCTTATTTCTGAGGCTCAACCGTGTTGTCGCTTGTCACTGTAATTCATTTCCACCAAGTGTTCCATGATATGAATATACCAGGATACATTTTTCCACCGAACAGTTTTGGATATTTGGTTTGTTTGCAATATTTTGTTACTACAAATAGCTGCAATGAACCCATTGGTACAAGCCAAGTTTTTCCAGAGCAGTTTTTCAAAGCATGAGTAGTGACCTATTACTGAGTCATGAGAACAATTTAGGGGTCAGCCAGTGGTATTTTTAAGTGAAGTAACCTAGGTTAGATATCAGATGCACTTCATATTGTATAGTGTCTCGTGAAATGTTTGAATGTTAACATGTATATGCTGTATGTCCACATAAAGTGGTGCTGCCAGTGTACACTTCCATAGCAGCAACTGGTCTGCTCCTTATCTGCACCAACACTCAATAATAGCCTTCTAATTTGGTTTCAATCTGGCTGGAGACAGTTTATCATTTTGGTTTTAATTTACATTTCCCTGGTTACCACTTGAGGCAGACAAACTTTTCCTGTTGGTGTAGGTGGATTATTTTTCTAAAAGGATCATTTGTTCTTCCAGTTTAGAAACTTGATCCTTGATGTGAACCCAACTTTAACTTGAGAAGACTTCTCTTAAACTGCCTGCATTCGCTGAGAAATGATCACTGTGCTATCTAATGTCACGTCAGGTTGAGTACAATTCACAATAGCATTGAAAGGCATGGAATGACCCCTGGATGAGGCAACCTTAGGCAATGTGGGATATATCCTTAAACTTTGGGATATATCCTAACACTTTTGATAATCTTCTAATTATTATTACTATTAGTTTTTTTGTTTTTAGACAGTCTTGCTCTGTCACCCATGCTGGAGTGCAGCGGCACGATCTTGGCTCACTGTAACCTCTGCCTCCCAGTTTCAAGCAATTCTCTGCCTCAGCCTCCTGAGGTGCCTGCCACCATGCCCAGCTAGTTTTTGTATTTTTAGTAGAGACAGGGTTTCACCATCTTGGCCAGGCTGGTCTTGAACTCCTGACCTCAGATCCACCCACCTTGGCCTCCCAAAAATGCTGGGATTATAGGTGCGAGCCACAGTGTCTGGCCTATTACTACTATTTTTTGAGACAGTCTTGCTCTGCTGCCCAGGCCAGAGTGCAATGGTGTGATCTCAGCTCACTGCAACCTGTATCTCCCAGGTTCAAGTGATTTTCATGCCTTAGCCTCCTGAGTAGCTGGGATTATAGGTGCCTACCACCACACCCATCTAATTTTTGTATTTTTAGTAAAGACGGGATTTCACCATGTTGGTTAGGCTGGTCTCGAACTCCTGGCCTCAACCAATCCTCCTGCCTCCCCTCCCAAAGTGCTGGGATTACAGGCATGAGCTACCACACCCGGCCCTGAGAACCTTCTAATTATTGAACACTACTATCGCATACTGATTTAACAAGATGGTCTATTTTTTCCAAATGGCTCCATGAAAAAAAAAATTAAAAACGATAGTCCATGCAATAATTACATTTAAAAAGAGGCATACTAGGGAACAGATGCTAGAAGTTCAGTTAAGATCATTTATTGGCCTTCATGTGCCACCCTGTCAATGCCTATGATTCAAATTTGTGCCTCAGGAGAATCTGAAATTATCACTGGTATTACTTAATCTTTTGGAATTCTGTGCAAATAATCAAGAACATATATGTGAAATCTTTGAATGCCAAGTGTCTTCTGTACTTTCTTTTATTAACATCAGTCTTTGCATCAAGATACATAGCAATGATAGCAGGTTTCTTTTTAAAGCTTAGTATTAAATATTAAATATCTTTCCCCATTTAAATTTTACATTACTCTGCCAAGAAAAAAAAAAAAATTAAAACTCAAGTTACTTGAAGCCTGGACACACTTCCATGATTAGCTGGGCTAGGTAAGAGTTGGTGGCTTTATTCTTCCTGCTCTGTAAGCAGATCCAGGCCCTAGAAAGATGGGACCAGGGTATATAATTGTTTTTGAAAAGTGTGCTACAAAAATGGATGGCCTGTTATAAGCCAGGATACAAAGTAAGGATGGGGTAAGGGAGGGACATTTTCTTCCAGAAAAAAGACAGAATTTCTGAAGAGTCCCAGTCCATCATTTTCCCAAAATGGTTGGAGGAGAGGATAAAATCTCAACATGAGTTTCAAAGTACTGTCTTTGTGAGGAGCCAGTAGGTGACTTGCTGAGGAGGGTGACTGCCGAGGAGGGGATGGCTAAGTTTGACCATGCCCCATCCCCAGCTGGGAGAATGGAAATGGAAAGTTTATTGCCCAGTGGGTGTGAAAGTGGGCTGAAGCTTGGTTGGTACTGAATTCTCTAAGAGGTTTCTTCTGGAAACAGACAACTCAGACTCTTCCTCTCACTTCAGCAAAGAAGTTATTTTTAAAAGCACTTGGGAAGTTCCTCCTCCACCCCACAGGTGGGAAGGCTCAGAGAAGGGTGTCATCAGTACAGCCACCTTCTAGGCCATAACGGAATTCCTGAAGGTTGGAGACCCCATAGAAGTGGACAAAGGCTGCTGCCACCACCAGGACATGGAAAATCTGATGAGACTGGAACTGCAGAAATAAAAAGAGAAGAGCCTTTAGGATACTGCATGGAGGAATAAGAAACAAATAGGAGAAAGCATTCACTCCTTCTAGTTTCTCCATAATTAAACAAATATGTTAATCTCATAAAAGTGGTACATTTAGAAAGTTTTAAAAACACAGTCCTTGTCAGAGACACACCAAAGTGTTAAATATTGACAATTTTCCTCCAATGTATGTGTATGTACCTCCTAACACTCTAGGATCCCAGTCTCTTACCACCTTTTCCTCAGACCTTTAACTTTGGGCTGCTGGAAGACTCATTTCTTACCCATATGTCAAATTTTCCAGGAAAGAAGCGCTCAGGAATTCGAGCAGCATAAAGGCCAGCTCCGGTGATGTACATCACAGCCATGAGGAAGAACCAGCCCATCTGGCCCACTGTGGTGGCCTTGACAAAGCCCTCAGCAATAGTAAAGTGCATGGTGGGCACGACACCGCTCAAGCCAAGTCCCAGGAACACCCCTGAACAGAACAGACATCAGACTGTCAAGCAAGGAAACAGCCAGCACATGGAAGGCACTGCTGTCTTACTCTGGAATTCAAATGTTTATGATAATTAGCTATTTCTGGATGAAGAGTACATGTTTAGGAAACTTAGCTACAAGATGGATAACACTCAGCAGATATTTCTTCTATGTCGTCAAGGGGAAGAAACTGTGTGTTTACCAGCTTTTAAGGAGCACTAAGAACAAACATCTCATATTCGAATTACCTGTTAGGAATTTAAGTAAAAATGATGTGTCAAGACCCTTTGGCTAAGTTGGGTACACAACTTAGATGGCAAGGCTTCAGTTGGCTACCAAGTCAGAGAAGCGTAGGACAGGCTTCCTGCTAAGATCATAGAATTCTCACATAACCAAGACTCTGACCTCCTGAGCAGACAGATATACCCAGCTAAGCAGTTATCCTGTAGCTGCTGAGACACACAGATAAGGCAAGAGCAAGGGAAGAGTGTACTTGTCTCAACACCATTACACTACATGTAGCTGAAGGGAAGAGACCACCTCTCCATCTTTGTAGATACCATTGTTTCAGCACAGTGCATGGCATGTGGCTAGTGCTTGATAAATATTTTATTATTATTAATTTTTTTTTGAGATAGAGTCTCGCTCTGTTGTCCAAGCTGGAGTGCAGTGGTGTGATCTCGGCTCACTGCAACCTCCGTCCCCCAGGTTCAAGTGATTCTCCCGCCTCAGCCTCTCGAGTAGTTGGGATTACAGGCACCTGCCAAAATGTCAGCTAATTTTTATATTTTTAGTAGAGACAGGGTTTCACCGTGTCAGCCAGGCTGGTCTCGAACTCCTGACCTCAAGTGATCCATCGTCCTCGGCCTCCTAAAGTGCTGGGATTACAGGCATAAGCCACCATGCTGGCCAACATTTAATTATTTTAACTGAAGGTTAAAACATAGCAGATATTAATTGTAAAGGGGCTAAAGACTAGCAGTAATTGGTGGTGTTGCTGCAAGTAATAAAAGCTTAAAATCAGACTCTAGATGCGATGAGACAACACACAGATGTTTATGCTTGTAGCTATTACTTTGTTACCAGTGTTTATGCTCAAGGTATTTTCATTCACCAAACCAAGCATTCTTTTCCCTTAGTAAAATGCCTCTGAGTGTTTAATTTTAATCCCTGGGTCTGAGTGCTTGGGACTCGGGTCAATAAAATTACTGTGCTTGCTACATTCTTAAACTGTCACAAACCATGTCTAAGAGTAGCTATATCTCTGCTTGCAGTTAATTGACCAGCTGGGTAATGATCTGTCCTAGCATTCTACTGAAATAGTACTACACTTGGGGGAGAATTGAGCTTTGAAATTGATGCTGTTTTGAAAGTTCTGAAATGCAAATCAGGGTTTGGGTGGGGTTCTCAAGCTGCAAACCTTAAGGCTCAGATAGGTTTGAGCCTATCAGGCCTAAGGTCCAAAACCTCTGAGGTTTACATATGTCTTCTGACCTACCTGCTCTTGTCTGCCGGTGCTTAGGAGTGGCAAACCGGTCCCACTGTGCCACAATGATGGCAGAAATGCCCAGGACGCAGACGATGGAGAGGTAGATGAGCCGTGGCTGTGGGGAGCAGTAGAAGGAATAATAGAGCCAGGGGACAAAGCTCCCCATAATTAGAAGAGCAATCCCTGAATAGTCCAGTCTAAAAAAAACCACAAACATGAAACAAATCAGTGGGCGAAATGAATTTGTATGGTCCGTTTAACTAGCGCTTTTTGTTCTCCACCTGCTCCCAGATTTAACCATCCCCTCACTTCCCATATACTCTATCCTGTATTCTGGATTAAAATTCCACAAGGTAACTTTGATTTTACAATGAAAAAGTCTCTAAGAATCCCCACTCAAAACTCTATCCCCTTTCCCTTACTAGTGAACAGCTGTATCTCCCGTGGTACACATTTGAGTTTAGAAATTCCATCACAATCCAGCTGGTTCCCAGCATAACACTCAGGAAGGGCTTTGAAAAGTCTCCAATTCTGTTAGAATTAGTTCTAAAAACAGAATTCTTAAATCGGAGGTAGTATTAAGGGGTACTCTAGCTTGTTCTGTCTTAGTTGACTTTTTAAATGAGGAACATGTACCCTTCTTACTGGTGTTATTAGGAAAAACAAAATAATACACCACCCAAACCAACAATAACAACAAATACAAGCAAACAAATAGAACCCCAGGCTCACAGCTGGGGAAGAGAGAAAGCACACAATGATGGACATCTGGAGCTCCCAGCAATGCATGGGGAGCAAAGATAAGCTTTAGCTGACTGGTGAGTAGGAGCACCAGCAGAAGGAAGCATAGACAATTTACCACGCCCTACTCTGGCTTGGGCCAACAGTAAGTTACTGTAGGAATGGGTACAAGGTCTTGGAAAGCAGCCTACTGGCATTCCAAGCCTCACAAAAGACAGTATTTTCCAGGTAGAAAGTATAATCCACAATTGGTCTCCATGTGTTGAGGAGGACACAGTAAGTCTGTTCATGAAGTGTTTAAGAGGTTTCATCACCCCAGTATCCCCACAGAACAGAAAGCCTTTCCTCTGGCATACCAAGAAACCTTTAGGAGTTACACAGCTCCTAGCACCCAGTCAGCACTGGGATCTCAAGATGTGACAACAGTGCAGTCTTTTCCTATGCTGTTCTTACCACTCACTTGGAAAAAGTCCGAGAGACTTTCTCTGAATGACAATACACGGTATGAAAGAGCCAGGAGAAGCTGAGGCAGAGCACTGCACCCAAGAAGAACATCCCAAAAACCACCTTCTCCTGTAGAGGGGCCATGAAGTACATATTTGGTCTGAGCATGGTCAAGATTCCCAAAAAGAGAAACAGCACAAAACCTGCAGGAGGGTAAAATTAAAAAAAAAGAAAAAACCTGTAAGGAAAAATAGACTGCGTACACTTGACAGTTGACATTTTTGAATCAGTGAGCTATGGGCAACATCACTAATCATCAGGGAAATACAAATTAAAAGCACAATTAG
Source organism: Callithrix jacchus (assembly GCF_049354715.1). Taxonomy (NCBI): domain Eukaryota; kingdom Metazoa; phylum Chordata; class Mammalia; order Primates; family Cebidae; genus Callithrix; species Callithrix jacchus. The sequence goes on from NC_133520.1 coordinate 29,993,839, forward strand.
ATACCACCTTACTCCTACAAGAATGGTCATTATTATAATGTCAAAAAACCACAGCAGATGTTGCCATGGATGTGGTGAAAGGGGAATGAATATACACTACTTGTGGGAATGTAAATTATAAATTAATACAACCTCTATGGAAAGAGGTATAGAGATTCCCTAAAGAACTAAAAATAGAGCTACCATTTGATCCACCGATCCCACTACTAGGTATTTACCCAAAGGAAAAGAAGTCATATGAGAAAGACACATGCACACATGTGTTTCTTGCACAATTCACAACTGTAAAGATATGGAACCAACCTATGTGCCCATTGACCAATGAGTGAATAAAGAAAAGGCAGTATAAATACACCATGGAATACTACTCAGCCACAAAAAGGAATGCAATAATGTCTTTTGCAGCAACCTGGATGAAGCTGAAGACCACTATTCTAAGTAACTTAGGAATGAAAAATCAAATACAGCATATTTTCTCACTTATAAGTGGGAGCTAAGATATGAGTATGCGAAGGCAATCAGAGTCATATAATAGACTTGGAGACTCAGAAGGGGGAGGATGAGGTAGGGGTGTGGGATAGAAAAACTATATATTGGGTACAATGTACACTACTCAGGTTATGGGTGCATTAAAATCTCAGAATTCACCACCATATAATTCATCCATGTAACCAAAACCCCCTTCCCCAAGAGCTATTGACATTTTTTAAAAAATCAGAAAGCTATGAGGTTTAGCTGTGTAACTACAGTTCAACGTTTCAAAGAAAGCAGCACCAGTCACAAAAAACCAGACAAAAGGTCCGGTTTTTGAAATGCTGACATTTTACTTTTACAGTGGGAAATTATGAAGTAGAAGGAATTGTCCCCACCTAGAACAGTTCTGCCAGGGATCACAAAAGAATATTTAGTTCCAATTTCTTTGGTTTCTAAGCCTTTTACTCTCAGTTTTAAAGATCAGTGATGAAGGGTCAACCAAGGTCACTAGCTTAAAGTCACTAGCAGTTTAAAGACAGAACCCCAGCTGATAATCAATCCGATCACCTTTGTTTGGCTCTATAATCCCTTGGCAGTTAGGGAGACAACAAATTCAACTTTTAACCTTCCAAATCACTCACCAAGCAGATGGGTCCAGATGTTGCCAGTTTCTGTATGGATGCGGAAGATACTCTTGAAGCAAGCCCGAAAAGAGGGCATGGGTGGTCTATGGCCATGTAGCAGATAGTCATTGTCCTTTAGCCAGTCAGGGAGCACATCATATGGGATGACCCTCCAACGTCCCTCCCAGACCTAGAACATACACACTTTCTCTAGGTAGGGCACTGGAGAAAAGTACCTTCCCCAAGGACAAGCAATGATGGAGAACCAGTCTAGAAAGATGTCAATCAGGCTCTGAATGGTCCTAGGTAATAGTGGAGAACCAGCCTGGACCGGGAGATATCCAAGACATAGCACCAACAGGGCTAGTAGAGGCCTGATTCATATTCTGAACATTAAAAAAAAAAAATCTGGTTGGGCACAGTGACTCACGCCTGTTAATCCCAGCATTTTAGGAGGCTGAGGCAGGCAGATTACAAGGCAGGAGTTAAAGACCAGCCTGACCTTGTGAAACATGGTGAAACCCCATCTTTACTAAAAATACAAAAATTAGCCAGCTGTGGTGGTGCGCAGCTGTAATCCCAGCTATTCAGGAGGCTGAAGCAGGAGAACTGCTTAAACCCAGGAGGTGGAGGTTGGAGTGAGCCAAGATTGTGATACTGCACTCCAGCCTGGTGACAGAGCAAGACTCTGTCTAAAAAAAAAAAAAAAATCCAGGTCTGTAATCCTAGCACTAAGGGAGGCTGAGGCAGGTGGATCACCTGAGGTCAGGAGTTGAAGACCTGCCTGACCAATATGGTAAAACCCCATCTCTACCACAAATACAAAAAATTAGCCAGGTGTGGTGGCAGGCATCTTTAATTCCAGCTACTTGGGAGGCTGAGGCAGGAGAATCAATTGAACCTGGGATAGGCGGAGGTTGCAATGAGCTGAGATTGCGCCACTGCACTCCAGCCTGGGCGACAGAGCAAGACTCTGTCTCAAAAAAGAAAAAAATCCCTTTGTCTTTGTTTCATGTTAGTTTATCTGGTGAAGTTTTAGGTCAGTGTTTCTCAACCTTTCAAGAAAATATGGTACAACCTCCTTTAGGATACTTGAAATTTCAAAGTTGATATACTGAATAAAAACAAACAAAAAAGTATAAACATAGTTTGTTTGTTTTTTTGAGACAGTCTTGCTCTGTTGCTAGGTGCCAGGCTAGAGTGCAGGGGTGTGATCTTGGCTCACTGTAACCTCCACCTCCTGGGTTCAAGCAATTCTCCTGCCTCAGCCTCCCAAGTAGCTGGGACTACAGGCATGCACCACCACGCCCAGCTAATTTTTGTATTTTAGTAGAGATGGGGTTTCACCATGTTGGCCAGGATGGTCTCGATCTCTTGAACCTGTGATCTGCCCACCTCAGCCTCCCAAAGTGCTGGGATTACAGGCCTGAGCCACTGTGCCCGGCTCATAAACATAGTTTTAAGAAACATACAGAATCCTCCTTTACCCCTCTCCAGGAGATTCTACCTCATGTCCCATGCTGGAGTGCAGTGTGCAATCGTGGCTCACTGCAACCTTCTGTACCATTCCCTTCCCCAATTAGATTCGAAGTTCTTACCACGTCTTTTTTTTTTTTTTTGGTGACAGAGTCTTGCTCTGTTGCCCAGGCTGGAGTGCAGTGGCGTGATCTCAGCTTATTGCAACCTCCGCCTCCTGGGTTCAAGGGATTCTCTTGCCTCAGCCTCCCAAGTAGCCAGGACTACAGGCGCCTGCCACTATGCCCGGCTAATTTTTTATTTTTGGTAGAGACAAGGTTTCACGGCGTTAGCCAGGATGGTCTCGATCTCCTAATCTTGTGATCCGCCTGTCTCGGCCTCCCAAAGTGCCGGGATTACAAGCGTGAGCCACCACACCCAGCCCCATGTCTTTTAAGAGTAGGGGTTCTTAATCTTGGATCCATGCACTATGGACAGGATCTGAGGAATGATGGGAAAAAACTGTATTTCCATTTAGCTCTAAACAAACTGAGCATTTTCCTCAATTATAAGCATAGGCAACAAACCACGGTATTAGTAGAACTTGTGGCTTTGTCACCAATAGAAATCAGATACTTTCACACAAGTCCTGCAGGTATTTCAAAATACTCTATCACTACTCAGAAATTGCAAACTTTAATAAAATACATGAGTGCTCATCACTAATGCATATTTAATGTGTTAATAAAGGCACTCATATTACTATGTCATACTGAAATATTTTGATGACTTCCAAAGGGACCCCTTGCATAGAAAAGAACCCCTGTTTTAAGAATATATTTTGAACAATGCCTCACAGAGTAGGCAGTAAAAATTTAGCCAGCTTCATGTTGATTTACCTCATCTTAACCAAAGAAAAAAAACAAATCCACTCCTTCCCAGGAGTAAAAGTTCTTCGACCCAGCACAAGCTTGCTGGCTGGGAACATCCCAGACAAGCCTGCTGCCCTTCCCCTTCCAGGGCAGAAGCTCATTGGCCACACCTTGTACACAAACTCCTCCATCTTCTCCATGGCATGGTGGGCTTGCAGCGGAAGTGTCAGTACCCGCACCTCCTCCTCTTCTTCCTGGGGCACTGGGCATGTTTGCTCTTCTTCAGCCTGCGGGGTAAAAAACCACAGCAATCCAGGGAGTCATCTCATAAACTGTACTATTCCAGAGCAGAGAGACCCAGAAAAACCCAAACCTAATGCCTTCTGCCCAGCCTCTTTCCTACAGAGGGTCTTGTGGTCTCTTCTCCAAAAGCACACATACTGAGTCTACAACACTAGAGACTTACGAATCCTTCATAAATGCTGCAGTGAACATTCTATGTGCAGTGCGTAAGAGAAGGACTGTCACAGACTAGCACTGGAGGAATGCAAGATTAGCACACCAGCTCTAGGCACTGAATAACATCCTTTTCTCTAGGACAGTGGTTCTCAACTTCCCCCATTTCCCAAATAGTTCTACTGGCCATTACTTTTTTTTTTTTTTTTTTTTTCTCTCTCTACCATCCCCCCTCTCTCCTCTCTCTCTCTTTCTTTCTCAAGACAGGGTCTCATTCTGTTGCCCATGCTGGAGTGCAGTGTGTGATCTTGGCTCACTGAAACCTCCGCTTCCCACATTCCAGCTATTCTCCTGCCTCAGCCTCCTGATTAGCTGGGATTACAGGTGTATGCCACCACACCCAGCTAATTTTTTTTTTTTTTTTTTAAAGACGGGGTTTTACCATGTTGGTCAGGCTGGTCTTGAACTCCCGACCTCAGGTGATCCGCCCGCCCTGGCCTCCAAAGTGCTTGGATTACAGGTGTGAGCCACCGCGCCTGGCCTAATTTTTATATTTTTAGTAGAGACAGGGTTTCACCATGTTGGCCAAGCTGGTCTTGAACTTCTGACCTCAGGTGATCTGCCCACCTCGGCCTCCCAAAGTGCTGGGATTACAAGCATGAGCCACAGTGCCCAGCCCTTCTTCTTCTTCTTTTTTTTTGAGATGGAATCTCCCTCTGTTGCCCAGGCTGGAGTACAGTGGTGCAATCTCTGCTCACTGCAACCTCTGCCTCCTGGGTTCAAGCAATTTTTATGCCTCAGCCTCCCGAGTAGCAGAGATTACAGGCACCTACCACCACACCCAACTAATTTTTATATTTTTAGTAGATATGGGGTTTCACCATGTTGGCCAGGCTGGTCTCAAACTCCTGACCTCAAGTTATCCTCCCACCTTGGCCTCCCAAAGTGCTGGGATTACAGGCATGAGCCACTACACCCAGTCTATGTTTTCAAAACAATGAAAAAGACAGAGTCTCAGAGATTTCCTTAACAATAATTGTGTTCAGAGTTCCCTGTTCACTGACTCTGGGGATGCTGTCACGACTGAAACATTTTTTATCTATAGCAGCTCCCAGGAGTACCAGGGCCTCAGAACTGGTTTGGAGAAAAACAGCAGTACTGACAACAGGGCCTGAAAGAGTGCACCCAGGAGAGCACTTGGCTGTGAAAGGGAGAGAACTTTCTCTCTATCCCAAGGCTCTGAATCATGGCTATAGAGAGCCTGGCAGTTCAACTCCTTCTCTGGGCTATACCTCTCCTGTTGTTGATGGTCCCTGGCAAACACATGGTCCATCTTAGATTTTGTGCTACAGCTTCCAGTCAGCCTACCCCAATATCCATTCTCTCTCTTCCTAAGTAACCAAGTCCATGGTTTTGTTCAGGGTGACAGTGTTACTGCAATTTTATTCAAGCTGCATTTTTCTAACCTCCACTGCAGCTGAATATAGTTATGTAAGTAAGTTCTGGCCCAAGTGTTAGGAGGTACTTCCTGATAGTGCCTTTATTTAGTTTTGTTTTCCCTGAGACAGGGTTTCACTCTTGTCACCCAGGTTAGAGTGCAATGGCGCAATCTCAGCTCACTGCAACCTCTGCCTCCCAGGTTCAAGTGATTCTTCTGCCTCAGCCTCCCAGGTAGATGGGATTACAGGCATGTGCCACCATACTCAGCTAATTGTTGCATTTTTAGTAGAGACAGGGTTTCACTATGTTGGTTAGACTGGTCTTGAACTCTGTACCTCAGGTGATCCACACACCTTGGCCTCTCAAAGTGTTGGGATTCCAGGTGTGAGCCCTGTGCCCAGCCCTGACAGTCCTGTTAAAAGGGAAAGAGTTGGCTGGGCACAGTGGCTCACACCTGTAATTCCAACACTTTGGGAGGCTCAGGGAGGAGTATCACTTGAGCCCAGGAGTTCAAGACCAGCTTGGGCAACATGGCAAGACCTAGTCTCAATAAAAATAAAAAGGAAAGAGAGGGACTTTCTTCTCCTCCTTTTTCTTTCATGGTGGGTAGAATGTGGGCAACATATTTAGAGTGATGGCGGAGCAACACAGGTGCCTGACAGTGGTGGAGCCTCCATACCAGTCCTGGATTACTTCTGAAATGCTTTTGCTTGAGAGACTTCTGTCTTGTCAAAGCTATATGGATTTTTGTGTGTTACATGAAGTCAAACCTCGTCCTAATTGACTGCTTCCTTCATTCATTCAGACATTTACTGGTTATTTATTGGACTGCAGGCCTTGTGCTAAGTACTGGGGTTACCAAGATGAGTGAACTCCCAAAAGCTTACAATGAGGAAAACAGAAAATGAGACGTTTATAATAGTGTCATAGGGACTTGGGTAGAGATATTTCCAGGCTATGTTCCTCCTTTGGGACAGTGAGATCTTAAAAAAAGAGAAAGTGACAGAGTTCTAAGGAGAGAAAGTGGACAAGGGGTGACTCCTGGGAAGATGACTTACTTTGGTAGGGTTGGAGATTACCCGTTTGCCCTTCTCTTCTAGCAGGGGTCCCAGTTCAGCCAGTTCCACCGTGTCAGTTTCCCTGTTACTGGCAGGAGCCCCATTCCCCTGTGCCACCACAGATCCTTTGTGGGAAGACATCTGGCTGGTACCTCAATACCCCGCAGCTTCAGCTTGGGGAAAGGTTGGGGTCTCTCAGCCCCTGGGGGCAGAGATCTCCCTGTGATGGTTGACACTAAAAGCAAACACAAACATGAAGGATTGACAATTTATTCCTCTTATATTTCATTTCTATAATCTAATATTGAATAAGAAGCTAACCAACCCATATATTGTCTCCAATTCTAAAGAACAGTTAATTGTTTAAATGAAATCTATTCTGTCCTCCCTCTTTAATGTCAACCTTTACCTAGAACCTCACTAATCTTATAGGTAAGGTTGGAAATAATTATTATAATAAAATATAATAATTAAGTTGCTTGCCTTCAAATGATCTATGGTTATTGCACCCAACTTCACCACAGAAAACCAGCTACCCACGCTCAACTCCCTCCCAAGGATATGGAACCACTTAGCCAGAAGAGTCTCACCTACCACTCCCAAACCTTACTCTGCCCAAGAAAGGTCTAGCTCTAAGATTGAGGAACAAAAATATAAAGCCAACATCTGGCTGCAAATACTATAAGATCACCCAGGCTTAGAAATGAAATAAATGCCAACTGAACTCAGCTAGGCTTTATCTACAATTATCTACAAATGCTCTGATAAACGTGTCATACATACAAAAGGAACTTGGTTGTGGGACAGATGCCTAGTGGTTAATTTCTCTGCAAAGTCTACTAATTCTATTATAGGATTATAGCCTGAGTTCAACCCTGGGATAACAAGCTTTTGTCACAATCTGTCCTGCAAGCAAGCAAGAACTTACCTGGAAGCAGGAAGCTGAAGATGAGGAGGCAGCCCCAGTTTGCCCTTTGCCACACGCATACCTAATAACCAGCTCCGCAACAACTTGTCTCAACCACCACAACCCACAATCTAAGCCCCACTCAAAAGAGTATTTCAGAAACTAGAGACAGGCACACAGAAAATCAGAAAAACCCAGAATTCCATTTTCTAGGAAAAATCTCAGACACTTTGGATTTTCCTGGGTTGGAGTTTAGCAGTAGTCTTTAATCAGGCCTCAGGAAAATGCAAATAAAAAAAGAGGGCAAGAGGGAGAAAGTTTCCAAAGATTTCCACTATGCTGTAAATTATCAGTACTTTCCCCACCCCCACTCCCCATACTATGGACTTTATTAGTTATAGCAATAGCAGTAGCCAGAATATTAGCATATTCTTGCATCCACCCAAGCCCCACCCAAACCCAAATAACCACATTGAAATGCAGGGAGGGCCAGGTAACACCTGTGCATGGAATGGGTTGCATTCCGGGAGAGGAAACTTAAGCTTAGGGAGCCCCAGTCTTTTACAGTGGACAGTAAACATAACTTTGCTCACGAGGGAGACACTATGTCATCCATGGCAGTTCACTATACATACAAATATCTTTGATATCGTGTGTTCTTTTTTATCTAAGAGTAATCACAATTCCTTCTCAGGGATTATAAATCTCTTTCTTTGACCCCCAAACTCTCTTTCTCTCTCTCTCTCTCCCCCTCTTCTTTTCCTGCCCTTGGACATCAGAAACTCCAGGTTCTTCTGCCTTAAGATTCTGGGATATGCACCAATAGCCCTTTGAGTTCTCAGGTCTTTAGCCTTAAACTGAGACAGTTATTGACTTCCCTAGTTGTCTAGCTTGCAGATGGCATATTGTGGGACTTAACCCCCATAACTTCATGAGCCAATACCCCTAATAAATCCCCCCTCTATCCATATGTATGTATCCTATTGGTTCTTTCTGGAGAACACTTCCTAACACATCAGGTAAGGGCAATCCTCAAACTTCTAAACAGTTGTGAGTCATGCTATGCTCAACCCACAAGCACAGCTGAAAGCAACCAGCAAATCTAGTCCAAGAGAGACAAAAACAATAACTTGCTATACAGCAGACCTTTATATGGTGTCAACACATAGACAGTTCCTCTTCCTATAAATATGCAAGGCTCTGATGAGATGCCAGCACAGTCACAGTGAGCAACTGCACTCAAGGAGAACAGGAAACTAGAGGCTTCTGAAAACCTTGAAGATGGGCAACCCACGTGAGAAGGGACACTGGGAAGTCTTTCTCAATAGGCTAACCTCAAAACGTATTTCCTCAAAGTGAAGTACTACTGAATCGACAGCTTTACTAAAAAATATTTTATATGGTGAGCAAAAAACATAAATAGTTTTGGGCATCTCTAATAAGTCTGAAAAGAGGGGCACACTTAGCTTGGAATACTGTTGGTAGTAATTTATATCAGGCCACAGGGTAGAAATAAAACAAAACAAAATAAAATTCTGGTTCTGGGATGCAATATATGGATTACAGAATAATAATATCTCTTATTTTGGTTAGAACCCATATTTCAAGACGAATGAATGAAGGGGGCAAATTCCAGCTTGAGAGCATACAACTTAGCTTCTATGTAGGTAAGGGTTCATGTGCATTTTCTTGTGCTTGTGGTGGCTTCTTTTATCCCTTTCCCGAGAGTAAGTCAACACATTAATTGAATATTTAGCAACTGTATTTAGGACTAGCACCCTAAGGCATTCTAAGATACTGTCCAAAGTTCAAGTTGAACAAGTTATAGCATTGTTTTCAAAGAGCCAGATAACATAGGCAGTTTGTGATATGCACAAAATAAGTGATACAATTTGATTGCTCCAGGAGGGCAGTGGAGAGAGAGAACCCCTCAACTAGAATGGTCACACGCTAAATTCAGTTATTTTGAGTGCTATATAACTATTTTAGTAGAGGCGATGAGAATAATATAGAGAAATTTTAAGTTGGGCAATTAGGGTCCTAAGATCACATGCAGAATCCAGCATGGCATTCTTACTAATTTCATCATTTGATCTGAAAAGCTTTCATGCCCTCAAGTCTTCTGGTTATCATCACAGTCTTTTCCCTTTTCAGTCCAAATCATTTTCTGTTAATTCTTCTGATTCCCTCTAGCTCGTTTATCACTACTACCTATACCACAACTAATAGTAAGCTGCAACTCATCACACAAAATATATCATCATGCATTAAAGTACATACAATGAAGGTCAATGGAGATCATGTCATCATAGTGAGCAAAGTCCATTGTCCAGTTTGGTCTTCTAAACTGTAGCAACACAGAGACAGGAAAGGGAGAGATAGGGATCGGACGTCTGGCAAGAAAGAAGAGCAAATAATCCTAGGATCTGAAAATACCACTTCTCTGGGGTGGACCACTCACATACAATGGAGAATTACAAGTGTGTTTTAGTCTATGATGTAAAATCAGAACAAATCCTTAAGGTGTTAGAATGATCCTAGGAGGGCCAACTCTCTGCCAGCTTTCTATATCCTTATGTATTTTAGAGGAAATGCCTTTCCCCTCAAGCTTGCCACACCCAATATAGCAAATTCTATTTCAGCCAGACTCCACTGAGTGCATTTTTGATGGGATTTCTTCAACTCAAGCTAATAAACCTTTACCACTAAGCTTTCCAACTGGATAAACCTAGGATATTAGAGTAAAGCTGTGGAGCAGGGAGGTGTTTGTGCTCCTATAAATAAGATAATCCTGTGCCAAACTTGGGGAAAAGATTGATTTTTAATCACCAGTCAGTTAGCTGGAGAGTTATTTCACTTACAGGTGTTGGAGACATTTATACTGTGAACCAATTCCCAAGTTTTCTAGGCTACGGTACACCTTTCCTGGAGGCGAAGACAAAGCTTCAAGAGTTTTTAATCTGGGGTTCCCAGGCCTTTAGAGATTCTATGGCTAGGCTCTATCCATGCCTAGCTTGATTCTTGTGCTAAAGCAAGATCAGTCTAGCAGTACAGATAAAGAACACAGCCAGCTTTCCCCCTATCTACCATCTGTTAGGAGGATAGTTTCACAGCTGTGTTGGAGAAATATGAGTCAAAGCAAAGGCACATGTTTGAAATCACCAAACTGCAGCAATAGGGCCTCAGCTCTCCTACTTGATGTCAAGCCTCCCAGTTGAAAAACAATCTGACTTCCTTTGTAGCTCTTCCCCAACAGAAGTTTTTTGGTTGTTTGTTTTTTAAAGAAAGGGTCTTGCTCTGTCACCCAAGCTGCAGTGCAGTGGTGTCATCTCAGCTCACTGCAGCCTCAACCTGCCGGACTCAAGCAGTCCTCCTACCTCAACTTCCCAAGTCTTAGTAACTGGTACTACAGGCATGTGCCACCATGCCCAGCTAATTTTATTTTTTGTACAGACCTTTTCTCACTATGTTGCCCAGGCTAGTCTGGATCCGCCTTGCCTTTGCCTCCCAATGTGCTGGGATTACAGGCATGAGCCACTGTGCCTGACTGAAGGGGTGTTTTTGAGCCCTAACAGACAGGCAAACTTTCCTAATGTCATGACAAAAAAAGTAAACAGTATACAGGCATATGAAAGATTTTAATGCCAGTCCATTTTTTCTGTTTCTCTTTTTTTTTTGTATTTGGAGTCAGGGTCTTGCTCTGTGAGCCAGGCTGGAGCGCAGTGGTGCGATTACAGATCACTGCAGCCTAGTACCCCCCGACTCAAGCAATCCTCCTGCATCAGTCACCCAAAGTGCTGGGATTACAGGTGTGAGCCACCATACCCAGCCAATGCCAGCCCTGCGTTGTTTTTTTTTTTTTTTTTAAGACAAGAGTCTTGCTCTGTTCCCCCAGGCTGGAGTGCAGTGGCATGGTGTCGGCTCACTGTAACCTCCGCCTCCCAGGTTCAAGTGATTCTCATGCCTCAGCCTCCTGAGTAGCTGGGATTACAGGCACCTGCCAGATGTCCAGCTAATTTTTGTATTTTTAGTAGAGACAGTGTTTCATCATCATGGCCAGGCTGGTCTCGAACCCCTGACCTCAGGTGATCCACCTGCCTCGGTCTCCCAAAGTGTTGGATTACAGGCGTGAGCCACTGCGCCTGGCTGAGAGCCCATTTTTAATGTCCATCTTTCAAGTACATTACAGATACATGGTCAATACAACTGCACAATACAGTACTCACTTTATACCATGTACTCCAGAAGCCTTAAGGAAACAGAAGCAAACTAGACCCATATATGGAAGTGGTCTGGCTAGAGGGTACTTTCAAGGATCTTTTCAATCCAAGATAGTTACAAAGTTTAAAATTTGTAACATCATTCATGTCGCCAACATTTCTTTCTTTCTTTTTTTTTTTTGAGATTGAGTCTCCCACTGTCACCCAGGCTGGAGTGCAATAGTATGATCTTGGCTCACTTCAACCTCCGCCTCCTGGGTTCACATGATTCTCCTGCCTCAGCTTCCTGAGTAACTAGGATCACAGGTGCACACAACCTGGATAATTTTCTGTATTTTTAGTAGAGACAGGGTTTTACTATGTTAGCCAGACTGGCCTCAGACTTCTGACCTTGTGATCTGCCTGCCTTGACCTCCCAAAGTGCTGGAATTACAGGTGTAAGCCAAGGTGCCCAGCCTATGCCCCCAACATTTCTGAGCAGGAAAAAGGGAATCAACTTTGAGCATGGTGAGAGGAACAAAGTCCAGGAAGTGGTCCAAGAAAAAACTTCACCATAATTAACAAAGTTTCTAGATATAAAGACGACTGCTTATTTTACCTGTGTGATAATAAGTAGATAGGACAGGATAATGTTGCAGGAATGTTAAAGGGTTTCAGTTTGGCTTTGTATTAGAAGTCAAAGGAAATTTCCTATGGAAAGAGAGAACAAACGTTCTGGCCTAGAAAGAAGGGCAATTTCTATACTTCATTAATCTGAGAATACCGATTGATTACTTACAGTATGCATGGTATTGTGGCCACAGAGACACGGCAAAGTGGGGTCAGAGGCTTGAAATAGTTGGCCTCTAAATGGGGGAAGTAACTTTCCTAAGACATTACTACAAGGGTTAGTGCCATTATGTGCAGGAGGAATTCAAAAGAAAAGTGCAACTTTAGTTGAAGTGATCAAAACAGTTTTGCAGAAGATTTTATGAAAGGATCTTGATAGATGGAGATGGAAACAGGGCATTAGAGGAGGGTACACAGCGTGAACAAAGCCGTGAAGGAACACAGTCCCTAGGGCAGTAAACAATTCATCTTTCCATGGAGTCCTGGAAAGGTAAAATGAGGCCAGACTGAGGAAACTGAAAATAGCCTAAAAGCCTACTTAAGGTGGTGTACTTTTTCTATCAGCAATGGAGATCAGTGGATTAATGTTGCTTCCTGTTACTTTTCTGAGATTCTCTCCCACCTGCTAGCAAAATCTTGACCACGGAGAATAGAAGGCTTTCAGATTCTACTCTGCAATTCGGTATAGTTTTGCGGAGGTCTACCCTAAGATGGGCCGTCACAGGTAACATCAGTTTTTATGACTGACTTCCCAAGTGTAAATCACAATATGGGTACATAAAAGTTACTTCTGGAATAAATAAATGTAGTGGCTGCAAACTGGGAACACTGACGTTGAAGTCTGTTTAGCACCACTCTAAATTCCTGGCAGGATAAAGATAATATACAACCTCAGGAACCGAAGTTGCACCATTGCAGCCTACCCAACTACTAGCAAAAGAGAAAAGCAGTGAACAGACCCCACTATTACTTCATTTCAGAAAACAACCAGCCATTATAATCTTCATTTGTTTTGAAGACGGCAGCCTATGTATTCTCTGCTGTATTTTCTAGCCCCTCTTCTAAATTACTTGAGGGAAATCTAGCAAAGTACCATGGCCTCCTAGTGCTCCTCTGACACCTGAAACGGTGTAAACTGAAATTGGCCTTGTCAGTTTCCCATTCTCCCACGAAGCACCAGAAACTGAGGGAAAGCACTTATCTATTTTCTTAAAATCGAAGGTTTGAAGGCCGAAATTCTTAAACAGAAGAAAGCATACATCAATTCTAGATTTCCAAGGTAATGAAATTTCATTTTTCTCCAAACTAGCTTAGATTCTGCCCCGCATTTCAGTCTTCAGGATTACCTTAATCCTGCAGAGCGATCACCAACCTCCCTTCCCACCTCTTCAAGGTGGGGGCACTGTCATGGCCTGACCTGCCAAAGATGGTTGGTCGAGGAACCTCAGGGCTTCCCAGCCATCCTGGACGGGTGTTCCCCGCTGAGAGGCGGTTCGCGACCTAGGCCCGCAGCCCTCCCTCCCCAAGCGCGGGCCTCGGGGCCAGGCTTATCTCTGGCTGACTGGTCCCGACCCGGGGAACCCAGGCATCTCCACCCCGCGGGGCTAAGGGCGCAGCACTCACAGAACTGCCGGGAGTCGGGGAACAGCCAGGGACAGCAGGGGACTTGCGCCCACCGCACCTAGGACGCCTCGGAGGCGGCGCGCAGTGGGAGGGGCCGGAAATGTTTACAACCTCCACCGCCTGGACGCCCGGAGGCCGGGCGGCTCCGGGTCGGAGGCCCGGGACCCTCGGCACGTCGGAGCGGGTTCCCCCAACGGCTGTCCCCTCCGCAGGCCTGGGCCGGTTCCCCGGGGTCCCGCGCTCCCGCCGAGTCCCCGCCCACAGCGCAGCCCCGGGGAGACTTACGGCCGGGCGGGCGGGCGGGCTCTGCTGGGGGCCGCGGTCCCCCGCGCTACATCCCGCGGCGCTGGAGGCGGCCTGCGGCCGAGCGGCCCCTATCTTCAGCGCCCTCCCCGCGCCGGAAGGGGCGCGCGACCGCACGCGTCACCTCCGCAGCCGCGTCACCTCCTCGCGGGCTCTGCCGGGCCCCTCCAATCCCAGGCCTTCTCACAGAGTCCCAATCACAGGCCCGCGCCCGCCGGCCACACCTCCCGCCCCGCTGCCCCGCCTTTCCTGCCGCCCCGCGCCTCCCCACCGCGGCCAGGTAACCTCCACCAGCCCCGGGCTTGCCCTCGCCGGTCGCGTTCCACACTCCGCCTCGTCTTCGCAGCCTGGAGTGCGTGATGGAGAAGGAATTTCAGAGAATGAGACGGAACTCCGGGAGGGAATGCTGAAGCTTCTACCATACACCTCGTCTCATCTCCTCTGTCCCCAAGGCCAGTCGTTTCATCTCTAAACACGTCTTAATCCCTTCTTCAACCGCATGGTCCCTCCCTGCCTTCCACAAACTATTGAGCGCCTACCGTGTGCCAGGCCCTGGGCTAGACCTTAGTTCTGGCTCCTGTTATTTTCTTGTCAGGGAGCAGAATTGTTTCTAACTACTCTTGCTGGCGAACCCGCGCCCCAGCTCCTGCTCCCACACGCACCGAGTGCAGATTGGGGAGACGACCTAAGGCAATGCAGCCCTTGTTTGAACCACACAACACAGAAGGGGATTTCAGGGTCTGGCCATTTTCGCATTTCTCCCAAGAATGAAATAGTATTTATTTTATTCCCATTTTTCAGATGAGGTAACTGTCATTTGGAGGGGTTCCATAATGTGCTCAAGGGGACAGACTGGCCAGCGACAGAAGCTTGGCTCTGTGTGACTTTACAGCCCATGCTCTGGAGCCCCTGATACAGCGATCCACAGTTGCTGAACAGCAATGTCGATCTACCTCCTGTGACCAAACCTTCAACTCACAGGATTATCATGGGGATTAAATTATGTGATGTAGATAGAGTACTTGGCACAGTACCTGGTATGTGGCTGTTAACTCAAAAAAATTTTTTTTTTTTTAGGCACAGGTTCTCACTGTCACCTAGGCTGGAGTGCAGTGGTGGAATCATGAGATCATAGTTCACTGTGTAACTAGTGCCATTCTAGTGGCAGAGAAAGTGACTCGTAATCTGACATAGGTGCCTCAGGGACATGGGGTTAGTTCTCTTGGTCTTGGTTAAAAGCATGGGCTCTGGAGTCATATAGAGCCAAGCTTCTGTCCCAGACCAGCCTGTGATCTTGACACATAACTGAACCCCTCCAAATGATAATTACCTCATCTGAAAAATGGGAATAAAATAATAGCATTTCACTGGGTCTTTGTTAGGACTGAGTGAGATAATTCATGCAGGCTCTTATTATGAGACCCAGCCAATGGTAAATGCTTTGTAAAAATGTTAGCCATTACCATGTTGCCCACTGTATACAATCCTCAGAAACTTCCCACTGTCCACAGGACTGGGTCCAGGTTTCTTCAACAGCGTTTCAAGGCCCTTTATGAGCTGGTTCTAACCTCTCAGGCCTCATTGTTCTCCATTTTCCCTCTGGCATGTTGGGTCTTGGTGAACTAGTTCTCTAAAGTGAACTTCTCTTTCATTCATTCAGGCTGATCCTTCTGTTGGACTGCCCTTCTCATTGTCTGCTGCAAGATGCCAGCAGTTTACAATGCCCACTTCTAGGTTTGGCTTTAGGCTCTGCCAGCCCCTGACCAGCTGTACGACCTTTGGCCAATTATTAATCTTCAACTCATATGAGTATCATGAGGATTAAATTATGTGATATAGGTTGAATACTTAGCACGGTACCTGATATACAGCTATTAACTCAAAAATACTTGTTTGTATTTTTAGGGACAGGCTCTCACTCTGTCATCTAGGCTGGAGTGCAGTACTATGATAAGATCATAGCTCACTGCAGCCTCGAACTCCTGGGCTTTGAGGGATTCTCCCACCTCAGCCTCCCAAGTAGCTGGGCTATAGATTCGTGTCACCAAGCCCAGTTAATTTTTTAATTTTTATTTTGTTTTTGTAGAGATAGGGTCTATGTTGCCCAGATGTTAGCTCTTTCTCCCCTTCCTTCTTTTCTGAATCTTTCTCAACCTCTTCCCAGCTGTGCTTTGTATGTACCTCTGCTTGGTATTAGTCACACTGTGTTATAATTATTTGTCACTTGTCTATCTTAGACTGTGAGTTCTTTGGAGGTCTCAGACCAGTCTTGGTCACACTTGTATCCTCAGGGCCTAGCACAGTGCTTGGCACATGACAAGTCCTTAATAAACGTTCGTATGTTGAGCACATGAGGCAAAAACCCATGCCAGATGAGGAATGGTGATCTTCCATGAGGGAAATTCTCTTTACAAACCTGCTTCACTGTCTGAGCCCAACATTCCTAGGCAAGATTTTCCTTGCTGGAGGTGAGGTGGCTGAGCCTATGTAACAGAGCACAGTGCCATACACGTTAGCTGATCAAGAAATGTTGGGTGGAAAAACATCAACAGAATTTACTGATGCCTCTGCTCTAGGGAGGAGTGAATCCTGAGGGTCCCATAAACCTTTCTCTCAGGAGCCTCAGAAACAGCTATATACAGTTGCTGAGAAGCAGAAAAGCAATGCTGACCGACCTTCTGAGCCCACCACATTGTTTTGTTCCAGTGAGACTAACAAAGAAGAATCTGGAGAGGCTGCCCTAGTCCTACCCTAGGAAAGGGTTGGACTCCCATAGCAGAGTAGATTGGCGCTCAGGACAGATGGGCCTCGGGGAGGCCAACTCTGTCCAGGCATCAAGGCATCAACAAGTCTGGCCGGGGCTGGTGATGTCAGGTTACTTTTTAAAGGAGATGGCTTCTCTTCCAAACAGAAAGGCAACACTTTGATTTGTGTGCCAGGTTCCCTGAAGGATAAATATGGTGAAGGATGGGCGGGAAGGAAGAAGGGGAAGAGTGGCATATTAAGGGAACACTGTGAGGGGCAGCTGGGCTCAGAAAAGTCCCCTCTAATGTGTGTTCATCTTCCCCCACCTCGAGGGCCTCCAGGGAGAAGAGGAGCTCTGGCTCTGCTGAGACAGCTGCTGAGATGATCACCGAGTCTACTGGCAGCTCACATTTCAGCACATGGTACAACTTCTCAAAGGTTCTTTGGAACACCTGGGAGAGTTCCCTGCTGGCAAACCCTTCCTCCCTAGGTCTTTGGGCATTTGGAAACAAGGACCCCAGACATGACAACCATTTCAATATCACACAAGGGCCTTAGCCCCATTTATTTGCACAGCCAGGGGTTCCTGCCACAAACAGCAGTTTTCGATTATCAGTAGCTGTTTCCCTCTAGCCTGGGCAGGGGCCAAGAGAGACACACACAGAAATATGTATTTCAGACTCCATAGAGTCTGAGAAACCATTTCCTCCTTTCCTGCCATCTCCATAAGGCCACCTCTGGAAGTATGCTCCACTTACACTCACATGTATGGATTTGGGCATAGGTAAAACAGTGAATATTAAGTAAAACTCATTGCAGAGACTGTTCTTTTCATCACAGACATAAAGAAGGTGAGATGCTATCAAGGAACTAGCCAATCTTGGACGAAGGGTACATGCTCCCTTTTTTCCTACTCGATGGAAGAAACTGTTCCATGGACGTCTCCTGGACCTGTTGCCACGGGGAGATTTAGGGGCCTTCCAAGGAGTGATTCAGCCTTGGCCCTCTTCATGGCTACAGGAATGTTGTTCCTGCAGGTACTATCCAGATTTCAGCTCTAGATGGAGCTCAAAAAGGCTAAAACTCTCAGCAAAGGAATCTAGGGCTTATGGTGCTTGAGTATGAATGGGAGACAACTGCAGAGAACAGGACCAGGGAAGCTGGAGGATGCTCAGTAGGTGAATCGCATCTTTTGCGAGTAGCCCAGTTTGTCCAAGTTGGGATGGCAGGCCAGCTGCACCATTGGGGGTGGCCCACAAAGCAGCACCAGCACGTCATCCCCTGGAGCAGGCAGGTGTTCCCGGATCATGTCGGCAGTCACAAAGCCCTTGCTGTACGCCCAGTCTGAAGTATGGGGAGAAGAAAGTACTTACACTCTAGATACAAGCGGCAAAGGGTGTGGTGCCATGAGAATGGACCACTGGGAAGGGACCTGAAAGGCTCCTGGAAAGTGTCAAGTTGTAGCAGCAGCTGGGAATGGGTACACTCAGCCTGCCTTAGGCTGAGCCATAGCAGCATAGCCATCCCTGTCACCCACCTGGCAAACAGGAACCCAAAGGAAAGGGACCAGGAGATCACTGTGGCTGTGCACTCAGACTTCCGAGTTGGCAGTGTGAGACAAGCCACTGAAGCCAGAACTCACAGAAGGGCAAGCCCTTGGTGTCGATGATGAAGGGATAGTGGGATGTCCAGAAATGGGAAGGATACCTTTTGGGGGATGATCCAGAGTGAACCAGAGCTTAAAGCGATTGGGATAGCGGGCCTGCAGTTCCTCCAAGTCCTCCCGCAAGATGATATCCTTTTCCGTCTGAAAGGCAAAGGGGAAGGAAAGTCTTTAGGAGCCTTCTCAGGCCCACATAAAAAATATTTTGCTGTTGTTTTAATGTTAAAAAAAAAAAAAAAGATAACCAAAAAAAAGTATTTTGCTGTTACAACTTTCCAACTAAGAAAAAGAAGGTTAAGGGAATATAAAAATTCTAGGAAATAAGCAAGACTTGCAGTGCTTTTAGGGAGTTAGGATGAGGAGAAGAGGGGAACAGCCTTTATTTACACATCATGAAGGAATAGAGATGAATATTTAACCAAGAAGATACAAGTTTCTCTGCTCCAGAGTAGATACTTTAAAAGTTTTCTTTCCTTGCTTGCCAGGAAAGGAATTGGATTCAGTGCTCTGTCCTTTCTCCTCTTTATTGAAAGAGGGCCCTGTACCTTGGAGACAGGACCTTGGGCAGAGACTAAAACAGGGCACTGGGCCAGTTCTGCCCATTCTTACCATGTCTCTCAGCCCTATCCACACAGCAACTTTGAAGTCATAGGGTGGAAGAAAGCAAACCAACCTGGTTGGCAAAAAGCAGAAAGCACTGAGTTGGATCTTCGGGGACTTTCAGGATGGCCCGGATCAGCTGTAGCATTGGGGTGATTCCTGCATGAAGATACCCACAGTGAAATGTACTGGCTACACTCTCTGCCCTGTTCTGGCTTCTTGGCTGACTAG
The DNA here is from genome assembly GCF_049354715.1 of Callithrix jacchus. NCBI lineage: Eukaryota > Metazoa > Chordata > Mammalia > Primates > Cebidae > Callithrix > Callithrix jacchus. The sequence goes on from NC_133520.1 coordinate 30,013,118, forward strand.
GCTTTTCATCTTAATTCTGCTCATTCATCACTCTACTCCATTTTCCTTTAGCATTCCTGTCCTCTAAACTCCTGCATATTCTCCAATATCTACATTTCCAGACACCCTCCAAATTCATGTAAGTTCATATTGTAGAAATATTTCTTAGGAACCAATCTAAGTCTCTTCTGAAGGTCCCTTGAAAGCTAGGACTCCCATGTCATAGATAACTCCAAGTACTTCTGGATTCAGTGATGAGGGTTGTAGAACATTGTACTGGGAGAGGTTAAGTGCATGTACTTAGGAATCAGGCAGAGCCAGATACTAATCTTGCTCCAGGCCATTACCAGTTAAATAACCCTGTGGAAATCATTTAGCCTCTCTGGACCTCCATTGTCTCTCTGTAAAAGGAAAAGGGTAATTCCTACTTCGTAGATATATACACATGTCTAATTTTTTTTTTTTTTTTTTTGGAGACGGAGTTTCACTCTTGTTACCCAGGCTGGAGTGCAATGGCATGATCTCGGCTCACCGCAACCTCCGACTCCTGGGTTCAGGCAATTCTCCTGCCTCAGCCTCCTGAGTAGCCGGGATTACAGGCACGTGCCACCATGCCCAGCTAATTTGTTGTATTTTTAGTAGAGACAGGGTTTCACCATGTTGACCGGGATGGTCTCGATCTCTTGACCTCGTGATCCACCCGCCTCAGCCTCCCAAAGTGCTGGGATTACAGGCTTGAGCCACCGTGCCCGGCCCCACATGTGTCTAATATAGAGCAGTGTATAAGACTATACACAGTGTCTACTATTAGACTACATAGTATCTAATACATTGTAGTGTGCAATGTTTCTTTCTTCCTAGCTAGTCATTCCTAGCTGCTTCCCTCTTCTGTCACCTAAAATGTATTAGATCCTTTCAATATGAGGAAAGCTCACTTGATTTATTTCTCTAATTCCATCAGTTAAAATTTTTTTGGTTTCTACCTGCTTATGAGTTTGTTTTTCAGATACTAGGGAGCTCTAAGCATTGCCGGAAATCCCTGATGAAAAACTTGGCTATGATTACCAGTCTCCAGAGGGTCACTTAGGAAAACAATCAACAATGGTGGGAGAGAAAGACCCTCCATGTAATGTACCTGTCCCGCCAGCAATCATTCCCAGTTTCTTCGCCACTCGGGGTTCTGGTGGAGATTTCTTGTTGGGCTGAATGTTAAAATGCCCTGAGAAATCAGGTGAAGAGAGCAATGGAAGAATAAAGTCAATACAGCAAATTTAGAAAACAAATGCAGAATTGAAAATCTGCCCGAGTCCAGTTGAGCAGCTGCTATGAAATCTGATCCTGGAACTTGGGTGGAAGTTTGAGTTGAGCCAGCCCTGACAATAATACACTTGAGGGACAATGGAGCCAGGGCTATCTGTGAGTCAGTTCAGAGCCTCAAGGCATATCAGCTGCCTCTGGCAAAGTGTCACTCCCTGGTGAAGGAGACAGGCATGGAGCCAGATGTGAATCTATTTTCCCAAGTGGTACACAGCAGCTCCAGGGACTTGCTAATGCACCCAGTTGTTCCCATGGGAAGGGCCAAAAGCTATCTCTGGCTCTCTCCACAGCTCACCCTGGTGGGGGTGGGCTGGGGCTCAAATTTTTGAAGGAGGGAAGAGGGACACATGTTTGCTTTAGTAATCTCCACAGCTACCATGGCTAGGGAATTCAAGTGGGTGAGGAACTGCTCCCTGTGGCAAATGAGGGTGAGAATCATGCCTTTCTATTATATCAGTGGTATGTTTAGAAGGAAGGGCGGCCCTGGCCCTTACACATGTGCACACTCATGTGTACACACAGCCATACTGTGCCATTAGGACTGTGGGAACTGATAAAGTGGGAGACAGGCTCAAGGAGAAGACAGGTCACTACCTTTTCCAGTGTAAGTGAGCAATCCGCTTGGCCCCCGAAACTCCACTACATCCCCAATCTTCAGGCTGTCCACGTACTGAGACATCTTCCCTCCCTCAGGAAATTTGGGGTGCACACCCTTCAGGTAGACCTTATAAGACAGAGAGAAAAATACCTTATTTGGAATGTCACTTTGAAGTTTTAAGGTGGAGGAAAGCAAACCAACCTGGCTGGCAAAAAGCAGAAAGCATAGGGTTGGATCTGCAGGGACTTTCAGGATGACTAAATGCATATTGACTAAACCTCCCTGAGGCTGGGGCAGGGATCAGCTATGTGCTATTTTTTCCATGTAGAAAGAAAATCTACATACTTTCTTCATATCCACAAAGTACATGCCATTTCCTGCTGTTAGGCAAATCTTAGACATTTCTACAAATCCCAGAACGAATGGGTAAGCAGCCCTGGTGTCCCTTCCTAGTCCCTTACCTTGATGACAAGATCCACGTAGCCTTGATCCTCATCACTGGTGACAGGAGTGTATGGCCTGATGACCAGGCTGCCATCAATTCGGGCGGAGAGGTAGATATGTTTGCCTGGGGATGTGCAGAGAGCTACATAAGGGCTGCCTGTGATGTGCTGCATCCCTCAAAATACTCGAGAGATTTGAGAGAACAAGATGTCTTGCTTCCTGCTGTGGTGCCAAGGAGCTACCAGGCAGGGAAGATTCACCCCGTTGAACCCTCAGTTGGATTCCTCATAAACCCCCAGTTGAGGAAAACACTTAACAGTTACTGCCAGGACCTTGACAGTTGAGTCAGAGGGTCTGGGCAATGGGAAGAAGTTAGTAGTGCTTGCTCAGAGGGAGTAATAAGCAAATCTTGCAGGGAAGAGGCAAGAATGTTGAGTGTTAAAGCTGGTTGGACGTCACAGAAGCCACACCCTAGAGGGGTCCAGTGGCACCTCACAGCTTGGAGGATGCAGAACCAAGTGGGGGAAGGGGAGTGGTGTGGGGAGCAAACAGGTTGAAGCAGCTTGTTTCATGAGACCCCAGGAGGGGAGTCACCTTCTGAGGATACCAGGGAAAGGAGTCCATTCCACACTTTCCTTACCCACAGGCAGCCCCAGAGTGTGGTGGGCGGTGGGCAGGGCAAAGCGGAACCTCTTGGTGTTGTGGCTCACAGTCTGGAGGGTGGAGGACACAAGTGTTTCACCAAGCACGCCTGGCACTGCCACATCCCTTGGGTATCCCAACCACGGTGGGTACTGTCCCCTCCATGCCAGGAGCACTGTGGTCCCTTCCTCTACCCTGCCCCTTTCTTCCACAACTTACTGTCTTGTCCAGCAGTCGCAGCAGGTACTTTTCATTGGGGTCCAGGAGAGTGACCTGAGGCCGGCGGGACCTCCGAACCAAGTAGGAGCCCACAGCCAGGCCGAGCAGAGTGACCAGCCCCACCCCCAGGGAGGCCAGCAGGACGGGGCTCTGTGGGTAGAGAAGGCAGCGTGACCGCCAGGCTGGGGAAGAGCCCCGGGCGCAGGTGGTGACCGTCCCAGGGGTGGCGATCCCGAGCTCCAGCGTGGAGGCATGCCAAGGGCAGAGGGGTAACTTGGCAGGGTCCTGAGCCCGGGTGTAAGGGACCGGCACCCCAGCATCCAGGGTGGGCCCAGAGCCCTATAGGGCGGGGTCGGCAGCGACAGCCCCTGGTCTGGAGCTGAGTGGTCAGAACCAGATGGGGAGGGGTCTCCCAGTGGAGGATACGGAACGAGGGTCTTACCCACTGGATCCCCATGACGGAGCGTCTTGTCCTCCACCACTCGGCCAGCCGACCGATCCCACAATGCGCCGCGGGGTGGGTCGGAGGGCGGGGCAGGCTAGAGGCGGAGCATAACAGGAGGCGGGACTTTGCGGCGGAGTCGGGGGGGAAGGAGGCGGGGCCTGGCAGTGAGGGTCTGTCGGGGGAGGGGCCTAGCAGTAGCTGTCAGGGGCGGGGCCTGTTGGGGGCGGGGCCCGCAGAGGTGGGCCTGGCCCTCTCTGCTGCGCCCGACCTTCACCTTCCGCTACTGGTGGCTCTCGGGCGCAGTAACTCCGGTGCTTATCCGATTTTATTTATTTATTTATTTAAAATTTTATTTATTTTATTTTTTGATACAGAGCCTCACTCTGTCACCCAGGCTGAAGTGCAGTGGTGCAATCTCGGCTCATTGCAACCTCCTCCTCCCGGGTTCAAGTGGTTCTCTTGCCTCAGCCTCTCGAGTATGTGGGACTACAGGCGTGCACCACTTCGCCCGGCTATTATTTATTTATTTATTTTTGTATTTTTAGTAGAGACCTTGTTGGTCAGGCTGGTCTCGAACTCCAGACCTCAAATGATCCTCCCGTTTCAGCCTCCCAAAGTGCTGGGATTACATGCGTGAGCCATTGCGCTCGGCCCCAAGATATTTTAAGACCGCGGCTCCAGCTCCTCCTCCCAGTGAAGTGGTCCTGGCCACTTTGACCCGCTTATATTCGAACAGGATGGGAGTTCTGCCTATGGTAGAACCACGCTAAATTGGGGGATTGGAAATTTCTTGAGTCTGCCAATGCTGAGCGGAGAGTGTAAGGATGAACCATAGTCAGGCTTAAAGTAGAGCAGAAGGGCCTGAAGTTAATAATTGTGTAGTCGTCTTAGTTTTTCAATTGGCTGAATTGCAGCTAAACAATGGAACAGCCTGGAGGAGTCTCTTACAGGAGTGAACAGTGGCATGGCAAGTTCATTTCCTGACACCTTTTGACAAAAGACTGATTTTGTTTACAGCGCCAAGCGGTCAGGCTATCCGGATCATCCAGGAACTTCCTTTGGCTTTAGAGTCCAAGCTACACATCCTGATTTAGGTTCTTGTGCCCTTAGGATAAAAAAAAAAAAGGGCTTTGGAGGCCGGGCACAGGTGCACACGCCTGTAATCCCAGCACTTTGGGAGCCGAGGTGGGCAGATCACCTGAGGTCAGGAGTTCAAGACCAGCCTGACCAATATGGTGAAACACTGTCTCTACTAAAATTACAAAAAATTAGCCGGGCTGGTGGCCTGCTCCTGTAGTCCCAGATACTACGGAGGCTCAGGCAGGAGACTCGCTTGAACCCAGGAGGCAGAGGTTGCAGTGAGCCGAGATCGCACAACTGCAATCCAACCTGCCTGGGAGACACAGCAAGACTCCATCTCAAAAAAAAAAAAAAAAAAGGGTGGGGGGCTTTGGAGGAAGAGTCTACAGATTAAGAACTTTGCTCTATCACTTATTGGCTCTGTGACTTTAGATAACTTACTCAACCTGACTTTCTTATCTCCAGATGGATATATATTATTATCTATAGATGGATAGCATCTAGTTCATAGCCTTGGTATGAGGCTTCAATGAGCTATGTTAATGTGCTTAGGGTAGTGCCTGTCATAAAGCAAGATATTCAACAATGGCAGCTACTATTATAGCTCAAAAGACAGCAGGGAGGATCAGCTAGGGTTTTAGGAATGAGCTCTGTGCGGGGCACAAGCATGGGACAGGAGGAGGCAGGAAAAGACATCCATCAGGAGCCGCTGGAGCTACGGATCTCCCAAGATGACGGTTCTTTCTCATACAAGAGTTTCTCAACTAGAATGACATTTGCTCTTTTATGTACAGTGATGGATGAGATCTCTGCAGATGTCATTGTCAACATCTTAAGCTAATGCCATCAGGGCAGCAGGGACATTGGAGCTCATTTTCAGTTGTATTTGGTGAACTCTGTGAATGATAAAAAAGATACTTAGTTTTCCTTTTCCACTGCACTGGCTTAAAATGCTCCTAAGACCCCAGTACATGTTCCTCTGAATTTTTGAAGCAGCCGGCATGCACACTGACTTGAGGGAAGTGAGTGTGCCAGGGCATGGTGACGTGCCAATCTGTACAGAGAGGGCTGAAAAGGAGAAGGAAGGGATCCTTCCTCTTTTCTGTTCCTAGAGAATGAGGTGATTATGTTTCAGGGCTTCTGACACCCCCACTGCTGGCTTGGTTAAGAACACACTGCTGATGCTTGGAGGTTCTAGGCCCTCCTCCGTCTAGTGGATAGATATGGCAAAGGAGGGGGAGGTATGGAACCAAAGGAGAGCATAACTACAACTCTCTCAGTGACTGCATTTTCTGAACCCCAAAGTGGCACATTCTAACAAGTATGAGTTGATCACCGGGAACCACAGGACAGAATGGTTGAGCGTGGGCTTACCCTGGAAACTGTTGTTCTCAGTAGTGGGAAAGCTCCTTCATTCCTGAAAATGAATGCTGCAGGAATGGTGGGCTGCTGCCTTGAGTGGGACAGAGGTGGGACCTGATGACCTGGCAGGTCTTCCTGTCTCAGATTCTGTGGTGAACTCCACTCCACTGTGACTCACGGTAATCTTTCATTATTCTCTGTCCGGAGGAAAATATAGGTATTTCTGAATTTTTATTTAACTCAATCTTTTAAGTTTAGGATTTCCTCCTGGGTAATAATAAAGAATAGAACAGGTTGGGCTCATGCCTGTAATCTCATCACTTTGGGAGGCTGGGGCAGGTGGATCACTTGAGCCCAAGAGTTTGAGACCAGCCTCGGCAACATGGCAAAATCCTTTCTCTACAAAAACACAAAAATTAGCCGAGTGCCATGGCGCTGCCCTGTAGTCCCAGCTACTAAAATATATACAAAATATATTTAACATCTGGCTGGTTTCACCACTTCCATTGCCACCACTCTGGTCTAAACCACCATCCTTTATTGCTTGGATTCCTGTAGAAGCTTCCTGTAGAAACTGGCTTGTTTCCATCCTTGTTCCTCTATAATCTAGTCTCTACATAGTAGGCAGAGTATTACTTTCATAACTGCAGCCAGATCATGCCTAACCATTCATTGGAAACCCTGCAGTTCCTCTGCTTCACACTTGTTTATTATCTTCATTGTTTATCCTGCACTTCAGCGTGTAAGCTCCATGAGGGTTGCAAACTTGGTCTGTTTACCGATGAACCTCAAGTGGCTCGGATAATGCAAATAACAAAAGAGGCAATTATTTGCTCTAGGAAAATAATTATACACAAAATATAATCACAGATTGCTATTGTTTAATCAAGAGATCAAACAATTCCCAAGCACAGTGAAGCTTCTAGGCTGACTTGCCACATTGCCATAAATCCAACCAGTAAGAAAACAGTGGGCCTTTTAGTTCCCATGACAAGCAGGCAGCATGGGCTTTCAGCAATTCTCCTTTCCCTGAAAGTTCCAAGAGGGAACTTGGTGAGCAGTAGTAATGTTGAGTGGGCCTGGGTGGATGGCGAGCACACAGTGGATCTGCCTCACAGCTCAGAAATGCTAAGCCTAGGAAACCCCCAGTCTTATAAGGGGACCACTAGCAAGCCTGCCCAATCTTTGTCCCACAGGGAGACATTATCTTTATTTTCCTGGTTAACAAAGAAATCTCTGGGAAGGGAGAAGAGGGAAGATCTTACTATCCCTTGATATGGCTGGAGAACCATGCCTCTAAATCTCTCCCAGAGGGAGTCACTGTCCTTATAAATAAATCTGCCCTCTGTCAAAGGAGACACTACCTCTAGCTTCTAAGGTTGTTCGCTGCCCATACATCCTGGAAAAGATAGTCTGAGATACAGAAATGCTTTGGAGAATTGTCTCCCAACAACTACTTGTTCAGCAGCAAATATTTTTAAAAAGCATCAAAATGTAATTATTAATTGAACTATATCGAAAGAATGGGGCCAGGCGAGGTGGCTCATACCTGTGATACCAACAATTTGGGAGGCCAAGGTGGGTAGATCACTTGAGACCAGGAGTTTGAGACCAGCCTGGCCAATATGGTGAAACCTTGTCTCTACTAAAAATACAAAAATGAGCCGGGTGTGGTGGTGTATGCCTGTAATCCCAGTTATTCAGGAGGCTGAGAAATGAGAATTGCTTGAACCTGGAACTGACATTGCAGTGAGCTGAGATTACATTGCTGCATTTCAGCCTGGGTGACAAAGTGAGATTCTGTCTCCAAAAAAAAAGGGGGAGAATAATAGCAGAAAGAGATATTTGTTGTTGAGTCGAATAAAAGGACATGTCCTAACATGACAAGGAATTGTTTACAATACATTTTAAAATGGCAGTGTCAGTATATTATTTAGAAAGATGGGTGCAACACTAGAAGAAATAGTAGAGCCTTATAGTTATGTTTAGGGAACAGAATTAGGGCCAAGGGAGATGGGGCTGTCCCCTCTCTTCCCCTCCCCTCCCCTCTCCTCCTCCCTTTCCTTTCCCCTCTCCTCTCCTCCTCCATTTCCTTCCCCCTCCTCCCTTCCCCTCCCTCCCCCTCTCCCCTCCTCCCTTTCCCTGCCTCCTCCCCTCCCCTCCCTCCCCCCTCCCCTCCCTTTCCTCACCTCCCCTACCCCCTTCCCTTCCTTTCCCTTTCCTCCCTCCCCTTCCCCGTTTCCCTCCCCTTCCCCGTTTCCCTCCCCTTCCCCGTTTTCCTCCCCTCCCCTTCCCTCCCCTCCCCTCCTTTCCTTTCCTTTTCTTTCCGGCATTTCGCTCTTATTGCTTAGACTGGAGTGCAATGGCATGATCTCAGCTCACCACAACCTCCACCTCCTGGGTTCAACTGATCCTCCTGCCTCAGCCTCCCTAGTAGCTGGGATTACAGGCATGAGCCATCATGACCAGCTAATTTTGTATTTTTTGTAGAGACAGTGTTTCTCCATGTTGGTCAGGCTAGTCTCGAACTCCTGACCTCAGGTGATCTGCTGCCTCGGCCTCCCAAAGTGCTGGGATTACAGGTGTCAGCCACCATGCCTGGCCAGGGCTGTTTTTCATTATAATCCTTTCCTTGCTATTTTTTTTTTAAATCTCCAATGATCTGTGATCATGCTTCATTGAACCTGATTGATCAGCAGCCTTTGATCTAGCTGATTATTACCTGCTTTTGAAACACTGTCCTCACAGCACACATAGTTGGTTTTCCTCCTACCTCTTTATCTACCCTTTCCCACTTTCTTTTCCTAGTTCCCCTTCATCTGCTCTACCTCTGAATGTTGCAATGATCCAGGGAGAGGTCCTTGCTAATCTCATGGCTTTGTATTGTGACAAACCTCAAATTGTGCAGCCAGGAGAAATCATGACAAGAAGAATTTTGCTTGAGTGGCAGAGGTAAAATCTTGGTTGGAGAGGGTCTGAGAGAGACATTCATAGATTTGTAAAATATAGGTATAATTCTTTCAATGATTCAGATTATTTTTATACTATAAATCCCAAGTAAAACCTTCAATTGACCAAACACACACATCTAAATGTAAAGACTTTACATTCACGAATTCTGTCCTTTATAGATGTTTTTCCAGACATGTTTTCTGTACCATGCCTTGCTCATCTAACTAGTGGTTTTGCCTTTTCTGGTGGCATTTGACCCATCTGCTGTTTGAAGAATCTACTCCCTCTGCATCATTTTGACACTGTCTGCTTTTAGTGCAATTGTTTAAATGTAGTCTCACTCCGTCATGAAAGCTGTTGCTAACTTATCAAAGAGCAGGGTTTCTCAGCCTTGGCACCATTGACATTTGGGGCTGGTCAATTCTTTGTTGTCGAGGGCTGTTCTGCCCATTATAGTTTGCTTAACAGTATGAACGAAAAGTATCCAAGCTAGGTCTCAATCAACTGAGAAAGTTAATTTTGCCAAGGCTAGGGATGCACCCATGACACAGCCTCAGCGGGTCCTATGTGTCCCGAGGTTGTTGGGGTACAACTTGGTTTTATACATTTTAGGGAGACATGAGACATCAATCATTACATGTAAGATGTACATTGGTTGGGCCCGGAAAGGCAGGACAACTTGAAGCAGGGGCTTCCAAGTCATAGGTAGATAAGAGACAAATGGTTGCACTATTTTGAGTCTTCGATAGCCTTTCACTGAATATGCAATGTACATGTGAGGTTGGGGTAGAGGAATGGTCATTTGTGCCTTAGTTTGGCTCCGTGAATCTGCATTTTTACATAAAAAGAAGGCAGAGGGAGCTGTCAGATAGATATGCATTTGTCTCAGGTGAGCAGGATGACTTTGAGTTCTTTGTCCTGCACCTGTGAAGAGAAGGTATTAATTTACATTGCCAAGGTGAAATTCAACAGAACTGTTTTAGGATAAAGATCCTGAGGCCCACAAGGAATTTCCTCATGGGCAAATTGTGAGGAAGGTATGTAGCTTTAAAAAACAAAAATCTTTTTGGCTATCTTATTTAGGAATAATACCAGCACTTAGGGAGGCTGAGGTGGGTGGATCACCTGCAGTCAGGAGTTTAAGACCAGCCTGGCCAACATGGTGAAACTCCATCTCTACTAAAAATACAAAAATTAGCTGGGTGTGGTGGTGGGTACCTGTAATCACAGCTACTTGGGAGGCCGAGGCAGGAGAATTGCTTGAGCCTGGGAGGCAGAGGTTGCAGTGAGCTGAGATTGAACCATTGCACTCCAGCCTGGCCAACGAGAGGGAAAACTTTGTTTAAAAACAAAAAGAGGGGAAGGAGGCATGTTTGTCTGATACAGTTCCCATCTTGACTTTTTTCTCTGGCTTAGTGATTTTGGGGTCCCAAGATTTATTCTTTCACAGCACAATCTCCAGCTATTGCGCTAGATGTCAATAGCATCCTTTAGCTGTGACAACCAAAAATATCTCCAGACATTGCTGAATGTCCCCCGGGGGAAAATTGCTCCTGATTGAGAACCACAGTTGAAAAGAGGACCCTGGAATAATGGAATGCAGGGAGGCTGGGAAAAGGTATATGTAAGGTGAGGTTAGAGTGGAACTGGGGAAGCAAAATCAAACACTTCTTTGTGGTCTCATTTTATTTTTGCTTTTGCTCTGTTCTTTGCCACTCTTTGTTATTTAAAACAGCCCAAGTTTCGGCAACTGTTTTTCAGCATCTGCTATACCTCTTGCATATCTTTCCTGCCATGATAGAGGCTGGGGTGAGGAGCCAATATCTGGAGGGAATTAATGCCTTCCATGGGTACAGAAAGAGCCCTGGAAATAACTGCAATTGATTGTTTCTTTCTTCCAATTGTTTTTTTAATCTTCTTTTTCCTGCCCACTACCCCTCATTGTGTGCGGTGCTGTGCCTTGATCAGTCTTTGCTAAGGACATGGTCTGAATCAAGTCCAAGTTCTCCATGCCTGTTTGGGCATTGTACATTGTCAAAGAATAATGGGAGAAATGGTATTCCAGGAAATGAGCAGAGTATGGGATGGCCAGTAGCAGTGAGTTGGCAGATGTAGGTAGTGGCTAGATGGTATTCTTGCAAAGGATTAGGAGTTAACCCTTTAAATGATGAAGACACTGTTGGTATTAGCTAATATAAACAAGCCCTTAGTACATGCCTGATACTCTTTTAAATGTCTTTCATTAATTAAACCATTTAATGTTCACAGCCTTATGAGTAGGAGCTATTTTTATTCCTGTATTAGAGATGAGAAAATGACTAGAGGGGCCGAAAGAAGTTGCTTAAGAGGTAGAGCTATGTTTTTTATTCATGCACTCTGACTTCAAATCCTCACTCTTAAGGCCCATGATATTTACAAATCACATGGTCACGCTAGAAAATGCCAGTGATTTTGAGCAAGGTTCCTATGGAAGTTGGTGATGCTTTGTTAGATTTTTGTTGGTTCTGTTTTGCCTTTAGTAATAGCTGCAGTTGCTGGATTGTTTTCAGTGGGGAGATTTCCTCAGGTACTGAGAGGTCGTCAGGGCACCTCATGTCTTGTTATCACTGACACTGAGTGCTGACCCAGACACTGAACTGCCTCCATCTCTTACTACACCTCACCTCCCTGACATCTTTTCTCCCATGCTTACACAGATTTAACTCAGTCGTCCATCCCTATAGTCATAGCCTTGCATGTTTTTGTAACTGCTTTGCGTCTCAATTCATTGTATAAGATTGGAAAACCCACAGCACTGTTTAAGTCCAATGGTCAATCTTCTCTACTTATTATGAGCCTGCACCTATTCAGCTGACCATGGTTGGGAGAAACACACAACCGTCATGATTGACATCCTGTTGAATTCATAGTCAAGAGCCCTGAGTAGGCCCTTTATGTTGTTTGTAATGCTTCCCTAATTCATTCTCCCTCATAATCTCATAGACAATTTCCCATCTTCTTTGTCCTCTGAGCCTCCATTACCTTTTCTTCATCCTCACTCTCAATTTATAACTTTGCCTCTTTTTTTTTCACTGAGAAATTAAAGCAATAAGAAAAGAACTTCTATAGACCCCCTCCACTGTGTCCACCCACTCTCCAGCTTTGGCACCCTTATACTCTGCCTTCTACACCTGTTACCATTAGTTAATTTAAAATCACTCCCTCTGCTTGAGCACTGGATCTCATCACTCTTCCTCTAATGAAGAACACGGCTGTACAATTCTCCCATAAATAAATGACCAGTGATTTATTTATTGGCTTCCTTCCTTCATGGCAATCAAGTTTGCCACATTGATTGACTTTTCCTTTCCCAAAAGATTTCTCTGTGGCAGGTTACACTGTTGGAGAGCATTTTACCCACAGTAGAACTTCTTTCAAAATTGGAGTCAGTCCTCTCACATCCTGCTGCTGCTTCATCTTTTTTTTTTTTTAAGACGGAGTCTCCCCAGGCTGGAGTGCAGTGGGTCAATCTCAGCTCACTGCAACCTCCACCTCCCAGGTTCAAGTGACTCTTCTGCCTCCGCCTCCCAAGTAGCTGGAACTACAGGCACGGGACACCACACCTGGCTAGTTTTTGTATTTTTAGTAGAGATGGGGTTTCGGGGTTTCACCATATTGGCCAGGCTGGTCTTGAATTCCTGACTTCATGATCTACCCACCTCGGCCTCCCAAAGTGCTAGGATTACGGGCATTGAGACACTGTGCCCAGCTGCAATTAAGTTTATATAATGTCCTTTTTTTTTTTTTTTTTCAGATGAGTCTCACACTGTCGACAGCCTGTCGCTAGGGCTGGACTGCAGTGACACAATCTCGGCTCACTGCAACCTCCACCTCCCAGGTTCAAGTGGTTCTCCTTGCCTCAGCCTCCCAAGTAACTGAGATTACAAGCACCTGCCACCACACCCAGCTAATTTTTTGTATAATGTTCTACATCCTTTGTTGTCATTTCCATGTTCATAGCATCTTCACCAGCAGTGGATTCCACTTCAAGAAACCCCCTTCTTTGATCATCCATAAGAAGTAACTCCTTATCTTTTCAAGTTTTATCATGAGATTGCAGCAATTCAGTCACATCTTCAGACTTCACTTCTAATTATAGTTCTGTTGAACCAGAAGTAACACCTCTGCAGGTACTTCCTCCACTAAAGTCTTGAACCCTTCGAAGTCATTCATGAAGACTGGAATCAACTTCTTCCAAACTCTTGTCAATGTTGATATTTTGACCTCCTCCCATGAGTAAGAAATGTTCTTAATGGCATCTGAAATGGTAAACGCTTTCAGAGATTTTTCAACTTATTTTTCTCAGATCCATCAGAGGAATCATACAACTGTCACCTCACTAGGCCTGGTGCAGTGGCCCATGCCTGTAATCCCAGCACTTTGGGAGGCCGAGACCAGCAGATCACTTGAGGTCAGGAATTCCGACCTGCCTGGGCAACATGCTGAAAGCCTGCCTCTACCGAAAATAAAAATATTAGCCACACATGGTGACTGGCACCTGTAGCTTTAGCTACTCAAGAGGCGGAGGCAGGAGAATCCCATAAACCTGGAAGATGGAGGTGGCAGTGAGTGAGACTCAGTCTCAAAAACAAACAAAACCAAAAAACTATAGCCTTACTAAATGTATTTCTTAGAAAGTCAAATTTAGTCCTTGATCCATCCATAGATAGCAGAATGGATGTTGTTTCGGCATAAAAACAATATTAATCTTCTTGTTCAGCTTCATCAGAGTTCTTGGGTAATCAGTTGCATTGTCAATAATAATATTTTTAAAGAAATCTTTTTTTTTTCTTTTTTTGCAACAGTTCTTAACAGTGGACTTAAAATATTCAGCAAACCATGCTATCAACAGATATGCTGTCATCCAGACTTTGTTATTCCATTTCTAGAGCACAGGTACAGTAGATTTAGTATATTTCTTTAGGGTCCTAGGATTTTTTTTTTTTTTTTTTGAGATGGAGTTTCGCTCTTGTTAGCCAGGCTGGAGTGCAATGGCATGATCTTGGCTCACTGCAACCTCTGCCTCCTGGGTTCAAGCAATTCTGCCTCAGCCTCCCGAGTAGCTGGGACTACAGGCATGCGCCACCATGCCCAGCTAATTTTTGTATTTTTAGTAGAGTCGGGGTTTCACCATGTTGACCAAGATGGTCTCGATCTCTTGACCTCGTGATCCACCCGCCTTGGCCTCCCAAAGTGTTGGGACTACAGGCATGAGCCACCGCGCCTGGCCGTGGGCCGTAGGATTTTTAAAATGGTAGATGAACATGGCTTCAACTTAAAGTCACCAGCTACATTAGCCCCAAACAAGAGAGTGAGCCTGTCCTTTGACGCTTTGAAGCCAGGCATTGACTTCTCCCCTCTAGCTATGAAAGTCCTAGATGGCAGGCCAGGTGTGGTGGCTCATACCTATAATCCCAGCACTTTGGGAGGCTGAGGTAGACGGATCACAAGTTCAGGAGTTCAGGACCAGTCTGGCCAACAGAGTGAAACCCCATCTCTACTAAAAATACAAAAAATGAGATGGATGTGGTGGCATGCGTCTGTAACACCAGCTACTTGGGAGGCTCAGGCAGGAGAATCACATAAACCCAGGAGGTGGAGGTTGCAGTGAGCTGAGATCATGCCATTGCACTCCAGCCTGGGCAACAGTGCGAGACTCTGTCTGAGAGAGAGAGAGAGAGAGAGAGAGAGAGAGAGAGAGAGAGAGAGAGAGAGAGGGCCCTAGATGGCATCTTCTTCCATTTGAAGGCTGTTTCATTCTCACTGAAAATCTGTTTAGTGCAGCCACCTTCATCAATGATCTTAGCTACATCTTCTGGATAACGTGATGCACTTCAGCTCTTGCTGCTTCACCTTGCACTTTTAGATTTTGGAGAGGGCTTTTTTCCTTAAACTTACGAACCAATCTCTGCTAGCTTCAAACTTTTTTTCTGCAGTTTCCTCACTTCTCTTGGCCTTCATAGAATTGAAGAGAATTAGGGCCTTGCTCTGCATTAGGCTTTGGTTTAAGGGAATTTTGATCTATCCAGACCACTCAAACTTTCTCCCTATCAGCAATAAGACTGCTTCACTTTCTTATCATTCATGTGTTCACTGGAGTAGCACTTTAAATTTCCTTCAGGACCTTTTTCTTTTTTTTTTGAGACAGAGTTTTGCTCTTGTTGCCCAGGTTGGAGTGCAATGGCTTGATCTTGGCTCATTGCAACCTCCACCTCCTGGGTTCAAGTGATTCTCCTGCCTCAGCCTCCCGAGTAACTGGGATTACAGGCATGCGCCACCACACCTAGCTAGTTTTGTATTTTTAGTCGAGACAGGGTTTTTCCACGTTGGTCAGGCTGGCCTTGAACTCCCGACCTCAGGTGATTCACCTGCCTTGGCCTCCCAAAGTGCTGGGATTACAGGCATGAGCCACCACTCCTGGCCTTCCTTCAGAACTTTTTATCTGCATTCACAACTTAGCTAACTGTTTGACACAAGAGGCCTAGCTTCCAGCCTGTCTTGGTTTTCAACGTGCCTTCCTCTCTAAGCTTTATCATTTCTTTTGATTTAAAGAGAGAGACGTGATTCTTCTTTTTACTTTAACACCTAGAGGCCAGTGTATGGTTATTAATTGGCATTATTTATTTTCTTATTTTTGAGATGAAGTCTCACTCTGTCACCTAGAGCATTTTTACTAGAGACAGGGTTTCATCATGTTGGCCAGGCTGGTTTCGAACTTCTGACCTCAGGTGATCCGCCCACCTAGGCCTCCCAAAGTGCTGGGATTGCAGGCATGAGCCACCGTGTGCAGCCAACATTTACTAATTTCTTTACATATCATTCTTTCATGTGTCTTAGACTCCCAGCTGGAATGATATTCCTGCTTCCTGCAGTATGTCCTTTAGTAATGAGGATCTTCTGGTACTCCCTGCTTTTCGTGTTTATTAGTTTTTTAAGAATCTTCTCATGTTGAAAGACAATTTGGTTGAGAAGTTAATTGTAAGTTGCTGCTCATTTTCTTATAACATTTTGAAGACAGTGTTTTGTTTTCTGGCAAAATTGTTGCCACCGCCTTACCTGTCAGGGTAATTATTTTCCTTTATAAGTGAACTTTCTTTTCTTTCTGGCTGCCTTTAGTAACTTATTTTTTCTTTGATGTTCTGTATTTTTCTCTGATAGGGGTTGATTTCTTTTTTTACTGTTTATTGAGATTCCTCAATCTAACAGTTGGCTCCTTTCATCAGTTCTGCAAAATAGTTTTTAGTTAGTACCTTCTTGAACATTACCTCTCCTTAATTCTCAGATCTCTCTGGGCAGAACCCTGACTGAAATTATATTTGTTCTTCAGTCTGCTAAGCCTGTGATTTCGATCTCATATTATTTCCCTATATTTTAATCCTGTGCTGCATTATGGATAATATCTTCAATTCTACACTAATTTTCTATTTGATTGCATCAAGTCAGCTTTTTAACTTGTTCATTGGTTTTAAATTTCAATTATAACATTTTTTCCTCTTTAGTTCTATTTGTTTATTTATCAAGTTCTCTTTGTCCTTTTTTAAGTTTCATATTCTTAAATTGTCAGTGTTGACTTTTATTTATTTATTCGTTTGAGACGGAGTCTTGCTCTGTCACCCAGGCTAGACTGCAATGGCACTATCTCAGCTCACTGCGACATCCACCTCCCAGCTTCGAGCGATTCTCCTGCCTCAGCCTCCCAAGTAGCTGGGACTATAGGCGCCCACCACCACACCCAGCTAATTTTTGTATTTTTAGTTAGAGACAAAGTTTCACCGTATTGGCTAGGCTGTTCTCGAACTCCTGACCTTGTGATCCACCTGCCTTAGCCTCCCAAAGTGCTGGTATTACAGGCATGAGCCACCACGCCTGGCTGACTTTTTTTTTTAATATGTTAATAGTTATCTTTAATTCTGTGTATGGCATTTCCAATATTTGACGTCTTTTCAGCTCTGCTTCTAATTTTTTGTTTTTTTGCTTCTTCCGGAATTGGGGGAGGGGCTTATTTCCTTGTGTGTTTGCATTTTTACTTTTATTTTTTTACCATAAACTTATGTTTTGTAGAACTTTGAGAAGATTCTGAGTCCTAGATTTTTCTGAAGGATTTGCTTTGTTTTTTCCAGGCATCCTGAGGAGTGCTACAACTTGCATTGTGACTAATTTAAAATACAGTCTTGACTGGAGACTTTCGGGAGCCCCTGGTCATGTTAATTTGAGTGGTTGCGAATCCACATAAAGAACAGTTTATGATTAGGAGTTATCAGGGAAGATTATCTCTTAATAGTGCAAAGATAGAAATAGGTACAATTTATTTTGTCTGTTTTATGGTAGATGTTTATTTTTAGCATCCTGAGATGAGTGTGTAGTCCTTTGACGTTGCAGCTTTACATGGTGGTCTCATGTTATATTTGATATCTTGGGTAATCCGTGACATTTTCTCTTGTTCCATGCAGCTCAAATAGCTGTTAAAAAAGGAGCTCAATATTGCAGGTGCTTGGTTAATTGCTTCAGGGCAAAAGGCAGCTTAAGTTCTTATCTACCTATCTGGGTTTCTATTTTGTTTACCTTTTTTGGTCTCTGAGATTTATTTTCTTTTCATTTCAATGATAAACTTAAAAACAGCTTTTAAGTATTGCATGAAGTATACTTAGTTATTTGAACCAGGAGTGTTTTTACAGGGTTCAGTCATACAAATAGCCAGTAACAGAATCCTCCAGGTTCTTTTTATAATTACACGAATAGAAATGTATGAATGAATAATTTTGTGTACGTTGTACTGAAGCTTGATTTTTCATTTAATGCTGTGTCTTGAGATATTTTCAAGTTGTACATAAAATCTTTTTCTAATACTGAGCTACATAATTCAAATAAGCTCTATTTGAAGACAACTAGAAAAGCTGAACAAAATATATAAAGCATTTCATTTAAAGCAACAGTAAAGTAATAAGGTAAAGAAGAATCAGGAGGCCAACTCAAAAGAAGGTTTCTGCCAGCCAACTAAGCCTCCATTGGAATTTTAAAATGGAAATTCCACCCAAAGCATTTTTTTGCTTTTATATTATTGGCCAATCTAAATTGCAAGAAACATGGGTATTTTCTTCTTTTTTAAATGTACACACGGTCTCCCATGACATTATTCTGTTTCTAACGAAATGGGAGAATAAACATTCTAGTGAGAGGCAACTGGCTAGGCACAAATATATTTTTCTGCAAGTTTAACTTTAGGAAAAATTTCAAAAACAAAAGAAACTACAAAACACCTCATTTGTGTTTTTATTGGGGTTCATCAATTTATTCAATTTAGAGAGAATTGATATCTGTGTCACATTTCATTTTAATTACTGATTTTTGCTGTTAAGTCCCTTGCTGGTATCATCAATGTTTAGTTCACCTTATTATTCATACCGTCTTTAAAAGCATCCAACACTAAGTATGCATCCAGATATTTGCTAATTAGATACATGAAAGAATGTGTAATCCTAACTCCTTATTTTCCAATGGAAATAGAAAGATTCTGCTGTAAGTAACATTGTTTCTTCCCTTAAGAAGATTACAGCTGCTGAAAGCTACTCTTAACTTTTTAGGAAAAGACATGAAACATCTCAGTGCTTGAATCAAAGTAAAGTATCCTCTCCTTAGAAAAAATGGACATATGAGCCTACAGCAAATTTTGCACATAGTTCTAGGAAATTAGATACTTGAAGCATCCATTCCTTAAACCCAGCTCAGCAAACTTTGCTCTGGAAAGAACTCAACCTTGGTATATTGAAGGTTTGGGTCTACAGATGTGAACCAAAGTCAGTTCAACAGTCATGAATATACTATTAAGACTATTGCCGGCCGGGCGCGGTGGCTCAAGCCTGTAATCCCAGCACTTTGGGAGGCCGAGGCAGGTGGATCACGAGGTCAAGAGATCGAGACCATCCTGGTCAATTTGGTGAAACCCCGTCTCTACTAAAAATGCAAAAAATTAGCTGGGCATGGTGGCGCGTGCCTGTAATCCCAGCTACTCAGGAGGCTGAGGCAGGAGAATTGCCTGAACCCAGGAGGCGGAGGTTGTGGTGAGCCAAGATCACGCCATTGCACTCCAGCTTGGGTAACAAGAGCGAAACTCCGTCTCAAAAAAAAAAAAAAAAAAAGACTATTGCCAACTCTAGATAGATGAATAATTCCCTCAAAGAGAGATCTGAGGATGTTATACCTGTATATAGACAAGAACAAGGCAGTTCATGGTGACACCTTCCCTCTCTTCCGCCCTTGGAAGCCAGAAGGATGTTGTCTTATCTTCACCCCTCATCAGACCTTAAAACTCTTCATTAGGAGGACACTGCATCTCATCTTGCCCAGGACAGTCCTGGTTTGTACCTACCGTTCTAGTGCGGTTTTTAAAGAGTGCTTCCTTTCACTTTCAAAAGTGTCCTAGTTTGAACAATAAATTGTATGACCACCCTACCAAGAATGAGCAGCCCTTGATTGGTGTGTAGATTTATTTCTTCCCAACCATGTAGATTCCATTCTCAAAGGCAGTTCTTTCAGAATCCCCACTGTGCCCTCTATTTCTCTTCTTCCTCAGGCTCGGTCCAGACTTTGATCTGCCTGATCAGGAGCCAAGACTCTTGAGATGCCAACACCAGCAGTCGGATACAACTCAACTCTTCCACAGACTCTTTTTCAGAAAATACTATCTGGTCCAAATTCCCTCCCACCAGCGGCCCCAGAAGGGCATAGCGAGTGCAGCCCTTGGGGTCCTCCTGGGGATCATAGCCGAGTTCCACTTGCCCCTGCTGCAGTTGGTACCTCCCTTCTTTGTCAGAGCCTGTCAGCACCGCTATCCGGGTGACTCTTTGTGGCCTGTCCAGAATCACTGTCAGGTAGTTTCCTTTTAAAGGATCTAAGGTAGAGTAGCCCTCCTCGTTCAGTGTATAAGCGTATTGTGGAATCACAGTCAATACTGATACCATGTCAGTGAGGACAGTAGCAGCAGGGTTGTCTGGTTCACCAAAGACCCTATCCTTCTCCACAGGAAAGCATATGTCACCAAACAGAATAATCAGCCGTGTGGTGGAAGACAGAGGGACTGAAGTGAATGGGACATTCTGGGCCAAGAGAAGACGAAATTCAGAGAGAAGCAAGTGAGTAGGAGTGTCCTTCTGGAAGAGGAGGAAGAAAGCTGTCAGGCGGGAGAGGTCACTGGTGTGGAAAACGTTCCCAGAGATGCTCAGGTGGGCGAACTCCAGGATCACCCAAGGTAGTTCTTTCCAGGCTGATAATGCCAAAGAGATAGCACCAACGAATTTAGGGGTGCAATGAATATGATCTTCCAACAGTAGAAAGTAATCAGAGAGGTTGCTGGCAAAGTTCATGAGGAGGGCATGATCTACTTTCTGCCTGGAATAGAGGGCTTCACAGGGTGATAAGTGATTAATGTCACTCAGACCTCCTGGGAGAGGAGAGCCACTGTGGATCACCAGCAGCTTCCCCGCCCCAATCTGTGTTGTGAAGAGACCTGAAATATTGGCAGCTGTTTTGCCGAGCCACTCAGGGTCAGGACCTGACAGGTGGACTAGCACCACAATATACTCCAGCTCACTTTCTGATGAAGCTTGGAACATGGACTGCAGGGTGTCCAACAGGTAGCTCCCACGAGGACGCTGCAACGAGGCAATCCCCAGGGTCAGCAGTCCTGGGGGAGACATGAGGCATACTAGCACTTGAGGAGGGTGAAGAGTTCCTAGGACTCTCCTCCCAAGCCTTCCCCTTATGCCGATCCCAGTGACAATTCACATTCCTTTTCCTGGGGCATGTGGTCCACATGGGAGGTTAATAGCTGATCAAAAATGGTGATATGGTTTTATTTGGTCAGAGTATTGTGGTCAATACTTTGGAAGGCTCTTGGGAAAGCTTTGTGAAGGGCAAGGCTCTGTCATGGGCAAGGCTGCCAGGTACCAAAGGGAAGTTTGCTGGCTTGGCAAAGTATCTTAGCCTGGCCTAGACCTTCAGAGTTGTCTCAGCTACACAGGTCAATCTGTGGATTATAGAATGTCAGAAAACCTATGTAAACCCAAGGGTCCAGCAGTCTAGTGCACTTAGCCCAGAAGTCCACATGGCCCTCTTTGCCCTCTATCCAACGGCTTTTCTAGTGGCTCCCTCCAGCTCCTCCCCCTTCCTGTCTTCCCCTCCTTGGGAGCCTGACGTGACTGAACTTAACTATGGGACAGCTCCTTCTCGGGGTCACTATGGCCCTTCTGTCCTGTTGGCCATTCAAGGGGTGGCCAGGTGGGAGGAAAACACACTTGAGATTATAACGTGCACCAAATTCCACAGCGTGACACTGCCTCAGAGCACCCTCTTTGCTCACCACATGCCAATCACTTCCCTTTTCGACCCTCCTTCCTTTTTCTGGCTGAAATACCCTGTCTGGCCTTCTCCCAGTCTGACCACTCCCTCCCAGATCCTCACTCTTTTCCTGGGGAGGGGCTGGGAAAGAGGGGAGTCTCTCTGCATCTCCTTCAAGGTCTGCAGATGGTTCTTGCTTTCAGAGCCGATTTGTTCCTGAACTGTCCGCCAAGCTATGTCCTCCTTTTCCTTCTGAGGATAAGATACGTCAGTCCTGAGATTCATCCCCAGATTCTCTGAAGACAATTTAGGATCAGATCACCCTGTAAAACAGGCTAGGCAAGCCTCAGCTTCCTGTTCCTTGGGAGGCCCAGCAACAGGGCTCAGGGAACCATTCTTTCCACCTCATCATAAGAACATGCAGGGCTTTCCAGCAGATGTCATGGGTCCTGAGTCGGGAGGTGGGGCTCCCAAGCTTGTGTGGAGTAAGCACCTGTCTGCCCCCATTGTCATCAGGCTAACCAGTGTGGTCCACCTCGGCTTAGGCCGGGGCTTGGTTCTGTGAGATGTGCTAGTGCCCGGTGCCTCAATTCTAGAGTCCTTTCTCTTGCTCAGATCTGACCACGCACACATTCTGAACCACTCCCCACACCTGCCCTATGCTTAGCTCCAGCTGGTCTGAGGTGTTTTAGGAAAAATGTGGATTTCAAAGCCTGGCCAGGAACTGTGTGGGATTTGGTCTTCTCACTTGCAGATGGTGTCCACTTGGGGAAGCTGTTTCCAATCCTTCATGTGAGAAATGGGAAAAATAACATTTCCATGCCCAGGTCCTGGTTGGGAGGTGACCAGCACACAGGTCCTCATTGCCTGCTGTTCCTACCAGTCAGCCTGGTCATCTAGAGGTGGCCCTGGTCATCTAGAGGTGGCCTCTCCACGCCTGGAGTCCCCTTTCTTCCTCCCTGCCCCTAGTCAAATCCAACTGATATATCAAGGGACAGTGGAAAGTGGCTGTTTTACATTCAGGAATTTAGAAAGTAACCGTGAATCAAGCTGGTAGGGTTGGTTTTGACTGATTTCTTCAATAACACAGAAGCCCTTGGCAGAGTTTTTGAGGGAAAGCTACAGGAAGTCTCTATCACTCCTATTTCATACCTTTCTAGCAAGTGGGTTTCTTAGTAACCACAAATTAGGCATCTAACAGTCAATTGTCTCTTATATCTGGTACTACTCTGTTTTCCCCTGGAAATGTCCCTTTTCTTCATCTATTCTTCTCTACTGTCACCATTGATAGTTATAACAAATTACTCATTTATATCCTTCATGGCAGAGCAATTTACAGAAAGCAAATTGCATTTTTTTTCTTCTTGAGACAGGGTTTCCCTCTGTTGCCCAGGATGGAGTGCACTGGTGTGATCTTGGCTCACTGCAACCTCCACCTCCTGGGCTAAAGCCATCCTCCCACCTCAGCCTCCTAGTAGCTGGGACCATAGTACGCACCACCATGCCTGGCTAATTTTTCGTATTTTTAGTAGAGACGAGGTTTCCCCATGTTGCTCAGGCTGGTCTCAAACTCCTGATCTGCCCACCTCAGCCTCCCAAATTGCTAGGATTATAGGCATGAGCAACTGTGCCCAGCCATCTTTTCTTAAGAAAAATGAAACAAAATTATTTTACTTTCTTTTATGTTTGTTAAAAAAATTATTCTAAGTCTTTACTTCTCTTTTCTGAGAACATTTACAGTGATTCTAGAGTGTCCCACATAGATAAGGCCTAAATGTTGACTTTTATTTAGCTATTTTCCTACTTAATAACTGAAAATTGGTTCAGGTACTCACAATCAGGTTCTGGTACTCACCAACAAAGTTTATATTCAACATTTTGAATTTTCTCATGGAAGAAGCAGCTCAAGAGGAGTAAGGATATAATTGCTGTGACATATTTCCAAAAACAATGGTGCATGCTGCCAGGGTTTGGATGTAGCTCTGCAGATAAATGTGGGCAGCACATGGATCTTAATTACCTGCTGCTCAGAGAAGCACACAGGTGCCATTTTCCTACCCTTTCCCCTTCTGTTCCTACTTCAAGGTACACTGGCTTATTCTTTCCTGAGCTTTCTCCCTCTGCATACTAACACCTCACCCCAAATGTATGCCATCTAAAAAAAGGCAAAAATTGCCATCTAACTGGTCTTTTAAGAGGATACTTCTTAGGAGGGCCATGCAATAGAAGGGAAACACCCTCTTGGAGTAGGGATACAACCAGAAGAGGCGTTGTACCGAGGAAAGGAAACCAAAAAAGAAGGTAAATGGCCCAAGTATGATCCTTTCAAATCCCAAATCTCCACTAAAGCTCCCCCTTGGGTTTTCTGATTCTCCTATCTACCAGCCATTATGCTGATTGATTTCTCAAGGCTTACCCTTCCAAACTCATGTTTGGTTGGGGTGGTAGAATTTTTGAAGGACCTTCTACCTCAGAGTCAAGTGAAAAATCAATATTTGAGTATAAGCCCTTTATTGCATGTGCAACATTTCCAAGGGAAATATTGAGGTAGCAAGGAAAATGGAAACCAACCAGAAGTTTCTAACCATACGAAAATTCTTACCATAACCAGAGCAGTACGTCCACTGGAATAATTTCATCTGTCTGTGTCTCTTGTGTCACACACAGACAAATAGAATTTGAAGGTCCAGAGAAAGCAGGGACTGTTCTGAAACTAAAAATTAAACAACCTTAGTGACTGAAGGGCAGGTCTCTGACTGCACAGCGTAGGTTGAAGCCACTGAATGTCTCCTATAAGGCAGCCAAGCATGGTCACACTCCCAGGAGACAGTACCTAGCAATCATTATTCATTCTGAATGGGGAGCAGGGAGCTCACCATCTCCCCCACCACTTGTAAGTGAAGGTTAGATTTGGGTGGTGAGAAATGTTAACACCAGCTTTCTAGCTGTGGTAAACACAGTAAGTCTCTCTAAATATTCCATTTGCTTTTCTATTCCTGGCCCACTTGCAGTTAGGTGAGGATACAATACTAACTCTAGCCAATGAAAAATGAGTAGAAATTAGTGTGTGTCCTTTCCGGGCTAAGACAGTAAAAAACCCACATGAAATTCTCCAATTTTTCTCTTCCCTTACTCTGCTGACTAAGCTCTGCATTCCAGATGGCATAGCTGTAAGACCGTGGAACATCTGTCAGCCTGGTTCCCTGAGTGACTACATGGAGCAGAGTCAACACTTGCTCCTTAAACCTGGATGAGACATGTAATTTGGGGGAGAAATAAACTTTTATTGTCTTTAACCACTGATATTTGGGATTGTTTGTTACCACAGCATAATTTAGCTATCCTGATTTAACCCAGCATTTTAGAAATAGTTTAGAATTCAATTCTATCACTTTGAATTAAATTGGCAGTAGGTTTTGAATAACACCTTCAACAACTTAGAAAGCCCTCATGGAGAATTGCAAAGAAGAGCTACAGGGAGGTGACGAGTCTTTCTTCACTACTCTCATTCTTACACCCCCCTTTCCAGGCTAAGATTAGGCCCAACAACCAACAGATTCTTAGATCTCTTAGTCACCATAAATTGGTCATTAAACCTCTATTCTTTCCAGCCCCCTTGATGTTAATGTTTGGCCCAATAAATTTCCATATTCTTCCTCTGCTCTGCTTCAGTTTTATTATTGACATCATCCCACTCCCCCCCAACCTTGTGGAATTTTACTTTATGTGTGCATGGCCCAGTAGTCTTGACTTGAGGAAACTCATATGCAGATTTCTGGAGCTCTTTTTTTCCTGCATAGTTCTCTCCTTCCTGGAACTCTGCTTTGTAATGTCAATGCTTCAGAAATTACCTTAATGCAGAAAGCCAGGGGAACTGTAAGGCCTACTTTGTGTCTGTCCTTTCTCCCCTCGGTTATTTGTCGTTCAACGTCTGAAGGCATTTTTTTCTTATATTTTATCCAATTTTCTAGGTGTTTATAAAAGGAAGTTAACACCAGTTCTAATTACCCCATAATGATCCTAAATTGAACTTTTATATCTAAAAAAGTCTTCAATTACAGATGAGCTTTACTTAGCAATTTTGCTGAAGGCACATGTATAAAACTATAGCATCATGACTCACTTGAGACTGAGATAAATACGCAGGTTTTTGCTCTTCCTTTTGTCCTTTTCCTTCTCCTACCCCTTCCTCCTTTTCTTTCTTAGTCTTTTTTTTTTCTTTGAGACAGTCTTGCTCTGTCGCCAAGCGCCATGCTAGAGTGCAGTGGCACGATCTCGGCTCACTGCAACCTCCGCCTCCCAGGTTCAAGCAATACTCCTGCCTCAGCCTCCTGAGTAGCTGGGACTACAGGTGCACACCACCAAGCCCAGCTAGTTTTTGCATTTTTTAGTAGAGGGGGTTTCACCATGTTGGCCAGGATGGTTTCGATCTCTTGACCTCGTGATCCACCTGCCTTGGCCTCCCAAAGTGCTGGAATTACAAGGGTGTCCTTCTTAGTCTTTAAAAAAGTTTCCTTGTCTTCTTTCTTCTCTCTAAACCAAAATGCTGCTTTTGAAAAAATTTATATAGAAGTAAAAATGATTATAAAATTTCCAGTATAAAATACAATTATTAGTCTAAAAGCTAGTATTGTTGTAACTTTGGTTTGCGACTCCACATTTTGTTTTCTATGTGATTTTAGAGACTAATGCATTTTTAAAAACAATTATTAGTTATGTTTTTGGACACACAATGTATAAAGATATAATTTTATGATATCCATAACTGAAAGGGGTGGGGAGCCAGCAGTATAGGAGCAGAGTTTTTGTATCTATTGAAGTTAAGCTGGTGTAAATTCAAATTAGAGTGTCATAACTTCAGGATGTGAAGTGTAATCTCCATGGCAACCTTAAAGAGAATGTTATAGAATATACACAAAAGGGAAGGAGAAGAAAATTAAAACATTTCATTACAAAAAACCCCAGCTAAACAAAAGAAGATAGTAACGTAGGAAACAAGGAACCAAAGAGCTGTAAGGCATATAGAAAACCAATAGCAAAACCTGTGTGAGCTTTTCCTACATAGCCCTGGTATTTATATGGTTTATTTAAAAATTAACCCACATTGTTAATTGTTAAAATATAGTTTTCTCTTATTCATCTCTCCTTCCTTTACATTTTATACCTTGACAAGTCTGAGTATTACAATATTGGTTCTTTCCTATTACCCACAGTTGATACTATTAGAGAACTTTTATATATTCTACAAATATTCTTTCTCTTTTTGAGGCAGTGTCTCACTCCTGTTGCTCAGGCTGAAGTGCAGTGGTGTAATCATGGTTCACTGCAGCCTCAAATTCCCTGGCTCAGGCCATCCTCCTGTCTCAGCCTCCAAGTAGCTGAGACTACAGGTGCACACCTCCGCACCTGGTTAATTTTCTGTATTTTCAGGAGAGACAGGTTTTTCCCATGTTGCTCAGGCTGGTCTTGAACTCCTGGGCCCAAGCAATTCACCCACCTTGGCCTCCCAAAGTGCTGAGATTACAGCTGTGAGCCATTGTGCCCAGCAAAATATTCTTTCCTACCCCCAGTTTTAAAAAAATCATCCTACTGTATTATATTTTATTCAAAGGATTTGTTAGCTATCCTGACCTTGCTCATTGGAACATTATCCTATGTACATTAAAAAAATTGTGACTGGCACATAAGTGTACCAGTCTCCATATTTATGGAGTGTAATGTGATGTTTCGATACTTGCCTAAATTGTGCAATGGCTAAATCAGAGTAATTAGCATACCCATCACTTTGAACATTTATTTCTTTGTGAAGATAACATTAAAAAACCTCTCCTCTAGCTCTTTGAAACAGACATTATTGTTAACTGTAGTCATCCTAGTATGCAATAGACCACCAGAACTTATTCCCCCGTCTGACTACAGCTTTGTACTCACTGAACAATCTCTCATTATCCCTGCTCCCCAATTACCCTCCCCATCCTCTGGTAACCGTTATTCTAGTCTACTTATGAGAGGGACTAGTGAGGTATCTCACTTGACATACTAAAACTTTGTTGTAGCTTATCAAGGAACTATATTCTAGGACCTCCTTTTAGAAGAGAAAGAAGAAATCACAGAGGGAAATTGGAAAATACTTAGAGATAAATAAAAATGAAAATACGACATATCAAACTTAGCGTTTGCAACAAAAGCCATCTTTCTTCTTTTTAGATATAAGAAGCTATGAATTTCCCCCATGGGGAAGAAAGATCTCAAATCAATAACCACGTAACTTACAGTTTCAAGAACTAGAAAAAGAATAACAAAATTCAAAGCTAGCAGAAGGAAGGAAACAACAAAGATCAAAGCATAGAGAACAAAAATAATAATAATTAAATAAAAAATACAATGGCTCACACCTGTAATCCCAGCACTTTGGGAGGCCAAGGCAGGTGAATCACTTGAGGCCAGCAGTTGAAGACTAGCCTGGCCAACGTGGCCAAACACTGTCTCCACAAAAAATGCAAAAGTTAGCCAGGCATGGTGGTGTGCGCCTGTAATTCCAGCTACCTGAGAGGTTGCGGTGGGAGGATCCCTCGAACCTAGGAGGCAGAGTTTGCAGTGAGCTGAGATTGCACCGTTGCATTCCTGACAGAGCAAGACTCTGTCTCAAAGAAAAAGAAAAGAAATCAATCCAAAAGTTGTTCTTTGAAGAGACCAACAAAATTGATAAATCTTTAGCTAGACTAAATAAGAATAAGAGGATAGAAGACTAAAACATTAAAATCAGAAATGAAAATGGGACATTACTATTGATTCACAGAAATAAAAAGGATTATAAGAGAGTATTAAGAGCGATTGTATGCCAACAAATTGGATATCCCAGATTAAATGGACAAATTCCTAGAAACACAAACATACCAAGACCCAATCATTAAGAAATAGAAACTACGAGTTGACTTATAATTAGTAAGGACGTCTAATCAGTAAAACATCTCCTGACAAAGAAAGCCCTAGATCTGGTGGCTTCTCTGGCGAATTCTACCAAACATTTAATGCATTAACATAAATCTTCAAGCTATTCCAAAAAATTTAAGAGGAGGAAACACTCCCTAGTTCATTCTGTGAGGCCAGTTTTGCCCTGATACCAAAGCTGGCAAAGATACCGCAAGGAAACTACAGATTAATATCCCTTTTGCACATTCATATAAAAATCCTCAACAAAATACTAGCCAACAAAATTAAGCAGTACCTTAAGGATTATATACCATGATCAAGAGGGATTTATTCCTGGATGTAAGATTGAATTAACGTGAAAACCAATGTAATATACTACAATAACATAATGAAGAAGAAGAAAACCACATAATTATCTCAATTGATGCAGAAAAAGCATTTGACAAAATTCAACACACTTTCATTATAAAAACATTCAACAACTTAGGAATAGAAGAAAATTACCACACCATAATAAAAGTCATATATGAAAAATTCACAGTGAATAACATACTCAGCAGTAAAAGACTAAAAACTTTTCCTGTAAGATCAGGAACGAGGCAAAGATGCCCACTTCTGCCACTTCTACTCAACATAGTACTGGAAATTCTAGCCAGAGAAATTAGGCAAAAAGAAAGAAAAAAAATCCCAACTTGAAGAAGCAAAGTATTATCTGTTTGAAGATATGATCTTATATGTACAAAGTCCTGAAGAGTCTACCAAAAAAAAAAAAAACCTGTTGGAACTAATTCAGCAGATTAGCAGGATACAAAATCAACACAAAAAAACCCAGTTGAATTTCTATGCAGTAATAACAAACAGTCTGAAGAGAAAATTAAGAAAAACTAAATCTATTTATAATACCATCAAAGAGAATAAATACCTTAGGTAATCAGTTAGCCAAGGATGTGACTTATACAATGAAAACTACAAAATATTGCCAAAGAAATTAACAAAAGCATAAATAAACAGAAAGCCATCCTATGTTCTTTGATTCGAACACTCAGAATTGTTACGATGTTAATATTTTCAAAGTGATCTACAGATTCAATGCAATACCTACCAAAATTCCAATAATGTATTTTGTAGAAATAGAAAAATCCTTTCTAAAATTCATATGGAGTTTGCCTTGAGTAGGCGAAACAGTCTTGAAAAAGAAGAGCAAATTTGGATGACCAACATTTCTGATTTCAAAACTCACTACAAAGCTATAGTATCAAAAGGTGTGGTATTGGTGTAAAGCAAGACATATAGACCAATGGAATAGAAAAGAAAGCCCAGAAATAAACTCTAACATGCAGTCAAATAATTTTTGATAAGGGAACCAAGACCATTCAATGGGGAAAGGACAGTCCTTTCAACAAATGGTGCTGAGAAAGTTGGATATGTACATGCAAAAGAATGAAGTTGGATTCTTACCTTACATCACATACAAAAATTAAATTGACATGGGTGAAAGACAAATTTTAGAGCTAAAACTATAAAAGTCTTAGAAGAAAACACAGGCAAAAGCTTCACAGTACTGGATTTGGCAATGATTTCTTAGATATGACACCGAAGGCACGAGCAACAAAAGAAAGCATAGACAATTTAGACTTCATGAAAATTAAAAACTTTTGTGCATCAAAAACACAAAACTAACAACAGAGTAAAAGGCCAATTCACAAAGTTGGAGAAAATATTTGAAAAATCATACATCTTTTTCCTTTTTTTTTTTTGAGACAGAGTCTTTCTGTGCCACCCAGGCTGGAGGGCAGTGGCACAATCACAGCTCACTGCAGCCTCAACCTACTAGGCTCAAGTAATCCTCACCTCAGCCTCCAGAGTAGCTGGGATGACAGGCCTGCACCACCACATCTGGTTAATTTTTAAATTCCCAGAGCCCTCAGCTAATTATAGGAACTGCAAGTACTATAGCTAGCAATGGAACTCCCATTTTCTTTTTATGCTACGGAGCTCCTGTGTTACCCAGTAAAAAGGAATGGAACAGGTGTTCCCTGATAGAGGATGCAGTATAAAGACCCTAAGGATTAGACTTGGGTCTGGCCCCCAAAATTGACTGGATCATCAGGTGTGGGATTATGAAGCTGAGGAAGATTATGTTCACCCTTCAATTCATGTGGTCTGCCTTTGGAACGTGGTACTTGACCAAACCTTTTCAGTTAATATCAATTCCTTTTTACTTGGCCCCATTGCATACTAAACCCTGGCCATGCCCCTTACAACTTAGCAATCCGACTCCCAAACTTAGTATGGCTAATAATTTGCAAGAGCAAAAACAGCATTTATTTGGACTGATGCCCATTTTAAACAGAGTGGAATAGGGAACACAGGTTATAGGAGGAGAAAAAAGAGCATGGTCACTGTGAGGGTGTCCAGAGAGATAATGAAGAGAACTAAGAAAATGGAGTGTCATGGTGAAGATGATTTCAGGAAGGATGGGATCTCTTAGAAATATAAGAAAGAGAATGTAGAAAATGCAATGAAGGTGTCACTGGCTACCTTGAAGAGTAGTTTCAATGGACAGGTGAATTTTTTTTTTTGAGACAGAGTTTCGCTCTTCTTACCCAGGCTGGAGTGCAATGGCACCATCTCGGCTCACCGGAACCTCCGCCTCCTGGGTTCAAGCGATTCTCCTGCCTCAGCCTCCTGAGTAGCTGGGAT
Source organism: Callithrix jacchus (assembly GCF_049354715.1). Lineage (NCBI taxonomy): Eukaryota > Metazoa > Chordata > Mammalia > Primates > Cebidae > Callithrix > Callithrix jacchus. Next base: position 30,044,164 of record NC_133520.1, read on the forward strand.
TACAGGCACCGTGCCCAGCTAATTTTTTGTATTTTTAGTAGAGACGGGGTTTCACCATGTTGACCAGGATGGTCTCGATCTCTTGACCTCGTGATCCACCCGCCTCAGCCTCCCAAAGTGCTGGGATTACAGGCGTGAGCCACCGCGCCCGGCTGGACAGGTGAATTTTGAAGCCCGAGTTTGGTAACACAGAATTGTCCGGGTGCTAAAGAAACAAAGACAATGGGCTAAAACTGTTCTTATTAGTCATAGTAGATAGAGGAGGGAGCAGTGTTTGTCATAGAGGTTTTCAGGACAGAACAGACTTATGCAGGTTTGTAAATTAGAGAAAGGAGCCTATAGGTGGAAAAAATATGTTCTTTTTCTGTGATCCTTGATGTGATTCCTTATTTTTGTAGACTCAATTATCACATACTGAGGCTATACTGCCCTCTTGTGGTGCAGACTGCCCAGGAACTTTATTCTAAACTAGGAGTCTACAAACTTGCCAGATGGTAAATATTTTAGATTTTAAGGGTCAGTCTTTGTCACAACTACACCTTGTAGAGTGAAACGAGCCACAGACAGCTCTTTGAGTAAGACGTGGTTGCAGCTGTACTGGAACTCTGGTCTGCCCACTCCTGCAACTGACTCGCCGTTGTTCACTCTCCAGAGGAAATCGTGCCATAGACGCAGCTTTTAACAACATGAAAAAGACATCCCTGGATCCACAAGTTAATTCACTGAATTAGAATTACTCTAACCGGCCAGGTGCTGTGGCTCAGGCCTGTAGTCCCAGCACTTCGGGAGGCCAAGGCGGGCAGATCGCTTGAGCCCATGTTCCAGACTAGCCTGGGTAATATAGAGAGACCCCGTCTCTACAAAAAATACAAAAATTATCCAGGTGCGCATGGTGGTGCGTACTTGTGGTCCCAATTACACAGGGGGCTGAGGCGGGAAGATCTCTAGGGCCCAGGAGGTCGAGGTTGCAGTGAGCCGATATTGTGCCACTGAACTCCAGCCTAGGCAACAGAGCAAGACCCTGTCTCTAATAAAATTACCCTAACTAGCCAGAACCTAACAACCCTGGTGAAGATGTGGGCTGACTTGATCAAAAGTGCAAAGGAGAATAATCTCAAAGTGAAAGGACCATTTTGGATCCCTACCAAGATTCTGAGAATCACTAAGAGGAAAAACTCCTGTGGTGAAGGTTCTAAGACTTAGAAGAATCCAAGATGAATCCGCATGAGAATCCACAAGCGACTCACTGACTGACACAACTTCTGAGACTCTTAAACAGATTACTTTCATCAGTATTGAGGCAGGTGTTGAAGTCACCACTGCACAGGATTAATCAATTTTGTTAAAGTGATTATTAGTTGTTTGAAAAAGAAAAAAAGTAGCCACAGGCAATACGTAAATAGGTATGTGTATTTCAATAAAACTTTATTTGCAGGCCGGGCGCGGTGGCTCAAGCCTGTAATCCCAGCACTTTGGGAGGCTGAGACGGGTGGATCACGAGGTCAAGAGTCGAGACCATCCTGGTCAACAGGGTGAAACCCCGTCTCTACTAAAAATACAAAAAATTAGCTGGGCATGGTGGCGCGTGCCTGTAGTCCCAGCTACTCAGGAGGCTGAGGCGGGAGAATTGCCTGAACCCAGGAGGCGGAGGTTCCGGTGAGCCGAGATCGCGCCATTGCACTCCAGCCTGGGTAACAAGAGCGAAACTCCGTCTCAAAAAAACAAAACAAAACAAAAAACTTTATTTGCAAAAAGTAGGTGGGGGTCAGATTTGGCCTGCAGCCTCTGGTTGGCTGGCCCTTGATCTAAACCTGTGTTCTGAATATTAGGACTGAACATTTAAGTTATTGGGGATTTAATCTTTTTATTTAGAGAATAATTCCTGGCCTCAAAGGATCCTCTCTCTTCAGCCTCCAGAGTAGCTGGAAATGTAGGTGGGGCCACCAGCCTGGCTCTCTGGGGATTGTTTTAAAATAATGTGAGTGCCCAGGCTACACCTGAGACTGATTGAATATGAAACTTTGGGTGTAGAGCCAGGTCACCAGTACTTTATAAAATTCCACCACCAGGGAGGGAGTCCATTGTGCAGTCACGGCTGAGAGGTACTGATTCAAATGAATATGCTTCTAGTTTTAAGTGTAGCCCACATTTACTGAGTGCTTATTACATGCCAGGTGCTGGGCTAAGAGCTTTCTGTGTATTGTATCATCTCATGTAATCCTTAAAACAACTCTATGAATTGGGAATCATTATTATGCTCATCTTATAGATAAGAATACTGAATTTTTGTGAGTAAGTAATTTGCTCAGGCTCATGTACCTATTAACAGGATTACAGTGATTCAAACTCAGAACATCTGCCTCTAGAGCCTGAGCCTCCAATCACTACGCTACTCTGTTACTATTACTTTTAACTGAAAACCACTCAGAACTATGTGAATTGAACTATTTTTATCATATACTATATTTTATTTTTAAAATTTACTTTATAAAATAGAGGTGGGGTGGTCTCACTATGTTGACCTGGCTGGTCTCAAACTCCTGGCCTCAAGCAATCCTCCTGCCTCGGCCTCCCAAAGTGTTGGGATTAGAGGTGTGAGCCATCACACCTGGCCATATACTGTATTGTATTTTATTTTTTGTTTTTGAGACAGAGTCTCATTCTGTCGCCCAGCTGTAGTGCAGTGGTGTGATCTCCCGGGCTCAAGCGATTCTTGTGTTTCAAGCCTCCCAAGTAGCTGGGACTATAGGCGCCTGCTACAACACCTAGCTGATTTTTGAACTTTTAGTAGAGACGGGGTTTCACCATGTTAGCCAGGCTGGTCTCAAACTCCTGACTGCAAGTGATCCACCAGCCTCGGCCTCTCAAAGCCGAGGATTAAATTAAATCCCAGCCTCTCAAAGCGCTGGGATTATGGGTGTGAGTCACTGTGCCTGGCCAATATACTTTATTTTATTTTATTTATCTATTTATCTTTTGGAGATGGAGTCTTGCTCTGTCATTCTGGCTGGAGTGCAGTGGTGCAATCTTGGTTTCCTGCAACCTCCACCTCCCAGGTTCAAGCAATTCTCATGCCTCAGCCTCCCAAGTAGCTATGATTACAGGCACCTGCCATCACGCCTGGCTAACTTTTGTATTTTTAATAGAGATGAGGTTTCGCCATGTTGTCCAGGTTGGTCTTAAACTCCTAACCTCAGGTGATCCACCTGCCTCAGCCTCTCAGAGTGCTGGGATTACAGGCATAAGCCACTGCACCCAGCATCAATATACTATATTTTAAATAAGGCATATAAAGTTAGTCACAGGCAATTTTCCCTAGATTTAATTAATGTGCTTTTTCTAGTGCCACTGCATTCCTATTATGAATGAGATTCTTCTGAGACCTTTTCCAGAGCTTTAGTGCATCACAGAAATTCATTGCTTTTTTTTTTGAGACAGTCTCACTATGTCGGCCAGGCTGGAGTGCAATGATGTGCTCTTGGCTCACCACAACCTCTGCCTCCCGGGTTCCGAGCAATTCTCCAGCCTCAGCCTCCCAGGTAGCTGGGATTACAGATGCGCAGCACCACGCCCGCCTAATTTTTGTATTTTTTAAGCAGAGAGGGAGGTTTCATCATGTTGGTCAGGCTGGTCATGAACACCTGACCTCGTGATCCGCTCGCCTCAGCCACCCAAAGTGCTGGGATTACAGGCGTGAGCCACCACACCCAACTAGAAATTCATTAAGTACACTTTCAGTTTGTTTTCTGTTACAGGTTTTCTCTATCTTAGCCAGTTTGACTCCGCATGTACTTAGACTACCAATGTTAATCAAAGACAAAAGTTCTGTATGACTTTTTCCATCTTAGAGGCAGTATAGGATAGTGGTTTTTATTTTTATTCCTTATTCTTATTTATTTAACAGAGATGGGGGGGGTCTCACTATGGTGACCAGGCTGGTATCGAACTCCTGGCATCGAGTAATCCTCCCATCACCACCTCCCAAAGTTCTGGGAGCCACTGCGCCTGGCCAAGACAGTGTTTTTTCCTGCCTCAGCCTCCCGAGTAGCTGGAACTACAGGCATGGGCCAATATTCCTGGCTAATTTTTTCTGTATTTTCAGTAGAGATGGGATTTCACCATATTGGCCAGGCTGTTCTTGAACTACTGACCTCAAGTGATCCACCTGCCTCAGCCTCCCAAAGTGAAGTCTTTTTTTAATATATGAACTTTGGAGATAGTCTGAATTCTAGCCCTTCCACTTATATGTTCAGTACTAACTAGTCTTTTAGCATTTTTTTTTTTTGAGAGAGAGAGTCTTGCTCTGTTGCCAAGCTGGAGTGCAGTGGTGCGATCTCGGCTCACTGCAACCTCTGCCTCCCAGGTTCAAGCAATTCTCCTGCCTCAGCCTCCCAAGTAGCTGGGACTACAGTTGCGTGCCACCGTGCCCAGCTAATTTTTGTATTTTTAGTAGAGACAGGGTTTCACAGTGTTGATCAGGATGGTCTTGATCTCCTGACCTTGTAATCCGCCTGCCTTGGCCTCCTAAAGCGCTGGGATTACAGGTGTGAGCCACCGAGCCTGGCCATCTTTTACCATTTTAATCAACTGGAATGGGTTGCCTTCCTTCTGACTCTGTGTATTCTCTCTTTATGCAGTAGAAGCAAAAAGGAATTAGTCACCTAAGGTGTTTTCAAATAACCACCACCACCACAGCTTTTTCACCAATATAATAACAACAGTTGAAAGGTTTACTATGTGCTATTTTTAATGTTTTTTATGGGTTAATTCAATTAATTAGTTCAACAACCCAGTGAAGCAGGTGCTTTTTATTATCTGAAATTTACAGGCAAGGAAACTGAGGTTCAGAGAGGTTAAGTAACTTTTCCAAGGTCACACAGATAATAAATGGCAGAGGGAAGTTTTGGATGAAGGCAAGTCTGATTTCATAATCACACTCTTGACTACTTTAAAACTACTACTTTTTTATAATAAACTGCCTTAAGTAGGAAATTCCACTGTCATGTATTTATTCAAATCAGAAGGAATACTTTTCCAATACCTCCAAAGCAAAGATTCCCAGGCTTTAGGATTTCAAAGGCTATTACAATTTAAAAGAAAATTATGATAACCAATATAGATTTGCCACCTTTAAGATTTCATGAGAAAGGACCTTAAAAAGCAAACACCTCCAGTGATCATTTACTATTAGTGCAAAGTAAAGGACAATTTTTTTTTTTCTGAGACAGAGTCTTGCTCTATCACCCAGGCTGGGGTGCGGTGGTATGATCTTGGCTCACTGCGACCTTTGCCTCCCAGGTTTAAGTGATTCTCCTGCCTCAGCCTCCCAAGTAGCGAGGACTACAGGGGTGTGCCACCACGCCCGGCTAATTTTATTTTTTTTCCTAGTAGAGACAGGGTTTCACCATATTGGCCAGGTTGGCCGAAAACTCCTGACCTTGTGATCCACCCACCTTGGCCTCCCAAAGTGTGGGAGTACAGGTGTGAGCCATCGCCCCTGGCCTAAAGGACAATTTAATACCAAAAAAGTAGGGTGGACGTAATCTAGAAAGATAGCATTCGAATGCATAGGTATTCATATATTGTTCTTAAATTTCTCATTTTTCTGAGGAAAATATTTGAGAACATTTTTCTTCCACCTTCTTCCTAATAGCTAGGCTAAGCCATTTGCACTTAAACATAATAACAATTTTAGTAAGTTTTACTTGTCATCCTAGAAAGAAACTGTATCCTCCGATCTGGAGATTAACAGTGCTATTAACTAAAAGTTTTTGCTTTTTAATAAAAGGTGGAATGAAAGATCAGGATAATTTGTTCCAATATAGTGGCTGGAAGACTTCAGAGTCTGAGAGGTTTTGCTTAAAATCTTCTCAGTCTAGAAATTTTGAAAGATGAAATAAACAATTTTGGGAACTAGCATTTATTTCATCCAATGCATTAAAATAGTAATTATACTGCTGAAAAATGAGAGAACATTCCTGTTAAAACCCAAGTTTTTTTAATAGTGACAATGTAATAGGGTTTATGTTTCTTGTACCTTTGATTCCCTCCAGAATTTGAATGCCTGAGTGTTTTCAACAGGATGCCACATGAGTAGAAATCTACATATATGTGGAACTTGTGAATTTTTTTATTGCACCTTTTTTTTCCCCCTTTTTGTGGAGAATGGGGTCTTCTTGTTGCCCAGGCAGGTGTTACACTCCTAAGCTCAAGCTATCCTCCCCTCTCTGCCTCCCTAACTGCTGGGATTACAAGCGTGAGTCACCATACCCAGCCATGAATTTTTTATTATAATGTGAAATGAGAAGCCTCAGCACTTACCATTTTTGAAATGGACTACAAACATGAATAACATATAAATAGAAACCTTATTTGAAACAATTTTCCTTTGTTAACAGTTTATTAGACATTGTTTCATGTTATAACTTTAGATAAATTAAATTTGAATATTACACAATTGTGTCAATTATCTTCAGCTTCAATTATAATTCCTAATAGATTCAAGCCTATTATCACGACCCCTGGTGGTAGTCTGTTACATAAGGTTAGTAAAAGGTCTGGGGTTTTTCTCCTAACAAACTTTGTTCTAGCTGATTAGACTGAAAGTAAGATAGATAACTCTCTGGCAGATCCTGCGGATTGGATGCCTGGGTCCTAAATTTCTCAAGCCAGGAATTATTACGCTTTAGGAGTTGCAAAGAAGTTAGAAGGATAAAGGAGAATAACTTAGGACACCAAATAACTATTCGTCGTGGTGATAATAGCCTAGGGTTCGGCTCCCTTACGGTTCTGTAACTTTGACTCAGTGACTCGCTTCTCTCAGTACAAAGGAAAGACGGTATTCTTTCTTTTTGGGGCAGGGTCTCGCTCTGTCCCTCAGGCTGGAGTGCAGTGGTGCGATCATGGCCCACTGCAGCCTCTACCTCCCGGGCTCAAGCGATTCTCCTCGCCTCGGCGATAGTTTTTTCATAGATGTTTCTAGTGATTTTTTTGGGGGATGGTGATAGACTGGAAACTTTTAAGAACGTCTTTTCCTGTTTTGAGAATTCAAAAATTTATTTATAGCTTTCATAAAATAGAGTGAAGACTCTTACAGACCTATGTTGGACTAGCAGGCGCCCAGTCTCTGTGGCCCGAGATAGAGCACGAAGATGACAGTGTATATGCATTCTGGTGCTGACGTGGACCGGGAGTGTGGGCAGAGGAATTACTATGAAGAATCCAGAAGACCAGGATGTAAACTCGTCATTCTAATCAACACAGGTGTGCTCCGGGTCTGTGAGACGCGAGGTACTACAATACCAGACACCACTCAGTAGAACAGCTCTCTTCACCTGGAACCCGGACCCAGCTTGATTCGCGGTGCCTGATGATGACTTATCTTTGCTCCTGGCGGTGATTGGTTCGCGTAGAGGGGCGTCGGCCGCCAACGCGACTCGAAACCCGGACCTATGCTCTCGCGAGAGTTAGCGGCCTCCGGTGTGGGATGGCCGAGGAGCCGGGCGGAGCTGGCCTGCGGCTCCCGGGGCCGGCTCTCCGGCCGGAGACATGGCCCGGGGGCCCGGCCCGCTAGGCAGGCCTCGCCCCGATACGGCAGCCACGGTCGCCATGCCCAAGAGAGGAAAGCGACTCAAGTTCCGGGCCCACGACGCCTGCTCCGGCCGAGGTGGGCGAGGGGGGCAGGGGCGCTGAAATACTTTGGGGCTGGCAGCTGGGGGGGCGCAGCTGGGAGGGGGCAGCTGAGGCAGGGCTTGCCTGTTCGCAGCGGGAGGACCGCTCGGTCGCGGGGCCTGCCGCGAGGAGGAGGTCTTGGCGGGGAAACGCTGACGGGAGAAGGCCTCTTTTTTGAGGGTTGGTGCTGTGTTGCAGTGACCGTGGCGGATTACGCCAACTCGGATCCGGCGGTCGTGAGGTCAGGACGAGTGAAGAAAGCCGTAGCCAACGCTGTTCAGCAGGAAGGTGAGCTTTGCGCTAGCCTTTTAAGACTTCATGTCGCGATGACAGAACTAGGCATTTTATTTTTTATCTGTTTTTCTTGCAATCCTTTAGTCGTCTTCCTGTAACCGTGTTTACTCTTCTCAATGTTAACTTATGTATTGGGGGTGGGGAAGAATTAGTCAAGAGTAGCAGTTTCTGTAGCAGCAATATTTTCTTACTTTGCATTTAAAAACGTGTTTGCATACTCTAGTTTCCACTGCATTCTTCTTGGATATTAATCCCTTTGCTGTAGTTCATTTATGTTTTACTCTGCAGTGTGCTTCCTTTTTAATAACCTTGGAGTGTTCTTTTCCTTTTCCGGTGTTTCTCTTGCTTCCAGTCTGTTTACTCATGAATCTAAGACTTGTATTTTATGACACCTCTACCTCCAGCTCAGGACCAGGGTTAAACTGGATTCAACTGGTCTCAAACATTTCTCTGTAGAACTTATGGGAATACAAATAATTTTTTATCCTGCAGGGTTTATAGTGGAAAAATTGTGCACTCCTTTTTGCTTCAGGGCTGAAAAAACGAGTCAGTTTCTGCAGCTGTGGAGTCAGTTTGCCCATTGCTTTCCATTTTTTTTTGTATTTAAAATACAAAAATTTTTCTTTTTTTTTGTTGTTGTTGTTGTTGACAGATTCTCACCTTTCTCTCTCAAAACGATGTTTCCCGCCCCCCCTTTCCTGAATGGATGCTGATACCTTGGCTAAGTTTTTGTATTTCTGGGCGGAACTGTGTGCCATTTCATTCTCTTATTTTCTTCTAGTAAAATCTCTTTGTGGCTTGGAAGCCTCTCAGGTTCCTGCAGAGGAAGCTCTTTCTGGGGCTGGTGAGCCCTGTGACATCATCGACAGCAGTGATGAGATGGATGCCCAGGAGGAAAGCATCCATGAGAGAACTGTTTCCAGAAAAAAGAAAAGCAAGAGGCACAAAGGTATGGAGCTTGCTCTCTTTTGGTTTATTAGACCTGCCTGTGGTGACAAATTGAAGCTGTTACTTTCCCAGTAGCACAGGGGAAGATATAAGAGGTGATACCAGGGGAGTTTGAAGAAAACTTGCCTCTCCACAAGAACACTGGTAGTGGGACAGAATTTAATACACCTGGGTTTTTTGCTTTTGTCTGAATTCGAGAGGGAAAGAGATTAGTATGTGTTAGTAGAGTTCCAGAGTTGTGCACTGGACTATAGTAGCCCTTCATTGAGAACATGTTATCAGGTAAAAACCCATATGGCAATGTGAAAACAAAAGGCCTTTGCGTTTCTGGATTTCTGAATGTGTAAGGAAACAGATGTAACCAAAAAATGTTTTCCCAAATATGTGGATTTTTTGTTACAAGTTTTGTTACTCACAGAGTTAGACATTTTCATGGGCTTTTAAGTGCTCTATAATTATTAATGTCTGCTTTGTGTCTAGTAAGTACTGTGGGAAATAGAAAAGTAGGTGATATTTTTTTACATCCTAATAGCAATGAAACTTACACAAATGAAACAAAGAATAATAAACTGATGGTATATAATGTGCCAAACCATCATTCAGATTCTGGGGTTTCCTTCAGACTTAATAAGTCAGAATCTTGAATCTCTTGGAGTAGAACTCAGAATTCTTTTTTTTTTGAGACAGGCTGCTGGAGTATAGTGGCAAGATCATAGCAGACTGCAGCCTTGACTTCCTGGGCTTAAGTGATTCTCCCATCTTAGCCTTTTGAGTAGTTGGGACTACAGGTGCTGTGCCATCATGCCCACTAATTTTTTCTATTTTTTTGTAGAGACATGGGGTCTCACTATGTTGCCTAGGCTGGGTTTGAGCTCCTGGGCTCAAGCAATCTACCAGCCTTGGCTCTCAAAATGTTGGGATTATAGGTATAAGCCACCATGCTTAGGCCAGAATTTGTAAAGCTAAAGTGGTTCAGATGATCAGCTACATTTAGGTGAAGGCTGATAAATAATAAATGTATATATTTTTGGTCTCCGATTACCAGAACTTTCACCTGAGAATCAGATCATAAATATTTATATTCATCAAAGTATATTCAAATAATAATGAATTAATGGATGATTGCTTTGGAATTATTCCAGTTATTGTTAGTCATAGCCCTCTCTTTCAGGATACAAAAGTTAATAGAGGTTGAGCATTCCAAATCTGAAAAGCTCCCAAATCTGAAATTTTGGGAGCACTGACATGAAGCTGAAACGGAATGCTTATTGTAGCACTTTGGATTTCTGATTTTTGATTAGGGCTGCTCGACCAATAAGTACAGTGAAGGTATTCCAAAATGTGGAAAAAGCCAAAAAGCCAAAATCTGAAACGCTTTTGGTCCTAAGAGCATTTCTCATAAAGGGTACTCAAGCGGTATTGACATTCTTCATACTTGTTCTTAATTTTTCACTTAAAATCCTTACTTATCACCATTCTGTTAGGGATTTATCTGGTTTTTTTGGACATGTTCCACAGAATGGCTTAGACTCAAAAAAAATCGAGATAAAATTTATTCTTTTAAAGTGTACAATTTGGTGGTTTTAGCATATTCACGGAGTTGTGCAGCCATCAACATGGTCTAAGTTTAGAACATTTTCATTACTCTAAAAAGAAACCCCGTACTTATTAGCATCCCTTCTCATTCCAAACCCTCCTCCAGCCCTTGGAAACCAACTAATCTTTGTGTCTCTACAGCTTTACCTATTCTGACATTTCATGTAAATGAAATCATACAATATGTAGCCTTTTGCATCTAGCTTATTTGGCTTAGCATAATGTTTTCAAGGTTCATCCATACTGTGTATGTATCAGTATCTCATTCTTTTTTATTGCTTTTTATTTGGCTGCTATGAACATCCATGGACAAGTTTTTATGTGGACACAGGTTTTTTTTGGTTAGATAGGATTGAAATTGCTGGATTATATGGAAACTCTATGTTTAATTTTTTGAGGAATTGCCAAACTGTTTTTCAAAGTGGGTGCACCGTTTTATATTTCTACCAGCAGTGTATAAGAATTCTAGTTTCTCTATACCAACACTTGTTATTGTCTGACTTTTTAAATTATAATGGATGTGGATTTGTATCTATCTCATTGTGGTTTTGATTTGCATTTCCCTAATGGCTAATGATTTTTGCCCATTTTTAGATTGGGTTATCTTTTTATTATTGAATTGTAAGACTTCTTTATTCAGGTTACCAGTCACCAGATATATGATTTGTGGCTTACCGGCTTTTAACCATAATTCATGTTTTACTTCCTTATTCCACTTTACCTCCATTAGGTTTCTCCATTCCAGTCAGACTGATCTTTTTTTTTTCTTTAAATTTCTTTTTATTTTATTGTTTTAGCAAGTACAGTGTATTTTTCTTCTTCTTTTTTTTAAAGCTTCTTTTTAATGAAAAATGTAGAAGAAGAGAGAATAGTATAACTCCATATAACTGTTACTCAGCTTCAACGGTAATCAACTTATGGCCATGAAAAAGTTTTTTCTCTTTCTTTTTTTAATTTCCATTTTGTTTTTATACACTACCAACCCATGGCCATTTTTACTTGAGCCATTACTCCGCCACCCTATCACTCACACACACGGTTATTTTGAAACAATTTCCATACCATCATCATCTCTATAAATATTTTAGTAGTAATCTCTTTTAAAATTTCATTATCACATCTAAAAGACTTAACAGTAACTTCTCAATGTCATTACCATCTTGTTAGACTTTTCTGTTTACTGTTCTCACATGTTTTGCTTTCTAAGTCCGTTGGTTTCATGTTAGCACTTTATTTACGTGACATGCTTTTCCTCTTAACCTATGCCTATCAAAATTCTTCATGTACTTCATGACTTAACTCTGTGAAGCTTTCCTTTATTGATTCTATTTCCTTCATTTTGAAAGCTCTTAATAATTATGTATAAAACACAATTCTTCATTATTTACTAAATTTTGTCCCTGAAGGCAGAAAATTTTTAATAGCATTCTGCTTTGTAAAAATCCTTATGGGTCTCACTAGAGGAAATTTTTGTTTGTTTGTTTGTTTGTTTGTTTTTTTCCAGACAGGGACTCACTCTGTTGCCCAGGTTGGAGTGCTATGGTGTAGTCTTGGCTCTCTGCAGCCTCGAAATCTTGGCTTGATAAATCCTTGCACCTCAGCCTCCTGAGTCGCCGAGACTACAGGCATGCACCATCATGGCCCCCTAATTTTTAAATTTTTTGTAGAGACTGTGTTGCTCAAGCTCTCAAATTCCTGGGCTCAAGCCATCCTCCCACCTTGGCTTCCCAAAGTGTTGGAATTACAAGCATGAGCCATTTTACTCAGCCACAATCGATGAAATGTTAATAGTTGTTTGACTTCTCTTTCAAAGAGAGAAGAGGTTATGTGGGAGAAAGTGGGGCCTAGACATGGTAGACTGAGTCTTGCATGTTACTGGAGATTGTAAGAGGGATAGGAATCGAAAAGATGATGTTGTTTTAGACATATTGGGTCTCTGTTGTGACAAGCCTAACCAAATAACCTAATCTAATCACAGAGCTGTGGGAAGCAGCTAGAAAAGGAGGGGCAGCTTTGGGGAGGTTGTTAGGGACTTTTTCCTCAGGAAGGAAGAAGGCTGGTTTTAGAATAGTTCTATGACAGTTTGAAATAAGGGTTAGGGTCAGGATTAGCCCAGATTCAGATATCTTTACAGAGCATGTGTATTACCTGAACCTGAGAAGTATAGTGGACATCAAGGTTAACAGAATTAACACTAATGAGTTCGGAAGAAGGAAGAGAAAGGGATACATTGTTAAGGAGTGACTCATTGTCTCTGGATCATAGGTCAGACTGGCAATGAAACAAGGAGAAACTAGAAGGAAAAAAACGTGTGCAGGTAGTTGTGAGTAATGAGAATGTACTCTAACTTACCTGGTTTTTTAAATTTAGTTTATACTTTAAGGTTTCCTTACATCATCTTAAAGTCAATTTTGTTTTTTTACCTGACTGAAAATGTTTAGTGCATGGAGACTTAAAGAGAAACCGAGAGCAGGGCTTAATAGCATAAAGCTGAAATTTGACTGGGTGCGGTGGTCACGCCTGTAATCCCAGCACTTTGGGAGGCCGAGACAGGCGGATCATGAGGTCAAGAGATTGAAACCATCCTGGCCAACATGGTGAAACCCCTGTCTCCACTAAAAATACAAAAATTAGCTGGGTGTGGTGGTGTATGCCTGTAGTCCCAGCTACTCAGGAGGCTGAGGCAGGAGAAGCACTTGAGCCTGGGAGGTGGAGGTTGCATTGAGCCAAGATGGTGCCACTATGCTTCAGCCTGGTGACAGAGTGAGACTCCATCTCAAAAAAGAAGCTGAAATTTGGAGTCAGAAAATCTTGGTTCTGTTTCCCTTGACTGAGTGGCAAGGTTTTGTTTTCTTATTCCATTGAAGAATTATTAGAGTTGAATGATACAATGTGTGCGAAGGCACTTTTGAAACTTCAAAATGATGGCCAGGCGCAGTGGCTCACACCAGTAATCCTAGCACTTTGGGAGGCCAAGGCAGGTGGATCACTTGAGGCCAGGAGTTCAAGACCAGCCTGGCCAACGTTGTGAAACTCCATCTCTACTAAAAATACAAAAATTGCTCAAAGCAACACAGCCAGTTACCAGTAAAAAATAGAAAAACAAAAACAAAACAAAACAAAAAACAACAAAAATTAGCTGGGTGCAGTGGAATGTGCCTGTAGTTCTAGCTACTAGGGTGGCTGCAGGATGAGACTTGCTTGAACTCGGGAGGCAGAGGTCGTACTGAGCCAAGATTGTACCACTGCATTCCAGCCTGGGCAACAGAGGAGACTCTGTCTCAAAAAAAAAACAATAAATAAAAAGTAAAATTTCAAAATGGTATGTCAGTAGTTGTTAAATAAAGGCGTTAAGAATAAAACCTATTTTCTTGGGCAACAGGAGTTAAAAGTTTCTAGTACCTAGGATGAACAGGAAGTGATAGGTTTGTGGGATTTCTGTGGATGTATTTAAAACCATTTCTTAACTGCAATCCTTGGGAGAAATGAAATGATCGAGTATCTTTAGATATGTGTGTAGAAGATCAAAGATTATTCCTTTTTCTGTTTCAGAAGAACTGGACGGGGCTGGAGGAGAAGAGTATCCCATGGATATTTGGCTATTGCTGGCCTCGTATATCCGTCCTGAGGACATTGTGAATTTTTCCCTGATTTGTAAGAATGCCTGGACTGTCACTTGCACTGCTGCGTTTTGGACCAGGTTGTACCGAAGGTGCGACCACAGAGAGCTCACTGTCTTATCTGTGTAGCTGATTTCATTGCTGTTTGTGATTTGGAGCTACTCACTGGATGGTGACCTCTTTTCACTTTCTCTACTCCATGTCTGGGCATGACCCAGCTTTGGACTTCTTGAGCCCCTGTCTGATTTAAATTTGATATTATTAATTGTCCAGGTAATTGTTTTCCATGTGGTTGCCTCCTTTCCCACTCCAGTATCCACTTTTAGCAAAATGTCTCGCTTCAAATCCCAGAGAGAACTCTCTGAATTTTTGTCAGAGGCTTATTTTAGCTAGAATATTCAGAGCTACAGATGCCTATCTGCTCATCTTTTTAGCTGGACTGGTGTTGCTTAGAGTTGCTAGTCATTTTTAAGAATTACACAGTTTTTGTACTTATGTCTCCTATGTATAGTTGTAGTGGTGAGGAGTAAGTAAATTGTGTGATTAGTAAAAGGGCTAGTTTTTGATTCTAGGTGTGGAAGTGTAGGGATGATTGTAAACTGTCAGGCTGTGGTGAGAAGGACTGTTGAAGTAGAAAGGAGTAGAGAACTCATTGTGAGATCTAATAGGAGAGCCTGGCAGTTCTTCATTACAGGTTTCTCCAGTATAGGTTCTTTTTGAGCAATTCAGAATTTGCTCTTTTGTTCAGTGAAAAAGGGAGGACTTTAGCTTTAAAAATGGATGGAGGTGGCTGGACGTGGTGGCTCTTGCCTGTAATCCCAGCACTTTGGGAGGCCGAGGCAGTAGATCACCTGAGGTCGGGAGTTTGAAACCAGCCTGACCAGCATGGAGAAACCCTGTCTCTATTAAAAATACAAAATTAGCTGGGCGTGGTGGTACATGCCTGTAATCCCAGCTTCTTGGGAGGCTGAAGCAGGATAATCACTTGAACCCTTAAGGCAGAGGCTGTGGTGAGCCAAGATCACACCATTTTACTCCAGCCTGGGCAAGAAGAGTGAAATTCCATTTCAAAAAAGAAAAAAAAAAAGATGGAGAACTGCAGGATTACAAGGCAAAGACGTACAAGTTGCTGAAAGTTGCCAAGTGGTCAAGTAGCACTGGGGACAAGCTACCTGCTGGCCAGTGGAATAGTGTAGTAAAGTTCATACAGAGACCAGGAGTCTTAGGAGACTGACCTAGAGCAGGAGAGACAGGTCACATATTGGTAGGAGTAATGTGTCATGTTTCAGGCACTACACGCTGGATGCTTCCCTGCCTTTGCGCCTGCGACCAGAGTCAATGGAGAAGCTGCGCTGCCTCCGGGCTTGTGTGATCCGATCTCTGTACCATATGTATGAGCCATTTGCTGCTCGAATCTCCAAGAATCCAGCCATTCCAGAAAGCACCCCCAGCACACTGAAGAATTCCAAAGTGAGTGAGAATTTGTGTTGGAGTTTGACTAATGGACTCTTGTATGGTAGTCTTGTTATCCTGGCTTGTCTCCAGCTTCCTTGATGGGGAGGGCTGCAGGTCCCAGGCTGCTACGGGACTAATGTAAAATTTTCGGGGCTTAGAGATTTTACCTTTCTAAGACATTTCTGCTGTGCTGGGCTGCCTTATCTTATACTTACCTTAAAGCTTTCTTGTGCTTTTAGTGTATTCCTTATTCTTTTTATTTTAATTTAGCTTTATACATTGGATCACTTTTGATACAATGGTTTTGATGGTTTGGGCTAGGAAGAACACAACTCAAATGGTAGATATATGCTGTAATTTTTAAGAGGTGTTTTAAATCACGGTACAGATACAACATGAGCAGTTCACTGTTTTTCTCTTTCTAATGCAACCTTTACATCAGGGTTTACCCTTTATTGTTGATCGCCTTAAAAGATTGTGGTGTAGACTTGACTTCTGTAGCATTTGGAAGTACCCTGTACCAGGATATTGCCAGGCTCTGGTAGGTCATCTCACAGACTATTAGGTACCCTGATTCATAAACCTTAGTTCTCTCAAGTTCTGTCTGTGTTCTAGGCTCTTTTTATCTCGGGATTTCCTTGATGTTTTATATTCATACATTTATATTCAAGTTTTTGTCATTCTTCCGATTTGTAAATAGGTCTACTAGCCTTTGGTCCATTCTCTCTTTTTCTCCTCCCTGATGAAATTGCTAAATCACCTTTGTCAAATGAGGTTACTCTGTTCCTACCCCAAATTTGATGTTCCATATCATTTCCCATTCTCTCGTTGTTTGTTTTTATGGTATTGGACATTATATAATGATTCTTTACCCCAGTTTAGCTCTAGGGTGATCATATTTTACCTGATACATATTAATTAAAAGGGTACTATTGATTTCAAGATTATCAAGGTTCCTCCCCAGCTTTGTAAATTGAGGTAGTCAGGGCCATTGGCCAAACTCAATTTAATAATCATGCTAACTGGTGGATTTAGAGAAGGAGTAGATTGCTGGGAGAGTAGGATTTCACCTAGCAGCTGCTTCTCCTTGTAATATGAGTTGGACAGTGTATCTTCTCACACTTACAAGTGTCCCTTCCCCCCGAAACATTTGATAGTATCAGATTAACTGTGGTGAGCGTGGGGATCATCCCAAAGTTAGCCATGCCAGGAGTGAATCAATTGCTGGGAGCAGAGCAGCATTGGGCAAACTCCTCATGCTTGACACATCTTAGCGGCTCCAGTGCACAATGCAAGTGCTACTGCCTAAATTCCAAAATGCCCTTATCTTCATATTCTTATCACTGTATGTTACTTTTTTTAAAGTGGACTGTAAAAACCCAAAGTAGAATGAAAATGAAGGTCTTTTTATTTTTTTAATTTTTTATTTTTCTAAGATGGGGTTTCACCATGATGGCCAGGCTGGTCTTGAACTCCTGACCTCAGGTGATCCACCCACCTCAGCCTCCCAAAGTGCTAGGATTACAGGCGTGAGCCACCGCGCCCGGCCGAAAACGAAGGTCTTAATCCAGATAGTAAGCCCAGGCCATCTGGCTGCTGCTTTTATGCCTTGTTAGAGAATTTCTGAAGAGGGTGTGGGGCCTGCAGTGGCAGGTGTCCCATGCATGGCCTTGCCACTTGTATATCCATGATTGCGTGGCATTCAGGGAGTTGCCAGCATGCCTAAAGGAAGTTGTCCCATGTTCCTGGACTCCAGCTTTTCGTATTTGATTCTCCCTCTCTCTCTTTTCAGTAGCATAGCTTGTGTGGGACACTGGAGCCGTTGTGATGGCAGCAGAAGTGTTTTCCCCTTAAAGCCAAGCCCATTAATTTTGATGGAACAGCAGGACGTACAGGGCATGTCTGAAGGGCAGGACAGCTGGCACGGCGGACGACCCACCCCTTATCCCCTGGGAGGTACTTCACTTCTTGTGCTTAACCCTAGCTGTAGCCTGACTTTCACTGAGGGGCTTATTTCTAGACAGAATTCAGCCTAGCTCTGTAGTTTCCTGACTGGCTGTCTGCTCCCAGAAGGTCCTGAGCAGTTTGCTTCTATTACAGGGCCAGCACTCTGCCTACCTTATGGCCTTGTATCATCTTGCCTGGTGGCTGCTGGCTTCCCTTATATTTTAATGTAGAGGATTAGCCTGCTGAATCAGAGGATGCCCCGGTCTCTAGATAACATGTTTCTGTCTTTGAAGATGAGAACAGTAGGGGTTGATGTCAGTAGTCTCTGAGGTTGACTTATATTGGTCCCTCTTCTCCTTATTGAATAGGCTTGGGGTTGTCTATTTTTATGTTGCACCAGTGTCAACTTGGGGGTCTATTTGTGCCAAAGTAAAATCTCAATATTGGGACTGTGGCTGGCTTTAGAGCTGTCAAACAGAAAGGTTTTTGCTGATTATTTTTGTTATAGTGTATTTTGATTTTTTTTTTTTTCTTTTTCTTGGTTTATTTTATTTTTACTTTCTTACAGTGCTTACTTTTCTGGTGCAGAAAGATTGTTGGGAACAGACAGGAACCAATGTGGGAATTCAACTTCAAGTTCAAAAAACAGGTTTGTGGTCTTCTCTTTGTTTTCCAGATAATACCTTGTTCTAAGAGATTTCCATAGGTGTCTTTCTGAGTCTGTTTGTGCACAATAACAGTACCACAGACTCTTGGTAACTTAAAAAGAACAGAAATTTATTTCCTCACAGTTCTGGAGGCTGGGAAGTCCAAGATCAGGGTGCCTGCAGGTTTGGTGTTTGGTGAGGGCCTGTCCTCTCTGCTTCCAAGATGGTGTCTGATTGCATTCTTCAGAGGGGAGGAACACTTTGTCCTCACATGGTGGAAGCCCCAAAAGGGGCTCAACCTACTGTGAAGACTCTTTTATAAAAGCCTTAATTCCATTCATGAGGGAGGGCTCTCCCAGTAGGTCACCTCCTAAAGGCCCTACCTCTTAATACTATTGTGTCAGAGATTAAGTGTCAACGTGAATTTTGGAGGAGACACAAACATTCAAGTCATAACACTAGGCATGAAATTGCCTTACTAAAAGCAAACCAAATACAGCCTTAAAATCCAAAATCTGAAATGCTTCATAATCTGAAACTTTCTTGAGTGCCAACATGATGCTTAAAGGAAATGCCTATTGGAGCATTTTGGATTTTGGATTTGTGGATTTCAGATGCTCAACTGGTATGAATATTCCAAAATCTGAAAAAATCAGGAACACTTCTGGCCCCAGGCATTTCGGATGAGGGATACCCAACCCAAAATGCCATGAAAACAAAAGGTAGGAGGTACTGTTCTGTATTGAAAGACAAGGATAGCAACCTACTGTAAAGAGTAAATCTTGAGTGGATCCTTGATAAGGGAACAAAGCTATAAAAGACATTTTGGGGGCAGTTTTGGAAATCCGAATGTGCTATGGATAGTGTGAAATTATTAATTTTCTTATGGGTGATGATGATAATGTGGTTGTTTGTAAGTGTATTCATGCTGAATTACTCAAGGCTGAAGTGTAAATGTTACTTTCAAATGGCTTTGTACTCCCTTTCCCCCAAAGTGTGTGATTTTTATATACGTATGTGTATACATATATAAAATATGTGTATACATGTATTTTACAAAATATAGACACATATACACACATGTAATTTTATAAGATATTCTCAGCTTCATATATTTAACTATGCTAAAGAAAGCCTCACTAATGGATGAATAAATCAAGGTACTTGTGCAAAGAATACCATCAAAGCTCATTTAAAAAAAATTGGAGGTTGGAGCTGTAAGAGACAGCTTAAAGGGATTTTGATGAGATACTGTTGAGGAAGTCAAGCAAGATGCATGAAACAGTCTGATCCCATCTTTTGTCAAAACACAAAATCTCTAAATATGTGTGTGTAGGTAGGTCTGTATGAGTATGGAATACATGGAGTATATAACCAGGTCATTAGTGTAGCTTAACCTGGAGGGAGGGAGAGGTGTCTACAATAAAAACTTCATGTATGATATAATATCAGTTATACAAAATTATTTAAGAGAGAGAGTATATCCATATTGACAGACATATTAAGAGAACAGTTCCCAAAAGATTAATTGCAGTTACAGGATAGTAGCAGTCTTAAGTTACCTTTACTTTGTCAATATATTTATGTATTATTTAAACTTATTTACCATTAAAAAAAGTTACTTTCATTGTGGAACGGGAACCTCATGTATTTCTGAATGGAAGCCTTAAATACAGAAAAGGCGAATGACATGAACTCTCCAGTTGCCAAGCCAATGAAAATGTTTTAAAACCTGGAAGAAATATGCCAGAGGCACATACATTGTTTACTACTCTAATTACTGGCCAAGCCTTGAACAGTGACAGTGTCACTCAACGGACCCCTGTATTATTAGGTGGAATTATAGTCACCCTAAATTCTTATGTGGAATTATAAGCAAATATGGCAGTAGGTTTATGGATTTTTCTCTCTGTCATTATATATCTAAAACCCATAAACCCATTACTAAGTAGAGGAGACAGTTAAAACACATAGGATAGGGGAGGGATTGATAGAGAAGTGTTTTCACCTGTTTCGTCTACTTAGTATTTCACTGATGAGACACATTATAAATACTATTATTTATTCCTCACGTGACGGCAGGTGGGTTACAGGTAAGTTTGTAATTAAAGTAAACCTTATTTTCCTATTGATTTATTTCAAAAAGATGGTTCGGGGAAGAATTTTAGTTCTGATATTTTGCATTTACTAAGATCTGCACAGTCTGTGGTATCCATTAGATGCTGGTAGAAAGTCCACCATACACCTTTCTGAGAAGGGATTGAGAGTGAGTCTTCAGTGTTGAAATGTGACTAGAAGCAGAAACCAGGATTACTGGAGGAAAGTGAATGGTGAGGCTTCCGTTAGTTCCGAGACTTGTGATTCCTTTGTTTTATGGTGTCTGGAAATAGGTGGCCTAATCTGCTTCCATCCCTTTTGTGCAGAAGATGTTCTTTGGAGTCTGACAAGTTACAAGGAATTTGCAATCTTGCAAACATTGTAGAACCTCTGGTAGAGGCTGTAAGTTTCCATTTCTTGTCAAATGGCCAGGAATACCATCTAAACGAAGCATAAACCCATTGACACATTTGCTCATCCAAATGTATTTCCCCTTCTTTCAAAGGGCAGATTTTCTTTGACCTTGATATAGAATCATATATATAAAGAGAGGAGACGACAGTAAAATGTATCTTACTAGCTTTTATTGAGCCATAGGATTTTCTTTGGTGGACTCTTAGAGCCATATACATTTCTTCTAAGCCATTGGATTAATTCTCAGTTCTCTTCAGTCCCCTAGGTTAAAGAGCAAGTGTACAGGAGGATTGCAGCCTCCCGTTCAGTATGAAGATGTTCATACCAACCCAGACCAGGACTGCTGCCTACTGCAGGTCACCACCCTCAATTTCATCTTTATTCCGATTGTCATGGGAATGATATTTACTCTGGTAAGTGGGGACTCAGGATGTCATTCTCAGCTCCTTTTTTTTTTTTTGTCATTCTGAAAGGAGATGAACTACAGCTCTTTTTTTTTCTTTATTTTTTTAAGAGACACGGTCTCTGTCACTCAGGTTGAAGTGCAGTTACAGAATCATAGCTCACTGCAACCTCAAACTCTTGGGCTCAAGCTATCCTCTTGCCTCAGCCTCCCAAGTAGTTAGGACTTCAGGTGCACGCCACCACCCCTGGCTAATTTTTGTTTTTTGTAGCAGTGGGTGTCTCACAGTGTTGCTGAGGCTAGTCTCAAACTCCTAGCCTCAAGCAGTTCTTCTGTATCTGCCTCGCAAGTGTTCAGATTATAGGCATGAACCACTGCCTTCAGCTCTTAGAGACTTTTGCTACATCTGAGGTTTGAGAGGTATTTGTAAATTTAACTGTGAAGGAAGATATCTTCTTTTTTAAAAAAAAGTTTGAAATCAGTCCTGTATATTAGGAACAGACAGATTTGTGGAGACATTAATTATATCTGAGAATATTTTACCTTTTTTCTTTCTTTGTAGGAAAGGGAATGTTTTTGTATTTTCATGTGTAGCGATCATTAATGATTGAGAAACTATAGGAATAATGATGAGATACGTACATGAGCACTGTATGTCAGGATCTTGAGGCATGCGTATGGGGTTACAAATGGCTATTAAAATATAGGGTGATCAGGTCAGCTCTGTCCTTTGTGTCATATTGTCACTGTTCAAGGCTTGGCCAGTCATTTAGACTAGTAAACAATGTATGTGACTCTGGCATATTTTTCCCAGGTTTTAAAAATGTTTCACTGGCTTGGCAACTGGAGAGTTCATGTAATTTGTCTTCTCCATATCTTAGGCTTCCGTTCAGAAATACATGATGTTCCCCTTCCACAATGAAAGTAGCTTTTTTTAATGGCAAATGACTTTAAATAATACCTAAATTTACTGAAAAAGTAAAGGTGATTTAGACTTCCATTGTCCTGTAACTGCAATTAATCTTTTGGAAACTGTTCTCTTAATATGTCTGTTAATATGTGTATACTGTCTCGCTCTTAAATAATTCTGTGTAATTGAGATTGTGTCATACATGCAGTTTTTTTTTTTTTTTTTTTTTTGAGACAGAGTCTCATTCTGTTGCCCAGGCTGGAGTGCTGTGCCGTGCTGTGCTATCTTGCCTCACTACAATCTCCATCTCCTGGTTTCAAGGGATTCTCTTGCCTCCACCTCCCAAGTAGTTGGGATTATAGGTGCCCACCACCACAACCAGCTAATTTTTAAATTTTTAGTAGAGATAGTGTTTGGGCAGGCTGATCTTGAACTCCTGACTTCAGGTGATCCGCCAGCCTCAGCCTCCCAAAGTGTTCATTAGTGAGGCCTTTAGCCTAGTTTAAACATGTGAAGCTGAGAAGGCCTTATAAAATTGTCCTTAAATTTTTATATCTTTACAAAGGTTGACTGGGTGTGGTTGCTCCCAGTGTAATCCCAGCACTTGGGAGGCCGAGGTGGGGTCGTTTGAGGTCAGGAGTTTGAGACTAGCCTGGCCAACATGGCGAAACTCTGTCTCTACTATAAATACAAAAATTAGCCAGTTGTGGTGGTGCACACCTAAATTCCTAGCTACTTGAGAGGCTGAGGCATGAGAATCGTTTGATCCTGGGAGGCAGAGGTTGCAGTGAGCTGAGATCCCATCACTGCACTACAGCCTGGGCAACAGAGTGAGACTTCCTCTCTTTCAAAAAAAAAAGTGTTGGTGTTATAATTTAGAGATTAATCTTGTGGCCTAGCCAGGGTAAATTAGTTTGGATTATTTCATTTCAGAGTGAGCTGTTGGGAACCAAGGTTGTGTAAGTTGGATACTGAATTTGCTTTTCCATTTCAGTTTACTATCAATGTGAGCACGGACATGCGGCACCATCGAGTGAGACTGGTGTTCCAAGATTCCCCTGTCCATGGTGGTCGGAAGCTGCGCAGTGAACAGGGTGTACAAGTCATCTTGGACCCAGTGCACAGTGTTCGGCTCTTTGACTGGTGGCATCCTCAGTACCCATTCTCCCTGAGAGCATAGTTACTGCTTCCCATCCCTTGGAAGCAGCCCCGAGTCTAGTCCATTAGTAATCAGATTCGGGTTTCGAAGGGGCAGCTGGAATGTATATCTGGTTAGTAATGCACATGCTCTTCAGGTTTTAGGGCTCCTGTTAGGGGAGGGAGAAATGTTGAATCAAGAGGAAAAATAACAACTATAATTTATGAACATATTCTAATGTAAAAATTTGCATTTAAAAGGAGTGGCCCTGTTTTCTGTGTTAAAACCCCATTTGGTGCTATTGAGTTTGTTCTTTATTCTTTTATCCCAGTGAAAATTGTTGATCTTGCTCTAGGGAAAAATTAAACTGAATCTCCAAACAAGCAAGTTTCAGCATTCCCTTACGATCAGAGGAACTTTAGAGGCCTGAAATTGTTGCTTCCAGTTTAGCTCCCCCTCAAATTCAAGTGAATATTTTCTCCCTTTACCCTTCTCCAGAAATAAAGCAGGTGACAGGGTTTTCAGAATCTTACCAGATTGACTTGTGTATCTTTTTTAAAAAATAATTTGTAATATTTATTGCATACATTTTCTTTTGCCAGTTTGGATTTTAGGTATTTTTTTTGCATGAGGCTGATAGTGGTGATGATGACTTTATTACCCTTGGTACTATACTAGGAACTTTACATAGTATCTCTACTTCTCACAGTCTTGCAAGGTAGGTGATAATATTCCCATTTTATGGTTGAGAAAACAGAATCAGTGACTGTACCTGTAGCACCAGGAAATGCAGAGCTAGGATTCTGACCCAGGTCTTTTGTTATACCATAATTTAAAAAGATGCGTCTCATTTTTCTTGTGGTAGATGGTGGTAAAAGGGAGTAGGCAGAGTGTACATAGATAAAAAAGTAAAAGGGTAAGTAAAAAGTTGATTGTGGTATACCTTATTCTAATCAGCTTAAAAAGTATAGAAGATGATGAAATGATCTTTTAAATATGTATTTCTGAGTAAAATGTAAAACAAACCAAGAATGTTATTTCAGGAAGGATGGTGACACTTGCACTGAACTGTTAGAAAGGCATTTATTATGCTAAAAAATCATTAACAAAATGCATTGCATGTTGAAACCAGCCTCTCGAACCATAAGCACTTAGCGACTTTGCTCTGCCCTGTATTGTGCTGCTTCTGCTGCCATCCTGTGTGCCTACAGAAGCCTGGCCTTCCGTCCATGCAGAAATGCTTATGCCTTCCTGTTGTTCAGATGACTCCTGTCGTTCAGGTGTACTCTGAGAAGAGGATCACAAATGTCTTTTTGTTTTGCTAGGAAGAAAACCTTGCTTCTTTTCTCTCCTCCCACCCTCTGCTATACAAAATTAATCAGTAAACTGGGTATTACCTGGATATTGCCAGGAGGTGGGCATTAAGACAGTATTCTTTAAAAATGAAAATCTTTTGGAGGAAAATCTTGTGAGGCAAACTGCTAAATTGTGTGTGTGTGTGTGTGTGTGTGTGTCTTGTGAGGCAAACTGCTAAACTGTGTGTGTGTGTGTGTGTGTGTGTGTGTGTGTGTGTGTGTGTTTCCTTACCATCTTCCCCAGGAATATTCTTAGAAAGCATCTGCTTAATTTTGCTGCTAATAGTTAACCTTATCCCACATTGAGGGTGGTATTAAAACTGTTCACACAGAGAGAGAGCCTGGGTCAGCCAAAAACAGAACTTGGGCATTTAAGTGATAACAGACAGAAAACCTAAGGACAATGAGCACTTTGCAGATCTCTACAATCAAAAGTTGCCTCTTTGAGGCAGGAGGAGAGGAGCACAATCCCTGCCTGGTTGCCTGAACTAAAGATGCCGTGGAGCAGGAGCGTCTTGGTGCATTGTTGTCCCCGCTTAGGAGTACCTTTAAAAAGGGGGTGAAATAAATTTGGCTTAATAATTGTATTCTGACTCAGCTCTGAGTTTTTTGTGTCAAATTCCATAGTATGGTGACACAGTACTAGATGCTGCCTCAACTCTTAGCACAATATTGACAAACACTTGGTAAAATGTGTTATCAGTAGTTATCCTGACTTCAGCCTTCCTCTGCATTGGCTGAGTTGCCTTTTCTAGCATGATGCATGCTTTATTAGTGACAGGATGTGAAGTGTCTCAGGGATTTCCTTTTGGTGAGGATCCTAGACCACCTGAAGAAGAGTTGGAACTTTCTGGACTACAGGTTAAAAACAGCTTTAAGTTATAAAGCTTTATAACTTAAAATTATATATATATAATATATATATTTATAACTTAAAATTATATATATATATAATATATATATTTATAACTTAAAGCTGTTTTTAACCTGTACCATGATTTTGCTCTTTTAGCCAAACAACATACAGGTGATTGGAACACTGTGAGAGTTTGGGGTGCAGACCTCACACAGTTAAAAATCTGCTATAATCTTTGACTCCCCCAAAACTTAATAGCCTACTGTTGACAGGAAGCCTATTGATAACATAAACAGTTGATTAATGTGTATTTTGTATATGTAGTATATACCTTATTACAGTAAAGCTAGAGAAAAGAAAATGTTACTCAGAATATCATAAAGAAGAGAAAATATATTTACTGTTCATTAGGTGTCTCATTATGTTGAGCAGGCTGATGAGAAAGAAGAGGAAGGGTAGGTCTTGCTGTCTCAGGGCTGTTGGAGAAGGAAGAAAACCTGCATATAAATGGCCCTGTGCAGTTCAAGGTCCTGTTCAAGGGTCACAAATTTAGCTTCATGTATCACCCCTGAGATCAGAATTACCCAGATTTCTCTGTCTTCAAAGAGAGGCAAGGAAATTATGCCAAATGGTGAATTATTGGGTGGAAAATAAATGAGAGAAGGTTGTATGTGTCATTGATCTCAACTATAGCATTTGCTGCTGATGTAGAACATGCTGTGTATATATCTATAAATACATACACATGAACACATTGCATGTATATAAAAAACGGTTCACACTTTTAGTGGTGCTTACTGGGTATTGGTAAAGGATTGTGTAGGCACTGTGATGAAACTTCACAAAGCAGATGGAAAAGATGCATTAATAGCCACAGGGGGCAGGGTAAGGGAGCAATTGAGGAAAATGGAGAGGCTTAGCTAAAATTTGTCAGTCAGAAATTTTGGCATTTGAGACTTGTTTTCATACTATGTATATGTAATAGACAAACCCTTCGTTTTGTAGTAACAGTGTTAGAACAGCCAGGTGCCTGAAGGCAAGCGACACAATTCACTGAAGTGCATACTACAGATGTAGTATCTGGATATCGACTTTCCCCACTTTAAAAATGGGTGCGATCAAAGGAAAAGCAAGTAATGGGCAGGAGAGAGCAAGTGTGAAAGGTGACAAACCATTGACAACTACAAGGCTGAGACTAAGGCCAATTTAGGGAACAGGCTGTTAGACTAGGAACAGGGGTGAGTTCAGAGGGAGGGGCAGAATGTCGCAGCACTCCTGGGCCCTCGGACCCTCCTGCGGGGTAAAACTCTGGCACTCCGCCACCTCCTCGGCCTCCCGAGTCCTCAACCAAGATGGCGCGCAGCCTCAAAGCGGCGCTCTCGTCACGTGTCGATACTGGAGGCGCTCGGGGGCGGGGGGCGTGGCTTTGGGAACAGCGGTCCGGCCCCGCCCAGGGGGCGGAGCCCGGGGGGGGAGTCCGCGGAGGGAGGGGGCGGGGTCTCGCGGTCGGGCACTTGGGCGGCGGAGGCTGCAGCTACCTCGGCGCCGGCTCGGCTCTAGGACGTGTCGGGCTGCCCTGGTCGGGGTCGGCTCCCTGCTGCCTCCGAGCCTAGCCGCCCGGCCTTCGGCAGTTGCAGGCAGGTGAGCGCGCAGAGCCTGGACTGGGGTAGGATGCGTCTTTTCCCCACCTCCAGCTCCCCTCGACAGTTTGGGGAGGGGTCTCGTCTATCGCGCTTCGGGAAACAGCCCTTTTGGACTCCGTCTGTGCTGTCTCCGGCAGACGTCGGTACTGCTACCCCCACCGCCCCTCGCCGGCCTTTGCGGTGCCCTGTGCCCTTGGGGGTGAGGATGGGGGCGATGCCCGATCTGCGGGGAGGGCGTGGAGTGCGCCCTCCGCTCCATCCGCTTCTGGGAAGGGGGCCGAGTTGGCGAGTCTCCGGTGGGAACCGAGCAGACTGCGCCCCCATTTCCCCTCCAGGAGAGTCAGAAAAAGCACCTCCTGGCTCCGGGGCCAGCCCCACTCCTTTGGGCACGAGCTTCTGAGGGTCTGAGGTCTTCGCGCTTCGCGGGGGTCTTAATTCTTCCCGCGTTCCTCATAGCACCCCTGTTCCTGTCGCTAGCTCTCCATTCCTCGAACTGCCAGCCTCAGTCTATGCCAGAGATGCCCCCATCTCCGCAGTGCCAGGGCGGTGGGGTGGAAGGAGCGGCCAACCCGAGGCCTGTTGGGGGTGGGGACAGGGGTGGGCGCAACAGGAAGAGAGGGCTGGAATAGAGATGCCTGAGCTAGAAGGGTGGGAGGGGAGCACTGACTTACGTCCACGCAGTAGAGATGTTTTCCAGCACAAATCTTGAGGTTTTGATGGTGGGTGGGGAGAGAGAGGTCGGGTTGGAGGACTTGGAGACATAGTGTGGGTGGTTTTTTTTTTTTTTTTTTTTAAGGAGGAGGGATCCAGGACAAGGTGCCACTAGGAGCTGATGTCACCTTTGAGGTGTACTGGTAGTTTCCATGAGAGGAGTAGGAGAGCTGGGGCATTCTGTGTGGAAAGCAAGTGGTTAAGGAGGCTCTGCTTAGCAGGGAGATCCCTCCTGGTGTGCGCTTAAGGGCCCCCTCCAGCAGCCAGGTTTCAGGGATTTCCCATGGTCCTTTCCAGAGTTGTTGGATCTGGTACCTAGTACTTTGTTCAACATCCAGCAAACATTTATTGGACACCTGCTATATGCCAGATACTATGTGCTACGTCTTCTGAAGGCATTTATAGCCACGGAGCAGCTAAAAGGTACACATAGTAGGCACACAGACTAGGTGTTCTGTTAACACCTCCCTTTCCCCCCAGCCCCCATTCTGTTACATTGCTGTTGGAGTAGAAAAAGAAAGAACTGTGTCCATGTGCTTTTAAACAGCTGTCTGAACGAGACGCCAACCCACACACCCCTTACCAGTATTAACTGGCCAGATAGTCCAGGGAAGCTGCCTAGGCAAAAGGGCAGCTTGAATGATTTCCCTTGGTTATTTTCTCAGATTTTGTCCTGAGGCTTGTGGAGGCTTCCTGGGTAAACAGTATCTCAAAGCAAAGAGATAATGCATGGGAAAATGGTTACTGGGGGCTAAGAATGCCCTGGACACTCTGCATAGTGGGAGATGCCATCTCTGGAAGATGGAAGAATGTGGGGGAGGAGGGCGGGGAAGGGAATTCTCATGCAGTGGGGTGGGGGTGTGTGCTGCTGAGCATGTCATGATGTCAGAACCGTGCAATGCATGAGGTCTGGCTGCTGGGTTGTAAAGGAGGTCTGGAGGGGCAGGGCATGGCAGGCAGCCAGGTTCCTGGGTCTCATCTCTGAGTTGATTGTTGAAATCTTAGAGTTGGAAAGAGTTGTCAGGGATGGCTTGTAGGTCCTCATGGAGCCTCTGAGGATGGCAGAGCTAGAGCTAGGTATGAGTACCAATAGTCATGCTGTGGTGGTGATGAGGTGGGGATGAAGGCTTAGCAGGGCTGGGGAGCTGAGTGCCAAGGGGGTTTTAAGATATGGGCAGCTAGCGCCGAGGCCTTTGAATGCCAAGGACATTCTCCCCTGGGCTTTAGGCCCTACTGTGTTGGCTCCATAGGTGAGTTGCTTTAGAAACAAGGTTGGCAACTGAGTGGTATGGAGGGGTGTGTGTGTGTGTGTGTGTGTGTGCATGCATGCATGCATGCATGCGTGAGTGTGTGTGTTTGTGCATGTGCTGGAGAGGAGGAGTGGTGAAGAGCAGGGAGGACTGAGAGAGTGAAAGCTGCCTCAGAGTCTGGGTCCCACGTAGGGAATTGAGAGAAATGGAGGAGAGGGAGTGGGGTTGGAGGGAGAGACAAGTGTGTATTGCAGCCACATGAAGTCACCATCTGTCCCCCTCTGGCCTGCTAGCTCACTGACCTATAATTAGCTCTGGAGGGCATACGGTGCTGGCTCACAGGAGTGTGGCACTTCGGGTGGCCAGCAGAGTGGAGGACTCAGAGGGACCCTTGATGTACTGTGGAAGGGGCTGCTTCGAGGGGACCCTCTGCATTTGCTATACTGAAAGGGGCCTGAGGCAACTGAGAATATCACTGGGATAGGCCTGGTGGGGGAAACAGCAGTGGGGAAAGGAGCTCTAAGCAAGGATGCAGGAGACTCCAAGACTGGGCTGAGCCTGAGGCCTCCCCTCTTCTTGTCACCTGGCTGCTGACCCACCATGCAAGAAGCATGATTGCTGCCCAGCTCATGGCTCTGCCTTCAGAGAAGCGTGGGTGCTGCAACCTCGGGGCCTCCTTCAGGTGTCTCTGTTCCCCTGGGTGAAGTAGCCACCTGCCTTTCACTTGGTGGTTGAGAGGCCTTGGCTGAGGCTGCTTCATTCCGAGAGAGCTGGAGTAGAAGCTGCCCCCAGTGAATTCAGTTGGTCGTACTTCAAGTGGTGCTCAGCACTGACCCCCCGGCTGTGCCAGAGACTGAGTGTTTGGCCACATGCGTCTCTGTACTGCTTTCCAGTGATTACATGTGTATCTGTGTTCTCTCAAGTAGCCTGTGAACCTTGTCTTACATGTCTCTTGCTTTTGTAACAGTATTGGATGCACGGAAATCACTCAGTATGTGATCGATGGATTGAATTGAAGAGGTCTGTCTTCTGATCCCCTGGGTTCCATGAAACAGGGCCTCCTCACTACTGGAGATATTTAACCTGGAGCAGGGAAGCCTCTGGGGACCCGGGACACTGGTGTTACATCCCTGTGGGGGCATTAGATTCTGTAGGCAGTAGATGAAGTGAAAGCCCCCCCCAGTCTCTCATAAAGCATGGCGTACGGGTTTGTAACTCTAAACTATAGTATGAATGTATAGATATGGTATGTACATATTCTACATTAATTACATAAATATATGCTGTATATACTATTGTACAGTGATGTTACAAAGAGTACATATGCATGGTATGATTTTGTAGTGGAGTGTCAGGTGAAATAGCTGATTTGATTTTAGAGGCCTTTATTGCTTATTTCGCCCAGGCAGTAGAGTTGAATTCTCATAAGTTAGATATATACTTGATGTGCCTTCATGGCCGCTGTCTTCAGATGGATAACTCTCATTTCAAAGAGAGAAGGGTTTCCATTCACTTTAAGAAAAAGCTTCCTTAGAATGACGAAGCCTTCCTCATTTGGTAGTGAGCTCCTTGTTCCTGAAGGATAATAAAGACTGGGCTGCCAGGGATGTTGTGAAAGGAACCTCCACACAGGGTGGGAGGTGGCCTGTGTGACCTCAGAGATCCCTTCTGAGTCCAGGTATGGCATGTGATCTGGATAGGAGAGGGCCTCAGCAGATGGCTCTCCTTTGGCCTAGAGGAGTGCTGCTAAGCGTGGAGGCCTGGGGAGTGAGGCTGGGCCTGAGCTGTTCCATGAGAAGTGGGCATTTTGGAACATGCAGGGGGGTGACCCAAGCAATCTCATGGCATGGAGGCCTGGGCTTGGGAGACGCTGCAATGCATCCCCGATGGGTGGGGGTAGGTAGAAGGATGGGATGGCCCCAGTTCCATGACCACAGCTCAAACTAGGCTAGTTGCGGAGTGCCCCAAATTTTTGGTCCTGTTTGAGGCAGAGCACCTGGAGCAAGTGGAGCTTTCATTCTTTCATTGTCACCCCATCCCTACCTCCTCTCTCGCTCATAGCTTCTCACACAGGTTGGAGGCCTCATATGGACTTAAGCTGTCTCATAAGTGTCTCAAGACCAGAGATACACTTTCGTAATTACACATGCATAATTGCACAAGCTCTCACAGCCCCCATGTGCTCCTGTGAGCATGCATGTATGAAGTTATGAATCCCAGATGCTTGTGCATGTATGACCATATGCATTTACTGTCATGGCTGTGTACTCGCACATGTGTTCTCATAAGCACAATTATATGCAGTCTGAGCCTTGATGTACGTATAACCACACACATCTACACACTCTCATGAGTATATCCACCTACTCGCCCTCATGCCTGTGCTCTCAGGACACCATACTTAGGACCATACCTTTATACACAGACATATACACACAAATACATACTCTCTCTCTGCCCCTTTCTCCCTCTCTCTCCCTGTCATCCAGTCTGGAGTGCAGTGGCATGATCATGGCTCACTGCAGCCTTGACCTCCTGGGTTCAATTGATCCTCCCACTTAAGCTTCCTGAGTAGCTGGGACTACAGGTGCATGCCATTGTGTCCAGCTAGTTTTCATATTTTTAGTAGAATTGGGGTTTTGCCATGTTGCCCAGGCTGGTTTTGAAGTCCTGAGCTCAAGTAATCTGCCGGTCTTGGCCTCCCAAAGTGCCACTGTGCCCAGGGCTTGTGCCCAGGGCTTATGCCCAAGGCATGAACTACTGCACTGGGTTCTCTTCCTTTTTCATGGCCGCACAAGTATACCATGTGTCCTCATGATCACACACACTGTTGCATGAAGGCACATGACACCCCCCATTCTCTTTTCATACTCCTACCATGTGTCCTCATGATCACACACACTGTTGCATGAAGGCACATGACACCCCCCATTCTCTTTTCATACTCCTACCATGTGTCCTCATGATCACACACACTGTTGCATGAAGGCACATGACACCCCCCATTCTCTTTTCATACTCCTACCATGTGTCCTCATGATCACACACACTGTTGCATGAAGGCACATGACACCCCCCATTCTCTTTTCATACTCCTACCATGTGTCCTCATGATCACACACACTGTTGCATGAAGGCACATGACACCCCCCCATTCTCTTTTCATACTCCTACCATGTGTCCTCATGATCACACACACTGTTGCATGAAGGCACATGACACCCCCCATTCTCTTTTCATACTCCCCCCTACTTTTGTGACCGCATACACATGCACATTTTTTATGATGCTCCCATTTCTCCCTGCAGTTCTCTACTCTGGACTTTTTACACCTGGTGCCTGTTAGCACTCTGGACCGTCCTCTTCTCTGTCCTGCGATGGCTCCCTAATCTGTTGGATTGATCAATGAATGCAGTGACTTTTGAGCATTTTTATTTCACCACCAGAGGACCCTGTTTAATATTTGTCCCACACGGATATCTAGTTTTGAAATATTTTTATTCTCCAAATATGCTACACTTATTACTTCATTTCTTTTTTTGCAAATATTATTTGAGGACAGTTGTTGATTAATGGCTCTGATTAGCAGAAGATGTGTAGGGTTTTCTCTGGGAATGTACTTGATGTGAGCTCAGCAAAAGCTGTGTCTGCGTTTGGTGGTGGTGCACACTCCTATTTTGGCTTGGTGACTGTATGATCTCTATTAGACATTTGGAATGTGGAAATTATTTGATTGGCTCCTGATGTTCCTTGTGTAGCTGTCCCAGGGTTATCACTGTTGCACTGATTTGCATCCTTTCTGAGAGAACTCCTGTTTGTTTTTTTTTAAGCAGGGGACTTCTGTAGACAATACTTAAACCAGGGATTTTCAAACCTCTTCATGGCCTTAGAATCCTTTTATACAAATGAAACCTTAATCAGATGTCCCATAAAACAGACAGATTGGTGTTGATGGGATTACAGTAAGAAGAGGGAATTTGGAGCCTTTTGAGTTTGTCACACCTCTTCACCCTCTTTTTGGCCCTGGGCTGCCCCTAAAGGTACTTGTCATAAAGCTAAGTTTGCTAATCCCAGTCTTAAGTTAAAAAGATAGGTGCGATATCTCTAAGTTTGTGTATTTCAGAAGAGGAACTATTTTCCGGTGGGGCCTCAGAGGCTTGTAGTTCTCTTTTCCCTGCTGTTTTTTGTTTGTCTGTTTATTTTGAAATAGGATCTTGCTCTGTCGTCCAGGCTGGAGTAAGTGGTATGATCTCGGCTTACTGCAGTCTCCACCTGCTAGGCTTAAGGGATCCTTCTTCCTCCCACTTCAGCCTCCTAAGTAGCTGGGACTACAGACACATGCCATTATGCCCGGTTACTTTTTTTTTTTTTTTTTTTAATAGAGAGGAGGTCTCACCTCCTCTGTTGTTGTTGTTGTTGCCTAGGCTGGTCTTGAAGTCCTGGGCTCAAGCAGTCTCCCACTTCATCCTCCCAAAACGCTGGGATTAGAGGCATGAGCCACCATACCTGGCCTTCCTGTTAGTTTGACACTAGTCTTCCTAGGGTGGTGATGGCGAGGGTGACCCTATGGCCAGGTGAAACCTGTGTTCTGGTGTGATTGTTAACAGTGGTTTATGTCTAAAACAGGTCCTTCTAAGCCAAGAGGGTCCTGGTTTGGACAGTAAGTTCTGTGCTCACTCAAGTGATGGGCCATGCCTTGGGAAGAGGTGGCCCATGTCTAACTCCAGGGGAGCAGCTGGAGAAATGGGCTTCACAGACTCAACCCCAGGGGAGCCTGTCTGAACAGATGCTTCCTTCCATGTGCCCTGAATGAGCCTGGCATTAGGAGGCTGAGTGTGTTAGGCAGCTGGTGCTAACCTGTGCTTAGGTGGCATTTTATACTTCTTAGAACTGTTTCATGTCTGTTACCTCTCTGAGCCTCATGACAACCTGTGAGAGCACTGGAGCATACTGTGTGTTACAGTCTTCATTTTCCAGACTTGGAATCTGAAGCACAGAGGGGTGAAGTCTCAGTGCTAGTCGAGTTGTGTCAGGGGCCCGGAGAACTGTATGCTTTTAAAGGGATCTGTGGATCACCGCGAGAAACTCTTAAGTAGGGCTTTTCCAAGAGTATTTTTTCTGGGAATGGCTTCCTGTAGCCAGAGTAGATTTTTAATTTTCTTACTATATTACAAATGGGCCCAGCCTTGAGGTGCTTTGGGAGCCTAGGGTGCTGAGAGTTCATGAACACTTACTGAGTGTTGCTGGGTGCTGATCTCAGCACTTTGTGTAGGCTGACTCTAGAAATCCTCTGTCGCATCTGTCAGAGGTGGGTACTGTTATCATCCCCATTCACAGAGGATGGCGAATGGAGGCTCAGAGAGATTCAGGATCTTCCCAGGATCTTCAGGATCTTTTTATTATGTTTTTAGTATTTATGCTTCCATTTTATTGTTTTTAAGAATTAAACTGCCACCTCAGTAGTCTTAAGAGCAATATAATGAAACATACATACATTTAATTTAGACTTATGTCCATCATAGCTTCAAAGGCGTCCCTGAAATAAGGCTGGGATTCACATCTTTTTCCTTAAGAAACACTAACAGTAATTTTGTTATCCTTCTACCCACCCACCCTCATTCAAACAATTGATGAATTCAAGTCTAACACGATTTAAAACTTCTGCTACAAGACATTCTTCTGATATTCCTCCCTGCATAGCATAGATTTCTTAAACCAGGGTCACCTGTATGGTCAGTGGGCATGACAGCCTTCGGAATCATCAGCTGCTCTGGAGTCCGCCTTTCAAGACAGGGGTAGCCCCCATCTTGCTCTCAAGAAGGTTGAACTTTCAGAACGGGCATGGTGGCTCATACCTGTAATCCCAGCACTATGGGAGGATGAGGTGGGCAAACACCTGAGGTCAGGAGTTCAAGACCAGCCTGGCCAAAATGGTGAAATCCTATCTCTACTAAAAAACACAAAACCAAAAACAAAAAAACCTGGATGTGGTGGTGGGAGCCTGCAACCCCAGCTACTCGGGAGGCTGTGGCAGGAGAATCACCTGAACCCGGGAAGTGAGCTGAGATTGCACCACTGCACTCTAGTCTGGGTGACAGAGCAAGACTCCATCTAAAAAAAACAGAGGGCTAGGTACAGGAACGCTTCCAAGGCCTTGAGCCAGTTTTCCCTGTTGTAGAGTTCCCTTTGTTTGAAGCCAGTCAGGGATGGACTGCCCTGGAATGATTGTCAGCACAGGTCTGTTCAGTTCCATGTGGGTTAGGGCCCTGTGTCAGAGCACTCGGAGATGGGTCTACAGATGAGATGATGTAAGAGAAGTCCCATGAAGACAGGTATAACTAGAGGGCAATGCTGGGTCAGCGGAAGGGCAGATCTCACCCATTGGAGGGATCAGAAGAGACTCCGTGGAGGAAGTGGTGTTTGAGATGAGCATAGCAGGATGATCTAAGTTCATTAGACTGACATGGAAAGGGAGATGAGAGGCAGGCCAGTGAGGAGCTGGATGAACAGGCACTATAGGTGGGCCTTGGGAGCAGGCCAGTGAGCAGGGCTAGGGAAGGGCTAGGGAGCAGCAGGAGAGGAGGTGGGGCTGGATTTCTGGAGGAGAGGATGAGTGAGGGCCAGACTTCTGGGGGTGCTGAGCTGGACAAGGAAGAAAGAGAAGCTTCTGGGCAGCCTGAGGCATGGGGAGCTGGGCTGCAGGCCCACTGCAGGGAGAATGTCTGAGAGCCCCAAGGGTGAGGGCTCAGAAGAGTGTCTGTTTCTGCAGTACCTATGGGAGTGGGGGCAGTGTGGGGAACTCAGGGAAGCTGCCCACAACTTGGTGTGGAGCCAGCTAGGGGCTGCGAGCAGAAATTTGGGCACGTGGTGGATGGGCCTTCCCAGTGGGGCCTTTCGGTCGCCCCAGGGCCTTATAACCATGTTGGCTGCTATGTAGAGGCTTTCCCCCAGGCTGGAGGAGGAGAGGGACAGGGAAGGCCAAGAGGAGCTGTCTGTCTGCCATCCTCTGATGAGGGTGGAAAAGGTTCGTTGGTGGAGACATGAGGCCTGAAGGAGTTGTCTTCACCCTCTCTCTTCTTCCTCCTTCTCCTACCCCTCTTTGGCATGAGACAACCGAATTGAATCCTAGTTCTTCATTTCACTAGCTGTGTAGACTTGGTTATATGACATTGCATCTCAGTTCTCACTTCTGTGAAATGGGAGGAAGAATTACATCTTCCATGCAAAAAATTGTGAGGATCAAAATAAATTAATCCATGCCACTTGGCAGCACAGTGCTGGGCACATGGGAAATGTGAGTGACTCATAGCAGCTCTGATGATTGTTATTTTTCTGGAATCACAATCTCTCTCCATTTCCTAAGATCCTCCCCACTCACCTCTAGCTGGGCGGTGTCTGACCCTCCGCTTTTCCCTTGTGGTTGCCACCCGGAGACTCCGTTTTTGCCCAGCTAAATAGCCCCTCAGATGCTCCTAGCAGCCTTGCCCCAGCCTGTGGCCTCCGCAGGGGCTGGCAGCCTTGCCCTTGTCCAGCTCGCTCCATTGCTGGGCCTGCCATCTGGTAGGCAGGAGGGAGCCAGGCCTATGTGTGGGGCCAGCCAGAGCAACAGACCCTGTGCCCATCCCTCCTGTGCGTTAGGAAAAGGTGGGGGTGACTTTTGTGATGCCAGTGAGGCCCCCAAATTGCCTCTTCTGTTTCTAAAGGCCCAAGGCCTACTTTTTGTCCGAGCCCCCACCCCCCACACATGCGCACTCACACCCACTCGCTCTTGAGCCCTCTTCCACTGTTTTCACAGCCTGCCCACACTCCTCCCCGGCAAAGCCCCTTGCAAATGCTTGCTTTGGGGACTGGCAGCTTTCGCCTCTGAATCAGGACCTGTGACTGTTACTTAGAAATTGTGCGGGAGTTGAGGAGGCTTCTGTGAGGCTGAGATGATAATTGCGCTATTTAAAGACGGCCCTAGAGCCAGAGGAGCCGGAAGGAGCCAGGTGCCGTATGTGGCTGTCCTAGGGCTCCCTTCTGCTCACTGTTCCCGTGCGGCCGACAGGGCAGGGGCAGGAGGTCCTGGACAGTCATCTCAGGGGCATCTGCCTGGCAGTCCTCTCTGGGCTCATCTTCAGACCAGCTCTATATGATGCCATTTGGCCAGGGGAAGTGGAGCTGCTCCCTGGCACCTGGTTTAGAGAGAGGCCAGAGAAGGGTTAGTGAGAAGAGAAGCAACCAAAGCCGGCTTCTCACTTGCTAAAATGACCAGGAGGATTTGGGAGCCAAGTTGGACCAGATAGCCAGTACCTCACAGTGGGCAGCCTGAGGTCCTGCTCTTCCTTCCTGAGAACTTCTCCAGCCCCTTTCCTGTAAGAAGCTTTAAACACTCCACCCACAGCGGGCCAACACTAAGGGAATTCACACTCCCATGCAATCACGGGGTGCTTTCTACTCTTCATTTATTGCCCATCCAAGAGCTCATCCTCCTAAGGTAGGCAAAACCAGGGTTGTGGGTTTGCTATTACAGCTGAGGCCTCAGTAATTGGTGACAAGCCTGAGGTCGCCCTGCTGGTCTGTGGCAGAACTGTACCCCCGTCTCCTGAGTCCCTGCTCTGGGCTTCTTCCTTTGTGCTACACTGCAGGCTGCCTGGGAATCTGGTGGGCTGGGGCCATTGCTGGGGTACCTAAGCTCCTTCCTGGCACACTACAGTCTTCTCCAAAGTTAGCCTCTGCCACAAGGGGCCCCTTCCCAAGCCTAGCCTTCTCTTTTGGCATCTTGGTGTGTGTGGAGGGGTGGCGGAAGATGGGGAGGTGGGCCTGGATGTTGATGAGTTGGGGAGGTAGGCTGGGGCCATATGGCCTTTCAGCCTCAGGGCTGGAGCATTCAGGTTGGAGGGGCCTGGGCCTGGTGGGTGGGAAAATTGGAGGAATGGCGGTTATCAGCCTCAGGGAGATGTCAGCTTTGGTCGGACTGGGCAGCAGCCCCTCCTCTCCACTCCCAGCTGCTCTGAGGGGCAGGGAGGTGCGAGTAGGCTGCCCTGGCAGCAGGAATGTTGGAGAAAAAAGGAGGCCGAGAAAGCCTCTACTTTTTACTTCTGTAGTCTTCTGGGACCTTACCCTCCATAGTGACTGTCTGGCTTGGGGAAGGATGCTCTTGACCAGAGTTTGTGTCCAGTTTCTATGCATGGGCGTGTGTATGTGGCCACGTGGTGTCTGTTCTAAGTCTCTGTGTTTCTGTCTCTGTGCATGTGTGTGTGCACTTGTGTATGTGTACATGCATGTGTGTGCATGTGTATATGTGTATGAGCATATGTGTGTGCATGCCTGCTTGTACTACTACACCCCTCTGGGAAGGGCTAGGAGTGTGAGCTCTGAACTTTCAAGCTGGTGCACTAACTTTTCTCTGATCTCGACCCCACATTGCTCCCCAGTCTCCCTCTTCCTTTCCTCTATTTCTGCCTAGAGCATCGGTACTCTGGGGAGGGCTCCAGGTAGGAGAGGCCTGGCTCTTCTGTGTTTCCCCTGCAGGGTTCAGTCCTGCCACAGGCCTGTGCAGTGTCTGACCTCTGGCTTCACACTGGATCCTGATGCCTCTTGCCCACCCTGACCCTCCTAGTCTGCCTGTTATTCTCACCCTGAGGGTGGACAGAAGGCTTTCCCTGTGTCTCCCATAAGATAAGAGAGAGGAAGGAGGAAAAGCATCATTTATGGAGCACCTCCAGTGTGCCCATCGCTGTGCTGGGGGCTTCATACCCTTTCTCTCCTGCAACTGGGGCCTCTGAAGACAGTCCTCTCTGAAAAACGACTAAGGTGGCAGCTTTCTAATGTGGACAGGGAGTTGGAATCTGATTATAGGCAGAGAAATCCCCAGCTGTAGCAGCCTTTCTCATTACTTTGGCGTTATTCATCGCTGGCTTCCTTTGCTCTGACCATTGGGCTCCTGTGACATGCTGAAGGCATCAGCAGAGCCAGGCTGTGCACATGCTAACTGACCTTGGTGGTGACTTCTACAGTGTCAGCAGTGGGTAATGGTGCTGAGAGGGCAGATTCGCAGCCATGATAGGGGCCGCACTATAGCCCCACCCCAGGAGTGGCACACCCCACTCCCACATCACCCTGGTGTTCCTTTCCATCATTCAGTCCCCGCTCTGATGCAAAGGTGGGAGGCTGTGAACTCAAAATCCAAGCCTGCTGTCTGCCAGGCTTGTGTGCTGTTCTCCTTGGCAGGTTTTGGAAGTGGGGAATGACTTGAGTCAGAGCCTCCTCCCTGACTCATGGGCAGTGTAGCAGGTCAGGGCTCTCTGCCTGCTCCAGTACCCAATCTGTGCCTCTCCAAACCCTTAGCCATGATGTGCCAGTGGCCAGGGCAGGAACTACTCTGTCCCTGTTTCCTATGACCCCACAAATCCAGCCTTCAGGACTCACACCCACTCCCACTAAGTGTTCTTTATAACCGTCTGCACTTGCCTTGGTTGGCTTAAGTGATGGGGAAAAGGCCAGGAGTGGCACAGAGACCCTGTTTCCTCCCCTCCCACCCCCAGGTCTCAGGAGGACTCTGGGCATCCTGCTGGCTGCTCCCCTGCCGCTGACTGAATCATTTCTATATTTGGCCAGCGAGCCACGTGGGTAGGGGAACCACTGCCACTGTGGCTGCCCTTCTGACAGCTGTGGGGAGCAGGGGGAGGCAGAGGCTAGGCAGTAGGCATGTGCATTCCTTGGGAGAACGAAGGAGGTGCCATCAGAATGAGTAAGCCTGGAGCAGGGGCATGTGCTAGCCAGCACCACCCTCTCTCCCCCAGCATTCTAGTTCAGGTCCTGTCTCCTCTGCTCCACCCTCTCCCCTGATGCCCTTCACCACTCAGCTGGTACTCACAGCAGTCTCTTTTCCCACAGACACACTGCCCTCCAGAAACGATGGGTGTCGCCAGATCCAGCTGGGACTCTGCCAGGCTCCAGTGCTCAGTCTAAGAGAAGGGCTATCTTCCAGCCCTGCTCTCTCTGCCTGTCATGGCCACATTCGGCTGCTGTCTGCTTGTCTGGGGACAGAGGGCACCCAGCCCCAGCCCTGAGAAGTTAAGCCAGGCCTTCTGGCTCGGTTCCACAGGGGCACTCCAGACCCCAGGCCCCTTTCAGAGCAAAAGCAACTGATGCCATGGGAGAAGCCCCTGCCCACCTGTCCACTCACCTGGCACTGCCCACTCTGAGACCCATGCACTGGGTTCCCCTGGAGGTGCCAACCCTGTGAGTCCCTTCCTGTCCCCTGACGCTGAGAAGGCCCTGCCCCCCCAACCATGTGTGAGGTGATGCCCACAATCAACGAGGGGGACCCCCTGGGGCCCCCCCATGGCACCGATGCTGACGCCAACTTCGAGCAGCTGATGGTGAACATGCTGGATGAGCGAGAGAAGTTGCTGGAGTCTCTTCGGGAGAGTCAGGAGACCTTGGCAGCCACGCAGAGCCGGCTCCAGGAGGCCCTGCATGAGCGGGACCAGCTCCAGCGCCACCTTAACTCTGCCCTCCCCCAGGTAAGGCCCAAAGGCCTGCATCACTCTTAACCCCTTTCTCTCCTCTAGCCCCGCTAGATCAGCTGAGCCCTCAGCTCATCTGCGTCTGTTTGCCTGTCAACAATTGGAATTCACCGAGCATTTACTCTCCTTAATCTCTCTACTTGAATTCTTTCCCTGTTACTCCCAAGCTCCTCAGTTTGGAGTTGGTTTCCCCTGGAGAAATGGATGGAATTTGATGTGGGTAGGAAAACGCAACCATAGGTGCCAGCTGTAGGGAGCTCAGACGGCCAGTAGGTGGCACCCCAGACTGGAAAGAAACGTCCTCCCTGCCTGCTCCTCTCCAGTACCCTATTCTTGGAGGTGGCAGGTGGGAAATCACAGGCAGTAGAGACGGGAGAAGCCTTAGCGATCGTCTCGTCCAGCTCCAGTATTGCACAGATGAAAAAAGCAAGAGGTATCACATGGAAGATGATAGGCAGGGCTGAGTCTAGAAGCCACATATCTCGGCATCCCGACATCCAGTCTCACACTCCTCATCAGCACAACTACCTGTCCTGTAGTCCCATGTACTGTGTCCTTTCTATGGCACTTTTTAAGGATTCTCTCACTAAATTCTTATGACTCTGAAGGTGGTGCTGTTATCACCATCATCCCATTGTACAAATCACAGAACTAAAGCTGGGGGAGATGAGTAAGTTGCTCATGGCCATCCAGGTGGTATGTGGTCAGGGGCTAAAAGTGCCTGTAGAGGCCAGGTTTTTCAGCACTGCACCTATTTCTCCCTCACTGCATTGGCCCTGAGCTCCCTGATAATGCCTACTTACCACCCACTTGGTAGATACCCTAGGCAAGCGCATGCTCTGGGGATACAGGAGGGAGCAGGAGCCTGGGTGACTTGGTTCTTGGACTGTTTAGCTGCTGCTTGTCAAAGAAGCTATGAACTCGGCCTGGTAACCCGGCCCAGAGAGGGCTGCAGGTTGTGTGTCTGTGAGACAGCGCTCACAGTGACCGAGGGAACATCCTGCCCTCTCCACCCCCCGTATGAGCGGAGAGATGGGTATTGAAAGCAGTTCTAGACACTAGCCCACCCTGACCCAGTGAGGGTGCTGCTGGGGTTGGGGAGGCAGCCCTGAGGAACCAAATAGCTCAAGCCTCAGCGCCAGGCCCTTCCTGGGCGTGGGGAGGAGAACCAGAGCTGGGTCTGGGTGGGTGAGTTTCCGAAGCAGAAGTGATGCTTGGTGGGCAAGAATATGGAGCCCTGGTAAAGCAGCTGGGTAGGGAGGTGGGCCCTCTTCTTTCACTTCGCATGGGGCTCTGAACTTGCCCTGGAGTGAATGAGCTAGTTCCTAACCCCAAGGAGCTCACAGACTAGGAAGGAGACACACAACCCATGTGACCGGAGAGAATGCAGAGGAAGATAAGAGAGGCCCAGAAGGGTTATTAAGCACATATCAGTGATAAAAATAGCTGCCTTTGATGGCTTGGGCTAAGTGCCTTCTATATATTGGCTCGTTTAATTCTCATAACAACACCTGGAGGGAGGACTGTTAACCTCTGCTTACAGATCAGAGAATGAGGCTCAGAGAGGTCAGGTAACTTGTTCAAGGTCATAGAGCTAACAGGGGCAGAGCTGAGATTTGATCCCAGGCCTACTCGACTTCCCATGCTGAAGTTTCATGAGGGTAGGGGTTGTATCTTTCTTGTCACTATGTCCCCAGTGACCTGCACAGGACCTGGTACATGATAGGTGCTCACACATATTTGTGGTTGAATGATGGACTCCCAAGTTGGTGTTCTTGACCACTGCTCCAAATGGCTTTCAGGAGAGGGAGAGAGCTCCCACTGGGGAGTCTGGAAAGCTCCCAGCAAGGCTGTATCCTTTGAGATGGGCTTTGAAGAATGATTATGATTTCATCGGGTGGTGACAGAGGTTTTCCACGGGGAGGGAGTCCACTGAGCCAAGATGTGGTATTAGGAGGGCATGCTGGTGTTTAGGAACAGCAGGTGATCCAGGCTGACTGGGTCTTAGGGCATATGGAAATGACACGAGAGAGAAATTTGAAAACCAGGTTAAAAGTTTGCATTTGTAGGCTGGGTGCAGTGCCTCACTCCTGTAATCCTAGCACTTTGGGAGGCTCTCAGGAGTTCAAGACCCGCCTGGGCAATGTGGCAAAACATCATCTCTACAAAAAATCCAAAAATTAGCTGGGGATGGTGGCACGTGCCTGTGGTCCCAGCTATTCGGGAGGCTGAGGTGTAGGATCACCTGAGCCCAGGAGGTCCAGGCTGCAGTGAGTTGAAATTGAGCCACTGTACTCCAGCCTGGGTAACAGAG
This sequence comes from Callithrix jacchus, assembly GCF_049354715.1. Lineage (NCBI taxonomy): Eukaryota > Metazoa > Chordata > Mammalia > Primates > Cebidae > Callithrix > Callithrix jacchus. The sequence goes on from NC_133520.1 coordinate 30,086,946, forward strand.
GAGACCCTGTCTCCTGTATTTGTAGACAGCATTGTGGTTTGGTAGATTTGTAGACAGCAGTGTGTCAGATAAGCTAGAGGTGGGGAGAGAGGGGACAGGTATCCTGTGAAGGGGGAGAAAAGACAGCTGCTGAGCTTGAGGCCAGGAGAGGGTGCAGCACCAGCCTTTTGGTCATGGTGTCATGGTGTAGGGTTGGGTGGCAGGCTGTCAAATCCTGTCTCTGGGTACAAGCATGTGTACCTGAGTGCATATGCCTGTGAAAGTGTGTGTGTGCATAAGCTGAGGGATGAGGCAGCATCAGGCCTGGGCTTCTGGAGGATGAGATGCTTGACCTTGACCACCTTTGGCCATGGCCCTGTTAGAAAGGTAGTAATAAGTAATAACATCAGAGGTTCATGGTTTCTCATGCTCTGGCATCTTTTGTCCCTTGTTCCCTCCCACAACCCCTCTAGCCACTTTTGCCCTATCTGGAGTGATGAGAGGGGTTTGGGAGTTCTTCCTTTGGACATGAATCCTTGGTGTGTGAGGGAGCTGCAGGTTAGGACAGGGGTGAGGCCTGTTGCATCACTCTCAGGACTCAGACATCCACAGAGTTTGGGCCACTCATCTGAAAACCGCCCTGGAAGGAGGTGATGTTTAGTTACACAGGTTGTGATGAGCCTGGAATGTGGGAGCAGCCTCTCATCCCTGTATGCTTGTCCTGTTGGAGGAGGGTGGGCTGGCAAGGTCTCTGAAGGCATCTGGGCCTGACAGTGTGGAAATGGATCCCTTTAGAAGTAATACTTGGCACATGGTTATTTGGTAAAGCCAGGGCAAGTGCGTTGGCATCAGGAGCTGGGACACAGCCCTTGCCTGGTTGGGCACAGCTCCTAGGAAGCCTGACTGGGCAGGTCCGCATGCTCTCTTGCTCCTGTTTAGGTAGGTCCTTGAATCCGCTTATTTTACCCACTACTTGCAATTTGTAAAGTCCTGGGATGGGGCTGGAGGAGCTCCCTGAGGCGCTCATGCAGACATTGTCTTCAAAACCTCTTTTTCTTCCCTATTTTATTTTTTAGTTTTTTTTTTGGGATGGAGTCTTGCCCTGTTGCCCAGGCTGGAGTGCAGTGGTGCAATCTCAGCTCCCTGTAACCTCTGTTTCCCAGGATTCAAGTGATTCTCCTGCCTCAGCCTCCAGAGTAGCTGGGATTACAGATGCACCACCATGCCCAGCTAATTTTTGTATTTGTAGTAGAGATGGGGTTTCATCATGTTGGCCAGGCTGGTCTCCATCTCCTGACCTCAGGTGATCTGCTGGACTCAGCCTTGCAAAATGCTGGAATTCTGGCGTGAGCCACTGCACCAGCCTTCTCTTCCCTCTTTCATATCCATCAGTTTCTGTTTGGACCTTATTCCACCAAATCAGACGCAGAACTCTCCTCCATCAGTTTCTTTTTTTTTTTTTTTTGAGACGGAGTTTCGCTCTTGTTACCCAGGCTGCAGTGCAATGGTGCGATCTCAGCTCACCGCAACCTCTGCCTCCTGGGTTCAAGCAATTTTCCTGCCTCAGCCTCCCAAGTAGCTGGGATTACAGGTGCGTACCACCATGCCCAGCTAATTTTTTGTATTTTTAGTAGAGATGGGGTTTCACTATGTTGACCAGGATGGTCTCGATCTCTTGACCTCATGATCCACCCACCTTGGCCTCCCAAAGTGCTGGGATTACAGGCCTGAGCCACTGCGCCCAGCCCTCCTCCATCAGTTTCTAAAGGAAAATGTCATTGAATTCCTGGAGAAATGGAAATGCCAACTGGGAGGGAGGATGTAATCTGGTCATATTGGAGGCTGGATGGGGAAGGGCCTGCAGAGCAGACTTAGTGACTGTCTCACTCCTGTGTACAACTCTGTTCCCTTGGATTCTAACACATGGAATGCATGGAGGGCCCAGAGATGTGGCCCCCTCTGGAGAAACACATGCTAGCTGCAGGTTTACTGACCTGCAGTGCGGATGGACTGGGATTTAGTCGGGGAGGTAATGGAAGTAAGGGTTGGGTGAGAGGATCCCACCACTGACTTGTGCCTGCAGAACACTGCTTTGGGAGTGAATCCTCAAGCACTGAGGGGCCTTGGGGGGGTTTTCAGGAATTTGCCACCTTAACTCGGGAGCTGAGCATGTGTCGGGAGCAGCTTCTAGAGCGGGAGGAAGAGATATCAGAGCTGAAAGCAGAAAGGAATAACACACGGGTAAGTGGGGACGACCTAGTGTGTGTGTGTGTGTGTGTGTGTGTGTGTATGGGGGTGTGTTGTGAATACCTTGACTGAGAAAGCAGGCAAGCTTGGGGCCAGGCACAACCCTAACTCAAGCCCCATCCTTCCCTCTTCCTGTCTCCCATCCTGGGGTGAGAGCCACATCATTTAACCACAGTGCTGGGCTCTCCACCTGCAGTTGCTGGTTCACAGAAAGCTCAGGGTCCTGGGGAGAGGCCGGGCAGTTGGCTTCTGTAGTATTGGTTGGGCAGTGGCTCTGTGCCAGTTCGCAAGTATTTCAGCATTTTAACAGTGGTATGGCTATACTCTTGTCTGCTCGGGGATCACGTGGGCACTGCTTGTAGCCCTTGGGGCACATGCTTACAGCACTCCCTCTCGCCCTCCCCTGCTCCCTGCTAGCTGCTTCTGGAACATCTGGAGTGCCTGGTGTCCCGCCATGAACGGTCACTGAGGATGACCGTGGTGAAGCGCCAGGCCCAGTCACCTTCGGGGGTCTCCAGTGAGGTGGAGGTGCTGAAGGCCCTCAAGTCACTGTTTGAGCACCACAAGGCCTTGGATGAGAAGGTATCCATCTGCCCCCTCCAGCCAGCCTACCTGGAGCCTCCCATGTATCCATTTCTGGTACTGAGATTTCTGCATCTGGTATTTAGGAAACCCTGGCTCCCTTCAACCATTGTCTTCACTTCAAGTCCTCCTGTTAGGCTCCCTCCTGCAAATGTGCTTCTTGGCAGGCCCTTCACTGCCCTCAAGCTTGGTAGACGAAGCCCAGGCTCTTCCAGCCTGACTCAAGTGGGGTCCCCCTTTCTTCTTCCATCTCCCGTTACCTTGAGCAGGTGCGAGAGCGGCTCCGGGCAGCACTGGAGCGAGTCACCACCTTGGAGGAGCAGCTGGCAGGTGCTCACCAGCAGGTAAGCTGACTGCTCACTCTCCGTCTGCAGCCCCTGGAAGTCCAGGCTGGTTCACGCCTGTGCCCTACTCTATTTCTCATCGGATATCTTCCTGCTGTGGCTGGAGGCTGCTAGGCAAGGCTAGGCTGAGCACCTCTTTCTAGGAGACACCTGTTTAACCAAGGCAGAGGCTTGGGAAGGGTCTGAAATATATGGGAGGTTCTCTTCTATTTGACTTATCGCCCTGGGGCGTGTGCTCTGTAGGTGTCAGCCCTGCAGCAGGGGGCAGGGGTCCGGGATGGAGCAGCAGATGAGGAAGGGACTGTGGAGCTGGGGCCGAAGCGTCTGTGGAAGGTAGGTCATAGGAGCTGGGTAGCAGGGGTCATGTGTTCCCCAGGATGGGAGGCTGGAGGCTCACTAACTGCTTGAGTTAAATCGGGGGCTTTCTCCAATATTCCCACTTACCTTTTCTTCTTCTCCCTACTTCATCTGCAAAGAAATCTGTAGATTTTTGTTTTAGTGCCCCACACATGCTGGGCATGTCATATGCTTGTCTATCTGAATTGTTAGGTGCCCTCTACCTTGTGTGGTAGCATCAGGCAAGATTCCTTCTCTCTCTGAGCCTTTGTTCCCCCAGTCATGCCCCTTTCTGGGTTACAAGAGGCTGGCATAGCAGATAAAACTAGAAACTTGTTTTTCAAGAGAGACACAGGATAGCAAGGTGTTTGTTCATTGTCAGGAGACCTCCTGGGGCGCAGAGGGAGGAAACTGTAGCTGGAGGAGTGCTGTGATGTTGGGGGCACACCTGGGGCCTGCTCTGGGTGTGCCGTTCCTCCTCCTACCCCCTGGGATAGGGCAGTGTGGTGGCTGGAATGCTCCTGTGACTCACAGAGCTCACTGTCCCTGAAGGAGGATGCTGGCCGGGTAGAGGAGCTGCAGGAGCTCCTAGAGAAGCAGAACTTTGAGTTGAGCCAGGCCCGGGAGCGACTGGTCACCCTGACAGCAACCGTGACCGAACTTGAGGAAGACCTGGGCACGGCCCGCCGGGACCTCATCAAGTCAGAGGAGCTGAGCAGCAAGCATCAGCGGGACCTCCGGGAGGTGTGTGAGGGTGCGGGCCTGCTGCGGGACCTCATCATGGAGGGTGTGGAGGGAGGGCTGGCAAGGGCTTGGGGGCGTGAGACTGAGCACCTGCCTACTTGCCTGGGTCCATTGTGGGGGGCAGTCATGGAAGGGGTAGGCCAAGGCCAGAAACTGACAGGGGAGTGTAGCTCATGCCCCTTAATGGGTTCCAGTCAGCCAGGTGTGGGTGGGGAGGCGTAGACAGGATGGGGGCAGGGAAAGGCTGGTGACCGTTCCCCTCGTCCCCTTTTCTCCCAGGCTCTGGCTCAGAAGGAGGACATGGAAGAGCGGATTACTACACTGGAGAAGCGGTATCTGGCTGCTCAGCGCGAGGCCACATCCATCCATGACCTCAATGACAAGCTGGAGAATGAGCTGGCCAACAAGGAGTCCCTGCACCGCCAGGTACCTCCTTAGGGTGGGTGGGTGGGGGGCATTTTTCTTAGCCCTGGAAGTGTCCTCATGAACCTACCCACAGTGGCTGAGGAGCCCCTGGGGTCCTGCAGGTTGCCCTTCGAAAGGGGAAGTCAGGCATCTTGGGCAGCCAACAACCAAGATTGTCCCTTGCTGCTTCTGACCTGTCATCTGCTCTCTGCTGAGGCTGGGGTAGGGGTGGGGGCTTCAGTGCTCCCCCTTGAATCACTTCACCACCCCCACGTCGCTAGTGTGAGGAGAAGGCCCGACAACTGCAGGAGCTGCTGGAGGTGGCAGAGCAGAAGCTGCAGCAGACGATGCGCAGGGCAGAGACGCTGCCAGAGGTGGAGGCTGAGCTGGCCCAGAGAATTGCAGCCCTCACCAAGGCAAGTGGGCCAGGGGCCTGGGATCTGCCTCTGTCCCCCATGTTCTGAGCTCTCAGGGAGCCAGGCAGGGAAGGGAGCGCATGGGAGGCGCATTGGGCCAGGAACCAGAAAACTGCTTCCCGGGCACGGTGTGACTCCAGGGAGCACACTCCTTGTGCCTGTCAGTCAGAGGAGTAATCCCTGTCCTCATCACTCTGAGGGATGTGACAATCTCATAAGAAGGGATGTAAAAGTACTTGAAGGAGATGAAGCCATGTTGATGCAAAGTTTTTTCTTTTTTTTTTAATCATCTACACTGTTGTTGTGAATACTTACTTTCGTTTGGGGCTAGAGCAGAAAGATTAGGACTTTCATCTCTGGAAAGATGAAACCTTAGAAGGGATATGGTATATATATCCCTGGAGGGGAATGAGTGGGGGTGAGGTTGAGGACATCTGTGACTGCCAAATTGAAGCATTCTAGAGCTAGGGACTGCCTCTGGTTGTTGAATCCTGCAGTTTTAGGACAAAGAAAAGGGAATATGATTTTATTTAATGGATACTTTATGCAGTAGTAATTCTGAGAGGTATGCTGGCTGAAAACATAAAAGGTTCTGGAAGAGCCAGGTAAATGCATGGACTTAGGCACGCAGGGGTTAATCAAAAGAATTTAGCAGTGTTGTCAGCTGGTCAGCCTCATAGGGGCTCTCTGTGGCTCTCTCCAAACTGTGGCGAGAAGAAAAGCTGTGTTTAGGAAGCACCAGGCACGGTGCTCGGAAGGGAGAGGCTGGCCAGTCAGTGTGCAGCTCAGCTGCTTTGAGGACGGAACTGCAGCCTGGCTGTGTCCCAGCAGACCCAGGACCAACACTGCTTCTGCCAGTGACTAGCTCTGCGACCTGGGAAAAGTCAGCCCCTGCCTTAACCGGGCCTCAGTGTCCTTATCTCTATGGTGGTGGTAGACAGAATGGTCTCAGAGGTCATTCTAGCCTCGAGGAATGCGGGATTGGGTTGAACTCACAGCAGAGGTTGTTACGTGTGGGCTGCTGAGTAGTCAGCTTTAGTATCTCCCAAAGCTGACATCAAGGCATGGCTGGAATGTTCATACAGTCAAGTGAGTCATCGCAGGAGGAGCTGAAGGAAGGAGTGCCTGACTATAAGAGGTGTGGCTCTCTAGAATATCTTGCCAGCAGAGACAGGAGTGTCTCCATCTCTGGGCATCCATGACTGGAAGGGGAGACTCCTCCACCTGGGTGGGTTTAACGGCAGTGCTGGTAGCCACGCGAGGCTGACACCTGTTGAGTGCTCACTGTGTTCTCGGCATTGGCCTTGGGTTATTTCATTTAGTCCTTGCGAAGGTTCAGTGGGCTTGGGTGCTGTTATTACCCACATTTTACAGTTGTGGAAACGAAGGCACACAGAGGTTTGATAACTTGCCCAAGGTCACACACATGGTGAGAGGAGCCAGGATTTGAACCCAGGGGGCATGGCATGAGTCCATGCTCTTCAGTGTGGTTCTATCCATCTGGAAGCATAGAGATTTATGGTGGCTCATGCTTTCAAGTGGAGCTTTCTCTGGAAGCATGGGGAGGATTTACAATCTCTTGAACTGCTAGCTCCAGGATGTTTTAAGGCGAGCCCTGAGCAGGGAAAAGGTAGGGGAGACCTGGCAGGTGTCGGGGTACCTGGGAAGAAAGGCAGTGGGGATGGAGGTTCTGCTCCAAGATGGTAGGTGGAGGCTGAGCTTCATTGGTACCAGGGGCCATAATCCCCAGGGCCACCCTGGCACTAGGGTGCAGGGGATATGGGGCCAGAGCAGGAGGAACAGAGGTCTACGGGCTGCACCGACCCATCCCTGCCCATAGGCTGAAGAACGGCATGGCAACATTGAGGAACACCTGCGGCAGCTGGAGGGACAGCTGGAGGAGAAGAACCAGGAGCTGGCACGGGTGAGGGCACCAGGCTGGGTCCGCAGGCCCCTTCCTTTCCCCAGGGCAGGCTCCCAGGGTGGTCTGTGGAAGGAGCACGGAGGAAGGGCTCTGTCTGACCAGGGACAGAGCAGAGGGTGGGAGGAGGCTGGAAGCTGCAGGAGGAGGTGGTCGGGAGAGTGGAGAGAGGTCCTAGAGGATGGGAGGAGTCGAACCCCAGCAGGAGAGGGTGGGGCTTCTGGTGAGGGCGGCCTGGTGCGAGGTAGGTGGCTGTGTAGGTGCGCCAGCGGGAGAAGATGAACGAGGATCACAACAAGCGGCTGTCAGACACAGTGGACCGGCTGCTCAGCGAGTCCAACGAGCGTCTACAGCTCCACCTGAAGGAGCGCATGGCAGCCCTGGAGGAGAAGGTGCCTGGAAGGGCGGGGTTGGGATGCCAGAGGTTAGTGTGGGGTGGGAAGGTGGGACTGCGATAGGTGCAGATTGGGTCTCACTGGGGTGGCTGGCCAGACTGGAGAGGTGGCGCTGATACTACACACCTGAGGCTCAGGTCTGGATTGGGAGAGAAAGGCAGGGGCCTGGCTCACAGCTGCTCTCCCCCAGAACACGTTGATCCAGGAGTTGGAGAGCTCCCAGCGGCAGATTGAGGAGCAGCACCACCACAAGGTACCCGGCTGCGGCCAGCCCCGCCCAGCCTGGGAGGGCCGGGTTGCAGGGAGGAAAGGACACCCAGCAGTGTTAGCGCATATGTTAGTGCACTGCATACGCTGTTCCGTGATTCCTCATTAGGGCGCATCATGGTAGGTGTGTCGCTGCCTGCAGGTGAAGAAGAAACTGAGGCAGGAAGTGTAGGGCAGAGGTGGACAGCAGAGAGGCAGGGCCCAGTGAGGGGCTCCACTCAGGATTTGAGAGGGGCCTCAAACCCTGGTGTGGCCAGAGCCTGGTGATTCTGGGAGGGTTCACCTCCGTCCCAGCCTCGGCAGTGTCTGTGAGGTCTGGGAGGGCGCTGGGGCCCTCTGCTGCCCCGCCTCATCTGCTGTGTGTTTGTGCCATGGTGAGGGGTCAGCAGGTCTAGGCTAGCAGAGCCCTCCCCAGACAGAGACCCCCTCCCGGCCCTGCCCCTCTGCCCATCCTTCCACTCACTCTCCAGTTGGACCTCTTCTCTTTTGGTGTCATCTGTGGGCCTGGCCTGGGGCCCCTGATTTTGGACTTTGTAGTACATTCTTCAGCTTCTCTCCAACTCTGCTGTCCTCTTTGTCCCTCTCTGACTCCCACCCTCCCTCTCTGCCCCTCCCTGGCCCCCATCCCCACCCCGGGTCTGCTGGCACAGGGCCGCCTGTCTGAAGAGATTGAGAAGCTGCGCCAAGAGGTGGACCAGCTGAAGGGCCGAGGGGGGCCGTTTGTGGACGGCGTCCACTCCAGGTACTGCAGCGCCAGAGGCTGGACGTGCCAGGATGGGGTCCTGATGGACCCTGCGGAAGGAGCCTTCCTTCCAAAAAAAAAAATGCCCGGGACCTCCAGGTCCTCCTCCTACTCAGAGTGGGACATTGAGGCTTGCAGAACTTGGTCAGAGTCATCCAGCTTACTTGGGCAGTTTGGGAGGGAGCAGCTCTCCTCTGAGGGCTGCTGAGAGGCGAGGTATCAGACAGACAGTGTCCCGTCCCCACTGCGGTAGGACACAGGCCATGCTTTCTCCTTCCTTGACGAGGGCACACCCTTGAGAGAGGTCTGCAGGTCCCTTGCTTACCCTCAAAGTGAGGCCCAGATACTCCCCGGGATTGTTGTGTCCCGCAAGGCTCACTGGCCACGAGAGCTACTCATTCCAGTTCTTCGAGAGTCAAGGCCCACCCACGTTCAGGCAGTGGGAGAGATTGGAGTGGAGCATCGGAAACCTCCTTAATGGAAGTCGAGACGCCATGGCAGCCCTATGGTCTTGGCATCCCTTTTCTTGAAACCATTGTAAGAGATGGAGTTTATCTCCTTATGCTCGAATTAGGCCCATGTTTAGGGAACCTCTGCGTTTCCCCCCACATTTTGTGGAGCGATTGGTGTTGAACTCAGACCTCAAGCCTGTCCTCACTCCCCAAGCCAGAGAGGTAGGCTGAAGACAGAGGAGACTGAAGTGGATGGTGCCACTCAAGGGTAATGGCTCTTGGCTGTTTTCTTTCCAAACCAGTCTCATAGGTCAGAACCCTGTCGTTGCCTTTGGTCATGTGCTTGCTCTATCCAGGAAATGGGGATGAACTACCGTGAGGAACGGTGAATGGAAATATGCATGTGGGTGTGTGGAGGGGCAGTGCTTGAACTAGGGAAGGGGACATGGAGCTTGAAGAAGAGAAGCCCGTGGGTGTCTGGGGTGGTAGAGGCTTAAGTGCCATCTCCATGTTCGCCAGGAATTACTGCATATAGGTATGAAGAGAAGCAGAGGATGGAGACAGGTAACTAGTTGGGATTTCTCCTATGTCTCCCATCCTGACCCCTCAATTAGTAAAACACAGCCCATAGTACACCAGGCCATTTGCCACTGCTCAGCTTTCCATAGTGGTTGGGCATTCTTCAGTTCAACTATAGAATCACTGGATACTTAACAGAATTGGAGCTGAGTTGAGGGAGAAAAGGGGAATATGCAAGAACTCCCTCTCCCTTCAGGGACCTTGTATACTTGTATAGTCTGCTGCAGGCTCACTGTGTCCCTTTGTTCTGGGCTCCCTCAAGGGTTCTTCCAAGTAGGACGGCACAGGGATGGAGTGCCCAGGGGAGGCTTCCAGATACTCTGCAGGATTGTTGCTTGGGTCCTAGAATCTCAGGGTTGGAATAGACTCTTGGAGCACTCAAAGTGTTTTCTCTAGCTTGTTTCTGACAGTGTCAGGGCCTCCTAAAGCTTCCTGGGGATAGGGGGTGTGCCTGGCTTGAATTTTAACCAGGGACTCAGTCCAGATTATGGGGAGACCCAAGGAAAAGTGCTGGGCAGAAGACCAAAAAACGGAGACCCTCAGAGTGAGAAGGACCTTTAGACATCATCCCTTCCAACCTGTCCCAGTGCCGGGAGCCCTCCTGCACCATGTGTGTCTGATGGCCAGAGAGCCTCTGCCCCAGTACCTCTTTGCTGGGGAACTCAACTTTTTAAAAGCCACCGGTTACATCATAAGCCAGCCTTTGCCATCAGGAGATCCTTCTTATGCCATATGGAAAGCCACTCTCTGGAACTTTCTGCCCCTGCTCATTCTGACCCCTGGAGCACCAGAGCGTATGTCTCCTCTCTTGCTTACATGGCAGCCCTTCAGACATTTATGACAGCTCCGTGTTGTGCTAAGACTTCTCTGAGCTGAAGATCCCTTGACTCTTTGTGCCCACTGAGGGTGAGCTGGGGCTCTCAGTCCTCAGGGCCTGTCTTTCTCTCCCCCGTCCCTGCTCCAGGTCACACATGGGCAGTGCAGCAGATGTGCGGTTCTCCCTGGGCGCAACCACCCACGTATCCCCAGGCACACATCGCCGCTACTCGGCATTGAGGGAAGAGTCTGCCAAGGTGAGGGGGTGGAGGGGTCTCCTCAGGGAGTTTGGGGTCAATTCGCCGCGTGCCTGGCTCCAGTTACGCAGACGGCTGGTGTGTGGGGCAAATCCTTCCCCTTCCCTCCCCTGTGTCGACAGCTGCAGCCCTGGGGTTGAGGCCATCGTCAGCTGCAACAGCTGTGCCCTGCCTTGCCTTGGCCTCCTGGTGGGCAAGGGGTGGGGCTGGCAGGCAACCAGCCAGTCCCTGAGGCCCCACTGAAGTGTGTGTGCGTGTGCCTGGGCGTGCAGGCGTGTGTGTCTGGTGGTCAGGGTGGGGGCTTCATGGGTAAGATGGACTTGGCAAGCTTTCTGGAACAAAAGCTGTGGTTCATGGGGGAGATGAGGGAGGGATGACAGGTTAACTGGCCCTGGACCTGGAGTCTTCTGAGAAGCAGCTGTGAGTTCACGCTGTCTGCGTCTGCCCAGGGAGATTAGGGGAGAATGAGGAAAGATATGGGGCAGAAAAATGCCGAGTTGCATCTTTTGGGAAAGTGCGATTATTCATCGTGGTTTATCCTGAGCCCAGGTCCTCTCAATAGCATTTAGAGCACTGGGGTATTAGAGGATATAGATGGAGAAAGAGGGAGCTCCTAGTCTTGGGAAGATTCATTTCTGCCCTTGAGAAACCCCTAGTCTTATGGGGGAGTCACAGCCGGAAGGTGCCTCTTTTTCTTTCTCTCCCCACTTCTTTACTTTTTCTGTTTATAAGAACATAGTAGCTGCCCAGGAGCTGAGAGGCTGCAGGAGACCTGAAGGGGAGCTAGGGGGCTCGGGTGGTGGAAGATGGGTGTTAGAGTACCTTTCTGTCCCTGGCCCCCTTCCTTCTCTTCCTTCTTCTGACTCTCCCAGCTCAGTATTCTGCCTTTCCCTCTTCTGGGCCTTTGTCCACTAGATAGGTTTGTAGGATGATTTCAGAGAAGCTGCCGCCTCTCGGGGTTGACCACACAGCCCTGTGATGAGTTGAAACTCTGCCGAATGTCTCGTCAGGTCTTCTTGGCCTTTCTGCTTCCCCGGGTGTAGTCAGCCTTTGAGTTTGCATGGATGGAAACGGATAGCATTTATATGGTGCTTGCTTTGTGCCAGGCACTGTGCTAAGGGCTTTTCCTGTATTATTCTCATTTGATCCTCACAGCTATCTATGAGTAAGTACTTTACCATCCCCATTTTACAAATGAAGAAACTGAGGCACAGAGAGGTTAAACAATTTTCCTGTGGTTGCACCACTAGAATTTGTTGGAGCTGAGATTCAAACCAAGGCAGGCTCTCTGTGGACTCTCTTCTTAACCACTGCTAGCTAGCTTTTTCAACTAGTTTGAGCAGTATTTCTTAGACTGTAATGTGCAAACACATCACCCAGGGGTCTTGTTAAAATGCAGATGTTGAGTCAGTAGGTCTGGTGCTGTGGCATTTTCAGCCAGCTCCCAGGAGATGTCAGGGCTGCTGGGTAGAGGTAGGGACAGTCCTGCTCTGCAGTTATCTGGGTGTCTTACTATGACTCCTTCACCCTCCTCCTTTGCTAAGGACTGGGAGACTTCTCCATTGCCTGGGATGCTGGCCCCGACAGCCGCTCCTGCCTTTGACAGTGACCCTGAGATCTCCGACGTGGATGAGGATGAGCCAGGAGGTCTGGTGGGCTCCACAGACGTTGTCTCCCCCAGTGGCCACTCAGATGCCCAGACCCTGGCCATGATGCTGCAGGAGCAGCTGGATGCCATCAACGAGGAAATCAGGTTAGGGGAGAGGCGGAGGACCTGGAAAGTGCTTTGAAGGGCATCGGGGCCCTTTGTGTTGGAAAAATCCTATATGGATTTGCTCATATCTTATGACTGCAACTTAGAGTGCCACAGTTCAGGGACTCTTTGTGGGGCATGTGCCAGAGTGAGAGGACGGGGCCTCAGTGGACTTCTTAGGCTTTACCTCCCCTCTCAGGGCTTGAGATATGGCTGGGCTCAGGAGGATACACGCTGTGTTCCTGCAGGCCTGCAGCTGATCATAACCACTAAGAGTGTAGCTCCCACTTACTGAGGCCAGCTCAGGGTAAGAGCTTTGTAAATGTCACTGTCTGTCTTACCACAGTCCCTGAGGTGGGCAGCATGATACCTGCTTTACAGACAAAGGAACAGAAACTCAGAGAGGTTAAGTGACTTACCCAAAGCCGCACAGAAGTGACAGAGCCAGGATTCAAACTCAAGTCTGAACTCGGTCCACTGCACTATGCCTCCTGTCCCTAATGAGGCATCAAACAAAAACAGTGACAGGGAAAGCTGTGAAACCTTCACTTTATCCTGACTTTTTAATGAGTTTATTAATGTTAATGACAAACAGCAGGGAATATCTGAGCTGGAGTGGATCAGAGCTTTACGAGCTGTACAGGTCATCCAGTTCAATGGTTCAAGGTATTGCACAGACCAGTTACAAAGAAGACACACACACACACACACACACACACACACACAGAGGAAGGTACAAACATAGGACCACCAGCTTTTTGTTTTGCAAAGTAAAACATTAATGATAATGACCATCTATTATCACAATCATTCTGCAAAAGAAAGGACATTTTAACATTCTGGAAGTAAGAAAGACATACTCAGAATAAAGGCGAGTCTTTCTTTGTGAAAGGCAGTGGGCATCTTTACTGCAGCGTGTGTGTGTGTGTGTGTGTGTGTGTAAGTGTGCATGCAGTCCTCGCTGAGTACCTCCCGTGTGTGTGTGTGTGTGTAAGTGTGCATACAGTCCTCGCTGAGTACCTCCCGTGTGTGTGTGTGTAAGTGTGCATGCAGTCCTCGCTGAGTACCTCCCATGTGTGTGTGTGTGTGTGTAAGTGTGCATACAGTCCTCGCTGAGTACCTCCCGTGTGTGTGTGTGTGTAAGTGTGCATGCAGTCCTCGCTGAGTACCTCCCGTGTGTGTGTGTGTGTGTAAGTGTGCATGCAGTCCTCGCTGAGTACCTCCCATGTGTGTGTGTGTGTGTGTAAGTGTGCATACAGTTCTCGCTGAGTACCTCCCGTGTGTGTGTGTGTGTAAGTGTGCATGCAGTCCTCGCTGAGTACCTCCCATGTGTGTGTGTGTGTGTGTAAGTGTGCATACAGTCCTCGCTGAGTACCTCCCGTGTGTATGTGTGTGTAAGTGTGCATACAGTCCTCGCTGAGTACCTCCCATGCACACATATACACCATTATTATTTCTCTGATTTTTCTGTGGAACAGGGAAAACCCCATCAGGGGTCAGCATCATTTAAAAATCCTACACTTGGAAACTGCTGACTTACACCACTTCATCATTGCATATGTTGGGAAACTGAGGCACAGAGCAAAATACCTGACTTAAGCCCACCCCCGTAGTTAGGTAGGGGTAGGTCAAGAATTCTGATTTTCAGGGTGGTTTATGTTCCACTGACCAAACTGCCTTCTTCCTTAGTAGCTGTTTTTGTAGATGGAGGGAGTAGGCAAGTTAACAAGAGAGAGACATTATTTTAAGCTCCAGTGGGACAGACAAACCCTGCCTGCTGGGCCTTGTGTCCACCACATGAGGATGAGTGCAGGCATCCGCCCTTACTGCCTCCTGCTGAGGCTAGTGGTGAGGTCTGGTTTTACCTGCCTTCCAGGATGATTCAGGAAGAGAAGGAGTCCACGGAGCTCCGTGCAGAAGAGATTGAGACGCGTGTGACCAGCGGCAGCATGGAGGCCCTAAACCTGAAGCAGCTGCGCAAGCGTGGTTCCATCCCCACCTCTCTGACGGCCCTGTCCTTGGCCAGCACGTCCCCACCACTCAGCGGCCGCTCTACACCTAAGCTCACCTCCCGCAGCGCAGCCCAGGGCCTGGACCGAATGGGGGTCATGACCCTGGTGAGAGACAGCTGAGGAGTTGCCCTGGCATTACTGGGCCCTGCACCAGGGGAGGTTTTAAGGGATAGTAGGACTCCGTGCTCTCACTTGGGCCTGTGGGGGAGGGTTTTATTTATTTATTTTATTTTTTAATAGAGACGGGGTTTCACCATGTTGGCCAGGATGGTCTCGATCTGACCTTGTGATCTGTCCACCTTGGCCTCTCAAAGTGCTAGGATTACAGGCATGAGCCACTGTGCCTGCCCCCCCCACCTTTTTTTTTTTTTTTGCTGGGGAAGTTTTAAGGGAGGGTAGGACTCCTGTGCTCTCAGCTGGGCCTGCAGGGGTTTTAAGGGATGGTAGCACTCCTGTGCTCTCAGCTGGGCCTGCAGGGGTTTTAAGGGATAGTAGGACTTACATGTTCTCAGCTGGGCCTGCCTTCTTCTTCCCATAATGTGTGCAGACCCTGACATGTCAGGCCACCAACCTCCTGTGTTTGGGAAGGGCCTAGGTCATATCTTCTTTGCCCTCTCCCTTGGATGAGCCCAGACTACTTAAGAAACTCGCCCACTACCCTCCCCTGTTCCTTTCTTCCAGAGAAATAAGCCCTGACTTGTTTTTCTAGACCAGCTTTATTTTCTGGTGTGATATTCTCTCTGGGGCTGTGGGAGGCATGAATCCTGTCTTCTCATCCTAAGACCACTGGGCTCCCCTGGGGTTGGCTTTGGGGCAGCCAGAGGGTGAGTCCAAGCTTACCCTTCCCTTTCTCTTGCAGCCCAGTGATTTAAGAAAACATAGGAGGAAGCTGCTGGTGAGTGCTGCCTGATGGTCCAGGTACTAACGGGTTCACTGCTGCCGCCCTTTCCTTTGGCTTCTTCCCCCAGGGCCCTTGAGTCTGAGTCTGAACTCAGAGAGGCACTCAGGGCCTCCCCACTGCATTTCTCCATGCTCCTCCACCTCTTCTGGGCTGGGTAGGCAGGCCTGAGATCTCTCTCCCTTATCCCCTGACGGCTCCACTATCTGTTCAGTCGCCAGTGTCTCGGGAAGAGAACCGAGAGGATAAAGCCACCATAAAATGTGAGACTTCTCCTCCTTCCTCACCCAGGACGCTGCGGCTAGAGAAGCTTGGCCACCCAGCCCTGAGCCAGGAGGAAGGCAAGAGGTAAGTGTCGCAGGCCCCACCTCTAGTCTCCATCCGCAGGGTCACCTCCTCCCTTCCTCCGCCTCTGCAGGGACCCCATCTCCCCCATTCCAGGTTCCTGAATGTCTTACTTCTCTTTGAAACACCATCAGGGAAGGGAGTTCCTGTGTCTCCCTTGCCCTCACCCCAGTTCTGACACTCAATAGAAGTTCTTCCTAAGGTCTAACTTCCACTTTTCCTGCTGTCACTTAAGTATGTTTCTTCTTATTCCGCCCCCTTCTGGCTGTCACCTTATAGTGCCTTGGAGGATCAGGGCAGCAACCCCAGCAGCAGCAACAGCAGCCAGGACTCCCTGCACAAAGGCGCCAGGCGGAAGGGCATCAAGTCGTCCATTGGCCGCCTGTTTGGGAAGAAGGAGAAGGGCAGGCTGATCCAGCCGAGTCGGGATGGAGCCACAGGCCATGGTCTCTGTCCCCTTCTGAACGGAGGTCTGGGCGGGTGTCAGGGCATCAGAAGCAGGAAGGTGTATTTGGACTGGCCTTCTCTGCCCGCGTCCCAGGGATCAGTGGGGGGAAGCCCCAGGAAGGCGATTTCAGATCTGCAGAAGCAGTTTTCGGTCAGAGCTATTCATGGCAGGGTGGACTGTCTCCTGAGGGGGTAAGCTGCTGCCTCTACAAGCATCAGGAAGTGGCTGGGTGGCTTTTATTTGGCATGCTGTGGAAAGGTCTCCTGTATTGAGCGAAAGATTGGGCCTCTGGGGTTTCTTTCAATTTGGAGGTTTTCTGATGTACTGTGCTCAGGACCTTCAGGAGAAATCTCTTGGTTCTTTCTTTTGAAGAGTCAGTTCTTGACTGGAATTTATTTCTGGGTACATCTGGCCTCTGGGACTCAAAATGTGATAACACCTAATTATAGCTTTGTAGACATTAAATTCAAGGAAGGGAAGGGTGACCTCGTTATCACCTCTGTGGTAGTATAGGGTTCCGGTACATGCTTGGCACGTGGCCAGTACACAGTACATGTGGGCTTTCATCTGCCCCTCTTCTAGTTCTTCTTTTCTATTTTTCTTCTTGTTTCTCCTTTTCTTCCAGTCACCTATTCAGCCATTTGTTCCACTGTATGGCTGAGTAACAGGTGCTCAGCAACAGTTCATTCCTTCAGGGAGCTCAGTGTCTAATGAAAAGGAAGAAGTGAAGAGACAGTTCCAGAACAATCTATCGATAGAGACATTCCCAGGGTGCTTCTGGGACTCAGAAGTCAGCTCTGGAATGGCGGGGATGAGAGGGGTGGCCTTGTCTGATAGCAACAGCTGAGCTGAAGTGTGAAGGCCACAGAGGAATTAGCCGAGCCAGGGAGAGGTCTGTGTGTGGAGGAAGGGGGTGGTCTGGGAAAGGCAAAGTTTTGTGGGTGTGAGAGATTTGTATGTACTTATGCATGTTCAGATTCGAGAAGAAGGAGCAGGGGAGGAGTGGGGAGATGGGACTAGACAGCGAGGCTGGGGCCAGCTGTAAGAGCCCTACAGCGTCTGTTTTAGTTTAAAAGTTCCCCTGAGGCAGTGGGAGCACGGATGAATTTCATGCAGGGGAGGAACTGATCAACGAGAATAAAGGAACCTTTGGACCCAAATGCATAATTAGACCTTTCTGCACCTCAGGAAGATGTGAATTAGAAGATAGCTAGCTGGGTGAGGAGGAGGAGGAGGGAGATCTTGAGATTAGGAGGTGGCAGGAAGAGGAAGGAGAAAGAGGAATTCGATGAGACAGGGAGAGGTCTGTGTGTGAAGGAAGGGGTGATCTGGGAATGGGGAGGAGGAAACATGGCCACCTCTGCTCAGGATATGGGAGCATCAGCCCAGAGAATGAGGCCCAGCTTCTTCCTCTGCAGTCCACAGGGGCAAGTGGAGTTGTGGAGCCCACCACAGACAGGGGAAGCTGAAAGGTTTGATCAGGGGGAAGAAGCATTTTAGGTGAAGCCTTATGATTTCCAATGCTCTCCACACCATGTTGGCACCTAAACCTGAGACAGTACCTCAGATGAGTTTCTGGGTTACCCACACCTGTTGCCTACTGTGCATTTTGAGGGTGTGTGTGACCAGGACTTAATTCTAAGATTCTGCCTCTGGCCATGAATTCTGTAGGGTTCTAGCATCGATTTGAGGAGATGTTTAGTAGAAGACAGAACTCTACATGCTCCCTTTTGTGTTTTTGTGCAAGTGAGTGCACCCAGAGAAGAAGGCCCAGAGACACACCTCTGTGTGTGGATTTCCCCACCCTGACCCAAGCCAGGGCCATCCTGCTCTCTGAGCCTTGTGGCCCACTGTGTCTGGGGCTCTGGGTTTCCTTTGCATCTTGGCTTGAAGGAAGGGCAGGTTCTGTCTAGAATCTGGGTGGGATAACTTTGGTCCATCTGGCTGGAAAACACCTCCAGGGCTGAGGATCTTGGGAGACTCTCTAAACTAGGGATGACCTGCTTGATGCCACTGTCTGAGACTGCCTGGATGTAGGGACATTGAGCAGAAACTCCAGGAATAGTGGGTGGTTCTATCAGGCCATCAATTTGCAGCTTCTGTTCCCCACCCTTGATCCAGGCAAGGGAGGAGAGGCAGAGGGCTTGGCTGACACGCACATCTCTTTCCTTGTAGTTATGCTAACAGACTCCGAGTTCGGTATGCAGGAGCCTATGGTGCCTGCCAAGCTGGGGACCCAGGCAGAGAAGGACCGGCGACTGAAGAAGAAGTAAGAGCCACAGGCCAGGCTCTGCTGGTGGGGCCCAGCCCCCCACCTACTTTCCTTCCCCTGGGCTGCTGTGAAACTGAGCTAAGGGACCCAGATCCCAGCAAGGCCCTTCCTGAATTGAGTTGGCCTGGTCCATGTGGGCACAGCAGGGCTAAGAGAAAGTTCTTAGGTTGTGCCTAGGGAGAAGGAGGCAAGGGGATGATGGGAGAGCGACCTGGATCCTGTGGATCTCTGGCAGGACAGATTGAAATTTCTAAGTCAGTGTCAGGTCACATGCAGAGAGCCCCTTGCCCTCTGGGGGTGGAGAGGTATTCCTGTCCCATTTCTTGTCATATTGCTTCAGGCATAGAGCGGAGGAAGTCCAGGGTGGGGAGCAAGGGTTGTGGTTATCCAGGGGTCCCTGGAGCAAGCACAGTTAAGAGAGAAGGAAGAACTAGTGAGTCTGCTGTTCCTCTTCCTATAAGACACCAGCTGCTTGAGGATGCCCGCAGAAAAGGAATGCCTTTTGCCCAGTGGGATGGTCCTACTGTGGTCTCCTGGCTGGAGGTAAGCCTGAGCCAAGGAAGTCAACTCAGGGGTCTGGAGGGAAGGGTGTGTGGGGTGGGCAGATGGGTGGCATCCTGGAACTTTTACAGTGTGTTTCTCCTCTGCCACCTGCACATGTCTCATGCCTAGCATTTAGCTCCTCTCCCTCTCCCCAGCACACACACATACCAGTCAGAGGACAGAGCTGATGCTACTTTTAATCTGTAAAATGGGAGAGAGAGGGATTTGATGACCTCCGCATTCCTATGATCTGCATTTGTTATTCTGAGTCCATGGATGAGGCCTGGCCCTTGCCCCTTGCTATTGCCAAACTTTTGGTGGTAGGGCCCAGGCCTTGAATTACACCCCCTGTGCCTGGTGTCTGCAGCTCTGGGTAGGGATGCCTGCCTGGTACGTGGCAGCCTGCCGGGCCAACGTCAAGAGTGGTGCCATCATGTCCGCCCTGTCGGACACAGAGATCCAGCGGGAGATTGGCATCAGCAATGCTCTGCACCGGCTCAAGCTCCGCCTGGCCATTCAGGAGATGGTGTCACTGACCAGCCCCTCTGCCCCGCCCACCTCCAGGACTGTGAGTGACCCCTCCCTTGCCCAGGACATTTTCAGAGGTCCTGGAACAGTGTCCGCAAGGTCTCCTGTTGGGCTTTGGGAAGATGCAGCATTGAGTCATGCCCCTTCCTTCCCATCCTCACAAAGGGCTCTCCCTAGTCTTCAGGAGGATATGACCTTTATTCAAGGAGGATCCCAGCAGCCTTGGTTCCCTGCCTCTCACATTCCACCCATGGGGTTCCATTTCCCCATCCCTACTCTGCCAAAATTTCCAGGTTTCTGGGCAGAGTTCCCAGGATGGGCTTTCTGGGGTTTCATATGGTTGCCAGGTTGGGGGAAACAAAGGGAAGAGGGCATTTGTGATATTGTCTTGGTCCTCTAACCCCAACACAAGAATGCAGACTGCTCCATGGGCCCCTGGGGTGAAATCTTTTCTTACAGGCCATCTCCATGATTGAGGTCAGCCCCCACTCCAGATCAGCATCATACATTCTTATTCATCCAAGAAACACTGAGCATTTTCTATGTGCCAGGTGCTGTGCTAAGCAGTGTGGCTATGGTGGTAACAGAGATGTGGCTTCTGCTATCCACTTGCTTAGAGCCAGACAGTGTGCAGAGCTGTGGGCTGGACCCCTGGGAGGATCCAGGGAGGGAACTTTGTCCTTGTCCTTTGGGTGTCCAGCCTGATGGGGATCCTGGGGACCCACACTCAGGATGAACTAGGTTTCCTCTCTGCCTGCAGTCTTCTGGGAATGTCTGGGTTACCCATGAAGAGATGGAAACTCTGGAAACATCTACTAAAACAGTGAGTCTGGCCCTTGGCCTTTGTCCTTGGGCCTGGGATTGAGACTGATAATGCCCGCAGGATGAGGGGAAGGTTGTGGGCAGTCAGAGTGGGCTGCCATGGACCTCATGTGAGACTGGTATCCTTGATGTGTGATCTGCTCTCAGGGTGGAGGGCTGTTGGGAGAGGGGTGGGCTGGGAGCAGTTGGTATGTGTGTGGTCCTTCCCAGGGGGTCACAAGCTTGTCCTGGGCCATTGGTATGCTGCAGAGGAGGGGAATTGGGCTGGGGAGGGCTCTGCCCTGCTATGGACCTGAGCCACAGAGTCTCTGCCCTTGTGCTTCTTCCCTGGTGGAGGAAGGGGGAGTGTTGGGAGAGCTGGGCATCTTGCCTGTCTCCCAGTCAAGCCTGGGAGGTGTGTGTTTTTGCCAAACACGTATTTGCCTTGCCTCACCGCAAACATGGGTGCACACACCAACCTTGTATTCTCTCTTAACCATCCCGACAAGCTTTCCCCAGTTACCCAGCCAGATACTGGGGGATCTTTTTCCCTTGATGGGGCCTAGGGTAGAGCTGATGGATTTCTTGACTTTGCCTATTTCCCCTAAACGCTGCACTTGTTCCTGCTAGGACAGTGAGGAGGGCAGCTGGGCTCAGGTAAGACCCCTCCCCTGTCTAGAACCAGCTCCCAGAACTCCAGGACAGTGTTCTTCCAGTAGGTTCTCTCCCCAGCAGGAATCTCTGAATCTCACTTCCCATGAAAAGCCCTGGACACAGGTTGTCAGCATCCCTCACCCCCACCCCATTCCCTCTAGCTGCTTGTTCTGCTTTCTCAGGATGGCAGGTGAGGAGCCCTGGAGGGCTGTGGCCCCTGCACTTCTGGCCCTTCTTCTCAGTCTCGCCCTTTTCCTAGGAATAATGAGACCTAGATTAGTATGGGTCTTCTTCCTCTCCCTGTCCCTCTCAGGGGCACCCTGGTGAACTGAGCAAAGCTCTGTCATCCGTCCATTTTATGAACAAACATTTATAGGTATTAGGCCTTACCAGGCTCTCTGGATATAGAAGTGAACAAAGCAAGCCCTCACGGAGGCAGTAAACAAAGCAATAATATCAGTAAACAAACCATGTCAATAGGGAAAAAAAAGGCAGTCTCAATAAACACAGGGACAATATTGGACAGGGATGCAGGCTGTGAAGAAGAATGGAGCAGGAGCAGCACTGTTTATACCTGCTCAAGAGATTGGCTGAATCATTCACACCATAAACACCCTTGGCAGAGATGATGGGGGGACCCATCCGATGGGTGTTAAATGAAGAATGCAGATCCTAACAGGTGCATGGAATTTGATACCAAAATTAAAAACCAAACAAAATTAATAATATGTTGTTTAGCTGGGCACGATGGCTCACACCGGTAATCCCAGCACTTTGGGAGGCTGAGGCGGGTGGATCACTTGAGGTTGGGAGTTAGAGACCAGCCTGATCGACATAGAGAAACCCTGTCTCTACTAAAAAACAAATAAATAAATAAATTAGCCGGGTGTGGTGGTACATGCCTGTAATCCCAGCTACTCAGGAGGCTGAGGCAGGAGAATCACTTGAACCCAGAAGGCGGAGGTTGCGGTAAGCCAAGATTGGGCCATTGCACTCCAGCCTGGGCAGCAAGAGCGAAACTCCATCTGAAAAAAAAAAATAATATGTTGTTTAGGGAAATATACATGGATGACTGTAAAATGTGTAAAACAATGTTTTACAACCAAGGGATTAGTCAGAAAACTCAGCATAGTGGTTCCCTCTGTGAGGGGCAGTAGGAGACCGGCGGTGATGGTGAGCATCAGCATGCAGAGTACAGTGGGGGTAATGCTCTGCTGCTTAGCTTAGGTGGTGTCCACTGTTGCTAACTTCATTTTATGCTTCATAATGAGCATGTTACTTATAGTCTTACAAGTGTCAGCTCTTACATTGTAAAGGAGAGCAAAATAGACGTTTTCCATCTGAAAATATCAAGTAAGGGTAAGGAAAGAGTGCGGTAGGGTCACGATGACAACTAAAACTTTCTCAGGACGGGCGGTCAAGGAGCGCCCTGCCCAGATTAGGAGGCCACGTCCACATGGCACAGGCCCTGCAGGACCAGGGGGTGGGGTGTGCGTGGGAAAGCGACAAAGGACCTGGGGCATTCTTAGAGCAGAGGCTCAGGCCTTAGAGAATGAGCACTGATTATTCAGGCACAGGCCACCACCCTTTATTTTTTTCAATCCTCCACCAACATTTCACTTCCTTGCTTCCTGCATGAAGCCAGCCTCGTCCCTGAGTGAGACAGGCTTCCTTTGCCACATGGCAGGTTCTCTGTAACAACACAGCCTTTCCCCTGGGCTCAGTGAGCTTGAGGCTCACTGAGAGTCAGGAAGCCATGTCTGCTGCACAAGACCACAAATGCAATGCAGAGTTAACAGGAAGGATTTCTTATAGCCACTTCTGTTCAATAGTGTAGGTAATTGATATGTGAGTGGAATCACATCATTTTGAGATCTTAAAAAGTTCCATTTAAAATCCTCACTTCCCACCACTCCAGCCCCCTTAGTGAAGATAGACTGAAATTGTACTGGACTGCCCTTCCTCCCTCACGGGTAGAGGATGGATTCATGTGTCTCCCAACCAGCTATACCAGCCTCAGCCTGCCGGCTCTACCTTCCTCCCCCATAACCTCCTGCATCTCGTTTCCCTAGACCCTGGCCTATGGGGACATGAACCATGAGTGGATTGGGAATGAATGGCTGCCCAGCCTGGGGCTCCCGCAGTACCGCAGCTACTTCATGGAGTGCTTGGTGGACGCCCGCATGCTGGACCACCTCACCAAGAAGGACCTGCGGGTCCACCTAAAGATGGTGGACAGCTTCCATCGGTGAGCAAGGCTGGGCCCAGGGCTGCCTCCCTCGTGGGGGCCTCCCCCAGCTCTGAGGGTCTGCCTCCAGGAACAGAGGTGCCTCCATCTCTTCCCATGGCCTCTTCTGAGGGGTAACAGATCTCCCCCTTGGGAAAATCTCCCTTGTCAAATCCTTGTCTCATCCTGTAATTTGAGGATTCTGATCCTCAGATTGACCAGGTTTTTGTCCTCATAATGACCAGGTCATTATATCTAGTCCTGAAGCCACAAAAAGTCCTTTTTCTTTCCTTCACTTCCTTTGAGATGTCCCCCCAGGTCTGAGTTTTATTGCTTATCTTTGGCCTTGCTGAATTTGCTGTGTTTACTCTGACAAGACTCAAACTGAACCTGGTGGTCAATTTGGGCATCTCATTCCTCCCAAGGTGACGGGGAAGGTCTTCCTTGGCCTTTGCCATGCCAGCATCCCAGATCGGAACCTCTGCTTTGGGTTCACATCCTTTTTTATAGGAGGTCATCCAGTCCTCTCCTCCTCTTTGCTGAAAATATCTTCTGTTCAAAAGTATCTGCGGCAGAGGTCCCAAACTGGCAGCCCACGGGCAGAATTTGGCCCAGAGATGTGTTTTTGTTTGGCCCACATATATCTTAACAACTCAAATTGAGTTATTTAAACAGTAAGAGGTTTTATATACAATTCTGGATTTCTGGCTTCTCTTGAAACCTTGAAAGCTCTGTCAACACACTCTAGGATGGAAGCAGCCAGCTGGAGCTGAAGAGCAGGACAGGTGGGCCTGCTCTGGGACCTCCCGGCCCCCCAGCTTTCGTCCCTCACTTGCGTTACCTGCCTGGTCCCAGCAGGCATTTGTGCTGGAGAACGCAGTGGGTGGGCATGGTTCCAGGAGTTGGCAGTTTTTAGGAAGTCCTTCTTAATGTCCAGCTTCAGGTCGTGTGGGTGGCTCTTTGGCTGGATAATAAGACAAGGAGTAGTGCTCTTCAAGGTTCCCTCAGGGCTCCATGGATGTCCTGTGGTCACTCCAACTGAGAACTCTTATAGAAAGTTAAATCTGGAAGGAATCTAGTTAGTGTCCCTGTTTTATGGATGAGAACATTGAGGCATGGGGAGGAGCAGCAGCCCAAAGTCACTCAAGGATGATAGTGGAGTACAGGGGAACCCAGGTACGCTGACTCAAGTCCAGTGCTCTTGCCACCAAAAGGCAGAGCCTCCTGGCCTGGAACCCTTGGCCCGTCTGACCCCAGCAGGAATGCTGACTTGTGAGGGAAGACTGCATCCTCTCCTCTGCACCCACCCCCACCCAAATCAGCTAGGGCTGAAAGGGAATCGTTTGTCTCTGCCTGGAGGCTGCCAGGCCCAGCTGCACCTGTCCCCTACTCAGTGATTGATAGGGCTGGGGAGAGATGAGCTGTTCGCCTGCCAAACCTGGATGTGCCCGGGCTGCTGGAAGATCTGTCAGCCCGGCCCCAGCCAGGACTATGGAAATCCTCCCCCCACCCCTCTGCCCTGTCTCCAGGAGAGAATTGCGGCCTGCACTTGTGGTTCTAGGTTCAGCTCTGAATCTTGAGTACTTCAGAGTTTCTAAAACATTTTCACATCTCACCACCAAACTATGTATCTACCTGCTTTTATTCCACTTAATATTTCACAGGCATGTTCTAACGTCTTTAAAATTTCTTTTAAATCATAATTTTTATGACAAGAAAGGGATATTTTAAAACCTTATTTTACAGATAAGGAAAACAAGTTCAACAGAGGTCGATTTCCATCGGGTCACTCAGCCAGGTGGTTACAGACTGGGGCTCAAATCCTTGTCTCTTGACACCCTACTCAGAGCTCTCTTCCTTGGGACATGGTGCTCTATCGAGCAGGTCTTCTAGAAGAGCTCCTGTTATGGTAGGACAAGCATGCAGGATAGTCACGAATGTCACCCTAACAGTGCTGCCACTACCAAGTGCCTGTAGTGTTCCCAGGGCTGGGCTGAGCTCTTGCATTTATTCTCACCTACAGGAGAGGTGTGACGCCATCTCACATTTGCTGGATGCCCCTCAGCTAGGAAGGGGCTGAGCTGGTGTCAAACCCAGGCTGACCTAACTTTCAGGGCTTCATAGTTTTGCTGCGGCATGCAGCAGCTTTGAGAGAAACTGGACTGAAAATGATAGTGAGTGAGTTTGAAATTAGACAGAAAGCATTTCCAGTCACGAGCAGTGTGTATACATGGCCCTTCCCAGTGGAGCAAGGCTTAAACCAGCAGCTTGAGCCACACATGAGTGGCTTGGGCCAGATAAGGGTTCCTGGAAGTGGCATCTCTGAGCTCTGTTCTAGGCTGAAGAGCCTCCTGCTTAGAAATGAGGGGAGAGGAGGAGGGAGCAGTCTGTGCAGTTTAATCTCAAAAAGCAGTGCCCTCAATAAGAGTCAAAAGCAGATAGAGTTGGGAGGGACCTTCCATTCTAATTCTCTACAGATGGAAAACCTCAGAGAAGCTGAATGACAGGAGCGTTCAAGGAAGGAAGAATACTGCAGCTCTTCCAAGATGGAATGAGCTGCCTTGGGAAGTAATGAGTTCAGGCACAGGTTCAGTGACTACCCTGAAGGAAGCTATAGAGGTGACTCCTGCCTTAGGTGGGAGTGTGGACTGATGGCCTCCAGGGTTCCTTCTGACCCTCCGGATCTGTGGTTCTGTACCTGGCTTAGTTACTGAATGCTTACTGTGCACCTGATACTGTTTAAGTACTTTCAGTAATTGGTGTGAATTAATTATTTCATTTACTTCATCAAGCATCTGTAGAGTCCCTGCCTGTGCTCAGGGTTTAGGGTCAGTGAACAAGCTTATATGCTAACTGAAAGAGACAGTCAAGGGATAATATGTGGTATGTTAATAGACAAAACAGGCTAGGAAAAAATTTGACCAGGGTGAGGGGGATTGGGAGTATGGGCCAAGGGAGGTGATGGTGATATTGCAATTTTAAATCTGATGAACAATGTGACTAGTGAATTGTACTGAGAAGGTGACATTTAAGCAAAGACTTAGTGGAGACAAAAGGAGTAAGCTACACAGCTGACTGGGGGAGGAATGTTCCAGGCATAGGCAGCCACCAGTGCAAAGGCCCTGAGGTCTGCAGGCCCAGGCAGCCTGCTGGGTTTGAGGAGCAGCAGGGGTGTCAGTGCGGCTGCGGCAGAGAGAGCAAGGAGAGTGGCTGAAGCGGGGGTTAGACAGGTAGGGTAGCAGATCATGGAGTATCTTATAGGCCATGGTCACGACCTGAGTCAAGTGTGGATACAGAGGGGTATCTTGTTTTTGCTTTTTCTTCTACTTGCAGGTGGTAGGGGTCTTTGTCATTCTAGTGCCTGGAGAGAGAGGGACATGTTGGTTTGATTCAAAGAACTTTTTTCACATCAGTCAATCCCCAGGCCTGCTCCCTGGCTGAGAGGGAGGATATGGGGCAGACAGAGAAAGGGAGTAACCTCGGGATGGATCTTGGGCAAGCCCCTGGGGAAGGAGGAGTACGAGGGGGCTGGGGTGCTCTTTGTGCTAGAGGCAGTAGGTCTGGACATGCTGTGGCTGGTGCTGGATGTGGGACAGGTGGGGTGGGAATGTGGCCCCACTGAGGCTCTGGCTCGGGGGTTGTGTGTCTGCAGAACCAGTCTTCAGTATGGCATCATGTGTCTGAAGAGGCTGAATTATGACCGGAAGGAGCTGGAGAAGAGGCGAGAGGAGAGCCAGCACGAGATCAAGGGTAAGCTCGTCAGGCTGGAGAGGGTGCAGGAGCAGCCTGCTGGGCTGGTTCCTGCCTTGAGCCAAGTGGAGGGGAGGCATTCTGTGGCTCAGGGAATCTCCCAGAGACGGCCTCACCTTAGGGAGCTCCCAGTCTGTTGGAGGAGACATAGTCCATGCCACGTTGGCTATAATTCCCCTCCCTCGATCCCACATACCAGACAGCAGCCACCAACGACAAATGCAGTGAATCCTCTGGAATGGCGTTATAGACTAGTGCTTGTGGCACTTGGTGATCTGGGTGGGGTTGGATGGGAGACGCAAGTTTTAGAGGAGACCTTGAAGGTGGGAAGAATAAGAAGGCCATTCCAGCTTGGGGCAGGGGGCTGACCCATGCAAGGGATCTGGGGAGAGAGCTCGGAGGCTGTGAGCCTGACTCTGGGTTCTGTAACCTGGCAGGGATGGGGTGAGTAGGGGGTTGGTTCCCCAGGAGCCCAGGTGCCAGGGAGGACAAAAAGAAGATATGGAAAGTTGGGGATGGGGTTGGGGCCAGAGAGCAAGGTAGACTGGGGGCTCTGAGTTTCGGGAGCTGTGCTTCTCATCCTTGGAGGGCCTTGATGAAATGTAGTGTCTCCTTCCATCCCTTTTCTTCCCACACCCTCCAGATGTGCTGGTTTGGACCAATGACCAGGTGGTTCATTGGGTCCAGTCTATTGGGCTCCGGGACTACGCAGGAAACCTGCATGAGAGTGGTGTGCATGGAGCCTTGCTGGCCCTGGACGAGAACTTCGACCATAACACGCTGGCCCTGATCCTCCAGATCCCCACACAGAACACCCAGGTAGGCGGCCTTTTAATCAACCTGTCTCTCCCTCTCTCCCTCACTTGCTTTCTTTCTTTCTCTCATACACAAAGGCTTAGGTATCTTGCAGAAAGGGGAGGCGGGGGCTTTTTTAGGGTCTCTGCCAGAGGGGATTGCAGTGTTCTCAATCCTCCAGTAGTCCCTGTGCATAAGCAAGCCCCCATGGGCACACATGGCCTTCACATATAGAGCATGCCTAGCGTGGGCCTGGCACACAATGTGCTCTTACAGTGCCCATCCCCATCCTGCCCGGGGTACCTCCATCTCCTCCTAACCCCACTTCCTAGCTGAGACTTTGAGCCTTCCTTTTCATCCTGCTTCTCTGATCTGACTTTTCTTAGAGGGGGATTAGTCCCAGGGCCTGGAGGGACCAGAGAGCCCATACCACCTTTGTCTACCACCCTAGGGATCTGCTCCTGGGCCCCCAGGCTTCAAAAAGCTACATATACCAAATCACACGGCCCAGAGCTTTGCCATGCCAGGGCGTTGGCTCTCTGTCAACAGCTCAAAAGATTAAACATCTCCTGAAATTACATTTCGTCATTTTTATGGAGCTGTCATCTAAGAATATATAAATGTTTCTTGAACCTATTTATAGTTCTGGCCTTTCTAACTTCCTGTGGATAATAGATTCTAGAAGTACTGCTTGTTGTGTAGAGCACTTCCTGATTTTATTTGTCCTAAAAATGCTCCTGTCAGGCTCCTGGGGAAGGAACTACCTCCTCCTAATAGTTTAGGTTTGGTAAGGATATTTGTATTTAACCAGTTCTCACCTTTCGTGATTTCATAAACTCTTACTGTATGGCCTCTGGGCCCAAGCCTTTGTCTCTCCAGACAGAGTATTCTTAATTCTTTTAGGCTTTCCTCATATAGACTCGCCTCTGTCCCCTGATTGTTTTAGCTGCCCTTGTCTGGACTGTTTGCAGCTGTCAGATCCCTTTTGAAATTCAGCCACCAGAGCTGCACAGTCTATTCTGGGAGCAGACACGTTTTGGCTTGAGTGAGGGCAGGGCTGTGTCGTCTCATAATTCTGGGTAGTGTATTGGCCTTTTAGGGGTGGTGGCAGTGCACAGGGCCAGTGTGTCCTGTAGGCATTCTGCAGTGACCCCTCTACCCCAGTGAGTCAAAATGAATAGGACAGATTCCCTGATTCTCCAAGAGGAACTTGGATTTCTCCCCCAAGTGCAGTTCTCTCCACTTGCCCACTTTGGGCAAAAGCCTCATCTGCTTTCCGGCCACTCACATGGCTTTGTGAGAAGCTGCTGAAATTTATACCTATATTCCTTACCTTTCACTGCCCAGAGGAGCAGGGTCATTTGGATACTTGAAATTTACTATGCTTCTTTCAAATCATTTCTAAAAATGTTATGTTCCCAATACTGGCACAGACTGTCCTTACGGTTAATATTTTCCACCCAGAAATGGATTTTTCTCTTTCTTTGATTTGCTATCTCTAATGCATTCAGTTTTGGAGGACAGCAATAATTCTGTAAATAGTAGCAGGGACACCGCTCTATGGCTTTCTAACCTTTCTGAATTTCCTGACTCAGTCTTTGAGTTTAGCTGTTGGGAGAAGTAGTCTGACCCAATATGGAATTTCTCATTTAAAATGGTTAAAAATGGCTCAGCGTGGGAGCTCAGGCCTGTATGCTCAGCATTTTGGGAGGTCAAGGTGGGAGGATTGCTTGAGTCCAGGAGTTCAAGACCAGCCTGAGTAACATAGTGAGACCCAGTCTCTACAGAAGTTTTAAAATATGAACTGGGTTTGGTAGTGCGTGACTGTAGCCCCAATTACTGGGGAGGCTAAGGCAGGAGCTTTGCTTGAGCCCAGGAGTTTAAGGCTGCAGTGAGCCATGATTTTGCCACTGGACTCCAGCCTGGGCAGCAGAGTGAGACCCTGTGTCACTCAAAAAAAAAAAAAAGAAAAGAAAAAAAAAAGCTTAAAAATATCTGGTAGCAATTTTGAAAACTTTTCAATTTCTGGCATTTCTGAAAACTCTGAATGAGTTAATCTCCTGGGAGGCCTAGAGAAAGGGCTTATGCACACAGCCCAGGGACCACCAACATCCATAACTGAGCAGACTTCCTAATTTGATGTGAAAACTTATCCAATAGATTTATTTAATTCAAATTAGTTTAATTCTGGTGGTCCATGGTTTATATGCTTACTTACCCCTCCAGAAAGACAGTCAGGCACGACTTTCCCCTTTCAGACAATGTTTTTTCCAAGCAGGTGAAGTCTGCTTATCTATGTGTTCTGTGGTCCTACTTTTTTGTTTTTTTCTTGGAAACAGGGTCTTGTTCTGACACCCAGTCTGGAGTGTCGGTGCGATCACAGCTCACTGCCGCCTCAAACTCCTGGGCTCAAACTATCCTCCCGCCCAGCCAGTAGCTGGGACTATAGGTGTACACAACCATGTCAAGTTAATTTTTTTAAATGGTAGAGTCAAGGTCTTGCTAGGTTGCCAAGGCTGCTACTTTTTTTTTTTTTAAAGAATACATTTTTCTAGTTTGTTGTATATGAAAGAATCCTAGACTTATGGTTTTACTTCTGAGGTTTGCTTGAAGGAGAAGCTTCAGAAAGGTTGTAAAGGTCTCTAATTGGCTAAATGCACTGAAGCCTTGCATCTCTACCCTTGGACCCTATGAAAAAGGTGAAAGATGGCATAAAGGTAGTTAACTCTAGTTAACCACCTTTCCCTCCCCTGCTCTATGTTCTCCAGGCACGTCAAGTGATGGAAAGAGAGTTCAATAACCTCTTGGCTTTGGGCACAGACCGGAAGCTGGATGACGTGAGTACCTGGCCATGAATTAGGGGCTTTGGGGATTTGGTCATCTTAGTTGGATTGAAGTTCATGAGTTCTGCCTTCCCTTGGCTAGTTATTGGAAGGCTAATCTAAGGGAGGAGAGCCAGAGGGGATGGGGATAATGTCAAGGGGTCAAGGAGGTGGGCCAGTCCTAGAAGGACTTGTCTTGGGTAGCAGTAGGCTGTGGCGAAGTCTCTGTGAAAATCCTATACAAAAGCTGAAGGCCCCATGTGTACTTCCAGCATCTTCCAATTTGGTGCCCCACCTTCCTATCTGCATAGGATCAAAGATTGTCCCCAAAGGCCATAACTTTGGGAGCATACCTTTTTCTTGATCTCTGAGACCATGTCTCTTCAGTGCTGAGCCCAGCATACCTCCAGCCTGCTCAGTAAGACTCCAGCCCATCCTCCAGGAACATGGGTGTGTGGAGGTGGGTGCCCTGCTGAGGCTGTTAAGTGACAGGTTTGCTCTCTCACTCCCCAGTGCAGTCTGCACAGCTAAACACCTGCTCAGGCTTTTACCATCCCAGCTTTCTCTAGTTTCACCCTTGGGGCTACCTTCACACCAAGTTAAAGTTTTCCTCTCTCTGCCCTCCTGGTCACTGAAGGAACAGTCCCTCACTCTTGATTTCATCAGGCCTTCCCCTTGAGCTAAGAGAAGACCATAGACCCTGGCATTTGGAGTCTATGGTCCCCTTTGAGATGCTGACCTAAGTGTACCAGTTTCCTGAGGTCATAGCCCCTCCTTGGCCCCTGTCTCCTCTTTCTCCTTTCCTCCTCCCTCCTCACTTTCCCATCACTGCCCTTGTCTGTCAGGTTTGCCATAGTTGATTTGGCTCCAAATAAGTTAAAAGCCCAGAGTGTGTTTATTTTTCGCTGCTCTGTCTTCAGTCAGATCCTTGATTCTTAATGGGCCTAAAACCCACCTTTGTAGAAGGATTGCTCTGCCTCAGGGAGACACAGGGCACTCTCAGGAATACATAGAATGTGTGGAAATATTTTATTCACAGAGGTATCTTGAAGTTTGGGAGAAAAAAATAGATTTATATATGTATATTTTTTGGTCATTTGGATACTCGAAAAGAGATAAACTGGCAGTGTCCCACCCCCGACCCAGAGCTGTCCCAACTCTGAGAGATCTCAGTTTTCCCAATGCCCCTGTGATACTGACCCTCCCACTAATTCTGCATGCACTTAGGATCGCAGCTTTCTTTGTTGCTCTCTGGAGAAATGACTCCTATATATCTATTAGTGTTGTGCTAATTTAGAAGCTATGTAGTCCTTTAGTCCTTACAAAAATATTCTTTGCCTGCCCTGTGCTAGGCATTGTGCCAGGCATGGTGGTTAGTGATGATGATGTCTCACTTTATGGTAATGATCACCACACGAGACAGGTTATTATGCTCATCTTATGTACAGATGAGGAAATTGAAACTCAAAGAGGGAACTCACTTGCTGTGGCAGAGCAGGACCACAGCAGATATGTGTCTGATTCCTGAGCTCTTCCCCCTTGTTCCACTTCCTCTGGGAAGCTTGTGGAGCTATCTGGTCTATCAGGCCCCAGATATTGGCGTGGTATTATTGATTAGACATTGGGGTGGCATTATTGATTAGACATTGGGGCAGCATTATTGATTAGCCATTGGGGTACACATAGAGCAGTGCAGTGGGGTTTTTGGGATTTAAGTAGGTTTGGGCTAGAAGGGATGGTTTTTGCGGGAAGCATAGAGTAGAAGCCAGGTCCTGGGAATAAGGTAAGATTTGGGGTTGGGGACAGGGTCTGAGGTCCAAGGAGACTGCCTCCTGTCCAGATGTCTGGACACATCATCAGCAACCTTGATCTGTCTCTTGCAATCAGACCCTCTGCCAATTTTGGTTCTTAGTGTCCCTTCTCAAGCTCCAAGGCTCTTGAGGGTGGTATCCAGTTCTCCCTCTACATGGAAATGAGGACTCAAGGGAAATAAGGAGGAGGAGAGTGGGAAGGAAGAATATCTGATTATTAGGGGACAGTGGAGGAATGTAGAAATAGGTCTTAGGGTTGGCTGAAGGTAGAAATGGAGAAATGGGGTAGGCAGGAGAGAGAAAAGAGGCTCTGGGCTAGGGTAAGAGCAAGATCCTTTTAGGGATCCTCAAGGGGAGGACAGCAGTGACAAGGAACATTTCTGACAGAGTCAGGAATGGGACTCCTGCATAAAGAGCCAGCTGCCACCTATTCATTTAATGAGTATTTATTGAGTGCCTAAGGTGACCCCAGGCACCGCTCACAGGTTGGGGATACATTGGTTGGAACAAAAAAGATTATGGTTTCTGCCCCATGGAGCATAGAATTTGACAGAGAGAGAAAGAGTAAGAGAGAACGTGAAAGGCATGGAGGTAGGGAGAAAGGAAGGAGGTGGGAAAAGGGGAGGAGGAAAGATACAGTCATGCGTGGCTTAGTGATGCTTCGCCATGGGGATGAGTTCTGAGAAATGCATCATTAGGCAACTCGATCACTGTGAACATCATAGAATGGACTTACACAAACCCAGGCAGTATAGCCTATTGCACACCTAAGCTACATGGTATGGCCTGTTGCTCCTAGGCTACGAATTTATACAGCTTGTTACTGTATTGAATACTGTTGGCATTTGTAAGTATTTATATTTCTAAATAGAAAAGGCACCGTAAAAGTATTATAATCTTATGGGACCACCATCGTATACATGTCATCCATCACTGACGGAAACTTGTGGTGTGTGACTGTATTAATAAAATAATCTCATAAATACATATAAAATGCTACTAGGAGGAGTGCTATGACAGAGAGGGACATGGTGCTGAGAATTTATCAGAGCATTTGGACCACTCAGGGCACACACAACAAACCCTGGGGGGTCGGGGCTGGGAGGGGTTGTGGAGGCAAGAACAGGTGGGTGAATGTCCATTGTTCCTGCTAGTCCCACCCTGCCTGCATCAGCTCTGAGAACATGGGGTGGAGGGAGATGGGCATGACTTCCAAGCAGGGTGGATGGAGGCTCTAAAGTGTGGGGAGGGGAGGCCTGTGCAGAGGGGCCTACTGTAAGGTTGTGGCCTTGGGTGCCCTGTGGCAGAGATGGTTATTTCTGAGACATGGCTGGCAGGGGTAAGGGGGGCAGATGGCAGGGGCTGCCTGCCATGTCCTTTGGAGGAGCTTGCATCTGCTTGGTCATCTGCTTGACCCATCTCTGTCACCGGGTGATTTCATCTGATCCCATTAGCAATAGGCAGCCTGAGAAATAGGACACATGTTATTATTCCCATTTTACTGATGATGAAACCGAGGCTCAGAGAGGTCACTCATCTGGTCCAGGGTCACATAGCCAATCAAATGACAGAGTCAGGATTAGAAGCCAGGTGTCTGCCTCCTGGTAGTGCTCTTCCGGCATAGTGGCCCCAGAAGGACAGGACAGTGTGTATCGGGACTGGCTGTCACTTTCCATGGGCTGAGGCTGAGGAGAACCTTGAAAGGTCAGTGGTCATGCCAAGCCCACTTTGAGAAGATTGCAGTGGGCTGGGAAACAGTTCAACCGCAGGATGGCAGACCCAACCACATTCTCCCCACACACTCCCTTCATCCGCCAGCCAGAGACAGGGAAGTTCAGAGTCGCAGGGTTTCTCCATTCACTGAACAGATGGAAAAACTCAGGCCTAGAAAGGGGAGGTGACCCCGCTCCCCTCTTTCCAAAGGGGTAGGATTGGTGCTTCTAGAACCTGCCGCGACTGCCCCCCTCCAGGCAGGCCATGAGGATGGCAATTCCAACAGGGCCCTCTGGCCTTTGGTGTCCCCCACCGTGCAGGGGGATGACAAGGTGTTCCGCCGTGCGCCCTCCTGGAGGAAGCGCTTCCGGCCGCGGGAGCACCACGGCGGCGGCGGCATGCTCAGCGCCTCGGCAGAGACCCTCCCGGCGGGCTTCCGCGTGTCCACCCTGGGGCCCCTGCAGCCCCCACCGGCCCCGCCAAAGAAGATCATGCCTGAAGGTGAGTGACAGGCGGGCTGGGCATGGCTGAGGCCCAGCCGAGCACGGGCTCCTTCCTGGCACCTGAGGCCGGACTGGGCGGAGAGGGACAAGGCCGAGGCTGGCGCCCCGTGCTCCCGGGCTGCCGCTGCACTAACGCCGCGGGGAGCGTGTGCGCGCACTAACCCGCCGCTCTGTGTGTTCTCCCGCGGCTGCTGACTCCTCCCAGCCGGGACGGCGGGGGCGCAGAGACTGGAGACCTCCACGGTTCGGACCTACTCCTGCTGACCCCCCACCCTCCCGCCCCGGGTCTGACGGGGGTGTGCCCGTGGCTCGGGGTAAGTGGGCCAGGCCCGGGGACGCGGGCACCTTGCTGCTGGCCCCTGGCCCCACGCACCTACCTCTGGCTGCCGGCCTTACCCTGCTGCTCCAGCCTCGCTCGCCAGTCTGCCCGGCTTGCCTCTTCCTGCTTCATCTGGCCCAGGCGCTTTGCGATTGGAGCACGCTGCGTTGCCGCTGCTGCATACCCTGCAACCCGCCTCACAGATGCCCTGCAACCTGCCTCAGTGCGATGCCTGTCTCTCTCTCTCCCTCAGCTCACTCCCACTATCTCTACGGACACATGCTCTCCGCCTTCCGGGACTAGCCACAGCCCCCAGGGCGGGCTTCCTCCTTCTGGGTTTCACAGGCTCCAGACCCCTCCTGCTCGTTCCCCTTCCTTCCACGGCTCCTAGTCTCGTCCGTGACTTTCCGGTTGCCCTGGATCTCAGAATGTACTCGTCCACTTCCTCTGCACCCCACAATCCCCAGTCCCACCACGTGTCCTTTGTAAGTCTGGTGGATGTGGCTGGGGTCTCCTGGTATGGTGGAGGTACCCAGGTTGTCCACGCTTGGGATTCTGGGGGAAGGACAGAAGGGCAGTCCAGGGTGGATGTGAAGCCACCCTTCCTCTTCTGGAGCCAGTCTGGTCTGCACTGCAACCTCCACCAGGACCAGGATCCTGGGCCACAGGCTGGGATGGTGCTTCCAAGAAACGGTCATTTCACACGCTGCCCTGCTTGGGCTATTCAACCTTAGGGTCTCTGTCCACGTCTGACTGTGCCAAACAGTCTGGCGGCTGGTTTTGGCACCCCCAGCATCACTACTTTCCCAACCCATTACCATGACTGCAGTTCCTGCTCCCATTCTCTTGGGGACAGGGAGGGGCTGGGAAGGGCTACAGGAAGGCCCCATTCTCCCTAAGGATGGTGAGGCTGGGAGGAGGAAGGCTGAGGTAGAGATTCCAGGCCCTGGCGTAAGATGAATCCCAAATGTGGGTTTGGGAAGAACCAGAGAGAAATGGATCCCTGAACTCTCGACCAAGGGCGAGGAAGGGGAAATTCTAAGCCCCTGCCCTATAAGAGGTAGGCAGACCAGCCAGAGGGAGAGCCAATGGCCTCTGGTAGCCTTAAGCCCAAAGGGCAGTGGGAATGTTCCCTGCCCCAACTATCTGTGGAGCTCCTGCTGGGCTGTAGGGAGGGGAGGTTGTGTGGATCTTGGCTCTGGGGCAGAATGGATCTAACCATGCATTGCTGACTCTGTTTCCAGCATCCCTTCCCCTCTTCTCCCCCTCTGCCTCACTTCTTTAGTAACCCCAGCCCTATAAACGTGAACCTGATGGGTGGATTGAATACACATTGACCCTAAAGTCAAGTATGGGGAAAAGGCAGACTGAGGCATCCTTTCTCTGACATCCCAGGAAGAAAATAGCTTCTCCTACAGTGATTCATGTCCACGTCCAGGAGATCCAATGTTGGTGAAGGCAGCCACTCTCCTGCTTATCCCCAAACCACCCAGCCCTAATCCAGGCTCTTTTGGTGTGCAGGGACTGCCTCCTTCCAGAATTCCTAAGATCCGCCCAGCTTCAACCATTTTCATTGCTTTCCCCAGTAGCATGGTGAGAACTGGGGCTGAGGGATACAGGTCCTGATTTGGTAGGAATATTATTCCCCCTCCTCACCAAGGTACTCCCTCATCCCACCAAGGTGCCTGAAATGTTCAAGACTTATGTTCAGGGCGGGATGATGGACCCTAGGGCTTCATCAAAGTGAGAGAAAAGGAAAAGCATCTGGCACGCATTTCTTGGAGAGAGGCCAGGGCAGTGCCATCCTACAGGTGACTGGAGCAGCTGCTTTGCAACCTGATCACCTTGAGTTCTGAGCAGGGACTAGGCTAGCAGGTGAGATAATGGGCCAGGGCACCCAGTCCAGAAGGAGCAGTGGCACCTGGGCAGTGCCAGGGTTTAGAGCTTGCTGCCCCTTTTCAGTAGAGGAGAGGCTCATCAGTGGTGTGGCGGGTGGGCTCTCCCCTAGGCTTGGTCAAGGCAGCCACCTGCCCTTGCTCTCCCTTATCGTTCCCGGGCCTCCCTGCCATCAAGTTCTGGGAGTGGAGATGGAGGGATTATTGAGCAGAAAATGAGTTGGATGGAGATAAAGAGCTCCCATTCCTGGGTAGTGGATATCAAGATGATGGAGATTCCTAAGATTGGTGGGTTTGGGCACTGCACAGCCGTCTGACTCCGTAAGGTGGCTCTTGATTGGCTAGCTGTATGGGACACTCAGTCCCAGCCTCTCCCCTCTACAAATCCTGCCACTGTTGGCCATGTTGTAAGGTAGCAGCTGTGCCGGGGAAGCTGGGTCCATTCAGGGCACCTTGAGAATTATTGCAGGGAGGTGATGAGAAGCGAAATCTGTGCAAACAGTGATGGAAGGCTGTTGTCTTGGTGTATCCCTTGCCTCATAGTCAATATATTTTTTTCTTTGGAGAGTCACCAGTGACCCGAGCCCTCCACACCAGCCTCCTGTATCTCATCAGTTCCCTTCTCAGTACTGTATTGGCTCAGTGCATCAGGAATGGGTGTATGGGTGTGTGTGGGTGTGAGTGTGAGTGTGTATATACCAATAAACAACCTGGTTTTAAGATAATGTATAAATGGCCTCCAGTCTTTTTTTTTTTTTTTTAACTTTGAAGCTCACCTGAGATTTCCATCTTCTTTCCCAGTCATAAAGGCTGCTGTACTCTAGAGAGGAAATATCACAGTTTTGAGAACTTATAGTCAATAACTGTCTATTTACTTATGTAAGCACAGGATTGACAGATTAATGTTTGGGTTGCATGTGCCCAGTGGGTAGAGGACCAGATAAGGAGAGAGGAGCCCGATGTCTTCCTTCATCTTGCTCATCTGGTCAGGCTGTCACTCTTTCCCGCTGCTCCTGGAGTTCCTTCTCCTGAATGGCCCCTGGTCACATCACTCTACTGTTCCTACTTTCAGCAGCTCCCAGCACCTCTAGATCAGAGTCGAAGCTCCTCTTCACTGTGGCCTAAGAAGCCATTGATGACTTGCCTCCTCAACCTTTTCTCCTCCCACCAGGCTCCAGTCTGCCCAACTCAGAAACATGGTGTCCGCCCAACTCAGAAACATGGTGTCCGCCCAACTCAGAAACACGGTGTCCACCCAACTCAGAAACACGGTGTCCACCCAGCCCCATCACCAGAAGGCAGCACAGTTGCTTCTGTCCTTACCTTTGCAGTTTTGAGCCTTCAAGACCACTTCAAGCATCACTGCAGAGGCATCACCTCCCCTTCCCAGCAGAGCTAGATAACCAGCAACGCTTTGTTCTCCCAACACTGCACAATGCACAGGCTGGGCAGCGATTGCGTCGCAGGCTGGGCAGCGATAGCGTCCCACGCTGGGCTGCGAGTTCCGTCCTTTAGGGCAGTCTTGATCTCTTCCTATCCTCAAATGAATCAATGCACCAGCCTTCTCTCAGAGGGTCGTATAAGGATTAATATTAGTAAAGGCTAAAAATCACTGAGCACTATTGTTTGCCAGACACTGTTCTAAGCACAGTAAATATATTAACTCATTAATCCTCACAACTCTGATATATTCTCAGCATTTTATAGAACAGGACATTTTAAGGCTAAGATGATACAGCAGGTAAGAGACAGATGTGGGTTCAAACCTAGGTCTTCCTGACTCCAGTGTCTTGTCCTTAACTACAATATGTACGTTAAAACTCCTGACCCAGTGCCAGGAGTGTTTATCTTTTCTTTATTTTTCATTTGGAGTAGCATGAGGAAAAGGAGTGCTTATCAAATGTTGCTTGCTTCTTTTTTAAGTCAACTTAAGCCCCTGTGCCTCAGCAAGCCTTTCCCAGATACCCAGCCCCCTTGCCCTGACTCCTTGGTGTGTACAACTCCTGCGGTCTTTGGCTTCTATGAATCTTCACCAGGCTGTGTTTCTTCTGCTTCCTGGAGTGATGAACCCCCTTCATTCAGCATAGTGCACCATGCATCCTTGTGTCCTCTTTAAGGCTGATGGGGCCCCAAACACTGATGGAGCAAGGATGGCAGCATCCATGGGCACACGTGAGGGGAGGGAGTGGGACAAGGCACCCTGGACACAGCCCAGTAAGGGCAAACAGAGGTGAGGGAAGGTGCTGGCCTCTGGGGGTCCCTTGCTACTGTCTCTAAGATCAAAGGTAAAATTGATGAGTCTTGGTGACTGGCTGGCTATGGGAGTGAGATCTTCACTGGAGGGATCCAGGAAAACTATGACTTCCCTGTGCTGCCTCCCACTGGGACAGGGGATATAGACGGGGTGGACTTATGTGGAAATAGGAGTTTGATTTTGATTTTGGACATGCTGGGCTTGAGGTGAGAACTGGACATCATGGTTCTGTCTGCATTTATAGGAAAGAAGAAGCTAGGTCTCTTTCCCAGAACCGTTTCGTTCGCTCCCTCTAGGAATGCTCCAAGCAGTGTGGGATAGGGAATCCAGATCCAAATGGGGACCTGTGGCTGAGGGGGATGAGGCACAGCTAGAACTGTGGAGGGGCTGTGACTGGAGTTCCCACTCAGGCCTCGGTTGAACTTCCTTAGGCAAGGTCCTGGTTCAGCCTGAAGTCTTCCAGTCTCACCTTCAGGCTTTTCTGTCCCAGTCTGGGGTCCAGAAGCCCCAGGGAAGCCTAAGGAACCTAACATGTTGGGATGGCGTTTTACCCAGGAAGCAGATACCTGAGCTAAGGGGTATCCTTTCCTCTTACCCTCCGCTGTCACTCCTCCGCCGCTTCCCTCTCCAGTTGATCCACCCCGTCTACACCTGCAGCACTTAAGAAGGTTTTCCAGTCTACCCAAATCAATTACTCTGAGAGGTTAGATGCCTAAGAATGCTCATCAGAGTGCCACAAGTAGTACTGTAAGCATTCTTCAATTCACGCCAATTATCTCAGCACTCTAAGAAGTTCCTATTTACACACCAACAATTAGTATGCCAATTTTAAGTAATGTTTATCTTTTCATTGTAGTGGATTCCCTAAAGTCCATTATTAGGCAACATTTGATTAACCCAGTTTGATTTATTGTAGGTGCTTCCAACTATAGAACAAATTGGAGCTAATCTCCCTAAAGAACTCTAACTCGTTATTCATTAATTGGAGTCTTCTCTGTAATTCTGATGTGAAGATTAAGCATTTGCTTCCATAATTTAAGGAAGTCCCGTGCTTTGATAACAATTGTTTATTCTGTGAAAATAATGAGTGAGCCTGGGCTCCTGCTTTGCAGAGTTTGCCATTCACATCTGTGGAATTCTAGCGGATTATTTTTCCCTTAAGGACTTAAAGACGTGAGAAAGTAATTCGACAGTGTCTACATGCCACCATGGTAGGGATCTATTGCATCCAGTATCGTTGCTGAGGACTGTTCATTCTTCCCAGAGAATGAACGTGAACCTCCTTGTCTAATTTTCAAGATAACTGAAGAGGAGTTGATTTAAAAATGTATTTTCAGCAAGCCCAGAGCCTGTCCTTCAGCAGAGCGGAGTGCCTTCCTTGGCCAGTCAGAAGGAGGGCAACGGATGGGCAGGTCACAGCTGCAGGTGACAGGGTTGTTTCCACCCTAGGAGCGTAGGAGGTGCCGGGGGCAGAGGAAATGAACCTGAGGGGAGAAGATCCTCCATGAATGTGTCCTGAATATTTGCGGAGGGTAATAAAAGAGTGACTAGATTCCAAAGTCATGGCATTGCAGCCAGCCCAGTTGCCCTCCACATTCCCAAGGGCAGTGAATCAGGGCTAAGAATCATGGAAATGACCTTGGTCCTCTTCTCCAGCTCTTCCAAGGGGGAAAGACTAAACTCAGTGACACCAGCTTGAAAAGGAGAAAATTCCACCAATGGGAGCAGAGTGGGCCAATTTGCAATTCCCAGTAAGCCCTGCCTGACTGGTTTGGGATAGGCAGGCAGTGGGGGAGACCCTCCCTTCGGTACCCTCACCTGAGTTCTGTGAGCTTCCAGAGGTTCCTTCTGATTCTTTTCCTTAGGCAGAGTTTCTGGAGAACCTCAAGGGACACAGTGTCAACTCCTCTCCAGCAATAAGGTCAGGAGGGTGGGTGTGGGAGAGATGGCCCAGCTGAGCCCAGAGCCAGCAAGTGCAGGGCGGTCGCTAGAGCCTCAGGCAATACTGGGTTAAGTCCGTTGTCAAGGACCCCAAAGAATTAAGTAGGGCTGGAGTATACTTATGATTTGCAAGCAGTTGGAATGAATAAAGTTTTCAGTAGATGTTCCTGTTCCATTTGAATTCTAGCTCCTGTGAACTCTCCAGTTAATCCCTATGTAATATCTATCCAAAAATCTTTGTTCTCAATTTCCCACCCACCTTCTACGCTCAGGAAGCTAATCTTTGCAAAATAGCAACCCAAATGAAGAGGACCCCAGCTTCTCTTCCATTGTTCTTTGTGGACCCCTTTACCCTCCCTGAGCCGAATTTCCTTCATGCTGGGAGCTGCAAGCAGGAACCAGGATCCCCTTCTGCCTGGAGGGAATGGAGGATAGTGGGGAGGGGACATGCTGTTTAGCCTACAAGGAAATTACAGTGTCTGACCTCACTCCCTTTCTCACCTCCCACTTCTCTACAGGGCTCCTGGTATTGTGACACCAGGGCAGAGGTGGGGACTAGGAAAAGGAAACCACAAATTCTACCTCTGCACCCTGGCTGTGGGCTGAGCACTGGGCATATGAGGTGCTCAGTTAACTGAAACCAGAGGACCTTTTGGGATATGACACAGAGCATAGCAACCTGTGAACAATGGCTGTGAGGTAGAGTGCCATGGAGTGCCTACCCAGTTGTCCTCTGTGTCCCACAAGGATGTCTGTGGAATCTGGTCTCCCCCTAGACCGAGGTCCAGACATGCCTGACTTCCTTTGGCATGGTAAAAAGAGCAGGGGCCCCAGTGCCTAGTGACCACCAGCAAGGTGAGGCCCTCAGCGCTGTGGAGCCCTGCCCACTAGGTTGTGTCTGGACTGCTCAGTGGGAAGGGGGAAGTCAGTCATTGCCCTCCCTGCTCTGTGGGAGGGGCAGGGCTATCAGTCATTTCCTTCCCTCTGCATCATCACCGACACTCTTCTGGCAACCAGTCTTTATTCGTTTTTTAAAAAAGGAAATCCAAATAAGTTAGCAAAAAAAAAAAAAAAAAAAAAAATACAAAACAATGGCAAAACCACACGATGCTTAGTTAACAAAAGAAATCACCCCCAAGAGCCCCCAACCCCCTTTCCCTGCCTGTCCCTGGCAACTTCAGCACAGGAGACCTTGGTCAGATGGCAGCTTTACAAACAACACACAAAACAAAACAAAACACAACATAAAACCACTGGAAGGTTCCCAATATTCACTGCAAAAGCTTGGCCCCCCAGAGACTCGGGAACAGAGGATTGTTCCTCTCCCTTTCTTCTCTCTCAATTCAGGGCAGGCCCAGCCCAGCCACTGGCATTGGGAAGAGACCAGAACAGGAGACATGCACAGCTTGTTCAGGTCAGGACACTGTCTTTGTCTCTCAAACCGTTTCATTTGGGGGGTGGGATTAGAGGCCACATTATGATTAAAAAGGAAGCTCCTGAGTTTGCCCCCTGAGCTGAGGCATACACCAGGGGGTGCTCTGGTCCCCTGCTTTACCTCCCTGGAAAGGGGATGCCCTCCAAGGATGCAGCTGAATGAGGGCATCCATT
Source organism: Callithrix jacchus (assembly GCF_049354715.1). Lineage (NCBI taxonomy): Eukaryota > Metazoa > Chordata > Mammalia > Primates > Cebidae > Callithrix > Callithrix jacchus. The sequence goes on from NC_133520.1 coordinate 30,129,320, forward strand.
GCCTTGCTGGGGGGTGGGTTAACCTTACATGGATGAGGAAGAGGATAGTCTGGCCTATGGCACCCCAGAGCTGGCTTCCTAGCATCAGGGTGCCCTGGCTTAGGAGGCCCCTGCTGTAGAAGCAGTGGCATCTGTGGCCAGCTTGGGGGTTCACAAGGATGCCCGGCCTGGCAGACAATCTCAGTTGGGCATGGTTTCATCTGGGAAAGCCACAGACACATCTTCCACTGTGATGCTGTCCACGATGGAGGTGAGGGAGTGCAGGTTGTGGGCGTCTGTAGGGTCAGCCGCGAGCAGAGGATCTGTAAGGGGAGGTGGGAGGTGGTGCCTGAGTGAGCAGTGGGGGTTCTTGAGGCCCAGAATGGGGGAATGGGGAATGGGACCCTTGGGGTGACACAGTTTTTCCAGGACAGATGGGTGACAAAGCTCGGGAGTTCTACTCCCTAGTCCCTGCCTTTCCCCATGCTCTGTGTGTGTGAGTGTGTGTGTTTGTGTGTGTGTGCACGCGCATGCTCCCCTCCTCTCTGAAATCCCCTAGTGAGGTAGGATTTGGAAGCACCACTCCAGTTGGAGCAGGATGGAGCTCCTCAGAGACTGGACCTGCCCTTTTCTGGGCCCAGTTTTGCAGCACTGACTCAGCACTTCGCAGGGACCCCTGGGGCGGGGACATTGCCCTCTCTGTGGAGAAGGTCAGCCACCAGGCATCAGCTGGGGAGCTGCAGGAGCCACCATCACTCCTTTGCTGGTCAAGACTATAGGGGCACACGGAACCTCCCAGCCCACCCTTTGGGCCCTGGAGTCCGCAGGTCCCTGCAGAGACCCAAGGAAGAGGACCAGAGCAAGGAAGAAGGTAAGAGGGGAGAACCTGGCCCAGGGAGGGACTGAGGGATTGGAGCCAAGTTTGCCCTCACTTACCCCCGGGGTTGGCACCGAACTCCAGTGTGCTGCCCCACTCTGGACTGCAGGAGGCGCTGTGAGAGCTGCATTCGCTGGGCACCTGCAAGACAGGGCGAAGGCCCAAGGTCAGGGCACAGCCATTCTTTGATGTGTCTGTCTGCCTAGTCCCAGTGGGCAGAAGCACCTGTGGTGGGGTCAGAGGGTGGGCCACAGGCTGTGGCCTTCCAGTGTAGGCCATCCCCAACCCCAGAATCTTTGCAACCAGCTCCTCCACTCCCCAGAGGCCCTGCTTCCAGGCCTTCCTGGCCTCCATTCTGGGTGGTGGTTCTGCCCTCAGAGGACACCAGCTTAAAGGGATCCCTGGTTCTCCTGACCCTGGGGATAAGGGTAATGGGAACAGACTGGCCCAGTGAGAGTCGCTCTGCACAGGCCTGCTGGAGTTCCAGTGAGACTGAGTGGGTTTTCTCTCTGCTCAGCCACACCCAGGATGGGGCGAGACGGGGGACAAGGCAGTCTTCTCTGGCGAACTTGGCCTGGCCATTTAGGCTCTGACTCAGGCGCTGGGGTTAATCCTCAGCCTTGCTCCCGATCCTTTCTTTAGTCCTGTGTTCCCCACTCCCACCCCCCTGTACTTCCTCCCCACTGCCTTTATCTCCTCGGGAAAGAACACAGAACACGGGAGGTCAGCTGGACAGCCCAGCTCTGACCAGGGAAGGGCTCCTGCAGCCCCTCAATCCTGTCTGGCACCTACTTCAACCCTCCGAACCCCTGTTGGGGTCTTGAGGCTGTCCAGGTGCCTCCCTCTGGCGCCCTGCCCCTGGGGCAGGAGGATGGGATGGCCACTTACCCCTGGCTGGGGCCCACCCCCGCCCCGGTAGCGGAGGTCTCGCTCCTCCTGGTTGAGGGAGCTGAGCAGGGCCTGCAGGCGCTCGATGTATTGGATGGCGCTGCGCAGGATCTCCACCTTGGGCAGCCGCTGGTTGGGGTTGAGCAGGGTGCTCCTCTTCAGGGCCTCGAAGGCCTCGTTCACCTTCTTGAGCCGGCGCTTCTCCCTCAGTGTGGCTGCCCGCCGCCGGTCCACGGACACCGACTTCCTCTTACACACCTTACATGCCCACGGCAGGCACTGGCCGGGGCAGTGTTCAGGGGTCCCCAGCCCCTTGTCCTCGAGGGGCCCTCGGGCCTCAGGGCTCAAGCTGAGCTCTGTCCGCTCATAGCCTGGTGGCTCGAAGCCCTGGAGGTGGACAGGCAGGTAGTTTTCCCCGTCATAGAAGCGGGGTTCCTGGTAGAAATAGGGGGATGTTTCATATAGCTCCATGGGGTCGGAAAAGGCTTGTTCCTGCCACCAGCCCCCAAGCTCCTGCAGCCCCTCACGCCAACTGCTGGGTGCCATTTAAACCCTCCCCGCTGGCATGGAACCAGAGATAAATATAGCCAACGCCACAGAAACCTGAGCCCCCTCTAAGCTGTTGCTGCACATCAAGACGTTTACAGTGGATTACATGTGATTCCCTTCTCTCTCCCCTATGGCCCCCACCCCACCCAGCCAGCCTGCCCCTGGCCCAGGCGGGCTCCTGTGCACGGGTTGGGAGGCTGTCGGGTGTAATTTGATTAGTTTTCATTTCTCAGCAGCCCTGGTGGGGCAAGGGGCATTGGGGGAGGACACATTCCCCTCTCATCTGCTCCTTTCAATTACTCCTAGCTGGGCGGCCTGCCTACTCTCTCCTTGCTAGTCTTAAAGAAGCTGGTGGTTGTAGGGGGAGGAGGGAACAAGGAAAGGTAGGCTTAGGCTGGAAGGGGCCCTAAGAGTCAACTTATCCATCTCCCTGCTTCCTGATAGCACCTTAATTACACTACATCAGTCGGATGAGACTCTTAAAGACCTCCCTCCGAAAAGAATGGGACTGCTTCAGATTCTGGGTATCCACGGGCACTCAGTATCCAGGGATAAGAAGGATCGAGACTCAGAGTAGCTCATGGATTCCACTTTCGGGGTTCCCAAGCAGCTTTGACCTGTATGTTCTCTTAGGTCTCATGTGATGGCAGGGGGTAAATTGAGGCAAGAGAAATTATTTGGGTTTTGGTTTTCTTGCCAGGGGTCAAGAGAAATTTTCTCTTTAATACAGCGGCCGTGGTCAGAGCAGGGATTAGAATTTACAGCCTACACGTTGCCACCTTCCCCAGAGCATCAAGGTCAAGATTACTAAGCTCCCTGTCTCCTCCCTGTCTCACTCTGGACCATTGATTTGTCCTTCTATGTTACCTCCTCAACTCTTTTTCCAGCACCAGAATTCTCCTGACTCATTACTGTGGATGGGGGTGGGAAAGGAGAAATAACGGAGCCTTCAAACTCAGCTTAAATCTCCTCTCTCCTTGACCACCGGGCTTGGTTGTTCTGCCTCTTTCTGTCCAAGGCATCAATTTTACAAGTAACATGCAGGTCTCAAATGTCAGGTGGAGCAGGGACTATTTAATCTTCAGGCCTCTCAGGCCATGATCACCTCTCAGTAGGTGCCTCAGGATCTGAGAGGACAAATTCCTTCCAATGCAGTAGGCAGACTTCAGACAACAGCATGAACAGGGCTCAGTCTTAGGGCTGGGAATTATAGGGACACCCCAGACAGGGTCCCTGCCCTCGACCTTACCATCTGGTAGACAACAGTGGTCACCTCTTTCTATCCAGGCCCTGATGCCTGAATCCCCTCCCAGGTGGCCACTGTCACCTTCTTGCTCATGTCAGGAGACAGCTCGCTCCATTGATGTGCAGCTTTGAGCTGCAATCTGCTCCCTATATCTTTTACCCTTTTTTCCCAGATTTTTTTTCCCCTGGGACCCCATAGACTAAGTCTGATCTGTCCTACTCCTCATCTGATGACAGATCAAACTGATAAGTTCAAGCCAGTGGCAAGGACAATGGAGGGGGGACAAGACTTCACAGGGAAGGTGAGACCTGCATGGCATGTGAAGAACCAGCGTTCCTTCTTCTCATTATTCCCAGCAAGGAGCCAGGAGAATTCTGATGGGCTTTTGGGGTAGGAAACAGAGGGAAAGCGGGAACATAGCTGGGCAAGAAAAGAACCCTAAGCATATTGAGGGGGAGCTGTGAGGTCTTAATTCTGTTCTTGGCCCTACCGACGTGATAGAAAGTAGCATGCACAGGCACTGTGGGTTCTAAACCTTGCTTTCCCCTGGCCAGCTGGGCTGAAGAAGTCTCCATTTCCAACACATCTCCTGCCAAATGAAGAAAAAAGAAAAAAAACATGCCTTGGTTTACACTCCAATCCTGTGAGCCCTGTGAAAAGAAGTCATGTTGAAGCTACTATAGACACCCCCCTACTGCATCTTTTTCATTGCAGGATCCAGTGCAACTTACCTCTAAATAATGTGTCTTCTTCCCATAAAATGCAGGTGGAGCTGGCTTGCTCTGCGGTGGTTTCCGGGGCCTTACTATCTAGTTGGTGAGCATGGGCTGACATGTGAAACCTGGATTACAAGACAAGGGAGAGCTGTGTTCATTTCACAGCAAACATGGGGGCTGTGAGCAATGGCAAACTAGTAGGTTCTGCAGAAGGATTCTGGGAAATTTTGGGACAGCAAAATTGCTGCAGGCTGGGCCTCTGCGGAAGGTTTGGGGAACATGCTGGGCTAGCTCTTGGACAACTGGCAGGATGTGGATGAGGAGAGGGAGCAGGGCAGGAGGACATTGGGTAGGCTGGTTTGTATGGAGCTCAGGGTTCAGGTAAGGGGGTGATTGGAGACGAACTCGCACAGCGGGGAGGGTGCCCAACTGGGCAGGGAAGGACTTGAGAGCTGAGGCAAGGAGACCACACAGAACAGCGTGACACTTGTCCAGGAGTGAGATGATGAAGGTCTGAACAGCCCACTCAGAGGCAGGAGGATGGATTCGACTGGGAAAAGGCGCGAGTTTCCCGCTAGCGAAGGGTGGTGGGTGTGCACGAAGTAGGGGAATGGTTGTATTAGGTGAAAGGGCCCTTGGCACATGGATACACCTGGCAAATGTTACTCTCTTTTCTTGCTTTGTGTTTTCTTCTACTTCTGAGTGCCCTGCAGGGGACCACAGCAGCAGGAATGGAGGAGGGAAGACCTGGCTCCACCCCGGGTGTGTTTATTCATTCATTCATTTTTTTCAATCAAGTACCTTGTATTTAGCACCTTTGCCAGGTGCTGGGGTCACTAAGACACCCGCTCTCTGCCTTCAGGGTGCTCACTGATGAGTAGTCACACAAAGTCATCTAACCAAGGTAGAAAGAGCAGGCTAGAAAAAGTGCTGATGTAATCCACAGAAGGAATTCATTCATTCACTCCTTCATCTGCTTAACACATATTTACGGAGCACCCACTCCGGGTCAGTGCCCCATCTGAGACCTGACCTGGGGCAAGAGCAGTGCCTAGACTCAGTGCTTGCCTGCAGAAACTGTCGGGCATGCGTTTGGCCTTGTGCCTGGATGTTTGCCTCTGACCAAACATGAGGACAGAGCCGGGAGGTTAGGGTGACAGTGTGCATGGTTTCTGTGAATCTGTTTGTGTGTGTATTTGTGTATGTCTGAGTAGAGTGGTGTGGGGACCATGTCAAGGCCCAGCTGAAGGGCACAGACCCTCCTACGACTGAGCTGATAGAGTGACCCAGGTGTCTTTGACCTCTCCATACCCTGACAGGGGGATTGGCCGTTTACCCATCTCGTTCTTCTCTTAGAGCCGAGCTGTGGAGACGCCTCATCTAGATGCTTGGTCCTCCTCCCCCTGAACACCCCTCCACCCCGGCAAGCTGCCCTCTGATGGACGGGAACACATTGGTGCCAAGCACAGAACAGCCTTTGTGCTCCGCCACCAGCGGCAATCCATCAGCTCCACCCTGACAGCAGGGCGTCCGGCCCTAATCCCCAGCCCTGCTGACTTGGGCACACAGGGCCCCCTGCCCTGATGGGAGCCTCCTCCTCCAGCAGTCCTGCGCCCTCCAGAGGAAGCCCTTATTCCCCCACTGGGGCTCCTCGGCCACACTGTTGGCTCCCCCACCCTGACTGTCTCAACTTGATTCTGTCTATTTGCATGCTGGGCTGATGTCATTTGCATAGTAGCAGCTGGATTTCAAAATGCTCAGAAATCCCCTTCACCTGCTCCCTGCTCCTTACTACCCCTTCTGCTGCACACTCAGTCACAGCTCTCTGGCCTTCAGCATCTTCCAGTTCCTGCTGACACTGCAGGTGGGCTGATCTGGGCTGCCGAGGTGCTCGGCTAAAATCAAAGCAAATTTTCCATTCTAGAGTCTCATGTGCTTGGGAATAGAGAAGCAAGAAGGAGAAAGGTCTGGAAGGGTGGGGGCCTCTGGCTACTCCAAACAGGTGTCGCCATATATTTTCCTATGGGTCTCTGGGTACCATTGATGAAGATGAGGTAGGGGGTGGCAAATGCATGTGTATTTCAATAGGACATAGATGCGAAAACATTACGTGCAAATCAGCATTGATTATTTGTGGGGCAGTAGCTTTGCAGCGGGATGAGAACAGATCACAGAATCACAGAATGTCAGAGCTGCAAGGCAGTCTAGAATCCACTAGTCCACCTTCTTCCTCCACACGTGGGGAGAGGGAGGCCCAGAAAAAGGTAGCGATTTGCCCAAGGGTACAGAGGATGAATGTCAGAAGTGTGAAGGGTGTCTGCTCTGAATCCCGGAGCGTCCTCTCCCTCGCTGAGGTTGGCAGGTGAGGAAGAGTGCAAGTGAGTAGATAATTTCCCGGTGGGCCTGGGGCCACAGGTAGGCAGACAGTGAGGGGTTGGAGAGTTCAAATGGAGGGTTTAGAGAAACATCAGGAGAGGTTCTGCTGGAGAGATGAAAAGAATATACAGGAGAGGTGTGAGAGAGAGCATGGGCTGGAGGTGCCAGGCAGAGGCCTGGGGGATTGAGACAGGGGAGGTTTGGAGGCAGATGGGACCAGGATTGAGATGTAAGGAGGAAGGGAGTGTCCCCCTCCACCAGGACTCTGCAGCCACACATTGTTTCCATGGAGGACTGAGCATCGGATGACCATTGGGAAATCCCGTCCCTGCCTGGAATCTGAAGCTCAGAGCTAGGATCATTCTTCAAGAATTTCTGGCTTTAGGGTGTGGGAAGATGCAGACCAGGAGGTGGAAGGAGTTGGGTCCGAGGAGAGTGGGCGAGGGTCAAGGGGGGGTGATTGGTGGGAGATGAAGCCAAGAGCTGGTTTTAAAAATAACCAGAACTGGGCTCAGCAGTGTGAACTGGGAACCTGGCTCTGGTGGGGCCTTTGGAAATATGGGCAGGGATTTCTTACAAGTATCCTACGTTCCTATGGGAACAGGGCCTTCAGGCCTTCAGCTCCTGGTTAGGACAAATACTATCAGGATGCAGAGGGAAAGTAGAAGAAGGAACCCTGGACCCGGAGTTAGGGCATGTTGTTGCCCTGTCTCCTGTCTGGTTCTCAGTTTCCCCATCTGTAAACCAAGATGCTGGACTCACTGGTTAGGATGCTGTTTTTTTTTTTTCCCTGACTTAGTATGTGTATCTGGAGGAAGTGTTCATGGAGTCAGGGAAGGAGGACTGTTTTGAGTGTTGTCTGAACCAGGTTTAGCCCTGAAGAGTAGACTCAGAGGATCAGAGAAGGCAGGTTTCCTAGACATATTTTATCCTTTTCCCATCTCCACTTCTGCTCCCATGTTTAACCTCCCCGAAAGGTAACCAGATGGTTCTCTGGATTCATTTCTACCCACTTAGAACAGTTTGGCATATATTTATCATACTTACCTCTGGATTTGCTTCCCCTGGCTGTCCCCTTCACTGCTACTCCCTCCCACCCCACCAAATCTGCCCTCTCTGTGGATTCAGAAGCCCTGGGATGCCACCACCCCCTCCGTTCCCTGGACTGCGTCTATTTCTGCCTCTTTGACAAGTTGTGACATATTTGCAAGCAGCTGCTGCCTGGGTGGAGCTGCCTTTGTTTTCCTCCCAGCTCTGTCTTCTCCTCAATCCCTCTCCAGACAGCCACCCCTTCCCAGAATGTGCCCTGTGACCCTCCCTACATTCTCCTCTCTGGGACTCAGACATCCAACATTTCCTAGGTTTCTGCAGGGGTGGCCAAGGCTCTGCACTGATACAGAGGGAGTCTTCTGGGGTAGAAAGTCGTGTGGCCAGGGGGCAAGGGGAGTCGCAGCTCTTCTATTAAGTCCCAAGCTGTGGGGTTTGAGGCAATTCTCTTCCCACTGTGGGTTTCATTTTTTTATCTTTAAAATGTGGTGATGAATAATGTCTTCCCTATCAATCGTAAGTAACTTTGCTGCCTGTTAACTGTAGAGACTCGGGAAACCCTCCCAGTGCTATTGATCCCATTACTTTTATCTCCTCTGAGGACTTCATTCCACTGTTCCTGTCCGCTGGCCTTTCCTATGAGCCCATAAACGTGGTGAAATCTCTCCTATAAAAAAAAAAAAAAATCCTTCTCTTTTCCATGGAGCCTCCTCAGCTATGGCTGGAAAACTAACCTTTCCTTCTTCACCACATTTCTGGAAAATGGAGTCTACACCTACTCTTTCCACTTCTCACTTCCCATTTGCTTGTCTACTTATTGGCTTCTACCTTCCCTAAGCTACAAAAATGGTTCCTCCCAAAATCAAAGAGACCCTCACCGGGTGCCATCCTGCCGATATTTCTCAGTTTTAATTTTACTTGATTGGTCTGTGTCATTTGACAACGTTGACCATACTTCCCTTGAAACTCTCTGCTCTCTTACCTTCCATGGCCCCTTCCTCTCCTGGGTCTCTGACTTTTCTCACCATTTCTCCTCCTCTCTTTGCTTGCTCTCTCCTCTCCTCTTTGTTCTTTTTTTTTTTGAGACGCAGTTTCGCTCTTGTTACCCAGGCTGGCATGCAATGGCGCGATCTCGGCTCACCGCAACCTCCGCCTCCTGGGTTCAGGCAATTCTCCTGCCTCAGCCTCCTGAGTAGCTGGCATTACAGGCACGTGCCACCATGCCCAGCTAATTTTTTGTATTTTTAGTAGAGACAGGGTTTCACCATGTTGACCAGGATGGTCTCGATCTCTTGACCTCGTGATCCACCCGCCTCGGCCTCCCAAAGTGCTGGGATTACAGGTGTGAGCCACCGCACCCGGCCCTCTTTGTTCTTTTCATGCACCTCACCCCTGCCCACCCTTTAAGAGGGATTTTAATTTTTAGTCTGCTTTTCTACTGTCTCCCTTTGTAATCTCATTCTTTCACCTACTTTTAACTATCATGTGTATAAATGCTTGGTAAATGTTAATGTCTCTTACCTTTATGTATTAAATTATGTATTTATGTTATATGTTAATTACTCCCAAGTCTATATTCTAGCCTCTGCCTCCTCCCTGAGCTGGATCTCTTGTCCAAAGTGCTAGTAGACTTCTCCACTTCCATGTCTTGCAGACTCCTACAATTTAATTTATCTGCTCTAGAAGCCACTCACTCACTCCCCATTCCAATATCCCCCTCACTGGTGACCGATGCCACCACCCACCCAGCCATGGCTCTTCATTTCTTATCCTTCCACATCTAATTGTTCTACAAGTCCAACAATCTCTGCTGTCTTCCTCATCTCAACAATTCCTAGGCCAGCCACGGTGGTTCAAGTTTGTAATCTCAACATTTTGAGGCCACCTGGGGAGGATCACTTGAGTCCAGGAGTTAGAGACCAGCCTGGGCAACATGACAAGATTCTGTCTCTAAAAATAATTTTTAAAAATTAGGTGAGTATGAATACCTGGGACTACAGGAGAGTGTCTGTAGTCCCAGCTACTCCAGAGGCTGAGGTGGGAGGATTGCTTGAGCCCAAGAGGTCGAGGCTGCAGTGAGCTGTGATCATACCATTGCACCCAGCCTGGGTGGTAGAGTGAGGCCATGTCTCAAAAAAACAAAACAAAACAAAAAAGACCCAAGCAATTCCTAGATTCACATAGGGCCGGGAATGTTTTCAGTTCCATTAGACAAAATGAGAGGCCTCATTGAAGACATGGGCATTTAACTGAGATCACAAAAGGGTCACACCTTAATAATAAAATAAAGGCTATTCTAGATCTGCCTTCAAAAAGTTTTGAACAAGCTGCAAAAGCATCAGATTAATTTAACTGCCTTCCAAAACAAAGTCCAATTCTTTTTAAAAGATTATAACAAAATATAACACTCAGGTATGTAAAATCCACGGTTAGTCATCCAATCAAAAATTAGCAGACAGTAAGGAAGCAGGAAAAAATGTTACTCATAATCAGGAGAAAAATCAATTAATTGATATAGACCCGGAAATGATAGGAATGTGATAGAATGAGCAGTTAGGGGTCTGGACAAAAGGGCTCACACCTGTAATTTCAGCACCTGGGGAGGCAGAGGTGGGCAGATCACTTAAGCACGGAAGTTTGAGACCAGCCTGGGCAACATGGTGATACTTGGTGAAACTCTATACAAACTACAAAAAAATTAGCCAGGCATGGTGATGCATGCCTGTAGTCCCAGCTACTTGGGAGGCTGAGGCTGAGTCTGGGAGGCTGAGGCTACAGTGAGCTGTGATTGTGCCACCACACTCCAGCCCAGATAGAATGAGAACCTATCTTTAAAAAAAAGACTTAGGAGATAGGTTTATTAAAATAGTTATTATAAATTTGTTCAATATGCCCAAGGATTTAAAGAAAAACATGAACATAAGAGAGAATTAGAAGATATAAAAAGGAATCAAACTTTCACTGGATAGTATTATGTGTTAGTCTGCTCAGGCTGCTATAACAAAATACTTAAGGCTGGGTAGTTTAAACTATAGGCTTTTATTTTCTCACAGCTCTGGAGACTAGAGGTCTGAGATTAGAGTGCCAGCTTGGTCAGATTCTGGTGAGGGCTCTCTTCCTGGCTTGCAGATGGCTACCTTCATGCCCTCATGCTTACATGGCTTTCCCTGGTTTGTGGATGGAGGTGGGGCTGTGGGGGAGTTAGAGAGAGAGAGAGAGCAAGAGAGAGAGAGATCTATCTCAGGGTCTATGGTATCTCTTATAAGGACACCAGTCCCATGAGACCAGGACCCCTCCCACATCATCCAGTTATCCCCCAAAGGCCCCATCTCTAAATACATTACCTTGGGAGTTAGGGCTTCAACATAGGAATTTTGGAGGACTTTGTCAATATTAGATCAATAGCAGATTAGACATTGCACAAAAAGTTTGTTGACTCTGAGTACAAAGCAATAGAAACTACCCAAAATGGAATACAGAGAAAAAATATCGAAACAAAAAGACCTTCAGACCTGTGGGATAATATCATACCAAGTGGACTAATGTGTAATTGAAATTCCAGAAAAGGGCAAAAAAGCCTGTTTCTTCTATTGAAGAAATAATGGCTAAAAAAATCTCCAAATCTAATAAAAACTGTAAACTCACAGATCTAAATAATTCAATAAGTTCCAAAAGAATCAACACAAAGAAAACCATACCAAGGCACACCATCAAATTGCTGAAAGCCAGTGATGAAGAGAAAAATTTTAAAGCAGCCAAAGAAAAAGAGGCACATTATGTATAGAGGAACAGATAGGAAAACTGTCCATTTCTCATCAGATACAATGAAGACCAGAAGGCAATGGAGCAACATCTTCAAAGTGCCAAAAGAAAAGTCTGTCAACCAAGAATTCTGTATCCAATGAAAATGTATTTCAAGAATGAAGGTGAAATAACTTTTTCAGACAACAATATGCTGGTAGAATTCATCACTAGCCATTCCTCACTATAAGAAATGTCAAGGGAAGTTTTTTACACAGAAGGAAAATGATATAAGATGGGAATATAACATACATAAAGGAATGAAGAGCATCAGAAGTGGTAAACATATGAGTAAATATAAAAAGACTGTTTCCCCTCATTTTAAAATTTCTTTCAAAGATAGTTGCCTACTTAAATCAAAAATAATAATGTGTTGTGAGGTTTATAGAATAAAGATAAAATGTATGACAACAATAGGATGAAGAATGGGAGATGGGGACTAGAAGTATACTGTTGTAAGTTTCTCACATTATATAAGAAGTGGTATAATATTATTTGAAGGTAGACTGTGATAAATTAAAGATGCATTATTAACATTAGAGCAATTACTAAAAAAAAAAAAAAACAGACTTGTAGCTAATCAGCCAATACTAGAGATAAATTGGAACTCGGTTCATCTAGAAGAATACAGGAAAAGATGCAAGAAAAAGAAGATGAGACAATTTGAAAACTATTAGCAAGATGGTAGATTTAAACCTAACCATATCTATAACTGCATTAAACATAAGTAGAGTGGATTTAAAAGCAAGATCCAATTATTGGCTGTCTACAAGAAACTAATTTGACACATAAAGATACAGCTAAGAGTACAAGGATGGAAAAATGTATGCCATACAAAAACTAATCATAAGAAATCTGGAGTACCTATATTAATATTAGAAAAAGTATATTTCAGAAGAAGGAATATTGCCAGAGATAAAGAGACACATTACATAATGATAAAGGGGTCAGTTTATCAACAAGACATATTAATCCTTCATTTATGTGTACCTCACAACAGACCTTCAACATCCACAGAGCAAAACTGAAAGGAGAAATAGACAGATCTTTATTTTGTCTATTTATAATAAATTTATCCAAAATTTTAGTTAGAGATGTCGATGTCAATGCCAATGCTCCTCTCTTAGTAATTCATAGAACAAGTAGATGAAGCCATTATGGAAGTAGAAAACTTAACTCTTATCAATTTTATCAGTTGACATTTGTAGGCTATTCCACTCAACAATAACTGAATACTCATTTTTTTCAAGGACACACAAAACATTTGCTAAGATCATACACTGGGCTATAAAATAATTCTCTATAAAATTTAAAGTATTGATAATAAAGAGTATGTGCTCTTATCACAGTGGAATTAAATTAGAAATCAATGGAAATTTCTGAAGATCCCCAAATATATGGAAATTAAAATTCTATATAACCTATGGGTTATTACTTACTGAGCTACGTAAAAATAAAGCCCTGAGTTAAGTGCTACATAAATTGTGTCACATTTAATCCTTGCAATAATGCCATAAGGTAATTATAATGATCATTGTTTTGCAGATGAGCCCCCAGAGCTCAGAGAGGCAGGCAGCTGGTAGGTTGTAAACCCAGGAACAGAAACCCAGATCTGTCTCATGCCAAAGCCCAGCTCACGATCAGTGTCTTATTCCACAGGAAACTAGTAACAGCATTCAAGATGGGCACCCCGAAGAGAGCTGTGCTGAGAGTACCCTGTTGGGTATGAGGGGTGAAGGGAATGTGCTGTTGTTGCTGCTTGCCTCCTTGCCAACTCCCTGTCCATAATCTTACCCCTAGGCTTGGTACTCAGGAGCCTTCCCCATGGAAACTCTCCCATTGCGTGTTCTCTCATGTTCTTCTCCACCCACATTCTTCTGTTGTGAGCTTCCTGTGTCCCCCATGAGCTCTTTCCTTGGCAGGCTTACTGGCTTTTCCTGGGTGCTTGATCCAAATAGCTCACAAGGCCTCCTTCCTCTACGGGTCTAATCCTCACTGCTCTTACTTCTGGCTCCCCCATCCTGATCTCATCAGGCCTGCTTTGTGATCCAGGGCTTTCTGGACCCTCATCCAGAAAGGTGTGGATCCAGGTCCAGATGTTGCAAGACCTGAAACACTGTTCTGTTCTTCTTTTCTCCTCAGGCAGCTTTCTTAGACCAAACCAAGTGTCGCTGGCCCACCTGGAGTCCACCAGTAGCTAGAGGATCTGGCTACTGCCCAGTGCTTCACTTTATCTTTCTCTTTTACTTAAGAGATCTTTGAAGCAGACTGTCTGGATTTTAAATCCTGGAATTATCACTTGATAGCTTTGTAATCTTATGTCAGTCATTTTACCTGTTGGTGCCTCTGTCTTAGTCTTTATGCTGCTGTAACAGAATACCACAGACTGGGTAATTTATAATAGACAGAAACTTACTCAGCTCATGGTTCTGGAGGCTGGGAAGTCCAGGAGCATAGCACCAGCATCTTGCAAGGGCCTTTGTGCTGGTGAAAGGTGGAAGGGCAAGAGAGGGCAAGAGCAAGAGGTGGGCCAAACTTGTTTTTCTAACAACCCACTCTCATGATAACTCACCCACTCCCAAGATAATGACATTAATCCATTCATGAGTGCAGAGCTCTCATAACCCAGTCACCTCTTGTTAGGCCCCACCTCTCAGTATTGTTACATTGGTGATTAAGTTTCCAATGCATGAACTTTGGGGGATACATTCAGACCATAGCAACCTCTGTTTCTTCATCTGTTTAATAAGGAAAAAAATGGGATGTGTCTCACAGGGTTGTTGTATAGACTGAATTTTTTCATATTTACAAAGTGCTTGGCACTCAATTAGCATTAGTTCTGTTATTACTATTATGAGACAGGGCCTCACCCTGTGGCTTAGGCTGGAGTGTGGTGGTGCAGTCATGGCTTACTACAGCCTCAACCTGAGTTCACGTGATCTTCCTTCCTCAGCCTCTGGAGCAGCTGGGACTACAGGTTGCATGCCATCATTCCCAGGTAATTTTTTTGTTTTTTGTTTTTTTTTTTGTAGAGATGGAGCTGCACTATGTTGCCCAGGCTGGTCTCAAAATCCTGGACTCAAGCAGTTCTTCCACCTCAGCCTCCCAAAGTGATGGGATTATAGGCATGAGCCACCATGCCTGGCTCTGTTATTAATTTACATCCTTTCGTTCTTGTCTCCTCCATCAGACTGGGAGCTTCCTTAGAGCAGGGTAGTGTTTCTTCAATCACTCTATTATCCTGGGAGCTCTCTGGCAGAGTGGAGCTGCATCTCCCCTAAAGAATGGTGGCTCCCTGAGGTCAGGGATTGTGTCTCCACCATTAGACAGGGACTGGATCTGCTTCTCAGGCTCTGAAATTTTCACTGTTTGCCTGCTTCTCAGTTCTCAGAATGGGGCTGTGAACATGGGAAGCACAGTGGAGCTCTGGGCAGTGAGGATGTTCTGGGAGGGGCCCGGGAAGCTCTGTCCAGTGGATGGATCCGGCCTTGGCAAGGGAGCCAGGAGATCCTAGGCAGATTCCTCCCCAGAGCAGCTCCAGAAACAAGATCCCAAGGCAGCCTCCAGGAGCTACTTCTGCTGGGGAGAAGGGGGAAGTTGGGGAGTTCATCTAAGGCATGCACACCATGCACACTGTTCTGAGGAAGTTCAGCCTTAGCACAATCTTACTCTTTTCTCTCTATCAGAAGACAGGAGATGCAGTATAGCATTGAGTAAAGAGGAGACTAAGACACCGTTGAATTCTGACTCTGCCACTTGCTAGCTGCATAGAAACTTCTTTAATATCTTGGGACATTCGTTTCCTCGTAGACAAAAATGATAATAAGAAAACCTTGTTCTCAGGTCACGTTTTGTGTTCAATGAATGTTAGTTGGCTGAAAGAATGCACGTTCATTTCTTTTCTTTGGGGGAGTTTAGGGAGTGGCATAACCAACCCTGCCTCTGGTAAATTGAATTCTACCATCTGTGGGCTGAACAGGTCATCAAGATGACATTTAGTTCATTCCCAGCCTTTAATCCATCTCAGGCACACACTTAAATAAGCTCCCAAAATGGAACCCTTGGTAATGCATTCCTGTGCTTTGGTCATGAGAAAACCCCTTTAACACCGCGTTGGCCTCTCCCTACCCGACCCCCAGTGCACGCCACAGGCATGTCTTTTCTTTGACTCTTTTCCGTAACTGGAGTAAGGAGTGTGGAAAGTTGGGACGTTGGATTCGAGTTCTAGCTCTGCCGTTAACCCCTATGTGACTTTGAGAATTGGAAGCTGGTATTTGTTGAGCCTCTGTTATGTCCTGAGTACCTCACACCCTTTCTATGACATGTCTGTGGAGATGACAGGGTCCCTATTTTACAAAGGACAAACACGAGGATCAGAGAGGTTAAGAAACTTACACCAAATCACACAGCTATTTGGTGAAGTTCCCATCTCCGTGACTCTACAGGCTTTTTCCACTGCACAGTGCTGACTTTCCTAGGGACCTGTTTCCAGATATGTAAAATAAGGGAATTGGATTTAGTGTTCTAGAAAATTCCTTCCAGTGTTGGCATTTTGTTACCACCTGCTCAGGGACTCTGGAAGAATCTGAGGAAATTTCTGCGCAGCTTCCTGGCTTGGCTTCCTTGCCTTTCCCTGACCTTCTCTTTTGTTTGTCTGTCCCCAGGCCTTCCTTACCACCCTCTCCAGTGAGCTGGTGTGAGACAAGGAACCAAATGTTTCCCTGGAGTCAGTGCAGTTCCATCTGCTGCGTTCCCTGCATAGCGGGCCGTGGGAACGCTGTGTTCCACCCTCCAGACCCTGGTGCCTGGAGTGTTTTCCCTGAGCCACACAGCCTGTCTGCATTCCCCTTTCTGGGGGTGCTTAGGCCAGCCCAAGTCAGGACCCATTTGCTTTTCTGTCTCTGAAAGCAGGTGGCTTCCTGGTGGTAGGGGTGGGGTTGGGTGGAACAGGGATGTTTATGAGCAGGCTGTTTCCATTTCTAGAGTGCCAAGCCTCGCGTCCTCACCCCACTGCAGGAGTCCATGCAGCCAGACATCCGGTGATTCACTTGTTTCAAATCCTCACCCCACCTTGGCTCCCCACAGTGGAGACAAAGCCCTGATTTCAGATTTCTAGCTGTGGCTCACCTCACCTGTGATTTGCTTTCCTGAGCTTACAGGTGGGGAAGTAGGGGCATTGCAAGGTGGTTCAGGGGGCTGGCCTGGGATAGGAACTCAGGAACCTGTCCTTCCCTGATTCGGGGTCCTCCTACCCTGATCTTTCAGTAGGGCTGCTGCCACAACATAGGCCTCATCTTTCGTGGCAGTTACTAGATTTGTGAAAGCAGCTGTTTCTTTGTTAACTTGTGAGCTCTCACACTTCCCGGTCCAAGGGCAAGGAGCAGTGTTTTGTGTGTGTGTGTGTGTGTGTGTGTGTGTGTGTGTGTGTGTGTGATTCTTGAACCTAGAGCTAGCTGCGTTTTTCATGTAATGTCACCTGGTAGGGATTGGATGGTCAGGGAAATACAAATACCTGGGCCCAGAGTAGGATTGCTACAGGGGGCAGTGTGATTATCATCACGATACCATCACCAGCAGCTGCATCATCATTTAGGACCTTCTTGTTTACTATGATAAATGGATTAGGCACATTAACTATTTAGTCCCTACAGTGAGTCTATGAGCTAGGTATTATTACCAGTTTTCAGACTGGCAGTCATGGTGTATTAGTCCGTTTTCACACTGCTATAAGGAACTACCTGAGACTGGGTAATTTATGAAGAAAACAGGTTTAATTGACTCACAATTCTGCAGGCTTAACAGGAAGCATGACTGGGAGGCCTCAAGAAACTTACAATTATGGCGGAAAGTGAAGGGGAAGCAAGCACCTTCTTTACATGGTGGCAGAAGGGTGGGGGAAAGTGCTACACACTTTTAAACAACCAGATCTCTGCTGAGCACAGTGGATCATGCCTGTAATCCCAGCACTTTGGGAGGCTGAGGCGTGTGGATAATGAGGTCAGGCGTTTGAGGTCAGCCTGGCCAACATGACGAAACTCTGTCTCTACTAAAAATACAAAAATTAGCTGGGCGTGGTGGTAAGCACGTATAATCCCAGCTACTTGGGAAGCTGAGGCAGGAGAATTGCTTGAACCCGGGAGGTGGAGGTTGCAGTGAGCCGAGATCACGCCACTGCACTTCAGCCTGGGCAACAGAGGGAGACTCCATCTCAAAAAAAAAAAACCAAAAAAACGAAAAAAAAACAACCTGATCTTGTGAGAACTCTATCACGAGAGAGCACTAGGGAATGGTTAACCCATTAGAAACTGCCCCATGATCCAGTCACCTCCCACCAGGCCCTACCTTCAACACGTGGGGATTACAATTCGACATGAGATTTGGGTGGGGACACAGAGCCAAACCATATCACGTGGTTAAGAAATTTGCTGTGGTGCAAATGGCTCACTTGAAAGTCAGTGGACAGTCTTCTCCACTAAGGTCTACAACCAGTAAGATTGACCTTGGACAACCTTGATGACAACTCCTCTTTAGAGTGTGTATACATAGACATGCAGCAAGTGCACATGTGGATGTTCAGTACATACTCATTGATTAGGGAAACTAAGCGATAAAGTCCATGTCATAGAAGCAAGTCCCTTCTGCGGCACACAGTGAGAGTTCAGGGATCTAAATCCTCTGAATAGTTGCATGCTCTATGACCTGAGGTGAATTACTGACCCTTTGGTACTTGGGGGAAAAAAGGATGTCATTCAGAGGGTTGTAGAACTGTAGACTGCATCAGGGGGCTGGATGACTTGACCTTCAAAAGGGTTGTTGCAGCCAGAGGAGTAGGTGAGCTGCATCAAGTTGCCTGGGGCTTTGTTTATCCTGAGACAGACAGCCTCACTCCTGGAGTTGTGAATTTCTGAGCATTCCAACCACCCATTGGTGGGGGTGCCTGGCACCCGTGCCTGGAGCCCTGGGAGTGGGTGTTGGCAGGATCTGTTGTGCTCGTGGCGCCTCACTCCCTGCATATGCTGCTCCTGGGCTTGAGCTGGGGAACAGACGGTGCCACCTGACTGGTTTTCCTTTTGCTTCGGTCTTGCTGGCTGTCCTTGCCAGGGCTTGGCTGTCAGCCTTGGTGGTTGGTAGCCAGCCTTTGACCTTTGACATCCAGCCTCTCCCCTCTCCACATGTGCTAACCACAGTGAAATCACAGATGCACAAATTATCAGAGCTGGGAAGAATCTTAGGGCAACTGTCTGATTTTAAAGAGGAGAAACTGAGAAGTAGGGAGGAGGAAGTCCTTGCCTAAGGTGACAGATGGCAGAATGGAGTAAGCCACATTGGACTTTAGCAGCCTGCCTGCCTTTTCTTCAAGAGCCAGGAAATATTCATTTAATAAGCATTTAATATCTTCTACATATAATCACAACACCTTTACCTAGGTGCTCACTTAGGTGTACAGACACGTGCGCACACCTGTGTGTGAGCACACACACAAGCACATGCACACACACACACACACACACACGTTGTCCAGAGCCTCCCTTCTAGACCTCTCCTGGGTCTGCCAAACCCCAGATCCTTCCAGATCCCTGTCACTGCCCCCCAATCAAAGCTCCTTGTCCAACTTTCTACCCCTAGTGATCTTGCCTCTGTTGGGTGGCAAAGAGCTGATGTAACATAGTGGGAAACATTAGATCCTTGGCCTCTCCTCCTTCCCATACAGAGCAGGCAGAGAGCTTCACTACTTATGGATGAGTCCTTAGGTTGGTTCCTCACCCTCACTAAGCCTCAGTTTTCTCATTTTGGAAATGAGGATAATAACCCACTTAGCTTACTGCCTGGCACCCAGTCAGCTAATAAAATGTTAGCTATTATTTATTATTATTAATGGGACCATGATTATTCCTAAAAGCAGTGGTTCTCTGAAGAACTTCTCATCTAGCCTGGAGGAGGGGACTTGGGCTCCATAGTCTTTCATGGTGGTACCCCCATCCCTAAAACCAAGTCCCACATTCTAGGAGGCCTTCTGGCGGTCTCAATCTCTAGCTGGCCCCAGTCATTGTCAGCCAAGCCGCTTGCATTTCATGGATCTCAACTCTGCCTGTTGCAAGTTATAAATAACTCTGGCCATCTGTGCTATGAAACCCCAATACTGAGACCAGAGCAGAAGCTTCCTAGGTCCCTGCCTCCTTCCCCATCTTCCCCTGCTTCTGGCAGGAGTTTTGTTTTCTCTACTTTAGAATTTAAAGCTTCTCTTTTGTGCTGCCTCCCCCACCCTCAAGCCTGTGCGTGGACTCTCCATCACTGCAGATGTCGAGGAACTCTCTGGGGAACAGTTCTCTTAGAACGAAGTGCCCATTTCAAGAAATTGCACAGAAGTGGTGTGCTCCCTCCTGAACCACTGGCTGGACAGGGCCAGCAGCTGCCAGGCAGATGAAATGTGCATGGAAAACATGAGGGGACTAGATGCAGGCACCATGCTCAGCAGAGGGGCTTTCAAGTTTCAAAGCCAAGCAAATCCTCAACCTTGCTGGGGGGAGGAGGGGAGAATCTTTGAGCTCTTTTCTCACTCTCATTTCCACCCTCTAAGGAAACATACTCTTGACAAGTCCTATGGCCTCAGCCCCTTTCAACCTGCCAAAGTGATAATTAGCTAACCTGGGTGGCTATATGTTATGGAGTAAATGCTTGTGTTCCCCAAATTCATGTGCTGAAGCCCTAACCCCCAGTGTGATGATATTTGGAAATGAGGCCTTTGGGAGATAATTAGAGTGACATGAGGTCATGAGCATGGGGCCCTCATGATTGGATCAGTGCCCTAATGAGCTTACATGCACAGGCACTCTCTCTCCCTCACTGTCTATCTGCACCCACCAGCCATGCATACACCAAGAAAATGGCAGATGAGTGCACAGGGAGAAGGCAGCCATCTGTCTTCTCAGGAAGAAAGCCCTCACCACAGCTGGACCATGCTGGCACACTGATTTCAGTTCTGGCCTCCAGAACTGTGAGAAAATAAATTTCTGTTGCTAAAGCCACCCATCCTATGATATTTTGTTATGGCAGCCCAAATTGACTAATAACCCTATATAAACAGAATGGCCAGGAACTTCCCTCTTCTTAGGAAGAGCATGTCATCAGGGGCTTTCTGGAGACAATGTCAATGACTGATGGTCTGCTGGGTAGTTAATTCTAGTACAGAAGCAGCCTTGTGTTTTTTCATCCTGAGCCAGATTATCCGACATCCATAAAGTTATAATTGTTGTACCAAATTTTACTAAATAGGAGATATTTACAAATCATGATATATAAAATAATCCAACAACATTCATGTCCCTGCCAATTCAGTTCAAGAAAGAGAACCTGGCATCATTTTCTTTGAATAATCTTACCCATTCCTTCCCTGAGCTGAGCTAAGTCATTATTAATTTCACGCTTCTAATTTCCTTGCTTTTCTTTATAGATTTATCATTGTTTATTTCTATCCTTCAATGATATGTCATTTGTTATTTTATATGGTTTTAAATATTTTGTTAATGGAGTCAAAGTATATGTCTTCTTTTGTGACAAACTTTTTCATCTGTGTTGTGTGCATTGCAATTCATTTTATTTTCATTGTAATACAGAATTCCATTGTATAAATAAACCACAACTATTCCTCAATTTTACTACCAATGGAAAGTATTTTTCCTCAGTGTGGGAGTACTAAATACTGTGCTGCACTGAGTATTCTACTTCATGTCTCCGGATTTCCTAGATGGAAAATTTGCTCTAGGCTATATATAATATATAAAAGTGAAATTGCTGAGTCACAGAGTATATGCATCTTAAATGTTGCTAAATAATGTAAACATTCTTTTCTAAAGTGGTTGTACCAACTTATACTTCCATGAATAGTGGTGTTGTCAGACTTAATTTTTAAAATTGTTTATCTGGAGGGGATAAAATGGTTTCTCTCATGTTAAAGGTTAAATATTCTGCCAGGTGCAGTGGCTCATGCCTGTAATCCCAGCACTTAGGGAAGCCAAACCCCAGCATTTTGGGAGGTGGGTGGAGCACAAGGTCAGGAGTTTGAGACCAGCCTGACCAACCTGGGGAAACCCTGTCTCTACTAAAAATACAAAAATTAGCCAGGTGTGGTGGTGCATGCCTGTAATTCCAGCTACTCAGGAGGTTGAGGCAGGAGAATTGCTTGAAACTGGGAGGCAGAGGTTGTGGTGAGCTGAGATCATGCCACTGCACTCCAACCCAGGCGACGGTCTCAAAAAATAAATAAATAAAATAAAAGTTAAATATTCCTGATGACTAATGAAGTTGAACATTTTTTTCAAATGTTCAAGAAAACATTCAGATTACTTCATTTGTGAAATTCCTGTTCAATTAGTTTGCCCATCTTTCTATTGGATAATTTCTGATTTTCTCACTGATTACAGAAGTTCTTCAGATATGCTCAATGGTAGTCTTTTGTAATGTGGTGTGTGTTGTGTGTGTGTGTGTGTTATTGTCTTTTTCCCATATGGTTTGCCTTTTCACTCTCTTAAGCATGTCTTGTGGTGAACAGAAATTGTTTATTTTAATGAAGTCTAGTTTGTCAATCTCTTTTAGGATTAATGCTGTTCGTTCCTGTTAAATCTTTGCTCATTGTAAGGTCACACAGATACGGTTTTTCTTTTTTCTCCCAGAAGTTTTATTGTTTTATGTTTCATATGTAGGTTTTCATATGCCTGGAACTGAATTTTGTATGTGGTTTGAGGTTGAGGAATAAACGTTTATTTTTTTTCCCATCGTATGGATGTTCAACTGACATCATATGATTTTTTGAGAAGATGATTGTTTCCCCACTGCAATGCGATGATATCTTTGTTGTAAATTAAGTAACTATATATATATGCATTTCTGGGCTACAATCTCTCCCATTTACCCTTGCCCCAGTTGTTTTGTTCTTAAAGATTGTTTCCTTCATTTAGAACTAGCTTGCCAATTTCTACCAATAAAACCAACTAAGTAAACAACAACAACAAAAAACCCTAGAACATCTTCACCATATGCAGTCTTTTAATCCATGAGGTTGGTGTATCTCTCTCTGTGTTTAGATTTTTTCGATGCTATCTCTCAGTAATGCCCCGTAGTCTTGATTGTAAAGAATTTTAATATCTTTCACTAGATTTATTCCTAGGTATATGATTTTTTAATGCTGATATATATATAGGCTCTGTAAGTTTTTTATTCTAGAATTGTGTATTGCTAGTATATAGGGATACAATTACTTTTTAATATTAGCCTTATATTCAGTGACCTTGGTAAATGCACTTCTAAGGTTTAATAGTTTAGATATATAAGTTCTTTTGGACGTTTTATATTCACAGTCATGTTATTGCCTAATAATGATGGATTTTTGGTTTTACATTTCTTATTCATTTTAATTTTGTATTGCCTGATTGCACTGGTTGTCTCTAGTGTAATGTTGAATTGAAATCATAATAGCAGACATCCTTATCTTATTCCTGATTTCAAAGGGGGAAATCTTTATATATTTTACTACTAAGCTTGATATTTGGTGTCATTTAAAAAATACTTAAAAAAATCAGATTAATAGAGTTTCTTTCTACCCCTAGTTTCCAAAGTGTTTTACTATAAATGGGCATTCAATGAATTTTCTACATCTATTGAGATCATTCATTCTTTTCCTTTCTTTGTTTTGTAAATATGGTGAATTACATTGATTGGCTTTTCAATGTCAAGTCATGTATACGTATATTTTTTATAACATTGCATTTGATTAGCTAATATTATGTTTAGACTTTCAACGATGTTCATGAAGGAGACTGATGCATAATTTTCCTTTCTTACAAAGTCGTGTCAGGTTTTAGTATCACATTTATAAATACTATTCTCATAAAACAAATTGGGGCGTGTTTTTCTTTTTCTGTGATCTTGGACTTTGTTTAAGATTTATGCCCAGTTCTTCATTAACTACTTAGAAGAGTTCACCTGGGGATCCATGTAGTCCTAGAGTTAGGAAATTTTAAAATTGCAGATTTAATTTCTTCATTAGAAATAGGAAGTTCTATTTATCTAATGAAGTTCTGTTTATCTTAGTTCATACTAAGTTCTAGTTATCTTAGTGTTAATTTTAGTAACTTGTATATTTCAAGAATTTTTCCATTTTGTGAAAAATTTCAAATGTATTGGCAGTTGTTCATAATGTCCCCTTACATTTTTAACATTTGTGTATGATCTGATTTGTAATGATGGTTCTTTTTTAACTCCTGATGTTGAAATATATGTTTTCTCCATTTTCTTTTTGAAGAGTTTTTGATTAGTCTTTACAAAGAATCAACTTTTGGCTTTGTTGCTTTTTTGTTCTGTGGTTTTTTTTCTTTCAACTGCTTCATAGATTTATGCTCTTATCTTTATTATGCGCTGTCTTGCATTTTCTTTGGGTTTACCTTGCCCTTCTTTAAAGTTCTTGATATGGATGCTTTGATGATTGATATCCATGCTTTATTTCTATTGTACGTACTAAGGCTTTATTTCTAATATATAAATATAAATTTTCTTCTAAGGATTCCTTTAGTCGTGTCTCACATGTTTTGATATCTTGGGTCTTCATAACCATTTAGATCACAATATTTTCTAATTTCCATTGTGAATTCTTTCCTCTGTGGGTGATTTAGAAGTATGTTGTTTAATTTCCAAACATTTGGTAATATTCAAGTTATCTTTTGTTACTGGTGTTTTGCTTAGTTTCTCTGTGGTCAAAGGACATACTCTGTATGATTTCAGTTATTGAGGGATATTGTCTGTTTTGTTCCTCACTGTATCCCAGTTTCTAGTGCAGTGACTGGAATATATTAGGGGCTTAATAAAGGGGTGGTCTAGTTCTTGACTTCAACATAGGCCACGGTAGTGATCTGATTTGCCCCCTTTGCTGCACGTGAACCTCAAAACCTAGAAAGATGTTGCACCTGAACACCTCCTGGGATTTTGATTGAAATTGCATTGAAACTACAGATAGGGGAGAATTGACATCTTTATAATTTGAAGATAACTGACGTCTTTATAATTTTATATATTTCAAACCATAAACAGGATGTCCTTTCCATTTATTTAACTCATTATAAGAGGCAACATAATACAAGATTAAGAGCATGGATTCTGTAGCTAAGCTTCCTGGGGTCAAATTCCAGTTCTGTCACTCAGTAGATTTGTAATTTTGGGATAGTTTCTCATTTGCGTATCTGTAACTGGGGTGAATATAGTATAGTGCCTTTCTCATAGGGGAGGTTATGAGGATTTAATAGGTTCATACAGAGTTAGAACCACTTGACATATTGTGGGTTCTGTGCAAGTGTTTCCTACATGAAATAATTCTTTAATGCTTCTCAATAGTTCTGTGCATTTCACCATAAAAGTCTTGCAAATCTTTTGTTATAAATATTCCTAGCTACTTTACAGTTTGATTTTATTTTGAATTACCATAGTTTTAAAAGTTACATTTTCTATCTGTTTCTGGTTTTGCTGGTTTATGAAAATGAAATTCATTTAGTAAAATTGATTTTTGTCTATTGATTTTGACAAGTAACCTTGTCAAGTGCTTCTATTCTACGCCTTTATCTGCGGATTCTGTAGGGTTTGCCACATAGATAATCTTATCCATAAAAAATAACAATTTTGGTTCCTCTTTGTCAATACTTATAACTTTCCCCCCCACCCTCCACCCCCACCACCCACTTTATTTGTGTTCCTCCTTCTGTGTCTAGCTTGGAACTTCCAAGTGGATGTGGTAGTAATGTACGTTCTCTTCTTGTTCCTGATCTCATAGGGCAGATAGTCAAGGATTTGCTATTACGTATGTTTGCTGTGAGTTCTTAAAAGCAATATTTTATCAATATCTTTCTGTCGCTAGTTTGCTGAGAGTTTCTGTCATGAATGGATTTTTAATCAAATACTTTTTTTGGCAGCAAGTGATATGGTTTCCTTTCTTTAATCTGTTATTGTGGTGAATTACATTAATTGATTTAAAAAAAAAAAAACGATAAAGCAACTTTTGTTCCTGGTATAAGCCCATCTTGGTCAAGATGTGGTACATTTTATATGTTGTGGCATCGGTCCACTACTATTTTGTTTAGACTTTGCAGCTATATTCATGAGTAGAAAGTCCTGGAAAATTCTATTCGCATACTTTTTTTGATCTGGTTTTGGCATCCAGGTTCTGCTAGGTCCATAAAATGAGTTGGGATTTTTTCTTTAAGTCTTCTGGAGTTTTTGTAAGACTGGACTTAATGTTTCTTGAATTTTTACTAGAGCTACTAACTTGATTTCTTTACTGGTTATAAGACTATTCAGGTTTTGTTCTTGCTGACTTAGTTTTAGTAGGCTATGTTTTTCTAAAAATGTTTCCGTTTCATCTAATTTTTCAAAATTTTTGGCACAAAAGTTTTTCTTAATATTATCTTATTATTTTTACAAAATCCTTGCAGCCAACATAATTTTGTCCCCCCTTTCAATTCTTAATATTTTAGAGTCATTTCTTCTGCTTTTTACTTGATCAATCTTGACAGAATTTTATAGATTGTATTAGACTTTTCAAAAAACTAACTTTTGGCAGTTTGATCCTATTGTTTCATGTCTTATTAATTGTAGGGCCGTGCATTGTAGGGTGCTTAGCGCATCCCTGGCCTCCACCCACTAGTTGCCAGTGGCACCACTCTCCCCTTCTCCCCAAGTTGTGACAACCAAAAATGTCACCTGGAGGGCAAAATTGCCCTGTCTTGTGAAACATAGTGCTCTCTGTTTTTTCCTCCATGGGCTGGAGTCTCTCACTGACTTGTGTTTAGTGATTTTTTTTTCAACTGCAAACTCGTATTTCTCAGAGCTGTGTCTGTAAGAAATACAAAGACTCTCAGAGACTTTTATGAACACCTCCGTGCACAAACTAGAAAATCTAGAAGAATTGTATAAATTCCTGGAAACACACAACCAACCAAGATTGGATCAGGAAGAAATTGAAACCCTAAACAGACCAATAACGAGTTCCAAAGTTTAATCGGTAATAAAAATTTACCAACCAAAAAAAGCCCTGGACAAGATGGATTCACAGCCAAATTCTACCAGACATATTAAGAAGAGCTGGTACCAATCCACTGAAACTATTTTAAAAAATCAAGAAGGAGGGATTCCTCCCGAATTCATTCCATGAAACCAGTATCATCCTGATACCAAAGTCTGGCAAGACACAATGAAAAAGAGAACTACCAACCAATATTCCTGATGAATATAGATGCAAAAATGCTCAACAAAATACTAGCAAACTGAATTCAGCAGTACATCAAAAAGTTAATTTGCTACAACCAAGTAGGCTTTATTCCTGGGATACAAGGTTGGGTCAACATATGCAAATCAATAAATGCTATTCACCACCTGAACAGAATTCAAAACAAAAAAACATATGATCACCTCAATAGATGCAGAAAAAGCTTTTGATAAAATCCAACATCCTTGGTCAGGCAAGGTGGCTCACACCTATAATCCCAGCACTTTGGGAGGCTCAGGCAGGCAGATTGTGAGGTCAAGAGATCGAGATCCTCCTGGCCAACATGGTGAAACCCTGTGTCCATTAAAAATACAAAAATTAGCCAGGCATGATGTCATGTGATTATAGGTCCAGCTACTCAGGAGGCTGAGGCAGGAGAATTGCTGAACCCAGGAGGTGGAAGTTGCGGTGAGCTGAGATCACACCACTGCACTCCAGCCTAGAAACAGACTGAGACTCCATCTCAAAAAAAAAAAAAAAAAAAAATCCAACATCCCTTTATGATAAAAACCCTTAACAAGGTAGTCATCGAAGTAACATACCTCAAAATAATAAGAGCCATCTATACCAAAGCCATAGCCAACATTACACTGAATGGGCAAAAGCTGGAAACATTCCTTTTAAGAACTGGAACATGACAAGGATGCCCCCTCTCACCACTCCTATTTGACATAGTACAGGAAATCCTTGCCTGAGGGATCAGGCAAGAGAAAGAAATAAAAGGCATCCAAATAGGAAGAGAGGAAGTCAAACTCTCTCTCTTCGTTGATGATATGATTTTACACCTAGAAAACCCTAAGGATTGTGCCAGAAGACTCTGAGACCTGATAAGCAGCTTCAGGAAACTTTCAGGATACAAAATCAATATACAAAATCAGTAGCATTTCTATATACCAATAATGTTCAAGCTGAGAGCCAAATCAAGAATGCAACAATAGCCATGCACATGCACCATGGAATGTATCTAAACAAGGAAGTGAAAGATATCTACAAGGAGAACTACAAAACACTGCTGAAAGAGATCATAGATGACATAAACAAATGGAAAAACATCCCATGTTCATGAACTGAAAAAGTCAATATCCTTTAAATGCCCATACCACCCAAAGCAATGTACAAATTTAATGCTATTCCTGTCAGATTGCAAATTTTTTTTCACAGAATTAAAATAAACTATTCTAAAATTCATATGGAAGCAAAAAAGAGCCTGAATAGCCAAAGAAATCCTAAGCAAAAGAAAAAAAAAGCCAGAGGCATCACATCACCTAACTTCAAACTATACTATGAAGTTACAAGTAAGCAAAACAGCATTGTATTGGTACAAAAATAGGTACAAAAAGACACATACACTAATGGAACATAACACAGAACCCAGAAATAAATCTGCACAACCTACAACCAATTGATCTTAGACAAAATCAACAAAAAGAAGTGATGGGGAAAGGACTCCCTATGTAATAAATGGTGCTGGGAAAACTGGCTAATGATATGCAGAAGAATGAAACTGGATCCCTATGTATCACCATATACAAAACTCAAGATGGATTAGATACTTAAATGTAAGATCTCAAAATATAAAATCCTAGAAGAAAGCTTAAGAACTACCCTTCTGCACATCACCAGTGGCAAAGAATATGACTAAGTCCTCAAAAGCAATTGCAACTAAACAAAAAATGGACAGGTGGGACATAATTACACTTAAAAAAAGCTTGTGCACAGCAAAAGAAACAACAGAGAAAAAAGACAACCTACAAAATGGGAGAAAACGTTCACAAACTATGCATCTGATAAAGTGCTAAGTTCTATAAGGAACTTAAATCAACAAGAAAAAACCCAAATAACCCCATTAAAAAGTGGGTAAAACATGGACACTTTTCAAAAGAAGGCATACTTGCAGCCAACAAGCATCTGAAAAAAAGCTCAACATCACTGATCATTAGAGAAATGCAATTCAAAACCACAGAGATACCACCTCACACCAGTCAGAATAATTATTATTAAAATGTCAAAAAATAACAGATGTTGGTGAGGCTGTGGAGAAAAGGGAAACCTTATACACTGTTGGTGGGAAGGTAAATTAGTTCAGCCACTGTGGAAAGCAGTTTGGAGATTTCTCAAAGAACTAAAAATAAAACTACCTTTCAACTCAGGAATCCCATTACTGAGAATACACCCAAAGGAAAATAAATAGTTGTACCAAAAAGACACATGCACTAACTTGTGTCCATCATAGCCCTATTCACAATGGCAAAAACATAGAATCAACCTAGTTGCTCATCAACAGTAGACTGGATAAAGAAAATATGGTACATATACACCATGGAATACTGCACAGTCATAAAAAGAAATCACGTCCTTTGTAGCAACATGGATTCAGGTGGAGGCCATTATCTTAAGCAAATTAACTCAGGAACAGAAAACCAAATACTGCCTGTTCTCACTTGTAAGTGGGAGCTAAATCTTGGGCACACATTTGTATAAAGATGGGAACAGCAGACACTAGGGACTCCAAAAGGAGAGCAGGAGGAAGAGGGGAAAGAGCTGAAAACCTTTCTATTGGGTATTTTGTACTGTCTGGGTGATGAGATCAATAGAAGCCCACACCTCAGCATCACTCAGTATACCCTCATAACGAACCTGCACGTGTACCTTGGAAATCGAAATAAAAAAACCAACTATATCTCTGGGAATTCTCTGATGCCCGGCTTGAAGGTATTTTCCTTTCCTTCAAGAGACCCTTTCATTTGCGTCAGCCAGGCTCCTGAGGGAACTGTCAGCCCTGGATCACAAGAAAGTAAATTATTGGGTTTAGGTTTTTAGAACCACCAAGATAGTGTGAATTTGTACAGCAAGGCCACGTAAGGGCTCGCTGGTAGTTGTTAATTTTCAGGGGAGTTGTTTTTCTCCCTTCTGTTCAGTGTCAGGTTTAAGGCAGGCAGGTGGGGCGCTGATTTATTTTGAATTCACTATTAGACTGTGTTTTAGCCTTTGGGTTTCAGGTTTATGGGTTGATGCCGGGGGTGTGGTCCTATTGAACTTCCCATGTTGACAAGCTGCTCAGTTTGTGGAAACTGAAGCTCAGTGTAAATGTCTACATCAGTACAAGCCTCACCTCTCTGGGTGCCTTCTTCTCATGGTTTTAGGCTTCCAAATTTACCTTTCATTCCTTTCCAGTTTATTAATGCATTTACAAAGAGGTTTTAAATCTTTTGTCTGAATATTTGTTGTTGTCTTTACTGAGAAGACTAATTGGTAAACGACTCCACTATACCTATAATGTTTAAAAAGGAATCACAATACTGAAGCTGGCTGAACGAATTTATGGTTTGTTAACAGCAGTACAAAAGCAGCTGAATTAACACGATTTATGTAAACAGGCACTCTTACTGGCCCATGCTAGATGTGGGTCGATTTTGAGAACATCAGTGAAGTCCGCAAGGACAGGTATTTAACAAATGGCACCATGGAGTGTGCTTAGCCAGGGTACATCTCAGTCCGTGTCCCAGATTTTCATCACTGTGGTGGTTCTCAGTGCTGATCTCAGTCACTTCATGAAAAAAAGAGAAAATGGACCCAAACATTCCCAGTGTCAGACCACACCATGGGACATTTCGGGCTCTGGGATTTAGCCAGCGCTTTCTGAAATTCTAGGAAAACTGAGTCTTCTTGGAAAGCATAATTCACTTTCAGCTTAGTAAGTTCCTTGGAAATGAGGCCCTACTGATAGGGAGAATGCCTGGTTATTTATTATAAATACATTCTTCAGTTTATACACGAAGTGGTTAAGAGCACTCAAGCCAGACTACCAGACTTGGAGTCTAGGCTTCCCTACTTAAAAGTCATTGCCTCTTCTCTGTGCCTAAGTTTTCTCAGTTGGGAAATGGGAATAATAATAGAAACTATTCCACAGGTTTGTAGTGAGTCTTGATTCATCAGTATGTGGGAAACACCTGGAAGGTGCCTGGAAGGTTAACTTCAAAAAGGTAAACATAAGGAAACTTAGAGCAAGATTCAAAGTTACCAAAACCTGAGGATTTATCCTGTACCATTTATGTCCATCAAATGGCATTGTATTCATTGCACTTCTTCTTTTTTTTAATTTCTTTTTTTCTTTGCAGAGTCTCACTCTGTCACCTAGGCTGGGATGCAGTGGCAGTGGCACAATCGTAGCTTATTGCAGCCTTGAATTCCTGGGTTCAAGAGATCCTTCTGCCTCAGGCTCCCAAGTAGCTGGGACTACAAGCACACACCACCGTGCCCAGCTAATTTTTAATTTTTTTTTTTTTTTTTTTTGTAGAGACAAGGTCTCACTATGTTGCTCAGGCTGGTCTTGAACTCCTGGCCTCAAGTGATCTTCCTGCCTTGACTTCCCAAAGCGTGTGATTACAGGCATGAGCCACCGTGCCTGGCCTGCATTTCTTTATGATTAGTGATTTTATTGTGCTCAGAATAGTCAAGGAATAAGAAATGAAAGCAGGTTCCAGTGGTCAGTCACCTAGTCCACGTGGGCAGCTTAAGTACAACGCGGGCAACAACTATACTTCAAGCAAGATTAGAGTGTTTACAAGTCTTGTCACATCAGTAAGACCTAAGGTCTGATGAATCAGGTCCTTCAAAGCCTTTTAATTCTCCATGGTCCTTCATCTGGAGAAGGAGTTCAGTAAATATTTCTAACAAGTTTCCATGACTTCACTACCCAACAGCATCAACATAAACAATGTCTCCACACTCTGCTTCATCTTCCGAAATTTCAGTCAACACAGTAGTTGAAGCATGAGGACAAAAAAAAAACTTTGCAATTTCGGTGGCTTCCTTTATGATATAATGCAATGAACGTGATTTGCAAAGCTCACAGTATATACTCTTGAAATGAATAATACAGTGCCAATTCCTTGCATGGGAAGAAACTGCTGAGACCCCTCTTCCCCTATCTCTCCTCTCACTGAAGGTGTCCCATCTGTCAGCAGTAAGCTCAGTTTTTGCGTGTTTATAGTCACACTCTGTTTTTAACGAGCTCTTTTTAGGTGGTTGAGTTCTAGTTTTGTGGAGTCTCCTGTGGCCTGCCTTTCAGGGCCAGGAGTCACATGTTCCTGCCTCATCTCATGGAGGAAGGGAGAGGGGCGCGTTCATAAGTATGAATTTTGCTTTGCATTTCTGATTTTTTTCTTGTTTTCTTTGTTAATATTTATTGGGCATTTACCATGTGCCAGGCACTATTCCAGGTGCTTTTTATGTAATTCATTCTGTCGGGAAGGCAATAAACTCTTTAAGCTACATTTGCCTTTTTTGAATGGGTCAGCAACAAAGGAAGAGTGAGAGGCCCAAATAAAAATGTCTGCCTCTAGACATGTCCTAGACATGGCCGTACTCTGCGCCTCCTGTCTCAGAGGATGGCTCCGCCTTCCAATCACCATGGGAGGCAGAAACTTAGAAGTCATAGGAGACCTTCCTCCCTCCATTCCTGGTCTCGTGGCTGCAGCCTCACTGGCTTATCTCAGTTATAGCTCTTTTCACATTGATCTGTAACCATCTATCTTCCCTGTTAGGACACAGACTATCTTTGATCTCTGAATACCCAGTTCCATAGCAGGTCCTCAAAAGACATTGGCTGAAGGAATGAATGAAGTTCTGTCATTTCTACCTAAGAATTTCTTGAATTATCCTTCTTCCCCCACCACACTGACTGCCCAACATAGCATCCTACTCTTTCTCAACAGAACTCTTGTAGTAACCTCCTAACTGATGTTCCGTCTCTCTGCTTTGCCCTACTCACTTTGCTCATTGTCTCAAGAGTTATCTCTCTAAAGGACAAATCAGAGTGTGCTTTTGCTCTGATTAAACCCTTCAGTGCTTCTCAGTGCCCTGGGGATAAAGTCAAGACATCGTCTCTTGCCTCCTGAGCCCTGTGTCTAGCCATATGAATGGCAGTGTACGTGGTATGGGCGTGTGCTTAGTTTAGCTCCAGTTCTTTTGCACATGTGCTTTTACCTAGGATGTTGCTGCTGCCTTTTATTGCATGTAGCCTTCTGGGATCCTACAGCCTTCACCTTTAGAGGATAAGATCTCGATTCGAGCGTTTGTTGGCTGGCTGTAAAAATTTGCTCACCTATCTATCTCTCCCCACCTGACTAGACTCTCAGTCCCTGAAGAGCACAAGCCTGAGCTTGGTATCCCTGGCTCCTTGGCAGGCTTCAAAGAATACTAGAGGAAAGAAGGAGGGAGATCCCATCTACTGTGAACAGTGAAAACTGTTGTCGATCCAAAGGGTCTGGAAGAAAAGCCTGCATGGACACTGACTGACACGTCTGCTGAAGACAGCACAGCCCACAAACGTGGGCTTGACTCCGGTCTCCCTCTTCTCATCTCCCTTCTTCAACCCTCTCCTCTCATTTCTTCCTTCGTGCTCTTTCTCCCTTCCTCTTTTCCCTCTTTCTCTTTTATTCACTTTCCTTTCCTGCCTTCTTTCCATTGCTGCTTCATTTCAGCATTAATCGTATATTGCACAAACAATATTATAGCAATATTAATGGAAGTAAGTAAATAATAGTGCACCCGCAATTCTGCTGCTCCAACAAATCAGATTGGTTTCATTCGCCTGTATTCCCTTCCCATCTCTGTATGCCCACATCATTTTGCATAGCTGTCATTATAATGTAGTTTTAATTTTGTAGTCTACTTGGTAACTTAATATCAGAAGCATTTTCCATACTCCTACACAGTCTTCACAATTATTATTTTAATGGCTGAGTAATATTCCATCGAATGGATATGCCGAGTTTTACTTAACTGTTTCCTTCCTGTTGGACAGTTCCAGCTTTTCCCTGTTGCAGAAGTGCTGTAACAGATAAGCATGTTCTTTTACCTCTTTCTCTGTCCTTCTGTTCCCCGCTTTTTTTCTCCACTTTTTTCTCTCTTCACGTTTTTTTCCTTGTATCTCCTTCTACCTCCTTGGCCACAGCTCTTTCTCCTAGAGCAATAATCTGCTTCTGAGTGGGTACAGAAATCATCCTAGTGGGCCCTAGGGTTTTGAAAAAATATTACTAAAAATCTGTAATAAAATGCTCCCAAGGACACTTTTGTTACATTTGTGCCCTTAAAAGAGTTAAGTGAAAAATCTTTTTGTTCACAAGAGGTAGGAGCAGGTGGGGTCAGGTAAGAACAAATTGGAGAAGGCTAAATCTGTGACAGGACACGTTATCTGTAATGGGAGAAAATGAGAAACAAATGTCTATCAGTAGGGAAATGGCCAATCAAACTATGAGGTGTCTGTGCTGGAATTATGTATCATTTAAAGACTGCAGAACTGTGTGTACTGACTGGATCAGACTTTTGAAGTCTTTTGAATTTAGACTTTTGACTTTTGAATTTAGTTGCAGAATGTTTGTACTTTACAATTCATGTAAAAAATAGCAAAACCCAAGCCCATGACAGTACTACATACTTTTTGAATATATATATATATATATATTTGTATATACAAATGTTTATATAGGGGTATATACATACTCTTACTTATATGTAATATAAACACACTTGTATGAAAATATATGTACACACACACACTTATGCAAATACACAGAAAAATTCCTGGAACTATACAGATCACACTGGTAACAATGGTTACCTCTCTGTTTAGATGAAAGGGTCTTGATTTGGGGAACTGGTCAAATGGAATTTGAGCTTGAACTGCAGTGGTTTCACATTTTTTTTTTTTTTTTTTTGCTGTAAGTTTATTCAATGCAAAATAATCCTCTCCAATTTTACTGAGGTGGCTGACCACGTCCACGACCAAATGCGCCTCTAAACTGGAATTCGGTTGCTGACCCAGCCCCCACCTCGGGTTTCTTGTCGGCACCAGGTGGCACAGCACTCCGTCTGTAGGTATCTCTGTCAGCTTCCCCTCTTGTGAGTCTTGCAGGTCGCTCACCTTCCAGATCTTTAGGCCAAGGCCTGCCTGTCTCTGGACGGCTGTGGCGTAGGGTGGCAGGCACGATCTCTGGGGGCAGATGGAGGTAATCACGGAGATACTGGATACCCTCATTTGTAAGGTACCAGTAGAAATGTCTCCAGGCAAACTGTTCCTTCACGTAGCCTCGGGATTTGAGAGACTGCATGGACTTCACGACATGAAGGTTGGGCACATTCTTGTCTGCCAGCTCCGGGTGCTTAGGCATGTGGACATCCTTCTTGGCCACCATGACTCCCTCCTTAAAAAGGAGCTCATAAATGGCAATCTGGTTCTTCTTAGGCATCAACATCGCAGCGACTGTAGGGTCCGGGGCCGGAGCTCGATTTCACATTTTTATCAAGAAAAGAGCATTCACATATTACTTGTATAATGAAACATTAACTGAAAATGTTGCCACTGTTGTGTCTTTCTGCTTACCATCTTACACTGACCAGCTTCTGATTTAGGGGCTGGCCATCAGTAAGTGAAATGTAACAGGAGAATGCTATTCAGTATGCAGATGTCCTTTGTGAAGAGCGGGCTTTTTGCTTTTTCAGTTGTAATGTTGGTCTTTTGGGACAGTTGCTGGTGGGTCTGGGGTAGGGGAGAACAAGGCCTGCTCTTCCAGGATATAAAGAGCCCCTCAAATCAGACATCCTCTCAGCCAGTCCTTCCTGCCCTCTCCTGGCAGGTGGAAGTTGTGGGGGAGTTGAAGTGTAGTCTCTTGCACTGAGTCCTGGATGGAGGACAACAGATGGGGCCACACAGCCCTGCTGCTCAAACCGAGGGGAACAGGTGGAGGTTCTGGGGTCAGAGTGTGAATGCTGGCGATTCATGAGTGGTGCAGGTGGGTGGAGTGCCAGCTCAGGGGCAGCGACAGCTGGGCAGCACGTGGGCGGGGGAGGGAGTTGGGCAAGGGGTCTGGGAGGTTGGGTGGGTCCAGCCATGGAGGAGGAGGCACTAGAGGGCAGAGGACAAGAGAGGGAAAGAGGGAGAATTCCCTGATGCTGGGTAGGAGTGAGGTCAGAGGTCCCCGGCTGACCTGAGAGGCTCAGGAAGCTGCAGGGTGAGTGGACATAAAGGTAGAGAAGGGTGCTCCCCTGCTCTGCCTCCTCAGACTTCTCCCTTACCCCCAGCTGTCCCCTCCCTAGCCCTAACCCGAGGCATTTGGGCCACTGCAGCAGCTGTGCCAGTCCTTTGGCACTGTCAGGGCATGGGCAGGGGAGGGAAGCAGCTGCCACCCATCCCCTTGCAGAGAGGGGATGGAAATGCAAGTAGATAACCAGGTTGGAGAAGACTCAAGCATGTGATGGGGCCCTCTGCACTTTTCTCTCCAGAACTCCTACCTGCCTAGGTACCCCTCACCCCATTCTCTCTTTAGTTAAGTGTTAGGGTAGGAAAGGTTAAAAAAACATCTATGACAGTAGTAATGTTCATTGTTAACATTTGCCAAACACTCACCCTATGCAAGGCACAGCGCTATTGACTGTATAATGCATCACCGAATCCTCCCAATAGCCCATTAGGAAAGTATTATCATTTCTGTTTTACCGATGAGAAAACTGAGGCTTTTTACTTCAGTAACGTGCACAAAGTCACACACTAAGAAGAGATATAAGTGAGATTTGATGCCAAATTTGTTTGGCATTAGAGACCAAACTTAAAACCTTTGAGAAGTATTGAATTAACAGAGGGTTCTATGCCCAGTAGAGCGCCAGTTGTCCGCCAACGAGGGGTGACTTCTGGAAGTGGTGGTAGGTCTAAGTTAGCCTTCCTCACTGTGGGAATTGAGAGCAGCTAAAGTGGGGTGAAAGTAGAGAAAACTGGAAGGCCGGGTGCGGTGGCTCACGCCTGTAATCCCAGCACTTTGGGAAGCGCAGATGGGAGGATTACCTGAGGTCAGGAGTTCAAGACCAGCCTGGCCAACATGGTGAAACCCCATCTCTACTAAAAATAGAAAATTAGCCGGCCATGGTGGTGGGCACCTGTAATACCAGCTACTTGGGAGGCTGAGGCAGGAGCCGGGGAGGCGGAGGATGCAGTGAGCTCTCACCGGGACTTTGCCCTTCAGCCTGGGTGACAAGAGTGAATCTCCTTAAAAAAAAAAAAATAAATAAAAAAATAAGGAAAAGAAACTGGAAAGTCCTTTGCTCTGGTGAGATCCCTCTCCGAAGAGGAGGGATCTATTCTCTTGCGGTTGGCTTAGGAGATTTGCCTGGAAACGGGAGGAAGCAGTGCGGTGGGAACAAAGCACTTTGGACTGGACTTCAGGAGACTGAATTTGTCTCTTCCCTCCAAGGGGGCGGGTCTGCTGGGCCTTCAAAGGCGCCGTCCCCTTTGGCCTTTCCGCAGGTGAGTTTGGTAGAGGTTCGGGCAGGTGGGGAGTTGAGGTGCTGCCTGTTCCCTCTGTTCTGGTCCATGACGCCCGGTGAAGCATCTCACCTGAAGCCTTGCGCAGTGCTCCGCCAGTGCTCTCTAATCCTGAGCCCAGCTATGGCTCCTCCTCCTCCTCCCTGCCTCGGGAACCCAGCACCCAGCGCTGCGGGGGCCCGGAGCTCACTCAGGCTGCGGGACTGGGGTCTGGCCCTGCCCAGCTCGTCGCCCACGCCCAGGCTTCTGTCTGGCCAGCAGGGGGACCCCGAGCCCCAGACAACAGCCCTGAGCTGCTTTGGGCTCCAGGTCCCGCTGCTCAGCAGATCCACCCTCCCCGCGCCCGCCCCCGCCCTGCCCCCAGCCTCAGTTTCCTCCTCTGCCAAATGGGAAAATCGTTATACTGAGTTCACCGGCAATGCTATGAGAGGTAAATGAGTTCTAAATCATAAATCGTTGTGAGACTTCCTTCTTGTACTCTTGAAGTGTATTACTCTGAACATTGAAATAGATGTTTCTTGAGCTCTATGCACTGGGAGCTGTTTTAAGCTCTGGATTAAGTCTGTCCAGCTTGGGCCAGGGATAGTGGTTGAAATAGAAAAGCTGTCAGTGAAGGGCGCCTCTGTCTCCCACCCCACTTGACAAGCTGGGTGGAGTGAGTGGCTTTTGTCTGTAGAGTGGACACCTCTAGAAGCTGCTGTTTGTTTTTCTGGTCTGGAATGTAGGACTTCGGGATGATCCCACAGAGGAGCAGGGAGCCCAGGCCATCCACTAGCTCTTCACCCTGACCTGAGGAAAATGCACTTAGTGCAAATCCCTTTCCATGCTCGCTGCTCTCTGAAGGGAATGTCTCTAGACTAGCACTTTGAGTTCTGCTTAACATCAGGGAATTGGGGCCAGGATAGATTGCAGCTGAGGGAATGGGCTGAAGCCGGAATCAGTGGCCAGGCCTGTGTGACCAGTTCTGATTCCTCAGTGTAATGAGTGAATGCTCCCTGGCTTCCATTGCTGCTGGGAGGGGCTTTACTCAGAGAAATACTGGGGTACTGGCTGAGGAGAGGGGCCATTTCATCCCCTCTTTTTACTGAGTGGAGCAAAAACTCATTCCTTCCAAGAAGTCTCTAGCTTCGGTCTAAGCCCTCACCCCCAGAACCTGGTTCATGAAGCACCTAATTGGGACTTCAGAAGAATGAGGTGATGGCTCACACTGAAGATATTGCTTTTCAGTTCCTCCTGTTTCTTTCCCTCAGTGGACTGCAGACTCTCTGAGTGGGCCATTGTGATGCACTGGAAAGGAACTTGGAGTGGAAATCAGGAGGCCTGAGCTCACATTTCAGACCCAGCACTCAGTGGCTCAGGCCTCTCCTTGAACCTCAGTGTTTTAATCTGTCAAAGGGAACCATAATCGCTTCCCACCCAGGTGGGGTGATGATGCAGGGGATAAATGTGAGAAAGGGCCAGGCATGTGTTCTACCTTTCCTTCAGTCTGTATCTACCTAAGAAAAATGAAAACATATCCTCACACAAAAACTTGTACGTGGGCCGGGTGCAGTGGCCCACGCCTGTAATCCCAGCACTTTGGGTGGCAGAGGCAGGTGGATCACCTGAGGTCAGGAGTTTGAGACCAGCCTGGCCAACATCATGAAACCCCGTCTCTACTAAAAATACAAAAAATTAGCCGAGCGTGGTGGTGCACACCTGTAATCGCAGCTGCTCGGGAGGCTGAGGCAGGAGAACCACTTGAACCTGGGAAGTGGAGGTTGCAGTGAGCTGAGATTGCACCATTGCACTCCAGCCTGGGCAACAAGAGGGAGGGAAACTTCATCTCAAACAAAACAAAACAAAACAAAACAAAACAAACAAGCAAAAAAAAAAAACCCGAACAACTTGTACACAAATGTTTATTAGCAGCATTACTCACAATAGCCTGAAAGCAGAAACAATCTAAATGTCCATTAACTGATGAATGGGGAAACAAAATGTGGTGTATCCACAGGGTGGAATATTATTCAACCTTAAAAAAGAATGAAGTATGGATACATGCTACTAAGTGAAAGTAGCCAGATTGTGTATTTCATGTACTGTATGATTCCATTTATATGAAATGTCCTGAATAGGCAAATCCACGGAGGCAGAAAGTAAATTAGTGGTTGCCTAGGGCTGGGTGGTGGGGGGAAGGGTTGGGAAGTGACTACTGATGGGTGCAAAGCTTTTTCTGGGGGAGAGGGGATGAAAATGTTCTAAAATTAAATGATGATGATGGTTGCACAATTCCATAAATAACTCAAACCACTGAATTGTACACCTTAAATGGGTGAACTTTATATTATGTAAATTGTATCTCAATAAAGCTGTTAACATTTTTTAATTGGGTGTCCTGAATTTAATCTGGCAACTTTACTTCTGCCCATCCTCCCTTCTTTCTCCAGTCTTAACAGCCTTCTTCTCCCTTTTGGAACATGCAGCAGTGGGGGTATCTGACACCTCTTGATGGGTGGGGAGGAATAAGGGAGGCATTAGGACATCAGATACCAGGCTGCCTAACCTCCAACAGGCATCTCATGATCTCCCCTCAATTTCCTCTTCTGCTTAGTGATGGGAGGGGAAACAGAGGACTGCTTGGCCTTGCATCCTTGAAAGGGGTGTTGGAGGAGTCCAGGAAGAGGGGTGCATGTGCTGGGTGGGATGGGGAGGGCTGCACAGGGCAGCATGAGCACTTATGAGTCCGTCACATGGCAGATCTTCCAGACAGTGGAGGGGTGGCAGGTGGATTGCCCAGAGGCACCTCTTTGGCTGAGGACAGATCCAGAGAAGCCAAGAAATCCGTGACTGGTGCCCTGTGGGCTAGGGTTAGGGGTAGGGGCTGGGCCATAGGCTGTCATCTGAAGAGGAGTGGTGCTGGGATAAGGCTGAGTCTTTAACGGAGCTGCAGCATGGCTGGCCAACTGCTGACCTTGTATCAGGTGGGGGAGTGGAGGGGCTTCAAGAAAGGGCCGGGTTGTGGCTGAAGACCTGGGAGCCTCACCTCAGGACTCAGTGGTGTGGGGGGAGGGCTTGGAGCTGGTGAGGAGCTAGATACTTCTAGGTCTGGGGACACCCAGAGCTCCGTGCCCAGCCAGTTGTCATTAACTGCTTAGCTTCTTGGAGTCTGTGCTCAGCCTCATTTTCCTCTGATTCATCTCTTCCTTCCCACTGCTCCCATCCCTCAGGCTGTGAGCATGCTCAGAGCTCCCCGTCTAAAACCACCTTCTTTTTGACCACTCTCTTCTGCAGCTCACCATCTATCTTTTGTTCTCCTCCCTTGAAGCTCTTTCAAACTAGACTTGTCTGCACCCACAGCCTCCAGCTTGGCTGCCTGCTCCAGCATCAACCCTTGAGAGGCGCTCCGACTCTCCCATCGCTTGAAGCTTCTTTGAGGTCTGCACACCCTTCTTTTCACCAAATCCAACCACATTCCCCCTCAGACCTGTCACAGCTGCCCTTCAGCCCTCAGCCCTGAACCACTCAGCACCTCTGCTTCCTGAAACGTCTGGTAGCCTGCTCCTCCCCTCTGGCTGCCCTCCCTCTTGATTACTGTGGGTATAGCCCAGCTTCTCCCCAACCTCTTCTCTGCATCCTCTCCTGGGTGACCTCATCTCTCCCAGGACCTTGACTGTCACCTCCATTGTGATGACTCACCTCCAGCTTCGATGATCTCTTGGCCATTTCCAGAGGCTGCTGGACCCTTCCCACGGGCACAGCCATCCCATCCTGTCCAGGAGTGGACTTCGTATTCCACTCCCATCCCCCCAACCAGCCTCTCCATCAAATCGCTCTCACCCTTGTCAACATTTCCCTGGGAACCCAGCTTGAAATCAAGTCATCTTTGCCTCCTCGGTCCCCCTGCAGCTGTGCCCGGAAGTCCCCCCATGAGACATCTTTCCTGTCCATCTTCGTCTCTGTTCCCACTGCTTCCTCTTAGATTTAGCTTTTCATCATCTTTGACCACGACTGCTGCCTCTGGGAGATCTGCCTGCTCTCACCCTCTCCTCTACTCCGCACGGCGACTCGGATGATCTTCCTACAGCATCTTTCAGATCCTTCAGAAAATCCTCAAAAATCCTCAAAAGCTTCCCATTACCAACAGAGCAGACTGTGTATTTGTCTAGTAATTTATAACCTAAAAAGTACTTTCACATGAAGTCAAAGAGGTAATGTTCTTTTATGTATAAGAGAACTGAGGCTCAGGGAGATGTGGGGGTTGGTCGGGCTTTCCTCAGTGCTACAGGGCAGATCTAGGGCTGGGCGAAGGCCTTCTGTGGGTGAGGCCTTTAAGTGGGTGAATCACCCACTACAGTCCTTTCAGCCTGCCCTTGGGGCCTCAGCAACGTGGCCCCTAGTTGTCACTCTGATGCTCATCCTGGGGCCAGTCAAGCCCTTGGTCTTGCCCACAACATGCCACGCAATTTCCCACACCCCTTGCTCAGGCTGTTCGTCCCCTCTCTGCCCACAAAGTCCTCCTCCTGGCCACCAGCCCATCTCTGCAAGCACAGAGCATCCGGCACCTCCTCCAAGGCCCAGGCTATGTGTTGCTTTCTCCAGAATCCTCCCCAGCCCCTGCCAGCCAGTATGGTCCTCTCGTGTCCAGGACCCCTTGGACACACCGCCGGGAACTCCAGCTGATTCTGGGCAGAGATTGATCCAGCCGGGCTTGCAACCCCCATGCTTGCAGCTCCTGAGGGGCATCTTCATAGTAGTCCTCCACAACTGCCAAAGAAATAAATGATGGATGGGGCTGCCCGAGACTCTCCTCCTTGAGGAAGCCCTTTCAGACCAATTGGCCAGCAGTTCCAATCGCCTCCCGAGCATCACACACACCTCCATGAGTAAACACACCACACCTGGCTCAGGCCTCAGATGGTGCAGCTTCTAGTGTCAGTTTCTGCCACATGGCTTCCCTTGAACCTCTCTCATCTGTGACCAGGGACTAACTAATAACACCTGCTTTGCCATCTCTCTGGTGTGTAGTGAGCAGTCAATGGGATACTGTCTGTGGGAATTTCTGTATTTTTATTATAGCAACAAGAATGAGCTTGAAGGGAATTCTTTTAAAATCATGAAACTTCTGTGCATCTGTGAGGGGCTTTTATAATTATATACATGTGTGTCCACCTAACATTGCCTCCCTCTGCTGTAAGGTGGGGAGGGTGTGAAAGCCCAGAACCCTCACTGATCAGGTTCTAAGATTCAAGTGCTGGTGCTAGAGAGATTCTCCAGGGATTCCCTGAGGGATAGGTGGGACCTGGGTTCAAAAGGAGGCTTACCTCCGGGACCCTCCCGGGCACCAAGCCCTGCTCCTGATGGCTCCGTGGGTATGGCCAAGTTCATTCCTTCTCTGGGTCTCAGTTTCCTTATCTGGAGGGTTTGGGTTAAAGCTCAGATTTTCACTTTTTTTTTTTTGAGCCACAAAGCTAATAAAATCTTATGTTCAAAGAAAGTCGTATACCAGGAACCCATATATGAAATAATCAGAGCTGCCTCATCTAAAACAGAGCCCCCGAGCCCTTACCCTCCTTCCCAGCCTCAGAAGACCTGAGGCTCCTCTGTGGAGCCCTATGGGGTCCTTAGTGTATCAAGACCCAGAAAACATGTCCTGATCCTCGCTGGAGGGACTGTGTATTGGGGGTCCTTTGTGCTGTCCCTACCTAAATGTGAACTCTCTGGAGACTGCAGGAGACAATATGGCTTTCTTACACCTCTACCTCCAATGCTCAACTCACTGTCTGATACATACAAGGGGCTCAAGAAATGTTTACCCAACAGAATAAATGAATGAATGGTGATGAGGTCAGAAAAGAAATGTGAACGACAACCTTGTTTTAGGAGGTAGGAAAAATTCCATGCTGTCTGGAGGAACAGGGACTAAATGGCCTTGACCTACCCCATGCCCGCCTCCCCCTCACAAACACACAGGGAAACAGGCAGGCTGTGTTCTTCTTGTAGGCCCAGTATCTGGCCCAGAGAAGTCCTGACTGGGGAGAAGTGAGCTGGAAGGAGGGAGAAGGAAGCAGAGAGACTCAGACTGCAAATCTGAGCAGAAGGAGGGTGGTAGAAAAGGAGAGGAAGGGACTTCCAGGAAGTCACTGCGGGGGCAGGCAGACATGGTTTTGGGCCCTCAAAGGAAGGGCTAAGGTCTTTCCTGACATCCAGGAGTCTTTTTCTCCCAACTGCCTGCTCTTATCCAACAGTTCCCCTCCATGTGCACACACTGGGCAGAGCAATGCTGAAAAAACAAGGCAGGGACCAAAATATCCTTCTGCCTGCTGGAAACGACAGAGGAAAATTCTAAAACCTCCTCCGATCCCCAAGCTCTCCCCATAGGGCTGAGCCAAGCTCTGACAGCCCCTACCTTTTGCCTTCCCTTCTGGGCTCCCGAGAGGTGTGCTGGGATACTTCATCCTTCGTGGGCAGTCCTTCCTGACCAGGGGAGTCTAGTCCAATTTGGAGACTTCCAGGGA
Organism: Callithrix jacchus; assembly: GCF_049354715.1. Classification (NCBI taxonomy): domain Eukaryota; kingdom Metazoa; phylum Chordata; class Mammalia; order Primates; family Cebidae; genus Callithrix; species Callithrix jacchus. The sequence continues at coordinate 30,172,918 of NC_133520.1, forward strand.
GAAGAGAGCAGGGCTGCTCAGCATAGTTCCCCTCACCCAGGAGTCCCTCCCCTGCAGCCCTCCATCTTCCCCACTCACCCCTGCCCACAGTAAGGAGGCTGCAGGTGGAAGGGGCTAGTGGAGAAACCCATGATGGGGGCTTAGGAAGGAAAGAAGTAGGACCAAGAGGTAAAAGGACCCCAGGGGATCTTTACACTTACTGTGGCATTATCTCACCCCCGGAGTCACAGGTAAAATAGAAGCTTTGGACACATTGTGAAAGCCAGAGAGTTATGGCTTCACCTGTTTGCCTACAGCCTTCCTCATTGTCCTTTCCTGGTTATAGACCTGTGACCTTGCCTCTCCCTCTACTTGCCTCCATCATAAACTTCCCCTCCTCTCAGCCCTGGTATCTGCCCATCATGGGGGAGCCTGGACTTAGAACGTTTCCAGGTGGAAGGACCGAGTTCTGTGGTCTCCATCTCAGCCCATCTCTCCCACCTTGGAATGGACTTACCAGCTGTTGGTGTAAGATGGGTAAACTGAGTCCAGGAGAGGAAAAGTGACCTGCTTGAGCTCACACAGACAGTGAGCGGCAGAGTAGAGACTAGAAGCAAGCTCCAGCTCTTCTGACTTTGGTCAAATGTTCTTTTCACCACACCAAATGGCCCTGCTGCACAGGCGATCCCAGCACTAACCCTCCCACCTCCGTTTCAAGCCAGAGGATGGAGGAGACCATGTGCTTCTCCCAAGGCAGCTCTCTGGAATAGACCCTGCCTTGCCCACTTCTGCTGTCAAATAGGCTGGTCTAATCCCTGAGGCCTGGGAACAGGCAGGGGTGGAAGGATGGAGAAGCGAGGGGAAGAAAGTTTTGGCTTATTTTGCCCATAACTGAGAAACAAACAAACTACCTACACGCATTATGCAAATGCATCCACTACATGTCAGCGACCTGTAGTAAGACATTGGAGGAGGGAGTGTATGCATGTGGGTGGTGGGGGTGGGCATTCAGGTGCCCTTCAGAGCTGAAGATGCTGCCCATGGTTAGAGGGGAAGACCCCACTCACCTACCCCTGTCCCCAAGCTGGGTCCATTTGGGTCTTTGCAGGCTCTTCTGACATCTAGATGAGTGACCATTGGGAAGCTGAGTGTAAACTGAGAGAGAAAGCCTTGAGCCAAAAATGGCTTAAGCCAAGGGAAGGGCGGAGAGGCAGGGGATGGTGGAAAAGACCTTCATGTCTGGCTGGCAGGCAAAGCGGGCAGAATGTCAGGTGCTGCTGGGCGTGTTGACAAAGTCAGCAGGGGAAGTGGAGGGGGGTGAGGAGGAAGAGGAGTTTACACTTCCCAATTTCTCCAAGTAGCTTCTAGGGAAGGAATGTGATTTTGTTGTCTGAGGCACTGAGTCCTTGCTCCCCCTAAAGGCAGAAATGGAAGTTATCTTTCCCCACAGAGGACTTTTCCCTCCTCCTCAGAAGACTCAACTGCCCTTCCTCCCCGCCTCCCAGCTACCCAGCTTCCAGGTCCCACCTCATTCCTCAGGGTGATTCAGTGCAGCCCCCAGCAGAAGCAACGTACTCACCCTCCTCTGGGCAGAACCCTTTTCCTTGCATTCTGTGATCCAATGAGGGGCAAGGACCTCCAGAGGCCGGGTTGGGTTGTGGCTAGGTAACATTGGGGTCCCCAGCCTAACTCTCTTTGCCCTCCTAGGACCCTTGCCCAATACCGACAAAAAGGATTTCTCAGGTTGGGATCTCTATGAGACATTCATCTGTTTCCAGGGTCTGGTCATTAGTTAATACCAGTGCACTGCCTAAACCGAAACTGGCAGAAGGTGGCCAGGGGAGGAGTCTGGACAGTGGAGAGAGTCAGGAGCCTGGGTTTCGTATTTTGTTAGGCAAGTCCTGTTAGGATTTGCCCTGTGACCTTTCGAAGTCCCTTCCTTCCCTGAGCCTGCTTCTTTATCTATAACATGAGGGGATTGAACTGGATGCCTTATGGCTTAGCGCTGTGCTACGAAGAGGGAGGAGGAAGGAAAAGGAGCGCAGGGCCGGTGACACTGACAGGCGATCCGGGGAGGCTGGGTCACTTCCCGGAGCCTCAGCATCCTCATCTGCAAAATGGAAATTGCTAATAGACTAAAAGGCAGTTCTGAAAGATGGATGAGAAAGGAATATAATGACTCAGGGTAGAGTCTGCAAAACAATGCGGGATGAGAAGATGCAAGGACTGGTTTCATGGAGAGAGCAGGGTTTTAGGATTGGGGGAGGGTGCCGGGGCTACCAACTAACTGCTTTGGGAGATCCCACAGGGGGCATTCTGAAGTCCTGCAGAAGAGATGCTTTGCCGTGAGGGGTGAGGGGTTGCTGGAGGCCAGACCAGGGCTCCCAGGAGTCCTGCATTGAGAAGGGAGAAAGTGGACACAGGAAGGCTGCGCCTCTGTCCAATCCTGAGGCTGGGCGCACACACCAGGCCCTTCGAAAAGATCACATTTTTCCAGCTTTTCTCACCCAGTAACACTTCCTTTGTTAAGAGGAGGGGGTGGGGGAGGAGACGGAGGATGAGGAGGGAGGGGCCCGCGAGTGCCGCCGCCGCCCCCGTCCTCTCCCGGTGTGCGGAGCCCGATTGTCACTCAGCTCCCGCGCCGGGGGCGACAGAGGCGCCGGCGCCCGAGTCGAGTCCCAGCCAACTACCATCCCTCTAGACCTTACAGGCCGGCCTTGGCTTCCCCAGGAATCCCTGGAGCGAGCGACTGCTGAAGGGGGCACTTGGACAGTACGGCTCAGGTAGCCGGGAGCTCCGCCAGCTTTGGTGACCTTGGGTAAGTCTGAGCCTTGGTTCGTCCCTTGGGCTCCCCAAGGCGGGTGCAGGCGAGAGCTGAAAGAAGAGACTGCAATGCCCCCTTGGGGCAGGCCATGGGCAAGGGTACCCGACAGAGCTGGAGCGGGACCAGGGGACTGCTAAGATCCAGGCACCAGACGCGTCTCAAGTGGGTGGGCGCAGGGTAGGTGCGCGCACGCTGGGTTATAGGGAGCGACGCCCCAGTCTGTTCCTCGGCTGTCCCTAGACCCGCGTCTGCCACCCCAGTCCCAGGTGCGAATCAGGGGCGCTACCTCTTTAAAAGCGTCCGGGGTGAGTCTCTGCAGCACCATGTGATTGCTTGAAAGGCCGGGCTGGGAGCGCTGCGGCGGGAGCCCGAGGACTGTGAGCTGCCGCGCGGTGTCCAGAACCCAGCCCAGCCCTACCGCGCGCGGCCCCGAGCTCTGCTGCCCGGAACTTTGGGCACTGCCTCTGGGACCCCTGCCGGCCAGCAGGCAGGATGGTGAGCTCCCTGCATCCTGTGCACAGGGGTGGGCAGAGCCAGGCATGGAAGACCCGTGTGTGTGTGTGTGTGTGTGTGTGTGTGTGTGCGCGCGCGCGCGCGCTGGGAGCTGCCTCACACCTGATAAAAAAGCCAGTGGAGGAGTGAGCGCTGCTATTTTAAGTTGCTGAATGGAACCTGTGGGGACGATAAAGGGAAGGGACAAAGATTAGGCAGAGAAGGGGCCAGGTGCCCCTCCAGCCTGGGCAGGAGCTGCATGTGCCAAGTGGGACACGTCTCCGCGGGTTACCTAGAGTTCCAGGGCAGCCTGGGCTCCCTGCCCTGCCAGACGGGCCTCCCCATCCCAGGCTTCCCTGACCACACAGGTGCTTGCCTCGTGCCCTTTGGTGCCCGTCTGCTGATGTTCCCAGCCTGTCCCCGCCATGCCGCCCTCCATCTCAGCCTTCCAGGCCGCCTACATCGGCATCGAGGTGCTCATCGCCCTGGTCTCTGTGCCCGGGAACGTGCTGGTGATCTGGGCGGTGAAGGTGAACCAGGCGCTGCGGGATGCCACCTTCTGCTTCATCGTGTCGCTGGCGGTGGCTGATGTGGCCGTGGGTGCCCTGGTCATCCCCCTTGCCATCCTCATCAACATTGGGCCACAGACCTACTTCCACACCTGCCTCATGGTTGCCTGTCCAGTCCTCATCCTCACCCAGAGCTCCATCCTGGCTTTGCTGGCAATTGCTGTGGACCGCTACCTCCGGGTCAAGATCCCTCTCCGGTGAGTCCACAGCCGCTGAAGGTACTCGCAGCACCGCATGATGGCTGGCTTGAGGGCCATCTAGAAAGGATAAAAGGTAGAGCATAAGACCCCAAGTAAGCCAGTTGTTCTTTGGGCCATTATGCTCCAGTCCTCACTCAGGCTTCCTGTGCTCTGCTCTGCCGTGCCAGAGAAAATGGGAGGGGGATGGGTGGCTGGAGGACTGGGCTGTGAACTTGCCAGTGCCCATGACCTCAGAGCTGACGCTCCTGCAGCCAGGGAACCTGAGGCTGCCTGTCAGGCCTGGGGTGGAGGTGGGAGATTTGGAGGGGCCACGAAGACAGCATCACAGTGAGTGCTGGGTAGGAATGAGCTGAGCTCTGCCAGTCCCAGGGAAGAGGATGAGGCAGAGAAGAGAGTTAGGGTGGGGTGAGGACATACTGAGGGGGGCACAATGGGCAGGAGTGCTGCTTCTCCAGCTAGATCCCAGAAGGGTTCCTGAAGGCACGCTTTGGCTCTCTTGTTCACCAGGTATCTCTGTGCTAGCTAGCTGTCCCTTCCAAGGTTTTCCTGCTGAACCCAACTGTCTGATTACCTTTGCCTCACTCCCACTTGTGGGATCTCTGTTACAGACAGGAGGAAGGAAAAATGCTGGTGCCTACTCTTAATATTCCTGATCTGCTGCACAACCGTGTCTGCTGGTCACAGCAGAAGTGCTCATGCCGCTCCGAGGCAGCACTGAGATGGGTGGCCTGATGATGCAGTCCTCAGTGTGGGGTCCAGTCCATGTTGGGGCTCCCTGCTTGGAGCTGCCAGACCATAATCTCATCACCAGGCAGTGCCTTGGGCTACCAAGCGCCAGGGAGCGCCTGGGCATATTTCCAGGGATTGGCCCTGCTGGGATGCTCTTACGAGGCATGTTTGCCCCCTCTTTGAATTCTTGCCCCAGTAGATTTCTGTTCTCTGGGGGTGCTCTGGACGTGTCCAGCACCTGCTATCCCCAGCATAGCTTCTCTGGGATGTGGGACCTCTGACCTCACTTGGCACCTTGCCCGAGCAGGCCTGGGCACCATGTTTCTCCCTTTGTGTTACATTTGCACGCATTTAACTTTTCAAAGCCTTTCTTCATGCATGAATTTTTCCCATTATCATGCTGCTGTGAGGGAGGTGGAGCAGGAGCTTTTAAAGGGGAAACTAAGACTCAGAGGGTCTCCTTGAAGCTCATTGGGAGAGAAGTGTGATCTAATCATCTGCCTTCCTTCCTGATTCCCCCATGCCCACCAGCTTGATGCCAGTCTCTCTGCCCTGTCTACCTCCTCTGCCCTCCAGGTTTCCCAGGGCAGGTGGGGTGAAGAAGGAAATGCCACCAGAAGCCCCATAGGCTTATCCACTGAGGGGCCTACGTGCTGCCATTAGTCCCAGGTTGCTGCTGGGCTGCAGAGATAAAGCTGGTCTCAGTGCATTAGAAGAATAGGGCCTCTGAGCCTGGCCATTATAACGAAGTGTTGCCACATTTGGAAACTCACGCAGATGTGCAGCTAGCTGTAGGAAGGCTGCTGGAGAAATTCTGTCTGCTGAGTGGGTGCCAACATGGGCCAAAGGTCCTGTCTCTCTGTGACAGAATGTGCCCTACTTGCCCTGTGGGGCTGGAATGGCTGTGGGGGTGGGAACAGTAGGCTTATTCCTTCAGGAGGCAGCTGCTGTGGCTTTGGAGCTGGGGTCCTGAGGAGCTGTCCTCTGAGGGTGGAGGCAGGGGCCTGCACAGACGCTGCCATGGGCCTGAGTTCAAATCCTTGTTGGGAATTTCTAGCTGTGCAATCTTGGGAAAGTCATTTAATCACTTTCAGCTTTAATTTCCTTATTTATAAAAGGCAACATTAATAATAGTACCTACTCCCTACGGTTACTGGAAGAATGTAATGAACTCGTATACACGAAGCACTTGTATTAATATTATGCCTTATATATTATATGCAAGCCATAGGAAGGTCTTATTTGTAGTTTTATTGTCATGATTAACATATGGCTCAAGTGTGGCTGGATAGGCAAGCCCTACTCCCACCACTCATGCTCTTAGGTGTCATTCGGTGTCAACACACACACACGAAGAAACACACACACAAACACATACACAACACATCTCCAAGGAGGGGCTAAAGTGCTGTTAAGTTGTATCTATACATGTCTCTACTCCTCTGGTGGAGTGTTGATGCCTCAAGGCAGTAACCACCTCTTACCAGTTTCTGCAAATTCTTCAGAATGCCCAGCTTAGTGTCTGGCACATCACAGACCCTCAGCAAACATTGATTGAATTGGCCAGGTTTCCGGAGCACATACAGTTGACCTTCAAGCAGACCTTCCAGAAGTCTAACCTCTCACTTTCTTGCTGTGGACTAGACCTGTCCCTGCTTCTGCCTCAGGGCCTTGATCACAGATGCCCCCACCGGCTCAGTGTGGCTCCTTGACAGCCACACACCAGCAGTGCCCAGGAGTGTCCTGCCCCATGGAGAGGAGCTTTTCTCCTGAGTTATGGAAAGGCTGCTGGGGCCTCACTTCTCAAACAGGGATCCTGGCTGACGTGTTGGGCCCCTCTGGGCTCCTGCATGTCACTGCCCAAGTACCCTACAAGAGGAACACTTTGCTCTGCTCCCTTCTATGTGGCTAGAGTCAGCAGGTTGCTAGGCCTATGAAACCTCTCTTGGCCAGGGGTCCCTGGGCACCAGCCTTCTGCCCTGACATGGCAGTCAAAGGTAGATGTGGTGCCAGGCAGAGAAAGTCATACTGATCAAGCATTGGGGAGGCATGTCTGGGGCACCCAGATACAGGTGTCTACTGGCCCTCACCAAGTGGGGCATGGTTTGATCAGTCAACCACAAATTTTATTTCTTTCTACTTGGCAGAAAACCAAGAGAGAAAAGATTCACACCATATAATATGATCTAGTTACAAACTTTTTTTTTAAAGTTCAAATTGTTGATTCATCAGTAACCTGTGGTCATTTGCATATGCTTTGCATGCTATTTGCATAGCACCTCCAACACCTTGGTAATTGAAACGCTATTCCCTTCAGCTCCTAGTTCTAGGGAATCTCTATCATTTGCCACCTACCCCCTCACCTGGAGCTTTCTTGGTGGCACTCTGGCAATTTGGTGCTTCTCCTGGGGGCTAGTTGTAGGGAAAGGTGCTAACAGAGGGCTCCCTGACCAAACCTTTCTGTGGGAAGGAGACCCTAGCAAAGGGGCCATACATGGCCAGCTGGGTTGGAGTGGAGTGGAGAGGTGGTGGGTGTTTGCGCGTCAGGCAGACCTGAGCTTGAACCTTGCTTTGTTACTAATTAGCTGTGCAACTTTGCTAAGTTATTCAGCCTCTCTGAGCCTTTCCCCTTCACCATATGTTAAATGAAGGGGTTGGAGGTGGGGCATGGTGGCTCATGCCTATAATCCCAGCACTTTGGGAGGCCAAGATGGGTGGATCATTTGAGACTAGGAGTTCAAGATCAGCCTGGACAACATGGTGAAACTCCATCTCTACTAAAAATTAAAAAAGAAAAATAAATAGCTGGGTGTGGTGGCACACACCTGTAATCCCAGCTACATGGGAGGCTGAGGCAGGAGGATTGCTTGGATCTGGGAGGCAGATATTGCAGTGAGCCGAGATCACGCCACTGTACTTCAGCCTGGGCAACAGAGCAAGACTCTGTCTCAATATAAATGAATAAAAAGAAATAGATGAAGGGGTTGGATTTGAGTTCTTTGAGGTTCCTTGCAGGAATAATTCTGTGGTTTTCCTTATCCTGACTCCTGTCAGTGCTATGCTGGGATCGCGGGACGGTTGTGTTGTGTTGTGTGTTTTAGCTCCTAGTGATGTGCGCTAGGAACAATGCTATGTTTTTAATATACTTTACCTCATTCAACGTTCACAGTCTCTCACTAGTAGAGCTTATTGTTACCCCCATTCTACAGGCAATTATTATTTTTTTTTTTTGAGAGAGAGTCTTGCTCTGTTGCCCAGGTTGGAGTGCAGTGGGGTGATCTCAGCTCACTGCAACCTCCAACTCCCGGGTTCAAGCGATTCTCCTGCCTCAGCCTCCTGAGTAGCTAGATTACAGGTGCGCACCACCAACCCCAGCTCATTTTTTGTATTTTTTGTAGAGACAGGGTTTTACCATGTTGGCAGGCTGGTCTTGAACTCTTGACCTCAGGTGATCCACCCACCTTGGCTTCCCAAAGTGCTGGGGATACAGGCATGAGCCGCTGTGCTTGGCCTCTCTATAAGACAATTCTTTAGCTAAATTGAGGGCTGAGGCTTGGGGAATTTCAGTTACTTGCCCAAACAGCTCGTCAGGGGCAGAAACAGGATTTGACTCTAGGCCTAACAGAGGCCTTTAACCAGTAAGCCCATGTGTATCTTGCATCAGCCCAAGAAGCTGTAGAATTTTTAGAGGAGTTTCCATGAAGCTGTCAGTAGGGTGATTTTTCTCCTCTGATGTTTGCCAATGGCCTCTGCACTCTGCTCAGCCCCCGCCCAGCATCTTCCCCTCCCTCCACCTTCATTCCAGTGGGCAGTCGAGCCCCTGGCAGTCCTGCCTCTGTCCACAGCTGGAAGCTTGCCCCACTGGCCTGCTGACCCGGGGAAACACAGCAAGGACTGGAGGAGCTTGGCTTGCTGAGCCAGAGCTGGAGCGGGAAAGAAATCTTGTAAATTAGGGCTCGTTCGCTTTTAGGCACCTATTTAGCTCTCCCACCGTGGCTAGCCTGGGCTTTTCTTGGCAACCCTAAAGTGACTTGTGTGCCGTCACGCCCTCGCAGGTAACTGTCTGTGGCTTCTGGGTCCCAGAACAGTTGATCTCAGGTCATGCCATCTACTTTCAGAGAGGTAGGCCGTTTTCAGATCCTGTGTCTAAGGCTGGATTAGTCATAGCCTAGAGTGTCTGAGAGGGAAGAGGAGTTCGAGGAAGCCCTGAAGCCCAAACTTTCACACTTGTGGAACTGAGGAGGAAACCGAGGCTGGGGAGAGGAGGAGCTTATGCAAGATCACTTGGCTGGGAGTTCTCCCCTCCTCCCATCTGGATGCTTGCTTCCCTGCCTTGGATGTAAAAAGCTTGAGCAGAGAGCTCTTTGCAGTCACCCATCCCTGAAGGAACAGAAAAAGAAAACGCAGCCTCAGTGGGTTAAGTCAGCAGATCCGTGGCAGGCTTAGAGGGGAATGAGATGGAGGGAAGTTGCTTTGTGATTGAAAAGATAATTTCTCTGAATTAGGGATGGCCTTCAGGTGGGTTAGGCAGAGCAGCTTGCTGGGCCAGGGGGAACATGGCCTTTAGTTGAAGAGGCGTCTGGACTCCTTTCAAGTGTGAAAGCTTCCCCCAGCTGGCGGCAACTGGCTTCCTGGAAGTCTCTGAGTGCTTGAGGAGCAGCCTGCAAGGTGTCAGCCCCGCGTGGAGCCGGAGAATGGCCAGGATGCCGCCTACGCAGGGGCGGAGCTGTTGGGGCCGCACCCCAACATTTGCTATTTGTTTCTGAGCATAAAAGCAATCCATGTTGATTGTGAAAAATGGAAGAAGAATAAAGATGGTAAAATCACCAGTAACTACCACCTACAGAGAACTACTGTTAACATTTTAGTAGTTCCAGAAAATTTTTCCACACACACATATATAAATAGATATATTATTTTTACATATTGAGAACATCTATATATACATAGTTTTATATCCTATTTTATTCACTGAACATTATAAGCATTTCCCTGTGTCAACTAAAATGATTTTGTAAGGATTTCTAAGGTGGTATAATATTGGATTGTATTATTACTCAACTTTTGGGTCTCAGCTAAAATGGCCTCTCCTTAGGGAGGCCTTCTCTGAGCCCCATCCCACCTGGACCAGGTTAGTTTCCTCTGTTAGCCACTAGGGTTGAGTCAGCGTCTCCTTCCAAGTCCACCACTCATCATATGGGTGGCTTTCTATTCAATGTTGCTCTTTCCGGGCTTGGTAAGTTTCCAAAGGCCAGGACCACATCTGCTTACAAACCCCTATTTCCCCACGCCTGACGCAGAGCAGGCATGCAGAAAGCTTTTTTGAATAAATGAATATTTGAATATCATATTTTATTTATGCATTCTTATATCACTGGCTACTTCAATTATTTCTGATTTTTAGTATGAAAAACACTTTACTGTGTAATAAACCTGCATGCCTACCGCTTAATCTATTAAAATAAAAGTTAAGGCTGGGTGCAGTGGCTCACGTCTATAATCCCAACACTTTGGGAGTCTGAGGTCAGGAGTTCGAGACCATCTTGAGCAACATGCTGAAACCCATCTCTACTAAAAATACAAAAATTAGCTGGGCGTGGTGGTGCATGCCTGTAATGCCAGCTACTTGGGAGGCTGAGGCAGGAGAATTGCATGAACCCAGGAGGCAGAGGTTCCAGTGAGCCGAGATTACACCACTGCATTCCAGCCTGGGCAACAGAGTGAGACTCTGTCTAAAAAAAAAAGTTGGAATTATAAAAAAAAATCAAGAAACACTTTAATGATTCACACTGTTCATAAGGTCAGAGCCAAGTCAGAACCTGGACTGCGTTGCCTGGTACATAGCATAGCTGCTGTCTGGAAGGACTGTCTTGTGAGGTTAAATATTTCCCAGCTCCCTTTACTCCAACTCTCTCCTTTCCCTCCCCAAATTCACCCACACTGCAAATCCCCAGGGGGGCACTTGGCATTCTTCAGCCCACTTGCCCCTCTGGGCTAGGTTGGGCAGGACCTCATGGGTCCCAAGTCGAGTCCTTCTTGCCTGGTCTCTTTTCTGAAGGCCTTGGCATCCTGTTGGTGAGGAAGCAGTGCCCCTGGGAGAGGACTTAGGGTGGCATGCTTCTTGGTTGGCCTCATTTGGCAGGTGGGCACAGATACATAGAGCAGAGAGGAAGGAAGTGGAGAGACACGGCTCCTTGGGCGGCATGAATCACTCCTTTAGCCTCAATCTTTTTAATTCAACCCCAGGGGGAACTATCAGCTGCTAGAGTACAAAGAAAAGCCTGACAGATGGCCGTGGGGATAAGGAAAAGGAGAGGCAGGTGGGTGTGTCTTGGCATTCACATCCTCTTAGAAATATTGGTTTGAAGGTGGGCAGGGAGATGGGGACAGCTGGCAAGGGGCTTCCCTGACCCCAAGGGAAAGAATGTGGGGGTACCTTGCTCCTTACCCTGGCAGTTTATTCCCCAGCAGAATGCAGAGAGGTGTGGGGCTGAGGGTCTGGCAACATCCATTTATCTATTTTATAAGTGTGCTTTGAGCACGTGCTATGTGTCAGGCCCTTGCCAGGCCTAGGGATACAAAGATGGGCAGGCCGATCTGGTCTCTACCCCTGTCTGACAGCTGGTAGTCCCTGCTGAGATGATGGATTCCCACAGACCAAGGTGGCCAAGGAGAAACTCCCACCCCACTTGTGCTGGGAGTGGGGATGGCAGGAGACTGGCAGCTGATGCCTTGCAGAGCTGGGCTGGGCAGCTGGATCCTACTCTGCACTCACTCCTTGCAGCCAGGTTGTGTAGGAGAGGCTCTTGAAATTACCTTCTCGCCTCTTGCTTCTCCTTTGAGAGAGGAGGGCAGCTGACTTGTCCCCACACAGGGCCCTGGTACAGATAGACCTACTCATTCATTCATTCATTCATTCAACAAATACTTATTGCATGCCTCATATGAGCCAGGGTCTGTTGGAATACTTTCATTAATAAAACGATATCCTCATGGAGACTGAATTCTAATGAATTGGAGATCAGATGCTAAATAATAAATGCAATACCTACATCGTGTAGAGTGTTAGAAGGTAGAATGTGCCACTGAAAAAAGAAAAAAGGGGCAAGGTCAATGGGACTGGAAATGCACCAGCTCAGAGTGGGGCTGGGAGAAAGGGTTGCACCTTTAAATAATGTGGTCCATGAGTCTTCATTGAGAAGGCACCATTTGACCAAAACCCTGGAGGTGAGGGAAGATGCCATGCATGAGGCAAGCATGAGGATGCAGGGAGGGCACGCCATCTTTTCCCCTGAAAGAACTAGAACGGAGGCCGTAGCATAGGAATGTATTTGAAGTGTTTAGGGACTAGCAAAGAGGCCTGTGGGGCTGGGACAGAGAGATAAAGGGGCAAGTGATCAGAGATAATGGGCCACTGGCCTGGGTACAGCATGGAGGCCACTGGAAAGACAATGGCTTTTACCCTGAGGGAAATGGGGAGCCACTGCAGGATTTAGAGCAGAGAGGTGACATGATCTGACTTAGGCTTTAAAGGATCACTTTTGTTTCTATGTTAGGGGCAAGGGTGCAAATGGGAGTAGTCAGGAGCTATTGCAGTCATTCAGGTGAGGGAAGGCGGAGGTGGCTCGAATCTGAATAGCAGTGGAGGTGGTGAGAAGTGGTTAATTCTGGATGTGCATTTAAAAATTTTAACTTTTAATTTACTTTGTATCAAAGTAAAATTTTTATTCAGTAAAGTGCATAAATCTTGTGTTCAGTTCTATAAAATTTCGCATATGTATATACCCGTGTACCACTACCCCGATCAATATTTAGGACACTTCCAGCATTGTACAAGACTCCCCCGAGTCGGTACCCTCCAAAAGGCAACCTCTATTTTGAACTTTATCCTTATAGATTGATTGTTCTTGACCTTTTACAAGTGGAGTCAAGCAGTTTGTACCCTTTTGTGTCTGGCTGCTGAAGCTCAGAATTCTTGCTAAGATTCATCCCTGTTATTGAGTGTAGGGTTTTTCCCTCATTGCTGTTAGAATTGCATTGTATGAATGTACCATGATTTGTTTACATTCACGAGGTATTTTGAAAAAAAAAAAAAAAAAAAAGAGTCAAAGAATTTGCCTAAGTTTTGGATGCAGGAACTTTCCTATAGATTGGATCTGAGAAAGAAAAGTCGATATGATCAGACTTTTACTTCTAAGCAACTGGGAGGATGGAGTTGGCCTCATCTAAGGTGGGAAAGGCTGCAGGTGGTGGAAGTAAGCAGAGGAGTTCTGATTTAGACTTGCTGACGTTGGCATGTCTAACAGATATCTGAGCGGAATGTGGAGCAGGTGGTTAGATATATAAGAATGAGAGGCCTGGGCTGGCGGCTGTAAGTGTAAGAGCCATGGCATGTAGATGCGTTTCAATACATGAGGCTGGATGAGATCCCCAAGAGAGACAATGCAGATCAGAGGAGAGGAAGGCCAAGAACCGAGCATGGAGAAGGCAGGAAAAGAGGAGGCACCAGTAAAGGAGACTGAAGGAGAGCTCCATACACAGGAAGAAAACTCAGAGCCGAAAGTGTGGTACCCTGGAACCAAATGTAGACAGTCTACCGGGGAGGGTTGACATATGCATGTCATGAGATACAGACTGAGAATTACCACTGGATTTTGCAAGGGCCCTGGTGACCTTGACAAGGGCAATGTCAGAGGAGTGACGGGGGCAAAGCCTGATTGCAGAAGGCTCGAGAGCAAAGAGGACTGTGGTTGAAGGCAGCTGGTATCAAGTACTCTGGAGGAATTTTGTTGCAAAGAGAGCAAAGGAATGGGGCAGTAGCTATCAAGGGAAGCAGGAACGAGCTGTCTTACTCTGTTATTTATTTTTTATTTTTATTTTTTTGAGGCAGAGTCTCACTCTCTCGTCCAGGCTGGAGTGGCTCACTGCAACCTCCGCCTCCCAGGTTCAAGCGATCCTCCCATCTCAGCCTCCCAAGTAGCTGGTATCACAGGTGTGTGCCACCATGCCTGGCTAATATTCCTATTTTTAGTAAAGACAGAGTTTCACCAAGTTGGCTAGGCTGGTCTCGAACTCCTGACCTCAAGTGATCTGCTTGTCTTGGCCTCCCAAAGTACTGGGATTACAGACGTGAGCCACTGTGCCCGACACACTGTGTTGTTTTTTAAGACAGAAGGGAGGGAGGTTAGTGCATTTGTGTGCTGACTGAAATGGTCCAGCAGAGAGTGAAACACTAGTGATGAAACAAAAGAGAGAATTTCTAATGTGATGTCCTGGTTTAGGCTAGTGGGGCATACGTGTAGAGACTGGCTTTAGATGGGATCCTAGAGGCCACAGATGTGGCATCTGTGGGCGCAGATGCTGGCAGGTGAAGCTCTCTCCTGATTCTTTCCATTTTCTTAGTGAATTGGGAAGCAAGGTCACCAGCTGAGAATGAGGATGCAGTAGGAGGTGTTGGAGAGAGCAGCAAGTGTGAAATAATTCTCTAGGAGGTAGGAGAGTGACTGAGCTTGGGAAGTCTAGCATAATTGGGGGCAGCATGAAGGCCCCCGTAAGTTTGCAGTAATGAATTTGAAGTGCAACTCAGCATCGTGGTTGTGTCTCTCACTGGCCACGTTCAGCTGCACGGGCACAGGCATGGAGGAGGCAGAGAGTTTATTCCTTCATCAACCCAGAATGCCAGAGTCATGATGAGATGAAGGACCTTACCATGGGCAAGAAGAGGGCCCTGGTCCCTGCCCTCATGGAACTTAGAGGCTAGCAGGGGGTGAGAGCTCATAAACATGTCAGCAAGCAGGTGGCTTCGACTGCAATTTGCGAACTGGAAGGGAGCCATTCTGGTATTCTCCGTGGCAGGCCCTGGTGGGTTTCTCCAAAACCCCACGTTGATGTCCAGAGAGACCCACAAGGGTTTGAGGGCTTCAGTAAGGCCTTGGAGGCCTGTGGTTCATGGTCAAGAGTTTGGATTTTCTTCTAAGTGCGCTATGAAGCCTCTGAGTGGTTTAATAAGGGAATGACATAATTCAAATTCCATTTTTAAAAGGTTAAAAGTCCTTGAGAAAATATTAGCAAATCAAATCCGGTGATATAAAAAGGATAATATATTACCACCCGAAAGGTTTATTGCATCTAGACAAGGGTGGCTTAACATTTGAAAAAAATCAATCAGTGTAATTCATCACACTAACATAAGAGGGTCACTGCCTGCTCTGTGGAGGTTGGGTTGGAGTAGGGTTAGAGAGGACATGCGGGGCCCAGTTAGAATTAGGGGGCAGCAGGTGGGGCTTGGGGCAGGCAGGGAGTGGAGGAGGCCATGGAGATGGACAGAACTGGAAAGATTTCGGCATGTTAGAGCTGGAACCAAATGGAAATGGGTTGAGGTACAATGTGGGAGAAGGAATCCAACATGTTGGTCCAGGTCTATGGCTTAAGCCACTGGGTGGATGGCGGTGCTGTTTCTGGGGACGGGGAATAGTTGGGAGGAAGAAGAAATTGGAGGATGATTCAGATCCTATTAAGTGTCCAAGTGGAAGCGCTGTGCTGGCAGGGCCGCTGGTATCTTCTCTCTCACCTTCCCCAGCTCCCCTCCCCTGGCGTGGTCAGGTGGAGGGGCTCCCTCTTGCATCACACAACCTGATGGAAGGGTCTTGTAAACACCCAGCAATCTAGGCATTCCCAGGTGCCTTCAGCCACTCCAGCTGCTCTCTTCCCACCTTACCTCTCAGGAAGCCGTTGCTTTCTCAGGCTGGGACCACAGCAGTAGGAACATGAGGCTTCGGGCTCCCTGTAGCTTTCAGAAGAAGACAGCAGAGTTGGGGGGATCTCTGGCAAGTATCCTTCAGAATGTGGCTCAGTGGCTTCTGGGACATTGAGGCCTCCTATCCCTACCCCAGACCTCTGCCCCTCCCCAGTAATTGTTGGGAGAATCCTAGCCTCTGTGCCTCCAGAGTCTCATTTCCCAGCATCATTGCTGGAGCCCAGCCAGTGGTCTCCGTTGTGGATTGTGCTAACCCCTGCATGGTGGTTGCCTACCCTGACCCACAGTCAGGGTCCTCTCATGGCTGCTGTAGAGCACTGAGTGGCCCCATTTCTTCCAGTGCAGCAGAGAACCTGGTCAATCAATAAGCAGGCATCGCCAAGTGCCAGCTCTAGCCCAGTCCTGATGGCAGAGCAGGTGGGATGGGGGAGCCCCAGGGCTGGCATGGGGGCACGCTGTGTCCCAGTCATCCTGGCCTGCTTGTGGCAGCCCTGTCGGCTGCTCCATGCAGAAATCATCTCCCTTTGCCTCATGCAGCTGAGAACACTTTGCACTGAAGTTGCAGGGTTGGCGTGGGCGGTGAGAGCCAGACCTCCCAGCTCTCACCATGCACCCTGCTCTCAGCGGCTACGGGTTTCCAATTCTCAGCTCCCCACCCCTGGGAGAGCAGGGGCTGAGACTCCAGCATGGCAAGAGCTGGTTCTCAGCTGTTTTTCTCTATCACAACAGAACGGAGGGCTCTGATGCACACCCACCCTGCTGGAATGGTAACTTACCAGTGATTCTCCTGGGGGAAAGGGGAAGGTATGTTAGAAAAAAGCTCCTCTAATCTGGAATTTTCTTGGCTCTTTTTTTTTTTTTTGAGATGGAGTCTCACTTTGTTGCCCTGGAGTGCAGTGGTGTGATCTCCGCTCACTGCAACCTCTGCCTCCGGGGTTCAAGCAATTCTCCCACCTCAGCCTCTTGAGTAGCTGGGATTATAGGCTCGAGCCACCACACCCAGCTAATGCTTTTGTATTTTTAGTAGAGACAGGATTTCATCATGTCATCCAGGCTGGTCTCAAACTCCTGGCCTCAAGGGATCTGCCTGCCTCGGCCTCCCAAGGTGCTGGGACTACAGGCGTGAGCCACCACGCCAGGCCTAACCTGGATGTTTTTAATGATCCCCTTTTCCAAGAAACATCTTTCTCCCGCTGCTTTACAGAGACGCCCTAGTGAACCAAAGGGTAAGTCTCCCGAGGCTGTCAAACTGGAGTCAAAGTCCTACTTCAGGCACTTAGAGCTGTGTTGTCTTGGATAAGTTGCTCAACCTTTCTGAGCTTCTTCCATTTCCTCTTCTGTAAAGCTTCATAATACTGCCTTCCTAGGATTGCTGTGAGGCTGCCACATAGTAAACACTCCCTTAAGTGAGGCTCTTACTATTGTTAAATAGTCCAAAACTTGTTGTTCATTTACCGCTTGATGTTATGTGACCGCTATGATCCCTGTGGGTTCGGGTCAGTGTCAAAATGATTTGCGTACACTATGAGGGCCGGGTGTGGTACCATCCGACTCTCCTGCCCATCGTAGCCAGCACCCAACGCATGTCTGGCTGGCACTTAGTGTGTGGCTTAATCCACATCCATGGAGTGAAGAAATGAGGGAATGCGCCAATGGAGGAAGGATACCTTCGTGGGGAAGCCTGAGTAGCCAGGTTGGGAATAAGTCCTTTGGATATTTCACATTCACCTACAGAAGGCAAAGGCAGGCAATGGAGAATGAAGGGTTATTGAATTAAAACATCCCTAAGAGTTCAGAGGGTGGGGTGCACAGAGGGTTGAAGGGGCTCACCGGAGCTTGTACAGCAAGTCAGGGTGTGAGTATCCTGGCCTCCTGACTCTCACCTGGACTCCCTGCTGTCCCCAAGCTGCCTGTTTGTATGCGGGGAAGGGTGTTGGCACGACTCTGCTTCCGGGGTGTGAATAGCTCCTCCTGATCTCCCCCAACTCCTCGAGGCCTTGTCCTGTGCCGCTCCTGGCTGGGAGCTGGCTCTGAGGGAGCTGAAGTGAGGGCTCCCCTGGGGGCTGGCAGCTCTGTAAATTGACTCTAGGGAGGAAACCGTTTAGTGTGTTTGGGGCCTCAGCAGGCTGTGCCCAGCACACACACACCGGCCGAAATGTCCCGTCTTCTGTAAACACAACACCCCCACCCACCGATATGGTCTCCTGGGGCCATAACTGGGAAAGCTGATAGAGTGGCCTTGATGACAATGATGGAAAACACATTCAGAGCAGCTGTGTCGCGGCTCAGGGACTGATAACAGCTTAGAATGAGGGATGTTGTCTTAGTCCATTTTCTGTTGCTGTTACAGAATACTACAGACTGGGTGATTTATGAAGAAATAAAGTTTATGTGGCTCATGGTTCTGGAGGCTGGGAAGTCCAAGAGCATGGCGCTGGGGTCTGGTGAGGTTTTCCTGGATGTATCACGGTGGAGGCCATCAGGTGGTGAGAGAGCAAGAGCCTGCCGGCTCAGCTCTCTCTTCCTCTTCTTATGAAGCCACCAGTTCTGTCAGGGGGACCTTGCCTTGATGACCTTATTTAATCCTAATTACCTTCCAAAGACCCCACCTCCAAATACCATCAGCATAAGAATTTAGGGGTTAAGTTTTCAACACATGAAATTTGGATGGCACAATCAGGTGTGAAGGCATGAAGCCCCCCTCCGCCACCACCTTGAATCATGACAGGATGCCACAGTGGCTTTGGGTTCTTAGCAAGATGTGTGTATTCACAGATGCACACCTGTGTGTCTCTGTGTGTGTGTGTGTGTGTGTGTGTGTGTGTAGAGGGGGTTATAGCTTATCTTTATTTTTAAGTCAAAAATAATATTCTTGGCATCTAGATCTTTCATTCAATTCTGCTTGCTCACTTCCATGTAGCCCACGCCCCCAGTCCCTCATTCTCCATGGTCCAGACAAGAGTCTGAGCCAAGCTAATCTGTTTCCTGTTTGTGCCCCACCCATTAATCTTTCTTGATGTAGAACACTGTTTACATGTTCAAGTCAACAAGTGTTTTCTGACGGCATAAGTCTATCCTCAAGGGCACAGACTCACAGTCAGTGGAGAGACAGACACGTTTCCAACTGCCATGGTGGCAGGAGGCCTGTGCAGGCCTGGCCCACATGCAGGCACACGGTGCAAGGCCATGTCCCCGGCCTGGAGGCTCAGCCCTGTACCTCCTTCCACCTGTAACTCAACACACACTTTCTGTGTCTCCCTGCCAGTCTCTTCTTAACCTGTCTAGGAGTTATGGAGAATGATAAAAGAGGGATTTGACATCAAGACCACCACACACACACATGCACACACACACACACACGCACACACACACACAGCTGTTCCCTTTTCTTGTCTAATTTCTACTCAGTCTTTAATACTCAGCTCAGGTGACACCTCCTCCAGGAAACCTTCCTTGTTTTGCCTGCATGTTCCCACAGCTCCCTGTGTTTCGCTTTAACATGACCCTTATCAAATTGCACTGGCCTGTGAGGAATTTGAAGGTGGGGTCCAAACCTATTCATCTCTATACCCACAGTGGTGGATAATTTCTTCTCTTTCAGTATCAATGAATCAAAATGAATGGTAATAGTAGTGATGCTTATGTGTCTAGGATTGCTAGGCCCTGTGCTAAATACTTTATATTGATTATCTTACTGAAATCCTTGCACAATTCTATAAAGAGGCCCAGGCATGGGCAGAGTGGCTCATGCCTGTAATCCCAGCACTTTGGGAGGCCAAGGCAGGTGAATCACAAGGTCAAGAGACCAAGACCATCCTGGCCAACATGATGAAACCCCTTCTCTACTAAAAATACAAAAATTAGCTGGGTGTGGTAGTGCATGCCTGTAATCCCAGATACTTGGGAGGCTAAGGATGGAGAATCACTTGAATTGGGAGATAGAGGTTGCAGTGAGCTGAGACCACGCCACTGCACTCCAGACTGGGTATAGAGCAAAACTCTATCTCAAAAAAATAATTAATAGTAAGTAGATAAATAAATAAAGAGGGCCAAATAGTATTTTATACTAATAGTATAATATATCCCCATTTTCCACATGAGGGAGCTGAGGCTCAGAGAAATTAAACTACTAGGTACCAGCCACACAGCTAAGTATAACCAGCCCTGTTGAATGAATAATTGAATGCATGAATGAAAAGATCTGTTCTTGAGCCTTGGCTCCAGTGCTTACTGCTGGGTGACCTTGAGCAAATCACTTACCTCTGCGGGTCTCAGTTTATAGAATGGGAACCATTCCAGTCCCTACTGTGGAGCTCTCTGTGAGGCAGTGCTCTTGGAACGGGAGAGAGAATGGCTTCATTGTTCAGGGGTGAGTTGGCTCTGAGTGTGCCCGTGGAGGGGTGCCCTGACAGGAAGCGTGGGGGCTAGAGAACGTCCCGTCCCTGTCTGTGCGGACATCAGCTGTGGGAGAGACACCGACTCACACTCACCTCCTGTGCAGAGGGACTGGCGCTGACCATGCTGAAGCGTTAAAGCCCAGCGCCAGCCTGCACGTTCAACCGCTGCGGGTTCCCTCCCTGCCATCCCCAAGGCATGGCTCTCTATCTTGTGTGCTCAGGAGCTTGAATTCAGTCCACAGTCAAGACTTGAAGAAAAAATGTTCAAAGGAAGAGAATCAAGGACAGGGGAGCTCCCCGCCACTCCCCACCAGATTTATAAAAGCCAGCGTGCATAAGAGGCAGCCTTGATGTCAAATCCCTTTCTTTTATCATTCTCCACAACTCCAAGGCCGAGACAAGCTAAGAAGAGACTGGCTGGGAGACGAGGAAAGGGAGTGTGGAGTCCAGGCGGATTGAAGTGATCCCCCATCTGCCCAGCGCAGGGGAGACTTGGAGCTGGGAGGCAGGATGCCTGAACTCGGCCTGGGCTGCCATGGTGCCCACTTGGAGGCCACCTTTCCTTCTGACCTGTACCCTCATTAGTAATTGGGGATGGCAGCCCCTGCCTGACTTCTCAGGGATGCTGAGGCAGGTCTGGCCACCTGTGATCCAGTGAGTGGTGTGTGCAGGGGCTGACAGAAGGGAAAGGGTGCTGAGAGGCGCAGAACCCAGAGCGCAGCCTGGAGGGACACGATGGGCTTTGCAGTCTGGCTGTCGGAGCAAGTCTCCCAGTCCCGGCTCTGCCACCTGCTTGCTGTGTGCCCGTGGGTATTTTCTCTGAGCCTCAGCCTGTACATCTGTGAAGTGGAACTAATATTATGAGCGTCACTGGATTGTTGAGAGAACTGCAACCATGTGTCACCACCATCTCTCTCCAGTACCAGGGCTCATTCCTGTTTTCCTGCTTTTTGGTGGGAGGAGGATGGATGGATAGTGGCGGGTGTGTCTGTCTCCGTTGTGGTTGGGGTGGACAGTGTGGCTTGAGGAGTTTCTTTATAAGCCTGCCAAGGCCTGAAGTTGGCGAGGCCAGCCTTGGGGAAGTGGCTGTGGCAGTGCTAGAAGGCGTTTAAAGCCCTGCGCTCAGGTCAGGGCGTGTTCTGCCGCTGCTCTGGGTACAGTGCCTGGGGCAGCTGCCTCTGAAATGTCAGATGGGCACCTCCCTTCCTGCTTCCAGCTCCTCTGGGAGCCTAAGGGGCTGCCTGGTACTAGAAGTTCCCAAGGAAGGATGACTTGCAGCCTGGTGGGGGAGGGGTGCCTACGTGTTGGGCATCTCCTCAATGTCGGGGGTGGCACCGGGTGACTTCTTCGGTAGCAGATTTAATTTTATTTAGTCTTACATGGCTGGTATCAACATCACTTCACTTCCCTTCGGCACTGTCTTCACGGAGTTTCTAGGCTGAAGGGAAGACAGAATATAAGATCTTGGCCAGGGGTGGTGGCTCATGCCTGTAATCCCAATACTTCAGGAGGCCAAGGTGGGAGGATCACTTGAGCCCACCTTGGGCAACATAGGGAGACCCCATCTCTTAAAATAATTTTAAAATTGGTCAGGTGTGGTGGCATGACCCTGTGGTCACAGCTACTTGGGAGAGTGAGGCAGAAAGATGGCCTGAGCCTGGGAGGTTGAGGCTGCAGTGAGCCGTGAGCGCCACTGCACCATAGCTGGGGTGACAGTGAGATCCTGTAAAAAAAAAAAAAAGAGAGATATAGAGAGAGAATATAAGATCTTTCAGATAACAGAGAATCGGCACTGGCCAAGCTAAGAGGGCTGAGATTTCTGAGATGGAGCGTGCTGTGGGCACAAGCCTGTCCTGATCTGGCCAGCTGCCTGGGTTTCTGTCGGTCCCGCCTGCTTTCTCTCAGCCTGAGTCTGCCTGTGCTCATTTGCACTGCTGCCTCACCCGCACGTGCAGGGGAGCTACCTCAGGAGGTGTTGCTAGCATCATGGCAGCAGAAGTAATCCCACGTGGTCCACAGAGGTGAGAATGGAGGAGATGGGCTGGAGAAACAGCCCAGCAGGCTCCGGGAGTGGGGTGCGATGAAGGGCTTAGGGAGACCCTCTCTGCCACCATCCCATAGGTAGAGTGCTTTGTGCAAAGAGCACAGGCACAGAGGCAGAGGAGACTGGGCTCAGTCTCAGCTGAAACACTAACCATCCAAATTGTAGCCGTAGGCACACACTGAACCTTCCTGGGCTTCAATTTCCCCACCTGTTAAGTGGCAACAACAGAACCTGCACTTCTTAGCTCACAAGCTGCATCACGCAGGATCATTGGTTTGGAAGTGCTTTGCCAGGGGTGCTGTGGTGGATGGGTCACTATTGCCTTGCTGAGGTGGGGAGCCTCTTTCCCTCTCTTCTCCCATCCTGGTTCCTGGTCTTTCCTTTCCTCATGTCGGGGGACTTGGCTATCCATCAAGAGAAACTGGTCACACTGGTGCATCTGTGACGGACCCTGCAGGGATTTGCATTCCTGTTTCCTGCATGACACAAAATAATGCCTTGCTTTTTCTGGGCTTCCTCAATCACCCTCTTCCCCAAACAAGGGTGGGGAGAGCTCCTTTTGTGCCCGATATTGGGCTGAGTGCCACTAGGCCTTGCTACTCAAAGCGTGGTCAGGGACCAGCAGCCTTGGCATCTCCTGGGAGCTTGTTAGAAAGGCAGAGTCTCAGTCCCCGGCCCAGATTGTCTGACTCATCATCTGCATTTTAAAAGGACCCCAGGCGATTCATATGCACGTTACAGTTTGAGAAGCTCCGACAATGAAGGATACTGGGGAATATAAAACCACAGTCTCTGTCCTCAATTTCTTCACAGTCTCATGGGAATGGCAGTGCATGAAGCACAAAACATTGATTTTAAAATCCACTCTTAACGGCAATTTTGAAAGCTGGATTTGCTCACTCCACAATGTATAAATGTATTGAAGCATTACACTGTACCCCATAAATATATACAATTAATATTTTTCAGTAAAAATAAATAAAATTCCATGAAATAAACAAACAAAAGGTATGGTGACTCATGCCTGTAATCCCAGCACTTTGGGAGGCTGAGACAGGTGGATCACTTGAGGTTTGGAGTTCGAGACCAGCCTGGCTAACATGATGAAACCCCATCTCCACTAAAAATACAAAAATGAGCCAGGTGTGGTGGTGCACAGCTACTCGGGAGGCTGAGGCAGGACAATCACTTGAACTGGGTTAGCAGAGGTTGCCGTGAGCTGAGATCACGTCACTGCACTCGAGCCTGGGTGACAATGAGACCCTATCTCAAAAAACAAACTAACAACAAAAATACATGCTTTGGAAGCAGCTGGCCTAGGCTGCAATGGCGATTCTGGCCACTAGTTGTATGAACTTGGGCAAGCCGCCCAGTCTCACCTGCGGGGATGGATCCCTTCCTCCTAGGATGAAGAGCACAGGAGAGCTGGATGCAAAAGTTCAATGCTAAATGGTAGCTCCGACATCACGGGAGGAGCAGACATGGGCTTCATCCTACAGAGGAGAAGCCTAAGGTTCTGAGAGGTGGCATGATTCGCTAACAGCAGGTCTGAGTCTGATTCCAATCCAGGTCCTCTAACGCTGTCAAGACCCTGTCAGTGTTTTGTCACCCTGAGCCTTGCCCCACTCCCAGCCAGCCAATATGCTCTGCTGGAGACAGTGGGCACCAGCCGAGGAGGTTGGGAGGGGAGAGAGTGGTGTGAGTGGTCAGGCCTTTCTGGAATTGGAAGTTGGAGGCCCTGGGGTTGGACCTTCCAAATGTCCCAGACTGTCGGTGTTTCTATCAGCTGGGCAAGGGAAGCCAGTCTGTGCCTGTTCCCCCATATGCCCTCTGTGCTACTGTTCCTGTGTCCACCCCTCCCCCGGCTGCAGTGAATGTCCTGCCTGATTCTTGCCTGGTGGAGTTCCCCAAGGCCCATTACTGCTGGCTCTCTGCCTTTTTTTTTCTTTTTTGGGGGGGGACAGAGTTTTTGCTCTGTTGCCCAGGCTGGAGTGCAATGGCACAATCTTGGCTCACTGCAACCTCCACTGCCCGGGTTCAAGTGATTCTCCTGCCTCAGCCTCCCGAGTAGCTGGGACTAGAGGTGCATGCCACCATGCCCAACTAATATTTGTATTTTTAGTAGAGCTGGGATTTCATCATGTTGCCCAGGCTGGTCTTGAACTCTTGACCTCAGGTAATCCACCCACCTCGGCCTCACAAAGTGCTAGGATTATAGGTGTGAGCCACTGTGCCTGGCCCGCATTTTCTTTTTCCAGCTCCGAGCATAGCACCTTGAAGTTTTCGTGAATGGTGGATGGAAAAAAAAAGGCTTTGATTTGATAAGCTTCCTCCTCCCCCACACACATCATGAGTTTCCTCTATCCAGGGTCGTGGCAGATCAGCATGATTTATAGGACTTTGCAGAAGTGGAAGAAATGACGGAAAATGAGTTTATTGATCAACCCTCAGAGAAGCTGCCTGCCAGGATCCTGCCCTGGGATGCTGCCAGAAGCTAACGCTCTGCTCCGTCTTACCCGTACAAATGACAGGGGCACAGACTAGCTCCTGGGGGAGGAGGACAGGCTGTTCCCCACCTCCACCCAGGCCAGGGAGTGAGGACAGGAGCTGGTCTCACAGTGGGAGGAAGTGTGTTAGACTCCTGCGAGGACCACCTAATTAAGTGGCTGAGACACTGGGGCTGTGTGGTTGAGGCGGGATCTTCGAGTGGAGACCCTGAGCCTTCTGTAGAAGGCCCCTCAGCTGTGACCGCAGGGAGCAGGGCTCTGCTGCCTGCCAGGAGGGATGTTGTCACTGAGATGAGAAGGCTCAGAATGGCTTCCTCTTACCAACTCCCCCGACTTTCTTCACATTTAAGGTGATTATTGCAATAGTTGGCTTAATCTCTGCCATGTTTGTAACTGTTTTCTAGTCATGTTTGTTCTTTGTTTCTTTTTTCCTCCTCTTTTTCTGCCTCTCTGGTTCTAATCAAGCAGTTTATACAATTTCATTTCCTTCCCCAAATATTATTGAGTACTTACTGTGTGCCAGGTACTGTGATAGATGCTAGGAAGGTGATTTTGAACCAGACTCGGTCTCTGCCCTCCAGGTACTTGCAGTTATGTGCTCTGGGAGAAAAAAAGGATTTTTGTGATTGTCCCACATGGGAAAGAGAAGGGAGCCAGCTCCCAGATAATCCAGGAGACCTCACCTCCCGCTTCCTGATGCATGTTGTTGTGGAGAGGGGTATCTCTGGCTCACCTGCACCCACTGGGTGAGCCTGGGTGACCCCACCTTCCACTGCATCGTCTTCTGTCTGCTGCTGCCTTGGCCTGGGTGGCTGCTGGCTGGGGAGGGCTGGTTCCTGGATTGGGCCTGGCCTGCGGCTTCTGTAGGGACTCTGTACACTGCGGGCTTGCTGAGTGTGCCTGTGGTGGGACACAGGGCAAACAGAGCACCAGGAGATGCCAAGGAGGGACAATGGAAAACTGCTGGGTCCCAGGGTCCTTCTTGCTGTTATCTGGGCTCTGCACCCCCTGGCCTGGATGCAAGGAGGAAAGAAAGGCCAGGAGAATATGACTGTACTTCTTCCAGGTCCCAAGAGTGGTATC
Organism: Callithrix jacchus; assembly: GCF_049354715.1. Taxonomy (NCBI): domain Eukaryota; kingdom Metazoa; phylum Chordata; class Mammalia; order Primates; family Cebidae; genus Callithrix; species Callithrix jacchus. The sequence goes on from NC_133520.1 coordinate 30,198,498, forward strand.
TCCTTGAGTTCCGATGCAGCAGGAAGCACTGAAGTTAGACTCTGGGAAGGACTTTCTAATGTGGAAGCACAAGCTATGGAATGCAGAGCTGAGTGTGGGGGTGGACTCTTTTTTTGGAAAGATTTCCAAGGTGGTGAGCTCTCCGTGTCCTCTGTCCTCCTCCTACCTGCCGTCTGTCGAATCTTTTCTGAAGCAGGGGGCTAGGTGCTGTGAGCTTTAGGGAGCCCTGACAGCCCAAGCTCAGTGAGGGCAGCTGCCTCCTCAGAGAACAGCATCCGTCTCCTCGGCCAAGAAGGTCTGGGAGAGGTACCTCCTCTTGTCACTCCAGGCTCTCAGCAGGCATCCAACCTGCTTTCTTGTTCCCAACCCCAGCTGCTGCCTTTGGTCTGATCTGGAGTCTGCATGGGATCATTCCAGTGGGGGGTCAGGTTACAGTCCCTTGGTGGAAACAGGCCTTCATTCAGATGTCCTGTACCCCATGGTTCTAGACAGGCCAAGAGATGCTCCGAAGGGAGGTGGGAGGAATGGCGTGGGCTCCCCCTGAGTCTGCCTCCCACATCTCCAATATCCTCCCTGACCACTTCCCCAGTGGAGCTTTACTGGGATTCTCCAGGGGACGTGGCTTCTCCAGGACCCTGGGCAGGGTTTAGTGCTGGGCTGAGCAGTTTCCCAACCTTCTACCCCAGACTCAGACACTTTTGTCAGATGGATCAGGGAACACACACCCATTCTGTACCAAGGCTGAGTTAGGTGGGAGAGGTGGCTGTGAAATAGATATGGAAGCCACGTGACCGGCCTTTCAAAGTGAAACAGAAGTCATGCTTTGTTTATCTATGTCCTTGCAACCTGTTTTGTATCTCTTCAAGGGCTGATTGTGTATTCCAGAAGAATCAGGGGTGTGCTCCTGGTGGAGATAGAAATGGGCACCTGGTGCTACTGTTCAGTGAGTGTCCAGATAAGTTACCGTGCCAGCCTCATTCTCACAGGGGGCCTGCCAAGCCAGCCTTCTCCTCCCACTGTGCCCAGGACAAAACCAAGTTTCAAAGAATTGTTACTTGCTCAAGACCACAAGCTGTTAATGATGGAGTCACAGTTTGAAGTTGGATCTTACTCCACAGCACACTTCATTCATTCATTCATTCCACTCAATAAGTATTTATTTATCTTTACATTACATCTTGTCCCCAGTCTTCCTCCCCATGGAACACAGAGAGAGCTAGAGGATGGAATCCTTTCAGTAGGGGCTGCCTTCCAGGGAGGTGTGGGTGCCCCTCACCACTGCCCCTGGGCGCCTCCTCCCCACTAGTGTTCAGTGCTCAGTGCCCGTCCCTCCCTTCTGCTAGCGCTGAGCTCAGCTCCCGCTAGAAGACGACTGACATATTCCAGAAGAAGGGAACCGTGACCTGCTAGAGCCCGAAAAAGATCTCATTCAAACCCTCATCATGCAGACAGGGACACAGATGCCCCCAAAGGGAAAGGATCTCCCCCAAGACTAGCTCACTCCTGGCAGAGCCTGGACCAGAAGGGGGTCTCCAAATTCCTACCACGATGATGTGTTCCAAGGGAGGGCTGCCCTCCTTTGGGGGTCCAGCATGGGCCCCCTCTGCTTCCCTGAGCCTGCAAAATTCTGCTGCTTCCTGGCTCCCTCCTGCCTGGGCCCTCCCCATGTGCCAGCTGGGCTGGAGGATTCTCTGCTGCTCTCCTAAGTGACCACAGTCTGCAAAGACATGAGAGGCCTATGGGAAGCCGGATAAGCCCATTAGCTCCCTTCCCCCACACAGCGGGCCTTTCCACTTCGCTGGAAAAGGAATTTTGCTCCTTTTAGTACCCTGGTCATCCCAGTGAGGCCTCACTGCACCAGCTACTCACAGGTCATTAAGTCTGAATGCAGACTTAATGACTGGCATGTTTTTTTTTTTTCCTGTCTCACAGGATGAGTCAGAAACAGTCACCCATAGCAGGTGGGGCCAGTTGGCCTAGGTCCTTTTGCCAACCTGGCCTTACTCTGAGAGATGGAGAGAATCACATCTCAGTGCAGAGAGAAAGTGGAAAGGCTGAGGTCTGGGTCCAGTTTTCCTGAGTTTACTGTCCAGGTCAGACCCCCTCCTCCTCAAGGACCACCCGCTTACTGGGATGTGGGGGCTGTACCCGACTTGGGAAGGGGAGGAAGTGGCTGCATTGTGAAATCACCTAGGGCATTGTCTCAAAGTGCAATACCTTGACCTCCTGGCTTTGGGGAAATATTCCATAGGATATGCCCTGGACTGGGAGAAAGGAATGGGGATCAGAGGCAAATATACTTTGAAAACGTGACTCCTCCAAATCTGAAAGCCTCCCTCTTTACACCCCGCCCTCTGAAGCCCCCTCTGGATCAGAACCGCTGAGCAAATCCAAACTTCTGTTTGTTGGGATGAGAACGGCCACCCAGAGAGAGAAAGAAGAGATCTCCACAGGCACACAGGTCTGGGTGGAGTTTGTGCTGTCAATCATCCACGCACCCTTTGAGTCTGGGGGCTGGCAGGGAGCTCTGCCCTGTGTGTTGCAGTACATGCTGCTCCCATCAGACTGGGGCTCCCTTTGCTCAGGGGCTGGGCCTCTCCTGTGGACTGAGAACTCCTTCGGGGTGGGAGCTATGTTCATTCTGCTCATGTCCAGCACTCAGAAAGGGGCTCTGAATCCAAAGACAGACAGTGGGGGAGGTTGCTCAGGATAGAGGGTGTTACTGAGTCGCACACAGGAACCTCATTGTTTTTCCCACCAGGCTGTGGAGTTATTTGTCATCAGCAAGTGACCAGGAGTGATTTCCAAGGCCCATTACACTAATGAGCTAATCAATTTATCCAGCTATTTTCTTTCAAGACACAGAGTGTCTGCCCTCCTCCCTGTAGCCCTGCAGTCTGGCCCTGGGGTGTTGGCCTGAGCCCCTGTTGGGGATTGGTGGGCACTGATGTTCTAGATGGTGGGCGATGCCACAGAGCCCCTCACAGCAGGATTCAAAGCAGGATTCTCAGGCCCGACATCCTGCCCCCGCTCCCCGGGGCCCTGAAGCAGACTCCCCTGGGCAATGTTACTGTTAAATATTTGGCCCCTGGAGTGTGCCCAGCACCTTTGATTATATCTGGTTTCCTGTTCTCCTTGGGGAGGAAGAATTTCTCTGCAGGAAGTAGTTTAATAGTCTGAAAGCCTTACTTCCCTGCTCTTGAGATCCATGTTTCCAGTTACAAGTGGCTGAGATCCTTGATAAGAGAGGAGGTGGGAAGGAGTGGATCAAAGCTACGAACTGGCACTCCCTCCCAGCCGAGGGTGAGGGAAGGGAAGAGGGAGCCTTCAGTCCCTGACTATGCAAACTGTGGAAAGACTTGGACCTCTGCCCCCACCCCACCAGCCATCCGCCTCCCTGCGGCCCACGTTCAGTGCTTCCATGAGGAGCAGGTGATGAGAATCGGGGATGACCAGGCGTGAGGACCCCGCTCTGCTCTCAGCAGTTGACAGGACACTGTGTCACCCTGTCCTCAGGCAAAGCCATGCTTAGCATTTTCCAAACCCACGTGTGGGTTCTCTCTCCTCTGAGTGAAGGCGTATGTAAGAGTTGGGTGACTCACTCATACCTGTTCCTCTGGCGGCGGGTTCTTAGGGATGACTATGCTCAGTTCATCCTCATGCAGCTTCAGTCCTGAACCATCTGAGTCTAACCAGGAACACAGAAATCATTTTAGGTGTTTACAGCTGAGGGCCTTATACCAGGAATGGTGAGGAAGCAGCCGAGACACCAAACAAGGAGTGTGAGCTAACCTAGAGATTGGCAACCGTAGGAAGCTACCCCGAGGCAGAAGGACAAAGTGAGGGGCTGCAGTCAGCTGGTAGAAGCTGCACCCATGGTGGGCTTGTCTGGTGTGTGGTGGAGCCATGGAGGAGTCATAACCACTGCCCAGCGCACACCTGGGACAGGGAGGTGGACAGCTCTCTCCCGTCCCCACTGCTCCAGCACTGCAGTATTTCCTGTGGACCCCGATGGCCCCAGGGCTTGGGAAATGTGGCCTGCCGTGGTCAGCCCCACGGTGATACAAAGTGGGGCAGGGTCAGGAGAGAAAGACGAGGACATACAGCTTCAGAACCAGCGCACTCCAGTCTCATCCCGACAGTGGTGGCTGGCTTCTTGGCACCTTTCTCAGTTTGGCTGTTCTGTGTTCACCGAAGAGAATTCTGTAGGACCTCTATGTCCACCCCCTCTTCCTTCTTTTTTCTCTGTCAAATGTGTCTTAGCTGATTGGCCTCATGGTGTGTTCACCATCTGATGGCATCTGAGCTCTTCCTATTCTTTTTTTTTTTTTTTTTTAATTTTTTTGAGATGGAGTCTCACTCTGTCCCCCAGGCTGGAGTGTAGTGGTGTGATCTCGGCTCATTGCACCCTCCGCCTTGTGGGTTCAAGCGATTCTCCTCCCTCAGCCTCCTGAGTAGCTGGGACCACAGACACACACCACAACGCTCAGCTAGTTTTTGTATTTTTAGTAGAGATAAGGTTTCACCATGTTGGCCAGGGTGGTCTCGAACTCCTGACCTCAAGTGATCCACCTGCCTTGACCTCCCAAAGTGCTGGGATTACAGGCATGAGCCACTGCGTTTGGACTGAGCTCTTCCTCAAGTGGCTTATTGTTTATGTTCTCTGAGTCAGCCTAACAATCAGTAGCCAGTGGCGTCCAGAAGGAGTGCCCTCTGAGGGTGTAGGCAGGGAGAGGCCACCCCTCTATACACAGTCAGGTCTCCAACTAGAACTGAACTCATCCATGAAAATGATGACTCATGGGACAAAGGACCAATGAGGAGCTTGGGCATTCTCATAACGTCTGCTGGGAATTAGCATGAGATGAAAACCTGCTTCTCTGGGATGCAGGTTAAGAGACTCTGGGGAGGTGAGTTCTGGCCAAGGAAGTCTCTGCTGGTCTCACAGTATGCAGGGAAATGCTGGGATTCCAAGCCACTGTGGATGTGTTGGTGGCTGGCTGGTGGCCCGGTGGCAGTTGCTCATACTTCTCATAAGAGGCCCTTGTCTTATGAGAAGGGGATGGGCTCTTCAGCGGCCTAGGCAGGACCTAGGCAGGGGACCAGGAGTTGTCTGATTCACCAGTGGATCCGCTACATTTCCCAGATGGCAGGGAATGGAACAGGGGATGATTTTCCTCATCAGGGGCATTGTAATTGCCTCCAGGGCTAGGGTCATGCCTTTCTAATCTGACTGTCTCTAATTGAGCACCTACCATTTAATCCTTATCGCTTGTTCCCTGAGATGTACTCACATGGCAGGTCCTCAAGAAATCATTTCTGAATAAGTGGATGTATGGTTTCATTAATCCACTTTTACATGTATTTTATTCGTTCAATCAACAAATAGTTATTGAGCGCTGATGTAGGTACTGGGGATGCAGTGCTAAACATGCCAGATGAAGGTTCTGTCCTAATGGGGCTTGCATTCTACTGGAGTACTGGAGAGAAACTGATAACAAATGCATAGATAGATAGATAGGAAGGGAGGGGAAGAGAGAGGGAGTGAGAGAGAGTGGGGGAGTGAGAGGGTCAGGAAGTGATACGTCCTATTAAGAAAATTAAATATGGCAAGAGGATACAGAGATAGAGACTGTTTTTCAGGAGAGTCAGGAATCTTCCCTTAGGACCTGCCGTCTGAGTGAAGACCTGAATGAATGGAGAATGAGCCTTCCCAGACATTTCAGGAGATGAACAGGAAGTGCAAAGGCTCTCAGGTGGGAGAGTGCCCCAGATATGTACACAAAGGAGGGTTGAGTAGTGTGGTGAGAGTGGAGTGGAGTTCAGGGAGAGTGACATGGACTTCAAGGTAAGGGGATGGGCTCTTCAGGAAGAGAAGGGTCAGGGAGACTGGGGGAATGACGGCGCCCTCTGCTCAGTGGTCAGGATAAAAATCAGAGTTGTCTTGATGATGCCTTCTTTCATCTGACATCTGTCTTACTTCATTTTCTGCTGCTATAATAGAATAACACAGACTAGGTAATTCATAATGAACAGAAATTTATTTGGCTCACAGTTCTGGAGGCTGGGAAGCCCAAGATTAGAGGGTCATGCCTGATGAGGACCTTCTTGTTACCTCATATGCGCTGAGCTCATCCTTCATAAGGACCCTGCTTCCGTGATCACAAACCTACTCCGGCAGTACTGGCATGAATCCATTCATATGGGCAGAGCCTCATGACCTAATTACCTTTTAAAGGTTCCACACCTCTACACTGTTGCAATGCGGATTGTTTCCAATATATGAGCTTCGAGGGCCGCATTCAAACCATAGCATTCTGTCTGGGCCTTCAAAATTCATGTCTTTCTCACATGCAAAATACATTTATTCCATCCCAGTAGCCCCCAGAGTCTGAACTAGTTCCGGCATCAACTCAAGAGTCCCATCTAAATCAGATACGGGTGAGGCTCAAGGCAGGATTCATCCGAAGGCAAATTTCCCTTGAGTCATGAGCCTATGAAATCAAAATAAGTTACATGCTTCCAAAATACAATGGTGGGACAAGAATAAGAAAGTATCCCCATTCCAAAGGGGAGGAATAGGCAAGAGGAAAGCAGTAACAGGACCCAAGCAGGGCAATAAAACCCAATAAGGCAGACAACATGAAATCTTAAGATGCCAGAATAGCCTTTTACTCCATGTACCACCTCCTGGACATATTGGCTATGTAGGGCTCAGCTCACGCAGCAGCTCTCATGGATTAGAGTCTCATGCCTGCAGCTCTCCCATGCGAGAGTTGCATGCTGGTGGTCCTACAGTGCTGGGGTCTGTGCAGTGGCATTGCCCTGGTGGGGGCTCTCTCTGGTGGCTCTGTCCCTGTGACGAGTTTCTGCCGGGGCCTCCAGGCTGTCCATGATATCCTTTGAAATCTAGATGGAGGCCGGCATGACCCCACAGCTCCCACACTCTGTGCACCTGCAGTCAGCACCATGTGGACACTGCCAAGACCTGCCTACCACTGTTCTCTCTGGAGCAGCTGCATGAACTACACCAGGGCCTACTTGAGCATGGCTGGGGCTGCCAAGGAGCACTGTGGTGGAGCAGAGTCCTGAGGTGGCCCTGGGCAGCAAATGCTGGGGTTCCGTCTATGTGTTTCTGGAGATCTTGCTGTAAAGGACCTCACCTGCCTTGAAAATCTCTGCAATGCCTGTGTGGGCATTCTCCTACTATCTTGATGAATAGAACCTGGCTTCCTTCTCTCCATATTATTCTCTTGAGCAAATGGTGTTTTGGTCACATCCTTAGTATTCTCTTCTGAACACACTTTTTCATCCTTGACATGGCCAGACAGAGAGTTGTCCAAACCTTTCCATCCTACTTCCTTTTTAATAACTTTCATCTTTTAGTCATCTCTGTCTTCCTTCATTTTGCTGTTCATGGCAAAAAGAAACCATGTAGCACCTTGAATGTTTTGTTGCTTAGATATTTCTTCTGCTAGATATCCCAGTTAGTTGCTCTAAAGTTCTGCCTTCCACAAAGGGCTGGGACACAGAAACAATTCCATCAAGTTCTTTACAACTGCATAACAAGGATGAGCTTTACTCTAGTTTTCAGTATCTTGTTTCCATCCAAGACCTCATCCAAATTTCTTTACTGTCCAAATTTCTGCCAGCATTCTGATCACCACCATTCAAGTCACCCCTAAAAAGATTCAGTTGCTCCCTACAGCTCTTTCTTCTGAGCTCTCACCAGAATCACCCTTAATGCTTCATTTATGGCAGTCTTGGCTGTTTTTAGCCTGCTCCTCCAAACTCTTCCAGCCTGTACCTATTATCCAGTTCTAAAGCTGCTTCCACATTTTCAGGTATTTGTTATGGAAACAACCCCACTTCTGGTACCAATCTCCTTAGTCCATTTTGTGCTGCTATAACAGAATACCTGAAACTGGGTAATTTATTGAAAAAAAAAAAAAAAAAAAAAGAAGTTTACTCAGCTCACATTTCTGGAAGCTGAGAGGTCCAAGATTGAGGGACTGCATCTGACAAGGGCCTTTCTTCTGGCTCATCCCATAACAGAAGGGTGGAAGGACAAAAGAGCACACTCTCAAGATAGAGAAAAGAAAGTGGCCAAACTCATCTTTTATAAAGACTCCACTCCTGTGGCAATGAAGACATTTCTGCAATAATGTCATTAATCCATTCAAGAGGGCAGAGCTCTCAGGATCTAATTACCACTTAAAGGTCCCACCTTTCAGCATTTTTGCATTGGGGATTAAGTTTCCAACACATGAGCTTTGGGGGACACATTCAAACCACAGCAATATCCAAACTCAGCAGCAGGTCCCATTGGCCCTGTTCCTAAGTACATCTCAAAGCCATATGCTTCTCCTCAATTCCCATGCCGCCAGCTATAGCATCCCACCCTCCTCTGCCTGGATGGCTAAAATAGCCTCCTGCTGGTTTTCTTGCCTTTCCTCATTCCCTGATGTGACACATTCTCCACACAGCAGCCTGAGTTATCTTTTACAAACAGAAATTCAATTATATTATTCCTTTGCTTAAAATGGCTTCCCCTTGTACCTAGAGTAAAGCCCAGACACTTGCTTCAGCGCTCTCAGCCCTAGGTCTCTTCTCTGACTGAGCTGGCCCCTCTCGGGCCTTCACCCCTGAGGCTCCTTCACATTAGCCCTCTCTCTGCTCCTTAAACCCACTCTGGCCTCAGGACCTCTCCCCCATGGTGCCTTCTGCCTAGAAGGCTCTGTCCCAGATCTTTCCCTGGCTGGCTTGTTCATGGTTCTTTGGTTCTCAGCTCATTGTCTCATCCACAGAGAAGCTGCGCTGCCTACTTAACCCACATCAGCAGCGTGTCCTGCCCCTCACTTGCTCCTGGGGTGCCCTGCTTATTTTGCTTTTTAGGTCTCTTTACTCTCTAATATGATCTGGTTTATTTGTTTGCATGTCTATTGCTTGTTTCTCTGTCTTTAGAATGATACTTTCATGAGAGTATATTCTCATCTATTTTCCTGAACACCCAGAACCTGGCACCTGATAGGTGTTCAATGAATACCCCTTTAAATAAGGAAAGGGTAAGTCTCAACCGCCTGGTTTCCCCCAGCAGGAACAAGACACCCACTAAATACCTAGGCAGTGCATGCATGTGAACAGGTCAATCTCATGGCTCAGAAAGAGGTCAGACTTTGTGGGAGGAGTGTGGCTCCCAGGCAAGGTACGACGGCATCCTCACCACTACTTAGTCCAGTGAGATTTGCCTGGAGCAGGAGAGGCTTGCCTTCCAGGTCCTAGCCATGGCTCCCTTCTTCTGCTCCAAGCTTCCACCCTCCAATCCCCACGCGTTCTCCATCTCCCAGAGTGGCAGAGCTGAATCCAACATGGGTTTTGCACTTGGACATACTGGAGTCTTAGACATTCTTTTCATGCTTTTTCCTGGCAGAGTGGCCTTGGACATGTTTTCTAATCTCTCCAAGTCTCAGTTACTGCAATTAGGAAATGAAAATAATGATACAGGTTGAGTATCCCTTATCCAAAATGTGTAGGACCAGAAGTGTTTCCAACTTTGGATTTTTTTAAATCTTGGAGTATTTGCCTTATACTCACTGGTTGAGCATCCCTAATCTGGAAATTGGAAATGCTCAAAGAACATTTTCTTTGAGCATCTTGTTGGCATTCAGATAGTGTTGAATTTTGGAGCATTTGGGATTTGGGGTTTTCACATTAGGGATGCTCAACCTGTAGTATCTAACTGAAAAGGTTGTGCTGAGGTACCAATAAAACCATGTCCACAAAGTCAGTGCCCAGGGCTAGGCACAGCGGCGCATGCCTGTAATTGCAGCACTTTGGAAGGCCAAGGCAGGAGGATCATTTAAGCCCTGGCGTTTGTGATCAGCCTGGGCAACATAGTGAGACCCCATCTCTACAAAAAAGTTTAAAAGTAGCTGGGCATGAGGGCACACACTTGTCCCAACTACTCAGGAGGCTGAGGTGGAAGGATCCCTTGAGTCCAGGAGTTTGAGGTTACAGTTAGCTGTGATTGCACCACTGCACTCCAGTCTAGGGGACAGAGTGAGACTCTACCTCTTAAATAAATAAATAGCCAGTGCCCAACACATACAAATACATGTTAGCACTTACCAGCATTTTTGTTGTTATTATTGATCAGATAACTATTCTTTTTGAGCTCCTGCCTCACTTAGCCACCAGAATCTCCCACCCCTCATATGGCAGCCCTGCCAGGGTGTCCTGGGAAGAACCAGTGGCTTTCTCTGCCCTGCCCTAGTTGGACGCAGGAATTGTAGACTTTGTTTCCTCATTTCCACCTGTAAACCACATTGGCGATCTTGCTGCAGTTATGATATGAACTCCTTTTCTGTTCAGCCACCAGATCTTGATAACACTGAGAGGCTCAGCGGGAACCCCCTTCCGTTTCTTTCCTCAAGCTATGCCTTTCCCTCCCAAGGTCTCTGTAGCCCATTGCTCCTGGGACTCAGTCTTTTCATGTTACCGTCATCCATGAGACGTTCTGACTAATAAACGAATTCATACTACACAGTTCATGTTCTCTTAGCTTTTAAAAACAACACACAGGTGGGCGAGGTGGCTCATATCTGCAATTCCAGAACTTTAGGAGGTCAAGGTGGGAGAACTGCTTGAGTGCAAGTGTTTGAGACCAGCCTGGGCAAACGTAGGGGGACCCGTCTCAGTAAAATAAATAAATAAATAAAGAGCACACAGAGAAGCCAACTCTTAACCCAAAGGAACATTGCATTCCTCCTGGGATTTTATGCACTTTGAGGGAGATTCTGGAGGTGGTGGGGCTCTCCCTGGTTCCCTCAGGGCTGTCTTTAAGACACTGTCTGACCTGGTGGCCTGTGGACGGGCCCCATTGGTGTTTTCCTGTCTCCATTCTGTTGCTCCCCCGTTAGTGTCTGCCTGAGCTGCACACTCCTGAGAGCAGCACCTCCCTGCTTAGCTCCCACACAGTCCTCGGGGATACTGTGGACTTGGGAGGGGCATTCCCAAGAGTCAGAGGCACCTTCCACACACCCCACCCCATGCATGCCCCAGAACTCACAGCTTCTACCTCCTTTTCCACATGTAAGGAGAGGTGAGTTTTTCCCCTGGCCCTGGGAGGTAGCCCTTCCTGTGAGAGCCTGCCCCACCGCAGCCAAGGTCTTGGGTCCAGCCCTTTCCCACCAGGGAGAAAATAGCAAGAAAAACAGATGAGAGCTGATACCCTAAGCTGTAGGGTCTATTGGGACTGGGTCCTGGAGGAGCCCCAGGAAAGCTTTAACCCTGGGGGCTCCAGGCGGTCAGCAGGGTGAGGAGTGAGGAAAGAAGAGGGGAGGGAGGCACCTCTCTAGCTAAGTCACCTCCTCCTTCTGTCCTCCTACCTCTCCTTTCTCCACAGATCATCACTGCCCAGTTATGGGTCCCAGGCTAAATCTCCCAATCCATAGGCTGGACGGCAGCACCGGAGGTCACCTGGCCAACCCCACTGACTCGGGGTGGTGCCCTCTTTGGGCAAGATCTAGAAGTTCCCATTTTAAATCTCTTAGGCAAGGGATATTTTCAACCTGCCAATCATCTGCATCTCAACAACCCACAGTCAGCCTGGCACCCTGAAGGAGAGCTGGGCTTGAAGTCAGGAGACCCAGGCCAGTGGAGCTTCTAATCTGTGAAATGGGGATTCCCTCATCTGCTGTGCTCGCCACAGCAGTGGTTATGGGGATTACCTGAGACAGGACTGAGAAAGGCATTTGTAAATGACAAATGTAGTAAAATGGCAGATATGATGGGTGGTGGGGGTAGGCAGGACACCGGGCCCCACCCTTCTCTCTGCATCGGCAGCTCTCTTTCCTTGCTGAGGTTCACCTGGGGACCTGGCCCCGCCTTCCGCTGTGTGACTGCTGAGACAGCATCCCTTAGCCCTCAGAATGAATGATGTTCCTTTGGTCTTTCCCCGTATGCTCACGCCCAGAACTTTTTCCACCGTATCTGAGAGGACACGTGGGGAACACTTTGAGATGGTCAGGAACAAGACGTAAGTGAGATGTTTAAATAGCCCTCAGCCTGTGTTTGCTGAGCATCTAGAGATACTGGCGTTTTCCAGATGGGCATTTGTCTAGGAGCTTGGAGGGATAAGAAGGGCTCAGGCAAAGGAATACTGGTCGGGTGTTTACAGAGTAATTGCACACGTAGTATCTCATTTGATCCTCTCCCTCTGAAGTAGGTCTCCTTTACAGAGGAGAAACTGACTAGCAAGTTGCAGACGGGCTGCCCAAATTTGGGTCTTCTGACTCCCAGTGTCTGTACCAGGCCTGGCCATTCTGCTGAGGATACAGAGGAGGGAATGGGCTTCCATTACAGCAAGAGAGTGAAGATTGTATCTAAGAAAACTTCAGAGGCATAAGTGAACTGGTTACCTCTCAAGGCCTTTGGTGGTGGTTTGGGGCACAAGGATTCTATGATCACAGAGTGGGGGAGGAGAACTGCTCTAAAGGTATTGGAGTCATCTACTCAATTTCTTCACTGGGACAATGAAGGGATGGAAAATGAGATTCCAAAGGTATCTTGTAGTCCTTATCTTCTCGGTGGGGTGGAGAGGGGGTATCTGGTTCCTCCGACTCTGCAAACTGTCCTCCTTCCTACCTCCATAGCCTTCACAGAGCAGGTGAGCTTTGATAGATGGTAAAGGGTCTAGAAGAAGCGTTGTCCAGGGCGAGAGAGACTTTACGCATCATCATCATGCAGAAGGCTGCGGATTCTGCGTCCTGGGGCAGAAGGAAGCAGTCGGCAGCCTCTCCCTTCACACTGCTGGGTCTCAGGAGCTGTTTATGTGCTTGAGTGGGCACTCCATCAATTTCAGAAGCTGCATTGGAAAATAACAACTGGGCAAGCTGCTGCCGTTCAGCCGGCTCCTCAACACAGAACTGGGTAAGACCCAGCCCTTGGCACTGTCTCCAAGGCCAGTGTGTAGGCAGAAGCTGTGATGGCTGCTGGCTAGATTGGTTTAAAGGGAGGTAGGAACCCCTGAGATATGAAAACGCCCAACCCTTGTGGCTCATGAGCAGCCTTGTCATCCAGATGTTTCCATCTTCTTTGTGATGTGAAAAAAGTTAGAGGCTCTGTCCCTTGATGCAGCCTATTTCCTTTAAAGGACGTAAAATGATCTGTAGTTGTTGTTTATTTTCTTGCTTGTGAGTTATGTGTCCCTTCACCCAAAATGTGAGATATGTAAAAGTGTGGATCTTTTATCTTAGCACAGAGAGCAATGCCTAGCACAGAAAACACTCGATAAATGAGGCAGGGGAGTCTGCCTCTCTTAGGTGTTGTTGCTGAATGAATGCATCCACGTATGCATGCGTAAATGCATGAGTGAATGAGTGCAAGTATCTAGCACGTAGTAGATGCTCAGTGAATGTCAGTTTTCTTTCCTGAGCATCATTCACAGTAAGCTTGGGAATGCAGAGCTGGTTCTTGAGATCAAGCCCTTAGGAGGTAAGTGCTACACAGTGATCAGGAGGGGAAACAGGAAGTTGATATGGAGGTGGGAGGTGAGGCACTGGCAGGGGAGTATGGGCAAGGCCCAAAGAAGGGGAGTTGTGTGAAAGCTTTTTTGAAATGACGTTTGTGTTCACTGGCCCAAGAGAAGGGACAGATCGTTTTTTAATTACCTGGCCATTTTGGTCAGTGTTTAGACGTGTTTTAGGAAGCATGGGACAGCACTGCCACCTTCCATGTGGCCTTGGGCAGATCCTGTGACTACTTTGAACCTCAGTTTCCTCATCTGTCAGTTGGGCAGTCCGCACTCGGCCAGTGCCTTCCTATGCGATGCAGGCTGTCGTGAAGCAATGATGAGATAACCAGGGAGGGCGTGCTGAGTGCATGGGAGCAATGTTTACTGTGGTCATTTCCTTGACATTTCTAAAGGAGGTCCTTTGTAATTTTCTATTACTACTTTTGTCATTAATCAGGATTTCCTCTCTTCACAGGAGAATGAGCCAATGCATGGCAAGCACTAAATCTTAGATCCTGAAGACTCAACCTTCGAGCAAAAGACACACACCTCCCTGCTCACCGGGCCCTGGATGGGGAGGGGCTCCTCTTAGAGGCCCCTGGAGGCCAGGTGTGCCTCAGAGGGGCCCTTTGAGGCAGCTGGGAGGCAGATCCTGACACTCTGCCCTCCTCTCTCCCAGGTACAAGATGGTGGTGACCCCCCGGAGGGCAGCGGTGGCCATCGCCGGCTGCTGGATCCTCTCTTTCGTGGTGGGGCTGACCCCTATGTTTGGCTGGAACAATCTGAGTGCAGTGGAGCGGGCCTGGGAGGCCAATGGCAGCGTGGGGGAGCCCGTGATCAAGTGTGAGTTCGAGAAGGTCATCAGCATGGAGTACATGGTCTACTTCAACTTCTTCGTGTGGGTGCTGCCCCCGCTGCTCCTCATGGTCCTCATCTACCTGGAGGTCTTCTACCTGATCCGCAAGCAGCTCAACAAGAAGGTGTCGGCCTCCTCTGGCGACCCGCAGAAGTACTACGGGAAGGAGCTGAAGATCGCCAAGTCACTGGCCCTCATCCTCTTCCTCTTTGCCCTCAGCTGGCTGCCTTTGCACATCCTCAACTGCATCACCCTCTTCTGCCCGTCCTGCCACAAGCCCAGCATCCTCACCTACATTGCCATCTTCCTCACGCACGGCAACTCGGCCATGAACCCCATCGTCTACGCCTTCCGCATCCAGAAGTTCCGGGTCACCTTCCTTAAGATTTGGAATGACCATTTCCGCTGCCAGCCTGCACCCACCATTGATGAGGATCTCCCAGAAGAGAGGCCTGATGACTAGACCCCGCCTTCTGCTCTCACCAGCTCACATCCAGCAGGGTCTCAGTCCAGTCCTCACCTGCCTGCTGTCCCACGGGTCTCCCTGAGCCTGCCCCAGCCGGGCTGTGGGTTGGGGGCATGGGGGAGGCTCTGAAGAGATACCCACAGAGCATGGTCCCTCCACTAGGAGTTAACTACCCTACACCTCTGGGCCCTGCAGGAGGCTTGGGAGGACAAGGATCCTGTGAAGGGACCAGGTGTCTAGGGCGACAGTGTTCTGAGCCCCCACCTGCCTTACCATCCCGTGAGCAGTCCAGCGCTTCAGGCCTGGGCAGGTCTTGGGGAGGCTGAGACTGCAGAGGAGCCACCTGGGCTGGGAGAAGGTGCTTGGGCTTCTGCAGTGAGGCAGGGGGTCTGCTTGTCTTTGGTGTTGGTGGTGCAGCCCCAGGCCCAGCTTAAGGAAAGGAGAGCATCCCCTCTGAGACAGATGGGAGGAGAGAGGTCGGGGATGCACTGGCCGGGCTGTCTCTCCTGTTCTGTAGGAGAGGGTAGCCAGAAGAAGCTAAGGGACAGAAACCAAGGAGCTTCCATTCCAACCTCTGAGGACTCTGGGCCCCAGGCCATGCCAGGTGCTAGGGTGCCTGCTCTCCTTGCCCTGGTCTACCCAGGGTTGTGTGTGGGAGAGGCAGAAAGGCTAGGTTCAGAAATCATTTCTTTCTTTTTTTTTTTTGAGATGGAGTTTTGCTCTTGTTGCCCAGGCTGGAGTGCAATGTCTCGATCTCAGCTCACTGCAACCTCTGACTCCTGGGTTCAAGTGATTCAGAAATCATTTCTGATATTTTCTGGAGTGCAGGCTCTGCGCCCTGGGGAGCGAGCTTGGTGTGGTAGGTGCTGGCCTCAAACAGCCACGAGGTGGCAGCTCTGAGCCTTCCTTCTTGCCCTGAGCTTTCCAGGGAGGAGCCTAGAGTGTGATTACCTGTGATCTGGGCCACCAGTGCCACTGGCCACCCGATGCCAGGCCTGGACTCTCCTAGGTGACCCCATCTCTGCTGCTTCTGGGCCTGATGGAGAGGAGAACCCTAGACATGTCAACTCCTGGGAGCATCCTGCCTGCCCCGGGATGGGGTGGACTCTGGCCCTCCTGGGGGAGTATAGGCAGCTGCAGCAGGCAGAGGAGACCACCCTCCTGAGAGTGTGGGGACGGTCTTGCTGTCATGCGAATCCGTCAATACCCCTAGTATTTACCTGCATTTTCAGGGACTTTGGAAGCTCTGTTGCAGGTTGGGGGGGGGGGTCTAGGACTTTAGGGATCGGGGGAAGGACCAACCCATGTCCTGCCAAGCCTGGAGTCCCTGTGTAGAGGGACGAGGTGGGGGAGGGGAGGTGGCCGTCGAGTTGATGGGTTCTGAACATGAGTGTCAACCCCAGGTCTTGCTTCCAGGCCCTTCCCTCTGTTAGAAATGGGGTGTGCCCCGGCTCCCAAGGGTAGCCCACGTGACTAATAAAAAAACTGTGAATCCTGTGGAGCGCACATTGCTGGGCACCCACCCCAACCACTGTTGAGGGCAACAAGACACCCTCAGCAGAGGGGAAGCAATGGCGGGGGCCGGGAGGAGCTGCGACAGGGGGCATGTGGAGGCGTTCCAGCAAGGAGGGTTCCAGAGAGGGTGTGTCTGTTTCCATAGTTACGCACTTGGGGTAGCAAACCCTGATCAGGAAGCAAGATCCGGATATTCTCATGTCCAGAACCCCCCCACCCACCCACACACAGACCCATGACATCCTGAGACCTCTCCCTCCCGCTGGCATCTTCCTCATGGTGACATATCTGGAGACCCCCCTCATGGTGACAGATTCAGACACCCCCCTCCTGGTGATGCAGCGCCTCCCCCTAGATGATGTTGCTCACTGGCACAGAGGCCCCGCATTGTGACACCACACATCTTTATTCGAGTGCTTCCCACCCAGTGCGGCTCTGCAGAGCACTCCCATCTCTGCACCCTCCAGGACCCCTTGAGCCCAGGAACCCTGGCCCGGGGCCTACCAGGCCCACTCCTGAGTTTTGGACACCAGCCTCTGGGAGAGAGGGGCCAGCAGGTACCAGGGGCAGTTCCTTCAGCCATCGCTATGGAAGTGGGGGTCTTGAGTGCCTCTGGAGTTTGATGGTGGGCCTGGGGGACCTGGGGGAGG
Organism: Callithrix jacchus; assembly: GCF_049354715.1. Classification (NCBI taxonomy): domain Eukaryota; kingdom Metazoa; phylum Chordata; class Mammalia; order Primates; family Cebidae; genus Callithrix; species Callithrix jacchus. Next base: position 30,215,498 of record NC_133520.1, read on the forward strand.
ACATGCTTCCTGAGGCCCTGGTGTGAGCAGAGCTTGGCTGCAGGCCAGAGGGGTGCAGAGAGGCGAGGGGAGCAGCACCCTCTTCCTCAGCAGGCCTCCCTCCTCAGGCCCAGGTCTGAGCTCTGCCCACCGCAGTTCTAGATATTTCTGCACTTATGCAGATCCTCAACCACCAGCGGAGGGAAGGCAGGGAGAGGTTGTTATCCCCACTTTTCTGATGAGGAAGTGTGTCCAAAGAGAACACCCTTGTGGAAGGTCACTCAGAGCTGGGAGTAGACTCTGATCATGTGGTGGCCCACGGAGTCGCCCCCTTCCGGGCCACACCGGCATCTCATGGCCCTGCAACGTCACTGCGAGTCTCTGGAGATGCGTGTTAGTTGCCCGTGTCTACAAGTTTGTCCCCAGAGCTGACCACCACCTTCCCTTCTCATCCCCAGCCCCTGTTCCCGGCCTCCTCTCTGCTTCCGTGCTACCTGCAGCGGTAGCAGAGCGGGTGGGTCTGGCCATTTACCTGGCTCCTCATCACAGCCTCCTCCCGTGGCTCTTCAGTGCGTGGCTGAGGCTAGAAGAGATGCTGCAGTTAGAGCTTGGGGGAAGTGTCGGGGAACTGACAAGGTTCACGGTTACACGCCCTCCCCTACACTGGCCCGCCCTCCCCTACACTGGCCCACCCTCCCCTACACCTGCCCACACTCCTGCTTGGAAAGTAATCGGCACAGCCTGACCTCGATCTTGCTACCCCTTCTCTTCTGCCTTGATTTTAAGCTCTCTGCTGCCTCTAATCCAGCTCCAGAGAGGCACTGACTCCTTTTCTTCCATCCTCAAACTCTTACCTTTGACCTCTAGCCGGCAGTCCACAGATGCCTCCCCCAGCACATTGATGGCCTTGCAGGTGTAGACCCCGGAATCAAAGGGGCTGGGTTTCCGGATCTCCAGGGTGCAGATGCCTTGCTCAGAGAGAGCACGGTATTTGGGGTTGCCCTGGATCTCCATCTTGTTTTTCATCCAGATGATCTTGGGCTGGGTGGCATGGTCAGAAGAGAGCTGGGGAGGTGTGGACTGGGGCGGGGCTCTTGCAGGCCATCCTCAGGCTTGCGTGCGGATGCCCGGAGGATTCCTCAGCCCTGCTGTCCCCACCTGCTCCCACCAGCCCAGGGCACAGCAAGGCCTGGCCCCTCACCTTGGGTGAAGCTCGGACACTGCAAAACAGCTGGGTGCTGTAGCCAGGAGTGGAGGTGTGGTCAGCCAGGGGCTGGGTGAATGAGGGGGCTTCTGAGAAGTCTCGTTCAATAAACCCTTTTGGTTTGGCAGCAATATCTGGGTTCAGGGGAGAAAGTCGGGTGAGTCTGAGCTTCCAGGAGTGAAGGAGACCTGTTAGGACTGACTGATCCTAGATCTATAGCAAGTCGTGGCTTATTTACAGCGACTTGGACAATCCCAAAGAGGCAGAGAAGGCTGAGACTGAGGCTGGGTGAGTCAGGGTGGTAAGCAGAGGAGAGGAGGAGGAAAAACTAGAGATGAGACCGTCTTGGCGGAAGGTGGAGGCTCGCAACTCAGACACGCGTTTCCTTTGTGTTTGTCTTTGGAGACTTGACCGGCTTTCCTTTTTTAAACAAACATTTCTTCCTAATTCTGTGCAGCTCAGGCTGGTGTTAAATAAAGTTTGCCTTCTGGAACCCACACAGACGGTGGGTCAGGGAGGGCCTCGGGGCAGACAGGGGACAGGGAAAAGGGCCTGGGGTTTAGGATTTGACGCAAGAGGGTCAGTGCCTGTGTGGAGACGGTAAATACTCTTATCTCTCTTGTCCATCTATGTGGTGTGTATGGGGGTTGGAAGGCTTGTTTTAGCAAACTCACCCGTCTTAGCACACTACTCCATGCACACGCACCCTCTAGGTTCCCTTGGGACACTCACTGCCTGAGACTCGACAGCTGCTGTGATGCTGGCAGCCCCAAGCATCTTTGCAATAAGTACACGGCCTCCCAAGGAGCAGCTTTCATTTGTGTGGATTTGTTCTGATGTGTTTGTTAAGATCAATCAACCACATTCACTACGTTGCAGCCACTCCATGCGTGTGCATGAATAGCTGTGGAGTGAGGGGACAGCGGGTATTCCAGGGGCAGATGCCCAGGAGAAGCCCAGAGAGAGGGATGTGGAGAAGACGCTGAGGAAGAGGCAGGCACAGGGAGAGAGTCAGCACAGCCAGACCTGGCCCAAACCCACCTGCCTTCTGGATGTGGGCGAGCTCCTTGGTGACGGTGGCGGAGGTGCTGAGCCCACACAGGTTTTCTGAGAAGACCCGGAAGGAGTACGAGTTGCCGATGATGAGGTCGGAGACGGTGCAGGTGGTCGGGTGGTAGCGCTCCAGCACTGTGAACCATTGCTGCGGGTCCCTGGGCGTCACCCTCATTTCTCACCCCTGTTCTCGCCTTCCCTGCTTACCCTAAAGCCCTCTCTTCAATGGGAACTCATTCTATGCCCCCAACCCTGGGATGCTGAACCATCCAGCTTTGGGCCTCAGGGACATTGAACTGGGAGAAGAGGCCCCTGGGTCACTCAGGTGACCTCTGTAGGATCCTCAGAGACTCCTAGAGCCTTCATGGCAAAGTATGGCCCACAGATGTGCGATTTCAGCATCACCTGGAAACTTCTTCGAAATGCAGGCTCTCAGCCCCCACCCTGGACCTACTGAGTCACACTCTGCCTCTTAGCAAGCTCCCCTGGAGCTCCCCTTGTACACATTAAAATTTGGGAAGCGGGCTCCAGAGCTTGAAAGGCTGCAGACGGCCCAGGCCAGCCCTCCTCGCAGTCTTTAGGAGGCATCTGAGATCCAGAGAGGAATAGTCTTGCTAAGGGACTCCTAGGTTGTCAGGTTAGCAGTGGGCAGACCAGAACTCGGTCCCTAGACTCTGTGGGATGGGCCTTCCCCACCATCTTAACCACTTCCTACAATGACCCCACTCTGTCCCAGCCAGCCTCACCCCTGTCTTTTTGTCTGCCTTCTGCACTGTGTAGCCCAGGAGCTCCGTGTTGCCTGTGTCCTGGGGTGGTGTCCACTGAAGAGCAGCGTTGCAGCCCCAGACGTCCAGGAGACGGATGCTGCTGGGGGGTCCAGGTTTCTCTGCAGGCCCAGGGTGCAAGGGGAAGTGAGCGTGAGGGCCAGGCCAGCCACAGAGCCCCCACAGCCAAGATTTGTCTCCTGCCACACTCCCTAGGCCTGCTGCCATCAGCCATCAGCTCTGGAGTGCGAGGTCGGGGGCTCTGGTTCTCCCATGAGGCAGCCCTATTCCCCTGGCCCCGTACCAATCACCAGGATGTCAATGGTTGCCTTGGCCTCCAGGTCTTCCAGGCGCACAGTGAGCTCATAGTGGCCAGAGTCAGAGCGCTGGGCCGAGCGAATGAAGAGGATGGAATCCTGGTCCCCGGTACGCACGCTCACCCGCTGGCTGTCCAGGGCATGGCCATTGTGGGTCCATGTGGCCTGAGGCTTAGGCTTTCCCTGGCAGGGAGGAGACCCTAGGGTGAGTGTAGGGAGGTGCCAGTGTCCCCACACCCCCTTAACTCCAGTAGTCTCTGGAGCTGTGCCCTGGGGAGCCTGCCCCATTGGCCCTTCTCAGGAAGGGTGGCAGAGGCTGGAGCCACAGGTGCTGCCCAGAGCCACATCCTCCAGCTGTCCAGCCCACCCTGGGGACCCACCAGCCCATCCCCAGGCTGAGAATCACCACTGAGTCATGTGCATGATTGCAGGAGGATGAGCCCCTCTTGCTGCTGCGTCCCAGCTGGACCCGTGGAGATCCTGCTATTTCCCAGATTCCCCTTAGATGGGGGTCCTGATTCCCACTCAGGCTCTTATTGTTGGTTGGGGGAATACTCACCTGGAAGGGGATTTGCAGGTTGACTGCCTCTCCCACCTGGCGGATGTAGGTCTGACGGAGGTGTCGAGGGACACGGATCTTGGGGGCCTCTGGATCAAAGCAAGAGTCTGGGCTTAGCAGTGCAGTGGGGTGGCTGGTTGAGGTTTCTATGGTGGGGCAGGGGACAGCCGGTGAGGGATGGTGGCAGGGAGGAGGGTCCTGGGTGTGGTCTGGCTGCCATGGGCTCCCTCCTTGTGGGAAGGGTGAAGAAGCTCTCACTCCTGAGGTCTAGGACCCAAATCCCGTAAGGGAGCAGGAGGTTTCAGGAGGTCAGCTCCTCCAAGGTGTGAACTGGTAAGCATCCCGGGCACTCCCTTGGCACCTCGACTCTGCCAGGACGGGATTTGCCCTGCAGCCCAGGCATTCCCAAGCACCAGATGGGCCCCAGCTGATTCTCTGTCTCCCCCTGCTGGGGAGCTGGTGCTGCACCTGTCAGGCTGCACTTCTAGGAAGGGGAGGCAACTGCTGCCTCCCTGTTCTAATACCCTCACCCTCCACAAGCCCAGAACTTTCAGAGAAGCCCTTTTGAGCCCCTGTTTGCCCATTCCTCTGTCTCCAGGCCCTATTGAGAGACTTGGGATCTTTCTCCAGGCCCTATTGAGAGGCTTTGGGATCATCCTAAATGAAGCCAGGACAGGTATACCCCCTTCTTCCTCTGTCACCCTCCCATAGTTGTTAGTCTCAGAGCTGGGAAGTTCTTCCTGAAGTCCTGCTATGCTAAGGAACGACCTTCTGACCCTCATCTGGTCACGGGCAACCAAGGAAGCCCCTGGGCTTCTAAGGGAAGCTGCAATGGCCGCCACCCCTGTCCCCCGGGGTGGGTCCTGGGGCCATGACTGAAGCTCCTCCGCAGCAAACAGGTGGCAGCAGTTGGTTGGTGGCATGCCGGGCGGAGGAGGATGAGACAGTGAGAAGGAACACGGTGTCTCCGAGGATTAGCTGAGCAGGCACTTGGCTCTGGGAGCTCAGGCATGGAATGCTCTAGGGACAGCTGCAGGGGGGGCAGGAATGCTTGGCAGCTCCAGGTGGCTGAGGAGGGACAGCTGAGCAGCCAAGGATCCTGGACACGGCCCCCACCCTGCTCTGCCCAGGAAGAGCCTGGCTGCTCCCCACTTGCTCACAGCCTCCTCTCCCTCTTCTCTTCAGGAAATCCCCTTCTCTCCTGCCAGAGGAATTTGAGTGGAGAAGTGGGTGCTGAGTCTGGCTGTCTCTGTTAATGCTGGGCCTCAGGGGCTTCTCAGAGTCTGAGCTCCCTGGTTCCCTGGGGAAGGCCCAGCACCCTCCCAACCAAGAGGGCTTCCTGGGACCTCTAAGACTAGAGTAGACATGGCCATACTGCAGCTGCCAGGTAGGGCCACATGTCACCCAGAGCCAAAGGCTGGGAATGTCCTTGAGTTTTGGGTGCCATCAGAGAAGATGCCTTGCAGTGCAGTGGGGCATGAGTGGTCCTGTGTAGGAACTGCCAAAAAAGGCTGGGTGACCTCAAGGGAGGCCCTGGGCTCCTTGGGATCTGCTTGGCCGCAATAGTCTATGAATCTAAGCTCCCTAACTCCACAGTTCTGACGTCTCTCAGGCCTCAGAGCTGAGCATTTCCTTTTGAATCCAGACTTGACCCCTCCTGTGGATCCCCTCTCCTTCTGGAGGCCTCGTCTAGAGCTACAGTGTTCTGTGCAGCCTCCTCCAGGAACTGTCCATCCCCTGGTGGAGGAACAAGAGGGACGGTGGAGAAGGCTTCAGGCCACCTGCCTGCCTGTGTCTCTCCTCACCCTGGGGGACTGTGGTGTCTCCAAAGACCTCAGATTAGACCAAATGACTCACTGCCATTAACAGACTGAAACCTGATCAGCTCTGGGAGGGGAGCTTGGGGAAGATTGATGCTAACATACCTTGCAAATAGAAATATTAGCAATGGGAACGGCAGCTGGCCCGCCAGGCCCCAGTGAGGTGTGCCCTCTGCAATGGAGAAGTCTTCATGGACCTTTAACGGACCCTCTTTTTCTTCCCACTAGGGCCTTGGTGGAAGAAGGGGCAAGCAGGGCCTTCTCCCTGTTCCAAAACCTTTGAGAGAATCTGGAACCCAGCCCACAGGAAATGGGCAGAAAATGACCGGAGGGTTTAAGAGTAGATGGGAGAAAGCTCAGATGGACTCTTAGCATTGAGTAGGTGACCCAGGGAACTTGATGTTTTGTTTCTGAGCATCAGTAGGCCCCTTCCTTAAGGCGTTGGAGCTGGACCACTCAGGGAAATGGCTTCTTAGACCTCCAGAGGCTCCTTGCTGCTGAGGAACCTGGAGCTTTCTTAAGGCAAGATGGTGATAGGGTGTGGCGTGTGCATGTGAGCGTGGGACGTGGGAGATGACTGCCTGGTTCCCTCTGCCTGCTGACCTGAGTTTCTCCATTAGATAAGGTGTCTGGGAAGGGCTGGGGAGCAGAAGGCCAGGACGGGCTTTACCGATGTTCTCTCGGATGTGGATGGGCTGGTCCAGCACAGCTGGTAGGCCAGCCCCTGCGGAACTCACTGCAGACACGCGCAGAAGGAACTTGTCTCCCAGAGCCAGGTTCCGCATGGTCTGCTGGGTCACCATCATGGGTCGGGCATTCACAGGCACCCACTCCGAGGCTGAGGGATGGAGAGAGTGTGAGGTCTTGGCAGTGTGGCCTCAGGCCCCCTCTCTGTGGGGCTTCTCTTCCTGCTGGTGATCTGGGGAACTCGGTCTCCATCTCTGGGCCTTATTTTCCCCTTGTTTGCCTTCCCTGACTTCTTGTCAAATGGCATCCTAAAGACACCTGATGTTGGAGCCCTGAAACTGTGGCCAGAGATGAGGCTGCTGTAGCCCAGAGAGGGTTGGACACACTTGCAAAGTCTCTCAGCAAGGTAGGGGCAGAGGCAGAGGCCAGGCTAGACTGGAGTCATGGAGGAGACAGTGGGAGCAGGTATGTGGCCAGCACCCCCCACCCCATTCCCTCTTTCTCCTCACTGTCTCTTACACTAACATCCCCCCCTCCAGCTCCTCCCTCTCCACTTCCTACACTGTGGGGTCCTCCGAGACTTAGCATCTCCTTCCCTTCTTGCCAGAGGAGCACCCAGTGTCCCCTTACCCTTCTCTTATTCAGAGGCTCCTTGGAGCTGAGGGCAAGGGAGCCCCTCAACGCCCCCCCCCACCTACCCTTCCTTGCTCAAATGACTCACTGCCATTAACAGACTGAAACCCGATCAGCTCTGGGAGGGGAGCGAGGGGAGGACTGAGGCTAATGCACCTTGCAAGAAAGGATAGGTGGGGAGTTGAGGAGCCCACTGTTTACATCCCCTCCTTCTGTATCTCTCCCAGACTGACCAACCACAGGGCTTGAGCACTTATCCCTGCAGCCCTCCATGAAAACCTCCCTGGGTGTCTGTAGGACTTAGCCCAGCACTCACCTCCCTCTCTGAAGAGCTCCAACACATAGCCCTGGAGGCCCAGCCTCCCTAGCCTCTCTGGGGGCTCCCAGCTCACAGTCACGGAACTGCTGCTCACATCCTCCAGGGTCAGCAGCAGTGGGGCACTGGGGACGTCTGGTGAGATGAAGAGGTTCATGGCCAAGAGCTCCCCTCCACCCTCGAAATGCCTGCCTCCCTCCTCCCCCTACCCCACCACCTCCAGTCACCTTCACTTGGGGGCACAGGCTTAGTGGCTGCGGGGGCTGCAGGGGTTTGAGGGGCAGGGGCCTGTGGCTTGGGCACCTGCTCTTCCCCAGTTGACTCTGATGCTGCCACTTCTCCGGGAGGCTCTGCAGTGGGCACCTTGGCAGATTCAGATGTGGTCTCCTCTGGACTGCAGGCAGGGTCCTCAGAGGTGTTTTTTTCCGTCATTGCTGGACTGGTTGGGGGGTCAGGCTGGAGGGTGCAGGGGTCAGCAGTGGGGGGACCTGGGCCTCTAGGGTGCCTGGGACACCTAGGTCCAGGCTTATATAGTCAGGGGCTGCCCCACCCCCAACCAACGATTCCCAGCTGTGGGGTCAGGTCAAGCAGGAGGACTGGAGGGTGGAGAGGCGCCCAGGCCAGGAATAGCTCTGGGGGAGGAACCACAAGGGCCCCTTGAGGAGTCACTCCCTCATCCATCACCCTGACTGCCTCAACAGCCAGGGTGCTGGTGCCCAGCTGGGGGAGGGTGCAGATGGGCAAGATGGGACATCGAAGGGGCCCTGTGCCAGGTGTCAGGGCAATGGGAGGAAGAGCTTCTAGCTGGGGAATAAGCCTAGCTCGGGCTCTGTGTGTCTGGCTTCTATGGGGTCACTTGTGCCTGGAGCATCTCAGACCGGGTACTGGAGCCCTGACGGTTTGGGACAGTTTTCCTTGTGAGTGCTCCCAGCTTTGCCTCTGGGGTCCACACTCCCCTGGCTCCCACAGTTCCCAGGGACTCTTGCCTGTTTTGTATGAGGCTGAGGGTCCTAGAGGGGGAGGGAATTGAGATGCTGAGGGTGGGGCTGCTCAGAGGATGGTCCTCCAGCACTGGAACCCCAGGATGGGGGTCTAAGCACCCTGGCTCCTGTCTCTTTTGGGCAGCTGATAAGAAGCTGGTCTCCCCTGCACCTGCTGTGGGCCTCAGTTTCCTACCTATTACAGAGAACCCCTTGCCCTTCAGGGTGTGGTGCCCTCATGGCAAATTGTGAAGATGCCCTAGTGGAGGAGAGCATTCTGGAGCATCTAGACTCTTCCAAAAAGGCTGTGGGCATGAGCTTTCTCAGTGTGCAAAAGGAGGCAGATAGGGGCAAATTTCTAGTCATTGATTCATTTATTCAATAAAATGTTAAGACTGGGAATCACTGGGAAGCCAGAAAATACCATGTGTCAGGAAGGAGTGAGAGCATTAAGAACTGTTACGGCTGGTATTGGAGCAGTCACTCTGGAAAATGTGGAAGCTTTACTAGTGCCTAGTAAAATGGATGAGGTGCCCACTCTGTGACCCAGCCGTGCCACTCATGTAACACCCACATGTGCCCCTGGAGACACAGAGAAGAAGGTTCATGGTAGTATTATTTGTAATTGTTGAAATGTGGGAGAAAACAGCTGTCCCACAACAGTGGGATGGATAACCGTGGCGTGTTTATGCAACTATAAAGCAAAACCTGAGGTCAAATGAGCAGCTTCAGCTACTCACAGACCCAATGATGAGCAGAGGAGCAAGACTCACAGAAATGTCGCGTCTCATTTGTCTCATCTACATTAAATCCAAATGCAGTCAACACCAGGCTCTCTGCTTCAAGGTGCACCTGTAGGTGGTCAGGCCAGAAAGGAAGTGAGGCCAACATCAGTACAGAAGGTGGGATGGCAGCTGCCTCTAGCCGGAGGAAGACGGGTATATGTGATCGCGGCAGCTGCAGGGCTGCTAATGGGTTTCCTTTCCCGACCCGGGTGGTGGTTTGCACAGGTTCTTACTATGCAGTCATTCTTCAAATCAAACAAATACATTTGTGCACTCTTCAGCATGTAAGATATACTCACAATTTAAAAATAGGCAAACGTGACTTATTCAGGGCCCTCAGCAGCGTGCATGCTCTCCACTTTCCTGGGGACAGGGGACACCAGGGTGTGGTTGCCTCTCAAACCTGCTGTCTCTGTTGGTGAGTGGCAGTGCAGAGCCTGGGAGCCTCTGGATCTGGCCCTGCCTGGATGTCCTTGCCCTTTGCTAGGTGACTCAATGCCTTGCCAGGCAGGGAGCAGGTCCTGGAGACCCGATCTCCATCCTTGGCCTCTGACTCTGCAGCTATAAGCGAATGTGACTAACCCAGCAGGACCCTGAGTCAGCCCTAGAGAGCCTGTCCCAAGATGGGGGAAGGGTGGCCCTAGCAGAGGGGGTTGGCTGCCCACAAGGGCTTGCAGCCCTGGGGTTTCAAAGATCATTGTGTTGGGGGGTGGGCAGTGGCAGGGATTAGGGAATGCTTGGCCCCACCAGCCAGAGGTGAAATGCCAGGTACACCCCTCCCACCCCCAGCCCCACGCCTTGCTGAGCCCTTGCTTTCTCTGCCTTTAGCAGGGCTGTGACCTTGGGATCAGTAGCATCTGCTCAGCTCCAGCTGGTTCAGATTTCAGATATTTCCTCCTTCCCTCCATCTCAAACCAGAGTCAAACTGTCAGGCCAACCTGTGATTATCCCAAGCCACAGATAATCCAAACATCAGAGAACCCAGAAATCAATTCTCTTTAGTTTTGGTGTGTGTATCTGGACTGTCTTTGGATAAAGGCATTCCTGGGGCCCTGGGAATTCAACAGAAGCCTGATGAGAGCATCACTACCTCATAAAGGCTGGAAATCTGTCTGTTCTTCTGAGCCACCCCATCATATCCTCCCAACCTCCTGTCTCAGGCCAGCTTGAGCAGAGGTGCTTTGATCTCTGAATGGGTTGAGGGATGAGTGGTAAGGGAGGGGTGAGCAGAACAAAGGGCTAAGCCCAGCACTAGGATCCTTGACAGACTTCAGGCCAGCCACGGAGTGGGCTGCTTCCAAGGTAATGAGCTGCCCCTCACTGGGAGCTGGGGGAGGCTGGAGGGCCATCTCTGAAGCACTCTGCAAGGACTCCAGCCCCGGGAGGCAGGAAGGATGCATGAGATGACATCTGCACTTCCTGCTGGCCCTGAGGGTCCAGGGTTCAGGGCTCTCTAACCTGATCCTGTGATGAGCTCTCACCACCTTCTCGTGGGTCAGAAGAGATGGAATTTTGGGGTGTAAGGGCTTCTTTCTCAGTGCTTGTTAGCCTTCAGGAAACAGAAGAAAGTTTCTTTCAACAAGGAATTTAATTTAGAAGTCTGGATGGCAATGACTTTAATATTTGGAAGGCAATCAGCCATGCTTGGATTAAGTCCAAAGCGGGTGAATCTGAGGACACTGGCCTCCCACTGGGACTCTGTGCGGCTAGACCGAGGACATGGTGGCCTCATCTCTGCAAGTTTGGGGGTCCCAAGCCTCAGAGAAGGAATCCAGAAGAGATGGGGGAGGTGAGTCTAGTGGGCCTAGTGGGTCCACAAAGATAGACCAAAGCCAGCACCAACACGCTGTTAAGCTCTTGTACTTTTATTGAGCAGCTGCAGAATTAGGAAGGGGAAGTAGGACAGGGGACACGATTCCATTCCTAAGTGAAGGTTTCAAGCTGGGCTTTGCAGAGGGTATAATTAGTATGGTCACTGTGTCTTGTAGGATGTTTGGCTACTTGGTGATAGAGCTTGCCAAAATCGTGTCCTTTGATAAGGAGGGCTCGGGGGCAGGGAGCTGAAGACATTCTCTTGCCAGCCTTGGAGTCTGCAAGTATTTCCATTAATCAGCAAGTTCATGCTAATCCCAAGTCTTACACTGCGATGCCTCACTATCCCCACAGACCCATCTCTACCTCCCTCCCCACCAGGGCTGAGTGTTGTGGCCCTCTGCACAGGCTCCAAGGGAGGGAGACTGAGGCTCAGCCTGGGACTCAGCAGGGCAGGTGATCAGGCTCCTGGCCAGCAGGAGCCAGCAGGGGATAGGGCATCCTTGGCCCCCCTGCTGTGTGCAGAAGAACAGAGGGTTAAGTTGCAGCGAGTGCGTCCTTGACGGCATTGATGAGAGGGAAGCGCAGATCCCGGCCGCAGAAGGAGCCCTGGAAATCATCCAGGTCCAGGGCCCATACCATGGCACCTGCCAGCTGCCTGTCCTTCAGGTACTGCACCTGGCAGGGGAGGCCCAGAGGAGCAGGGCTGGGTTCCCTGGGCCACAGTGTGTAGGGGCACATGTGCTCTGTGAACCCAGACCAGCCCTCCACGAAAGGGACAGGGATGTGGCTGCTGGGAGTAGGGCCTCCCTCTTCCTCTTTGACTTGAGGTGTGGCCTTGGGGAAGCCTACCTTGCTTTTGACGCTTTCCTGGTCATCATATCCTACCCACTGGTTGCCCTTGGTGGCATAGGGGACCTGCTGGCCGAGGATTCTATGGACTGTGGCTCCGTGGAGGAAGTCACAGATCTGAGCAGATAACAGGGGAAAGGTGGTGTGGGGAGTCAGGTGGAGACCTTGCAGTCACCAGGAGATGTCATTCTCCAAATCTCTTTTAGCTCCTGCTCCATCCTGAGGCCTCACTCCCTCCAGGGCCTACAGGGTCTACAGGCTGCATGCGACACACAAGTTTACATAAAACAGAAGCAGATGTCCCAGAGATTGTGGCTCCCTTGGCCCTGCTTAGCTTCTTCCATTTAAATAGAGCTGTGAGGCCTGATGGTTGACACTGAGGACAGGCCCAAGGCCACACAGAGCAACAGAGGCTAGACTGATACAAACAGTCTGCCTCTTGACCCCTGCTCTTTCCTGGACTGGAAGGAAGACCTTAGCTCCATCGCCATAAGGATATCCCTGGGGTGGTGCCTGTACCTACTGGATACTTTCAGCAGCAAATGTCCTAATCTCTCCCTTCTACTTCCTCAAGCATACTGGGGCAAATGGACATTTTCTTTATTCCCAAGGAGAAAGGGCAAGAACGCAGCAGGAATCACCTTCCCCAGGGCTGCTGGTGGTGTGGGGGAATCTTATCCTCTACCCCGACTCCATTACCTCATAGTAGGCAAGGGTCCCCGCCTCCTTGGTGAACCGGCCTGGAATTCCTGGTCCTGAGACTGGGGCTCCAACACCAGTTTCAGAAGAGGCCAGAGTGAAGCTCTTCCCGAAGGTGGGGATGCCCATCAGCAGCTTACTGGCAGGAGCCCCCAGCCTCAGCATATACCCCACAGCATAGTCCTGGGCCGGGCAGGGTGGGAACAATGAGAGCAGTTAGAGCGCAGGTGCAGAAGGTTGAGCAATTAATACTGCTGCCTTTACAGGGGTTAGAGGCACATGGTGCACTGGGGATTCCTCTGTCCCTCTGGGAACTGGTCATGTCACTTTAACGTGAATTTTATAGTTTCATTCTCAGAAAAATTCCTTTTAGGCATAGGAAGGGATTATTACTATTTGACAGATGCAGAAATCAGGTGATTGGCTCTGGTGGCACAGTGACTCCTGCCTCCTCAGCTCCCAGCCTCTCTCCATTCTGCCCCCTGCCTTCACTCAATTCACCCTCCAGGCCACCTTCCCAGAGCCACGGAGCAGGCCCAGACTTTGGGCCTCAGTTTCCTTATCTATGGAATGGGCATCATAGCCCCCTCTTGCAGGATTATACTGAGGAGCAGAGGGGTTGGGGTGTGAGCACTGGCAGGCGGCAGGCCTTGCGGTCCCTCCTGGCCCTCCCTCCTTCTGGGAACTCACAGCGTTGCTGAATCTGTCAGGACTTGCATCCTCCTGGCCTCGGAACAGGGGACTGTGATGGCCTGTGGTCCCACGCCAGGCTCCGTGAAAGTCATAGGTCATGATGCTGATGAAATCCAGGTGTCTGAGGAGGAAGTGGGTAGAGGGTGAGGCAGGAAATTATTAATAGAAAAGCTTTTGGGTTCGCAAGTAAGGCTCCAGCAGTATGTGAACAAGGGAAGCAAACGGGCCACTAGCCTGAACTCCAGCAGTCCCCGTGATCACGATCCCCATTGTTGGCACAGCTCTGTGCCACTCCAGGGTGTGGGCTCAGGGTCCCACAAGGGCACTTCAGTCAAGAATGGGGTTTTCTGTTATGCCCAGCATACGTTTGGGAGCTGCCTCCATCCCACCTTACCCCCACCACTCCTGCCATGCTTATTTTAGTGAAAGCAGACAGCCTGGTGGGGAAAGAGTGGGGCCAAAGGATGACCTGAACCTAAGATGCACTGGGGTGGGAGGAGGTTTTGCACACTCCACTGGTGAGCCCACTGGGGGTAGACTGCTTGAATACAAGCTTCAGATGTATGGGGCAAATGATTGACAGCCACCTGTTGCCCACCCTCTAAAGAATCCATTTAATTAAGCACTGAGTTTAGACCTCCCTGGGATCCTAAAGAAAGCTCTAAAGTCATTTTGAAGAGTCTCTGTTCCTTACTCCTGGGTTTCCCAAGACCCGGGGCTCTGCTCTTGGGAGAGATGAGGGTGCTTGGCTGTTCCTTGTTTCTCACAGGCATGGAGGCGGGGTGAGGAAGAGGCGTGGGGCCAGCAGGAAAGGGGGGTGCCTGTGTGTGTGAGAGCCTTGAGGACTCCCCAGCACTCTAGAAATGACAGGGAGTTGTGCCGCTGTGTGGCCTCTCCAGGGCCCAGCACTCTGCTCAGCCTGGCATGGAGAAAATACCTCGCAATGGTGGAGGGTTTGTATAAGTTTTTCTACTTCCTTTTCCAAAATAGTTTCATAGTGGCCAGATGCAGCGGCTCAGGCCTATAATCTCAGCACTTTGGGAGGCTGAGGCAGGTGGATCACCTGAGGTTGGGAGTTTAAGACCAGCCTGATCAACATGGAGAAACCTCGTCTCTACTAAAAATACAAAATTAGCCAGGCTTGGTGGCACATGCCTGTAATCTTAGCTACTTGGAAAGCGGAGGCCAGAAAATCACTTGAACCGTGGAGGTGGAGGTTGCAGTGAGCCAAGATCGCGCCGTTGCACTCCAGCCTGGACAACAAGAACGAAACTGTGTCAAAAAAAAAAAACCAAAAAACTATAATAGCAACTCTCTAAACTGCTCAACAACAGCCCAAGTGAAAAAGGAAGGGCAAGGATTGTAATGCCCCATTTGACAGATGGGGAAACTGAGGCAAGGGCCAGGGAAGTGACTTGCTCAAGGTCACACATCAAGGCTTTGGAAGAACTGGGACTGGAAGCCCAGTGTCCTGCATCTACATGGAGTGCTAGGGCTGGGGTAGCGGAGAGGCAGGAGTGCTGGCAGAGGTTCTGGGGAGCTGCCTGGGGCAGGAGACTCACTGGGATATCCGGGCAATGTCATAGCTGCTGTCAATGGTGACCTTCCCCGCAGACACTGCTGCGCTGAGCAGGAGCTGCTCTTTCCCTTGCTGCGCTTCCTTTGCAAATTCGGCCTTCATTTCCTGGATGGGAGACAGGGAGGTGAGAGAAAGGGTCCCAGGTGGCATAAGAGGGGGGCCTAGGTCTCTGTGCACCCCGTTTGCTGTGATCCCCAACCTGCCTGGGGCCTGCTGGAAGTGATAAAGTGGCTCATCAGTGGTCCCATCCTCAGGTCACCCATCCTTTTCTTAAGAAACTGACTAATCTTGTCCCCAAACCCATGCACACCCATCAGCACTCAATGACTCGCTGTCCTGGAGGGAGCATGGGACAGTGGGGGATCCCTGCTGGCCCGCAGATGACTTTGGGAGAATTTGCCTTTCAGTTTATGCTTTGTTCTAGCTGGTACTTGAAAGCCCAAAGTGAAAGTGATTTCTAGTGGTATTGCAAATAATTTGTTTAGACTCTGCTTCTGCCCCCGGTAACTGGAGATGCCTGGGCTGCCCCCAGACGGAGCTGAGTACCTCTGGACACAGCGCATGCTGGGTATGGGTGGTATTAGTGTGGATGGAAGGGTGGACAATGGCTGTTCCACTAAGTGGGTAGTGATGAGTGGCTGCCATGCTTAGTCATAACCTTCCACCTCCTAGAATCCCACATCCACTGTCCACCATGGTCACAAGAAGCCTTCCTTGCTGTGGGAAATATTCAGAGCACAGGGTCCCAGGACACTGCACCAAGGCCACTGAAGTCCCTCTTTACCAATCCTCAGGAGTACCCAGCTGAAGTCAGCTTCAATTAGAGCAGCGAAGCTCCTCTAATTCTCCAACCATAGGTGAGTAGGGTGGACCCAGCTGGTCCCTCCTCTCCATGGGAGGAAATAGCCCACTCCATTCCTTCATGCCTGCCCACATCCCTCCCTGTCCCTGACCTGCCCAGCACCTTGATTAGGGTAGTAAAATGCTGCTTGTCTCTCCGTCCAGGGTAGAGCCAGGCGAGGTCCAGCCCATCAAAGCCATGGGTGCGTAGAAATGGCGGCACCGACTTGATGAAAGTCCGGCGACTCTGGGTGTTGGAGGCGATCTTGGAAAATCTAGGATCAAAATCACCCCCGCAGTGTGCTCGGCACAGATATGCTAGCTGCTTTGGCCCTCTGGTGGGGTTTCCAGGGCCTGCAGAGCTGGGAGCCTGCGCCACACAGCTTGATTGGAACAGGGGCCACCTCCAGGCCTGTGTGGGCTTTAGGGCCAGACATTCCTGGTTTCTGAGCCCGCTCTATCACTTACTAGCCAGCCACTGTGAAAGGTTATACCTGAAACTCAGTTTCATCATCTTTAAAATGGGGACAATTATAACAGCTCACCGTGCTGTTGTAAGGAGACATGGAATCATGGGGAGACAGGGTGCAGGACACAGAGAGAGCATCCAGCATGTGGGTGCCAATGATGGCCATACCTACCCCCATTTCAAGCCCTGCTACAACCCCACCTAACCCAAAGACTCCTCCCAGGCTCCCCCCACTCCTCAGTTTCCCCAGTGGTTTCCATCTCTCTCTTTCCAACCCTAAGGGCAGTAGCCCCAGAAGTCCCATATTTTAGAGCCTGTGAGGTAGTAAATACAGCATTGGCAGGGAATCAGGGGATCCACTGTGAACTTGCTGTGTGACTCTTGGCAAGTCCCTCTCTCTCTCTGGGTTCTGCTTTTTTTGCTACACATGAGGCAGGCCCCTAACGACCAGTTAGGCCTTGTACCTAACCAGTCTGGAGCCCTTGGACAGTGGGTGGGGGAGATCCAAGCTCCTCATGCCTCTGCCATCTTCCTCTGCAGTCCTGCCCCTGGGGACAGGGTCCTACCTTTGAGAGCCAAAGTTCCATCCTCCAACTGACAGGAGGGTCTTCAGGTTGGGGTTCCTGTGGGGCACAGGGAGGTGGGGAGGGCAGGCATGGAATGAGGTTGTCAGGACACTGGGTGGCCCCATGTCTGGGAGGCCATAGTAGGTTTCCCGCTTTGGGTGAAGCTGGGTTAGGCTGTGGATATCCTCCCATAGGATAACATGGGAATCCCATAGAGATTCATAGAGGTGGATCTCTGAGGGGTCACAGGCTTCATGGGAGTTACTCTGAGGTCTGCTGTCCATTTTGTTTTCCCCAGTGGAGAAGACAAGGTATGGCAGAGCAGAGTCATGGACATTTTCCTGCTCTCTGGAGGGCACCTTAGAGGGAGGAGAGGGTTCCCCTTTCCCAGAAGGGCTCAGTTGTGCTTCCATCTACAGTCTATCGTCACCCCGAATACTGCCCAGCACCTACTGTCATCACCTCTGCCCATTTAAGCCAAACCCCTCTCATTCTCCAACCATAGGTGAGTACCGTAGGCCCTCTCCCATCCTCCTGGGTGGAGTTGCCCTGCCCTGGGACAAGCCCAGCTGGTCCCTCATCTCCTGGCAGCCCTGGCCGACCTGTTCTTGAGTGTGTTGAGCGTGTCGTAGAGTGTCACATCATTCCACTCCCAGGTGTCGATGTGATCGTTGCTTATATTGGCAAAGCTGTAGATGATGTGGGTACAGAGGGAGCGGTCAATGGCATCTGGGAAGCAGCTCCCATCGCCTTCCCGGTACTGGGACCAGCTGGTGTAGTAGCAGACCAGTTTGTATGCAGAGCCTGAAGGAGAAGTCTGGGGTGGGACCCGGGCTGGGATTCGGCCAGAGACCTCAGGCTGAGCCCAGAGCTGAGTACCAATGGGGTGCGGGGGTGAGTGGGGAGGAGTGGGGTGTAGATTATGAGCAAAGTCAGAATTCTTTTTGTTTTTGAGATGGAGTCTTGCTCTTGTCGCCCAAGCTGGAGTGCAGTGGCGTGATCTCAGCTCACTGCAACCTCCCCCTCCTAGGTTCAAGTAATTCTCCTGCCTCAGCCTCCCGAGTAGCTGGGATTGCAGGTGCCTGCTACTACGCCCGGCTAATTTTTGTATTTTTAGTACATATGGGGCTTCACCATGCCGGCCAGGCTGGTCTCGGACTCCTGACCTCGTGATCCACCTGCCTCAGCCTCCCAAAGTGCTGGGATTATAGGAGTGAGCCACTGCATCTGGCCCAAAGTCAGAATTCTTAAATGGAAGGAGCTGGTTCAGGTCCCCCTGCCTCTGGGGAGTTCCCTGTCTGGTGAAAATAAGGCCTATTCTGAAAATGCTTAGAAAAGATCAAATGCAGGCGATGAACACACTACGGACCAAAACCACGGCATTGTGTGGCAGAAGGGCGGGAGCTGGTGAATAAGGGTGACATGGACTTGGTGCCAGCACTGCAGGCTTCCTGGAGGCAGTGGCTTTGTGGGAGGGGAAGGCCCAAGACAGCTGGTGTCACAGTTGGCCCTGGCTTTCAGGCTGGAACCTTTAGGGACCTGCAGTGAGGTCCTTCATCCATGAGGGACTCTGGGCCACCTTTCTCTGCCTCCAGGTGGGAGTGCCTCTAACTTGTAACCCACCCAGAATGGCAGCCCTGCGCTCCCTCAGCGTGTCCCCACACTGCGGCACAATATCACAACGGACAAGGAAGTTCTTCCTCTCCTCTAATTCTAATTTCTCCTGCTGCAAACAATGTGGGCGTTACTCATCCAAGCAGCTACTGGGCTCTACTGTACTAGCGGCTCCCACGGGGTGTTAGTCAAAGCCTTCACTGAACCAGGACCTTTTAAAGTTTCTCATTTTGAGAATTTTCACACATACCGAAGGGTATAGTATAATAAACATCCATATACTCCTCACTCCAGTTTAACAAATGTGAATATTTCCAAGCCATGGGAAGCACAGAAGAAACTGGAAAAGTGTTTCCCGTAGCTAAGACCTCCTCCACATGGAGGCCTGTGCCCTCGCCACGCCTCTGGACTTCAAGTGGGGGTGGCGGAATTACTTACAGCACTGGAGCAGCAGCAGGACCACGAAGCCTGAAGAGAAACCCAGGGTCAGACACCTGCAAATGCATCCTACCCTTCCACCCTGCTCCCTCCCCAAAGCAACTGAGACCCACGCCCCCCCAACTCCCACTCCACCCCCTCCTGGTTGCAGCCTTAGTCCCTCCCCTGGTTCTGCTTCCCCTCCCCATCTCCCAACTCCCTTAGTCACCCACCCAGCAGGTAGATGGGTCTGCGGGCTCTCTGGGCCTGAAAACCCACAACTCTGATGGATTGACCTCAGCCAGCCCAGATACCTGTTTGAGCCGCCTTCACACCCATTCTGGCTGCAGCAGAGCGGGGCAGTGTGTGGCCTCTTGCCTTGCCCACGGCTTCTGGTGCCAGCTACCTAGACAGGGCCTCTTCCCCAGGCCCTGTACTTCCTTTTTATACCTGTTCCACTCCACTCCCGCACGGCCCCAAACCAGCCCTTTTATGGGAACTCAGCTATGTGTCAATGAAGGAATCACGAGGCTGACAAGTGGAGGCGGGGTGGTAGCGGGGGGAGGAGTACTATGGTTTACTAGAGGATTGAGAAACCGCAGAGTTTTGAAACTTTGGGTCAGGTCTTCATGAGGCACCTGCCAACAGAAGAGCCACCAGGGTGATGATGGGGGGCTTCTGGGAATGTGACTCAGCCGCACTTCCAGACCTTGCTGCCACTCCTGCACCCCACCACTGGCGCTTCTTGCCAGCAGTTTCCTGGCTTTTCTGGCAGCCTCTACTTTTGCATCTTCAGCCTCACTCCAGGCCCCTGGCCAGGTTGAAACTGGGCACAATTGAGTTACATAAGCCATAGAGCCCCAAACAATGCTGTTGTTTTCTTCCCAGGCTCAGCAAGCCCTGCCTGACCGACCCCACCCGCCTCACACTTTCTGTCTGTCTTCAGGCTGGGTAAGGGCCAGAGAGCCTTGGGAGGAGGGAAAGCAAAGAGCCCAAAACTGACGGCTCCCTTTTGGGTCCGTGTCTGCTTTTTTTTTTTTAAAGCAAATTATGTGCTAATTATTTAGAGGGAAAACCAGGAGAAGAAGGGAAAATTCCCAAGAATGCTTTAAGCCCTGGTGCTATTTGGCTTCCGTTTTGAAATTCCCGTAAAGATGAGTGAGAGGGATCTTTTGCAAGCCTGGTCCTGCAGTGAGGCACCTCGGAGGAAATTCAGGCCTTACAGTGCAGCGGCACAGAGCATCTCAGATGCATCGGATCCCCGGCTCTCTCAGGGAGGCACTGGAACCCAAGCCTGAGGATATGGCCCCTCTCTGAATCCCTCCGTGATCACTCCTAGGACAAGAACAAAACTCTTTAACGAGCCTCTCTGCCTGATTAAGTCCTTGTTTGTGGATCCTTTTTTTTTTTTTCCGCTAAATAGCCAGGACAACTCCATTCTTTGCAGGCTTAACATTAACTAATAGGCAGTGAGCAGAAAGTTCAGAACTCCAAGACCCAGCATGGGTCCAAGGGCTTCTCAAGAAAGTATCTTTATTTTTCACTAATTTAGGTAATAATCAGATTTGTCCAGACCAGTTTTGCAGCCCTCTCTTGGTGAGGTCTCTCTCCTTGCTCCCTCTTCTCTCCATCTCTCCCCTTCTCTTTCTCTAAAAAGCAGCCAGTCCCTTCCTTTCATTGTAAACCGGGTGAACAAAAAGTGGTTTGTCCAGAATCACGCTCAGTGAATACTAAAGGGGCATCACTTTTTTTTTTTTTGAGATGGAGTCTGGCTGTGTCGCCAGGCTGGAGTGCAATGGCGCAACCTCAGCTCACTGCAACCTCCCACTCCCTGGTTCGAGCAATTCTCCTGCCTCAGCCTCCTGAGTAGTTGGGATTATAGGCACATGCCACCACGCCTGGCTAATTTTTGTATTTTTAGTAGAGATGAGGGTTTCACCATGTTGGCCAGGATGGTTTCGATCTCCTGACCTTGTGATCTGCCCGCCACTGCCTCCCAGAGTGCTGGGATTGCAGGCGTGAGCCATCGAATCTGTCCCACTTCTCCTTTTTAAGGTGACTCTCTCCTTTTGTACCCAGGATGATTGACAGCAATGATAGTGAATGATAGCTTCATGTTGTTCACTTGGGGCACTGAGAAGAGGACTTCTAATTTCTAATAGTGGTATCATGAAGGGGCATGCAAATGCAAAATTTTCATCACAGAGCACAGATGTTAAGAAATCACCTCCTATTTTCACTATTTTCCTTTGTTACAAATTATTTCATAGGCTTAGATTGGCCCAAGCCTTCCCTATTCTCTATCAAGCTCAGCTTATTAATTCCACATTTTCTGTATGAAGGCAGCATTGTCACAACAAATGGCCAAGATACACGCCAGCAGGATTGGCCAAGGGTCCCATGGCTCACCACCTCCCAGCCTCATCTCAGGCCATGACTTCTGCACTCCCTCTACTCTGCCCATGCATGTATGTCTTCTTTTAGATCCTTACATTTGCTCTACTGCCTCCCAGCACAGGGCCTTTGTATCTGCCATTCACTTGCCTGTAAATAACTATGAAAGATCCGAGATTTTATGCTACTTGGAAGCTAATGTTTTTAGCTATAGTTTCATGGATGTTGGCAGAAGACACGAGACTCCTAGGTCAGAGACAAAGGACTTTATTATCCATGGCACAGCAAGCAGAAGGAACTTCATGTTTGAGTCAGTTCCTCTTAGCCCCCAAGTTCCACAAGGACGATGTGGGAGGAGCCCAGGTCGATGCTATGAATGCAATGAGTTACATCACAGCAGAGGAATCCCTAGTTTAAGGAACCCAAACCTTTCATGATGAGCAGTAAGCCCTCCTCACCTCGGCCAGCCCAGGAAAAGGGAGACAGGATCTTTATTACTGGATGGTAAACAAATCTGCCTTTTGCTCTGGAGAGGAACACGATTTCTATCTTCCGAGGCCGTGTGTTGTACAAACATCACTAAAACGATTACCTAGAACAAAGCAGCTGTGCCTCTGCCCATAGCTGTTCAGGAAATGCAGGCAACCCGTGGAGAATCACTGCCCGCCACTGCTCTTCTATGGCCTCATTCTTTAGATTGCAGCTCAGCAGACTCCTTGTCTGCAGAGAAGACCGTCTCCAGGTGACAGAAAACCCGCTATCGGGCTGTCCCAGCACTTTGTACCTCTCTCCTTAGCACCTGACTCAGTTGTAATTTTATATATTGTGTGTGGGGTGGAAGTTTTATTGTCTACTCCCTCACTAGACTATAAACTCAGTAAAGGCAAGGGCTTGGTCATTTTGTCCACCTCTGTAGCTATCCCCAGTGCTTGAGACATAGTAGACGCTGAGTAAAGTACTCACCGAATGAATGAAGAAACTAATGATCTCAGAATGGTGCATAACTTCATACTCTTATATTTAGAGTTTAAACCCTGATGTTCTCAGCATTTCATCTTATTCAGTTCTTGTTACCCCGTGAAGAACTGACTCAGGAGGTGCCGTGAAACCACAAAACAAGCATCCTGACTGAATTTCCCAAGGCACCACAGTACACTGACAGTGTTCCACCAGGGCTTGTTAAGCAAGTGTACCGAGTTGCCTTGCACTGAGGTAGACAGTAGGGGCAGAAAAGTGAGTGGGAACAGAGAGGCAGTCCCTGTCCTCATGAAGCATACAGTCTGGCGAAGAAGATGGATATTAAACCAAGAATAACAAGTAATGTATTTCAAAGGAAGGGTAGGCGTTAGCCTGTCCCCTGCCCCCACTCCTCCAAAAAAGTGTGCAAAAAACCCAGGACAGGAAGAGGCTGTTAGGTTTCGGGAACCAGAAGAATTCAAGAGTGGTTGTGGCATGAAATTAGAGGGAAGGAGCTCAAGGGAGGCACAAGATGAGGCTGGATCAGGAGCCAGAAGGTGGACATTACCACCACTCAGAAAACAAGTTCCTGGGACCTGGGGCTGGCCCCTTGGGCACAGTGCTTTCGAGGATTCCTTCATTTTTCATGGCATGTCAGAGCAAACAGATGTGGTGTTGATGCCCCACCAAACACTTGAAGAGAACTGTCTCATTTACGGGTAGTCTCTTCCTCCAGATGATGGACTTCTGCCAGGCAGGAATTCAAATCATCTCCAAATCCTCAGCTCAGTGGTGGCGCTGGCACACAGTAGAAGCTGTCAAAGACCCAGAGGCAGAAACACTTAGGGAAGAAAACAGTTGCTTGTGAAAAGCAGGAGCAAGTCAGACTTCAGAAATACTGACTCGTGAATTACAAAATGCAACAGGTATTTGAACGGGGCAAAAAATAAGCCCAGGTTATCACGTTTGATGGAGATCAGCATCGTTTTTACAACACATCATCACTTATCAGCATAGCAAGACTCAGGGATGAAACAGATTTTTTGGGGGAATTCAATTTTTTTTTTGAGACAAGGTCTCAGTCTGTCACCCAGGCTGGAGTGCAGTGGCGTGATTTCAGCTCACTGCAGCCTTGAACTCCTGAGCTCAAGCCATCCTCCTGATGTAGCCTCCCAAAGTGCTGGGATTATAGGCATGTGCCACCATACCCAGCCGGGAATCCAAATTTATGGGAAATAGTCAAGGCTTATTATTTTGGAGTCCCAAACCAGTTAGGATAACTTGTTATTTTTGGCTTATCTCCAGATGCAAATTACCCTCATCCCCACCCCTCAGTGGTACTTGGTCGTGAATGAAGCCAGCAGAGTGAAGAGTTGGGTTTTGCTTCTGTGGTTTTTCCTTCCTTTTGGGCAAGTCCTTGCCAGTGAGGTATGGGTTTAACCATATATGCTGCTTAATAACTTCCTGATGCAGCATCGTCAAATCGATATTTTGTTTTATTTGACCAAAATTTATTTCTATTGGCATAACAGGAGGTGTTGATGAATAAATAAATACTTTCTTTTTGTATGGCTAGCAAAGCCAGAGCCACGTGATATTAAGGCTTTACAGTGAGCTTCTGTCTGGAGGCTGTGTAAAGCCCCTAGGGCTGGGAAGAAATTACTTTTATGTGTGAAGTGTTCTATCAGCACCAGTTTCTCTAAGATTCCCATATGTGTTAATATTCCTAGATTGCCAGGAAATGTAAGTTTGTTTTTTTTTTTAACTATCTCTAAGGCTGGAATATCATCAGCTTTAAAGCCATACCAGAGTTTTCTAGAGGACTTCATAGGTGTCATTTTCACATGTAAAACGTATTTTTATTCTTGAACAGTGGCTTATCACATAACAAAAATTCTTTGCTTGGCCAAATTTCAGTTGAGCTCTGAATCTTCTCGTAGGCCCATCTGTGCACATCCTTGTAAAATCCAGTTTTAGCAAAGAGCCCTGCTAAGTCAATTTAGCAAGAACCCCCGACCCTCAACATCTGATCACCCTTGACATCTGACCAGGCTCCTTGTCCTCCATCACGCTTCAGAGGATGTCTGATCACCCTGGCCTGTCTGTAGCAAGAATCCTGCTAGGTCTATTTAGCCAGAATCCCCCTTACTCCTGTTTCCTCTTGGTGATTTCTATCCACTGACCTCCTGGTCCTTAGCCACTGAGTTCCTCTTGACCGTGCTATATTCAGAGTTGAGCCCAATGCCCCTTCCCCAACTGCAAGACCCTACTGCCCTGGTTTCCGTACCTATCATAATGATCTTGAATAAAGACTTCCTTACATACTGTAACAAGAGGCATTGGATAATTTTCTTCTTAAAAACCTACCTAATTAAATGGAATTTTGGCATGGTCAATGTCCAATTATTTTCTGGTAAGAAAAAGGACAGATTCTCATTGAATCTATATAAATAATCTACATGATCATAAGCATTCATTCCGTTTAGAAGTGGATAAGCTATCTTAATTGTTTGGTTACGATTTTCCCCCTCAAATTTATAACATGGGATATTTGATCATAAAAAGTAAAGGAACTTGTAAAAGCACTGATAAGAGGAAAAAACACAAGCTCTGCTTCTTCCTTTCTCTCATTCAACACAATGACAACCATCAACACAGGAGACTTCCGCCACCAACTGTGTGTGGTCTCTCCCCATCAGCAAGCAAGCATTCTCCGTGGACACCTGCTGAGTGTCCTCCAGTTCAATTCTGATGCTCTCGGCCTGCAGATCCCACAGGTTGAGGGTTCAGTCCTACAAGACTGCCGCCCCTTCAGGCACCTACCACAAGTCTGGGCCTCTGGAACTTTTGACCGACCAGCTTCAAGTTGGGGTTCCCACACTCATCTCTTTAGGTTTGATTAATTTGCTAGAGTGGTTCACAAAATTCAGGGAAACACATTGGCTGGTGCATTATAAAGGATATTACAGGTGGGGCATGGTGGCTAATGCCTGTAATCCTAGCACTTTGGGAAGTGGAGGCTGGCGTTTCACAAAGTCAGGAGTTCAAGACCAGCCTGGCTAATATGGTGAAACCCTATCTCTACTAAAAATACAAAAGTTAGCCAGGCGTGGTGGCGGACACCTGTAGTCCCAGCCACTCGGGAGGCTGAGGCAGGAGAATTGCTTGAACCTGGGAGGCAGAGATTGCAGTGAGCTGAGATCATGCCATTGCACTCCAGCCTGGGTGACAAGGCAAGACTCCATCTAAAAACAAAAAAAGGTCTTACAAGGTACAGATGCAGAGATGCACAGGGTGAGGTGGTGGGAAGAGGCTTGGAGTGTCCATGCCCTCCCTGGGTGTGCCGCTCTCCAGGAACCCCCCATGTGCTCATCTACCTGGAAGTGTTCTGTCCCCAGTCCTCATGGGCCTTTATGGAGACTTCATTGGGTAGTCATGATTGACAACCATGTAGAAACGTGACTGGATGAGAAGGGTGTGGTCTAATACTAGCAGACGAAATAGGGAAATCCAGCAAAGCCTGTCTGTTCAGGTTCTTATAGGCCTCTTTATGCAGCATTCCTTCCTCCAAGGAACTGGGCAGACTTTTTTGAAACAGGAGTTTTAGGACCTATAATCCGACAAGATAGGTCAGGGGATTTCTTTGTGACCAGAGACGGGGAAAGATTTGAGTATATTTATATTGTCTAAGGCCTGCTTCTGAGGCCCAAGACACCCAAACATTAAACACAAGATTGTAAGAAGGGAGTGTTTTGCAGACAAGGGCAATCGATACAGGTCATTATAATCTGATGAGGCTGTACAGTGAACTTCCGTCTGAAGGCTTTGTGAAGCCCCTAGGGCTGGGAAAAAATTACTTTTATGTGTGAAGTATTATATCAGTGCGATTTTCTTTAAGATTTCCATATTTGTTAATATTCCTAGCCTGCCAGGAAATACAGGGTTTTTTTTTCTTCTTTTAAAATGGGTCCTGATGATATATTAGTTTATTATCTATATTAAGATTTCCTATGGGATTTTTTTTTTTAAATTTGAAAGTTCAATTGAGACAAAGTGACATTTAAAGAGTGTTTCCATATGCTGTAGGTATAAAAACAAACGCTGGATTTGAAGACATAGGTTGAAAAAAAAAAGGGTTAGCTATCTCGTTAATAATTTTTAGATTGGTTACATGTTGCAATGTCAATATTGTGGATATATTTGGTCAAATAAAATATATTGGCTGAGTGCAGTGGCTCATGCCTGTAATCCCAGCACTTTGAGAGGCTGAGGCGGGCAGATCATGAGTTCAGGAGATTGAGACCATCCTGGCGAACATAGTGAAACCCTGTCTCTACTAAAAATACAAAAACTAGCTGGACATGATGGCGCATGCCTGTAATCTCAGCTACTTGGGAGGCTGAGGCAGGAGAATCACTTGAACCAGGGAATTGGAGGTTGCAGTGAGCCAAGATGGTGCCATTGCACTCCAGCCTGGCAACAGAGTGAGACTCTGTCTCAAAAATAAATAAATAAGTAAATTAAAAAATATATATATATTAAATCTTTTTAAAAAGAGTGCCTTATTCCAGTTTGTGTAAGTATAATATGTTATTAAATTGAGAATGAGAGATAAAGTTTTTCTTATATTAATTAAAATATCAATCATAATGAAATCAATTCTTATTCCATTTAGTCCTAAGTAATTCATTTTTGTTTTGTTGGTCTTGGGTTAGGTAGACCAAACTTTGTTCTATAAAATTGTATGCTTTCTGATCAGTTGCTCTCACTCTGTATGCAACTACTCAACACAGCCCTTACAGCAGGAAAGCAGCCATGGAGAATACTGACCCAAGGAGCATGACTGTGTTCCAATAAAACTTTATTTAAAAAAAAAAAAACAGGCTGGGAGCAGTGGCTCATGCCTATAATCCCAGCACTTTGGGAGGCCGAGGTGGGTGGATCACAAGGTCAAGAGATCGAGACCATCCTGGTCAACATGGTGAAACCCCGTCTCTACTAAAAATACAAAAAATAAGCTGGGCATGGTGGCGCGCGCCTGTAGTCCCAGCTACTGCGGAGGCTGAGGCAGGAGAATTGCTTGAACCCAGGAGGCGGAGGTTGCGGTGAGCCGAGATCGCGCCATTGCACTCCAGGCTGGGTAACAAGAGCGAAACTCCGTCTCAAAACAGCAGCAACAACAACAACAACTGACAGCCAGTTTTCGGACCCCTATTCTAGAACCTAGACCAAAACCACTCTAGGGAATCTGAGTCAGTCCCTTGTTTCAGTCTAACAGGTCCAATGCCAGCTTAGAGAGAAGCCTGTACCCATGGGTGTTTATGTCCAGTGGTATCAGTAGTTGAGATTGCCAAGTTTAGTTCTTTATTGATGTTCTTTTATTTAGTTCTTGCAGAAGATGGAATTCCTGGTCTTTAGCTTGTAGCAGGAACCTTTAATATTTGGAAAGAAAAAGGAAATATCATCCATGTATAATAAAATTAAATGGTTCTTGTTAATCAGCAAGGATGGAGGATAATGGAGTCTTTTATTAACGTATAATGTGCAATCGATTTGTATGAGAGAGTGGGACATTAACAAATCTCCAGGGCCTTAATTTTATCTGTATGGGTAAGAATGTCACCAGCTGACAAGGATATTTACACCTAGAGACAACATTTGAAATAAATGACATATGATAAGACATTTAATTAAGCCCCATTAGATCTTTTGGAAGAAACATCACTATGGAAATCTTAGTAATTTGGAGATCTTCTGAATTTAGCAGCGAAATCTCTCTCTTTTTATGTCCCTATCCTTGCAGTAATGCTCCCTTTTTAACCTCATATAAAAATTTCTGAAGAGACATTATTTATGAATCATTTTATTGATTAATTCATGAATTTTTTTTGAGACAGAGTCTTGCTCTGACACCCAGGTTGGGTTCGATAGGGTGATCTTGGCTCACTGCAGCCTCCACCTCCCCTCCCAGGCTCAAGCAATTCTCATACCTCAGCTTCTTGAATAGCCAGGATTACAGGTGCACACCACCATGCTTGGCTAATTTTTTTATTTTTTATATTTTTGGTATTTTTAGTAGAGACAGGGTTTTGCCGTGTTGGCCAGGCTAGTCTTGAACTCCTCCTGGCCTCGAGTGCTCAACCTACCTCAGCCTCTCAAAGTGCTAGGCTGACAAAAGTGAGCCACCGCAGCTGGCCTAATTAATTTTTGAGACAGGGCCTCTCTCTGATGCCTGGCCAGAGTAAAGTGGCACGATCATCGTTCACAGCAGCCTCAACCTCCCAGGCTCAAGTGATCCTCCCAACTCAGCCTTCCGAGTAGCTGGGATTACAGGTGCACACCACCCTGCATGGATAATTAAAAAAAATTTTTTTTTTTTGTAGAGACAGAATCTCACTATGTTACCCAGGCTAGTCTTGAACTCTTTTTTTTTTTTTTTTGAGACGGAGTTTCCCTCTTGTTGCCCAGGCTGGAGTGCAATGGCGCTATCTCGGCTCACCGCAGCCTCCGCCTCCTGGGTTCAGGCAATTCTCCTGCCTCAGCCTCCTGAGTAGCTGGGATTACAGGCACGTGCCACCATGCCCAGCTAATTTTTTGTATTTTTAGTAGAGACAGGGTTTCACCATGTTGACCAGGATGGTCTCGATCTGTTGACCAAGTGATCCGCCCACCTCGGCCTCCCAAAGTGCTGGGATTACAGGCTTGAGCCACCGCGCCCGGCCGTCTTGAACTCTTGAGCTCAAGTGATCCTCCTGCCTTGGCCTCCCAAAGTGCTGGGGTTACAGGCATGAGCCACTGCAGCAAGCATCATTTAATTATTTAGAGAAGTTCATTAAAGCTGATTTTCCTATAGCTGATCTTAGCTGTAGGAATTTTATCTTTGTAGCTATCAATAGCTATTTGGACCATAATAACCTTAGAAGCCAGAACTTAGGGATGAGGAAGGAAGCTCTGAGCCTGGAATGAAAGAACCCTACTAACGTCAACACAGAAGCACACATAACGGAGAACTCAGACAGCCACAGAGACTCTAAACAACTTCTTCAACCCTGTATTCTCAAACACCAAGAAATCTCAGCATCCCTGGACAAACACATTCACCCAGAATCACTTCATGATCAGGCCATAGCATCAAACCCAGATTCCACTCCTGCCACTACCAATGTGGGCACACTTTGCTGTGCACCATCAGAACCAGAACCAGAGTTGGGCACAGTGACTCACCCCTGTAATCTCAGCGCTTTGGGAGGCTGAGGCGGGCAGATTGCCTGAGGCCAGGAGTTCGAGACTAGCCTGACCAACATGGAGAAACCTCATCTCTAATAAAAATACAAAAATTAGCTGGGCATGGTGGTGCATGCCTGTAATCCTAGCTACTTGGGAGGTTGAGGCAGAAGAATCGATTGAACATGGGAAGAGGAGGTTGCCGTGAGCTGACTTTGCACCATTGCACTCCAGCCTGGGCAACAAGAGTGAAACTCCATCAGAAAAAAAAAAAAAAAAGGACCAGAAACAGAAACAGACTTGCCAGGAATTGGTTTAGCTTTATTGTTGCATGGGCGACATCTCAGAGGATCCAGAGGAGGGTGGGCTGCAGATCCAGGGGGTAAGGTACACTGGGAGCTCCATGTGTCTGCTGGCTCCCTTGGTAGGAGCCAGGTGGTCAATAGCTTTGTAGAACCTCCAGGAATAACTGTCAAAGCAGGACCAGAGACTAATACATTTAGAAAAGGGAAGAAAACAAACTTTCACTTGCAAAGTGTAGAAGGGAGTCAGCTTTCAAACAAAACTGGCTCACCAAATACGAAGCACAAATGTTTAAAGGAAAAAGTCCCAAGTGGCCCAGATGACCGTGTTTATATTGGTAACATTTCTTCGTGGTGGAAAGCAGCAACTTTCTCACATGGTCATGAGAATCTCAGCATAGCCTCAGACTTCAGCAGAGCAAAACTCAGGATCAAATGGTTTTTGTTAGAGAGGCCAAGTTTCTGGGAAATAGTCAAGGCTTATTTCAGGGACCAGACCAGTAAGGGCGACCCTGTTGGTTTGTTGTTTTTCCTACCATGGTATGCAAAGTGGGTCATGCTGGAAACAGGGCAAAGTGTCAGCAATGCTCAACACACATTTGTTAAACTAAACTGAACTGAAATTGACCATACTTCACAGGGCCACTGAAAACCTGGTCTTTCTGGAGAAGCCGCATGAAGATAATCGACAAACAATTGTATGAGGGTCCCCTTAGCCAGCCTGAAATCAGTTTCCTGGCAAGCAGAGAGGGTGGAACATGGCCCAGCACACAATTTCGGCCTGGATGTGGGACGGCCGTGTTCAGGCGGCCTTCCTGTAAGCAGCAGTGACTCCCAGGTCACTTTCTGGCACACGGCACCTATGGCAGAGGACTGGGAGTAAAAGCGGGGAAATGAATCACTCTAGACATCGGAGCCAGCAGTCTTCACCCTCTCTGAAGGCACCGGAGCAGCCATGTGTGTATTTATTTTCTGGACCCTGGTTTTGGCCCGTCTTGTTAAAGAAGTGATGGCCACTCCAGCTGATCCTGGTGTCCCCCATCCCAGGACCCCACTGGCTTGGTCCCGCCTTCACAGAGTACCCCCCATTCTGTGCCCACTCCTCACTTCAGTGATTCCTCTCTCTGTTCCAGACTAACCTTCTGGAACCTTCCCTTTTTCACAAGACCACATCTAATTGCTCTATCCTCTGACTCTGTTCTTACAACCATTGGGTCTGTGAGTTTTGGGAAAACCTGTGTTTATGGTGGTGTTTCAGTGCTCATGTGTGTCAGCTTACCTTTCAGACTGGAAGCTCCCTGAAGGCAGGGCTGTCTCTTTTCCATCTGCCACATGTGGATCTCCCTGAAGGTAGGGGCTCTCACCTCCTTTTCTTTTCAGATCTAGTGCTTCCTGAGGGCAGGGATTATGTCTTCTGCTGGAATTCCCCATAGCATGTTTGGGTAAGGGCCTGACTCTCTCAACAGACCTCTTCCACCCAAGGACCCAGGTCTCTGACACATCTCTCTGGATGGTGACTGTAATTTGGAAACCACTGTTCTGAGGGACGCTTTGCACTTATCCATAGGGCATGCAAAAGGTGTTCCCAGTGACGCCTTGCTGATGATCTTAAACACCAGTCCATTGGATGTGATCCTCCTTCTCCTCTCCATTCAATATCCAGAAGTACGTGGAGGTCAGTGAAGCACATACACACACACCCCATCTCCATACATTCTAAATCTCAACTGAAAATGTACAGCTCTAACCTGTCTAAATAGCCGTGTTCACCATAAACAACTGTCCTCTTTTTGGAGTTGTTTTTGATGCCAGAGAGAAGAAATGCTGGCAATGTAAAAAGCCAGGGCCTAGGTGACCCCACTCCACGTGGTGCTGTGGTAGAATCAGAAAAAGTCCCCAACCCCCATTCGGCTCTGCAACTTGCTGACCTTGTTGGGGTGACTCAGCCCCCTTGAGCCTCAGCTCCTCACTGGATTGTGGTAAGAATTCAGTGAGGTACACATGTGAGGGTCTGGCACGGAGCAGGTGCCCCGAGGCCTGTGCCCCTTCTCCAACCCTACCATCATTTCTGGCTGTCCCATGAGATTTCCACCTCCTGCAGTTGAAATGATTCTGTGGCTCCCCCACTAAACACTGAACTTGGAAAATGCATACAGCAAAGCTACATAGATCCCTTTTGCCATAACGAAGACGGGTCAGATAACAGTTATAACTCCCATTAAGAGCCTTCAACATTAAAACAGGCAACTAGGCCAGGCACGGTGGCTCACCCCTGTAATCCCAGCATTTTGGGAGGCTGAGGTGGACTGATCACCTGAGGTCAGGAGCCAGAGACCAGCCTGGCCAACATGATGAAACCCCCGTCTCTACCAAAAATACAAAAATTAGCTGGGTATGGTGGCACATGCCTGTAGTCCCAGGTATTTGAGAGGCTGAGGCAGGAGAATCGCTTGAAGCCGGGAAGTGGAGGCTGCAGTGAGCTGAGATTGTGCCACTGCACTTCAGTCTGGGTGGGAGAGAAAGACCCTATTTCCACAAACAAATAAACAAACAAAAAATAGGCAAATAAAGGTATCTACAGACTCTACATCCTTAGAAATACTTGGGGGACCAGGCCTCATCCTTAGGGGACCAAGCCCTTTGGCCTGCAGTGAGCTGAGAAGGTCCTTCCTGAAGCCTGGGAGATGAATAAGATTTGAGAACAGCTTAAATGCTGTGGCAGAGAGAATAATGGTTCCCCAAAGATGTCCATATCCTAGACCCCAGAACCTGAGAACATGTAACGTCACATGGCAGAAGGGATTTTGAAGATGTGTCTAAGTTAAGAGTCTTAGTTGTGGAGGTTATTTTGGATTATCTGGGTAGGCCCAATGTAATCACAAAGGTCCTTATGAGTGGATGATGGAAGGTCAGACACAGAAAAGGGGGTGTGACAAGGGCAGTGGTGGTAGGAGAGATGTGTTCTGAAGATGGAGGAAGGAGCCACAGGCCAAGGGATGTGGGCAGCTTCTAGAAGGTTAGAAAGGCAGGGAAATAGATTCTGCTCTGGAGACTCCAGAAGGAAGGCAGCCCCATAGACAGCTTGGTTTTGGCCTCATCAAACTTATTTTGGGCGTATAACCTCAAAAAACTGTAAGATATTAAATGTGTGCTGTTTTAAGCCATTATAGTTTATGATAATTCATTACAGCAGCCACCGAGAACTAATACTGAGATTGTTTTCTCTGTTGACAATGAGGAAGCAGAGAGCAGGTGACCTTTCCAGGCCACTTGGCTGGTAATGACAGAGCCTTTCCTGGAGCCCAGTCTCTAGGCTTCCTTTGACCAGGCAAGGCCCAAAGCAGACCTGAATACAGGGAGTGTTAGGACATGCCTGAAAGTGAACTTTCTCCTGCTAAGCAAGGGCCTGGAGGAGGTGAAATCTGCATGGTCTGGAATGCCCCTGACATTTGAAAGAAAGTACCAGCTCCCTCAATGAAAACATGCTCGAGGCAGGCCTGCCCAGGTTGGCACTGGATGAACACCTCCCTGGTGAGGAGGGAGAAGCAGCTGGACTACATGATCCCTACTCTGTCCCTCAGACTCACCAAGATGCACCTTTCCCTTGAGAGGTTGTAACCAAGGTAGTCTCAGGGGCACTGGTCACCCCTTAACACTCTGGCCCAGGAGGTGGCACAGCTCTCCCCCTGCAAAGCTAAGCCTGAGCCAAGGCATTCAAATATGACTGAGGGGAGGCTTGGGGTGAGGCAGGGGAAGTGCACGCTTTGAGGTGGATCCTGGACGGTCAGACCTTCAAGCTATGCTCGACTCCTCATTCCACACGGAGGGTGCCATCTGTTCAGGGAAACACTGTTGAAAGATGCACCCCTGCTCCCAAGTAGGGGCCCTCTTCCATCTGCCTAAGGCTAGTCTTGTGAGCTCTGGTTTCCAATAAAGATGCAACTTTTCCCCAGGGATTGGAGCTGGGCACCTCCTCTTCATGGAGACAGAGGTCTCTACCTACAGACATGACCTGACTCACCACTCAGGCCACAGCCTAACTGAGAGAATATAACAGTCCCCCAGCATCCAAATCACTTCCACACTTCCACTGTTTGTGTAAAGCATTACATGACTCACTGGAGCCCAGGAGTCCCTTGGCTGAAAGACTGCTTCACTCCATTACGCACCCTGAGGGGCAAGGGAGACTTGCTATGCATATCAAGTGCTCAGCACATGCTATTCCAGTCACCCCCCTGCCGAATCCCGGAATGGAGCTGTTGGCCTCATCCCTCCCAGTAGGTGAGCAAGCAGAAGCTTAGAGAGGATCAGTGCTTTGCCCAAAGTCGTGAAGATTTTATGTAGCTGAGCAAGACTTGAACCGAATTCAGCTCTTTCAACATTGAGTGCTGGGGTTGTTTAAGTAAGGCTGCCCTCGTGGGATAAAAGGAGAGTGGGAGGAAAAAGAGAGAGAGCCCATATTGTAAGAAAATCCATGATACACAGTTGGACAAGAGGACAGAACGGTTGAAATCAGTACTGTCCTAGATAACTGGTATAGATCTTGCCAAGAAAGGAAGTCAGAAGCTAACTATAGACTGAGGACCACGGCCGCAGGAACGCGGTCAGTCCCTGGATTCTGCCACTTCTCCCAGTTGGTAACTTTCCATTCTCCCCACTGTTCCCCTGCAATGACTAGCACTTAAACCCTGAAATTGAAAGGGACAGGTAGGAAGCACATAGCTAGTCTTCGTCCTGTTCTGCAGCTATTTTAGGGAGAGAAAGAAACTCAACAATATGGTGTTTATGAGGGAAGTTTTGAGGAAATGTAAAAATAAGGGGAAGGAAGAGTGAATCATTGGTGGCTTAGAAGGAGAAACTACAGCCTCACAGGAGTCCACCTGGGACTAAAGGCAATGTCTGCCCATCCTTTCAGGAGAGAGTTGCTCAGCCCCTATTAGGGGACAAGTCCTGGACTACGCTGGGTAGGGTGAGCAGTGGAAGCTCCTTCCGTTAGGACAGTCAGGGATGCCTCTCTGAGGAGGTGATCTTAAGCAGAAATCTGAGGGATAAGAGGGAGTCAGCTACCTCAAGAAGAGATAAAATGATCCAGGCAGAGAACATCATATGCAAAGTTCCGGAGGTGAGAAAGAGCTTAGCATGCTGAAAAAAACAAAAGAGAAAAGAGCAAACCAGCTGACCAGCTGGCTAGAGTAGACTGGGGAGGTGGAGAGAGAGGCAGGT
Organism: Callithrix jacchus; assembly: GCF_049354715.1. NCBI lineage: Eukaryota > Metazoa > Chordata > Mammalia > Primates > Cebidae > Callithrix > Callithrix jacchus. The sequence goes on from NC_133520.1 coordinate 30,250,236, forward strand.
CCGGGTCCTGGGGCCCTTGGAAACCAGAGGGTTTTGTCCTCTGTGCAATGGATGTTTAAGCAGGCAGTCCAGGATAGGGTTTACATTTTGGAGTCACTCTGGTGGCTCTGTAGAGAATTGATTCGGGGTGTGGCAAGAATAAAGTGGCATGAGCGTAGGCAGCTGTTAAGAGGTCCAGGCAAGAGTTGTGGTGGCCTGCCCTGGGCTGGGGGCATGGAGGTGGAGAGAAGGGCAGACTATGACATTCCTTGGAGGAAACATCAGCACATGTACTGATGAGTTGGATGTAAAAGGATGAGGGAAGAGAGGGACTGGGAACCAGCCAGGGAGTCCCACCTTCAGCAAGGTGGACAAGGTTGGGCTAATTGTTTAATATGAGGAACTCATGGGGTGGGGATACGTTTTAGAGTAGGGGGTCTGTCTCAGCCATATTAAAGAGCTGTTTATGCTTTATCTGGGTAGAGAGAGCAAGTGGGCTGGTGGATACATGCATCTGGAGCTCTGAGAGGAGGTCTAGGCTGAAGACACATGGATGTGGGAGTTTTTAGAGTCACGTTGCTATTTAAAGCCATGGGAATGGATGAGCTCACGTAGAGCAAGAAGGGCAGAGAAGCCCATGCCCAAGCCCCGAGGCATCCTGACATTTAGAGAGCAGCAGGTGGAGGTGGAAGAGACCCAGAAGGCACTGTTATAGCAACTCCATCATTCAGCCCGACATCCACAGGCCCAGCAGGTTCAGCCCTGCTGTTCCAGGTGCTGGGGCCAGCAAAGGAGTGGCAGGGGCCCCGCCCTCCGGGGTCCCAGGGTCTAGGAAGGAGGCGGTTGTTTGAGTCAATACTTACAATGCTGTGTGGCAAAGTATTTACAGAGATGGGCCCAGGAGAAGGAACTAGAAAAAAATGTCTGTGGTCCCAGGTCCCAGAAGCTAGGGCTATGGCTGAGTCTGGGAGGGGCCATGGGCCTCAGAAAGATGGAGAGAAAAGACGCAGAGACTGGGAACTAGTCCAGGTCTGGCATCATCCTTCCCTGGGACCTCCAAGTCTCCTTGAAGCCCGTTGCACCTCCTTCCCTCTCCCTGGCCGCCAGACTCCCACCCCACCTCCCAGGCGGCCTCCAGTTTCTCCACCTCCCCGATCTTCCAGCAAAGCCCCCACCACTCATGAGTAACAGCATGGAGCCCTGCTCATTGCTCATTCCGGTTCCCACCCCAGGCCCCCAGGTCTCCACCCCTACCCTGGCAGGCCAGCCTGCTCAGGAGAAGTGTTGTCTGAAACCAGGATTAACTTGACAGGAAAATGACCACAGCCTGAAGCCTTGCCCTCCATCAGGGCGAGATGCTGCCTCAAAAACAGTTGCTTCATTTCCTGCTGTTGAGAAATCATGCCTGTTGACCAGCTTACATTTCACATTACTAAGAAAGGAGGAAAATCTGTGCTGCTGAGCTTCTCAGAGAAACTAGGTTAATCCCCTGGGTCTGCAGGTGAGGGTCCTGCACTAACCCCCTTTTCTCCTCCCATCAGCTGCGAGTACAGTGGCTGTGCTGCTGGTTCGCTTTGCTGCCTGGATCTCGGTGCCCACGTAGTTCGCTCTCTCCGATGACTATGTGCAGTCCGCAGACCTGGACAGTTTGGCCTCAGACGCTCTCTCCATCCTTGTGCCCTGCTGCCTCCCTCCTCTTCGCATGCCTGGTCCAATCTGGACACACCCTGGCCCTCAATCTGAGGTCATGGCTCTGAGTCTCACGGCTGACTGCCTGAGACTGCAGTGAGGTCTGAACGCTGATTCAAAGCTCGATCTCAGTTCTGTTGTTTCTTTACGTTCGAGTCCCCACGGATCATCCAACCAGAGGAGATTTCCTTTGAACCTTATTTAATTTGTTCTTTTCAAATTGCTTATGACTCATTTTATCTTGAATTATAATATTTTGTGGGCATGTCTTATCCCCTCCCTTCTAGACTCTGTAAACTCCAGAAGCTCAGGCCTTGAATCTGGAGTCAAATCTCATTTATCTTCATCCACAGTCTCAGCCAAGAGCTCGGACATGCTTGTGTCATGGACAGATTTTGATTAGAGTTGTAGAAGGAGAAGCTGAGCTGACTGATGTGGGAAATGGAACCTAGGGCTCGATTTATTGGCTCTGAACAAAAATGCACCACTAACAGCCAAGAGCAGAGTCTATAAAGGAATAGACAGCAGTTCATTTATTCACTCATTCATTCACCAAACACATATTAAGCATCTACTATGTGCCAGAAATAGTGTTAGATTCTGGAGATATGGTAACGAACAAGGCTGATAAGGTCCTGCTCACATGGAGTTTCTCTTCTAGCCCAGAAAGACGGCTAGTCAACAGCAAAAAAAAAAAAAAAAAAAAAAAAAAAAAAAAAAAAAATTATGCAGCAGTAAGTGCTGTGATAAAAAACAATTCAGAGTGATGAATGAAGAAACAACTCAGAGAGTGACAGGGAGGTGGTTGTGAGGACTCTCTGAAGAAGGGGCACTTAACGGGAGACCTGAAGGTGAGCTGGGCCACCCTGGGAAGATCTGGGCATGGACGTCCAGGAAGAGAGAATAGATCAGACCAAGCTTAGAGGTCAGGGCAGGTGGGGAGTAGAGATGGGACGAGTTTAATGGGTTCAGAGAACAGAAGGAAGGAAAGGGTAGCTGAATCATTTGTTCATTGCCCCGTGGCGATCAAAGGGGCGGTGAACAAAGGTCATCAGCAGTTCAGTATGAAGATAATGACAAGGTGACAATAGAAGCACTGTAGTGTCAACATCAGAAGCTTTGATCAGCGGATGAATTGGAGTCCTGACCAATTGTTATGGAATGTGAACTTGGGCAACTTTCCTAGGTCTTACTTTTCTCAAGCCCAATTTTTACAGTTCTTGCGAAGATGAAATGGTATAATAGAAACGAGCGTCTACCAAGTGACTTTGTGTAAATGGTAGCCTACAATCCAGGTAATAATCTGAAAACCAGCCTTACAAGATCAGCGTTGACCAGACGCATGGAGCCGAAAGTAACAGCCATCAGCTGTCCTAATGAGCCTTCCTCGCTGCTCCTAACCTCGTTCCCTTCTCTCCCTCTCCTTTCCACTGCCCTGCCCTTTCTCTGCTCTTCACCTTTTCCTTTCTTTTTTGGTCTTTCTCCTTTTACTACCATGATTTCTCACTCTTTCTTCCCTTTACATTCTTTAAAGTCACATCGTCTCAACGGTCAATGGCCTCAAATTTGGAAAACATTTTAACATATTGGTCACGTTTATTTTGCCTGGTTTTGTCTTCCTTTAAAAATCAGGTGTTCTGGGCTGGGTGTGGTGGCTCTCACCTATAATCCCAGCACTCTGGGAGGCTGAGGTGGGTGGATCACCTGAGGTCAGGAGTTTATGAGACCTGCCTGGCCAACATGGTGAAACTCTGTCTCTACTAAAAATGAAAAAATTAGCCAGGTGTGGTGGTGCATACCTGTAATCCCAGCTACTTGGGAGGCTGAGGCAGGAGAATTGCTCCAATCCAGGGGGAGAGGTTACAGTGAGCCAAGATTGCACCACTGCACTCCAGTCTGGGCAACATAGTGTTCAAAAAAAAAAAAGTTAGGTGTTCTGAATGTTTTATACATCTTTCTTAATTAAAAAGAAAGAGCAGCAGCCACACCCAAGTTCTGTAATTTTATACAATCATGCGGCCCTCATATGATTATGATTTTCCACTGAGGTCACTGTCCCTTAATAGAAAATGGCTCCCACTACTGGATTAAGGGATTAAAAAGAGGTTGTCTCAAGGCATTTGGGATCTGGTGTGCGATCTCTCCACTGGCAAGGAGGGAAGGTCTGGTTGTGTTGAAAGGTCAGTGGCCTCTGGGTCATTGCGGGGATGCGCTGGAGCACAGCCTGGCTATCCGGCTGCACCGCTGGGTGACTGCAGATGTGGAACCCAAAAGATGGAAGGACGAGGAAGGCCTGTGGGGTCCGCTAGTGCAGACTGAGCCCCTGAGGTGCCTGTAAACACAGGCTCTGGTGTGAGGTGCAGTGAGACACCCTCCCCCTCGTTGTTGCAGGACCCTGTGCTTGGCCGAGAAAGGACAAGTTTCCTCTGCAAGCACAAGTGTTACTGCAAGCACAAGGGTGGTGTGTGTGTGCCTATGTGTGCGTGTGTGTGCGTGCGTGTGTGCGTGCGTGTGCGCGCGCGCGGGTGTGCGCGTGTGTGTGAGTGCGTGTGCGCGTGTGTGTGCGTGTGTGTGCATGTGCATGCACATGCATACACGTGTATCAGGAGGAGGAAACCATAGAGCAAGTCCCCCACATTTAGCTCAGGATGACATTGCAAGAAGCCTTCTGGTTGTGGGAACAAGGTGAAGAGGCGATGCTTGATACCAAATGGGACTCTGGCCCTCCCTTGCTTTCCTTATTTTCTGAGAAGAGGCACCCAGTGGTTGGCAGTGGCCAGCTGTGGCCAGTAGGTCATCTAGTCCAACCTGCCCACTGTACAATGGAACACAGAGGACTTGGGATGAGAAGTAAGTGACTTTCCTGGGGGTAAAGACCTCGTGATCTTTCCTCCAGGCTGAGTCGCCTTCACGTCCAGGTGATGGCAGTTGGAGGATAGTGGGGTGACATTCCTTCTGTATTCTGACTTTGGGGGTCCCAGATGTTGAGCATGAAGCCCTGCCTAGACTCATGTTACAGAGCCAAGTCCCCTCATACTCTGGGGTTGAGTGAGGTAGCCCTGGGTTGTGCAGCAGAAGGCAGCTCGAGACTTCACCGTGGCCACAGATGAGCCACATGTGGCACACAGAGAGCTAACTTTAAATATGAAGAGGGTGGAGACTTCCACCTCTGAGGAGGCCCAAGTAAGGTCATATAAACTAAGGCTACAGCTTGACCATCTTACGCTAGATGCCAGGAAGGAGCTTACGGAAACAAGGTCACCACCTGGTGGGTCTGGGCTGGTTTGGGTGGCCTGGCTCCCCGTGTCCCTGCTGCTCTGCTTCAGACAAAGGCCAGTGGTAATGGCAGTGGTTGTGACACGGGGTCCTTGTCCCTTTCCTCTAGATGCCCCCCTTCTCAGGTGATGCCTTTACTGTCCACCAGTGTGGTCTCTAAGTGTAGAGCTGCTGAGTGGGTGGGGGGGCTGGGAGGTGCCTTCAGTTAAGCCTGGGCTTCTGCTTGCCTGGCCTCATCATCAGTTTATTACTGGCCCGGCTGACAGCTGGGAATGGCAAGGACACCCTGGAGGAGGGAGTGGGTGGGGCTGGGGCCATCCTAAGCCCCCAAGATCCCACATGCCTGTGGTGGGGGCCAAGGAATGACAGGAATGTCTGCATTCTTCACTCCCACCCTGAGCAAAATGAGGCGAGGCCCAAGACAAATGGCAATGTGGGCCTTTGGAAGGGTTGTTTCTCTCCTTGAGATATATTTGAAACACATTTGTTGCCCTAATGCCTGAATTAATTAAGAGGGATCTGGCTACTTTCTCTTGGCACCAAGCTCTGAACATGGGGAAATGGGGTTTACTAACAGGAAGAGGTTGAATGGGCATAAAGAGTGCTTGTTAGTAGTTAATCCACCCTAGGCCAGGTGGTGTATCTGGGGAGGAGTACAGGAGCTTCCCAGCAGACCCTGCAGCTGCACCTAGCTCCGCCAACATTTCAGACGCGCCCCTGCCTACCGCTTTGCCATCTTTTCCATTCTGCATCTCCAAAGGAGCTGTTGTCTTAGACAGGATGCCCTCCAGTTCCCCCCAGACTCAGCAACAGCAGGCCCTAGAGTCAAGGGACATGCATTTCCCACGCGAGAGACTTACACTGGAGGAAAAGTGACATCTTCAATGCCATTTTTACAATTGATAAAGGAAAAACTTCAGCTGGGCATGGTGGCTCATGCCTGTAATCCCAGCACTTTGGGAGGCTAAGGCGGGCAGATCACCTGAGGTCAGGAGTTCAAGACCGGCCTGGCTAACATATTGAAGCCCCATCTCTACTAAAAATACAAAAATTAGCCAGGCATGGTGGTGTGTGCCTGTAATCCCAGCTACTCAGTGAAGCAGGAGAATCACTTGAACATGGGAGACAGAGGTTGTAGTGGGCCGAGATCATGCCACTGCACTCGGCCTGGGTGACAGAATGAGAGTTTGTCTCAAAAAAAGAATGAAAGAAAGAAGAAAGAAAGAAAGAAAGAAAGAAAGAAAGAAAGAAAGAAAGAAAGAAGAAAGAAAGAAAGAAAATTTCAGTCAAAGGAGTTTAAGGAGTTTAACTGAGCAATGAACAATTCGCAAATCAGGCAGCCCTGAGAATCACAGCAGATTCACAGTCTCCAGGGGTGCCTCATGGTCAGAACAAATTTACAGACAAAAAAGGTAAAGTGAACAGAAATTGGAAGTGAAGTACAGAAACAGTAAGATTGGCAACTTGGCATTTGCCTTATTTGAATGCACTTTGAACATTCTGCAGTATATGAGTGGTTGAAGTATGGCCATTGGAATTGGCCAACACTTAGCTATTGTTACAGGTGCACATGACTAAGTTAGGTATTCGGTTCTGTCTGACTATTAAGCTAGGTTACAGTTCATCTACAAGGACACAGATATGGAAGTACGGAGGCCTCAGGCCATATTTAGTTTGCTTTAACACACTGTAGGTGAAGACTGTGCCTGTTGGGGTGGACGTGGAGCCAGGGGAGAAGAAGGAAGGAGGGAGGAACGGAAGGAGCGGTTTATTGAGCCTGGACCCTCTGGAGATCTCTGGGGGAATCTGTAGATTCCTTCAGTGAGAGAAGTGAGGGCAGTGCCTCAAGACGAGCAACGTCCCCAGAAGGTTCTTAATTATTCACAGCACTTAGAACAATCTGGTCTCACTCACTGACTTCTGGGAAAACCACAGGTTTACAGCATCTGATTTATCCCTTAAAGGGCCACTTAAGAGGGACAGGTGGGAGGGAGAGATCACTAGCAACCATCTGGATTTTACGTCGAATAAGGGCTCTTGCATGGGAAACATGCTGAGTTCTGAGCCAGACAAGAGCAAGCGCTAATGCCACTTCCCACCACCCTTGGTACCATTTAGGCAGAAAGAGGAGGCTCTTGGCCTAAGAAAGGACAGAGAGTTTCAGCTTTCTACCTACTAGAGGAAAAACAGAAAATGCAGTAGTCCCGTAGTCACCAAAGACACCAAAATAGCAGTTAAAAATCATCCTCAAGGAGAGCATGGAGCTGATGGCTTTACCGGTGACTGCTACCAAATGTTCAAAGAGCAGATACGTCCTTTTAACACATCTATCAGAAAATAGAATGAGGGGACCTTTCTAGCTTGATATCCCAGAACCTTGATACCCCAGATCAGCTTATTAATGGCCTGGACAACAGCTGTGGGTGGTGAAGACTTCCTAGAGTATAAGAAAGAAAATATTTGAGTCCCTCTTACTCACTAATATATGTGTGAAAATGTGAAAAAAATTAACCCAATGGAGCAAAATACAAAAAAATTCATATAGCATGACCAAGCTGGCTTAATCTTAATCTTAATTTTCCTAGAAATGTAAGATGAATTTAGCAGGGGAAAATTAATATAATTTATTTTATTAACAGAATAAAAGCAAAAATCTGTAAGTGGAAACCATATGACAAAATTCACATCCATGCTTATAAAAACTCTTGGCAAGTTAAGAGTAGAAAGAAACTTCTTCAGTCTTGTTAAAGGCATCTATGCAAAACCTGTGACAAATGGCATAGTTAGCATTGAAATACTGAAAGCATCCTCTTTCAGGCCAAGAACAAGACAAAAATGCCCAGCGTCACTGCTTACATTCGCTGCTGTGTCAGAGGTCTTAGAACAGTTTGCAAGACAGATAAAGGTATATGGTTTAGCATGGAAGAAACGAAACTTATTTCTGCAGATGACATGACTGTCTACATAGAATGCTGTGCAAAATTTGCAGAATAGTCGCCAAGCTAATCAGAGTGCCGGGAAAGTTGCTGGATGCATCAACAGGCAAGAGTGGTGTTAGCATACACCAGCAACAGTTAGAAAATTTAATTTTTACCATGGATAAAATTTACAACAGTAATAAAAAAATTAAAATATCTAGGAATAAATCTAATAAAAGATGTATGAGACCTTTAAGAAAAAAATTATACAATTTTATTAAAATATATTTAAGAAGACAATGAGGGCCAGGCCCAGTGGCTCGCATTTGTAATCACAGCACTTTGGGAAGCCAAGATGGGAGGACTGCCTGAGGCCAGGAGTTCAAGACCAGCCTGGGCAACATAGTGAGACCCTGTCTCTATTATAAATAGAAAAGATGGTAAAAAGAAGTAGAAGACAACTAAACAGATACACCATGTTTTTAGATAAGGAGACTTAATATCATACAGATGCCAATTCTTTTCAACCTATAGATTCAATGCAATTATAATCAAAACCTGGACAGAATTTTTAATAGAATTTGGCAATATAATTCTAACATGTACACGGAAAAGTAAGTGCTAAGAACAGCCAAGACATTCTTGAAACAAAGAACACTGTAAAGACTTACTCTACTAAATATCAGGACTCATTATAAGGCTTAGTAATTAAGATAGTGAGTTATTGGCGCAGCAAATTAAAAATACACCAGGGCGTGGTGGCTCTCGCCTGTAATCCCAGCACTTTGGGAATCTGAGGCGGGTGGATTATGAGGTCAGGAGTTCGAGACCAGCATGGCCATTATAGTGAAACCCCACCTCTACTAAAAACACAAAGATTAGCGGGGTGTGGTGGCCCGTGCCTGTAGTCCCAGCTACTCGGATGGCTGAGGCAGGAGAATCGCTTGAACGTAGGGAGCGGAGGTGGCAGTGAGCCAAGATAATATCATTGCACTCCAGCCTGAGCAACAGAGCAAGACTCAGTCTCAAATAAAAAAAGAAGAAAGAAAGAGAAGAAAAAGAAAAATATACCAATGGAACAGAAAGATTTCCATGTGTATACAGAAATATGATTTATTTCAGGTATGGTATTGTAGGTTAGTATGAAAGGGATAGATTATTCAATAAATAGTGCTGGAATAGCTGGTTATCCATACGGAAAAAAAAATAAAATTAGATACTACCTCACAGCATCTTTAAATGGAAATTTCAGAAAGACTAAAGCTTAAATCGAAAAAAAAAAAGCTACCAAATTTTTAGAAGATAATACAGGAAAATAGCTCTTGACTTCAGACTAGAGAAAAATTTCTCAAGATGCAGAAAGTAAAAACCATAAAAAATAAGATTGGTAAATTTGACTATATTAAAAGACACCTAAGGAGAATAAAGAGCCACGCCCCAACCCAGAAGATTCAGCCAAACCTGCAGCCATAAGTGGATGTTTGTTCGGAGCAGGTAAAGAACTCCTACATTTCAATAAGAAAGAAATGAACAACTCAATAGAAAAATGACAAGAGACAAGTGGACTGTTCACAGAAAGACAGACACATATACCTTCCAGGCATAGGAAAAGATGTGGAAACTAATGAGTAATTGGGAAAATGCAAGTTTAAACTCTAACGAGATACCATTTCACACCTCTCAGATTGGTGTAAAGGGTGATATGGCAATGGTGAGGATGGGATACAAGAGAATTCTGCTGACAGGAGGGAAACTTCCACCGTCACTTTGGGAAAACACATTGCCTGCACCTGGTAAAATGGAACAAGCACATCCCATTAATTCTACTCCTAGGCAAATTCTACATATATGCACTAGGAGACATGCTCAAGGGTGTTGATAGCAATATTGTCCACATTAGCCACAATCTAGAAACAACCCAAATGCCTGTTGACAGTGGAATATATAAGTTATGGCGTACTTACATGATGGAATACTATACAGCAGTGAAAATGAGTTATGGCCATGTGAAGCATTGGGCCACGGAAAATACCACACAATATGATTCCATTTATGTAAGTTTCAAAACCTAGACAAACTAACCAATTTTATTCAAAAATGCACACCTAGCTGGTAAAACTACAAGAAAAACAAAGAAAGGAATAACCAAAATTTAGTTAGAGGGCTATGGGGTTAGGGAGGGGCACATCAGTCACTGTCACTTAGCTGCTGATAATGTTGTTTCCTTATGTGGGTGACGGATTCATAATTCATAAGAGTTTCAACATACAGATTTTGAGCACTCTTTGCTATAATGTGATATATTTTATGACGGAGACAAAATTAAAATAATAAAGAGTTTCAGCTCTCCCTGCTCCAGGTAGGGTGTGATGGACAGTTTGGTCCCGCCATCTGACCAGCCAAGGGGGGAGTCCAATTTGCCTGGGGTTCCAGCAGGTGTATCAGATGTAACAATGAATGCTATCAGAGAGAAAAATACAGGGCCCTCTTCTTTATGGGCTCAGAGTGGTCGTCACTGTTAGGGAGGGTGGCCAGACATGAATGGGTTAAGCTACCAAAAAGTAAATAGCCCCGAATTCCTTTCAGACCGTACTACATAATGTCAAACCTACTCCAGCGGAAGCAGCATTTGTGCCTGTCTTCAAAGGCCGTGCAAGCTTGCGTGACCTAGTTTATAGTGTGTACGGGTGACAGGGCAGTCTGGTGGGCACAGAGAGAAAGTCTTGTTAGAAATTTCTTTGGGGTAGGTGCTCAAACTTCACATATCAGATTGTCGTGGGCAATGAGAGCAAGACGTTCACCCCAGGTGGACGTCTGTAAGGATGGCTCGTATGCATAGAATTTATAAAAACAAGAACAAAGCCAGACTTGGCCTGTTCTTTATTATCTCTATGAGCCTGCAGCTCCAAACAGCATCAGTGATAAAGTAGCCCTCCCTTCTCCCTGGCTTGATATTTTGACCCTTGGTGCTAAGCCAGTCCTGGAGACCCCCACCAACTGTCCCACCGACTGGAAACACCATGAGGGCAGGCTTCATTTCTGCATTCCCCTTAGGCCCTAGCACACAGCTCCTGCCACATGGCAAGTGTGATCAGGCAATGCTTATTGTTTTAAGCATTATTAAGCTTTCATACTTAGGTAAACCATAAAATCAGATATAGAGGAAAAGAGCTGAGGCATGAAGGAGGGTGCAGCAGGGAGAGAAACCAAAGACATGGGTGGGCCCGGGTCAAGCCCTGATTCCACTGCTTGCTTGACGTGGACACCGTGGTTTCTGCACCTGTGATCTCGTGGGATTGACAGCAGAGATGCGTGGACCTGCATATTAGTGTATGACTGGACACAGAGTGTGTGCCCAACACTCATGACCACTGAGGTCTAAACACCAATGGCAGGGTGAGGAGATAAAATAAATATGATTTTAACTTGGGGGAGGAAAAGCCAGCAGTATTCTAGAAAGCAAACTTAGGCTCTGGGTCTCATCTAGACTGGCATCTAAATTGCAGTTTTAGGCCAGGCGTGGTGGCTTATGCCTGTAATCCCAGCACTTTGGGATGCCGAGGCGGGCTGATCACTTGAGGTCAGGAGTTTGAGACTAGCCTGGCCAACATGGTGAAACCCTGTCTCTACTAAAAATACAAAAAAATTTAGCTGGGTGTGGTGGCATGTGCCTGTAATCCCAGCTACTCGGGAGGCTGAGGGATGAGAATTGCTTGAACCCAGGAGACAGAGGCTGCAGTGAGCTGAGATCACACCACTGCGCTCCAGCCTGGGCAACAGAATGAGACTTTGTCTGTAAATAAATAAATAAATAAATTGCAGCTTTGTCACATGCTGCCTGTGTAACCCAAGGGGAACAGATAATGATACGTCCTTTGCAGGGGTACAGTGAGGATTAAGTGACAGGTTAATTTGCTTACTATACATTCAGTAACTATTTATTGAATGTCTAATACATGCTTAGTATGGTCTCTAGTCATGCAACAAATGTTAATTCCCCTGTCCCTTTGAAGGACAGGACTCATGGCTGGACACTAACATTAAAAGAGTCAGTGGTATTCAATAGAAGATCTTGGGAGAGTAGTGCTGGAAATCCTCTAAGTGATCTCTGCACCCGAGGGTAAAGAAGAAAAAAATCAGAAATTATATGGTCCAGCATTTACTGGGCCTCACACATGTGTCATGGTTGAGGACCACTTAAGACATCGTGCTTGCCCTTAGGAGCTTGGAACCTAGGGGAGGAGTCTAACATCCACACAGATCACGACAGCAGCATATGTCAGTGAGGTGGCCCAGTGGTCTAGGGTGGCCGGGAGACAGTCACTGATGTCCAGGGCACCCGTCCTACAGGAGTAACCCAGGAGCTGACTGTCTCAGGGTGACTGGTGGGGAAAGGAGGGATGGCACAGGCAGATGCAAAGCACAGGTGGAAATGCACTCAAGGAAGGCATGGCCCATTTGGAGATTCCTGATGGTCCCCTGGGACATATGTCACCACACTGGATATGGGACACCAAGGGTGGTTTCCTGGCAGCAACCTGGAGCAGAGGAGAGGGAGGGTGTTGCAGTGGACCATGCACTGGGCATCAGGGCATGACAGAGGCTGGGGCAGTCACCAAAGGTTGACTCTGAAGGTACAGTCCACAGGCTGGGGCAGTGGCCAGGAGCCCTGCCTTAGTTGGTATTACCTAAAAGGCTACTAGGCAGGTGGGGATAGAGGTGACAATTGACATAAGGGATGGGGAGCAGTCATTTTTCTGGAGGACCTGCCCATGGGGCCATGATCACAGCCACCAGACTAAGGGCCTACACAAGGCACCTGTGCCAGGGGAGAAATGGGGCTGAGGCAGGGCCACTCGGGGACATTTAGTAGAGGGGACCAAGGCAGGACCCTGTCCTATAAGCTGGGTTAACAAAGGCAGCCTGGGAAGAATTGCACCCAGGTTGACTCCTGAGGACTGTGTATCTCAAAAGTCTGTGGGCAAATCTTCCTTAGACTTTGCGTCTCAGCTCAAATGTGGCCTCCACTGAGACTTCTCTGACCACAGGTGCACAGTAGTCCCCTCGCCCCCATCCTTCACTCTCTAGCCATGTCGCTTATCCTTTCCAGCACTCATGATTGCCTGGAATAGTCTTATGTGCACATTTGTTCATTGCCTGCCTCCCCCAACAGAATGTCAGCCTCAGAAAAGTAAAGCCTTGTCAGGAAACAGAGCTCTTGTCCCTGTTGTGTTCAGCTGGACACCAGGCCTGGTGTGGACACTTGGTGTGTGCTGAGAAACTCAGCAGCAGCGGGAAGACTCCAGTCACACGGGGCTTCAAGGCTGAGGTGGAGTCAAAAGAGACAATCTGGCTGGGCACAGTGGCTCACGCCTCTAATCCCAGCACTTTGGGAGGTCAAGGCAGGAGGATCACTTGAGCCCAGGAGGTGGAGACCAGCCTGGGTAACATGGCAACTCTGTCTCTGCAAAAAATACAAAATGGTGTGCATGCCTGTAGTCCCAGCTACTTGGGAGGCTGAGGTGGGAGGATCACCTGAGCCCAGGAGGTCAAGGCTGCAGTGAGCTGTGACTGTGACTGTGCACTCCAGCCTGGGTGACAGAGAGGGACCCTGTCTCAAACAAATAAACAAACAAATAACCCCATCTCTACTAAAAATACAAAAATTAGCTGAGTGGTGGTGTGCACCTGTAGTCCCAGCTATTCGGGAGGCTGAGGTGGGGGAGTTGCTTGAACCAGGGAGGTGGACGTTGCAGTCAGCTCAGATCATGCCAGTACGCTCTAGCCTGGGCAACAGAGTGAGACTCTGTCTCAAAACAAACAAACAAAGAACCAAAAAACCAAAACCACGCAAAAAAGACAATCTGAACACAAATGGCTTTTAGGGAGCTCTCACTGTTCCTGCCTTGGGCAGGATTCATTCAGAAAATGGCATGGGCCTGAGCTATCCGGGTGACAGAGGGCTGTGGAGGTCCCACATGAGGAGCTGGCATGATGGTTGAGGTTAATGTTGACATCGGGGGTACCCAACAACTGAACTGGGGTGGGGACAACAGGAGATGTGACCGGAAAAGACACTAGGGCCTGATAAAGGGTCTCAACACTGTGCTGATGCTGTCCTTTGGGCAGGGGGAAGCTGTTGGTAGTTTTTAAGCAAGAGAAGTGACAGGCTTAGATCTCTATTTTAGAAAGAAAGGGCTCAAATAGGATTTATCTCGAAGACCACTGAGTACCAGGGGATCTGAATTCTTACTGCAATGCTGAGTGGCTGCTTGCAGAGCACTTGTCAGGGAAAAGTTCTTCTCTGCTGCCATCTAGTGGCACTTTGGGAATAATACCTGACTGGAGGTCAGCAGAAGCTCCTCTGTTTCCAAAGGCTTCTGAGCCAATAACCAAAGAACGTGTTGCACCTGGAACCCTGCTCCGGCTGCCATCACCTGTGTACTGGAAACTGCCCACTGGCATATGGGCTCATGAGGCAAGACCTGCCCACAGGGTCTGGCACATCCTGCATGGACCACCTTCCCACCTGGCTCTGACTTGTGCATGTTTTGGAGTCAATAGTGTGCTTAGAGAGCCTCTTAAGTCACCACATCTTCGGGGAGAGAGGTACAAACCAAAGATTTATTTTGCAAGTGAAAGAGCCAGCCCAGGAGACCCAGAAAAAAAGGGAAGGCAAGGCTGAGAGCAGAAAGCCTGCATAAAGGAAGACCACAGAGAGGCCTGCAGGAGCCAGATCGCAGCCCTCAGGGAAAACCCGGGAGGGAGGCTAAGGAGTGAGCCTAGGTCCAGCTCCAGACATGGGGCTGGAGGAGCCTTAGGGACTCAATTCCAGGTGCAGCATTTGCAGGAGGCACTGAACACCAGGCCTGTTGGGCAGCTCTGCTGGAACAGCCGCCCCCCTGCACAGCTGTAGAAGCTGGATTGTTCCCGAGGGCTGGGGTAGAGCCCATCAGCTTTTCCCTGGCAGAAGGAGTCTTGTCCAGGACTGGGGCCATGCTCAGGTTCAGAGTGCTGACCTGGTGTTGGAACTTCACGTTCTGGGGTGCCTGAAGGCATGTATGGAAGACCTGGGAAGACAGTGAAGATTCAACCAAGGCTCCCCCCAAGAGATCCCAAACCCACAGGCAGAGCACACAGGCAGGAACCAGTGGCAGGCAGCAGCCCAGCACCGCATGCCTTACAGGCTGAGCACAGCCAGGTACCCTAGGCAGAGAACAGCCAGACAATTGCCATACCAACAGCTGGAGCGCTGTGCCACAGACAACACCTGGTACACACGTGACAGGCAGTTAAAGCTTTATCCCATCTGCAAGCACAACCCCATACACTGGTGAGGGGAGGAGGGGGTGCCACGCTGCAGGCTAAGGGGAGGCTTTCTCCCGCATAAGAGAGGAACAAGCTGCTGCTCCCAGGTTGGGGGCCCTCTGGAGGAAGCCAAGGTTACAACACCTTGGGTGGGCATTGTTGCAACCAGGAAGAGAAAGAAGAGCGCAGAAAGGAAAATCGTTTCGACAGTTCCCTTAAGCTCCGGGGGTGCATGAAACTTGGGAAATTCCAGTATTGGGGCAAAGTCATTTCCTCAGAAGGACCCAGGACCTACAGTTCATCGGAGGCATAGAGCTGTGTTCCCACCCCACCTCCAAATTCCACCGCTGGCTCTGGGCCCCTTACTTACTCAGTTCCCGCCGCAGCGTCTGGATGAGGGGGTATTGGCCCTGGTTGCAGGAGAAGCCGGCAAAGTCATCTAAGTCCAGTGCCCAGACCATGGCCCCGCCCAGTCCTTTCTGCTTCATATAGCTGACCTGTGCAGGGAGGGGATGCAGTGAAGGAGCCCAGGGAAGCCCGGCCCGGCCAGCCCCAGAGCCTGGCAACCTCTCTGGACAGGGCCCCTTTTTCTCCAGCAGCCTCAGGCTCATGAGTGGCTGGAGCTTCTGGAGACAGCCCCAGGCTGGGATCCTGGGTGGCTGAGGCCTCATGCTGCTTGGACATCCGTCATTTTGCAGTCTCTTGTCTTAACATAAGCATGACCTGGGGTGAGGTGGGTGTGACCAGGAGGAATAGTGTCTGATGTGTGCGCTTCCCTAAGTGGGACCCCTTTACAGCTTGGTCATGTGTGGGCTGAAATGCTTTGTTTGAGGGTACTGTATGCTGGCCAAGGTGAGTCCAGTTACCACAGGGATCAACTCAGACTTCCAAACGATCTCAATCAACGTTTGCTTCTCTGTGTTCATGTCTTTGTCTTCCCTGAGAGCCATCTTCCCTTTACCAGATTCCTGAGGCTTCCTGAGGGTCTGACTGTGTGTTTCTTCAGAGTGGGCTTCTCTGTCCTCTAACCCTGCCAGGGGGCCGTGGTGCTTGATCCTTTGCTGGCCCCAGCCTCCCTTTCTGCTAGCTCCCTTCCTCTACGTGCCCTGCTTGGGGGTCCAGCCATGTGGGTCTACACTTTGTTCCCAGAGTTCAGCCTCTACTTTCTTCCCACCTGTGTCTTTGCTTGTACAGTTGCCCCACACCCCGAGAATGACCACTTTCTATGCTTTGGACTTCTCTAAAATACCCTTCTACTGTGACCCCTTCTTCCATCTCCCCAGCCGGGATCGTGCTCCCCGTGCAGTTACCCCAGAGGGCTTTGTCTCCATCTCCAGAAACTGTCACTGTCAGCCACACATGATAATTGATGTGGGGTGTGCAGATAAACTAGTGCAGCAGCCATCTTCAGGAGCTGACAGTTTCACAGGGGGCATGGCATGAAACCAGGTAAATGCACTAACTCTTCAGCCCACCAATATTGGGCAGGAGAGGGGGGTCCTATAAGTAAAGCAAAATGTAATTTGAACATGCACCAGATATTGCCAATGGGCTGAATAAAGCCACATGCCTCACCATGTATATTTTTCCTCTTCATGTGTCTGTGGAATTAGTATAGTATTTAAAAAGATAGAAATCGTTTCCAGAGTGCTACTAAATATAGAGCGATTTTTTTTGTCATTTTGTCTTTTCTGTGTCAATAGGTAGTAAAGGCAAAAAATGCTATCATGTGGAGATTATGAAATGTTCGGACATTTAAAGGAGACTTGCCTTTGAGGTTCTGAACTGCCCTCATTTTATGTCATTGACAGGACTTGTTCACCCAGGACCACCCCCCTGCCAGCAGAGCTGGGCCTCACCTTGGCTTTGAAGCTCTCTGCATCATCAAAGCCCACCCACTGGTTGTCCCGGAAGATGTAGGGCACCTTCTGGTCCTGGATTCTCTGCTTGGTGGCCCCCTTCCAGGAGCAGACCTGTGGAAGCAGAAGGCAGCATTGGGAAGGAGGAGGGAGGCTCTGGCAGGCACCTTCCCCTCCTCACCAGGAGACTAGAGATTGGAAAATTCCCATCTGAGGAAGCTTGGAGAATCAGGAGGTTCTCTGTTTCAGTCTACTTAGAATGTTGGACCCAGCTTGAGGCACCTGGGCTTACAGATAAATTCAAGACAGCATTGATGGGATGGACTTTACCTGGCCAGAATTCTCTGCACCTGGCATCCTTACTCAGAAATGGTGGGAGAAGGAGCCTTCTGCTCTCTCAGGCATCCCCTGACCCCCACAATACCCAGGGTTGTTATGGGTTTTCCTACCTCATAGTAAGCCAGCATCCCTCCTTCCTTGGTGAAGGGGCCAGGGGTACCAGACCCTGTGGCTGGGGCCCCCACTTTGGTGTCTGACAAGGAGGCCAGGGTGAAGGAGCGCCCATAGGTAGGCATGCCAAGGATCAGTTTGCTGGCAGGGGTCCCCTTCTGCAGCCATAGTTGCACGGCAGCATCCTAGTGGCAGAGGAGGGCAGAGTTCATTTTCTCTATCCTCAGCCTGGCTCTGATTGTCTAAGACTGGGGGATCCAGAGACAGAGCTAGACGGGCAGAGGCTCCTCAGTCGGAGCTCCAAGGGCCTTCATTAGTATTCCAGCCCTACCCCACCTTCTTTAGAACCTGCCTTAGGCCCGTGACCCCAGCAAAGAAGCTGCATGGCATGATAACCAGAGAGCATGGGCTTTGGACACAGACAACCTTTCACTGAACACATAGGTACCCATGGCCCACTGTGTGCCAGGCGCTGTCCATGGTGCTTCAGACGCGTTAGTGAACAAGGCGGACAGAGATCCCTGCCCTATCCAGCAGCTTATTTAACCTCATTGACCCTTGGTGTCCTGTCTGCCATAGGAAATAAGGAAAATATCCATCTCTTGGGGCCTTGTGAGAATTAAAAGTTATAATGTGTGTAAAAGGTCAGCACAACACAATGAAGGGTCGCTGTGGTCATCATCGCTATCCTGGTTGTTGTCTTGGTTTTCCCCTGAGTACAAAAGGAAGGAATTAGGTCTGCTTTATTTATCTCTGTATCCCCAGTGCCTAGAATGACACCTGAAGCTCAGATAGAACAAAGGCTTCCTTACCCGCCTCTGGATAAGACTTTCCCCCGATTATGTATCACTTGACGTAACACCCCCAGGCCTGTGATGGGAGAAGGTGCCCGATGTAAGTATGATGAACTGGTGAATAATGAAGGCTCATTCCTCAAGCCAAGAGTATGGTGCAGTTTCTCCAAGAAGCTGCCCTAGTTTTGTCAGGTCTAGTGACTCCGAGCCCACTTAGCCCTTAGGAAAGGAACAGTTTTCACTACATTTGTTTAAATGTATTCCTTTTTGTCCATCTGTACAACTTATCTTTGATCAGACTGGTGCTTTCTGAAGGCAGAAGCTGGGGCTTCTCCTGATTTGTATAGCTCTTTTGTGCAATTGGGAAAAGTCACCCCTCTGGCTATAAGCAATCCCCAGGCACACTGTGTGGTGAGTAGAAGGCCTCTTTGTAGGAACAAGGCGGCCTCCATTCCTCAGTGGATTTAAGGTACACAATGTGAAGAGCAGAGTGCTGGAGGGACTTCAACCCCACTTGCCTCAGCTGAATGCCTTTATTTCTGTGTCTCCCCTGGCACGACACAGCTTCCTCCAAAATGCATACAGTCTTCCAGACGGGATAGAGAGGCCAGGCTCAGTGTGAAATGTGGGTGCCTGGCTCACTGGTCCAAAGAAGTGTTCTTTATTCATTAAAGAGCCAGAAAGTCAAAGATGTCTGCCACTCCAGCTGACATACAGAGATGTGGGCTCTCGAAAAGTAAAAAGCATTTTAATTTCAGGCTTTCTCTTTGTTGCTTGGTTTTGCTTGTTTTAAGAAAGAAAAATAATATGGTTATCATAAGCCCTCTCTGTAGGGTTTTATAAACCCACTTTATATTTTAAAATATAGAGAGGACTTATAAAAAGGATCTAGGCTGTGAACGTTGGCTCATGCCTGTAATCCCAACACTTTGGGAGGCTGAGGCAGGAGGATTGCTTGAGGGCAGGAGTTCGAGACCATCCTGGGCAATATAGCAAGACTCCATCTCTAACAAACTAAAAAAAATTAGCTGGTCATTGTGATCCCAGCTACTCAGGGGGCTGGGGCAGGAGGATTGCTGAAGGAAGGCCAGGAGGATGAAGCTGCAGTGAGCTATGATCATGGCACTGTACACCCCCCTTGGTGACAGAGCAAGATTCTGTCTCTTAAGAATAAATAAATAAAATTTTAAAAACTAAAAGTGTCTTGATTGCTCAATGAGGAAAATTTAGGAAATTCCCAACCTACCCTAGTCTGAAAACCAAGCCTGCCCTTTGCAGGTGCTGGGGGTACTTCTGCCCTTGAGTGACATTCCCAGAGAGGTTATCAACTTGGGAAAGCTCCCACCCCTGACAACACCTCCGGTCAACCAGTGTGACATGGAGCACATGTCTGCCCACTGTCTTGAAGGAAATGGGGCGGGGTTGGTGAGGGAGGCAGCAGCCCTGCTGGCTGGAGACGCAGGCTCAAAGTGGGCTTCCCCATGATCACGTGTTTGTCACCCAGTTGGTTTGCTGTGTCCACCAACAGCCAAGATGCTCCGCAGAAGTGAGGTTTTCCCTCAGCAGGGGCATGGACCAGGAAAACAGAACAAAACAAGCAAGCAAAGAGACAAAAACAATGCTGGTTTCTTGGTGCCCTGTGTCTTTTTTCCATGAGGGTCTTGGGGCTCAAAAGAGGCCACCGGACAGGACCTGCTGGACAGGGAGTCCTGCCTCAGCCCTCCGGCCACTTACCACGTTGAGGCTGGCCGCTGCGCCACTCTCCCCTTGCCTCTTGTAGAGGGGGCTGTTGTGTCCCGTGACCTTCTCCCAAGAGCCATGGAAGTCATAGGCCATAAGGTTGACAAAGTCCAGGTTCCTGCAGGAGGCATGGAAGAAGCAGTGAGGAACAAGGGATCGGGGGCAGAAAGAGCCCTTCTTTCTCACTCCTACCACCCACAGTGTATGGGCCAGGGAGGAACCGCTGGAGTCAGAGGCAAAGGTGACAGCTCACCAGGCTCTGCAGAAGATGACCCAGCCAGCAGTCCCAGCCAGCCCCCTTATGGAGGCCATTGTCATTCTCATTCAAACTCGTCATCCTCAGCTCACCATGCCCTCAGCACCCCCAGGTCCTCCCTATTCCACTCAGATAACTTCCTGTTATATTGCTATTTTGGAGGAAACTCTAGGTCAGGGTTTCTCACTTCAGTATGCACACAGATCGCTTGGGAATCTAAATGAAGGTTCTTCTTCAGAAGGCCTGGGGTGGGGACTGAGAGTTCGTAAGTCTAACGAGCACCTGGGCGTCATGGTGGCTGTGAGTTCACCTTCTGTACTTTGAGGAGCAAGGATCCAGAAAACCCATTCTCTTGGAGATAATGGCTTCATCACCTGCTCAGGGGCATTTTCACTTTAAGAATGAGTTACCAGGGAAGAGGACAGAGGTCCAAAGTGAAGGATGTGGAACAGGGCAGCAGCAGACACTGAGCAAAACCTTCCTGGGTGTGCTGGTGGAAGGATAGGACTTTCCCAACACCTTGTAGGTGAACACCTGCTCTACCCTTGGGAAAGCTCAGTCTGCCCTTGGCCTCTCCTCCCTCAGAGAGCATGGCTCCAAGTCATCTGCCTGAGACTCACTGGGCAATTTTGTCCACCTCGTATCCAGCATCCACATAGGTTCTCCCAGCTGGAACCGCTGCACTCAGAAGGAGGCGTTCTTTCCCTGAGGTCTTAGCTTCCTTCTGGAAGGCATTGGCCAAGTCCTGTGGGGGTGCAGCTCAGAGTCAACACAGGGGCAAGCACCAGGGGGCAGCACTGTGAGCCCCAGGTAGATGTTCATTGATCAGAGTCTGAGACCTGACCACAGGGCTGATCTGTGCTGAGCAGATATGCGAAGCAGCTGGCTCTGGGGGCAGAGCAGCCCCTACATGTGCTGTGGGGCCCCAGCTCTGGGTCCCTGCGCAGACTGGGTGGTTCCTGCCCCGCCCAGCCATACCTGCACCAGGGCTGTGAAGCGCTCCTTGTCTATGGCAGGGCTTCCCCGGCTCCCTGGGTACTCCCAGTCAAGGTCAAGACCGTCAAAGCCGTATTTGCGCAGAAACCTGATGGCTGAGTTGACAAAGGTCTGACGGTTGTTGGCCGTGGCTACCATATCTGTGAACCTGTGAGGTGATGAAAGGGAGTAAGGGCCAGCCTTGGACCAGACAGGAGGCCACTCTCACTCAGAAGCAGGCGAGAAAACACTCAGGACAGTGCGTCTGTGTCTGGGCCGGGAGGGGCGCTGGGAGGGCTGCTTCAGAGGCTGCAGGGATATTTGCTCTGGTGACTTATGGTCCTGGTTGAGGAAGGGGGACCATCTAGAGCACTTCTACCCCCAAACACCACCAGGGGCATATTGACACCCTAGGAGCCTTGCTTCCCAAAATTCCCTCCAGAGGCTTCCTCCAAGCCCCTGAATTGTCCCACCCTGAATCAGAGCTAGTTGACACCCTCGGAAAGGAAGTTTAAAAAGAAGAGAGCCTAGTTTCTCTAATTGCTCTTGTAAGGTTTTTCTCTAATTAGGATTTTTCTCTAATTAGAATTTCCTCTAATTCCCTTACTAAGGTAAGAAAAGACCTGGGGAGCCCACTGTTTTACTTTCCTGACAGGTTAACTTGGCCATCTTTCCTGTAACTCACATGTGTGGACTGCTTTGTACTTTTATTACTATTACTAGTCAAAATCCCCAAGCTGCCCCAAGAACCACCTCTCCACATGTTCCTTCCTTAGTGGGAAGTCCCTGGACTTCTTGGGGATCTCAAGTTCTTTACAGACTGATCCTATCTTAATTTTATTAATTTAGTATGGGGATACCAGGCTAAAAACTCCTGCGTTTCAATAAACAATCTGTATATTAGCCTTGCTTTTGGAAGATGAGTCATAACTCTCATCAGATTCCCAAAAGGATTCATGATCCAAAAAAGTTTCAGAAAGACTGTTCAGAGCCTTGGGAGCCATATGTTCTGGATTTTCTAGAAAACAGCAAGTTTCAAATACTCCATTCCATTATCTCCATAAATCATTAAAAAATGTTCCCCAAATGCCAATATTTTGGCATCTGGGCTCAATCTCACAGATTACCTTTTATACTCAGAAGTGGAATAAACATTCTTTCTGGGACAAGATACCCCATTTCTGAGCTCAGAAAACACAGATACTGCATGCTGTCAAGATTAGTTGGGACTCTCCCTCTTCTTGTTTCATGGAGGAAGAGCCTGGGGCCTGGAGAGGTCCAAGCCTTCTGCTGTGTTTAGACCTGTGCTTCTGGGAAGACTGGATCTGAAATAGTCTGGAGTGAAGCTCACTGTGCTGCCCTCCTGCTGGGTGCCAAGAACCCAGAAAGATATTCAGCCCCCCTGAGTTCAGCTGCCCTCCCCTTCCCCCTGGCCACACCTCAGCCTGGCCAATTCCCTGACCAGGGCTCCCTCTGGCCAGTGCACCAGGTTCCCTTGGAGGAGCTCTACCACACAGGTGAGCGCTGTCAACTAACTTCTGAGTGCCGAAATTCCAGCCTCCGATGGCCAACAGGGTCTTCAGCTTGGGATTCCTGGCAAAGATAAGAGACACATCAGGATTTACCCCGCCAGCTCCCATGGCTCCCTGGCAGGGATGTTGCAGTGGGGAGGGGCACCCAGGGTGGGGACGTGTAAAGGCGTCTATGCGAAGAGCCTGTACTGAGCTCTCTGGAGACAGCTGTGGATTGGGAAAGGAAAGGCATGTTCCTGACTTGGAGAACTGCCTGTCTAACTGGGGAGACACCGTTTTGTGGGCTCAGGAAGCAAGGATTGGGGCAGATCCTCAAGAGGCTTTGTGAAGGCACCCAGAACACTGGAGCTGAACGGTGGATTCATTTCACAATGAGGAAGGGACTTCACCGGAGAAAGAGTCTCACAATCCCGATCCCACTTAGACCTAAACTGGAAGGGCCCTTAGGATCCCCTGAGCCACCCCTACCTCTTTCATTAAGCACAGGAGAGGCCAGAGAGGTGATACGGCTTGCTCAAAGCCACACAGTGGGTCTGCGTCAGGGCCTCAACTGGGGAAAGTGTCTGACTCTGGGAGGAGGTTATCTGTCCCTGCCATCCCGCTCCTCCACTTTGGCTCACATCTTCTTCAGGCCGTTGAACTCCTGGTAGAGAGTCTCGTCATTCCACTCAGTTGTGCTCAGCTGGTGACTGGTCATGCCGGCGAAGGCGTAGATGAGGTGGGTGCACAGGCTGGGGTCCACGTCCTTGGGCAGGAAGCGAGCCGCCCCCTGTCTGTACTGGGCCCAGTTGGTGAAGTAGCAGACCAGTTTTGCAGCAGAGCCTGGCCCATTGGAGTAAATAAAAGAGATAACTGTCAGCAGGGCCTTCTGGGGACTGGTCACCCTCCGTCTGGGGCAGGCAATGTTGGACACCCCTCTTCTACACCTGGAGTCAGTGGAGAGACCCAACAGACAGTAATGGCATTTGCTTTGTGTGGGTGGAGACTTGCAGTTGGGAAAGCATTTTCAGAGGCCAGTCATGGGATCCTCAGAACACAGAGTGGGCAGGACCATTGTCCTCCAAGGCCTGCTTTCCCAGGAAGCAAGCTGAGGCTTATCAGCTTGGGACCCGTCCTCATCAGCATGGCTGCTAAGAGGGCAGAGCAGCGGTGCTGAGACCCAAGTCTCTTGACTCCTTGACATCCTTCAAAGTGGCTAGTCTCAGAGTCCGAGTTCCCAGGACCGGGGTCTGGCAGGCAGGTCTCTCTGCCCACAGTGAGGCTCTCCCCTCCGGGCCTGAAAACCTGATAGAAGGTAGCCCCGGACAGCCCCAGCATAAGGCCCAGAAGGAATTAGACATGGCATGCTCACCTGCAGAGGGACGGCAGGCAGAACTTTGAGAAGCTTTGGAATACCTCAGGATGCTTCATTAATGTGAAAATAGGTGAGTGGCAGAGAGGAGACCCCAGTTACAGGCCAGGGTTTGAGGTTTCTTTAGTCTTGCATTATATCATTTGCATTTGCTTGTTATCCCCTGTAGATAATCTATGTTTATCAATAGCACGAGTGAGATTCTAATAAAGAGCTGATTTTATCTAGGAGAAGGCTTTTTGTCTCTAAATACCCCACACACTCTATGGTATTGTCTCTAGAGTACCCTACAGTGTGTGAAAAGACTTTTCAGGAGGTGGGATGGTCTGTTCCCACAAGGGCCTGGTAGTGATGTCCCCACTGAGGTCAGCCCTGTGCTGGGTTGACCAGGATACCAGGAAGCAAGAATGCTAGTCTTCGTTCCAGCATCTGCCAAAAATAGACTTTGGGTCAACCTCATCTTCAGTCCTGGCCCCACCTGATAATGACTGTGTGGTCTCTGAGGTCTCTTCCAGTCTCTCCATCTATGATGGTGAGACATTTCATGCCAAGATCTTGATGGAGCAGTGAGTTTGGACTGGAGCGTGTCTGTGGCTGGTGTCTGGAGCCTGAGATTTCCCTTTGCCCCGGGCAGTGTTTCTCTGTATGCCTCCAATGCCCACATGGACAGGAAGAGGAGGGGTGCAAAGTGTCTATGGGAGAGTTTCTGGAAGAGAGCACTCAGGCAGGCCTCAACTAGAACCCAAGAGCATGAAGGGCTGACCCTTGGCATACACGTGGCTCCGGAGTGCTCACTGTCTAACCAGAGGTCACCCAGGAGTGCTGCCTGCTGGTGGGGCTGGGGTGTATCCTCCAGTGATACAGGAGAACTCCCTAAAGTGAACTCCCCAAAACGAAAGGGAGGAAGGAAGGGATGAACCCAGAGAACACATCCCCCAGGCCATGTAGGAGGGAGCCAGGAGCTCTTTTTCCATCATGTCATGCTCTTGCATATCAAATATTGTTATGAATTTCTGTACTATGGAGAAAATAAAGTGCAGTGGTTAATAGCAGGGACTCTGACATGTCAGTGTCTGGGTTGAAATCCCAACTTTGCAACTGACGCAACTGACTCGCTGTGTGACTCAGCTTCCTCCTCTGTGAAATGGGGAGACCACTAGACCTCCCACAAGGACTCCTGTGTGGGCTAGAAGTTAATACATGTAAAGCACTCAGAGGAGCACTGCATGGAGGAAGCTCTGCTCTAGGTGCTTCGCTTATATTAACCCTTAGTCCACATGACGTCCTCTTATTACTATACTGCAGAAAGCCCAGAAGTAGTCTGGACTAAAGCTTTTTGAGAAATCTTCAACCTCTCCTCTTCCTCATGTTTGCTGTTTCTGTCCTAAAGCTGAGAGGGGACTCTGGCGCAGTGGCTCATGCCTGTAATCCCAGCATTTTGGGATGCCAAGGTGGGTGGATTGCAAAGTCAGGAGACCGAGACCATCCTGGCCAACATGGAGAAACCCTGTCTCTACTAAAAATACAAAAATTAGCTGGGCATGGTGGCACATGCCTGTACTCCTACTACTTGGGAGGCTGAGGCAGGAGAATCACTTGAACCGTGAGGTGGAGGTTACAGTGAGCGGAGATTGTACCACTGCACTCCAGCCTGGGTGACAGAATGAGACTCTGTCTCAAAAAAAAGGCTGAGAGGGAAATATATGTCCAATGCCACAACCCAGCATGAGGGGCAAAGTCACAGGACGAGGTCTGAGAGGCTAGCATTCCCAGGCCACTGATGCCCAGGGAATGGAGTGGGACAAGAAGGGGACCAGGAGTCCAAGTGGCTGAAGATCCCCGAGATCTCTTTTCCCTTTGACACCACAGGGAGCTCCCTCCTGCCTCTCTCGAGCTCCACATCTGATCAGTGTGTTGTCCTTGCAGAGATGAGGGCTGGGCATGCTGAGCCAGATGAGACTTAGGTTCCTCACCTCCAGCAGCTTGGAGTCTGGTGCGGAGAGGCATCTAAGCCGATAATGAGAGGCACTGTGAAATGTACTGTAAATCACACAGACGCCGCAAGAGCACAGAGCACAGAGGAGGGAGACAGCGACCCCAGGAAAGGAAAGCCCAGAGAGAGGCTGACGGGCAAGCTGGCTCCACAGATGTGTAGGAGCTCAGCTAGCGGATAATGAGGCAAGAGCCTTCCTGGGAGGGCTGCTAGGGGATGGGGATGTTTTCAGGGGTCTGAGCTTTGGAAGAGAGTCCCTGCTGAAATCTGGAGCTCTTGGGGAGTCTGGCAGGAAGATATGTTGGGAAATGTGGCAGAGCCCGGGGAAGAGGCTGAGGGAGTCAAAGGCTAGCCCCAAGGAAGAGGTCACTTACCCCATGAGATCATCAGCAGGACCATGAAACCTGGAGCAGCACAAGAGAGAAGGCCAAGGTTATGCCGCCGTCGTCACCTTCCCAGGCCCCTCAGCTTATGGAAGCACAGGAGGTAGTGAAGGAGGGCTGATTCATACACATCAAGCTTTCTCCTTTCAGAAGGGATCCAGGAGGGCACTGTGCCCATCCCTTCATGCAGCCCAGACCATGGGGGTCCCTTCCTGTCCTGGGTTGGTCCTAGAAGCTGATGGAAGTTTCCATGGGCTGAGGCTGCCCTCTCTGTAGAGCCTCAGCGGAGGGCAGTGTGGATTAGGAAGATTGTGGAAACACCGCTGACTTGTGAGTTATTCAGAGCGACAGCTTCTCTTTTGAAACAAGAAGAAAACCTGTTCTGGGCTGGAAAGAACCAATCTGGAAGGGGTGGACGGGGAGAGTCCACCTCCTAGAGAGGGCTTACACCTCTGCTCCCATCATTCATGGCTTCCTGATGTCTTTCGCTGCCTGGCTGTGGCAGGCATCTATAGCCTTGGAGACCTAGGGTTTGATAGGACTCCTTCAAAGAGGTCTCTTTCGTCTGGTGACCTTAGACTTTCTCATCCTAATAGAATTCTCAACCTAATAGAATCTGCATGAAAATTTGCAAGGATGCCCAGGGTCTTGGCCCCAGGCTGCCCTCTTGCAGGGAGCCAATGTGGGATTGGGGAAGAGCCTCTTCTTGACAGTGGGTGCTTCTTGGATAAGGCCGAAAGGAGGGACCTAAGAACATGGGAAAGACACAAAGACCCAGTGCAGGGCCCTCATTAACTCTGGGCTTTCAGGAAGAAGGAAGTCAAGTCATCTTCAGCCTGTTGAGAAAAGCCTTCCTTTGCAACACGATTCTTGGGCTGAAAGAGGAGCCCGCAGGAAAGGTAATCAAGGGACTGCAAACCAGGAGGTTGTGGAGAGGGATAAAATGATCCTCTGAAGTTCTCCTGAGTCCTCCTACTTCCTTGCAAAGGGGTCCCTGGACATGCACCTCCCCACCTCCCACAGCTCTCGAGATCCAGCCCACTCTCCCTGACAGCTCACCTGCCACAGACCATGCCATGACCAGCTTTCCAGCTTTCCAGATGCAGACCAGCTTTCCCGGTCCTGCTCTGCTTTTATCTGGCCACCCTGTCCCACCCCAGCCAGAAGTGTTGCAATCAGGGGCTCTAGGGGGAGGGGAATGGGAGCAGGGTGGGAAGGGATAAGATATCAAGTAACACGAATTGGGCAAACTTGACACAATGGCCTTTAGCAATTCTTGCTTTTCTGGAACAATCAGAGGGTGGCTCTTAGTGTTGCCAAACTGAGGAAAGTGGGAAGTGCCCCTGAACCTCCTGATGGATGAGCATGACTCTGTCTTTTGGTGTGTAGGTGGTGAGGACCATAAGCAGCCCCAGACTTGATAGGGCTTTGGAAGAATAGAAATGACTCACGAGTGAGGGCCGCTGGGTTCCAGATCAGCTCTCTTGCTTCTCCACGGCCCTCTCTCCAACTCAGTACCTCCATCTGGACGACAATGTGTTTGCATATATAATTTGTTTTTCATATAGTAATGTTTCATATCCATCGATGGAGAAAAATAGACAATGATAAACAGTGACTATGAGTTTGGTAGTAGCTTGAAATGCCTGTGTTTGCCATGAAGAGTAAGAACGGTAGACATTTGCTTAAGTTTCCCGGGGCTATGCTAACAAATGACCACCCAGCCAGGTGGTCTGGAACAACAGTTTATTTTCTCCCAGTTTTGGAGGTCAGAAGCCTGGAAACAAGGTGTCAGCAGGGCCATGCTTCCTGCAAGGCTCCAAAATTGAATCCTCCCTGGCAGCCTCCAGCTTCTGACGGGCCTGTGGCAGCACCTCTGCAGTCTGCCTGCCTCCACTTTTACATGCCCTTCCCCGCTGTGTCTCTGTATGTCTCCTCCTTCTTTCCGTCTCTCACAAGGACATTCTAATCCAAGATGATCTTGTCTTGAGTTTTTTTAATTTTTGTTTTTTTTGAGACTCAGTCTCGTTCTTTCGCCCAGGCTGGAGTAAAGTGGCACGATCTCAGCTCACTGCAACCTCCACTTCCCACCCCCAGGTTCAAGTGATTCTCCTGCCTTAGCTCCCGAGTAGCTGGGATTACAGGTGCCCACCACCATGCCCAGAAAAATCTTTGTATTTTTAGTCGAGATGGGGTTTCACTGTGTTGGCCAGGCTGGTCTTGAACTCCTGACCTTGGGTGATCCGCCCACCTTAGTCTCCCAAAGCACTAGGATTATAGGCGTGAGGCACCGCACCTGGCCTTCATCTTGAGATTTATACCTTCATTACATTTGCAAAGACTCCTATTCCAAATATAGTCACATTCTGAGATTCCAGGTGAAGATGTCCTTTGTGGGGGTCACCGTTCAGTTCACCACAGGACCCAAGTGGGTACCTAGTACTATAATGTCTGCAAACAATGTCTGGTGCATGCAAGAACTCCAGGGTCCCTGAGAAAGCCCTGCAGTTTCTAGGGGATCTGGTCTTTGGCCCGTAGGCTTAACATGAATGGCCTAGATGGCCACATGAAAATATTGAGAGCCACCGGCTCTGGAGTTAGGTTCCTGGGTTTGAATTCCACCTCTGCCATTTGCTATCTGTGTAAACTCAAGTGAGTTCCTTAATTTTCCTGAACTCCAGTTTCTCCATCTGTAAAGGGGAATCCTCAGAGAACTGTTGGGAATGCACAGTGGCTGCTATTACTCCTGGTTCTGCCAAGTGCTGCCACTTCTGCCTGGTCTGGGGGTGTCAGGGGGCTCTAGTAACCTCTTCCAGTCCCCTAAGAGGGTCCGGCCTCAGCACCAGATGGTCCATCCCTGAGTCCCCCCTTTCCCTGCTGCAGTCACGGCTTCTGTTTCTGTTGCTTTCAGCCCTTTCTCTTGGGGATACTGCATAGGAGTCTGATCAGGGTCACCTGAGATGTGCAGAGGTGCCCGAGTTCCTGGGTGGTGGGGAGTGGGAGTGGGATGCAGGCATGAGGACAGGGAGGCCCTGAGCTTCCGGGAGGAGATGCTTCTCTGGAGAGGCAGGGGCCTCCTTATCTCGCTCCCACCTCCGTATACACAACTGCTTCATGCATTTCTTGCTGTGCCTCATGTTCCCAGAAGGACTTGCACTGCAGTGCCCAGTTCTGAGTTTCCCCAAACACTGCCCCATCCCCCATTGTCCTTAGGGTTTCTAGAAAAATACACGAAAAATAATAAGAGGCTGGGCATGGTGGCTCATGCCTGTAATCCCAGCACTTAGAGAGGCTGAGGCAGGCAGATCACGAGGTCAAGAGATGGAGACCACCCTGGCCAATATGATGGAATATAGTCTCTACTAAAAATACAAAAATTAGCTGAGTGTGCTGGTGCACGCCTGCAATCCTACTACTCGGGAGGCTGAGGCAGGATAATCGCTTGAACCCACAAGGCGAAGGTTGCAGTGAGCTGAGCTCGTGCCACTGCACGCCAGCGTGGCGACAGAGTAAGACTCTGTCTTAAAAAAAAATAAAAATAATAATAACAGAGTTTGGTAATATGGCTGGATTTAAGGTGAACATACAAAAATGAATAGCTTTTCTGTATGTTAGCAATAACCAATTAGGAATAGAAGTGAAGCCAGGCACAGTGGCACGTGCCTGTAGTCCCAGCTACTCAGGAGGCTGAGGCTGGAGGATTGCTTGAGTCCAGGAGTTCTGGGCTGTAGTGCGCTATGCAGGTGTCCACACTAAGTTTGGCATCAATATGGTGACCTCCTGGGAGCGGGGGCCCACCAGGTTGCCTAAGGAGGGGTGAAGCAGCCTAGGTTGGAAATGGAGCAGGTCAAAACTCCTGTGCTGATCAGTAGTGGGATCGAGCCTGTGAATAGCCACTGCACTCCAGACTGGGCAACATAGCAAGACCCCGTCTCTATTAAAAAAAAAATTGAAAAAGAAGTGAAGGAAATGTCTGATTCACAGAAGTGTCAAAATCTATAAAATATTTATAAATAAATTTAATAGCAATAATAAGTTTAATAGTAGCATCTATAAAACTTACCACAGGATATAAATTTGCAGTAGGCTCTAAACATGTTCTTGCACGAGCAAGCAATATCATAACAAATATCCATTTTTATCAGTTAAAAATAAAAACACAGTAATGATGGTGACACATTATACAAAACTTACTGTAGCTCCGTTTGAATTAAATAGCATGGAATTGCCACCAGGACAGACAGAGGTAGGTCTGAGCGTATATGGAAAAGGCATATGCACTGAAGGTAGCAGTTAAGAGGAATAAGAAAAAGATGTTTTATAAATGACAATGATGTAATTGTCTACCAATCTGGAAAGAATCAAAGTTGGGCCTCTCATACCATATATAGCAGAAATGACACGTGGTAAATGAAGCAGGGCACAGGGAGCAAAGAAGCTTGGGGAGAAACATCAGCCAGGGTGGGGTGGAAAAGCCAGTAGAGTGATGCTTGAACAGAGGGTTGAGAATAGGTAGTTTCCGGGCAAAGAGAGAAAGGGAAGGAGGTTATAATAAACACGTTGGATGTTCACTAATGGAGCCACTCAGTGAGGAAACTGCCCATCATACATGCAGGGATGGCCAGGCATCATTAAAAGCTCTGTGTCCTATCGGTTGAGAACCACTGGTTGAGGTAGGCAGGTGGGGGTGATCTCTGCTGAGGGGCTCTGGGTAAACGGGCACTGCACATGGCTGGAGGAAGAGGAGAGAGGTACAACGGCTTGCCAGCCTGGATTTATTTTACAATATGTCTCGGGCTAGGTAGGGCACATCCTGGGCCCACCTGATAGCCAGACCGGAATTGCAAGATTTCAAGGAATAAGTCCCTTCTTGAAAGCTGAGACCTGGGCGCAGAAGGCAGGCCCATGTTCAGTAAAGCTGGGGAGGAGCCTTCCCCAGGGACTGACCCAGAGTCCCCGCCCAAGTAGGCAAGTCCTAGCCACCAGTACAGATTGCCCATGTATAGAACTGAGAGGTCTCTTGATGCCTCCAGCAAACTCTAAAAACAGCCCACCATGCCTTTGCTCCTGAATCGTGCCCTCTCTGGCCCTCAAGTGCTACAGAGCTCACTCTGAGTCAAGCCTTGCCTCTTCCCCAGTCAGTGTACTCTGTACTACCTTCTGCTATCTCGGAACAACCCCTTCCATCCAGAATAGGAAAGAACCCTGGCTTGGAGACATAAAACTGGATGTTCCTCAATGGATATCCCTAAGAAATTACTTTCATGGGCTTTATACCCTCCTTTCCAGCCTCACTGTCTTCTCCCACCCCTCTCTCAGCCACTGCCAAAGCCCAAACCAAGTAAAACCAGTATGCTTGATATACAATGTGGTTTCAAAGCAAGTCCCCGCCCCATCCTACTGCAGAGCAGATGCCTGTGTAGAAATTCCAAAGCCTTGGCTGATTTGCATCAAGCCTGGCTGGCTGAGCTGAGGCTAGTCACAGCCTCTCCAAACCTCAGTTTTTCCATCTGTAAAATGAGGATAATACTACCTATCTTATTTGGTAATGATGGGGATCGAATAGATAATGTGTGAGAGGGCTTTTTAAGTGGGAGGACACCAGCCAGACCTTACGGGGCTGCAGCTTGGCGGTTGGTGTCATACCATTCTCTCTTGCTTCGTGCAGGCATCTCATCTCTGTAGCTGGACTGTCCACAGCCAGGCAGAGCGGGACCTCTCCCAACACTTCTCTATATGCCTCTTAGTGACATGTGGGGAGCCTTCAATTAATGGTTGTTAACTGTTCCTTCCCACGTCCCACCCTGTTCTTTCTCCTAGCAGTAAAATGTATCACCACCTTAACCTGGGTCCCCAAGTCACCAAGGAAGTGTCCTTGATCCTTCCATTTCCTTACCCTCAATGATCAGGACCTACTAGACAGCCTTCTTCCTGCTCCATCTCCTCCACCTCCCAGCCGTCAGCTCCCACCCTGTCCCCAGAAAAGACTCCTACCTGCCTTCCTTCCTAATTCTCTTGCCTCTGCAATCCATTCTCCACGTAGCAGCCAGGGTACACTCTGAGAAACTTAAATCAGATCCTGTTACTTTCCCACTAAGACCTTGCAATGGTTCCCACTTAGAATAAAATATAGACTCCTTAACTCTATCTCTTGAACACCCCAAGTCTTTTCTTTCACTGGGACCTTTGCACCTGCCATTGCCTCTGCCTGGAATGTTCTTCTCTGTAATCTTCACACAGCTGGCTCCTTCTCCCCATTCATGCTTTTAGAAATGACCACTCATAGAAAGTAGCGCCCTCCCCTCAAGTCATTCTCTGTTCTGTCCTGCTGATTTATTTTCTCCTAAGTACTTTCATGAGCTGAATTCACTCATTCATCACTCACACATTCATTCATTCATTCTTTTGTATGTAGTGTCTGTTTCCCACCACTAGAATGTAAGCTTCACGAGAGGAGGGACTTTTCTCGTCTAGTCCTCTCTGTTTAATACCCAGAATATTTCTCAGCACATAGTAGGTGCTTAATTCATATCTATTGAATGAATGAAAATGGCCCCTCTGCATGATCTAGCCCACTATGATATTGTGATATAATAAGAAATGTATATTGGTTCTCTGTCCCCCATTTCTGGCACAGAACTCCTAAAACCCTTAACATTGATTGAGAAATAGAAGTTCTAGGTGCATCTCTTGTTCGAACGTTTAGCCTTTGCCCCTAGTTTTGACAGAGAACGCCTAAGCCCTTGGAACATCCTGCGTCCTGGGAGCATCTTTTGTTCCAATGAGTTGCCTCTTTGTGGGCTTCTGGAGGGGGGGTTGATCACCAGAAAGACCAAGCCATGATGAGAAGCTTGGAACCTTCAGCTCCACCCCCATCCTCTGAGAAGGGAGCGGGGCGGAAGACTGAGTTAATAATTAATCATGCTTAGGTGGGGAAGCCTGCATAAAAATCCATGAACTAGGTTGGGTGCAATGGCTCAGGCCTGTAATCCCAGCACTTTGGGAAGCTGAGGCAAGAGGATTGCTTGAGCCCAGGAGTTTGAGACCAGCCTGAACAACATAGTGAGACCCTCTTTCTACAAACAAATTAACAAAATCCATGATCTATGAGGTGGAAAGCACTTCCAGGCTGCTGAGCACCTGGAGAGAGCATGGCAGCGCCAAGCCCCTTCCCCCATTCCTCGCACTATGCATCTCTTCCATCTGGCTTCTCCTCTGTATCCTTTGTAATATCCTTTAAATCAATGGGTCAATGTAAGTAAGTGTTTCCCTGAGTTCTGTGAGCTGCTCTAGCAAATTATCAAACCTGAGGAAGGGTGCCATGGGAACCCCAGTCTATAGCTGCTCGATCGAAATGCAGGTGGGACTTGTGATTGGCATCTGAAGTGGGGGCAGCCTGCAGGACTGAGTCCTTAGCCTGTAGATCTGACTCTAACTCCAGGTGTCAGAATGGAATTAAATTATAGGATACCCTGTTGGTGTCTGCTGGAGAGTTGCCTGGGTGTGGAGGGAAACCCCCATGCCTCTGGTCTCAGAAATGAAGTAAGGGGAGTGAGTGTGAGAACAGTACGATGATATAGTCAGTTCGTGTGTTTGCCATTAGGCCACCTGCCTACCTCTCAGCCTCATGCTGGTCACTCCACCCTGGCACCCCAGTTCTGTTTCATGAATGTGAGTATGTCAAGCCCTTTCCAATCTCAGGCTCTGGGCACAGCTCCCTTTGCCTGGGATGTGTTCTCTCTCTGCTTCTCATCCTCCAGGGCTTGTCTCTGCTCTCACCTCCTCAAGAGGCTTCCCTGTATCTGCATATTTCTTCATGGCAGGGCAGTCCTGCTACTCTCTCCTGAAAAGGTGTTTTTTTTTCTCTCCCCAGACCTTTTCCTAATTTGCAATTCTTGTGATTTATTTTTGTGAGCTTACATATTTAATGTCTGTAACTCTCTTTAGACTGGAAGCCCCATGCAAGAGCAGGGACCATACCTCCTCGGCCACTGCTGTGCCCCAACAGCCAGGTCCCTGTATAAAGAACTGACCTCAATAGACATGTCGAATGAGTTGATCATCGAATACTATTTCTTCAGTATCCCTCGTAATTCAATGTCAAGTGCTTAGTAAGAAGCTGGTTGATGTGAGAAGTGCAAACCATCCCTTAAGACCTCTTAATGTCTTAGCAGAAGCCATTCTCCTCACATTGCAGTTGGGGAAAGAGAAGCCAGAGAATTCGCAAACATTCCAGAGCTAGAGTAGAGACTTCCAGGTCCTTCCCTTTCCGCTGGGTTATCTTTGGACAGGCCTAGCTCCCAGGCAGGGGTGGAGCTAGTGGCTGCTGGCTAGTGTGGGCCTCAGTCATGCTGAAACTTATATCACGGAGTCAGGGCACTCTCTGGGGACAGAGAGCACACTGAATCCTCTCTGGCCATGTGGGTTCTGGCCACGTGTGTCTAAATGTCAGCCTGTTTCCTGATTCCAGTGGACCATATCCCAGCAGTAGTTGTTTCTTTCACCATTAACAGGTTTGAGCCTGAAGGAGTTGGCATGTAGAGGGCAGCAGAACTAGAAGGGGAGGGTCAGGCCTCGGTGGTGAATGTGGGCCAGGACCGGAAGTACAACCCATTCAGACCCCCACACTTCTTCCTGACCTGCTGTCTTCAGATACCTGACATTCTGCATGGACTCCTTCCCTCCTCCTCCCCTTGTTCTCTCTTTCTTGCCCCCTTTCTCTCTGTCCTTCTCTTTTTTCTCTCCTTTCTTTATTCTACACATAATATTGTTGTACCATAATAGTGTCCATTGCAGCATTTCTCAAAATAGCATAAACCTTAAACGGCCTTAAGTGTCACCAACTAGAGACTAAAATTCTATTCTTCTTTAAATAAAAAAAAAAAGTCCTCAATATATTGTGAAAGGAGAAAACCAAGGTGTCCCCGTTTCACGTGGTAGATTGAGCACAGGTGTTTATCTCCACTCTCTCCTGAAATCCCTTGAAATCACAGTTAAAGGGATCAAATGGTATAAATCCACAGCACAAAGCAAATAGAAAAGGAAACTGAAATAGATGAGAGATGCCAGCAAATGTTTGGAAAGTGAAAACAGAATGAACAGGTGAAACTGGCTTCTCAGCCTTGAAAAAGCTGAAACCTTGGTCTTTCATGTGGGGCCACTTTTCTCCAATGTCTGCTGATCAGGCTGCAGGCGGGGAAGCCCACAGGGAAAAAGAGGACTCAGGCCAAAGGACCCTGAAACGGTGCCAGAGTCAGCAGAAAGTTGACAACAGTAAGTGTGGGTGACCTGCTGGACCCCTGGATCTTCTTCAGGCCCATTAAATATGGGGATGGTCCAGAGGGTCTGAAGACTCAGCAATACCGGGCCCAGCAGAGGATGGTGTGGGGGAGGGGAGGGTGCTAGACTGAAGACTGAGAAAAAGGAATGAGGAATTAAATGAAAGTCTGTACATGGGATGCTCAGAGCTTCTAGCCTTTTCCCCCACTAGGCTCCCAGAGCCCCAAGCAGAGGATTGAAAAATTTCTCTCAAGGAAAGCTGGCCAGCCCAAGAAAAGAGTTACCAAAACTCAGACTACCAAACTCAAACGACATTTCAGGGCCCACAGCACAAGAGCCTGGTTCTTGTCCATCACCCCAAGATGGGGCCCTTGGATAAGAAGCCACCAAGGCCCTAGAACTTCCAGAGGGCTTCTGTTGACTGTATATGGAATAAAAAGCCTGGTCACCAGACATTCAAGAAGAGTCCCCACGTGAAAAACCAAAATAAACAAAGAAATCAGAGAAATCAGAGTGGGCAGCTGCCAGGAATGCTGACTCTCTAACCTCAAAGGACTGTATTCTGCCCATTAACAATGCATCACTTTTATTCTTAAAAATTACTTTGGCTGGCTGTGGTGGCTCACACCTGTAATCCCAGCACTTTGGGAGGCCGAGGTGGGCAGATCACCTGAGGTCAGGAGTTCAAAACCAGCCTGGCCAACATGGTGAAACCCCGTCTCTATTTAAAAAAAAAATTACTTTATGCTAGGCCAGGCACAGTGGCCCATGCCTGTAATGTCAGCACTTTGGGAGGCCAGGGTGGGTGGATCATGAGGTCAGGAGCTCAAGACCAGCCTGGCCAACATAGTGAAACCCTTTATTACTAAAAAAAAAAAAAAAAAAATACAACAATTAGCCAGGCATGGTGGCATGCGCCTGTAGTCTCAGCTACTCAGGAGGCTGAGAAAGGAGAATTGCTTGAACCCTGAGGCAGAGGGTGTAGTGAGTCGAGATGGCGCCACTGCACTCCAGCCTGGGCAACAGAGAGACTTCGTCTAAAAAAAGAAATTGCTTTATGCTAATCAATGGACATAAAGTTTCAGTCAAGCAAGAAGAATAAGCTCTAGAGATCCGCTAGACCACACAGTTCCTCGTCAGCTATATTGCATTGCACACTTGAAAATTTACGAGGGTAGATCTCATGTTAAGGCATAAAATAACATTTTAATATGCCTATTCATTGCACACTTTCTAGGTAACAGGTGCTTGCCAGGCACCAGGGACTCTGAGATAAATTCACAGTCCCTGTCCCTGTGGTGTGTACAGCCTGCTGGGTTAAGCATTGCTTTTGGCTGGAGTGATTTTTCAAAAGGCAAATCCCCTGAGCAGTGCAACCCTCTGAGTCACTCACACCTCAGCCTCTTTTCACCAAGAGGAAGAATTTTCTATCTGCACCATAGGCCTGCAGTTTTTCTCATCTTTCCCCTAATTTCTGAAGCTGAGACTCCTTACCACTCAAGGTTTTAAACATGCTAAGTAAGGCAGGGGGCTTTAGCTGCTGGTCCATGTGAGGTGGGTTCTATCTGGCCTCTGGGGACCCAGGCAGGGAGGGCTGGTCTAAGAAAAGACCCTTGTGGGGGCATCTTAGCCCTGGGTTTTCTCAACCCCCACTTAAGGACTGTGCCCAGGGTTCTATTTCTGGACGTCCACCCACTCCCTGCCTGCTGACTGAGTGACTCTAAGTAATCTTCCTCTCCTATGCGTTTCCCAAGATCATCATGGGATGTGTTATCACAAGCTCTGAACTGGGCTGGGCTAGGCCTGGTGGGACACGCTACACGTTGTGTCCTTGGGTACTTGTTTACAGTTCTCACTCTAACATGTAGGTATTTGAGGTTTTCTCTTTAAAAAATAGCATTGTCAGCTGGGCACGGTGGCTCATGCCTGTAATCCCAGCACTCTGGGAGCCTGAGGTGGGCAGATCACTAGGTCAGGAGTTCAAAACCAGCCAGCCAATATGGTGAAACCCCATCTCTACTAAAAATACAAAAAATTACAGGTGGCAGGCACCTGTAATCCAAGCTACTCGGGAGGCTGAGGCAGGAGAATAGCTTGAACCTGGGAGGTGGAGGTTGCAGTGAACCAAGATCGCACCAGTGCACTGCAGCCTGGGCGACAAAGCTAGACTCCATCTAAATAAAATAAAATAAATTAAATTAGCATTGCCAAAGCTTTGTCTATTTCATTCATCTTTTAAAGGAAAAAACTCATATATTTGCTAGCTGATTCTATAACTTTTAATAAACCAGCAGAAATACTTAAATGGTGATAGTGATGAATTGCTGGAGGCTGAGTGTGGACTAGCTTGAGAGTTTAAAACTCCTGGGTACCCAGTGTAAAAGATAGGGGCACAGTTTTGTGGATTTTACCTCTAGAAGTCTACCAGGTTCTCACATGAAAGACTGGAAAAAATATCCTCATGTTACCTGCAAGGGCTGGGGTAGGGGGGGGAGTAATATTTTAAAATATTCCTAGAGCATCTTGTATAACAAAGCCTTGGCCTCCAGGGGAAATTACTTCACCAGAGCCTTATCTTACCTAGGGAAAAAGCCACTAGCCCCCTGTAGCCATCCTGTCTCATGTAAAGGTAGAAAACACAAACGCTAAGAAATTATGTTGAAGGTCACAGCCCAGGGACTCAGGTGCACTAAAATACTGAGATTTAATCATGAGATTATAGAACTCTTGCCCTGTCCAACAACTTACCACCACATTAATAAGGCTCCAGCATAATAAATGCGTATTACAATTCAGAAAGCTGCAAGACATAGACCTTATTTTTTTTTGTTATACTCTAAGTTCTGGGGTACATGTGCAGAACGTGAAGGTTTGTTACAAAGGTATACATGTGCCATGGTGGTCAGCTGCATCTATCACCCTGTCTTCTACATTAGGTATTTCTCCTAATGCTATCCCTCCCCTAGACCCCCAGCCCCTGACAGGCCCCGGTGTGTGATGTTCCCCTCCCTGTGTCCATGTGTTCTCATTGTTCAGCTCCCACTTATGAGTGAGATCATGCAATGTTTGGTTTTCTGTTCCTGTGTTAGTTTGCTGAGACTGATGGTTTCCACTTCATCCATGTCCCTGCAAAGGACATGAACACATCCTTTTTTATGGCAGCATAGTATTCCATAGTGTATATGTGCCACAGTTTCTTTATCCAGCATAGACCTTATTTTTTCATAAATTTAAGGCATAGATCTTATTTTTTAAAGAAATATTAAACAATGTAGAAGCAGTTTATAGAAAGTTAAGTTGGAAACGTCGCTTCTCAGCCATATCTTCCTTTATCTCCTGGTATCATCTGCACTATTAGCCTCTCTTTTCTCAGCAGAAGGTCTTCCCTTGTCCTTCATGACTTCATATTCTCACCCTGGCTGTTTTTCCTCAGATGTCACTTTAGGCTGCTTTTCTTTTTACAGTCTCTTTTTTTTCTTCAACTTTTAAGTTCAGGGGTACATGTGCGGGATGTGCAGGCTTGTTACATAATGAAAACGGGTGCCATGGTGGTTTGCTGCACCGATCATCCCACCACCTAGGATTAAGCCTAACATCCGTTAGCTATTCTTCCTGATACTCTTCCTTCTCCCAGCCCCTCACCCCCAGCAGACTCCAATGTGTGTTGTCCCCCATTCAATGTGTCCATGTGTTCTCATCATTCAGCTCTCACTTACAAGTGAGAAACTGTGGTGTTTGGTTTTCTGTTCCTGTGTTAGTTTGCTGAGAATAATGGCTTCCAACTCCATCCATGTCCCTGCAAAGGACATCATCTCATTCCTTTTTATGGCTGAATAGTATTCCATGGTATGTAAGTACCACATTTTCTTTATCCAGTCTATCACTGATGGGCATTTAAGTTGATTCCATGTCTTTGCTATTGTGAACAGTGCTGCAATGAACATATAGGCACATGTGACTTTATAATAGAATGCTTTATATTCTTTTGGGTATACACCCAGTAATGAGACTGCTGAGTCAAATGCTATTTCTGCTTCTAGGTCTTTGAGGAATCGCCACAGTCTTCCACAATGGTTGAACTAATTTACACTCCCACCAACGGTGTAAACGTGCTCCTTTTTCTCTGCAACCTCGCCAACATCTGTTTTTTGACTTTTTATTAACAGCCACTCTGGTGAGAGATAGCATCTCATTGTGGTTTTGATTTGCATTTCTCTAACGATCAGTGATGTTGAGCTTTTGTCATATGTTTGTTGGCTCCATGTCTGTCTTCTTTTGAGAAGTGTCTGCTCATATCCTTTCCCCACTTTTTAATGGGGTTCTTTGTTTTTTTCTTATAAATTTGTTTAAGGTCCTTGTAGACTCTGGCTATTAGACTTTCATCAGATGGGTAGATTGCAAAAGTTTTCTTCCATTCACTCCGATGATAGTTTCTTTGGCTATGCAGAAGCTCTTTAGTAAGACATAGACTCTTTTCAGAAGGAGTTCTAAGGGAAACCCAAAGATAACAGGGGAGGATAAAAACAATTAACTACACCAGAAAACTGGAGGAAACAGAAGCCTCTGGCACTTACAGCTTAGGAAACTAGGGAAAGAAGAGCAATATAATCCTAAAGCAAGCCAAAACAAATAAATAAATAAATAAAAATTAAGGCAGAAACGAACACCACTGACAGGAGGAAATCAATACAGAAAATCAATGAAACCCCAAGCTAGTTCTTAGAAAAGATCAATAAAATTGATAAACTTCTAGCCAGGCTAATCAAGAAAACATAAATTACCAATATCAGAAATGAAAAACAGATAATTATCACTGATTCCATGGTCATTAAAAGAAAGATGCAGGAATATTATGAGCCGTTCTATGACCATAAATCTGATAATTTAGATTGAGTCAATTCCTTGAATGATACAAACTAAAACTCACACAAGAAAAAAACAGATAATCTGAATAGGCCTGTGTGTATTAAAGTAATTGGGTCAGTAATTATTAATAATAACTTTCCAAAAAAGAAAGATCTGGGGCTAGATGGGTTCACTGGTGAATTCTAACAAATGTTTAAAGATGAAATTATGCTAATTCTCTATAATCTCTTCCAGAAAATAGAAGCAGGGCAAACACTTCCTAATATATTCTATGAAGTTTGGGTTACCCTAATAACAAGACCAGATAAAAACATTAGAAGAAGTAAAATTATAGTCCAATATTTCTCATTAACATGTACATAAAAATCCCCTAAAAAATTAGCAAGAATGTATAAAATGTTATAAACCACAACCAAGTGGGATTTATTCTAGGTATGCAAGGCTGGCTCAACATTTAAAAATCAATTAATATAATCCATCACATCAATAAGCAAAATAAAGAATAAAAATCATATGATTTTATAGACAGATACAGCAAAAGCATTTGACAAAATCTGATACCCATTCATGACAAAAACTATCAGCAAAGTACAAATGAAGAGGAATTTACTCATTTTAAAAGTGCAAAAACTCTACAGTTAATGTATTTAATTGTGAGAAACTAGATGCTTTCTCCATTACAAGAGGAAACAAATTGGAAACAAGCCAATCATGTCCTCTCTCACCATTCCTGTTCAGCGTTGTACTGGAAGTCCTAGCTAATGCAATAAGGAAAAAAAAAAAAAGAAAAGCGGTAAAAATTGAAGAGAAATAACTAAAACTGTTTTTGTTCACAGATGACATGACTTTCCTGTGAAAAAATTCCACAAAATCAAAAACAACAACAAGAAACTCCTGGAACTAATAAGCAATTATAGCAAAGTTGCAGGATACAAGATTAATACACAAAATTCAATTTTTTAAATATACCAGCAGTGAACAATTGCAATTTGCAATTAAAAACATAATACCATCTTACATTAGTATCAGAGAGAGAAAGAAAGAAGAAAAGGAAGAAGAAGAAGAGAAAGAAGGAGAAGAAGGGGAGGAAGGAGGGAAGAGAAATACTTAAATATAAATCTACTAAAATATATAAGTCTATGCGAGGAAAATTACAAAACTCTGATAAAAATATATCAAAAAAGACTTAAGCAAATGGAGAGACATTCCATGTTAATGGATAGGAATACTCAATATTGTTAAGACGCCAAATCTTTTTATTTTTTAATTTTTATTTTTGGATCAGTGACCCTGTCCAGGGGAGGCACAGGACTCATTCAAGATGCCAGTTCTTATCAGTTTGATCCATCAGTTCAACACAATCCCAACCAAAATCCCAGCAAGTGATTTCATGGATATTGATAAACTGATTTCAAAGTTTATATGGAAAGACAGAGGCCAATATTGAAGAAGACGAAGAAAGTCAGAAGACTAACAACACAAGATGCTTGTTTTGAAGATATAGTAATCAAGACAGGGTGGTATTAATGAAAGAATAGTTGAATAGACTAATGTATCAGAATAGAGAGCCCAGAAATAAACCCACACAAATATAATCAACTGATCTTTGACAAAGGAGCCAAGGCAATTCAATGGAGAAAGGATAGGCTTTCCAACAAATGGGGCCAAAACAATTGGACATTGTATTGGGCATCCCAACAACTACCCTGTTTCAATGCTTCACTAGATCTCAAAACTCCAGAAAAATGGTTACAGTTATGGTTATTACATGACTGCAATTTATTACAGAGAAAGGATACAGATTAACATTGGCAGAGGAGAAAAACACACAGGGGAGAGTCCTGAGGAGACCAAGATTACACTTCCAGTGGTCCTCTCCCAGTGGAGTCATTACGGCAATATTTATTTCTCCCAGCAATAATATGTGACAACATGTTAGGGGTATTACCAACAAGGGAAGCTCACCTGAACAGAAGGTCAGTCACATAGGAGTGAAATATCCATGTGACTGACCTTAGGCACTCAGTTTCCAGCCCTACAGAGGTCAAATTGAAACAGCATTGCACAAGACTTTCACATAAATCACATTGTTAGCAAACGCTATCTGGCATGGCCCAAGGCCCCAGCTATGCAAATATAGGCAGGATATTCCAATGGTTTAGAGGTTAACTGTCAGAAGCAGGTCAGGAGCCAATGTCTTCTTTGCAGTATGCGGGGTTTGCAAACTCAGGCCTGCTTATTAACCCTTTGCTGCACAGCCATCCATATGCCAAGAAAA
Source organism: Callithrix jacchus (assembly GCF_049354715.1). Lineage (NCBI taxonomy): Eukaryota > Metazoa > Chordata > Mammalia > Primates > Cebidae > Callithrix > Callithrix jacchus. Next base: position 30,293,162 of record NC_133520.1, read on the forward strand.
ACATCTAGACACAGACGTAGCACATTTTATAAAAATTAACTCAATAGGGATCATACATCTAAGTATCCAACACAAAGCTATAAAATTTATAGAATTTAAGAGAGGAGAAAATCTAGGTGACCTTGGGTTTGGAGATGAGTTTTAGATGCGACATCTAAAGCACAATACATGGAAGAAAAAAATGGTAAGTTGGAATTTACTGAAATTAAAAGCTTCCGCTTTGTGAAAGATGCTGTTAAGAGAATGAAAAGACAAGCCACAGATTGGGAGGAAATATTTGTAAAACACATGCCTAAAGAAGGAGTTATGTTCAAAATATACAAAGAACTCTTAAATGCACAATATAAAAAGCAACAACCCAATGAAAGACGGGCAAAGGATTTAAACAGACACCTCACCAAAGGAGAGATGCAGATGACAAATAAACAAAGGAAAATATATTTAACGTTCTGTTGATACAGCAAACGCAAGCTCCCAAACTGGGGATTATCCAGGGAGGGTTCTTGGCTTTGCCTAACAAAGAATTCATGGGAAGCTGGTTGTTAAACAGCAACTTCCCTTGAAGTGGCAACGTGAAGCAGCAGAGGGGCTGTGCTGCTTGTCCTTGTGGACCGGAGCGATCCCACAGGCAGTATGCCCAGAATAGCAGCTCAGAGGCAGGCTGCACTCATATGTATACCCACTTTTAATTATATACAAATTAAGGAGGGCTGGTGCAGAAATTTCTAGAAAAAATCTGGCAATTTCTGGGTTGTCAGGGCTATTGTCATGTCATTAAGGAATTGCAAATTAAAATAATAATACATACCTATTAGAATGGCTCTAGAAAAAGCAAACTGGACAATACCAAATGCCGACGAGGATGTGGAGCAACAAGAATTCTCATTCATTGCTTGTGAATGTGTAAAATGGTACAGTCACTTTGGAATACAGTTGTGCAGTTTCTTACAAAACTAGTGTTAATATATGATCCAGTAATCATGCTCCTGGATATTTGTCCAATGGTTGAAAACTTATGTATACATAAAAACCTGGACACTAATGTTTATAGCAGCTTTATTCACGGTTACCAAAAACTGGAAGCAATCAAGATGTCTTCAATAGGTGAATGGATAAATAAACTGTGGTACATTCATACAATGGAATATTATTCAGCAATAAAAAAGAAATGTGCTATCAAGCCACAAAAAGACATGAAGGAAGCTTAAGTGTATATTTCTAAATGAAAGAAGCCAGTTTGAAAAAGCTAAATACTGTATTAACTCAAGTCTATTACAATCTGAAAAAGGCAAAAGTCTCTCACATAAATCACATTGTTAGCATAAACTAGCAATAAAAAGTAAAAAGATCAGTGAGCTGGGTGCAGTGGCTCATTTCTGTAATCCTAGCACTTTGGGAGGCCAAGGCAGGCAGACCACTTTGAGCTGAAGAGTTCGAGACCAGCCTGGGCAACACGGCAAAACACCATCTCTACAAAAAAAAAAAAAAAAAAATTAGCTGGCCTGTAGCCTTGGCTAGCTGGGAGGCTGATGCTAGGGAATCACTTGAGCCCAGGAAGCGGAGGTTGTAGTGGGCAAAGATTGTGCCACTGCACTCCAGCCTGGGCAACAGAGACTCTGTCTCAAAAAGAAACAAAAAAACCCATCAGCAGTTGGCAGGGAGAAGCCCTGAAGAGAGATTAATAGGTGAAGCAGCACAGGGGAGTTTTAGGGGATAAAACCATTCTGTATGACACTGTAAAGAAGGGTATATGACATTAAGCAAAACCCATGGAACTGTACCTCACAAAGAGTGAGCCCTTAATGTAAACTATGTAGTTAATAGCAATGTGTCATATTGGTTTGTGAATTCTAACAAATGTACTGCACAAATGGGACACGTGAGAAAACTGTGGAGTACACATGGGAGAGAGGAGATTTGGAAACTTTTTTGCACTACTGGCTCGATATTTTTAGAAATCTAAAATTGTTCTAAAAGTAAAGTTGGCCTGGCACCGTGGCTCATGTCTGTAATCCCATCACTTTGGGAGGCCAAGGTGGGTGGATCATCTGAAGTCGGGAGTTCCAGACCAGCCTGGCAAACATGGTGAAATCCTGTCTCTACTAAAAATACAAAAATTAGCCAGGCGTGGTGGTGCTTGCCTGTAGTCCCAGCTACTGGGAAGGTTGAGGTGGGAGGATCACTTGAACCCAGGAGGCAGAAGTTGCAGTGAGCTGAGATCATGCCACTGCACTCCAATCTGGGTAACAGCGAGACTCTGTGTCAATATATATATATATATATTTATGTAAATTCTATTAATTAAAAAGAATTATATATTCTGTAACCAGAGTTTTAAATCTTCCTTTCTAATCCTTACATGGATTCCTTTCTAGCCCTCCTTGTAGGGTTTTCTCTTGACTTCATTACAATAGTGAACAGAAGTGGTCATGCAAAGCATCCTCGCCATGTTCAGAATCCTAACTCTTAAAAGTTTCAAAATTTCACCCTTGACAATGATGTTTTGGGAAACCCTTTTATATCGAAATTGTTTCCTCATTTTCCCAGTTTGTTAAAATGTTTTTCAAACTATAGGTAATGAATTTTATCAAACGTATTTTCTCATCTACTGAGATTAAGACACTTTTTGTTTATCCTATACTCTTTATGTGTGTGTGTGTGTGTGTCTGTGAGTCTTTTTTTCCCCTTATCCAGTAGCAAATAACCAACTAATCCTATACTCTGTTAATATGGTGAATTATACTGACTGGTTTTCTATTGTCAGCCCAAGCATATATTACAGCAATACACCAACTTGGTGATGATGTATCCTGTACATACACATTGCTGTATGTTTTGCTAATATTTTGTTTAGGACATTTGTGTCTATGTTCTTCAGTGAGACTGAGCTATAATTTCTTTTCTCATGATAGCCCTGCCAGATCATGCTAGCAAGTTAACAATAGTCCCATAAAATGAGTTGGGGTGAGATTCCTTTTTTTTTTTTTTGAGCTGGAGTCTCACTCTATTGCCCAGGTTGGAGTGCAGTGGTGTGATCTCTGCTCACTGCAACCTCTGCCTTCCGAGTTCAAGTGATTCTCGTGCCTCAGCCTCCTGAATAGCTGGGTCAGGCGCATATCACCACGCCCAGCTAATTTTTGTATTTTTAGGTAAGATGAGGTTTCATCATGTTGGTCAGGTTGGTTTCGAGCTCCTGACCTCAGGTGATCCACCTGCCTCAGCTTCCCAAAGTGCTGGGATTACAGGCATGAGTCAGGCCCATAATGGGAGGTTTTTAATACACGTCTTTCAATAATAGATGGTTTAAGCAAATATAAAAGTCAGTAAGGATATAAAATATTAAATAACATTATTAACCAGTGACCTAACTGTCACGTTATTTCAAACATTCATGAAACATTTACAAAAATTTACTATATATTGAGCCATAAAGCAAGTAGGAACATAAAAGGTTAAAATTATATGGAGAACATTCTCTGACCACGATGCAATCAAGCCAAGAATCATAACAGAAAAGATGGTTAGAAAATCTTCATATGTTTGGAAATTAGGAAAGATACTTCCAAAAAGCTTTTGGATCAGAGAAGAGATCATAATGGAAATCAGAAAATATTCTGAAGTGAAGTATTAGAAAACTGCTGTATATCCAAACCTGTGGGGTGCAGCTAAACAGGGCTTAGAGAGGTATTGCTAACATATATTAGATAAAAGAAAGATACAAGCAACCTAAGTTAGCAGTATAAACAGGCACGTGATTATAGACCATAAAGCCACAAAAATACATGAAGGAAGCTTAAGGGGTTCAAGTGATTCTCCTCTCTAATAAAAATACAAATATTAGCCAAGTGTAGTGACACATGCCTACAATCCCAGCTACTCGGGAGGCTGAGGCAGGTGAATTGCTTAAACCCGGGAGCAGAGGTTGCAGTGAGCTGAGATGACCCCACTTCACTCCAGCCTGGGTGAAAGATTGAAACTCCGTCTCAAAAAAAATATATATATATCTCATTATGATTGTAGATGCATCTGTATTTCCTTGCAGTTCAATTCATTTTTTCAATTAAATAAACTCCATACTTTACTTATATTTCACTGTTTTCTCCTTAATGTCCTTTTTAAATTCAGGGTCCCATCCAGGATACCACATGACATTTAGTTGTTTGTGTCTCCTTTAGCCCCCTCTGGTCTGTGACAGTTTCTCAGACTTTTCTTTTAACCTTTCCCAATACTTTGATAGTTTTGATGAGTATTAGTCAGTTATTTCATAGAATGCCCTTCAGTGTTGGTTTGTCTAGTGTTTTCTTCATGGTTAGACAGGGGTTCTATGTTTTGGGGAGGTAAACCACGGAGGTGACACGCCGTTCGCATTACATCATCAAAAATGTACGTATTATCAGCTGGGTGCAATGAGTCACACCCGCAATCCTAGCACTTTAGGAGGCTGAGGGTGGGGGAATCACTTGAGGTCAGGAGTTTGAGACCAGCCTGGCCAACATGGGAAACCCCATCTCTACTAAAAATACAAAATTAGCTGGGCGTGGTGGCACATCCCTGCCGTCCCGGCTACTCAGGAGGCTGAGGCAGGAGAATCGCTTGAACCCAGTAGGCAGAAGTTGCAGTGAACGGAGATTGCACCACACTGCACTCCAGCCTGGGCAACAGAGTGAGACCTTGTCTTAAAAAACCATAAATAAAAATAAAAGGTAGCCATTATCCACATGACTGATCTTTGTAACCTTGATCACCAGGCCAGGATACCATTTGCCAGGTTTCTACTTCTCCAGCCCACTTCCTTACTTTACTCTGGAAGCGAGTCACTAACTGCAGCCCACACTCCAGGGTGAGGAGTTAAGTGTCCTCACCCCGGAGTGTAGGCTGCACTGAAGTGCCCCCCCACTTCCTTGGGGGACAAGCATCTACATACATTTATTGTTTGAATTCTGTGTGGGATGTTTGTCCTTTCTCTCCCATTTATTTATTATATCATTTATTTATATCACTATGGACTCATGGATATTTATGTTTTGAGTTACAATCAAATAATTACAAATGCATTATTTACTTTGCTGCTCAAATTTTTCCAGCTTTGGCCACTGGGAGCTTTTTAAGGTTGGCTTATTTCAGTCAGCATAATTTTTCTTTTTTTGAGATGGAATCTTGCTCTGTTGCTCAGGCTGGAGGGCAGTGGCACAATCTCAGCTCACTGCAACCTCCGTCTCCCAGGTTCAAGTGATTCTCCTGCCTCAGCCTCCTGAGCAGCTGGGACTACAGGCACCCGTAACCATGCCTGGCTAATTTTTTTGTATTTTTATTAAAGACAGGGTTTCACCGTGTTGGACAGGCTGGTCTTGAACTCCTGACCTCGTGATCTGCCCACCTTGGCCTCCCAAAGTGCTGGGATTACAGGCGTGAGCCACTGCACCTGGCCGGCATAACATTTTTCAGACTCATCCATTTTGTGGTCTCGGTAGTTTGTTTCTTTTAATTGCAAGAAGTATTTTATGAATATAACCCAGTTTGTTTATCTGTTTTCCTGTTCATGGATACTGGGTTGTTTCCAGTTTTGGCTATCAGAAACGGAAAGCTCCTATGAACATTTATGTATATGTCTCTTTATGGACGTACGTTTTCATTTACTTTGAATAAATACATAGGTGTAAAATTAGAGTCGTCAGTTAGCATTAGGTTTAATTTTATGAGAAGCTACCAAGCAAGCAACTTTTCAAAATCGTTATGCCATTTCACACATCCAAGAGCAACATGAGCGTTTCAGTGATGTCACATACTTGCCAACACGGGTGTTGACAGTCTTTATAATTTTAGACATTCTAGTAGGCACGCAGTGATTCATTGAGGCTTCAATTCGCCTTTCCCTGCTGACTAATGATGTCGAGCACTTTTTTATATGTCTTTGTCCATTCATTTGTCTTTGTTTGTATCTGAAAATGTTGCTCAAGTCTGTCATCCACATTTTTATTGTGTTAGAAATTCTTTATTATTCTGCACAGAAATCCATGTTCAGATATATGTATTGTGAATGTTTTCTACCAGCCTTGGTTTTGGTTTTGCCTATTTGTTTTCTTAGCTGGATCTCTCTCTCTTCTCTCTCTTTTTTTTTTTTTTTGAGAAGAAGTCTCGCTCTATTGCTCAGGCTGGAGTGCAGTGCTGCAATCTCAGCTCACTACAACCTCCACCTTCCAGGTTCAAGTGATTCTCCTGCCTCAGCCTCCCGAGTAGCTAGGACTACAGGCGCTCACTGCCACACCCAGCTAATTTTTGTATTTTTAGTAGAGACAGAGTTTCACCATATTGGCCAGGCTGGTCTCAAACTCCTGACCTCGTGATCCACTGGCGTCAGCATCCCAAAGTGCTGGGATTACAGGTGTGAGCCACTGAGCCCAGCCTGAGTCTCTTTTTTGTATTGTGGTGAAAACCACATATCATTAAATTTACTGTCCTAACCATTTTTAAGTGTACAGTTCATTACCGTTAAGTATATTCACTTGTGCAAAAAATCTCCAGAACTTTTTCTTCTTGCAATACTGAAACTCTATACCTACTAAACATTAATTCCCATCCCACCTCCCACAGGCTCGTGGTGACTACCTTTTTATTTTATGTTTCGAGGATTCTGACTAATTTCGATAGTTTATACGAGTGAATCATACAGTGTTTGTCGATCTGTGGCTGGCTTACTTCACTAGCATATTGTCCTTAAGCTTCATCCATGTTGTAACACGTGACAGGATTTCCTTCTTTTTAAGGGCACATAAAATTCTATTATGTGCATATAATACATTTTCTTTACCCATTTATCTGTTGTTTCCTCCTGTTGGCGATTGTGAATAATGCTGCGATGAACGTAGCTGTACAAATATATCTGAGATTTGTTTTGAATCCTTTTGGTTATATACCCAGAAGGGGGATTGCTGGATGGTATGATAATTTCACGTTTAATTTTTTTTAGAAACTCCATACTGTATTTCATAATGTCTGTATTAAATTTCCCACCACCAGGGCACAAGAACTCCAACTTCTCTGCATCCTTGTCAACACTTGTTATTTTCTGTCATTTTTATAATGGCCATCCTGATGGGTGTGAGGTGGTATCTCGTGAGTTTTATTTACATTTTTCTAGTGATTAATGATGGCAAACACCTTTTCATGTACTTATTTATCATTTGTATATCTTCTTTGGAGAAATGTTTATTTACATCCTTTGCCCATTTTTAAACCGGATTATTTGGGGTTTTGTTGTTAAGTAGTACAAGTTCCTTATATATTCTGGAGATTGATCCCTTATCAGATATATGATTTTGCAACTATTTTCTCCCATTCCATAGGTTGCCTTTTCTCTCTGTTGACTGTTACTTTGATATGTAAAAAAAATTTAACTTTTATGTAGTCCTATTTGTCTTTTTTTTAATTTTGTTACCTGTGCTTTTGGTATCATATCCAAGAAATTATCCAATTGTTGGCATATAATGTTGTTCACAATGGCATTTACATTTTAAGAAATTGCTAATAGTAAAGCACTTACTATTGCTATTTTGCTCATTGTGTCTGTTTCCCTTGTAGCTTTCTCTGTTCCTCTGTTTTTTCTTTTGATGACTTCTTTTGAGTTTCTTTAAAACTTGTGTGTGTGGTGACAGATTTTGATTCCCTTCTCATTTCCTTCTGTTTACAGTCTTTGTCCATTTTCTGTGGTTATAACAGAATACCTGGAACCTGGTAAATTATTATTATTATTATTATTATTATTATTATTATTATTATTATTTTGTGTGTGTGAGACAGAGTCTCGCTCTGTCCCCAGGAGCCAGGCTGGAGTGCAGTGGTGTGATCTCAGCTTACTGCAAACTCCGCCTCCCAGGTTCAAGCGATTCTCCTGCCTCAGCCTCCCAAGTAGCTGGGATTACAGGCGTGCGCCACCACACCCAGCTAAATTTTGTATTTTTAGTAGAGATGGAATTTCACCATGTTGGCCAGGATGATCTCTCGATCTCTTGACCTCGTGATCTGCCTGCCTCTACCTCCCAAAGTGCTGAGATTACAGATGTGAGTCACTGTGCCCAGCCCTGGTAAATTGTTTTTTTTTAAAAGAGGTCTGTTTAGCTCACAGTTCTTGATGCCAGGAAGTTCGAGACCAAAGCGTTGCATCTGGCCGAGGGCTTCATGGAGCGTCATCACGTGGAAGATGGCGTCACATGGTGGTAGTGCGTGTGAGAGCGCTGAGTGGGGACATGCAAAAGAGAGAAAACATGAGGGACGACCTTGCTTTTAACAACCCACTCTTGCGGTAACCAACCCAGTCACTGAAGAGCAATAATTCACTCCTGTGAAATGGCGTTAATCCCTTTATGAGGGCAGATGGCTTATGACCCAAACGTCTCGGAAAGGTCCCACCAGTTCTCAACACCTTTACATGGGGAGCAAGTCTCAACATGAGTTTCAGGGGGGATAAACCATATTCAGATCACAGCACCTGTATTCTATACATGTTGTCCTTGTGGTAACCATTGCAATTACAAAAAAAAAAACAACTTCATGTTTTAACAATCTATTTTTAATGAGTAACATGTGGTGGTTTCCTAATTAAAGCCCCTTAATTCGGAAAACCTGCCTGCTTGCTTGCTTGCTTGCCTGTTCTCTTATATACGTGTGTCTTTATAGATAAATTAGGGAAAATCTGTCCCTTTGTATTTCAAAAAAGGGCAAAGTTGTAATTAGATTTCTGGTAGACACACTCTTTTCTCCATGGGGGAAGCTAATAAAAAGAGGGTATAACACTTTCCCTAGCTAGAATTCCCCACAGAAGTTTGCCTTTGGACTGCAAATGAAACTGCTCTTTCATTCTTAATCATCAAATAAGTAATGCAGTACCATTGGGACAACTGTAGATTCAGATCTTTAGGGAGAAGACTGGAAGAATATGGGTAATATCATAACAGTCGATTTTAAGCTGATAACTTAGCTTCCATTGCATCTAAATCTCTGCTGCTTTACATCTCAGCCCCCCATCTTTATGTTACTGACGACTCAGATTACCTTTTTTATATTGCATATCCATTACCATAGATTTATAATTATCTTTTATGCTTTTGTTTTTTGAATTCTATGTCAAATTAAGAAGTGATTTACACATGTTACAATACTACAAGATTTTATATTCATCTATATATTTACCATTTTCATATAGTTTTGAATTGCATTTTATCCCCTTTACCTCAACTTCAAGAATTCCCTTCAGCATTTCTTGTAGGTCAGGACTAGTGTTGATAAACTTCCTCAAATTTTATTTATCTGGAAAAGTAGTAATTGCATCTTTGCTTTTGAAGGACAGCTTTGTTGGATCTAGCGTTCTTGGTTGGCAGGCTTTCTCTTCCAGCACAGACATGCCTCGTTTTATTGCACTTTGTTTCATTGTGCTTCACAGACATTGCATTTTATACAAATTGAAGGTGTGCGGCAACCCTGCGTCAAGCAAATCTATTGGCACCATGTTTTCCAACAGCACATGCTTACTGTGTGTCTCTGTGTCACATTTTGATAATTCTTAAAACATTTCAAACTTTATTATTACTAGTAGTATATCTGTTATTGTGATCTGTGATCAGTGATCATTGATGTTACTATTGTAATTGTTTTGGGGTGCCATGAAAAGACAGCAAATTTCATTGATCCATGCTGTGTGTGTTCTCACTGCTCCACCAACTGGCTGTTCCCCATCTCTCTTCTCCTTGGGCCTCCCTATACCCTGAGACACAAAAACATTGAAATTAGGTTAATTGATAATCTTACAATAATAGCCTCTAAGTGTTCTAGTGAAAGGAAAACTCTTATGTCTCTTGCTTTAAATAAAATGCTAAAAATGACTAAGGTTGGTGAGAAAGACAGGTCAAAGGCTGAGCTGGGCTAAAGGCTGGTCCTCTTGCACCAAACAGCCAAGTTTTGAATACAGAGAAACATTTCTTGAAGAAAATTAAAAGTGCTGCTCCAGTGAACACACAAATAAGAAAGCAAAACCACTTTATCGCTGACATGGAGAAAGTCTGGACAGACGATCAAACGAGCCACGACATCCCCTTAAACCAAAACCTAATTCAGAACAAGGCTAACTCTCTTCTGCCCGCTGGAGGAACCCCAGAGAAGTCAGGAAGCTGCAGAAGAAAAGTTTGAAGCTAGCAGAAGTCAGTTCATGAGGTTTAAGGGAAGAAGCCATCTCCGTAACATATTAAGTGCAAAGTGCAACAGCAAATGTTGATACAGAAGCGGCAGCAAGGTATCCAGAGGATCTAGCTAAGATCCTTCATGAAGGTGGCTACACTAAACCACAGCTTTTCAATGTACATCAAACAGCCTTCTATTGAAAGGAGATACCATCTAGGACTTTCATAGTTAGAGAGAAGTCAATGCCTGGCTTCAAAGCTTCAAAGGACAGGCTGACTCTCTTGTTAGGGGCTAATGCAGCTGGGGGCTTTAAGACGAAGCCAATGCTCACTTACCATTTTGGGAATGCTAGAGCCTTTAAGAATTATGCTAAATCTGCTCTGCTTGTGCTCTATAAATAGAACAACAAAGCCTGGATGACAGCACATCTGTTTACAGCAGAGTTTATTGAACATTTTAAGCCCACTGTTGACACATACTACTCAGAAAAAAAGATTCTTTCAAAATGTTATTGCTCTTTGGCAATAAGGCTGGTCACCCAAGAGCTCTGATGGAGATGCACAAGGAGATGAATGTTTTCATGCTGCCAACACACATCCATTCTGCAGCCTATGGATAAAGAAATAATTGCAACTTTCAAGTCTAAGAAATACATTTTGTTAGGCTACAGCCCCCATAGATAGCGATTCCTCTGATGGATCTGGGCAAAGTAAATGTAAATCTCCTGGGAAGGATTCATTATTCTGGATGCCATTAAGAACATTTGTGATTCATAGGAGGTTAGAATATCAACATTAACAGGAATTTGGAAAAAGTTGTGTTCAACCTCATGTATGACTGTGAGGGGCTCAAGACCTCACTGGAGGAAGTGACTTCATATGTGGAAATAGCAAGATAACTACAATTAGAATTGGATCTTGAAAATCTAACTGAACTGCTGTAATCGCATTTTAAAACTTGAATGGATGAAGTATTCCTTCTTATGGATGAACAAAGAAAGTGACTTTTTTTTTTTCTTTTTCCAATCAGAGTCTCACTCTGTTGCCCAGGCTGGAGTGCAGTGGTGCAACCTCAGCCCGCTGCAATCTCCACCTCCCTGGTTCAAGCAATTCTCCTGCCTCAGACTCCCAAGTAGCTGGGATTACAGGTGCATGCCACCATGCCTGGCTATGTTTTTTGTATTTTTAGTAGAGACAGGCTTTCACCATGTTGGCCCTACCGGTCTCGAACTCCTGACCTCAGGCAATCAATCTGTCCACTTCGGCCTCCCAAAGTGCTGGGATTATAGGTGTGAGCCACAGTGCCTGGCCGAAAGTGGCTTCGTAAGATGGAACCTACTCCTGGTGATGATGCTGTGAATATTCTTGGAATGACAGCAAAGGATTTAGAATATTACATAAACTCAGTCGATAAAGCAGCAGCACAGTTTGAGAAGACAGACTCCAATTTTGGAAGAAGTTCTGCGGGTAAGATGGTAAAATGCTGTCAAACAGCATCTGAGACTACAGAGAAACCTTTCCTGAAAAACAAAGAGTCAGTCAATGTGGCAAGCTTCACTGTTGTCTTATTTTAAGAAATTCCCACAGCCGCACAAGCTTCAGCAACCACCACCCTGATCAGTCAGTGGCCATCAAGGACAAGCTGAAACTCATCCGCAAAAAGATTGCAACTTGCTGAAGACTCAGATAGTCATTAGCATTTTTAGCAATAAAGTATTTTAAATTAAGGTATATACGTTGATGTTTCAGATGTACTGCTAGAGTACACTCAACAACTTTTATATGCACTGGAAAACCAGAAAATGTGTGCGCCTTACTTTACGGTGATACCTGCTACACTGTGGTGATCTGGAACCAAACCTGCACTATCCTCAAGATATGCCTGCATTTTATTTTGTTTTTTCATTATTCAGTTTGATATATATACATATATATGATTTGTATTTATATAAACATATAGATCATATATATATATTTGTCACCCAGGCTGTAGAGCAGTGGCGCTACTTGGCCCACTGCAACCTCCACCTTCTGGGTTCAAACGATTCTCCTGCCTCAGCCTCCCAAGTAGATGGGACTGCAGGCGCGCACCAGCACGCCCAGCTAACCTTTGTATTTTTGGTAGAGATGGGTTTCACTATTTTGGCCAGGATGGTCTACATTTCTTGACCTTGTGATCCACCCACCTTGGCCTCCCAAAGTGCTGGGATTACAGGTGTGTGCCACTGTGCCCAGCCCAGTTTGATTTATCTTTTAATGTCTCCTGTCATTGATTTTTTTGGCCTGTGTATTATTTAGTACTGTGTTGCTTAATTTCCAAATACCTATAACTTTTTTAGCTGCATTGTTACTGATTTCTATTTAATTCTGTCACTGCAGGAGAACATACTCTGTATGACTTCAATCATTTAAAACTTACGGAGACTTATTTTATGAACTAGTACATGGTCTATTTTGATTAATGTTCCATGTGTACTTGAGGAAAATGATATTCTGTAACTGTTCCATAAATGAAAACTAGGTCAAGTGGGCTTATAGTATTGCTCAAGTCTTCTATGTCATACTGATTTTTGTTAACTTGTTTTATTAACTGCTGAGAGCCAGACCCTAAAAAATTCTCCACTTATAATTGTAGCAGTTTCTATGACTCTTTTTGCTTTATCTATTTTTTTCTTCAGGTATTTCAAAGCTTTATTATTAGGTGTCCACACATTTAAGATTGCTATGAGTTTTCAAAAACTTTGGGCTTTTTATTATTATAGAACATACGGTTATGGACTAATGTATCCACCCAAAATTCCTCTGTTGAAACCTTAATGCCCAATGTGATGGTATTAGGAGGTGGGGTCTGCAGGATTTAACTAGATCATGAGGGTGGAGGTGGGGGTCTGCAGGATTTAACTAGATCATGAGGGTGGAGGTGGGGTCTGCAGGATTTAACTAGATCATGAGGGTGGAGGTGGGGGTCTGCAGGATTTAATTAGATCATGAGGGTGGAGCCTTCATGGATGGAATTAGTGCCGTTATAAAAGAGACCCCAGAAGGCTGGGCGCGGTGGCTCACGCCTATAATCCCAGCACTTTGGGAGGCCGAGGGGAGTGAATCACGAGGTCAAGAGATTGAGACCATCCTGGTCAACAAGGTGAAACCCCGTCTCTACTAAAAATACAAAAATTAGCTGGGCATGGTAGTGTGCGCCTGTAGTCCCAGCTACTCGGGAGGCTGAGGCAGGAGAATTGCTTGAACCCAGGAGGCGAAGGTTGCAGTGAGCTGAGATCATGCCATTGCACTCCAGTCTGTGTAACAACAGTGAAACTCCATCTCAAGAAAAAAAAAAAAAGAGACCCCAGAAAACTCATTCTCCCTCTTTGTGCCATGTGAGGATACTGAGAGAAGATACCTCTCTATGAGCCAGGAAGCAGGCTCTCACCTGACATTAAACCATCCTGGACTTCCCAGCCTTCAAAACAGTGAGAATGTTCATTATTTAAGCCACCCAGTCTATGACATTTTAGTTATAACAACCTAAATATACTGAGACATATGCCTCTTTATCTCTGATGAACCTCTTTTGTTTCAAGTCTATTTTATCTGGTGTTTATGTAGCTATACTACCTTTTAGTACATGTAGGGTGTGCATGGTATTTCTGTTTCCACTCTTGTAACTTGCCTGTGTCTTTGTGTTTAATGTGTGTTTCTATCATCAGCAGCATATAGTTAGATCTTGATTTTCCATCCAGTCTTACAATCACTGCTTTTTATTTGGCGCATTCATTTACATTTAATACATTTACTGGTGTGTTTATATCTATGTTTGTTTTCTTTTTGAGATGGAGTCTTCCTCTGTCACCCAGGCTGGAGTGCAGTGGTACCATCTCAGCTCACTGCAACCTTCACCTTTCAGGTTCAAGCAATTCTCCTGCCTCAGCCTCTCGAATAGCTAGCATTACAGGTGCCCACGACCACAGCCTGGCTAATTTTTTGTATTTTTAGTAGAGACAGGATTTCAACATGTTGGCCAGGCTGCTCTCAAACTCCTGGCCCCAATTGATCCACACACCTTGGCGTCCCCAGGTGCTGTTATTACAAGCATGAGCCACTATACCCAGCCTCTATGTTCGTTTCCTATTTGTTCCATCTCTTTTTTGTTTTTCTTCTTTCCACTTTTGATTGATGTGGCTATTTTTTTGGTATTCCATTTTATCTCATCTATTAACTTTTGATTAATGTCTCTTTATCTTTTAGTAGTTGCTTGAGAGATTATGATATGCATGTTAAGTATAATAGTCCATCATCAAAAAAATGTTCCCCACTTTGTGAATGGCATAAGAACCTTGTGACATTCAACCCCTCCCACCCTTAATGGTCTTGTCACATATTTTACTTCTAGATGTAAATCACAAAATCTAGTGTTACTATTTTTACTCTTTAAATGGTTGATAGTCTCATCAAGAGATATTTTAGATGGTGGTATGTGCCTGTAATCTCAGCTACTTGGGAGGCTGAGGTGGGAGGATCACTTGAGGCTAGGAGTGTTTGAGCCCGTGGGGGGTTATGATTGCGCCTGTGAATGGCCACTGCACGCCAGCCTGGGCAACGTGGCAAGACCTCTTCTTTGAAAAAATAAATAGACATTTTAGAGATAATAAGGTAGTCCTTTCTATTTACCAATATATTTATCCTTTATTTCTTTTTAAAGATTCACACTTGTATCTGGCATATCTTCAGTTTGAAGAATTTTTCTTAGCAAATCTTGTAGTGTAGATTTGTTTGACATAAATATCCCAACTTTGGTATGTATGAAATATTTCTATGCCATTTTTATTTTGAAGAACATTATCACTGAATGTCAAATCCTAGTTGAGAGTCTCTGTTTTCTTTCAGAATTCTGAGATGTTATTCCATTTGTCTTCTGGGCTCCATCGCTTCTAAAGAGAACTCAGTCATTTTTCTTAAAGTGTTTCCACTATAGGTAATGTATCTTTTCCTCTGACTGCTTTAAATTTTTTCTTTATGTTTTGTTTTCAACAGCATAACTATCATGAATCTATGCCTATAGTAATTTTCGTTTCTTTTTCTTTTTTCTTTTTTTGGAGACAGAGTCTTGTTTTATTTCCCAGGCTGGAGTGTAGTGGCATGATCTTGGCTCACTGCAACCTCTACCTCCCAGGTTCAAGTGATCCTTGTGCCTCAGCCTCCCAAGTAGGGAGGTGTGCACCACCACGCCCAGCTACATTTTGTATTTTGAGGAGAGACGGGGTTTCACCACGTTGGCCTTGAACTCTTGGTCTTGACCTCCTGGCCTCAAGTGAT
This sequence comes from Callithrix jacchus, assembly GCF_049354715.1. Classification (NCBI taxonomy): domain Eukaryota; kingdom Metazoa; phylum Chordata; class Mammalia; order Primates; family Cebidae; genus Callithrix; species Callithrix jacchus. The sequence goes on from NC_133520.1 coordinate 30,308,644, forward strand.
CCACCCACTCTGGCCTCCCAAAGGGCTGAGATTACAAGCATGAGCCACTGTGCCTGCCCCAGAGTCTACGGTCATTTTCTTTGTATTTATTTTGCTTGGGATTTGCTGAACTTCTTAGATCTATAGCTCAATACCTAAAACTTCTCAGCTATTATTTCTTCATGTATTTCTTCTGCTCATTCTTTTTTCCTCTCTTTTTTATGCTATGTATATATGTAGTATATAATGTGATACATTTGTTAGATCACTTAATACTGCCCTAGACCCTGGGTGCATGTTTCTATTTCTTAACAAATATAATGAAGATAAAAGTTTTTTATCTTCATAATTTAGTTTGGATAACTTCCATTGACCTACCTTCAAATTCACGTTTCCAGTCTGCTGATAAGCCCATCAAATGATTTATCTCTGTATAATATTTGTAACTTCTAGAATTTTTCATTATGCTTTTTAAAATTTTTATTTTAAAAACTTTTTAATTTTTAATTTCTTAGAGATGAAGTCTTACTCTTGTCACCAAAGCTGGAGTGCAGTGACAAACATAGCTCACTACAGCCTCAAATTTCTGGGTTCAAGCTATCCTCCTGTCTCAGCCTCCCAAGTATTTAAGTCTACAAGTGCATGCCCCCATGCCATGCTAATTTTTTTAATTTTTTGTAGAGATTGAGGTCTCACTGTGTTGCCCAGGCTGGTCTCGAACTCCCAGCCCCAAGTAACCCTCTCACACTGGCCTCCCAAAGCATTGGGATTATAGGTGTGAGCCCTCAGGCCTGTGCTCTTTTTTACAGTTTTTATGTCTGTGTTGAAATTCCCCGTATGTTTCTGCGTATTGCCTGCATTTTCCACTAGATCCTTTAACACGCTTTTAATAGTTATTTTAATGTTTCCATCTCATAATTCCAGCATCTGCGCCATCTTTGGGGTCTGTTTCTATTGACTATTTTCTTTCTTCCTTGATTGGCTTATTATTTTTTATTAAATGCCAGACACTGTGTGTAAAAGAATAGTAGAGACTGAAGTATATGCAATATATGGTTAGAAAAGTGCTCAGCCCTTCCTCTGCTAGGCTTTTAGAGTGGCGGACTGAGTCAGTTTGATGTGTAATTGAGCTGGGACTGGTCTCGTGGCAGCTTTAGTTTGATTCTGCTTACTAATGGTTTCAAATGACTTGAGGGCAAGATGAGAACCTCTCCTTCAGCAGGTACCAGGGAGATTCCAGAATTATTATTATTATTATTTTAGATGGTGTCTCACTCTGTCATTCAGGCTGGAGTAGTGGCACGATCTTCATGATCTTAGTTCACTGCAACCTCTGCCTCCTGAGTTCAAGCGATTCTCCTACCTCAGCCTCCCAAGTTGCTGATACTACAGATGCACGCCACCACACCCAGTTAATTTTGCATTTTTAGTAGAGATGGGGTTTCATCATGTTGGCCAGGCTGGTCTTGAACTCCTGACCTTGTGATCCACCCAACTTGGCCTCCCAAAGTGCTGGTATTACAGGTGTGGTCCACCATGCCTGGCCTCAGAAATGTCTTTATGCTCTACAGTCCAGCCGCTAGCTTTTTGAACTGTGGGAATATGCCACCTAACTCTAAAGAACGGCTGCTAGCTTTTGGATCTTTGGGAAGATTTCTTTGCTCTGCAGTCCAAACTCTGGCCTTCTGTGCTTCGGGAGATCTCTCTCCACCCTGATTCCTGATCCTGAGCCATGGAGTTCCAAGGCAGGATATTCGTTGAAAGGCCAGAGTGTCTGTGAGCAGCTTGCTCAGCTCTCCTTTCCTGCTCCCAGCTTGAGGAGACTTTGTGTGTCTTTGCTCAGGAAGATCTTTCTCAGCTCTCCTGTCCTGTCCCATCTCAGACAGCCTCCCAGAGGGCCCAGTTTCTCAGAGGGTTTCTCTCAGTTCACGACCCTGTCCTCAGCAGGCCCTGTGCATGTCCACCTGAAGAGAGAGTCTCTCCATCCTCTGCCCCCCACCTTCACACCTGGGAAAGTCCATGATGCAGCTTGATGAGCAGGTGCAGGCTCTCTTCGAGGCTGGGGCTTGTCGGGACCCTGGCCCATCATGCTAGCCCACACTGGTTTCTTTTTACCCTGATCAAGGAGAACCTCCTTTCCCTCCTCTGAAAGTGGCTGTGGGCCTCTTATCTCTTGGGAATGGCTTATTACTTTCAGGAATTTTAATGGACTTATTTTTGTTCTGCTTTGCTCTGTTTGCAGCTCTCTGATGGCTTTTAAAAACTAGGCTGCTGTAGGTGTTCCAGCCGTCATGTGATGTTATAATCCTGTTCTCGCAGGATTTTTTACGTGGGAGCAAAACGCCCCCAGTTGTTTTTTATTATGTTCAGGACATTGTGCTTGGAAAACTGCAGGAATATAATTGAGGCCTGGGATGATGTCATTTTCTTCCAGAGACAATTTTTATTTGCTTCTTCCAAGCCTAGCAAGCCGAGGAGTGCTGGCAGTCTGGAGTAAGTTTAAGCCAGTTTTAAAATTGAGGTTTTTCTGAGCCACCCAGAGGACTGAAAGCTGGGCTGCAGCATGCAGGGAACAGACAACTCCTACCCAAAGCATGGGTTAGGGTGGGGTGTGGGGTGTTATCAGGGCCCCACCTGGGTGCATTCTAGACTCCAACTTTTATCCCCTAACTCCATGAGGCCCTCATGAGTAATGTTGAGCCTCTCGGCTGTCTTTTCTTGATTGGCAAATATTGTTAGGGCAACAGTGGCTCAAATGCAGACTCACCTGTCAGGACAACTGCTTTCTTCCAGATCTTGGCCCATGACTCCACACTATCATTTCAGGGCTCCTATGCTTTCAAAGTGTTCAGCTCACCTCATTGTCATTAGCAGGAGAATCAGTCCAAATTAGCTAATTTGCTATTACCAGAAACTGCCATCTCTGTATCTTATTTTTTAAAAACTCAATCTTCAACAGCTGACATCAGTATTTAAAAATTTCTCTTCTCGCTGCGCACGGTGGCTCATGCCTGTAATCCCAGCACTTTGGGAGGCCAAGGTGGGTGGCTCATGAGGTCACTGGATTAAGACCATCCTGGCTAACACAGTGGAACCCAGTCTCTACTAAAAATACAAAAAACAAATAAATAAAATTAGCCGGGCATGGTGGCACGTGCCTGTAGTCCCAGCTACTTGGGAGGCTGAGGTAGGAGAATCTCTTGAACCTGGGAGGTGGAGGTTGCAGTGAGCGGAGATCGTGCCACTGCGCTCCCGCTTGGGCAACAGAGCAAGACTCCATATGGAAAAAAAAAATCCTCTTCTCCTACATAATTTGTGGTTTAGACAACTTCTGAATTTCGATATATTTCACATTATATCTTTTGATGCAGCATTATTTAATGTTTTAAGGTTCATGGTGGTTATAAACACACGGTGGATATTTTATGCCCTCTATTTCCCAGCCATTGCTTTTTTGCCTTAAATTTTACATTCTGTTTTTGTGTAAATTTCATTTACTTGGTATATCTTTGCCTATATCATTATTTTGTAAACATTCAAAAACATTTAGCTTTAAGCTGTGTTATAAAAGCATTCTCACTGTCACTACCAGCATGATTTATCTACTCTAATTTTATGTTACACATTTATATCTTTTGTTCCTCTTTATTATTTTCTTGTCCTTTGCTATGTTAATCCTTTTTTCCTTGCTCTTTCTCTTTAGGTTCCTGGGAATTTTTCATTCGGCTTTTAGTCCACTAGTGGATGGATACCTCTTATTTTATTTTTATCATTTTTTTTTTCTTGAGACCAAGTCTTGCTCTGTCACCCAGGCTGGAATGCAGTGGTGCAATCTTGGCTCACTGCAGCTTCTGCCTCCTGGGTTCAAGTGATTCTCCTGCCTGTCTCCAGAGTAGCTAGGATTGCAGGCTCCTGCCACCACATACAGCTAATTTTTGTATTTTTAGTAGAGACAGGGTTTCACCATGTTGGCCAGGTTGGTCTCGAACTCCTGACCTCGTGATCTGCCCGCCTCAGGCTCCCAAAGTGCTGGAATTACAGGCGTGAGCCACCACGCCCAGTTATTATTATTATTTTTTTTTTTGAGACCGAGTTTCGCTTTTGTTACCCAGGCTGGAGTGCAATGGCGTGATCTCGGCTCACCACAACCTCCGCCTCCTGGGTTCAAGCAATTCTCCTGCCCCAGCCTCCCGAGTAGCTGGGACTAGAGGTGCGTGCCATCAGGCCTAGCTAATTTTTGTTTTTGGTTTTTTTTTTTCAGTAGAGACGGGGTTTCACCATGTTGACCAGGATGGTCTCAATCTCTTGACCTCGTGATCCACCCACCTTGGCCTCCCAAAGTGCTGGGATTACAGGCGTGAGCCACCGCGCCCGGCTAACAGTTCACTGCAGACTTGACCTCCTAGGCTCAAACCTCTGAGGAACCAGGACTACCAGCTTGGCTTGCACCACCTTTCCCCGCAAATTATCTTCTTTTTTGTAGAGAAGACAGAGGGTTGGGCGTGGTTCTCAATATGTTGCTCAGGCTGGTCTCAAATTCCTGGGCTCAAGCAATCCTCCCTCCTTGGCCTGGGATTACAGGGGTGAGACACTGCCCCTGGCTGATACCTTTTGTTTGAAATCTCAAATTTCTTAACATCAAGTATAAAACGATATCAACCAATATGTCCTAAGATAGATGCATATGCTTTTGCCACCTCTCACTTTTTATTAATAACCTTCTCTTCCTTTGCTACCTCCCAGTTTTCGTCAAAGTAAATTGTGATACAAAAACCTCAGTTTATAATCATGAAATATTTTTTATATATAATTTTAACATTGATTAGTGTTGTTTCATATTATATTAATTACAATTATTTCATTTATGTAGTTTCATTGATTTGATTCTTTGCCTTTTCTTTTACCTTTTTTTCTGTTAAATTCTTTATTTTGATTCGTTTCTTAGCTGACAGTACTATGACCTCAAGTACTGTTTTTCAAAAAGGGTTTGCAGAAGAGCTCTCCCACCCCCAGTGGAACTGGATAACATCCTGTACCAGTTACCAATTTATTACGGTCTGGTTCCAAATCCACCCTTCACAGATGCCTGCAAAGTTTCTCCCTTGCCAGCGGGCACGATGTTAAACTTTGTCAGTAGAGGGCGCTAGAAGACAGAGGGAAGAAGTGACTTCTCTTGCGGTTTCTTTAAGCTTTCCTTCCCACTTGCTTGTAGGACTTGAACCCACAGGGAGTTCCTTCTCAGCTCAGTTTCAGGGCCCTTCCGCAGGCATCTTCACGGCCAGTTCCCTGGGTGTCCCACCTGGTTTCCCAGCGGTGACTTCAGCCGCACCGTCTTGGGCGGATCCCTGGTGGGGCAGACGCGACCCAGTCAGTTTCCTGCGGACGCTCCCGGGGGCAGCTTCCCAGCGCGTCCTGCGTGAGCCCTCGGGGGCTTCGCCGTGAGTTCAGTGCATCCTCCAACAGCAGCTACCGGAGGAATTTTGTGGGGACCCCAGCAGGAGGCCTCCAGCCCCTCAGGCGTGGCCTGCGGTTCTCTTCCCCGCAGTGTTCGCTCTCTGACTGCGGCCCGGTTCTGTCCGGGGACAAACCCAGAGACCTTCTCTGCCGTCAGTGGGCGGCGACGCATTTTCTCCAGCAAGGACTGAACCCCCGTCTCGGAGAGCCAGCCTCCTTCAAGTTCGTTCCTTCCTTTTGGATTCTCCCCCACCCCTGGGAGACCATCTAACTTTCCTCTTTATTCCCACTGAATCCACCCTGACTGATTCACAGCTCCGAGTTCCGAAGCAAGGGCAAGCTGTGGGGCGCTTCTGGAGGTCCCTACTCAAAACGGGAAAAGCTGGCCAGGCGCGGTGGGTCACGCCTGTAATCCCAGCACTTTGGGAGGCTGAGGCAGGAGAATCGCTTGAGCCCAGGAGTTCAGGATCAGTCTGGACAACATAAGAAGACCGTGTCTCTACAAATACACACATATATATATGTAAATTAGCCAGACATGGTGGTGAGTACCTATGGTCTCAGCTACTCAGAAGGCTGAGGCAGGAGGATCGCCTGAGCCCTGGGGTGTCGAGGCTGCGGTGAGCCGGACCTCACTGCACTCCAGCCTGGGGCAGGGACTGAGACCCCGACTCAAAAAATAAAAATTAAAAGAATGGAAAGAACCAATGAAATCTTGATGCAGTTAACACCTCTGAATATTTCTCTGGTTTCTAGAATCCACACAAAGCAGAAATCCTACAGAATGATGGCTTGCGGCAAGGGCGAGGTGAGGTCCCCACAGGGGACATCGTAATAGGGCCGTCAGACTAGTTGGAGAAGTATGCTCCGTCCCATAAAAACGTGCTCCTTCCTGACTTCTACCCCATGTGGGTGGGCCCATGATCTCCTCCTAGACTGCTCAGCTGGAATCACAGTCCTGCCCCTGTCTTTGCTGTCCTTCATACCTTCTCTTGGCTGCCTCACTGCCACACCCTGGCCCAGGCTCTGGTCACCTTGCCTAGGGTAGCGGCTTTCCTGGGAATGCCATCTCCACTCCATATACTCCTTCTGGTGCCTGAATGCCCTGCTCAAGGCCTCACCTCCCAGGAAGCTTCCTGATCAGCTTAACTCACGATTTCTTCCTGTTCTGCCCTCTCCTATTATCTGTGCAAATCTTAAGGCACTATCTGCTCTGTCGTGTACCTGATCTTCCCTGTCAACCTAGACTGCTTTGATTAAAGCTGTGACGGGCCGGGCGCGGTGGCTCAAGCCTGTAATACCAGCACTTTGGGAGACCGAGGCGGGTGGATCACGAGGTCAAGAGATCGAGACCATCCTGGTCAACATGGTGAAACCCCGTCTCTACCAAAAATACAAAAAATTAGCTGGGCATGGTGGTGCGTGCCTGTAATCCCAGCTACTCAGGAGGGTGAGGCGGAGGAGTTGCTTGAACCCAGGAGGCGGAGGTTGCGGTGAGCCGAGATCGCGCCATTGCACTCCAGCCTGGGTAACAAGAGCGAAACTCTGTCAAAAAAAAAAAAAAAAAAAAAAGCTGCTTCGGACAGTCGAGGAAACACTTATTTCCTCGGAAGTGGCGTCCTCTGCTGGTAGAAGTATGTAATGTCTGGAACTTCTCCCTAGCTCTGTAAAGGACCCTTACCGCCCAAAGCAGAGAGAACCAGTGATATCCAGGGAAATCCAGCTGCCCTCCTCTCTGCCCACCCCATTCCTTAAGCATGTAAAATTCAATCCGCCGACTCACCCACCAGATTTCCACACCTTACTATTACACTCAGATGTCCCTGATGCTCCAGTCTCATGGGTAATGGCAATCTCTAACATTAACTGGATATGCACTATCTATGCCATGCACTGGGCTAATCTCTTTACCTATATTGTATTATTTAAGCCTCATAGCAACTTTGTGAGGCAGACAATTGGGTCATGTTTCCTAAGAGCAGAGCTTGAGACATATTTCAGTGCACATGTACTTCTTTTGGGGAAGAACCCCCAGAAGAAAGAAAAGGAAGAAGAATGGAGTGGGAAAGTAGGGAGCCAGGCCGTGGGGTCAGCTGTGGCTGAGCTGTGGCCTGATTCCACGGGGAGCCGTGGAGCATGTGCTATACCTGAGTTCATCTTGTCTTGAGGTTGGGTACTGGCCTTTCCTGCCCTGTGTCAGACAAGCATCGGCTGCAGGCCCCAAGCAAGGCGGCTTCCATTACCGGAAGTCTCTGAAAGGGAATAACTGTGAACTGCTGCCATCAAACCTCACAGCAGCTGGGGGGCAGGGATGGTCTTTACTGGTCCAGTAAAGAGGGTTTAGCTGGGCACAAGAACAGCAACCATGGTACTGTTATTTCTACTGTACGAATGCAGAATTCCAATCCTCCAGGTTTTAGGTACTTTATAGATTTTGAGTGTTTTTATATTCCTTACCTCATCAATGTTACAGTAATCTTGAGAGGTGTGATCATGGTGCCCACTTTAGGAACGAGAGGGAGGGGGTGGGAGACTTCCTCGGATTGCCCAGTAGGTAAATATCTTCTCTGTTTGTAAAGAGCATCTTCCCAGATACATAGCCAGCTGTCATGGGTCCCAGTCCACCCTCTTCCCTGTGACATTCAGGATCTGGTCGTTTACCAAGGATCTTACAGCCCTTTTAACTCAGACTGAGTCCAATGCAGCCGTGAAGCTGACAACATTCATTGCTGAGACTAGGTATGAGAATACACCTCCTATCATAAGGGGCCTTACCTTGCCTGCCTGGCACTTTGCTGGGCTCAGAACGCATCTCCAAATTCCCCTATGGGAAGGAGATGCCGGGGCACTGCTTACCTGCTCCTGCTTCTGTAGGTTCCCTTGGCAGTTTCCTTAGAGGTGTCCCAGCAAGCTAGAGTCGGTCAGAGGACATTGAGGGTCAGGCCAGAGAAGTTTAGAGAGTCCCAGGACTACCTGAGCACTGCCATCACCCACCACAGGGGAAGCTGTGCAGTCAGTCTTGTGGCAGAGGCTGGGGTTTCTTGGATCTCAGGAGAAGCGTCACCTCTACCACCCTCTCAAGGCCCTGGGCTTTTGCCCTCAAGCTGCCTCTGGATCTAGCAAAGGCGTCAAGCCATCTTTGGGGTGGGGGAGTTCCAAGAGCTGCATCAGACTAGCTCGCCTCCTCCGACACCGAGTTCCAGGGGATGATCCACACCTAAGAGCTGACGGGGTATAGCAGGAGCACGTCGGGGACCCAGAAACCCAGCACTGTGTTGGGAAAGTATGGATTTAAGAGCTCACTGATACAGGTTCGAATCCCCCACTCTATCACAGGGCATCTCAGTTAAGATGAGGTAGACATGAGAGTAACAAAATTCACAACAGCAGCTATTGTGCTGTTAGTTAGTGGCCCTTGCCCTCATGGTAGGCCTTTGCCTACCAAGCAGCAAAACAGAGGGAGGGACAAAGAAGGAGGAGCAGAGACCAGACACACAACCTGTGCCTTAGGGAAGGCTCCAACACACTCCTGCCTAAGGCGTCCACTTACCTCTCTTTGGCCAGAACTCAGTCACATGACCACACCCGGCCACACAGGAGGCTGGGAAATGCAGTCTTTACTCTGGGCAGCCATGTTTCCTGCTAAAACTTTTCTTACCCTGATAAAAAGTAGCAAGTTACTGGAGACTAGCAGCTCCTACCACACTAGACTGTGGCCTCAGGCAAGTCTCATGGCCGCTCTAGGCTTGGAGATAAAGCTATTTTACCACAAACAAGTTGCATGAACTGAAACCCCGGATGCAAAGGATCTAGCACAGAGCCTGGAATATACTATGCTCAACCTCTCCTTTTCCGTTCCTGTCTCCAGATATTCTGGAATGTGCGGTGGTAGGTCTCAAACACCACAGCTCTCGCAGCCGGTGTCTGAGTGCTTTCTCTATGCAGACTCACAAGATCAATGTTGGAAATAGATGCTTGGTGCTGAAAAGAAAAATTAGCACTGAGACAACGGATCTTTCAGCAATGCAATTTTTACTTCCTGGACTGCAAGAAGGGTACACTCGCTAGCCATCTTGCTACAAGAGTACAATGAACAAAAGCAAACAGACAAATTTATCCCTTATGCATTTGGGTGGTCGTTACTGCTGTGTCTGATCTACATTGGCTGGAGCCAGACCTCACAATCTAAACTAAAACCCAATTGGTTAACAACTTAAAACTTTTCTAAACAGGTAAAAGCAATGGAAGGCTGGGATATGCCTGTGAGCACGTCCAGCACAGAAGTTTTGGTCAGAGTACAAGGACATAGAATGTACTACGTGTCTGTAAGCATACCGTGTCTGACAGCTATATAGAATAGGGCTTAACAAAGTTCTTAGCACACTTACTCTTTAGCAAGAAAGGAAACTTTAAAGAGGAACTTTTCTACTCCCCACAGTCACCCTGAAACTTCTTACCAGAACTTCTGAACCAGACCTCAGGGCGGTAGAGTAAGTCACAGTGACATTTATAGAATAAATAATGCCAGCATCACACACTATTTACCCCATGAAGTCTACACATTATTCCACTTCATTCCGGCACAACCCCAGGTAATAGGAACTATTATCCTGACGGACAGATTTGGAAACTGAGGTCAGAGAGGTTAAGCCACTTGCGGAAGGTGACACAGACAGTAACTGGCTGAACTGGGATCAGATCCCGGTCTATCTGGCTCTGAGTCCTCGTCCTGTAATCATCACGGTACAGCAGTCAGGGGTTTCCCTGTATGAGGCATCTACTCACCGCCCCGTGATGGAACCTATTGTTAAAGGATCTCGGCCACACGAGGGAATCGGGGAGGAGGGGACCCCATGAAGGAAGCCTTTTCGCTGGTGAGGAGACTGACCTCAGCTTTGCCGCCTGTGAGACACTGATTACAGCTGTTAACAGGCAGGCAACCTAGGAAGACGCCTGGAGCCTGGAGACACGATGTGAGTCAGAGCCTTGGACTTGCCTGCATACTCCTCATACTGCCCCAGCCTCAAGGGCAGACAGCCAGGACCAGATAGGAGTGGGGACAGCCCTAGCCCCTGGCCAACCGCTCTGAAGAGAAAAAGCTTCTTCCTAAGCCGCAGTAAATCCTTAGGGTTAATTGCAGCCCGAACATTCATTTCAAAGACCTCACTTCCTGAATCCCAGGAACGCCCAGGAGAATGGGGACCGAGGTGGCCTGGCCCAGAAAAAGCAAGATACAGACATTGTCTCAACCTGTACATTCTCAAGGAGAAAGAGGGCCCTCCCAGCAGGACAAGTGGGTGGGCCTCATGATCCTGGAGGGGCTGAGCACAGGGAAGGATGGCGTAGGAGACTCCACCAAGAAGGCGGTGACCCTGGGCTTGGGCACCCACTCCCTGCTGGAGAACCCAGCCTGGCCTGGCTTCCGGAGCCCTCCAACCTTCACCTTCATGCTACTTGACTTCCACCTAAATCCTGCACTGCTCCCTGTGGGAAGGCAGGGGTGTGACTTCTTGGTAGTCTCATCTGGCTGGTCTCCCTGGAGAGTGGGAGCTCCTTAAGGGGAGGGCTGATCCAGGCCCCTTCTGGACTTCAGTTCCCGCAGTGATCCCTAGTACGCTACCCCCCGAAGTGTCTGATAGAACACTGGCCCAGCATCGAGGCCAGCGCCTCTACTGGAGCTGCCCGCAACATGCTGTGTGATCCTGGGAAATGTGCTTAAGTTCTCTGAGCCTCATTTTTCCTTTTACACGACAGAGATAATCCTGCCTCTGGGAGAATGAACTGAAGTAAATTACCCTGATCCCCTAGACGAAAAGGAGGGAGCAGGAGAAATTCTTCCAACCCACAGGGCCCAGCACAGAGGAGGCGGCACCCCCAGTTTATTCACCGTGAACCTGGTGTGCCAGACAAAGTTCACCGGCAGGGGGCGCCAGGCCACCGCTCGGTGCTCAGCCTCACTTTGGGGAGCGGGCAGAGTCTGGTCTCAACAGGTCTCGCCTCTGGCACGGTGCGTCTCGCGGCCCAGAAAAGGCACCTTGTCCCCAGAGGTCTGAAGTCGCTGATTGTGTTTATTCAAAGCCAGCCATCGTTGCTCACCCGTCCGATTTCCTCTGGCTGTGTGTGGACGGGGGTGCGTGTGACCGCGTCTGTGCACCGGGGACGGTGCTGTGGGCTTTGTGCTGAGCCAAGGGTGCGGCTTCTCCTGTCCGCCAGGTCCTGGGCTCTCGGCCGCGGCCGGCAGGGGCGGTGCTGATGCTGCAGGAGGATCGGGAGCCACTGCCTCTGCTCAGCCCCGCGGGAGCCGCTCTGTGTGCCTGCAGCGGGAAGGGCCACCGGGCGGATTGCCTCCTTGGCCGGTGGCCCCTTCAACAGACCGGTCTCTCCGATGGGCCTGCTCGTTAAGTCAGTGTGAGGGCACACGGAGGAAGCCCTGCTTGCCTCTCTAGTCAGAAGAAAGGGGCCACGGGATTGTAAAACAGGCCTTCGGTTCTTGGATAAGAAGACAAAACCAAACCAAAAGCCTGCTGGGCTCACTGTCTTACCTGGAGGCAAGTGATTGCTCAGGCCAAATCACCCAACCTGGGCTCTGATACCTGCCGTCCCAGGTGGGGCCCATGCGAGGGGGAAAGGGGCCAGCATGGCCTCTGCCTGGGGCTCCCAGCCTGAGGGGGCAGTGTGTCCTCACCCCAAGAGACCAGTGTTTGCAGGACAATACTGTCAGGCTGGTACGAGAGGCAGCCTGTGGCCACACAGGATGGAGAAGAGGGACTCAAACTGTGAAACAGACAGGGTCAGGGAGCCCACTCCCATCTGACCCACCAGCCAGCAGCCCCTCTTTGCTTCCTCACTTTTCAGACAGAGTCACCCTTTTTTTTTTCTTTCTTTCTTTCTCTTTCTTTTTCTTTCTTTCTTTCTTTCTTTCTTTCTCTCTCTCTTTTTTTCTTTCTTTCTCTTCCTTCCTTCCTCCCTCCCTCCCTCCCTCCCTCCCTCCCTCTCTCTCTCTCTCTCTTTCTTTTTTGATGCGGTCTCACTCTGTTGCCCAGACTGGAGTACAGTGGCACCACCTCAGCTCACTGCAACCTCTGCCTCCCAGGTTCCAGAGATTCTCCTGCCTCAGCCTCCCCAGTAGCTGGGACTATACACCACCACGCCCAGCTAATTTTCATAATTTTCAGTAGAAACAGGGTTTCACCATATTGGCCAGGCTGGTCTCAAACTCCTGACCTTGTAATCTGCCTGCCTTGGCCTCTCAAAGTGCTGGGATTATGGGTGTGAACCACTGGAATCGCCCTTTTCATAGACACAGAAGGGTCACCACGTAATCATCCTTCCTAGGCTGAGGGTACAGACAGGAGCTGGCAGAGAGGGTACTGGGCAATTTCCACAGGGTCACCAGTCCTGGGGAAGGTTCCTGGGGTAGGTGGCTAGGGGTGGGGTAGAGGTGGGGGACTGCCACAAAGGCTTCCAAGACCCTGAAGGAGGCCAGGCACCTTGAGTCTTAAGAAGCCAGAGGAATCGTCTAATCAGGTGACAGTGCCCGTCCTCAAGGGGCCAGTGGGCCAGGCAGGCACGCACAGCAGCTGTGATACCTTCAGGCAGACCACAACGCACTCTACAGTTTGCTGAGTTATTTTACACACACTTATTCTGTGAGGTCGGCAGAAAAATGCAGCTCAGAGATGTTAGGTAACTTGTCCCAGGACACACAGCCAGGACTTGTGCCTGTATCTCCTGAGCTCTAGCCTGAACTGGCTCCTTAGGTAGCCTTTGCCCCTCCTACCAACTCCCTGAAGCAGAACCTTAGAGCCGCAGGGCCCATCTTGTTCTGACAGGTCTAGAACTTGCCTTTATTTTTCAGGTGACTGGCATTGGTTAACATCTACAGGCCTGGCTCACCCAACAAACCGCAGGAGATGCATGGATGGGCAGACAATGCCACTGTGATTGCTTACAGTGAGCGCCAGTTTGTTTAGAAGGCTGGTGTCAGGAATCGACTCAAGTCATCCATTCCCTCCTGGCGTTACCGGGAAAATGCAGAACCAGAGCAAATGCAGCCAGCCTTCCCTGAAGGAGTTCTCAATCTGTCAGACTGGGCTACAGAAATATGTGACGTGGTTGGGCACAGTGGCTCATGCCTGTAATCACAGCACTTTGGGAGTCTGAGGTGGGTGGATCACAATGTCGAGAGTTCGAGACCAGCCTGATCAATATGAAGAAACCCCATCTCTACTGAAAATACAAAAAATTAGCCCATAGTGGTGGGGGGCACCTGTAATCCAGCTACTCAGGGGGCTGAGGCAGAAGAACCACTTGAACACAGGAGGCAGAAGTTGCAGTGAGCCGAGATCACGCCACTGCACTCCAGCCTGGACGACAGAGCAAGATCACGAGGTCAAGAGATGGAGACCATCCTGGCAACATGGTGAAACCCCGTCTCTACTAAAAATACAAAAAATTAGCTGGGCACGGTGGTGCGTGCCTGTAATCCCAGCTACTTGGGAGGCTGAGACAGGAGAATTGCCTGAACCCAGGATGTGGAGGTTGCAGTGAGCCGAGATCGCGCCATTGTGCTCCAGCCTAGGTAACAAGAGCGAAACTCCGTCTCAAAAAAAAAAAAAAAACAAAACCAGAAATGTGTGATGTGCTGGGAAGCGTCAGGGAAAGGGCGGCTCAGGAGTGTCCTGGGTTGTAATCACAGCTCTACCAGTTCTTAACATGTCCTTGGCAGGTCGCTCAAGCCTCAGCCTCTTCATCTGATACATGGAGATGATGCACAGAACGACCCAGGGCTTCTGGGAGGAGCGTAGAGCATGTGCGGTGCAGGGACTGGGTCCAGGCAGATAAACAGTGGCTCTTCTATTTCCGGAAAGCTGGGCGACTTCCCTGTCTGCAGAAGGCGTATTTACAACAACCACTCTCTGAAAGCCGTTATTCCTCACCCCGCTCAGCACTGGGTCTTCTCACAAACCCTCGCTATTCCTTGAGCCCTTCTCTAGCACAGTGTCTCTCCAGTCAGGCAGGTGCCAGATAATTCCCTGGGCTACAATTTTATTTAGTGACATTCTTGTTTCTTTTTCTTTTCTTTCTTTTTTTTTTTGAAGACAGTCTGGCTGTCACCCAGGCTGGAGTGCAGTAGCATGACCTTGACTCACTGCAGCCTCCGCCTCCTGGGACCACAGGCACACGCCATCATTCCTGGCTAATTTTGTATTATTTGTAGAGACGGGGTCTCACTATATTGCCCAGGCTGGTCTCTCAAAGTCCTGGGCTCAAATGATCTACCCACCTTGGCCTCCCAAAGTGCTGGGATTACAGGCATGAACGCCATGCCCAGCCAATTTAGTGCTTTTCTTGGCCTAAGGGTGCACAGCGCTCAACTTGAAGGAGATGTTTTCTGGTTCTTGGAGTGGATTTGAAGATACTAAATTTCATTTCCCTCAGCCACATGCTTTCCTTGAGTGACAGGTTTCCCGGGTGACAGGTTTCCAAGTCTGGGGAAGCTGGGACAGCCTGGTCCTGCCACTTGCCACAATGTGTGACCTCGGGCATGTTCTGGAACCCCAGATTCCTTATGTGTCAGTCAGGAGACATTCAGCCACGGGGTTGGGAGAGGATTACACTTGAAATGTGTGCAGTGTCGAACACCTGGCCCAGCGTGAGGAGGGACTCAATCAGTGATCATTGTCTTGTAGTCATGAAACAGATGCTGGGTTTTATAAGTTTCAAATTTAGAGACTTTACCCATGGGAGGGAAAGATCAACTTCACAAACGGGGCATTGGAACCACGTTGGCTGAGTCCCTCTGCTCCTTGCCCTCAGCTCTGTGTCCCTGATCCTGCTGGTATCAGCCCACCCATGGAGAAGCAGGGGAGAAAGGAGGATGCTCCCAGGGTGGTCTGCTTCCCCCATTCCCCCCAGACTGGCTTCTTACCTGGAGACCTGAGGGACCAAGAAACTGAGGCTGGAGCTGTCCAGAGGAATCTGAAGATTTGTGGTTGGTGGGTGGAGAAGAGGGCGTGGGGTGCTGATTGGGCCAGGAGGATGGAAGCCTTTTGGAAGAGCCTTTCTACCCCCATCCCCCCCGCCTTACAATCTCTACTCCACCCGCATTCTCTACACAACCCTCTGAAGGAGACAGGCAGCCCCCAAACAGGTGTTCTTGAAGACACCCCAGTTCAGGCTCATCCTCCAGGAAAGCACACACCTAAGAAAGCTAACTCCTACCCCTGCGCCGGTTGGAAGCCTGATGTGGGTGACACAAACACCAGCCAACCTAGAGCAGGTAGGACATCGAGATCCCCTGACCTGGGCTGCACACACAGCTCACAGAGGCCCCTCACAGCTGGCCTTTCAGTCTCTGCTCATCACCGTCCTGTGGGTTATTGCCATTTTACAGACCCAGAAGCTGGTCCCGGGAAGGAAGGGGCCTGCTGAGGTCACACAGCCTATCCTTCACTCTAGAGTACATGGACAGCAGGACTTGCTGTCTCCCTGGATGGCCCCTTGATGAGCTGAGGACCCAGGAGGGTGTTTGGCTGGCTCAAGTGCTCAGCTCAGCTTCCTGGTGAGATTCGCCAAGTCCTAGCACTTTAGTAGAAGAGTGGGAGACAGCCAGTGCCTGGAAACAGCACCCTGGCCATCCCCCATCCAGCCCCTGACCTGCTGGATGGGGCTCAGACTCAGGAAGATACTGGAAGCCTGGGTTCCCCATTGGCTAGGAACAGAAGGGTTAGGAAAGGCTTGGGAGGCACCTGCCCTCAGTGCTTACCCGTGGGAGTCTGGGGTTTCCCGCTGTTTACTCATCCCTCTGGGTTTTTGTGTCATTTTGTTTTTGATTCTCTTTTTGTTTTTCTCCAGGGCTGACAAGAAAAGGAGAGATGGTGGTATACATTCCTGAGCTGGGAATCTGGAAGGGGAACTGAGCCAGACTCTGATGTGTATCACATTAATTGTATGTAACATTTCTCACAGACCTGCCCTTACTGTGCCTTTGAAAACTGTCATGGTTAGCCAAGGCGGGTGGATCACTTGAGGTCAGGAGTTCGAGACCGTCCTGGCCAACATGGTGAAACCCCATCTCTACTAAAAATACAAAAATTAGTGGGGCCGTGGTGTCGAGCACCTGAAATCCCAGCTACTTGGGAGGCTGAGGCAGGAGAATTGCTTGAACCTGGGAAGTGGAGGCTGCAGTGAGCCACTGCACTCCAGCCTGGGCGACAGAGTGAAATTCTGTCTCACAAAAAGATAGAAAATGGTTATGATTTGATCCCATGCTTGGTGGCCTCATCTCTGTCTCTGTCTGTCTGCCTCCCTCTGTCATCTCTGCCCATTTCCTGTTTCCGTCTTTGTGTGTGTGTGTATGTGTGTGTGTGTGTGTGTGTGTACAAATAGATATATGTATATATAGTCTGTCTTTCTCTGTCACTGTCTCTCCCCCGACTAATCTGATCTGAAGGATCACAGAGCTGGATGGGACAAGAGTCACCACCTCATCCATTCACAGCCTTTGACCAAGATGGTCTGTGAACCACTGGATGTGGGTTCGGTTTTGAAACAAACTTCCCTTTCCCGCCCACTGAGGCGTCAGTTCATGCTCAGCTTAGGTTTAACAGTCTCTAGATTTCCTCCTTGGGCCCAACTCTCACCCTTCCTGCTGCCGTTTGGACACTGGCTTTGGTGTCCTGCGGGGAATAATGATAAGGCAGAGGTCACAGTCCTGCCCCCCACCCAGCCTCGCCTGCTGCGCAGTGAAACCGGTCCCGGCCAGGAGGGAGGAGGAGGGGCAGAGGCAGCTGGGGAGTGTGCCCAAGATGCCGCGGGGGCGGGGGGAGACTGCAGCCAAGGGCTGCGTCTGAGGCTATTTATAGACGGACACACAGAGACACGCACGCAGCGCCAGAGAGTACTGTTTGTTTCCTGGAAACGTGGACTGTTCTCCGTCCTACCAGATTTCCCAGGGAGCGTCATACTCAAATAGGGAAAACAGTGTCTGCAGCTTGGTGTCCGCCCTCCACGTAAGGAGAGATCTCATTGGCTCCACTCCCCCCTTGGTAACCGCAGCGATTGCCCCTGGCCTGGGGAAGGAAGCCCTTTCCAGGCGTTGCTGACTGCCCTGCTCACTTCTCTGTCTCATCTCTCGCCTCCCAGGCCTTCTCGCGCTGCTCCCACAGCAAAACACTGCACCGGTGCTTCCCACTCTCGGGGCCTCGCCCCTGCACCTCCTGCCCTTTGCACACACAGCTCCGTCTGCTAGGAATGCTTTTCCATCCATTCCTATTCTTCTGGCAAAGCTCTACCCACCTGCCATGCCTCACCTCTTCTGAGGGGTCTTTTCTCACCTCTCCTCTGAGAGCTTAGGACTTTGCACGATTATCTCGCTGCTGTTATTTCTATTTACATCCGTCTCCGCCTCCAAACCATAAATTCTTCAAAGTCAAGGACTTTCTCTTACTCATCTTTGCATCCTCAACATGTAGACCAGTGCCTGAACCAGAGCTGACGAGCAATGGAGAATTGTTGAGTGAATGGATGAGATTTTCACAGTGTAGCTGCTGAGAGCTCAGGTCTGCGTTCAGTGGAAGATGTGGCTTAAATACCAGCTCTATGTGAACTTAACCTGGAATTAGAAAAAATAAATAAGTAAATGCCAGCTCTGCCTCTTGCTAGCTACAAGATTGTTCCAGTGACTTGGCCTCACTAAGTGATTCTGCCTCTATGAAACGGGCTATAACAATAGAACCTTGCTCATGTGATTAATGTAAACTTTTAACGACATTGCATACTCACACAGTGCCTGGCTCACATGTGGGTTTTTCTCACCACCCCCATTTTGTCTTTCAGCAAATCCTGTAGGTTCCTCCTTTAAAATGTCCAATCTGTTCTTGCCTTCCAACAACCCAATCCAAACCACCGCCTTTTCCCACTGACACCCTGCCCTCACTTATTTCCAGCACAGCTGGTCAGAACAGTCTCAAAAATACGTCACATCAGCTGGGCACGGTGGCTTATGCCTATAATCCCAGCACGTTGGGAGGCCGAGGCAGGCAGATCACAAGGTCAGGAGTTGGAGACCAGCCTGACTAACATGGTGAAACCATATCTCTACTGAAAATATAAAAATTAGCCTGGCTTAGTGGTGGACACCTGTAACCCTAGCTACTTGGAAGGCTGAGGCAGGAGAATCGCTTGAACTCAGGAGGTGGAGGTTGCAGTGAGCTGAGATCACACCATTGCACTCCAGCCTGGGCGACACAGCGAGACTCCATCTCAAAAAAAGTATGTATGTCACATCATGGCAGACTCCTCTGCTAAAATTCTCGGCACTTCCTCTTCATTCAGAGGAAAAGCCCAGGTCCTCATCATCCTTATCACAGCCTATGAGGCCCTTTAGGATGGTGTCCCCCGCCACCTCCGAATCCCCCTCCTCATTTTCTCCCCTGCTTTCCTGGCTCCAGCCGCACAGCACTCTGCCCCAGTGCCTTTCCCTGTGCCATTTCCTCAGATTGGAATTCTATTCCTTCAGCATTCTCATGCTTCCTTCAAAGGCTACCTTCTTTATGAGGCCTTCCCTGACTGTCCAATCTAAACTTTCAATGATATGCTCACTCGTAGCACTTTCTCTTGCTCCCTTTTTAAATTTTTCAAAAAAATTTCATTGAGATGGAGTCTTGCTCTTGTTGCCCAGGCTGGAGTACAGTGGTGTGATATCAGCTTACTGCAGCCTCCGATTCCTGGGTTCAAGCGATTCTCCTGCCTCAGCCTCCCAAGCAGATGTGACTACAGGCATGTGCCACCAATGCCCAGCTAGTGTTTGTACTTTTAGTAGAGACAAGGTTTCACCATGTTGGTCAGGCTTGAACTCCTGACCTCAAGCACTCCACCCACCTCAGCCTCCCCCAAGTGCTTCTTACAGGCATGAGCCACCAGGCCTCACTGTTGGTACCTTCTATCCCACTTCGCTGCTGGATTATTTCACGTTAGCCTTTATCATTAATAGTAACATATATTTTAGTTATTTCCTTATTTACCATCTGTCTTCCCTGGTAGAATATAAACTTCAAGGGAGCAGGGATGTTTCTTGTCATGTTCGTCATCGTATTTCTAACAGTCTGGCATGAATAAGTACTAGTAAATACTCTGTTGAATAAATGGATCAGATCTGGGAAGTTTTGCTGGAGTCCATTTCCCTCTGTTTACGAGAGCTTGGTGCCCTGAGACTGTGAAGATGAGAGCTTATATTGATGTAAAATATGAAACGTAGCATCCCAGAGATCTGGATGGGGTGCGGCCTCTCCTCCTTGCCCCTGGGCAGCCAGAACTGACTCAGGAGGCAGAACCCCAAACCATGCTTCTGCCTCAGACTGGATTTTCCCCTCCTTCCAGCCCAGCCCAGCTGCTTCCAGTAGAGGGTTTGGCTTGGGAGTTGGTATCAGCGTTGCAAGTTTCTACCTGGGGGTGAAGGCTAGAGGCTGAGTGCAGGAGATGGTCACTTGGAGACCGGACGAGCCCAGGGGCGGAATGAGTTCAGCTGCTCACAGAGATGTTGATGTTTCCTCAGGAGGTAGCAGGAATTTGGAGAACAGAGAAATGCCCTGAGCCTTGCAGGGCGAGATCTTTAGTCAGTGAAAAGGAGTGGCCAAGAGGGCCCATGATGATGAGATGGTGGGATAAATGAACTTCAGAGAGGGGCATGAGGAATGATGGCAGGGAAGGGCTAACACGGAGCAAAGAAGCATTGGTCCCTGCCGCCTCAGCCTGAGGGGTGTTGGGTAAGGCAGAAAAACAGGCTTCTCTTGACACAGTCTGTTTCAGGGAATGCCAGCAGATGAAGAAGATGTATGGAGGGGGTGAGGATACAGGCGACTTTTCTGGGCCCAAAGGGGGCTCAGTGAAAGAGTTTGGAAAGGAGGGTGGTGAGAGAGGCTAGCACAGTGCACACCCACAGAGGAATGGGGTGAGAACATGTGCCCTTCAGACAGTGACCAGCAACCAAAGACGGAGAGAGGAGCTTAGTCTTGGCTGGGCCTTGGAGGTGGCAACCACGCCCGGGGTTCCAGGAGAGAGGCCCAGCAACTGAGACATGAGACCCAGAGTGCTGCGCAGGCGGAGAACTGCCGCTTATGCTCTCAGGGGCCAGCCACTGCCTTGACGTCTGCACAGTGGTGTCTGTGTCTTGGAGGGACAGGGCTTCCGGGGTCCTGGATGCAGGCTGTGTGCTGCCCTAACTCACCTCTTCATCCTCTCCACTACTCTGTGTCATGTTGGCCCACACAGGCCCACTCTCCTGCTGCTGGGAGAAGGGGCTGGAAGGTGTTAGGAATTCATCAAGCTTGCAACTAAAGCTGACTCTAAGCCAGGCCCCATCTGGGGAAGGAATCTGCTCCCCCAAAGGCAAGTATTCCCCCGAGGGTTGCTTCTCAGCTTCTGCCCTACTAACCCACTAGTGTCTGTGGGAAGAGGAGTGATCTGGGTTTCTCACCCTCCTGTGCCAGCCTGGCTCTGTGATCGGGAAAGGTGAAGGCAAGAAGGACGGCTGGGGGTACAGGAGAGAGGATGAATAGGGGATGGGATGGGAGCTGGGTCAGGGGAGGGATGTGGACAGATGGCCAGCCCAGTATTTGGCTGGAAAGGTCCCTAGTGATGTGTTTTTGCTTCTGCGACTCCCTGGGTATATCAGGAGCAAAAGGATGGGAACGATCTGCTAAAAGTCTGTTATCCTGCAGGCCCCCCAAGAATGTGACCTCCCACACCTTCTCCCTCTAGGTCTTCTCCTATGGTATAAGAAGGTGTGACTGAAAGTGCCGGAACTCACAGGAGACACATGGACTTGGGACAGAAACAGATCTGAAGCCAAATTTATTGCCTCTTTCCCAAATTTAGAAGACAGACATGTTGTAAACGCTCCTCATCCTCACTCCCAGGGGCCCAGGATAAACCCCCTTTATCTCCAGATGAAAAACAAGAGAAGAGGCCCTGAACGTAGTGGAGCTTCCCCAGATGTTGTTCTGGCAGTGCTGTAATGGGGCTGGGCCTCCTGGGGCTGAGTGTCTGGGGCAAGCAGGAAGCTGGCATCACAGCTGTGACAGCCAGAGACCACCCGGGGAGCGGGGGCTGAAGGGTGGAGGAAGGCAGATTCAGAAAGTGGGACTTAAGAAAGAGTCTAAAGAAGAGGTACTGCAGCTTCTCACCTCCAGCTTCCTGGCTCTGGGCCTGAGGTATTTCTCTACTGCACCATGGGCTCAGGTCCAGGGGAGGCCAAGCACTTTTCCATCCATGTGATTTGGAGGAAGGAGCCAGGAGAAAGGGAGAGACAGTTGGACTTCCCTGAGCCTCAGTTTGCTTAGATGTAACAGAGTATTGGGCTAGGAGACCCACTCTGCCTCTTAATCTGTCATCTGTGGTCCACACTGACGGCTCCTTGGGCCCTAGTGGAATACGTGATCATCTGCCAGCAAGAGAGGATTTTCCTGATTAGGGGACAGATATATGTCCTGGAGGCCTACTTCCTGAGTCAATCCCATATCCAATTATTGGCCCAGTCCTGTCAATCATCCTTTTGAAATACCTTCTATTCAGCATCACTGAAGCCACCAACCATTAGATCATTCTTGGATAGTTTCAACAGTTCCCCAAGTGGTCTCTTTGCCTGAAGTGCTTCCCTTCCTGACCTTTCCTCAGTCGATACTCTGCTGTCAGAGCTCCTTCTAAACTTCGGGTCTGTCTTGTTCTTTCATGCTTAAAAGCTTTGAAGGTTCCCTGCAGTTGAAAGTTTAATTCTTGATTTGGCTTTCAAGCCCTTTACAATCTGGCCCAACCTCTAAGCTCAATTCGCCCATTCTCAGTGTTTTTCAAACACATACTTTGCACTCTCATACCATTGTGCCTTTGTAGTTTTTTTGTTTGTTTGTTTTTGAGACAGAGTTTTGCTCTTGTTGCCCAGGCTGGAATGGACTCAGCTAACTGCAACCTCTGCCTCCCAGGTTCAAGCGATTCTCTTGCCTCAACCTCCTGAGTAGCTGGGATTACAGGCATGTGACACCACACCCAGCTAATTTTATATTTTTAGTAGAAACGGGGTTTCTCCATGTTGGTCAGGCTGGTCTCGAACTCCTGATGTCAGCTGATTCACCCACCTGGCCTCCTAAAATGCTGGGATTACAGGTGTGAGCCACCGTGCACAGCTTTTTTTTTTAGATATATAGTTTTGCTCTTGTTGCCCAGGCTGGAGTGCAATGGTGCAATCTCAGCTCACTGCAACTTCTGCTTCCCAGGTTCAAGCGATTCTCCTGCTTCTGCCTCCTGAGTAGCTGAGATTACAGGCGCCTGCCACCAGGCCTGGATAATTTTTTATATTTTTGGTATAAATTTCATATAAAATTAGTATAAAATCACCTCTTAGAGTTGTTGGGAAAATCAAGTGAGTTTACAGTACTTAGAATAGCGTCTGGCACATAATAGTGGCCACTACATGTGAACTATTATTATTCAGAATGTATACTTTCCACGAAAAATTTGAGATAGCTTGAAATATTAAACCACAAAGAGAAGAGGATAATTATGTATGTATTTTTTTTAGAGAATTTCTAAGTCTCATATGTGTGCATTTATTTTTTTTTTTATTTTTAATTGCATTTTAGGTTTTGGGGTACATGTACAGAGCATGCAATACAGTTGCATAGGTACACACATGGCAGTGTGTTTTGTTTGCTTTCTCCCCTTCACCCACATTTGGCATTTCTCCCCAGGCTATCCCTCCCCACCTCCCCCTCCCACTGGCCCTCCCCTTTTCCCCCCAATAGACCCCAGTGTTTAGTACTCCCCTCTCTGTGTCCATGTGTTCTCATTTTTCATCACCTGCGTATGAGTGAGAATATGCGGTGTTTCATTTTCTGTTCTTGTGTCAGTTTGCTGAGAATGATGTTCTCCAGATTCATCCATGTCCCTACAAACGACACGAACTCATCATTTCTGATTGCTGCATAATATTCCATAGTGTATATGTGCCACATTTTCCCAATCCAGTCTATCATCAATGGGCATTTGGGTTGATTCCAGGTCTTTGCTATTGTAAACAGTGCTGCTATGAACATTTGTGTGCATGTGTCCTTATAGTAGAACGATTTATAGTCCTTTGGGTATATACCCAGTAATGGGATTGCTGGGTCAAATAGAATTTCTATTTCTAAGGCCTTGAGGAATCGCCACACTGTCTTCCACAATGGTTGGACTAATTTACACTCCCACCAACAGTGTAAAAGTGTTCCTTTTTCTCCACATCCTCTCCAGCATCTGTTGTCTCCAGATTTTTTAATGATCGCCATTCTAACTGGCGTGAGATGGTATCTCAATGTGGTTTTGATTTGCATCTCTCTGATGACCAGTGAAGATGAGCATTTTTTCATATGACTGTTGGCCTCATATATGTCTTCTTTCGTAAAGTGTCTGTTCATATCCTTTGCCCACTTTTGAATGGGCTTGTTTGTTTTTTTCCTGTAAATCTGTTTGAGTTCTTTGTAAATTCTGGATATCAGCCCTTTGTCAGATGGGTAAACTGCAAAAATTTTTTCCCTTTCTGTTGGTTGCCGATTCACACTAGAGACTGTTTCTTTTGCCGTGAAGAAGCTGTGGAGTTTCATTAGGTCCCATTTGTCTATTTTGGCTTTTGTTGCCAATGCTTTTGGTGTTTTGTTCATGAAGTCCTTGCCTACTCCTATGTCCTGGATGGTTTTGCCTAGATTTCCTTCTAGGGTTTTTATGGTGCCAGGTCTTATGTTTAAGTCTTTAATCCATCTGGAGTTAATTTTAGTGTAAGGTGTCAGGAAGGGGTCCAGTTTCTGCTTTCTGCACATGGCTAGCCAGTTTTCCCAGCACCATTTGTTGAACAGGGAATCCTTTCCCCATTGCTTGTTTTTGTCAGGTTTATCAAAGATTGTATGGTTGTAGATATGTTGTGTTGCCTCCGGTGCCTCTGTTCTGTTCCATTGGTCTATATCTCTGTTTTGGTACCAGTACCATGCTGTTTTGATTACTGTAGCCTTGTAGTATAGTGTGAAATCCAGTAGTGTGATGCCCCCTGCTGTGTTCTTTTTGCTTAGAATTGACTTGGCTATGCGGGCTCTCTTTTGGTTCCATATGAAGTTCATGGTGGTTTTTTCCAGTTCTGTGAAGAAAGTCAATGGTAGCTTGATGGGGATAGCATTGATTCTGTAAATTACTTTGGGCAGTATAGCCATTTTTACGATATTAATTCTTCGTAACCATGAACATGGAATGTTTCTCCATCTGTTTGTGTCCTCTCTGATTTCGTTGAGCAGTGGTTTGTAGTTTTCCTTGAAGAGGTCCCTTACGTTCCTTGTGAGTTGTATTCCAAGGTATTTTATTCTTTTTGTAGCAATTGTGAATGGCAGTTCCTTCTCGATTTGGCTCTCTTTAAGTCTGTTATTGGTGTAGAGGAAGGCTTGTGATTTTTGCACATTGATTTTATATCCTGAGACTTTGCTGAAGTTGCTTATCAGTTTCAGGAGTTTTTGGGCTGAGGCGATGGGGTCTTCTAGGTATACTATCATGTCGTCTGCAAATAGAGACAATTTGGCTTCCACCTTTCCTATTTGAATAACCTTTATTTCTTTTTCTTGCCTGATTGCTCTGGCTAGAACTTCCAGTACTATATTGAATAGGAGTGGTGAGAGAGGGCATCCTTGTCTAGTGCCAGATTTCAAAGGGAATGCTTCCAGTTTTTGCCCATTAAGTATGATATTGGCTGTTGGTTTGTCATAAATAGCTTTTATTACTTTGAGATACGTTCCATCGATACCGAGTTTATTGAGGGTTTTTAGCATGAAGGGCTGTTGAATTTTGTCAAATGCCTTCTCTGCATCAATTGAGATAATCATGTGGTTTTTGTTTTTGGTTCTGTTTATGTGGTGAATTACGTTTATAGACTTGCGTATGTTGAACCAGCCTTGCATCCCTGGGATGAATCCCACTTGATCATGATGAATAAGTTTTTGATTTGCTGTTGCAATCGGCTTGCCAATATTTTATTGAAGATTTTTGCATCTATGTTCATCATGGATATTGGCCTGAAGTTTTCTTTTCTTGTTGGGTCTCTGCTGGGTTTTGGTATCAGGATGATATTGGTCTCACAGAATGATTTGGGAAGGATTCCTTCTTTTTGGATTATTTGGAATAGTTTCAGAAGAAATGGTACCAGCTCCTCTTTGTGTGTCTGGTAGAATTCGGCTGTGAACCTGTCTGGACCTGGGCTTTTTTTGTGTGGTAGGCTCTTAATTGCTGCCTCGATTTCTGCCCTTGTTATTGGTCTATTCATAGTTTCAGTTTCCTCCTGGTTTAGGCTTGGGAGGACACAGGAGTCCAGGAATTTATCCGTTTCTTCCAGGTTTACTAGTTTATGTGCATAGAGTTGTTTGTAATATTCTCTGATGACGGTTTGAATTTCTGTGGAATCTGCGGTGATTTTCCCTTTATCATTTTTTATTGCATCTATTTGGTTGTTCTCTCTTTTCTTTTTAATCAATCTGGCTAGTGGTCTGTCTATTTTGTTGATCTTTTCAAATAAACCAGCTCTTGGATTTATTGATTTTTTTGGAGGGTTTTTCGTGTCTCAATCTCCTTCAGTTCAGCTCTGATCTTAGTTATTTCTTGTCTTCTGCTGGGTTTTGAGTTTTTTTTATCTTGCTCCTCTAGCTCTTTCAATTTTGACGATAGGGTGTCAATTTTGGATTTCTCCATTCTTCTCATATGGGCACTTATTGCTATATACTTTCCTCTAGAGACTGCTTTAAATGTGTCCCAGAGATTCTGGCATGTTGTGTCTTCATTCTCATTGGTTTAGAAGAACTTCTTTATTTCTGCCTTCATTTTATTGTTTATCCAGTCAACATTCAAGAGCCAGTTGTTCAGTTTCCATGAAGCTGTGCGGTTCTGGGTTGGTTTCTGTATTCTGAGTTCTAACTTGACTGCACTATGGTCTGAGAGGCTGTTTGTTATGATTTCAGTTGTTTTGCATTTGTTGAGCAGTGCTTTACTTCCAATTATGTGGTCAATTTTAGAGTAGGTGTGATGTGGTGCTGAGAAGAATGTATATTCTGTGGATTTGGGGTGGAGAGTTCTGTAAATGTCTATCAGGTTTGCTTGCTCCAGGTCTGAGTTCAAGCCCTGGATATCCTTGTTGATTTTCTGTCTGGTTGATCTGTCTAATATTGACAGTGGAGTGTTAAAGTCTCCCACTATTATTGTGTGGGAGTCTAAGTCTCTTTGTAAGTCGTTAAGAACTTGCCTTATGTATCTGGGTGCTCCTGCATTGGGTCCATATATGTTTAGGATCGTTAGCTCTTCTTGTTGTATCGATCCTTTTACCATTATGTAATGGCCTTCTTTGTCTCTTTTGATCTTTGTTGCTTTAAAGTCTATTTTATCAGAGATGAGAATTGCAACTCCTGCTTTCTTTTGCTCTCCATTTGCTTGGTAAATCTTCCTCCATCCCTTTATTTTGAGCCTTTGTGTATCCTTGCATGTGAGATGGGTTTCCTGGATACAGCACACTGATGGGTTTTGGCTTTTTATCCAATTTGCCAGTCTGTGTCTTTTGATTGGTGCATTTAGTCCATTTACATTTAGGGTTAATATTGTTATGTGTGAGTTTGATACTGCCATTTTGATGCTAGCTGGCTGTTTTGCCCGTTAGTTGTTGTAGATTCTTCATTATGTTGATGCTCTTTAGCATTTAGTGTGATTTTGGAATGGCTGGTACTGGTTGTTCTTTTCTATGTGTAGTGCCTCTTTCAGGAGCTCTTGTAAAGCAGGCCTGGTGGTGACAAAATCTCTGAGTACTTGCTTGTTCACAAAGGATTTTATTTTTCCTTCACTTCTGAAGCTCAGTTTGGCTGGACATGAAATTCTGGGTTGAAAGTTCTTTTCTTTAAGGATGTTGAATATTGGCCCCCACTCTCTTCTGGCTTGTAGAGTTTCTGCCGAGAGATCCGCTGTGAGTCTGATGGGCTTCCCTTTGTGGGTGACCCAACCTTTCTCCCTGGCTGCCCTCAGTATTTTCTCCTTTATTTCAACTTTGTTGAATCTGACGATTATGTGCCTTGGGGTTGCTCTTCTTGAGGAATATCTTTGTGGTGTTCTCTGTATTTCCTGCAATTGAGTGTTGGCCTGTCTTGCTAGGTGGGGGAAATTTTCCTGGATAATGTCCTGAAGAGTATTTTCCAGCTTGGATTCATTCTCTTCATCACATTCTGGTACGCCTATCAAATGTAGGTTAGGTCTCTTCACATAGTCCCACATTTCTTGGAGATTTTGTTCATTCCTTTTTGCGATTTTTTCTCTGATCTTGGTTTCTCATTTTATTTCATTGAGTTGATCTTCGACTTCTGATATTCTTTCTTCTGCTTGGTCAATTCGGCTATTGAAACTTGTGCATGCTTCACGAAGTTCTTGTATTGTGTTTTTCAGCTCCTTTAATTCATTCATATTCCTCTCTAAGGTATCCATTCTTGTTATCATTTCCTCAAATCTTTTTTCAAGGTTCTTAGTTTCTTTGCATTGATTTAAAACATGTTCTTTTAGCTCACAAAACTTTCTCATTATCCACCTTCTGAAGTCTAATTCCGTCATTTCATCACAGTCATTCTCCATCCAGCTTTGTTCCCTTGCTCGTGAGGAGTTTTGGTCCTTTCTAGGAGGCGAGGTGTTCTGGTTTTGGGTGTTTTCCTCCTTTTTGTGCTGGTTTCTTCCCATCTTTGTGGATTTATCCACCTGTCATCTGTGTAGTTGCTGACTTTTCGATTGGGTCTCTGAGTGGACACCCAGATTGTTGATGATGAAGTATTTCTGTTACTTGGTTTTCCTTCTACCAGTCTAGCCCCTTCGCTGTATGACTGCTGAGGTCCACTCCAGGCCCTGCTTGTCTGGGGTGCACCTATAGCAGCTGCGGAACAGCGAGGGATGCTACCAGTTTCTTTTTCTGCTATCTTTGTCCCAGAATGATGCCTGCCAAATGTCAGTCTTTTGGATATAGAGGGGTCAGGGAGCTGCTTGAGGAGACAGTCTGTACTTTGTAGGAGCTCAAGTGCTGAGCTGTGAGCTCTGTTGTTCATTCAGGGCTGTTAGGCTGCTATGTTTAATTCTGCTGCAACATAACTCATAAAAAAACCCTTTTTTTCTCAGATGCTCTGTCTGGGGTGGGGGTTGGGGCTTTCCTTGTGAGTGTTGGCCTTGCTGTCCTGCCCAGCTAGGAGGCAGTCTAGTCACTATTTGCCTGCCGAGGCTGCGCCCTGCTGGTGTGAGGTTCACCCTGTTGCTGCAGGCTCTGCCCTTCTGCTGCGGTCTCCGCCCTGTTGCCACGGGCTACGCCCTGCGGCGGAGTCTCTCTGTTGTACCGGGTTGCCTCGGCAACGGCAGGCTGCATCAGCAATGGGCGTGTACCTCAATAGGGGCTGATTGCCTCGGTAATGGCAGACGCTCCTCCCCCATGGAGCTGTGCTTTAAGAAAACCTCCTCACCGGGAGCGTTTGGAGTCGCCGTTTTGTTTGTCGCACTGCGCTACCCCAAATGCTGTGTCCCTGGGCTTTCCTGGGCTGGCTCACTGACCAAGTCCCATTCAGTCTCAAGTTCAGCCCTCTCAGGTCTCAGTTTGCCGGTTCAACAGGGCACCCGTAACAGTGCGCTTTTGTATGGAGCACTGTGGAGCGCCTCTGCGCTCCGGCGCGGGCCACAGCCACACCGGCTGCCAGCTACACCAGCCAAGGCCTCTGCCTGGCGTCCCGCGTCTCTTTTATACCTGGGAATTTCCCCGTTCTGTGGGCAACTAAGATCCGTCTGGAAATGTGTCCCCGACTCACCCTCTCCGTGCATCCAGCGAGAGCTTCAATCCTGGGTTGTTCTCACAGCGCCATCTTGAGTCCTCCGTGTGCGTTTATATTGTATTAAAGATCAGAAACTAATTGGTAGTAGGTGGGAGAAAGAGAAAGACAGGTATTTACCAATTTGTTGAATCAGTTACTTCTCTGACACCTAAATTTATCTTTGAACTTCCAGGAAGCCAAGGTAAAAAGGGAAATACACACATTATATGGGTTTTCATTGTGAAATATAAGAAAGCATTCAAGTTAGCCTGTTAAAACGCCCGCCCTAGCCCCCTACGTTTACACATTCCTCAAGAAGAAATTTATGATATGAATCCCTGTGTTGGAATATTGGAGCCAAGGAACCTGCAGTTGTTTTCAGTTGGCTTTTTGTATCTTCCTCAATTGTGCTACCTTTAATAAGACTCATAATGACAACAGAAGTAATCAGGATATTGGCTGGGGTAGTAACAATCAGTATCATCTCTACATTCTTTCTATTCTCATCTCAGAGCTTCCTTTCTTCTCTCTTGGCTCAGGAACTCTCTGGGATCAGGGGTTGAGCCTCGCTGAGTCAAATAATCAGATGGCCCCAGGTGGTTTTAGCTGCCTCCCTGCAGCATTAGAGTTGTGTAGAAGCAAGGTGGAACCCATGGCAAAAACTCATGAGGTGAATGGAGACAGGAAGGTTGTGAGATAAGTCTAAGAGGGCTTTGAGAAGACTGAGCTTCCAAATTTGGAAAAGAACGATTATCTCAGCGGGGATGGGTAAATTCCTAGAAAGATAACTCGGCTGGGTGTGGTATCTCACACCTGTAATCCCAGCACTTTGGGAGGTCGAGGCGGGCGGATCACGAGGTCAGGAGCTCGAGACTAGCCTGGCCAATATGGTGAAACCCCGTCTCTACTAAAAATACAAAAAAATTAGCTGGGCATGGTGGCAGGTGCCTGCAATCCCAGCTACTCAGGAGGCAGAGGCAGGAGAATCGCTCAAACCCAGGAGGCGGAGGTTGCAGTGAGCAGAGATCACGCCACTGCACTCCAGCCTGGGCGACAGTGTGAGACTCTGACTTAGAGGGTGAGGGGGGAAGAAAACAACTCTCTGTCCTCTACCTTTTGAATTCAGAGGAATCTATTGTAAGTCAATATCCTTTTGTAAAAACATTGCGTAATCCAGGAAGACCACCACCACCACCACCACGATCCTCCAGCCTGACCTGCCAGTCTTAAAAAAAGTGGCTCTTTGCCTAAGAATTTACACACTTGGAAGCTTTGGACCTATCCCATTGAATTCTTAGATAGGTTCAGAGATATGGGTGGGGGTTAGAGCTGAATTACTCCGCAGAAGAAAACAAGAAGAATCTATATTTTTGCTCCTGAGAGAGAGGAGCAGGAAAGAGGGGCTTGAGTAACCTTCAAATGGTGTTGGGAAGGCCTGGAGCCAGCGTTAGAGAGGAAGCCGAGGGCAGTTTAACAACAGAAATGCCCAACTCTCTCCCTTTCCAGTTGTTTACATTTTTGAGAAATTAATCCTCTCCGGAGACCCCCAACCTTCACCAAACCCCATGATGCACATACAGACCTTGTAAGGAGTTCATATGAAGAAACAAGAGACAGGGCTGACACGGCCCATATCAGTGAGGGCACTCACGGGTCAGTAGGATGATTCCCAAACGGAACTGACTTGAGATCTCAAAGCCAGAGGCACTGATGAGAAAGAACGTCTTCCCCATCCTCCATCCCCACTTCCAGGGGAATTTGGAATATTTTGAGGAAGACTATTGGGTCACTCATCGATGTTTGAATAAAACATACAACCAGGAGCCCCCATGGCTCCGGCCAGTTGTCCTGGCGCTTGAGGAGGCGAGGCTACGTGTTCAAAGACAGCCTGGGCAACATAAGAACCTCTCGCTCATTTAAAAAACAAAAAACATTGAACAATCTATGAGCAGTTGGCTACAGCTATCCAATAGCTTACCCACTGGGAGCATGGAATTAGGTGTTACCTTCTTATGTCTGACGTTTAATGAGGTAATGAGGACAACCATCTCCAAAGGGAGGGCTCCTGCCCACCCACTGTGCAGTCTACTTCTCAGCAACCTAGCACAGTCCTCCCTAAGAGGGCGTTCCATGGGGCTCATTGAAGACAGTGAGTGGGAGGAGAAATGCTACAGAAATTTACTATGTGTGGCTGGCCGTCTGGCTCACTGCCATTTACGTATGGATCCCAAATCCATCACTGGACCTCATGATCTGAATATCTTTTGTCCTCTTTGTCGTGGAGTGATCAAAGGAAGGAGATTTAGTCCCCACCCTCAGAAGCGGAGAGTGTGGGCTTTTCATTCTGATTGGAAAGAAATGGTTCCTCCCTCAGGACACTCTTGAGTTCCCGAGGAGGGGAAGCTTCCACACCGAGGACACAGAGCAAAGCTGCCAGCAGACAGGCAAACCTGGGCAGAACTGCACTGCACAAGCGCCATTCACAGTTAACCAAGGAGGTCAAGTCAAGGTGCAGCAGGAAATAGCTTCTTGGGCCTGGGAATTTTGAGCTGAGCTGGATTTGGAAGGCGAGAGTTCTTACTGGCAGCCACAGAAGGCAGTCGTGTCCCGTGCAGTGTCCAGTACTGAGTGAAGCGTCTGCACAACGACCGCTCGCTCACCTGCGGTTCCCCTCCCTGCTGGAAGGGTAACTCAGGCATGCTCACTACTTGCTTACTAACAGAGGCTGCAGACAAACAGCCCACCACAGCGCACACAAGAGGCAAACTCCAGATGACTTTATTTACAGAGATGAAGCTCTTCAACAGGGTCAAAGGGCATTCTCAGAGCACACAGGTGTGGCCTGGGAGAGGCAGGTTCTGGAGGGGGCACCTGAACCAAGTGACCACCTGTAAGTCTGAATGGCACTTCACAGCTTGCAAAGCTGTTTTACACCAAGCAGAACACTCATCTAGCCTTACAAGGCTGGAGGCCAGCACCCTCTATATTTTACAAAGAAGGAAGCTGGGGACTAAAGGAATTATAAGACAATCTTAAGGCCACACGGCAGAGGTGAGGATGTCCTTTCTACCAGCCGACACTGGCCTAGCATCACAGCCCTCGGGTCCTGGACTTTGGGATGCAGAGCATTCAGGAACTATCAGAGTGCATCTATGAAAGGCCACCTGGTCATCTGCATTTCAATCTAGCTCTGCGCATTTCAGAAGAAACCCAAAGAGGGAGGAGGCAGAGAGACAGTGTCTGGGAAGGCTGCCCGCCTGGGCTCTGGCTCTTAGGAGAAGAGGGGGAAGCCAGCGTCCTTTTTCCAAACGCGGGTCACCTTTGCCCTGGCCCGGGCATTGTTTGGGAGAGGAGAGCCTGGCCCTTGAGAGCTGGCAGCTGTGGCCCTCCCCGTGCGCGCCCCGGCCCTACCGGCCCCTCCGGAGTCTGTGCCCATATAAGGGAAGCACTTCCAGGTGGCCGAAGTAGAGGCTGTGACGCCCCCGGTCCACGTCAGCGGCCGGCGGGAGGCGCGAAAGCCCGGCAGAAAAACAAGTGACGCGACGCGGAAGGGAGGCGCGGGGCGGCGGGAGGAGCGGCGGCGCCTGCCGAGTTAACCCCTGCCCAGGCGGAGGGAGCCGCCAAGGTCAGAGTGCGGCCAGCCAAGGTCGTGGGCTGTCTGCGCTTCCGTGTGAAGCGGGGCGAGGAGCGGGGGAAGCCGGGGGCCAGGGGCCGCGCTGGTGACACCTACCTGAGCACCCCTGTCCTGGGGTGGACGCAGGTATTTGTGTTTTGGAAGATCTGCTCTTTGGGCGTCCAGGTGTCTTTGAACACCTGCGCATTTTGCCTGGTGGTGTCAAGGACGCACATTACATGGATAGCGGCTGTGTGTATTTTTACTACAGAGCCTAGGGATTTTGCCATGGGGTGTTTAAAGGCAATCAGGTCTCCTCTTGAAACTCAATCTCTTCTGTCCTGAAACAAGCAAACAAAAAGCACAACTGGCATCTGTGCTTCCAGAGACTCCGGAAAGTCTCGAGAGGTGCTGCTGTAAGGGGACTGGTTTCTTATTAGCCAAGTGGCCTTCCCACTCTTTCCTCAGACCAGGCAATAAAAAGGTATGGCCTCGGGGCTGACGGAGAAGCAGCCGGAAAAAGGAGGGTTTCCGGAGGCCTCCTGCCAGGCAGAGGCCAAGAAAGAAACAGAAAAGGAAGAGAAGCTGCAATGAGAACTCAGGGCTCATCACGGAGCCTTCACTGTCTAGGGGCAGGTTGGGGAGGCTCTTTGATTTCTGAGTCCAGCTGTGTGCTCAGATAAAGCCTGTTGGAGTGCTGTTTTCAGAGGCCTGCCACGTCTGGCCTGAAATTGTGTGTGCGCGTGCCTGCCTGTGGTGGGCTGGAAGTAACTTGGCTAGCTCAGCCTCCGGGAAAGTCCCCAGGGCCTCCCAACCATCCCTTCACACCCACAGTGCTCAGCCACCCACATTCACGGCTTTAAGACCGACTTCCTCTTTCTCCTTACCCTGGCCCAGTCTCTCCCTGGTAGAGAGTTGTCTGGGTGGAAAACTCACCCCATCCCCAAGCTCTGGGTGCTGTGATAGAGTGGAGTCTGGGGCATGAAAAGAGACAATGGTCCTCCTGGCAGGGCGTTGGCCGAGGATGTGGCAAGTTTGCCTTGGCTGTGAGCACAGTCCCTGTCCCTGAAGCTTATCCTTGGGGTGGCTGGTGAACATGGTTTTATGCCTGGGAATTTTAAAGGCTGCTGGAGGGGCCTTCCTTCCTCAGGAGCCAGTGTCCTGGGACTGGAAGATACCAAAGGTGTTGAAGAATTAAAACAATGGGGCAGTGTTTGTGTTTCTGCCTGGACGGTGCTGCATGGTGGTTATGGCTGTGGGTTTTGGGGTCAGATGGGACTTTAGCTCTGCCCCTTGCTGGTAGGTCTTCTGGCAAGTTCCTGACTTCTCGGAGCCTCAATTTCCTTGTTTGGAAAATGGAAATAAAAGTATTAATCCTACTGATTCGTTGTTGTTGTTTGAGGCAGGGTCTCACTCTGTCACCCCACCCAGGCTGGAGTGCAGTGGCATGACCATAGCTCACTGCAGTCGTGACCTCCTGGGCTCAAGCGATTCTCCCACCTCAACCTCTGGAGTAGCTGGGATCACAGGCATGCACCACCATGCCTGGCTGATCTTTTTTTTTGGTATTTTTTGTAGAGACGGGGTTTTGCCACATTGCCCAGGCTGGTCTCAAACTCCTGAGCTCAGCCAATCCATCCACCCCAGCCTCCCAAAGTGCTGGAGTTATTGGCATGAGCCACTGTGCCTGGCCTATATTGTTCCTTTGAGGATGAAAAGAGATCCCATTTATCAAGCATTCATAATGTTCGCTCCTTCCACAATATTTGTGCACCCGGAACATAAACACATTAGATGGTAACTTGTATGACTATTAGCAGTGGTAGTAGTGTCAGAAAAGTCCTCTTGGACATCACATGGAGAGTTAGCTGGAGTCACCAGGTATTCAACGTTTGCCTTTGGAAGTCCTGTGCCTCTCACCTTTCTTTGAGGTCACTCTGGCCCCTCATCAACTCCAGCACCTCCTTCACCATCCTGACCCCAGCCTGGCCTGGAAGAAAAAGCAATGGGCATAGAAGCACAGGACCGAGGCTTCCACCCCAGCTCTGCCCTGCCCTGCCCTGGGCCACTCAGCCCTTCTGAGCCTCAATTTCCTTATGAAATGGAGAGAAGACTTTCTGGCTGGCTTATTTATTGTGAGAGTCAAGAGAATAAATATTTGTGAAAATACTTTGAAAACAGCCCCCGCCTATCAGTTCTCCACCAGGAGACTTCTCCCTTCTCATCCTCCGCACCGGCTCCTACCCCGCGCCACCCCTTTAAGTCTCTCTGTAGATTTTCATGGCTTTCAGCATTTTGTTCACAGCTCTGTTGACAGTGTTCCCTTGACTTGAGAATTCCGGAGGTGGCTTAATTCCGACTTCCCCATGGACACGTCCTCCGGGCATATGCCCTGTTCATTCATCCTGTGATTCCCTTGCCAGACCCAGGAAGGGCATGTCGTAGGAGCTCAGTCCACACTGATTCTTTTTCTTCTACCAGCAAATCTCAGGGATGGAGGCCTAAAAAAGTGACCCCAATAGAATTTGGGGAAGCAGGCTCTGCCCTCCAAGACAGAGGGGTTGAGGAATGCGGGAGGACAGGAGGGGATCGGCCCTGCACTGTGCATACCAATGGATGGCCACCGTCGCCACACACAGACACAAGGTAATGCCAGTCCCCACAGGGTGACATTGTGCTGACTGGGTTTCCTCAGAGTTCCCAAGGCTGGGAGAACCTCTGAGAGCCTCAGCAGAGAGCCCAGCCACTCTTCCTGGTGGGAAAGCAAACATTCTGCCTAAAAGGGAAGTCCCTGGGTTTCAAGTTCCACTTCCTCACAGCCAGAGCGCTAACCTAAACCCTGCCTTCTCTTCCTCCCTCACCCCACCGGCAAACCATTTCCTCTTCTGTTGAGCTCATGGAAACAAACAACAGCTGTCTTCTCACTGATTGGTTTAAAAATAAGAGACTCTTGCTTTACCTCCCCCTTACTTCTGATGACCAGAGACCTCAGCACAGTCCCTTCAGGCCTCCACCCACTCCCCTGGGCACAGAGGGGCAGCCCCTGGGCCACCCACAGCCTCTCCCCTCCTCCCTGTGGGGACCAGACTCTGCCTGCCACTGAGCCACATTTGTTCACCCTCAGTGCGGTGACAGCAGCGGCCCTGTCACTGAGTCTTTTTTTTTTTTGAGACAGACAATCTTGCTCTGTCGTCCAAGCACGATCTCGGTTCACTGCAACCTCCGCCTCCTGGGTTCAAGGGATTCTTCTGCCTCAGCCTCCCGAGTAGCTGGGACTTCAGGTGCGCGCCACCACGCCCAGCTAATTTTTGTATTTTTAGTAGAGACAGGGGTTCACCATGTTGGTCAGGATGGTCTCGATCTCTTGACCTCGTGATCTGCCCTCCTCAGCCT
This sequence comes from Callithrix jacchus, assembly GCF_049354715.1. Classification (NCBI taxonomy): domain Eukaryota; kingdom Metazoa; phylum Chordata; class Mammalia; order Primates; family Cebidae; genus Callithrix; species Callithrix jacchus. Next base: position 30,344,953 of record NC_133520.1, read on the forward strand.
TCCAAAGTGCTGGGATTACAGATGCGCGCCACCATGCCAGGTCCTGACCACTGGGTCTTACCAGTGTGGCTCCTGCATTCACACTTTTTGCCACATCACTTTGTCTCTGCAGTGGGCCTTGCGCAAGGCTGGGTGGAAACAGATTTCCTGCCCTGTGAGGGCTGATGCAGTGCCATGGAGATATTTCCTACCACTTTGCCAGGCAAACTGCAGGCCAAGGAAAAGATCAGGAGTATGAAGTTCTGAGCTCACAGCTACTCAGTAACCCCTCTAAGCCTCATTGTTTTCATCTGAAAGACGACAGTGGCAAACTGCGTACAGAGTGACTGTCAGGGTCAGATGAGATGTGGTTGCGAAGGCGCATCGTAAACGGTGCCACCATGGACACAGAGTTGCTACTTCTGTCTGCCACCTCCACAGACCCCAGGTCACCACCAGCTGCCATCTCTGCAAATGGCCCTGCCTTCCTGAAAACCCCAAACCAAGACTTGCCTCCCTGGGCCTCCGAGTCCACCCTATCCTGTCTCCGCCGGCGTACTTACTCAGCCTACAGCACAGGGAAATGCGCCTGTTGTTGAGAGGCATGGAAGGTTTCCTCCCGTTTTTTCCACGGTTTGTGTTTGTCTTACCTGTTCCGCCTGCTTCCCAGCACCGTGGGAGTGTAAGCTGGTTCCTCTGCAGTGGATCCAGGGCCAGTACCTGTTTGTCCCTCACAGCACAGGACAGCAACAAGTGTGCCAAGTGGAAGTGTGTGTGGGAGAGGGCACACAGTCAGATGGCTCCTTGGGGCAAAGCCTTATTTCTACCATGTAAGACTTTGTAGACAATCAGTCTCTGGCTGTCGAGGGGTTTTGTGTTCATTTTCTCTTGTGAATCAAGCTAATTTTGGATTCACTGGGATACAATAGTGAACTGAAAGGCAGCTGCCTACAGGAACTCAGAGAACCAAGCAGAGTCAAGCCCTGGGAAACCTTTTAGACAATGATTCGTGGAGAAGGAGAGGGACAGTCATAAAGTTCCCACGTCCCTCCCAGTCCCAGGCTCACCTTGCAGAGGTGTGGTGGAGGGCAAGCACGCCCAGCAGCTTCTCATCTGAAAGCCAACCGGCACAGCCCGCCTCCAGTGGGCCACCCACGTTGCTGGGGCCAGTGAGCCTCGGAGCTGGGAAATCCTGGCCAAACAAATGCCCTCTACCACTATGAAAAGAAATTCTCTCCCTGATGCTGACACCTTTGTTTGTTTCTTCTTCTTTTCTTTTCTTCTTGTTAAGAGAAGTGGTCTCACCATGTTGCCTGGGCTGGTCTCAAACTTCAGGGCTCAAGCCACCTACTTGCTTCAGACTCCCAAAGTGTGATCAATATATAATATATGTGACATTATGTATAATATATTACGTTTCTCCTGGTCTCTAAACTCCAGGTTCAGTGACAGGAGAATGCCCAGTTCCTTCCGGTGGACTATGAAAACCACAGGAGCCGTTCATCAACAGCAATAGGGTGATGAGAGCCATCTGGGAGTATTAGGAGGCAGAAGGTCTGAGAACCTTTCAAACTAAGAAACTGCCCAGTCACGGTGTCCTTGACTTGACTTATTCAGTCCCTGTCCTGCCATATGGTTATTATAACTATATTATATCCCATCAACAGCAATAGGGTGATGAGAGCCATCTGGGAGTATTAGGAGGCAGAAGGTCTGAGAACCTTTCAAACTAAGAAACTGCCCAGTCACGGTGTCCTTGACTTGACTTATTCAGTCCCTGTCCTGCCATATGGTTATTATAACTATATTATATCCCAGAACTTTCCCATTTATTGTGTTATTTAATCTTCATGATGATCCAACAGAATAGTCCATAGAGATCTTATCAGAGAAGCCAACTGGGACCCTGCGAAGGGTCTCCCACCTCCTGCGGTACTGAGAAGGAACACTTCCATCTTTGCCCCGGGCCGTTCTACTGAGGAAGCTGCAAGGTGGTTCCATGGAAGACCAGTTCAGAGTCCGTAATAGCAGGATGACTTAATGACAGGTTGAATCAGTGGGTTATTTGGAGCAGGCAGTGCAGGGAAAGGGCTGGCCCTGTCAGATGTGGCTCATCCTCTTCCCTCTTCAAAAGCACTCCCTCTTAATGCTTGACCTATCAGAGTCAAGGAAGTATGTGGCACTATTGCTAGAGCCAAAATCTGCAGAGTCAAGTGCACATCCAGCCTGCTAACAAATTCCAGGCGCCCTGAAGTCAGTGGTGCTGGCCTCAAAGTCACAAGGGCTTTCTGGGTTTGGGCGCACCCTGCACTGCTGCTGGGGGACTGGGAGTAAGACACAGACCTCTCCAGACACCTGGCCTGGGAGGGTCATCCTGTCCTGCTTACAGCAGAGAGGAACAGAGCCTGTCAGTCCCAGCCCCAGCCCTCCAGCGTGATGCCGCAAGTCTGGAGCCCGGTGAGCTCTCTGCCTCAGCCACCAACTCTCTGGACCTCACTCCCCTTCATTATAAAGTGAGGATGTCAGACTAACCATAGCTAGGATAGCCGTGAGCTTGGACGGCCTGGATGGTCTTCTCGGAGCCGAATTACCCTAATTCCTTCCATCTTCTGTCATTTGCCTTCCACTTGTTGGTCTCATATACATCTTTTTAAAGGCTTTTGTCAGTTTAGTTCAATTCAACATTCTCCAAGCAGCTGGTATATAATGGACATTGACCCAATACTGGAAAATCAATGGAGCCAAGATATCTGTTTCCGGGTGCTTCCAGTCTAGCAGAGGAAGGCAGGCAAGGGAGCAGACAAGGAGATTAGGGTCTCTGGAAGCTGTGGGAGGGAGAAGAACAGGGAAACAATCCCACCAGGCCAGAAAGGGTCTTCCTGAGGAGACTTGAGTCTGGGAAGAAACTCATCCCTTTCCAGGAGAAGTAGAGGAAAGGGAGAAGGGGACTAATATTTTTTGTTTGTTTTGTTTTAAGATTTGGTTTCACTATGTTGCCCGAGCTGAAGTGAAATGACTATTCACAGATGCAATAATAATGCACCATAGCCTCGAACTCCTGGCCTCAAGGGATCCTCTCACCTCAGCCTCCTGAGTAGCTGGGACTATAGGTGTAAGCCATTGCACCTGGCTGGGGGGACTAACTTGTAAGTTATTATTATTGTTATTTTTTTTTTGAGACAAGGTCTGGCGCTGTTGCCCAGGTTGCAGTGCAGTGGTGTGATCTCAGCTCACTGAAACCTCCATCTCCCAGGCTCAAGTGATCCTCTCATCTCGGCCTCCTGAGTAGCTGGAACTATAGGCACACACCACTACACTTAGCTAACTTTTGTTAGTATCATGTTGCCCAGGCTGGTCGCAAACACCTGAGCCTCAGCCTCAGCCTCCCAGAGTCCTGGGATTACAGGCATGAGCCACCATGCCCAGCCTTAAGTAATTATTTCTAATAGGCAAACACCACACTAGGCAACTTATATTATTTCACTTCATTCTCATAACCTTTTGAGTAAGTATTAAGCCCATTTTACAGATGAACAAACTAAGGTTCAGGTTGCCTAAAGCCGTACTATAGGGTTGAGCTGAGACTCAAATTCAAGTCTGCCCAATTCCAGAACCCATGCATTTTCCGCCCAGGTAACAGAGTGTGAAGGGCACAAATAGCTGAGACTTTGCATATTTGGTAGGGCCTGGGCCTGCTGGCCTTTTCCGAATCCTCCTGGCCTCTCCCACAGCCAACAGGAGAACTGCCACTTTAAGAAGCACAGCCCCTAGAAGGGTTGGTTTCCATTCATTTTTAATGGCCCAGCTGCTGTGGTCTCCCTGCCTCCCCATGGGCTAGTCCAGGAGTTTCTCTGCAACTGAGCACTCTCACCACGCTGAGGCCTGTCAATGTTTAATAGCAGCAAGGATCTTATCTCGGTTACCCAAGTCATTTAGATTACTCCCGCACAGGGTGCTTGGAGCATGAGGGGAGGCAGCAGATGGCAGACCCATCAGTTACCCCCCTGCTCTGCGGAGGGAGGAGGGATTATGGGAGCAGAAAGGGCGAGAGGGTGGGAGAAGCGGAGGGAGGCTGGCGGGGTGACACACTCTAACAGGGCAGAATTTGCCTGGCCCTGGTTGTGGTCTCCACCCTCCCTATTCTCAGCCACCTCCCACAGCAGCTGCCCACTGCACACACTTTCAAGGCCCTCCTGGGAGACCCAAAACACAGGGGAGTGAGTGGTTGAATTTCTGTGGAACTTGAACCTAGATGACTTTGAACCCCCTCTGGTGTTCCCTGGGCATCAGAATCTCTGCCTATTTTCAGGGAGAAAACACAGCACTACTTGTCTCTCTTATAAACTGTTGAAAATAGGGACCCCAGGTGCTCCAGGGGCATGGACGTGTTGCAAAGGTCACACAAAACTATACCTTCAGTACAATCTCACAGATTCATAGATGTGTGAGCTGGATAGGGGAGAGGAGTCCACATGCCCTGGATCCTGGCTCTAGAGTACCCTAAGTGGGAGGGATAGGTTCTTGCTGCTCCCCTGTGCCCAGGGAATGCCTGGATCAGATAGTCAAGTTCTATTTGGGGAGTAGAACGTCACGGTTCAAATACAGTACCAGAGGCCACTGTGATGTTATTTACAGACATTGTCTAAAGATCTAGCCTCCAAGCTGGGAGGAAGGGCAATGAGCTTGCTGCCTTCTCCAATTTCTCCTGCTCTCTGAATTTCTTATATCCTGTCATCATTCCTCATCCCCCTACCTTGTCTCCATCCAGGAACACCCTATGCTGCCGTATCTGATGAGTCACTCACAGCTGGGAGCCTGGAGAGTGTTCTTACACAGAAGGGGAGGATTGGGAGCAGAGCAGAGGACCCACCACCAGGGCCAGAGGACCCAGAGAGGTTCCTAGACATGGGGTTGGACAACTGGGAGTGGGAAAGGGGCAAGGAGGGTCCAGGGAGGCCTCACTGGATCTGGTGAACATTTCCCTGCCCTGCGTTCTGGGGCTTTCTGCCTGATGGGAATTACTGTGAAAAACAGCCGGATGCTTTTCTAGGAAGACTTCTGCAGGTTGGGGGTGGGGGCAGTAAGGGTGATTTCATCATTATTTCACTCCTAGTTCAAAAGGGAAGAAGGCTGGTTGAATGAACCAGTAATAGGTAGCATATCAGACAAACATTCACAGGACTGGGACCTTTGACTCCTAGGGTGGGTTTCTGAAGTTTGAACTTCCAGAGGCTGGGGAATCCTGAAGGAGATTTCTGAGACCCTGTGGAGCTTGATACCAGTGGTGTTAGGATTGAAGGCACCCTGCTTCTCTGCTCTGAAAAGCACATGCTACCTCCTGTGTCACTTGCTGAGGTTTCCATGCCAATGAAGTCCCTCTTCCTGACTCCTCCCTTTACCTTCAACATGCATGCTTGGTGTCTGCGCCAAGCACTTCATACCCTTTACCCCCGCAAACAGCACAGCCCCTGATATGCACATGATCTGTGTAACAACAGTCCCTACCTCAAAATGCTATGAGAATTAAGCGAGATACTTATGTGGGAATGCCTAGACCTACACTTGGTGCACAGCTAACACTCACTAAGTCAGCTCGCTTGTCTGGGGAGGCAAGATGTATGCTTTCTGAGTAGTAAGGGCTGCAGGTGTGTGCCACCTCATGTCCCACTAATTTTTAAATTTATTTTATTATGTGTAGAGATGGGATCTCCCTATGTCGCCCTGTCTGATGTCAAACTCTTGGGCTTAAGTGATTATCTCCTGCCTTGGCCTCCCAAAGTGCTGGCATTACAGGGGAACCCAATGAATATTCCTTAAGTAAGTAAATGCGTGAACAAAGCCAATGTCACAGGATGGGAGTCTGGCCTAATGGAAAGAGCCCTAGATGGGGTGGGAGGCGTAGGTTCTAGTCTGAGCCCTGCCACAAAGTAGCTGCGTGACTTTGGACATCTCTTTTTCATCTCATGGCTTCCTCTTCTTCACCTGAAAAATTAAAATTTTTGTGTAGATGATTTTGGAAAACCCTGCTTCTGACAGTTGGCAATTACGAGATACGGTTTGCTGAGCATCTATAATATTTAGGTACTATGCTAGGTGCTGCCTATAAATTACCTCTAATATACTGATTCAGTAGTTTGAGGTGGGGTCCAGAATCTCAGGGAGAGGCTGCATGATCTGAATTTTTATTGAACTTCCTGGGTGATTTAAATTGGTGTCCTAAGCTCCCTTGGTATTCAGGTCAGATGGGAGATTTTTAATTAGTACTATAGCCAATGGGAAGCTACTGAAGGTTTTTAAAGCAGAAAAAGAAGGGTAGTGCTATATAGAGAGAAAGAACTAAGAAGCTAGGAAGAAGGAAGAGAAGTATCTTTGATCTGTTACATATTGAGGCTGAAATACCAGAAAAATGCTTCAAAGGTGTCCGGCTCTCAACTGGGAAATAAATAAATTGGAAGCTCTGTAATGAAGGTGGGGTTAGAGATGATGATTTTGAGATTTATTCTTTATCAGGAGATGCAAATTCAAATACTCCAGAATCAAGGCAGGTAATGCAAATAAGGATTAAGTATAATTATTTAAAAACAGCATTCATCTTTAATAAATGGCAAGTACCACTTTGTCTCAGCAGGGATGCAATAGGTCATGGTGGAGACTGTGGTGAACTAGAGGATGTACTCCCTGTCTTATGGGTCAGTCATTGCCAAAGAGAAGTGTGGGATCAGTGTTAACAGATATTCTGATTTTTACAGAGAAATTCTAGGTATTTTTATTTTGACACTTCCTAATTATTAAATGTTTACAACTAATTTTTTTTTTGAGACGAAGTCTTGCTCTGTTGCCCAGGAGTGCAGTGGCGCGGTCACAGCTCATTGCAACTTCTGCCTTCTGGGTTGATGTGATTCTCCTGCCTCAGCCTCCGGAGTAGCTGGGATTACAGGCACCTGCCACCACACCCAGCTGATTTTTGTATTTTTAGTAGAGATGGGGATTCACCCTCTTGGGCAGGCTGGTCTTGAACTCCCAGCCTTGGCCTCCCAAAGTGCTGGGATTACAGGCATGAGCCACTGCACCCGGCCCACAACTAATTTTTTAAGTGCTTAAACACTACACAGACAGAACCATTTATATCTACGGTCAGCTCTGCCTTGGGGGATTCCAAATGTGACTTTCAAGTTGTACAGATGGGATTCAAGACAGAGGGTTGAGTAAACTGAGAAGAAATTCAGGCGCTGCACTGTAAAGAACCATGACCCTCCCAAGCTTCCAGCCAGGCTTAGAGAGACCCTGGTTCTTTTGGCCACCGGGTGCTTGGTGAGCTCCCATGTTGGTGGCAGCAAGTGGAGCCTGCACCTGCCGCGGCTATTTCTGCCCATCAGCTGGAAATCATGTGGGTAGACTTCGAGGTCCTGATACCTCTGAGGTTAGATGCCACCTTGGGGAGTGGCCTGCAGCCTTCACTCCACCACTCTGTATGTCCATTTTCATTCCAAGCTGTGAAGACGTCCTCTACCCAGGAGTGTCTGAGTCCTAGCTGGAGCAGGCATCTTGTTTGACACATCTCAGACATCCACTTTGTATCGGGAAATTCTTCTGTTGTCAAATTTAAGTGCTTTCTGTACAATTCAATCTTTTTTTGCTTCTTCTATCTTTAGAGCAAGTGGTGGCATGGGTTACTCTTTTTTTTTTGAGGCGGAGTTTCGCTCTTGTTACCCAGGCTGGAATGCAATGGCGCGATCTCGGCTCACCACAACCTCTGCCTCCTGGGTTCAGGCAATTCTCCTGCCTCAGCCTCCCGAGTAGCTGGGATTACAGGCGCGTACCACCATGCCCAGCTAATTTTTTGTATTTTTAGTAGAGACGGGGTTTCACCATGTTGACCAGGATGGTCTCGATCTCTTGACCTCGTGATCCACCCGCCTCAGCCTCCCAAAGTGCTGGGATTACAGGCTTGAGCCACCGCGCCCGGCCGGGTTACTCTTTAGCTTCCAGACTCTCCTTCAGCCTTCAATAGGGTCTCAAAAAGTCCCTTCTCAGAAAGTGTCCTCAGGACTGTAAAGCTTATTGTTATCTGCAGATTAGAAAGCCGTTTGCTTATGTACATGTTAGTAAGCCTTCCTTTAGGCTACATGGGTAGTTTTCTGCTCACCCTCAACCCTAATCATCTTTGCATTATCTATTTCTGTCCCTATTCTCAGTTCATTCTAGGGTGGAGGAAGGGGTTCAAACCAGAAATATTAAAAATAGCTAGCATCCCCACCTTCCTGTAGTTCTCATTAGCACGTTTTAGAAACAATGTCATTTTCTTCTCTTAAACTCTGTTCTATTCTAGAGAATAACTTCCAGACTGGCTGGCCTGGAACTGACCTTGAAAGGTTCGACTTTGTGAGCAAATGATAGGGAACCCACAAACATGTCCCGATCATTACCCAGAAATGCCTGCAAAGAGTTATGATATATTTAGCAGTATCTCTACCCTGATTAGGAAATGAGGAAGAGGCAGCTGGTCTTCCCTGGGTGATGTTTCTTATCAGCTCTGGCAGCGCAGTAAAGCTGTCACCAATGAGGTATGTAAAGAGGAATGGTCAAATGAGCATTCGCACCAGCTACACCCAGACATACTCCACCAAAACGTACCCTCTGCCCCGATGCCCACATTTCTCAAGATGAGTTTCTTCACCAGATACCATTATATGTGCATATTCACATAGCTAACACATACCCATATCCCCTTCTACCCACAAACATCAGAGCCCACGCGCAATCTAAGTATGTGTGTTCACTCAAATATGTGTACTAATACCTCCCTAACTACACTGACACACACGCACCGACCAACAAAAAATACACTCTGCATAGTGTAGAAATGACCTGCTTATCCTCCAAGAATACCAGCCCAGCCTCTGCCTAACTCACTCAACCTCAGGTTTCTACTTATGCTCAGAAAATTGAGGCAACCAAGCCAAGTCCCCACAGGCCCAACAGTGCTGGGAAAGATAGAAATCACTTGCAACCGCCAGGCGCGATGGCTCACACCTGTAATCCCAGCACTTTGGGAAGCCGAGGCAGGCGGATCATAAGGTCAGGAGATCCAGACCATCCTGGCCAACATCGTGAAACCCCATCTCTACTGAAAATACAAAAATTAGCTGGATGTGGTGGCACATGCCGGTAATCCTAGCAACTGGTGGGGGGAGTGGCGGGGGGCTGAGGCAAGAGAATCACTTGAACCAGGGACTCGGAGTTTGCAGTGAGCTGCATTGGCGCCACTGCACTCCAGCCTGGTGATAGAGTGAAAACTCCATCTCAAAAAAAAAAAAAAAAAATTGTTTGCAACCATCTAGTTGCTTCCGAGCTGGAAATGAAGAGCAGGGCTGTGTGCTACCCCCACAGACAGGGCCAGCACAGAGGCCTGAGGATTGGGACCCACTTCTGAGTGGGAATATGGCCTGAAGAGAGCCGGTGAGTCACTCCTGAGTGGGTCACACAGGTGGGCCATGCAAGTGGGCGAGATGAGCAACCAGGACCAGAGAAACCAATAGGTCTGAGGTCACATGGCACAAAAGTTCTGGTCCCCATGAGGCATAAATGAAGTCCACCTTCACTCCCACCACCCCATCCCCCTCTTCAGTGGGTGAAGTCACTGGTCAGCACATGTCAACATTTAAAGTTCAAAATTCAATCCAAGACCCCTGGGGTGCGAGTGGATGGAGGAAAAGAAGAACAAGGAGGAAGAGGAGAAGGAGGGAGGGCAGGAAGGGAGGAAGAGAAGCAGGAAGGACAGGTGGGGAGGGAGAGTGTGACTCACTCTCCTTATCGTGCTGCTCTAACAGCACCTTGGTTATACCAAGGAATGGGAGGCAATAGGCAACATGCAAAGAAAAAAAGCAGGGGTGACATCTCGACTTTTAGGGCTTCTAAGGATTCTGGTCCTAGCAATTTAAGAGCAGTTTCAGGAAATTTCAAAAACAATTGGGACTACTTTAATGTATTTGTCCAGAAATTGATTGAGAACCTAAATCCAGAGCAGGGTGCAATTACACTGTATATATATATTTGAATTTATTTATTTTTATTTTTTTCCTTTTTGAGATGGAGTCTTGCTCTGTTGCCCAGGCTGGAGTGCAGTGTCATGATCTTGGCTCACTGCAACCTCTGCCTCCCAGGTTCAAGCGATTCACCTGCCTCAGCCTCCAGAGTAGCTGGGACTACAGGCACGTGCCATCATGCCCAGCTAGTTTTTGTATTTTTTAGTAGAGATGGGGTTTCACTATGTTGGCCAGGCTGGTCTTGAATTCCTGTCCTCAAGTGATCAAGCTGCCTCAGCCTCCCAAAGTCCTGGGATTACAGGTGTGAGCCACTGCACCCAGCTGCACTGTATATTGACTTGGAAACTTTGAATAATGAGATAAATTAAGCTTCCTCTCCCTAGGCTTGTGTATAGAAAGAAAAGAGGAGGGCCGGGCACAGTGGCTTATGCCTGTAATCCCAGCAGTTTGGCAGGCAAGGGCCGGTGATCGCCTGAGGTCGGGAATGAGACTATTACCTCATCTGGCCTGATCCAGCATCTGGGGAGAAGCCAATGAAGAGGCCTTCTAAATGTGTTTAATGTCAAATCTTAGAATTCCAGGGCATTTTGACTTGTTGTATGAAGCAGTAGAGCAGAATATTTGAATTCTGTATTGTCCCAAAAATGTGGGACAGGTGAGCATAGTAACCTGTTTTCAAGTAACTTGCAAAATCTGGCTGAGGCTCTAAAAAGATCACAAACACTACCAAATGATAGATTATGATGCCCAGTGTATGGTACGCATGACCTTAACTCAGCTGCGAGAGAATGGTCAGCATAGGTTTTCAAGGTGGAAGACCAATATTACACTGTGACTTTGGTGGTGTGGGAGAGTGAGGCGGGACAGGGCAGGGGGGCGTGGTGGAGACAATGATGTATGCAGGAGATACGGACATGAGCCATGGGGCAGCAGGGTCATGCATGTTCAGGCATGCGTGGAATGGGGACCACGTTACAGGGAAGAGATGGGGATCATGGGCAAACTGTTGAGGGATCCGGGCTGTAGATCTGCCATGATACTTAGAGGACAGTGAGAAGAGTGACCCTGGAGCACAAAGTAGCAGAAACCTAAAAAGGCAGATGGGGTTAAATGATGAACGGTCTTAACCATTAGGCAAAGGAGTCTGGATTTGATTTCGTAGATGAATGGGGGCGGGGGGCTGTTTCAGAATGACCTGAGCAAGAGAAGAGCTAGTGAATGAAGTATTTTAGGAAGAGAACTCCACTAACAGTGGGAAGGGTGGTCTGGGGATGGGACTGAATGGAATCCACTGCAACAATCTAGGTAGAAAGAAGCAACCAATTCAGGGACTGGATCTGGGGAGCAAAGTACAAGGAGAGGCTGACCTTTCTGAGCTGAGTGACTGGGAAATGATGGTGTTGCTGACAAAAATGGAGATCAGGAGGGAGCTGGCTTCGGCTGACATTGAGGTGTCAATGTGAGGTTGGACATCCAAGGGAGAGGACAGAGCCGGTGCAAACAGGAGCAGGATGGAAAGACTGTGCAGATGAGAATAGCCATTGTGAAACAGTTACATCAAGACAGACTTCATGCATAGGACCTCTCCAAGGAAAGGCAGCATAGAGAAAAGGGAGGAGGACTGCGGGGACAGAGTGTGGGGAACGGGGCAGGAAGGGATCCAGGGCCAGCACAGCAAGGAAAGGGGGTTGGAGAAGCCTGGGGCACAAGGAAAAAGGACAGGGACACTGCTTCCAGAAGGTGGTCAGAGGGTCCAGAGTTCAAGGAAAATGGGAATTTACAGAGGCCATTGGTTGTGAGTCACTTTACAAACACTGGGCATCTGTATGCCAGACCCTGGGCCAGGCTCCAGGGTGTTGGGTAGAAGTTATTCACATTCAACAGGCATCTACCTAGTGCCCGTGATGGTGGCAGGCCCTGAGGGTAGCAGAGGGACACTGAGGCCAAATTCTTTCCCGAGTAGCTCCAATCCACAATGAGAAAGGAAGACGGCTGGGGGAAAGGAGGGAGAAGATGGAAGAATATGTACAGTTGCGAGCAGACTACAAATTCAAAAAAAACCGGCACTTAAGGAAAGGGAGAACTAGAAAAATAAGTTGAGAAGGCAAAAGGCTTGCAACACACCTCCTGCCCCTGCCCACCAGAAAAGTTAAACTTGAGTGTTTCTGAGCAAGAGAAAAGGCATTGCTGCAGACGGTGGAACTTGTTGTGGGAGGTCGGATTACTACGGAAATAAATAGAAGACAGCCTCCCTTTCCAAAGAGCCAAAAGGAACCCACTTCGTCTAGTTAAGAGAGGAAGCGAAGTACGTCCTGGTGAGTGGTTCTGACCGTGTATGGTTGGAAAATGCTGTGGGAATCAGAAAGGGGACACTTTGGGAGGGGTAGTGTCACCGAAGGCTTCTCGGAGGAGGTGGCCTCTAACCCGAGCCTTAAACATGGGCGGAGAGGCGAGGCCCTAGCCTGCGCGGCGCGGAGACTCGGGAGCCGCCTCAGTCCGCCCAGAGCGCTCGGGCCCTCCCCGGCCCTCGCTTTCTCCTCCCGCCTGCCTCGCAAAGCTCAGCCGGGCGCGGGTTCCTAGCACTGACGTCAACGAGCGATGACCTCAGTATCGCCGAGGCTGCGACGGCGGGGGCGGGAGCGGGAGCGGCGGGCGTGGGGGGACCAGCGTCGGTGCGCGGGACGGGGCAGGGCGGCTCCGGGCCCCGCCTCCATCCGCTGGCCGCGGCCAATGAGCGCCGCCGCCGGCTGTCCCCACCTTCCCCAACCGCCTGAAAAGCGCGGCCCGGGGGATGTCCGGGCAGAGCTCGGGCAGCTGCCAGCCAGCGCTGGCCTGTGGACCCGCACTTCCCACGCGAGACCTCTCATTGCGCCCGAGCCGCGCGCGACATGAGCCACGGGAAGGGAACCGACATGCTCCCGGAGATCGCCGCCGCAGTGGGCTTCCTCTCCAGCCTCCTGAGGACCCGGGGCTGCGTGAGCGAACAGAGGCTTAAGGTCTTCAGCGGGGCGCTCCAGGAGGCACTCACAGGTGAGCGCACGCCGAGGGCCTGGCGCCACCGGGGGTCGGCGCCCTCCCTGCCAGGGCGGTCTTTCCTCTACTCCTGCGGCAGGAGCAGCTTTGGAACTTGGTTGCCCCCTGGGGCGGCCGCAGTCGCCTGTTTCCTGGGTTCTCCTCCCCAGCTGTGTGCTCCGGTCTCTGCCCGCCGCGGCTCTGATGGGGCGCGCCCCTCCACGCCCTCGAGGGCGCAGACCCTGGCCCTGGAGTGCCAGCCCGAGTCCCCAGCTTATGCCCGGGTCTGATTACGGGTTCGTCTCCCTCGCTGGACCCTCGAGATCTGAAGACCCTCGATGGGTGTTGTTGCGGGCCGCCCGGCCGGCCGAGGGGTCCCGATGAGGAAAGAAGGTGCAGTTGAACCTTTTCAGCAACTTGGAGACCCAGTGCGGCTCTCCCTGCCGGTCGGGGTGCGCTGTGTCTGGGACAGTCCGCTGGTTGCTGACTCGCTTCAAGTTGGAATCTGGGCCCCTTTTGTGTTCTCTTTGGTCCCCCTTAGCCATCTGCCACCTATTGTGGTAGGGAGGAGAGCCTGGTAGCTGGTGACCCTGCCCGGAGGGCCTTCGAGTCGGGAGGTGGCGAAGAGATAAGCAGCCCGCTGGCTGCTGGGGGGAGAGACCTCTCTCCCAGCTGTTTCTAGCTGGTTGCCGGCAGTTTTGAGAAGCGATAGCCATCTCGGAACGCACCCACACAGACCCTGGCTTCTGAGGGAAACAGATGTTTCATCAAAACAACGCAGTTTTCACTCCCTTAGGCACTGCTAAGGAAGGTTCTCTGACTCTTCTAAAGGAGGCAGAGGAAACACAGGGTGTAAGGCCCAATGACTTGCCTGTGGACCCAACGATGTTGGTGGCCGCAGCCTTCCTGGCCCTGAAACTTCAGCTCACAGGTCTCCAGAGGCCCTGCCTGGGCATGCCAGACCGTCACACCCTTCCCTCCTGAAACTGACGGTGTGCCAAAAGCAATACAGTGGCCACTAGAGAGTACCCCAGAGCTCTGGAGTCCCCTCCCAATACTCTCTCTCTCTCTCTCTCTCTGTCTCATCCTGGAAGCAAAAGCCGGTCTCTCCAGCTCCCATAAAATTTTCTCTGCTAAGTGACAAGAGGATCCTGGAACTGAGGAGAGTCCACCTCCCTTACTTAAAGTCACTGGGACCTTTCTCTCCTCCTGTCCTTTGACCCTCCTCCCTGCCCTGTGGGAGCGTCCATGGCCCAGCTGCTCTAACCAGGGCATCTCCCCCTGTCCTGTCTCCACAGAGCACTACAAACACCACTGGTTTCCTGAAAAGCCATCCAAGGGCTCCGGCTATCGCTGCATTCGCATCAACCACAAGATGGACCCCATCATCAGCAGGGTGGCCAGCCAGATCGGACTCAGCCAGCCCCAGCTGCACCAGCTGCTGCCCAGTGAGCTGACCCTGTGGGTGGACCCCTATGAGGTGTCCTACCGCATTGGAGAGGATGGTTCCATCTGCGTCTTGTACGAGGAGGCCCCCGTTGCTGCCTCCTGTGGGCTCCTCACCTGCAAGAACCAAGTGCTGCTGGGCCGGAGCAGCCCCCCCAAGAACTACCTGACGGCGGTCTCCAGCTAGGCCCCTCCGTCCCCACCCTGGGCGCCGCCGTGCTCATGCTGCCGTGACAACAAGCCACCACATACCTCAACCTGGGGAACTGTATTTCTAAATGAAGAGCTATTTATATATATATATTATTTTTTTTTTAAGAAAAGAGAAAAAAAAAACCAAAAGATTTTTTTTTTAAGAAAAAAAAAAAATCCTTCAAGGGAGCTGCTTGAAAGTAGCCTCCCCAGGTGCCTTTGGAGAGAACTGTTGTGGGCTTGAGTCTGAGCCAGTGTCTGCCTATAGGAGGGGGAGCTCTTAGGGGGTCAACCTAGCCAAGGTGAGGTAGGAGACGTTTGGCTAGCACCCCAGAAAATGTGAGAGGGAGCAAGCAAGGTTAGCAACTGTGAACGGAGAGGTCGGGATTTGCCCTTTGGGGGAAAGAGAAGCCAAGTTCAGAACTCTGTGTCTCCCCCAGGCAGACACCTGCATTCCCCTCCTCTCTTACTCAGGGGCATTCGTGCCTAGACTTAAATGATACTTTGTTGCCTAATCTTCTCTTTTCTTTTTCTAATGAGGTCCTGGGCAGAGAGTGAAAAGGCCTCTCCTGCTTCCTACTGTCCTAAGCAGCTTTTCCTGAAATCTTGACTAGTTTCTGATTCTACCCTCAGGGGCCTGTAGATCTTGCTTCCCAGCCAGGAATCTGAAACTTTGCGTTTTGTTGGTTTTCTTGTTTTTTCTCTGAGGGAGAGGAACCGGAGGTTATTGGGGTTAGGATGCTAGGGAACTCTGCACCAAACCTTTGTTTTGCTAGTGCTGCTTTGTGCGTATGTGTGGCAAATAATTTGGGGGTGATTTGCAATGGAATTTTGGGATCCAAAGAGTATCCACTGGTGATGTTTTTTGGCCAAACTCTTCCTTTTGGAACCACATGAAAGTGTTGATGCTGCTGCCATGATCCCGTTGAGAGGTGGCCCAAAAGCTACAGGGAACTCCAGGTCCTTTATTACTGCCATCTTTTCAAAAGCACAACTCTCCTCTAACCCTCGCCTCCCCTTCCCTTCTGGTTGGGTCATGGAGCTACCCTCTTTTCTAGGACAAGAGTTCTCAGTCACTGTGCAATATGCCCCGCTGGGTCCCAGGAGGGTCTCTCAGAAGCTCCTGATGCCCTGGTGGCCTTAGGGGAACTATGTCTCCTGCTCTCCTTGGGATGTCGGCTGGCTGGTCAGCCTTGCATGTATTCCTTGGCTGAATGGAAGAGTGCCCCGTGCTCTGCAAGACTACTTGGTATTCTTGTAGGGCTGACACTAAATGAAAGCCAAACCTTGGGCACTGTTTTTTCTCCCTGGTGCTCAGAGCACCTGTGGGAAAGGTTGTCTCTCTCAGTACGATCCAAATCTGTCATAGACTTGTGCAATATTTACTGTTGTGGGTTGGAGAAAAGTGGAAAGTTACACTGGGAAGAAACTCCCTTCCTTCAATTTCTCAGTGACATTGATGAGGGGTCCTCAAAAGACCTCGAGTTTCCCAAACTGAATCACCTTAAGGACAGGTCTAGAGTATTTGGTCAGGATGGTTACCCTCCTGCTGTTGCCCCTTACTGAGGAATCTTCCCCCCTCTTCCGCTACACCCAGGCTCCCCACAGCCAGTCCCCTTTCCTGGATTTCTTAACTGCTCAATTTTGACTCAAAGGTGCTATGTACCAAACACTCTCTGTAACCATTCCTGGCAGTTCTGCCTCCTTTTCAACTCCCCACAGTTTTGTGTTGCCTTCCCAGACCCCGCTTTCAGCCTTTGTTGCTTTAAAGTTAACTTTGGGCCCACAGAACCAAGAGCTCATTTCTGGCTTGTGGGTTGAAACAAAGCTGTGAATCACTGCAGGTCGTGTTCTTGCATCTTGTCTGCAAACAGGTCCCTGCCTTTTTAGAAGCAGCCTCATGGTCTCATGCTTAATCTTGTCTCTCTTCTCTTCTTTTTGATGTTCACTTTAAAAACAACAAAACCCGTGAGCTGGACTGTTGAGCAGGCCTGTCTCTCCTATTAAGTAAAAATAAATAATGGTAGTATGTTTGTAAGCTATTCTGACAGAAAAACAAAGGTTACTAATTGTATGATAGTGTTTTTATATGGAAGAATGTACAGCTTATGGACAAATGTACACCTTTTTGTTACTTTAATAAAAATGTAGCAGGACAAACTTGTGTGCTAGAGAGAAGATAAAAATCCCCACATTTTGCATTTGCATTTCCCTTTCAGATCCAAATCCTTTCTTTGTGTTTATAGTATTTCTCATCAAGTTGCACTCACAATCTATAGCATGTGGGTGGTATAAAAGAAAACTCTGGTTGTGTTGCAGGGCCGTTTCCAAGCATCCCCTCTTCCCCTGGAAAGTAGCTCCTTCCCCCTTTTTTTTTTGAGACAGAGTTTCGCTTTTGTTACCCAGGCTGGAGTGCAATGGCGCGATCTCGGCTCACCGCAACCTTTGCCTTCTGGGTTCAGGCAATTCTCCTGCCTCAGCCTCCCGAGTAGCTGGGATTACAGGCACCCGCCACCATGCCCAGCTAATTTTTTGTATTTTTAGTAGAGACGGGGTTTCACCATGTTGACCAGGATGGTCTCGATCTCTTGACCTTGTGATCCACCCGCCTCGGCCTCCCAAAGTGCTGGGATTACAGGCTTGAGCCACCGTGTCCAGCTTTTTTTTTTTGAGATGGTCTCATTCTGTTGCTCAGGCTAGAGTGCAGTGGTGCAATCTCAGCTCATTGCAAGCTCTGCCTCCTGGGCTTAAATAATTCTCCCACCTCTGCCTCGAGTAGCTGAACCTGCAGGCGTGTGCCGCCACACCCGGTTGATTTTTATATTTTTTGTAAGGACTGGGTTTTGCCATGTTGCCCAGGCTGGTCTCAAATTCCTGAGCTTAAGCAATCCTCTCATCTCCGCCTCCCCAAGTGCTGGGATTACAGGTGTGAGCCTAGCCTACTTCCACCTTATTTTGAGACGGAGTATCACTCTGTCGCCAGGCTGGAGTGCAGTGGCATGATCTCAGATAACTGCAACCTCTGCCTCCCGGGTTCAAGCAATTCTCCTGCCTCTGCCTCTGGAGTAGCTGGGACTATAGGCGCATGCCACAACACCCAGCTAATTTTTGCATTTTTAGTAGAGATGGGGTTTCACCATGTTGGCCAGGGTGGTCTTGATCTTTTGACCTTGTGATCTGCCCTCCTCAGCCTCCCAAAGTGCTGGGATTACAGGTGTAAGCCTAGCCTACTTCCATCTTTTTTTTTCTTTTTTGAGACTGAGTCTCACTCTGTCGCCAGGCTGGAGTGCAGTGGCGCGATCTCAGCTCACTACAACCTCTGCCTCCTGGGTTCAAGCAATTCTCCTGCCTCTGCCTCCCAGGTTCAAGCAATTCTGCCTAAGCCTCCCAAGTAGCTGGGACTACAGGCATGTGTCACAACACCCAGCTAATTTTTGCATTTTTAGTACAGATGGGGTTTCACCGTGTGGGTCAGGGTGGTCTTGATCTCTTGACCTTGTGATATGTCCACCTCAGCCTCCCAAAGTGCTGGGATTACTGGTGTTAGCCACCGCACCTGGCCTTCTACTTCCACCTTTAATGCCAATTCTAATTTCCCTTGAAGATTCTACAAGTAACAGGGTTCTAGTCTGAACATTCCCTAGTTTAGCCAGATCACCATCTTATGCATCCTGTTTTTGGTAGTCCTTTGTTTCAGTCATTTACGCATTCATTCATTCACTCATTTAGCAAGCAGGTATGTCAGTAAGTGCTAGGCACTGAATATGTTAAAAATGGTTAAGACCCAGCATGTCTCACAGACCAGGGGTTGGTAAGCAGTGGGAAATGAACTCCTTCCCAGGCTAAGGCAGGATTGTTTTCAATTCCCATTAAGGCTCTCTAGTCATCTCCGGGGCTGCCATTTGCTATCCACCATACTTGTCTTGTTAGACAAGAGCAGTTAGGCCTCAGGATCTGTGTGCTGGAGGTGAATGCCAATGCCACAAGTTAGCTAAAGAGCAGCTATTTCTTTTTATTGTTTTGAGATGGTGTCTCCTCCTGTTGCTCAGGTTGGAGTGCAATGGTGCGATCTTGGCTCACTGTAGCCTCTGACTCCCAAGTTCAAGTGATTCTCCTACCCCAGCCTCCCAAGTAGCTGGGATTATGGGCATGTGCCACCACACCTGGCTAATTTTTTGTATTTTTAGTAGAGATGGGTTTCTCCATGTTGGTCAGGCTAGTCTTGAACTCCCAACCTCAGATGATTTGCCCACCTTAGCCTCCCAAAGTGCTGGGATTACAAGCGTGAGCCACCACACCTGGCCAAGAACAGCTACTTCTGGCAGCAAACACTGGAGTGAGAGCCAAAAGTTTGTTATCAATTTCTAACTCCCTTTGGGTCCATGCAAGGAGATAACAGTTTTTATCCTCGCTGACTTTCGAGTTCTTTCCATGAGGTTTTGACACAGACCCAGCAGTTCCCACTGTGCCAAGTACGTTTTGACCTGGTCTACTTTTTTCTTGGCTGTAGGTGAGCCGTGTTTAAACTAAATTTTATACATGTTGCTTCATACACAGTGACAACTCCCCCAACTTCATTTCATACTTCCATGACCTTTATCAACATACAGTTTTCCCTAGGGGTGTTAGGTTGGAGGCAGCTCAGGGAGGCTGTATGAACTATGTCTGTATTGAGCGAGGAGGGTAGGGGAGCCAGGGATGGGGTTAGGGGAGGCCAGGTCATCTGTATCATAAATAGAATTTGGTTGACCGGGCGTGGTGGCTCACGCCTGTAATCCCCGCACTTTGGGAGACCGAAGCAGGCGGATCATGAGGTCAGGAGTTCAAGACCAGCCTGGCCAATATGGTGAAATGCCACCTCTACTAAAAATATAAAACTTAGCCAGGTGCAGTGGCACTCACCTGTAGTCCCAGCTACTTGGCAGGCTGAGATAGAAGAATCGCTTGACTCAGGGTGGAGTTTGCAGTGAGCCGAGATCGTGCCACTGCACTCCAGCCTGGGTGACAGAGTGGGACTCTGCCTCAAAATAAAATAAAATAAATAAAATTTTGTTAAGACTCATAGACTCCTTGTATCAAGTGGCTGTTATTGAAAGTAGTCTCATTTTTATTTGTAGCTTCTAAAATAAATGTCCTAGACACTTGTTGAAAAGGACCTATTTTTTGGATGTAAGGACAGGGTTAGTTAGGGTTGAGGAATTTTTACCTACCCTCTTTTTTTTTTTTTTTTTTTTTTTTGAGACGGAGTTTCGCTCTTGTTACCCAGGCTGGAGTGCCATGGTGTGATCTCGGCTTACTGCAACCTCTGCCTCCTGGGTTCAGGCAATTCTCCTGCCTCAGCTTCCTGAGTAGCTGGGACTACAGGTGCGCACCACCATGCCCAGCTAATTTTTTGTATTTTTAGTAGAGACGGGGTTTCACCATGTTGACCAGGATGGTCTCGATCTCTTGACCTTGTGATTCACCCGCCTCGGCCTCCCAAAGTGCTGGGATTACAGGCGTGAGCCACCGCGCCCAGCCTCCTACCCTCTTTTGAGTGTTTGGTACAAAGTCAGCATCTGTCTTCCTGATTCCTAAAAGACCTCGCTCATGAAGGTTATTTCCTTGCTTAGTGGAAAGCCTGAAATTTAGGGAAGGCTATCTGGAGACTGAGGAGACACTTTACCAACTTCTGTGTCCTCAACTCAGGGAGGCTGCAGCAAGGCAGATTAAGTGTGGGGTCACTCTCGGCTCCTGGTAAACTAGTAGTCTCTCAATTTACATGAGAAGGTTCTGTGATCAAGCAAGATGTGAACCAATTTCAGTAGAACTGGAGCATACCCCTTGGCTACCTGGAGGTACAAGGGCTCTGGCCTGAACTTGCTTGAAGAGTTGGAGTTGGTGGCTTTCCTATGTTCAGGGACTAGGCATTGGTTGGTCTGTTCTGCTTACATCTTCTCCACTTGGTAAGCACTGCCAGTTTGGGAGACCTGTGATTAGTCAGCTGTTTTTAAATGATAATGCACCTCCCCAGAGAGAGTAGACAAGGCCCTGCACTGCAGATTAAGAGCCCATCCTGGCTCCTGATAAGGAGTTTTGGGTGGGGGAGTCCTTGGTGCTGCAACAAACAAGTCTCAGGAGGAAGAAACACGCTTCTGCAGGCCCGACTCCCGTGAGGAGCCTTTGGTAAGGAAGATGAGGACCCAGGTCCTGGCTTCTAGGCCAACATGGCATCCCTGGCCCAACAAAGATGGACGCAACAGAAAGAGTTCTGCACTCGGGGGAAGAATGTATGGGTTGTGGTCCTGGTACTTCCTAATTAGCTGTGTGAGTTTGGACAAGTCCCTCTGCTTTCTGTCTTGAAAATAAGGGGGTTGGCTGAGTGCAGTGGCTCATGCCTATAATCCCAGCACTTTGGGAGGCCTAGGTAGATGGGTCATTTGAGGTCAGGAGTTCGATACCAGCCTGCCCAACATGGCGAAACCTCGTATCTACTAAAAATACAAAAATTAGCCAGGTGTGGTGGCGCTCACCTGTAATCCCAGCTACTCAGGAGGCTGAGGCAGGAGAATCACTTGAACCCAGGAGGTGGAGGTTGCAGCAGCCAAGATCAAGCCACTGTACCTCAGCCTGGGCAGCAAAGCAACTCTCTGTCTCAAAAAAAAGAATTAGAGTTTTGGATTAAATGACCTATGTTCTTTTCTTTGGCTATTTATTTGTTTGAGACAAGGTTTCACTCTTTGCCTGGGCTGGAGTACAGTGGTGTGATCACAGCTCACTGCAGCCCCCCTATCCTTGGCTCAGGTGATCCCCCTGCCTCAGCTTCCTGAGGAGTTGGCCTGGCTAACTTTTTGTTATTTTTTGTAGAGGTGGGGTTTGCTATGTTGCCGGAGCTAGTCTCAAACTCCTGGCCTCAAGTGATCCTTCTGCCTCAGCCTCTCAAACTGCTGGGATTACAGGTTCTCACCCAGCCTTTTTCAGCTTTTGATTCTAAATCATCCATCCTCATTACTCTGCCAATCACTGGGGGGCCGATTAGCACCATTATTATTATTATTTTCAATTAGTTGAACTAAAAGGTAAATTGGGCTGAGAAGCAGTCAGTAATAATCTTTTGCTTGGGTCAGACTCCTGTCTGGTAAGGTTTCAGTTTGCAAACACCGTGAAGCAGTACTACAGAGGTTAGGAGCTCAGGCACTGGTGTCAGGCTGCCTAGGGAGGTCTGATCTCAGCTCTGCCACCCACCTATCCACTGAGCAACCTAATGGCTAGTGACTTCAACCAGGCCTCAATCTCTCCCTTCATAAAATGGAATTAAGAATATAACCCGGCTGGGTGTGGTGGTTCACACCTGTAATCCCAGAACTTTGGGAGGCCGAGGCAGGCAGATCATGAGGTCAGGAGATGGAGACCGTCCTGGCCAACATGGTGAAATCCCATCTTTACTAAAAATACGGAAGTTAGCTGGGTGTGGTGGGGTGTGCCTGTAATTGCAGCTACTTTGGAGGCTGAGGCAGGAGAATTGCTTGAACCAGGGTCAGAGGTTACAGTGAGCTGAGATGGCGCCACTGTACTCTAGCCTGGGCAACAGAGTGAGTCTCCGTCTCAAAACAAACAAATAAATTAACAAGCAAATATAACCCACTTCAAAATGTTACGAAGATTAAATGAGATCTATAAGCTACTTATAATAACAGTCCTGGCACATTTAAGTACTCAATAAAAAGAAAATAGTGGCCGGGCGCGGTGGCTCACGCCTGTAATCCCAGCACTTTGGGAGGCCGAGGTGGGTGGATCACGAGATCAAGAGATCGAGACCATCCTGGTCAACATGGTGAAACCCCGTCTCTACTAAAAATACAAAAATTAGCTGGGCATGGTGGCGCGTGCCTGTAATCCCAGCTACTCAGGAGGCTGAGGGAGGAGAATTGCCTGAACCCAGGAGGCAGAGGTTGCGGTGAGCCAAAATCGCGCCATTGCACTCCAGCCTGGGTAACAAGAGCGAAACTCCGTCTCAAAAAAAAAAAAAAGAGAATAAAAAAAGAGAATAGTTGTTCTTTTTTTTTTTTTTGAAACAGAGTCTTGCTCTGTCACCCAGCCTGGAGTGCAATGGCACGATCTGAGCTCACTGCACCCTCCACCTCCTCGGTTCAAGTGATTCTCCTGCTTCAGCCTCCTGAGTAGCTGAGATTACAGGTGCCTGCAACTATGCCCAGCTAATTTTTATATTTTAAGTAGAGATGGGGTTTCACCATGTTGGCCAGGCTAGACTCAAATTCCTGACCTCAGGTAACCCACCTGCCTCGGCCTCCCAACATGCTAGGATTAGAGGTGGGAGCCACCGCGCCTTGCCTGAGAGTAGTTGCTCTACGTAGAAGTTAACCTCATCTCCTTAAGGGCTCTGAAAAGGGTCCTAAAATGAAAGGTCCTAAAATGAAGAAGAACACTCTGGCAGACTGCTAAATGGAAGAAAACCATTATTAAAATCACACCACCTACTAGTACCTTCAAGAATGGCTACAGCTAACACTATCCGGGCAGCCTGTGGCCTCTTCCCTACGAAGATGATTCTCAATTCTTTGTTTAAAAACATACACAGGACCAGGTGTGGTGGCTCATACCTGTAATCCCAGCACTTTGGGAGGCTGAGGCAGGTGAATCACAAGGTCAGGAGTTTGAGACCAGCCTGGCCAACATGGCAAAACCCTGTCTCTGCTAAAAATACAAAAGTTAGCTGGATGTGGTGGCGCATGCCTGTAATCCCAGCTACTCAGGAGGTTGAGGCAGGAGAATTTCTTGAACCCGGGAGGTGAAGGTTGCAGTGAGCTGAGATTGTACCACTGCACTCCAGCCTGGGTGACAGAGTAAGACTCCCGTCTTGAAAAAATAAAAAATAAATAAGGAAAACAAAACAGCCCAGCGCAGTGGCTCATGCCTGTAATCCCAGCACTTTGGGAGGCCAATACGGCTGGATCACTTGAGGTCAGGAGTTCAAGACCAGCCTGACCAATATGGAGAAACCCTGTCTCTACCAAAAACACAAAATTAGCCAGGAATGGTGGCACACAGCTATAATCCCAGCTACTTGGGAGGCTGAGGCAAGAGAATCGCTTGAACCCGGGAGTCAGAGGTTGCAGTGAGCCGAGATTGTGCCATTGCACTCCAGCCTGGGCAACAAGAGTGAAACTCTGTCTCAAAAAAAAAAATAAAATAAAATAAACATAAACAGAAAAACAAAACAAAACAACAACAAAACAAACATGCACAGGCCAGGTGTGGGGGCTCACGCCTGTAATCCTAGCATGTTGGGAGTCCGAGGCAGGTGGATCGCTTGAGCCGAGGAGTTTGAGACCAGCCTGGGCAACTTACTGAGACTGCATCTCTACAAAAAATAAAAAAGAAGACATGCACAGCCAGGTCTGTGGCAAAGAAAATACGCACAATCCAAAAGCCCTTCCTGGGGTCCCCTGTAGCCCACAGTAGGGACTTGAAAAGTACCTGCTGAATTAACGATTGATAACTGAATGAACTCATGTCTGACCTCTGTCATTCTTGCAGAAATGTACGGTATCCTTGCTAGGCATCTGACCTTGTTGGTGGGCCCCAGGCAACTTTGACCCATTGGCTCCACTGCTCTGCTTGTGGATTAATACCAAACTGGGCTACGTGCACATTTACACACAAAGTGGGTGGAGAAAGTTTTCCAACAGCAGCTTTGCTTACCTCCACGCGGCCCATCTGTGGAGTACACCCACAGGTTCTCCCTTCCCAGAAGAAAAATAAATGGGGAAGCTGAGAAGGGCAAGCCCGCACTCTCTGGCTTTCTCTCCATGCCACTTATTTGCAGAGCTGGCAAGAAAAACGTTTGAGCTCAGTATAAGAGGCTCCCAGGGCCCTGGATAAGGATCTTATACAAGCGAGTATGCCCTGGATATGCAGCCAGTCCTTTTCCCTGCTGTAAGCCGGGTTCTCTGGGCCCCCAGCAGCTCTAAGCCATATTGTTCCCAGTAGCTCTGCCATTCTCCACCCTCATTCCTATAAACAAGAGTGAACCTTGATTCAACTCTTGTTCCGTAAACTGCTATGAGATAAGAAGAGGTAATAGCTGGGTAAGTTGGAGCGAGAGCTACTTAACATCACCATCAGGGAAGTGCCATTTAAAGTTCGATGGGCACGGGGTGGGCACGGGATGGGCATGGGAGCGAGGGTGGGACCAGGCAGCAGATAAGTGAGGCTGGCTGGACAGAAACTGTGGTGAACTTGAGGAGTGAGTTCCAACCTTGTCTGAAAAGGATCCCCACTCCTTAGCTCTAGTCCACTGTAATCATGAGAGACCAGAGATTTCAGATATTGAAATTTTCAAGAGCAGCAAAAATATAGACTTTTGACATCTCCCTAAACTCTAATGATGGCAACTAATTTTTTGAAAGTGTTAAACACTGGGGTTTGTTGTTGTTGTTTCTGTTTTTTGAGATGGAGTTTCTCTCTTGTTGCTGGCGTGCAATGGTGCTATCTCAGCTCACTGCAACCTCCGCCTCCTGGGTTCAAGTGATTCTCCTGCCTCAGCCTCCTAAGTAGCTGGGATTACAGGTATGTGCCACCACGCCTGGCTAAATTTGTATTTTTAGTAGAAACGGGGTTTCTCCATGTTGGTCAGGCTGGTCTCAAACGCCTGACCTCAGGTGATCCACCTGCCTCAGCCTCCCAAAGTGCTGAGATTACAGGTGTGAGCCACCAAGCCCAGACAAACGCTATTTTTTTAAGGTACATATCTGCATGTGCTCCCAACTGTGGCCTATGATATGTCTGGAGCCACCTGGGAATGGGATGTAAGAGTTTGCAACCCTACCCCCAAGCTAGGAGCGTGCTCTGCATTGAGGACCTCAGTGGAAGGCTGTCCCTACAGCCACAATCTCTAGGAAAGAGCATTCTTGCATGTTGTTGATAGAAATGAGAGCATACAAGGGACCTCTTCACCCAGAAAATTAGACAAAAAGCAGCTCTCCTCACCTTCAGCTGTTGGTACTCATTAAACTTGTGCTTGGGACTGCAGCCTCCCAGCCTTTGCTCAAGGAATGCCCTGTCCTCTTCCTGTCCACCCACTTTTGCCAAGTTCACTCACGTTTTCAAGCTCACACCGTTTTGGTGTTCACCGTTCAGTGCTCACATTTTCAGTGACATCTCCCCTTCGCAGACTGGAATATGTGGCCTTCTCTTAAGTTCCTATGATGTTCGGTTTTATAACCCTGAATTTACAGCTAGAATGTAGGCCAGAGACCTTGCCTGGACAGTGCCTGGTACTTAGTAGGTATTAGTGAATTTTAGTTGAACAAATGAATGTCCAATTGCCAAGAGAGGAGGCCAGTGGGTGAAAGGAATTTAGATTAGGGGTAGAAGGAAAAAAATTCAGCCCATTCAGCTATTTTGAGCTGGGACTCACTAGGAACCTGTGATTGCACTTTAGGAAAACTTGGTCCTTTGAATCTTGCAGGCTTTTAGGTCTTTAAGTGCCTGCCATTGACATGTAAATGTCATTTAGATGGGGGCGTACACACTTTAAATCCTATGTGAGAGAGCCTTCATTATCAATCAACTCCCTAAGTGGATTTACCTAAAAGGTAACACCTGGAGAGAAGAAAGCTGGGCTGGCGCCAAAAAAGGACTCTGGACTCGGCCGCAGGAGAGGGAGAATAGATTCCACAGCTACTAAATACTGATTCCATCCAGAGAAATCCTTCCCAATACCTACTTTGGAGGCCAGCTGGGGGCTGATGGAAATGGGGTAGGAGTTGTTAGGAAATCGGGGGCCTAGCATCAGGGCTGACAATAGCTTGTAATAGAAGTCTTTAATACCTTGCCTTGAACTAGTCTCTTCCCCACTCTGAGCCCAGGTTTCCTTTCTTTTTTGAAAGTTTTTAGATTATTAATCATCTTGTGAAAAATCCACAATGGCCGCAGATAACATCATTGCACCACCTTTTCTCCTTCATGAGCCTCGTTTTCCCATCTGTAAAATGAGTCCCTTGTGCTCAATGATCTCTTACCATTCTATTTTCGTTTTCACATGGAACAGAAAAAAAAGAATCTATTTCTTCTGTTCTATTTGCTGCTGACACATGACCTGGGTCTTGTCCTCGTGACACTCATACGACAGCCTCCTGCCTCCCTGCCTTACCGCCGGAATGATCTTCATCCTGGGACAATGCAAACTGTATTTTCTTTTCTTTTTTTTTTTTTTCCAGTTTTTTTATTTATAAATATATGGAATTCTTCAGAAATTTGTGTGTTATTCTTGTACAGGAGCCATGCTGATCTTCTCCGTATCATTCCAATTTTAGCGTGCGTGCTGCTGAAGCACGGGTGCAAACTCTATTTTCATCATGCCATTCCCTTCCTGCTGACCTTCTTTGCTGTTCTGTATCCCTAAGATGGGAATCCAAGGCGTTCGCAGTCTTTCCAACCCCAACTCCCTGTGCAACAGCCCAACCAGGCCAGAACCCCTCACCTTGTCAAATTCTCTCCTGCCCACCTTTCCTTGCAGCTCTGCCTACATCTGCAAGTTTCTCTACTCTGCCAATTGACATGGCACAAATCACTTTCTTTTAGGACGTGAGCGCCTACTGTGTGCTGAACACCCACTATTGCCAGGGACTCTGCCTGGTGCCTTACACACAGTACCTCTAACGCAGTCTCTGAGTTCTTACAACCTCAGATTCACAGATGAAGAAAGTAAGGCACCAGTAACTAGAAGGGGTGGAAATGGGTTTAAAACCTAAATCACCTGCCTCCAGTGACGATGCTGTTTCTCTTTATGGCTGACTCTTCAGGATGCCTTCCCCGAATAATTCCACTTGTCCTCTACGTACATTCTTACCTCGGGGGTTTCCAGCATTCATGCCTATGGTTTAAAACACTTCACATCTTTATGACATAGTTCTTACTTCAGAATCCCTTAAGGATGTATACACATAGTTTATTACTGTTCACATTTTTATAGCAAACACAGTGCACAAAGCTGTGTGTGTGTGTGTGTGTGTGTGTGTGTGTGTTTTGTTTGTTTTGGAGATGGAGTCTCGCTCTTACACCCAGACTGGAGTACAGTGACACCATCTCGATCTCGATCTTGGCTCACTGCAACCTCTGCCTCCCTGGTTCAAGCCATTCTCCTGCCTCAGCCTCCTGGGCAGCTGGGATTACTGGCACCCGCCACCACACCGGGCTAATTTTTGTATGTTTAGTAGAGATAGGGTTTCATCATGATGACCAGGATGGTCTCAAACTCCTGACCTCAGGTGATCTGCCAGCCTCAGTCTCCCAAAGTGCTGGGATTACAGGTGTAAGCCACGGTGCCCGGCAGCACACTGCTTTGAGTTGATGTCTCGTGGCTCTGCAGCCTTTCTGCCCTCTCCAACTGTCGTCACTCACGCCTCCATGGCGGGAACCATTGTTTCTATTTTCTTTTTCACCTCCACGTGCTTGTCTACCACTCTGCACGGAGCAGGCCTAAGTACATTGACCGCTGGATGAAAGATGGGTTGAACAAACTATGGTGTGGTCCTCAGGTAGCTGTGGGGCAAGAGTCCCCTCCTCACCATCCCTCCATCCTCCCACTCTAAACCTAAAAGGAAAAGTGCAGTATTTGGGAGTCTCCTAGGAGGGCGTCAAGGAACTCTGTAAGCTAAGCCTGCCTGCATACATGGTTCCCGGCATAAGCTCTACACACTAGTGAACATGTTCTTGGGTGAATGCTGATGGCAGGGTTTCTTTTGATCTCGGTGAAGTCAGTTCCACCCTGAACCTCAACAACTTGAGATCATAAGCAGTAAAGATGGAGATCTAGATACAGATGGAGATCTAGATAAGTTTGGTAATAACTGGAGACTTAACTTTGGAATGAGCTTTCGCATCATGTGGGCTGATGAAGACGGATGATTCAGTCTTCATGCCTGGACCACGGGTTTACTTTCACATGGTCCACAGAGGTTTAGAAGCTCTGGCTGAGGGTGAGGAGGCAAAGCCTTCTGAGGAGTCTTTCCTATATGATTGCTCTTGTCCTCGTTCAAGGCAAGCTGGTGCTAGAGAGGGATGATCCCTTTACTGTGTATGCGTCAGTGGGGGACTGGGAGGGGGATGGTGCATTTCAGCAACTCAGCTGTTAGTTCCCAGCAGCTGGTGGGTGCCACAAGAAGTGCAATTAAGCGCCTGACCAACCCCCCCACCCAGCTCCTCCCCAGCCTAGTTAGTCCCCTGCAAACCCTCTCTTTGTGGGCAGAGTGTTCCCTTGCCAGCTGCCTGCTCCTCCAGGTGTTTCCTGTACTGTCTATTTACTGGCTGGGGTGGCTGAGGGCGGGGAGAGGGAGCCTGTTTTGGCTTCCTGTTAGCCAATGGCAGTGGGTGTGGGGAAGGCTGGTGCTCCTGTATTTAGGGGGAGCTAACCACAAGCAGCAGCTGCCTCCTGACACCTGCCTTTCTGAGAGCATGTAAACAGTTAGGGCCCAGGGAGGAAGAAGTCCTCCTGAGCAGGGCAGGCACTTCTGTTGGGTCAGGCTGGAGGAGGTCATTTCATAAGCTCCCAACCACCATTCTTTCCAGGGGAAAAGGTGAGGTCAGGGCCTAAAGCATGGGTCATCCCAAGGACCTCAGGCCACCCTGGACTCTAACCCCTACATGAGAAGCCCGGGTAGTGCTGGCTCTACCTCCACTGTCCACCTGCCATGAAATGAATGGCACTGCCTCCCCAGGCAAAGGCCAAGAGTGGATGATGAGATCTTGGCAAAGCCTCCATTTCCTTACCTGAGACCTGAAAGGGCTACACAGTCCCCATCTTCACCACAGCTCCCCAAATCCAGCCAGCTTAGTGCAGAGACACCATCATGGGTTTCCCCCTGGCCATTCTCCAAGAAGGCAGGACAGTATTTTTGGTTCCAGTTTTTTCATTCCAGTTGAAATAATACACTTGTCTATGTATGTATGATCCTTCCCTTCCTTCCCTTCCTCTCTTCCTTCTGTCCTCCCTCGTTCTCCTCTCCCTTCCCCTTCCCTCCCCTCCCCTCCTCTCCTCTCCTCTCTCCTCTCCTCCTCTCCCCTTCCCTCCTCTTCCCTCCCCCCTCCTCCCCTCCCCTCCCCTCCCCTCCCCTCCCCTCCCCTCCCCTCCCCTTCCGTCCTCTCCTCTCCACAAGGTATCACTCTGTCACTCAGGCTGGAGTACAGCGGCAAGATCTTGGCTCACTGCAGCCTCAACCTCCCTAGTTCAAGTGACCCTCTTGCCTCAGCCCCCTGAGCAGCTGGGACTACAGGCGTGCACCGCCACACCCAGCTCATCTTTGTATTCTTTGTAGAAACAGGATTTCACCATGTTGCCCAGGCTGGTCTCAAACTCCTGAGTTCAAGCTATCCAACTGCCTTGGCTTCCCAAAGTGCTGGGATTACAGGCTTGAGCCACCATGCCCGGCCTCCTCAGAGCAATTCTATAGCACTGACATTATTACCCTTAGACTAAAGATGAAGAAACGGAGGCTCAGAAGGTTAAGCCAATCACCTTTGGGCACAGTGCTAGTAACTGGCAGTCAGGTTTGAATCCAAGACTGGCTGAATAAACAAGAAAAGTTACGGCAAACAACCCAGGGTTTCTTCTATTTCTTCTTGTCACGCTTGGTACTCTTGTCTTCTAGATTCCAGGAACTTTTACACAAAGCCGCAGTTGATTTTGCAGATAGTCTACAGAAGATAAGCAGTCTGACATCCCAATCTTCCTCATCTCTTATGCCCAGCCTCAGATCATCTTCCTCTGTGAAATCACTGCCATTCATCCTAATGTGAAGTGATGTTTTAAAAACCTACAGAGCTCTTATAGCAAGAAGCTGCTGCTCCCTCCCACTGTATGTCTTCCATGGGTTTCTTTTTTGTGCATATGTCATATTTCCTTCCTTCCTTCCTTCCTTTCTCTCTTTCTCTCTTTCTTGAGATATAGTCTTGCTCTGTCGCCCAGGCTGGAATGCAGTGGCAAGATCTCGGCTCATTGTAACCTCCACCTTCCATGTTCAAGCGATTCTCCTGCTTCAGCCTCCCAAGTAGCTGGGACTAGAGTCACCTACCACCATCCCCGGCTAATTTTTTGTATTTTTAGTAGACAGGGTTTCACCTTGTTAGCCAGGATGGTCTCAATCTCCTGACCTCGTGATCCGCCTGCCTCAGCCTCCCAAAGTGCTGAGATTACAGGTGTGAGCCACCGTGCCCGGCCGCATATATCATATTTCAACTTAAATATAAGGTCCTAGAGATCACCTCTGCTGTTGCCCAACATTCACACAGCATCTGCATCTAGAAGTATCTGGGCATGAAGCTGAAGCAAGAGGGGCTAAGGAGACCAGGTAGTCTAGACCCTTTAGGGAAGAGTCTTTTACCCTTTTACCTCTCTTTTACCCTTTGCCTCGCTCCAATTGGAGAAATCCCAGTTTAATACAGACTGGCCAGCCAGATGGGTTGCTTCATCCTAATCAGATATTTTAGCTGCTGACTTCCCAGCCCTGGTACAAAACACAGGAACTCCCTGTGTTCATTGTGACCCACTTCCTTTCTTACTGGAGCCTGCTCAGGGTGGAGGCTTAGGTCTCAGTGGCTTCTCTTGTTTTCACAAAAGGAAAATAATCTCTCTGTCATAATTACTGCTTGACCAATAGGCTTCTCCTGTGACACCTCCCTGGGGGAAAGAAAATGGAGCACTGATTGTTTCCTAGGAGGAGGTTCCAAGATATCCAGAAGGGCAGAACAGGATGTAGGAGCACTTGCTGAGATTATGGTGCCATTTGAAATGTGAGGGATTGATGAGGATCCATGCTGGCCATGGAGTACAGAGGTTGTTATTTGGGTCTAGCACGGGGCCAGCTGCAAATGGCAGCTTGAAACCTATTTTTTATAGTTTTGAGTTTTCAGCCACCAGCCTGGCAGGCAAGGGTACTGTTGGGACAAATACCCTCTTATAGGCAGAGACAGGTCCTTTTGAGAAGCATAGGGAGAGAGGAGAGTAGAGGAGAAGGAACAGGGATTGATTCTCAGGGTGTTGCCCGTCCGAAGGAGGTGATAGGATAATTATATATGAAAGCACCTAAAACACTGACTACATAGGGTTGAATGCAAACATTCACAGAATTACACAGAATGATCTACATCAGCGCTTGATGTTTGCTACACAAATGGAAATGAGCAGAGATGGGTGAGGTTAGCTTGAGCAAGGATTGGGAAAGACAGATGTTTTGAGAAATGCCCTTGCAGCTCAGAGAAAACATCTTTACAACCTTATTTATGCCCAGGAGAAGACATTCCAACCACCTCTGAGCACTGGCACTTTGGCCAACACAAACCACAGGAGGTCAGATGGGTGGGCAGAAGAGCAAAGCATGAGGCCAGTTAGGAGAGCATCAAGTATTGTCACCTGTGTTCCCTGGGTAGTCACTATGCTCCTCCATGCTCCCTATCCTCCCCTGACACCAGTATTACCACCTTAGCCCTCTGCAGAAAGAACAATAGTGGGCCAGGCGTGGTGCTCAAGCCTGTAATCCCAGCACTTTGGGAGGCCAGGGCGGGCAGATCACGAGATTAGGAGTTCAAGACCAGCCTGGCCAACATAGTGAAACCCTGTCTCTACTAAAAATACAAAAAAAAAAAAAAAATTAGCCAGGTATGGTGGCTGGTGCCTGTAATCCTAGCTACTCTCGAGAGGCTGAGGTAGGAGAGTCGTTTGAACTAAGGAGGTGGAGGTTGCAGTGAGCCGAGATCTTGCCATTGCACTTGAGCCTGGGAGACAGTGCAAGACTCCATCTCAAAAAAAAAAAAAAAAAAAGAAGAAAAGAACAACTGTGGCATTTAGCCTAGAAGAATGCATGCCTATGGCCTCAGAATCATAACTTTACTAAACTATGATTAAGACATAGGAACGGTTCTCTTATTCTGAATGTATTGACCTCAATAAATAAACTAGATAAACTCTTAGCAGAGTTCCCCTTAAATCCTCCCGAGTCAGGCTAGGTTGATGGAAAGCAGAGAGAGAAGGGAGACAAAAATCTGAGGTTCGGGAGGTTGGGCGGAGGGCACTAGCCTTCGCTCAGCCTCCAACCCTACTCTCAAGAAAGGATCTCTGCACAGCCTTGAACCTTTCTACTCTCAGTTGCCTCATGAAGTAATAGATGTGAGGTACTCTGAACTACGTTGACAGTGCCATGCCCACTCCACTTCCTGGGAGCTGAGGGTGCGGGGAAATTGAGAGGAAAGCCTTGCACAGCTTCTCCTGATGGAGCATCAGCGTGCTCTCTACCACACTAGGAGGTAGGGCGGTGGGTGTTTTTCACCCCCCAATTTACAGAGAGGAAACTGGAACTCGAACAACCCAGATGACTTGCCCAGAATTACACAACACACACACGATGAGCTGAGACGGGAAGCTGAGTTTTCCGACTCCTGGCCCAATCCTAGCTTCTTAATGTTTGTGGGAATGTGTGGATGATTTTAATAGAATCCCATTCTGGAGCAAGTCAAACTTTATCATGTAACTGCAGAGCACCCAGGTCCTACTATTCCCCACCTGTCCCAGAGGCCTCGGATTTTCCATTTAACCCTAATTTCTGAAGAGGCAAAACAATTCGAGTCAAGGGATTTTTGCCTAATGAAAGCCTCAAACTACAAAGTCCCAAAGTATTAAGGCTTAGTGCTGCTGCCCCAAACTGAAGTCTTCCTTTCCAGGGGACTCTTTCCTTTCCAGCTCTGTGCAGGGCTGGCCAGAAGCCGAGCAGGAGCGTGGGGGCAGCGCTTCCCCAGAGGACAGATGGGCTGGGCTGGCCGTGGTGCCTGTGCTTTCAACAAACTTTTTGTTTTCCAGCCAAACATGCAGCGTCCATTCCCCTCTCACCTTCTGCTCCCTGGCAGCCCACCGGCTACCCCGTCCTGCCTTTGGATTTGCCCTGAGGAGCCGATGGGCTCTAGAGGGACGGGGGTCTTTCTCCTTTATGACTTGGGAGAAGGATGAAAGGAGGCTTGCAACTGGTGTGGGGCAACTGTTGCCATCTGTCTGGTGGGACGTCACCAGGGAAGGTCTCGCCCATTCACTCCTTCACGCACCGCTGGCTTGGGCCTTTTGTTTGCTTCGCCCGGGAGGGGGCTGCTGTAGTGGGGGAAGCCTCGGGTGAGAGCAGCAGCTTCTTTGTGTCTGGACCAAACTTCCAGTGACTCACTAGGTTAATTTGCATGAGGATGCAGCTGAAGCCCCAAACCACTCAAGTGACTGACACCCCCTCCCTCCTCCTTTGGTCACACAGCTCCCCAGTCAGAGGGAGATAGATAGCCTGGCTCCTGTCCTGGGATAAGGAGCTGGCAAAGCCTCTGCGTCCTCTCTCTCCACCCTGGTCCCTTTACCTTTCCCAGGGCGAAGTGGATCTGGTATTTTCCTCCTTCCCCACCCCTAGCCTGGAAGAGCTGACATCCAAAGTCCGGCTTCCTCCCCACCCCCAAGGTCCCTTACAGCTCTGTTCCTTTTGTTTGTTTTTTCTGTGGACTAGGCCTGGCAGGCGGAGGGGCCAAAGCAGGAGAAAAGACCCATTAGCCACCGCCCGGCAGCTGAGCAGGAAAAGAAAGGAGCTGAATAGAGGCGGTGGGGTTGGCAGCCCTCCAGCCCAGCTCCTGGTCTTTGAATTAACACCCCAGCCAGAGGCTGGGGATCAGTGTAGGGAGGCTTTGGGGCATTTAATTATTTAAAGGTCTCAATTCGAGGAGCTAAGTCCCTTGGGAAGGGGGAGGACAGGCAGATGGTGTGCCCCAGGATCTGGGACACTGGTGCAGGGTGGGGTGGAGGACATGGGTGGGGGGGGAAGGGGGTACTGAGCCAGGGCATGGCTCAGAGAGTAAGCATGGGGGAATGGGAAGTGAAACAGTCGACTGCCCTCTCAACCCAAGCAGCACCCTGCAAATAGCCGTTCCCAACATCAGCTGGGGGCAGGTTCTCAGCCTCTTCTTCCTGTATCCCTGCCCACCATTCCCCAAATTCGTTGGTGTCTGCCCTAAGCGAGATCCATTTTGAAAATATACAACAAAGCTGTGAAGTTTGGGGGATGAATACTTCACCTTTCTCCTGCTTCTGAGACATGCTCTGGGCTGGTCCAGGGGATCAGGACTGGGCAGATGGGAGGATTTTCTCTGACTTCATTTTTCTTTTTTTGCATAATGGTGAAATTCACCTATCAAATCTAGCATTTTATCTGGTTTCATTTTATATGGTGAAACCACAGGGTGAATCTCTTGGGAGTCTGGAGAAGTCTCTTGGAAATCTTTTTTTGTTTTTGTTTTTTTTTTTTGAGACAGAGTCTTACTCTGGAGTGCAGTGGCATCATCTTGGCTCACTGCAACCTCCACCTCCCGGGTTTTAAAGATTCTCTTGCCTCAGCCTCCTGAGTAGCTGGGACTACAGACGGCCGCCACTACACCCAGCTAATTTTTGTATTTTTAGTAGAGATGGGGTTTCACCATGTTGGCCAGGATGATCTCAATCTCCTGACCTTGTGATCCACGAGCCTTAGCCTCCCAAAGTCTTGGGAGACTTAAGGACCTTAACTGAAAGTCCTGCTCTTGTGGGGCAGGGGTCAGGTGCTGCTTCAAAAGGCAACCATTCTAGCCATTTCCTTTGGCAAAATAGCAGGAAAATCTACCTTTTCTAGAGCCAAGTCGGATGGGTCTCCCAGGTGGAAACAGACTACCTAGGTACAGCTAGCTCTGAGCTCTGTGCCAACAGGCAAGTTACCCAACTTCGCACTGCCTGTTTTCTCACCTGAAAAGGAGGATCAAAGTAGCTCCTACTTGGTATTGTAGGGAGGACTGATTTTTGTGAGTTGCTCAAAAGGATACCCAGCTCTTAGAAAGTACACAATAAATGTGATTAAATATTATGGCCATTACGGGAACAGGAGGCACTTATCTAGGTTACACAATGGAAAGAAAGAAGCAGGATTGGGGAATTGAGTTTGAGGCCAAAGAAGAACGTGTGAGGGTGTAGATTTGCCTCTGCCCTTTCTCCCTCGTGTAACTGGGTTATGAGTGGAAAAGTGAGACCCTCCTGTGCAGACCCTGCTTTGCGGCACTGTGGGCATTACTGTTACATGGTGAGAAGGTGTGCGATTTTCGTCTCCTGCTTCTTGGGGCCCTTTTCACTCTCTCTTAAGCCCCTCCGGGGCTGCATGGTCAACTGGTCACTTCGGGGACACACACTGCAAGACAGCACCGTCTTCAGTTCCTATCTGGTCTGCCTCGAAAGTTAGGTGGGTGATTTTTGCACCTTCTCGCGTTTGCAGGTCTCTCTTCCCCAACATGCTTGGTGGTGAGGGTAAGGGGACGACGGCGATGCCTTTCAACCCGGGACCGTTGCGGCCGAGGCGATCCCAGACCGGCTGCCTGGAGTCAGACCTGCCCAACAAGGACGCTTCGGGGAGGAGGGAGACAGCGCCGGCTGCGGGTGCGAAGGCAGGCAGGTGTCTGGCTCTCTCCCTCCCGGATGTGGGCCCTCGGCCGCTCAGCCCCCCGTCCCCCCGCCCCCCACGTCCTTCAATCCCCAAGAGCAGCTGGCTGGGACCTGTAAGAACCACCAAACGCCCTCACAAGTCTGCTCTCTGCTCCGCAACAGCGGCCGAGCGGCATCCTCCGCCCGCTCCGGGGAAGCCCCACCTTGGCAACAAGCTGCTGATTGGTTGGCCCGGGGGCGGCGCGGGCCATTCCCAGCCCTCCCTGACGCCACGGCGTTTGGCAGAGAAGTATTAAGGGGGGGGGGGAATGGGGGGAAGGAAGAAAGTAAGAAAGGTGGGGCGCTAGGTGGTTTCGTAGCCCGGTTGCTCCCCCGGCGGCGATGGAGAATGGGGCCTTTCAGAGAGGGGGAGGCGGGGCGGCTGCTGGGCTTGGGCCTTCTCGTCACCTGCCGCAGGAGGAGCTCAGGTCCCTGAAGCCCCCAAGGCGTCCCCGTCTCTCAGGTCCTCCCCGCAGCTTGAGCGCGGCAGGGCCCCGCCCCGCGCTTCTTGAGCGGTCTGGGGGTTCGGGGGTGAACCCTTTCCCGTCTTCCTTCCAGAGTCCCGCAGGCTTTGGGCATTGATTTCCCCAAGTTCGAGCTCAGGCTCTCTTCCTTTTCTTCTCGTGTCTCTGTGTGCTTGCGCCCTCCTATGGCCGAGTGACTTGAGCGCTGTCTGCCATTGCCAGTCGGCCACCCTCTAAAACCAGATTAACCACCCTCCATCGGACTGTGGCTACCGGCGCCAGCCTCAGCCTCTAAGACAGCATGCATTTCCCCAGCATGTACATAGTAAACTTCATTAACCTATCTTCAATATCGTTGTCCTTCCACCCCGGGACACAGAAGCACACACACACCTACACCCTCAAAGAATGCGGCATAGTAGCTTCGAGATAACTATTCGACTCTAGCCTCTGCCACTTTCTGGCTGTGTTACTTTGAGCAGTTACTTAACCTCTCCGAGCTTCGATTTTCTCCTATGAAAAATACTCATGATAATAATGGCACCTGTCTCCTGGCATTATTCTGACAAAATGCCCGGCACATAATTGCCTCATAAATGGTGATTTTTTTTTTTTTTTGACGGAGTCTCGCTCTGTCATCCTGGCTGGAGTGCAGTGGCATGATCTCGGCTCACTGCAGCCTCCGCCTCCCGGGTTCAAGTGATTCTCCTGCCTCAGCCTCTCGAGTAGCTGGGACTACAGGAGTGCACCACCACATCCAGCTAATTTTTGTATTTTTATTAGAGACAGGGTTTCACCGTGTTGGCCAGGATGGTCTCTATCTCTTGACCTCGTGATCCACCCACCTCTGTCTCCCAAAGTACTGGGATTACAGGAGTGAGCCACTGGGTAAATAGTGATATTATTTTAGGTATTAATACCAAAGCAATAAGTATCTCTTCCTCACATTTTACCTCAGCTGACCATACTTGATTTAGGTGCTGGGGATAGCTTTAGATCCTAAAGACATTTAAAGTCTTATTAGTAAAGTAATTTAAGACCCAGAATGAAACTTAGTATGGCTTCAAAGCCCTGGGCTGGGTCCTCTGTTTAGCTCCTAGATTTTTGCTAAGGGAGAAATCTCTTGGCAAGACTGTATTTTCTCTTTTCCTCAAGGTCTTTTCTTCAAATTTCCCCCTCTCAAACATTTTCAGCACAGAAGCACCCGAGGATTTACAACTCCCTTTTTAACAGGATTGAACTTTCTCCTTTTGTTAGGTAGAGCACTCCGCAAATGTTCTCTCCACATCCGTACATCAACAAACACTAAGATGGGCTTGTATGTTTTCCCCAAGCCCCTTTCCTGAAGTCTTTTCTTGTCACCTGGAGACCCAACCCTTCTGCATTCTCTTGCCTGCCTGAAACATACCACATGCTGATGTATACATTGTCTACAGTGAGCATGGAGATGGCTGTTCAGTGCTCACAGACCCCTGGCGGCTGGCCAGGTCTATCACCTGCTGGGCTTAGTTGATGTTTTGCATTGTTAAGAACAAAAGCAGTGATGCATCTGGGGCATTTCAGTAGTGCCTGATGGCAGGGTCAGGGAGGAGGGTAAGGGGCACACAGCGACAGGATACAGTTCAATGGGGAGTCAGTATGCCTGGGGTTCAGTGTTGAGTCTATGCCTTTAGGGGGACAAGTCAATTAAACGTGCTGGGTCCCAGTTACCCTGTCTGTAAAGTGGGGTGCATCATACCTGTGTCCTTACTGCATAGGTGTGTGATAAATGTCATAGAATTGAAAATACTTTATATTTTCTGGATTAAAAAAGGTGCGTGCATGTGGTAGGGGTGGATGTGTAATGGGTTATTAAATCCCTGCCATGCCACTCTTTTCATTGGGCCCCAAAGAATATGATTCCACAGATGTCATTAAAAACTTATGAATGCAGCTCTGTGTTAACCTTTGGGGAGTATTTGCAGGAATCATATGATGTGATCCCTACCTTTAAAGAACTTACAATCTAACCACGTTGCTCAACTAACACACGAAGCATTGATGTGTGGTACTACTGTGGTTTACTACAAGGGTTCCTCAACCTATCCAGTCTGTCCCACAATGAAAGGATCATCTGGTGATGTGACAGTGGAGCTGATCAGCACAAGTGCTGGCCCCTTACCTCTCCATTTCTGTCCTCGGTGGTCTTACAAACCATCCTTGCTGCTGCCTTCAGTGTTCGTGATGCCTTGAGTCCTGGGCTTGGGATGATAGTGCATTCATTGCGGCCTTCTCTCTTGCTCACTCTGATGCTGGCCTTCACCTACGTTCACCCAGTGCCTGTTCCTGATGCTTTCTTGCCTGCACCTGCCATCACCGCTGCTCACAAATGCCAAGACAGCCATTATAGCTGCAGCTGCTACTCTGGAGTGGACCCTGGATGGGACATTGGGGGTGCTGTTGTCCCTGCCTCTCCCATACCGGGATAAAAGGGCCATCTCTCTTCCCGTTTCCATGAGAGGAAGAAGAGTGCTAGTGTACCCCTCTAATCTCTGCATTTGCTCCTTAGGCTAGGTAGCTTAGAAAGATGCAAGGCAGCAAGGTGCAGTGCACACACCCGTAATCCCAGAACTTTGGGAGCCGAAGCGAGAAGATTGCTTGAGCCCCAGGAGTTTGAGACCAGCTTGGGCAACATAGGGAAAACCTATGTTTAAAACTAGCCAGGCTGCAGTGAGCCGTGATTGTGCCACTGCACTTCAGCCTGGGCAACAGAGCGAGACCTTGTCAAGAAAAAAAAAAAAAGTGCAAGGAGCTCATCTTTTTTTTTTTGTCTAAGATGAAATTTCACTCTTGTTGCCCAGGCCAGAGTGCAGTGGTGGGATCTCAGCTCACCGCAACCTCCACCTCCTGGGTTCAAGTGATTCTCCTGTCTTAGCCTCCCTAGTAGCTGGGATTACAGGAGCCTGCCACCATGCCCAGCTAATTTTTTGTATTTTTAGTAGAGTTTCACTGTGTTGGCCAGGCTTGTCTTTTTTTTTTTTTTTCTCTCTCTCTCTCTCTTTTTTTTTTTTTATAGTGAAACCCCATCTCTACTAAAAATACAAAAATTAGCTGGGCGTGGTGGCATATACCTGTAATCCCAGCTGAGGCAGGAGAATAGCTTGAACTCGGGAGGTGGAGGTTGCAGTGAGCCAGGACTGCACCACTGCACTCCAGTATGGGCAACAGAGTGAGACTTGGTCTCAAAAAGTAAATAAACAAAATAAAATAAATGACCCGGTCTAAGGTATTTTGTTTTTTTTTATTCCAGGGGGACCTTAATTTCTTCTTCTTCTTTTTTTTTTTTGAGGGAAAAAGAGAAAAAGAAGGGGAAAAAAAGAAAAAGAGGGAAAAAGGAATATTACTTCATTCCTAAAATGGGTTTCAATAATGGCCGATCAGTATTTTGAATGTTTAAAGTGGTTAATCCATATTTTATGTGTTTAATATGGAGACCTCTATTGTGTTTATTTGTTCTGGCTCTGAGTTCAAGTCTTGGATATCGTTATCAATTTTTTGTCTCGTTGAATCTGAGTCTCATTATGGGTCTTATGTATCTGGGTGTTAAGATCTCTTATTGTTACATTAATCCTTTTACCCTTGCATCCTTGTAGCTTTGAAATCTATTTTATTAAGTGTGAGAATTGCAACTCCTGCTTTTTATTTATTTATTTTTGCTCTCCATTTGGTTGGTAAGTTTTTTTCCATCCCCTTGTTTTGAGTCTTTGTGTATCTTTAGATATATCGTTAGATTTTGTGGATAATGTATATTTTGTGTGTTTAAAATGGAGAGCTCTATTGAGTTTATTTGTTCTGGATCTTAGTTCCAGTCCCGGATATCGTTATCAATTTTCTGTCTCGTTAAATCTAAATCTCATTATGGGTCTTATGTATCTGGGTGTTAAGATCTCTTATTATTACATTAATCCTTTTACCCTTGTATCCTTGTAGCTTTGAAATCTATTTTGCAAATGTGAAAATTGCAACTCCTGCTTTTTATTTATTTATTTTTGCTCTCCATTTGGTTGGTACGTTAGGCTTGTCTCAATCTCCTGACCTCAGGTAATTCACCCACTTCAGCCTCCCAAAGTGCTAGGATTACAGGTGTGAGCCACCGTGCCCAGCCAGCTCCTCTTTTCCCACAGCACAGAGGGCTGTGCCTTCTTTAGGAGCTGCCCGTCCTTGCCTCCTTGGTGGAGGCTGTGAGGCTGGGACAGCAGGAGAACCAGTTCTGTTGCATGCGTGGCTCCCAGCTCCCACCTCCGGATTCCCGGTGCTGGGCCAGCAGACTCTGCTCCTTTTCTTTTTTGAGGATTGCCAACAAAGGCTCAGGATAACTTCTGGGAAGGAACAGATGAGTGTACTTGCTACTATCTTTGAAAACAAAAGACGGAACATGCCAATTAAAATTAAAAGCAATACCAAGTCCCACTTATCAATGTGGCAAAATTTCTCAAGTCTGAAGGAATATTTGGCACTGGGAAAACGTAGGGACACAGGGACCCTCATATACCAATGGTGTGAGTGTACATTTGTACAACCACTTTGGAGAGTAGTCTGACGGTATCGAGTAAAGGTAAACTGGTCATACTTCATGACTCAGCAGTTCCCTCTTGGCATATATGCCAGTGGTTTTTAACTGGTGGCGATTTTGGCCTCCAGAGAACCTTTGGCAACTCTGCAGACATTTTTGATTGTTCTCACTGGGGTGTAGGTAGAGGGTGGGTGCTACTAGCATCCAGTGGATAGAGAGTCTAGGGATGTGGCCAACATCCTGCAATGCACAAGCCCCCCCCCCACCCCGCCAGCAAAGAATGAGTCAGCAGCAAATGCCACTGTTGGGAAGCCCTGGTATATATCCCAGAAACACTCTCAAATGCAAGCCCAAAGACAAGCAAA
The DNA here is from genome assembly GCF_049354715.1 of Callithrix jacchus. NCBI lineage: Eukaryota > Metazoa > Chordata > Mammalia > Primates > Cebidae > Callithrix > Callithrix jacchus. Next base: position 30,386,523 of record NC_133520.1, read on the forward strand.
AGATGTTCACTGAATTATGTTTTTAACGGTAAAATGTTGGAAAACTATCTAAATGTCCTCCAAAAGGAGAAGAGAGAAGTAAACTTACAGGAGCTAGGATAAATGAACTGGGACTATGAGAATCAATATGGATAAATCTTAGACACACAATGTTCAGGGAAGAAACCACAGTGATGCATAGTGTCTGACCACGTGTAAAATCTAAAGACACAAACAACTCTCCAGTTTACAGCTATATAAATATGTAATAAAAGTTTAAAAATATGCCAATCTCAGAAGAGAATTTACCTCTGGAGAAGAAGGGAGAAGAATGGGAAGAGGTCAAAGGAGACCTAAAATATAGTTCCAATGCTTTGTTTTCTTCAAAATTTACTTAAAGAGTAAATGACAGAATGTTAGCATTTGTTAACTCTGGTAAACAAATGAATGGTAAATACATTGGTCTTTGTTATATTGCTTTCTGTGCTTCATTGTAGGTTTTTAAATGTTTTGTAATTAACAAAAAAAGGAAAGATACAGACTCAAGGATAAATGTGAGCTGGGCGTGGTGGCTCACACCTGTAATCCCAGGACCTTGGGGGGCCAAAATGGGAGCATGGCTTGAGGCCAGGAGTTTGAGACCAGCCTAATCAACATGGCAAGACCCCATCTCTATTAAAAGAGAAAAGAAAAGGATAAATGTGAGTTGTCATCTGTATACACCAACCCAGAAAGATGTCCCCTCTTCTTTCTCTCTGTTTAGTTTGGTGAATATACGCTGCCTACCTTGGGCTGTTTCTGCTGTGGTCAGGGTGTCATACACCAAGGCCTGGGTCTCAGGTGCCTGCGCCTTAGTGCTTGGCTGGTATTCCGTTCCCAAGGCCCTGGAAACCTCTGTCTGACATCCCAGATGAAGCTCTTTTGTCTGCCTTACGGAAGTCCCTGTGAAATGGTGCAGTGCACTGAATAGTGTGCCCCCAGAACCTTATAATATGACGTATTTGGAAACAAGGTCTTTGCAGTTATAATCAATTAAGGGTCAAGACGAGATCACAAGATAAATATGTACAAATATTATGTGTCTGTAATAATTAAAAATAAAAATAATTTAAAAGATGAGATCCTAATGAATGACGGTGGGCCTGAAATCTGATGACTGGTGTCTTTATAAGAAGCAGGGGACACAGAGAGACAGGGAGAAGGTGGCCATGTGAAGATGCAGGCGGGAGGAGACTGGAGTTATAGTAGCATAAGCCAAGGCATAGCAGGAGCCACCGGAAGCTGACAGAGGCAAGGAAGGCTTCCCAGAGCCTTTGGAAGAAGCTTGGCTCTGCCATCCCTTGGCTTGGGACTGCTAGCCTCCGGAACTATGAGAAAATCAATACATCTTTTTTTTTTTTTTGAGACGGAGTTTTGCTCTTGTTACCCAGGCTGGAGTGCACTGGCACGATCTCGGCTCACCGCAACCTCCGCCTCCTGGGTTCAGGCAATTCTCCTGCCTCAGCCTCCAAAGTAGCTGGGACTACAGGCGCACACCACCATGCCCAGCTAATTTTTGTATTTTTAGTAGAGACGGGGTTTCACCATGTTGACCAGGATGGTCTTGATCTCTTGACCTCGTGATCCACCTGCCTCGGCCTCCCAAAGTGCTGGGATTACAGGAGTGAGCCACCGCGCCTGGCCGGAAAATCAATACATCTTAAAAATTGTTTTAAGTCATTTAGTTTGTGGGTTCCCAGTTATGGCAGCCCTAAGGAACAAATAGATTCTGGGTTCTGAGGATCTGAAACCAGATTCAAAGCAGTGTTAGCATTTCCCAGGGTGAAATGTTTCTGGATTAAGAGGAAGGAGGTGTTTGTATGCGCCAGTCTAATTTATATAAGGACACTCTATACCCCTGCTGGTGTCTCTCTTACCCAGTTCCACAGAGCTGTCTTGGTGGCTGGAATATGGATGAATGCAAGGCCAGGGACACTGGTTCACATCTGTAATGCCAGCACTTTGGGAGGCCGAGGTGGGAAGATGGCTTGAGCTCAAGAGTTTAAGACCAGCCTGGGCAACACAGCAAGACCCTGTCTCTACAAAAATGAAAAAGCAAGTTAAGCAGGCATGGTGGCGGGTACTCAAGGTCCTAGCTGTTTGGGAGGCTGAGGTGGAAGGATTGCTTGAGCCTGCAAGTTGAATCTGCAGTGAGCTGCAATTGCACTATTGCACTCCAGCCTGGGTGACAGAGCGAGACCCTGTGACAAGGAAAAAAAAAATGAATACACCTCAAAACCCCTTCCACAGATTTCTTGAAATGAAAATCTATTTGTTTGGCTGTTAGGCATCTGAGCCCTTTATTTCTTTTGGGAAGTTCCCCACTATGTGAGACGGATCGCCAGGTATTATTACAGATGAGATTGCCAGACACTCGCTTCCCAGTCTCACTTGCTGGTAGGGCACTAGCACATGACTTGGTTCTGCCAGTTTGACTTGGAATTGAAAGCTAATGACGTGGCAAAGCACTCTCGTGAGGGTAGGGCAGTGATGGTGCTGGTCTCCAGATTCCATAGGCAGGAACAGCAGTGGGTCTCACAAATGGAGCTCCAGCATCTGTGCCAGGGTGGGGTGAGGTGGGTCTTTATGGGCATGACCTTGGTCCTTGGGCATTGTTTCTGGCTGTATGCCCTTCCAACTTGTATGGAGCCCTCCCAGAACTACCTGAAATACCATCCCCCTTTAAACGAATAAACAAATGAATTCTCTCTCTCTTTAAATCAGCAAACTTCAGTTTCTGTTGCTTGCAAACTAAGAGCTGGCACTGCCCCACCCCTCCCTCTACCTGCTGGTCTGATCCAAAGCGGCTCTTGATGATTATGTCTTGGAATTCCAGGACACGAATGTTTAAAACTATTCTGTTTTATGGTCCCATGAAGACATAGGTATCTATTAAAATGTGTCATAATTTTTGGCTCAGAAAACATGATAATGGAGGCCAGTGAGAGATGCTTTTTGTAATTTTAAGGTGTCGATGGGCTGAGAGTCTCCTTATGGGAGGACGGGCCGGAAACACCCCCTGACACTTGCACTGGGCCAAAGCCATCAGGGGTGTCCTCGGCCCACTCCCCTGCTGCCATAAGAAGCTCCCCTCTGTTCCTGGCTTACCCTTGCTACTGGGCTCGGAGCTGCTTACGCCCCTGACAGCTTGACCATGTATATACCTTGACTGCATATCTGCTTCTACTTTGGGGCTTGAGTTTTCTGGCTCCTTCCTTGGAATAGCTTTCCCACACCTTTCCGTGCAAACTGCCAGTGTTGGTCCTGTTATCTGACTCAGACCCCAGAGATATATCTACCTTTGGGGTCTGAGTCAGATACCAGCTAAGCCTGGCACCAATGGCATGCTTCTGATAGTGTCCCTGCCTGTCTCCAGAGTCCTATTTCACTAAGACTCATGGCTCCAATGAACACCTGTGGAGAAATGTGGGGATTATCCGGATAGAATGCGGGGGCCAAGGGCTGGTTCTCTGCTTCTAGTGGGTTGTGAGTGGGCTCACGGCTGACCCTTCTGATTTCCAGTGCTCTTACTTATGTAGGTAGGTCTTCCTATTGCCTCTTGGAACTCTGACCCATTTTCTGTTTGTATTTGTTTTCTTTTTTTCTTTTTTGAGATGGAGTCTTGCTCTTGTCCCCCAGGCTGGAGTGCAATGGCACGATCTCGGCTCACTGCAACCTCCGCCTTCCAGGTTCAAGCAATTCTCCTGCCTCAGCCTCCCAAGTACCTGGGATTGCAGGCATGCATCACCATGCCTGGCTAATTTTTGTATTTTTAGTAGAATGGGGTTTCACCATGTCAGTCAGGCTGGTCTTGAACACCTGACCTCAGGTGATCCACGCCTTGGCCTCCCAAAGTGCTGGGATTACAGGCGTGGGCCACTGCACCTGGCTCCTGTTTTTATTTCTTAAACTGGGTCAAATGTAATTTTCTTCTTTCTCCACTACATGTAGCTCACATTCAGGACACATATATGGAAACAGCTCATTTATCATAGTGTTTGCAGTTTCTGTTGGGGCCCAGCATGGCTGGGCAGAGTCTGTTTGGTCCTTTCGTCCATTCCAGTCTTTCTGGACCAACTTCCCCCTTCTTCCCTGGACCACATAGTCCAGATGAGGATTAGATCCAGTTTATTGTGCCATTTCTTCTCGCACCACATATGGGCTCTGTCCCCAGGGCATGGCCTAGTTTCCAGGAATGTTTGCTGCTCTGGAAACTCGGGTGGCTACAAGATTGAGCAATGTGTTTGCTCTGTTTAGGTACAACTTGGTGGCCTAGGTACCCAGAGGCTCAGCTGGCAGCAGGGGTCGTTTCTGCCAGCTCCCATCTGTCTGTTTGAGGCAGAGGAATTTCTGGGAGAATGGAGGAGGTCTACGCAGGACACTGTCTCCTGATGACATGCATCCACTATGGACCCTGGATCTGAGTGCTTAGAAGAATAAATGGCTGAGCTAACAAACAAAGCTAGCCAAGTGCTTTGCAGGCCCTCAGTGAGAGGGTGCTGGGGCTGTTCCGCAGCATTCCTGGCTACCCCACCCCTCATCAGTCTCTAGCCTTGGGAAAAAAATGAACATTTGGCCCTATGCCTTAATTGGCACTTATAGCAAACTACCCCATGGGTTCTTGAATGCACTAGGTGTCTTTTGAGTGGTTAAGGCAAAATGAATGTTAGTTATTGTTATTTCTATCAAATGCCAATGCAAGGACCTTGAGAGCTTTACGTTCTTCTTTCACATACTGAATGCACCAACCACTGACACATTATCTAGCTGAAAGTTTGCATTCAGTAAAAATTTGTTGTGTGATTGAGCTATGTTCATAGAGAGAAAAGATGATGATTTCCCTCTATGATCCAAGTTTCTGCCTGTCTATCCCTGGCTTGACTTAGAGAGAAATAAGAAAACCTATCTTTTTTTTTTTTTTGACGGAGTTTCACTCTTGTTACCCAGGCTGGAGTGCAATGGTGCGATCTCAGCTCACCGCAACCTCCGCCTCCTGGGTTCAGGCAATTCTCCTGCCTCAGCCTCCCGAGTAGCTGGGATTACAGGCACGCGCCACCATGCCCAGCTAATTTTTTGTATTTTTAGTAGAGACGAGGTTTCACCATGTTGACCAGGATGGTCTCGATCTCTTGACCTCGTGATCCGCCCTCCTCGTCCTCCCAAAGTGCTGGGATTACAGGCTTGAGCCACCGCGCCTGGCCTAAGAAAACCTAGCTTTGTTTTTTATACATCTAATTGAAAGGTAGCATTCCTTCCAGTTACGAAGGTGACAAACTGTAGCGTTATTAGCAGTAGCTGAGGATTTTTCATCAGCTCAGATCACAGATATTTTTATTTTTTATTTTAGTTTTTGAGACAGAGTCTCACTCTTTCTCCCAGACTGGAGTACAGTGGGTCTATCCTGACTCACTACAGCCTCCACCTCCTGGGTTCAAGCAATTCTCCTGCCTTAGCCTCCCAAGTAGCTGGTACTACAGGCATGTGCCATCATGCCCGGCTAATTTTTGTATTTTTGGTGGAGACATGGTTTTACCATGTTGGCCAGGCTGGTCTCAAACTCCTGACCTCAAGTGATCCACTCACCTTGGCCTCCCAAACTATTGGGATTACAGGCATGAGTCACTGTGCCTGGCCCACAGATATTTTTTTTTTTTTTTTTTGAGACGGAGTTTCGCTCTTGTTACCCAGGCTGGAGTGCAATGGCGCGATCTTGGCTCACCGCAACCTCCGCCTCCTGGGTTCAGACAATTCTCCTGCCTCAGCCTCCTGAGTAGCTGGGATTATAGGCACGCGCCACCATGCCCAGCTAATTTTTTGTATCTTTAGTAGAAACGGGGTTTCACCATGTTGACCAGGATAGTCTTGATATCTTGACCTCATGATCCACCCGCCTCGGCCTCCCAAAGTGCTGGGATTACACCGTGCCCGGCCAATATTTTTATACCATATTACAGTTGTTAAAATAGTTTGCTAATGCCATTTGCATGCATCAATACTTTGAAATGACTATAATTAATTAGACTTGTTGCTAGATCTTGTTATTTATTGAATTAATAAAGAAACATAAGTGTAGGGTCCAGCCCTACAGGGTCCTTTCAGCCCCTCTCTGCTGGTGTGGAGATGAGAAACTGTAGAAATAAAAGACACAAGACAGAGATAGAGAGAAGAGAGTTTGGGCTCAGGGGTCCACTGCCAAGCAAAGCGTGGAGACCAGCAGTGGCCCTGAGTGCTGGAGGCTCTCACTTTTATTGAGTTACAAATGAGGGAGCAGGGTGGGCAGGGTGTGGTCTTGGTGGTGGAGACTGGGGGCAGGATAGATAGGGTGTAGCAGTGACAGTGTCAAGTGTACATCACCTGTCATTCAGGTAGGGGCTCAGGAATTTCTGGCACCTGAAGTGAGGTAAGGAGCATAATGCATCAGCACCTTTTCCATACTTATCAAGAAAGAACTGCAACATTAAGATTTATATTGCTATTACTGATTATCTTTTCTAAGAAAAAAGGAACCAGGTGCAGAAGCAGAACATGAGAGTGGACATGGAACGTGAGCACCGAAGCACAGCATCACGTAGAGACAACTAAGTCCCCAGATGTCTGCGGGCCTGCCTGACAGTCATCAGGCCTCACCACAAGAGCTTGGAGAAGCAGAGTTTTCTCCTAATTCCTCCGGGGAAGGAGACATCTAAGCTATTTTGGACATCTCCTTCCCTAGCTGGCTAAACAGCAGGCACTTTCACAGTGCTGGCGCTGCTGCCGCACAGCCGAGGCGCCCTCCAGCAGCTCTTATGTAGGGTGACAGGGGGCTTAGAGCCGTCTTGCTTTAGTGTCATTCATTTCACAATGTCACCCCAGGTTCACCTTCCGACCTGAGAGGCATTAGTAAAAGAATTAAGATCACCTATGAATAACTAAGATAACATGTGAATAACTGATAACTACTACTGTTATATTTCTAGTTACTTTCTTCTTCATTATTTATACGGAAATAGGCTGAGGTTTTTGGCTCCTGCCTCAGCACTATGGGGTCTTCTCCCTCCACATATATAATTATTACATCAAAAATGTATATGTTTTATATTTTGGTAACTGTATTTTAATATAATTGGTTTCCTTTGTAATCCTATACATTTTTTTATGCCTTTGAAAACATTCCGAGCAGAGGCCCACAGGCCTCACCAGAGTGCCACAGCGTTTCACAGCATGCAAAACTGAAGACCCCCTGGTTACACCGTGTCTCCTGGTGTCCTGACTTTTGGTCAATGTCCAGTGGGTCTGGAGGCTGATCCGAGCAGGTTGGGCCCAGGCACGGTGGCTCATGCCTGTGTGTAATCCCAACACTTTGGGAGGCCGAGGCAGGTGGATTGCTTGGTTCCAGGTGTTGGAGACCAACTTGGGCAACATGATGAAACCCCATGTCTATAAAAAAGACAGAAGTTAGGCACGGTGGTGCATGCCTGCAGTCCCAGCTACTTGGGAGGCTAAGGCAGAAGGATTGTTCAAACCCCGGAGGTGGAGGTTGCAGTGGGCTGAGATCGCGCCATTGCACTCCAGCCTGGGTGACAGTGAGACCCTGTTTAAAAAAAAAAGCAAGTTGGGAAAAAGTGGGATGCGGTTTAAAGGTTTCAGAAGAGGCTCCTGGTGCGAGGTGAGATGCTGCCCACTAGTGGCCAGAGGCAGAACTGTGAGACTGCGTATAGCTAACAGGGCAGGTCCTGGGACATGGGGTTTGGGTTGGTGGTAGTTAAGTTTCTTGGTACCTGGGTCTGAAATAAGAAAATAAAGGCAGTAAGTGGTTGACCCCTGCCTCCTGCTTCAGCATGATCAGTTGAAACTCTCTCCCTTTCTCTGTGTGCTGCAGCCATTTTCACTGTCTAGCATCGCAGAAGCTTCCTTGTGCATGACGGTGTGTATGCATGCTGCTATCTTTGCCTGGACCGGTCCTTCCATCTCCTCGTTTGGATCACGGTGCTCCCCCTCCGTGCCTCAGAGTACCTAGGCCTGGCTCCTTGGCAATATTAGTGTAGACCTACGCTCGTCTTCACAGCCCTTTCTCAGTCTGGAACTTCATGACTCTCCGTGTGATTTTTGTTGCTGTCATTGTTCAGGGACTGTCACTGCACTGGATGACATAACCCTGAGGGCAGGGGCTGTTTGCTTTTGTTCTCTGCAGTGTCCCCGGTTCCTGCTCAGTGGCACTCAATAAACGTGCTGATGAAAAGTGAATTTTGAATTGGAAATTCATAAAGGAACTGTGAATGCTCCCAGAATGGATTTGGGTCCACCTCCAAAAAAAGTAAGATGATCTTTCTGCATTTATGACAGCCCATGACCCACAAGCTTCCCACATACACCTAATAATCCAATGATACAAGGATCCTCAGGACAGCACAGTGGAAATCTTATCGCTGAATCGACAGGCTGGGGAGACAGACCACCAGGGTCGATCCTGGCCTTGATGTGTCCTTCCTGGGTGACCTCTGCCTCTTTGCTTCCAGTTTCCTCATTTGTAAAATAGTGAAAATCATAGTGCCCTCAGCATAGAACGATGAATACTAAATAGGTAAAGCCCTCAGCATATAATAAGATTGATCAAATGGCAGCTTAAAGAAAAAGAGTTAACTGAGCCAGAGGGACAGTCTTTCTTTTTTTGAGTCGGAGTTTCGCTCTTGTGACCCAGGCTGGAGTGCAGTGGCGCTATCTCGGCTCACCGCAACCTCCACCTCCTGGGTTCAGGCAATTCTCCTGCCTCAGCCTCCCAAGTAGCTGGGATTACAGGCATGCGCCACCATGCCCAGCTAATTTTGTATTTTTAGTAGAGATGGGGTTTCTCCATTTTGGTCAGGCTGGTCTCTAGCTCTTGACCTCATGTGATCTGCCTGCCTTGGCCTCACAAAGTGCAGGAATTACAGGCCTAAGCCACCGCGCCCGGCTGGCACAGTCTATTCTTGCTACTCTCTTTCTTAGAAAGCACTGGATTTAGAAACAAGGGAAACCTTGCCGCAGGGCTGCCTCCCATTCCTCTCCCTGCTCCGTCTTGGTTGGGGTGCTCATGGGAGCGGCTAAGAAGCAAAAACGGAGAGGCAGAGGATTCCTCCTTAGAGTTGGAGAGGGCCTTCCCCGTGCACCGCGTCTCTGTCTCCTCCACCTGGCACCTTCCTGCACTGGAGACCCAGGGCCGAGGGGCCTCACCTGCTGTCCTTGAAGAGAGGACGGTGGTTAGAGCTGTGATTTCTTTCTGGTAGTTTCACACACTCACATTCCTGCCTGACTCTCACATCAGAGAATTATAGTCGAATTAGTTTACCCTGGCTTAAGATGGGGTTGTGACGTTTACAGTATGCTTGGTACAGAATTTAGTGCCCAATAAAATATCAGTTGTTAGTTCCCTATCAGAAAATAGTGGATGGTTCCGAAAGCACGAGCCTATCCTGCCCTCCTAACTTAGATGACATTTGCTAAGCACCTATCACAACATCTGACACTTAAAGGCTTTCAAGAAATGAGCAGAGGAGGAATGAAAAAGTATATGGAAGGGGGGCTAAAGGCTTGTTTTCCTCTTCCAGGGCCAATGGGCTTTGGTAGGCTTGGCTGCCCTCAGATCTGCACAGTTGTCACTAGAGGGCAGGAGCAGTTAAGCCAACAATATCAAGGACCAGCCAGATCCAGAATTACTGGGTTGGAAAGAGAGGATGGTGGAAAGCGTTAAAAAAAAAAACAACCCCAGGTATTCTGTATCTTTTGGGGGCCATATGGAAGGGAATGTGTAGACAGAATTGAAGTCAGACTTACAGAAGGACTTCTAGGACACAGTTTGCTAACTAGGGCTTTTAGACAGGTAACTTTTTTTTTTTGCCTCTTAGCTTTATCTGCCCAAACAGAATAGACGAGAAAGAGGGCTCATCCGTCCACAGCCTGTGTGACCTGTGACCGCACCAGGTCCTCCTAAAGTAACCCTCCTGCAGCCTACTTTAAATGACTCCACTCTGCAGATGCAGTCCTAAAATAACTTTATTGGTCAGGTTAGCCACCACTCATGCTTTTCCTGTGATAAGGACCCTTTACAGAGGCATGACGGTGCTCACATGCAGGTGCTTTCTGAAGAGCCCGGGGGCGGGCAGCCTTGCCCTCGCATCAGAGCTCCTTTGTTGAAATGAGCTGGTTTGGCTTTTGTGGATTCCAGGTCTAGAGCCAAGAACCTAGTCCAAGGATTCCCTCTTCCCTTCCCAGGGGACGTGCTTCAAAGCATAGAGTATCAGGGATGTGATGGCATCTGGGCAGAGCCCAGACTGGGGCTAACTCTCCTCCACCAGTCCTTGCCCCTGACTGCCCAGATGGCTTCATCCCAACAGTGCCCCAAAGAGCAGGTGGGCTAAGCCCCAGGCACCATTGCCTTTCGAGATGGGAAGAATTAAATGCTCCCCAGCCAAACTATAAAGCAAAAGCCTCCTTCGCTAATGAGGATATAGCTCAGACACGTGGAGAGTAGAGGGTGTCATGCCCAGCACAGGTGACATTTGGCTGCCTGACCTGGGCTTCATGGACCCCAGCCAGAGCTGTACTTTTCAACTACGGCCTTAAGACAAACCAGATAATATACATTAACCACATCCTCCTTCTTTGGGTTAGCAAGTCCAGGGCTGGCTGGAGTCTCTTTCTACCATCAGGATGTAGAACCTTCCTGCTTGGATAAAAGGAGAGGACGAACTATGTTTCTCATGCTTTAAAAACCATGTGCCCTCTACCTTTGTGGATGAAGACCCAGGTAGGGTGCTGTTTGGAATGTGGAAAGCGCTGGGTAAGAATGGAAGTACTGGGGCTGCTCCCTCAGCTCAGCCAATTTGAGGCGTGCTTGCCCATTGCAGATGCCGACGATAAACAAAGTCTGGCCTTTCCTCTTCTGAAGTCTTATCCACCTTCAAAGAGCCATCCAGCTGCTAAAATATAGCCCTATACATTGATCTAAGCCTGAGGTTGGCTGTCTCTTCCCACATCAGGCCATGAATATTATCATGCTGGTGACCTCCAATCTGGCGGTTTCCCGGGGTGAGATTAGGGAGGTACAGAAGTGACTCCTAGTGTCCTTTCACCCTCAGACAAAAGTGTGGGTTGTCTCCACAGGTTGCTGGGCAGATGCCCACATGCCTTGGGGTCTCCTGGCTCTGCTTCAGGCATAGAAGGGGCATCTGTGGAGGAAAGTGGAGTGGGTGACGTGGATTTCAGAAGAGGCAGCTGGGCAAGAGGTATATTTTGAGAAACAACGAATGGGAGCCCAGAGTAACTGGACGACCAGTCAAGTGCTGCTCACAGACAGCCAGAGACTCTTAGAAAAGTATGGTTATAAGACTATTGCCCAGGCAACTTTTAAAGTTCCATGACTTCAGATCATTGGGAAGAACTTAAGAGCAGTGAGATTTATTGGATTGGAACATCCAGGGATCTTTCCATCTACCACCACTTCTGTCTCTGGAAAAGAGTGGGCTTCTGCCTATGTCCTCAGCAGAAGGCTGCCTGTCCCTGATCCCCCCCAACCCCGCCTACAGGGAAGAAGACTACAGAGGGAGCCCGTGGACTTCTGTCACATGGTCCATCCTGGACCTTCCAGCAAAAGCCAAACCAAACCATCAAGCCAAATGCCACGGGGGCTCTCCGCCCGGTGCCCGGTGCCAGGGCTGCTCAGATCTCGATGAGGCTGGCCAGGCGCAGGCAGAGGGGCGCGTCGGCAGGCATGGCGCTGCGCTTGATCTCGTTCCCGTCCAGGCGCAGCACCTGCAGCTTGGAGAAGTTCACGACGTCCACCACGGTGCAGAAGCTGCTGATGGAGAACTCTGTGGGGACAAGAGGAGCGCGGGTGGGGGCGAGAAGCCCATGTGAGGAGCCTGAGGACACACTGAAGTTAGTCTCCGTGAAGCAGCTTAGATAAAGGGGTGGAACTTGGTGGGGGTGGGCCCGTGTTTTCCAGGATGAAGTCATACCTACTGGCGCCACTAGGGGCAGAACTAGGGACAGGGTGAGGACTGTGCCTGCACCTGCAATTCACCTCCTAGCCACCAACCTGAACTTGACTCTGCAGGCCCAGGAACATCTTTTATTTTTTTTTTTTTGGCGGGGGCTCGTGGGGGTGCGGCAGTGGGAAGCAGTGGGAAGCAGAGGGTAGCCAAGGACCAACCATAGGCACCTTGAAGTACTTGACTGCTTTTGGAGAGGGAGGGCTTTGCTGAATTGCTGTGAGAGAGAAGACTGCGGAAATGGAAGGACTTAAGTATCTCCTGCTACTTTGCAGATAGAGAAAGTGGCAGGAAATTAAAGAGAGAAAGCCTGGGCCGAGAGACAAGTGTCTTTGTGTGCCAGGACTTTGAGGGGGTCACACGTCTCCATTCTAAACCCTGCCAGAGCAGTGAGCAAGCCTCTGAGTTTAAAGGAGCCTGGGGACCCATAGAGCGCTGGGGCTGCCATGAACCTCAAAAGTCAAATAAGTAATTTCCCTGCCTCCTGCATTTAATGATTACAATCTACTCCTTTTTTTTAAACCTCAGAAGAAAGTCTCCTAAGATTTTCCCCTAAACCACAGAATTCTAATAGAGACAATAGTTCTGTTCGGTTGGTTTTAGCATAAATCTTATTTGCCATTAACCCTGTTCTCCCTCTGGTTGTCCTCTTGACAAATCAACCACTCTGCCTCCAGTCTACTGCATCAGTAACTTGAAAGGAAAAGCCAAGAACTCAGCTAAACTCCAGCAGAGACAGCAAAAATCACCACTGAAAGCTACAGAAGCCTCGCAGGGCTGTCTTTACCATGGTGAGTGAGGCTTTCAGGAACCTTGCTCCTCCTGTCGTTCTCTGCAAAGGGGGTTTGAATGAAGTCACCACTGGGTCTTGAGGGGAGGATTGTGCATGGACACATCCCTAGCAGCTGTAACACTTAGGTAGATCCAGAGCCAGGGCTTGCTGCTGTTGTACCAGAGGCCTCCCTCAACTTGCAGCCATGGTCAAGAGCAGTGCGTCAGTCTGGGGCCAGGCAGGAGAAGCAGGAGCCGGGCTTTTCCAACTCTATTCTTAGGGGTGACCGTGAGGGCTCCCTTGAGGGAGGTTATGGGTATGAAGAAGACAGTTCCAAGAAAGACAATATAAAAAGCTTAAAGAGGCTGATGAAAAGAAGTGTTTTTAAATTAGTATTTCCAGTGGGTTCCTTTCTTTCTTTCTTTTTTGTTTTTTGAGACGGAGTTTCGCCCTTGTTACCCAGGCTGGAGTGCAATGGCGCGATCTCGGCTCACCGCAACCTCCGCCTCCTGGGTTCAGGCAATTCTCCTGCCTCAGCCTCCCGAGTAGCTGGGATTACAGGCACGCGCCACCATGCCCAGCTAATTTTTTGTATTTTTAGTAGAGACAGGGTTTCACCATGCTGACCAGGATGGTCTCGATCTCTTGACCTCGTGATTCACCCGCCTCGGCCTCCCAAAGTGCTGGGATTACAGGCTTGAGCCACCGCACCCGGCCTCCAGTGGGTTTCAGTCTCCAGAACTGACCGAGACGAGAGGAGGTGAGGTTGCAGCAATTTAACCTGCAGACACAAGACAGAAAACCCAGGCCTAAAGAAGAGTAGACAAGGAGAGCCGGAGAAATTGGGAAACATGCGTCTTTGGAAAACGCTCCCCGTGGGGTAGAATTTCTGGAATGCTTTTGGATGTTTCCTTTCTGGTCCCCAGGACTAGATGAAGTGGCCTCTGAGTGGGCAGGCTGGGGGTAGAACCTAGACTGGGGCTGGGTCTGTTAACTGTGTACAAGCAGAGCAGTGGGGCAGGGAGAAGCAGGAAAGTGGCTCAGCTTCACTATACTTCCAGCCCTATTTAAGACGGAGATACAGGCTCCGTGATAGATTCTTTCCCAGCCTGGAGCCCTCAGACTGTCTGCTAAAATTCTGGATCCCAGCTGTGGGTAGGTAAAAATGGGACATACTTGTGGGGAGCTAGCCACACAGTGTGTAAGGATTCTAGCCACACAATGGGTACTGAGCTCCCCCATCTGTCATCCCCAAGCCCATGAATAGGACAGGCTTCTTCGTGGAGGCGCTGGAGGACATTTTTCTAGCCCAAATTAAATACTGACATAAGTCTTTCCAAATTCCTACTGGTGTACCCGCCCTGCTCCACTGGATTTCAAAGCTTCCAAATCACATTCCGAGCTGTGTGCTTGCCAGGCTGGAAAAACTGAGGGAGATACTGAAGGAAGAGGGAAGGGGCGGGGTAAGGACCACGTCTGATTCCCCTGTGCACCCCTGAGCCCCTGTTCTTCTTATAACTCCTCTCTCCGAAGGTTGTTTCAATCCCAGCTCCACCCCTGCCATCCCCAAGTCTCTGACTGGTTTGCAGGGGGATGTCCCTCATGTTTGCTGCAGGAGATGGGGCTGAGCTTAGGGAGCTGTTTTCCTGCTAGCGGTCTACATCAGAGAGATATTCCTCACCATTCTCAGTTGGAGGTGCCCGGCTCTAGGTTCTGTAGGTCAGGGTTCTAATCAACATAGTCTGGGGTACCTCGGGAGATGCCTTTACCTTTTCTGTGTCTCTCTTTCCCCCAAACAACAACGAAATCTGCCTGTCAACTTCAAAATGTCAATGAGAAGAAAGGCTGACAATAAATTCTGCACCAGGCCGTGGACAAAACACTTTAGGTATATTAATTGACAGGTTTAAGGAAAATAAAGTATTGGTGTTTTTTTGTTGAAAAAGAAGCCTGAGAGAAACTAAATGATACCTAGTCATGGGGCTTGGACTTAAACTGCACAAGAATTGATTTGAGGGTAGACACTGAAAATTTGGGAGTTGTTTGACTGAATGAAGAATCTTTTTGCAGGACCTTGGGAAACTGCACTAATTTTATTTTCTGACAAGTGTCTGGAAGAGGTGGTCCACCTCCCATGTGAGTGGCAGATGTGGTTCTGCATCAGGGCAGGACGGTGATGTGCTGAAGCCTTTCCCACCCTAACTTTCTGACTGTAAGAGTAGGTGCTAATAGATTCTTTCCTATGACAGCCGCTCTTTGCTGTCACATTTTCAGGGTCAAACTTGGAAGAAGCACAGCAAACGGTGTGACATTTCCGATGTGACTGCTCCCGGATTCGGCGTGCTTGGCAGATAAGTAGTGGTAACGGCTGGTGGGATGATAGCCACAAGGAAATGTCAACTGTCTGCAGCATGCAACATCTTCAAGCTGTCTTAAAAGACCCCCCAACCCCCACCTTGGGAATAAGAAGACCCCAGAGAAAGAGAGGTTTTAATAAAAAAGAGTTTAGGTTGTACATGATGGTGCCAGGCACTTCAAACTAAACGACCAGACAGTTGCCTCTTTGCCTTGCCCATCTGACTGTCAATTCCCAAACTGCCCTCTGGGGCTGGTGCCTCTCTCACTCAGAGGGCTGTCCAGCTTGTTAACATCTTGCTCAATGACTGATCTGTTCCCCGAGCACAGGGAGAGAAAGGAATGAGAGGGAGAGGATGACGACTCAGTCCCTCTCAGCGCTTTGATGGTACTGTTCCATCTCAGCAGGCTCCACTTCAAAGCCCTTTGCCAGTGGTTGCTAAAGTTCTCCCTTCTCCAGATGGAAGAGGACTTTGCTGACAGAGGAAGGGAGGTTAAGTGCTGGCTCAGTACCTTCCAGCTGGGATTAAGACATCAGAGGCCCTGGGGTAATGTAAGCATGTTCTGAACACAAGATCCTAAGACAAAAGGGAGCTGAAAAGCAGCTAGGTAATTCCATCTGAAATGAATGTTTCCTAGAGTCAGGAAGGCAGCCCTTTTTGTTCCTTCCGGCATCGCAGGGAAGTGCCTATGAAACAGGAAGCCCTGTGTCCTAGGCTTGGTGGTGGTCAGGCTCATGTTACCCTGGGAATGATCTCAGCCCTGCCCCAGGGGCTCCTTGTACTCCAGGAAGAACTGAACTGACCAGAACAAGTGCCACGTTCAGCTCTGAGAGGCTGCACATTTGTGCCCACCAACCGTTATGTTTAAAAAACAAATAAACACCAAAACACAAGACAGGGCTGCGAACGCAGGAGCAGATCAAGTGGAAACAGAGGGCTCATCCTCTTCTGGGATGATGAGTAAGTACGGGGAGCACGGTTTCTTAGCAATCTGCCATTCTCCCAAGACAGACTTTAGAAGTTAAACTTAAATCTCCCTCCCTATGAGTGATGCCTTCCTAAACTTCTCTGAACTCATCTCTTACTGCTCCTCAACACATGATCCCTTCCTCTCAGACACACGCATCTCCCAGCTGTCCCCTACATTTATAGGTTAACTGTGACAATGACTGGCTCCTTTGTGGCAAGTCTCTGCCCCAGAATGGCTTTATCCTGCATCCCTCCAACCCACGCCCGCTTATCTCTCAAGACCTGGAATGAAACTTACCTCTCCTGGAAAGTCTTCTTCTGCACCAACCCACTCCCTACTGAATTGTCTCAGCACTGCTATTTAGTGTAAGTGTATTCTCTTTTGCACAGGGGTATGGCTTAGTTTCAGGTTGCTTTATTTGTGCTGTCTGGTTCCCCTACTTCTATTTCTTTTATATTGCCACTAGCACTCAGAATCGTGTCTTTCAAGTGAAATAGACAGCCAGTCCCCTCCTCCCTTTGCCAAGGTCTCACCATTGATCCTATTGCCTTGGAGGTAGAGGTTCTCCAGGTTGGTGCTGACAGGGGGAATCTTCTGCAGCTGGTTGTAGGAGAGGTCTAGCTCAAGGAGGCTGCTGGAATTGAAGGTGTTGGAGGCCAGGCCATTGTTGGTTAGACTGTTATGCGACAGCCGCACATACAGCAGCTTGGGCGCCCCCCGGAAGTAGCTATCGGGGACGGTATAGACATTGTTGTGCTCCATGTACAGCTGCTCAAGAGCTGAGGGCAGTCCATCGGGCACCCTCCGAAGGTGGTTATAACTCAGGTCCAGCAAGATCAGTGACCGGAGGCCCCTCATGGAACTGCCCACTTCCTGGATCTCATTGTGTTGGAGGTACAAGGCCGTGAGGTTCTCCAGCCCCTCCAGAGCATTGTTGGGGACCCGTGAGATCTGGTTGTGGTCCAGATGGAGCTCTCTCAGGGATCGAGGCAGGGGACCGGGCATCCGGGTCAGGTTGTTGTGGTCCAGGTACAGCCTCTCCAGGTGCTTCAGCTTGGAGAAGATCTTCCTGCCCACCTTATCACTGGTGATCTGGTTGCCATGGAGAGCAATCCAGAGCAGCCCTGTGGCATTGTCAAAGACACCTTCCTGGATGGAGGAGATCTGGTTGTTCTGGAAGTACACGTACTTCATGCGGGAGGGAACGAAGGGCAGGTACTTGAGGTTGCGGTTGTCACAGTACATGGCCGTGGGAAAGTTGGGTGGGCAGTCGCACTCCTGGGGGCAGTCACGGGGGTCTGGAGGGGATGGAGATCCGTAGGCATAGGCTGGCCCTTCATCCACCCCATAGGGGTAAGGATCGTAAGGCTCATACGGGTAAGGCTCATAGGGATCGTAGTAGGTGGACTGCTGGCTGCGGAGGTACTGGAACCACCAGTGAGGGTCGTCATCATATTGGGCCTGGGAGAGGCAGAAGAACCCTGCCAGCAGCAGGAGGAAGGTCCACTGCATTTTGTCTCTGCAAGAAGCAGGAGAGAACAGAGCAAGCCATCATGAGTGAGAGTCTCCGGGCAGTGAGGCAGAGTAGGCAAGTCGTAGGCTTTGAGCTATGCAGAGCTGACTTCAGTGTCAAACATCTGAGAGCAGGAGCCTTGCTCCCACTTCTTCGATGTCTCCTCCCAGTCTGGTTCTGTACTTGGTCTAGCTGGGCAATAGCTATTTGGGTTGAGCTAAGTTCATTTTACCCTGGTCGGAGAGTCGCAGAAAGAGAGTCTTTGAATGGGGAGAAGTGCATTTTTGGAGGGGCAAGTCTCTAGGAGCCTCTAGCACCCTGAAAGTCCTGTGGGGAAGCTGAAAAGCCCACAGCAGTCCCCATGTTTGTGGTGTGGTGGTGGGGACAGTAGTGGGATGCTCATAGCCCTGAACCCAAATCCAGTTTGGATGTTCCAGGGAAATAGTATTTTCCTAAGAGTCCAAGGAAAAAGCCCCCTGGTTCTTCCCATGTCTGTGGGAGACCTCCAGAAGCAGCTTGAAACACCAAAGGGAAAGAGCTGAACTACTTCTGGAAAATGTTCTGGTCTCTTGGGCAGGCTGGGAGTTTCTGGTCTTGGGTATTTGCGGAGGAATGTGGTCCCCCTGCAGCCACCACAAGGCTCGGGTTGCCCTCCAAAGTGCCATCATCTGTAACAGTCTGCTGAGTGAGGAAACTCACTGGTTAGTAGTTTGTGGCTACGCATGCAACTTGGCCGGGACAGGGCCTTCATGCAGCAGTTACAAATCCCTTCCAGACTGGAGACCCTGGTGCTAGTGTGGCACTTGTCTTCCACAGCAGGTACTTAGTGTGTGGAGTCTGCGTTACTCTGTTTCTCTCTTCCATGGTGCCGAGTGAGGTGTTAGCCCTCCTCGTGCTCCACCATGGGCATCATGCAAGAGCCACATGGCGCCAAGAGAATGAATGAGGGACACCAAAA
Organism: Callithrix jacchus; assembly: GCF_049354715.1. Taxonomy (NCBI): domain Eukaryota; kingdom Metazoa; phylum Chordata; class Mammalia; order Primates; family Cebidae; genus Callithrix; species Callithrix jacchus. The sequence goes on from NC_133520.1 coordinate 30,405,116, forward strand.
GAAGGACTAGAAATTGGAAACTCTTGTGTATGCTCAAGGGAAAGCGGCTTGACGTGGGATCCTGACGTTCTCCTCTCCTATCCCTCCTACCCCTGCTCCCAGCAATGACACCCAGATGACTGAGCTCTGTGTCTAGGTCCCCACATTGCTGGTGGCCTGGTGCTTTTGAGCCTGTTATGCTAATGAGACAGGAACAGGGCAGGCTGAGGAGGAAATATGGGGTCTGATGTCATCTGAGAGGGAAGCTGAAGATATGGAAGGCGAGAGACTGGGGTGGCCTGGGTACCCTACCCTGGATACCTATAGCCAATGCGTGACATACTCCTGTGGGCAGTGGGCATCTTCCTGAGTGTCACCCTTGGACAGAGAAACCTTAGAAGCTTTCGTGGCCATATAGTCCTCACATTGCTGTTGGGCCTACTGGAGTTGGCAACTGTAAACAGGAGACAGGAAGGAGTATGAAAGTCAATATTGTCAGATCCAGTGAACTGATGGGAAGGACCCCAATGTGACACTCAACAGAGTCACCTCCTGGCCACTGTCCATCCCAGACCTCTCTGTCCCCTCAAAACAGTTTCCTTGGGCCCACTTCATCCTATCAGTTCCTAGGCTGCAGAGGAGCAGGCACCCTGGCTCATCCACAGGCAGCCTCCGGCCTCAGACAAAGAGCCACAGTGTTTTGGAGAAGCAGACCCAACTGCCCACTGCCTGGGCACGCTGGCTGGTCCCTGGCTCTGGCCAGGAGAGAAGACGAATGGAGCGGCCCGCTGCCAACAGAGCATTTTTCCATGCACAGCCCTGGGCTGCTGCAGGACCAAGGTGGCTGTCTGGAGGGCTGGCACAGTGAGCTTCTGTCTCCATTTTTCCTTCTTTCAGACTGGGCACCTTGGCAAGCAAGAGCCACCTTCCCCTTCAGACTCAGCTTTCTAGGGGCTGTGCACCCTGCCCACTTCAGCCTCTTCTGAGAGCCATGGCTGCTGGAAGGGTTTGATGGGGAGCTTGTGCCTCTCCTTACCCCACCACATCTCTTAGCAATGTCACTTCAGGGTTGCATACTCTTAAATTGTTTCCCATAATGCTAGAGACCCTCCTGTGCTCAGAGTTTCTGTAAGGTCGAACGTTTCCAGGACTGCCACTCTATGAGTTGGGGGAAGTTCACTCAGGAGCTACTGCTGTCCTTTCATTTCTCCACTCTAGAGAAAGCTCTCCCTCCTCTCGGTGGAGAAGGTGAAACCAGAGGTCATCCCCCTACCTGGATTGTACTCCCACTTCAATCCACAGCTCCCTGGACATGGCCAGTTCTCTACACTTGTTTTTATTCTCTCCCTTCCACTCCAGACACACACACACACACACACACACACACACACACACACACACCCCCCCAAACATCTCCCCTCTCCCATAATAGCATTTATATACCAAACCCTTCTATAGGATTGCAGGGACATCCAGGACTTGGAAAAGCCTTCAAAACGCCCACATTCCCAGCGTGGTCGGATTTATGAGCAGCAGGGAAGAGGCTTCCCTACTTTTTCATGCCTGAGAATTGGAGGTCCCCTCAGCACCCATAAAGGAACTGTAAGAGAAAGGTAAAGCGCTGGGTCCCCTCCCTTCCACACCCTCTTTGCCGCTCTCCAGCATCTCTGGGGTCATGGCCCAGAGGTGGAGAAGGAGGAATGAATCCTCCCTGCCTACCCCTCCTCTCCCTTCTCCCTTACCACTTTGCCTTTACTTCTTTTAAGAAATCGCAAGGGACAAACCCGAAGTAAAATGACTATACTTACCTTGAGTTGAACCTTTCAGAGAGTGGCCACGTCCCTCTGTCTGGCCTCCTTGGGTTGGAGAATGTGTGAGAGAGAGGAAGAGAGAGAGGAGTGAGAGAGTCTACTGAGAGTGTGCGGGTTTGTGCCAGACCAGGGTCCCGCCCCAAATTCCTAATCAAATATTGTGAAGAGGGGCTGAAGAGCCTGGATCCTGGCTTTTTCGGCTCTGCTGCAGGGGCGGAGCTCACATCAACCACGCAAATCCTTCTGTCCGCCTGACGCTGTAAAAACTACCTTTTTTCCACTCACTTATCTTCCCTGAAGCATTGGCAGCCCTGGGTCTCTTTCTGCTGAATGAGTTAGTGGCGCCCTAGAAGTTATTTGTATAGTCTCTTGTGAAGAGCCTGGATTTCTCATTAAAGCCACAAAGGCAGATGCAGGGATGGGGAGGGCCAGGGTTTGGTAAGAGGCATCTTAACTCTTTAAGCAACCCACATGTCTCCCCCAGAGAGCCAGAGCTCACCATTCTCAGCTCCCCCTATAGTCAGGTCATCAGGCTAGTGGATAAGGGAGTATGCATGACAAGGGACAGCCGGCTCTGGTTCTAGTCTGCCCCTAAGCAGTGTAGACATTTTCTGGGCTACAAGTCCTGTCCACCTCCACCACTAGAACTAAAGGAAAGGCAGAGACTCCAACGTTTGTTGATCACTGCTTCTGTGCTAGCATCATTCACTCCACTTAATAATGCTCACCACAGCTTCAGACTTAATAACACCTTGCTGGTTTGTAGCAAGGACCGTATCAGGTGACGTGCGTAAGGCTCCTGACCTGGCACATAGCTGAGACTCGCCATTGATTGGGATCAGCACTGTCCTACCCATTTTATAGCCATGGCATTCCTGAGCCAGGGGAGGACAAGGTCAGAAAATGGGGCAGGAGCTATACACCATGAAGGGACTTTTGGGCAATGGAAATGATTTGACTTTTTTTGTTGTTGCTTGTTTTTTGAGATGGAGTCTTGTTTTGTCACCCAGGCTGGAGTGCAGTGATGAGATCTTGGCTCACTGTAACCTCTGCATCCTGGGTTCAAGCAATTCTCCTGTTTCAGCCTCCATAGTAGCTGGAACTACAGGCGCTTGCCGCCACGCCTGGCTAATTTTTTGTATTATTGGTAGAGACAGGGTTTCACCATGTTGGTCAGACTGCTCTCGAACTCCTGACTTCAGGTGATCCACCCACCTTGGCCTCGCAAAGTGCTGGGATTACAGGTGTGAGCCACTGCGTCCAGCCTAGTCTTAATGTTTAAGAAACAACATGTTTTTGCAACAAGATCATCTTGATGCCAAGAGCAAAACAAAAACAAAAAAGCCACATTTCAAGCAGGAAAAGCCATGGGATCTGATTTGCATGGGATCTAATTTACATTTTAAAAGCATGTAGGAGGGGCTGCTGTGTGGAGACGGGGAGGCCAGGGTGGAAGCAGGGAGGTTCCAGCCCAGCCTTGAGTAGAGGTGATGGCAGCTTGGACTGGTGCAGTGGAAGAGCGAATCTTATATTTTAGACAGGGAAGTGACAAGTCTTGCGGAGTTAGGAAAAGATAAGGATGAGTCCCGTGATTTTAGTTTGAGCAACTGGGTGGGTGGTGGTGACATTTCCCAATATGGGAAAGGTGGCGTGTGACCGAGTTGGGTAGAAACCAGTTATGGTTTGGATATGCTAAGTGAGAGCTGCCTATTAGCCATTCCAGCGGAGATGCATGCAGACAGTTGGACAAATGAATCTGAATTTGGAGTTTAGGGGCTAGAAGAAAACATTTGAGGGCCATCTAATGTGGATCACACAGAATCTTGGTAACTTAGATAAACTCACGTTTCCTAAAAGTTCTCTCTGCAAGTATGTTAACTGGCTTACGTCAACATCAAAGAAACACCTTTATCTTAAAAAAATACAAAGTGAGAAATGCTGAGATGACTTGGATTTGAAGACTTTAGAAGTATCGAGGCAGATGGCCCTTTTGGTTTATTCAATAGGTTTGAGCTGTTGACTTAGTGTGTGGGCTGTCAGAAAGGCCCTGCCCGGGACCACTCTTCTCAGAATTAAGGAAGAGATTTAAAAAAAATGAAACCTAATGAATGAGCCGTTTCTGATCATCTACTATAGAGAAGTGATTTACTTATGTTATCTCATTTAATGATCACAGTGAATATTTTGCATTGGAATTAGTTTTCTTTTTTTTTTTTCTTGAGACGGAGTTTTGCTTTTGTTACCAAGGCTGGAGTGCAATGGTGCGATCTCGGCTCACCGCAACCTCTGCCTCCTGGGTTCAGGCAATTCTCTTGCCTCAGCCTCCTGAGTAGCTGGGATTACAGGCACACGCCATCAGGCCCAGCTAATTTTTTGTATTTTTAGTAGAGACGGGGTTTCACCATGTTGACCAGGATGGTCTCGATCTCTTAACCTTGTGATCCACCCGCCTCGGCCTCCCAAAGTGCTGGGATTACAGGCGTGAGCCACCGCGCCGAGCCAGAATTTGTTTTTTTTTTTTTTTCAAAGCTACTTTTAATACTTTGGGGTGAGCCCCACAGGAATAAAAAAAGGTTACCGAGGTTACCGAGAAGGGGTAACCTCCCTGCCACCCAGCCCCGGGAGTGGCCAGGGGAAAGGAGGCTACCTGAGAGGAAGGAAGCACAAAAGGGATTTGCCGTGGACTCAGGCCAAGAGGAAGCCATGGGTGCTGGGAGCTGTGGGCACTGCAGGAGGAAACGCAAGCGTGGTGGGGCTGGCTCCAGGCGCACAGGCAAAGGGCAGGAGGGTTGGCCATGAAGCCACAAAGCTGCTTGTTCCTCCTTCTTCTCGTTGCCTTCTTCTGCTTCTGCTGCTTGCTCTCTGAGTCTCTCTGCTTGCGGCAGCAGCAGAAAGCCCATCACCTTGGCGTGTCCCCCTAGCTGAGTCGCTCTGCTTTTTCATGTTCTTCTGGCCAGTAAGCTCACTCTGGTTACCATGGGTCATGGTGAGGGCTGTGGCTCCGACCTGCTTCTGCTATATCACCTCATTCTGTCAGGATTAAATTATTTTTTAAAAATTTTGACCCTGCGTTCAGCCAAGGAATTACGGTTGTAGTGATATAAAGGGACTAGCTGGTAAGTGGTAAAACAAGGATTTGAACCTTAGTCTACATGACTTGAAAGCCTGCATGCTTTCCTCTAACTCTAGCACAGAGGATTGGCAGAGTGGAGGGGCGATGACTACGCCGCCGTCAGGGCTGGCCTCCACTAGGTGAAGCTCAGTTAATTACGGTTGCCCAATCTGCTTGAATCTGGGGGCAGGGGAGTGTAAAGGTGAGGGGGGCAGGGGTACAGGGGTTCTCTTCCTCAGCCCACACATATTTCATTTCCATTTAATAAATTTGAGCATCTGCTGTCTGTCAGGCATGATCCTAAGTGTTGGGGACAGAAAGGCCTCTGTATAATGCCTGCTCATAATAAAGCAGATCTGAATGCAGCAAACTCTGACCTCATGAGTGAAGCAGAATGGCCTGACTGTGAACATGCTTATGAATGATGCACAGATAATTTTCTAGTCATTTTTGAGTCCAGAAAGCAGTCACTTGTCAATGGAGGACACTGATCTTGCCAACTGAGCCTGGGAAACATTTTTAAATGAGCCTAGATAACCTGGACAGATTTGCCATTGGGTACAGATGTTTATTTTTTAAAATTTCAGCTTGCTGACTAATTCTGCATTTACTAACAAAGAAAGTGAGTGGATTCAGGGGACCAGATAGTGCTGGATTCTTCCCAGCCAGGCCCTACCAAAGAGGCAGTATCTCTATGGGGTTTGTTGGCCATTTCTAAAGCGGTGGGCTGTGCCCCAGGTCTTTAGCTGTCCATCCTGTTTCAAGGCTGGCCTGGGATGAAGGAAGGATGGAAGGGATGATTGGGACCAGGTCAGGAGGCAGAGTTCCAGGGAACCACCCACTGTTCAAAAGTTCCTTTTTCTAACCTTTAATGGCGGCTTTTACCTCCATTTTGACCACTGCTGCTTTGTTTGCCTGGTTCCTGGATCTAGGCCCTCAGAGCTTGTCTTCAACATGGGAAGCCAAGAATGAGATACTGATGTCCACCAGATTGCTCGCCAAGGGGTCCACATGTAAAGGAGGTCCATTTGGGACACCAGTACCTTCCAGGGGATGTCTAGCCAGCACTATGCCATCACTAGACTACAAATAAACTAAAGAGACAGGCAACGTCATGCATTTCCGTAGCCCCTGTCCTAGCTGGGCACACAGCGTGTAGCACTTAGTAGGCAATCAGTAAAGGGTTATGAGAGGAATTGGATTTTTGGCTGCCCACAGAGTCTGTTTGTCTGTCTTCAGTACTCAATGCTGGTTGGAAAAATCGCCATCAACCAGGCCAGGAAAACCTTTAGACTTTCCAGGGGTTCAGGCCACTGCTATTTCCTCCCTACCCAGAAAAATACAGGTTAAGCCACAATCACTAGGCAAAGCTCATCGCCTCTGACGCTTGATCCACCCTGTCTGGGAGAAACGAAGTCCCTTCTGACTCAAGTTCCCACCAGCAAAGAGACAGTGACATTCCTGTGGCCACCTCAATTCCTTCCTCCTCATCCCCCACAAGACTCAACAACCCTTGCTTTTCTGACCCAGCCCCTGATACTAGATAACTCAGGGAAGGTGGAGGGCAGGAGGGTAAGACTGAAAATCCACCCAACCAGATTTCTTGAATTGGATATACAGAGGTCAGCAGAAAAATGACCATGGCAATATTATTCAATCCAGACCTTGCTGTTGGCCCATCCTGAAAACTCTTGATGCCAGTGAGGGAGTTTTTCCTAGTCGGATGTTTTGATGAAAAGTCTTGGTTACATTGGTACCCAACAATGGTGTCCCAAAGCTTCCAAGAGAGATGTTTTTCCCTATTCCCTTGGCACCAAAGGGTCATTAGAAGTCTCCTCTTTCCAGAAGGATGAGAGCCATGAAGATGTTGGAGCTGGAGAAAGACTTGTTTTCTTTGAACTGCTACGGGAGAAAGACCTCAAATTCCAAGTTCTAGAAGATGCCTGAGGACTTTAAAATTTCCTTTTAGCAATAAGCTGTTTAAAAAGAAGGCAGAAAACAACCTCTCTCTTTTAGTGTAGCATCTCTTATGTTTACTGTGTGTTTATTGAATATTTGATATTGTTAACATGATGATGACATGATGAATTCCAGAAGACTACTTTCTAGAAGGTATGAGTGTATTTGGAAAGGTGGGTCATTCTGGGAGAGATACTTGAATAAGGAAGAAGGCAGAGGGGATAACCTAAAACCTAAATCCTGGAGGGTTTGGCCATTCAGTGACTCTGTACATGATGTTCACTTTTGTTCTGCAAATGAGCCAAGAATTAATGGTGTCCCTCAGACTTTGCAGAGGGCTGTTGGAAGAAACCCACATAAGACAGACCAGTTCCCAGGATGCTATTAAGGAAATTACATGACTGCAGGGTAGAGCAGGCCCAGATATTAACTCTAAACTACCAGACCTAGATATTAGCTCTAAAATAGTTTAGCTCTAAGTTAGCTAAAACACCAGCTGCCATTTCTGAGATTCTCACCACACCCCTGAGATAGGTATTATCATACCTTACTTTTACAGATGAGGAATAAAGTTCAGAAAAGCTAATTAATTTGTTCAAGATTGTATAGCAATTAAATAGCCGAGCTGGGATTCTAAACTTAAGTCTGGCTGTTCCCAGAGTTTGAGTTTCTAACCACTGTGCTATAGAGTTTCCAGTGTAGAGGAAAAAGCCTGGGCTTGGAATGTAGTTACATACTCAGATTCCAACCCTACCACTTACTATCTCTGTGACTTTGGGCAATTGCTTAAGCATCAGTGAGACTCAGTGTCCTCATTCATAAAATGGGGACAATAACTGTAACCTTTTAGCAGTTGGGAGGACAAAACGAGGTAAAGAAAAAAGGCTCCTAGTAGAGAGACTACCGTGTGATGGCCCTTCAGCAGCAGCCACTCTTGGTTATTTTCATAGATTGGAAGCTCGCTGGGAAAGAGACAATGTCATGGTGCCTTCATAAGTTAGCACAGTGCTGACCAAGTTCTGGCCTGTAGTAGGCCCATTCTAACCCTTAGTTGGATAAATGAAAGGTGAAGAAGTTAGATTTCACTAAAGTCTAGTAAATCTACTTTGGGTAACTTAAACCAGAGAGAAGCTAGCCACGGGTAGAGTAGGACTTTTGGGGACTGGAATCATCAAACCCCCAAGTAGAGGAAGAGAGAGGGCAGAGTTGGTGCAGAACTCTCTACAGCGATGGAAAAAGATCTTCAGGGGATAGATGGGAAAATATCTTCCTTACACAGGGTATATTAGTCCATTCTCATGCTCCTCTGAAGAAATACCCGAGACTGGGTAGTTTATAAAGAAAAGACTCACAGTTTAATTGACTCACAGTTCACATGGCTGGGAAGGCCTCAGGAAACTTATAATCATGGCAGAAGAGGGAGCAAACATGTCCTTCTTCACCTGGCAGCAGGAGAGAGAAGTCCTGTGCAAAGGGGGAAAAGCCTCTTATAAAACCATCAGATCTCATGTGAATTCACTCACTATCACAAGAACAGCATGAGAGGAACACCCCTGTGATTTAATCACCTCCCATTAAGGTCCGTCCCACGACACATGGGGATTATGGGAACTACAATTCAAAATAAGATTTGGGTGGGGACACAGAGCCAGACCATATCACAGTGGGTCATGGAAAAGATCAGCATTCAAGAGCTGACCCAGAGAGTCTTAGAAGTTTAAGAATTGCCGGGTGTGGTGGCTCACACCTGTAATCCCAGGATTTTGGGAGGCCAAGGCATGTGGATCACGAGGTCAAGAGATTGAGACCATCCTGGTCAACAAGGTGAAACCCCATCTCTACTAAAAATACAAAAATTAGCTTGGCATGGTGGCGCACGCCTGTAGTCGCAGTTACTCAGGAGGCTGAGGCAGGAGAATTGCTTGAACCCAGGAGGCGGAGGTTGCGGTGAGCCGAGATCGTGCCATTGCACTCCAGCCTGGGCAACAAGAGTGAAACGAAACTCCGTCTCAAAAAAAAAAAAAAAAAAAGAAGTTTAAGAATCAAGTGTGGAGTTGGGGGAAGAGTTTGCCAAGAATACCACTTAAGCAGTAGCATCAGTAAGAATTTCCTTGAGCTGAGGAGACAGGTTCATGCCTATCTGGGATGGGTGGGGACGTTTCTTCAAGGTGAGAAGCAGTGACATGTCCCATGTGCCCATCCAAAGGTCTGAAAACTTGGATTGTAGTTCCACTGCAGTTTAGTGAAGACCCAGAATCATACCCCGAGTAATGTGTGAGATTTCTTTAACTCTAGTTTCTTGCATTGCCCGCTTGCCTGTGTATAGTCCTTATGGCAAAGCAATAGTTAGACAATTTTTAAAAAGAAAGCCTCCTTCCCAGCACTTTGGGAGGCCAAGGAGGGTGGATCACGAGGTCAAGAGATCGAGACCATCCTGGTCAACATGGTGAAACCCCATCTCTACTAAAAATACAAAAAATTAGCTGGGCATGGTGGCGCGTGCCTGTAATCCCAGCTACTCAGGAGGCTGAGGCAGGAGAATTGACTGAACCCAGGAGGCGTAGGTTGCGGTGAGCCGAGATCGCGCCATTGCACTCCAGCCTAGGTAACAAGAGCGAAACTCCATCTCAAAAAAAAAAAAAAAAAAAAAAAAAAGAAAGCCTCTTAAAAAGAGGGATCTATTTAGGAAAGCCAATGTATGTATCATTGTTGTTTTGAAAAGGGAGTAGATTTTGAGTCAGACAGAATGGTTTTGAATCCTAGACATCTAGAACATTTCCTTAATTTTTTTGGTCCTCAGGTTCCTTATGTGTGGAGTAGAGATGACTAACACCTATCTCAGTGGGTGGTTTTGAAACAATTGTAAGTATCAGCATATATCTGGCATATGGTAGATGCTTAGAAAATGCTCGCCTTGGGTGTTTGTCCAGGGACTAATTGGTGGGTAGAAAGGACCCTATGTTCTAATCTATTGAAAAATCAAAGGGAATACTATTTTAGTAGAAATGTAGATGGTAGTAGCTTGGAAAAAAAAGGGATGACATACCTGACATTTGGGAGACAAAACAGAACTAGGAATTTAGCAGACCCTAAACCTCTAAGCTTCTGACAATACAGCCCTCCATTTAAGAGGGATGGTTCTCTCTCTCTCCCTCTTCCTCTTTCTCTCTCTCTCTCTCTCTCTCTCTGAGAAAGGGTCTCACTCTGTCTCCTAGGCTGGAGTGGAGTTGCGGGATCATGGCTCACTACAGCCTCAACCTCCAAGGCTCAGGTGATCCTCCCACCTCAGCCTCCCAAGTAGCTAGGACAACAGGCATGTACCACCACACCCAGCTAAATAAGGGAGGGATAGTTCTTAGCCCTGGCCACACATCAGAACCACCAGAGGAGCTCTGGAAAACACCCACACCCAGGCTCCCCTCCAGATCAGAATCTCTGCAGACGGTGCCTGGCATGCTTTTTATTGATTGATTGATGATTTTAGTGTGTAGCCTGGTTTGAGGATGCTATCCAGAGGTGAGGGACGAACACGATGATCTCTAAAATAATCTTTGAACATGTAGCTCAGAAAAGAGGGGTAGTTCAAACTTTTCTTTAAGAAATAACCAGAAAGGGAGAGAAGAACAATCATTTACCTCCAGGTGATTAAGGAGCATAATCTAAAACAGCCCACTCAAGACAAAATCTCACATTTGATGTTAGCAAATCATGCAAAATTTGCATTTTATTTTTACCAAATATTCACTTTTATTTCAATAGAATTCCCTGCCTCCCCAAAGCTCCTTGAGTAAAAATGGTGCTCTAGACCCACCACGCTTCTCTGGGGTTTTATGAACCCCTAGCACTCCCAACTTGAGTGGCACAGTTTTAGGCCATTCACCTTGGCTGGTTAGGTCTTCAGCCACCGGAGGGAGAGCTCAGAGAGCCTCCTGGCTGTGTCTTCGGAAAGCCCGTTGGCTGTAGGGTTCCCTGGGGCAGGCGCTGACATACCCATCTTTCTGTGTCTTTTGCTGCAGCTTCTTGGGGGGCACTGTTGCTTCTTCCACAACTTTCCTGCTGGGAAAACTGCCAGATGCCTCCCAGCCAGGCTGCTTGGTAAGGTTTGTGAAGAAATAAATTCCTTTCCCAATCCCTACGAGGCTGTATTTCTAAGGGAATTTGCAAGAATAGAAATTGTTTTGATTTTTAATCAAGATACAGAAAGATTCACTCCCTCCCCCATCTCCTACTTCTTAAATTTCCAATCACTTTGAGAAACACACCCTGTGGGAGAATTTGCTTCTAGCCCATCTGCCTGTAGCAGCCAGCCTCACAAGAAGTTTTCAAACTTCATCACCTTAAGGCATTTCTATCTGGCCTGCTACATTTTTTTCAGATCTACCCATCTCTCCATTGGCCCATCTTTCTCCAGCTCCCCATTTCATCAGCTTCAACAAAACAGCATCTTCTAGGAGTAAATGTGTTCTGGTTTAAGATATCACTGGGGTGTGGGGTGTAGAATTAGAAGGAGGTGACTTCAGTTGGGAGTGGTGGCTCACTCCTGTAATCCCAGCAGTTTGGGAGGCTGAGGTGGGAAGATCACGAGGTCAAGGGATGGAGATCATTCTGGCCAGCATGGTGAAATCTTGTCTCTACTAAAAATACAAAAATTAGCTGGATGTGGTGGTGCATGCCTGTAGTCCCAGCTACTTGGGAGGCTGAAGCAGGAGAATTACTTGAACCCAGGAGGTAGAGGTTGCAGTGAACTGAGTCATGCCACTGTACTCCAGCCTGGTGACAGAGCAAGATGCCATCTCAAAAAAGAAAAGAAATGATGCCTTCTTTCTGGAGAACCGGACTAGAAGAGGGAATGAGTATTTTTTAAGGCTCTAGAGTAGGTCCTCTACCTGCATTATTTCAATCTTTTAAACCAATTCATCATTTGAATCTTTGGTGAACTGAGATTTGAACACAAGCCCAGCACCTGGCATATAGTGCAAATGAATGAATGAAGGGATAAATGAATAAATGAATGGATGAGTAAATTGGGACCAAAGTCAGGCTTCTTTTGACTATCACCTGCCTGAGGGCCACCAGGAGCTGTTGTCAGTGATCCCTCTCAGGGAAATATACAGAGAGGTTCTCCCGGGCTTCTCACAGACACTGCCAGTCCCTTACCATCCACGCTTCTCTTGCTGCCAAGCCTCCCTCCTCACCAGTGGCAGAAAGGAGTGGCCCCTAGGCACTCGGAATTCGCCATGAGACTTGCATCACAACCCATGCCTGTCTGAAAGCGTCAGCTGTCCCCACCTGGGAATGTGAGTTGAAACAGAGCTCTCCCAGAAAGCCTCAGCTCCAAAAGATCTGCTTCTGGGGTCTCCATGTGGCATCCAACTTTATACTGGAGCCTGTCACAGCAGGCTCCACCCCACCTACTGCAACAATCCTGTCTTACCCTGTCCTCTCTGTCTCCCAGAACCAGGTTTCCATGAAAACCAAACCTGGAGGGCACACAAGAGGAGGACTTTTCCTATTTCTCCTTTCTTCTTTCTATATTCTTGCCCAGTTCTTTGACCTTGGCCCTGGCTTGTACTGATATTACTGAAGGAACAGCTCCCCCAGCTCTGCACCCATGCTTAGGACATTGTAGACAGCAGTTTGATAAACTGTATTGAGTTGACAGCTGCCAGACACACCATCTTGCCTCATCAGGAGGGAAGAGAGCCGCAGGCATGACTAGGAAGGGAGCCAAGGAGGAGGCAGTGAGGGTGGGAGGGAGCAGGGATCAGGAGGCTCTCTTCTAAGTCGAAAAGGCCTTGGTCTGTAGCTGGCTACTGTGGATTTGTAGGAGAGCAGATTAGTTCATGTTCAATTAGTGAGATTTGACATGAACAAGTGCTAATATTTGGAAGGAAATAAAGAATTGAAAAGTTAGTAGCTGGGAGATGTTCTTGCCTAGTCATACCGTCATCCTTAGAGACCTGTGTTTGCAACCCTTGGCTGGGATGGCTCAGAGATGTGTGGGAGTATCATCAGCCAGCATTATAAGAGAGTGGAAGAAGTGACTGGGGTGCAGGCACAAAATTGATGCTTTAATTGGTGTCCTCTCTGCTGTGTGAGGCCCTCTTCTAACGTAACATAGAGGAAGGGATGGGAAGGAGCACCAGCTGGCTGTAGGTAAAGGCAAGTCAGATTGTGTTCCTATACTCTCTTGTTTCTCCCATGTTTACTTCCCCTCCCTTCCCCCACAACCCTCCACTTCCTCCTCTTTCTTTTTTTTCCTCCTCGTAGTCTTCCCTCTCCTGGCTTTAAGCTGGATGCCACTCCAACTACAGAGGGCCACCTCTGACAAACCCTCTCCTCTCTTGTGTATTCTGTATACAGAGATGAGTGTGTGTGTGTGTCTTGTCACATGCGTAGGGGCGGGTGATGGGGCAAGCAGTTTGACCGGCTTGTACTGGCTCCCTCTCCTTTCCCACAAAACCTCATCTAGACTCCTGCCCATGCCATGATGTAGGCAACCACATGGCAGCCATTGAGTTTGGCACAGTCCTCAGCTGCCAGCAGCTTCTCATGAAGCCTCGGTACCTCCCAGGCCTGGGGGAAAAGCAAGGAGACACGAAGGAGCCATCACCTAAGGCCCGTGGCATCCGGGAGTTGAGTGGGCTTGGCCACCAAGTACAGGGAACCTTGAGTGCTGCTGGCAGGGCCTCTGGCAGTTCGTGTGGAAACTGCAGTGCCAACCCAGGGCAAAGGAGCTCAGTGGCATGCACTCACTTCCTCTTTCAGCTTTGCAATTCAAAGGGGTCACCTGGTTTAATTTATCTGGGGTCATTAGGGCCTGTGACCTCAGAAGCAGCAGGGCAGCTGATCCAGAGGTTGGTGACCAGAGGCCTGCTAGACCTCTGTGCCCTGAAGGGGGATGGGGCATGGACATAGGAGAGCTGATGACTCCTCCTCCTTGGCAGTCTAAGAAAATAGCCTTTACCTGATGAGTCAGGAACAGCACCACACTGCCCTGTCTGCTCAGCTCTGCTGGGATCTTTTTGTAAAGTATAAAACCCAGTGCAATCAGTGGAGGAGGCCTGGGTACCAGTTCCAGAGTGCTGAGAGCAGCGATGATTCAGCCACCCCTCCTCCCCGTGGTGCATATCTATCCCCACCAGGCCCTGGCTCCTCTCCTTAGCCCTGCTTCTCCAGGGACCCACCTGAAGGGAGGCAGGAGAGGAGATCAGCTTGGAGATCAGCTAGGCAGGAGGAGCCAGGGAGTGTGGTACACTATTAACTAGCCCAAAGCAAATCCTGCCTGCATAATGCATGATGGCCGCTGCCTCCACAGCCTCCCACTCCCTGCTGGCCTGCTGCTTGCTATTGTCTCTGGAGCCTGTCTCGCCTTTATCTGAGCCCTGATGAAGCACTGCTGTGTATGAAGAGGCTAAGTGCTAATAGAAACTCATCATATTCACTGATAATCCCCCATTACCTGAGATGGGCCAATTAGGAGCTCTCAGGCACATTTGCTTACTGCAGAGGGGGCTCCATGTGGGCACTGTGTGCTCCTGAGCACCACATCCTGTGGGCACATCAGTGTATGCATGGGTAACATATGCCTGTGCAGTTTGGCAACAACAGTGACCCAGGAGGCTGAATTCAACCATATGTAGTGAAGCATGGCTGCAATATGCTTGTGTGGGAAAGTAAAGGCAAGCTGCCCCCAGTCCTTCTCGTTTTAGAGGAATGAGTTAACTGGCGCTTATTTATTTGTAAATAATCAGAACCCAAAAAGCCAAACAACCTGCAGAGGGTGCTCCACGTGGGAACTGTGTGCTCCTGAGCCATGACTTTAAACAGTGCAAAGACACCCACAGAGATAGACATTTCTATCTCTTATCGAGGTGAAATCCACATCACATACAATTAGCCATTTTAGAGCGCACAATCCAGTGGCATTTAGTGTATCCCAATGTTGTGCAGCCGCCACCACTGTCTATTTTCTTGTTTCTTTTTAGAGATGGGGTTTCTCCATGTTGGTCAGGCTGGTCTCGAACTCCCAACCTCAGGTGATCCACCCACCTCAACCTCCCAAAGTGCTAGGATTACAGGTGTGAGCCACTGCGCCCAGCCACACTCTCTATTTTCAAGTTTTTTTCTGGTAACTCCAGAAGTACATCCCATGATTCTCTGGCAATCATTAATCTATTCTGTCTCTATGGATTTACCTATTCTGAATATTTTATAAAAAGAAGTCATAAAATATGGGATTCTGTGTCTGGCTTCTTTTACTTAGCATAATGTCTTTAAGGCACATGCAGGTCGTAGCATGTATCAGTATTCCCTTCCTGTGTATACTACGGCTTGTTTGTACGGTCACCCATTGACGGACATTTGGGTCATTTCCACCTTTTGGCTACTTGAATAGAGTTGCTATGAGCATCCATGAACCAGTGTCTGTGTGAGTGGCTTATTTTGTTTCAATTATTTGGGGGTGTATACCTCAGAATACCATTGCTCGTTCCTCGGAAGTTAAGTTTTGTTTTGGAGGGAGGATGGAGTCTCGCTCCTGTTGCACAGGCTGAAGTGCAATGGCTCAATCTCGGCTCACTGCAACCTCCTGGGTTCAAGCAATTCTCCTTCCTCAGCCTCCCGAGTAGCTGGGATTACAGGCATGTGTCACCACGCCCAGCTCATTTTTGTATTTTTAGTAGCGATGAGGTTTCACCATGTTGGCCAGGCTGGTCTCCAACTTCTGACCTCAGGTGATCCGCCCTCCTGAGCCTCCCAAAGTGCTGGGATTACAGGCGTGAGCCACTCTGTTGAGTTTTGAGGAAATACATTTTTTATTTGATCCCCACAGCATCTCCACGAGGCAGAAAGGACAGATATTAGAGAGAATGCATATTAAGCATGCAGCTCATCACCTAGCACACAATACGTGCTCAATAAACTAAAAATGGTTATTATTGTCGGAGGCAGAAACTGAGGCTTAGAATGGAAGTGACAGATATCAGAACTCAATGGAAAGCTTCCAATTCTTAGCCCATAAGGCTAGTCTTCTTGGAACTCAGGTCATAGCTTTTTTCCAGAAAACAGCCCTCGTAGGATAAATTTTCCCATGGGCTGGGGATCGAACCCATTCTGGCCCAAGGAAAACAGACAGGACAACTGAGCAGAGAGTCCTTCCATCCAGCTGCCCAATGCCTTGGCCGCTGCAGGCCTGCCAGCAGATAGAGAGTGGCATTGATTGTAACCGACAGCTGGTTGAGCTGTCACTCCTAGCTCCTGTGCTCCCTCCAGAGCCCTTCACTTTCTTGCCTTGTGGGTGCATCTGAAGAAGTAGCTGCATTGAGTCCCCCCTGCGGCAGCCCGGGGTGGGTGTGCGCTAGAGGCTCTCGACTACAAAAGGATCTTTCTGCTTGTCTCTCTTCATCTGGGAGCCTGGGGAGCATCTCATGTCTGCATCAGTGTTGCCACAGGGACTTGACCTGTTGCCCTTGCTTCAGAGGGCAGGATCTGCAGACCAGAGGCATTAAGGGACTTTCCAGAAGTCAGGCAAGGGAATGATGGCTCAATTTCCTGGCAGAGCCTTCTGACTACTCCCTATTCTCTTACACTCCCCGGTTCCTGCCCTACCTATCCTCCGATACTGAAAGCAGGCATGTAGACTCCTAGTGAAGAGAGGGGTCACAAACTCAGACAGGAAGGCACGACAAGAAGCCACGTGGCTTGCAGCTGCCTCTAGGCAAGATTAGGCTAAACTCCTGTGGGTCTTGCTGACCCCTGCAGTATGGCAGAGATCTCTCTGGTAGGAGGAAGAAGGGAGAAGTTATAGATAGGCTGTTCTGGAGGACCTGATAATTATTGCTTTGTTTCCTTAACCACCCATGATCCCAGCCTTTGCGTCTACCTTCTGATCTCCTTTTTTCCCTCCCTTCTTGTTAAAAGTCTGTGGTTCAACTGCTTTTACTCTCAGCTTTTATGCTTCTGAAACGTCAAGACCAGTTAAGAGTTGTGTGTTGTGTTTTGTTTTGACGTCTCTAAAAAAAGTGATGGAAAGGAGCCCTGGAGAGGCTTAGCTTCAGGGAAATCCTAAGCCTTAGAGAAAGGAGCGCAGGGGATTCCCCCGGCACATATACAGACAGGCTTCCCTCTCTTTTCTGCTGCCTCCAATGATTCTTTTTTTTTTTTTTTTTTGAGACAGTCTTCGTCTGTCACCAGGCTGGAGTGCTGTGGCACGATCTCGGCTCACGGCAACTTCTGCCTCCGCGGTTCAAGCAATTCTCCTGCCTCAGCCTCCGGAATAGCTGGGACTACAGGCATGCATGTGCCACCACACCTGGCAAACTTTTTTGTATTTTAGTAGGAATGGGGTTTCACCATGTTGGCCAGATGGTTTCCATCTCCTGACCTTGTGATCTGCTGCCTTGGCCTCCCAAGGTGCCGGGATTACAGGCTCCTGGCCCAAAGATTCTTAATGTCACAGTGGTTGAATTGGGATGTGTGCTCTAATCGCTGGCCTGGTGTGGCATAGTGGTTACCTTGGGAAGAAGGAAAGGGAGACTGATTGGCAGGGGCCCCCTGGAGGCAGGCGGTATTCTATTCCTTGACCTAGATGGTGTTTATGTGGGTTGTGCTGCTTTTCTTGAGCTATACATTTGTGCTTGTGCATTGCTATATGTGTGTTATTATACTTCACAATAAAATAGTTAAAGAAAAAGAAACTTTGCTTAAGAGTCAGAATATTTGGGGCTGGGCGCGGTGGCTCAAGCCTGTAATCCCAGCACTTTGGGAGGCTGAGGTAGGTGATCACAAGGTCAAGAGATCGAGACCATCCTGGTCAACATGGTGAAACCCTGTCTCTACTAAAAATACAAAAATTAGCTGGGCATGGTGGCGCGTGCCTGGAATCCCAGCTACTGAGGAGGCTGAGGCAGGAGAATTGCCTGAACCCAGGAGACGGAGGTCATGGTGAGCCAAGATTGCACCATTGCACTCCAGCCTGGGTAACAAGAGTGAAACTCCGTCTCAAAAAAAAAAAAATAAATAAAAGCATGGTTCACATGTGAAATATAATTTTATTTTTATGGAGAACCAGATAAAGTTGGGGATCAGCAGGAGGGTAAATGCTGCTGATGGGAATGGGGCCAGCCACAGAAAGGCCAGCCGGGGTGCTCCAGGTGTGGAGAACGGGAATGTTAGTTTCCTAGAGCGGCTGGAACAAATGACGACAAACGGGGTGATTTAAAGCAGAAATGTATTTTCTCACTGTTCTAGAGGCTAGAAGTCTGAAATCAAGACATGGGCAGGGCCGCTTTCTCTGAGCTTTCAGGAAGGACTCCCTTCCTCACTTCTCCCTAGCGTCAGTTGGCTCTCAACAACCTTTGGTGTTTCTGTGGCTGCCTCACTCCAACCTCTGCCTCTGTCTTTGCATAGCCTTCTTTGCGTCTCTTTCTACCCAATCCTGCCTCTTTTTTCTTTATAGACACCGCACCCTAATCCAGGACTTCATCTTAACCTGATTACATGTGCAAAGACCCTATTTCCAAATAGGGTCATATTCACAAGGGGCTAGGACTTCAACCCATCTGTCTGGGACACACAATTCAACTTGCTACCATGGTGTTCTGGGCAGGGAGACAGGACATCCAGACTCAGATGCCACTTCTACCGCTTTGTGGCCTTGTGTACTGGCTTCTCAACTTAAAGGAGAAAGTAAGTAGGTGATTAAACTTTGCTAGGTGACTGCAGTGTGATGGAAGTGTATTGTGAAGCTGGCGGTATCCTTCTGTTTTATAGATGAGGAGACTGATCTGGGAAGGGGCACAAAGGCAACCCAAGCGTACGACTGGTAACAATGGTTTCCTGGAACGAGAGTGGCGATGGGTTTCAGCCCAGCTGGGTTTCAAATTTGACATAGTAAAAGCCTTATGATTTCATAAAATACCAGAGGGTTGATTCCTGGTTCCCAAGTGAATCAGAGCATGGGAGATTAAATAAATAAACTGTAGTTGAAACCAGAAACCAAGACTTGTACTTGCCTCGAGGACATGATTCAGACTGCTAGAGCTCTGAGACAGGATGCACAGCTATGTCATTCCCTCTGGGCAGTGGCCAGTGCGCACAGAGCCCTGCTCTGGACATGTGACGTGGACCTTGAGGGACAGGGCAGATTCAGATCCCTGCTCTATCTGCAACCGTAGTGGTCCACAGCAACCCTGCTGTGCTTTGACCCAGACGGGGCGTGAATAGGTTCCCATCTTGGATTGTCTGTGGGTGGCCAGCCTGTCCACCTGTCCTCTATAGTCTGAGAGACCCCCAGAGACTCCATCTGCTGAGCGTGCAGCACAGCCTACAGCCCAGGCACTGTCTGAATGTAAGCACTGTGCTAGGGATGCAGAGGAGGGATGGGTTTTCCCACTCTGAGGAACTGGTCCTGTATCTGGGGGACATTCTGTCTTCTGAACCCTCTGGCCGGCTCCTTCTCAGGGGCCTAGCTCTCCAGCAGGTAAGGATTGATCTTTTGCCCCAGCCCTTTTGTGGGGCCACAGCTGCAGCTGCCAACAGTTCTGGTCACATTTCCAGGTGCAGGGGAAAGGAAAAAAGTGGTGGTGTTTGCTCATTTAACAGCTTTGAATAGAGCCTTTCAGAAGGGCCTTTGCTTGGCTGGCTGGCTGGTGGCCAGCAGAAACTGCTGCCAGGTATATCAACAGCCTTGGAGAAGTTGTCTATTCCAGCCTTTTCCTTTCAACAGGCCAGTCACCTAGAGAAGACTAAAGATGTCCCAGGGTTTGCTCCCTCCCATTTGGGCTGCACTGGATGGGGTCAAGGGACAGCAGCTGGAGTCAGAATTCTACAGGGTCCCTGGGATCAATGGCTTCCAAACTTGAGTCTGCCCAGGTCCACGGAGGGCAGTGGTTCTCAGACTGGAGTTGCATCAGAATCACCTGAGTATTTGCTAGCGCATTTCTAATGAGTTCCCAGGTGTGGCTGCGGCGAGGGATCACACTTTAAGGACCACTGATCCAGGGAGTTATAAACACAGATTCTCAGGACCTTATCCAGGAGATTCTTGGTTTGAATTGGATGGGGCCTAGGAATCTATATGTTACCAAGCTTGTGGGTGATTCTGAAACACAAGGCTTAAGACACCAGTGCCTTTGATCTGCATTAAGTCAGTGTGTCCTGAAGACACACACACTCAGAGGGTTCTCAGGACGTGGGCTGTGGGCCCATTTATGGCAGGGACAGTCACGTATATATAGACGTCTCTGTACTTAGCAGGAAGCAGCAGGAAAGCAGAGCGAAATGAGAGTTTATGTCTGAGTGAAAACTGGGACTGCCCCTAAGGTAGATGGAGATCATGTGCTTTGCTCTTCTAGTAGGTGAGAAGGTGAGAAATCAGATGTAGCTGGGGGTTCTGGTTGTAGTCTGGGACTTTGCTCAGCCTATCAGGGAATTATTTCCCCCCTTTGGACTAAGAGTCCTGTACCTTCTTTGCTCCTCAAAATTTCCCTCTTCCCAAAATGGGTAGAGTAATGCAAGTCTTTGAGATTAGAAGGAAAAAGGAATTTAAGTCACAATTAACAGTTTTGAGCTTCTTGCCACAGTGGGGAAACAGCCTGATGCAGTGGGGCAAGGTAGGGGAGGCAGGGGAAATGAGGGCAGTCCTTGCTAGAGGTCCCAGCTGCAGGGCCTGGGAGGGGCTCAAATGGAAAAAGCAGGGGCAGCAAACAGAATTCAGTTCCTATGCTGGGTGTCATGGATTGGTAGTGGCTGTCGGGAGTTCTGTGTTCAGGGGGATTTTAAGTCTTGCTTTAGCAGAAAAAATAGGAAAGAGTGATGTGATCGATTAAGAATGGCTACCATGGATGTCTAATTGAGATTTCCTATCCCTGGGCAAGAGCAGGAGAGCCAGGAGACGAAACAGCTTCCAGAAATGGATCCAATGGACGGAACCTTCACTATAAGACTGGTAGAGAGGTCTAGGTCCTCATGGGATAAGGAACTGTGTAGGGCTGTCGGGCCCCACAGGGTCATGGGGTGTCCCTTATGCTGTGCTGAGGTGCAGGATCCAAAGTAAAGAGACAGGACCCTGAAGAACTGAAGAGCGTCTGGACTTGGGGGGCCACACTACCTGTGAGCGGAGACTGGCAAGGCCCCGAAAGCACAGAAGCGTCTGTATTTATTAGGAGCAGGCAGGGGGAAGGGTCATGAGGTCATCTATAGGCTTAGTGATAGGGCATACATAATCATGTGAGTCTCAAGCAAGGGGGCCACCCCATATGTCACCTGGGCAGAGAGGTGGGCCATGCGCAGTAGGGGACCATGCCATGCGCAGTAGTAGAGGGTTGTGTACAGAAAAGAAGTCCACCTCCATTAGGTCACCGAGGCAAGGAGGTGGGCTGTGTGCAGCAGGTGTCATTCGCAATACTTCTTATCTGGGGGCTGCAGACTTCAAGGGATTTCTAATAGAAGGATACTGTAAGCCAATGCAGTGGGAGCTGACAGACTCGTGCTCTTCTCTTAAGATATTTATGGGAGGATGATTTGAGAGCTAGCACAGAAGTGAGAAAAGACTGACAGGGTGTACAGCCGCCGTGACTGGGCACACCAGAGGGGTTCTTCTCCCTTGGTTATTTCCAGGATCTCAGGCCTGAGGCCTACTTTGCACAGGAACTGGATGCAAGGTACTACAACTCCTTTATCAGGAGGAGAGGCTCTTGCTCCAAGCCTGCCATACAGCGTATACCCTTTCAGGCAGGGACGCCACTGCTTGGGCCTTTGGTTCTTGTCCTGGTCTGGCTGTTTTCCCATGAACTGCTTCTGTTCTGTGACTGCTCTAGGCATTCCTCCTACTATAAACTACTGTATGGTTATATGGAAGGATTATATAAAGCAGCACTAAATGTGTCAGTACAGCTCTGACTACAATACCTGTGTGATTATATAGAAAGATTATATGGAGCTAAGTATGAACATATCTATAAGCTAGATATAATAAGCAGTAAGTTATATTTCAGGCACTAATTCTATAAACTAATATATGATTATATATAAAGGATTATATAAAGGAAATAGCTGAGTAATAACACTATAAACTAAGATATTCTTCAGGCACTAATTGTGCCTGGGGTCTGGACAGTTCTTCCTTGGTGCCCATGGCGAGTGTTACCCACAGAACTGGGGCTCAAGAGCAAAACAGAAAAAAAAGTCAGTTATCAGGCCTGGGTCCTGAAGTCAGAGGGGCATAAACAGGTAGGGGATGATGCACAGTACCAGAGCACTGGCCTTGAGCACCTTCAATTCCTCCTGCACAGGACCAGGCTGAGGATGCAAGGACCATGCTGGTGGCTCCTGGTCACCTGGGATGGCTGCCTGCTGTGGCAACCTATTCTGACTCATTCTGGAAAGAATGCAGATTGGGTTCCTTGGGGCTCCAGGGTCCTGTTGGCAATGCTGACCTCTCCATCTAACCTCTTCTATCCAGGCTCTGCTGAGGGGCTGGCCAGGCCTGGGCAAGTCATTTGGGAAGTGTCTGCAATCAGAACAAAAAGAAAATAGCAAGGATCTGGGAGATCCATTAACTTTTCCAGCCCGTGTCCTGACACCTGATTTTCCACCAGGGAAATTCACTGGATGCCTCTGCCTCCTTGACCTCCGTGGCCCTGGCTGGGCCTCCTGACTTCGTTGCTTCTTCTCATCCTTCAGAAGATGACCTTGCATCAACTCAGGCAAAGCTTAACACCCAAGATTTCCCACCCCAACTTCCAACCTCCTGTCCCTTGTGCAATCCCAGTTTCTGCTACAAGCCTGTGCACATTCCTATCTGAGGACAGAAGAGGTCGTGATGGGCTCACAATTAAGTTCCTGGAGTGCCAGCGTGGAGCCAATTAGTATGCAAGGCCTAAACAAATCCTGTGCAGCGGGTTGGGGCTGAGGATCTGGCCTTAGGGTTTCTGGGCTCTAAACAGAAGTGGCTAAGAAGAGGAAGCAATAGGGAGGCAGCCCCTTCTATCCTCCTGCTCCCCTCAAATAACAAGATATGGAAAGCAGCTTTTGAGTGGTGCCCAAGACATGCAAATCAACCCCCTAGGAGCATTTCATCTTCCCAGGCTGGCTCTCAGAGAAGCCTCTTATTTCTTCCCCAGGGTCCCAGGGCCTTTGTCGTTTTTCCTCTCTTGCTCACTGTGCAACCACCATTTTATCCCAGTAGCAGCGAGAAGTGGCCTTTCCAGGTCCTTCTCCCTGGCTCCTCCATTTTCCAAACCACAATTACACAGGGTACTTTTGGTATGTCTCTATGCAGAAATAGATGTCTCTACGTAGATGTCTCCATGTAGACATAGACAAGAGAATACAGAATTGTAGGGAATGTCCTCAGAGAATTTATAACACCTTTGTACCAGAAAGAAAAGAGGAAGCAGGGCAGTGACTGACCCATAGTGACGTGGGAGGCCAGTGATGCCTCCAGGTCTCACTGTTCTTGGGGGTGCATCTGCTCCTCTTAACAAGGTTGAAAATTCTTGTGAGCAGGCACTACCTCCATACATCTTCAAAGATCCACAGGGCCCTGCAGTGCCTGGCACATGGTATGTGCTCAATAGATGTTTTGTTCCCTCATTTATTTTTTCCCACAACGTTTATGGAGTGCCTCTATGTACCAAGCATGGGGACTACAATGATGAACAGGGCTGTGGAGTGTCTGATTTCAAGGAACAATGACTAGAGAAAGATGTGAACATCTATAGTTGCAAAAGAAGATCCATAGTCATGATAGACTCTGTTAGGGTGGAGAGTTAGCTAAGGCTTCCCAGGGAGGCTTGAAGGGTCAGTAGGACATTGTCAGGTGTTAATGAAGAGAAGGAATTAATGCAGACAAAGGGAACAGACTTTGCCGTTCCTGGGAAGCATGGAGGCACCCACAGGAAGTTAGTGCCTCAGTGACCAGACTGAACTGCAAATGGTAGAGGCCTTTCTTTCTCACAGTCTCTTCTCTGACCCCCTTCGTTATCCTCTTCTTAGTGTGGAAGGCACTGGTGATAGGTGGGAAAGGAGGAGCTCAGCTCTCCTGTCCTCCTCCTCTCAGCTCTTATCCAGACCATCTCCCCCTTTCAACCCTCACACCTATTAAAAGAGGAGAAAGGATGACAGCACAGTGTAATGGTGAAGAGCAGACACTTTGGAGTACAACTTTCTTTTCTCTCTTTTTTTTTTTGAGACAGAGTATCGCTCTTGTTGCCCAGGATGGAGTGCAATGGTGCGATCCTGCCTCACCGCAACCTCCACCTGCTGGGTTCGAGCGATTTTCCTGTCTCAGCCTTCCGAGTAGCTGGGACTACAGGCATGTGCCACCATGCCCAGCTAATTTTTTTTTTTTTTTAATTTTTAGTAGAGACGGATTTCTCCATGTTGGTTAGGCTAGTCTCAAACTCCCGATCTCTTGTGATCCTCCTGACTCGGCCTCCCAAAGTATTGGAATTACAGGGGTGAGCCACTGTGCCCAGCCTGGAGTAAGACTTCCTGAGATGAAATTAGGCTTTGCTACTTACTAGCTATGTGATCTTAGAACACCCTCTCTATGCCTCTGTTTCCTCATTTGTATAATGAAGACAACAGCAGTGTCTACCTCGTAAGGTTACCGTGAGAAGAAAAAGCCACGTACAGCACACAGGAAGAGCACCTGCTGGTTGGAAATGGTGCTAGCGATCATTTCTAACGCCACTTTAATTGCTAATGTTAAATTGACAAATTCCTGGGCTCCTATGCAGAACCCACTGAATGTGAATCTCCAGAGGCAGAGTCTCCGTGGCTGCCTCAGTGTCACCACAGGGAATCCAGATGCACACCAAAGTTTTGGGAACTACTGGCTTCAGGAGCCAGTTCTGTAGAGTCTGAAATAAGAGACGCTCCAGAGAGAATCTGAAGCCAGTAGTTCCCATAACTTTGGTGTGCATCTGGATTCCCTGTGGTGCCACTGAGGCAGCCACGGAGACTCTGCCTCTGGAGGTTCGCATTCAGTGGTTCTGCATAGGAGCCCAGGAATTTGTCAATTTAACATTCTGTCCAGGTCTTTCTGACGAACAGTAAGGACCGCAGTACTGGGCCATTTGTTTCCTTTTCACATTTAGGGACTTGAAGCTCTTGCCCTATCCTTTCCCTCAGGGCTGGATTAATTAAGGGACTTTGTTACCTTAGAGAAACATACCTGGGGAAGGGATGTGAATGTATTTGCACCTTGTTAGCCATCAGGAACGGAGGTGGACAATCTGGTGTAATGGAGACGGGGTCAGTGCCAATGATGAAGATCCCCACAGAAGTGTGAGCAGGTGAGCAGGCACAAATACGAACATGTGCTTGGCACCGCAACTCAGCTTCCAGCGCTCCACCTACAGTGGAACTGAGGGAGGGCAGGGTGTGGAGAAGGGACCCTGGGCCAAATTTCTTTGTCACTTTGATAACACCTGCACCACCTTCTGGCCGAGGGCTTTGGCTGCTGTCTTTGCCCTCAGCCTCTGCCACAGGTCCACAGTCCTCCTCGTTCACCCCAGCAGGTCGCTTCCTGCATCTTGCCATCCACTGCACTGCTCCATGTTGCCTGGGTCACAGGACTGTCTTTGAAGGCCTTTCATCATCTGCTCCTTCTCTCCTATTAGCCTTATACAAGTCAGTTCTGCTCTGCAAGTTGCTGAGATTAACTAGAACGCAGAGGCTGGCCCAGCGGGGTTAAAGTTGTGAAAATGGGAAGGAGGGTGGCTCATCCTGGGGGCAATGAAAGGAAGGGGTATAAAAATCATGGGCTGACCGGGCCTTGGGAGGCCAAGGCAGGCCGATCACCTGAGCTCAGGAGTTTGAGACCAGGCTGGCCAACGTGCTGAAACCCTGTATCTACTAAAAATAGGAAAATTAGCCAGGCATGGTGGCTGGCATCTGTAATCCTGCTACTTGGGAGGCAGAGGCAGGATAATCACTTGAACTCAGGAGGTGGAGGTTGAGGTGAGCTGAGATTGTGCCACTGCTCTCAAGCCTGGGTGACAAGAGCAAGACTCTAACTTGAAAAGAAAAAAAAAAGTGATGGGCCTCTGGGCTGATGGCCCCAACCACTGGGACCACACAGCCACTGGGGAAATAAACCCCCAAAATGCTGTTGGAGCAACATGGCCAAAAAAGTGATACCCTTGCCGCTGCCACACATACCCTGTGCCAGTCAGTCCTGGCATTCAAGGCCCAGGGAGGCTGCAAATGCTTCTCAGTGGAGTGGAGTGCCTGATGGAACCACCAGCATGTTTGAGAATTGATGTGAAGGTAACACTTAATGAGCATTCCTGCCTAGAAAAATAAATGAAGCAGCTGAGCTTCACCACATAATAAAAAACCAGCCCTAACAGGTATCTGGTGAAGATGCTACAGGCAAAATAGGAAGGTAAGAAAGGGGCAGGGATGGGCAGAGACTGGCTCCTCTTCCTTCTGGGAACACAGCTACCCCAGCTTCCCAGCTTCCCTTGTTGGCCCCTCTCCTCCCCTTCCCTTCCCTCTCCTCTCCTCTCCTTCCTTTCTTCTTTACTCACTATATTGCCCAGGCTGATCTTGAATTCCTGGGCTCAAGAGATCCTCCCACCTCAGCCTCTCAAAGTGCTGGGATTACAGGTGTAAACCACCATGCCCAGCCAAAAAATAGCTTTCTATCATATTTGAGCCATGGAGAGTTTTAGGTTTCTTTGTAATAGCAGTTAGTATTATCTTATCTAATACAAGGTAGAAGGTTAGAACTTGCAGGGGCCCATGCCTGAGAGACCTTGATTAAGGTTGAAGGAGGGACAAGATGGCAGTTTTAGACCAGGTGCCTCTGGTCTCCTGAATGCCAGCACCACTGACCACTCTCTCCCTCTTCACAACATCTCCACGTTGGCCCCCCTTTCCGTTCTGTATTTTCTCCCATTTTCTGCCAAGAAGAGGGCCTTACCACTGTTTTGGAGGAGGGTCAGAGAAGACCTTCAAGAAATGCCAGCTCTCAGAGAGAAATAACATAAACTGGTTCAAATGTTAGCTGAAGAGAGGCAGCTGCCTTTCATACTTGTACCCACAAAGGTTAAGTCAATCAATCACCCTTCATGGTTAGTTCTCAGGGGAGGGAAAGGAGAAGGAATGTGTGATCTGAGGCCAGCAGTCTTAGCTGAGAGCTTGGTGCACTGCAAGGGGGAGAAAACCTTTAGTTAAAAGCTATCTTAGTGCTAATCCAAAGGGGATTGAGCCAAGTGAACTGCAAAGTAATTTCTGACCTTGGGACAAATGAAAGGCAAAACTACGCCAGCCCCCGGGCCTGAGGGGAACACAGAGTTGATTAATGCTGTGCCTGCAGGCTCTGTTCACGCTAATAAGATGATATTCAAAGGTGCAGTGTTTACCAAGCCGTGGTCTCTAAGGGAGCATAGAAGATTTCTAGAAAGGGTTCCAGGGCCTCCATGGTATGATCCATTCTTGCTCCCACCACCCCTGTCCTCTGCAGACTGTCAGTGGGGTACAGTGACAGTCTGCAGTACTGTTTTGACTCCTCAGAGCCTTTTATGAAGGGGAACTTCCAAAAAATTAGACCCTGGAGCTCCCTTAAATACAAGCCAATGAAAATGGCATATTTTTCTTAGAAATGCTCTGACCTTACAAGGAATAGTGGAGGCAGAAGGAAACAGAGGAAGCAAGAAGAATTTCCTGGAAGGGAATCATTATAATATAAGCATACTTTGGAGCCACTGCAGGTTCAGTTCCAGACCACTGTAACAGTGAATATCTCAATAAAGTGAGTCACATGAATGTTTTGGTTCCCCAGTGTATGTAAAAATTATGTCTAGGCAGGGCACCGTGGCTCACGCCTATAATCCCAGCACTTTGGGAGGCTGAGGCGGGTGGATCACGAGGTCAAGAGATCGAGACCATCCTGATCAACAAGGTGAAAACCCGTCTCTACTAAAAATACAAAAATTAGCTGGGCATGGTGGTGCGCGCCTGTAGTCCCAGCTACTCGGGAGGCTGAGGCAGGAGAATTGCTTGAACCCAGGAGGTGGAGGTTGCGGTGAGCCGAGATCGTGCCATTGCACTCCAGTCTGGGTAACAAGAGTGAAACTCCGTCTCAAAACAAACAAACAAAGAAATTATGTCTATACTACACTAGGGTCTGTTGAGTGTGCAATAGCATTATATCTAAGAAACATTGTACATACCTTAACGTAAAAGTGCTTTATTGCTAAAATTACTAATGAGCATCTAAGTCATCTTCAGCAAGTCATAATCCTTTTGCTGGTGGAGGGTCTTGCTTCATGGTGATGGCTGCTGACTGATCAGGGTGGTGGTTGCTGAAGACTGAAGTGGCTGTGGCAGTTTCTTAAAATAAGATAATCATGAAGTTCGCCACGTTGATTGACTCTTCCTTTCATGAAAAATTTCTCTGTAACATGTGATGCTGTGTGATAGCATTTCACCCAGAGTGGAACTTGTTTGAAAATTGGAGTCAATCTTCAAACTCTGCCACTGCTTTGTCAATGAAGTTTATGGAATATTCTAGATCTTTTGTTGCCACTTAGACAATGCTCACAGCATCTTCGCCAGGAGTAGATTCTGTCTTAAGAAGCCACTTTCTTTGCTCATCCAGAAGCTGCAACTTCTCATCATGAGATTTCAGCAGTTCAGTCCCATCTTCAGGCTCTCCTTCTAGTTCTCTTGCTATTTCCACCACATCTGCAATGACTTCCTCCACTGAAGTCTTGAACCCTAAGAGTCATCCATGAGGGGGAGAATAAACTTCTTCCAAATCCCTATTAATATTGGTATTTTGACCTCGATTGTTCTTAATGGCATCTAGAATGGTGAATCCCTTCCAGAAGGCTTTCAACTTACTTTGCCCAGATTCATTAGAGGAATCATTATCTATTGCAGCTATGGCCCTATAAAACATATTTCTTACATAATAAGACTTGAAAGTTGGAATTATTCCTAATCCCTGGGCTGCAGAATGGATGTGTGTTAGCAGGCATGAAAACATTCATCTCCTTGTGCATCTCCATCAGAGCTCTTGGGTGGCCAGGTTTACTGTCAATGAGCAGTCATATTTTGAAAGAAATCTTTTTTTTCTGAACAGAATGGCTCAATAGTGGGCTTAAAATAGTTCATCAACCATATTGGAAACAGATGCACTGTCATCCTGTTGTCCCACTGATAGAGCACAGGCAGAGTAGATAGGGTCTCATTCTGCTGCCCAGGCTGGAGTGCAGTGGCACAGTCATAGCTCACTACAGCCTTGAACTCTTGGTCCCAACTAATCCTCCTGCCTCAGCTTCCGGAATAGCTGCAACTACAGGTACAAACCATCACTCCTGGCTAATTTTTTTTTTTTAAGAGACGGGGTCTTGCTCTGTTGCCCAGGCTGGTCTTGAACTCCTGGGCTCAAGTGATTCTCCCGTCTCTGCTTCCCAAAGAGCTGTGATTACAGGTGTGAGCCTCTGGGCTTAGCTGCATAATTCCTTAGAGCTTTCAAAATGAGCCTGGGCATAGTGGCTCACGCCTGTAATCTCAGCACTTTGGGAGGCCAAGGCAGGGGGATCACCTGAGGTAGGGAGTTCGAAACCAGCCTGGCCAACATGGAGAAAGCCCACCTCTACTAAAAATACAAAATTAACTGGGTGTGATGGCACATGCCTGTAATCCTAGCTACTTGAGAGGCTGAGGCAGGAGAATCTCTTAAACCGGGGAGGTGGAGGTTACAGTGAGCTGAGATCACACGATTGCACTCCAGCCTCGGCAACAAGAGTGAAACTCAGTCAAAAAAAAAAAAAAAAAAAAGCCTTTCAACATGATAAATGAGCATTGGCTGCACTTAAAGCCACCAGCTGCATTAGCCCCTAACATGAGAGTCAGCCTGTCCTTTGATGCTTTGAAGCCAGGCATTGACTTCTCCTCTCGAGCTGTGAAAGTCTTAGATGGCATCTCCTTCTGTTGCTTAGTGTAGTCACCTGTAAGTTATCTTAGCTCAATCTTCTGAATAACTTGCTGCAGTGTCCACATCAGCATTTGCTGCTGCACCTTGTACTTTTATGGTATGGAGAGGACTTCCTTCCTCAACCCTAATGAACCAACCTCTGCTAGCTTCACACTTTTCTTCTGCAGCTTCCTGACCTCCATGGGGTTGAAGAGAGTTAGGGCCTTGCTCTGAATTAGGCTTTGGCTCAAGGGAGTATTATGGCTGGTTTGATCTGTCCAGACCACTACAACTTTCTCTTTAGCAGCAGTGAGGTGTTTTCTTTCTTATCATTCATGTGTTCACTGGAGTAGCACTGTTAATTTTCTTCAAGGACTTTTCCTTTGCTTTCATCCTGCTTGGCTGTTTGGCGTAAGAGGCCTATCTTTCAGCTCATCTCGGCTTTGGGCATACCTTCCTCACTAAGCTGAATCATTTCTGGATTTTGATGGAAAGTGAGAGACGTGACTCTTTCACTTGAACACTTAGAGGCTACTGCAATTTCAATGTTGTGTGTCTTAGGGAATAGGGAGGCCCAAGGAGAAGAAGAGAAATGGGGAAAGCTGGCCGGAGCAGTCAGAACACGCAGATTTATCAGTTGAGTTTCCCATCTTACACGGGCGAGGTTTATGACACCACAAAAGTTACAGTAGTCGTATCAGAGATCCCTGATCGCAGGTCACCGTAACAGGTATAATAATAATAAAAGTGTTTGAAATAGTGTGAGAATTACGAAGACGTGACACAGAGATAGGAAGTGGCACATGCTGTTGGAAAAATGGCACTGATAGATTTGACACAGGGTTGTCACAGACCTTCAAGTTTTTAAAAAAATCATGTCTGCAAAGTGTAATAAAGCAAAGTGCAATGAGATGAGGTAGGACTGACTGTAAAACTTCAGATCGAAAGCTATCTGAGAACTGGCAGCAGCAGTATAATGTAGAGGAAGAAGCATGAGCTCTGGAATCCTGGAGTTGTGACTATATCTTTATTTCACCCTCTTTTAGGAAGAACAGGTTTTCTGGGTACACAATTTCAGGTTGAGAGGTTTGTTTTTTCTTTCTCTTAGTTTTATTCCACTTCCTTTGAGCTCCCATTATTGAGATTTGGAATTCTACAATAAATCTCCATGCTATTAATTTGCAGGTGATTTTTCTGTCTTACTGGTTATAAGATCTCTTTGACTCTATTATTTTTCAGTTTTCCTGACTTTTTCTAGTAATGCATTTAGTTTTGTTTATTCTGCTTGGTATATGTTACATCCTCTATCTATGGACTCATGTTTCTCCTCTGAGAAATTCTCTTTGAATATTCACTCTCTTCTCTCCTTCTGGAATTCTGATTAGATGTTTATTCAATTTCTCATTCTATCCTCCATTATTGCTTTATGCCTTTACATATTCTTACTGTTAGTCTTAATAATTTCTTCAGGTTTCTTTTCTAGTTTACTAATTTTCTCTTCAGCTATGTTTAATATTCTACTTAAACTCTTTATTGTATTTTGAAATTGAACAATTATTTCATCATTTACTAGCTTTGTGGCCTTGAACGAGTGTCTCCAACTTTGTGTGCTATTTTTCTCACCTGTGGAATGAGGATAATAATTATCCTTACACGACTATGGTGGAAATTAAATAAGTTGATACACACAAAGCTGGTGATCCATGCTATTATAATAAATGCCCAACAAACATAAGTTATTATATTCTTACAACTTCCAGAGGTCAGCTGGGCACAGTGGCTCCCACCTGTAATCCCAGCTTTTGATGTAAAAGCTTTGGGAGACTGAGCCAGGTGGATCACTTGAGGTCAGGAGTTCAAGATCAGCCTGGTCAAGATGACAAAACCCCATCTCTACTAAAAATACAAAAATTAGCTGGATGTGTTGGTGCACGCCTGTAGTCCCAGCTACTCGGGAGGCTGAGGTGGGAGAATCGCCTGCACCTGGGAGGTAGAGATTGCAGTGAGCCAAGATTGTCCCACTGCACTCCAGCCTGGTGACAGAGTGAGACTCTGTCTCAAACAAAACAAACTTCCAGAGGTTGTTCTGATGATTGTGTGCACCTCCGTGATTCTAATTCTAGTTCCTCTCAGAGAACTCCTCTTAGAATCACCTGAACAGACTTCACAAACACGTCAGAAAGCCTTCACCATAGCGCACAACCCACAAATAAGTACATGTTTTCTGTTGGTTCTAACCGCATGATGCTACAACAGGCTCTCATATCTTCTTTGTGTCTTCTTGTCCTCAAAAGGAAGATGACCACGGTCCCTCTGTTCCCTCTCCTGTGTGCCAAATGGATCTGCAGCTAGAGACAAGCTCCTTCATTTTGAACAGTGGGAAGCAGGCCAAGAAGTTTTAAAGACAGATGGCATCAGCTAGAGAGAAGCAAGGTTAGGCTTGATTCATCTAAACCTGCCCCTTCAGGGCCCCCCTCCTGCACCCTTTCCCTGACAACTGAGTGATAAAATTCTGTCCCTGGATGAAGTCAACAATCCTTATCATGACAGAAAACTGCAAATATTTGGTGTTTCTCTATTACACACAGGGTGTAAGGGAACATAGGGAATCTCAAAACAGAGATGTGTTTGGGGGTGTATGTATGAGTGTGTGTGTTCAATCCTTTCTTCAAAATATTTCAGCTCTTCTATTTTCAGAAGATGATGACATTATCCCAGCATTTCAACCAGGTTTTCAGAAGTCACGAGGCTCAGTCCTGCACACACACAATCATGTCTGTCTATATAAAGACACAGACAGAGAAACATACATAGCTACTCACACATAATTCCATACACATTTAAACCCCCAGGCATCTAGAAAATGGCACTCACACATGCCCGTCTACACACATACATATATACTTGCATCTGGGTTCACAATAGACCATACCCTGACACATACATACACATACACACCACACTCTAACATACAATGCGAATAAATGGAAACTCGTAAACAGAGCTATTTCTGCAGCATCCATGGCATATACCAACAGGAAGTACCTGTGCACAGTACATCTTTCATGTAATTAACTCACCATCAGATTTTCAGGTAGGAAAGAGAATCACCTATTCTCAGGGCATATCAGAAATCTAGCTGAATTCCTAAACCTGTTAGGTTCCCCATTTCCTTCTGTCCTTGGGCCTCAAGTGAAATGACCTCACTTCACATGGACGCAGGGCTGGGGGATTATTCCAACGCAGAACAGGAGATCCTTGAACATGGGCCCTTGAAAGGGCTCATGGAGGCTAGGCAATGTCTACTATGAAAAGAGAAATAAATAGCTCCACCACTGGAAACAAGTGTCCAGAAAGCTGCAAATTTATCCTGTACTAGAGCCAACGAACAACCAGATGCTGATCACATCCCACGGGAAGCAGGGAGGGCGGTTCAGGCACAGATGGGGTCCTGTTGTAGAAGGGAGACCAGAGGGCAGGAAGAGGGGAAAATCTCAATCCATAAGCTTTCTCTTTATGCAAACCAGACTCATAAGTTTTCTTGATTTCAGCTGGAACTCACAGAACAGCTGCTTTATTTACTTACCTACCGGCTGCATTTCTGAGAACCAGTTTTATTCCTGTTCAAAGGAAGCCAGGCAGAGTTGGGAAAATATTTTCCCAGCCAGCTCCTTAGCACTACTGTCTGAGGGAAACCATCTGGCCAAGATGCCCTTCAAGTGAGTGAATGCAGTATTGCCCTCTCACTGCACAGAGGAGGGGGCGTGCACCGGACAGGGAAAACGGCAGGCTCCTGGGGTGAGCTGAAGCCGGGGTTATTCCAACTGACCCTCCTGGGCCCCTGGAGTCTAGTGATGTGCTGGTAAAGGGTTAACAATCAGCTCTCCGGGAGGTAGGAGTGAGGCATTGCCTTGCAGTGTTTGCTGACCTCCATGGCCTGTTTGGAACTACCAAAGTGAAGTCACTGGGGTTAGGAGGAGATGCCCAGGAGTACCCCATTATTTCATAGTATTTCTATCACACAGATGCAGTTGTGGGTACGTAACCTAAAGAGTGAAGATACTAAACAATACAGTAAAATAATTAGCAAGTGATGAGTTTTGAGTATTTATCACCTTTCTTTTTAATGTGATTTAATTTTAAGTTTATATAATTTATTTTCAAATGACACATGCCTCTAACAACTGGCTCTCAGAGTTCTGGAAAATTTCAGTGTCAGTTCTTGAGAGCCAAGATGGGCTGGCTCCGGAGCACTGCTGCTGGAGTCCCTCTTTTACTTAGAGTCAGAGAATGAATGTGCCAGCGTTAAAATCACTCTCTTTTGTAGCCCAGGCTGTATCATGGGAGATTTAGTGACGGCTCTATTTCCTTAAGGAGACTCTGTCTCAGAAGGCAGAATAGACACCTGTTTGGGAAAGAACAGAGGTTGAAAAACACAAGGTACTTTTTTTTTTGGTCACAAGTACACTGTGTGTACTTGACCAAGACAGCACGACACACAAGTCGCAGGTTCCACCTCTACTGAGCAGCTGCTGACTGTATGTGGTTCAGCTTACACAGTCAAAACAACTTGACAATGTCTAGCTTTATTCCTTTGGGACTCTTGTGCTCTAAGGGTGGTGCCCTGGCGCAGTTCCCAGGCATTTTCCAGGTCTTGAGCTCTAGCCTCTTTACCAGTGTAGCTGGATGGTGCTACAGAATCTGCAGCCATAGGATTTTCCATTATTTCCAACACCCTGTCTAGAGGAGTTGGGATACTTCTTGTCTCCCAAAACTGTCCCATGGGAAAAATTCTTACATGAGAGAGAGAACATTTTACCCAACTGGAGTCAGGGAAACTTACACATCTGTCCTGACCTCTGAGCTTCTGAAATATTACTGAGCTTTATCAAAAGCACACAGGTTCAGAAGTGGAAATTTCTAAGACAAAAGAAAATAGGAAATGAAACTTGAGGGGGAAGCCCTCTGAGTGGTGCTGCAATGCCAAGAACTGGGGGAGGGCTTGCGGCTCTAGCAGTTTGCTGAATGATGAACAGGACACACCAGGGACCAGAGGGTCGGAACAACAGATAATCAGAAATGAAGAGCTGAATGGGTGGGAAAGTGGGAGTGAATGGTGTTGATAGATGAGTTTCTCCCATTTTAGGGTTGTCTGTGATGGCTGCCCATAGTTACAATCATGCCCACAATTCTTCCCACTCATTAAGAACTTTGCTGCCCTAGTGAAATTTCCCTTCGTCCCCTCCTGTCTTCACTTCCTCCCTAACCCATTACAGATTCTATGGCCCTCCACCTCAATCTTTACTACCCTTACGCGGTTGATGTGCTCAAGGTTGCAAAGTCGGTTTTTTGATATCTCAGTTGTGTGTCCTGTGTAGATGGTTTAGCCCTCACTCTGGAACGTAAGCTCGTTTTGCACCCATCACTTTGTGCTAAGCCTTTGGGCTCTCCTTCAAAACTGAGCCATAGAACCCGTCTGGGCATGTCCTGGGCTTCCTCCAACATACTTTCCCAGCAAAGCCCCAACTTTATGTAGAGCCAGCTCTCTGCTCACTCTATACCATTTCCAAGCAAGCAAACGTGGCCAGAGGAAAACTATAACCGTGTGGACTGATTCTACCCCGAATTCAAGGTGATGCATCTCTAACGAGACTCGGTACTGCCTGAGAGTCCAGCTAC
Source organism: Callithrix jacchus (assembly GCF_049354715.1). Classification (NCBI taxonomy): domain Eukaryota; kingdom Metazoa; phylum Chordata; class Mammalia; order Primates; family Cebidae; genus Callithrix; species Callithrix jacchus. Next base: position 30,440,595 of record NC_133520.1, read on the forward strand.
ACTCCTGGAGTCAATCTACACCCTCAATCCCTCGCTACAGTGGACGAACAGCCCCTTCTACTGAGGCAGTTCCCCTACTACTACCCCCATTTAAACATTGGATTGATCCCATCTCCTTCTGTCTACTTAGGACCTGTGGTCCTGCTGATAGCCCCTCTCCCCCTGGAAACGTCAGGTACTTCCTTTCTACTAGATCAAAAGTCCAAATTTCTTATGACATGTAAACTTCTCTCTCTCAGCCCTTGTGTGCATCAGGCTGGGAGCTGCAGTGGGGAATAGCAGATGGTGATGAACTGTATCTGATTCCCTGCTGTATACATCTCCTTTGCCTCCCCTTCTCACTAGGCTGCCTCTTGTCCTCGGGGGCTGCTGCTCTGGGAGAGGGAGGAGATGCAAGGAGCAGGAAAGGTCTTGCTTGGCTGGTACTATTGTAGGATGGTACAGAATTTTCTGGCCTTGGCCAGTGTTTAAAGCTGACTTTCTTCTCTTGGGTCTTACATAGGTTTCTTACACAGGGGTTGGGCTCCTCTGCTGGCAGCCTCCTTGATACTGAGCCTGCCTTTCCTCCAGCTGCCCATTCATCACTCCTCCCTTAGCACCTAGGCATCCTTTAGTTCACACCACACAGACTCCTGTTGGGACCCCATTGTTCCTCCAGGCAGTCTATATGAACAGTGTCTCTGTAGAGGCAGCCCCAGGCCACTGTCCCTTGCCCCGGCTCTCATCAGTACTCCAGTCTTACTGTCATGGATTACGGCTACTTCCCAACACAGCAGTCTTTACTTGGCGTTGCCCAGGCAGATAACCAGCCACAGGTTCCTGCCTTCATTACCTTTGCAGGCCTGGGTCCAGCTCCAGCCAGTTACGCCTACTAAGGTTGCCAAGTGGTTCCTTAAAGGCCCAACCACTTGTTTTCATGTGAAGGGTGGGGCCAGCTTCTTCCCCATAATCTTTCTCCATCTTTCTCCAAGGAAATCAAGTTCTGTCTCTCTCTACCTACTCCCCATTTTCAATCTCAATCTTTCATTCTCTTAAGTGGTTGATGTGCTTAGCGTTGTAAAGTGGGTTTTTCGATATCTCAGTTGTGTGTCCTGTGGAGATGGTTTAGCCCTCACTCTGAAATGTGAATTCATTTTGCACCTATCACTTTGTGCTAAGCCTTTGGGCTTTCCTTCAAAACTGAGGAAGAAAGAGTTGTATGTTAGCATCTTATTTTACACGTCCATATCTGCCCATAGCTATCTCTACAACCCCCACACTTGGTTGGATTCTTCACCAAATATTTCCCTCTAAGAATGCTCCTCCAGCACCCCTGACTCATTGAGCCCAGGCTGGAGTGCAGTGGTGTAATCTCTGCTCACTGCAACCTCTGCCTCCCAGGCTCAAGCCGTTGTCCTGCCTCAGCCTCCCCAGTAGCTAGAATTACAGGTGTGCACCACACCTGGCTAATTTTTGTATTTTTAGTAGAGATGGGGTTTCAACATGTTGGCCTGGCTGGTCTTGAACCCCTGACCTCACATGATCCACCTGCCTCAGCCTCTCAAGTGCTGGAATTACAGGTATGAGCCACTGTCCCCAGTCCTCTTCATAACTTTAAACTTTTCATCCTAATTTTATTTTCTTCTCTTTCTCTGTCTTTTTTTAAATGGATATTTTGTTTTATGATCTGTTTTTGTAATAGCCAGTAAGAAGGGTGGGTGCAGGGATGATGGCAGGAGGAAGAGGCCATACTGCACAGAGGAATGACAGATCCCTCCCTGCTGTGCTCCTGAGCCACCCTACAGTCCCACTCACAGCCTTCTGCAGTAGGCAGTCGTCTTGCCTGGGGGCTGCCAGCATCTTTTGAGCACTCTCTCTGCCATCTTTGGTATAAGAGTTTTACTTTTCATGCTCATCATCTTGGTGTTATAAAATCCTGAATGCTTTTCCTCTGAGTATCACGTCTGTGTTCTGTGCAGAAAGCAGGAAGATAGAGGAAGGGGTGGTGTCTGTGTCCGAAAAGCACGAGCTTCCCCCATAAATTCCCAACACTTTTTCTGCTTGTGTTTTACTCGCCAGAACTGTGCATGCCTCCCTAGCTCTAAGGGAGTCCAGGAAAGTGAGAATAATAGAACACTCTCTAACTTTGTCAAAGCCTTTCGTTTTGTTTGTTTTGAGATAATCTCAAATGTATAGAGAAGTTGCAAGTATAGTACAAAAACCTTTATTCCCCCTGAACTGCTGAGAGTAAGTTGCCAACCAATGCCCTAGCACCCCCCAAAAATGTAATGTGTGTGTCCTCCAAACAAGGATGGTTTCCCATATGCTCCAGAGCTGCAATACAACCATGGAAGTCAGGAAATGAACACTGGTGTAGTATCACCTGTTAATCCCCAGAGCCCAGTTGTGTTTTGCCATTTGTCCCAGGGATCTCCTTTATAGCAAAAGTATCCAGCTTGGAATTCTGTGTAGCATTTGGTTGCCATGTCTTTTTCCTCTCCCATGTCTGGAACAGCTCCTCAGTCTTTCCTTGACATGACCTTGACACTTTTGAATTAGAGGCTGGTTGTTTTATATAATGTGTCCCTCGGTGTGGGTCTGTTTGTTTTCTTGTGATTAGATTGAGATTATGTCTCTTTGGAAAGAAGATCACGGGAGCGATCTGTGTTCCCATTGCATCCTAGCAGGTGAAGTTCAATTCCGATTTGTCCCATGACTGAAGATGTTTGCGTCGATTACTTAAACTGGTGTCTGCTGGGCTTCTCACTGTAACATTTTCCTTTTCTCTTTTTAACTAAAAAGAATGTTGCAGGGCAGCACTTCACAACTGTTCAAATATTCCACTTCTCATCAACCATGGAATTTACTCATTCATTTATTTATGTTAGTTGAGACCAGGAGTCAGCTGGTTTGTGTAAAGGACCAGATAATAAATATTTTAGGTTTTGTGGTCCAAGGGGCAAAATCAAGGATAGTATATAGGTACTTTTATAACAAGATATAAAAAAGTTTTTGCAAAATTGTCATTGATGAAATTAAACCTAGGATAATTATTGAGTAAAAAAATTTTTTTTTGTAATGCAGGTCTACTAATGAGAATGGAATTCTTTTGTGGGGGTAAGATTTGACTTAATTTGGGTTCAAAGTTAGTGTTCCCTATTATTAAATTGGTTGTGAATGTTCCTCTATCAAAACCATTCTTGCCTGGGTGTGGTGGCTCACTCCTGTAATCCCAGCACTTTTGGAGGCCAAGGCAGGTGGACTGCTTGAGCCCAGGAGTTTGAGACCAGCTTGGCCAACACGGTGAAACCCTGTCTCTACTAAAAATATAAAAATTAGTCAGGCATGGTGGCGCACACCTGTAGTCCCAGCTATTCAGGAGGCTGAGGTGGGAGAATCGCTTGAACCTGGGAGGCGGAGGTTGCGGTGAGCAGAGACCATGCCACTGCACTCCAGCCTGGGCAACACAGTGAGACTCTGCCTCAAACAAACAAACAAAAAAAAAACCAAAAAAAAAACCCATTCTTAGCTCACAGCCATGCAAAATAAGGCAGTGGACTGGATTCGGTCCACAGGCTATACTTTGCTGACCCTTGGTTTAAACATATTAATTTGCCTTTTCTTAGTGAGTTACAACCTCTTACTAACATTATGTATATTTATGCTCAAATTATCTCTGATTTTAGTGGTACGAGCCCCTTTGAGTCAATTTCTGTGTCCTTTTGATGTGTCCCCATCATTCCTTCGAGCACTTCCTGTGATGCAAGACGTTTCAGGCTTGTTTTGTACTTGCTCTGCCCTAGCCCTGAGAGCAGCCATTCATCAAAGGCCCTGGTGTCTTTCAGTGGAGAGTGGCACTGAGAAGCTAGATTGGGCTGCTAAGTGTGCTCGTTGCTCTAGGGGTGTGCTCCTCCCAGGCCTTCTCAGTAAACAGAGCTAGGACACACGTGTGTTTACCAATGCCTTCCATTCTAACCAAACACCACAGTTTCTGTGCTTCCATCTTTCCACACTTGTGACTCCTCTATCCAACAGAGAGAAATCTGGATCCCATTATAGTTAAAATGCTTTCTTCTTCAATCTATTCCCCCTGTAAGGAACCGATTTCCCATCCCTGTTGCTGTCCCTGCAGCATGTTGATGGCCTCCTCATCTGGCTTGGGCTCTGATACCCTCCACTGGGCCACCCTTATCTGTGGACATCTTGTTTCCCCACACAGGCTCTGTAAAAGGTGCAACATTTACACCCATGTAGATTCCTCAGCCTCTCACACCCCATGACAGTCTGCTCTCCCCTGTTTGGATGGCCCGACTTGCTCAGGCTCCGACTCCCTACCACAAGCCATCCCTCTCCATGGATGCCTACCTTCCTCTGCCTTACCTAATGGCTTCAGGAAGGGGAAGGCTGCTTCTAAAAATCTTTATATTTTGGCGCAGTTACTCAGATATTTTTTAAAGAAATAATGATTGCTAATGCTCCTGGTGCTTACTAGGTGCTAGGCATTATAGACACTTTAAACTGAGCTTGCATAATCTTCACAGCCTTTGTAGGAAGTTGTATCATTATAAACTATATTCATCGGTGCGGACATTGAGGCACAGAGAAATTTAGTGACTTATCCAAGGTCACATTGCTCAGGAGTGATGGAACTAGGACTTGGAGTCGAGATTTATCCATATTTCATGTATAGCTTTAGTTTATTCTTTTACATTGCTGTACAGAATAATATTGTGTGAATATACCTCAAATTAATTATCTATATTCTTTTTTTTTTTTTTAAGATTTGGTCTTGCTCTTGTCTGCCAGGCTGGCATGTAATGGTGCAATATGGGCTCACTGCAACTTCTGCTTTCCAGGTTCAAGTGATTCTCCTGCCTCAGCCTCCCAAGTAGCTGGGATTATAGGCATGAGCCACCATGTCTGGCTAATTTTTATATTTTTAGTAGAGATGGAATTTCACCATGTTGACCAGGCTGGTCTCAAACTCCTGACCTCAGGAGATCCACCCGCCTTGGCCTCCCAGAGCGCTGGGATTATAGGCATGGGCCGCACTGCCCAGCCTAATTATCTATATTGCTGTTGGTGAACTTTTAGTTTTACAATTTTTCACTATTAAAAGCATTTAGAATAAACATTTTTTTGTCCCTTTATGCAATTGTATGAGTTTCTTTAAAATATGTATCTAACAGAAGAATAAGCTATGTGCATCTTCAACTTTATTAGATAGAGCCAAATTTCTCTTCCAAAATAATTTTAAGAGATTACATTCCAACCAGGGGTGAATGAGTTTATATTTTTTCACTTTCTTCCCAATGTCCAGTATTGTCAGACTTTTGAAATTTTTTAGTATGATAGGTGTAAATATTCATTAATTTTCTAATTTATATGCTTCTGTTTAATAGCAGAATTAAGAGTCTTTTTGCAAATATACAGGATTTGGTGTTTTCTCTTTTGCAAATTATTTGTTTATATAATTTGTCAATTTTCTTACTGAACCTATATTTTTCTTACTGATTCTGAGGAGTTTTTATATGAGAACAAATCTTTTATTTGGTTTTAAACAATTTTCCCTCTTATGTGACTTGTCTTTTCATTTAGTAGATGGTGATTTGTACAGAAGATTATAATTTTAAGTCAATCAAATTGATTGCTCTTTTATAGCTTAAATTTTCCCCATATTGTTTAAAAATTTATTCCCTACACAAAAGGCATAAAGATAAATCTATATTTTCTTCTAAAAGTTTTAAAGTTTTGCTTTTGAAACATTGAGGTGTCTGTTCCACCTGAAATTTATTTTTGTGAATGTTATGAGGTAAATAATCTAATTTTATTTTTTTCCATATGGATACCAAATTGTCACTGTTTCATTTATTTAGAAGTCCATCCTTTCCCTGTTGGTTTAAGAATGCCATCTCCGTTGTTTATCAAGTTTCTACATATGTGTGACTCTGTTTCTGGGTTCTCTAATCTGTTTCGCTCTTAATTACGTTTTATAACTAGTCTTCATATTTTGTAAGGCAAAATTCCCTTCCCTGCCATGGCTGGCTTTGGCTGTTTGCATTTCCATATTATTTTACAATCAGCTTGTCAAACTTTTTTGTTTCTTAGGAGTTTTGCTCTGTCGCCCAGGCTGGAGTGCAATGGTACGATCTCAGCTCTCTGCAACCTCTGCCTCCCTGGTTCAAGCGAGTCTCCTGTCTCAGTTTCCCAAGTAGCTAGGACTACAGGTGTGTACCACCATGCCCAGCTAAGTTTTGTATTTTTTAGTAGAGACAGGATTTCACTATACATTGACCAGGCTGGTCCTGAACTTGTGACATCAAGTGATCCACCTGCCTCGGCCTCCCAAAGTGCTGGGATTACAGGTGCGAGCCACCACACCCAGCCTGTTTCTTAGCTTCTTACAACTGTATTGAAGTATAATTGGTGGACAAAAACGGAACATTTTTAACATGCAAGATTTGATAAGTTTTGACATTAATATATACCTATAAAATCGTTAGCACAGGCTGGGTGTGGTGGCTCACGCCTGTAATCCCAGCACTTTGGGAGGCCAAGGAGAGCGGATCACGAGCTGGAGAGATCTACACCATCCTTGCCAACATGGCGAAACCCCGTCTCTACTAAAAATATAAAAATTAGCTGGGCTGGTGCGCATGAGCCTATAATCCCAGCTACTTGGGAGGCTGAGGCAGGAAAATCGCTTGAATTTGGGAGGCAGAGGTTGCAGTGAGCTGAGATTTCGCCATTGCACTCCAGCCTGGAACAGAGCTAGACTCCGTCTCAAAAAAAAATCATCAGTAGAGTCATGTAAATGACCATACCTCTGGCAGACAGACTATAAGAAGGCCCCCAATTGTCCCTGCCACCTACTATCCATGTCCTGTGAACCCCATTGTGTAAGCAGGACCCATGGTTTGTTTCTATTCAAAAGAATAAATCACTGCTGTGATTGTGATATGTAGGAGTGTAATTTCCATCTTGCCAGTAGACTCTCTCCTTTGCTGGCTTCGATGCAGCAAACTGTGTACTGCGTGCTGTAAGCAATGTTAGGGGGATGCTCACATGGCAAAGAACTGAGAGTGGTCCCCCGGCCAATAGCCAGTGAGAAACTGAGGCTCTCAGTCCAACAGCCCCCAAGGAACTGCACCCTGCCAACCATCATGTGACCTTGGAAGCAGGTCCTTCCCTAGGAAAGTGCTGAGATGAGTCTGCAGCCTTGTGAGGAACCTTGGAGCAGAGGACCCAGCTGAGCCACGCATAGATTTTCTGCCCATAGCAATTGTGAGATGACAAATGTGTGTTGTTTTAAGCAAATTTGTAGTAATCTGTTACGCAGCAATAAAAAGCTAGTACAATAGCCATTACTCCCTGGAGCTTTATTATGCCTCTTTGTAACCCACCACACCTGTTCCCCCCCCGACTCCATCTCCAGGTAACCACTGATCTGTTTTCTGCCACTGTAATGTAATCATCTGGGGTTTTATATAGATGGGCTCAAACAGGATATACTTTTACTAAAGAGAGTGGTTTCTTTCACTGGTGATACTTTTGAGATTCATCCATGTTGCCGCATGTTTGCCTCCTGTTATTGCTGAGTAGTGTTCCATTATTTGGATATGCCACCATTTATTTATCCATTCACTTCTCCGTGAATGTTTGGGTTGTTTCCACGTTAAGGCTCCTATTAGTTTTCTTGTTCCTGCTGTAACAAATAATCATAAACTTAATGGCCTAAAACGACACAAATTCATTCTTTTACTAGAGATCAAAAGTACCAAATGAGTCCTGCAGGGCTAAAATTAAAATGTTGACAGGCTCCAGGGATGAATCTGTTCCTTGCCTCCTCCAGTGTCTGGGCACTGCTGTTTCGTGGTTTGTGGCCACATCACTGCAACGTCTTGTTTCCTTGGTCACATTTCCTGAAACTGACTCCTCCTGCCTCCCTGTTCTAAGAACCCACGTGACTCCATTGGGCCTACCCAGATAATCCAGGATAACCTTCCCCTCTCAAATGCTTTAACCTAGTCACATCTGCAAAGTTGCTTTTCTTGTATAAGATAACATACTTAGATTCCAAGGATTAGAATGTGGACATATATTTTCAGGGCAATTAAAAATAAAGCTGGTATAAAATTTTACATATAAGTCTTTGTGTAGACACATTCTTCATTTCTCTTGGGTAAATATCCATACATGTAATGGCTGGGTCATATGGTAGATGTATGTTTAAGTATTTTAGAAACCAACAAACTGTTTTCCAAAGTGACTGAATTATTTTATATACCTGCCATGAATGTATGAAAGTTCCAGATGTTTAAAATCCTCACCAACACTTGATATGGTCAGTCTTTTCAATTTTATCCATTCTATGGGGTGTGTAGTAATATCTCTTTGTGATTTTAAATGCATTTGCCTATTGACTGATGATACTGAACATCTTCTCATGTGCTTATTTTGCCATCCATATATCTTCTTTGATGAATTGTCTCTTCAAATCTTTCCCCATCTTTTAATTGGGTTGTTTGTCTTCTTAGTGAGTAAGCGTTCTTTATATTTTCTAGTTACAAGTCTTTTTTTTATTGTATGTTTTGCAAATCTTTTCTCCTAGTCTGTGGCTTGCTTTTTATTTTTGTAACAATGTCATTTGAAGAGCAGAAATTTAAAATTTTCTTATTGACAGAATAATTCCCTGCCCCAAAGATTTCTACAACTGAATCCTTGGGACCTGTGAATATATTATCACTCGTGGCAAAGACGAATTAAGGTTGCAGATGGAATTAAGATTGTTAATCTGCTGAACTTAAAATAGGGAGATTAGTCTGGATGATATGGGTGGGCCCAAAGTAGTCACAAATGTCCTGAAAAGCAAAAGAAGAAGGAGGAAGAGGAGGTCAGAATGATGCAACGTGAAAAGGACTCAACGAGCCATTGTTGGCTTTGAAGAGGGAGGAAGAGGGTCACAGCCAAGGAATGTAGGAAGCCTATAGAACCTGGAAAAGGTAAGGACATAGATTCTCCCCTATAGCCTCTAGAAAGGAATTTCGCCCTGCTAACACCTTGACTTTTAGCCTAGGGAGATACATGTTACACTTCTGACCTATAGACCTGTAAGATAATAAATTTACGAGGTTTTTTAATGTCACTAAGTTTGTAGTAATTTCTGACAACATCAACAGATGACTAATACAACTTCAATAATGTCCAATGTATTTATATTTAAATTAAACATTTTTATTCATTTTTTTTTTTTTTAGAGACAAGGTCTCGCTCTGTCACCCAGGCTGGAATGCAGTGGTGTGACCTCCTCTTTCTCCTTCTTCTTTTGCTTTTCAGGATATTTGTGACTACTTTGGGCCCACTCAGATCATCCAGGATAATATCCCTATTTAAAGGTCAGTGGTGTGACAGTGGCTCACTGTAACCTCAAACTCTTGGGCTCAAGAGATTCTCCTGCCTCAGCCTCCCAAGTAGCCAGGACTATAGGTGTGCACCATCACACCTGTCTAATTTTTTTTTTGGTAGAGATGGAGTCTCAATATGTTGCCCTTGATAGTGTCAAACTCCTGGTCTTAAGCAATTCTCCCATTTGGTTTTCCAAAATGCTGAGATTACAAGTGTAAGCCACAATGCCCAACCCAATCTTTCCTTCATAGTTTGTGTTGCTTCTGTTTGCTTAAGCTAAGGTCACTAAGATTTTCTCTTTTGTTTTCTTCCACAAATTTATACATTAGCTATTATATTTAGGTCTATGATCCACTTTGAGATAATTCTGTATATAATATGAAGTAATTTTTAATTTTTGCATTTGATTATTCAATGGTTCCAGCACCATTTGTTGAAAAGATTCCTTGTCTTCATTCAGTCATTTAGGTGCCTTTTTGGAAAATCAATTGGCCATGTATATGTGGCTCTATTTCTGGGTTCTACTCCACTGATTTAAATGCCTATATTTATGTAGATACCACACTGCCTTGCTTAATGTAGCTTGATAATTAATCTTGAAATTAGTTAGTATAAGTCTTCTTTGTTCTTATTTTTCCCGTCTATTTTGACTATTCTAGGTCTTTTCCATTTTCATACAAATTTCTACAGAAACACTACTGGGATTTTGATTGGGATTGTGTAAAATTTTATTCTTCTCCAGGAATTAGCTTTTGCCTCCATTAATTAGGTAAATATGGGGAGAACTGACATCTTAACAATATTGACTCGTTGGATCCAGGAACATGAACTGTTTCTCCATTTGTTTAGGTTCTTTTTGAGTTTTTTCAACAATGTTTTAAACTTTTCAGTGTAAAATCCTTGCACATCTTTTATCAAATTTATTCTACGTTCTATTTTTGATGCCATTAAAATGGTATTTAAAATATTTCAATGTCCAATTTTTTATTGCTGGTATATAGAAATACACTTGTTTTCACCTTTGTCAAGCAATCTTGTTGAACTCACTTATAAGTTCTAGTAGTCTTTTCTGTAGATTCTCTAGGATTTTCTACATAGAAGATCATGTCATCTGAAAATAAAGACAGTTTACCACCAGTACCTTCTTTCCAATCTGTATGCCTCTCATTTCTTTTTCTTGTCTTATTGCATTGGCTAAGACCAAACTGTTGAATTTATTGCCATAAAGTTGTCACAATATTCCCTATTGCCATTTTAAGGTCTGTAGGATCCGTGCTGCTGCCCTCTTCCTCACTCTTGATATTGATCATTTGTGTCTTCTCTATTTTTTCCCTGATCAATCTGGTTAGAGATTTATCTATTTTATTCATTTCCTCCAGGAATTAGCTTTTGACTCCATTAATTTTTCTCTATTTTTAAAAGTTTAATTATTTTCTGCTCTTATCTTTTTTTCCTTTTTAGGCTTTAAGTTAATTTGTACTTTTTCATAATTCTGCAAAGTTGAAGCTGAGTAATTGAAATTAAATATGATTTTACTTCTCCAATATTAATGTTTAATGATACAAATTTTCCTCTAAACACCCTGTAGCTACACTCCATGTAATTTTATATGTTATTTTTTTTTTTAAAAAAAAAAGACATTTATTCAGCGTCACGATCAGACTATTACATTTAGCAATCAACAGCATGGGTGCAAAAAAAAAAAAAAAAAGAAAAAGAAAAAATCTACATTAAAACCCTTCGTTGGAATGCTTTACACTTTCCACAGAACAGAAACTAAAATAACCTGTTATATAATTAGTCACAAATACAGTCCTCGAGTTTTTTGCCCATACACATATTTGTCTAAATCATGTCTTTGTAGCAGCTAGGCCCTGCCACCCCTGTGCTTGGCTGAGTTCACAAATCTGTTGTAACCTGTAGCTTCCCTGTCACTTCTCTGGCTCTCTTCTCCTGCTAAGCTTTGTTTCCTAATTAAAATCTTCTGCCACTGCCATAGCTGCTGCTGCTACTGGAACCGCCACAGCCTCCTTGGTTTCGTGGTTTGGAAAGTATTGGCCGCCACCACCATAGGGGCCAGAGCTTCTGCCTCCAAAGTTTCCTCCCCTCATGGGTCCAAAATTTGAAGACTGATTGTTGTAACTGCCAAAATCATTGTAGCTTCCACCACCTCCAAAATTGCCTCCATCATTACCAAATCCATTATAGCCATCCCCACTGCCACCATATCCACCACCACCATGGCTGCCACCAAAGCCACCACGATCACTGAAGTTTCCTCCATGACCAAAGTTGTCATTCCCACCGAAACCACCTCCACAACCACCACCAAAGTTTCCAGAACTACTTCGACCTCTTTGGCTGGATGAAGCACTAGCCAGCTCTTGCTCTGACAGGGCTTTCCTAACTTCACAGCCGTGGCCATTCACAGTTTGGTATTTCTGAATGACAGTCTTATCCACGGAGTCATGGTCGTCAAAGGTTACAAAGGCAAAGCCCCTTTTCTTGCCACTGCCTCTGTCCGTCATGATTTCAATCACTTCCATTTTTCCATACTGTTCAAAATAATCTCTTAGGTGATGTTCTTCAATGTCTTCTTTAATGCCACCAACGAATATTTTTTCACAGTTAAGTGGGCACCTGGTCTTTGAGAATCTTCTCTTGAGACAGCTCTTTGGTTCCACAACTCTTCCATCCACTTTGTGTGGCCTTGCATTCATGGCTGCATCCACCTCCTCCACAGTTGCATACGTGAGGAACCCAAAGCCCTGGAGCGCTTGGTGTTTGGATCTCTCATGTTTCCCATTGCTCAAAATGGCTCCCCAGGCGCTCATCGGTTGTTTCAAAACTCAACCCTCCAATGAAAAGCTTCCTCAGCTGTTCCAGCTCTTTAGGAGACTCTGACTTAGACATGATCGCAGGGAGAAGAGAGACTTTAACGATGCTGCTTTGGCGGCGGCCATGGGCAGAAAGGAGCAAACTGACGAACGTATCTCTATATGTTATGTTTTGTTCAGATTAAAGTATTTTCTAATTTCCCCTGTGAGTTTTTCTTTGATATATGGCTTTTTAAAAAGCGTGTTGCTTAGTTTCCAAATACTTGGGAATTTTTTTGATATCTTTCTATTATTCCTAACTAAATTCTCTTGTGAACAGAGAATATATTTTGCATATTTGAATCATTTAAAATTTACTGATGTATTTGAATTATTTAAGATTTATTGTAACTCACTTTATGGCCCAGAGGTCTATCTTAGTGTTTCATGAACACTAGAAAAAAAATATGCATTCTGTTGCTACATGGCAGAGTTTTCTCAAAATGTTGGTCAGGTCCAATTGGTTAGAAGGGTTTCTCAATATATGATATCCTTGCTATTTTCTGTCTATTTATTCTATCAATTATTGAAATCAGAATGATGAAATCCCCAACTATAACTGTGGGTTTTTCTATTTTTTTTCTTATATTTCTATCAGATTTTCCTTTATGTATTTTGAAGCTATGGTATTAGGTGCATAAATATTTTTGGATTATTGTGCCATCTTGAAGATGCACCTTTATCATCATGAAATGACTCTTATTATTCCTGATGCTATCTCTTGTTCTGAAATCTGCTTTGTCTGATATTAGCGTAGTCAGTACAACTTTCCTTTGATTAGTATTAGCCTGGTATATCATTTCTATCCTTTTACTTTTAATCTGCCTTTGTTTTTATTTTATTTATTTATTTAGGAGTTGAAGATCTCACTATGTTACTCAGACTGGCCTTGAACTCCTGGGCTTAAGGGATCCTCCTGTCTCGGCCTCCTGAGTAGCAGAGACTACAGGCTCAAGCCACTATACTTAGGTTTGTCTTTGCCTTTATATTTAACTTGGGTATCTTAGAAACAGAAAATAATTGAGCCTTGCTTTTTTTAAAAAAATTCCAGTCGACCAGATGCAGTGGCTCACGCATGTGGGCAGATCACTTGAGGTCGGGAGTTCGAAACCAGCCTGGCCAACATGGTGAATCCCTATCTCTATTAAAAATACAAAAAATTAGCTGGGCGTGGTGGCACACATCTGTAATCCCAGCTACTCGGGAGGCTGAAGCTAGAGAATAACTGGAACCTGGGAGGTGGAGGTTGCTGTGGGCGAAGATCTCACCACTGCATTCCAGCCTGGGAGACAGAGGGAGATTCCATCTCAAAAAAAGAGTCCAATCTGACAATCTGTGCCTTTTGATTAGAGTGTTAACACTAATTACATTTTATATGATTATTAATATAGTTGGGTTGTTTCCTATTTATTCCATTTTTTCTTAATTTCCTTTTTCCTTTTTTGTGTCTTCTTATTGGTTAATAATTTCTAAGATTCTATTTTACTTTTTTTTTTTTTTTTTTGGAGATGAAATTTTTGCTTTTGTTGCCCAGGCTGGAGTGCAATGGTGCAATCCTGACTCACTGCAACCTTCACCTCCCGGGTTCAAGCAATTCTCCTGTCTCAGCCTCCCGAGTAGCTGGAACTACAGGTGCATGCCATCACTCCATGATAATTTTTGTATTTTTAGTACAGACAGGGTTTCATCATATTGGTCAGGGTGATCTCAAACTCTTGACCTCAGATGATCCACCTGCCTTGGCCTCCCAAGGTGCTGGGATTACAAGCTTGAGCTACCACACCCAGCCCTTTGTCTTCTCTATTAGTATATTAGTAATACCTCTTTGTTGCTTTAGAGTTTATAGTACACATCTTTAACTTATACAGTTTGCTTTCTCTTTCTTTCTCTCTCTTTCTTTCATTCTTTTGAGATGAAGTCTCCCTCTGTCACCTAGGCTGGAGTGCAATGGCCTGATCTCAGCTCACTACAACCTCCACCTCCTCCACCTCCTGGGTTCAAGCAATGCTTCAGCCTCAGCCTCCTGAGTAGCTGGATTACAGGCACCCACCACTATGCTCAGCTAATTTTTGTAGTTTTAGTAGAGACAAGGTTTTACCATGTTGGTCAGGTTGGTCTCGAACTTCTGACCTCAAGTGATTTGCCTGTCTTGGCCTCCCAAAGTGCTGGGATTACAGGCGTGAGCCACCACAACCTGCCTACAGTCTACTTTCAAGTAATATTTTACCACTTCATGTAAAATATAAGCTTCTTGCAATAATATATTTATGTTTCTTCTCTCCCAGATTTTGTGCTATTGTTGCCCCACATTTTGTTTCTACATATGTTGTATGTAAGCCTCACAATGCATTACTGTTATTTTTGCCTTAAACAACAAGTTATCTCTTATGGATATTTAAATTAAATTTTAAAAAATCTTTATTTACATATTTACCATTTCCAGAAATTTCTTTTATTTTTTGGTATAAATCCAAATATCCATCTGGCATCATTTTCCTTTTGTACAAAAGAAACTTCCTTTAATGCTTCTTAAAGTTCTGCTGTTGGTTTTCTCTTGCTGCTTTTGGACATTCTCTTTAATGCTAGTTTTAAAAATTGGATTATGATGTGTCTTGATGTAGTTTTCTTCATGGTTTTTTTTTTTCTGCTTCGGGGTTCATTGAGCTCCTTGGATCGGCAGGTTTATAGTTTTGTCGAATTCAGAAAAGTTTTAGTCATTCTTTCTTTAAATATTTTTTTCTGCTCCCTCTTCTGGACTCTGACGGCATGTAGGTTCGGCAGCCTGATGCTGTCCCTCAGCTTACTGATGCTCTGTTGATTTCTTTTTTCCAGACTTCTTGGCGTTACATTGTGAATTGTTTCTACTGATTTACCTACGAGTTTTCTAGTCTTTTCTTCTGGAGTGTCTAAGATGCTGTTCATCTCAGCCAGTATTTCTTCATCTGTAAGTTTCAATTCGGTCTTTTCTTTTATGTCCTCCATATCTCTCCTTATCATGCTCATGCATTCTTCTGCTTTTGTGAACACATGGAGTATATTTATCATCACTTTTTAATATTCTGCTCCACATAATTCTAGCATCTGTGTCATTCTGTTTCAATCAATTTATTTTTCTTATTCTGGGTCATATTTTCTTTTTTGTTTTGTTTTGTTTTGAAACAGGGTCTCGCTCTGTCACCAGGCTGGGGTGCAGTGGCATGATCTCGGCTCATTGCAACCTCTGCCTCCTGGGTTCAAGTGATTCTCCCACCTCAACATCCCAAGTAGCTGGGGCTACTGGTGTGTGCCACCCCGCCCGGCTAATTTTTTTTTTTTTTTTTTGTAGAAACAGGGTTTTACCACGTTGCCCAGGCTGGTCTTGAATTTCTGAGCTCAAGCAATCCACCCGCCTTGGCCTCCCAAAGTCCTGGGATTACAGGTGTGAACCACCATGCCTGGCCCTCTGGGTCATATTTTCCTGCCTCTTTGCATGCCTGTTAAGGTTTGATTGGATGCTAAATGTGGCTGGAAAGGCCACTCATGATCAGTTACTTCTATGAATTCTCTGACTTCATCTCTGCTTTTTGTTTGTTTGTTTTGAGGTGGAGTCTCTCCCTCTCACCCAGGCTGGAGTGCAATGGCACAATATTGGCTCACTGCAACCTCCTCCTCCTGGGTTCGAGTGATTCGAGTGATTTGAGTGTCTCAGCCTCCCGAGTAGCTGGGATTACAGGCACCCGCCATCATGCCTGGCTAATTTTTCTACTTTTGTAGAGATGGGGGTTTCACCATGTTGGCCAGGCTGGTCTCAAACTCCTGATCTCAGGTGATCTGCCCACCTTGGCCTCCCAAAGTGCTGGGATTGCAGGCGTGAGCCACATTCCCGGCCCCTTTATTTATTTTAAAACTTATTGTGTATATTTAAGGTATACAACATGATGTTATGGGATACACATAGATCGTGAAATATTTACCATAGCAAAGCAAATGAACACCTCTGTCACCTCCCTCCAAAGTTTCCCATTTTTGTTGTTTCTGAGGCAAGAGCAGCTAAAATCTATTCTTTTAGCAGGAATCCCAAGTACAGGGCAATTTTGTGACCTACAGCTGTCATGGTGTACATTAGATCTCTCCACTTGCTCACCTACACACCTGTTACTTTGTATCCTCTGACCTACATCTCCCTATTTCTTCCTCCCACTCCTCCCCCACCTGCTGCCACCCCAATAACTGCTGTTCTATTATCTGCGTCTGCACAGTTGACTTTGTTTTTAGATTCCATATGTAAATAACATCATGCACAACTTTTTTTTTTTCCTGTCTAACTCATTTCACCAAGCATAATATCTTCCAGGTTAATCCATGTTGTGCAAGGTGACAGGACCTTCTTTTAAAAGGCTGAATAATATTCCATTGTATACACATGCCACAGTTTTCAAAATCCATTCCTCCATTGACACTTGGGTGGTTCCATATCTTGGCTATTGTGAAGAATATTGCAATGAACATAAGAGTGCAGTAGAACATAAGAGTCCAAAAATAAAATAAAAAGGAAAATATGACCCAGAGGGCCAGGCATGGTGGTTCACACCTGTAATCCCAGGACTTTGGGAGGCCAAGGCGGGTGGATTGCTTGAGCTCAGAAATTCAAGACCAGCCTGGGCAACGTGGTAAAACCCTGTATCTACCTGTTTGGTGGTTATTTCATTTTGTGGGGGTATACTCACAGAACAGAGATTGCTGGTCTCATGGTAGTTTTGTTTTCCATTTCTTTAGAATTCTCCATACTGTTTTCTATAATGGTTGCACCAAATTGACACTCCCACCAACAGTGTACAAGACGTCCCTTTTCTCCACACCCCCACTATTTGTTATCTTTTGGCTTTTTTATAATAGTCATCCTAAAGGGTCCAAAATGATACTTCATAGTGGTTTGGTTCACATTTTCCTGATGAATAATGATGTCGAGCACCTTTTTTTTTTTTTTTTTGTCAAGCATCTTTTCATACATATACACCTGTTGGCCATTTTTATACCTTCTTTGGAGAAGTGTCCTTTGCTCATTTTTAAATGTGTTATTTGTTTTTCTATAATTGAGTTGTATGAGTACTTCAAACATTTTGAATATTATTAACCCCTTGTCAGATACATGGTTTGCAAAATTTTTCCCAGTCCATAAGTTGCTATTCTGTTTTGATTGTTTCCTTTGTCGTGCAGAAGCTTTTCAGTTTGATGGAGCCCCATTTATTTATTTTTGCTTTTGTAGCCAGAGTTGCTGTGATCTCCAAAAAATCATTGCCAGCTGGATGTAGTGGCTCATACCTATAATCCCAGCACTTTGGGATGTGAGGTGGGAGGATCACTTGAGTCCAGAGGTTCGAGATCAGCTTGGGCAACATAGTGAGACCCTGTCTCTACCAAAAAGAAAAAAGTAAAAAATCATTGCCAAGGCCATTATCCAGAAAGATTTCTATTTGTATTTTTTTCTGAGAATTCTTTTGGCTATTTGGGGTCATTTGTTGTTCTGTATGAATTGTAGGATTCTTTTTCTAATTCTATGAAGAATGCCATTGGGATTTTGATAGGAATTGTGTCGAGTCTGTATATTGCTTTGAGTAATAACGACATTTTAACAATATTAATTCTTCTGATCCATGAGCACAGAATATCTTTCCATTTGTTTATATCTTTTTCAATTTTATTCATTCATGCTTTATAGAGATCTTTTATCTCCTTGGTTAAATCTTTTTCTTCCAAGTATTTTATTTTATTTTTGATGCTATCACAAATAAAATTGTATTTCTTATCTGTTTTTCAGCTAGGTGATTATTTGTGTATAAAAATGCTACTGATTGCGGCCAGGTGTAGTGGCTCACTCCTGTAATCCCAGCACTTTGGTGGGTGTATCACCTGAGGTCAGGAGTTCAAGACTGGCCTGGCCAACATGGTGAAACCCTGTGTCTACCAAAAAACATAAAAGTTAGCCAGCCGTGGTGACACGTGCCTGTAATCCCAGCTACTTGGGAGGCTGAGGCAGGAGAATCACTTGAACTTTCGAGGCAGAGGTTCAAGTGAGCCAAGATTGTGACACTGCACTCCAGCCTGGGAGACAGGGTGAGACTCCATCTCAAAAAAAAGAAAAAACAAAAAAAATGCTACTGATTTTAAAAAGTGTTCGAAATACATTTATTTTCTAAATCACCTGAGGTTGACTTACATAAGATAATTTCAACAAATAAAATGTTTAATGAAAAATTGAGGTATGCAATGTACTTATGTCATTCAAGTTGAGGAACAGATATTTTTAAAATTAACTGTAGGTTTTAGAAAAACGCTTATTATACAGTACTACCAAAATAAAAATGGATTCCTAAGCACAGCTCAAGGACCCAGTGAAGTATTAAGAGGTGAACTGTAATTTGTTTTCAGTCATATTCCGAAAATGTAATGTGTTTACTTGCTGGCTGAGTCTTTACCAGTTTAATCTTTTTGGCTTTATTGATTAACTTTTTAGTCCCTCTTTCTTTTCCCTAGATGATTACTTTGGACTTATCCATCAACAAAAACCTTCTGCTAGTACCTTGTCTGTAATCACCAGAAAAGCCCTTGAGTTTCCAGCAGTGTTTCTTTTTAATTTCTGTAAGTATATTTATTACTGCTTGAGATCCTCAGGGGTTTTGAATCTAGCCTGGCATTCTGTATCTCCTTCCAGCAAATTAACATGAACAACTTCTGAGATCTCTGCCAAAGTATTCTATACAAAAGCATTTACAGCTTTAAAATTGGGTAAAAACCAGCCAGGAGTGGTGGCTCACGCCTGTAATCCCAGCACTTTGGGAGGCCGAGGCAGGTGGATCACTTGAGGACAGGAGTTCGAGATCAGCCTGAGCAACATGGTGAAACTTCATCTCTACTAAAAATACAAAAGTTAGCCATGCATCGGCAACGCACACCTGTAGTCCCAGATACTCTGGAGGCTGAGGCAGGAGAATCGCTTGAACCCAGGAGGCAGAGGTTGCAGTAATCTGAGATCATGCCACGGCACTCCAGCCTGGGCCAGAGAGCAAGACTCAGTCTCAAACAAAGAAGGGAGAGTAAAAATGGTTGTTTGTTTGTTTGAGACAGAGTCTCACTCTGTCACCCAGGCTGGAGTGCAGTGGCGTGATCTTGGCTCACTGAACCTCCACCTCCCTGGTTCAAACAATTCCCCTGCTTCAGCCTCCCAAGTAGCTGGGACTACAGTCACGTGCCACCACACCCAGCTAATTTCTGTAGTTTTAATAGAGATGGGGTTTCACCATGTTGGCCAGGCTGGTCTCGAACTCCTGACCTCAGGTGATCCACCCGCCTTGGCCTCCCAAAGTTCAGGGGTTAGTGAGCCACCTGCACCCAGCCTTGTTTGACTTTTTATAGCAATTCATGGAAACTGAAGTTTCACTGAAGCTACAAGCATCACGGGGTTTTGCATAGTTCATGAGCTCTTACTTTCTGATAATATACCTAAGTAACCTCTTCTAAACCTTCAAAGTGCTACTGATTTTTGTATGTTGATTTCTTATCCTGGAAATGTACTGAATTCATTTATATGTTCTGACAGGTCAAAAAAAAATCTTTGGGATTTTTTACATATAGGATCATGACATCTGAAAATAAAGATAAATTTGTTTCTTTCTTTACAATTTGGATGCCTTTTACTTTCTTTTCTTATCTGATTGCTCTTGTAAGTACTCCCAGTACTATGGTGAATAGAAGGGGAGACAGCCAGCCTCCTTGTCTTGTTCAAGATCCTAGAGGAAAAGCTTTCAGTTTTCCCCCATTGATTAAAATGTTAGCTGTAGATTTTTTTTATGTGGTCTTTATTATGTTGAGGAACTTTTCATCTATCCCTAAACTATTGTGAGTGTTTATCAAGAAAGGATGTTGGACTTTATTGGACACTTTCCACGTCAGTTAAGATGGTCATGTCCAGCACAATCCTTACAGTCACATCTGTGTACCAGACACCCCCCGGGCCATTTCAGTCCTTGCCCTCTAGCAGGGCACGGTGCAATGCAGGAGGTTTCAGAGAGCTTCCAACCAGATGGGATGTGCATGTGCATGTACATGTATCTGTGTGCATAGAAATGATGACCACAAAAAAAAGACAAGTGGGCCGGGCACAGTGGCTCACACCTGTAATCCCAGCACTTTGGTCTTGAACTCCTGACCTTAGGTGATCCACCCATCTCAGCCTCCCAAAGTGCTAGGATTACAGGCGTGAGCCACAGTGCCCGGCTAATCCCAGCACTTTGGGAGGCTGAGGCAGGAGGATCATGAGGTCAAGGGATCGAGATCATTCTGGACAACATGGTGAAACCCTGTCTCTACTAAAAATATGAAAATTAGCTGGGTGTGGTGGAGCACGCTTGCAGTCTCAGCTACTCGGGAGGCTGAGGTAGGAGAATCGCTTGAACCCGGGAGGCGGAGGTTGCAACGAGCTGAGATCGAGCCATTGTACTCCAGCCTGGCGACAGAGCAAGACTCCATCTCAAGAAAAAAAAAAAAAAAAGCAATACAGGAACACATCTAATGAGCACATGCTATAGGGATGCTGGAGAGAAGAGGCCAACTCAGGGATGGAAGGCAGGGACACCCTCTCTGAGCACTGGGACTGACGGATTCAACATCTGTAATTCATAGCCCATCAATCTTGGAGGGTCCTGTGCTCTGACCCTTTTGAAAATGACCTTCCTATCTGATAGCTGAGCCCTTCTCCTTGGAGGCCTAGGGCAGAAAGGTTTCTCTGAGAGACATATGCTGGTGCCCTGCAGCCAGCATGATGGATGAGGAGGCCCAGAGCTGCTCAGGTCAGCTGAGGCCAGTGGGGCTGAGTGGGGAGGGAAATATAGCAGCAAATCCAGGTCTGCATATAGAGAGTGCCCAAGGCCAAAGGCTAGAGCCCTGGGTAGCACTGAGCATGTAAGCGGTGGCTTAACAAGCACAGCTCATGAAGGAAACAGGGAAGGAACTGTCAGAGAAAGTTGGAGAACACAAGCAGCGCAATGAGTCATGGAAGCCAGAAGGGAAGACAGCTTCACCAGGACAGAGGGGACGCCAGTGGTGCCTGCAGAGTCTTCCACAGAGGCCCCTGTTATGGAGCGTGGAAATGTGCCCTGTGAATCTCATCATTAAGAGGTCCTTGGAGAACCTGGGGAGAGCAGTATCAGTGAGAGGAGGAGGCAAAAACCAGGTTTCCATGGCTGAGCAACAAATAGAAAGTGAAGAAGGGATACTAGAAGTCAGACTGTCAGATTTAGCAAATCAAAATACAGGATGTTCAATCTGAATTCATCTGACATTTGAATTTCAGATAAACAACGAATAACTTTTCAGTATAATAAGTGTGTCCCAAATATTGCATGGGACATACATAAACTAAAATAATTATTTGTCATTTATCTGACATTAAAGTTCAAGTAGGCATCCTGTATTTTATGTGGCAGTTCTCCAGGGTAGCACGTAGCCTTTTCTCCCAAACAACCTGTCTGGGAAGAAGAGCTGATCGCTAGAGCCATAACCAGAAAGGGACCCCAGTCAGTGGAGAGTTGTATTTAGGGTGGGATCATCTAAGCACGTAGCCCAGACAGCGCTTTCTGTAGCCTGTTTTTAGGCCAAAGAGAAAGAAGGAGAGGCAGACACAGCTGGGAGAATGCTGGATTATTGAAACCATGGGCCTCTAGTCAGCATCAGCAATCATTTCACTGGATCCACTCACAAAAAAGCAGGAAGTCCCTTCCCAGCACTCCATTCCACAAAAGGCTCAGAAAAAATGCAAGTTTCCAACATTGATTTGCAAGTGTATTGCTGCTACTTTGAAACCTCAGAATTGTGGATTTTATGCAAACTCCACCCAGTAGATTTTTGTTTCTTTTGTTCTTTTTCTTTGTGTTTTAGTGGACCACCATAGCTGAAAATATTTTGCTAAGTAGAGCAATCCACTTTGCCAACATCAACATTTCTTAAAACTCCCTCACCAGCTAGAACCATTTTTAATAGCTGGATTCCATTACCAGTTCAGGCCACAAGCCTGGGCCTTTCAAAGTGAATGAATCAGATTAGTGCTGAAATTGAGCTCCTCCTTCCTCTTTTCTATTTTTATTCTTCCTCCTAAGGGTGAAGTTATCAAAGCCTCTTTTGATGATGAAATAATTGTATCACTGAATCATCACATGACATAGTCGACAGCTGTTTTTCTCCCTCCTCACAGCAGTTTCCAGGGTCACATCTGGCTTGAGAAACTGGAAGTCTGGTGTCCTTTGATTTTTGTTCCTTTTCCTCTAATCCCTTAGAGTTCTGCCAGATTGGTAGCCTTCATTAGTGTTTCATTTTTATGTTCGTGAGACAACAAGGCAGACGATGTTTCTTGCCCCTTTCCACAAATGCTAACTTCAAGTCTTGTTTTGTTTTAGTTCATTTTTGAGGCAAAGTCCAGCCCATCAAGTCGAATTCTTTGCTCAGTTTAAGCCATGTAGACCCCACAGCAGAAGCAGCGCTGTGGCTTCCGCTGTCCTTCCTAAGAATGTCCCTGGCTGCTAACTGTTTGGATGTTCCCTTCCTTCACAAGGGACTTTGAGACTGTTAATAAGAAATAAATGACATCAGGCTACACGAATTTCCCTTCTCTTAAATTGCTTGTGCTATGTTAGTTTCACGGCAAGAGTTTGCCGGCTTGGTTTTAAAGAGAGCACCAAAGGACTGCCTTCAATACTACCTGTTCTGTTTCTAATCTGCTCCAGGATTCAACAGAGTCCACATAAGGTGGAGGAGAATTGCTTTGAACAGATGTCCTCAAGATAGTGCGTAGTTTTGCCTTTGATTTTCTCATTTATGGTGCTCAGGCTAGAGCTTGGTCTTCTTTGGTGCCTGAGATTCAGGATTGGGCAGGAGGAGGCTCTGTTTGGGATCTGCTTTCAAATACAATATCTCTATCAACTGTTAAGTAATTTAGGATTCTCTCTCTAGATTGTACTTATCCCAAGAGATAGACAAGTGCAGAATGGGGTGTAGCTAAAACTGGGGCCATGGCAGGACAGGAAAGGAAAGTTTCTTTATGGATCAAAATGCCTCCAGACTTAAACAGGCATGTTACCAACAGGCCCCTTTGGGGTGATGGCTCTCCCTCTGCTAGGCTGGCCAGGGAACCCGGATGGTCTGGCCTGATATCCGGAAGGACGTCTCCAAGAATGTGTGACTCAAGTCACCTCACCTGGAGGTTAAAGACCTTACACTCTTTAAGCCAGAAAGGACTTCGAAGACCCTGTAGTCCAGGGGATCCCAGACTTCTAATTTCACAGTCTATTACAAGTTGGAAATAAAATATCGTAAAAAGTAACAGGTTGTCAATAAGTTTTATTTTGACAATTGAGCAAATAAAATACTCCTGTCATTGTTTCAGAAAAGTACTTTTTAACATAAAAAATATGAAAGACTTATTCTCTTACTCCTCCCATAAAGGATATATATCCCTGTCCTTCCCCAGAAAGTCCGTATAAACTTACACTAACGGTACACAGATATACCGTGTTATATGTCTGCATGTGTATTAATATGTGTTCACATTATTGTCGTCCTCTGTAGTTTTTCCTTATTATATCACATGGGCAGCTGTAATGTAGTGATTTATACATGTAATGTACATGGACTCTGGGGCCAGGATACCTGAGTTCAAATCCAGGCTCTACTGCTTACCATCCGAAGACCTTCAGGAAAGTTACTTAACCTCTCTGAGCCTTGGTTTTATCATTTATCATGTGAAGCTGTTAAAATAATACATAGTTTTCAGGTGATTATGAGATTAAATGAGCTAATAAGTGAAAATCACTTCACACAAAGGAAATAACAAGTAATTCAGAGCCATGATTATGATTTTGCCACAGACTAGTGAAGTCTTATAAATTGGTATCTGGGGCCCACTGGTAAAGCACCCCTTTCCTTTTCCAGGTAAGAAACAACCGAAGTCTGGAGTAGGCGTGGCTTGTCCAACTAAGGTCATGGCCAGTCAGAGACCGGCACGGGCATAGAGCTCAAGTCTGCTGACCAAGTCCAGTGCATCTCTGCGATTTCCTAGGGAAAAAAGAGCCAGTCAGGCAAGTGACTGGAGGATAGGGTGGGAAACAGTGAACAAGGGCCCAGTGTGTGTGTATCGAAGGAGTGGGGAGCCGGCACTCAAGCAGAGCACAATAACCAGCTTGGGAACCATGGGGAAATCTGGCCATTGCTGTCTCTTTTCTCTTTCTTCCAACCTCAGAGAAAATGAATATAGGAGCAGGTGACAACCTGGGGTTGGGGTGGAAGGATCTGCACGTGGGATGGAGTAGGTGAGTAGCAGTGCACTTCCATCTCTTCCTCCTTTAGCCTTCAGTCCAGCCTTGGAGCACACGGCTGAATCTCCAAAGTCCTGCCTCTTACAACTCTGCTGGTACAGTCTGTTGGATGGAGGTCTGCCTCTCCCAGGCGCCAATCACCAGAGCAACCAAGGCTGAAAATAATGCTCAACCTTCAACTCATTTTTGCTGCCGTGGTTTGGGGGCCATTTTCCATTTCCTAGGCTGACACAGCCTTGCTGAGGACCATGGGATCGGGTAGGATTGCACTCAGTGGCTGGTAACAGAATCCACATGACTGTGGCTTCTTTTTCACTCCACATAGCAGGAAATCAGAGCAAGGGCAGGCTCTTCCAGTCCCTCTGTTCCGTCATCCTTATACATGACTTTCGTCCTCATGACTGCCCCCTGATCACATGTTCCAGGAAGGACGAAGATAAAAGAAAATGACAAAAAGCAAGGGTTGGGTACATATTAGGAAATCCAGACTTTCCCCTAAACCCTCCAGGGGCTCCTGCAGGCACCTCACTGGTCAGAGCTGTGTCACATGGCTATTCCTAGTTGCAAGGGAGCAAAGGAAATGTCATATTTCACCTGGGTAACAAATTAGGGTTTTATTAAGTAAGGAAGGAGATAATCAATATTGGATAAGAAACATCTACTGCCAGGAAGATATAAATTGGAGGCTTTTTGTTTCTTTTCCTCCAAAGTCTATTTCAGCAGGCTCACAGTCCAAGGAAGCATTAGCCCAGCTCCAGAAGCCTTGATGTCTGTAGGGCTTCTGCTGAAACGCTGCACCCACATCGAGTGGATCAGGCAGCACACACCATACAGCAAACCTTACTTTACAAGTCCCCTGACACTTTCCTCTGCCTCCTCTCAGTGGCACCTCTGATCTCCCTTTCTCCTGCAAAGCAAAATAAAGCAAAACAAAGGAGGCCAACCAGCAGCCTTTCTGCACAGCGTCTCATCTCTCTGGCCTCTTCCCTGCTGCCACGTTTTCCCTTTCTGGTGGAAATTTTCCCTTTCTTGTGCCCTCTCTTATGGAAATGGGTCTGATCTCTGTGCTCTTACAAATCTAGGTCTCCATCCTTTAGCTCCATAAGCACAATCAAGGCTGCAAATGATGAATCTGGGAGATTACGGCACAACCTGTGAACTATACTGTGATATTTTTCCTGACTAACCAGGTTACCAGCAAGCCAGAATAAACCTAAGCGCTGCTTGTACATCTGCAGACACAGGGCAGGGTGGCTCAGCTGTGCTTTGCTCCATCCCTGGAGACCTGTCCCATCCCTGCTCAGCCTCCTGCCCTTCTTGCTCTTAGGTAGTCTGCCTCCCCACTTTGATACTCATCCTGCTGGCTTCAGCCAAATAATTCCCATTCGCTCCTTCAAAGGCCCACTTATGAGGGTCTGTTGGAGAGGTTCTCTCAATTCACATCTCTGGCCCCAAGCCAGTCTACTGTGCTACTCTGATAGGTAAGCCCTTGGTTTATATTATTTTGATTTGTACTTGGTATTCTGATTTTGAGCTGCATTCTTTATATCTGTTCTGTCTCTACTATTTGGCTGGGACCAACGTGAATGCAAAATTTTGGGTCTCCTGTCAACCCCTTGGGGCAAGGGTTACTTTTTTTCCCCCAGCTGATGTTTCTTGGGCACCTCCCATGTGTCAGATGCTGAGGTAGGTGCTCAGGACATGAGACACACCCAGCCCCTGTCCTCCCTCAGGACCTGCCTCCCCTGGTCAGGTTCGTGCCCCCAGGACAGCGCTCTCCCTGACACATCGGGAGGACTGACCACCGTCTGGTCAGAGATGAGGAAGAGGACAGGGATTCGGCCCTCGGAGGTGAGCCCCATTGCTCTCTTCCTGGATTCCAAGTTCACAGCACTCCAGCGGCTCCTCTGAAAACCCCCAGGCATCCTCCCAGTCTCCCAGCATCCGGTGTTGCTGTTGGCCAGGCCTGCCTGTGCACAGCCAGGGACTGAAGGACATTTTATTCCAGATGAGGGCAGTCAGCTGAATTTCCAAACCAAAGATTTTTCCACTTCAAATTTTCTCCTTTCCTCTTCTGCCCAAATAACACGTTTGTTTTGTAGAAAAGGGACAGAGCGGTTCTATGTCTAAGGTTAAAGATTTTATGGGGATACCTGGGGGGCTGGGCAGGCCTCTGGCCAAAGTCCTTACCCTGCTGGGAGAGGGAAAAGAAAGGAACTGAGGAGGGCCTTCCAGTCCCGAGGAAGACTAAGGCGACAAGATAATCAAATCAAGGGACGCCTTTTTCTTTTGGAGCCTATACCGAACTCCACTTCTTCCATCTCTTTTTCCTGTTTTTTTTTTTAATCTTCCCTTCCGATCTTCCTTCCCTCCATCTTCTCTCTCTCCCTCTCCCTCTCCTTCCTCTTCCTCCATGCATTCATTCATTCATGCATTCTCCCAGCAGACATTTATTCGGGATCTACGACGTGTCAGACACTGTTGCAAGCTAAGAATACAGAGACAACTAAGTGAAGGCTCGGAGCTCTTATAGTCCAGGTGGAGGAGGGTGGGGCGGACAGATGACAGGCGGGGTGAGGAGCTACAACTGGCAAGGAGAGTCACTGGTAAGTCTCCAAGTACACTCAGAAGCTCAGGCAGTATATTTAAAATAGAGAAAGCTCTGGGGATCAAGGAAACAAGACTTAGAACAACTCGAATGGGTTCTGGTACTGCCTGGTTCATTAATCTTCATGCCAAAGAGAGGCATCTAAATGGCAAAAACATGGCCTGCGTGAGCAGGTTGCCCCATATTAAAATCAATCTATATAATCATAAACAAATTACTCACTTAAAAAATGTTAAAATCAGTATTTATGTATTTCTTATTAGTACTATTATTATTTTTTGAGACAGGATCTCACTCTGTTGCCCAGGCTGGAGTGCAGTGGTGTGATCATAGCTCACTGCAGCCTCAGTCTTCTGGGCTTAAGCAATCCTCCCACCTCAGCCTCCCAGGTAGCTGGGACCACAGATGTGCTTCACCATGCCTGGCTAAGTTTGGGTTTTTTTGTTTTTTGTTTTTTTTTTTGTAGAGACAGGAACTCTGTGTTCCTGTAGACTTGCATTTTTAAAATAAACTTTTTAAAGAGCAGTTTTATGTTCACATCAAAATTGAGTAGCAAGTACAACGAGTGCCCCATGTGACCTCTTCCCCTCACACACAGCCTCCCCAACTATCAGCATCCCCCATAGGACCAGCCATTTGCTATACCTGATGAACCTACATTTTCACATCGTTATCACCCAAAGTCCAGAGTTTACATTAAGATTCGCTCTTGGCCGGGCGCAGTGGCTCACGCCTGTAATCTCAGCACATTGGGAGGCCGAGGTGGGTGGATCATGAGGTCAAGAGATCGAGACCATCCTGGTCAACATGGTGAAACCCCGTCTCTACTAAAAATACAAAAAATTAGCTGGGCATGGTGGCACGTGCCTGTAATCCCAGCTACTCAGGAGGCTGAGGCAGGAGAATTGCCTGAACCCAGGAGGCGGAGGTTGCAGTGAGCCGAGATCACACCATTGCACTCCAGACTGGGAAACAAGAGTGAAAGTCTGTCTCAAAAAAAAAAAAAAAAAAGATTCGCTCTTGGTGTTGTACATTCTATGGGTACAAATGTATAATCAATTATATTCACCTTTATAGGATCGTGCATAATAGTTTAACCGCCTAAACGTCCTCTATGTTTTGCCTCACCTTATATTTTTATCTTCACTTTCTTCTTCTTTGAAATGGAAAACTATAACGACTGTCTCTTGGCGTGATAATGAGGTTAAAACAAAATAATACATATGAATGTTTTGCTTTAAGTGTGGGTTATTTATATATCACAGGGAAAAGCCAAGAGAATTCCCACGGTGGTCCCTGATTGTGGTATGTGCTTCGGGGGGAAGGAGAGAAGCGGTTACAGGGAAAGGTAAACTTTCTCCTGAGCATCAGGGAGATGCTGCTGCATCGGATTTGGGCTGCGGGTGACGTTGGGAGTGGTAGTAAGCGGAGGGCATGGAGGCCCATGGAACTCCAACAGGGACTCTGGACTGCTCCCTGCTCCTGAAGTGGCCCATCCCAACTTTATCCAGGCAGTCCTCTGGCTGCTGCTGGCAGGGGCTCAGAGAGCCTCCATGAGTCACATCCACGTGGCTGATGTGAGGAGAGAAGAAGGGATGGGGAGGGCTGATGCCTGGGCTGGGCCACGCTGGCTTGGAGAAGTTGTTCCTGAAAGTCCCTGGCAGAAAGTGGGCTGCTGTGGGCTGTTAACGTGCCATGCAAATCAACCTGTAAACAGTCCCCAATGAGAATCCCAGATGTCTGTTCATTCCAAAGCACCAGACACTCATTTCAGGCTCCAGGTGGGGACCAGCTCGAGTGAACCCTGCCTACGAGCTGGTAGGACTGCTGGTAGGTCTCTCAGCCCTCCAGCACCCGGACAGGGACCTTGCCCAGGAGACCGCAGTGTCCTCCTACCCTGAGATAGGCAGTGTCTACACAGGGAGAAAGCAATCTGACAGTACAGATGACATCAACATATCACCTTTCATTCAGAATGGGAAAAATCACTCTGAGGTCTGCTTGGGCTATCTAGACGGGACAAAAGAGCCAGGCCATAGTGCTAGAGGTAGGATGGACCACATGGTTTGCTTGTGTGGGCACCCCGAGTCTCCAACTCAATTGGGTCTGTTACCAGGCAGAGGCGCAGCTGGGTTTGGGAGGATTCCAAGTGCTCGCTGTATGCTCAGAATACGTTGGCTTGTGGGGAGGATGGCTGGAGACGGAGAGGTGGAATGAGCACATCTGGTGACCTGATTTTTTGTTTTCCTGCTCTTGGTTGAGAGGCTTGGCTATTCTTGGAGCTGGAGGAAGATGACAAGGAAACAGGCAGGGGCAGAAAATGGAGGAGGTAGTGTAGGTTACTTGGCGAGGCTGAGAGGGAGTTCTGGTTTGGTCCTGGGAAGGTTTCTACTTCTCATGGAGTGGGAAGGGGCTCAGTGTTCCCAGGTGAGGAAGAAAAGTATGATCACGTGATCATTTAGCAGCCTCTGCCACAGGGACTGAACATGCAGTCATGTCAATCCATCATTCCAAAAGCAGCACATAAACACGCACACCTTCAAGGATACTTGCAAGCACAGTGTTCACCTACAGACAAGGAAAGCCCACGCTTCTTCTTCTTCTTTTTTTGAGATGGAGTTTTGCTCTTGTTGCCCAGGCTGGAGTGCAGTGGCATGATCTCAGCTCACTACAACCTCCACCTCCCGGGTTCAAGTGATTCTCCTGCCTCCGCCTATCAAGTAGCTGGGATTACAGGCATGCACCGCTATGCCTGGCTAATTTTGTTTTTTTCAGTAGAGATGGAGCTTCTCCATGTTGGTCAGGCTGGTCTCGAGCAGCCCACACTTGTTACACACACACTGCCACTGAAACACACACAGCCCTGCTCATAAAGACTAGTTTGCCTTCAGGTCAGGGCAAATGTGTCTTAAGCCAGCATCATCCCTTGGAGTTTGCAAAGCCTAATGGCCTTCTCAAACTTCCACAGGGCACTCCTGCTTTTGATGAATTGTTCTGTCCAGGGTCTCCCGGCCATTGCTGATGACTGTCCCTGTTCCACATCACCACCATCCAGGTGGAGAATGTGGCAGAAACACTCACAAGACTTCTGTGATGAGGACAATTTAGGAAGCTTTGACGAAATGAAGAGCTTTACATCATAGCAGTGACACTAAACACTAAAAAAGACAGACATTTCTGGTATTACTTTTTTTTGTTTTTTGAGATGGAGTCTTGCTCTGTTGCCCAGGCTGTAGTGCAGTGGCGCGATCTCTGCTCACTGTAACCTCTGGCTCCTGGGTTCAAGCAATTCTCCTGTCTCAGCCTCCTAAGTAACTGGGACTACAGGTGCATGCCACCATGCCTGGCTAATTTGTTGTATTTTTAGTAGAGATGGGGTTTCACCGTGTTAGCCAGGATGGTCTGGATCTTTTGACCTCGTGATCTGACCACCTCGGGCTCCCAAAGTGCTGGGATTACAGGCATGAGCCACCATGCTGGGCCTCTGGTATTACTTTTTAAAAATCCACCGATCATTTTCACAACTCAGGTTGCAGATTTTTTACTTTTTATTCAGCTAATCTCCTCCTCCGTTGTTGTCTTCTTCTAAGGGCAAAATCCAAATTCCTCTCATTTCATACGTGGAACAATTTAGCTCTCTCCAACCTCTGCTGCCAAACATGGCTTGTGAACTCCCTTAGCACAGTCAAAAACCCACTGGAAGCTCTGAAAATAGCCCCTGTGGCTTGCTGATTAAGCTCCTAGAACAGAGGCCAGCTGCCTTCCCTGTCTTCCTGTATTAGGGGCAGTTTTTGTTTTCCAGTTAAACTTAAAATATGCAAATATTCACTTGGACACAGAACTCTCTATCCACTTCCCCAAATAGGTTAGACAGAGAATTCGTCCATGCCATGTACAGTGCAGTTAGCTAAATCCGAAACTGCCTCTCTCCCTCAACTTCCTGCTCTCTACTTTTAGGGTTCCTGGGCTCTTTTCACAACAGATGCATTCACTTATAAAGTCAATATCATTGAGAGCCTGCTCTATGCCAAGCATTCTTCTTGGGAGATACAAAGATGATAAAACAAGACTGCATCTTGGCAGGGTGTGGTGGCCCACGCCTGTAATCCCAGCACTTTGGGAGATGGAGGTGGGCAGATTACCTAAGGTCGGGAGTTCAAGACCAGCTTGATCAACATGGAGAAACCCCATCTCTACTAAAAATACAAAATTAGCCGGGCATGGTGGCACATGCCTGTAATCCCACCTACTTGGGAGGCTGAGGGAGAAGAGCTTGAACCCAGGAGGCGGAGGTTGCAGTGAGCCGAGATTGCACCACTGCACTCCAACCTGGGCAACAAGAACGAAACTCCATCTAAGAAAAAAAAAAAAACTCAAGAAGCTCAAATCATAGATGGAGTGACAGGTAAGTAAACATAGAATCATGACATCATAAGAGGAAGTCTGTGATGGGGAAGTAAAAGGTGCATTGGAACACAGAAAAGAGCAGTTGAATTAGTTTGGTGGTGGGAGTGTGAGGAGGATGTGCAGGATGAGTAAAGAAGTTCGTCACTTAAAGAAGAGGGGACAAAACCTGACCATCCATTTATGGAGTCGAAATTGTTTATTACTTGCTAAGCAGTGAGCAGGACAGACAGACTTCGCTTGGTGGTGAAAACTGTGAATTTTACTAAACAGATGAGTGTTGTGGAAGGGATGCTCAGGGCCAGATAAAATGTCAAAGGAGGTGACACTTAACCTGAGGCCTAAAACATTTGTTCCCCAACCATTTTGGCTCCAGGGACTGGTTTCATAGAAGATACTTTTTCCACAGGGGGAATAGTTTCGGAATGAAAGTTCCACCTCAGATCATCAGGCGCTAGATTCTCATAAGGAGTGTGTCACCTAGATGTCTCGCATGCACCGTTTGCAGTAGGGTTTGTGCTCCTATGAGAATCTAATGCCGCTGCTGATCTGAAAGGAGGAGGAGCTCAGGGGTTTATGCTTGCCAGCCACTCACCTCCTGCACCTCCTGCTGTGCGGCCTGGTTCCTAACAGGTCATGGGCTGGTACTGGTCCACAGCCTGGGGATTGGAGACCTCTGGCCTAAGAAGAATAAGAGTTGGTTGCCGGGTGTGGTGGCTCACGTCTGTAATCCCAACACTTTGAAAGGCCAAGGCGATGGATCATCTGAGGTCAGGAGTTCAACACCAGCCTGGCTAACATGGTGAAAGCCCATGCCTTCTAAAAAATACAAAAAATTAGC
The DNA here is from genome assembly GCF_049354715.1 of Callithrix jacchus. Classification (NCBI taxonomy): domain Eukaryota; kingdom Metazoa; phylum Chordata; class Mammalia; order Primates; family Cebidae; genus Callithrix; species Callithrix jacchus. The sequence goes on from NC_133520.1 coordinate 30,473,049, forward strand.
TGGGAGTAGTAGCGCATGCCTGTAATCCCAGCTATTCGGGAGGCTGAGGCAAGAGAATCACTTGAACCTGGGGGGCAGAGGTTGCAGTGAGCCAAGATCATACCACTGCACTCCAGTCTGGGCAACAGAGTAAGACTCCATCTCAAAACAAAACAAAACAAAACTAGAATTAGCTAGATGAAAGGGTGAGAATATGTGTAGGCAGATTAGAAAAGCACGTTTCAACCTAAAAACAAGAAAAATTGTAATGCTTATGAGAAAAGCGAAGAAGCCCAGCATCATTTGTGCTAAGAGACATGGAGGACAGTGGTATGAAATGAGGCTGGGGAAGCAGGCAGGGTCCAGCCACATTAAGGCAGTCCCCCAGCCTGCACACTTGATCCTAATACAGTGGAACTCAGAGTTAGGGTGAACTTTATAAAAGCAGAGCCGGGACTGGTTACCTGGGCTCAATCCTATGAGCTAGAAGAGCTTTGGGGTGCAGGCTGGTTCTGACCAGCATGTGGCTGAGTCTGGAAGCCCCTCTGCATCCAGTCACCCTTGTATGGGAGCTGTGGTTTAGGAAGAGGATGACAGAGCTGTAATCATGGCTACCCTATACCCAAGTATACCAAAGTGCCAGAATTGCTGGCATGCAATTCTCTCTTAAGGACTCTACCATCTTGGCTGGTGCAGGGGATGTGGCCCAACCAAGGGTGTCATGGCAGTGCCAGATAGGAATGGGCCAGTAAAATGTGACCAGCCTTCAAATGGGACACCATGGGACAGTCAATGATCACCAAAAGGATGGACCCGATGATGGCCCGGTGTACTCTCAAGTTCTCCCTTTGCCTGGCATTTGAATACCAGATTGACTCCTTTGAATTAGGCCTAAAAGGGATATTGGACACCTGCTAGTCTGCGCAGACTGAAGCTCCAGTGGTTGCTGTGAATATTGAAGAAAGAGGCAGGCTTTATTTTTATTCCAAGCTGGTGAAGCCAGCCATACAAGTTTCACTAAGCTGAAGGATAGAATGCCATCAAATGCATTTAGCAAGGAAATGTCAACATCAGAATTATATTTGTAAGAGATTATTCTGAATACTGTGTGAGGAATAAATTAAAAGAGAGGAAGAGAACAAAGCCGGGGAGATTAATTAGGAGATTATATTAGCTAGAAATGCTTTCAGCTTCATGTAAGAGAATACCCAACGTGGCTTAAAACCTGGAATGACATAGATTGTTTACCCACAGGAAATCAGAAAATAAGGCCTCCTCAGGGACGGCGTCGTTAGAAACCCAGGCTTTTTCCAGCCTTCTGCTCCACCTCCTCCACACATTGGCTATGTATGCTCTTGCTTATTCCCTCATGGTGGCAAGATGGCTGCCTCAGCTCCCGACATGATAATTGTATTCAAGGCAGGGAGAAGGGGGAAAGGATAGACACCTTCTATTCTTTTTCTCAGTAAAGCAAAACTTTCCCAGAAGCCCGTCATAGATGTGCTTTTACATTTCATTGGTCCAAACTGGGTCACGTTGCCCTTCTAATGGCAAGCAAGGCTGGAAAATTTAGTATCTGGCAAAGAGGAACAATATCCTTCATTATGACTCAGTACCTAGAACTAGGCACATGGCTGCCTGGAGCCCCATAGGGGTTTTCATAGGAAATAAATAATGGTGGTCACAGAGGCAAGAGACGATGGTCTGGATGAAGAGGGTGACACTGAAGATAGAGATATTTAAGAGAGATAAGTTACAGAGCCTGCTGATGGGATGTGGAGAATGAAGGAGAGGAAGAAGCCAAGTGTGACTTCCAGTTTTCAGCTTGGGCAGGTAATGGATTATGATGTCATTTATTTATTTATTTATTTGAAATGGAATTTTGCTCTTGTTGCCCAGGCTGAAGTGCAATGGTGCAATCTCAGCTCACCAAAACCTCTGCCTCCCGGGTTCAAGCAATTCTCCTGCCTCAACCTTCCGAGTAACTGGGATTACAGGCATGTGCCTCCACATCCAGCTAACTTTTAAAATATTTTTAGTAGAGACAGGATTTCTCCATGTTGGTCAGACTGATCTTGAACTCCTGACCTCAGGTGATCTGCCTGCCTTGGCCTCCTAAAGTGCTGGGATTGCAGGTGTGAGCCACTGTGCCCAGCCTTTATGATGTTATTTACTATGACAGAGAACATGAGGAGGATACATAGGTATGGGGAAGATGAAGAGCTCACTTTTAGACATTTTGAGTTTGAGGGGTCTGTACATAGCCAAGTGTTAATATCAAATATGGAGGTGGGTATATGACTGTGGAATGCAGGAGAAAGGTTTGGGCTATAGGTATGGACCTGAGTGTCAATGGAAGCCACTGGAAGGGATGCATTTATTAGAGAGGATGCTTTAGGTTGCACAGAAGAAGGAAATGTAACCTGAAAAAGGTTAAGGAGAGAAAAAGAACATTTTTGGCTTACACAGCAGAACAACATGGGCTGAATGTCGGCACAAGAGCATGTGGCACTCACACACACGGAGGCTGGGTTTCTTTCTTCCTCCCAGCTCTGCTTTTGTTTATCTTTTATAAGATAAGCCATTCTTGTGTATATTATTTCACTGTATCCTCAGGATTAGCCTCTGAAGCAACTATATTATTGTCCCCATTTTAAAGATGAAAGACCAAAGCCTAACAGAGCGGCCTTTTGTCATTCAACAGAAGAGCAGCATTTGGATTTGTCATGTATCATTAACCCTCCTGAATCTTTGGCCAGAGTCACAAAGGGCCTTTTGATGAAGCTGTAAACTGTGTCCTTGCTGCTCTCCGGTGGCCTAGCATGACGGATGATTGTCTCTGTCTTGCAGCAGCTCACTGAAGGTCAGCAAATGCTGACAGACAATTTTACATCCCAACATTTTTCTACAAGTCCCTTAAGTCACTGCTCTAAGGGTTGTTTGACTTTGTTTAACATGGGAATGATTTAAGAATATATTAAAAAGTGAATAATAAGATCCAGGAGAGCGGACAAGTTCAAAGATACAGGAAATAGTGGTGAGGAGGTGACAGGGCATGGGAATCATAGCACCAGTGGAAAGATTGGCCACCCACAGTCACCTCTCCTTGTCACAGCAAGGCAGGAGAGGAGGATGGGTAAGGACGCAGGGGAGACGTGAGTGTTTATGTTGGCTCTCTTTAGCCCATTTCAATCCTCTTCTATATTACCTGACTCTAGCATAAGGGCTGGGAAGGAAAATGCTTAAATATCTAGTGTTCCTTGCAGCTAGTGACGTTCACGAGATGAGTTCCAGTGAAAGGGAGGCGGAGCTATCCCAGAGGAGGCCTTCCCTTCCTGCATCATCAGAGCCAAGGCCCTCTAATGTGGACTTCTCTCTCTCTACCTTTTTCAATCTCTTCTTGACTGAAAATTTGCTTAGATGTCCAAAGGTGCAGCAGTTACTTTGCAACCACGAGGAGAAAGGCTGAACACTGAGGATGATGGAACAGAAAAAGAGAAAGAGCCTAGTACCTTAATGACCTCCTCGAGCAGCTGCACCTGCCTGGGACTGCCCACCTCCAGACTTCTTGTTGCATGGAAGGGAAAGACACAAAGAAGGAAGGAGGGAAAGAAGGAAAGAGGAAGGGAAGGAAGGAAGGGAGGGAGGAAAGGAAGGAGGGAGGAAAAGAAGGAGGGAGGAAGGGAGGGAGGGAGGGAAGGAGAGAGGAAGGAGGGAGGGAGGGAGGAAAGGAAGGGAGGGAGAGGGAGGGAGGGAGGGAGGAAGGGAGTGAGGAAAGGAAGGAGGAAGGGAGGGAGGAAAAGAAGGAGGGAGGGAAGAAGAGAGGGAGGGAGGGAGGAAAGGAAGGGAGGGAGGGAAGAAGAGAGGGAGGGAGGGAGGGAGGAAAGGAGTGAGGAAAGGAAGGAGGAAGGGAGGGAGGAAAAGAAGGAGGGAGGGAAGAAGAGAGGGAGGGAGGGAGGAAGGGAGGGAGGAAAGGAAGGAGGAAGGGAGGGAGGAAAAGAAGGAGGGAGGGAAGAAGAGAGGGAGGGAGGGAGGAAGGGAGGGAGGAAAGGAAGGAGGAAGGGAGGGAGGAAAAGAAGGAGGGAGGAAGGGAGGCAGGGAGGGAGGGAGAAAAGGAAGGGAGGGAGGAAGGAGGGAGGGAGGAAAGGAAGGGAGGGAGGAAGGAGGGAGGGAGGGAGGGAGGGAGGAGGGAGGGAGGGAAGGAACTTACTTGGTTAAGCCACTATTTGTTAAGGGTTCCTTTACCTATAACTAAATATGAATCTGACTCATGGATCTCCTGGGGGCATCTTGGATGTCTCCTTTCTTTCATAGGGATACCACTCCCCTGGCAGCTATGGACATAATATTGATGGCAGTAGATGCTGGGGCTCAGTGGGGCACCCCAGAGAAACATGAGTATTAGACTCCTGTGGAAGTTCCATTGGAAGCAGTAGGTGTTGGGGTGGCAGAGTCAGAGGACTTCTTCAGGAAGAGTGATGAAGACGAGAGAAAGCAGAGAGGCACGGGGTGCGCAGAGAGGGCAGCTGACGAGCATCAGGTGACTTGGTCCCACCCCTCGGCCTGCCACTAACCAGCTGTGTGACCTCTCTGGGCCTCATCCTTCTCATCTATGGAATGACACATTTGGGGGAGCCAGTGGTTCCCAACTTTTTTTAACATCAAAAAGAAAGAAATTTGAAAAATTGTACCCACCAAACTGCCTTTATCAAATAATTTATTTTCCCATGAGGACACTGTGTCAATATAATCCTAGCCCAAAGCAAAGAAAAGCAACCTTTTATTTTAGGCTATTCAATCTTACCATATGATGAAAATTCCACGAATTCTTTGGAGAAATTGAAAGTGTCTCTTAGGTCCCCATGATTACCTATAAGGACTTGGAGTGACCCAGGGATGCCTTACAGGAGCCGCTGGCCTGGGAGACCCCAGAGGTCCAGCTCCAACTTCTGTGATGCTGGAGCCCCGAGCCCCGGTGAGACACTATGGGTACCTTTTCCATCCTGCTCCCAGGCTCAGTTCTAACTTCTGGTGCCCAGAGCTGCCTCATGTGTTTTACGAAAAACAAGCCTGTCTAGATGGCACATTCCTGTTGGTCTAAAGAAGTCTTGTTTGTCCTGCCAGCCCTCCTCAAAGGCAACCTTCCTCCACTCACTCCACCTCCCTCCTCACCTCAAGAAAGAGCCGTCTCTCCTCAGCCTTCATCCCAGGTACCTTGCTGTGCGACCTCTGCATCTGCAAAATCTGGAGGCCCTCGCATGAACCTGAGGGGCAGGCTTTGAGCCTTTCTCTTTAGGATCCTGACTACTGGTGAAGAGAAAGTGGCAGAAACTCTCAATCCAGCCGATTAAAGGCTGTAATGGAGAATCCAATATTCCATTGGAGAATGGAATGACGAATTCTGCTTTGGTATGCAAAAGGGCAGGGAGAAGTACAAGAGGAGGTACTGTCCGAGCCAGGGCCTGAAGGGTTAAGGGAGAAGAGGGCAACATTCTAAGGTAAGTCCCACAGAGGAAGGTTGGGCTGGGCTGGGAAAGGACAGGCTTGCAGCTGGTTAGCGGCAACTCATTTGCTTGAGTTTACTTAAGGCTTCTCTTCCTCTCTTTTGCCCACAAATATTTATTGGCATCTCTTTATGCCAGATGCCCTGTTAGGTGGGAGAAAAAAATATGCATAAGGCATTCCTTTCCTTGAAGGAGCTTGCAGATTACTGGGAAGATAACATGTCGAACTTCCTCCACGCCTGGCCCTACATAGCGGAAGTATCTTCAAGGAGACATACCACAGATCCCAGACTAGCATCTGGCTTGGCCCTTTTATGATGCCAGGCAGCATACCACCAAGCCGAGAAACAGCCTCAGCATCTTCTCTCTAGGGCCCTCTTACAGCCTGTCCCATCTTGATGGTTGAAGAGATACTGAGTCTTCTCTGTCTGCTCTGAAAGCCATAGAATTTTCCTGCCTGAAGGCAGGAGACAGAGCTGGATGACATCATCTGCTCCAAAAGTCTATGGCAGGGGGAGGGGTTCAAAGGAAGCCTCAGAACATGCCCTTCCTGTCAGACAGTCTTAGGGAGGGCAGAAGGAGGGGACCCTTAGAAGGTCGAGCTATAACTGCTCTCCTAATTCTGCTTCTATTCATAGAGGAGGTGATAAGACAATTTTCCCTTGTGCCTCACTGCCCTGGAGTCTATACCTGGACAGAGGACAGGGGACAAACTTAGGGGATATGGGCAGTCGATGGATAAGCCATGGTGGAAAGATCACAAAATAATCCTGAGTGCTATGACCCTGGTACATCTTGGGGTAAGGAGGCCAATGCTGATCAATTCTTTTCAATAATCTTTACCAGGCATCTCGTAAGATCCGGTGCTCCTGTGAGGAGGTACCAGGAAGAGGAAGGCTCATTCCTTCAAGATGCTTACATCAGAGTTGCTGAGGCAAATACACAGTGAGCATGCTGGTAAAGAGAGCTGCCCTGGTAGAGGAACTAGGGGCCAACGGAGTGCAGAGGGAGGGAGGAGCCTATCCAGCCAGGGTGATTAGAAATGGAGGGAGGGGTCGGGCAACATGGCTCTCACCTGTAATCCCAGCACTTTGGGAGGCCGAGGTGGAAGGATTGCTTGAGCCCAGAAGTTCGAGACCAGCCTGGGCAACAAAACAAGGCCCCATCTCTCTTTAAATAAATAAATAAATAAATAAATAAATAAATAAATAAATAAATAAATGTATATGTTTAGATAAGGCATTGTATCAGTTAGGACTGCATTTGGCTGCATGTAACAGAAATCTGACCGTTAGGTCTAAACAAATAGGGGTAGGTTTTTTTCCTCCTGTTATGAGAAGCATGGAGATAGGAGTGTGCAAGTCTCAAGATGTTATGAAGGACCTAGGCTCCTTCTGTCTTCCCGGCCGGCACCCTGAACATGTGCTCTTTATCCTCTTGGTTCTAAATGGGCTACTCCACCCTCAGGCTCAGACTTTCCAGGGATCAAGAAGGGGAAAAACAAAAGACACATGCCAGACACATGCCAGCACTGTCTCTTCCTTTTTTATTTTAAGGAAATTAAAAGATATATAAAAATAAATATTAAAAAATAGCTGGGCATGGTGCCGTGTGCCTGTAGTCCCAGCTACTTGGAAGGCTGAGGTGGGAGTATTGTTTGAACCCAGAAGTTTGAGGCTGCAGTGAGCCAAGATCATGCCACTGCACGCCAGCCTGGGTGACCCAGCGAGACTCTGTCTCCAAAATAAATAAATACATAAATCCCATTGGCTAGAACTGTGTTACATTATCACTTCTCGCAACAAGGAAGCCTGGAAGCAATGTTTTTAGGATTGCATATTGATCTCCCTTCTTTAAACAAAATCAATGGACTGTAAATGAGGAAGAAGGGGAGAAGAGACGAAGGTTGTGCCACCAGCAATGTCTGCCAGGGTCCTGAAGAATGAGTAGAACGGGCTGGACTTGAAGTGGGGAAGGACTTCCAGGCAGAGGAAGCAGCAGGGGCTAAGGCTTAGTGTGGGAGTGTGCCGGGTGTGTTTGGGGAATTGAAAACAGCCCAGCTGGAGCAGACGTGGTCATTGGATTCAGCTGGAGTTGAGTGGGAAGGATGGACACGATGGTTTGCATGGCCTGGGTTTGTGGACTTGCCCCCCTGCCCAAACTCGTACTCTGCAGTGCAGTGAATCAGAAGATGGGGGTCCAGCAACAGCAGACAGAGAGCAGTATCTGAAAAAGTCAGATTCCACTGCAACAGTAGACAGTAATTGGAATTCAGAGAAAGGCCAATGATGACACATCTCCTGACAGCCTGGCAATGACAGCCACAGGTCAGAAGCCTGCTGGGCTGGAGTGATAGACACACTCAACCAAAGCAGGCCCCCCAAGATAACCTATTGTCCTGAGTAAACAGTTGAATGAGATCCAGGCAGCAGCCTCTTGTCTGAGGTCTGTGCATTATTATGCGTCTCCCTCCCCACATCTGTCTGCCCTGTCTCATCTCTTCCAGGCTGCAGTGACCAGCAGTAGGACCAGGCAGAGCAGACAGGCTGTGCCAAGGGGTTGGTGCGGAGGGTGCTAATTCCAGCTCTAGGGTATGTGGCAGCACTTTATTTGACTCTTCCTGGAGGTTCCCGAGATGACCTCTACACAGAGAGGGGAGGGGACTGCAGCCATTCTGTGCTGTAGTTACGTTATAGATTCCCAGTTTCCTTGATTTGGGGGCACTTCAGAGGTCTCAGACTCCAGCTGTCTATCATCGGCAAACCTATCTAAACCCTGGCTCTCAAGCTTAATGTGCATACAAGTCACCTGGTAAGCTTATTAAGGATACATTTCCTTTTATAGTTCTTGGAAACTTGTTAAGGAAAAAAAAAAAAAAAAGAATACATCTCCAAGGCTCATCCCCAAGGACTCTGATTCCTTAGCTCTGCGAGGAGTCTGGGAATCTGCATTTTATCAAGCCACACAGGAGAGTCTGATCGATTGGTTGGTTCTCAGCCATGCTGTTTTTAAAAAATGAACTTTTTCTTTTTTTTTGAGACGGAGTCTTACTGTCTTACTCTGTTGCCCAGGCTGGAGTTCAGTGGTACAAACTCAGCTCACTGCAACTTCTGCCTCCTGGATTCAAGCAATTCTCCTGCCTTAGCCTCCTGAGTAGCTGGGATTACAGGCACATACCACCACACCCAGCTAATTTTTGTATTTTTTTTAGTAGAAACGGGGTTTCACCATGTTGGCCAGGCTGGTCCTGAACTCCTGACCTCCTGAACCTCCCGCCTTGGCCTCTCAAAGTGGTGGGATTACAGGCGTGAGCCACTGTGCTCGGCCTAAAAAACCAACTTTTAACAGATATATATCCCTAGGTTTTAGTTCTAGTTCTGCCACTAACTATGATCTTAGACAATTCATTTTACCTCTCTGAATCTGTTTCTTCACCTGAAAACGAAAGACTTTTTCAGTTTAAATCATTTTTTATTAATGTTCTCATGCAGTTACTCTTCAGCATCATTTCAGGTGGGCAATTCTCAAATAGGTTTTCATGGGGGTGTTTGTTCTCTGAGAATAGCCTCCTGGAGATTCTGAATGCCCTGCCATGGGGCTTGCCCCCTTCTCTTTCCTAGATTTCAGAGCACGTCAAATCACTGCATTCATGCTGTTCCTTAGCAGCTTCAATTTGTCATTTGGCCTCAACAGCGGTCCACGAAGGTCTGAGCCCAGAACCTGGACTCTTCAAGATGTTTGGCTGCTGATTCTAATTTCTGCTTCCCCAGATGGACTCCCTCGCCTTCCCTTGGGAACCTCTTTCTGTGTGGACTTTTCTCAGCGAGGCTCATTTCCTCCTGCTGGCCTCAGGGGCGGTGGGGGCAATGGGCCAATGTCCTGCTCCACGTCCCCCGACACAAGGCTTCCCCTCCTCCCCTCCCCTCCCGTTTCTTCTTCAGTCCTCTTCTGACCTCTGTGTCCTTTGCATTACTTTTTGAGGACCTTCTTCAGTTTCCCATGTGTTATTAAAGGCCAGAACCCAGGATGTGCGGAGCTGGGAGGGGTAGGGCATTATGTAAGGGGAAGGGAGTAAGGTTCTAATACCACTTTGATCAGCCCTTATTCGGTCAGTTCTTGGTTTCTGGAAAAGTGCAGTCCCTTCAAGTAATGGGGTGCTGGGACTACAATGCAGATGTCTTGATCCCCCTCTAGAAAAATGCCAGAATAGAAGGACCGAGTGACTGGCATACCTACTCCAGAAAACCCTCTGTAATGTCCCTGCAGGAGGCTGAGCATTCCTAGGTACAGAAAACTCATTACAACTCATAACCTCTCTGGCACTCTAGTCAGTTATTGGGCAGTTTCACTGATGAAAAGGAGATAAAATCTTCCTTGTGTTTTAGCCACGGGCACAACTGTCTCTATGCCAGGGACTGGCATACCACTTTGCTGGGGACTATTCAGAAAGAACCCACTGAATTTGGGATTCTGTGGTTTTGTTTGGGTCTGTTAACTTCATTTTACAGATGAGGACATTAATAACAAGAAGCTTTGAGTAACTTGCCCATAGTCTCAAGGCTAGTAAATGGCACTGCTGGTATGAGAGATTAGAACCCCAAGCTTGGCCTTTTTCCGCTGCATCAGAGTTACTTGGCCTTGGCACTCTGATACTTGGGGCTGGGTGATCCTCTGTTGTGGACGGTTGTTGTCCTGTGCACAGTGGAAGGTGTAGCAGCAGCATCCCTGGCTAGACACCCACCCTGGATATCAGCAGCAGCCCACTTCCAGTTGTGACAACCAAAATTGTCTCCAGACATTGCCAAATGCCCTCTTAGGGAAAGGGGTAGCCACCCCAGGTTACTTTGTCTGCACTGAATCACATGTTGTCCTTCTTTTTCCAGCTAAAACATTTTTCCTCCTACCCACTGGCCTTGGGTCTCCCTCCTGCGGTCACAGGGACGACCTGCTTTGTCTATGTTTCCATCAGTCCTGATCGAGCGTGGTGGCTCACGTGTGTGATCCCAACATTCTGGGAGGCTGAGGCGGGAGCATTGCTTGAGCTCAGAAGTTCAAAACCAGCCAACATAATGAGACCCTGTCCTTGCAAAAAGTTTTTAACAATTAGCTGGGTGGCTGGGTGCAGTGGCTCACGCCTGTAATCCTAACACTTTGGGAGGCTGAGGCGGGCAGATCAACTGAGGTCAGGAGTTCGAGACCAGCCTGACCAACATGGTGGAACCCCATCTCTACTAAAAATACAAAATTAGCTTGGCATGGTGGCGCATGCCTGCAATCCCAGCTACTCGGGAGGCTGAGGCAGGAGAATCACTTGAACCCGGGAGGTGGCGGTTGCGGTGAGCCAAGATTGCACCATTGCACTCCAGCCTGGGCAAGAAGAGTGAAACTCCATTTCAAAAGAAAAAAGAAAAAAATTAGTTGGGCATGGTGGTGCATACCTGCAGTCCCAGCTACTCAAGAGGCTGAGGCAGGAGGATTGCTTGAGCCCAGGGGTTTAAGGCTGCAGTGAGTCATGATCATACCACTGCACTCCAGCCTGAGTGACAGAGCAAGACCTTATCTCTAAATAAATAAGTAAATAAATCCATTAGACCTTCAAATAATGACAAGGGTGTCCCTTGTCTCCAAGTCTCTTCTCCGGCTCAAACTCCAAGTTTCCTTCACCCTTTCGCAGTACGCTGTGGTTTCTAGGCCTTTCACCATGCTGGTTGCTCTCTATGATGAGCATCAGTTGCAGGGAGAATTGAGCTACACAAAATGAGAACCCTCTCCCTTATAGCTGCTCCTTTCCTCTTCTGTTAGAAGCAACCCAGCTCAGCCATCGTTTCCTTTGTAAAGTGCTTGCTATTTCTACTCTGCTATAGGATTGGTGTTTTCCTCCTCTGGTTCCCATTACCCCTTTTTCCACCTTAAATCCTCATCATTTGTTTATTCTGTCTCCCTTTCCAGGGTTTTATCTCCTCCAGGTCTAATTTGCTATCACATCCCTCTAAATGCCTAGCACAAGGCCCAACACATAGTAGGCTCTCAGTAAAAGTCTGATGAATAAATGGGTCTCTACAGATAGCATGTAATGAGTACTGGGTTTAGAGACGCAAAACGCTTTGAAAAGATACAAAGTATTATACAAATATAAAGTGCTTATACTTTTCTTTTTTCTTTTTGTTTGAAATGCAGTCTCGCTCTGTTGCCCAGGCTGGAGTGCAGTGGCACGATCTTGGCTCACTCTAACCTCCGCCTCCCAGGTCCAAGCAATTCTCCTGCCTCAGCCTGCTGAGTAGCTGGGATTATAGGCAAGCACCACCACACCCGGCTAAATTTTTTGTATTTGTTTTTAGTAGAGACGGGGTTTCACCATATTGTCAGGCTGGTCTTGAACTCCTGACCTCGTGATCTGCCGGCCTCAGCCTCCCAAAGTGCTGGGATTACAGGAGTGAACCACTGTATACTTCTTCTCTGTCTTCCATTTCAGTCCCTCTCTCCCCCTCCAAGTCATACCAACAGGTTGGCAGAGAAAATTAACCAAGAATTATGTGAGAAACGTGGAACTAGCAAAATAAGGAACCTTCTAGAGAAGGAATCTTTTTCCCTTCTCTAGTCTGAGCAGGTTGCTCCAGTGAGGGTTAATTTGTGGATTGCCAATGTTAGAATCTAGAAAGAGAGCTTCCTCTCTCTCCCTGCCCTCTGAGTTATTTGCAAGGCTACTTATTAGGAAACTTCAATTCTCCTAAGAAACTACTGCCTGGAAAAATGCCTTGCAGCATACATGGTGAACAAGGAGTGCATTAATGGAAGAGGGCGGGTGGTGGTGGGCACTGGACCAATGCGTCCATCAGTCCCGGAGGTTGGTACCAAAGGCACGTTGTTGTACCAGAGGCCTGGCTGGAGGTGTCTTTCCACCTCCACTCCCCAGGAGTCTGGGAGGACTGCAGAATCAATGTGCCATTGCTTCCCAGGGCTTCTCGGTTTGGCTGTCCTTCTGGGCCTTTGCACCAGGGTCACCTCGAAGTCCAGCTCCCCCCATGAACCAGTAGGTGCTTGGAGAGCAGAAGAAATCATGGGATACACAGCCCCTGTCCTCAGGGAGCTCTTGGCCTAATGGGGAGACCCCCCTGCCCTTAGAAGTTAGGGAGAGAGACTCCCCACAGGAAGAAAGCTCAGTAGTGTGTGCGGCCAAGCATCAACATCAAAGCTACCTACCACTGCTGTGAAGTCAGTTCCAAGGTGGGGACAGAGACCCTGGAAAGGTCAAAGAAGGAGCATGAATGGGCCAAAGCACAACTCCCCCTCAACCAGTGTGGAAGGGGCTGTGTTGTTTCACCCAGCACAGGCACAGTGGGGTTGTGCATGGAGGGGGAGGCAGCTAGGGGTTGCTACACTCAGAGGCATGTGGCTACATATGCACGCTGTGGGAGTGGAGAGGCTGGAGGGCTGTGTGGAACAAGACATGTCTAGCCCACATTCTTCTCTGATCTGAGGTCAGGGAATGTGACAGGATGGTTTGGAAAGAGGTCAGATCATAAAGTGGTGGGGCCCTGCGGACAGAGAGCTGGGCCATGGCCTGTCCCTTAGGCTTGTCACTGGCCAACCCACAAAGTGACTTTGAACAGGTCTCTCTGGCCCAGCATCTCCGAACTCAAAGCCAGTGCCTGACTTGGCAGAAGGGAACCAGGGTTGTGCTGCATTGCTCCGGCCAAGCTGAGCCTCCCTGCCTCCTTCATCTCAGCCCAACTTGGCCCCTTCCCAGGAAGGTGAAGTCTGCATTCACCTTCCCAGGCTAGGGACTGATCACCAGGGGGCAAGAAGAAGGCAAAAGCACCATCCATGGATGTTTCTATGGCCACAGAAATGAACTTAGCATGCATCACACTACCTCTTCCTCATCAAAATAAAAAGGAATTTGACAAGCTGGCGCTACCGGCTGCATCTAACAGAATGAGATTTAACCGGGATAAATGTCAGGCCGTGAACCTGGGTTTAAAAATTCAACTGTGTGAGCACAAAATGATAAAGGCAGGGCTCAGAAATGGAAGATGCAGGAAAGCTCCTGGGGTCTTACGGGATGGTAGGATTCAAGGTGACAAAAATGAAACTGGCCCTTCAGCTATATGAATGTTTACAGTATGCTCAGCACAGTCTCATGCTACTCTCAACATAAACTGGGAGAGAAATACTACCTTATTATCCCCATTTTGCAGAAGAAGAAACTGAGGCACAGAGAGATTTAAGTAACTTGCCTAAGATCTTGTGGCTAGCAAGTGGTGCAGCCAGGATTAATCTGGGCCCAGACCCTGAACCCTGTGGAATGGAAGCTGGAATTTAGGACAGGCGGGCAACAGTCATTTCTCCACTCTGTGCAGACAAGAACCCATTTTCAGGAGTCTTCTATTTCATAGAATAAAAGATCAGCACTTCACATCTTCATTTGAGGCAAAATGGAGCCTATTCAAAAGAGAGTGCTTAGGGAGGAAACACCCTCTTTCCCTTACATTCTCCATCTGCATCTACCCAGGTGACCCAGCCCACAACGTGGGGCGTCATCCTAGATTCCACCCTCAAATCCACTCCCCTACACCCACCCATCGCCAGCTCCTTGAGTCCCAGCAAGCTTAACACCCCTGAAATCCCGAAAGCTTTCTCACATGTGACTATCCTAAGCCCTGCCTTCTACCTCCAAAACACATCTCAACTTCACCCACTTCTTGACATCCCCATGGCCACTTCTCCAATGTAAGGAAGCAGCAAGCCTCGTCTTGATCACCACAGACCCCTGCTAACTACTGTCTCCAATCTCTCATCACCACAAAGCCCCTCTCCTACCTGACAGCCAGACGGGCTCTTCCTGTCAAATGGGATCATGCCACACCACTGCTTAAAGCCCTTTCATCTTTTACATTCTACTTAGCGTGTGACCCCAAATCCTAAATATGCACCCGCCTCCCCGACTTCTTCTCTCACAGCCCCTCAGTCCCTGGCGCTAGCCACATAGGCTTTCCTCCCATTTCTGCTACATGTCATCCCCCTGCTTGCCCAGGGGCCCCCACACATGCTTGTCCCACTACCTGGAATACACTTTCCTACCACCCAACTCCTAGACCTGCTCCTTCTCATCCTTCAGATCTGGGTCAAAGGTGATTTCCCATACAGACCCTTCTTAGCCCCCGACACCCCGAGTAGGTTCACCCTGTTATTCTCTTGCAGTGTCTTATTTTTTGGTTCTTTGGTAGCACACAGCGTGATTCGACATTATGTATTGATTTGTGCATTGACCATAAATCCCATGAGCACTGGGACCATTTTGTTTTGTTCACACAGCCAACCCAAGGCCAAACACAGAGGCACATGGAGAGTGTTCCATTAATATTTATTGAGCAAATGAAGAGCTTGGAGAAGAAGAGGTCTAGGGAGCCCACAAGGGCTATCCAAACCTGCAAGATGGGCTGGCAGCTGTGTAATCGCATATTTCAGAGCTGGGACCAATCTATTTAGCAAACACTAACACAGGACTTACTATGTATCAGGTACTGCTCTAAGCGTTTCCTAAATATTAATTCAATTAGGCTGGGCACGATGACTCACACCTGTAATCCCAGCACTTTGGGAGGCCAAGGCAGGTAGATCACCTGAGGTCAGGACTTCGAGATCAGTCCCACCAACATGGTGAAACTTCGTCTCTACTAAAAATACAAAAATTAGCTGGGTATAGTGGCAGGTGCCTGCAATCCCAGCTATTTGGGAGGCTGAGGTAGAAGAATCGCTTGAACCCAGGAGGCAAAGTTTGCAGTGAGTCGACATTATGCCACTGCACTCCAGTCCAGGTGACAGAGTGACACTGTCTCAAAATAAAATAAAATAATTCAATTAGTCACCCTAACAGCCCTGTGAGGCAGGTATTATTACCTCTGAGGCTCAGAGAGGCTAAGGAATTTGGCCAAGGTACCACAGTTGGTAGAGGGCAGAGCCAGATTTTGAACCAGAGTCCATGTTCTCAAGCACCTCAATATGAGGCCAGCATGTGGAAGCTTCTGGAAGTCTCTCTGGAGCAACAGAAGGCACCTTTCTCTATGGGGGTGGTCCCTAATGCAAGAGGCAGCAGACTCCAGGGGCCCAGGGAGCCCATGTGCTGGGAGGGATGCACACGGACTCAGGGGCCCCTGCGGACTCCAGGCCCATCTTTCACCTTGGGCCTGTCCAGAGCTGCCAGAGGAATAAAATGGATTAATAAATGAAGGTGCTTAAAAAGTCTGACCGTGCTTCTGGACTATATCTTGTTGCTCTTCCCCCGGCTTGCCTGGCCTGGAGTATCAGTGAGGCCTTCTAGTCTGAGACGGGTCAAGAGGTACAGCCAGGCAGAGGGATGGTTCATGTTCAGTTCAATCAGTCCATCACTCCCCCTCCAGCTGCCTGCCCTCCTTTCCTGACCACTCCCACCCCCTTCATCCCCTGCTCATCGGGAGGGGGAAGGGGGCAAAAGCAAACAGGAAGCCGCCAGCACAAGGCCAGGCCACTTAGAGCAACAAGTGCCTCCTGATTTACCAGGTTCATCCGCGCTGCAAGTTTTGGGATTACACCTAAATCCTTTGGCCCATCCTGCGGTGGCTCCGCACTGGGTTTGTTTTCCAGGCAGATTGCCTCCACTTGCCCTGGAATTTTTTCTGGCAATGAGGCCAATGCCATCAAGGTGAGGGGTTTGGGGCCAGGAGAGCTAGTAGTATCTATCCTGTGGAATGGGAGAAGTTTCTACCAGGTCCTGGCATTTGTCAGAGGAGCTGGGAGGGTGGCCTCAGCCTCCACCTGTCCCCTCATCCTACTTCTCTCAGAGCAGGCAGCTGGGTCAGCCAGCCAGTGGGATCCAGCCTGCAGGCTCACTCCGGCTGTTTGGTTTCAGTCTTCCTAGGATGGCAGCAGGAGCTACAGTGTGGTGGGCAGAGATAAGGTCTGTGCCCGAGGCGAGCACTGAGCAGGGCTGAGATGTCTGGGCGAGGGTGGGGTGTGGGAGGGGCTGCCCAAATGGCTAGGATATCATCTGAAGAGAAAAGATAGAGACAGGGGCACAGAGAGAGGGGTAGGGGTAGTTCCTAAAGCCTTGGGGAAGGGAAGGAGAAAAGGAGGATCAATTAGGATATTGAAGAAAAAATAAACAGATATGGTGGGAAAAGAAAGGAAAAAGGAAAAAAATATCCTTTCGTCCTGGAAAGCAAACTAGAGAAAATGATTTCATTCCTAAATTGCATTAGGAGGTATTGGGCTAGATGGGAGGAAGAAGGGAGGCCCTACCTGCCTTTTGTCCACTAGCATGAGTTATACAGTGAAATGCCTTAGAAGCTCCAGGATAGGATGAAACGCTTTGGAGAGAAGAGAGGGATCAGCCCTGAACACTGCAGGGAAGTGGGCCAATAGACCTTCGAGAGGCCCTTCTAAGTAGACCTTATGATTTTCTAATAGGGAAAAGACAGAGAAGAAAAAGAACTCCAAGAACCTGAGGAAGGGGCAGAACTGACATGTAGTTAGAGCCACCTATCAAGCACAGGGCTGGGCACCCCACAGACATGATCCCACCTGTAATTCACACTGCAGCCCTCCAAGTGGATGCTGTGTCTCTGTTTCACAAGTGAGTACTTTGAGAAACAGACAAGGCTCTCTTAGTTGAATGGCAATCATATAGCAGAATTGAGATTCAAACTCAGGTCTGGGAACTGAAATGTCCATGGTCCTTGGGAACAGGCAGTAGGAGGATTCTTCCTGGTGGTAGAGGAAGGTGAAATGGTATAATGGAGAGAACACTGAACCTCAAAGACCAAGGTCAAACAACTGGATCTGACAAGCAGATGATGTTCTGTGACCTTGGACAGATATTTCTGTAACACAGTCTTCGTTTCCCATCTTATAAAGTGAGGGTGGGGGCCAGGTGCTCTCCAAAGCCTTTTCCACCTCTGAAGTTAGCTGGAAACTGACTTCCCATTTGCCACTGTAGCTTCTCATTTGTCACTGTAGGAGGAATCCTGTTGGTATTATGTAATCTTCTGGGCATAAACTCTAGGTGTGAGAACCTTCCTGCAGCCTGTTCAAGATTGAAGTTGAGACTGGAAATTATAATGACATTGCCTTAAGTGTGTTTGATCAATGAATAATTAATTCACCAAATAAAGAAATAACTCTTTATTAAGCCTCCCATGTGCCCCGTGTGATGTTTAATTGATAATACAAAGGGGAATTAGACTTGATCTTCAGCTCTAAGGAATTTACAGGCTAGCTGGAAATCCACACCCACAAAGGATGTTTGCCAAGTGTGATCAGAAATCGCTAAGGTTTTATGGAAAAGCTTTGACAATCATGCCTGTGTCAGCCCGCCTCTTCCCCTTAGAGATGAGAAAGTTTGTGTGTTTGGGGCTGTGTGATCTCTGGACGGCTGTGCTCTGGCCCCCTCAGCGCTGGCTACCTCTCACACGCTGCTCAAGCCAGAGGTAGTTGTCTCTGACTGTAATTGGTGGTCTTGGAGCGGGCAATCTGGTGCGCTGGAACATGAGCAGTCTAGTGGGGGAGACAGACCAGGAATAACAGTTCACAGGGGTGTGTGAGCATGAGGCAAGCAGAGGGCGGCCTGTCGCACTCAGGAACGGACCAACTCGGCTTCAGGAGGTGAGGCCCTTGCAGGAGAGATCGCTGGTGTCGGGAGGAATGGGAGAGACAGGGAGAGGTGCAGGTGGAGGCCTTCCTGGCAGAGGGGAGGAGAGTTGTTCACAGGCCTGGAGGAGAGAGCAAGGGGCTTGTCCCAGGGATTGTAAATAGATACTTGAGTCAGCTGGAGTAGAGAACCAGGGAGCTGTGGGAAGGGGCGGCACTGAAGGGTGGGCAGAGCCAGATGAGAAGGGTCTTGTGAGTGAACTGGGGGTCTGGCTTTATCCTGAGCATAGCACAGGAGCTGTTCCCGTGCTCTTGCCCAGAACAGCCTACTGTGGACAGTCCCCTCCTTGCCTCTGCTTTCAGGGCTCTCTGCTGCACAGGATACACACCCTTCTACGTGGCCTGGTCAAATTCCGCCCATCCCCTATGGGCCCTGTTCAGATTTCTTTTCCTCCGGAAAGCCTACCTGACCTACCTCATTCCTCTAATTCACTCAACAAAGGTGTACTGAGCTCCTCCAGCAGGCCAGGCATGGTGCTAGGCACTGGGGGCAAACAAGCAGAGGCGGGCCCACCTCAGGCAGCCTGCAGGGTGCAGTGGTGCAGAGCCCTCAGTGACATTGCCTCTTCTGATCTCCCCCTTGTGCCCAGCCAATGCAGCTCTCAAGGACACGTCCATAAGCACAGGCTCCTCTGTCCTTGATAGACAGCGCTTCTTCATCGCTGCATTCTGGGGCTGGCTGGCACAGTGCCGGGCACTTGGGGGTCCTCAGCCCACATTTTAGAGATGTCTGGATTTCCAGCAACATTAAACTGGGTGGAAATTTCTCTTAACTGACACCCACTCCTTTCTCTATTCTCCCTCTGCAGAGAAGAGAGACAGAAGCTCCAGCAGAACCTTTAGCCCCAGGATGCAGCAAGAGAACAAGAAAGAGGGAGATGGGAGAAAGGAAATGCCTGGGCTGCATGTCAGCCCAGCATGCCTTGGTCCAAGCTGGGAGTTTGTGGTCCTCTGTGCTCTGGAATGTGACAGGGGCTTGCCATGACATCGTGGAGCGGCTCCTCTGCAAGCCACTCGCTCCTCACCCTGGACAGATCTGTGCTGGCAGCTCCTCCTGGGCCTTGCTTGAAGTGCACGGGTGCCCCACGGTGGACAGAAAGCAGGCGGTGATCTCATTCCTCCTGAAGGCTTTGGTCCCATTCATTAATGGGCTCAGAAGCCTTTGTCCCCAAGCTGTGTTGTTCCCTCCCTTGCATGGGGGTGAGCCTTGGGCTCCATGGCTAAGAATCCTGTGTTAAAGCCCTTTCTCTGACACGTGACCTGGGCTCTCTGGGAGTTTGCCTGACAGCATGGTACACTTGTCTTCAGGTCCGTCCTGGGTCCCTGTGTCATCCTCCAAATCAGGCAGACACCCACTCCCTTCTTATGGGCATATCTTGCCTAGTGCAATTTTAAGAGCAGAAAACAGCTCTTCTGAGATTTGTCTAAATGCCCAGATTGGGGCGGGGGCATCTTGTGAAATTTTCCCACCTTCAGGACCCATTCACTGTCTCCAGAGTCGTTCCCTGCTCCAGGCAGAGGCATGGAGAGAGGAGGCAGAGGGAACGGAGGCCAAGGAGCCTCAGAGGCTAAGGCGAAGGGCTGAGGCTTAAGGCTGCAGGAGGAGTGAGGTTCTCCCTGACGGAGGTAGAGCCTTGGAATGCTGTGGAATGCAGGAGCTACATTTTTAAATTTTATTTTTTGTTTTTTCTTGATTAACTAGCTGTGTGTAGCTGCTGCAAGGACAAGGCTGTTCACTCTCCAGAAGCCCTGGGATGGGCAGTCCTATCCCTCTTGGCTCATCTCTGAGCTGTTTGCTGGTCCCTCATCTTCTAGGGCACAAGCCTCCTGGAGGGACACTGCTGGTACCCTACTGAGGAGGCTAAGCTGGAGGGAGAGACAGATGCAGCAGGGGAAACAATTCCAGTGAGCAGTACCCAAGCCTGGAAAGGCCAGGAGGATGCAGGGTTAGAGATAAGGAGGGTGAAGGGAAAGGGCAGCTTGGAGGGACCTAAGGGTAAGGGACAATCAGAGGACAGGGAAAGTGAGCAGGGGCCGCATTTACCCACCAGAGGGAAGGAAGCCTACGGGCCCTCCCTGAGATCCATGAGCTAGGGGGCTGGGTTAGGGGCTTCTCATTTCATTTCATTTTCAGTGACATATTCTGCTTAATCCTCATTGCAGCAAGGATCCATGCTGCTGTTACAGGAATCTGGGACTCTATAAGGAGTTTAAGTAATTTGCTTGAGTTCCCAAGACTAAAGTGATGGAGTGAGGATTTGAATCCAGGTCTGCGCGATTCCAAATGGTCCCTAAGCCTCTGTCAGCAGCTCACCTGAGAGAGAGGAGCTGGATCAGTGGAGACAAGAGGACTTGAGCTCCAGAATTCTAGAATTTTAAGACTGACATCAGGGTCCCCTCTACCAGCTCTGGCTCCAGGGGAAATTAGATGTCAGTCAGAATAATGTCACGTCTCAGTTAGGTGGTCAATTAATTTTGAGAGGAAGTTAGAGAACCAACCAACCTCACTCCCCCTCCTTGTTTCCCATCCTCCCTTCCTCCCTTCCTCCCTCCTTCTCTTCCTCCCTCCCTGCCTCCCTTTCTCCCTCTTTCCCTCCCTTTCGCCCTGCCTGCCTCTCTCCCACCTCCCTTCCCTGCCTCACTTCTTCCATCTCTCTAAATTATTTATGGGGCAATTACATTTCAGGCACAATGTAGTCTGAAGAACAAACGTGAATAAGAGCCAGTCCCTGCTCTTGGGGAACTCACAATCCCTTGAAATATTTCAGGAACCCGAAGCAGCTCAATACACGCCCCTCTCTCTCGGTACTTTTTTCCTTCCTGTGTTTACTTCTGTAGTTTTGAGTCCATTATCAGGCCCAGTAGACGTCGTCTCTCTCCAGCCCCAGCGCCTTCTGTTTTGAGAAGCGGAAGGTCAAGCTCATGTCAAGCCCCTCCCCTCCTGGGGCTACACCAGAGTGGCAGTGACGCCACAAACAAGGCTTCTAAAAGCCTTGAGCTTTTGGGCTCCTTGCACTCCTCTGGACATGACTGGGCCCGGGACAGCCCAAATTCTCCAGGTCATAAGTCACGCTGACTTCCAACCCTGGAACAAATGAACAGTTCCCTGGCTTCCAGCCCCTTCTCCTTGCAGCCACTGACCAACTGTCTCATATGCTCAGAGTCACCCACCACACCCCATTCCTCTCTGCTACGCATCACAGAGACACTTAGAGCCCCGTCACCCACATGGTTCAGTCTCAAAGTGGTTGCCATCAAATTAACTCAGTCTAGCAATCAAAAATTATTACAAAACACCCCAAGTTATCTGTACACATTCTCTGATGCAGTGAAGAGGATGGGGTAGACCAGAACAGTACTTCTCAAGGTTCTCATTTTTCTCTCCATTTATTTCTGTACATATCAGATCTGAGCCGGCACCTCTCCTTTCCAAAACTCCCACCTCTCAAACTTCTCTTCCAGCTCTAACTGCACACCCCTTCTCCTTCTTTTCTCCCTTTTCCTCCTGATTCTGCAACACAAAAGCCCTGCATACACAACCTGGCTAGGCAAGACCCTCCCCGGAGACAGGAAAGGAAGCAGTGAGTGAGTATCCTCTCTCCCAGGCAGGGAAGAGGGAAATGGCCAGAAACCCTCAGATAGTCATATTTTTTCTCCATCACAATTGCTGTCACTCCAGGGAGCTCTTCCAGATCACTCAAAGCCCCAACTGGGAAGAACAATTTTTGGACAAAGTGACCATATATCTTATAGACTATTGTGGTCAGCCCTGATTAAAATATTTTGTTCCAATTCCAAGCTACAACGGTTCACCCAATTTTGAGTTGGAAAGATATGGTCAGCATATCCCTGACCCACCCTTCTTGCTGGTGTATTGTGACTGGATTAAATACTTACCATATTTCGTCAGTGTCTGCTTGGTCACCTGGAGACTGTAGGTTCCTGGAGCCCCCAAACTGGCTCTATTCTCACTTCCTCCTAAGCCGCAGAATAGGTCTCTATTAGCTAAAGCTACATAACAATTGCCTCAAATACTCATGACTTCGCACAACAATAATCCTGTGCTGTCGCACACTGTCTCTATGGATCAGGAGTCAGAGTGGCTTGGCTGGGTGGTTCTGCCTTGGGCACTCTCACGAAGATGTAGTCAAAATGTCAGCCAAAACTTCAGTGTCTGAAAGTCTGACTGGGTCTGGAGATTCCATTCCAAGGCTGCCTACTCACATGGCTGGCAAGTTGGCATTGGCTGTGGGAGAAGGCTTTGGTTCCTCTTCAAGTGTATCTCTCCATGTGGCATGGGCCTCCTTGCAACATAGTGGCTGGGTTCCAAAGGTGAGCATCTGGAGGCAGAGAGAGTCAGCCAGAAGCTGAGTCCTTTTTCATGACCTAAGGGAATGTAAATCCTGCCTCTCAGTGGGAAGAATATTACTTGCAAGAGCAGGTGGGATGGGATAAATGTGTAGGTGTGGCCATCTTTGGAAAATACAGAGTGCCACAAGGTCTCTGATGCTTTTGAGCCCATAACAAATGCTCTTTGGTCAACTTAGTATTTACTGACACCTGGTGATGAAACTGCCATATCACAGAGGGCCTGATAAAGAGAGGAAGATACTTCAGGGTCCCAATTCTTTGCTCTGTATCTACACCCTTTGCCATCAAATTTCATAACGCCTTTCTACTTGACACTGGCCCGCAACTTGCCTTGCCAGTGTGTCATCAACAGATGTGAGTGAGGCAGAGGCCTTAAAAAGTGCTTGCACTTTTCCCCGGGCTCCTGCACATCTAGCCGGTCATGCAAAATAAGTCCGGGATAGCTAGCTTCCCTGTTATCCTAGCTGACCCACAAACATGTAAGCAAGGCCAGGGGAGATGAAAAGAGCCACCCAGCAACCTGTAGGTTTGTGTCCAAATAAACACTTATGGTTTGAAGTCTCTGAGTTTGGGGGCTGGTCAGTTACGCTGTGGTTTGAGGCGATCATTACCTGGTATACCCCTTTCCTCATGCTGACAGGGGAAGCACCTCATGAGCTGGGAGCCAGGGACCTGTGTTGTAGTTCTGGCTCAGTATCTGTGGTGGATAGAATAATGCACCCCACCCCCACTCCACCACATAAAGATGCCTACATTCTAATCCCCCAAACCTGTAAACATGTTATCTAACACAGCAAAAGAGATGCTATAGGTGTGATGGAGGATCCTGAGATGGAGAGATTATCCTGGAGTATCCAGGTGAGCCCAGTGTAATTGCAATGGCCTTTACGAGAGGAAGGCAAGAGAGTCAAAGCCAGAGAGGAGGTGTGATGATGAAAGCAGAGGTTGGAGTGATGCACTGAAGATGGAGGATGGGTCCACAAGCCAAGGAATGCAGGCAGCCTCTAAAAGTTGGAAAAGACCGGGAAACAACTCTCCTAGAACCTCCAGAAGAAACTCAGTTCTTGATTTCTTCCTATAAGACATATTTTAGACTTCTGACCTCCAAAACTATAAGAGAATACATCTGTGTTGTTTTAAGCCACTAAGCTTGTGGTAATTTTTTACAGCAGCCATCAGAAACAAATATAGTTTCTAAGGACTGTGGGACTGACAAGCTGTCAGAGCACTGTGGGCCCCACTTATTCCTTCTAAAAAATGGAGATATGGGGTAGATTCAAAAAGGCCCAAAATCTTTGCTATTCCCTCTTTTGAAATCTGGGTTGGCCCTAGTGGCTTGCTTAACCAATGAAATGTGGCAGATATGATTGTTCTGGAACTTCAAGGTGTGTAATAAGAAAGCTTGAAGCTTCCTCCCAGGTGCCTCTAAACACTCTCTGAGAGCCCTGGTAAGAAGCCTGACTACCCTGAGACTGCCATGCTGGAGAATGCACTCTGGTCAGCAGTCTCTGCTGAGCCCAGCCTGCCAGCCAGCTTGCCAAGGTGCCAGAGATGTGGGTAAGGCTGTCCTGCACCCTCCTGATCAGCTCATCACCAGCTGAATACTGAAGTGACCTTGGGGAAAAAAACACATGGAACAGAAAAACCATCAAGCCAAGCCCTGTCTGAATTTCTGACCCCAAATCCTAAGATGTAATAAAATGGTTTGTTGTTTCAAGCCACTAACTTTTGAGGTGGTTTCTTATGCAGCAACACTTAGCTGGTACAGTATATTCATACATTCTTTGCCCCTCTTATAGAATATTTAGGAGTCTTTAGTGCACAACGTAAAAGAACTCTGAAAGTGAAAAGTTAAATTGTCTTCACCCAAGAACAAAACAACTGAACAGGCACTGCCCCTTAAGTAGGTGGTGTTGAGAACAAGACATCATGAAAATGAGAAAACTTGGGCTCAGGAAGAGCATGCTATAGACTGAATCGTGCCCCTTCTCCCCTCAAATTCATATGTTGAATCCCTAACTCCCAATATGACTGTATTTGGAGACAGGGCTTTTAGGAGGTAACAAAGGTTAAATGGGGTTATAAGGGTAGGGTCCTAATCTGTTGGTATCAGTGACCTTAGAGGAAAAGAGAGAGAGAAGTGAGAAGGTGGCTGTCGGCAAGCCAGAAAGAGAGTCCTCACCAGAACTCTACTATGCTGGATTCTGATCTTGGACTTCCAGTCTCCAGAACTGTGAGAAAATAAATGGCTGTTGTTTAAGGCACTCAGACTATGATATTCTGTTTCAGCAACCCTAGCTAAGTTAGATTACCCAAGGTCCCACTGGCAATAAGCAGGCCCAGGGGCTGGGGGCAATTTGATTTCCTGACTCCTGGTCCATTGTTTTTTCTGCTGTCCCCACTGTCTCCAAGAAGATCCTCCCTACCCCTTGTCCTCTGGGTATCTTGTAGGCAGCTTTCTTTAACTAAACTGCTGCATGTAGGACAGGACAACTGGAGAAGTCAGCCCTATTTTAAGCCATTCTTGCTCAATCTTTCACCAAAATTTCTACCCTCTGGAGAGACAGTGAACCCCTCAGTCCCTTCAGACTCCTCAGGGAGATCCCAAGAGCTAAACTTTGAACAGGTGCCCACAGATGGACTGGACAGAGTGCCAAGCTATCACCCAGGTGGGATAGCTGGGTAATAGGTTGGTTCTCCTCCTTTCTGTATCATTCCTTCCATTGGCTTCTGGAAACAGGGTAGCCTTGGCATCTTTTGTTGGAGCTGTGATTCAGGGCTTTGTCCACACTGCTGTTTTCCTGGAAGCTGGTGGGTTCAGCCTAAAGTTTGGTGGCGTTAGACAGGGTGGGGAGTACAGTTCATCAGAAGGTCTATGAATTAGTCTAGAATTGGAGTTGGGCTGGGACGAGGAGAAGGGAACACGCTCCCTCCTTTATTTAGAGGAAGCTGTTGGTGCAGTACCAACCTTCCAAATCACTTAATCCGACTTCGCTTTTCCAGCAGTTTTTGCAGCTGTGACCTCCATGTCTGTTTTTGCCAAACATAGGAACAGCAACTCCATTTTCAACAATGGAATTTTCTACCTTTTCCTAAAGATACCGTCTACAATTTTAAAATATATTTTCTGGGAGGCCGAGGTGGGTGGATCACCTGAGGTCAGGAGTTCAAGACCAGCCTGGCCATCATGGCAAAACCCCATCTTTGAAAAAATAAATTAATTAATTAAAAAGAAAAATATATATATTTTCTGCCTCCTCTCTTTTCACACACTACTCCTGTTATCTCCCTGGCTTTCTCTATGCGATGCATCTCTTTGCATTCTCTCTAAGAAAAGGTGTAGTGTAGGAGTTAACATGTGGGCTCTGGAGTCAGACGGACCTGGGTTTAAATCCCAGCCTGCTTTTTAACAGTCATCCAACCTTAGTTGAGTTTCTTAGCCTCTGTGAGCCTTGGCTTTCTTTTCTGAAAAATGGAACTAATAATCGTCCCTACCTCATAGGGCTGTTGGGGGAATTATGGAAGACAGACCACACCACATCAAGGGCCTGGCGTATAGTAATTGCCGGAAAATTTTAGACATTGTTATTTAAACTCTCATTGCCTGGCTGGGTGTGGTGGCTTGCAGCTGTCATCCCAGCACTTTGGGACATTGAGGCATGAGGATCACTTGAGTTCAGGAGTTTGAGACCAGCCTGGGCAACATAGGGAGAACCTGTCTCTACAAAAAATAAAAGACAAAATAGCCAGGTGTGGTATTATGCACCTATAGTCCCAGCTACTCAGAAGCCTGAGGAGGGAGAATCACTTGAGCCCAGGGGGTTAAGGCTACAGTGAGCTGTGATCACACCACTGTACTCCAGCCTAGGTGACAAAGCCTAGGTGACAAAGTGAGCCCCTCTCTTAAAAAAAAGAAAAATAAAAGAGCCTGTGTCATTGCTTGATTAGGTCTGATCATTACACAAGTGGCTTATTTTCTTTATCTAAAAGACAAAAAGCTGGGGAGAAAGGGAGACAGGAATGAATGCCCTGACCCAAGGTGTTTCTATTCTCCATTCCCCCAAGCTCAGAGGTGATAGGCTAATGAGTTCAGAAATGTTCCTGAATTTGACAAGAAACCCTGAGACTGGGGATGGGTAGTCATCCTCTCTGTTCTGTCCATTCTTCTGCACTAGCAACTGAACCAGCCTGTCTCCTGCTGGAAGAAGAGACCCTCTCCACTTGAGGATTAGGGAAGCCCCCAATTTCCCCTGGGGATGTGAGCCAGTGTTTTGTGGTCCAGATGATCTGGTAATGTCCCCTCCTGCAGCCAAAGCCCTTTCTCCCTTCTGAGGTATCCAGACAGTGAACAGACAGCCAGCCAGGGCCCCGCTCTTCCCCAGCAAGCATATTTTCTAAATCTGTGTGCAGCCTGTCCCAGTGGGAGGCCCCTGATGGCAGAAGGTTCCATGTTTCCACCTCACAAGTTAGGGAGGGTGCGAGGGGTGGAGGAACAAGACTCACTGGGGTGAGGCAGCTGTCCCAGACATCAAGGCGGCAGGACACTAAATACACAAAGGTCGAGGGAGCCTGTGTCTGGAGTCTCTGCTCGCTCCCCTTACCAGCAGGCAGCGGAACGCGCTGCATTCATGACCCATGACACCAGCAGAAGTGGCAACAACTACAAAATTGCAAAATAGTTTCCATCCCAGCCCCTGTTCTGGTAACTTCTCTCTTCATTGCTCGTTCTGCCAGTTTTTCCATCGTTCCCTGAGATAAATGAATGACTAGATTCAAGGGATTTTTTTTTCAGTGAAATGTTTAGAAAATGACTACTGGCACTATAATGACTTTCTTTCCCCTGGTTGGTTTGTTTGTGTTTTAAAGGAGTGGATTTGGATTTTTTTAAAGACACCTAAAGATTCAGGTTTGTAGTACAATGACCACTTGTCTTATATATATTCTTCAAGTCCTAGCTTTTTTAAAGGCCAGTTTGTTATATCTATACATACATATGATTTTAAATGTGTGGATCTTGGTTCACAATTTATGTGTGCAAGAAATGTGACTTTATTTTATTTTCTTTAAGAAATTAAATTTTTGATGAACATACTCAGACTGGAAACCTAACATA
Organism: Callithrix jacchus; assembly: GCF_049354715.1. Lineage (NCBI taxonomy): Eukaryota > Metazoa > Chordata > Mammalia > Primates > Cebidae > Callithrix > Callithrix jacchus. The sequence continues at coordinate 30,500,700 of NC_133520.1, forward strand.
ACACATAAAAAAGAAAAAATAAAAAAATTTTAAAGTAAAAAACATAGAAATTAAATTTTTCTTTTGACTTTTGAGTCTTTTAGGCTGGCAGAATCTTTGTCTCGGTCAATCCATCAATCAACTCCCTTTTCCCCAAGGTTGTGTCTAATTTATAGGGTGGGATGGGTCCAGGTCCTGGTACCCCGTGTTGCCTGTTACAGAAGCATCCTCTGAGACCTCCGTCGCTCCACATCATCCTAGTCAGTGGCCTTCTCAGATGGGAAAAGATGCCCCTTGTCCCCACCCCATGGTCCCTTCAGATTGGTGGCTCTCTCTGCCACTTCTCTGCTACTCAGCAAAGACCCTGGAGCTTCACCACCCACTGGAACAAACAGATTACATGTGAGGAAATCATCCATTTCCTCCCAATAGTGTATTACCTGCCTAGGAACTTCACCCAGCATTTCTTCTGAGAGCTCGTTGCCCCAGGGGGCTGGCCAGGTATAGAAGGCACAGACCCCCCTATTCTTGGATCCCTCCTATCTCCTGGTATTTAGTCCCTCTCTGGGGCTCAGTTTGGTCCATGAATGAAGAAAGGGGTGCAGGGCCCACTTCTCTGAAAGTCACCAACGTCTGTGTTCTCTTGTTCTCCTCCTCCTGAGTTTCGAGAGATGTCAATCATGTACGGGGAGGGGCCTCATAATATTCCTCTCCCAAACCGTTTACCTAATCTGTATTATCTAGACAAGTGAATTAAAGCTGCATGCAGTGATTTCTTTCTTTGCTAATACAACCCTGTCTGAGGCTTTAGGAAGCATGGGCAAAAGAGGAGGAGGGAATTCTGGGGAGGAACATAAGTTAGCACTTCAGAAAAATGTCCTGCCCCTCCTAAAGACTCACAGCCTTTTAATATGGTGACCATATGTCCAGTATTTCCTATAACAGTTCCCAAAAGGAATAGTTTTAATCTTTAAAAGGAGATCCTCTATTAAATCTCTAGCTAAACGTGTTTTAGCTTATATCCTCTGGCAAGTCTTTTCATAAAGAAACAAGAAAAAGTGCAAGTGGGGAGAGGCGGGAGTGCTCTGAGTTCTGCCACTGTCACTCACATGTGGGATGCATCATGGCGAAGAGGGTGTGTCACCGGGTCCCTCTTGCTGACCAGAATAGGCATTTCTCAGAAACCCCCTCCAGAAGAAGGAGGAGCATGCCTGAACTTCTTTCTCTTGAGGGACAATGAAAGTGTTCCTGGGCTTCCCTGTCCTGCCTGGGCAGCTGGCCCCTCAGCCAGAGAGCTGCGGAATCTTATCTGCTTCAAGTACTCTCAAAGGATCGCACAAGCCAATTCCACCTGAACTGGGAGCAGAGACGACTGTCTGTCACCCCTCCCTCGTTTTGTCCTTGCTCAAGTCATCCCTGCCCCCATGGGTAGCATCCCTTACTTTCCTAGTCTGAAATAGTTTATTAAGTGGCTTTGCTTTACCTGGTGAGGTGTTTTTAAAGCAGCCAAGTTAAGTTTCGTGTGTTTGAGTCGTGATCAAGCCCGACCAAGTGGAGAGGGTCTCTTCTTCCACATACCACCCCACATACCACCCATGCGTCTAGGTGGTCCCAGCGACTCCCATGACTTCAGCTACCACCAGCCTGCAGAGGAGCCAGCTCTCTGTCTCCAGCCTACACTTCTCACCTAAACTCCACACCTGTACACCCACCTGCCTGCTAGTTTCCACTTGGATATCAAATTTGAAACACCTCGGCCTGGCACAGTGGCTCACGCCTATAATCCCAGCACTTTGGGAGACCGAGGTGAGTGGATCACCTGAGGTCAGGAGTTCAAGGCCAGCCTGGCCAACATGGTGAAACCCTGTCACTAGTAATAATACAGAAAAAATTAGCCAGGCATGGTGGTGCACATCTGTAATCCCAGCTGTTGGGAGACTGAGGCAGGAGAATCACTTGAACCTGGGAAGCAGAGGTTGCAGTGAGCTGAGATAGCACCAGTGCATTCTAGCCTGGGCAACAAGAGCAAAACTCTGTCTCAAAATAAATAAATAAATAAATTTGAAAAACCTCAAATTCAACTTGTCCAAAAGTGAACTCGCCAATATCCCCCTCAACCGGTCCTCCTTGTAGTCCATATCTCAGTGTGCCACGTTTGACAGCGGTTTCCCATCTAAGCATGTCAGGATGGGCTTGGAGCGGGGGCACTGTCTATGATCCTCCTGAAATTGCATGCGAGATTTTGTGTGTATATTCATCTTATTCCTGCAGACAGGGATGGCAGCTACATCAGATCCTGTCTGAGAAACAAAATGGCCACTAAGCTAGAGCCACGCCTCTGTGTATTTCTCTGTTTTCTAGCTTCTGGCAGTCTTCTCCCTGTCTTCCCACACCTGACCCTCATGAACCTGTGCTCCAGAAGCACTGACTGCCTCTTGCAGTCTCCGGAAAATGACATTGATTTCATGCACGCTGATCCTTCTACCTAAAGGTATTGCCCACACACTTTGCCTGAAACCTTCAGGCATCACCTCTTCTGGGAAGCCTACCCTAGCTGACCCAGGTGGGGTCAATTAGCCTCTCCCTAGCGCTCTCACATCCATCATACTATAGGGCAGCCTCTTGTAGATTTTAATGAAATGCAGATGTTCCATCCCTGCCTCCACCCTAATCAAAACTGTGAGGGCATGAAGCGCCAGGGGACACTGAGGCACACCCCACATGGAGGACTACAGTTGTAGAGACGTTCTTTGTGTTCACATTGCTTTGTAGCAATAGATTATGAACTCCTTGAGAGTAGGGATCTTGTCTCAATCAACCCTGTGATCCTTACAGCACTCAGGACAAGGCCTAGAAATAATGAGTGAACCCTGATGCAGCGTTTTCTATGTGCCAGGCTCTGTCCTAGGACATTTGCATGTATTAGTGAGTTCAGTAACCTCACAATTTCCCCATGAGTTGCACTATCAGTCTCATTTATAGATGGAGAAATGTTTGATGAATGAATGAATGAGGGAACCATACTTGCTAGAGAGCTGATTGTTGCAGGAAAATCTGAATTGGATTCATTTGACAACATGACTTTATCTTTTGAATAAATTCAGATCTTTTCAGTTAGTGAATGTAACATAGGTTACGAGCTGTGTCCTAAAATATGCCTTCTACTGCCTTCTCAGCATAAAAACTACATTTCCCAGCCTGTCTTGTGGCTAGGTGTGGACATCGGAATAAGTGGCCGATAAGATATAAGCAGGGGTGTTCTTTGCTACTTCTGATAACCCTTCCCTTCCTGCCAGCTGGAAAGTTGGCATGGGGATGTGCCCTCTTGGGCCATGCAAACAAAGACGACAGCTAGAAAAGAGGGGAAGATGAGGTAGAAAACACCTAAGTACCTGCTGACTCGGTGGAGCCGACTGTCGTGCTTTCCCATGCTTTTTATAGGAGCAAGAGATAAACTTCTGCTTTGCTTAAAGTATTTTTATTTGTGGTTTCTGCCGCAATGCATGAACTCATATCCTAACTCATACATAGGTTTGAGCAAAACTGTTTCATAGGCCCAGGACCTTACGGCCCTTTGGAACATAAGAGAGAGATGTGCATAGGGCTTCCTCCCTCCCTTAGGACCTTGCGTGGTGAGTGTGGAGACACCCGACTGGAGGACAGAACAAGGCAGCAGCAAAAGCATCCAGCTCAGAGTCTACCCCCCCCGCCCCCCGCCCAGAGCACAGGGCTGAGAAATGTCTCATTCTGCTCTGACTGTCCAGGGAGACTTCTTGAGTGGTGCCAGAACCAGACGGGCACTGCGAAAAACCCACCCAGAAAGCCCCGGGACAGTCTAGCCCAAGCTGGCTCCTTGCCCTAAATGGAGGAAAGGGTGGTACAGAACAGAAGCTGAGAGGGCCACCAGAAAGGGAGGATGGCATTCTTGTTTCCTGCCTCCTCCTCCTGGCCACCAGCCCCAGGATGCAGCTTCCAGCTAGTACCTACTCTCTTGGGAGGAAAGTGATCAGGAGAGCATTTAAAATAATCAGGTTGTTATGATAAGCATAGGAAGCAGGTGGTCACACCCATTTACAATTACCTCTAAGCTGAAAGAGAACACTGCCCCTTACCTATGCCCATTTAATGGAATTAATGGATTTAATAGATTTAATAGAATTAATGGTGGGACTACTCCCAGCCAGATGAAAGGACAAGTGGGGTTCAGGAAACAGTGATAAAGATCAGCAGGAAGAAATCCAAACCATACCACTGTCATGGCCCCTGGGAGACTCCCACCCTCACTCTCATTTTCAAGGACCACCTCCTCTGAAAATCTTCCCAGAAATTGCATACTGCTTCTCCTCACTGAGCTTCCCATGGTTTTCAGAATCCACACACAGGAGGTTTTCCCTTCCAGACTCCGTCTCTCTTCATAGTCTGTGAGTGCCGGCTTCCCCAGGGAGCTGTGAGCCTCATCTATCCCAGACTCCCCGTAGGAGCAGGCACCCCACTGGGCTCAAGAGATTTAGGGCAGCCTGACTGTTCCACTTACTGGCGAGTTAACAAATCCTCCCTTCCCTAGTGAAATAATCTCCCACCATCTGAATGAATACTTTGCCCTTACTTTTTTTTTTTCTAAGATGAAGTCTCACTCTGTTCCCCAGGCTAAAGTGCAGTGGTGTGATCTCAGCTCACTGCAACCTCTGCCTCCCAGGTTTAAGCAATTGTCCTGCCTCAACTTCCCGAGTAGCTGGGATTACAGATTCCCGCCACTTTTTGTATTTTTAGTAGAGATAGGGTTTTCCCACGTTGGCCAGGCTGGTCTCGAACTCCTAACCTTAGGTGGTACACCTACCTTAGCCTCCTAAAGTGCTGGGATTATAGGTGTGAGCCGCTGCACTGGCCCCTGCCTTTGCATTTTTGTGTAGATTTTTGGGTGATCTCAGCAATGTTTTCCAGAGAAGACACATTGCAAGGGCTCGGCAGGGTCCCTGACCTCTGAATCTATACTTACTGCATTCAAATCCCAGCTCTGCCACTTACAAACTACAACTTCCTAGGCAAATTCCTTGAACTTTCTGTGCCTCAGTGTCCTGGTCTGAAATATGGGGAGAATAGCAGCCTCTACCTCATAGGGCCTGTGTGAGGAGTGAATGAGTTCATGGGTGTGTAGTGCTTGGAACAGTGCTGCCACACAGCAGGCACTCTTATTAATTAAATTCATGTGACTCTCACACAATCTCAGGAGATTCTCACGACACTGGGGAGTAGGTAAAAATAACTCAGGCCAGATGCAGTGGCTCATGCCTGCAATCCCAGCACTTTGGGAGGCCGAGGTGGGCAGATCATGAGGTCAGGAGTTCGAGACCAGCCTGGCCAACATAGTGAAACCTTGTGTCTACTAAAAATACACAATTAGCTGGGTGTGATGGTGTGCACCTGTAATCCCATCTACTCCGGAGGCTGAGGCTGGAGAATTGCTGGAACCCGGTAGGCAGAGGTTGCAGTGAGCTGAGATTGCGCCACTGCACTCCAGCTGGGCAACAAAGAGAGACTCCATCTCAAAATAACAATAATAATAATAATAACTTCACAGAAGAGGAAACCAGGCTCAGAGAAATGAAGTGACTTGCCTCAGGCAACACAGCTAATAAGTGAGCACGTGGTTCCTCAAAGCTGAGATTCTGATCCCCGCAGACGTGGCATGTGGAAGACCTGAACGCTGCTGGCCTCCCTGCATCCCTCCATCTTCCCCTCCTCTGGCATTCCTGTGGCCTCCCCACACATTCTTGAAGTCTCCCAATAACGGTCCGCGTTCCCGCCCCAAACCCACCAAGGGCGGGGAAATGGTGCCCACCTCACCACACTCCTGCCTGCCTGGTCTCAGGCAGTGAGCCCAGCTCGAGTCATGTGGCTCCAGTGGCGGTGTGGGTGGGCACCACGAGCAGTGGGGCCACAGCCCTCATCTGCCTCTCAGGGCCCGCCTGCACAGGATCCTATAGATTAGCTCCTGGCGTCGACCTGCGGGGCTTTGCTGGTGTGGCTCCTGGCACAGGACAGCGGAGCCTTGTCAGAGAGAACACGTAGACCCCGTGGCTCTGCCACTAAGACAGCCTGGCAGAGCAGATGTGCCAGGAAGGGGGCTGGGTCGGGCTCCGTGGACGGGGGTCTTTGGACAGACAGGGTTGAGCAGCTCTCTGTCCGCCTGGGATCCAGATGTCATCTGAGAGGCAGAAAGAGGTTGTATGGAATATTTGGGTGGGGTCCTCAGGCAGGGCTGGCCTGTACAGCGACCATAGGCAGGCCCTGATGTGTTTATGTGAATGGGCATCACCTGGAGCTTGATCCCTTCAGGGCGTTCTGGGCTTTGCAGCTTGCACAGTCCCTTCACAGGCACCTCATCAGGTCTCCTAACCAACCTCTGGGTAGGTATTGTTATTATCTCTATTTACAGATGAGGAACCAAACTCAGAGGTCCTGACTTCAATTCAGAGGTCTTGCTACCGACCTCACCATTTAGACAGACCCAGACTTAAGCCAAGGAGAGCAGGCTGGCCCGGCCGCCTGTCAGAGGGGAGCTGGTGGGGCACAGGGCGGGGCAGAGGGTAGGCGCTGCTCCGGGCTGCTGATTGTTGCCAGGTGGGAACAAAGCCTCTGGATTGTGAGAACTTTGGGTTTTTCCAGAGATGCCAGAAATCTGGATTTTTGAAATATGAAATCTCTCATTCTTGAATGCTGACAACTAATTTAATATCTTTTAAGATGTCTGGTGAGCTAAACAAAACACATTTTTGGGCTGGTCTGGGCTCCAGGTTGCCAGTTTGCAGATCTGGGGCTTAGGTTGCCTCCCTGATGCCAATAAAGCCCAGATAAAACCTTCCCCAACCCAACTGAATTTAAAAATTCAAATGCCCCTGGGTGGGTAAACACAATAAGATTATTTACTAAGCGCCTATATGTCAGACTTGGTTTTGGTAATATGAGATATAACTCAACAGAAACAGACAAAGCCCCAGCCTCATGGAGCTGTAATTAGAGGACATAACACGAAGATTAATTTATAAAATTTATAGTGTGGTTTCTTTTTTCTTTTTTTTTTGCTGTTGATTTTTTTTTTTTTTTTGAGATGGAGTTTGCTCATGTTGCCCAGGCTGGAGTGCAATGGCGTGATCTTGGCACACTGAAACTTCTGCCTCCCGGGTTCAAGCAATTCTCCTGCCTCAGCCTCCCAATTAACTGGGATTATAGGCATGCACCACCATGCCTGGCTAGTTTTTTTTGTATTTTTAGTAGAGATGGGGTTTTTCCATGTTGGTCAGGCTGGTCTTGAACTCCCTACCTCAGGTGATCCACCCACCTTGGCCTCCCAAAGTTCTGGGATCACAGGCATGAGCCACTGGAATCCAACCTATATAGTATGTTAATAATCACTGCTAGGGAGAAAACTAAAGCCAACAGGGGGTGAGAGGTTTTGTGTGAGTATTGCAATTTCAGATAAGGTGATCAGAGACAGCCTTGGGGAGAAGGTGAAATGTGATAAAGCCCTGAAGGAGAGGAGGGAGGGGGCCCAGTAGCTATCTTAGGAAGAACACCCAGAAAGAGGGAATAGTGGGTACTAGATTGGAGCAAAAGTAAATGAGGGTTTTGGCCTTTACTTTTAAAGGCAAAAAACTCATTACTTTTGCAACCAACCTAATACAAAGACCCCGAGGCCCAAAGAAGAGTGCAGGATTGGTTGAGAAATAGGAAGGGAGTGAGAGGGCTTGGCTGAATGAAGGGTGAGTAATAGCATTAGCAGTCAAAGAGGTAAGAGGAGGGGGAGGTGGAAGTGAAAGGGTCCAGAGCCTTGGGTTTTCCTCCGAGATTGGAACCATTTGGAGAAACAGGATTGTTGTTGCTGCTGAGTTGAGACTTAAATGCAGAGAAGCAAGAGAGGAAGCGGGGAAATCCTTTGAGAGACTCTTGCAGCAGTGGTAGCTGGGATTAGTTAGGGTCGTGGCTGTGAGGGTAGTGAGAAATGATCAGAATACCTAGTTTGTAGCTAAACCCGGTGGTGTGCTGGCAAAGGTTTAACAGCTGGCTCTTGGGGAGTGGGGGCTGATTTCTGTGATGTAAATATTCCTATCATGGCTGACTTCAAGCTACCAACGGGATGTCAATCAGCTTACGCGATTTCGAAAACTTTCACTATTGTCTCTTGGGAGTCAAAATAGGCCTGGGTTCAGCACACGACTGGGTAGGTCGAACAGGATTTGCTGATGTGAGAGATGAGAGAAAGAGACAAAAGATGACGCCAAGATTTGGGCAATTGATCAAATGAAGTTGCTGTTTATTTAGATGGGGAAGGATATATCGGGATTACCTCTGGAGGAAAATATCAGAGATCTCAGTTTGGACATTCCCCAAAGTTTGAGAAATCCATTGTATCTTTTAATTTCAGACTGTTATGTTCCATGCAGTCAATGGTCATTTGGATTACACACACATTTACCACTTGATTGCTCTTCATTCTTTTTTTTTTTTTTGAGACGGAATTTCACTCTTGTTACCCAGGCTGGAGTGCAAAGGCGCGATCTCGGCTCACTTGCAACCTCCACCTCCTGGGTTCAGGCAATTCTCCTGCCTCAGCCTCCCAAGTAGCAGGGATTACAGATGCGCGCCACCATGCCCAGCTAATTTTTGTATTTTTAGTAGAGACGGTGTTTCACCTTGTTGACCACGATGGTCTCGCTCTCTTGACCTCGTGATCCACCCGCCTCGGCCTCCCAAAGTGCTGGGATTATAGGCGTGAGCCACCGCGCCCGGCCTTGCTCTTCATTCTTTCTTGCGTCTCAAACTTTCCATCCCATATAGTTTCCCTGCTGCACGAAGAATAGAATTTCCTTTAGTGAGAATTAACTGGTCACAAACACATCTTTTTCTGTTGTTTTCGACTTTATTTTTATCATCTGAAAGCATCTGTTTTTCACTCTCATGGTTGAAATGTATTTTCACAGAGAAAAGAATTTTAGGTAGGCAGTTATTTTCCTTCAACATATTAATTTATTTAAGATAATCTATCTTGGCTGGGCGCGGTGGCTCATGTCTGTAATCCAGCACTTTGGGAGGCCATGGTGGGTGGATCACCTGAGGTCAGAACTTGAGACCAGCCTGGCCAACATGGTGAAATCCCGTCTCTAAAAAAATAAAAAATAAAAAAAAAAGACAATCTGTCTTTAATATTGTTCTTTGCGTTTGGATTTGCTCAAGTTTCAGTATAATGTGTCTATTTATCCTTTGGAGATGAATTTGCCTTTTTTTCTTTTTTTTTGAGACAGAGTCTCGCTCTGTCTCCCAGGCTGGAGTGCAGTGGCTCTATCTCAGCTCACTACAACCTCTGCCTCCCGAGTTCAAGCAATTCTCCTGCCTCAGCCCCGCTGAGTAGCTGGGATTACAGGTGAACGCCACCATGCTCAGCTAATTTTTTGTATTTTAGTAGAGACGGGATTTCACCATGTTGCCCAGGGTCGTCTGCTCAGGCAGTCTGCCCACCTCGGCCTCCCAAAGTGCTGGGATTACAGGCCTGAACCACCTCGCCCGGCCGAATTTGTCTTCTTAAATGTGAGATTTGTTTCTTTCATCAGTTCTGGAACATTCTCAGTTGTTAACTGTTTACATATTGCCTCTGACAATTTCTCTCTCTTGTGTTTCTGAGACCCTAATTAAACATATGTCGGTTCTTCTCACTCTGTCCTCTATGGCTCTTTATGTTTCTTTTCTCATTTCCATCCTATTGTACCTCTGTGCTAAATTTTAGATAATTTCTTCTGTCTTCTAGTTTTGAATTCCCTCCAACTGTGTCTTTTGAGCTTTTATTTTTATTAATAGAATTTGTTATTTCTAAAAGTTTGATTTGGTTTTTTTTTCTAACTCTAAATGAAATGTTATAGTTTCTTATTTACTATAAAAGTTTCAAGCATGACTAGTAATCATAGTTGTTTTATACTGTGTCTGATCATTATAAAGCCTAATATTTTTATGCTTTAGTTTCTCTTGTCTGTTGTATCTGTGGGTTCTTATGCCTGGCATCTGTTTCTGGTATGTTTGCTTATTTTTATTTGTTTCCTGCTTATACTTGAAAAATAATTTAATGGAATAATTTTAAATCAAGGGAATGAGGGTGACTTACTTCAGGAGAAGCATTTTTTTTCCTTGTTTTTTGCCTTACCAATTGTGGCCAGTGCTGATCTAAAACCACCTTAAATCAGGTGCAAGGAACTCCTTGGACCACAGTGACATGAATTCTGCCTTCCTGCTGCCAGCCTGCTGTCATTTCTGTTCACCTTTACTCCCAGGGCAGTGTCCTTTGCGGTCCTTGCTTATGGAAGGGATGGGCATCTCTCCACTTTCTTCAAACCCTGAGCTTCTATTTCTTTTTTTTTTTTTCTTTATTTTTGAGACAGTTTTGCTTGTTGCCCCGGCTGGAGTGCAGTGGTGTGATCTTGGCTCATTGCAGCCTCCACCTCCTGGGTTCAAGCAATCCTCCCACCTCAACCTCTCGAAGCTGAGATTACAGGTGTCTGCCACCACATCTGACTAATTTTATTTTTAGCAGAGACGGGTTTCACCATTTGGCCGGGCTGGTTTTGAACTCCGGAACTCTAGTGATCTGCCTACCTCGGCCTACCAAAGTGCTGGGATTACCGGCGTAAACCACCACCCCCGCCTGGCCCGAGCTTTGATTTCTATCTTCTTTCCCTCGCAGGCATTGAAACAATAGTTCAGATTTACTAGGATCAACAAATATCCTGGGGGCAAACCTTTAGTTTCCATCTCTGAGGTTTTCATCTTTTCCCTTTAATTTTGTCTGGTTGGTTGTTTCTCTCTTAATAACTGGCGTTAGTTCTTGTTTTTAAAGGAAAAAAATTTTTAAAAATATATGTCAGTTTTACTTGTTTTCAGTGGTCGGTTTGGTCCAAATAAACTTGTCCTCCATTAATAGAAATTGGGGAATTTCACTGAATGGTTTTGGAGTGGAGGAAGTGACACGATGTAAAATTATTCTTGGTGATAAAAATGTTTTACATTTGATTGGCATATTTAAAAAATGCTCAGCATCGCTAATCATCAAGGAAATGCAAAGTAAAACCACGATGAGATATCACCTCACACCTATTAGAATGGCTGTTATCAAACACACACACACACACACACACACGAGATAACCAAAGTTGGTGAGGATGTGGAAAAAATGGAGATGCCTCAAAAAACTTAAAAATGGAACTACCACATGACCCAGCAATCCACTACGGATATATATCCATAGGAACGGAAGTGGGTATGGTGGTCCCCACTTATCCATGGAGAATATTTTCCAAAATCCCCAGTGTGCTTCTGAAACAGCAGACAGTACCAAACCCAACTGCTGTCAGTCTAAACACATTTCCGTTCCTCTTACACCCACAGATTTCATGGCTTTTCCGTCTTAAGTACTTACCATGCAAAGTGGTTGTAACGTCTGCAGTTTGAGGTTGACAACAAAACTAGCGTGAGTTTCTTTTTCCTTCTTTACAATTTCATAGATAGAAGCTTCCTTCTTGTCATAGATCTTAGCAACTTCAGCCTACGGTACTTTCTCTTCTTTCTAAGTTGGAAACCTTCACCTTTCACTGAAAGGAAGCACTCTGTGGCGTCTCTTTGGCATACTTGACTTGCCATCGCTACTCTTGTGCTCTGGGGCCATCGTTAAGTAAAATGAGGGTGACTTGGACACAAGCACTGCTGTACTGAGGCAGCTGATCTCGTTACGGAGTCGGAGTCGGCTACCTAGTGTGGATATTCAAGACAAAGGGAGGATTCACATCCCCAGCAGGTCGAAGCCGGAGAGTGTAGGATTTCATTACATTGCTCAGAACAGCACACTTTAAAAATTATGAATTGTCAGCCGGCCATGCTGGTTCACCCCTGTAATACCAGGACTTTGGGAGGCTGAGGTGGGCAGATTACCTGAGGTTGGGAGTTTGAGACCATCCTGACCAATATGGTGAAACCCTGGCTCTACTAAAAAAACAAAACATTAGCCGGGCGTGGTGGCAGATGCCTGTAATCCCAGCTACTCAGGAGGCTGAGGCAGGAGAATCGCTTGAATCTGGGAGGTGGAGGTTGCAGTGAGCCAAGATCACACCACTGCACTCCAGCCTGGGTGACAGAGGGAGACTCCATCTTAAAACAAACAAAAACTTATGAATTGTCTATTTCTGTAATTTTCCTTTTAGTATGTTCAGGCCACTGTTGATGGTGGATAACTGAAACCACAGAAAGCAGAACTTTGGATAAGAAGGGGCTACTGTAGGTCGAAGAGATATCTGCACTCCCTTGTACATTGCAGCACTATTCACAGTAGCCAAGGTGGAATCAACCTAAGTGTCTATCGATTGACAAACAGATAAATCAAATGTACTGTGCATATACAGTGGAATATTATTCCTCCCTAAAGAAGAAGGAAACCTTGTCATTTGCATGAACATGGATGAAACTGGACGACACTATGTTAAGTGAAACAAGACAGGCACATAAAAACAAATACCATATGGTTTCACTTGTACGTGGAATCTAAAAAAGTTGAACTCATAAAGGCAGAGGGCAGAATGGCGGTGACCAGGGGCTGGATGGGGGTGAAAGTGTTGGGGAGATGTTGATCGAAGGATAGAACATTTCAGTTAGAGAGGAGGAGTAGGTTCAAGAGATCTGTTGTACACGATGGTGACTGTAGTTAATAGCAATATATCGCACACGGAAAGTTGCTAAGAGAATAGATGTATTCTCACCACAAAAATGAGAAGTACATGCGATGATTTATGTGTTAATTAGCTCAATTTAGCCATTCTACAATGTGTGTGTGTGTAATGATATATATTTAGGGTATAGAACACAATGTTTGTTATATATACACACACATTATGTTATATACCATAATTATATATACTTTTGTCAATTTAAAACATTTTTCTTGATATTTATTTATTTATTTTTAAGATGGGGTTTCACCATGTTGGCCAGGCTGGTCTCAAACTCCTGACCTCAGGTGATCCGCCCACCTTGGCCTCCCAAAGTGCTGGGATTACAGGCTTGAGCCACCACGCCCAGCCAAAACATTTTTTTTTTCTTTTCTTTTTTTTTCTGAGATGGAGTTTTGCTCGTTACCCAGGCTGGAGTGCAATGGCGCATTCTCAGCTCACCGCAACCTCTGCCTCCTGGGTTCAAACGATTCTCCTGTCTCAGCCTCCCAAGTAGCTGGGATTACAGGCACGCACCACCACGCCCGGCTAATTTTTTTTTGTATTTAGTAGAGATGGGGTTTCACCATGTTGGCCAGGATGGTCTCGATCTCTTGACCTCGTGATCCACCCGCCTCGGCCTCCCAAAGTGCTGGGATTACAGGCGTGAGCCACCATGCCCGGCAACATTTTTCAGTATCTGATTGGGTAGTGGTTACATGGGTGTGTGTGTGTGTGTGTGTGTGTGTGTCTGTCAAAGTTTGTCAAACTGTATACTTCAAATGGGTACCTGTTACTCTGTGCAAATTATGAGTCTTAAAAAATTGGGCTGGGTGCAGTGAGTCTCGCCTATAATCCCAGCACTTTGGGAGGCTGAGGTGGGCAGATCATGAGGTCAAGAGATCGAGACCACCCTGGTGAAACCCCATCTCTACTAAAAAATACAAAAATTAGCTGAGTGTGGTGGCACGTGCCTTAGTTCCAGTTACTCACGAGGCTGAGGCAGAAGAATCACTTGAACCCGGGAGGTGGAGGTTGCGGTGAGCCCAGATCATGCCATTGCACTCCAGCCTGCGCAACAAGAGTGAAACTCCGTCTCAAAAAAACAAAAAACAAAAATTGATTTAAAGAGTAAGAATTTGGCTGGGCACGGTGGTTCACGCCTGTAATCCTAGCACTTTGGGAGGCCAAGGTGGGTGGATTGCTTGAGCTCAGGCATTCAAGACCAGCCTGGCCAACATGGTGAAACCCCATCTCCACTAAAAATACAAAAATTACCTGGGCATGGTGGCCTGCACCGATAGTCCCAGCTACTCAGGAGGCTGAGGCAGGAGAATCGCTTGAACCCGGGAGGCAGAGGTTACAGTGAGCCGAGATTGTACCACTGCACTCCAACCTGGGTGATAGAGTGAGACTCCATCTGAGAAAAAACCCAAAAAACAGAAAGTAAGAACTCTTGTTTCTGGTGAAGAATGAATCATACAGTGGCAAGAAGCCCTGCACTGGACCCTTGATGGGGAGTGTAAAGGCTGGTGGTGGTCACCATCCCAGCCACCTGTGGTGCCCAGAGTCTAATTATAGGTGGTGGGAAAGCCCCTCTTTATAAATGCAGTGTTAACAAGCGTGTGTAATTATTAAGATGGGTCAGTAGGTAGCACATGGGGTGGAGTTGTTCATCAGAATAGATCCAGGGCTAAATGCAAATGGGTCTGGAGCAACTGAGGAGATCAACTTGGACATGGATGGGATACTCTCAGGGAAGCCTCTTAGAAAAGAAAGCCTTGTCTTACAAGAAGAGAAGGGGCTTGAATGCCTTGCTCCTGCTGCTTTTGTGGGCAGACCTTGATAGAAGGGAGGGAAGGGAGGGGAACATAAAAGTGAAGATGGTGGGGGTACTGGGAGGTTGGCGGCATGGCCCAGGGATCAGAGTCCTTTTTTGGGTACCAGAATGTGTATGAGGGCACCAGGGCAAGACCCTTGATGGAGCGGGGAGGGTGCCAACCTCACTCTTGCTGGACTAGCAGGGGCTGTCCCCTACTCCCCACCAGCCTGGTTCTCTGGCTTCTCTTGTGGGATCTTGGGGGCCCCTGCCCCATGGGGCAATACAAAAGTATAAGACATGGATCTTCTGGTGCTGGCGGTGTGGGTTTCGATAGGTTATTTAATCTGACTCTCAGTTTTCTTTAAAGTAGAAATAAAAATTAAAATGAGGCCATACATTAAGGTTCATAACATGTTGCCTGGCGCATAATAGCCATTTAATGCATGGACATATGTTAGTATTATTAATTGTGAGAAAAGAGGAACAGCTGAGAGAATAATTTAGGACAGGATATAATTAGACACATTTTGAGGTGGCACAGACCAGACCAACCTTTAGGCTTTGAAGCAAAGTAGGAAAGGAAATAGAGAAAAAAGTGGAGTTGGCCAGGCACGGTGGTTCAGGCTTGTAATCCCAGCACTTTGGGAGGGCGAGGCAGGTGGATCACAAGATTCCAGGAGTTCGAGACCAGCCTGACCAACACAGTGAAGCCCCATCTCTACTAGAATACAACGGGTATGGTGGTGCACACCTGTAGTCCCAGCTAGTTGGGAGGCTGAGGCAGGAGAATTGCCGAACCTGGGAGGAGGTTGCAGTGAGCAGAGATCACATCACTGCACTCCAGCCTAGGTGGCAGAGTGAGGCTCCTTCTCAAAAAAAAAAGTGGAGTTAATTCATTTCGTATGTATTAAGGACCTACTACGAGTCCTTTCCCTGCTTCATAGCACCACCAGTTGTGATATGCTTAGGTTAATTTACGTGTTTATTTATTCCTGTATTTTCCACTGGACCCAATGCCTCAGGAGGACAGGGATGATGTCTCATCCTGGTGTTTTGTTCCCAGCTACACCCTCGGAGCTTACTATAGTACATAGCAGGTGCTCAGTAAATGTTTGTCAAGTGAATGCCAGGGCTGTGCAGGTGCTGGGATATACCGTAAGCCCTCACTGAGCTTTTAGTTTAAAGGGGGAGCCAGAGTAATTTAGGTCACTCCTCTGAGGGTGGCTTGGGGAATCTCTGTGAGAGCAGAAGCTGTCAGAGAAGAGGCCTGAGTGACCAGGAAGGAAAGAGATGGGCGGTGCAGGGACCTGGCAGGGCTGGCACAGAGGCCCCCACAGGAGGGCAGCAGGGCACCTGAAGATGGGCTCAGGGGTCAAGGGAGAAAGGAAGACAAAGGGGTGCTTTCCTTTGGTCAAATCAGGACCAAATTTGGGGCTTAGAGGCTGGAAGGGGAACTCCTAGAAGAGAAGCTGGAGAGAGGACTTGGAGCCACCTCCACGCCCACCCACCATGGGCCACCATGGGCTCGGGATGACGGATGGGGCCTGGTTCTGGGCAACAGGAGCTAGGGTACAGTCAAGTTAAGACCAGGGCTCAGGACCAAAGGGCTCCAGGAGGCGCCTGTAGCTCTGCGAGGGCCTAATGGAGAGAAGAGTGATGCCAGAGAAGCGGCCAGAATGATTCAATCCCACTGCAATGTGGCAGCTAATGAATTTCATATCCCCTCCCTGAGCTCAGCCGCTAGAGTAGCCCAAAGACAGAGGCAAGAAGCAGCAGAGAGCAAGGAGGGAGCAGAGTGAGTGGCGGGAGGGGAGGAAAGGGACAGCAGATGAAGAAATGAGAGAAGAGGGGAGACTCGAAGAGAGGAAGGGGAAAGGCAAGGCAGGGAGAGGAAACGAGGAGAAAGAGCTGAAGAGGGAGAGAGGGAGGAAGGAGGAGGAGGAAGAAAGGAGGAGGGAGGGAAAGGGTCTTGGGTCCACAGCAATCAGAGTGTAACAGCCTCAGGAACCAAATTCCCCTTCGCCCATCCTTGCCCTGAGTGGAGACAGCAAGGGGAGCCCATCAGAAACCTGGATTTAGAGGTTGCTGGCACCCCTTTTCTCTCTGTCTTTCCCTTCCTCTTTCTGCCCACACTTTCCTACATCTCCCCACCTCCCGCCTTTTTTTCCCCTCTCTCCAGAACAAACAGGAGGGAGGGTGGCTGCCCGCCCAGAGAGCTACTGCATTCAGAAGGAGCCCAGCAGATGAGTAATCTAATGGCATACCAGTACTGAGGACAGCACCTGCCCTTCACCCGGCCCCTGTCTCCAAGGAGCCCAAAGCTCTCTCAAATCCAAGTTCCACTCAAGATGGAGGAGGCTCCTCTATCTTCCAATGAAGATCTAGGTATAAGAAAGAGCCTGAATTCCAGCATGAGAGAGGCAAGGTAGATGGAAGGAGGAACTTCCCAATGAGGCCATTTTGACTTGGAGTGCCAGACTGGCCAGGTCTTCGAGAATGAGGCACAGTGAGGAGGACAGCCTTTGCTCTGGGTCTCTAAGACAGAAGAGCTGTCACTGTCCTGGGCTGCCTTTCCCCAGGGCCCGCACCACTTCAGTCACCCCACAGTCGTCCATGGGGCCTGGCCCCTGGAGCAGACAGTCGGGGCTGCCAGACACCTTCCAAAACATGTTTTGCCTTTTTGCCTTCATTCTGTGGCTTGGCTCAATTGGGCTAGAAAGTTCCCCACACCTGGGCTGGGCCAAGATGGGATGCTCCATTGCTCGCATAACTGTTTCCAGCCCCAGAACCCTGCTCTGTCCTTGGAATGGCCTCCTGGAATGGGACAGCTGGCCCTGAGGTCCTGAGATTCACAAGGGGCAGCTCCCAGGGACCCTGTGGGGAGGATGCTGTGGCATAGAGGGTCTGGTCTTGCTGCTGTCTGGACCTGAGTCCCACCCGAGTTCCTCCCGAGAAAGGGCACCTAGGACCGTCTCCCCAGGCATGGCTGCGGTGGCTGCATTAGCTCACTGCAGAGAGGTGACTGGACCGAAGGGGCAGCATTTATACCCAATAAATTACTTCCCGAGCTCACAGCCTCGACTTGGAGCTCTCTTGGCTAAATTCACTGTTGATGATGCCAAGGCCAGCATAAACACTAGAAGGAAACATGGTGTCTCTTGGCGTGGACACCTCATGACAATGCTCTGGATCCTCCACTGTGCTATTTCACCAGCCACAGCCATAAGTCTTTATCCTTTGCTATGTACCTTTGGAGCCAGAGAGTCGTTACGGGTCCTGGTGCCCTCAGATCATCCTGTTTGTGTCTGTATTGCTGGAGGGGTTCAGGGAAAATCCAAAAGTGAGTGCATGCGAATGGAAGGCAGAGCGAGCATAGCAACAGAGGGGTCTACTCAGGCGGGTCAGCTCCCAGGGGAGAATGGTGATAAGACAATTCCAGAGCAGGCTGGTGGCTGCACTCTCTGGAGAACCACGCCCAGGCATGGAACAGGCATGACAGAAGATGGCTGTGGCCGCTCTCCCTCTGGCTTAGCCTACTGCCCAATGCCACCAGCCTAGGAGGGCTCAGGCAGTGGACAGACAGGGAACATTACTGGTGACATTCTGCAGTTGCAGTTCCAAGCCTGGGAGGCTGGGGAGGGAGTACACGGACTGAGCAGGTTCTTGGTCTTGGTCTTTGCCTCTGGCTGGGTCCTTTGCCTATGGTGGGGCAGGAGTCGGGAGGCTCAGAGACTCAGAAGGCAGCTGGGGTGGGCAGACACGTGGCTCAGCCCCTGAGCCCTGTGATTTGGCTCTGAACAAGGCCAGGGCTGTGCATGGGGGTTAGAAGGAGGAGCCTGAAGAGGCCAAGAGGGAGAGCAGGCACCACTCCCCAAGCTGCAGGCCAACCAGTCATTTTTCCAGACTGGCCAAGCAGAACAAAATAAAGGAGAAATACAAAGAAAGGAGACCGAGGCTTGTGGGAGAAAGAGGGGAGTGGGCGAGGGTGGGTAACACCTGCTAGAAGAGATGACGACACTGTTATTTTAGTGCAAGCCACAGACCAGGCCTCAGGAGAACACCTTTCCAACCCAGTGTGACCCCAGGGCTAGTGTGGGCAGGGACAGTCCTGTCATGTCTTGTTCACACACACATGCACACACACTCACAGCTCAGAGCCTGCAGGTTACCATTCACTCTGAGAGCATTTATCAGGATAGGGTAGACAGTATGAATCCCGGAGTCAGGCTGCCTGGGTTCAAATCCCAGCTTTGACACTTACTGACTGTATGATAACACTCTGCCTTAGCGTCCTCATCTGTAAAGTGGGGGTGGTATTAATAGCCCCTACTCCTGAGGTTGTTATGAGGATGAAACGAGTTAGGCCTGGTAAAGCACATGCACAGCACATAGTAAGCGCTCTGTAAGGGCTAGCTATTCTGACCCTTATTATTTAATTATTTTCCAGGAGCTGGGTTTCTTCCCTGGAGTCCCTTCAATCACACGGGAAGTAGACATGGAAACAAGCAGTAACTGTGCTGTGCAGAGCTGTGGCTCAAGGGAGCACAGTCAAGAGCAAACTTACTCTGCCTGTGGGAACTGAGGAGAGTCTCACACAAGAGGTAACATTTGAGTTGGGCCTTGTGAGATGAATAGGAGTTCTCTCACATGGAGAATAGGAAAAAGAAGGACATCTGAACTCAGATTGAGCAAAGGCATAGATGCATACAAACCCAGGGAACCAGCTGGATGCGGTGGCTCACACCTGTAATTCCAGCACTTTGGGAGGTCAAGGCAGGTGGACCATCTGAGTTCAGGAGTTTGAGACCAGCCTGGCCAACGCGTCATAACCCCGTTTCTCCAAAAAGTACAAAAAACAGCCAGGCATGGTGATGTTCACCTGTAGTCCCAGCTACCTGGGAGGCTGAGGTAGGAGAATCACTTGAACCTGGGAGGCAGAGGTTGCAGTGGGCCGAGATTGTGCCACGGCTCTCCAGCCTTGGCGACAGAACGAGACTCTGTCTCAGAAAGAGAACAAAACAAAACAAAAAACCCAGGGTACCAGGATCCCACGAGTCTGGTTCTCTGGTTTCACAGAAACCGAGAGGAAATGAGAATGGCAGGTCAGGCTGCGGGGTCTCAAATGTCGTGCCAAGGCATCTGAATTTTAATAAATACCTGAGAGACATTGCAAAATTTTAAGCAAGGGAATTACATGATCAAGTTTGCGTTTGGGGAAATAACACCCTTGTTGGGTCATGGAAAACAGATTAGAAGATGAGACGGCTTCAGGAAAAAAATCAAAACAGGAGGATTTTGCAATGACTTAGACAAACACACTAAGAGGAGAAACTACTCTAGTGCTTCTCGCCTCACTGCCCGATTCTGCTGGGGCCAGAGTGCAGGATCCTGAGCTCCTACTGTGTGCCAGAACACCTCGGTCTTGGGACTCCAAGTAGGAATCCGGTTTGGCACAGGCCCACGGGAGCTTGTGGATGAGGCAGACAGGAGGGCAGAGACAGGCAAGGACGGGGCACGGTTCCTGGGAGTGTCATTCACTAACGGGGCTGCCGCAGCAAACCGAAAGACCAGAGGTCAAAGAGGAAAGTGCAAGGCTGGTGCACACCTGTAATCCCAGCACTTTGGGGGACTGAGGCAGGCAGATCACGAGGTCAGCAGATCGAGATCATCCTGGTTAAGATGGTGAAACCTGTCTCTACTAAAAATACAAAAAATTAGCTGGGTGTGGTGGCAGGTGCCTGTAGTCCCAGCTACTCGGGAGGCTGAAGCAGGAGAATCACTTGAACCTGGGAGGTGGAGGTTGCAGTGAGCTGAGATCATACCACTGCACTCCAGCATCCGAGATAGAGCAAGACTCTATCTCAAAAACAAACAAACAAAAACAAAGAGGAGATTGCTGTCAGGAGAGCATCCTCGAAGATGGAACACCTGGGGGAAGAAGGGCGTTCTTTCTTTCTTTGTTTTGAGACAGAGTCTCACTCTGTCACTCAGGCTGGAGTGCAATGGTGTGGTCTCAGCTCACTGCAACCTCCGCCTCCCAAGTAGCTGGGACTACAGGCGCATGCCACCACACCTGGCTAATGTTTAGCTGAGACAGCGTTTCCCTATGTTGGCCAGGCTGGTCTTGAACTCCTGACCTCGTGATCTGCCTGCCTTGGCTTCTCAAAGTGCTAGGATTACAGGTGTGAGCCACCATGAAGAAGGGCTTTCTAAATGGAAGGAGCAGTGGGCAAAGGCATACAGAGGTGACATAGCTTGGAGTACTCTGGCTGCTGTGAGACAGTCACATGCTTGGAGTCTAGACTTTGAGAAACAGGACTGGGAGGGTAAGCAGGAGACAGGCCATGGAGCTTGGGTAGCATTCTACAGGTCTAATGATCAGCCAAGGGCACAGATCAGAATCACTCAGGACAACAGCCTTGAAAACGAACATAAATTTGAACCAACATCTCTAGGGCTGAGGCCTCAGGCACTTTCAGGAACACTCAGGTGAATCTAACATGCCCTGTGGGCCAAGAACAATGCTCACGGAGACAGGAAACCATGCAAAGTGACCTAGTCAGATCTATGCCTTAGGAAGAGCCAGGTGAAGAGTGGAGTGCAGGGAGACCCATCAGGACACCATAGCAGTGGGCCAGGATCTAGGGGAAAACCGTGCCATGACAGGAGAGAGGGGTCCGCTTTCAAGCCATCAAGGAAATAGAACCGACTGCACTTGGAGAGTCCGGGGCATGGGGAGCTGGGTGAAGAGAGCAGTTGAAAGGAACTCCGTCTTTTAAGAAGGAGTAACTAAAACCTAGATCAGTGGTTCTTAACAGTTTTAGGAGTAAAGATTTCTTTTCAACTTAAAAAAGAAGTATGTGATGATAGTTGGACTTGTATGATACATAATGATCAAAGCGACATGAATTTACAGATGATTTTACTCTTCACAACAGTATACATATGCACAAACAAGAACATCGTAGGAAGACGACCTGGGTTCAAATCTTATCTCTGCCTTTACTAGATTTGTGACCTTTAGAATGTAAACTGTCTGTGCCTTAGTCTCTCCCCTGTTAAATGGGTATTATAGCAGTCCCTCTGCCTATAATAATTCTCAAGAGGCTTTATTCTTGTTACCGTTACTCAGTTGAGAGACATTGCTTGGTGTACATAGGATGTGGAGACCTCCAAAGTCATCTTTGGGGGTCTCTGGCAGGGCTGCCTTGCTCCTGTCCCTCCTAGACCTTGTGACATATGGCATCACTGACCACACATATCCACAGACTGGCCATCGTCACAGGATGCAGCGTGACTGTGCCTGTATGACGCAGTGTCCTTACCCAATCATCTATTACATGGAGCAGGATGGCATTTGGAAGCTTGCTCAGGATGATACCTGGAACCTGGATGTTCGATCCAGGTGCTTGTGACTTGCTGTGACTTGTGACTTTTAGAACATAAAATTAAGTTTAGGCTGGGGTTTCAGGATAATGTGATTGGGAGATCCCAGAACCTAGGAGGATCTCACCTTGGAAGGCAAATGTCATCACCACTCATGCAAGCCTGGCTTCTGGAAGACCTGGGGAAGCCTAGAGCAGGGCTTACCGAGCGGCCCAGGCCAGTGCTGTCTGCTAACACCAGCTGCCGGGGTAACCTTTGTGCTTAGGCCTAAACACGTCTATAGCATTGGCATAGCATTTGCATATCAGCACCCTCATTCCCACCAGGTGTCAACAGCCCTCTCTCTGCAGGACTGCTCAGATGGTCCACAAGCTGACAACCCCCCAACAGGATCACGGACAATTCACAGAGAGACATTTAGGGGTTCTCTGGTCTGGCTGTGCTCACTGTGTGGCCAAGAGATAAGTTTTATTTCTTCCTCCACCGCCTTTGCCCTGTCCCTTCCTCTCATCGAAACAAGCAGATCAGATCTGTGGGGAGGCAGGAAGCGGAAGCACCTGCAAGTGCCTCTGGCTTCATTTTCCACAAGCCTAGGTTTGTGGGGGCTTCTGGGCACAGACACAGTGTCTTGGCCAGAAGAAAGGCGAACACAGGGAAACTTCTTTCCCGAGAAAAGAAAAGGGCCCCTGGCTTTAATGTGCATGTAAAAGGGGTTGAGCTGGGGGAGAATGAGAGGCCTGAGAGAGGGAATCAGTGAGCCTGCCCCTGGCAGAGTGCCAGGCAGCCAGCATGTTTCCAGAGAGGAAATAGCCCTGCAGAATGTTCCTGTCCCCTACATGCAGCCCAGGAAGTGTCGGAGGGCTGTTAACCCAGAGGGGCCTTGTGGGATGGAGGGTGTGCCCCACAGCGCTATTAACCAGGAGCCATGCGTGTGCCCTCCCCACAGACACTCTCCATCCCAGTTGGGGCTGGCACTGCATAAACCTGCCTCCAGCTGCTGGGCGGCCCCTTACGGGCACCAAGAAGGACTGAGATGGAGAGTTCCACTGTCCCAGTGAAGTGAGCACTCGGATCTGGAAATTAGGAAAGTGAAATGATAGGATAAAGGTGTTTTTCTGTCCCCGATGAGCTGACGGACTGCAGCAAATACCTGACATGGTAAAAGGAGAGAATTGAGGCTCAGGGAGGGCGTGTGGATAGGCCAAGACCACCTCGTTAGCATGCAGAGGAGGCAGAGCCAGGCCTGCAACCAAGTTTGTGAGACTCCAAGTCCAGCACTGCCTACCTTAAAAATGAGGAGCCCAGGCCAGGAGAGGTGGCTCATGTCTGTAATCCCAGCACTTTGGGAGACCAAAGCAGAGGCTCACCTGAGGTCAGTAGTTCGAGACCAAGACCAGCCTGGCCAACATGGTGAAACCCTATCTCTACCAAAAATACAAAAATTAGCCGGGTGTAATGGCAGGCGCCTGTAATCCCGGCTACTCAGGAGGCTAAGACAGGAGAATCACTTGAACCTGGGAGGTGGAGTGAGCCGAGATCACACCATTGTTCTCCAGGGTAGGCAATGAGAGTGAGACTGTCTCAAATTAAAAAAAAAAAAAAAAAAAAAAAAAAATGAGGAGCCCAAATGTCCACCAAAAGAGTCTGCTCAAATACATAAATAGTGGGGGCTGGGGGCAGAGAAAGAGAGAAGAGAGAATGTACCCTAAGTGCCAATATGATCATCTTCAAAATATACCTACCACTCAGTGAAAATCAAAGTGCACAGCTGCTTATTGGTTACCTGTATGTGCATTAATAGATCCGCGAGGACATAGAAATAGGCACAGCTGCTTATTGGTTACCTGTATGTGCATTAATAGATCCGCGAGGACATAGAAATAGGCACAGCTGCTTATTGGTTACCTGTATGTGCATTAATAGATCCGCGAGGACATAGAAATAGGCACAGCTGCTTATTGGTTACCTGTATGTGCATTAATAGATCCGCGAGGACATAGAAATAGGCACAGCTGCTTATTGGTTACCTGTATGTGCATTAATAGATCCGCGAGGACATAGAAATAGGCACAGCTGCTTATTGGTTACCTGTATGTGCATTAATAGATCCGCGAGGACATAGAAATAGGCACAGCTGCTTATTGGTTACCTGTATGTGCATTAATAGATCCGCGAGGACATAGAAATAGGCACAGCTGCTTATTGGTTACCTGTATGTGCATTAATAGATCCGCGAGGACATAGAAATAGGCACAGCTGCTTATTGGTTACCTGTATGTGCATTAATAGATCCGCGAGGACATAGAAATAGGCACACGGTCTTCTGAGGGAAACTGAGTGATGAGCAGACAGGCAAAGGAAAGACTTTTTTCCCTGTGCAACCTCTTATACCTCTTAGATTTTCAATCAAGAGAATGTATTAGCTATTCAAAAAATAATAACCTTTAAAAAAAACCAGAGTGACAGAGAATCTCCTTGTTCAACCTTCTTAAATTCAATGAAACAGACCCCTACTGAACACCCAGGGTGTGCCAAGCCGTTGGTGGGTGCTGTGGGTTATACCATGATGAACAGGATGCTGTCTCTCTGTCTCTGCCCACCAG
This sequence comes from Callithrix jacchus, assembly GCF_049354715.1. Taxonomy (NCBI): domain Eukaryota; kingdom Metazoa; phylum Chordata; class Mammalia; order Primates; family Cebidae; genus Callithrix; species Callithrix jacchus. The sequence goes on from NC_133520.1 coordinate 30,525,227, forward strand.
GGGCCCACTCACCCCAGGGCCCCCAGGCCCCCCAGGCTGGAGGGTGGGATGGGCTGCCGCAGGACTCCCACAGCTTCTCCCCTGTACACATTTGCCCAGACCCTAGCCACCCTGGACTGGGAGCCTCAACCAGGGTGAGGGTCTGTCCAGGGCCAGCCTTTGTGGGTCCTGGTGACCACTGGGCAGTTTGAGCCAAACTCTTCAGACCCACACTGCTCCTTCCTGGCAGTCTCAGGACTGGCCACAGGGTAGGTGGGAAGCTTGAGTACCACCCTTCTGTGCTTCTATGGAAAGAGTATTACACAATCCTGTCCTTTCTTCTCTTGCTTTAAGCACTCACTGCTTGTAACCAAGGCAGCAATCACTGTGAAGGTCAAAGAAATGGCGAGCCCCCAGATGGATTTCAGTCTGGATGGGAAATGTGAGCAGGTCCTGACTCTGCAAATGCAGCTGAAACCCACCACCCTGAAGACCCCTCCATCTACTGCCTGGCCTTCCCTGCATTCTGCCTGCTAACCATGCTGCCCCTAGCCCTCTCCTAGCACCAGGCAGCAGCAGCAGCAGCAACGGGCATATCTGGACTTCTCACTACAAGCCCCAGCATTCCCATCCTGTGCCTGCGACTGTCCTCTAGTCACACCAGCAAGAGATAAATACCTCCCCTGGGTTGAAGCCACACCACTGGTGTCCCCGAGACTCTAGAGTAGAGGAAGTTCTTCCTGGAGGATCCACGTAGCCCCAGGGTGCATGAAGCCAGTGAATCACAAAATACTCCCTGCCATTGCTTCCAATGATTCTCATGTTGTCTTGGGTATACCCTGGGAGGGAGACGGGGCAGGGTTGTTACCTTCCAAGTATGGATGAGAAAACCAAGGCTCAGGTGCTGAGACCTGCTCACCAGGTAGCCAGAGAACAGCAGAGCTGACATCTTCATCCAGGTTTCCTGACCCCAAATCTTATACTCTGCCTTCACAGTATTGTTGGAAGAGCACTGAGAGGTCATTTGATATAACCTCACATTTTACAAATGGTAAACTGAGGTCAGAGAGGGAGAGGGACATCTTCAAGGTCACACAGCATGCAGCAGGGCAAAGCCAGTCCCAAGAACTTGGCCCTCTGTCTCCCAGGATGGCAGCTGTGTTGAACTGGGAAGTGCTTGTCCAATCTAAAGGCGTTCAAATCCATTTTTTTTAAACCAGTGCTTCAAAATATACCAATAGGTCTTGTGGGAGTGGGGAACACAGAAGAAACAAGATTGGCCATGAGTCGGTAGTTGTTGAAGCTAGGTATTAGGTAATGGGGATATTAATACTATCCTTTGTAAATATGTATATGTTTTTAACATTTCCACAAACTTTAAAAATATTAATGTGATGTCAAAAAAAAAAATTAGGTACTCAAGTCATATTAGATCCACAGGCCACTGTTTAGCAAACTCTACTCTAGATACTCCTGAATATGCTGCTGGCCATGTCTATGCTTCCTTCCAGTTCTCTCTGCATAGCGTGGGGTGAGGGAGATAGGAGAGGGCAGAAGGGAGATAACTGGCTTGGGCAGGGCTTGGAAGTTCGCCATCCATTTCCAAGAGCATAGACTCAGGATTTGGATCTTGTACAAACAGATACAGGAGACACCCATCCCTGCCCACACTCCACACTCTTTATGATCTGTCCATCCCCCGGCACTCTACCTGTCCTCCCTGCACCTCACTGTAATTTGCTCACCTTATTATTTTTTGAGACAGGGTCTCGCTCTGTGACCCAGGCTGGACTATAATGGCGTAATCACAGCTCACTGAAGCCTTGGTCGCCTGGCCTCAAGTGATCCTCTCACCTCAGTCTCCTAAGTAGGGGGGATCACAGGTGCATACCACCATGCCCAGCTAATTTTTAAATTATTTGTACAGACGGGGTCCCCCTCTGTGGCACAGGCTGGTCTCAAACTCCTGGGCTCAACTGATCTTCTGCCTTGGCCTCCCATAGTGCTGGGATTACAGACATGAGTCTCTGTGCCCAGTCAGTCTTTTTTGCACTCTATCATCTACCACCCACCATACCAAGGGAAACAAGCAAACCTGGGATCTGATGTTCCCGGCCTGCAGAATAGGCCATATCCCATCTGGATGAGAAATGAAGTTCCTGAGCAGCCTGGCACAGCCACGGTTAATGTGAACCTGGAGAGGAGCTGTGCTGTCTTCCAGCAAGACCTCACCAATAGGGTGTGAAGCCATGAGATTTGGAGATTTGAAGATTTGGAGTGGAAGGGGGTTGGAGAAAGGTGTGGCTTTTATTTTTCCTTCTCCTTTTCTTTCTTTCCTTTTTTTTTTTTTTTTGAGATGGAGTCTCACTCTGTCGCCCAGGCTGGAGTGCAGTGGTGTGATCTCAGCTCACTGCAACCTCTGCTTCCTGGGTTCAAGTGATTCTCCTGCCTCAGCCTCCCTAGTAGCTGGGATTACAGGCACCCGCCATCATGCCCAGATAATTTGTTGATATTTTTAGTAGAGACAGGTTTCACCATGTTGGCCAGGCTGGTCTCAGACTCCTGACTTCAGGTGATCCACCTGAGTCTGCCTCCCAAAGTACTGGGATTACAGATGTGAGCCACCATATCCGGCCATGGCAGGAAGTTCTGCTTATAAGTAGAGGGACATCTACTTATCTGCAAGTGTGCTGTGCTTTCTTAACTGAGGAGCGCTGTTAGAGGTTATTGTTATTAGAGGTAACAGTGTTACTTGGATGGGTCTTCTGGGATGCTGATGTGCACAGGAGAGATTTGGATTTCCCATCACTTTGTGTGATGACCATACAGCCCCCAAATCTCAGCTAAGTGTGCTATGGAGAAGCTGAAAGAAGCCACTACATTGTCCGCGTGAGCTAGGAATAGTGCCTTTAGGTCTTACGTTAAATCTTAATTCTCCTTAACTTTGCTCTGTAACTCAGGCCAGACTTCTCCCTCTCTGGTTCTCAGAACAGCTCTCTAGCAGCCAAACTGAAGTTATCTCCCATGCCAGCCTGAGACTCCCCTTCCTTAGCAACCTCCTGGAGAAGATAACTTAGCAAAAGACTGTCACTGCTCAGAGGAAGCGTCCCAAACCCCTCACTGGTTGAGGAATTTAACACCGCAGGTCCAACAGCCCCAGAAGGCAAGGCAATTGTTAAGAATTATACAGGCTGGTGCTGGACCCCGCCATTCACTCTTGGCTTACACAGAGGTTGCTTTCATGCCCTTTCCCTCTGTTAATTTGGCTTCTTTTCCAAACATGGGTCAAACAACCCCTCTCCAGAAGCAGCAGCAGCAGAAGGAAATGTTATTAAAAATGAGTCTGTTAGTGGGCATGGCGTGTGGATGAAGTCTTTGGGAGTTTTGGCTGCCAAATAAAGACTTTATTGTCATTCCTCCTTTCCCAAGCTCCCTCCCTCTCTCCTCTCCTCCCTCCCTCACTCCTCCCTCTTCTCTTCCCCTCCCTCCCTATGATCTGCCCCTCCCTCCCACTAAGCTAACCTCCCCACCCCAATAGGATCTGGTGGAAGAAAAGTCAGGCAAACACAGCACGCACGCACCACTGGGAGATCAGAACTTCTAGCTGGCTCTCTGCTGCCACAGCTCCGCCGAAGGGAGGGGCGGAAGACGAGGACTAAACTCACAGCTGAGAGGAGAGGAAGGCGTGTGCAGGTAAGCCCAGTCGGGAGATGAGCAGCAGACTGGGAAGAATCTTTCATCCAGTAAGTTTCCTCCTGATCTGTCCAGCTTTTACTGATCTAGTCTCTATTCTCACTCCTTCCTTCCTCCCACCTCTTTCTCCTCACAAATGTGTTCAAATTTAGTCTTCCTAATTTCTTTCCTGTAGCCTCTTCTGCTTTTCATCACTCTATGCCCCTCTATTTGCTTGCTGCAAAAGTTAAGCTTTCCTGCTACAGATGTTTGCTGTAGAACAGACAGCCACACTGCAAACAATAATTCTACATACCAGGTGTTTCCATAGAAACTGGACTCTAGAACCCATTTCTTTGCACCTTTTCTGTATTGTCACATATTGTCGAAGTCACACATATCACTCACAGGCTGCACTTTCACTACTACCACCCCACACGGGCAACCAAATGAAAACATCCTGTCCCTTCACCTCTACCTCTGCATCTAACGTGCAGAGCCAGATGTTGTCACCAGATATCAACACACACGCACACACGTTGCCTGCATCTCATCTCCTGTCCTCACATGCCTCCCCAACCATCAGAGCAAAGATAAAGCATGTCTTCCAGCTGAGATGGCAAAGCCAGAAGAAAATCTTGCATCCCACGTTCAGGCCGAATAGGGAGGTGATAAGCAAGAGCAGAAGCTGGAAGGGTTTCTCCATTATTCAGGGCTTGAATGGGTAGGAGGGAGAGAAAAGTGACTTTCCAACCTGCACAATGTCTTCTCAGCAGCTCTGAATTTGTCTCACTGGTCCAAACCACTTGGCTTTTGGAAAGAAAGAGAAGTAAGCAACCCAGTTTCCAATCCTTGAAGGTCCTAATTCCCAGCTCTGGGGCAGTTCATTTTTTTTTTCTTGCAGACAGCCAGAAAAATATTTTTCTTTAAAGCCTTTCTGAAATAATTCCAACCATTCAGGTTGGCACAAGGTCCTGTGGCAGAGGAGAAAAAAGAAAAAGACAGCAGTTTCTTCAGCAGTTGGGGAGGGGCAACTGAAGGGTGGTCCCTCTCCTGCTCCCCTGCTCATTCCATTCCATTCATAGAGAGGGTCTGTCCCAAGGCAGGCAGGGTGTAGGAGGATCAGGGATCAGGGGTCACACACACAGCTGATCTTCACAGTCACCTGAAGGCAGGAGAGGGAGGTGTGTGGAGGGCTTACTGAAAATACAGATGTTGGCTCTCACTACAGATCTGCAGAATCAAGACCCAGGAATCTTCAGGAGATTCTGATGGTCCACCAGGGCTTGAGAACATGAATCAGGCTCCTGAGAGAGAGCTTTGCTGTAATTCATGAGCCCAAGACTGGCAGTGTTAGCTGGGCAGAAGGACTATGTCCTGGAAAAGGAGCTCCAGAGTATTCCAAATAGGCCATCCGTTTTGGGGAGTGGGAGTAAACAGGGAAGAGCTCCTCTGAGCTGCCTCCCTCTCTCCTCCTTTGCAAGCACAAGCAGCCACATTTACCACAGAGGAATATTCCAGTAAGAAAGTTCCCCAAGATGGCTCCACAGGGCTGATGTTTCCTCTCACCTGCTAATTTGCCTGCCCCAGGACCCCAGGAGAATGTGCTGGGCCCTTCCCCTAACCCTTCTAAGTCCCTGCTTCTCCTGCCCAGCAGCTGCCTGTCTGGACTTTCACAGAGGGTGGGCTGAACTCGTTACTCCCTCTCCATCTCCCTGGCGGGCAACCCCGTTTATTGGGCATGTTCAAGGCTGGAAAGGGCAAAAAGCTGAGTGCACAAGGCTTGGAGAAGTCACGAATCACAGTGGAACTCTGTGGCCCGCTGAGGAAGGCAGGCTTGCGCCTTCAGACAGTGTCCCCTCACCTGTTGCAGAAAGCATGGGTGAGAAGCTGGTGAATTAGAAAGACAGAACAAGCTTTCCCTAGGTGGCTGGGGGCTTCTGGGGTCTCCTCAATTTGTTGTTTCTGAGATCCAAGTGTGATCTCACAAGCCACAAAGGGAAGGCAGTTGCTCTGTGTAGAAGAGCCAGCACCCCCAAGGATCCCTGCCTTTGAGCAGCCCCTGGGTCTGCCCTCTAGCCAGCTGGAAGGAAAGAGACCCTATTACTTTGAAATAATGTCAACAAAACCTTAACATTCACAGAACACTCACTTTGCATGTATTGACTCATTTAACCCTCAAAACAGAAAAGAAGGTGTTAGCATGCCCATTTTACAGATGAGAAAAGCAATTGCTTTGCCTACGTCTATCCAGCTAAGCATCTGAAGAACTGCAGGCTTGGGTGTCAGATCTATAACCACTCAAGGCATCAGACACACTCTCCCAGGCTTTCTTCAAGGGTTGGAGATGCTGGGGGAGCGGGGCAGAGAAGAATATGGTAGGCGGCAAGCTGTCAAAGAAGTGCCGTCTCACCCTGGTTTCTCCTCCGTTCCTCAGAATGGAAAATTTGCTCTTCTAGACTAGTGGCCTGAGGCCAGAAAATCTTCATTCTGTTTACACTTTGCCTTGTGGTAGACACTGGGGAGACAGATGGTCTCTCCATAATAGTGTTATTTTTATTTTTAGCACTTTTTGATCTGTAGTGCATTTTAAAGTTGCTAACCACACTTGTTTCTGACAACTGGGTAAGGAATACAGGTACAGGGAAGATTTTGTTATTCCCATTTTACAGATAAGAAAACTGAGGCCCAGAACAGGGTTGCATCACTAGATAATGGTGGAGGTGCAAGAATCTAGTGCACCACAGGCTCTCCTCCCACTGTTGGAGGAAGGCTCACCCTTGCATCATTTCACCTTTCCGGAAAGGGGCAGCTTGAAGTCAGCATGCCCCATACTGCCCCTGTGTTATCTCAGGACTGTATCAGCCCTAATGGGGGCCTTGAAAGGGCCTTAGACTCACTTCTCTGCTAACTCTGCTCATAAACTGGTGAAGACTATTTCATTCCCCCTGCTTCCAACTCCCTTCTGGACCACAGGAAGAGATAAAGACAGCAGGATAGCTTTTGGATATCTAGGCTGAGAACAGAAAGAAGGGAAGAAAGAGACAGGGGTGTTCCAATGTTCACAGGCACAGCTCTGGGTCTGTTTCAGTGTTCGCAGGCACCCATTCTGCACAGCACGGTAGCTCTGGGTCAAGGCATGGAGGCTTAGGGCTGACCAATTAGACAGAAGATCTGACACTTGAGAAGAATGCCCGAACCGAGTGTGGAGAACCCTGCTGCTAACCCCGCCTAGCCCTGGAAGACAAACCCAACCTCGTTCCCAGCCCAACCTCAACCTCTCCACACAAAACCAATTAGCTTTAAATAACAGCTGCTCCTAATGACAAGCCCATCAGGACCTCCACCCATCCCTGCCCTGAGTATAAATATTCCACCAGTCCTGGACTTTTACATTAAATTAATTAGATAGATAGGGAAGGGGACTATCTCACTTTCAAAATCAAGGGGTCTGTAGGGCACTGTGGCTCATACCTGTAATCCCAGCCCTTTGGGAGGCTAAGGCAGGCCGATCGCTTGAGCTCAGGGGTAAAACCAGCCTGGCCAACATGATAAAACCCCATCTCTACAGAAAAGTACATGCCTACAGTTCCAGCTACTTGGGATGCTGAGATGGGAGGATCACCTGAGCCCAGGGTGGATGAGTCTGCAGTGAGATGTGATCGTACTACTGCACTCCAGCCTGGGGGACAAAGAGAGATCTTGTCTTAAAAAAAAAAAACCAAAAACAAGGAGTCTTGAATCTGCTCTTTTATAAACAAATAAATGAATAAGTAAGCCTCTGCCACTTGCAGAGATTTTACACTTTATAGCATGCCTTCAAATGCACGATCTGGTTTGATCCTCACACAGATGAGGAGCCTGGGGTGGAGAGTCAGAGCCAGGAGCTAAGCCCAGATCCACAATCGTTGGAATTGAAAACTGAATTTAAAACTCTCTAAGGGTCTGGGTGTGGTGGCTCACTCCTGTAATCCCAGCACTTTGAAAGGCCGAGACGATCACTTGAGCTTAGGAGTTTAAGACCAGCCTGGGCAATATAGTGAGACCCCCATCTCATTTTTGTTTAAAGTGAAAAAAGAAAAAAAAAATTAAGATTCTCTTAGGAAACATTCTTAAATGTGGAGAGTGAATGTTGGGTTGGGCAAAGCAAATGCTTTTCTCTTCCATGAAGCAGCAGCTTTTCCAGAACCGATGGTGGAGAACAGAGCTGCACGCAATTGGCTGTTGTAGGTAGTCAATAAGCCTTCACTGATTGAGCAATGAGTAGAGCCCAATAGAAAGCTGTGGGAGGAGAGGTGCACTTGCAAAAGCCTTAGAAAAATTTAAAAACACATACATGGACCCAACCCAAGGAATTGTGTGATTGGACAGAAGTTTCTAGAAGGCAGGAGCATAGAGTGTGGCTCTGAGGCTTTGTAGGAGGGACTATGACCACCCATGGAGTCCAGATACCCTCAGTCTGTCACACAGATTGTGATTTCGGAGACCTAGGACATTATGGAGCACTGCCAGAGAGAATGGCCATGCTGTCAGCTGTCATGACTTCTCATCCCACCTTCCTGCAAAGCTCCAGCAGGAAGGGGCGTCACCCCATGAGAAAAGCCTTAGCAATGAATGCTATTTCCTTGAGAAGCATCCCTGCACACAGAATGGTTCTGATTCAGCCCTGGGGTTGAGAGAAGGGGAGGAGAGCCGGTTCAGTTTCCCCACATAACTTGCTCCTGGGAGCATTTCCTCGGGAACCTCCTGTTGGCTCTGGGAGGAACTTGGCTAGGCCCAGAGGTTTGGAATGTAAAAGGGTCAGAGGGCTAGGGAAAAGATAAGTTCCCTAAGGGTCTGGTGCTGCACGTGGGGTTGAGGAAGGCCTGTGTTTACTGTGGATGAGACGGTGGGGCAGCCAGCCTGCTGGGTGGAGCTGTGAGTGGCCTGCCTGCTCCTCTCACCCCTGACAATGAAGACCAGGGCTGCCCTGGCACTGAGCCAAGGAAACCCACTCCCAGCACAGGCCACAGCCACAGTACCTCACTGCTTTTGCTGGAAGCCCTGGGCAAATTGCTGCCTAGTCTCTGGCATATGCTTTCAGTGACAAAGGCAATGAAGGGATGTAGAAACCCCCCCCCACCCCAAAGAGGCTGGGAGCCTCCTTGTGAGGGGGTCTCACAGTATGAAAGATTCCTTGCTCATTTCTAGGCTTCTGGGTGATTAGAAAATAAAGAATTTATTTTTTTTTTAAATCAGGGTCACAAAACTTGAGGCTTTTAGAAATGTTTGTTTTAGAATACTGATGCTTTAACCACCCCCTTAATTTATATGCAAGATGACTATTCTGTTTTCCAGAAAATTACAGGGAAAAATGTTAATTCATAGTTCACCAATTACAAGTGATGTGGGGTTCAGCCAACAAGACTCAAGCTTAAAGTTTTGCAATTAATGCCTTCTCTTTTTAATACTTGCAATGTGTCTCTGAGAATGTTACATCCTTAACAGGAGATCAAGCCAAAAATCTCACTCCAAGATCATTTGTGATAGGAGGCCAGGGGAAATGGCCTTCCAGACCCCCTTGGAGAGGCCTTTCTTGAAAGAGGCCACCTTAGTGGAAGGTGGAGAAGCAACACAGGCTGCAAGATGGTCTCCTGCCTTCCTTCTTCCCTTCCAATACTCAGAATGCTGCATAAGCGTTCATATACACACACACAGGATAAGCGAGAGTTTGCTTATGTGCATGGGACCTGAAAAGGTGTGTATGAGAGTGGCAGACTGGGGGGGGTGGGGGGGGTCAAAGGTGTGTGTGTGTGTGTGTGTGTGTATGTATGTATGTGTGTGTGTCCCCGTACGCATAAGCTGCAGTGAGACACCCTCTACCCACCCATGGCTAAGCCCTTCTCTTTCCCATTTCTTGTCACATTCAGCTTTTCCTGAGCATCTGACCTAGAATTCAGCAGCTGGTGAGTGGCTTCTGTTGCCTTCCTTTGATCAAAGCCAGCGAGGAGCCAGGCACTGGGTCAGGGAAGAAAAGAGTCTCAGCTGACACAGGTTCAAAGGGAAGGCAGCAGAGGCAGGGTGTCTGAATCAACCCAGAGATCACAGGGTCCAGATGCAAGCTGGGGACATACTCCAGCCCAGCCTATCTCAGAGAAGCCTGCATCCCAGTGTGGCCAGACCTCGAGGCAGTGGAAAGAACACCCCAATTCTGAGGAAGAGGTGAGGAGGGCCAGCTGAAGCAATGTGCATCCACAGGAATCGTGGCTGGAGGTGTCATAGGAATAATAGCCTTGGAGAGGATATTATTCCAAATACAGGGCATCCCCTCCCAGCCTAGTCCAGGGGAGGAGACCTGTCGGGGCTGTGGCTTTCTGTCTGCAGCCATGGGTCTGTTATTTCCCCAGTTTCAATTCAACTCAAACCCTATTGGGAGGGTCACTGGGCCAATGGGAAGGAGGGCAACACCAAAACATCCTTCAGCTCCATATTTCAATGTTACCGAGGCTAGCAGGAGGTTCTTCTTGATATCCCACCTCAATACTACCAACTCCAAAGGGTATAGGAGCAGCAATACCAGACCAAAAGAAAGGAAAGTGTTTTCTGCACATCTTTCAATCCCTCCACTGTTAATTTCCCGGGAGCCTCCACATCTGGGGTGAAAGTCTTGGCATATCTCCCAATGGCAAAGAGTCAAGTGCAGGGAGTGGGGAGAGGGGTGGGGAGGCCAGAGCATCTGTGAGCCAGGGTAGATGCAAAGGTGTCGGCAGCACTTCCCTCCCTTCCCAAGATCCACACCACCTCTCCTCTGGAAGGGAGGGGACCTTGGTTTTTGTCCTGGGTCTGCTGTTAAATGGCATACTGGCCCTGGAGAGTCACTTCTTCCCTCCAGTCCTCAGTTTTTGTAAACAGTGGGGTCTGGAGTTGATTGGTGGATTTCAAACCATTTTTATCAAAGAAACATGTTCCCCCCACCCCAAATGAATGCTTTGGCTAAAACTCAATATATATAATAGGTTTTTTTAAAGGGAGCTGCTCAGGTTGGCATGGGGATGGGTTGAGGGCACCCCAGGGCCACCTCCTCAGTCTCCTCCCTACAGGGGTGCTCCACAGAAATAAAGGCAGAGTTTGAAACCACTGTGTTATGGATCTTCAAGGGCCTTTCTGGATTTAGCACCCAGGACTCTATATATGCTTTATATATCCTAACACCTCTCTTGAAGATGATTTTCTCACGCTATGAATGGGAGGACTGAGGGCCAGAGTAGTTAAGAATCTTCTCTGACAAGCCCCAGGACTCCTGACTTAGAGTCCACTGTGCTTTCTTTTTTTAAATACAGAGTTTCACTATTGTTGCCCAGGCTGGAGTGCAATCTCAGCTCACTGCAACCTCTGCCTCCCTGGTTCAAACTATTTTCTTGCCTCAGCCTCCCAAGTAGCTGGAGTTATAGGCACATACCACCACACCCAGCTAATTTTTTTGTATTTAGTAGAGACAGGGTTTTGCCATGTTGGTCAGGCTGGTCTCGAACTACTGACCCCAGGTAATCCACCCACTCTGGCCTCCCAAAGAGCTGGGATTACAGGTGTGCACCAACTTGCCTGGCCTCATATGCTTTCTATTAGCATGGCACCCCCTGTTTAGAGCAGGCTCAACATAGCAAGTGGCTAAGACAATGGGCAGGGAATCCATTGCCCCAAGCCCTTGTTACTCCCTCACCTGCTGGGGACAGGCAAACAAGGAGATGCTTCTACAGCTCCCTGAGCTCTGCTCATCTTCCCTGGAGCTCTACTTCTGCCCAACTGTGGATTGGAAAGCATAACACCTAGTGACTGAGGGCCCAAGGCTAATGATTTCCTGTGTCTCTTCCCTGCAGGTGCATCACCTGGATCATGAGGTCATCCCTCTGCTGGCTCCTCCCACTTCTCATCTTGGCCTCAGTGGCCCAAGGCCAGCCAACAAGACGACCAAGACCTGGGACTGGGCCCGGGCGCAGACCCAGACCCAGGCCCCGGCCCACACCCAGCTTTCCTCAACCTTATGAACCAGCAGAGCCAACAGACCTGCCTCCTCCCCTCCCTCCAGGCCCTCCATCCATCTTCCCTGACTGTCCGCGCGAATGCTACTGTCCCCCTGATTTCCCATCTGCCCTCTACTGTGATAGCCGCAACCTGCGCAAGGTCCCTATCATCCCACCCCGCATCCATTACCTCTATCTCCAGAACAACTTCATCACTGAGCTCCCCGTGGAGTCCTTCCAGAATGCCACAGGCCTGCGATGGATTAACCTGGACAACAACCGGATCCGCAAGATAGACCAGAGGGTGCTGGAGAAACTGCCCGGCCTAGTGTTCCTCTACATGGAGAAGAACCAGCTGGAAGAGGTCCCCTCAGCCCTGCCCCGGAACCTGGAGCAGCTGCGGCTGAGCCAGAACCACATCTCCAGAATCCCGCCTGGCGTCTTCAGCAAGCTGGAGAACCTGCTACTCCTGGATCTCCAGCACAACAGGCTGAGCGACGGCGTCTTCAAGCCCGACACCTTCCAGGGCCTCAAGAACCTCATGCAGCTCAACCTGGCCCACAACATCCTGAGAAAGATGCCGCCCAGGGTCCCCACCGCCATTCACCAGCTCTACCTGGACAGCAACAAGATTGAGAACATCCCTAACGGTTACTTCAAGAGCTTTCCCAATCTTGCCTTCATTCGACTCAACTACAATAAGCTGACAGACAGGGGACTCCCCAAGAACTCCTTTAACATCTCCAACCTGCTTGTGCTCCACCTGTCACACAACAGGATCAGCAGCATGCCCGCCATCAACAACAGGCTGGAACACCTGTACCTCAACAACAACAGCATCGAGAGTGAGTGGGCTGGGCCGGGGCAGGGCCACAGGCAAGGAGGCTGGCTTGTGTAGCGCCTCTACCCTCTCTAGGAAGTCTCAGGGTGGGGTGGTATCAAAAGCATCCACTTTGGCACTGGATTTCAACTTGTGGGCTTGCCACTTGCTACCTAGGTGACCTTGAAAAGATATTTGACCTTTCTGGGAAGTTTCCTCATCTGTAAAATGAGAATGCTAATAATAATCTTCTATTACAAAGGTGAAACGAAGATGCAGTAGAGATGTAATATGGAGACAGGACCCAGACTACCATACTGGGAGGGTCAGAGGCTTTCTTCCTCCATTCCTCCTCAGCCCCAGTTCCTTGGCAACTGGATCTATAGGTAGGGTAGTTATGGAATATACTCCTAGACATTCTGCTAAAAACAGAACAGAGACATTTAAATACGTCCTGGGCCTGCCCTCTGCAGAAACCCTGTCCCTGTGGGAGGACACTTCTTCCCAAACCTGAGCCTCGGTTTCAACTCACGGTATGCAACTGGTAAAAATGTGGCAGCCAGGAAGTAAAGGTCTGTATGCCAGTGCTTTCTCAATTTATCTGGAAGGTTGCAATGTTGAGCTACCTTTAAGGGAGAGTTTGCCTAAGTGACATTTACAGGGTTCTGGACTTGTAGTATCAGCTACAGCCCAGGAGAGGAGATTGGAAGTTGCAGTTTTGCTTCAATCAAAAATTTCAGCTCTGAGCAACAGAGTGTCAGCAGAAAGATTTAGAAGTGAAATAACATTTTCTGGTTCTTGAACAAAATCAGCCTATATTCACCCAAGGGATGCAGCAGCAGAAGGGAAGAAACGGATTGAGGGAAAAGAGCAGGACCCCTAGAATGATATTTAGGGATCTTTCAGTTTCCAAGCCAAATAATGAGAGAGAGATTATTGGTCTCTACAGTCTTGAAACAAATGGATGGGAAATAGATCCATTCACTCATTTGGGATAATTTCAAGAAGTAGGGGAGAATTTTTTTTAATCTTAGAAAAAATGTTTGGGAAAGGGGGAACACTGTCTAATTTTACTCTGGAGACAGCACGTGAAAATAAAACACATTACCTTCAGGAAGCTATAAGGCCAAAATGTAGACAGAAAAGATACCTTGATTAATAAATGGCTGCTAGGTCTCTACCAGATATGGAAGAACAGGTTGCTGGGGGATATCCCAGCCTTCTGAGGTTGAAGTCAGACTCACGCCTCACCCACATGAACCCACCCCCATCCAGCCTGTCTCCTGTGCCTTTCACAGACAGAATGGGCTCAGTGGGACCTAGGTCAGTGTGATGATTATGTTCTTCACAATGACAGTAATGTTGCCACTGCCACTGTCTTCAAACAGATTGCAAAATGCTTTTGCCAACATTCTCTCTCCCGATTACAGGTCAGGCACCATTCTTACCATTTCACAGACTGAAGAACTCAGCATCAGGGTGGCTAGGTAATGGCCCGAAGTCACAAAACTCATAAGAGAAAGCCCCTGTCTCAGGGCCCTTCTGCATCTCCAATGACAAAGGAGAAAGAGAAGGAAAAGGAAGAGGAAGACAACCACAATGAAGATGATGCCTACTCTTCCTCCTCCTCCTCCATAAATGACAAGTGAGGCAAGGCTTAGGGATAATCAAACAGTTCATTTAAACCCTGGTATGTCTGGTGCCACAGGCATCTAACAAGAGGTGATGGAGGAAATGGAATCTCAGGCCATGGACCCTTCAGAATCAGTAGGCTCATCATGTCCTTGGGGCTCTGGAGCCCTCCCTAGACCGTCTTCTCTCTTTTCATCATCCCTATTTCAGTTACCATCTTTCGCCCATCCTCATGCCTCACATCTGATTTAAAGGAAAACCTGCAGAGTAATTTTCACATCCACGTGCTGGCTTCAGATCTCACCTTACTCCATTGCTTCTCCACACTAGCCAGATTCATCTTTGTACAGCATAAACCTGAACATAGGGATCCCAAGGACCCCTCCAGACTTAACACTCCAGGAGACCATGGTTCAAGTATCCTCTTAATAATATCGTTCTCATAAAGACAGGCCTGTTCACTGCCATTCCTCAGACCGGAAATCAAAAGCCTCTTAGTGAAATACTGTTTGAGAGCCTAACTACCTCCCAGCCTACTCTCCTTAGCACACCACATTGCACTATTACTATTCCCAGATTCGGCCATATGCAGAATTTTGGCCTCCACAACTTCATTCAAACAGATTCCTCTGTCAGAACACCATCCCCTAGATCTCCACCTGTTGTAATCCTACGGATTCTTGAAGGCCCAGCTCAAAATTTACTTCCAGTTCTCTAGAGTGAACTTGCAAGAACAGTTGTTGGTCAATCCAACTTGATTCATTTTACAAATGAGTAAACTGAGCCCGGAGGTCAAGGCAGCTCATCTCTGATCACACATTCCCAAAGCCAGCCAGTTTCAGAGAGAAGTCTGCAGTCCTGGCTGTCGGGTGTCCTCCCCCTTCCCCTTCCTCATCTTGGCCGCCAGCCTCGGTCTGTCCCGATTCCTCCACCTCCATTCCCTGCTGACTTCTCTTCTTTCTCCATAGAAATCAACGGAACCCAGATTTGCCCCAACGACCTAGTAGCGTTCCATGACTTCTCCTCGGACCTGGAGAACGTGCCACACCTGCGCTACCTGCGGCTGGATGGGAACTACCTGAAGCCGCCCATCCCGCTGGACCTCATGATGTGCTTCCGCCTCCTGCAGTCCGTGGTCATCTAGGCCCTGCTCCGCCACGGATCCGATCTGACCGCACTTGAAGGCTGGGGCCCAGGCGCCTGTGCCCACCATTCGTTTTCTCTCTCTCCCTTTCTTGCTCCCAGCTTTGCCTCCCTTATCCCACCCTCGAGGCAGGGAAAAGCCTTCCATTCTGCTGCAGCCTCAGGAGCGAGACTTCCAAGGGCTCGGTTTGGTCCCACCCCGTTGAAAGACACCCAGTGCACACCCACACTCCTGGCCTTCCGTGGTTTCCCTTTGCTCCAGAAACACAGATGTGTCTAAAGACGTGGTGTCCCCTCTCTCTCCTCCCCCATCCGCCGCTCCTGGCAACTTCTGGGCCACAGACTGACTGCATCTGATCTTGGTCCTGGCTCAGCAAGCGGCCCGGAGGTAAGGTTCAGAAAGCCCCCCTGGGGACTCCTCCATCTTGGGCAGCTCTGGCTCAAAGAGGCCGAGAAACCCAGTTCTCCTTGGCCTCGGATCCCTTCCGGCAAAGCTGCTGCTCCGCCGCGCGGTTCCCCGGTACCAGACATCGCCCTGGCCCTGCTGGCCCAGGTCTCCGGGAAGGAGGAGTGAGGGAATGACGGAGGGGCTGCAGGGTCAGAGCTCCCGCGGGGGCCTGCATCTGGCCAGCTGGCCACAGGGATGTTCGGGGGCCCCTCCCGCTCCAGGGTGAACAGAGCACACGCCCTCCTGGCCGGGCCTCAGGAGGAACAGCCAAGGAGAAGAACGGCCCAAGGAACTAGGAAGCAGCCATGGGAGGAGGGCGGTTCAAGCCAGGGATGGGCCCCCGTGGCGTCGACGGGTCCTGCGGCCCCCTGGCCCAACCTCGGGCTCGGGAGCGGCGTTCACAGTGTTTGTGTGGGGGCAGGGAGGGAAGAGACAGCAGCCCCGCCCCCGCCATCTGTTCTGCATCAGTGAGCGCTGCCCGGCCACTGCCACCCCCGGGAGGCGGCTCCCGAGAAACAGAGAGGAAGGGGCGGAGCATCTGGACATCTCCACGAAGTCCCTCCATGTTTGAAAACGCGCCTCCGCCTCGGAGACAGACGCGTCGGTGCCACCTAGTGGCTGGTGAGGGTAACAGCTGGCCCGAGTCTTCCGCCAGGCCCTCTCCCTCGGGTTATTTTTGTCCGTGGAGGAGCCCCGTGGGATCCCAATATGGAAGAGCCGTGGGCCGTGTGCATGGTGTCGCTCTTCTCTAGGGTCTAAAGGGCACAATGGCCCCCAGGCTGGGGCTCATTCCCATCGTGAGTGAGCCCAGGTGAGGACATAGGCGGCTCCCGTTTGTTGTATGCCCTTTCCTGGTGGTGCCTTCTCAGTTACCGCATCTGTAAACCGAGGAGGTGGATAAAATAGATGCTCCTGGCTGGGCGTGGTGGCTCACGCCTGTAATCCCAGCATTTTGGGAGGCCGAGGCGGGCAGATTATTGCCTGAGCTGAGGAGTTCGAAACCACCCTGATCAATATGGTGAAACCCCGTCTCTACTAAGATACAAAAAAATTAGCCAAGTGTAGTGGCGCAGGCTTGTAATCCCAGCTACTGGGAGGCTGAGGCAGGAGAATCGCTTGAGCCTGGGAGGTGGAGGCTGCGGTGAGCCAAGATCATGCCACTGCACTCCAGATTGGGCGGCAGAGTGAGACTCTATCTCAAAAAAGAAAAAGAAAAAGATGCTCTTCTGAGGTCCCTCCGACGCTCATGTTCCGAATCTGCGGCTCCACACTTTAAATCATTCTCGAATACAGGACAAGTCCTAAATATTTGCCCCTTCCCTTGCAGTAATTTATTTTTTATATGGACTGTTCCTCCCCCAGAGGCTTCTCCACCCTCCATGCCTGGCCTAGGTGAGCAGCTTGGCAGGTCTTCAAGTGGAACCCGGCCCAGACAAGGCTGCCTCAACTTCACCTTTCCCCCTAACTTCCTCCAAGGGATGATGCCCCTTCTCAGCCCTCTGCATGTGTATGTTGGTGGGAGGCGCAGGGGATGGATGTTCTAGAAATGAGTAAGACACAGTGCCTACCCCCAAGTTAGGTTGCGAAAGGTTCCAGAGGTCTTTAAGAAATTGGGTCTGAAGTTAGCTGGGTCCCTAACTTCAAGAAATTCCCATGACGCTCCTTCTCACTTTTCTCTTTGGCTAATTAGGGAAAATAGAGCCCATTTCATCATAGCCTCCTTCTCCTGTGCTCCGTGACAATTGCGGCATTCATCCTAGCTGCAGCTGGTTTCTCCAAGGCTCCTGCTTAAAGTCGACATATTATTATGGCTGAAAGCAACTTGGGCCTGGATAAGCCCCGCTTCTGCATCTTATTCACAGCTTGCAACCTCAAGGTTGATGAGGCTTTCGGGGAAGAGGTCATTCCCTTGATCCTACAAACCCAGACTCGTTTAGCAGCAGGGCAATCTCCCTCATCCCACTGCCCAATCTAGAATATGTCTGCTCTCTCCATCGCTCTCTGCAGCTGTAAGCCAGAGGGGATTCAAGGTAAATTGGCTTTACAGGCTCCCCTCCCCAAACACACACACCATGTGCTGGTTTTTGTGTTTAAAAAAGCCCCCTTCTCCATGCACAAGATCATTCCCTCCAACTGTCGTCATCGACATATACAGGTGTGTATGTGTACTCTGCATGTGTAGCTCTTCTCTCTTGAAGACCGTGGTAACTTTGTGAAATAACTTCCACATTTCAACATGCTTCACAGTAGAGGAAATAAAGTAATATGAAAAACACCCTGCTTGAACTTGACAACGTGAACAGGTCAAGAATAACATTTTGAAGTCATCTTGCTGGCCGGGCACAGTGGCTTTTGTCTGTAATCCCAGCAGTTTGGGAGGCCGAGGTGGGAGGATCGCCTGAGGTCAGGAATTCAAGACCAGCCTGGCCAATATGGTGAAGCCCCTTCTCTACTAAAAATACAAAAAATTGGCTGGATGTTGTGGCACATGCCTGTAATCACAGCTACTCAGAAGGCTGAGGCAGGAGAATTGCTTGAACCCGGGGTGCAGGGAAGGGGGATAGCAACACTGCACTCCAGCCTGGGTGACAGACGGGGACTTCATCTAAAAATAAAAAGATAAAAATAAAACAAAGTCATCTTGCTACCCACCCCCTACCATTGAGCCACCATTTCCCAGCCCCAGAGCCTCTTACTTGCTTTAACAAGATGAGTGGAGAAAAGATTATATTCATAAGAAATTCCTAGGAAAGCTATTCTAAAGCCTCTTCACTCTTCCTCCTCCTCCTCTTCTTCTACTTCTTCTTCCTCTTCTTTCTTTTAATAGCGGCAGGGTCTCATTATGTTGCCCAGGCTGGTCTAGAACTCTTGGCCTCAAGCAATCCCCCACCTTGGCCTCCCAAAGTGCTGGGACTACAAGTGCGAGCCACTGTGCCCAGCTCCAAAGCCTTTCTTTGAAGAATTTCTCACAAACTCACAACCCTCATGAAAAATTAATCCTCAATTCCACAAGACTGCCCACACACAGACAAATATATATATATATATTCTTAAAGTCAGATCAGAAATCTGACAGCTGCATTTGAAATCCAAAGCATCGGGTTCTTTCAACCTGCACATACTAAATTGTTGAGGGTCTCCCAGGAGCTTGGTATAGAGGTAGAGACAGAAAGACACAAAACGGTTGCCTTTCCTGCCCAAGTAAAGCTTACAGACTAGCTGGGGAGATGCAGTGTGCACACAAAACAGTGAAAGAGCTGCCTTGAGGGCAGAGAGCATAGAGCCAGTCATCTGGAATGGTCTGAAGGCCATGCGGAAGTCCACAGAAGGGTTAGAACAGGGTGCCCCTGAATCTCTCTTCAAAGGGAAGGTTGGTTGCAGAAGTGGGGTTCATGACCCTTCCAGGCTACCCATCTTCTTTAGAATGAGAACTGCCAGGTGACTCCCTCACTGCTCCCACCTGCCTACTAGACATCTACTTTGGTTCACTTCACGAATGTTCAGTGGACACCGGCCACATGCCAGGTCCACAGCTAAGAATTCACGGATGAGTAATATACACAACATACCTTTGAGTAAGGGGAAATAAATCCATGAATGGATACCTCTATGTCTTAAGTGTTTGTAAAAATGCTGTGTATGAACAACATAGAGAAGGCTTTTACCTCTATCTATGGAAAACCAGAAACGTTCCTATCATGTGAGCTGGCTTTTAAGGGATAAATCAGATTTGACCAAGTGGAAGAAAGAAAAAAAGACACAGGCCAGGTATGGTGGCTCACACCTGTAATCCCAGCACTTTGGGAGACCAAGGTGGGTGGATCACAAGGTCAGGAGTTCAAGACCAGCCTGGCCAAAATAAAACCCCGTCTCTACTAAAAATACAAAAATTAGCTGCGTGTGGTGGCAAGTGCCTGCAATTCCAGCTACTTGGGAGGCTGAGGCATTAGAATCATTTGAGCCAGTGAGGTGGAGGAGGCTGCAGTGAGCCAAGATCGCATCATTGCACTCCAGCCTAGGTGACAGGGTGGACTCCATCTCAAAAAAAAAAAAAAAAGAAAGAAAGAAAAAAGAAAAAGTAAAAAAGACACAACCAAGATGGGAAACAGCATGAGTGAAAAGGTAGGAAGGTGTGGAGTCTACCCTGTGGGGTTTGTGTGTCTGAAACAGAGGACAGGGTCATGTTCTGGTCATGGAGTTATGTGGCTGCAAGCCCTCAGCAGGGGATATACCCCTGTCCTCCAAAACGCAGGAGGGTGCCTGAACTTCCCCACCTCTCTCTCCCTGTCCATGAAAAGGGCAACCACAGGGTTGGCTGGCCAGACTTCTGTCCATACCACCTGCCACCTCCAATTCATCAACACGCCTTGTGCCTTTCTTAATGAGAGATTAGGATTAAGACACCTCCCACACCTCCTGCTTCCTTTGCCAGGCTCTCGGGGAGCTGGGCTGCCTGGAACAACAGTCTGGGTTAGCCGTTTACTCCCCAGGTCACCTGTACGCATCTGTGAACAGCCCCTTATATTCTTGAGAACAAGAGCGTGGGACCTGCGAGCTTGGGAAAGCAGAGTAGAAGTTTG
Organism: Callithrix jacchus; assembly: GCF_049354715.1. NCBI lineage: Eukaryota > Metazoa > Chordata > Mammalia > Primates > Cebidae > Callithrix > Callithrix jacchus. The sequence goes on from NC_133520.1 coordinate 30,545,501, forward strand.
GGAAAGGGTCTAGGATGTGAGCCTGTGTCCGGATGTGGCTCCTGGCAGGAGTAGGGGAGCAGGTGTGTATGCATTGGGAGGAACAGTGGTGGGATGCAGCAATCAAGCAGGGATGGCAGGACTGTGTGTGTCACTGGGAAAGCAGGGAGGGAGAGTGGGAGCAGGTGGCAGGGAGAGTCAATGAACACTTGCATTTCCATTTCTCCCAGGAATAAATGTGTGGGGTGGGAGGAGGGATGCACCTAGGCTGGCTGTGGGGGCGGAGGGCCTCTGGCTGCAAAGCCCAGGCTGTGGAGAGAAGATGGAGGCACACAACCTGCCAAATGTGCCATCTGCCTCCCAGGCGCCCTCCCTGATCCAGGCCTATCTTTTCCTCCACCCAGCAGAGCCTCTGATGGCGTCTCTCCCCAGGTCGGGAGCTGCAGGGGTACAGGAACAGACTCTTCTCTGATGACCAGGCTCTTGGGCTGGGGGAAGCCCCCTCTCACACCAGCTGGTGCCCAGGAACACAGCCAGCCAAGTGCTGGCCTCTGGGCCAGGCTATTAGATCTGCCTCTTCACCTGGAGTGCCAGGGCAAAGATGAGTTCTGCCAAGCCATCTGCTCTGAGGGCCTGGAAACACGTGAACTCAGGACTCCTGGGAAGAAGGTGGGGATGGGGAGGGTCATATGAACTAAAGAAAACTCACTGACCTGAGAGTCAAAAAGTCTAGGCATTGGCCCTGGCTCTGTGTGACTGAGGGCAAGCCACCTCACCTCGGGGCCTCACTTTCCTCATTTATACCACAGGGATTTGGACTAGATCTTTAGGGGGCCTCACAGCTGGAATTCAGTATCTGGTCAGTGGGAAGGAGTAGGGAACAAGGAGTGTCACTGAGAAACCGGGGTGGGCACCAGGGCACAGGCTGCCAGAAGCTGGGAAAAGGCCACTTAGCTACCCCACCCTCTGCCTTGGACTTGCTCAGCAGCCTGCTCGAGGCAGCAAGGAAACGGAAGCGTTTCCGGATTTGTGCCGTTGGCCCTCTGGGTCTGTGGGTTCCACATCCATGGATTCAACCAACCGCAGATTGAAAATATTCAGAAAAAAATGTTTTTCACAAAGTTCCAAAAAAGCAAAACTTGAATTTGCTGTGTGCCAGTACTATGTGGAATCCACATGAATGGCATGAGGTGTAAGAGTCGCATATAGTGTTATAGGCAATCTAGAGATGATTTAAAGTACCCGGAGGATGTGTATAGGTTATTTGCAAATTCACCGTATATAAAAGACCTCAGCATATGTGGATTTGGTATCCACGGGGCATTCAGAACCAATCCCCCATGGTTACTGAGGAATGACTGTACATCTGTGAGGGTGGGGGAGAGGATGCTTCCCAGGCCCCCAAAGACCCAACACAATGTCTTCTGGTGTTGATGATCCTTTCTAGGCCCATCTCCCAATTTCCATTTGCTTTCTTCCTAACAGATTTAGAGAATTTCCCATATCCTCATGATCATTATCTGTGAACTGGAAGTTGGCTTTCAAATCCTGAGTCATCCCCCGTACCCCTTCTCTTTTAGCCATCTAGGCCTTCAGCTCCTGCCTCTGGTGATTTTGTTCAGTTATAGTCTCTATCCTGGGGCTCTGGGTGGGACTGGGGGTAGGGGTGAAGGGCCTCAGTTCCACCTCTTTTTACCTTTGTATTCTGGCTACTCTCTGGCTGGAGAAAGAAGCTGGAATGAGAAACTGTCTCTTCACATCCTCCTACTCCAGGTTTCTCTGAGGGCTCAGAATCTGAGGGATGGGGCCCCTTCCTTGGGGGATGGCACTGCCTGTTCCTCAAAAATGTGGCCTTATCAGGAGGGTAGTCCAGGAAGAGAAAGAAGGAGCTGACAGAGTAAGAGGAGAGACACAGCAGAAGCTGGAGTGGGGGTGAAGTGGAAGGTGGGGGGAAAATTCCCTTTTGTCAAACAAAGGAATGGGTTAGGGGACCCCCTGAGGAAAGAGGAGGGAAAACAGCTGGACATCAGAAGGAATGAGAGTCTGATTGGTCACAGGCCTGGCCAACTCCTTACTGCCGCCAGTCCCCAGGCACCACTGTCTAACCCAAGCCCCATTTCAGACAGCCTCCACCAGAGTCCCCACCTTCCTGGAAGCGGCAGGGCTCTCCATCCAGGATCCAGAAGCACTGAAGGGGTAAGGTTCAAGGTTTGAGGCCTTCGGCACATCGGTATGCAAATGAGAACAAAGTGTTTGGCGGGGGCAGGGGATTGGGCAGGGAGAATGAAGAGAGTTTATTTAGGCTTCTGAACAAAGAAGTTGGGCAAGACTTCTTTCTGGGTGGGCACTGAACTGTCTTAGAAATTGTTTTTTAAAGATGTAATTCGTTTGAAGTGAGGTATGGGAGGTAAGGTGAAGAAACACCTCTTCCTACTGCTGGGGGCTTGCCGCTTTGCCCAGCTGAAATTAAAAAGCGGGGCAAAACAGGGGAGGTTGGCAAGGCACGGTGGCTCACGCCTGTAATCCCAGCACTTTGGGAGGCTGAGGCAGGCAGATCACCTGAGGTCAGGAGTTTGAGACCAGCCTGAACAATATGGAGAAACATCACCTGTACAAAAAAATACAGAATTAGCCCAGCATGGTGGCACATGCCTGTAATCTCAGCTACTTGGGAGGCTGGGGCAGGAAAATCGCTAGAACCCGAGAGTCGGAGGTTGCAGTGAGCCAAGATGGCGCAATTGCACTCCAGCCTGGGAAATAAGAGCAAAAATTCCATCTCAAAAAAAAAGGAAGGAAGAAAGGGTGGGAGATATTAACTGGGCATGGTGGCACATACCTGTAGTCCCAGCTACTCTGGAGGCTGAGGCAGGAGGACTGCCTGAGACCAGGAGGTTAAGGCTGCAGTGAGCTGTGATCATGCCATAATACTCCAGCCTGGGCAACAGAGTGACATCGTGTCTTAAAAATTAAAAAATAAAATAAAAATTAAAAGATTAAAAACATTTTTTAAAGAAAGAAAGGGGGAGAATCTACTAGAAACTTGTGCAGCTTGCTTTGGGGAGGGCCGTGTTAAGCCTACACACCTGGATATGACACCCACACCACATGACTTTCCTGACCCATCTGTGCATATACTAACTACATGAACATTTGTACTCACATGCATCTCACATACATACGTAGGCATCTGTGCACACACACACACAAATGTACACAGGAATCTAAGGAACTTTCCAGATGCATACACACTCACACAACTGCACACAAAGAACTCTTGTATTTGTAATAATCTGTTTCTTTCTTTCTTTTTTTTTTTTTTTTTTTTGAGACAGAGTCTCGCTCTGTTGCCAGGCATTAGGCTGGAGTGCAGTGGCACGATCTCGGCTCACTGCAACCTCCACCTCCCGGGTTCGAGGAATCCTCCTGCCTCAGCCTCCCAACAGCTGGGACTACAGGTGCACGCCACCACACCCAGTTATTATTTTTTTTTGTATTTTTAGTAGAGATGGGGTTTCACCATGTTGGCCAGGATGGTCTCAATCTCTTGACCTCGTGATCCACTCGCCTCGGCCTCCCAAAGTGCTGGGATTACACACTTAAGCCACCATGCCTGGCCAATAATCTGTCTCTAAAGAGCTGCATTTACAAGTATATTTTATAAACTAACATTCCTTTTTACACTGTATGTTGCATTGTAAGTCCATATCTCCTAAACAGAGTAGGTGTTCCTAGGAAGGGCTGTGCCTTATTCATTCTGTACCCACAGAGACAAATCCTGTGCCTGGAACTTAATAGACACCCATAAATTTTGTTGAGCAAATGCATGAATGGATGATCTTTTTTAAAAAAAACACAAGATTCGGCTAGGCTCAGGGGCTCACTTGTGTAATCCCAGCACTTTGGGAGGCCAACGCAGGTGGATCACCTGAGGTCAGGAGTTCGAGACCAGCCTGGTCAACATGGTGAAACCCTATCTCTACTAAAAATGCAAAAATTAGCCAGGCATGGTGGGTGCCTGTAATCCCAGCTACTCAGGTGGCTGAGGCAGGAGAATAGCTTGAACCTGGGAAGCGAAGGTTGTAGTGAGCCACTCCACCTCAGCCTGGGCAACAAGAGCGAAGCTCCATCTCAAAACAAAACCAAAAACCCTACAAGATTCTTTGAGTTGACATTCTCTTAATCGAGCTTGGTGATTAGCAGTCATATTCTGAGCATGGGGTTGTGTAAGGGAGGACATCTGTGTGCAGGCACCAGCGTATGCCTTGTTTGTACAAGGGGACTCTTGTGAATGTGTCTGTGTTGAGACACGTCTGCACATGCTTCTGTGAGTGAATATCAGTGTTTGGGTGAGCATGTGAAAACACTCAAGTGGGGCGGTGGTGGGAGGGAGCTGCTAGGAGATACCCCCAAGACAGTCTGGACATAGTCTACGCAGCTGGTAGGGAGTTTGTGCATATGATGAGGGCACTGAGTCTGCAAGTGGGCGGGTGGGAAGTGGGGTCAATCTGTGAGCCATTCCCACAACCCTTCAGAGGGCCTGCCCCTCAGACTGCTGCCCTTCCTCCTAGCCACTCGCCAGGACTGGCCGCTGAAGGGATTCTCATCCCCATCCTACTCCCCATGAGGCTCCTGGCTTTCCTGAGTCTGCTGGCCTTGGTGCCACAGGAGGCAGGGACAGCTTCTTTCCCAAGGAAGGAGAGGAAGAGGAGAGAGAAACAGATGCCTGAGGATGGTGATGCCTCTGAAGTTCTGCCTCTGGGGAACGATGTCCTGAACCCAGACAACTATGGTGAGGTCATTGATCTGAGCAACTTCGAGGAGCTCACAGACTATGGGGACCAGCCCCCTGAGGTGAGGGACACAGCAGACCGTCTGCACTCCCTGCATGACACTGGGAGTCAAAGAGGCCCAGGCCCTCCCACCTGCCCCATAGTATGGCTGTCTCAAGCCTCCACCTCTTACTCTATGAGGTGGAAATTCTTGTCCCTCCATAAGGACTTGTCACTTAGATGATACTAAGAAAGAGAACACAAACCTGGGACTCCTCCTTCTTCAGAAGTCATACATCCCTCCCACTGCCATCAAGTAGGACCCGAAGCCATGTCTCACTGAGTGGTGGCGGGGGGGTTCCCAATGTCCTCGTCATATTCTCTAGGAAATAAAAGAGCCACATCCCCCATCTCTTTTCTGAAACTGTCCTCCAGTCTGAAGTTCTTTCCCAGGCCCACTTGGCCTCTCTGCAGCAGCTTGGGTGCAAGCCCAGAAGCCCTCACTCGATTGCTACATGGGCTTGATCAGTGTGGAGAAGGGGAAGAGCACTGGCCTGGGAAACCTGGAGAGCAGCTTCCATCTCTGCCTTGACCACCTGCTGGTTCCTTGGTCCTCATCCCTCTCCTCTCAGGGCCTCAGTTTCTTCGTCTATCAATGGACAGGCTGGACCAGATGCTCTCTCAGGTCCCCCTTTTTGCACATTCTTTCTGTATCCCTCCCTCCTCCTTCTCCACAGTGAGTCTTTGCAAGTTTGAAATCCATCACTGAGGTTCCCAGAGTCCAAAGCTAAGTCCCTGTCAGGCAAAAGCTGGGCTATGGTGTACTCTGTGCTACCTCTCCAGGTTAAGGTGACTAGCCTGGCTCCTGCAACCAGGACCAGTCCCACCAAGAGTACTGCGGCTCCAAAGACACCCTCATCAAACCCCACGATGACAAGACCTACTACAGCGGGGCTGATACTGAGTTCCCAGCCCAACCATGGTAAGTGTGCAGTCACACAGTCCCAATATCCCTAGGTCCTAGGCCAAGCAGCTATGACCCAGCACCAGGGAGCACCAAAGAGGAACATGGTAGATGTTGGGGTGTGGAGGGTCACAGCTACTTCTACTAGCAGAGAGAGGAGGGGAAATAGCCACAGAACAAAAAGAAAAATGGAAATCAAACAGGCACTAGCTGTCCCTAATACTTTTACCTGAATGTACAAGTTGAGTAGGAAGCAAAGAAATGCCAGAACTCCCCTATGCCCTAGCAAAGCCACCCTGCCTTAATTAACAGCATGACGGGGGAAGCAGGTTGAGTGGTAATTAGATTAGAGACAATTAAAAGCCTGTAGAGAAGACTAAATAACTTTGTGGCTGTCACTTGGCATGGGAGCAAATGAAGCAGTCACACTGCTTTCAGCTTCAAAGTCCCTCCTCAGCAGATCTCTTTCTTTCCCGGATGCCCTCCTGGAGGCTGGGGCTGGCATCCTTGGCAGTGAGGCCTTGGCGCTCTGCTGGAAATCAGAAGCAGGCAGAGGAGGGGTGAAGTTCATTCTGGGCCTGCTTGCCCGCAGCTTCCCAGCTTCCCTGTTCTCTTCCTTCGATGTTTGTCTTGGTTGGATGTGGGCTACTGGGGCATGGCAGGAAAACCATTCAGTTAGGAATTCATAACCTTTCAGAACTACAGTCTCAGACTCAAAGGGACCGTAAAGGGCCTCAGCTGAACCCACTATTCAAAGCCTTGGGATAAGAAAGATGCTGGAGCCCCTCTGCTCCACCCACTCCTACTGGTCACTGCTGGCAGAGAACTCCTCAGTCTTGGAGCTATGTCACTCCTAACTCCTAGCAGACTTCTTCCTTGAGCTGAGCTACACTGGTCTCTCAGTAATCTCTGTGCTTTGAGATAGCAAGTGACAGAAATCACCTGTGCTATTCAGTTGTATGATCCAATAAAGTCTCCCCAGCCTTTTCAGGCCGGTGGGTGATCTGGCTTAATTAACCTCATAACCGCTGGGTACAGAGGTGCGGTCACGGACGGAGAGCAGGAGAGGGCCGCTTCCCAAGAAACACTGGCATGCTGATGCAGTAAGAAGGGGAAGTGGATGCTGGGCGGGCATTGTACTCTCCACCTTGGTTCTATTGTGCTTCTTGGAGCCACACAGAACATATCTAATTTCTCTTCCCCAAGGCAGATGGCAGAGCTAGCAACCACTGGCCATCCCACTTAATTCCAGCTTTACTTTTTGGGACCAGAGAGGAATCCTATGGAAAAGAGATAAATGGATGTCCTAGAAACAGCCACATAGACCCAGAAAAATGTACACAGAACCAGGGTCTGCTAAAAATGCAAACGGGCTTAGACCGTGTAGTAACTGAGGGTGGACCTGCTTCTCTGGGATCGAGGGCAGAGTGACAGGCTCGGAGCATGCAACAGCAATGAGTACATGGTGCCCATCAGTTCTGGGCAGCAACTCGTAGGCTATCAAAAAGGCACAGCTAGCCATGGTTCAGCCACTCCCTGGGGTGAGGGCTGTTGGTCACAGAGGCTGAAGGAATCTCCTTTTGTTCTGTCTTCCACCTGGGCCAGGCCTGCCCACCTGCCTAGTCTGCGTGTGCCTCGGTTCCTCTGTGTATTGCGATGACATTGACTTGGAGGACATTCCTCCTCTTCCCCGGAGGACTGCCTACCTGTACGCCCGCTTCAACCGTATCAGCCATATCAGGGCCGAAGACTTCAAAGGGCTGAGTATGTAATGCTCTGGGAAAAGAGGCATTGGGGACAGGCAGAGGGAGAAGAGTCACCACAAGAACAGTCACCAACACTGTGTTAGCTCTTTCCTGGAGCTAACCTGTCAGCTCTCTGTTCCTCCAGCTGTCAAAAGTAATTAGCCCCAAGTCTCTATAAGTCCCTTCCTTGAAGTGTTTAGATGGTGGAAGTGACCTGTTTTTATTTGTTCTCCAAAAAGTTCTGGGAAGCTGGGAAGGGAAGGTATGATCTGCCAACAGCTTCGGGATGTCCCAGCAGTGACAGCCGTGTGATCAGCTGGCCTCTGGACAGGACTGTCTTAAACTTGCCGTCCATGGCACTGATGCTGTTGACATGGCTGTTTGTGTGCTTTTTGCTTCTTTATGCCTATGCCTTGCTTGAGACAGGAGACCTGGGCTCTGATCTAGAGTCTACACTAATTACCCACAGCCTTTCTAGGCCTCGGTGTACGATTGCATAGACCCGCAAGTGGAGGTGAAGTGGATCCAGGGATTCCTGGGCCTGTTGGTTCTTGCTCTCAAGAGGTTTCCTCCAAAAGATCCAAGGTGGACGTCCACCGCACAGGACAGAACTCCAGGGAAGGGCACGGAGGCATCCAAGGGCTTTCCAAGGAGTCCTCTGGTTTGGGCCTAGTGCAGGTGGAGAGCTGGTTAGAGTCCCTTTCTCCTGAGAGGGAGAGAGCAAGGTGTGGATACAGCTCCAACCCGGGCAAGGAAAGACAGTGTCTTCTGGTTTCTCTCTTTGTTCTCCCTCCACCTCTCTCAGCAAAGTTAAAGAGGATTGATCTCTCCAGCAACCTCATCTCCTACATTGATAACAATGCCTTCTGCCTGCTGCATGCTCTCCGGGACCTCATCCTCCCAGAGAACCTGTTGAAAGCTCTGCCCGTGCTTCCCACTGGCATTGAGATCCTGGATGTCCGCCTAAATCGGCTGCGGAGCTCGGGAATACAGCCTGCAGCCTTCAGGGTGAGTTGAGGTGGTAGGTCCACCGTCACCATCACCACCATGACCCACCTCCACCATCACCACCACCACCACCCACCTCCACCTCCATCACCACCTCCACCACCACCTACCAACTACCACAACCACCCACCTCCACCTCCATCACCACCTCCACCACCACCTACCAACCACCACCACCAGCCACTGTTTTCATCCTTTTAAATTTGCCATTTATTGATTCTTTCAGTTACAAGAAACTGATTCTGACCCAAGAAAAGGCCATCCCAAGAACCTCCGTATGTGGAAACACTGCTATCAAGCCTGTTACTGGCTGAGCATCCCTAACCTGAAATCCAGAATCCAAAATGCTCCGAGAAGCATTTCATTGGAACACCTTGTTGATGTTCAAAAGTTCTGGATTTTGTAGTATTTCAGATATTTCAATTTGGGATGCTCAACCTGTACCAGGAATGGGGGTTCAGAAGTCAAGGTGGACACTCCCTCACCCTCTTTGGGGCACACGGGCTGTTGTCTTGACTTCTTCCTGTGTATCTGCTCCACTCACCTGTCTTCTCACACTCACAGGTTCCGCTCCCTGAAAACTGGCACGTTAGTTTGGCTTGGAATAGTGCTGATTCTGGCCCTAACTCTACATATCCTTTTATTTCCAAAACCAGCCACTAAGTGACTGATTAATCATTGTCTTCCTATGATCAAATGCTCAAAAGAGACTTTTTTTGTTTTGTTTTGAGACAGCGCTTGCTCTGACCCCCAGGCTGGAGCACAGTGGCACAATCTCAGGTCACTGCAACCTCTGCCTCCTAGGTTTAAGCAATTCCCCTGCCTCAGCCTCTCAAGTAGCTAGGATTACAGGTGCATGCTACCACACCCAGCTAGGTTTTGTATTTTTAGTAGAGATAGGGTTTTACCATGTTGGCTGGGCTGGTCTTGAACTCCTGACCTCAGTTGATCTGCCACCTTGGTCTCCCAAAGTGCTGGGATTGCAGGTGTGAGCCACTGTGCCCATCCAAGAGAGATTACTTGGTCATTGGCTGACCAATTTTGATGGAAAGGGCTAAGTTATATGACACAAATATACCCCCTGGGGCGGTCCATTCAATAGATCTAGGAAGAGCCCCAGGTGTGCTCGCTCACGTGCTCTCTCTCTTTCTCGCTCTCTCTCTCAAGTAGTAGAATCTTTTTTGCAATCTAATTCACATTTAGAACCCTCAAATAAACCAAATTAGACTTGCCTTTTTGAAACAAGACGCGGTAACAGAGGCCTCCCCAGTGCCTTCCACCCTCTCAGTCTTCTGTCTGCAGTGGTTCTTGAGGGAGTTTTCCAGAACACAGTGACACTACCACTGTCGAGGTGGAAGAGCACTAGCCTGGGAATCAGAAGCCGGCCCCATGACCTGGGGCCTCAGTTTTTCAGTCTCTAAGTAAAGGACAGACTCGCATGATCCCTGAGGTTCCCCGCTGCTCAGCCTCAGCAACATCCCAGCTGTCTCCATATTAGGAGGCGCTGCTTTGCCTTGACTCAGAGCTGTTTTCTCAGCCCAGGATAAGGCCTGGGCTTTGGAGCGAGAGACCAAACCCAGAGACCTGGGTTTGTGGGAGAGTCACCCAACCTCTCTGATCTTGTTTCCTCATCTGCAGAATGAGAGTAATAATACCCTGCTTGATAGAGCTGCTGGCAAGTTAAATAAGAGCATTTACAAAGAGCACGGGAGGGTGAGATATGCAGGGTGGAAACTCCATAAATAGTAGCTATCATTTTTCTTTGTTCCCTGAGCCCTGCTGAAGGCTCGTCTCTTTCCAAACCCTTCTCTGATGAACACTGGGACTCTGAGAGCTCGGTCCCATGCTCATGCTGAGTGTCTCTCTGTGCCTGTGGTTCTCCTGCTGATCTGGCTGTCTCCCGAGTGTCTGCTCCGTACCTGCTCCAGGTTTAGCATTTGGAGACTTGTCATTGGGGCAAGTTCCTTCTGAGAGCATAGGAGTTGAGACAAAGCTGAAATGTCCCCTGGTCCTCCCTTCCACCCAGTCCTGCCCCTGCCCTGCCCCACCCAGTGTCATTACCAGCTATCTCTTTCCTACTCCAGTGGCCGGCACCTCAATGGCAGCAGCTTTCCTCCTGCATCCAGCTGGAGTTAGTGTCTGTAAGCTCCTTAAAGACCTGGGCACCCCCTGTAGCACCCAGCACAGAGCCTGGCACATGGCTGAGGCTGAGTCCCGAGTAAACAAATGGGGCCACCTGTCTCTGGCCTTATCGCCCTCTCACTGCCAGGACCCAACAGGACCCATCAACCTCCTACACTCTTTGCTTTCTCCACAGGCGCTGGAGAAACTGCGGTTCCTCTACCTCTCAGACAACCTGCTGGATTCCATCCCGGGGCCTTTTCCCCTGAGCCTGCGCTCTCTACACCTGCAGGTAAGGAGCCTCACCCAGAGCAAGGGGGACACACAGAGCGTGGTGGATGGGAGTTAGATACCAGGGAGCAGGTCATGGCAGTGAGAGGCATGAGGCTTAGGCAGCTGTGGGGTCTCCTTTAGCTGAGGGTTTATTGGAGACATGGATTGGGAGGTCTTGTCTATATAATTTTTCATGGCCCCAGTTTGACTTTCTCCATTTTTTCTTTTAAAGCACTTTCACTCTCTCCACCACTTTATTTTATCTCACCTAACTGCTTTTCCTTCTCCCTTTGTCCTACCCTCTGTCTCTTTCCTTCCCTTCAGTCCTTCCCTCCATCCTCTCTCCCTTTGTCTTCCTCCCTCTCATCTGTACCCTGTCTCTCCACCCACCCCCGGGACTCCTCTCACTCCCGTTGTGTGGCTTTGGCTCTAGGAGCTTCCGTTTCTCGGCAGAGCTGGTGGGGACAGCTGATGTGAGCCTTCGGTGCTGCTAAAGGGGCGGACCCTCTTGGTGGGGCTCAGCTGGTATGTGTTCTTCCCAGAATAACCTGATAGAGACCATGCAGAGAGACGTCTTCTGTGACCCCGAGGAACACAAATACACCCGCAGGCAGCTGGAAGACATCCGCCTGGATGGCAACCCCATCAACCTTAGCCTCTTCCCCAGTGCCTATTTCTGCCTGCCTCGGCTCCCCATTGGCTGCTTCACCTAGCTTGGACCCCTTCCACTCATCCCAGGTAAGAGCCCTCCAAAACCATGCCGGCATGGGCCTTTAGCTGTGAAGCCCAATTCCTTATCTTTAAACACTGCTCTTAGCCCAGGCATCAATCAACCTTTTGATCCCTTGCAAAAATCACACCCACGCATGTGCATGTGTGGGCGCACACACACTCAGTGAAATGAGCATGGAAATGTCTTTCAGTAACCAAATTTGCATTTCTCATCTTCTTTCCTTGACACCTATGGCTCCAGGCTCAGAGAACAGCAATGTCTTCGGTGGCGCTCCTTTCCATATTCCCCATCTCTCGTACCCACACAGAATGCCGAGAAAGTCGTGGGAGAGGAAGAGGAGGAGGGGAAGAGGAGGAAGAACGGGGGAAGAGGAGGAGAAGCAGTGATGTGCTGGAGCCTGCTCTTACTACTTGCAGGAGCAGATTATTAAATTTTCCAGAATTTTGCAAGTCAGTTGTTAAACATAGCCATTATGAAAAATTAAATTATATAAACTCACAATTAAATACATTATATTGAAAACAAATGTAATAATTATTCAAAAACCATCACTTTTCAATTAGCTTACTATATTCCACTATTAACCATGCCCTCGAAGTTATTTCTGTCGGTGGTATCTGTGTGGGAGAAACGCTGGACCATGGTGTGCTCCGGGGCAGCTCTTCCAGCTCTTCCTTCAGTGACACCACATTGGTGGTTTCAAATTGGCCATGGCAGGGGCATTTACACTACAGAAGTTGGAATTTCCTTTTTTGAGAGCTGACTATAAAATCTTTGCCTGCCTGCCACTGAGGAGAAAGAATGGCTACTTAAACCAGCTCCCCCTACCCACACGCCATGCTACTGGGGCTGAGATGGGTAGGATTTCTAAGGGGCATTCCTTCACCTCCAGCTCTTCTGAGGCCAGGGCCTCCTGTTAGATTTGGAGGGAACCATCCATAAGGATGGAGAACTGAAAGATGCACCTCTTGTAGCACTTACCTACTCCCTGGCTCACTGGCAGTGTCTGAGCAAGGCTCAGCCCTCTGGTTCCTGGCCACTGGGGCGTCCATCCTTCCCATTCGCTCCTGCATGTTCCAACACCAGAGGGCAGCCTTGTGCAAAGATAAATAAAAATAGCAATTACTCACCTCTGCCTTTGGATCCAGGACAGGGGCTGCTATGCTGGGAGGATGGGAAGAAGGGCAACTGTCATGTAGCCAATGATTTGTTCCTTGAGTTAGAAGGGAGAGGAGACGCCACCCTTTCCCTGCCCCTTATAAGGAGGCTTTGGGCAAGGGGGATGTGACGGATGGGTGCTTGGCCTCAGGCCCCATGCTAAGGCATGAGAGAGGTATGAGGCAGGGAATTCACTTACCCACGCAGCAGGGTCTTATGGAGACTGCCACATGGTGATACGATGGTGCACAACGAAACATAGTCCTTTCCTCATAGAGCTTAGAGTGTAGTGCAAAAGGCAGGTGTTAAATAATCACACCAATAACCACGCTGTTCAACTTATAAAAGTGCTGCGATGGGAAGGTACAGAATGCTGTGCATGCTTATAAGAGGAGAACCCAGCTTAGGGGTCCAGAAGATCTTGCAGAACTGACGTTTAAGCCGAAACCCAAAGGAGTGGTAGTTAGCCAGGCGATAAGTTGCCAAGGCAATTATTCAAGGTCCCAGGCAGTCCCCGAGTCTGGAGGGACAGGTGTTTCTTGAGAGCCACATGGAAAGGAATCCATGTGCCTGCCTCCCCCACCTCTGTCTAGCACCTCACTGTGCCCTTGGATCCTCACGACCGTCCTGTAAGCAGCAAAGGCAGAAGTTACTCTTCACATTCTTCAGATGAAGAGACGGAGAACTAGAGACCAATCATGGACCCCAGCTCACACGGGTGACTCAGGGTTGGACCAGGACTCGACAACAGGCTACAGACTGGCAGTGGGAAGTCTTGAAGGTGGTAGGAGGTGCCTTCATGCCTTTGTGGTGCCCGTCCTCACTCCTAGGGAGTCTAGGATCCCAGTGCACGTGAACCTAGGGGAGGACAGGAAGGTAGTGAGCCAAGGGCTCCTTGCCTTTCAGAGCAGCAGGGCTGTCACTGGCCCTTCTCCTCCTTTGCCTCCTCTTTCCATCTCTGTTACAGCAGAATCTGTGTGTGTGTGTGTGTGTGTGTGTGTATGAAAGTGAGTGTGTGTGTGTGAAAGTGAGAGTGTGAGAATGTGTGAGTGTGTGTGAAAGTGTGTGTGAAAGTGAGAGTGTGTGTGAGTGTATGTGTGAAAGTAAGTGTGTGAGTGTGTGTATGTGTGTAAAAGTGTGTGTGAGTGTGTGTGAAAGTGAGAGAGTGTGTGTATGTGTGTGTGAAAGTGAAGTGTGAGTGTGTGTATGTGAGTGTATGAATGTGTGTGAGTATATCTGTGTGTGAAAGTGAGTGTGTGAAAGTGAGTGAGTGTGTGTAAGTGTGTGAGTGTGTGAAAGTGTGTATGTGGGTGTGTGAAAGTGTGTGTGCACGTGTGTGAAAGTGTGAGAGTGTGTGTATGTGTGAAAGTGAGTGTGAGAGTGTGTGAGTGTGTGTGAAAGTGAGTGTGTGTGAAAGTGAGTGTGTGTGTGAAAGTGTGTGCGCGTGTGTTTGTGCAAGTGTGTGAGAGTATGTGTATGTGTGTGAAAGTGAGTGTGAGTGTGTATGTGTGTGAGTGTATGAAAGTGTGTGTGAGTGTGAGTGTGTGTGTAAAGGTGAGAGTGTGTGTGAAAGTGAGTGTGAGAGTGTGAGTGTGTATGTGTGTGTATGAAAGTGTATGTGTGAGTGTGTGAGTAAAGGTGAGAGTGTGTGTATGTGTGTGAAAGTGAGAGTGTGTGTGTATGTGTGTGTATGAAAGTGTGTGTGTATGTGTGTGTAAAGGTGAGAGAGTGTGTGTGAAAGTGAGTGTGAGAGTGTGTGTGTGAAAGTGTGTGTGTGAGTGTGTGTGTGTGTCTGTACTCTCCCTCTCCCCCTTTCTGTTTCATCCACCAATCCTATCCTGTTCCATAACCAGCATCCCATTCCATATCCTGCCTTATTGGATTAGGACAAGGCCTAGGCATGCAACAGCTGAAAGCCTCAAGTTCCCCAACTGCAAGAGACCCTGGATTGAGGAACACTATTTTTTTTTAAATCCAATAAAAAAAAAATTAGGTTTTCCAGAACTGGGCTTTTGGGATCTGGAAGCCACATCATTGCCACACGCCTCTTGGTCACTCTTTGCTGAGTACAGGAAGTAGTCTGGCTCCTGCTCTATTGTGTGGCAGGGGATCTAACAATCCCTGGACTCCTGGAGTTTGCCAGACCTATCACAGACGCTTTTCTGTGCATCCACTCATTTAATTCCAGCAATGACCCTGGAGAGTAAGGATGCTCGTCTCCATACTGCAGATGAAGAAACGAGCTTCTGAAATGGGAGTGCCCCAATCCAAACATCGAGAGAGTGGCAGAGCTAGGATTCAACCCCAGGTCCATCTACAGAGCCTGCAGTCCTGCTCTCTGTCACACTCCAATGCAGACATCACTTTCAAGTTCCAATGAAAGGAGGCCGGCTCCAGACAGTTTCTTTCCCGAGGCCATGGCTGCTACTCCGGGTAGGAGTTCCCCAAGGGCCGCTGCCTCTGCAGCTGCCTCTTGACTAATCCCCCATTTTTGGCTAGGGAAGCCCAAGGAATAGAAAGAATCCCCTTGTTGGCTGTCTCCCTGAAGAAATTCTAAACAGAGCATCTGTCCCTCAGGCCCAGGGAGGGAGGAAGGAGGACGTGGGGGCAGAGAGAGAGAGAGAAATCCCACAGCTGTTGCTTCTCCATCTTGATGTGAACAGCTAGGCCTCCTGTTTCTCAGGGACCCAAAGGGGTTAGGGTTGGGCAACTGGCAGGAAAGGCAGAGAGCACCTTTTCAGCCAGAGCCTGCAGCTTGGGAAAGATGGGGAGAATGACACAGGGCAGATGAAAGCCAGCCCCGAGAGAACACAAAGGAAGGGAGGGAGAGGAGGGGCGGTGGGGTCCAGCCAGGCATGGCAGCCAGCTTGAGGGCCTCATGCCAGCTGGCAGCTAGGTTTGCTTCAAATCCACCTCCTCCAACACCAGTCTTTCCTAACCTCACTCATACAGGTCCTTTGTGGCCCAGTAGCACCCATATTTGACCTTGGCAAGGGCACTTGCTCTGGGAGGCATCCTGGTGACTATTCCCCAGCCCTGTGTGAAGGGGATTGCCTCCCTCCTCTGGGGCACCCTGTGGCCTTCAGGAGGGTCCTGCCCTAACCTGTCCTGTGAGTATCATCGGGAGGAGGTCAGGGGAAAGAGGCCAGGGCCCCTCCTCTCTGTGAGTGAAAGGATGAGTTTGCAATCACCTCCTCCTCTGCCTGTCCCATTCTGGGCTCCAGGGTCCTGTTTTTCTGAAGGCTACCCAGCAAGACCCAGGGCCAGAGGAGGCTCGTGGAGAAGGGAGGGTGGGAGGGGCTGCTGGAAGGGCTGGAGCTAAGTCTGTTTTAGGAGCCCGGGTCGCTTCCCCACCCTGACCTTGCCTGGACTCCCTTCCTGCTTCCTTTTCCCTTTGCCTCTTCCCTGGGAATAGTAACCTCTTAGGTTTTTGCTGTGACTTTGCACTTCAGCCAGCTCTTTCACTTATGGAATCTGGTAGTCCCCACAACTCTGTGAGGAAGGAATTATTATGCTGCCTTTTACTGATAGAAAATGAGAGGCTAAGTACTTTGTCCCAGAGAAAAACGACTTGACACAAACAATCTATAACAGAAAAAAAGATGGGCACGGGAGTGGGGCTGCAGCGACAGACATCTTGGGAATTCTTGGGGGAGAAGTGGCAAATCTCATCTCCAACTCCTGCAGCAGAGGATGGGTGACCCCCACCATGTCCCCCTGAAATGCTTTGAAAAGCAAGGACTTTGGAGGGCATCGCCCAGGCTAGAAAAAGGGGGGCCACCTGCAGAGCTTGAGTCCAGGGCCTGCCCCCAGCAGGATCAAGGCCTGTATCCCTAGGACGAGCATGAGGTAATGAAGATCTCAGCTCAGGAGAACCTTGGGGCTCAAGGACACATGCCCCCCCGCCCCGATCTCTGCTGCACCCCCACACGCCTGTGTCTGTGTCCTCCTTGCTTCTGGCCAGGAGGGAGGCAGACAGAGCAGACAGGGAGGTGGCCCTGGTCTGCCCCGCCCCCTCCTTGTCTAGCTCCCTCTCGGCTTTCTCCTCCCACTTCACCTGCCCCTCCTCTCTCCCCAACACTAGACACCAGCTCAATTTTGTCTCTCCTCTCTCAAGGTCATCTCTTGGACCAGCCGGCAACACATTCTCCAGCAGCCGCCATCTCGCACGGCAGCAGCGTGGACAAAGGTCTCCGTGTAGAGGGAGGATGCCGGCTTCTTTCCCCACAGCTCTTACATCTCCCTTCTCCCCCAGGTGACAAAGAAACCCAAGGACTACCTCCTTCCATTGTCATAGAATTCCCCGCACTGAGGCCTTCTTGTCTTCAGCCTGTCCAGCCCTTCCAGACATGGCCAAACTGAGGGCTGGATGTGCTTGTGTATTTCCTTTCAGACGAGCCCTCATAGAGCACCCGCTCGCCCCTTCCTTCCCTCTGCACTCCCTCTGCCTCCCTTTTCTCTGTTCTCTTTCTGTGCCCAGGCACCAGAGCAAATTGCTTTTTGCTTTCTCCTGGCACTACCAGTCCCAGCCCTGAGTTCAGGAATTATTTTCTCTCTTTTTTCTTTTTTTTTTTTTTTTTGAGATGGAGACTCGCTCTGTCGCTGAGGCTGGAGTGCAATGGCACTATCTCAGCTTGCTGCAGCCTCCGCCTCCCAGGTTCAAGTGATTCTCATGACTTAGCCTCCTGAGTAGCTGGGACTGCAGGCATGCGCCACCACATCTGGCTAATTTTTGTATTTTTAGTAGAGACGGGGTTTTGCCATGTTGGCCAGACTGGTCTTGAATTCCTGACCTCAGTGATCTGCCCACCTTGGCCTCCAAAGTGCTGGGAGTACAGGAGTGAGCCACTGCAGCCAGCCACTCTCTTTTGTTAAAAGACTGGGTCTCACGATGTCGCCTAGGCTGGATTTGAACTCTTGGGCTCAAGCGATCCACCTGCCTCAGCCTCCTGAGTAGCTTGGATTACAGATGTGCAGCAGTGTGCCGACCCCAGAATTCTTTCCTCTTGTGTCTGACACGAAGTTCAGACGCAGTGGGGGGTGGAAGTGTTTTTTGCTGGGGCACCTGTAAAGGGACGGTGATGCAAGGGAGTGAGCACTGGAATGAGAGTCCAAAGACCTGAGTGTGACCGCCCCACACCCTGATATGCTGTGTATCCTACAGCACATCACACCAGCACCTCACTCTGTCGTGGCCCCTTGAAGCTCCCTCACTCCAAATTTGTTGCTCAAAGCATATCCAAGCCCAAGGGGTGTGGTGCCTATCCCCATCTTCCTGCGTTTCTAGTCTAAGGACAAAGACCCAGCCCTCTCCTACTCTCCCCAGTGGTACAGACCACCATTGATAAAGAGATATCAAATGGTAAAGGAGAAAAGGAAGGAAGCACAGAAAATATAGACACACAATCAGTCCAGTCTCACAAGCTAAGCTTTCTGAGCCCAGATCAACTATATGGTGGCTTTAAAGCTGGCTTCACTGACTGGTGGGGCGGCTCACGCCTGTAATCCCAGCACTTTGGGAGGCCGAGGCAGGCGGTTACTAGGTCAAGAGATCGAGACCAGCCTGGCCAACACAGTGAAACCCCATCTCTACTAAAAATACAAAAATTAGCTGGGCGTAGTGGCGCACACCTGTAGTCCAAGCTACTCAGGAGGCTAAGGCAGGAGAATCGCTCGAACCTGGGAGACAGAGGTTGCAGTGAGCCGAGATTGCACCACTGCACTCCAGCCTGGACAACAGAACAAGACTCCATCTGAAAAAGAAAAAAAAGGCTGGCTTAGCTGCAGGCCTTCCTGACTCTTCTCTGGTCCACGAAGAAGAGAGAATAACCCAAGCTCTTCACGCCCTTCCTGACCCATCCTGAAACCAAAGGTAACAACCCTTGAACTACACATTGCCCATAATCACTGCCCCACAAAAAAATCACTGGGCAGTCTCCGGAGAGGTGCTTCCTCCCACAGAGAGGCCCCTGTTTCCCAGGACAGACTCCCGAGCCCAGCACCTGAGAGAGCTGCAGCACCTCTCTTGGAGATCTAAGAAATCCCTGAAGGAGCCACATCCTGGGAGACAGGCAAGATGGCAGGTTTTAACCTTGGCGACCTGCAGTGGAGGATGAACCTCTGCCCTTGGGGGAGTGTTGGGGGTGGGAGTGGGGGCAGGAGAAATGGGGTGGGCGGAGAAGAGCAAGACCTCCCACAGTGCACGAGGTCCTTGGCTTTTTTAATAATCCTGAAAAATACTAGCCCAGAAAGGTGAAAACAGCCCCCATGCTGGGACTGTTCTGCAAAATAGGAAGGTGTTAAGCAGTTACCCAGATGTTTCCAGCTACAGCATCCTGCAGAGAAGGGGGGAAAGTCATCTTTTGGGACTCAAGTCTTCCACATCAGCTGTGTGCTTGGGTTGTGATCACCTTGCCAAGGTAGCTGCTGCCCCTTTGAAGAAGTCAGACTGAAAACAGGGTCCTTCTTAAAGTCAGCAGATCAATACATTATCCCTGCAGAGATGATAGGAAATAGAGAAAGACAGGAAGCTGTCAGAAAGTCAATATTTCAAAGGACCAAAGAGTCCTCAGGGTCCTTTGGTGCATGCACCTATGTGCAGACAGCGCTTTACCTAGTGCAGATGAGTATCTTCTCTGGTTTACGCCAGGGCCAGAGGTGTGGGCTGCAGAAAGCACCTGCCACCATCTGTAGGACATCACATAGCCCTGCACATTACATGCATCACTGCATTTCATCCCCATCGTAGCCTAATAAGGTGGGCATTGCCGCAATTTTATAGAAGGCAGACTTAGGGAGGCTGAGGCGGGCAGATCACCTGAGGTCAGGAGTTCGAGATCAGCCTGATCATCTGCTGATGTCTCTACTAAAAATACAAAATTAGTGCATACCTGTAGTCCCAGCTACTTGGGAGGCTGAGGCAGGAGAATTGCTTGAACCCGGAAAGCAGAGCTTGCAGTGAGCCAAGATCACACCACTGCACGCCAGCCTAGGAGACAGAGTGAGACTCCTTCTCAAAAAAAAAAAGGCAGAGAGGTTAGGTTTTGGTCCAAGGTCACACAGTGAGGAGTAAGAGGCAGACTAGATATTCAAATTTGACATGACTGCAAAACCTGCTGGCCTCTGGCCTTGGAGCTGCGTGTCTGACACACCTGCTGAATCCCATCTCACCTCACACTTCCTTGCTCATAAAACATAACCAATAAACCTTGTGCCAGGCCAGCTCCACAGCACAGCGGGAGACAGACCTGCGGCAGAAATCTGACATGTAATCGGCTCCTTTTCTGCCCCTCCCTCTCCTGACGTTCCTAAGTGGGGCCCTGCACGCCTGGATTTCTCTTCCAAGCCTCACCATTCTCCATCTCCCTTCCCACACCCCTCCCTTCCTATCTATTGTCTCTGAGCCCAATTTCTTGGCGCCTGTGCTCCTGTTCACGAGATTTCTTTCCGCTTCTCTAACCCTGAGTACAATAGGCTCCTTCCTGCTTATTGGTAAACAGAATCACAAGTCCCAGTGTGTTCTAGGCCACGTTTGAGCTCTTGATCGAGACTCTCTCTCAGCCTTCTTGTTCCAGTTTTTTTTTTTTTTTCTAATGGGGATATGAACTCCTAGAGGCCTGGTGCGCCCCTGCCTCTCCGCTGCTCCTGTCCATTCTAGAGCATTACAGTTTGGGGGGCAAGTGGGTACAGCACCAAACTTACTGCCTCTTTCCTTCCATGAAGTCCTGGAACTGCCCACCTCCCACCTGGAATACCGGAAGGGAAGTGGGAAGGGGAAAGTGTTTGTTGCCCTCACCACCACCCCACTCCCCAGCGCTGGGTGGTGGTGTCCAAGTAACTTCTATGACATCCTGCAACGATGCAGAAATAAACAAGGTGGGGGCATCAACACCCTAGAAGCAAAAGCACACACCCCACCCAGAACAGAGCAGGCAGCCACAGATCCTGCATCTCAGAGGCGGATGAGGATGTCCTAACCCTTCACCAAGGAGGTCCCGTTCTCCTGTGAATACTGAGTCAAGCTTTCTAAGCAGGGTGGAGAAGGAACCCTTGAGTGTACACGGCCCCATTGACAAAGAGATTTACACCGATCTGGGCCCTGCCTCAATCTCACCCACCTTTAGTGTCCTTCATTCATTTTATTTAACGATTCTTTATTAAGTGCTGAGCACCAGGGTCAGCATAATAATAAAGACAGACAAGGTCCCTGGCCTCAGGGAGATAGGCAGGAACAGAATAAACAAATAATATCAGACAAACGATACAATTCAGACAGGGACAGGTGCTAGATGGCAACAAAAGGAAGGGACCTGTCAGTGACTGGTAGGGAGGCCAGTGACCTGAGACAGGGCAGTCACGGAAGGCCTCCTGGGGTCGTGATGGTTGACCTGAGACCTCCATGAGGAGAAGGCAGCAGCCATGCAAAATGTGAGGGGAGCGTTTTCCAGGGAGTGGAAACAGGAGAAAACCACAAAGGAGGCTGGGTGGTGGCTCACACGTGTAATCCCAGCACTTTGGGAGGCCGAGGCAGGCAGATCACCTGAAGTCAGGAGTCCGAGACCAGCCTGGCCAACATGGTGAAACCCCATCTCTACTAAAAATACAAAATTAGCTGGGCTTGGTGGCAGGCACCTGTAGTCCCAGCTACTTGGGAGGCTGAGGCAGGAGAATCACTTGAACCCAGGAGGCAGAGGTTGCAGTGAGCCGAGATCGTGCCACTGCACTCCAGCCTGGGCTGCAGAATGAGACTCCATCTCAAAAAAAAAAAAAGGAAAGAAAAGCACAAAGGAGAGAGGAGGCCTGTGAGCAGCAGAGAGGGCTTGGGGTGTGGTCAGAGGCAGCAGGGCCCTGGATAGGAAAGCCTCCGAAGATTCTACTGTGAGTGCACGGGATCATTCTCTGAGAAACGCACACCCCTCGCCGCCTTCTCTGACTGTTAGTCATGCTAAAAACACGAGGCAGGAGGGAAGGACAGCATGACTCACAGACTGCAGGGTGACAGTGACCAGAGCAAGTTTAACCTTTTAAAGAGGACGGATCTGCTGCTTGCCTACCAGGTCTGCTTAGGGTAATGTGTGGAAATGGGGAATGGAAGTGGAGAAAGAAGAAGGGCCCTAAAAGCAGGGAGGGAAAGCGTAGAAACCCCTCCTGGGCTGGGGGCCTGCAAGGGAGGGAGAATGGGAGCAGCTTCCAGGTGTGGGGCTTTGAGGAAAGGGGACAGAGAGCATTTGAAGCAAGCTTGGGTGTCATGCAGGTAACTGTCTCCAGAAGACTCAGGTATGTGCTTCACGGTGTCTTACAGCTTTCGGAGTCAGATGTTGGGTCCTTTACGGAATAGCTCCAGCTGGAAGTGTGCTGCACAGTGGAGGCAGGAAGGCCTTGTTCGATTTGGGTTACGGGAGAAGCAGAGGCCCCTGTTTGGGGCTGCAGTGTAGAGAGTGGAATTCGGGTAGAAGCCGCGACTGCTCCCGCTTGGACACTAATCAGCTGCATGGCCTCAGGCCTTTCTGTTTTCTTCTGTTCCCTCCTCTGGCCAAGAGAAGATTCAGTGATTTCCAAGGTGCACAGTCTGCAGCTCTGTGATCCCACATGCTCTTTTGTTTTCTTGATGGGAATGCTGCTCAGAGAGGGGTCCCCGCAGGGATGAGGGGTGAGCTGCCTAACCCTGCTCCTCCCCACAGTAAGGGAGGAAAGTTACAGGGGTACACCTCCTGGCTCCCCGACATCCACACATGGCTCACACCCAGCTGCCCCAAAGATGCCACCCCTCCCTCGGAGACAGGGACTCCCAGAAGCCTCTCTAAGGTTTCATCTTCAAGTGCCAGGAATGGAGCTGGGTTCTCCCCACCCCCAGGAAGGTGGAGAAAGAAGCCAAGCGACCCTGTAGACATGTCCCCAAGGCAGGAGGCTGTGACCTCGGAGGTTAGAGCAGTCCTCTGGAAAGAGAAGAGCTCCTTGCTCTTCTGGAGAGACCCCAGGTGACTGCAGCCCTGGGAGCAGAGAGTTCCACGGGTCTCTCCCTCCTCACGCTGTGGCTCAGGGCAGAGCCAAGCCCCAGGCCCTGCCCGGCCCCCCTTCCCCCTCTGCTCCCCTCTAGTTGGGCGGTGGGAGCCCGTGGATAGCTTCTGAAACACACTGCCTGCTTTCTCACGCAGGATAAATGCCTCCCTCCAGAACCTGCCCAGCTTTCCACCACATTAGTAATCAGCGCACAGAACAGGCGTTTTCTCACCCTCTCCTCCCCCGCCTCTGTCTCTCTCTCTCCTCTCCTTTTTCTTCCCCCAGCCCCCACTTCTTTACCTACTCCTGCCTCCTCCCCACCTATCAGAGTCTCTGGCACCTCCCGGGAAGCCGAGAGGGTTTATCATCAAATCAGGCTTTGTCATAAGGAAAACAGATTTATTTTCCTCGCTTTGAGAAGGTGCTGGCAGCGAAGGAAGGGGTGTTTTGTATATTCAAAGCCTTTCTCCCCCTGCGGCTGAATCTGCCGCTATTTTCTAATTTACCTCAAATGCTGCTCCTCTGACCTGCCTCTACAGTCACCCCGGCTTTCAGCCTCCACCTTTGAGCCTTTGCCCACTGGACCCGCTCACTCCTAGTCATTCCTTCATTCACAGTATTTCCCTCATTCAGGATTTAGAGGCGTTTCTTAGGTGCCAGGGACTCCAGGTGCTGGAGATGAGAGACACAGCAGGGTGGGAGGTGGGGCAGGAGTTCCAGATACAGGAATAGACCGTTAAAATACAAAGCAGTGGCAGGGCATGGAAGCTCACGCCTGTAATCCCAGCACTTTGGGATGGTGAGGCACGTTGATTGCCTGAGGTCAGGAGTTCGAGACCAGCCTGGCCAACATGTCCAAACCCCATCTCTATTAAAAATACAAAAATTAGCTGGGCATGATGGCAGAGACCTGTAATATCAGCTACTCAGGAGGCTGAGGCAGGAGAATCGCTTGAACCCGGGAGGCGGAGGTTGCAGTGAGCTGAGAACACACCACTGCACTCCAGCCTGGGTGACAGAGTAAGACTCTGTCTCAAAAATAAAATCATTTTATTTTAAAAGCACTTACTGCTTCACAGAGGCAGGCACATGGCCAATGGCAGCGCCACGTGTAGCAGCCAGTCATGAGAAGGCTCCTGAAGACAGGGATGCTGGACCAGGACACCTAGCGCTGCTGGAAGCTCTGGGGGTATAGGCTGGAGAAGGAAGGCACTCGGGGACCCTCAACAGAGGGCGCACTATTCAGGGGGGCAGCGGGCGCATGGGATGTGAGCAGAGGTAGGGGTGGAGAGGGCAGGAGAGGCAGCCTGAGCGGGCAGAGCAGGAAGGAGTTTCTGCTGGGGTTTCATGGAGGGGTGGCTGGTCAGAAGGCTCAGGTGGGTGTTTGGGAAGTTCTGTGAAAGGTGGCTGTGATGGGGACAAGCCCGGAGTCTGAGGAATTGGTGAGGAGCTGTTGCCATGTAGGTTAGAAGAAAGATCTGAGTTCTGGGTGAGAACAGAGATAGCAAATTTGGACGGGAGAAGGGGTGGGAAGTGTCCAAGGAGCCATTAATGGTAAAAGCCTGAAATCGTTCCACAGAGGTGGGACTCTGCAACAGAGGGGACAGCTGAATCCAGGGGGGGGCACGAGGGGGCTACCCGAGCACCTGGGCACATGGCAGGGGAGAAGGGTGGAGGTAGGGCAAGGCAGAGGGAACACTGCTTGGGAGAGCACCTGCCAGGAACAGACCTGGGGATGTGGGCAGAGGAGAAGAGGAGAAACCAGAGGGCAGGGGCAGCAGAAGGAGAGTCCAGCCACCCTACAGGAAGGAAGGAAGGGGTGGGGGTAAAGGAGGAAAGAATTGGGGTGATCCTCACTCAGAGCACAGTGAAATGCTGTTTGCTAGGGGAGGACGTTGGTCCCAGTGGCTGCTCCGTACACCGTCTGGCCTCACTGCTGACTTCATAGACTCCTGAAACCACCCTTCATTCTTTGTTTTGTTTTTAGACAGATTTTCACTCTTGTTGCCCAGGCTGGAGTGCAATGGCGCAGTCTTGGCTGACTGCAATCTCCATCTCCCAGGCGATTTTCCTGCCTCAGCCTCCTGAGTTAGCTGGGTTTACAGGTGCCCGCCACCATGCCCAGGTAATTTTTTGCATTTTTATTAGAGACGCGGTTTCACCCACCATGTTGGCCAGGCTGGTCTCGAACTCCTGACCTCATGATCCATCCCCTTTGGCCTCCCAAAGTACTGGGATTACAGGGGTGAGCCACCCCGCTGGACACCCCTCATTCTTCCTAAGGCTAGGTGACTGTGCGACACTGAGCACCTCAGTATGGCTGGCGGCTTGGCCCTCGAGCCAGGCTCTAGCCATGGAAGAGGAGCAGCCCTCCTGCTCAGCTGAATCCAGGGGAGGGCATAAGAGGGTTACCAGAGCATGTGGGCACGTGGCAGGGGAGAAAGGTAGAGGTGGGGCTGGGCAGATGGAACACTGCTTGGGAGAGCACCTGCCAGGCCTGGGGATACCAGCAGAGGAGAAGAGGAGAAATCAGAGGGCGGGGGCAGCAGGAGAGGCCAGCCACCCTAAAGGAAGGAAGGAAGGAAGACATCGGGGTAAAGGAGGAAAGAATGAGTTGGTTAGGGAGTGTGTGCCACAACCCCTGCCCATTAAACAAAGCAACCAACAAGTAACATCAACACAGGAACGCATGCTGTGTTGAAACGAGCGCATGCTGAAGGATCGCCTGAGAGAAGAGGCCAACGTGGAAGGAAGGCGGAGACACCCCCTCTAGCTCTGGAGCACCGGATGCGACATCCATAGGACTGCCGGATGCGACATCCATAATTCATAGCTCATCAATCCTGGAGGGTGCGGCGCTCTGACCCCTTTGGAAATGGCCCTCTTCTCTGACAGCCGAGCCCCTCTCCTCGGAGGCTTGGGGCAGAAAGGCTTCTCTATGAGTCGTACTCTGCTGCCCTGCAGCCAGCGTGATGGATGAGGAGGCCAGAGCTGCTGGGGCCAGTGGGGCTGAGAGGAGAAATACGATGCAAAGCAATTTGAGAAGGAGACTCTCAGGGACTAGCCAGCCAGTCAGGGGGCGGGGCAACTGGGTCTCTCTCTCAGCTATCTATCTCACCCGTCTTTCTCTCCAACTAAGTCCCCAGTTCTGTGGCACAAATGACAGGTTGGGGCCAGCAGAGAGGGGAAGGTGAAAGATCAGGGGTCTGTGGGATCATCTCTTTTCAGGGCTATGGACTTGGGAAGCTCCTGGGTGCACTGAGGAGTAGCTCACCTAGCAGCCAAGACCTAGTCCCTGCCCCAGTGCCCCAGTGCCCCGGAAAACAGGCCAAGCCCCAGACTGCAGGCATAGATACAGGTTCCCATCCAACCTCACGCCATCAGGCATGGGAGATGCTGGGGCCAGCAGCAGCAGAGGGAAAATGACATATCCTAGGATTCAATCCAACCAAGATTCCATCCCAGGGACCGAGGTAGAATAGAGCAGCAGCCGTGTTCTCTCTGGGAGCTGAACCCTGCAATTTAAGCTGCCTGGCAGGCTTGGCAGCCTGTGGGTGTGACGGGTGAGTCCTCAGCCCACTCTTCCGCCAGCCCTTGAATTCCATTTGTCCAGGCCTCCAGGCTGCATGGCACCCCTGCCATATGCACACAAGACAGCAGGGAACCTGAAGGCGACCACTGTCCTCCCGCTCCCCATCAGCTGCTAGGTGAGCGGGGAGCAAAGAAACAGAAAGTCATGGGAACTACTCTCCCTTGCTAAGCAGCTCATGTGCTAAGATGCTGGGCCTGGGGAGGGGGACTGGGGCTGGGGAAGCTGGTAGTATTGGTCTCACCTGCCCAATGGACAGGAAATGACTGCATTATTGGTCGGGTAATTGAACTGCCTCTCTTTCTGGAGGTGAGCACAGGGCAGTCAGGATTACAGAGCATCTCTGAGCAGAGGCCTCCCCTGCTGTAGCTCCTGTAGTTCTCTCCCTCCCAGGTATGGATCCTGGGTAGACTTGGGGGGCAATAACTGTAGGCAATAATGCTAACAGTGACAGACATGGGGCTTGGGACACGGAGGGAGTCGTGGGCTGGAAGCTTCCTTGGAGGAGGCAGCTGGTGAACCTACACTGCCCCTCCTCATTCTCTTAGAGAGCCGGCTCTGCAGCCAGGCGGCCCATGGAGGGCGTGGCCACACTGACAGCTACGTAAGCACAAGCTTGCACTTGGCAGGAACTGGCCCTGCCCACAGTCAGGGTGCAGTACAGATTTGTAGAAAGAGTAAGACTGTGGCAGTGAGTGCCTTTCTGAAAGTGAAAAGCTGGAAGGCAGCTCTGCTACTGGCTCTCCCACTCTCCTCTCAGAGGTGGCTGCTTCTTCCTGACTCCTCGCCGTCCTGACTCCCAGGTAAGCTCCTATGCAAGTCTGGGAAATCCTCTGGGTCCCCCAGGGAAAGAACAGAGGCCCTTCCCCCGGCTCTTGCACCAGCATGGTGCTGATCAGAGAAGCCAGAAGGATGAAGCCGCCCTGGACTCAGGCAGAATAGCACATTCTACCTCCCAGCCCACCACCTTGGGAACACAGCATCACTGCCAGCCTGTCTGCCCTTCAGAAAGCTCCAGAGAGGCCGGGCATGGTGTCTCATACCTATAATCCCAGCACTTCGGGAGGCCAAGGCTGGAGGATGGCTTGACCCCAGGAGTTTGAGGCCAACCTGGGCAATACAGTGAGACCTCATATCTACCCAAAAAATTAAAAAGTCATCCAGGCATGGTGATGTGCACCTGTAGTCCCAGCTACTGGGGAGGCTGAAGTAGGAGGATCACTTGAGGCCAGGAAGTTGAGTCTGTAGTGAGCTGTGATCATGCCACTGCACTCCAGCCTGGGCAACACAGTAAGACCTTGTCTCAAAGCACACACAAAATAATAACAAAAGGAAAGCTCCAGAGGCTCCCTGTACCCCATCCCCCACCCTCTACCCTGCCCCCACCCTGCTCTGTACCGTGTATCTGGAGGATTGAACTCTAAGGCTGCACCAACCAAGCCTTTGGTAGGGTTAGCCATGGAGACCTGACTGAGGATGAAAGGCTGTGGATTGCTCTCCACTCATTTACACTCCCTGTTGGGCCTGGCGTGACCGTGGCGGTCGCGTGTGAAGACCACACTCCCGTGGGCAGCCCCTCCTCCAGCCATGGGGCTCTCCAGGTCTCAAATGGCTCTGCTCTGCTGCCTTCGGGGTGCTCCACACTCCCTCACCAGCTCCCCTTAGCCCAGCCCGGTTACATTTGCCATCTCTTCTGCTGGACTTCCGCTAATACACACCTTGCACCTGCTCCCCTAACCAGGAGGAGAAAATAGAGAAAAAGATACTTTAGACTGCACTTCCTTCACAAATAAGGCCTGGTCTGGTTAATGCATGCAGATGGACCTGGGTTTGAATCTTAGTTCTGCCACTAGGTAAGTTATTTTTCTCATGTTTTACTCTACTAATCTGCAAAATGGGAATGCTACCCCACTCAGGGCTGTCATGAGGATTGAATTAAATAATGTGCACACATGGCTGAGTGCAGTGGCTCATGCCTGTAATCCCAGCCCTTTGGGAGGCTAAGGCAGGCGGATCACCTGAGGTCGGGAGTTCAAGACAAGCCTGACCAACATGGAGAAAACCCATTTCTATTAAAAATACAAAATTAGCCAGGTTCGGTGGTGCATGTCTGTAATCCCAGCTACTCAGGACACTGAGGCAGGAGAATCGCTTGAACCCAGGGGGCAGAGGTTGCAGTGAGCCAAGATCATGCCATTTGCACTACAGCCTTAGCAACAAGAGCAAAACTCTGTCTCAAAAATAATAAAATAATGTGCACACACATCGTGCTTACCGCTATTTGATACATAGAGCTCAACAAACAGAAGCTAATGTCCTTCTGTAAGAGAAGTATGATGTGCTCCCAGGCTTTGAGCCCCTTTTGAGACCAGCCAGCAGTCCTGGTGACTGAGGTATGGGGCTGCTCTGCACTTGTGAGAAACCACTGGGCAGTTCCTGGAGCACGTATCTCAGCCCCTCCCACTGGAGTTGCTGATTCTCCCCGGAAAGCTTACCTTCCCAGGATACCTCCACCCTCCCTTCAGTCCCCTCAGAACAGCCCTCCCACTGGAGTTGCTGATTCTCCCCGGAAAGCTTACCTTCCCAGGATACCTCCACCCTCCCTTCAGTCCCCTCAGAACAGCCCCTCCCCACTGGAGTTGCTGATTCTCCCCGGAAAGCTTACCTTCCCAGGATACCTCCACCCTCCCTTCAGTCCCCTCAGAACAGCCCAGGAGCAGGTGTGTGTTTGTGGAGGGAGATGGGGGAGTTAACAGAGACCCTTTGTGTTAGCATCCATTTGTCAGGGCAGGGACTGAGGCGGCCTGCCTCTCTGATACATCTCCAAGTTTCCCTGGGAGAAGCTCATCATACTCATTATCATAACCAAGATCACAACGCTGGCTCCTTTCATCTCTGTGTATCACTTGCTGTGACTCATTCATCAAGTGTCAGGGCTGATTAGGAGTCACTGGAGTTGTGTGGATCCAGATACCTCACTCCTTGGAGTGGAAAGCAGGTGACACAGGTGAGAGCAAGGTGACCCAGCAGCAATACTGCAGCCCCAGCCAACAAGAGGCCTCCCAGGTGCTGAACGCCTCCTAGGTCTATCACATTCCCTGTCCCAACCATATGCTACAGCGAGGACACAACTTAGCCAGAAAGAGGAAAGGAAGACAGGGAGTAGGGCCTATGGGACACCCACTGTGTGCCAGACATGGGATTAAGCACTGTACACCCACAGTCTCATTTGATCCACACATTCAATCAGGTCCCATTTGCATTTTACAGTTAAGAAAAATCTCTAAGGCTCAGGACCGTGATATTCTTTGCCACATGATGCACAGAGCGTTCATCCGGGGGCTGCCAGCCCTACCTCCCCAAGGTGCTTCCTCCTGGAAAGGAATGCATCCTCACTGTGAGCAGGGTTGGGTGTCTGCATCTGGGGGTGCAGGCCTGAGAATGATGGTGCTCAGGAGACAAAGGATTAGACTTGGCCGAGCCAGTCAGGCCAGGGGTGGCTGGGCCTGAACTGCAGAGGCTGGGAGCAACACACAGGGTGGGTAGTGGGGTCAGAAAGCCTGGACTGGGGCCATTCAACACCAGAGGCCCTTTGGGTGGGGAGCTGGGCCCAGGGTGCATCTGCTGTCCTCTGAAAGATCCCAGAGGAGCTGGTGCATTGTGAAGAGAGGGCAGAGAAAAAGATACAAACCAGTTTTGTTTTGTTTTGTAAAGGTCTGGCTCTAATGCCAAGGAGACCTGGCCTTCAAGGTGGGACCCAGCAGGGAAGACTGGACCAAGACTGTGTCTGGCCAGCCCGCAGGAGAGACAGGGGAAGTAGGCAATTCCATCAGAGGCCCAGAAGCCAGTCTGCCAAAGTGATCTCGGAGATGACATCATTGTCCACCATTGCGTGAGTCCCTAAGGTGACTCAGAAGAGACAGAAACAAGGGGAAGGAGAGAAGCCAGGGAGACGGAGGCGAGCAGGGCCATTCTTGGTGTACCCTGAGGAGGAAAGAAAGCCCTTTTCTTGGCTTCTGATGTGCAGGGTGCCCAGGAGGCACTTGTGTCTGCCTCCTCCATCCTGCCTTCTCTTAGAAAGTAGAGGGGCCCAGGTGTCAAAAGACCACCAGCTACAGGATTTCTCTCTTTTTATTTTTTAAGATTCAGTCTTGCTCTTGTCCGCCAGGCTGGAGTGCAATAGCATGATCTCCGCCTCCTGGGTTCAAGTGATTCTCCCGCCTCAGCCTCCTGAATAGCTGGGATTATAGGCATCTGCCACCACACCCGGCTAATTTTCTTATTTTTAGTAGCGATGGGGTTTTACCATGTTGGCTGGGCTGGTCTCGAACTTCTGACCTCAGGTAATCTGTGCACCTAAGCATCCCAAAATGCTGGGATTATAGGTGTGAGCCACCATGCCCAGTCCAGCTACAGGATTTCTAAGCGATGTTTTAGTACAGACATTCAGCAACAATGTGTCCCTCTGGAGTAGACAGGAGAGTCCTCATCTGGACCCAGAGCTCACAGTGTCAACCACAAAGGCCTGCCATCATTTTTAACTGTTAACACCTAATCCACATCATATTTTCAGTAGAACTGAAAAATGCTCACATTACACCACTATTTGTGGGTATATGAAATCCATTTTCATAATATTTAATACTTTTGATTTATTGAATTTCCACTTGGCTTTTATTGGCCACTCTTCCCCTCTGCATTTGCTGTCTGGGCTTTATGTGCCATGAACTTGTATGAACTCAAGACATAATCGCATCCTGAGCAGTGGGAGGGTGCCATGCCCCAGCCAGCCTCAGAAACTGGCCCCCCTGCCCCGCCCCCAGTAACCCCAGTGCGTTCATAGACAAAGGCTTCTGCCAAGCAGGGTGGCCTTACCCTCAGCACACTAATGCAAGAGGGTGCCTAGTGAGCACACCAGAAGTCAGAGCTGGGGCCACAGGATGCCCCCCCAGTCCAGAGCCATCACTGGCTCCAGAGCCCAGGCTGATGGCTTTCACATGCGACAGGTTTAGTTCTCTGGTGATCACATGTGGAATGACTCTAAGCTCATCCAGGGTGCTCAGAGCCTGCAGAGAACAGAGTTGGGCCATGCAGGACTGACAGTTGTGTAGCTCTGGAAGATTCTGCCATCAATGATCTGCAGTGGGGTTTTTCTCACCTACAAGAGTGTATGACCTGGCTCCAATCCCAGCTCTGCCCCATCCCAGCTGAGTGACCTTAGGCATACCACTCTATTCTCTGAGTTTCTATTTCTTCTATCATGTGTGCTGGAAGGTGCAGCATTGGAAAGGCTGATCGTGATAAAGGAGATAATGTGGTTGTAACTCCTGACACATGCCTGAAACCGATGTGGGTTCAACAAGCATGAATTTACTCTCACCCTCACCCCCACCCCAGGGAAATGACCAGCATGTCTCGGGCACAGCCCGGCTAGGCACTTCCCACCTCCTATCACTACTCCTTAAGTGTTCCAGACACCCAAACAGATGCAGTTTGCCCCTCAGCACCAGCGGGCACAGGGGAGTGGGGAGGATGCTGGGTGATAGAGGAGGGGACAGGGAGAATCCTCCCTGCACTTGGTGGTGTACCCAGAAGAGGCAGCCCCAGCAGTGCCCCAGTGGGGAAAAAACCCTACCGTCTGGAAAAAACCAGCTGGCATCCATGGGAAGCCTAGGGTGGTGCCATTCCCCTCTCCATCCCTGCTTCCCTACCACCAGACAGAGACAGGGAATTTCTGGGTTGAGTACTCTCTATGACTCTGGAACCCTGGGGACCTTTCCTGCCTGGCTGAAAATGTCCCGATGCCCCACTCTGCACCTGTCCTGGGGCCCCCGGAGGCTCATATTTCCAACAATAGCTTCCAGCCCTGATTTAAATGCTGCAGCAGGGAGAATCAATAACCATTGGCAGCTGAGCCTCTAATAAGTATAATAATCACCATTAGGAGACAGAGCGGGGGAGTGAGTGGGGCTGGTAATACAGTGATTATATTAATCTGCCTCCAGCCCAAGCTGCAACCGTCTGCTCTTGGCATGCCCTCCCGGAGCCTGGCAGGAGGCATGGCCAGAGCGGCCAACCTGGCTTCGCCCTGCCGCCCCCCTGCCCCCCGGCCCCTGGAGCTCAGCAGCCCCCACGCCCACTCCTTTCACCCACCTGAATAAAACCTCCCGGCCTGGATGAGAGGAGACAAAGGGAATATTAGGGAGGTGGATAAGGAAAGAGAGAAGTGGAGGAGCTCCGCACAGACCAGAGGAAACTGCCGAGCCTGACCTGAGTCTGGGGTTTGGTGTTCAGGTTTTGAGTGTCTCACTTCCTTAGCAGCATGGGACTGATAATTTATTGAATCTCATTTAATAGAAATATACATAATGCTTACCATGTGCCAGGCATTATTTAAAGCATTTTGCTGCTATAAATTCATTGAAATCTCATAATAACCAAAAAGGTAGAGGTTATCCTCACATTGCAGATGGGGAAACTGAGTCACCGAGTTGGTTAAATAATGTATCCAACGTGATAAACGTTAAGTGGCAGACCCAGGACTTGAACCAGGTGGCCCAAATTTACCGTCTGTGCACTTAACCATTTCTGTATACCTTCTATACCTCCTATGGCTGGCACATGGCAGACACTCTTAACTGTATTGACTAATGCTGCACTAGGCTGCCCCAAGGCCCTCCTCCTCATACTCGCACTCCCAGCCCCTCCTAATTATGA
Organism: Callithrix jacchus; assembly: GCF_049354715.1. Lineage (NCBI taxonomy): Eukaryota > Metazoa > Chordata > Mammalia > Primates > Cebidae > Callithrix > Callithrix jacchus. The sequence goes on from NC_133520.1 coordinate 30,578,556, forward strand.
CCTTTAGCACTATCCCACTCCCCTTTGTACGTAAGCCCCCCAACTCAGAGTCTGAGAATGTTTCAAAATGCGTTTCTAGTGAGCATTGGCAAGCGTGGAAGAGTCCTGGGTCTGTGGCAGAGCACCTCTTGTTCCTTCTTCTCCACTTTGTCTAAGTCTTGAACACCAACCAGGCCCTATTCATGGCTGTGGGGACATGACACCAACCCAGAGGCCTCCAGAGTGCTTGTCTGGGGACATCCTTGCCTAGCCATTCCATGTGTCTGAACTGCTCTTAAAAACCCCAAAAAAAGTGAGCCGGTCTACCCAGCCACCACCTTTCAGGAGTTTGTTTGTTTCCAGAGGAGGAGTTTTATGAGGGTGATATTGAGGGATTCATTAGAAATGGCCATGTGAGGCCAGGCATGGTGGCTCATGCCTGTAATCCCAGCACTTTGGGAGGCCAAGGTGGGCAGGTTACCTGAGGTCAGGAGCTCGAGACCAGCCTGGCCAACATGATGAAAACCCATCTCTACTGAAAATACAAAAATTAGCCACATGTGGTGGCGGGCGCCTGTAATTCCAACTACTTGGGAGGCTGAGGCAGGAGAATTGCTTGAACCTGAGAGGCAGAGGCTGTGGTGAGCCAAGATCGCACCACTGCACTCCAGCCTGGGCAACAGAGTGAGATTCCATCTCAAAAAAGAAAGAAAGAAAGAAAGAAAGAAAGACAAGAAAAAGAAGTGAAAGAAGTGGCCAGGCACACCTCATCCACCGGAGACCTCACGGCGCCGTCGGAGAAACCCAGCCCCAGCACGCGAAATCAGGGCACTCGAGGCATCAGTTTATATTCTCCCAGACAGTTTAACAGAGGAGACCTGGAGCTGCAAGTCCTCCCATTCAGATGAATACTGAGGAGAAAGCAGGTCCTGGTGCAGGCCTGCCTTGTCACACCGAGCGTCCCGCACCCGGCACCGTGCCTGCTAACTGTGTATTTGTTTCATTATACAAATGAATACATGAATGAATGCATGTCCTCATTGATCTCATTCACTATCTCATATGCCAGACTCCAGACAAGTTCTACTTCAATAAATTGGGTTTTAGGAAATATAATTTTTAATTTTTTTTAGTCTTCGATGCATTTTTTAATTGTATAAAATATTCATAACATAACACTTTGCATTTTAGCCGTCTTTAAGTGTACAGGTCAGTAGCATTAAGTACATTCACGCTGCTGTGTAACCATCACCCCCATCCAAATCTATCTCTAGAACTCTTTTCAATCTTCCAAAACTGAAACTCCGTACCCGTTAAACAACTTCCTGCCCTCCTCTCCCCTAGGCCCAACCACGATTCTACCTTCTGTCTCTGTGAATGTGACTCCCCTAGGTACCGCATAAATTTGCGGAGGTGGCTCTATCACGATTTGGTTAACTATTCTCTTAGGATTGATTATACAGATTGTTTCTGACTTTACTTTTTTTATCAGTAACACAGCAACAAATATATTTGTGCAACAAGTTTCTTTGTGTTTTTACGACTATTCCCTTGGGCTTGTCAGAATCAAGAATAACTGAGAAAAAAATAACCTGAACATTTTTAGTCTTTTGATGCATATTATCAGTTAGCTCTCCTAGACGATTTTAGTGGTTTGTATATTGCATCTAAAACATTATATTAGCGATGTAGCAACTTGTCTGTTTCTGTGTAAACTTACTACCACGGGATTTAAAAAATGCATTGCTAATTTTTTAGGCAAAAATCTATACATCATTGTTAGACTAAAAATTTGTTGTGGCAACTGGAGTTTAGTGGAAAGAGTACAGAACTTCGAGTCAGATCTATTTTTAGAAGGCGTGTATAGAGCAAAATGTACCCAGAACTGAAAGGAAAACAAATAGCCACTCTTGACTAGCTAGGCCCTAAGCAGGCTGGAAGAATGAAGAGAAAGGGAAGGAAGAGAGACTGATCTTTGTATACTGGGCACTGCCTTAGGAGATGCGAAGCTAAAGTCAGTGAGGCAGTCCCTTGATCTGCTCACAAATGAATAGACTGTAACAAACAAAACAACCATTTTACAGACGAGAAAACTGAGGATGGGAGCGATAAAGTAACTTTCACAAGATCATACAACTCATCAGTAATGATATGAGCTGCTAACTGCCATATATAGATGCTAACCCCAAGCTAGACACTGTGCTGAGTACTTCATATAGATCATCTCATTTGCTCATTACCTCCCCAAAGCCCCACGAAGCCGTTCCTATTTGTTCCCATTGTATAGACTTCCCAGCATCCCAGAATCCAATGCGCACTTGGGCAGTTTGCCTCTGCAATTTGATGCCAAGGCCCATGTGCACGCCCCATCATCTCTCACAGCTCAGAATCAGCCCTGCCCTCTGCACCCCAACCCCACACGCGCATGCTGTACATGTCCCTCTTAACGTGCTTGAGTGGATGGACCTATGGCAGTACTTGTCCCACTACAGCGTGATGGTTTATGGGTCTCTCTCCCAAGGGAGACGCCTTTCAGATCACAGGCTGTGTTTTTGTTCCAGTATTTCTTTACCTTAGCACTCCTGGCACAATAGGCCTCATTGGGTGTTTGCGAATGAATGCTGTCTGCCATTCAAACCCAGATTTGACCCATTCCAGAGACCGAGACTGATGAATTTCCAGCAAAGTGGAAGAAGGCACAGTGGGAGAAGGCACCAAGGCTGAAGCCCTGGGGTCTTCTCCTAGAGAAAACTCTGCGATCTCTTGAGTCAGCCTGAGATTTTCCATTCTCCACACCTTCACCTTGAGGCCCACAACCCTTTTCATAAAGAAACTGTGATGCTTGGAAGGAGACTGTACGGAGCCACAGAACCTTCAGCCTGGCAGGAGGGCAGTAATTACATTTCTCTGCTAACAAGCTCATCCCGGAACACCCTCCAGACTGGTCCTTTGGGAATAGAGACCTGGCCGTTTTCTTTTTCTGCTTCATAGCCAGTTGCTGGCTGAAAGTGCAGGAGGTCCAGGAAGCTGCTGGCACACAGGAGGAAAAAGAATGGGGCTTGGGGATGGGGGTGAGGGGTTCAAATGCTGCCTGGAACCTGCCACTGGCAAGTTCTCCAGGGAGGCTGGGGAAGCCCCCTGGACCACAGACCACCAGGCCCAGGGTGTGAGATTCTAGCTTCCCTCAGAAATGCGCCCACCCAGGCCCGGGGCAGTGGTTCACACCTGTAATTCCAGCACTTTGGGAGGGCGAGGTGGGAGGATCACTTGAAATGAGGAGGTGGAGCCATTGTCGTACCACTTGTATGCCAGCCTGGGTGACAAAGTGAGACCCTTTCTCTAAAACAAACAAACCAAAATCTATCATGACTTACTGCTTGATATCCTAGCCATCACTGTGGGAAGGAACAGTGCTCTTGGTGTTTCTTATTCTTTTTTATCTCATGTTTACTTTTATGTTATATGGGGATGTGGGGGCAGTGAGGAAAGCACCATCATCTTTTTTTCCTTTTACGTTTTTTGAAACAGAGTCTTGCTCTGTCGCCCAGGCTGGAGTGCAGTGGTGCGATCTCGGCTCACTTCAACCTCCACCTTCTGGGTTCAAGCAATTCTGTAATCCGAATAGCTGGGATTACAGGTGCCCGTCACCATGCCCTGCTAATTTTTGTATTTTTAGTAAAGACAGTGTTTCACCATTTTGGCCAGGCTAGTCTCGAACCCCCAACCTCAGGAGATCCACCTGCCTCGGCCTCCCAAAATGCTGGGATTACAGGCGTGAGCCACCATTCCCAGCTGTAGCACCATCATCTTTTTATAGCCCAGGATGCCCTAAATAAAATACCTTACCCCGGTGCTGGCAGCTCACAGGAGACGCTAAAGATGGGGACCTTTAGTTGGCATCGCTTACTCGGCCTGGGATAAAGTGTTGACCTCCCACTTGGGACTAAATGTCCCAGCCAAGGGGCATCCGGGGGTGGAACCGCCCTTTGCCCAGCCACAGCCTCGTGGGCTGATGGCAGACAGTCATGTTCTTATGACCCACTTCTCCCACTGGGAGAGGAAAGTTACCAGAGTGAGGAGGGGAGGCGGGTAAGAGAGGACTAGGCTATGCCTTGCACGATTAGTCTTTCAGCAGTAGCGTTTAAGGATCAGGATGAAAAATTTAAAAAGCAAAACACAAAACCAGCAACTCCTCTCAAGAAACTTCCCTGAAAGAAAAGGGAGGAAATCAATATTTAATTCAGACTTCATTGATTTGCCATTTGGGTACCACACTCGGCACTCAATTCTGTCCAGGTTTCCCTGTGAGAGTTTATGGAGTCCCTGGCAAGGGATGCTAAGGGCCTGAGGGAGAGGCATCCTCGGGGAAGAGAAGCAGGGAACTTTGCCCTGAGTCAACTTTCCCCAGCTCCTCCCTTCCCCAGTGCGAGGCACCTCCCCTCCCTGAGGGCTTGGCTGAGCCCAGAGAGATGAACAGGCCTTCCTTGACCAGCTCCCAGAAGAGCAGCAGCCAAATCCTTCCCAAAGAGCTTTCTGCACTTGACACAAACGCACTCTCTCACACACACACACACACACCCCACTCCTGCACTCACACACCACACACACACACACACACACACACACACATAGGCTCACACACCACACACACACATAGGCTCCACATCACACACACATAGGTTCACACATCACTCACACACACTCACATGAGCTCACACACCACACACAGGCTCACACACCACACACACATATAGGCTCACACACCACACACACATAGGCTCACATACCACACACATGAGCTCACACACCACACACACATAGGCTCACACACCACACACATGAGCTCACACACCACACACACACAGGCTCACATACCACACACACATAAGCTCACACACCACACACACTCCCACACACACACCCTTTCATGTACATTCACATATATACCACATATACTACACATACATACACCACACACACATGGGCTCACACATCACACACACACACACAGGCTCACACATCACACACACATATGCTTATACATCACACACACACACATAGGCTCACATACCAACCATACACACATAGGCTCACACATCACAAACACATAGGCTCACACGTCACACACACACATAGGCTCACACACCACACACACATATGCTTATATATCACACACACACACATAGGCTCACACACCATACACACATAGGCTCACACATCACAAACACATAGGCTCACACATCACACACACACACACATAGGCTCACACACCACACACACATGAGCTCACACATCACACACATATAGGGTCACATACCACACACATTCCCACACATACACCCTCTCATGTACATTCACATGTATACTACATGCCACATACACTACACACACACACACACACACACACACATCAACAATGTCCTAACTTAACTAACCTAAAAAAGAAAACCCTAATTTTTCAAAGATACAAACAAGTATCTAGGGATGAAAAATCATATCTGTAACTTATTCTAAAATACTTCGGAAAACAAAAGACCAAAAAAACTTAGCCAAGAAACTTCAAACAGTTCCTTTCCTTTTCATTCCTCAGGCCTTCGAGCTGATCTAAGCTATCTAAAGTCTAGTCTAAGCTGGGCGCAGTGGCCAGGCCTGTAACCCAGCCCTTTGGGAAGCCGAGGCAGGCCGATCACTTGAGCCCAGGAGCTGGACAATGTGGCAAAAGCCCTACAAAAAAAACACAAAAATTAGCCAGGCATGGTGGCGCACATCTGTAGTCCAAGCTACTTGAGGGGCTGAGGCAGAAGGATTGCTTGAATCCTGGAGGTCATGTCTGCCATGAGCTGAGATCATGGCCCTGGGACTCCAGCCTGAGTGACAAGTGAGACCCTATTTAAAATAATAACAATAATAAGTCTAGCCCAAATCCATGTTGTTGCAAATGAACCATGTGCCATTCTGTTCCAACACTGAACGGCAGAGAAACTGGCTGCTAACCCCCCCACCCCACCCCTACCCCAATACCCAAACAGACCGGAAGGCAGTGACTATCTGCTGGAAGAAAAATTGGATCTCCCCATGTGTTAAAATGTGTGCTTTGAATGGACTCCCCAAACAGGCTTTGTGTGAGCAACATGGCTGTTTATTCACCTGGGTGCAGGTGGGCTAAGGCCGAAAAGGGCGTTAGCGAAGAGCGGTGGGACAGGAGTTGGTTTTATAGGTTGGGGCAAATCTTTTGAGGAGGAAGCAGGGGTGTTATAGGGTAAGATCAGTTACAGTGGTGGGGGAGGGGCAGGGAGTATAGATTGCCATAAGTTCAGGCACGATGGAGGGTGCAGTGAAGGGGAAGAGTAGTTAAGATGGCAGGGTGGGGTGAGGAGTGTTCACATCATCCCTGCTGAGTATTCATATCCCCATGCTGTAGGGTGCTATCCTCCCAGTTCCTGTTTCCCTGCTGTCCCCATGCAGTAGGATGCTGTGTCCCCCAGTTCCTGTTTCCCTGCTGTCCCCATGCAGTGGGATGATGTCCCTCAGTTTCTGTTTCCCTACTGTTCCCATGCTGTAGGATGCTGTCCCCCCAGTTCCTGTTTCCCTGTTGTCCCCATGTTGTAGGATGCTGCCCCCCAGTTCCTGTTTCCCTGCTGTCCCCATGCAGTAGGATGCTGCCCCCCAGTTCCTGTTTCCGTGCTGTTCCCATGCAGTAGGATGTTGTCCCCCCAGTTCCTGTTTCCCTGTTGTCCCCATGCAGTAGGATGCTGCCCCCCAGTTCCTGTTTCCCTGCTGTCCCCATGTTGTAGGATGCTGCCCCCCAGTTCCTGTTTCCCTGCTATCTCCATGCAGTAGGATGCTGCCCCCCAGTTCCTGTTTCCGTGCTGTTCCCATGCAGTAGGATGTTGTCCCCCCAGTTCCTGTTTCCCTGTTGTCCCCATGCAGTAGGATGCTGCCCCCCAGTTCCTGTTTCCCTGCTGTCCCCATGTTGTAGGATGCTGCCCCCCAGTTCCTGTTTCCCTGCTGTCCCCCAGTTCCTGTTTCCCTGCTGTCCCCATGCAGTAGGATGCTGCCCCCCAGTTTCTGTCCCTGCTGTCCCCATGCAGTAGGATGCTGTCCTCCCAGTTCCTGTTTCCCTCCTGTCCCCATGCAGTAGGATGCTGCCCCCCAGTTCCTGTTTCCCTGCTGTCCCCATGCAGTAGGATGCTGCCCCCCAGTTCCTGTTTCCCTGCTGTCCCCCAGTTCCTGTTTCCCTGCTGTCCCCATGCAGTAGAATGCTGCCCCCCAGTTCCTGTCCCTGCTGTCCCCATGCAGTAGGATGCTCTCCCCCAATTCCTGTCTCCCTGCCGTCCCCATGCAGAATGCTGTCCCCCAGTTCCTGTTTCCCTGCTGTCCCCATGCAGTAGGATGCTGTCCCCCAGTTCCTGTTTCCCTGCTGTCCCCGTGCTGTAGAATGCTGTCCCCCAGTTCCTGTTTCCCTGCTGTCCCCATGCAGTAGGATGCTGTCCCCCAGTTCCTGTCTCCCTGCTGTCCCCATGCAGAATGCTGTCCCCCAGTTCCTGTTTCCCTGCTGTCCCCATGCAGTAGGATGCTGCCCCACCAGTTCCTGTTTCCCTGCTGTCCCCATGCAGTAGGATGCTGCCCCCCCAGTTCCTGTTTCCCTGCTGTCCCCATGCAGTAGGATGCTGTCCCCCAGTTCCTGTTTCCCTGCTGTCCCCATGCAGTAGGATGTTGCCCCCCCAGTTCCTGTTTCCCTGCTGTCTCCATGCAGTAGGATGCTGCCCCCCCAGTTCCTGTTTCCCTGCTATCTCCATGCAGTAGGATGCTGCCCCCCAGTTCCTGTTTCCGTGCTGTTCCCATGCAGTAGGATGCTGTCCCCCCAGTTCCTGTTTCCCTGTTGTCCCCATGCAGTAGGATGCTGCCCCTCAGTTCCTGTTTCCCTGCTGTCCCCATGTTGTAGGATGCTGCCCCCCAGTTCCTGTTTCCCTGCTGTCCCCCAGTTCCTGTTTCCCTGCTGTCCCCATGCATTACAATGCTGTCTCCCAGTTCCTGTTTCCCTGCTGTCCCCATGCAGTGGGATGCTGTCCCCCAGTTCCTGTTTCTGTGCTGTTCCCATGCAGTAGGATGCTGTCCCCCTAGTTCCTGTTTCCCTGCTGTCCCCATGCAGTAGGATGCGGTCCCCCAGTTCCTGTTTCTTTGCTGTTCCCATGGAGTCGGATGTGGTCCCCCAGTTCCTGTTTCCCTCCTGTCCCCATGCAGTAGGATGCTGCTCCCCAGTTTCTGTTTCTGTGCTGTCCCCATGCAGTAGGATGCGGCCCCCCAGTTCCTGTTTCTTTGCTGTTCCCGTGGAGTTGGATGCTGTCCTCCTAGTTTCTGTTTTCCTGCTGCCTCCATGCTGTAGGATCCTTGCTCCCCAGTTTCTGTTTTCCTTGCTGCTCACAGGAATAGGATGCTCTCTTTCCTTTTCTTGCTTTCTTGCTGTCCCCAAAACATGCAGATAGGTGGTTTTCCTCATCACGAGTTCACTGCCCACCACTCAAGGGAATGAATGAGAGATAAAATTATCAAGCAAGGGGAACTGACAAAGTTCTAAAATATGTTACATGTACCTAGTCTTGGCCTCTCTTATGTAAAGTTCTTTTCTAAGAAAAGATAGTGGTCCCCATTTGCTCTCAACATCTGATTTAATTCATTCAAGTGGGCTCCATGACCTCCATCATCTTTTGCCCATCGCCGTGTTACCAAACACCACACTGCTTCCTTCCCTCCTGCTTGTTCCGCTTCTCAGCACTTGTGCAGGTAAAGCAGAACACTTCCTGCCTTTCTAGCTGATACAGATTCACTAATTCTCTTACCCACCCAAAAATGATTAGTTCTCAGCATTTTGCACTAGTTTGTGGCCTTGACCAAGGCTCCTCACCTCCCTAAACCCCGGATTCCTAATCTGTGAAAAGAGGCCAATAATACCTCCTTCCCAGTGTTGAGATAATGGACTTGAAAGTGCTTTGGACATTACAAAGGGCAATTCTATCATGAGCTATTTATTGTACCTAAATAAAAAGAAACGACCTTAAGAGATTCTACTCAAAAAAAGAAAGAAAAGAAACAATCAATGCCTCTCATTAATAGCTGTAATTTATTGAGTATCCACTAGGTGCTGGTCACTATATTTAGTACTCTAAATACATTATTGCAAATACTCTCCAGAACAGTAAGGAAGGAATGACCCCATTTTATAAATAAGTGATCTAAAGCGTTCAAATAAGTGGTAGAGCTGAAATTTGATCCTTGGTGTGTCTGCTTGTAGTTCGTATTTTTCCCTGCCCCAATCTGTCTCTTAAACAAACCCCTATACCACACACAGGCTTCTGCTGCTGTATTTATCACATTATATTTGTGATATCACACTGTGTGTGATTCATCATTGTATCATGTAAACATAAACCCATTGTATCATTACACCTGTGTGTGATACACATGTGTGTCATATTGTAATTTGCTTGTTTATAGGTTTCTCATCTAGGGGACCATGCCCTGGTGATGGCCCAAAACTCTACATCTTGGTCATTTTTGTTGCATCAGCTCCTATCTCTGTGACTGTCACATAATGGGCATTCACCCTCTGAAGAGTTTAGAGGTGAGGGGTGGGGGGACTGAGAAATACAGCATGCAAGCCCTGTGCCATTCTCCACCTGGGGTGGTGCTCTAAATCCAGAAGCTGTCTTCCCAAAGTTCTGAGAGCTCATACATATTCATAATAGGCAAATACGCTGAGAAGAGATATTTATTTTGTTTACTAAACTGGCATCTCTGCAAATTTATAGCAGAAATGAAAAGTCTGTTTCCTCGTGTGCTTTCATAGCCTGAAATTTGAATTGATGTTTCCTCCTAGACTGGCAGAGGGAGGAGGCAACAAAATCTGGGCCACCACCCGCCCAGAGCCAGCCCAGGGAGATGGGACACATGACTGCTCACAAGCAGTCTTGCCAGGGAAGATGATGCCCACCGTGGTTTGGGAGGCTCGGTAGATAACACTCCTTTCAGAAAGAAACAAAAGGCGAGTTAGACCAAGGAATGACAAAGACAGAGATAGAAAAATTTAAAACCCTGAGCTATTTTATTTATTTATTTGTATTGTTTTTAAACACAAGGTCTCACTCTGTCACCCAGCCTAGATTGCAGTGGCACAATCATAGCTCACTGCAGCCTCCAGCTTCATCCCACAAGGGATCCACCCATCAGCCTCCCAGGTAGCTAGGACTTACAGGTGTGCACCACAACTCTCAATTAATTTTTCATTTTTGCAGCGACAGGGTCTCTCTGTGTTGCCAGGCTGGTCTCCAACTCTTGGGCTCAAGCACTCCTTCTGCCTTGGGCTCCCAAAGTGCTGAAATTACAGGCATGAGCCACCATCCCTGCCCACTCCCCAAAAAACTATTCAACAAAATGTTTACATGTGTTTACTGATATTCCCTCCCCCAGTACTGAATTTATCCTTTGCTGAGCATTACTCAAAATTGTCAAAAGTGGGAAGTAATACAAAAAGATGACCGCTTGTCCTCTCGATGTTATACTGTGATGTGTCTAACAGGCCCACCAAGATTTATTTCATTCACTACAAGAAACCAGTCTTTGCTTGACTTCAAATTAGAACCTGGATTCATTAGCACTCGTTAACATTACATGTTAAATTGTATATTTTTGTCTAGTAAAGATGCAAACTATTGCTGTTTGGTAGAAGAATAATTACAAAGGCTACAGTTTTGTTGCATTATAGGATTTTTTTTTTCTTTTTGAGACAGAGTTTTGCTGTTGTTACCCAGGCTGGAGTGCAATGGCACGATCTCGTCTCACTGCAACCTCTGCCTCCTGGGTTCAAGCAATTCTCCTGCCTCAGCCTCCCAAGTAGCTGGGACTACGGGCACACACAACCATGCCCAGCTAATTTTTGTATTTTTAGTAAAGACGAGGTTTCACCATGTTAAAAGGATGGTCTTGATCTCTTGACCTTGTGATCCACCTGCCTCGGCCTCCCAAAGTGCTAGGATTATAAGCGTGAGCCACCGTGCTGGGCCACACTGTAGGATATTAACTGATTTTGCATCTAATTTAATAAACGTTTCTGCATCCTTTTTCCAACTAACTATATAAATCTCTGTTCATGAGATGCTCTTAAGCACCGCCTTTAATATACTGCTGGTTCCTTTGTTAATGAGTTAAATGGATCTTTGACACATATCTATTCTATAGTTGTATGGAAGTCACGTTTTTAACTTCTTTGAAAATTATACTTTGGCCCTCTTCCAACCCCAAACAGCAAGCCTGTTCCAAAGAACCAGAACATGCTCTGCTCAGCTCACCACATGGTAGAGGGGGTAGTTCAGGGTATATTAGATTGATGCAAAAGTAATCGTGGTTTTTGCTATTACTTCTTGTTTGTTTATTTTGAGACAGAGTCTCATTTTGTCGTCCAAGCTGGAGTGCAGTGGCTCAATCTTGGCTCACTGCAACCTCTGCCTCCTAGGTTCAAGCAATTCTCCTGCCTCAGCCTCCGAAGTAGCTGGGACTACAGGTGTGCACCACCTTGCCTGGCCAATTTTTTTTTTATTGTTATTTTTAGTAGAGCTGGGTTTTCACCATGTTGGCCAGGCTGGTCTTGAACTCCTGACCTCAAGTGAGCTGTCCGGGCTCGTTCTCCCAAAGTGCCGAAATTACAGGCATGAGCCACCGCACCCAGCCCTGCCATTACTTTTAATGTCAAAAAATGCAATTACTTTTGCACCAACCTAGTAGATTGCAAAATAGAATCTCAGAGGGGCTCACTTCATACATGCAGCTTCTTCTTCTTCTTCTTCGTTTTTTTTTTCAGACAGAGTCTCACTCTGTTGCCTAGGCTGGAGTGCAGTGACATGATCTCTGCTCACTGCAGCCTCTGCCTCTTGGGTTCAAGTGATTCTCTAGCCTCAACCTCTCAAGTAGCTGAGATTGCAGGAGTGTGCCATTACACCCAGCTAATTTTTGTATTTTTAGTAGAGACAGCGTTTCACCATGTTAGACAGGATGGTATCAAACTCCTGACCTCAGGTGATGGCCCCCCCTTGGTCTCCTAAAGTGCTGAAATTACAGGCGTGAGCTACTGTGCCTGGCCCAGCTCCTTCTTTAACATTACTAATCAGGCCGGGCATGGTGGCTCACGCCTGTAATTCCAGCGCTTTGGGAGGCCAAGGTGGGCGCGTCACCTGAGGTCGGGAGTTTGAGACCAGTCTGGCCAACATGGTGAAACCCTGTCTCTACTAAAAATATAAAAATTAGCCAGGTGTTGTGGCGTATGCCTGTAATCCCAGCTACTCAGGAGGCTGAGGCAGGAGAATCACTTGAACCTGGGAGGCAGAGGTTGCAGTGAGCTGAGATTGTCCCAGGGGACTCCAGCCTGGGTGACAGAATGAGATTCTGTCTCAAAAGAAAAAAGATTACTAATCAGGTAAGTCACTCCCTTGCTCCTCCAGTGGAGTGAGAGAGGGCTGGGATGAGAGACCAGGAATGTTGCTCTAGATGAGTCATTTCTCATGGAAACAAGAAGAGCAGAGAATGCATCCATCCCCACTTAATAGGGCCCAGCATAAGAAACAGCGATAAGCCCAATGGGAAACTGACCACTGGGCTGGTAGTGGATGGAGGAAGATGAGCAATGTATCTTTCCTGGTACAGTCACCAGAACTAAAATTCCAAGGACACAGCCAGTGACTACCCTACCAGAGCTGCGTTTATTTAGAGGGTTAGCCTTCTGGTATCCAGAGCTGAGTGAGCCCAGGGCACTGGGAGCAGCTGGAGGTTCCAGAAGAGAAATGGAAATTCTTTTAGCAGCATCTCTGCCTGAACAAGCCCAACTGTACCATTCCCCATAGTGTTACTTGGGTTTCCCTCAGGTCCTAGCAATCTAAACATGGTCTGGACTGCTGGGGAATTAACCCCTCCACACCTCAGATAACTGTAGTCTTTAATTCAGACCAAGAAATAGACTGTATTTCAGCACTAACAGGGGAAGGCTGTACGATTAAGACCTTTCATGCACCAGGTGCTGGGTAAATGTTTTTGTATATTTTATGTGTTGCAATCCTTATGACAACCTCATGAGTAAAAAACTTATTACCTGCTGGGTAAAATAAAACTAAGGCCCAGAGAGACTAGGTGGCTTATTCAAAGACAGAGAGCAAATTAATATAGAGATGGGATCAGAATTAAAGTCTGTGACACCAAAGCCTTTTCTTAACCTCAGTACACCTCATTCAAGTGGATAATTCAGCATCTCTCTGATTGGGTCAAAGTTCTGCAGCTCCAGGTCCCAGTGCCTAACCACTGTGAGACGTCAGACAAGGGCTGACCGAGCTTGTTTCTTTCATGAGGGATACCACTTCTGATGTTTCCTACAGCTTCCATGGAGAATGGAAAGTTAAATGTGGACCCAGAATTGCAATCAATTTTCATGGCAGTTTCTGTTGGAGTTGGCTAACTGCTTTCCTTGAAAGGTCCTTGTAAGAACTAGCTGCAGTCACAAGATGATTCATGATTAGGAGCAGGCTGAAGTTAAGATGGCCATTTGAGAAACCACAGACCAGGCTGTGTCACCTCCTTGGCAGCCGGGAGGTCTTGGGTGATGACTCCCTTGTCTCTTGGCTCTTGGCCAATCACTGACAAGCCTGTTTAAAGCCATTCTGTCCCCCACAGCCCAGGGAATGTTAACACTCCTGAGCCAAGAGCTGGAGAATTCTGTTCTAGTCACAGAGATAAAGTGGATACAAGAACGGTCTTTTTTTTTTCCCCCTCCTTCAATCCCAATCCCGTAGGGACCAGAAACAGGCAGATAGAGACAGAGAGAATGAGTACAGGGAGGAGGTTAGTGTAAAGAGAGAAGAAGCCCATTACCTGCCCCTGCCCCAGACAGTCTGCTTTGGCAGCCCCACCCAGGCAAAAGGCTATAGCTTAAGTTGGAAGCTTTGATTATTACATGGGCTTGACATTTTAATTTCTAAATTGGGACAGAATTTGACAACTTAACATGACCCAAAGACTTACCTAAGAGTGATTAGAAAGTCAGAAGGCTGGCTGGGTTCGGTGGCTCACGCCTGTAACAATCCCAACACTTTGGGAGGCCAAGGCAGGTGTATCACCTGAGGTCAGAAGTTCAAGACCAGCTTGGCCAACATGGCAAAACCTGTCTCCACTAAAAATACAAAAATTACTTGGGCATGGTGGCACATGCCTGTAATCCCAGCTACTCAGGAGGCTGAGGCAAGAGAATTTCTTGAACCCAAGAGGTGGAGGTTGCAGTGAGCCAAGATCATGCCATTGCACTGCAGCCTGGGTGACAGAGCTACACTCTGTCTCAAAACAAACAAACAAACAAACAAACAAACAAACAAAAAAAAAACAAAAAAGAAAGAAAAAGAAAGAAGACTGTGATTTTTTAAATATAGAGGCAGAGGAGGAAATTCTCCAAGATAAATCAATTTTAAAGGAAAGTGAGAGACAAATAAAGGCACTTCCTGATTATAGCCCCTGAATATTGTGTGTACACCATTCAAGTCCCACTCCACAAATGCGATTTGTGTCATGCTTCCCACCTTTGCCCTAATTGTCCCCTGCAAACACTGCTGCAGACCACTGCCTTTCCCCGTCACAGCTCCATCCTTCCATCAAAGACAGCCTTTTCCTTGTCTGCAGATGCTGCCAAGCAGTGGTTGGGTCTTTTTCGTCTTAGTTCCACAAGCCCACAGCACAGTCCCAAACAGAAAATCTTGCTAGAGGCAGAGCCATGTTCCTTCAAATTCATATGTTGAAGTCCCAACCCACAATACCTCAGAATGTGACTCTATTTGAAGATAGAGCCTTTAAAGAGGAGAGTCAGTTAAAGATGAAGTCATTAGGCTGGGTCCAACCCAGTATGACTGGTATCCTTAGGAGAAAAGCAGACCAGGCAACAGACACAGAAGGAAGATCACGTGAAGACACAGGGAATAGACAGCCATCTGTGAGCCAAGGACAGCAGTCTCAGAAGAAACTAACCCCGTCAACGTCTCCATTAATATTTGCTTAATTGGTTTCGATAACACAAATCTTAAGTCTCATTTAAAAAAATTTTTTTGAGACAGAGTCTTATTTTGTTGCCCAGGCTGGAGTGCAGTGGCACAATCTCAGCTCACTGCAGCCTCTGCCTCCTGGGTTGAAGCAATTCTCCTGCCTCAGCTTCCCAAGTAGCTGGGATTACAGGCACATATCACCATGCCTGGCTAATTTTACATTTTTAGTAGAGACAGGGTTTCACCATGTTGACCAGGCTGGTCTCGAACTCCTAGCCTCAAGTGATCCACCCACCTTGGCCTCCCAAAGAGCTGGGACTACAGGCGTGAGCCACTGCTCCTGTCTTTAAGTATCGTTTTTAATGTCTTCCCAACACTTCGTTATATGGCCACTTCATATTACATTTAATCTACTCCTACTGTTGAATTTTAGATTGTTTCCAAATTTTCCCCAGTTTAAGGAATGCCTCTATGAATATTGTTGTTCAGAGTTTTGGGGTTCAATTAAATTATTTCCCTAGCATACATTTTCACAAGCAAGATTACTTGTCAAAGGCAAGACTATGTTTATGACCGTCTAGGACTACGCCAATCTGAAACACCGTCAGCATCGAACAAGTTCACCCATTTCTTGAGAGTCTTACCAGGCTGGAATTTATCAACTTGAAGTCACTGAATTCTGAGCCAGGGATGCTGCTTCTTTTCATCTCTTGGGTATTGCTCCTATACTACAGGGGTCTGCCCATCCTCATTGCCAACACAAAGTACCCGCCCAAATTCTCACACGTCTAAATCCTGATGAAAATCTCTTTCTCCGGGAAACCTGCCCCACTTTATCCAACAGGGCTCTGTTCTTTCCTATACTTTCCCTTTCTTCGCACTCAAATCTCTTTGGATTATGTAAACTCCCAAGCTGTTGGGCAATTGTGTACCAGAGAGTAGTGGGAGATGAGAGGCCTTACCAGGAAGATTTTGAAATTCCTGCTGATAAGGGCACCTCAGGCTCAAACGTTGAAATGGGAGAAGTAAAGAGATGTCATCAGATTGTACCTAAGCTGATCAAGTGAGTCATTTTGGTTGCAGAGGTTGTCTGGGCTTACTGGGTAGAGGTGAGGGCTGAGATGGTGGGGGAGGCGGTGCCAAATGCCCAGAGTCCAGGTTGCCAGTGAAAAGTGATCGTCATGGGAACCCCGCCAAGACAGCAGAGGCCTGATAGTGAAGGGTTTGGTAATCATGCTGATGAGTTCAGATTGTCGCTGGAAAGACAGACAGGGCCATGAGAGGCTTTGAGGCAGGTGAGTGATCTGATCGGTTTTAGACTTTGTATAGCTGAGATCACGAACTGGCAAGAAGAGATATGAGAAGCAAGAAGGTCTGTTAGGAGGTTGTTTGTATTTCTCCAGTGGAGAAACACCCAGGGCTTGAGCTAAGATCATTAGCTTTTTTATGTGTGTTTCTGTTGTCTCCTCAATAAGTCCGGCAGGCAGGACTCCTAGGGGGGAGAATTGTTTTCTGTTCCTTGTGTCTCTTCCAAGATGGTAGCACCACACTTGGCACACAGTGCTGTGCACTTAAAGGCTTGTGACTATGAAGAG
Organism: Callithrix jacchus; assembly: GCF_049354715.1. NCBI lineage: Eukaryota > Metazoa > Chordata > Mammalia > Primates > Cebidae > Callithrix > Callithrix jacchus. The sequence continues at coordinate 30,595,192 of NC_133520.1, forward strand.
CCCTTTCTGAGGTGGAAATATCCAGGGGTGAGGCAGCCACTGTTTCTCTAGCTTCCGGGAGCTCCCAGTCTGATGTAGAGATCTTGAAATCAGGAAACATAATCATTCAAAAGGGCCTTAGAGATCATCTAGTCAAACTCCCTCACTTTACACAGGGGAAATTGAGTCTCAGAGGGAGAAAGTAACACAAGACTGGAATCCAGATCTCCTGGCTCCTGGTCAAGGACAGAAGCCATCTCAGCATTTGTCATGAAGGAGAGATGGTCCCTGCTCTTGGGAAGTTTCCAGCCAGGCAGAAAAGGCCCAGCATTTAGTCAGTTGTAGGGGTAGAATGTAAGGTGCAGGTGCAGGTGCAGGCACAGACATCAACACTCAGGTGGAAACAGGTACAGCACATATTGTAGAGAGCAGATGGGTGGGGGGTGAGCAGTGATGGAACATTTACCCTGAGCACTGCAAACGTGACTTTTCCAAATATGTACACAGTCTTCACCATTCATGAATGAGTCGATATGTTTATTCTCTTCCACATAAAAGATGAAGCTCAGGCTGATAAGAGTCACAGCCCAGGCTCAAACCAGGACTGGCTGCTGCCAAAGACTTTCTCTCACCAGGGCACCAAGCTGCCTCTGCTGAAGGTTCACAGGGTGGTAGGGTGACAGGATTTGATGTCGTGGCAGAGTTCACATGGTATGGTAGAAGAAATATGGAACTGGAAAATACAAGACCCAGTTGATATATCCTTTCTAACCCTGCCACATAGTAGCCATGGGACTTCAGAAAACCCCTCTCAGCTTCAATGTTCTGAAAAATGAGGTTAAATGTGCCCTGCCTAACTTACAGGGTGGTTGAGAGACTTAAACAAGATAATGTGCTTAATGTGTTTGTGAACCACAAAGAAAGTTCTGTGACAGTGAGAGGGAGCCTGAGATCTGGAGCATTTCCCAAGGACTGGTGGCTACAGCACAGCAGGGATGGAGACACCCATTGCATTGAAGTGGAGCCTGCACTGGGATCTCTGAGCAGGACTGACGTAGAGCCAGGGTCTGCGCCTCTTGGCTGTATATTTCTTTTTTTTTTAATCGCACGTAACTCCTTTATTACACTGATCTGGAGAAAGGATTTAGCACAGTTATGCTCAAAGGAACACTGGACCCATGTGGCAGAGCCCAGCAACTAGAACATGATTCAGAAATCAGCGAGACACTCGCACAGGACCAGGAGGCATTTCACTGCCACAAAACAAGGTGGGGAGGGATTTGGAAACGCACAGCAGGAAGCACTCCAGCCCCTCAGAGGTCAAGGAGCTGATCCCACATTGGTATGAGGAATGGTTTATATTCTGATGACCATATGTGGTACTATTTCAACCGCCACAAAAAAACCCCAAAAGGGTTCTTGTTTTGTACTATTTATATATACTATACTTTCTTTTCTTTATATAAAAGTAAATATAACACCTAAACTAAATTCAGGATTCATCCCAACCTTCTAGAGCCAGCTTCTCTGGGGTCAGGGAGGAAACAGTTGTCACATCACCATGCAGGTTACATTCACCTGCCTCTGGAATGACTAGAGCCCCCAGGCAGTGGCCTCTGCAGACGAGCAGAGGACTGGCTCCTGCGGGTAGACAGGCTCTCTTGCTTCTCTTCATTGATCACAGCTTAGCATGTTCCTCCCTTCAAGTCCTTAGTAAACAAAGCACTTGCAAAAGCCCGTCACTACCTTTCAGCTGTCTTGGATAAGGGGAGCCTTTTTACAGCTTGGACTGAGAACCTGTGCCCTAGAAGTGCAATTCTGACTAGAATGTATGAAGGGAGTGGGTACAGGAGACAAAGTGGCTAAAATGAAAATGGGAGCCACCAGTCCCCATTTGCAGCTACAACTCAAGATGTCTACAGATGTGGTTAGTGTGACATGTGCAGGAGGGAGGGGTAGAGGGATGCAACAGGCAGGGAGGGTGCTCCTGGGGACAGCAGCCTGCCCGCTGGCCTTCACTTCTTGGCCTTCCCCTGGGCAGCCACAGCTTCCATGGTTTTATGCATGGGCTTCATCCCCCAGAAACTGCATGGGCTTGATGGGTTTCAAATTCTTGTCCAATTCATAGACAATGGGAATACCAGTCAGCAAGTTCAGCTCCATGATAGCCTCTTTAGAGAGACCCTCCAGATGCTTGACAGTGCCCTGGAAACTGTTTCCATGGGCTGCAATCAGTACCCGTTTCCCCTCCTTGATCTGGGGAACTATTTCTTCATTCTAGAAGGGCAGAGCTCTAGCAATCGTGTCCTTCAGACTCTCACAGGAGGGTAACTGATATTCTGTGAGGTCTGCATACCTGCGATCCTTACTGATGTTGCTGTAGAAAGGATGCTCGGGCTCCATCGGAGGTGGTGGGACATCATAGGAGCGCCTCCATATCTTCACCTGGGCCTCACCATGCTTTGCAGCAGTTTCTGCTTTATTGAGACCAGTTAGACCCCCATAGTGCCGCTCATTGAGGCGCCAAGTCCTCACTACTGGCAGCCACATCTGATCAATGGCATCTAGCACTGTCCAGAGGGTCCGGATCGCTCTCTTCTGCACTGAGGTGAAGCAGATGTCAAACTCATAGCCAGCATCTTGCAGCGCCTGCCCGCCACGCTTTGCCTCCTCATGGCCCGCCTCAGATTGGCATCGTACCAGCCACTGAAGTGGTTCTCCAAGTTCCACGCGCTCTCGCCATGCCGGATCAGCACCAGTTTGTAGGCGGCCAAGGCTGCAGGATGGGGATGAGGCACCAACTGGGGTTCACAGATGCCAGAGTCTTGGCTGTATATTTCATGCAGTTAAGTACTCCTAGAAACTAAAGCATTTGCCAAATGAGCAACTTCCAGGGGGGTACTTGCTACCCATTGTTTGTCACAAGCCTCTGGAAGCCAGAACTGGCTTCTCCATCAGATACAGAGATCATGGCCTTTGGCTCAGCATCCCCAGAGCTCCCAAGAGGAAGAAAAGACACCATGAGTGACAGTGAAGAAGTGGGAGCCTAGAGGTAAATTCTGGCTGGGCCATCTGCTAGTCACGTGATTTGGGAAAGTTGTCATACCTGCTCGAGTCCCAGTTTCCTCATTTGTAAAGTGACAGAGCTCTAGAAGTTCTCTCATTCAATGGGACCGGGACTAGTGGTAAGTAGGTTATTTGTAAAAATTAGCTAAAGCCAGACATGACAAAAAAATGATATATATTTACTTTAAACATTTAGTTTCAACTTAAAATAGCTAAATGCACATGAATATAGGTCAATCTTTTGATGTAAGGCTGGGCCTTTTGGGTTTGCTGATTAGATTCCAAGATGATTTCCTTCCATGCCAGCAATGCATAGTCAATGATTTCCTCAAAATGAAGCCAGAGCTTAAAGACTCTTAAAAATAAATTGGACTGTAAAATTCTTTTAGATATTTATGACTTTGTTCCCAGCATTTTACCATTGTCTCTCCCACACCTAATTTTTTGTTTGTTTGTTTGTTTTGAGATAGAGTCTCCCTCTATTGCCCAGGCTGGAGTGCAGTGGCACGATCTCAGCTCACTCGACCTCCGCCTCCCGGGTTCAAGCGATTCTTCTACCTCAGCCTCCCGAGTAGCTGGGATTACAGGCACCCACCACCATACCTGGTCAAATTTTTTTGGTATTTTTAGTAGAGACAGGGTTTCACCATGTTGGCCAGGCTGGTCTCAAACTCCTGATCTCAGGTGTTCTGCCCACCTCGGCCTCCCAAAGTACTGGGATTACAGGTGTGAACCACCATGCCCGGCCTCCACATTTAATTTAACTGTGGTTTTTGAGGGACTCACTTTTACAAGTATTTCCAATTCTTTCAACCCAGTTGTATTCTTTAGGAAAACACTGTATGCTCTAACAATCAAACCCAGAAATGCATAGCAATTCAAGAACAATATAAGTTTCTTATTCACATAGAGAACCAAAGCAGGTGCTCCTAATTGATGAGTGGCTCTCCTGCAAGCATGATTCGGGGATGTACAGGCCCTTCATTTTTGGCTCTGCAGTCTTCAATATGTGCCTTTCAAGGTTACTGCTTTTGAATGTATCAAGTGAGAAGAAGGGGAAAGAAAGAGGGAAAAATGATGAAGACACACTTGCTCTTAACTGCCTTAAGCCTAGAAGATAAGAGGTGGAAACATACCACTTCTGCCCACATTGCCTTGGTGAGAGAAGTGGAATCATATTCCCAACCAATGCAAAGGGTTCTGGGAAATGTAGTCTAACTCTGTGTCCAGTAATTCGAGGAGACAGGTTTGTGATAAAGAGAGTTGTTTCTGTGATAGCCAGTCTCTGCCACATGAGACTATGCTATCATAGAAACAACTCTCTTTATCTTTGCACTCATTTATTCATTTATGACAGTGCCAAGATTGGGAAACTCTTGGGGCCAGGCATGGTGGCTCATGCCTGTAATCCTAGCATTTTGGGAGGCTGAAGTGGGTGGATCACCTGAGGTCAGGAGTTTCAGACCAGCCTGACCAACATAGGGAAACCCTATCTCTACTAAAATACAAAAATTAGCCAGGCATGATGGTGTACCTGTAATCTCAGCTATGCAGGAGGCTGCGGCAGGAGAATTGCTTGAACCCGGGAGGCACAGGTTGCAATGAGCCAAGATCGTGCCACTGCACTCCAGTCTGGGCAACAGAGCGAGACTCTGTCTAAAAAGAAAAAAAAAAAAAGATTGGTAAACTCTGATTTATGTAACATGTGCCTAAAATACATAATTACAACCATAAAAAATTACAAGGTCCATTACTAAAAGTGACTTGGCCAGTGACGAAGAGTAAGTGCACAGGCATCTTAGACAGTGAACATTTCCCTGAACATTTTGTAACCAAAAACATCACTTCGTATGTGTTATGGAAGAAGCAGAGAACATCTGCTAATTTAATTAGTGAGTTGATTTAGTGGAAGTCTATTAGGAAATTTTCTATTGTTCCTACCTCATAAAGTCATTGAGACTATTAATAAAGTAATCCCTGCAAGGTGCTTTGTATCACCTTCTATCAGTCATCAATCTTACTACTATTGTTATTCTGGGTTGGATAATTCTTTGTGGTGGGGGCTGTCCTGTGCATTGTAGGATACTTAGCAGCATCCCTGGCCTCTACCAACTAGATTCCAATAGTAGCCTCTTAGTTGTGACAACCTGAAATGTCCTCATGTACGACCAAATGTCTCCTGGGGAGTACAATAGTCCACAGTGTGATCTACTGCTTTTGATGATGATGAGCACTTACTAGTAACTCCTGTTTTGATTCCCTGTTCCTCTGCATCCCCCACCTCCAAACCTTGCATTCAGATCCCTCTGCCTCGACAATTTGGTCATGAGTCCGTAAGAGCAACAGCCCTTTAGACTTGAAAGTGGGAAGGGAAAGTTGATAACGCTGAACGCACATGGCGCTTTACCAGTTTTCTAAGTGCTAGTACATGAGTGCTAGAAAATAAGATTGCCCTCTGTTAAATAAAATAGTAAAACTCATACACAGTGATTGTGGGAATAAACTGAGATATTTTCTGGAAAGTATGGAAGAAGAGTTTGGAAATGCCTTAGACTCCAATCAAAGTAAATTGAATGTAATTTCTGAAAGACAGAATTGTAATTTGTTGAGTGTAAACTTAATCAGTTGTACCTTGTTCAAAGAAAAAAACAGAAATAGGAAATTATCTAGTTTCATTTTAATTTTTTTGTCATTGTTCTTATAAGCTGCTAAAGGAGACATCCCTGTCCCCAGACATTCACTACTCATGACTGTGCCTGTGTAAGGTTTTCTGTAGAATAAATTCCCGGAAACTGAATGAAAATGGAATAGATATTACACATTGCCTTCCAAAAACCTTGGTATGATTTAGATTTCTACTCCTATCAAGGTCTCTTCTGCTTAGCAGCAACTTGGGTTAAAATCAACTCTACCTTTTTTTTCTTACTTACTCTATGTTGGAAATAGATGCTTGGTGCTGCAAAGAAAAATTAGCACTGAGACAAAGGATCTTTCAGCAACGCAAATTTTACTTCCTGGACTGCAGGAAGGGTACCCTCGCTAGCCATTGTGCCACGAGAGTACAATGAACAAAGGAAAAACAGACAAATTTACCCCTTACGCATTTGGGGTTGTCCTTACTGCTGTGTCTGATCTCCACTGGAATGAAGCCACATCTCACAATCTTAAACTAAAACCCGATTGGCTAATAATTTAAAACTTTTCTAAACAGGTAAAAGCAATGGAGAGCTAGGACATGCCTATGAGCACATCCAGCACTGATAATCTTGGCTAAAGGACAAGGACATAGAAGGTACTACGTGCCTGTAAGCATGGCATGTCTAACAGCTACATAGGATAGGGCTGAACAAAGTTATTAGCACACTTACTCTTTAGCAAGAAAGGAAATTTTAAAAAGGAACTTTTCTACTTCCCATACTACTTTAGGGGGAAAAAAATGGGCTGGGTCTCCTTTGTCATGTTTGTTCCCAAGTCTGACACCCTGACCTCTCTACATTCCTGCCCAAATCAAAGAATGTGTTTTTTGTTTGTTTTTGAGATGGAGTCTCACTTTGTCACCCAGGCTGGAGAACAGTGGCACGATCTTGGCTCACTGCAGCCTCTGCCTCCCAAGTTCAAGCAATTTTCTGCCTCAGCCTCCGCAGTAGCTGGGGTTACAGGCACTGGCCACCACACCCAGCTAATTTTTGTATTTTTAGAAGAATCAAGGTTTCACCGTCTTGGCCAGGCTGGTCTTGAACTCCTGACCTCATGATCCACCCCGCTTGTCCTCCCAAAGTGCTGGGATTACAAGCATAGCTGCCTTGCCTGGCCCAAATAATGCATTTTATGGTAACACATCTGACATTGTTTTTAGGGTATGTAGTGGGGAGCACTCTGGAGGGACTAGGCTCCCTATTTCTCAGTTATGCACATGTTTAGTTATCAGGGTCTCTCTCTCTTTTTTTTTTTAGACAAGGTCTTGCTCTGTCACCCAGGCTGGAATGCAGAGGCAGGAACATGGCTTACTGCAGCCTTGACCTCCTGGGCTCAAGCAATCCAATCCTCCTGCCTCAGCCACCTGAGTAGCTGGAACCACAGAAGTGTGTGTATCACTATGCGTAGCTGGGTCTGTTTTTGTTTTTGTTTTTTGGTATAGATGGGGTCTTACCACGTTGCCCAGGCTGATCTTGAACTCCTGGGCTCACATGATCCTCCCGCCTCTGCCTCCCAAAGTGTTGGAATTACAGGCTTAAGCCACCATGTCCAGCCAAGAATCTCTCTTTTCTAATTAAGGCATTAACTTGAGCCAAAGAAAGGGCATGGCAGAGAAGTCAACTGTTGCTATCTGGCAAGATGAATTCATAATTTCTCACTGTGGTCTCTTGCAGCCCTGAGACTTGATACTGGCAGAGCAAAAAGGGCGTCCCACAAAGGGATTAACTATATAATTGCCTTAAAAGCTTGCAACTAGGCAACCTAGTCTGGAGTTTGTCCCTTTTTTGATGTGCTCTAGGACACAAGCCTGCAAGAAGGAACCACAGTCAGTCTAGAGTTTTGCAGCCAGAGTCCCCAAAGCCTTGACCTCAGTGAGCCAGATCATGTCTAGGTTCCCAGAGTCCGAGTTTTGTACTGAGGGCCACCGGTTACCTGTGCTGGAAGGAGGGAATCTTCACACCCACATTCCACCTTAGCACGAACCCATATTCTAGCTCAACTCCATGGCCTACTTCGTATTTTCTCTGGCAGTCTCCCATTACAATCCTTCTTCCTTAGCCTATTTTATGTCTTAGTAAAGTGAAACTCCTCAAATGTGGTACCATGAATGGTACAAGTGTGCTTATACCATAGTAAAATTTGTTACATGCAAGTATTAGTATTTCCTATCGGCAGTGGAAAAGTGTGGGAAGTGCCATAGTAAAGAATCATTTGGGCTGGGCATGGTGGCTCACGCCTATAATCCCAGCACTTTGGGAGGCTGAGGCGGGTGGATCATTTGAGGTCAGGAATTCGAAACCAGCCTGGTCAACATGATGAATCCCTATCTCTACTAAATACACAAAAAATTACCAAGTGTGGTGGCACGCACCTGTGATCCCAGCTATTAGGGAGGCTGAGGTGGGAGAATCGTTTGAACCTGGGAGGTGGAGATTGCAGTGAGCCAAGATTGCACCACTGCACTCCAGCCTGGGTGACAGAGTGAGACTGTATCTAAAAAAATAGAAAACTTTAAAAAAAATAAAATAAAATTCATTTGAGGCCAGGCATGGCTGCCTACACCTATAATCCCAGCACTTTGGGAGGCCAAAGCAGGTGATCACTTGACGTCAGGAGTTTGAGGCCAGCCTGGCCAGCATGCTGAAACCCCATCACTACTAAAAATACAAAAATTAGCTGGGCATGGTAGCAGGCACTCCCATCTACTCTGGAGGCTGAGGCAAAAGAATCACTTGTACCCAAGAGGTGGAGATTGCAGTGAGCCAAAATTGTACCACTGCACTCCGGACTGGGCGACAGGGTAAGACTCCCTCTCAAAAACAAAACAAAACAAAACAAAAATTGAGCACAGAAAATAAAATGGGAACTGGCAACTTCTCTGTGTCTCTCCCAGTACTACTCCCAAACAGACTTTTTCTATTCTGTTTGCTTATAAAACCAGACATATCTGCCTCAGACCTGAATTCACATAATTTTCTAGTTCCAGACATTTTAGGGTCTCTGACCCTCATTTTAAAACCCAAGAGACAATTTAATTGACCTAGCATGAGTCAGGTGGCCACGCTAATCATGTCTGATCTAAAACACAATGACAAGTGTCACAGGGTTTCCTATCCCACCAGCTTCTTGTTGACAAAGGGGGTCAGGATAACCTGAGCATGGCAGAAAAAATGACCCACATATCTGCCATGAAGGTTTAGGAAGCTGCAAGGCTGAGGTCCCTTCCTAGTCCCCAGTGGACTCACCAGGGTGAAACCACTTTATGAATCCTCTAAGTAGAGAGCCACTCACCTTCCCAAGGGACTCCTCCACGAAAGCCCAAGAGAGGCATCCAGTTTTTAAAACAGCTATTTTAACTGTATCAATGGAGAGTAGGAAGGGGACAGGGACAATCATCGTAGAAACCTCCTACCAGGCCAGGCATAGCAGCACTTACCTGTAGCCCCAGCTACTTGGGAGGCCGCTGCTCAAGGATCACTTGAGCCCAGGAAGTCAAGACCAGACCAGCAACACAGTGAGACCTTGTCTCTAAAAACAAATAAACAAAAAATCCTCTGCTGGGGGCAGAGTGAGAATTAATACTGAGTAGGTAGTATGTTTTGATGGCATCAGTCCTGGAGTATCCAGCAATTTGAGTATTTCCATTAGGAAGAATTTGCAGCAATTCCTTTTGATTTGTCCTGATATTTTGAATTTTCTCTTTTTTATTTCTTCTTATTATTATTATTACCATTTGGTAGAGTTGGGGTGTCTCCCTATGTTACCCAGGCTGATCTCGAACTCCTGGACTCAAGCAATCCTCCTGGCTCGACCTCCCAAAGTTATTGGATTACATGCACGAGCCACTGTGCCTGGCTGATTTTCTCTTTCTGCGGAGCAAAACCCTGACAGTCACTACTAACAGGGTCAAGAATCTGTCATAGGAGAAGTGGAAAAATGCCTGGATCCATTTCAAGGAAATCAGTACAGTTAAATGGTGGGGTGACTTAAGAATTCAGGGTCACCAAGAGGCTGAATAAAGACTATTGAGTAAGTTATCATGGAGAATAACCCCTTCTCCTAAAGAGGCACGTGTCGTAGATTTATGGTATCATATTCAACTGAGGTGCTTATTAAAATGCAGATTCCTGGTCTGGTCCAAGATCTACCAAATAAGTCAATGGGGTGAGACAGAACATTTGCATTTTAACAAGCTTCCTGGGTAAGCCTAATGCATACTTACATTTGGGAACCCTTGTCCTAAAACTTAAACTTGAGATCCTTGGAATGAGCCACCTCACACCGACACTCAGAGTCCAATAACTGTTTGAGAATTTGATGAAAGTGATGGTACCTCGTTCAGAAACATGTATACAGGTAGCTATACATAGCAGGTATACGGTTTCGGGGGGCTTACTAATCCCCTGCAGCTCTTCTGCAAACCCAAATGAAGATCCGCTGCACTGGAAAACATAGACTCTGAAATGCCTTGAAGGAAGAGAAAGAGGATGATATTAACAGTTTAGGGAAAGGAACCATTTATACAAACTCATTAAGATTCTGAGCTGGAGACCTGGCACGATAAAAACCCTAGAAGGAAATCTAGGCAAAACTATGCAGGACATAGGAGTAGGCAAGGACTTCATGAACAAAACACCAAAAGCATTGGCAACAAAAGCCAAAATAGACAAATGGGACCTAATGAAACTCCACAGCTTCTGCACGGCAAAAGAAACAGTCACTAGAGTGAATCAGCAACCAACAGAATGGGAAAAAATTTTTGCAGTTTACCCATCTGACAAAGGGCTGATATCCAGAATTTATAAAGAACTCAAACAGATTTACAGGATAAAAACAAACAAGCCCATTCAAAAGTGGGCAAAGGATATGAACAGACACTTTACGAAAGAAGACATATATGAGGCCAACAATCATATGAAAAAATGCTCATCGTCACTGGTCATCAGAGAGATGCAAATCAAAACCACATTGAGATACCATCTCACGCCAGTTAGAATGGCGATCATTAAAAAATCTGGAGACAACAGATGCTGGAGAGGATGTGGAGAAAAAGGAACACTTTTACACTGTTGGTGGGAGTGTAAATTAGTTCAACCATTGTGGAAGACAGTGTGGCGATTCCTCAAGGCCTTAGAAATAGAAATTCCATTTGACCCAGCAATCCCATTACTGGGTATATATCCAAAAGACTATAAATCGTTCTACTATAAGGACACATGTACACGAATGTTCATTGCAGCACTGTTTACAATAGCAAAGACCTGGAATCAACCCAAATGCCCATTGATAATAGACTGGATTGGAAAAATGTGGCACATATACACCATGGAATATTATGCAACAATCAGAAATGATGAGTTTGTGTCGTTTGTAGGGACATGGATGAATCTGGAGAACATCATCCTCAGCAAACTGACACAAGAACAGAAAATGAAACACCGCATATTCTCACTCATAGGCGGGTGATGAAAAATGAGAACACATGGACACAGAAAGGGGAGTACTAAACACTGGGGTCTATTGGGGGGAAAAGGGGAGGGCCAGTGGGAGGGGGAGGTGGGGAGGGATAGCCTGGGGAGAAATGCCAAATGTGGGTGAAGGGAGAAGGAAAGCAAAGCACACTGCCATGTGTGTTCCTACGCAACTGTCTTGCATGCTCTGCTCATGTACCCCAAAGCCTAAAATCCAATAAAAAATTTAAAAAAAAAAAAGATTCTGAGCTGTGTGTGATGGCCCATGCTTGTGGTCCCAGCTACGGGTTGAGACTGAGGAGGGAGGATCACTTGAGCCAAGGAGGTCAAGGCTGAAAGGAGCAGCCTCTGCTCTCCATCCTGGGCCACAGATCAAAACCCTGTCTCTAAAAAAAAAGAAAAGAAAGGAAAGAAAAAAGAAAGATTCTGGAGTTAGGAAAGTTTTTATCCCAACCCTGGCTTGGCCACTTACCAGCTGTGTGACAGCATCAAGTTTCTTAATCTCAATAGGACTCACTTGCTTCATCTGTCGCATGAGAATAATATCTCCCAACAGGATTATAAAGAATCTTAAATGAGGCTGGGTATGGTGGCTCATATCTATAATCCCAGCACTTTGAGAGGCCAAGGCAGGCCAATCACTTAAGATCAGGAGTTTGAGACCAGCCTGGCCAACATGGTGAAAGTCCATCCCTACTAAAAATACGAAAAAATTAGCTGGGTGTGGTGGGCGCCTGTAATCTCAGAAGGCTGAGGCACAAAGATCACTTGAACCCGAGAGACAGAGGTTGCAGTGAGCCCAGATGGCACCACTACACTCCGGCCTGGGCAACAGAGTAAGACTCTGTTTAAAAAAAAAATATATATATATATATATATATATATATATATATATATATATATGAATTTTAAATGAGATAACATATTTGGATGTCATAGCATAACACTTGGCCCATCATTAATGAGAGAGAAGTGACATGGATTTTATTTTTAGGTCAACAGGTCAGTAAATGGTCAGGTTATTATTCTAAGGAACAAAAGACAAGAAGCAGTGCTCCCTATAAAGTCCCAGCAGGAATACACTCATTCAGGTAAGATAGCTGTGAGAAACCATTTCTGCAAATCACAACTGTCCTGGCCACCCATTGTGCTAAAATTTCCATTCAGAGAGAGACTTTCCTCATCGTTGTTAGAAGAGTCAGCATGCAAATGTGATGAGCATAGAAGAAACAAAGCTGGCGGGTGCAGTGGCTCATGCCTCTAATACCAGCACTTTGGGAGGCTGAGGCAGGGAGATCACAAGGTCAGGAGTCCAAGACCAGCCTGGCCAACATGGTGAAACCCTGTCTCTACTAAAATACAAAAGAAATTAGCTGACCCTGGTGGTGTGTACCTGTGATCCCAGCTACCCTGGAGGCTGAGGCAGGAGACTCGCTTGAACCCGCAAGGCAGAGGTTGCAGTGAGCAGAGATCGTGCCATGGTACTCCAGCCTGGGCGATAGAGTGAGATTCCATCTAAGAAGAAAAAAGAAGAAGAAACAAAGCTAGTGAAATAAATAAATGTGATAACAGGACAGAGAAAACAACAAATGTAGGAAAGAATCTAATTCTCCAGAACTTCAGAGCCAAAAGGGGCCTTGGGGATCAGCTGACAAACCCCTTAGTAACAGAACCTTCCCAGCAGACTTTAGCTCCCCCACATCTCTTCACATTTTGCCGAAGATAATATTTGCTTTGATGCTGAAAAAGCTTTAGTTTGCTTGCTGTGTTTCCTCTCTCCGTAATTGCATGTTAGGCCATCCTTTTGTACTGGCAAATTGGTCTGACAAAAAGAGGGTTATAAATTGCGAAAATACAAACAAATTCTCCCAGCTCTGAAATCCTCCTTGGACTCCAATGGTTGACACAAATAATTTACGGGTGATGGAGTTCCGCAAGTGCAGAGGGCGATAGAAGTTCATTCTTCCACTGGCAGAGAGAGAGCTGTCAGTCTCGCTGTAGTTTGGGAGACTGGGCAACCACTCTTTAGGGACGTTGCAGTGCTTGCTGCCCTCTCCTTTCAGACAGGTTGGCAGTCCCACTGAGAGCTGACTCCTCCTTCCTGAAAGTCTTGGGGGGGTGGGGAGGAGGGGTAGTGCTGTGTATTCAGGTGACCCCCTCTGGTATATCCTGAGACTAGAAGGCAACTATATTCCAGGCTTTTGAGAATACTGAGCCAGGGCAATGGGGATGAAGGGACAAAGGCCAGTCAGGACATGCAGGAACTCAATGGGAGTTTTGTTCTTGTTGCCCAGGCTGGATAGCAATGGCATGATTGGCTCACTGCAACCTCCTCCTCCTGGGTTCAAGTGATTCTCCTGCTTCAGCTTCCCAAGTAGCTGGGATTATAGGAGCCCACCACCACAGCCAACTAATTTTTGTATTTTTAGTAGAGATGGGGTTTCACCATGTCAGCCAGGCTGGTCTTGAACTCCTGACCTCAGGAGATCCACTCACCTCAGCCTTTCAAAGTGCTGGAATTACAGGCATGAGCCACTGTGCCCAGCCAAGTTCCACTGTTCCTGATAACACCACCTTGGGCAAGCCTGGCAGGGACCCTTTCCTATGCTTCCCCGCTGCTCTCCAGGAGCTGTCCTGGGCATAGACAAGGAGAGCCAGTGCCATCTCCCCCAGAACCTCTTTAGATGGACCCGACCAGATTTGCTCATATTCCATTCTCATCTGTTTAGAAAGAAAATCAAAACAACTGTAGAGCCGGGTGCAGTGGTTCACACCTGTAATTCCAGCACTTTGAGAAGCTGAGGCAGAGGAACCCCTTAAGCCTGGGAGTTCAAGAGACTAGCCTAGATAACATAGCAGAACACTGTTTCTAGAAAAAAACTTGAAAATGAGCTGGGCTGTGCCTGTGGTCCCAGGCACTTGGGAGGCTGAGGCAGGAGGATCACTTGAGCCCAGGAGTTCAAGGATGCAGAGAGATATAGTCATGTCACTGCACTCTAGCCTGAGCAACAGAGTGAGACCCTGTCTCTAAGAAATAATTAAAAATAAAATTTTTAGGCCGGGCACAGTGACTCACGCCTGTAATTCCAGCATGTTGGGAGGCTAAGGCAGGCGGATCACAAGGTGAGGAGATGGAGACCAGACTGTATGGTGAAACCCAGTCTGCACTTAAAATACAAGAATTAGCTGGGCTTGGTGGCACATGCTTGTAATCTCAGCTACTCAGGAAGCTGAGGCAGGAGAATTGCTTGAACCTGGGAGGCGGAGGTTGCAATGAGCTGAGATGGCGCCTCTGCACTCCAGCCTGGGTGACAGAGTGAGACTCCATCTTGAAAATGAAATAAAATAAAATAAACTTTTAAAAAACCCTGCAGAATGCAAGGAGGCTGCTTTTGAAGCAACCATGATCCTTATCATAAAGGCTTCGTTACTTTCCTACCTGGGCAAAAGCATGTGACCCAACCACAACCTTGCCTTCCATTCAGGCCAGCTATGGGGTGAGAGATTCTCTAAGTGTCAGGATTTTCCAATGAACTGGTAGAAAAGGTTCCTGATGTTTAGTGAGTTTCTGTCAAGCATGGCTGGGCATGGTGGCTCACGCCTGTAATCCCAACACTTTGGGAGGCCAAGGTGGGAGGATCACTTGAGGCCAGGAGTCCAAGACCAGCCTGGGCAACACAGCAAGACCTTGTCTATACAAAAATAATTAAAATGAAATAAAATCATTATTTTAAAAAGAAGAAGTCAAATCAGTCAAATGTGTACTACATTGCTCATCTCCATGCCCACGGACATATTTATTAATTTATTGAAGCTATGATTGAGCTCCTACTCTATGCCAATTGCTGGGTGAGATGCTGAGGAGACCCAGAGGAGTAAGACACTGCTCCTACTCATATCGTGGGACCAGAAACTTAACAGCTGACTCCAATACACTAAAATAAGTGTTGCAACTTGTATTTGGTTTCGGCCTTTGGGCACAAATAACTTAACAGTTCATGTAAAATTAAACAGCATAAATAATCAAAATGTTAATCCAAAACCAAACTCTAAATATTTTACTCTGAGCCAATATGAATGAACATGGCCCGAGAACACAGTCTCAAGAGGTCCTGAGACAGTGCGCTGGAAGCAGTTGGATCACAGGGGGTTTTTTTGTTCTGTTTTGCTATTGCTGTTTTTGAGACGGAGTCTCACTCTGTTGCCAGGCTGGAGTGCAGTGGTGCAATCTTGGCTCACTGCAATCCTCCACCTCCCAGGTTCAAGTGATTCTCCTGCCTCAGCCTCTGAGTAGCTGGGACTACAGGCACGCACCACCACATCCAGCTAATTTTTGTATTTTTAGTAAAGACGGAGTTTCACCATGTTGGCCAGGATGGTCTCAATCTCTTGACCTGGTGATCCGCCCGCCTCAGCATCTCAAAGTGCTGGGATTGATTACAGGTGTGAGCCACCAAGTCCGGCCTACAGTTTGGTTTGATACATTTTAGGGAGGCAGGACTTGAAGGCATAAATCAATACATGGAAAGTATACATTGGTTCAGCCTGCAAAGGCAGGATATCTTGAAGTGGAGGAGCTTACAGGTTATAAATTCTAGATTATAGATGATATAATCTAGATTAAATAGATTATAGATTATATAATTCTAGTTTAAGGAATCTATAATCTATAGGTTATAATCCTTTAATTTGTCATTGGCTAAAGGAGTAAAGCTCTGTTTAAAACTCTGCAGTCGGCAGGAAGGAATTTTTTTTTTAGATGAAGTCTTGCTCTGTTGCCAGGCTGGAGTGCAGTGGCACCATCTCAGCTCACTGCAACCTCTACCTCCTGGGTTCACGTGGATTCTCCTGCCTCAGCCTCCTGAGTAGCTGGGATTACAGGCATGTGTTACCACACCCAGCTAATTTTTGTATTTTTAGTACAGACTGGGTTTCACCATGTTGGTAAGGATGGTCTCAAACTCTTGACCTCGTGATCCGCCCACCTCAGCCTCCCAAAGTGCTGAGATTACAGGCATGAGCCACCGTCGTGCTCAGTCAAAAGGAATGTTTTAAGATAAGGAATTATATTAACCAGCACACTGGGTCTCAGCGACCTGTAGGGGAATGTGAATTATGCCTTGTCTGGCATGGCCTTAGGTCCTGTGTATAATTCCGTATCTTATTGTCAAAAAGAGTCCATTTTGTTAAGCTTTTTTTTGGACATGGAGTCTTGGACTTTTGCCCAGGCTGGAGTGCAATGGTGCAATCTCGACTCACTGCAACTTCTACCGCCCGGGTTCATGAGATTCTCCTGCCTCAGCCTCTCGAGTAGCTGGGATTACAGGTGCACACCACCACACCCAGCTAATTTTTTGTATTTTTAGTAGAGACAGGGTTTCACCATGTTGGCCATGGCTGGTCTCTCAAACTCCTGACCTCGTGATACGCCTGCCTCGGCCTCCCAAAGTGCTGGGATTACAGGTGTGAGCCGTGGCACCAGCACCATTTTGTTAGTCTTATGATCTGTTTTAACATTAACGCTGGCCAGTTGTGCGGGAGAGGGTTGTAAGGTGTGCCTGACCTTCCTCCCCTCATGGCCAAGAACTCAGTTTTTCAGGTTTTCTGGGGTCGCCTTGGCAAAGAGGGAGTCCATTTAGTTCATTGTGGGGCTTGGGATTTTCTTTTTAGTTTATGAAAACACACCCAGGCTGGGCGTGGTGGCTCACACCTGTAATCCCAGCACTTTAGGAGGCTGAGGAGGACGGATCACTTGAGGTCAGGCGTTTGAGACCAGTCTGACCAACATGGTGAAACCCCATCTCTACTAAAAACACAAAAATTAGCTGGTCATCATGGTGTGTGCCTGCAATCCCAGCTACTTGGGAGGCTGAGGCAGGAAAATTGCTTGAACCCAGGAGACAGAGGTTGCAGTGAGGCAAGATCACACCACTGCACTCCAGCCTGGTGACACAGTGAGACTTGGTCTCAATAAAAAAAAAAAAGAAAGAAAAAGGCAAAGCCAAGGAGCCCCTCAAGAACAACTGGAATTTAGTATTTGAACACTGTGAGCACTCTCTGCTTCTTCCTGCCCGTCTACCCCATTCTCTCTCAATAGAGGCCAGTCCTATCCATGTGTTGGAAATCAAAGCTGCCCCCAGTCCCTGAGCTTAATGTCTCCACCTCCAGCACCTGAAAGCACTTAATTCTTTTTTACTGATTGTTTGAAAAATTCCTAAGAAGTGGCACTGATTGGTCCATCTTGTGTCTGGGGTCTGCCCTTGCTCCAAGCATCTGGTGACTAATATGTCCACTCTTGCAGAAGCCATTTGCTTGTGGGGGAGAAGGACAGCAGAATAGGGTAAAGGAGGGTGAGTGTTATTAAGTCAACTCCAAGAGACGAGACATCACCATTTTCCCTGAGGTGGGCTGCCAGACACAATACGGGATGCCCAAATATTGCATGGGACATAATGATACTAAAAAAAGTATTCATTTGTGTTTATCTCAAATTCACATGTAATTGGTATCCTGCATTTCTGTTTACTAAATCTAGTGACCCTATTCCTGGGGCACTCTAAGGGAAGAGGGAATATCTGGTTTCTGGATAGTTTGAAGGCAGTGCTACGTGGTGGCCACATTTTCCAGTTTCAGGTCCTTGCTTTTAACCCTAAGAAACGGCGTTGGGCTATAAGCCACACCAGGGAATTTATAGGAAGGCTATCTCTTTGTAGAACTCGAGGGACAACACGTGGATGGTACCCCAGTGTTGTATAAGGTGGGTGCTCTGGTTACTGGGGAGCTCCTGAGAGGACAGCCATGCGCGGGAAAGAGAGCCCCAGGCCACAGCTATCATGCAGGCGACATACAATTTCCTACCTATTAGGGATAGCGCGAGCCTTCTCTCACCTCTTCAAGAATGTATGTTAAAATCAAGAGAAAATGATGGTATTTTAGGGCTAAATTTGAGCTTGTTCTAATGTATTTGTTGTGTAAACCCTGCTCAAAATTTAGACTAGTAAGAATTCACAAGTCAAGAACGCTCAGACCTAACTGCTACCTATCTTGTTGCCAGTCCCATAACCCTGGGTTCTCAGGAGAGACACTCTCTAGTCGGATTGTGTCACATGCCTAATCTTTGGAGAGGGCAGACACTAGTCAAATGCAAGGGGCAACAGGCACTCCAGAAGGGAAAGCAAGCAGAAAAAGGAAGAAGGGATGCTTGGGGAGGCGAAACCAGCAGACGTCCCTACTGGTGATGTCGGAGAGTTCTGTCCACATTGAAGAACTGGTGCTCCCTTGTCCCTCCCCTGTGGTGCTGCAGACCATAGAATGGAAAGCTGGCCAGCTGGAGGCTTAACTGATCACTAGGCAGTCCCCCAGGTGGTGGCTCTCCACAGCGATGCCATGACAACCAGGCCTACCCCAGTCAGGTGTGAGGGTGAAGAAAGAGATTTGCCGTTGCTAAGAATGCTCCAAAAGCTTCTGGAGCAATCAACCTTTTAAAAATAAATTAGAGCCGGGCGCGGCAGCTCACGCCTGTAATCCCAACACTTTGGGAAGCTGAGGTGGGTGAATAGCTTACGCTCAGGAGTTTGAGACCAGCCTGGCCAACATGGTGAGACCCTGTCTCTACAAAATAAAAATTAGCTGCGTGTGGTGGTGCACAGCTGCAGTCCCAGCTACTTGGGAGGCTGAGGCAGGAAGATCGCTTAAGCCCAGGAGGCAGAGGTTGCAGTGAGCTGAGATCACTCCAGTCCAGGAAGCAGAGTGAGACCCTGTCTCAAAATAAATAAATAAATAAGAAATGACTCAAGGCTATATCCTTAATAATGTCCCTCTGACTTCCTTGCATTGCAGTACGCATTCATTCCTGAGTGGGAGGGAAGGGTGAGGAGGCAGACAGTGCACAGACCGCTAGAAACAACTGGCTGCCCCAGTCAGCAGGAAGTGGCCTGCCACTCCTACTCCACATGAGTTACTGTATTGCTTTACTTCCCTCCAGAACTGGGGCGGGTGGAGTTATGTCTTAACCTGAGTAGGCTCATAGGTGTGGGTCCTTTGTATGTGCATCATCCATCACCTGATATGTGACAGAGACAATGAGAGGCTTGAGGGTAGGTGCCTGGACTTGGTCTCAACCACCTGACCTTGCCTGAATTGAGGACAGCGAGGAAAAAGGAGATGGGCCTGGGTCTAGGATATTTAGAGTCGGGACAGCCATCCTGCTGACTGACTTACTGGGTAGCCGTCCCTGCTGCTAGGGAGGCTGAGCCTGAAGAGTCGCTTGAGCCCAGGAATTTGAGGCTGCAGTGAGCCGTTTTCATATCACTGCACTCCAGCCTGGGGGACAGGAGGGGCCCCTGTCTCAAAAAGAGAAATAAAATTAAAAATAAATAAATAAGGCCAGGTGCAGTGGCTCACGCCTGTAATCCCAGCAGTTTGTGGACCAAGGCGGGTGGATCACCTGAGGTCAGGAGTTGGAGACCAGCCTGGTCAACGTGGTGAAACCCCATTGCTACTGAAAATACAAAAATTAGCCAAGCGTGGTGGCAGGTGCCTGTAGTCTCAGCTAGTCAGGAGGCTGAGGCAGGAGAATTGCTTGAACCCTGGAGGCAGAGGTTGCAGTGAGCTGAGATCACTCCACTGCATTTCAGCCTGGGCGACAGAGCAAGACTCTGTCTTACAATAAAATAAAATAAGATGACTGCTCCAGCTCCTGCCATCACATCCACAGTCGGTCAGTAAGAAGGGTGCAGCAAGGTGGAGCATATGCCTCTGTCTTCAGGGAACTTCCCAGAAGGAGCACTCTCCCTTCCACTCAGACCCCATTGGCTAAAAATCCATCACAAGGCCACAGCCCGCCTCACAGGAAGCTGGGAAGTGTAGTCCTGAGCCAGGGACCAGATGCCTTGCTGAGACTTGAGTTTCATTGTAAAGGAAGAAGGAGTGAGTGTGTGTTTAGGGGCTGTAAACATGCCTGCTATGTCATTGTTTCTGTGTGTCCCCTGTGCACAAAGCCAGGACTTACTTTGCAGAGTTCATTCCTGAAAGCGGTCAGATCTCCAAAGGCAGCGCAGGAACGTGGAAAGGCTTGCAGCATTTGGACGGAGACAGGACCCTGTGCTGGAGTGGGCGAGGAGGCTGCAAACACCCTCCTGTCATGCTCTTCTTGCTTGGCTTTTGGAGACTGAGCTTTGACACACCCTTCCCTCCCTCCCACCCCAGCCTCCGAGGCCCCCAATTCAGCTGACTTCCAATCAGTCTCCTTTCCTCTCCCACCCCAGGGCCACACCCCCAGCCCCCTCACACTGTGAGAAAATCCGAGTATCCAAAATGGCAAGCCGGATTTTCCTGTGGTGGCATGACAGCTGCCCCTTGGAAAAGAGACAGCCCGCTTCAGCCTCTGAGAGAGAGCTGGACTCCCCAGCAGCGGGCCCCAGCAGGCCCCTCACAGATACAGGTCCTCGTCCTCACAGTGGCAGGGCGCCTTCGGCTCCCTCAGCTGAGGGAGCAGGAGAAGAGGAGGGAGCAGTGGGCTGGACCCCAGCATCTCCCTCAGGACAACAAGCCTGGCTAGAACATTCACGCCTCTCTGGCCTTCTCTCGTGGCCTGGCACAACCTAGAGACCATGACGCCTCCACACATTTTCCTTTCATAGCTACCCCTCTCCCACTTCCCCAGCCTCTCACCGCCCTCTCATAAAGCTCTCCCTGGCCCTGGCAGGCATCGGCCTGCTTGAGCAACCCCCCCACAACTTTCTGGCTGGAGCCAGCCAGGGCCAGTAACCCCTTCCCTGAGCCACGCCTTCTTAACATAACCCTCTGAAAGAGGAAAGCCAGCTAACAACCCTGTTCTGCTTTGATGAGCTGACCCCGATTTTTCCAGTCACAAGGACAGGCTGAGACCAAATTTTCCATCCGTGGAGAAAGGCCAGGGTGGGGAGATGGGGATGGCCCCACGGGCCAGTCTGCCTCCCACTTGCTTGGTTTGAATTAGTGGGTGCCTTAAAAAGGAGCAAATGCAAGCCTGGTTCTCAGAGTTGGGCCAGGCACCGCTCAGGGAGCCAAGCAGAAGGCCGAGAGGAGAACACATTTCTTTTTAATGGGAAACAGATTTGAGAAGGGAAAAAATGAGAATGAGAGAGGAACGAAACCCGGCACTCCTAGCAGAGCAGCTGGAGGCCTGCGGGTGTGACCTCCCACAATGATGACCCTGCTCGGCACCCTCCTGGCCCCAGCTCCTGCATGCCACAGGGTTGCCCATCCCTGTGTACGGCCCTTTCACTGCACCATCTCTCCTCGGACCCCCACAGCAGCCCTGAGCGGGAGGCCAGCCAGAGTCACTAGCCCAGCGGATCAACCAGAGTCCTGTAGTTCAAGGGCACCAGCGCGAGAAAGGAGGGGCACGGAGGCCTGTGAATTACTAACTCAGTGATGCGATCAGGTCCCCAGTCTGCAAGAGATTTGCATGTATTTGCCTAAGTTATGCAGCAGCACAGACTCTTGGCCTATATTTAGATGTGATGAAATAATCGTATCCTTTTAAAAACTGTGATGGGGCTATTTTAAGGCAGCCAAAGGTTACCTGTTCATGTATGATGTATGTAAAACTATACAGAGAATGACATGAACAACCTGTAACCACCCAGGACCCCAGAGAAAATTATCTTTCCTTTTCCTCCATTAGTGGAATTTCTCACCTCATAAAGTGAGGAAGTGGGATCCCTCTTCACTTTAAGGGTTGGAGAGAAACTGCCCCCTCTTTCCCCAATAATTAAACCCTAAGGCCATTGTGTTTGCCACTAAAAGAAGCATTGGCCCAAGCCTACCATGAAGGAAATCAGCCAGGGTGTGGGAATACAGGAGGATCATGAGTTTGGTCTGCAAGAAATGCAGTCTCTTCGTTCCCCTTTCTAGTCTCACATGGAGCTTTCACGATGCCTGCAGGTGAGGGCCTGTGGGTGCCAGGCACTGTATGGGGTGCAAGGGTTACAGACATGAGCAGGACCTCATCCTTGGCCTCAGAGTCCTCAAAACACGTGCGTAGTGATCCTATCAGCATAAAATAGTAAGACAGAATTATGTACAGAGGAGGAGCGCTTGGCCCGCAGAGTGGGGGTGGGAATTCCATGAGTGTTTCCAGGAGAAAAAAAAAAAGCAAATGGAGCACAGTCTTAGCAGATGAGTAAGAGTTGGCAGGGGGCGGCGGGTGGCAACAGCACCAAGGCATGGAAAAGCAAAGTGGGAGACTGTCCTGGAAATTCGGGCCGGGGCAGGTGGGGCCGAGGTGGGCCTCGTGTGCCTGCCAAGGGTTGGCTCACTGCCCTGCAGGCCAAGGCCGCTTTCAGGTGAAGAGTGATGTGGTCACCTTTAACATGGGTGTTTTGGGCTGCACGTGGGCTGGCAGGCTGAAGGGAGGTCGGCGAGGAAGCGGTTGCAAATATCTAGAAGGTGATGAAGGTCTGAACAATGGCTTCATAGGGAGGGGCGAGGGGAAGACAGCAGGACTGCAAAATATTAGAAAGTGAATCAATAGGACGGAGTTAATGGGTGACTCTAGAGGGCAACTGTAAGGAGGAGGAAAGGGGGGCCTGAAGGAATCCAGCAGGCAGACATTGTTTTCTCTGTTGGAAAGATCTGGAAGTCAGAGAAGATAAAGCTGTCTGGGAGACAGGAGAAGGGTAAAATCTTTTTTTCTTTCTCCTTCCAATGACCAAATAGAGCTGTTATGCGCCCCCTCAGCTGAGCTGCTCCCCTGATTGGAGACTCCGTAGCTCCAGCCGCTTGCAAGCTCAGGCAACATCCTGTAGCCTCTGGAGGATTTAATTCAATTCAACAAATGCTTATTGAACAGCTCCTCCACGTAGGGAAAGGGAATCTAACCATGATTGAGTGCTTAAATTGTGTTGGCAGAGTGTTAAGTGCATTTACATGTAATCTCATCTCCAGTCACCGTCCCCTCAGCCTTGAGAGGCCAAGTAATTTCCCTCCAGGGCCCTGAGAGGTCAAGATATTTGTCCAAGTTTGGGTGGTAAGTAAGGGGTAGGGCCAGGAGGCGAACCCAGAAGTAGTGCCTTATCACTTAGTCACATTGTTCCACAATGAACCCAGGAGGTTCCAAGTGATGGACACACTATTTTAAGCAAGTCAGGGAATGCATTGGCTTATTTAACTCAAAAGCACATGAGTCAGATGACTCCAGGCACAGCTAGATCCAGGAGCTCAAAAGATGCCGTCAGTTCTCTCTTGCACTTGCTCATAAATGAGTAAATCCATCCCACTCCCATTTATGTTCATCTTGGCTCATACATAAGGCAGCATGGCATGCATAGCGTAGTTCGACTGTTTTGGGACTCTCGCAGCCTGGGTTCCAATCCGAACTCCACCACCTAACTAGCTGGGTGATTTTAGATGAGCTGCTTAACTCCTCAGTGCCCCTGTTTTCTTGTCTGTAAAATGGATATAATAGAATTATCTGTTAGGATTCTTGTGAGGAATAAATTAGATTGTCCACACAGTGTGCCTAGAGCGGGGTCTGATACAAAAGCAGCACCAGATATTAGCCAGTGGTCTTTTTGTCTCTGCCTCTCTTGAGGTGGGTCTCATTCTCTCCTGTTAGATGCCTCCTTCCACGTGGCCCCAAGAGAGCTCTTTCTCTGTGTATCGAGGTTTCGTGCCCATCCCTGCAGCCATCTCTGAGGCCAGGGGCTGCATCTTCTGTGAAGCTCTGTGAAGGTGAGATGGGGCACCATGACCCACAGCCCCCCTGGGTCATATAGAAGTAGAAGTTTCTTTAAAAGATGCGATGCTGTGAAGACAAAATAACATATGTCCACTGTTCTGTGCTAGGTGCCATTATGACAGAGTGTGACAAAAAGTGAGTACAGCAGAGTCTCCTCTCCATGAAAACTTACATCAAAGTAGGAAAGTTGAGACAAGGACACATTTGTCCAGAAGGCAGACTGTGACGAACTCCATGAGAGAAGGACTGCTAAGATCTTCTGCAATTTTCAGGAAAGAATAGATCACACATAGTTGGGTGAATCAGTGCGAGTTTGATGAAGGAGTTTGGCTCCTGGGGATGGCGTCCATGCAGCAAGTACAACAGCACAGGGGAAGAGGAGCTTCGAGTTTCATAGCATAGGGTAGAAAAAGGAATGCTGAGCAATGTGGCTGGAAGGCAGAGCAGGCGCAGCATATGCACAGAAAGCAGGCGGAGGTCAAGGACTGTTAGCTCAGGGACTAGAAAAGAGACAGTCATACATAGATATTGAATTATCAAGACTGAAGGCGGGATGCATGATGAGGAAGAGGCTGTGAGTCAGATGCTGAGGTAATTTAGAAAATTCTGGGCTGGGCATGGTGGCTCATGCCTGTAATCCCAGGACTTTGGGAGGCTGGGGTGGGTGAATTGCCTAATGTCAGGAGTTTGAGACCATCCTGGCTTACATGGTGAAACCTCGTCTCTGCTAAAAATACAAAAATTAGCCAGGCATGGTGGTGTGTTACTTGCTAGACTGAGGCCCGAGAACCGCTTGATCCCAGGAGGCACAGGTTGCAGTGAGCCGAGACTGCACCATTGCACTCCAGCCTGGACAACAAGAGTGAAACTCCATCTAAAAAAAAAAAAGTTCTGGATTTACGAGCATCATCATTTCATCATTCAGGATGGGGAGAAGCCAGGAAAAGCAGACTGCCAGATGGCAAAGATTTTTAAAGAAGAATCTTAATCCTTAATCCCAATGCCCTCCAGAGGCTTCTTTGGTTTTTTTCTTTTTTCTTTTTCTTTTTTTTTTTTTTGAGGCTGGATCTTGCTCTGCCTCTGAGGCTAGAATGCAGCAGTGTGATCTCAGTTCACTGTAGCCTTGACCCCACTCTGGGCTCAAGCAATCCCCCCGCCTCAGCCTCCTGAGTAGCTGGGACTATAGGTGCATGCCACCACACCCAGCTATTTTTTTTTATTTTTTATTTTTTGTAGAGACGATGTCTTTCTATGTGGCCCAGGCTAGTCTCAAACTCCTAGGCTCAAACAATTCTCCCACCTCCAAAAGTGCTAGGATTACAGGCATGAGTCACCACGCCCAGCCTCCTCCAGGGACTTTTATACGACTCATGTGAATTCCGATTAATCTAATTCAAGAGAAGTTGGCTTTCTAGAAGCAAATTTATATTTGTGGTAGGTGTGCAATCATTCATTCATTTATACGCTCATTTAACATTTGTTCAGCATTGTGCTGGACTCTAAGAGCACGAATAAACAAAGCTTGGACCCTGCCCTCAGGGAGCTCTCTGTCTGGTGCAACCTTGTACTCCATTCATACCTGCTGGCCACACACCCTATACTGGTGATCTGTTGTGTGGTCTCCCCACCAGACTGAACATTCCAGTTTATAAATGTTCACTGACCGATTAATTGTGTCTCTAGCCTCAGCCTCCACTTGGATTGAGAGACTAAATACAACAATTTCATTCCCACTGTGTCCTGTTTTGTGCATAATCCAGAAGTCATGGTGGGGAGCAGGGAGGGAGCTGAGACGTCTTCGTGGGAAAAGCTGCCTTGGAAAGTGCAGGGGGAGAAAGCATTAGCCAAGAAAAAGCCAATGACAGAGCAGAGTCCAACAGGCCTGTGGAGGGGCAGGGAAAATGCGTGGGCTCCGGAATGGGGACACTGTGCTGAGAGATCAAAGACAGGGACCAGGTGAGGGGTTTGTGCTTAGAGCAGTGAGAGGAAGACAGAGGCTGCAGGTAAGCAGCTGGAAATAGGGAAGCAGGGGAGAGAAAGGACTGAGAGGGAGACTTTATAGTAGCACACGTGGGAGGATAAAGATGACCAAGAACTCTGACGTTCCCTCCATCAAGAAACGGGGTCTATTACCACTCCTCTTGACTCTGGGCTGGCCTGTGACTGCTTTGGCCAATAGAACATGACAGAAATTGCCGAGTGCAGTGGCACGCACCTGTAGGCCCAGCTACAGGATGGCTTGAATCCAGGAATTTGAGGCTGTACTGTGCTGTGACTGAGGCTGTGAATAGCCACTGCACCCTCGCCTGGGCGACAGAGTGAGACCTTGCCTTTAAAAAAGAAGAAGGTAGCCGGGAGCAGTGGCTCAGCCTGTAATCTCAGCACTTTGGGAGGCTGAAGCAGGTAGATCACCTGAGGTCAGGAGTTCAAGACCAGTTTGACCAACATGGAGAAAATACAAAATTAGCCAGGTGTGGTGGCACATACCTGTAATCCCAGCTATTTGGGAGGCTGAGGCAGGAGAATCTCTTGAACCCAAGAGGCAGAGGTTGTGGTGAGCCGAGATCATGCCACTGCACTCCAGCCTGGGCAACAAGAACAAAACTCTATCTCAAAAGAAAGAAAAAAAAAAAAAAAGAAGGAGGAGGAGGAGGAGGAGGAGGAGGAGGAGAAGGAGGAGGAGGAGGAGGTGGAGGAGGAGGAGGAGGAGGAGGAGGAGGAGGAGGTGGAGGAGGAGGAGGAGGAGGAGGAGAAGTAACAGTTTGCCAGTTCCAGACCTGGCCTTTGAGGAGGCTGGCAGCTTCCTATGGGTCTCCTGGAGCCTTGAGCAGGTCTATCTTCAACTCTAATCACCATAGTCTTGACTGGCCCCTGACCATTGGGCTCCTGGCATTACTCAGTGCTGAGCCCAAATAGGTTAGCACAGACCCCAGCATTGGCGCACTCTTTAGCTCACCCTCCGGCACTTCCCAAAGCAGCTGACCTTTTGCGCTGGGCTAGGCTTTACTTCCAAAACTCCTCCCAGTGGTGATTTTCCTGCATCCTGATTAGGAATCCATCTAGTCCTGCACTTGCCCTTGGAATCCCAAGCAAGTTTAAACGTGGGTTAAGCTTCTTTGCTCTTTTGATTTTTTTTTTTTTCCTTTCTTTCTTGTGTTGGTTCTGTTGTATTTCTTTCTTGTATTGTATCTGTTCTCACACTGCTATAAAGAAATATTGGAGACTGGGTAATGTATAAAGGAAAAAGGTTTAATGGACTCACAGTTCCGCATGGCTGGGGAGGCCTCAGAAAACTTACAATCATGGTGGAAGGTAAAGGGGAAGCAAGGTTGGACATTCTCACACAGCAGCAGGAGACAACAGTGAGAGGTGCAAAGGAGGAAGAACCTCTTATAAAACCATCAGATCTTGTGAGAATTCACTCACTGTCATGAGAACTGCATGGGAGAAATTGTCCCTATGATCCAATCACCTCCCATCAGATCTCTTCCTAGACATGTGGGGATTGTGAGGATTACAATTCAAGATGAGATTTGGGTAGGGACACAGACAAACAATATCATTTCTCTTCCTTCCTCCCTCTCTCTCTCCCCCTTCCCTCCCTCTCTCTCTCCCCTCCCTCTCTTTCTTTCTCCCTCTCTTTTTCTTTTCTTTCTTTCTTCCTTCCTTTCTTCTTTCCTTTCTCTCTCTCTCTCTCTTTCTCTCTCTTTCTCTCTCTCTCTCTCTCTCTCTCTCTCTCTCTCTCTCTCTCTCTCTCTCTCTCTCTCGACAGGGTCTCAAGGTATTACCTGGGTTGGAGTGCAGTGGCAGGGTCTCAGCTCACTGCAGCCTCAATCTCCCAGGTTCAAGTTATCCTCCAGCCTTAGCCTCCCAAATAGCTGAGACCACAGGTGCATACCACCATACCTAGCTAATTTTATTTTTTCATAGAGGTGGAGTCTCCCTGTGTTACCTAGGCTGGTCTTGAACTGCTGGGCTCAAGTGATCCTCCAGCACTGGCCTCCCAAAGTGCTGGGATTATAAGAGTGAGCCACCATGCCTGACCCCATTTGATTTTCTTAGGGTAATCTGAGTCCCTGTTGTTCTCTCTCCCTCCCACCTTAACCTCTCCCTGAACAGGTATCTTCAGTGGGCACGGGCAGGGTCCACTGGGTCGGTCCTGGTGCTCATGTTTCTAAGGTGACAGTGTGCTCTAGGCCCTATTTCTTCTCTCCCTGAGTCTGGCTGCTCCTGAATCCCTTGAATCCCAGTTGCTGCCCCAGTTACTACTGCAGGCCTTTCATCTTTTTTAAGCAGCTCTCCACTCTTTCTCTCTTGACTCATATTCTGGATCTTCCCAAGAAAGTCCTAATCCCTGGGTGGGACTCCATGTCATCAGCGATGAATATTCTGGAAATGGATCAAGCCAAATTGCATGGGGTGATTCAAGGAACAAAGGAGAAAGCCAAAGGGAAGGATGGTGCCTCCCCCAGCAGCGTGCCAGGCCCCATCTTCCCCTCAGCCCCCTCCTCCTCCTGGAAGACCAGCCCAACCCAGCAGGCTTCTCAAATGGGGATGGACCCATAACGCTCCCTCATCATCTTCCAGACTCCAGCTAGGAGCAAGAAGCCACTAAACCCTCCCATTGTACATATGGGGGAACTGAGGCTCAGAGGAGACGTTTACTTTGTCGAAGTTCATAAAACTAGTTATATGACACTTGGATCTCCTAACTTCCAATCCATTTCCTTCTTAGCGGTAGTATTCTTCCATGTTTGAAAAGGTCATAAGTCATGTCTTAGGAAAGCCTCTGGTGATATTTTGAATAGTTTAGAGTGCCAAATTTTGAACTCAGTTGAGACGAATGAAGCACAGCTAATATTGCTCTAAGGAAATTTGCATTCCTGCAGGAAAGGAGATGTTAGTCAGTCTATTAAAAAAATGTTTTATGTAGCACCAACTCTGGATAAGATGTAGATGAGGACCTCCAAAAAAATGCAAAACAAAGGGAAAAGGTCTCATTTTACACTTAGGATGTAGCAGGAGAGATAAGATACGTACAACTGAAGCTTTCGCTAGCAGTTAAAAGGCAGAGCACAATGCTGAACATGGGTTATGGGGACTAATTGCCAGGAGGGGTTGAGAAGACTAGGTTGTATCGAAACTCTCTACATTCCGGTGTCCTTGTCCCAGAGAGCCATTCCCACAGGCCAATAAGGAGACATGTGTGAGATGCCCAGTGTAGCACTGTTTGCAGCGCTTGGGAGTTGGGAGCAACTTAGGAATGGATAGTACACGTGGTGTGTGTATATGATGAAATACTATGCTATAAAAAGCCCACATGGCAACACTCACAGGTCTTAATTAGCACTGAGCGAACAAGAAATAAAATAAAAGTTGTTGTTCTTGAGATAGAGTCTCACTCTGCTGCTCGGGCTGGTGTGCAATGAAGTGATCTCAGCTCACTGCAACCTTTGCCTCCTGGGTTCAAGTGGTTCTTCCACCCGAGTAGCTGGGATTACAGGTATTTGATGCCCTGCTAATTTTTGTATTTTTAGTAGTGTGTTTGTATTTTCACTATTTTTATAAGTTTCACCATGTTGGCGAGACTGGTCTTGAACTCCTGGCCTCAGGTGATCTGCCTGCCTCAGCCTCCCAAAGTGCTGGGATTACAGGCGAGAGCCATTGCACCTGGCCAGAAATAGAATAAGATTTATAGCACAAAATCCATTATGTAAACTAAGAACACACACACACATCCATGAAATACTATTATGAATCTTTTCCAGGAATACACCTGTATGTCTGTAGGCACATGGAAGGCAAACTGGAAGCATAGACACTAATGCACTGAAGTGAGTATCTGTGGTGAATGGTTAACCGGAGCGGGGGCAGAGAATGAGAGGAAAAATAAGAGAATAAAACGCAGGCCTCACACCGACCAGCGACTTAATGAAGATGATTAGCTCTGCACATCCAGGGGGCAGAAATAAAGTTATTTAAGAGAAGTGTCAGGTGCAAGGGCTCACACCTGTAATTCCAACACTTTGGGAAACTGAAGGAGGCAGATGACCTGAGGGTCAGGAGTTCAAAACCAGCCTGGCCAACATGGTGAAACCCTGTCTCTACTAAAAATACAAAAAATTAGCCGGGCATCGTGGCGGGCACCTGTAATCCCAGCTACCTGGGAAGATGAGGCAGGAAAATCACTTGAACCTGGGAGGCGGATGTTGCGGTGAGCTGAGATCGCCAAGATTGCATCATTGCACTTCCCCCTGGGCAACAAGATTGAAACTTTGTCTCAAAAAAACAACAACAAAAAAAAGAGAAGTAAAGGGACCTTCCCTTTGGGAAGAGGTTTGGGGCAGGAACCTCCATGAAGAAGATAGACCCTGACCCAGTTAACCACCACCTGATCTTTCCCTGTCAAACTCATATCTCCATGTCTGTCAGTTTCCAATTCCAGCGACTGAGCCAGACTCTTTTTTCCCACCACACAGGTGCCCAGTACCAGTCACTGGGAGCCCCCGCTTCCTTATCAGCCAGCTTACCCAGTGTCCCAATGCAGTGGTTCCTGCTCCTTACCTGTAGAGCTCCCCCTTTTACCTTACAAGTTTCTCAGCTCTGCCCTGAACAGAAGAGAAAAGAAAGCTGCATGACAAGGTGTTTGCAAATATTTACTAACTTTGAAGTGGGATAAATCTGAATTCAAAACCAGGCTCCAGCAATTGCTGTGTGATCTTGAGCAAATTACATAACCTCTCTGAGCTTCATTTCCTCAATCCAAAATATAAATCATGGCCCATTGAGGTGGCTTATGCCTGTAAGCCCAACACTTTGAGAGGCCAAGGTGGGAGGATCGCTTGAACCCAGGAGTTTGAGACCAGCCTGGGCAACATAATGAGACCACCATCTCTATCAAAAATTTAAAAATTAGCTGGGCATGGTGGCACCTGTGATCTCAGCTACTCTGGAAGCTGAGGTGGGAGGATCACCTGAGCTCAGGAGGTCAAGACTGTGGTGAGCTGTGACAGCACCACTGCACTCCGGCCTGGTGACAGAGCAAGTCCCTGTCCCCCCCCAAAAAATGACAAAATTAAAAATGACAAAAAAAGTAAAGAGATAAAGCAGTAATAATTGCATAAGAAAATGTAAAATATATAAACACATATATACAGATATGCATAATTTTCTTTACCAGCGATGTGGTAAGGGTTAAATTAGGTAACATATAAAAAAATCATAGTGCACCTGGGCGGAATCTGCCTGCCTCAGCCTCCCAAAGTGCTGGAATTACACCTGAGGTCAGGAGTTCAAGACCAGCCTGGCCAACATGCTGAAACCTTATTTCCACTAAAAATACAAAAATTAGCCGGGTGTGGTAGCAAGGGCCTGTAATCCCAGCTACTCAGGAGGCTGAGGCAGGAGAATGGCATGAACCTGGGAGGAAGGAGTTGCAGTGAGCTGAGATTGCACCACTGAATTCCAACCTGGACGACAGAGCAAGAGTCTATCTTAGAAGGAAGGAAGGAAGGAGGGAAGGAAGGAAGAAAGGAGGAAGGGAGGGAAGGAAGGAAGCAGAGAGAGAGAGAGAGAGATTAGAGTGCACAGCCTGGCATAAAATAATAGCTGTTTTTATGTATTTGAACTCCAGACTGGATGACAGAGAGAGAGTCTGGAAAGAGTGGGAAGGGAAGGAGGGAAGGGAATGGGAGGTGGGGAGGGGAGGGAAGGGAAGGGAAGGGAAGGGAAGGGAAGGGAAGGGAAGGGAAGGGAAGGGAAGGGAAGGGAAGGGAAGGGAAGGGAAGGGAAGGGAAGGGAAGGGAAGGGAAGGGAAGGGAAGGGAAGGGAAGGGAAGGGAAGGGAAGGGAAGGGAAGGGAAGGGAAGGGAAGGGAAGGGAAGGGAAGGGAAGGGAAGGGAAGGGAAGGGAAGGGGGAAGGGAAGAAAGAAAGGAAGGAAAAGCAAGAAAGGAAGAAGAAAAGAAAGAAAAGAAAGAAAGAAGAAAGAAAGAAGGAAAGAAAGAGAAGAAAGAAAGAAAGAAAGAAAGAAAGAAAGAAAGAAAGAAAGAAAGAAAGAGGGAAAGCAGGGAAGGAGGGAGGGAGAGAGGGAGGGAATTAGAGCCTGGCACAAAATAGCCCTTTTTATTTATATGTTTATTTCTCTTGAGGTGAAATTCTTGGCTCTGGAGGGGACATCAGCAGTCTGGGTCCTCACTGCCACTTAGACACTGGTCTATGGCGTACCTGGGCCCTGCACCCTTCGCTTCCTTTTCCTCAGGTCCCGCTTCAGTCTCTTCTGTTTCCACTCACCCTAGGCTCTGCCTGGGCAGGCCCTACTGTTAGAACCAGACCCCCGAGCTCTATAACCTTGGAGGTCCTATAGATTGAGAGTGGGGTGAGAGCTGCTTGACCCCCAAATTACAGCATCCCCTTCCCCTTCAACTGCTTGCCATCTTTGTGTTCTAAAGAAGAAAACCTAGCACTGCAAATCTGGACTCATTTCTCCTTAAAATGCCAAAGTGGATGAGAGCCATGGGGGCTCCTGTCTAAATCTCTGCCTCCCCTCTGCAGCACTGTCTGTGATGGGAATTCTAGAGCCATTTATCATCGTAATGATTGCTGATTCCAGCACGTTATGGTGACTGATGGCCGTGTTACCTGGAGCTTGTCTTTGCGATTTTCTCTTTACTAAAGAGTAATTGTGCAGAGTTGGTAGTAGATGAGGTCGCTCAGAGATGTGAGGTGAGAGAAGACAGTCACAGCTCAGCTTGTCACCAACCCTGGGGCGGGAGGGGCAGAAGGAGGTGTGCCAACTAATAGTTAGCTGAGAAGGCTGGTAGAGAAAATTCGAACTCTGTGCGTTTAGGTGGGTTGTTTCACCCCTGACTCTCCCAATGCCGCTGACATACCCTCTCCAGGCAGACACCCCTACCAAAATGGGAAAAGGTGTGACAAGTGTTAAACGAGCATTAGAAGAATGGTAGATCAGGAAGAGGCTGCTGTACATCAGCTTCATGGACAGACCAAGAGAAATTACGGCTGAGCGGCTGCAAGATGGATTAAAGTAGGCTTAAGAAAGACACCCATCCAGCTAAGAAGCAGCAGTCCAAGGTGCAACTTATTTTCCAGAGAAACCCTCCAGATACCTGCCCCCCTATTGAGTGAAGGAGGACCATCCCTGCCAATCCCTGGGGAATGGGGTTCAATTGTTTTTGCGTTGCAACTTTCTAGGAAGCTCAGGGTAACATGGAGGCCAGGGAGCTGGGTTAGAACTTCAGGCCCTGCTGTGTCCTCTGAGCATCCTGCCCTTGGGACTGCTGGTCAGATTTTGGGGGTCTCCTTACCCCTCCACAGCTCTGGAGCAAGTGTGGAATTAAGGGCTGTTGCGGGCTGGGCGTGGTGGCTCACGCCTGTTATCCCAGCACTTTGAGAGGACAAGGGGGCGGATCACAGGGTCAGGAGTTTGAGATCAGCCTGGCCAATATGGTGAAACCTGTCTCTAATAAAAATACAAAAATCAGCATGGTGGCACGTGCCTGTAGTCCCAGCTACTCAGGAGGCTGAGACAGAAGAATCGCTTGAACCCGGGAGGCAGAGGTTGCAGTGAGCCAAGATCGCACTACTGCACTCTAGCCTGGTTGACAAAGTGAGACTCCGTCTCAAAAAAAAAAGAAAAAGGCTGTTGTGGGTTGAATAGTGCCTCCCTGAAATTTATATCCACCTGGCATCTCAGGCTGTGACTTTAGTTGGAAATAAGGTCACTGCAGGCATAAGTGAGAATAAATTATCCTGGATTTAGGCTGGGCCCAAAATCCAACAACTGGTGCTCCTGGTGTTCTTTTGTCTTTTGTTTTTTGTTTTTGGGATTTTGCGGGGAGGTTTTTGTTTTTGTTTTATCAAGACGGAGTCTTGCTGCGTTTCCCAGGCTGGAGTGAAGTGGAGTGATCTCAGCTCACTGCAATCTCCGCCTCCCAGTTAAAGTGATTATCCTGCCTCAGCCTACCAAGTAGCTGGGACCACAGACGTGCACCATCACGCCCAGCTAATTTTTGTATTTTTAGTGGAAAGAGGGTTTTGCCATATTGGCCAAGCTGGTCTTGAATTCCTGACCTCAAGTGGTCCACCCACCTCGGCCTCCCAAAGTGCTGGGAGTACAAGTGTGAGCCACCACCATGCCCGGAAAGCCAGGTGAAGACACAGGCTGGGACTGCAGTGCACATCCGTAATCCAAGGAATGCCACAGATTGCAGGCGGCTGCCGGAAGCTCAGAGGGCAGCACGGAACCGACTCTGCCTCCGAGCCTCCAGCAGCCACCCTGCCGGCACTTTAATTTCTGACTTCTGCTCTCCGGAACTGTTAGAGAATACATTTCTGTTATTCTAAGCCCCGTGTTTCTGGTAAGTTATTACACCAACCTTAAGGAAATAACACAAGGGAGTTGGGCAAAGGGGCTGCAGAGAGACCCAGTTTTCTTGGGTGCCAAGAACCCTGACCATATGCCCTAGTTCAGTGACCCAAGCATTCCTGTCTCCAGCACCGCCCAGAAGAGCGTCTTTACAAGTCAGAGAGTCTATCACATGCCCCCCAATTTCTCCTCCCCCATGCCCACCCCAGGAGCACACAAACCCCACTTGAGGCTGGGTGAGGTGGCTCACGCCTATAATCCCAGCACCTGGGGAGGCTGAGGTGGTGGATCACCTGAGGTCAGGAGTTCAAGACTAGCCTGGCCAACATGCTGTCTCTACTAAAGATATAAAAATTAGCCGAGCATAGTGATGGATGCCTGTAATCCCAGCTACTCGGAAGGCTGAGACAGGAGAATCATTTGAACTGGGGAGGTGGAGGTTGCAGTGAGCTGAGATCACGCCATTGCACTCTGGCCTGGGCAACAGAACGAGACTCCATCTCAAAAACATACAAAAGCAAAAAATCCCACTTGAACTTCCCTCTGCACCCTCTCAGTGGGGACTTCAGTCAGGCCAAGCCCGAGGACTGCCCCCCTCCCCTCTGTGACACCGCACCTGTTCGGCCCACATCCTCTGGTCTCCTCAGAGGCTCAATCAGATGAAGCCCAGACAGGGACCATCCTCTGTGTACTCCTCCCTGCCTCATTTCTCAACCAGGGCTACCAGTTCAGAAAACACCCAGTGGCCTCTCTAGCTGGGGGAAGCGGGAAATGGCTAGGTGCAAGGCTCAGAGAGGTAAACCAGATGCAAACCGAGATCCCAGCCCTCAAGACAGGGGCTCAGGTAACACCCTAGTCACGGCATCCACAGAGAGAAGGCATTCCTTACCCATTTGTTTTTCTTTTCCTTTTGGCCGAGCGGGTGTTCCAATAGAGAAGACACTTATTTACCCATTGTCCTCATTTCCCACCATGCAGGCATCTGGGAAAGACCCCCTCTTTGGGAAGAACATTCCAGAGCAGACAAAGGGCCAAATGGCAGGGCCTCTCTAAAGGCCACCCACATGATGCAATCCCACTTAGGAATAAGCCAGGGTCTCCTGAGTCATCCTCCCTCCCCACACTCTCCTCCCTCCCCACACTCTCCTCCCTCCCCACACTCTCCTCCCTCCCCACACTCTCCTCCCTCCCCACACTCTCCTCCCTCTGATTGGACACGTTGCCCCCTCACGGTCAGTTCTCAGCCATTTATTAGGGCATCTTGCATTTATCTCATTCTCAAAGCTGCCTGACACCTCCCCAGAGCTGGGGCCTGCAGGGAAGCAGAGAACAGCCCTCCTCCCTCCTGCTGGATGCACTCCCAACTCTGTCACCTGCCGGGAGAGCTCAGAGCCAGAGGAGCAGGTGGGCATTGTCCTCTCTTCCTGGGCATGGGCTGGGTGTGGGGATGTGGAGTCTGACGGAGGGCCTGTCCTCCATGTATTATTGCTGCTGAGGCAGCTGAGGATGGAGAGAACTCCAGGGGAGGCAGAGGTGCGGTGGTGACCATGTTGGAGAAGAGCTTTGAGACTGAGCAGAAGTCAAGATAAATGGACTCTCTCTCCCCTGAGTCACCATGGATTGGGACAGCTGACGGGGAGGAGGCAGAGTGACCATGCTCTGGAATCTTTGATTTCCTGTCATCAGAACGCTAAGTCCAGCTTGACAAACACATCCTGGGAGGTGTGGACCAAGCAGGCATGCGGCAGGGAAGGGCCACACTCAGGATGCTACAGGGCCATGTCATGGCAACCATCTGCTTCACTGCCAATCTTCTGCTTCATGGTCCCTCCCCCCACCCCCAAGTGTTCATCAGACTGTGTGTCCCAAGTTTGCTGCAGGAATGTGGCCACTGAAGCGTGGCTGTCTTCCTCCCACCCACACCTGGTCAGAGCCTGAGCTAGACTGGAAATCTGGCCTCCTCACTCCCAGCACAGCACCCCTTCCTCCACTGATTCATCCAGGAGGCTGTGAACACAGCCAGGAGGCTGCCCCACAGCTCTCAGGTCTCTTCTCCTGCCTGCTCCTGCTCCCTAAACACATTCAACACCCCAACAGGTGACGGCTGTTCCAAGAGCCCCTAAGGTCCCCTTCCCTGGTGTCTGAGTTGTGCCAATGGCAGGCTGCACAGCCACCACTAATGTTCAGTTGCAGGACTAGGGTAGTGTCAGGATTTTTGGGTTTTAAAAACTTATGCGAAAATGTCTTCAGAACCTCCATATTCTCAAGTAAAAGAATTCTAGTGCTCAAGATAAGAGGGACGAGGGACAGCGGATAGAGCTAATCAGATCCAGAAGCCTGTGCTCTAGAAAAGGGCCAGGGGCTGTCAAGAATTGCTGGGCATAGAGCCAGGCACGGTGGCTCATGCCTATAGTCCCAGCACTTTGGGAGGCCAAGGTGGGTGGATCGCTTGAGTCCAGGAGTTCAAGACCAGAGTGGGCAACATGGCAAAACCCTGTCTCTACCAAAAAAAAAAAAAAAAAAAAAAGGCAAAAATTAGTTTGGCATGGTGGTGTATGCCTGTGGTCCCAACTACCAGAGAGGCTGATGTGGGGGGATTACTTGAGCCTCAGAAGTCTAGGCTGCAGTGAGCCAAGATCTCACCACTGCACTCCAGCCTGGGTGGCAGAGCATGATCCTGTCCCAAGAAACAAACAAACAAAAAGGAATTGATGGGCTTAAGGCCAGGCATGTGGTGCTCATGCCTGTAACCCCAGCACTTTGGAAGGTTGAGGTGGGTGGATCACTTGAGCGCAGAAGTTCAAGACCAGCTTGGGCAGCATGGTGAAACCTCTCTCTACAAATAATAATAATAAAAATTATATATATATATATATATATATATATATATAAATTAGCCAAGCTAATGTGGTGGCACATACCTGTGGTCCTAGCCACTAGGGGAGCTAAGGCAGGAGGATCACTTGAATTGGGGAGGTTGAGGCTGCAATGAGCTGAGATCATGCCACTGCACATGCCCTGTTTTGAAAAGAAAAAAAAAGAATTTCTGGGCATGGGTGGGTCTTCCTGGAGCTCTGGGGTGCTGCCTCTAGGGCAGGTGGTCTCAGCACATTGACTTGGAAGGTGAACTTGCAGTAGGGGAGACAATCTCACTAATTAGAAATAAACGTCTTTATTTTATTCATTTATGTATTTATTTATCTGAGACAGAGTCTCACACTGTTGCCCAGGCTGGAATGAAATGGTGCGATCTCAGCTCACTACAGCCTCCGCCTCCCAGGTTCATGCGATTCTCCTGCCTCAGCCTCCCAAGTAGCTGGGATTACAGGGACACATCACCACACCCGGCTAATTTTTGTATTTTTAGTAGAGACGGGGTTTCACTCTGTTGGCCAGGCTGGTCTCAAACTGCTGACCTCATGATCCACCTGCCTTGGCCTCCCAAAGTGCTGAGATTCCAGGTGTGAGCCACCGCGCCCAGCCTACACATCTTTATTTCTTAATGAACAGTCTTCGTCATCCACCTCTGACTTAGTTCAGTCTCATGCTTTCTAGGAATGGAGCTGTCCCAGGGTTTCGCGGGTTGGGGGAAGGAGAGACACCCACTCCTCTTGCTTCCCTGCCAGTCACGTCCCTCTAAGGTAGAGAACCTGGGAGTGTGGGTTCTGGTTTTCCTTGGGTTCGTTTGGGGAAGAGGAGTCCTTAAAGCTGCCGGAATAACAAAATAAGGAAGTGGGAGGTGGAAGAGATAAGTCAGCTTGGTAAGAAAGAGAACAAGAGGCGTCAGACTCCTCTAGAAGGTAGGTCTCTTGCTTCCCTTGTCCGAGGGACACCTCTGCTCCTTCCTTGCTGCTGATTTCCCTCTCCATTCCTGTGGTCCAGGGACAGGAATGCTGAGAATGGTTCAATATTTTATCCTGAGCTATTTTGAGGTGAATGGGGGGGACAGAGCTGAGTGGTGGAGCCCGATCACTCCCTTCTCTCTGGTTCCCACCATCCCCTCCTCCATCCATGTTTTGGAGTTGCCAAGGAAACTGCATAGGCTATCTGCATCTTCTGTTTTGTGTCTGTCAAAACCAGGAAACTTTCTAAGGCCAAATCAGTGGGAGCTCTGTCAGAGTTGGTCGGCAGGGAGAGCTCCAGCGTGAAGCCTCCTGCACGGATGCCCTCCCACACAGCTGTGCATGCACACGCACACATGCACACACACACACAGCGTGCACCACCCCCACACACCCGCACCTCCAATCAGCAGCCCAACCTCCAGGAGGAGAGAAAATGGAAAACAAATATGGAAAAAAAACCACCCTGCCCACCCTACCATGCCACACAGCTACACCACTTCCATCCTCCTCTCCTCTGAGCCTTGCAGGGCTGGCAAAGTTTGGTGCCCCAGGCAGCTCACCCACTCCAACAGCACTCTGGCACCGCAGGTGTGGCAGCTCCAGAGACAGTGTGCCAGTCAGGCTACCGTAGGAGGTGAGTCCTGGGAGCAGAAGGAGGCAGCAAGCAGAGAAAGGGATATGGAGGAATAACCCCATGGATCCAGGCAGCAGTCACAGAGTGGTGTGTGACCTTTTGAAGGTCACCTAAATACACTGCTCAATGTCACCGAGATACAAGCTGCTACATGGTGTAGTGAGTCCTCCGTCACTGGAAGTGCTCAAGCAGGTGCTGAATGCCCATCTTTATAGGAGGCTAATATAAAGGATACTCCTACTTTGAGTGGGAGCTTAGGCCAAATAATCCCTGATGGTCTGTTGGCAGGAAGATTCTAGAATCATAGTTTAGAGTCTTTGTGTGCCACAGGCTCACTTTGCACATGGCGGCCTAGGGGCTGAGAGCAGAGGGGTCACCCCTTTCTCCATACACAGGCATTCCCCTATGCAGCTGACCTTCCTACTTATCAGCCAAGAGCCTGGTCATTGCTTTCCCTGGAAGGCTTAAATGGGTTCAAGAGTAGATGCCTAATGAAAACCCAGTGGGGCCAGGTGTGGTGGTGCACACCTGTAATCTCAGCACTTTGGGAGGCTGAGGTGGGAGGATTGCTTGAGCCCAGGAGTTCGAGACCAGCCTGGGCAACATAGTGAAACCCTGCCTCTATAAAAATTTTTTTAAACGTAGCTAAGTGTTGTGATGTGTCCCTATAGTCCTAGTTACTTGGGAGGCTGAGGTGGGAGGATCACTTGAATCCAGGAGGTTGAGGCTGCAATGAGCTGTAATCGTGCCACTGCCCTCCAGCCTGGGTGACACAGCAAGACCCTGCCTCAAACAAACAAACAAAAATCCAGGGGAGGATTTCTGGGTATGAGAATGAGAGAGGCTAGCACAACCAGCTTGGGGTGATGCCCTGTCCTGTAGGCCCATTTCTGCTTGAATCAAGAAAGGATCATGTTTTGAGAAGCAGCTGAGAAAGTGGCCTTATTTTCCCAAAGATGGGGGACTGAGAGGGACGTTCTCTCTGGCCGGGGGAGAAGGGGGTTGTCGTCAGGAGAAGAAGGCAAAGCAGAGGCAATAACGTAAGGTCCTTAGGATCGGGGGAGTGCTGGGTCCTAGAATCCAGACCCCTGGGAACCACTGTGTCACCACCTGTGCTCTGCACCACAGTGTCCACAGAAGGGGTGAACTGGGGCTTACATCCAGCCAACCAGTGCCTCCTGTAGGACAGAGGCTGCCTGGAGGAGAGTCCCCATCAATTATTTTTCCTGATTGTCTTTCTCCTGCCACCCTCCACCCTCCACTAGGCCCTGGTGTGTGTTGTCCCCCTCGAAGTGTCCATGCGTTCTATCATTTAGCTCCCACTTCTAAGTGAGAGCATGCAGTATTCTGCTCCTGCGTTAGTCGGAGGAGCCTATTTCTAAATCTCACCAGGGTCAGTAGCAGCCCTGCTCACACCACTTCCCCCGTCAACAGCCTGTGATCTTCCTAAGGTACTAGTCTTACCCAGACCCTCCCTACTTACACTCCAGTGATGCTGCTTTCTCCTGATGGGAAAAAGGCAAGTTTCTTAGCCTGGTTGACAGGGTCCCTCATCGTGTACCTCTCCCTGCCCATCTTCCCAGTCTTTAACATCCTCCAGTGCTCCAGCCACATCGCCGTACCTTCCCCCAAACTGCCCAACTTCCTCAAGGTTCTTTCCTGCCTAGATCAGACAGGGAACTCAGTTGTGAAAAACAGAAACCACCACTCACTAACCAGCAGAGACAGAATAGTCTGGGCTGATTACAGATGCAGTGGCTCACACCTGTAATCCCAGCACTTTGGGAGGCCAAGGCTGGCGGATCACTTGAGGTGGAGTGTTCAAGACCAGCCTGGGCAATAAGGTGAAACCCTGTCTCTAAAGAAAAGATAATAAATAAATAAATAAAAATACAAAAATTAGCTGGGTGTGGTGGCACATGCCTGTAATCTCAGCTACTTGAGAGGTTGAGGCAGGAGAATCGCTTGAACCAGGGAGGCAGAGGTTGCAGTGAGCCGAGATGGTGCCACTGCACTCCAGCCTGGGTGACAGAGTGAGATTCCATCTCAAAAGGAAAAAAAAAATTCTATTAGCTCAAGAGTTGATGGGCAGCACCTGTCCTTGCCCTCACAGGTGGGAAGCAAGGGATGTTGATGGCAGAGAATACTCCAAGGTCAGGTGACAGGGAACACCTTGTGGGGAAAGTGCTGCTGGTTCTGCCCCATGTCCACCACCCCTACCACCCCCACACTAGATACTGTGCTACAAATGACTGCTCCTGCCCAGGTCCCAGAGATCCCAGTGGGAGCATCGGATTGGCTGAACTCAGTTTCTAGGCCATCCTCACTCCACCCTCACTCTGCCCATGCCACATTTGTGGGGAGTGGGGAGCAGGGAGACAGAAACTCTGCCCTTTTTAGTATGTGGTCAAAGGTAGAATTCTTCCCCAACTAAGACTCATATAATGAGGAATTCCCTCCAAAATAGGAAGGTTGCTTAGTACTGGACGATCAAAACCATGACAAATATCCATTCCACTGTCCCTGTCTGCCTCATCCATTCCTGTTCAGTCCTCGAATGAAATTCCTGTAAAACCTTCCTCCAGGTGGGGCATGGCAGCTCACACCTATAATACCAGTACTTTGGGAGGCCAAGGCAGGCAGATCACCTGAGGTCAGGAGTTCGAGACTAGCCTGACCAACATGATGACCACCCGCCTCATCTCTACTGAAAATACAAAATTAGCTGGGCGTGGTGGTGCATTTGTGTAATCCCAGCTACTCAGGAGGCTGAGACAGGAGACTCACTTGAATCCAGGAGGTGGAGGTTGCAGTGAGCCGAGATCATGCTATTGTACTGCAGACTGGACAACAAGAGCAAAACTCCTTCTCAAAAACAAAGAAAGAAAGAAACAAAAAACCTTCCTCCTACCTAGGCATGCTCCAGTGACCGCTCTATGTTTTCATAGTACCCAGTATTTACCTCCACCAAGGCCTTCTTAGTTTAG
This sequence comes from Callithrix jacchus, assembly GCF_049354715.1. Lineage (NCBI taxonomy): Eukaryota > Metazoa > Chordata > Mammalia > Primates > Cebidae > Callithrix > Callithrix jacchus. Next base: position 30,636,979 of record NC_133520.1, read on the forward strand.
CAAAGTGGTTTTCAGATTTGTCTTCCTCACCAGACCGTGAGTTCCTTTGGGTCTTAGAGGGGGACATGCTCGTCTGTGACCCCTTGTCCCCATCCCCGTGGGTGGTGGTAGTGGGAGCTCAGTAAACATGCGAGCGAATAACAGACTGAATATGTTCATCCCTGAGGGTCTTCCCATGGAAGAAGATCAGCTTAGAGCATGCTACATGCCTGGTGGAGTGTGATGAACCTGATCCTCACTACAGAGCTGGAGACTCACTTGAGTCTGAGTGACAGAGCTGGGGTGCAGAGAACAAGGAACGAAGTTAAGTGCTTATGTTTAAAAGCACTAGAGAGAAAAGCTGTTAGCAAGTGACCCTCTTCCTTAAAGAGCTGTAAGGTACATCTTCCAAAAGACACTCTAGAGAGAGACCTGGTGGAGTGTGCACCAGCTGCAACCCTGAGGCCTTGGCTGCTGTAAGTCTGGAACTGTGTGGTTGAGATGAAGGTCCTTTCCAGTCCTTAGGCCCCAGTGTGAAGGTGAGGTCCTGATGCGCACACCTGGGCCAGGAGTGGGCTGGAAACTGCCCTGAGTGGCCCCCACAGTGGAGAAGAGTGGGAGAGAAGCATCTAGAAAAATAGAGGAGGGCAGCAAGAGCTGATCAAAATAAAAGGGAAGAAGCAGAAGAGAAGACCAGGGAGAGAAGCACGGGGAGAAAGAGCACATAGGAGCCAAACCCAGGAAAGGGACAGAGCGGGAAGGTGGAGTGGGGCTGCAGCCAAGGATTCGAGGCCTGGAATTAACTACTGATGGGGAACAGAGGCCATGGGATTGAGCTTACTGCTGCCAGGGAAAGGAGGAAGAGAGGGGTGAAGAAATAGTTAATGCCTACTTCAGTTAATCAAACATTTAGTACATGTCTACTACATGCTAGACACTGCACTAAGGAACGAAGGATACAAAGGTATAAGATGGCATACATGGCCAGCAGAGAAGGAATAGTCTGGGCTGATTGCAGGTGAGGTGGCTCACGCTTGTAATCCCAGCACTTTGGGAGGCCAAGGCGGGTGGATCACCTGAGGTCAGGAGTTGGAGACCAACCTGGCCAACATGGTGAAACCCCAACCTGGCCAACATGGTGGCTCACACCTGTAATCCCAGCACTTTGGGAGGCTGAGGCAGGTGGATCAGAAGGTCAGGAGTTCAAGACCAACCTGGCCAAGATAGTGAAACCCCGTTTCTACTAAAAATACAAAAATTAGCCAGGCATAGTGGCAGGGACCTGTAATCCCACCTACTCAGGAGGCTGAGGCAGAGAACTGCTTGAACCTGGGGGGCAGAGGTTGCAGTGAGCTGAGATTGCACCGCTGCACTCCAGCCTGAGTGACAGAGCAAGACTTGGTCTTAAAAAAAAAAAAAAAAAAAGATGGTAAACACACGCAACCCCTTTCCTTCCGGGATTTACAGAGCAACGAGAGAGACACATGCAAAGACTGAAACTATAAAAATGTGTTAGGCAGAGAGCAGTGGCTCACGCCTGTAATCCCAACACTTTGGGAGGCTGAGACAGGAGGATAGCTTGAGGCCAGGAGTTCAAGACCAGCCTAAGCAACACAGTGAGACCTCCACCTCTACAAAAATTAAAATATTAGCCAGGCATGATGGTGCATGCCTGTGGTCTCAGTGACTCAGAAGACTCACTTGAGCCTGAAAAGGTTGAGGCTGCAGTGAGCCGTGATTGTGCCATGGCACTCCAGCCTTGACAACAAAGCAAAACTTTGTCTCAATAAATAAATGAAAATAAAAGCATGCGCTGGCCACCTTTCATAGCAGAAAAGCATTATAAAAAATTTCTTAGGTCCAAGCGCAGTAGCTCACGCCTGTAATCCCAGCATTTTGGGAGGCAGAGGCAGTCGGATCACCTGACGTCAGGAGTTCAAGACCAGCCTGGCCAACGTGGTAAAACGCTGTCTCTGCTAAAAATGCAAAAATTAGTTGAGCATGGTGGTAGGTGCTTGTAATCCCAGCTCTTCAGGAAGCTGAGGCAAGAGAATCACTTGCAGTGAGCCAAGATTGCGCCACTGCACTCCAGCCTGGAAGACAAGAGCGAGACTTCATCTCAAACAAATAAACAAACAAACAAAATTGTTAGGTAGAAGTAAGAGAAGAAGAATGCAATAAGAACATAATAAAGGGGCACTTCCAGCTGAAGGAGATGCCTGTTGAACTCAGTATCGATGGATCAGCCAAGGGGAGAGAGGTGCTGCTCTCAGTATCGATGGATCAGCCAAGGGGAGAGAGGTGCTGCTAAGGAGGCAGCATGAGCAAACACATGGACACGGGAGCCAACATGGAATGGGGTGCAGAGGTGACAGGGACATGACAAGTGCTGGAGGGGCCAGGTGGAACCAGGTGCAGGGAGCCACGTGCAACAGGCTAAGGGGCTTGACTTCAACCTGCAGGTGGTGGAGATTCATTGACAGGTTTTCTCGGTGCCTGATGTGGTAGGATTTGCATTTTAGGGGTGTCACGTTGACTACAGTGTGAGAGTGAATTCATGTGGAGGAAGACTGTAGTCAGGGAGACCAATTCGGAGCTGATTGCCATTGTTAAAGCGAAAGATGTGGTGCCATTATCTGAGATGGAGGACACGAAAAGAGAAGAGTTAGCAGCAGGGAGGGGTGATAATGACATGCTTAGACAAGTTGTGTATAGAATATTTGTGGACTGCTGAAGGGCATAATATATCTAACAGGCATTTGAATATGAGCATGGGAAACTGAAGGGAGAGAGAGCAGCTAAAGACACAGATTCGGGCTTTATCAGCAAACAGATCATAGCTTCAATACATGGAAGTGGACGAGCTCTCCCAGAGAGAAAACACTCAAAGCCAAGCAGCAGGCTCAGGCTAGAACTCTGAAAAACTCCCGGGTTTAAAGGGTGAAACTCCCGTGAAAAGGAGGCCTCTAAGAAAGATAATGCTGGTCCATGCACGGTGGCTCACAACTGTAATCCCAGCACTTTGGGAGGCCAAGGTGGGTGGATCACCTAAGGTCAGGAGTTGGAGACCAGCCTATCCAATATGGTGAAACTTCATGTCTACTAAAAATACAAAAGTTACTTTGGGAGGCCGAGGCGGGTGGATCACAAGGTCAAGAGATCGAGACCATTCTGGTCAACATGGTGAAACCCCGTCTCTACTAAAAATACAAAAATTAGCTGGGCATGGTGGTGCGTGCCTGTAATCCCAGCTACTCAGGAGGCTGAGGCAGGAGAATTGCCTGAACCCAGGAGGCAGTGAGTCGAGATCGCGCCATTGCACTCCAGCCTGGGTAACAAGAGCGAAACTCCGTCTCAAAAAAAAAAATAAAAAGTTAGCCAGGTGTGGTAGTGGACACCTGCAATCCCATGTTTATGGTAAGTCTTCTCCATGCTCGGCATCGCACTAAGGCACTAAGGATACAAAGGTATAAGATGGTATACATGACCAGGTGCAGTGGACAAACAGATCATAACTACTCGGGAGGCTAAGACAGGACAATCACTTGAACCTGGGAGGCAGAGTTTGCAGTGAGCCGAGATCTTTCCATTTTCCATTGCCTGCCAGCCTGGGGAACAAGAGTAAAACTCCGTCTCAGGAAAAAGAAAAAAAAAAAGACAACGCTAGAGGGAAGTCAGAGAAGTAGGAGGAAAAGCAGAGAAGACTCAGAGCCACAGACACCAAGAAACAGGAGGTTTCAGGAAGGAGGGAGATGACGGCAGGGTCAGAAGCTGCAGAGAGGCCCAGAAATATAATCCCAAGTAGCCATTGGGGTTTGCAAAATGGAAGTAATGGATGATCTTTTTAAAAATGTATCTGTGTGGGCAAGACATTAGCAAGTGGTGAGTCTTAATAGTGCATGGGAGTTCCTTTATTATTCTTGCAACTTTTTTATGGAGACAGGGTCTTGCTGTGCTGTCCAGGTGGGAGTGCAGTGGTATAATCATAGCTCACGGCAGCCTCCAACTCCTGGGCTCAAGTGATCTTCCTACCTCAGCCTCCCAAGTAGCTAAGACTACCTTCAGGCACATGCCACCACAACTGGCTAGTTAAATATACCTGGCCTCTTGCAACTTGTCTCGGGGTTTGAAATTATATCAAAATAAATAGTTACCCCCAGGGCCAAGCATGGTGGTTCACACCTGTCATCCCAGCATTTTGGGAGGCTGAGGCAGGCAATCAGGAGGTCAGGAGTTTGAGACCACCCTGGCCAACATGGTGAAAACCTATTTCTCCTAAAAACACAAAAATTAGCCAGGCGTGGTGGCACACACCTGGCTAACATAGTGAAACCCTGTTTCTACTAAAAATACAAAAAACTAGCTGGATATGGTGGCACACGCCTGTAATCCCAACTACTCAGGAGTCTGAGGCAGGAGAATTGCTTGAACCTGGCAGGCAGAGGCTGCAGTGAGCCGAGATCACACCATTGCACAGCTTGGGCAAAAAGAGCAAAACTCGGTCTCAAAAATAAAAAAGTTACCCCCACAAGAGTGGGTTTTTATTTTAAAATCACGCAAGCTCATTTTTTAAGATGTATACAATTCTAAAAGGCGTAGAATAGAAAATGAAAATCCCCCTTCTCTCATCAGTATCCAGATTCCACCCTGCAACACTGACCTTGCCACTGTGAAGTTTGGCACATTTCCTGCCAGATTCACTTGATTTATTTGTTGTTCTTACAAAAATACGACCATACTATATATTCTATTTTGCAATTTAAAACATATCACAGGCATTTTGTCATGACAGAATACGTTTTCACCTTCATTCGTCAACACTTCACAGTATTCTATCATATGGATACTCATTCATGACTAATTCCGAAGTTTAAACCTTTTTAAAAGTACAGAAAATAAAATAACAGACACCCACGTAGCTACTACTCTTTTAAAGCCAATGCGAACACTCTGTGACACCTGTTTCAGATTCTTCTTTGGACTGTAGTGGGCTTGCCACTGTTACACTCCTGCTTTAACTTTTCAGTGGCTCGTGTAGCTTCCAGGCTCAGTCCAAGCTCTTTAGCAAGGTGTTCCTATGACCCCTAAGCCCCGGCCTGTGTCCACTTGCCTTCCTCTACGAAAGCCAGGGCGGGCTATTCAAATTCCAGCACGGGTCCTTTCATATGTCCTTTCCTCAGGCTCATCTCTCTAGCTGGATTAATCCCCCACTCCACTCTGCTGCCCCACCACCAACCCGCTTGGAGAATACTTAGTCGGCTTTAGGACCCAGCTCAAGAGCCACTGAGGTGCCTGCCTTTCCTGGCCACCCCACCCCTGCCAGGTAGGACTCACCTCTCCCTATCCCCACTATTATGGCCTCCATCTGTCTCTATCATAGAATTTTGCTTGGTTCTGGGTGTTTTCGTTTGTTTGTTTTTGAGATGGAGTCTCACTTTGTTGCCTAGGCTGAAGTGCAGTGAGGTGATCTCGGCTCACGGCAACCTCCACCTCCCAGGTTCAAGCGATTCTCATGCCTCAGCCTCCCGAGTACCTGGGACTACAGGCACATGCCACCACAACCAGCTAGGTTTTTTTGAAACAGGTTCTCGCCCTGTCACCCAGACTGGAGTGCAGTGGTGTGATCATGGCTCACTGCAGCCTCAAACTCCCAGACTCAAGCAATCCTCCCACCTCAGCCTCCCGGGCAGCTCAGACTACAGGCACTCACCACCACCACATCCAGCTAAATTTCTTATTTTTTGTAGAGATATTCTCACTATTTTGCCCAGGCTTGCCTTGAGCTCCCAAGCTCAAGTGATCCTCCCGCCTTGGCCTTCAAATGTGCTGGGAATATAGGCAGGAGCCGCTGCATCCAGCCTGTCAGAGCTCTTGTTCTTGGCTCCCCTTGGTTGACCTGCCCACCAGCTGCCCTGGACTATAAGTCCCTTGAGAACAACATCCATGCCTTATTCTTCTCTGACTCGCCAGTGCCTGCACCGTGACTGGGACACTCTGAAAACACTCTTTAAATAATCTTGCAGACCCTGGAATCCCTGGTGGCAGAGCAAAGAGTTAGGTGGGCAGCCTGACTCTTTTCTGTTGGTCTCCAAAAACAAGGTGCCCAGGAGCACTCTGGATCTCCGTAGTCACCAGGGTCCCCAGCTACAAGGGCCCTGCTCCACTTTCTCTGTGTTCTAACTGAGACTGAGCAGCCCCAGGTCTCCCTGCCCATTCCCTGGCTCTCCCGCCCACATCGCCCACCGGATCCCCTTTGTGAGAGTCAGCAGGGAGCACTCAGAGGAGCTCATTACTTAACGGTCAATGGACCAGACTCCTGTCTCCCCAGCGAGTCCACAAAGGCTGTTTGGAACGGCACCCTAATTCCCGTAAATGGAAAGCGATTTGCACTCATTTCCAAGATGAATCATTTTGTTTTAATTGCCTGTCCTTTCGCTGGCACTGCCACTGCCACGGCTGCCTGCTCTGCCTTTTGGCCGTCTGTTGGAGGGATGCTCTTCCAGGCTGTTTTAATTACTGAGAAGGGAGGCGCACGCAGGAGGAAACCGAGGGTGCCCCCAGAAGGAGCAGGGTAATCATCAGCAATGAGTCAACACTAATGAAAATGACATGACTGCCCTTCCAGAACCCAGGCAAATATCCCAAACAGGCAGACAGCAGCTCCCAACTTGCGGCCCCTTGGGGGGCTTCTCTGGAGACCAGACAGAGCTAGAGAGATGGGAGCATCCAGCCCTCTCGTGCCCCTAGGGAGAGCTTCCCCATCTGAGCTCCTTCTAGACAGATTAACTGGGTGACTGACCCTAGGGGAGAAAGGGGAACAGGAAAATTGCAGGGCACAGAATTCATTCCCTGAATTTTGGTCTACAATGGGTGGCATGAAGAGAGAATAAAATTTACACACATTATTTTTTGGAGACAACAATTCCAGGAAGCCAGGTAGGATGGCAGCCATGTTTTTTCCTGTCTACAGGAAGGTCGATCCTATAGATCTGTCCAGGAGAGTCCAGCCTGCTGTCAGTAAAAGGGAGAGCTTCTAGCCCTGTATCTGGCCCCTCCCCATGGTGCTGGCACTGGGGCCCAAGGGCTGTTCTGTGCCAAGGCCTACAGCCCAGACTCCAGGCTCTCCCTCTGCGTAATGAAGGACCCATGTCCACTGGAAGTCCAGTAGTGTGCTCACTCCTCCACAGTGGAATAAACTTTATGTTTATTTTATTATTTTTTTTTTTGAGACGGAGTCTAGCTCTGACACCTGGGCTGGAGTGCAGTGGCATGATCTCAGCTCTCTGCAACTTCCACTGCCAGGGTTCAAGCAATTCTTCTGCATCAGCCTCTGGAGTAGCTGGGATTACAGGTGCCCGCCACCACACCCAGCTAATTTTTGTATTCTTAGTAGACACGGTTTTTCACTGTGTTGAAGACCACCAGGCTGGTCTTGAACTCTTGACCTCATGATCTATCAGTCTCAGCTTCCCAAAATGCTGGGATTACAAGCATGTGCCACCACGCCTGGCCTGTAGAATGAACTTTTAAGCTTGCTCAATCCCTGCCCTGGCTGAAAAGCGGCGGGGGGTGGCAGGAGACTGGCAGGGCCTTTGCAGGGGAAGTAGGAAGCCTGACCCTAGGAGGCTGATCTCCCTTCCTGACCAGCCTGCTGGTCAGGAGGCTCCCAGCATGCCTGTGGTGGGGGCGGCTACATGGCCCCTAGAGGACTCTTCCTGTCCAAGATCCCAGAGGACCAATGAGCTCCAGAATTCATGACCTGGTACAGGAGGATGAGGGGGCTCTAGCCATTTCCCAGTGGAGGACTAAGCCTCTAGCAGTGGGGCTTACTATATTCCAGCCTGGCCACCTCTGAAGATTTTGTGGGATTGAGGGGAAATATTTGTTTGTGATAACATAAACCCTCATTGAAGGTGGTAGGCTTTACTCAGTCCCTTTCTCTCTCACTGCCCTGCCTCTTTACCTCATGCAGTGTGATAACTCCCTCCCCCAGACCCCCTCTTTCCTGTGACCTCATGCTCTGAGATGCTCAGCCTCTGATGACCGTGTGTAAAGTCTGCTGGAAACAATCCTCTCCCAACCTCCTGTGCTACACCAGAGAAGGGGATAGGCTGGCATTGCCTGTAGCAGGTTGCTGAGCCTGCTGGGAAGCCAGGACCCCAAGAACGATGTGCAAGAAAAGCCAAGGTGGGACGAGTGTCATGGTTCACACCTGTGATCCCACACTGTGGGAGGCCAAGGCAGGTTCACACCTGTGACCCCACACTGTTGGAGGCCAAGGCAGGTTCACACCTGTCATCCCACACTGTTGGAGGCCAAGGCAGGTTCACACCTGTGATCCCACACTGTGGGAGGCCAAGGCAGGTTCACACCTGTGATCCCACACTGTTGGAGGCCAAGGCAGGTTCACACCTGTGACCCCACACTGTTGGAGGCCAAGGCAGGTTCACACCTGTCATCCCACACTGTTGGAGGCCAAGGCAGGTTCACACCTGTCATCCCACACAGTGGGAGGCCAAGGCAGGAGGGTCGGTTGAGCCCAGGAGTTTGTGCAGCATAGTGAGACCCTGTCTCCACAAAAAACAAACAAGTAAAAAGAAAGCTGGGTGTGCTGGTGTATGCCTGTAGTCCCCAGCGACTCGAGTGGCTGAAGCCCAGGAGTGCAAAACTACGGACTAAGAGAGAGAGAAAGAGAAGAAGATGGGAAAGAAGGAAGGAGGGAAGGAAGGAAGGAAGGAAGGAAGGAAGGAAGGAAGGAAGGAAGGAAGGAAGGAAGGAAGGAAGGAAGAGAGGGAGGGAGGGAGGGAAGGGAGAGAGGGGAAGGGAGGGATGGAGGAAGAGAAAAGGAGGGAGGGAGGGAGGAAGGAAGGAGGGAAGGGAGGGAGGGAGGAAAGAAGAAAGGAAGGAAGGAAGGAGGGAGGGAGGGAAAGGAGGGAGGGAGGGAAAGGATGGAGGGAGGGAAGGGGGAGGAAGGGAGGGAGGGAGGGAAGGAGGGAGGAAAAAGCCAAAACTCTCACTTCTCCAGCTGACTCCCCACACTACTCCCAGAAAAAAGTCCAAGGGCAGAGAAAAGTGGGCTTCCTAGGAAAGGATGTGTTGTGAAGGAAGAGAGGAAAAGGACACTCATTCAACAAATCTTTTTCAAATGCCTGCTATGTGGCAGGCAGACACTGCTCTAGGCGCGGCTGTGTCCAGAGCAGGCAAAGTCTCTGTTCTGATGGAGCTCTGCAATGAGCTGTGTAGCTGAGGCCTGAGAAACAGCTCCTGAACTCTTGAAGAAAAGTGAGCGAACGGCGGCTAAGCCAGGACCAGCGCTCAGGGCAGCGCCTGCCAAGCAGCGTCCAGGGCAGAGGAGAGCAGCACAGGCTGTGACTGCAGCTCGGCACCTTCTCAGAGGCTCTGTCAGGAGCCAGGGTCACTGTGCTGATTGGAAAAGACGGTGCAAGTGTCGGGTTCCCGCACTCCCTTCTCCAAGCCTGTCCCACGGGTCTCCAGCTGACTCTGTCTGCTCCATTCTCACTTGGTGGCTTGGGACAGAAAATCCTGAAAACTTCTTCTCTTGATCCTGCGGCTCCAAGACAGCCCCTGGGGACTACCGACCTGAGTTCCAAAGGCCCAGAGAGAGGAAAGGCAAGCAAGAGGAAGCTGTGGGGGGCATCGAGTTAAACTCAGGCTGCAGCTCATTTAGGTTCAACTACACTAGATAATGTGTGCGGAAGTCCAAGCGGAAGCCTGATGTATGTCAGTACTCAGTAAATATTAATCTTCCTCCTTTCTTGTCTCCACTGGACAATACCTCCAATTCAAATGCCTTATTAATCATTCATAGCATCGCTGATAGGAATGAGATTCATAAGCATTCAAATTGCCAGAGCTTTGCTCTAACCTTCCGGCTTCAGATCAGAAAGCCACATAGCTATATATTTTACCATCTGTTGGGAAAGGGGGGCAATATCCCTTGAAATTCCCTGACCCCCAATGTAGCTTTTTTTTTTTTTTTTGACAGTCTCACTCTGTCTGTCGCCCAGGCTGGAGGGCAGTGGTGTAATCTCCGCTCACTGCAACCTCCGCTACTGGGTTCAAGCAATTCTCCCACCTCAGCTTCCCGAGTATCTGGGGTTACAGGTGTGTGCTACCACACCCAGCTAATTTTTGTACTTTTATTAGAGACGGGTTTCACCATGTTGGTCAGGCTGGTCTTGAACTCCTGACCTCAAGTGATCTGCCTCCCTTGGCTGCCCAAAGCTCTGGGATTACAGGCCTGAGCCACCGTGACCGACCCCAATTTGGCTTTTAACTCAGATCATCCCACTTCATTGACTGTCCTTCAGAAACAGGAGTGTCTCTTCTGCTGGGAACATGGCCGAGCTAGGGAGGAATAACGTAGCCACGCCTTGCCTCCCTAATTCTCACTTTCCTCTGGTTGTAGTTCCAAGGATCACACCTGGTAAGTGTCAGAAAAGACATGGAAGACCCCTTCTTGTGCCTGCCCTAAGTCCTGACATCTGAGCTCAGACCCTGGCTCTGGCTGTCTTCCTCCCTACTCTTCATCTGCCCTTCCTTTGCTGCTAATGGAGCTCTCCCCCATGGGTTCTTAGCACCTTCAGATACAGGCATTGATTTGAGTGGAGCCTTTGTGTATTGCCATTGATTTTAAGGATAACAACAACAGCAAGCTTAACTTCTAATGTGATATAACAATAGCTCCAGCTCACAAAGCACCGGCCTCCCTGGGGAATTCTGAGCACTTACCAAGTTCTTTTCTGTGCAGGCAACAGTTGCCCCAGTCCCAGGGAAAGGAAGACAAAGCCAAGGCAATGGTTGTGGAAGTCGGGAGCACGGAAAGAGGGTGTCGAGGAGATGCAGAAGGAGGTTTGCTTCCTTGAAGGGGTGGGGAAGAGGAGAGAACATTTTGAAGTCATCAGGAAATGCATCTTCTTCCATTCTTAGGCACCACCCACCGTCCCAGCCCCCATCTGGGCCAGGAGTAAAGGTGAGCACGCAGTAAGAAGTGAGGAGTGGAACCATCTGCCAGGGACTGGCTCATTCAGGGGTGACTCAGTGTCTGGAAGACCTGGGTGCAGAGCCTCCCCCACCGTCCCTGCTGCACATCCCAGGTTCTTAGGAGTCTCCTGCCTGTCTCTGTCCCTCCCCTTCGCTCTTCCATCCTCTCCAGCACCCACTTACTTCTCCAGTTTCTGGGCTCCAACTCCTAGGAAACCTTAGAGCTGTCACTCTTAGGAGCTGAAGGCTGTGTGACAGAATAGCCCTCCCTCCCCTCCCCTCCCCACCCTTCTTGTCCTACTCAGTCAGGTCTTTCGTTTCTGCTTTGGTGAGTTCGTATCCCTCTTTCTATAACAGGCCTTCCCGCCTGTGAGGCATCGGACCCTGTGAATGGCTGCTCTCACTGGCTACCTTGCTTCATTATCTAAACTCAGTATCAACAGGAGACGATCTGTTCATCCTTAGGCCCCACTGTTGCCCGTCCTCACCCCTGCAGACCTTTCCTTAGCATCCCTGCCTGCCACCAGGCATCGTTCCCCACTTCTCCTTTCATGCAGTTTCCTCATCTCCTTTGAGAGCATTTGGAAACCTGTTTTCGGTTAGAGCGGTAGCTGTCTTCTGCGCATGTAGAGCCCCTTGTCCGATCTGTCTCACTATACAACTAACCTGAATTATTCATTAGTGGGAGTGAGCAAACTGACTTCATAGAGATGCCAGTGAGGGTTTGCAGAGCTGTTCTGGTATCTCTTATTGCTGTACTGAGCTATTTTTCCAGCTTGCTAAGATCCCACCAAATAGGAGGGGGTGCCTAGCTGAGGACTGGAGAAAGAAGGCTGTACTCTGCTGCTCCCCTCCCAGATGTGTGTGTCTAAGACGCTTGACTTCTCAGAGATTCCGTACTCCGATAGAGAAAAATGGGGATTTTGTTCTCTGTTTTCTCAGACACGTTAGGATGACATATAGACTTTGCTCATCAAGTATTTTGGAGGTTTCTTTGGAGTTTTTTTGTTTTTTTCCTTATGACAGAGTTTTGCTCTTGTATCTAGGCTACAGTGCAGTGGTGCGATCTCAACTCACTGCAAACTCCATCTTCTGGGTTCCAGCAGTTCTCCTGCCTAGGCCTCCCGAGTATCTGGAATGACAGGTGCACACCACCATACCCAGCTAACTTTTTGTCTTTTTAGTAGAGACGGGGTTTTACCATGTTGGCCAGGATGGTCTCTAACTCTCGGCCTCCCAAAGTGCTGGGATCACAAGCATGCGCCACCGCGTCTGGCCAGTTCCTTCAGGGTTTCTGGAGGAAGAAGCCATCTGATGATTTTGCTCTGTGCTCACTCCTAACCTTCCCAGTGGCCCAGGGACTCCTGGCAGGAAACAAGTTTCCTAATCAACCAAAAGCATGTACAGCCCCTGAAGAGAGGGCAGGCTCCATGCTGGGGAGACACCACGACTTCTCTCAGGAAAGTTTCAATCTGAAAGGATGAACAGGTACAGAGAAGAATACATTCACAAAACAAAACAGTAATAGCACAAAGAACCAGAAACGGCAAATAAAAGCATGGTAACACTTCCTCTTCCATGGAGAATGTACAGGATCATGACAGAGGACAAAATGCAGAGAACAGTCAGTCACAGAAACAAGTACCCAGCCCTACTCCCCTCGCCAGCACTGCTCCTGGGCCAGTCAATTCCCCACCCTGCCTGGTTTGACAGCTAAGAACCCACGGATAGTGATCCCCTGGGCCACAGTTCTTCTCCCCCAAAGGAGCAGATGAAAAACTCATGGTGACAGCTTCAGGCCTCCAAATGCTGCTTTCTTTTTTTTTTTTCTGAGCTAAAGTCTTGCTCTGTCGCCCAGGCCATCTCAGCTCACTGCAACCTCCACCTCCCAGGTTCAAGAGATTCTCCTGTCTCAGCCTCCCAAGTAGCTGGCATTACAGGTGCCTGCCACCATGCCTGGCTAATTTTTGTATTTCTAGCAGATATGGGGTTTCACCTTGTTGGCCAGGCTGGTCTTGAACTTCTGACCTCAGGTGATCTGCCCACCACAGCCTACCAAAGTGCTGGACTGATAAGCATGAGCCACTATGTTTAGCCTGATTGCTGCTTTCTGAGGCTGCTGTCTGCAGAGAACCAAGGACCACCAGGAAGGCAATGGGCCAGAACTTTGGTGCAGGCCATCTTCTCAGCCAGAGCAGACAAGTCCTTTCTGAGAGATACAGAGGCCGAGACACAGCCAGTGACCTGGGATGCTAGGTGTTGGTTTGCTAGCTTGCTATAGGAAATGTATGACCCCTCCATTCTCATTCCAAAGTGCTTAAAGAAACCTGAGGGTACATCCTGTTCTGCCTCCCCCAGCCCGGGTTGCTGTAGCAGAAGGGAGGGAAGGAGGAGAAGATGAGGATGGCAGGAAAGCGGGGAAGGGGCAAACCTGGTGATTCCAGTTTTAGCCACTGAGTTTCTCTAGAGAAGGAAAATTTCAGATAAAATCCAGGGAAACGTTGGATGTAAGGAATTCCCTGCTATGTCATAACTCTATCCACAACACCCAGTGCAAAGGAAGCGTTGTAAAAATGCATGTTGCATGAGCAGCAGTGAATTAATCCCTAAACAACTGCCCACCCTTCTTTCCATCCTCTCCTGCAGGCCCAGCTGTCCCCAGCATAGTCAGAGAGGAGAGGGGACTTTCTCCTGATTCAGTCTGGGCCTGGAACTCTCTGTAGCCAATCTGTGGCATTACTGAGTAGAAAGATGCAATGGGCTCAGCCCACAACCCAGCCGCTGCTCGGCAGGAGGGATGACGGGGCCTCAGGCTGTGAAGGAGAAAGTCTGAGAATGACAGAAAGAAACTTAATAAAAACAGGAGGGGTGTGGCCCAGGGGCTTGTGTACACAACACACTCATTCATGCAGATTCACAGAAGCAGGTCTTTTTCAAATATGAAGATACATATGCATAAATGCAGAGATGCACTTTAAGATCTTGATATACTTTTCCTCCCTACCTTACCCCCGACACATATAATAAAAAGTCATGGGCCGGGCATGGTAGTTCAAGCCTGTAATCCCAGCATTTTGGGAGGCCGAGGCGTGTGGATCACGAGGTCAGGAGATCAAGATCATCCTCACCAACATAGGTGAAACACCGTCTCTACTAAAATACAAAAAACGATCTGGGCGTGGTTGGGTGCACATGTAGTCCCAGCTACTTGGGAGGCTGAGGCAGTGAATTGCTTGAACCTGAGAGGTGGAGGTTGCAGTGAGCCGAGATCACGCCCCTGCCCTCTAGCCTGGGTGACAGAGTCAGACTCTATTTCAAAAAAAGAGACAAGTCTTGCTCTGTTGCCCAGGCTGCAGTGCAGTGGTGAGATCACAACTCACTGCAGCCTCAACCTCCTGGGCTCAAGAGATCCTCCCACCTCAGCCTCCCATGTAGCTGGGACTAGAAGTGCATGCCACCATGCCTGGCTAACCGGCGCCTTTCTTTTCAGTTCCTGCCCCATATTCACTCCCTCTGAGAAGTCTTCTCTAATTAAATCTGTTTTGTTCTAAATTATCTGGCTTCTCGGCACTCACTAAGAAAATTGCTTTCTGTTTATTGCTTGTTGTCTGAGCTTGTGTCGGGACTGACTCATGAGCGTGCCATCTCCCCTACTAGATAAAAGCTTCTTGATCCTCCAAACAGCCTTCCCTCCCTTCAGGGTGTGGTAGAATTCTGTCCTCAGGGTGGACTCAACAAAAGGGGTCCACTCAGATGACATAATTGTTAAGGTTTCAAGGCTGTTGCTTTGCAGAGGACACTGATGGAGACCAGGGGCCTTGAGAAACAGGAGCAGTGACATAGGGCTGGAGCCATTTGGGTTCCAGAGGTAAGAACCCTTCCCAGAAATGACCGTCTAATGATTAGCATGGCTTGAGTAGAGAGCAGCCCCTCATCTGGTTTCAAAGGCAGAAGATGTTTCCTGCTCATTTCCTTGAATTCCCTAGGAGAGTCTCCTATGCCAGGGGAGAGCACAGGACAGAGCCAGCCAGATGAGAGTGCAGGGGAGGCCAGGGAGGGCAGGAGCAAGAGCCAGAGGAACAGAGGGAAGGAGAGAGAGGAAGATGACAAAGAAAATGGGCTTGGGAAAAAGAGTCATAGCAAAAGAAGAGAAACAGAACGGGAGAAAAATAAAGACCAACAAGAAAAGTAAAGGAGGCTGGGCACGGCGGCTCATACCTCTAATCCTGGTGTGCTGGGAGGCCGAAGCAGGAGGAAGAGGATCGCTTGAGGCTGGGAGTACAAAACCAGACAGAGGAATTGGGGGTGGGGGGTGGGGTGGAGGTGGTGGTTGGGGAAAGAGAGAAAGAAATTTTCTTGTGGAAATTCTTAGTCTGGTCTAAGTTCCATGACCTTCATAAAGGCATTTGTTTCAGGAAGATGGGACTGAGCAAGGAAAAGAGGCTGGTGGAAAGGTTCTCTGGAGCCTGCTTCTCTCCCAAAGGCCTGATTTCCCCAAAAGGCAACAGACTTCTCTTCCCTGACTGCTGGCTCAGACAGTGGGGTTGGCGAGGAGGATGGAAGGAACAGGAAGTATCCGAGCAGAGCGTAGGACACAGAGCGGGATATGAGGGCTGTTGCCCAGACCCCAGAGCCACGGGCTCCCTCCTGGCAGTCAGGACTTGTTAGCTGAACAAGGGAAAGAACGCCTTCTCCCTGACCACGCTGCAGGAAGGGCTGGTGGCAGGACGGGGCTTGGGTTGCACTGGGGTCTCAGGAATCTCTGCTTTACAGTTTCCGAGTTAGACTAGAGTGGCACCGGTGTCCAGTGGATTCCTGAATCTTCCCTAGAGGCTGGGGGAAGAAGACAGGACCTCTACAGCTCACTAGGTACAAATGTATTATAAACAATTCAGACATACAAAGAATGGCATGAATGCGTGTGAAGCCCTTCTCAAAATAAATAAACCACTGCTGTCACCCCCAAAGTCCCCGCTATGCTCCTCTTCTTCCCCAGGTGACCGCTACTCTGAACTTGGCATTTATCCCCCTTGGGGAATTCTCTACCCTAGGATTCCTGCCTCTCCCCAGTCAGCCTCTGGCATCCCCCCAGCTCTCTCACAGCAGGACTCCATTCATCCAGTGCAGCCTGATCCGGCTCCCCCTCCTGCCTGGACTCTCTCTCCCTGCCGGATGGCAGAGTAGACAATCAATATTTATGTGAAGCCACCAGGCCTAGCTTCCATGGGGGGGCCCAGCAGACAGAGGCAGAGAGTTGCCATCGCCAGCGTGGGCGGGTTTCAACTCAGGCACAAAGCCGGCAAGGAGCTGCATGGGGCTCGGGTGCCTGGAGTCTCCGGCTGGGCTGAGGCTTACAGGAGAAGGAGCTGGCCAGACCTTGAGACTCCAGCCTCATGCCTGGGCAGGTCTGATGGGCCCCTGGTCTCATTGTGGCAGCTCTTCCTATCCCTGCCTGAGGTTCACAGCTCTTGCCTGTTGGCTTTGGTGATTGGCCAGGCAAAATCCCTGGGTGAGGATGGGTGGGGGTGGGGGATGTAGGGAGAAGTTGGGGCTGGGAGGAGAATAAGAAGCAGTTTATTCATCCCCACGGGGCAAGGCAGCACCACAACTGTCCGGCTGGAGGGGATTTTGGAGAGCGGTCCATTTGCATTCCAGGGCTCCAGACCACCCGCCAGCAGCCCCTTCCTCTCCAGATGGTTCTACATCATGCTCCTAGAGATCCTGCTGTCTACCTGGGTCAGCCCTCCTCTTCTTAGAGTGGCCTCTTTCTTCTGGTCCTACTGGCCAGGTCCATCCTTCTCAGGAAGCCTCTCTCGGTTAAGCCTCCCTGGCTGTGACTACTCATCCCTCCACGTCCCCTCCATTCTCACATGATCTACTGGCACAATGAACATTTCCTCTTGTGAAAATGCAGCCTGTGTGCTGTGAAGTAGCTTTCCTTCCTCTACAAGCTTCTGGAGAATGGGGACCACGGCTAATCCACCTTGGGCGTCTCTCGCAGTCCTTTTCACAAGTGGCTCCGTGAATGTTTGCTAAATGACCAAATGACCTCTGAAGGTTCCTCAAGAGTGGGGCTACTCATGTCTTACCTTTTCTTGGAACCAATAAAGGGACTCCCATTCCTGATTGCTGACTGAGTAGAGAAAACCCCCAGAAAAATCACTGCGGCTGACCACTCCACCTCCCTTTCCCACGCACTGCTCACCGGCCCACCCCTAGGCACCCCAGGCAGCAGGAGCACCTCTCAGGCTGGCATCATGCCCCTATGAAGCCCCCGGCTGATCTTGTTTGGGTTTGAAGAGCCTGGTTTGAGGGCTTGTCTACTTATGTATCAGTCTCCACAATGTTTGTATCAAAACCACCCAGAATGGCCAAGGGCAGTGGCTCACGCCTGTAATCCCAGCACTTTGGGAGGCCGAGGCGGGCGAATCACACAGTCAAGAGAACCAGACCATCCTGGCCAACATGGTGAAACCCCATCTCTACTAAAAATACAAAATTTAGCTGGACGTGGTGTGGCGTGCCTGTAATCCCAGCTACTCAGGAGGCTGAGGCAGGAGAATCACTTGAACCCGGAGGTGGAGGCTGCAGTGAGCTGAGCTTGTGCCATTGCACTCCAGCTTGGCAACAGAGCAAAACTCCATCTCAAAAAAAAAAAAAAAAAATCCGGAATGACAAAAGCAAAATTCCTGCAGCTTTCCTGCTTCCACACTCACAGTTTTACCAGATATTTTGATCTTCACAGGTGTATCTTTATTCTACAAGTGAGGAAACTGAGGCTCACAAAGATGAATCGGAGCCCCAGTGTGGAGGCAGGTCTGACTCTAGTCTACCATGATGCCCTGACACCACTCAGCCCCTCTCACCCTCTGACGTGGCTCTCACAAACCACCACCTTCAGGAAAGGTATTTCCACCTTTGGGCTGGAAACAAAGATCTTCGAAGATAATTTCAAAGCTGGGTGCAAGAAAGGAGAAGGTTGAGATGGTCTTCAGGTCTGTGAGGGGCCGCGGCTGCCCTTGGGGTTTCTTGCCACCAGGTGGGGCACAGCAGTTCCTGATGGAGGCCAACTGTGTCCAGGCCAGAGGGTTGCCGATGGTGAGCCAATGGTCTTTGCCTGGTGAACTCCCCGCTTCCTTCCCTCCACCAGTAACTACGGCAACACCACAGACGGCCAAGCCGGGCAGACACAATGCGGGAGGCCGGCTCTTCCAGAACCAGTGACGCCTTCAAAAATCAGCAAGGCCTCCTTATGCTTGGTCAGACATGAGCAGCACCCAGGCTCTCCTTCCCTGGGGTTTTTCCAGGAACCAGGTGGTTACAGCTGCCACATTCTGGGGACTTGGTTCAGAGCCCCTCTGCTAAGCACACACCTACGTCATCATATAACTTCCTCACTAACCGAGGCCATGAGGAAAGTGTTTCCCTGTTTACAGATGAGACACTGGGGGCCGGGCGCGATGGCTTAAAAAACAAAACAAAACGGTGAACCGGTGGGACGCAACCAGGTTAAGTGTCCTGTAAAGATTTGTAGATAGTGAGTGGCAGCATACAGATCAAAACCCAGGTCTTTCTTTTTCTTTTTTTTTTGAGACAGTTTTGCTCTTGTAGCCCAGGCTGGAGTGCAATGACATGATCTCAGCGCACCACAATCTCCGCCTCCCGGGTTCAAGTGATTCTGTTGCCTCAGCCTCCCAAGTAGCTGGGATTACAGGCATGCACCACCACACCTGGCTAATTCTGTATTTTTAGTAGAGAAGGGGTTTCTCCATGTTGGTCAGGCTGATCTCAAACTCCCAACCTCAGGTGATCCGCCTGCCTTGGCCTCCCAAAGTGCTGGGATTACAGACATGAGCTACCAGACCCAAACACAGGTCTTTCTAAAGCTAATCTCGACAACCTCTCCACTATGCTGCTTCCTGAAACCTTCCTACTCATTAGGCCTGCATTCCTTCTTGTGAACTAAATTTAAAAAGCAAACAAAACAGACTGAACCTTGCCTAGGCCAGGAAATTTACATTTTGGTTTGTTTTTGTTGTTAGATGGGGTCCTCACTCTGTCACCCAGGCTGGAGTGTAGTGGCACGATCTCAGTTCACTGCAGCCTCTGCTTCCCGGGCTCAAGTGATCCTCCCAGTTCAGCCCCCTGAGTAGCTAGGACTGCAGATGCATGCCACCACGCCTGGCTTATTTTTTGTATTTTTGGTAGCAACAGTGTATCGCCATGTTGTCCAAGCTGGAACTTTTTTTTTAAATAGAAACAGGGTATTGCTCTGTCGCCCAGGGTGGAGTGCAGTAGGTCACCACAGCCTCAAACTCCTAGGCTCAAGCTATCCTCCCAAATAGCTGGAACTACAGGCACATATCACCACACTTGACTACTTTTTAAATTTTTTTGTAGAGATGGGGGTCTCATTATGTTGCGCAGGCTGGTCTTGAATTTCTGGCCTCAAGTGATGCTCCCACCTTGGCCTCCCAAAGTGCTACAATTACAGATGGGAGCCACTACACCAGCCTATTTTTAATTATTCTTTATTTTTAACAGATCGTATGTTCAAATCATTTTTAAGTTAACTAAGAGTATCTTATGAAAAGTCTTGGCTCATGCCTGTATCCTAGCACTTTGCAAGTCCAAGACAGCTGGATCACTTGAGGTCAGGAGTTTGAGACTAGCCTGGCCAACATGGTGAAACCCATCTCTGCTAAAAATACGAAGATTAGCCAGGCGTGATGGTGTGGGCCTGTGGTCCCTGCTACTCAGGAAGCTGAGGCAGGAGATTCACTGGAACCCAGGACGTGGAGGTTGCAGTGAGCTGAGAACATGCCACTGCATTTCAGCCTGGGCAAAAAAGTGAGACTCCATCAGAAAGAAGGAAAGAAGGAAAAAAAGGAAGGAAGGAAAGAAGGAAAGAAAGGAAGGAAGGAAAGAAGGAAGGAAGGAAGAAAGAAAAAGAAATGAAGGATGAGAGAGGGAAAGAAAGGAAAGAAAAAGAAAGAAAGAAAGAAAGAAAGAAAGAAAGAAAGAAAAAGAAAAAGAAAGAAAGGAAAGAAAAGAAAGAAGAAAAAAAGTCTTTCTTCCCGTCTTTTCTGGGTGGGGCTCACCACAACCTCCACCTCCTGGGTTCAAGTGATTCTCCTGCCTCGGTCTCCTGAGTAGCTGGGATTGCGGGCACATGTCACCACGCCCAGCTGATTTTTGTATTTTTAGTAGAGACGGTGTTTCACCAGGTTGACCAGGCTGGTTTCAAACTCCTGACCTCAGCTGATTCACCCATCTCAGCCACCCAAAGTACTGGGATTACAGGCTTGAGCCACTGTGCCCAGCCTTCCTTCCAGTCTTGATTCTCAAGCATATATTCATTCTTCCCAGAAGCAACTTCCCTTTGCAGGGCCAAGGCAGCAGGATATCTTGAGGTCAGGAGTTCGAGACTAGCCTGGCCAACATGGTGAAAGCCTGTCTCTACTAAAAATACAAAGATCAGCCAGGCATGGTGGTGCAGGCCTGTAACCCCAGCTATTTAGGAAGCTGAGGCAGGAGAATTGCTTGAACCCAGGAGGCGGAGGTTGCAGTGATATTCAGGAGTTACTATCTCCTGAATATCCTTCTATATGTACGTTATGCAAAGCAAGTAATTCTGCATAAATATTCCTTCCCTCACTCTTTCTACGCAAATGACAAGATGTCATACACATCATTCTGTGCTTGAATTTTGTACTAAATAATGTGTTCCGGGAATTATCCCATATCCAGACATAAAGTGTCTTTCATTTCTCTTGATGACTGCAGAGTATTCCATTGTCGACAAATCCACTTAACCAGGCTTCTATGATGGATGTTTAGGTTTTCAATCTTTTGCTATTAAAAAGAATGTGACAGTGAGAAACTTTGGATATAATGTCATTTTGCACATGTGCAAGGCCATCTGTAGGATAAATTTCTAGACATGAAATTGCTGAGTAAATAGGCTCTGGAATTAAACATTCCCAAAGTGAGGCAGAACAGAATGGGGGAAGAGTAGACTGGTGCTTCTCATCCTGCCTGTCACTTCCCAGCTGTGCAATCTCAAGCAAGGTTGGTTCCTAGACTGTGAAAGTATTTGCCTTCTTGGAGAGTTGCTGCCAGGGTTCAAGTCAAAGGGGTAATATATATAAAGTGCCCAGCATGAAGCCTGGCTCAGAGGGGTACTGAAAGGTAGAGCAATGATTATTTTCCTTGTTCCTCAATCCTGGGGGGAGGTCTCCCACTGGCCTATCCCTCTCTCCCTCCTCTGTTGCTTTATTGCACTCCTAATGGCTCCTTATGCCATCTGCCTGGCAACCTAGTTCTTTGTGCGAGCATCCCTTGCCCACCAGATAATAAGCTTCTTGAAGACAGACAGCCTATCTCATTTCGGAAACACCCTCACCACCTGCCACAGGTCCTGGCACACAGTAGTTGCTTGGCAGAGGTCTGCTGAATTGAAAAGAGCTCTGGAAACTGTCCCTTACAGCTCAGCCTCCCAGATTCTTCGTGCTTTAGCAAAGACACAAAGGTCACCTCCAGCCAGCAGGCTGAAGAGGCGGCCAGCCTCCCTTTCATCCTCACTGAGGTGGAATCATCAGTAAAGTGTTTTCTTGCCATATTTAAAATCCCCAGCTTCTGCATCCGCCCATCTCCTCACAGCCACCCCCACACATAGAGCTGGTATAAAACATTCAGATAGTCTCCCTCTGGGGAGGAGGGCGGAGAATCTTCCCTGGCCCCTCTCCATCCCTCTCCTGCGTGTGTCCCCAGTTTGGACCGAACACCAGCAGGGAGATCATCGCTAGGGACCGTTGCCCAGAGAGCGTAGGGAAGTGGGAGGAAATCATTTCAATTTCTCTCTGGGAGCATAAATGCTTTTTTAATTGCTGTCAAAGGCGGCTCCTCGGGAATGTATTATTGATAGTGGTTGAAATGAAAAAGAAGAAATAAAGCAGCAATCTCTCCTTCGCTGGCACAATTGTCCTCCCTCCCTGGTCCTCCCACCTCCACCCTTCCTTCCCTTGCCAGACTCCAGGCCTGAGCTCCTTCTCCACTCCCCTCTTCTCTCTGGCCTGTGAGGTTCTGATGGCCCATTGCTCCCTTCCTTCATCTCTCTTCTCCTGCCTTGTAGGAGCTCTGTGGCCCTTGCTTCCTGTCTCTGCCATTATCCTGTCCCTCTTGCTCTCCAACCTCACCTCTAGCTTTGCTTGGCCTTGCTTTTTATCCCTGGAGCCCCCTCTTCTGTCTTCAATGTCCACTATTTAGCCCTCGCTTTATTCTGTCTTCTCCCCTCCTTTGCCATCCATCTCCTCCAACCGCTGCTCCATTCTAATCCTCTGTCAGCCGCTCCCTCTCTCCCTTTTCTGCCTGGGCTCCTTGTTTTGGGTCTTGGACCCTTAGCCGCTGCCTCTCCAACCATAAATTGGCTGGACTAGCCATAGGGACCCAACCTGGGATATAGACACTTTTTATTTCATTCACCTCTTGCACCCAGGCCTCCACTCATTCCCCAAATTCCCAGCCTTTCATTCTTGGTTTGTCCCCTGCCAGCTGTGTGGGTCCAGCACCAGCAGGGGTTCTGCGGCTCTGACACAGTCTCTGAGGACTTCAGGTGCACAGAACCCCCAAGCTCCTTCCTTCCTTCAAGCCAGGGTCTCAGAATCCTTCCCCATCACAGCGTTCTCTCTGCAGTAGGTGTGAGTTTCCTCTTTTTCCTTTACTTGGGAAGCTGCCAAGGCTTCAGGATGGGCTAGACACCCCAGGCTCCCACAAGGGCCTCTGTGCCTTTAAGAAAGCACAAGCCTTCAGGCACCACCAGCTCCTCCCAACCCTTTCCCTAGCTGAGGGGAGAGGGAACAAGGCTAGAAATTCCAGCACAGCCCCCTCCAGACAAGCTCATAAATAATGGCTGATCTTCCCGTAGGGGATAGGAGCTGCTCCGCTCTTGTGGAGCCTGGGAGAAGGGTGACAAGACTCATTTATCTCCTCCTGTTCTCTCACTGGCAGCTTCCTTTTTCCCTCTTTACTTGTCCATTTCTCCCTCCCAGAGCCTAGCAGAAAGGGGACTGGGATGAGGGAGAGGAGAGTTCAGTCTCTTGCTCTCCAGGCTCTCAACACACCTGCCCTAATCATCACCCTCAAATGTTTACCCAGCAGCTACTCAAGTAAACTTGCTGTGCACGTACTGCTGACTTACACAGCAAAGCACACCCAGCCCTTTCTCCTTCCCCTAGACCCTCCCACCCCGCACAGTTGGGAGGCCTGATCAGAGCCTCACCCCACATCCCAATAAAGCCAGAGCTATGCCTCAAAAGTAGTTGCTGTGGGCTTGGCACTGTGGCTCACAGCTGTAATCCCAGCACTTTGGGAGGCCAAGGCAGGTGGATTACTTGAAGCCAGGAGTTCAAGACTAGCCTGGCCAACATGGCAAAACCCTGTCTCCACTAAAAATACAAAACTTAGCCAGGCATGGTGGCGGGTACCTGATCCCAGCTACTTGGGAAGCTGAAGTAGGAGAATCACTTGAACCCGGGAGGCTCACTTGCAGTGAGCCGAGACGACAGCACTGCACTGCAGCCTGGGTAACAGAGCAAGCTCTGTCTCAAAAAAAAGGAGTTGCTATGAAGGCAAACTTAGTTGCATATGATAGTGGCATAGCTTTAGATTTTTAACCAAAACGTAGTGAACTTCCCAAATCTCTCTAAGACAGTTCCCCAGTTCCTGCTCCTCCTCCCTGACACTGGGGCTTCACCACACCCTCCTCGATTCTCAGGGCTCCCCCATGCCCCACCAGTCCAACCAGCACTGGATCCAGACCCCAAGAGAGGATTCTTGGATCCCACATAAGAAAGAATCTGAGGCAAATCCGTAAAGTGAAGACAAGTTTATTAAGAAAGTAAAGGGCTTCTCTGCCTATGAAGCAGTCATTCCTTTGCTTTCTTAGAAAACCTGCTTTCACATAAAAAAAGAAAAAGTAAGGAAGAAAGAATGGCTACTTCATAGGCATTTTTTACAACTATTTCTTTTTCTTTCTCTCTTTTTTTTTTAGATGGAGTCTCACAGTGGCACAGTCTCAGCTCACTGCAACCTCTGCCTCCTGAGTTCGAGCGATTCTTTGCCTCAGCCTCCCTAGTAGCTGGGATGACAGGCACCCACTGTAGCTGGGATTACCACGCCCAGCTAATCTTTGTATTTTTAGTAGAGATGGGGTTTCACCATCTTGGCCAGGCTGGTCTTGAACTCCTGACCTCATGATCTACCTGCCTCAGCCTCCCAAAGTGCTGGGATGACAGGTGTGGGCCACCGCGCCTGGCCATTTATAACTATTTCATTTGTAAACTGTCACAGCTCTGGTGGGAGTGTAGCAGTGAGGATGACCAGAGGTCACTCTCTTCACCATCTTGGTTTTGGTGGATTTTAGCCAGCTTCTTTATTGCAACCTGTTTCACCAGCAAAGTCTTTATGACCTCCTTGCAAAGTCTTGTGCTGACCTCCTATCTTACTGTGTGACTTAGAGTGCCTTAACCATCTGGGAGTGCAGCCCAGTAGGTCTCAGCCTCATTTTACCCAGCTCCTATTCAAGATAGAGTTGCCCTGGTTCAAACGCCTCTGACACTAGGAGTCTGATTCAGCTCAGCTGGGTCTCACCTGACCTGGTTCCATCTCAGCCCTCTAACCTGCCCATTACCCCATTGGCCTGAGGAAGCGGGTTCACTCCCACCCTCACTGAAAGGCAGGCCACCCCACCCCCACAGCCCTGTTCCCATTACACAAAGATCCACCTCACCCCCACCCGAGGCCCCAGGCCGACTGGAGGGACCCTAGGCTGCATTATGGACTGTCTTGGGGACAGCTAGAGGCAGGCCTGCACCCGAATGAAGATGTGGGGAGGCAGACTGGAGTCTGGAGTCTGGAGGACTGGGCTGTCTCTAGGTTCCAATAGTGCTGCACAGATAAACAACTACCAAGGGCCTTCAGCAGGCGGACCAGACAGGGGCCTGGCCTGGGGCTACTTCTGTTGTCCCTCCAGGTTGCCCTACCAGCTAGCTCTCTGCTTCACAGGGAACCGCAAATGGAACCCTGAGCCACACTCCCACGCCCAGCCACATCCGCATGCTCTCCGTTCCTCCTTCTTCTTCATCTCCCCTTCCCTAAAACTCTTTTTCTTTTTTTTTTAAAGACGGAGTCTTGCTTTGTCACCAGGCACGAGGCTGGAGTGCAGTGGCGCCATCTCGGCTCACTGCAACCTCCGCCTCCCGGGTTCAAGCAGTTCTCCTGCCTCAGCCTCCCAAGTAGCTGGGACTACATGGGCACGCCACCACGCACAGCTAATTTTTATATTTTTTTTAGTAGAGACGGGGTTTCACCACGTTGGCCAGGATGGTCTTGATTTCTTGACGTGATAAGCCCGCCTCGGCCTCCCACAGTGCTGGGATTACAGGCGTGAGCCACCGCTCCTGGCTTTCTCAAACTCTTTTCTGAGCCTCTACTTATTTTCTCCCCATTTCTTCAACTCCTTCCCTGCCCTACCCCTTCTTTATTTCTCTTGTATCCCCACCCTCTCTTCCCCTCTCCGGTTCCTCCCTCCTCTCCCAAGTCCCTCCCCAAATCCATCCCCCAAGTCCACACCCCATCCCTCCTGGCACTATATTTAGCTTCCAGCCAGGGCTTTAGGAAGGTGCCACCACTGGAGCTGGCGTCTCCTCTAGAAGGGTCTGTCAGCGTTTCCATGAGAGGCTCAGCTGGGATGAGTTTTCGACTGAGCTATTTTCTTCCCTTGTCTCACCTGGGTGGTCCTGGGCTGAGCAAAGGCAGAAAGGAGACCTCCAAGTACATTGGAGAGTTCTCCCCTGACACGGGCAAGCTCTTTCAAAGAAAAAGGGTTAAATCCTAGGTGAATCTGGGGCCTAGGTAAGCAGCAACTTGCCGGGCACAGCGAGTTAGGACTCCGCTATCACCTAGGAACTCCAGAGCCTGAGGACAGAGCCTTCCTAGCCAGAGAAGGAGCAAATGGCTGCTCTCAGGACTCATCATGTGACTAAGCAACTTTAAAAGACTTCTTTCCCCAAAGTATTCACCAGCCTGCTATGGTCTCTGTAATCCTCACTGTTACAGCAATTTCTTTCTGTTAAACCAATGCCTCTAGAAGACCTCCTATAAAAATAATATCCAATATTTGGGGGACGCATTACTAAGTGGTTTGAATACACCGTTGCTTTTGATCCTCACAACTTTGAGGTCAGGATAGAGAATTAGCACTTTGATGGAAATTGCTGAGGACACCCAGTTCATTTTAATTTTTATTTTATTTATTTATTGAGGCAGAGTCTCGCTCTGTCACCCAGCCTGGAGTGCAGTGGTGCGATCTTGGCTCACTGCAACCTCTGCCTCCTGGGATCAAGCGATTCTCCTGCCACAGCCTCCTGAGTAGCTGGGATTACAGATGCATGCCACCACGCCCAGCTAATTTTTGTATTTTTTTTTAAGTAGAGACTGGGTTTCACCATATTGGCCAGGCTGGTCTCAAACTCCTGATCTCATGCCTCAGCCTCCCAAAGTGCTGGGATTATAGGCATGAGCCACTGCACCTAGCCTTTTTTTCATTTTCTGAGACCAGGTCTAGCTTGTTGCCCAGGCTGGAATGTGGTGACGCAATCTCTGCTCACTGCAGCCTAGACCTTCTGTGCTCAAGCGATTCTCCCACCTCAACTTCCCAAGTAGCTGGGACTACAGGCATGTGCCACCTGCCCGGCTAATTTTTATACTTTTTGTAGAGATGGGGTTTTGGCCTGTTGCCCAGGCTGGTCTCCAACTCTTGGGCTCAAGAAATCCACTCGCCTGGGTCTGTAGTGCTGGGACTACAGTGAGCCACCACGCCTGGCCAGTACCCAGTTTAGCAGCAGTCACCTCTAAGTTCGAATGGGGGTCTGGCACCTCTGACGGTTGTACTTTCTTCACTGCACTGCATGAAACTGCCTGCCCTGGGTGGACCATGAATCCACAGCTACAAGCAGGATCAGATACCTGGCTGGAATCCAGGCTCTGCCAAGTTAAGTGCTATGTCTTCTAGGGCAAGTCACTTCACTACTGTAAGTCCCTTAGAGGACCCTGATGAGGACATAATGACCTAAATGCTTGATACATAGGTGTGAATAAAGAGTAAATAGTATCACTTTCATGTTAAAACAGAGCCGATTCCTGAAGGTGGGGGTTGTGGGACCACCAAGTTCCAAGAGAGCGGATAGCAGAGATCTGGAGAGCTGTGGGCCGGTGGCACGTGTGAGATGAGCAGCAGACCTGGCTAGCATGTGCAAAGGCATGGGGCAGCAGCAGTGGGGGGCTCAAATGCCAGCCACCATGTAGTCCCTGGAGGGGGCTCAGAACTTCATGGGACATCAACACTATTCACATCTATCTATTCATTTACTCCCAGTGGCTCTGGATGGCTGTGCATAGGAGACAGGGCAGCATTATTATCCCCATTTTACAAATGTGGAGACCAAGATCCAGAAAAGGAAGATAATTTGCCCAAGGTCACAGCTAATTCATTCATTCATTCATTCACTCTATCATTGGAGATATATATATATATATATATATAGGTTTTTTTTGAGACACAGTTTCACTCTGTTGCCCAGGCTGGAGAGCAGTGGCATGATCTCGGCTTACTGCTACAACCTCTGCCTCCCAGGTTCAAGCAATTCTCCTGCCTCAGCCTCTCAAGTAGCTGGAATTACAGGCACCCACCACCACACGTGGCTAATTTTTGTATTTTCAGTAGAGATGGGGTTTCACCATCTTGGCCAGGCTGGTCTCAAACTCTTGACATTGTAATCCACCCGCCTTGGCCTCCCAAAGTGCTGAGATTACAGGCATGAGCCACTGCACCCAGCCTCCTTCTTAGTCTTTCTGGAGGCCAACCACAAATGCCATATCTACCACCCCATGAGAAGATGGCTGTTCGCTTCCAGCAGGAGCAGCTGGAGGGTCCCTTGGGCTAGGCCCCAGGAATCCTGACTATTAGGTTAGGGCAGGGCTTCAGAGACTTCACGTGAACTGGAGGACAGAGATATTCCATTCTGTTTGCCTTCCTGGGACAAAGGAAGTTACTTCCTGGCTCCTCTGAATGCTACACCAATTCTTCCTCCTGGAACGAGAACGTCATTTATAACATGAGATAATGCAGATGGGTTAAAGGGTGGGAAAAACAAAGGTAGAGTAACTTCAGAAGTTGTAAACAGGACCACGAGTTGCCCAAGGAGATGTGCGATTTCCCCAAATCACACTCATCCATCCATCACCCATCCACCCACCCACTTGTATATCTACCCATCCATCCATCCATCCATCCACCGAGCCATCCATTCATCCATCCATCCACCGAGCCATCCATTCATCCATCCAATCAATATAGTTTATTTGGCATCTATGAGGCAAATGCTAACATTGGTGTTTTCCTCTTTCTCCTGCTTCTTTTTCTTCACAAGATCCAAGGGTAAGAAGGCGGGAAATATTTTTTCTAGAGATTATCTCTTCAACCAATCAGCCTCTACCAAAAACTAAGCTAATTCCCCAAACAGATAAACCAGCTTCCCCCAGCAGCTGGTACCTGTGGTGAACAATCTATCCTGCCCAGAAGCTTTCATGTGTTTAAACTGAAGCCCTCCAGCACCATCTACGCTGCATTCACTGCCCTCCCCTGAACACTTCTGCTTCTCCCCTTTGCTGTTCTATTTTTCATTTGCTCCCTTATTCTCACGGCCTCCTGGAAAGAGCTTAGACCTGGAGTCAGAAAACTTCGTTTTGAATTCTAGCTCTTTCACTCACAGTTGAATGACCATAGCCTCCAATTTGTTGGGCCCCAGTTTCTTCATCTGCAAAGTGAGTAGAATAATACCCAGTTGCTGTGAGGATCAAATGAGATAATGGATGGGAAGCAGTTTTGTAAACTGTAAATGGCCTTACTCATGTGAAGCTTTATCATTAATTCTCCCTGTTTCTCTGACACCAAAGAGAGATGAGCTGGGGAAGGCAACAGGACTCTAGGTCAGAGCTGGGAATGATGCGTTTGAACCCTGACTCTGCCCTCTGGCTCTCCAGGAGACCGTGGGAAAGCCATGAGACCTCTGAGCCTCGGTTTCCTCCCCAGGAAAGGAGTTATTAGATCCATGTGCCTCCACCAGCTGGGAGCAGTTGCTCGTAAACAGTGATTGCTCACTCTCTATTTTAGAGATGCTTCTGAGCTCACCACCACCAATTACCATTTATTGAACACACAAGATGCCATCTCCTAGGCTGGATAACTAGAACTTCCAAAGGCCTAGGCCTTGCCCAGGGATGTCAGACCACCTACCCTAGCCCTGTCGAGGAGCAGAGAAAGGCACCCTCTCACCACACGTGTTTCCCTGCCTTCTCTGCTCCTGGTTAACTGAAGTAGAAGTGACAGGCCTTATCCCTGGTATAGGCCACCAACATATAGCAGGACCCTGAATGATCAGAAAAAGGAGGGTTTCCTTGTCATGTCTGGGACTACTCAGCTGCCAAAGGCTGCTGATCTCTGCTTCTTGTCTCTCACTGCCGCCCCTCCTTTCTGTTTCTGTTGTCCTCCTGGAAGAGTCTCAAGCTGACATTGTTGTGTAAACTACTAGTGGGTCCCCACACTTTGGCCTTGTCTCTCTCCCATTCCTTCCACCCACTGCTGTCTTATTAATCTTCCCAAATTCAGCACTGGCCTTTTAGTTTCCTGTTGGACACCTTCAGTGGTGCTTTGTTTTCCAGAGTATCAGGTTCAAAAGAACATTTTGGAATAAAACTGACCTGGCGCCAATCCTGGCCCTGCCCTTGATGGGCAGGTTACTTCAACCTCTCCAAGCATCATTTTCTCAACTGCAAAGTGAGGGCAATAGTACTGCTAGGATGTTACCATGATTAAACCCTAAAATACAGCCATGTGCCACATAATGTTTTGGTCAACAACACACTAGGTATCTGATGGTGGTCCCATAAAACTATAATACCAGTCAGGAGTTTGAGACCAGCCCAGACAATATGGTGAAACCCCATCTCCACTAAAAATACAAAAATTAGCTGGGTGTGGTGGCAGGCGCCTGTAATCCCAGCTACTCAGGCCGAGGCAGGAGAATTGCTTGAACCTGGGAGGTGGAGGTTGCAGTGAGCTAAGATCACACCACTGTACTTCAGCCTGGGTGACAAGAGTGAGACTCTGTCT
Organism: Callithrix jacchus; assembly: GCF_049354715.1. NCBI lineage: Eukaryota > Metazoa > Chordata > Mammalia > Primates > Cebidae > Callithrix > Callithrix jacchus. The sequence goes on from NC_133520.1 coordinate 30,667,193, forward strand.
CAAAACAAAAACAAAAACAAAGGCCAGTCGCGGTGGTTCATGCCTGTGATCCTAGTACTTTGGGAGGCTGAAAAGGGTGGATCATGAAGTCAGGAGTTCAAGACTAGCCTGGCCAATATGGTGAAACATCATCGCTGCTAAAAAAAAGTAGCTGGGCATGGTGGCATGCACCGTGTAGTCCCAGCTCAGGAGGCTGAGGCAGGAGAATTGCTTGAACCCGGGAGGCAGAGGTTGCAGTGAGCTGAGATTGTGCCACTGCACTCCAGCCTGGCAACAGAGCAAACTCTGTCTCAAAAAAAAAATTATAATACCATATTTTCACAGTACTTTGTCTATATTTAGATATGTTTAGACACCAGTGTGTTCTAATTGCCTATAGTACAGTAACAGGCTGTACAGGTTTATAGCCTAGGAGCAATAGGCCATAGCATCCAGCTGAGGTATGCAGTAGGCTACACCACCTAGGTTTGTGTGGGTATACCTATGATGTTTGCAGAATGATGAAACCACGTAACAACGCATTTCTCAGAATATAGCTCTGTTTGTTAAATGACTCAGGACCATTTATGTAAGGCACCGTGCCTAGCTTGTAGAAATTACAGGTCTAGCTTTGCACAGTGGTAGTATTGTAGCCAATGAGGTTTATCCGAGGTGTGATTATTGCTAATTGAAAACTTTTCCTAATACCCCGCCATGACGACTTGAAATATAGTCGGCATTGGCAATTTTTGGCAGTCTCTACGGGGACTAAATCATAGGAAAAAAAAAAAAAAGAAATTACAAGTCTGTGTTAGCTCTTTCCCTTTTCCTCTCCTCTTTTCCTTGGTATTACTTCCCTCCATGGTTTCCACCAGCAAGGGGCACGGTGTGAGCCTAATTGCACATCCACCCTGGGAATTCTGGGAGCCTAATGCTGACAATGAATGCATCACATTTACAAGGGTCAGGAGGGCACTGAGAAAAAGGTAAAGGCCTTTGGGATTGAGGATTGGGCTGCTGAAATAACAAGCTTGAGGCTTCAAGCAAAAAGGGAAGATGAAGGCTGCCGCTTGTACTGTGAGTGTGGGGAGGCCTGAGAAGGCAGAAAACACACCCCGAGATAAGAACGCTGGTTCTTGATCTATAAGAAAGACATTGTGCTGGGTGCGGTGGCTCATGCCTGTAATCCCAGCACTTTGAAAGGATGAGGCAGTGGATCATGAGGCAGGAGATTGAGACCATCCTGGTTAATACGGTGAAGCCCCATCTCTACTAAATACAAAAATGATCTGGGCATGGTGGTGCATGCCTGTAGTCCCAGCTACTTGGGAGACTGAGGCAGGAGAATCACTTGAACCCAGGCGGCAGAGACTGCAGCAAGCCAAGATCACACCACTGCACTCCAACCTGGTGACCGAGTGAGACTCCATCTCAAAAGAAAGAAAGAAGGAAGGAAGGAAGGAAGGAAGGAAGGAAGGAAGGGAGGGAGGGAGGGAGGGAGGAAGAGAGAGAGAGAAAGAAAGAAAGAAAGAAAGAAAGAAAGAAAGAAAGAAAGAAAGAAAGAAAGAAAGAAGAAAGAAAGAGAGAAAGAGAGAGAGAGAAAGAAAGAAAGAGAAAGAAAGAGAGAGAGAAAGAAAGAAAGAAGGAAGAAAGAAAGAGAGAAAGAGAGAGAGAGAAAGAGAGAGAGAAAGAAAGAAAGAGAAAGAGAGAAAGAAAGAAAGAAAGAAAGAAAGAAAGAAAGAAAGAAAGAAAGAAAGAAAGAAAGAAAGAAAGAGAAAGAAGGAAAGACATTATGCCAGGTTCAGTGGTTCATGCCTGTAATCCCAGCACTTTGAAAGGCTAAGGCAGGTGGAACATGAGGTCAGGAGATTGAGACCAGCCTGGCCAACACAGTGAAACCCCATCTCTACTAAAAATACAAAAATTAGCCGGGTGTGGTGGCATGTGCCTATAATCCCAGCTATTCAGGAGTCTGAGGCAGGAGAATGGCTTGAACCCAGCAGGCAGAGGTTTCAGTGAACCAAGACTGTGCCAATGCACTCCAGCCTCAGTGACAGAGAAAGCCTTCATCTTAAAAAAAAAAAAAAAAAAAAAGACATTGTTAGATAGTATTGAGCATATCAGTTAAATGGCCTTGGCTCACCCCCGGTGAAACCATGTGCTTTCAAAGACACTATAAAACGAACAAAAAAAGCAACAGTAGCTACAGAGTTCCTGCTCCAGCAACCAGGAGGCTTGAGGCAGGGCAAGGACACCAGGGTGGGTGTGCGGCCCAAGGAGCAGAGACAGCAACAACAACAGGATGACTTCATTTGCTGAGCTATCAGAAACCACAATGTCTGAAAACCACAATGTCTGCTAAGAAAGAGGGTGAGTCACCAGGACCCATCAACACAGGAAAGGGGCCGGGTGGGTTGGGGTGGGCAGCATGGCATGATGAGAAAAGCAAGTATTTTGAAAGCACACAGATTCAAATCCTGACACACCTCTGGGCTCTGAGCCTCAGCTTCCTTATCTCTATTTATTTATTAATTTTTATTTCTTTTTGAGATGGAGTCTCCCTCTGTCGCCTAGGCTGGAGGGGAATGGCGTGATCTTGGCTCACTGCAACTTCTACCTCCCAGGTTCAAGCGATTCTCCTGCCTCAGCGTCCTGAATAGCTGGAATTAAAGGCATATGCCACCATACCCAGCTAATTTTTGTATTTTCAGTAGAGATAGAATTTCACCAAGTTGGCCAGGCTGCTCTCCGGCCCTCAGCTTCCTTATCTTCAAAAATAGGGAAGAGCTGGGCACAGTGGCTCACATCTATAATCCCAGCACTTTGGGAGGCCAAGGAGATGGATCACGTGAGGTCAGGAGTTCAAGACCAGCCTGGCCAACATGGCGAAACCCCATCTCTACTAAAAATACAAAAATTAGATGGGCATGGTGGTGTGTGCCCGTAGTACCAACTACTTGGATGACTGAGGCAGTAGACTCAGAGCAAGACCACGTCTCAAAAAAAAAGGTGGGGAGAGAGTAATAATAGTGCTTATTTCATGGGGTTGTTTTAAGGATTTAGTGGGTCTTTTATCTGTATAAAGCACTTTAACAAATGTTACTCACTATTTTGACAGCCAAGTTCTTGATTTTCCCCAAAATTGTTAAAAGAAGAGTCACACTCTCATCTTCTGCTGACCCCCAACAGAAACCCTTGGCTTCAGTTTTGATATTCTTCGAGGGATGATTCCTCTGAAGCTCAAGCCTCCCTGCCTTGGTTGTAGCCATTCCCTGGGAGGCCAGGCCTTCCTGGTCTAGATCCTGACACCCTCAAGATCCACATCAACTCCTGATGGACTTTCTCAGACAATCCCAGTGTCTGCTCATCTCACCACTCTGAAAACACAGCATTTCTCTTCCGATCCACTCAACAACACATCACAGACCATTCTGGAACACTCATGTCATTTATGCCTTGCTTTATTATGTCACTGGTTCATTCTTCATAGATGTAAGTGTTTACATCCAAGTATACCATAGCCTTTTCGTAACTCTTCCTGCAGCTGGTATAAAGCCAGTCACATACTTGATGTTAAAGCTATTTATGTTCTGAATAAATGAATGGGCTTAGCTTAGCGCATTAGCCTAATGGGATTGGGGCTTAGGGTCCAGGATATAGATGGCTTTGAGTCCAACCACCCATACTACTCCGTGCCACTGGCCAACCAGGCACAAGATGAGCGAGTGTGACTGAGCCTCCCACCACCACAGTCAGAATTCAAGAACAAGCCCTGCAGAGGGACCCAGAGGGCTTTTCATCCTTTACTTTTACCTTACTGCTTTCCATGATACTGATCTAGTTCAAGGTGACAGGGGCTTGTACGAAGGAAAACAACCAGGCAGACCCAGACTGGGACATCAATGCGGACATAGCTACAGTGGCTAGGGCCAGGGCGAACCTCAGGCAAGCTAGGAACAGCATCCAAGGGAACACAGTGTCTCCATGCTAATTCGAAATTAGGTAGTGCCGGGTATCTCAGCAGCCTAATAGGACATAGTGCAGGCAGCCCACGGGGAAACCAATTGTCTGGGTTCCATGAGGAGTGGCAGTCACTGAAGGAACAGTTTGAATGCAGAAGGGCCCCAGCCAAGGTAGCATCCAGCCTTGGGAAGGCATCGTGGACGCCTTCCCAGATGCATGCAGCCAAGTTAAGAACTGAAAGGCACTGGTCCCCTGTCTGATTGGTAAGGTCTCTCAGAGGGGACAAAGGAGCCTGTCAGGCAGGGCTGCTGCATGCTTCCTGGCTTGGGATATGCTTTCCGTCCTTCAGGTGTTTGCTGGTTAGAATGGCCTTCCTTTTTTTTTTTTTGAGGTGGAGTCTTGCTTTGTCACCTAGGCTAGAGTGCAGTAGTGCAGTAGCACTATGTTTGCTCACTGCAACCTCCGCCTCCCAGATTCAAAAGAATCTCCTGCCTCAGCCTCCTGAGTAGCTGGGATTAAGGTGGGCACTACCATGCCAGGCTAATTTTTGTTTTTAGTAGAGAGACAGGGTTTCACCATGTTGGTCAGGCTGGTCTCGAACTCCTGTCCTTGGGATCCACCTGAGCCACTGGCCTGGCCTAGGATGGCCTTCTTATCAAGGTTCAGAATCTCCAGATGGAGAAGAGGATGCCAGAGAGAAAGAATGCCATGGAGATAATTCCTACAAGTACTGTTTCTCTCAATGGTAATTCAAAAACAACCTGGCCAGGAGCCAAGAGAGATGCAGGAACTAGGAAGACAGAGGAAAGGGACAAGCAGAAGGAGTGGCTGACAGGTCTGTCTACAGTACCCCATAAGAAGACGGCTCTGCTAGTCTAATGCATTTGAGCAATAGCTTGTTGATGGAGAAATACCCTAACGGTAGCTGATCTAAAGTGTAACATTTAATGTGATAGCTCATGCCTGCAATCCCAGTGCTTTGGGCTTTGGGAGGCCAAGGCCAGAAGACTACTTGAGGTGAAGAGTTCAAGACCAGCCTGGGCAACATGGCAAGACCCCATCTCTAAAATAAATAAAGAGGCATGGTAGTGCGCACCTGTAGTCCTAACTACCAGAGAGGCTGAGGCAAGAGGAATGCTTGAGCCCAGGAGCTCAAGGCTGCAGTGAGCTACGATCATGCCACTGCACTCCAGCCCTGGTGACCTAGTGAAACCCTGTAAAAATAAATTAATTACATTTATTTGAATTTAAAAGTGTGATCTTTATTTATTTTTTGAGACAGTCTGTCACCCAGGCTGGAGTATAGTAGTGCGGTCATGGCTCACTCATCCTCAATCCCCAGTACTCCTGCTTCAGCCTCCCAAGTATCTGAGACCACAGGCATGTGCCACCACACCTGGCTGATTTTTACTTTTTATAGAAATAGGGGTCTCGCTATATTGCCCAGGCTGGTCTTAAACTCAAGCAGTCCTCCCGCCTTAGTCTTTCAAAGTGCTGGACTTACAGGCGTGAGCCACCATACCTGTCAAAGTGTGACCTTTAGATTTAATATCAATACCTGCTGAATTCCACACCCCTTGGCTTTTGTGAGTAAAATCACCCCCAGCCGCTTTGGATGTATGTGTTTACATCCAACTATACCACAGCCTTTTTGGTGGGGGTCCTTGGATAGAAAAAGACAGGAGCAAGGCTCCCAGGTAGTTCAAAGTTTGGGGTCAAAAAGGATATTTACCTCAGGCTCAAGAATCAGAAAGTGGAGGGTCTGGGGAAGGGGTGGCAGAGCCATGTTCAGCCACGAAGGTGGCAAGAAGCCCCTGAAACAGCCCAAGAAGCAGGCCAAGGAGATGGAGGAGGAAGATAAAGCTTTTAAGCAGAAACAAAAAGAGGAGCAGAAGAAACTGGAGGAGCTAAAAGCAAAGGCCGTGGGGAAGGGCCCCTGGCCACAGGTGGAATTGAGAAATCTGACAAAAAGTAAGCTGCTCCTTGTGCCTGAGGAGATGGTGACTATTTATTTCAACCGTATTTTTCTTTTTCTTTTTCTTTTTTTTTTTTTGAGACAGAGTTTCATTCTTGTTACCCAGGCTGGAGTGCAATGGCGTGATCTCGGCTCACCACAGCCTCCGCCTCCTGGGTTCAAGCAATTCTCCTGCCTCAGCCTGTAGCTGGGACTACAGGCACACGCCATGCCCAGCTAATTTTTTGTATTTTTAGTAGAGATGGGGTCTCACCATGTTGACCAGAATGGTCTCGATCTCTTGACCTCGTGATCCACCTGCCTTGGCCTCCCAAAGTGTTGGGATTATAGGCGTGAGCCACTGCGCCCGGCCTATTTCATCTGTATTTAAACATCTGTATTCCCTTCCATAACATCTTTTGCCACCTATAGCTGGAATTCAGTGTTGTCTTAGAGCAGTTGTACATTTAAGAATAAACTTTTGGACAGCAGCCTCCAACGATCCAAGATGGCTGGTCGCTAACATCTCGGGATTGCAGCTCCCAGTGAAAGCGCAGAGAACGAGAGGACACCACACTTTCAGACAAATTTTTGTCGCTCACAGAGCAGAAGATTCCCAATGGAGGAGCCCCACGGGTCGCCGGCGTGACTCTTGTGGCCGGCGCAGCGGTTTTGCCGGCAATTGGGGTGGGGGGCGGCAGCTCTTGGTGCAGAGTAAACGGGACTGGTTCCCCTTCAGACCAACGTTTGGAGCTCCGGGAAGGAAGAGTCGCCTATTACAGACTCAAGAAGGAAGCCAGACTGGAGATTCCCAGGCAGAAAAGCACCATCAGTCTTAACACCACTGTTTTGGCCTACGCAGTGGGTTGCTCATATTTTGGCCCTGGGAATTAACAACTTGGACGTCCACTCAGAGACCTAATTTGAAAGTTGGTAATTACAAAGACGACAGGTGGATAAATTTTAAATGATGGGAAGAAACCAGTGTGAAAAGTCTGAGAATACTCAAAATCAGAATGCTTCTCCCTCTAAAGAGGATCACAGTTCCTCATCAACAAGGGAACAAGGCTTGTTGGAGAACGAGTGCATTCCATTAACAGAATCAGGCTTCAGAAGATGGATAATAAGAAACTTTTGTGAGTTAAAAGAACATGTTGTAGCTCAATGTAAAGAAACTAAGAACTTTGAAAAAAAGGTTTGACAAAATCCTAATGAGAATAGACAACTTAGAGAGGAATATAAGTGAATTAATGGAACTGAAGAATACAATATGGGAACTCCAAGAAGTATGCACAGGTTTAAACACTCAAATTGATCAAGCAGAAGAAAGGGTATCAGAGGTCGAAGATCAACTTAATGAAATAAAACGAGAAGACAAGATTAGAGAAAAAAGGATAAAAAGGAATGAGCAAAGTCGCCAAGAAATGTGGGACTATGTGAAAAGACCTAATTTACGTTTGATAGGTGTACCTGAATGTGACAGAGAGAATGAAACCAAGCTGGAAAATATCCTTCAGGATATTATTCAGGAAAATTTTCCTAACCTAGCAAAGCAGGACAATATTCAACTCCAGGTAATACAGAGAACACCACAAAGATATTCCTCAAGAAGAGCAACCCCAAGGCACATAATTGTTAGATTCACCAGGGTTGAAACGAAGAAGAAAATACTAAGGGCAGCCAGAGAGAAAGGTCAGATTACCCACAAAGGGAAGCCTATTAGACTTATAGCAGATCTCTCAGCAGAAACTCTACAAGCCAGAAGAGAGTGGGGGCCAATATTCAACATCCTCAAAGAACAGAACTTTCAGCCCAAAATTTCATATCCAGCCAAACTAAGCTTCACAACTGAAGGAAAAATAAAATCTTTTATGAACAAGCAAGTACTCAGAGATTTTATTACCACCAGGCCTGCTTTTCAAGAGCTTCTGAAAGAAGCATTACACGTAGAAAGAAACAACCAGTATTAGCCTTTCTAAAAATATACCAAAAAGTAAAGAACACCAACATAAAGAATTTATATCAATGAATGGATAAAACAGCCAGTTAACATCAAATGGCAGTAACCCTAAATTTAAATCGACTAAATCCCCCAATCAAAAGATACAGCCAAAACCCAATGGTATGCTACATCCAGACCCATTTCACATGCAAGGATACATAAAGACTCAAAACAAAGGGATGAAGAAAGATTTACCAACCAAATGGAGAGCAAAAATAAATAAATAAATTAAAAGCTGGAGTTGCAATTCTCACATCTGATAAAATAGATTTTAAAGCAACAAAGATATAGTGGTAAAAGGATCAATGCAACAACAAGAGCTAACGATCCTAACACCCAGATACATAGAGACTTAGACTCAATGAGACAGAAAATTAATAAGGATATCCAGGACTCGAAGTCAGATCTGGAACAAGTAAACTTAATAAATATTTATAGAGCTCTCCACTTCAAATACACAAAATATACATTCTTGTCAATACCACATCATACCTACTCTTGGGTTTAAATGAAATATTGATTGGCCATTATTAATACCCATTTTTTAGAATAAAGCAACATTTCTGTTCTCTCTCCCTCTTTTTCTCCGCCTTTCTTCCTCTCCTTCACTCCTTTTTTTTTCTTTCCTTCTCTTAAAAAAATCCTAAACTTTTGTAAAAAAAAAAAAAAAAGAAAGAAAGAAAGAAAAAAGGAGAAAAAGATCAGAAAGTGTAGTTAGACAAAGTATTAGTCAGGGTTCTCTAGAGAGACAGAACTAATAGGAAAGATATATAAAGGGGAGTTTATTCAGTATGAACTTACATGATCACAAGGTCCCACAATAGGCTGTCTGCAAGCTAAGGAGCAAGGAGAGCCAGTCCAAGTCCCAAAACCAATGAACTTGGAGTCCGATGTTTGAGGGCCGGAAGCGTCCCGTGGGATAAAGATGTAGGCTGGGAGGCTAAGCCAGTCTCATCTTTGTCACAGTTTTCTACCCAGTTTTATATTCTAGCCATGCTGGCAGCTGACCAGATGGTGCCCACCCAGGTTGAGGGTGGGTCTGCCTCTCCCAGACCCCTGACTCAAATGTTAATCTCCTTTGGCAACACCCTCACAGACACACCCAGGATCAATACTTCGTATCCTTCAATCCAATCAAGCTGACACTCAGTATTAACCATCACAGACAACTTCTCAGAAGGATGTACAAGAGGCTGGGCACAGTGGCTAACGCCTGTAATCCCAGCACTTTGGGAGGCTGAGGCAGGTGGATCATCTTAGGTCAGGAGATCGAGACCAGCCTGACCAACATGGTGAAACCCTGTCTCTACTAAAAATACAAAAATTAGCTGGGCTTGGTTGTAGGCACTTGGATTCCCAGCTACGCAGGAAGCTGAGGCAGGAGAATCACTTGAACCCAGTAGGCAGAGGTTGCAGTGAGCCGAGATCACACCATTGCACTCCAACCTGGGCGACAAGAGTGAAAAAAACAAAAGTATAATTGTCCTTGAGACCAAGCCATTGACTAACTGCTACTCCCTCACCCAATGTTAGTAACCCGACACCCTTAGGACTATTCCTGGGATGAACTGCAGGCTGGGCCACCTCAAACTGAGGGCTCCTGAGGCACAAAGCCTTGCTTCCAGAGTCCTCCATGGCCTCAGCTGCCCAGTGCCACCAGGACAGCAGTGTCTGGAGGCCTGCCCCTCATCCACCATCTACACACTCTAGCGTGCTTATCCTGATGAAATCAGGATATACCAAACCCTAGCAACAGCCTTGAACAGGAAGGGAATTTAAAAAAAAAAAGACCAATATATAACAGGAGATATGGGGAGAAAGAGAAAATCACTTCTGTTCCCTGGGGCTAGTGGGAATAGGCAACATTTTTAAAAAAATTAATATGGGCCCTAAGTTTAATATTAGTGAGGATTTTTTCCATTGCAATTAAAAGAAATCCGTTTGTAATTGGCTTGAGCAAAATGTGTGTGTATATCAGGCCCAGCTGCACACAGAGCTCACAGGATGTGGTCAGACTGATTTCTCTCCAACTTATAGCTGGGCTTTCCTCTACATTGGCTCTGCCCTCAGACAGGCATTGACAAGATGGCTCCCAGCAACTCCAGGTGTACCCACCTATTTTCTCTCTTTCTTTTCTTGTTTTTGAGACAGATTTTTTCTCTTCCTACCCAAGCTGGAGTGTAACGGTGTGATCGATCTCAGCTCATGGCAGCCTCTGCCTCCCGAGTCCAAGTGATTCTCCTGCCTCAGTCTCCTGAGTAGCTGGGATTACAGGCACACACCACCACGCCCCACTAATTTTGTATTTTTAGTAGAGACAGGTATTCTCCATGTTGGCCAGGCTGGTCTCGAACTCCCAACCTCAGGTGATCCACCTGTCGTGGCCTCCCAAAGTTCCAGAATTACAGGCATGAACCACTGCACCCAGCCCTAGGCAAAGTATTAAAATCGATGAGTAATATGAGCAACTTCTGACAAACTCTTGGGGTTCAGTCATATCCACCTTTGTCTCAGTCTTCCAAAGCCTGGCATAAATTCTGTGCATTTGATTTAACTACCCACCAGGCATTTAGGAAAACTAGGAGTTCAAAAAAATAGAGAATGTTTAGCAAAAATAATAATAACAATAATAATCTGTCCCAGGTATCTCAAAGAGGTCGAAACTACTTGGAAAATTCTAGTTTTATAATTCAGGAGATCTGATGACCTGGAATTGAGATTGTTGTGATGAAAGCCGAGATAACGCTGGGCACAGTGACCAGTGACATGCCTGTAATCCCAGTGCTTTGGGAGTCTGAGGTGGGCACATCATGAGGTCAGGAGATCAAGACCATCCTGGCCAACACAGCGAAACCCCGCCTTTACTAAAACTACAAAAATTATCTGGGCATGGTGGCTCGTGCCTGTAATCCCAGCTACTTGGGAGGCTGAGACAGGAGAATTGCTAGAACCAGTGAGCCAAGATCGTACCAGTGCACTCCAGCCTGGCAACAGAGTAAGACTCCATCTCAAAAAAAAAAAAAAGGAAGCCAAGATAAATTTTGCTTCTGGTGTTACAGGAGAAAGTGAAAGAAATATCCCTGGCCATGGAGTGATGGAGTGAGATGGAAGGAATGGAAACTCGGGAGCAGGAACAGGAAATATGGCTCTGGAAGCTGATGCACCAGGGAGCCTATTCTGACAGGCCCAGATGCTGGAGTTTTACACCTCTTAGCTCACCGGGATTGATCTTATCCACCAAGAGGCCAGACTCAGTAATAAACTACTTTGTGAACTTGAAACAACTGACTTGATGGGTGCAGTGGCTCATGCTTGTAATCCCAGCACTTTGAGAGGCCAAGGCAGGTGGATCACAAGGTCAGGAGTTCAAGACCAGCCTGGCCAACATGGTAAAACCCCATGTCTACTAAAAATACAAAAATTAGCCAGGTGTGATGGCACGTGCCTGTAATCCCAACTACTTGGGTGGCTGAGGCCGGAGAATAGCTTGAACCCAGGAGGCTAAGGTTGCAGTGAGCTGAGATCGCACCACTGCACTCCAGCTTGGATGACAGAGCAAGACTGTGTCTTAAAAATAAAAAAAAGAAAGAGGCTGCTCTGTCTATGGAGTAGCCATTCTTCATTCTTTTATTTTCCTAATAACTTGCATTCACTTTACTCTGGACTGAATTATTTCTTTCTCAAGATCCAAAAACTTTCTCTTGGGATCTGGTTCTGGACCCCTTTTCTGTAACATATATGTTGCTGTGAATGGCGTTTTGTTTTGTTTTGTTTTATGATGGTGTCTCGCTCTGTCGCCCAAGCTGGAGTGCAGTGGTGCAATCCTGGCTCACTGCAGCCTCCACTTCCCGGGCTAAAGCGATCCTTCCCCTTCAGCCTCCTGAGTAGCTGGGTTGGCGGGCGTGTGCCACCACTCCCAGCTAATTTTTTGTATTTTTAATAAAGATAAGGTTTTACCATGTTTCACCATGCCCCACCAAAAAAGAGTTTTTAAAAAAAAAAAAAAAAAAAAAACGCTTTGCTTTGGATGGTTGCGGTGGGTCACACTAGTAATCCCAGCACTTTGGGAGGCCGAGGTGGGCACATCACTTGAGGTCAGGAGTTCAAGACCATCCTGACCAATACAGTGAAATCCCATCTCTACTGAAAGTGCAGAAATCATCTGGGCATGGTGGCACGCAACTGTGGTCCCAGCTACTCAGGAGGCTGAGGCAGGAGAATCGCCCGGACCCAGGAGGCGGAGGTTGCTGTGAGTCAGGATCTCGCCACTATACTCCAGCCTGGTGACGAAGCAAGACTACGTTTCAAAAAAAAAGAAAGAAACTGCTAACACAATAAAGGACAAGTGGAGGCAGTGGGTAGGGACGAAAGAAAGTCAGATCTCCTGGAGCCATGGACCCCAGGAGGAGAGTCTTTGGAAGAGAACATATGTGCTTCAAAACAAAGAACAAGATCTGAAACCAAACAGTGCTACAGAAGCCCTGAAGGACACCTAACCTGGGTGCGGGAGAGGAGATGGCACTAGAGCTGAGTCTTAGGGGACTGCTGAACAGATGGATCTGAGCCACAGTTATTTTGTGGCTGCTGTTCCTCAGCTTTTATCATGCAGGAAGCATAATAGGTTGGTTATTGTCAGGCTGATTATCACAGGGAGATGCTAGTACACTGACTGCATGGGGGAACTACCGAGCAGAAATTACAGCTCATGCCCACGATGACAGCCTGGGCACTATGACCTCTTGTGGTGAGTGGTATCCTGTCTGGAATGTGGAGGGGAAGAACCAGACGACCTCTGAAGATCCTATTTGTCATGGAACCTGCCATGTCCAGAATCTGCCTCTGTGTTTCTAACTTATCCCAAGGATCTTGGTTCGTGGTGCTGCCCTGGGCCTTTCTCTCAAATTTATTAGGCATGTTTCAGGTGTCACCCTACATAGGAAAGGCAGCCCATTGTGTCCCCCACCGGTATTTCAGTGCCACAGATATGGGAAACCCACAGGGTCCCAAAGAGGTTGAACACTTTGCAAAGGCCACTCAGCAAACCATAAATAAGGCCAGGCACAGTGGTTCATGGAAGGTGGGCAGATCACTTGAGCCCAGGAGTTCATGACCAGTCTAGGCAACATGGCATGAAACTCTGTCTTTACAAAAAATAAAATAATTTAAAACTTAGCTGGGCATGATGGCACGCACCTATAGTCCCAGCTACCTGGGAGGCTGAGGCAGGAGGATTGCTTGAGCTCAGGAGGTTGAGGCTGCAGAGAGTCAGTATCAAGCCACTGCACTCCAGCCTGGGTGACAGGGTGAGATCTTGTCTCTAAATTAATTAGTTAATTTAAAAAATAAAAACAAAAATAAGGCAGTGTAGTTAGCTGATTGCTAAAGTGAAAAAAAAAAACAAAAACAAATATAAGACATTGTCTGTGGCCCCTAAAGGATAATCTGTGCTCCTCCATGTAACACAACAGGGTTAGCTTTTCCTACAAACGTTCTCCCTACCCTTGACACCAGGTCCTAGAAGAAGCTAAGAAGGCAGACGAAGCCAGACCAGAGCAATCCCTCCCCCACTCCTCCCGGGTTCTGGCGAGCACCTCTCTATGTCATCCTCACTTTCAGTTCCAGTAGAGGAAAGGGCCTCTAAGGTAGAACTCCAGATCAGTTGGGAGGGGGACCCTGGGGAGGACTCAGCAGAAGTCTTCACATGCCTCATCTCTCAGTGGCTGCTCTCTTTTGTTTCTGGTGGGTGTCCCACAAGAGTGCACTGAGGACTCACAATAGACCTCCTGAAGAACTTGCTTGCATCTAGTCTCTAAAAGCAGTGGTGTGGAACCCAGGGAGGCTGCAAAGTCTCCTTCTCTGAACGTTCATTTGCAGTTCAGCTTGGAGGCAGAGGTATGGGTGGACAGACTTTCCAAGAGTCCAGGGTGCCTCCTTCTCCAGAGGTCTGGCGAAACCAAGAGGAGTTGGGAACAGAGTGAGGCAGACACTTGTTGGGTAGTGAGCAGTTTATTTTAAAACATTCACTCAGTCGGCCAGGCCTGGGGCCTCATGCCTGTAATCCCAGCACTTTGGAAGGCCAAGGCGGGTGGATTGCTTGAGGTTAGGAGTTCAAGACCAGCCTGACCAACATGGTGAAACCCTGTCTCTACTAAAAATACAAAAATTGCTGGGCATGACGGTGCGTGCCTGTAATCTCAGCTACTCAGGAGGCTGAGGCAGGAGAATTGCTTGAACCTGGGAGGTAGAGATTTCAGTGAGCTGAGATTGTGCCTTTGCACTCCAGCCTGGACAACAAGAGCAAAACTCCATCTCAAAACAAAACGAAACAAAAATTCACCCAAGCCAGCTCTCATGACCCTTCTGTTCACTTTTGGGTCTGCCAGTAGCCTGCTCTCCACCTCTACCCTGCACACTTCCCAGGTTAAATACAGAGAGTAGTTATCCTCTTCCTGCCTTCCTCACCCATTGACCAAGAGCCTCTGCAGTGAGCACAGGACATTTTTGCCATTCTCAGCTCTTGCCTCCTGGAAGCTGTTGTACTGAGACGGACACACGGTCTAGACAGACATTTCAGACTTCTCTCTTCCCCACTGCCCCAGATACTCTGGGTTGGGCCTGGATGCTGCTTTCCCTTTTTTTTTTTTTTTTTTTTTTTGAGATGTAGTCTCACTCTGTTGCCCAGGCTGGAGTGCAGTGGTGCCATCACAGCTCACTACAAACACCACCTCCTGGGTTCAGATGATTCTCCTGCTTTAGCCTCCCAAGGAGCTGGGATTATAGGCATCCACCACCACACCTGCTAATTTTTGTATTTTTAGTAGAGATGGGGTTTCACCATATTGGCCAGGCTGGTCTCAAACTCCTGACCTCAGGTGATCCACCTGCTTCAACCTCCCAAAGTGCTAGGATTACAAGTGCGAGCCACCACAGCCCACCTGGATGCTGCTCTGTCTCACATGTATGTTCCTTCTTTCATGCAACACAGAGGGGTAAGGGCACAGCCTCAGAGTCAAGTGGACTAGAGCTAGCCCAGCTTTGTGTCTTACTAGTTAACAGCCCTGAGTTTCATTTCCCGTGAAATTAGAGTAATGACACCCAACACCTAGTGTTTTTTGTTGTTGTTGTTGTTTGTTTGTTTGTTTGTTTGTTTTTTTGAGATGGGGGTCTCACCTTGTTGCCCAGGCTGGAGTGAAATGGTGTGATCTCAACTGACTGCAACCTCCGCCTGCCAGGTTCAAGTGATTCTCCTGCCTCAGCCTCCCAAGCAGCTGGGATTACAGGCATGCGCCACCACGCCCGGCTAATTTCTTGTATCTTTAGTAGAGACGGGGTTTCACCATGTTGGCCAAGCTGGTCTCAAACTCCTGACCTAGTGATCTGTCCGCCTCGGCCTCCCAAGGTGCTTGGATTACAGGTGTGAGCCATTGCACCCAGCCGACACCTATTTCTTAGAACTCCAAAAGTAAGAGGTGATAATGCAAGTAAAGCGGCTTGCTTGTTTGTTTGGCACATAGTAAGCTCAAGAAGTGTTCGCTGGATGAGTGACTGAAAGGTAAGTGCACAAGCTGAGCATTTGCGTGGGCCAGGCTGGGAAGCTGTGGTTTCATTAGCTGTATGACTGGAAGAGATCATGAAGATGGGGGTTAGGAGCTGCTTAAGTCATGAAGAGACTGAAGGGGCTTGAGCATCTCCTACAAAGTAAATTGTACCCTAGGTTTCTTGGAGGGCCTGCCTCCTGGGGTCTCCCCAAGATGAGAAGGTAAGTTCTGGAAATCCAGGCTCCCAGTGTCATCTTAAGAACCAGAAGAGCTTGGATTCAGTTCCTGGCATGGAGACAGGTTCCACTGCCACCCCTCCTTTCCCAGCATCTGCTCTCAGCCAGGGCTTCTCTCCCCAGTTCTCCCCAGGTCTGTGGATCCCAAAGTCTGCAGAACTGGCCTGGAACATAGAGGGCAAGAAAGCCTGTCACCTCAAGGCAAGGGAAAGAGCCTTGGGCCAGCAGGCAAAGGATTTCTGTTACATGTCTACCATGAACTGTGTGATACCCAACAATGTAGCCAGCCTTTCTGAGCATCGGTTTCCCCAACTGTAAGATGGGAATAATAACTCGTGCCATATTCTTTCTACCATATAGGACTATTGCAATGATCAAATTAAATATTCTTTTTTGAGATGGAGTTTTACTCTTATTGCCCAGGCTGGAGTACAATGGCGTGATCTTGCCTCATCACAAACTCTGCCTCCCGGGTTCAAGCAATTCTCCTGCCTCAGCCTCCCGAGTGGCTGGAATTACAGGCTTGCACCACCACACCTGGCTAATTTTGTATTTTTAGTAGCGATGGGGTTTCTCTGTGTCAGTCAGGCTGGTCTTGAACTCCTAACCTCAGGTGATCCACCCACCTCAGCTTCCTAAAGTCTGGGATTATAGGGGTGAGCCACCTAGCCAGGCCCAAATTAAATATTCTATGTAGCAAAAGCACTTTGTAAACTGCAATGTACTGTGCAAACACAGAACCATTGAAGGCTCTGGAACAGGGGGCTCTGGGTGGGACAGGCTGTAAACTCTTCCTATCTAGCATGGGGCCAGCAAGGATCCTTCCAGTTGGACGTCCTTTGATCTTCATTTGAAACTTAATGAGTACCTAGGGCATTGCCGATACTCCAATTAGGATCTAAAATTCAATTTAAAAATCATCGCTTGTTCATTTCACTCCACCCTCACTTCCTAAGCTCTATTGAGCCCAACCATTAACCAAAAACTATTTTTAAATGGTACTAATTTGCTATACCCTGAAATAAATGAGAGACAAATATTTTGTCAGAAAAACAAATCATGAACCAAACGTGCATTAAAAAACAAATAACAGCCTAGTTAATGAGTTCAAAGGGAAATTAGAATCAAACCACTGCAGCTTCCAAAGCAATTGAACCAGA
The DNA here is from genome assembly GCF_049354715.1 of Callithrix jacchus. Taxonomy (NCBI): domain Eukaryota; kingdom Metazoa; phylum Chordata; class Mammalia; order Primates; family Cebidae; genus Callithrix; species Callithrix jacchus. Next base: position 30,684,025 of record NC_133520.1, read on the forward strand.
ATGAAATTAGAACAGCAAAATATGCACCCAAGTAAATCAAACGAATTATGCATATCATCAAAGGTCTGAATCAGAAAGATGCTTCTGGCTCTCACCTCCTCCGTTTTCCCAGGTCAAATTCTGCACTCCTTCATTTAACAGTATACACAGATGCCTTTGATGTGCTGGGGAAGCAAAGATGGTGAAGAGACAATCTCCTCCCTCCAGGATCACACAGTCCAACACTCAGGTCTTCCCATGAACACATGCTGTTTCTGCCCAGCTTAACATACCTCTAACACAGCGGCTGCCTGAGATCGCAGAGTAAAATGGAACTCTTGGCATCCCTAGTAAACGTCATTATTGGCAGAAGCAGAGCATGAAACCAGCAATACACAAAGAACAAAAACCCAACAAACAGAAGTTGAGCCACAGAGATCTCTGTGGTGACAGTAACTAGGTGGTCCTCTGAGACCAGCTCCTCAAGCCCTCAGCGAAAGTGTCCTTTAATTATACATCACACCCTTGCAGATTCAGACACTCTTTCTTTTTGTTTTTTAGATGGACTTTGGTTCTTGTTGCCCAGGCTAGAGGGAGTGCAATGGCACTATCTCAGCTCACCAAAACCTCAGCCTTCTAGGTTCAAGTGATTCTCCTATCCAGCCTCCCAAGTAGCTGGGATTACAGGCATGTGCCACCACACCTGGCTAATTTTTTTTTTTTTTTTTTTAATAGAGAGGGAGTTTCTCCATGTTGGTCAGGCTGGTCTCAAACTCCTGGCCTCAGGTGATTCACCTGCCTTAGCCTCCCAAAGTGCTGGGATTATAGGTGTGAGCCACTGTGCCTGGCCAGACACTCTTTCTAATGATCTCTGTTTTTCTTTTTTTTTTGGAGACGGGGTCTCGATTTCTTGCCCAGACTGGAGTGCAGTAGCTATTCACAGGAGCAATCCCACTACTGATCAGCACGGGAGTTTTGACCTGCTCCGTTTCCGACCTGGGCCAGTTCACCCCTCCTTGGGAAACCTGGTGGTCCCCTGCTCCTAGCTTTCTAATAATCTCTGTAAAGGTTGTTCCATCCAGTCCTGTCCACAGGCATCCCAGGAAGTGGGAAAAACAAAATTGTTGCTTGTCAAGTATAGAAGACCACCCCACTCAGCAAGGAGGTGAACTGGAAGCCAGCCCTCCCATGGAGGACCCAGCAAGTTTCTAGCAGTGGAGAAATAGCCCAGCCTGCTGCCGCTGCTGCTGCTGCTATTGCTGCGGAGACAACTGCTGATATCTGCTTATCTCTCATATAAATACAGCAAGAACTATCCATCTTTAGCTTTCATTGACCCTCCCAGCTGTAGTCACTGTCTTCCCTGAGCAAAGCCTCCCTGATTCCTGAAGCAATCCTCACTCTGAACTTGAGAATTAGTTGTGTTTTGTCTTGTTTTGTTTTGTTTTGGTCTTGTTTTTGAGACGGATTCTTGCTGTCACCCATGCTGGAGTGCAGTGGTGTGATCTCCGTTCACTGCAACCTTCACCTCCTGGGTTTAAGCGATTCCCATGCCTCAGCCTCCTGAGTAGCTGGGATTACAGGCATAAGCAACCATGCCCAGCTAATTGTTTTGTATTTTTAGTAGAGATGTTTGGGGTTTTGCTATGTTGGCCAGGCTGGTCTCAAATTCCTGACCTCAAGTGATCTGCTGGCTTTTGTCTCCCAAAGTGCTGGGATTACAGGAGTGAGCCACCATGCCCAGCCAGAGAATTAGTTGTTTTGATTGTAGATGAGAATGTCTTGGAGGGTAAACCCTGGCTATTTGTGTTTCCATCTAGCAGCCTTCTCTGATCTCCTGCCATCTTGACTAGACCACGTCCTAGGACTTCTGCCTTGGGGTCTCTGCCTAGCATTCATACCCTCAGTCACTTAACGAGCTCAGTGGGTCTTCCTGAACCCAGTTTCTTCCCTATTAGAACCCTTGCCCTGGGTTTTGTATAATAAGGACAGACAAAGGACTGGGGGGCAGAAGTTACTCGGATAAATGCATCTGTCTACCCTGCAGCCTTCACCAGGCCTGCTCTGCAAGGAGGAAGAACGAAAAGCATTAGGAATCATCAGAAAGTCCCGCTGGAGTCTCAACAACTCTAAGAAGCCTTCTGCAAAGCTTCCAGCGCATCTTCAGCTTTCCTCTGCTAAACTTTCATTCGGTTTTTCATCTGGATCTAAGTTTTAGACCTGAATGTATGCTTTATTCTGTTGCTACCTGCTTTCTGTGTCTCCACAACCAGACTAGAGGCTTCTAGAAGGCAGGGGCTATGTTCCATAACATTGCCTCGCAATGCATTGTGCCTGGATTATCCCTTCCACCATCCCTAGGCTTGCAGTCTACCCTACATACTGCTGCCACAGCCAGTTTGCTAAACATAGACCCAGTGAGGCCACTCCGGGCCCTCCATTGATTCGACTTAAAGCACCTCCCCAGCATTCTCTCTCTCTCTCTTTTTTTTTTTAAAGACAGTGCCTCATTCTGTCACCCAGACTGGAATGCAGTGGTGCAATCTTGGCTCAGCACAACCTCCGCCTCCCAGGTTCAAATTGTTCTCATGCCTCAGCCTCCCAGGTAGTTGGGGTGACAGGTGTGTACCACCACACCCAGCTAATTTTGTGTATTTGTAATAGAGATGGGGTTTTACCATGTTGCCCAGGCCAGGCTTGAACCCCTGGCCTCAAGCGATCCACCCACCTCATTCTCTATTCTTTCTACCTTCTCCAGACCTTTGCTCATGTCCCACCCTAACCTCATCACCATCCAAAACAGTTTAAAGCTTGCTTTTCTTTTCTTTCTTTCTTTCTTTTTTTTTTTTTTTTTTTTTTGAGACAGAGTCTTGCTCTGTTGCCATGCGCCAGGCTGGAGTGCAGTGGCGCAATCTCAGCTCACTGCAAACTCCGCCCCCCAGATTCAAGCAATTCTCCTACCTCAGCCTCAGGAGTACCTGTGACTACAGGTATTCGCCACCACCCCCAGCTAATTTTTGTATTTAAGTAGAGACAGGGTTTCAACATGTTGGCTAGGATGGTCTCCATCTCTTGACCTCCTGATCTGCCTGCCTCGGCCTCCCAAAGTGCTGGGATTACAGGCATGAGCCACCACGCCTGGCAAAGCTTGCTTTTCAAGATTTTTCAAGTAGTTGCAAATATTATCTCCTTCCTAGAGCCTTCTAGTATTCCCATCTGAAGTAATCACTCCCTAGCATTTCCTAGCATTTTATAGTTCATCTTTTAATATGTGCTACCTAGCACATAGTTAGCATTCAGTAAATATGTTTAAAAGATGAACAATGGCACCTTTGATTGTACCTACTTATGCTACGAAAGCATCTTTTTCTTCTACTAAACTATAAGCTTATTACCTCTGCATCCCTCATCTGGGCCCAGTAGATGTTGAAACAGTAGACATTCAATAAATGCATGCTAAATTGAATAGTAGGTATTCAGAGATACTTACTGAATGAATAACATTCACAGAAATGACTGAATCTAAATGGTAAGTACTAGCTCAGACACTTTCTATATTACTTTCTACACTACATTTCTACATTACTTAGTACAAGTGACCAAAAAACCTAGTTTCATCTAGCGTAGGCATGTATAATGAATGAGTCATGTAACTCAACTGTAGGAAAGGCAGGGGTACAGTGGGATAAGAGGTACAACCAACTCCAGTGCTGCTGGTACTCAGTCCTTAGCTTTCTCCTCTGCCTCTCTTGCGTGCAAGCTGTATCCTTTCTTGCTGCAGGCTTCTTCCAGGGGACAGGGAACATGGCCCCTGATACTTCCAGAGCCTCTCTTCATGGTATTCACGGCAGGAACCAAGCCTTGTTTTCTCTTTAATCCTAAGTGCAAAACTCTCAGGAAAGGATGTAATTGGCTCAGCTTGGGTCAGGTGGGGTTAGGACCACTAACAAAATGTCAATTTCCATTGTTATTTTTTTTGTTCTGTTTTGTTTTTTCTGTCACCCAGGCTGGATCTCAGCTCACAGCAACCTCAGCCTCTGGGGTTCAAGTGATTCTCGGGCCTCAGCCTCCTGAGTAGCTGGGATTACAGGCATACCCAGCAAATTGTTCATATTTTTATTTATTTATTTATTTATTATTTATTTATTTATTGTTTGAGACAGAGTCTTGCTCTGTCACCCAGGCTGGAGTACAGTGGCACAATCTGAACTCACTGCAACCTCCATCTCCTGGGTTCGAGTGATTCTCCTGCCTCAGCCTCCTGAGTAGCTGGGACTACAGGTGTGTGCCACCATGCCTGGCTAATTTTTGTATTTTTAGTAAAGACCAGGTTTTACCATGTTGTTCAGGATGGTCTCCATCTCCTGACCTCAAGTCGTCCACCCATCTTGGCTTCCCAAAGCGCTGGGATTTCAGGTGTGAGCCCAGCCTTTTTGTATTTTGTATTTTTAGTAAAGATGAGGTTTTACCACATTGCCCAGGCTGGTCTTGAACGCCTGACCTTGAGTGATCCACCCACCTTGGCCCCCTAGAGTGCTGGGATTACAGGTGTGCACCACCGTGACTGGCCCAGCTTGCATCTTAACAGTGAGAGGAAAGGACACCCTAAAGAACTGAGTTTGGGCATGGGGAAAACGGCTGCTGATCTAGCCAAGGCAAAACGGTAGATACAACAGGAAGTCATGTAGTCTGCACTGGGGGAGGTGCAGGAAATTATGAGGAGGATTTGGAAAACTCGAGGTGGAGCCATCAAGAGGCAGAAGAACATATTCTGTTCAGCACCTTGGTGTGGCGGGGTGCTGACTGCATTTTCAAGCGAGAGATGGGGTGGGGACAGGGTCCACAGTGATATAAGCCCTGTAGAGACTGACCTGCTGTGGGGAGGCTGAGGAGAGCCAGGCTGGACCTAAAGAACAGGAACCTGTAAAGTCAGGAGTACGGCCGGGAGAAGAGGGAGGCAGGACTGCTCAGAGCTGAGCAGAAAATGCAGATTGTGAACTTCGCATGCCAGAGGCAGTGTCCTCTCTCTTGCCCCAGGGGGGCCAACTCCAGTTTCCCACATCTAGTCGGTTATTTTTATGGATAGATTTATTTTTACCCGTTCCAGACCTCAAACCTGCCGCTGCAAGAAGCGAAGCACTGAGGCTTCTAGCTTTCCAGAAAACACAGGCCTCGGTGGTCAGCTCGGTGGCAGAGGTCAGGCTAAGGTCCCCTCGGCTCCTCTGGGGTCACACTGTCCCACCCCCCGACATTCCTCCCTCCTGTCTGCAGCAGGGCTGGGGTGGGAATGGAGTGGGAGGGGGATGTCTTTTTTCTCGCCCCACAACCCCACAGACACCATGGAAGTCCCGGGGAAGATCCGTGGCCGCTGTGGCCCCCTGGCCTGCCCCTGGAGCCTAGCCAGCCAGCCCAGCCTCTTTTGACAGTACTTCTCTGGCAGAGCCTGTCTCCCTGGAATCCAGAGAGTTTGAGGGGAAGATCTTATCTTTCCAGTAATAACCAGTTAGGAGAGGGTATTATTTCCCAGTCCCCACAAAACAGGCAGCCAAAGCAGACTTCTTTAATGGGACCATACATCTGGCCTAAATTGTTATTCCCCCAAGACAAGTTTACTGAACTGTTAGGCAATGCCTCCATACACAGCCACTGCAGACTGGCTTGAAATACACTTTAATACATTTAAAGAGTCATTTCAGAGACTCCTGGTAAAGATGCCACTGACACTCACTGGTGCTAAAATGTCATGTTGTGGCATCCAGCAGGGAGCCTGACAAGCCGCTAAATCTGTAGCTCTCTTCCGCTGATTCATTTCTTTCCCTTTCTTTCTCATGTCTTCACCAACAATTGATTTGGGCTCCTAACGCTGACATTCTGCTGGGGCCTACCAAAATCTCACAGGTCCTGCACATCGTGCGCTGTGCCCAGAGTCCCAGTTTCTTGGAATGCTGTGATGAGAGGATCACTTGAGGCCAGGAGTTTAAGACCAGCTTGGGCAACCTAGGGAGACCCATAACGAAGGAAGGAAGGAGGGAAGGAAGAATGGAAGGAAGGAAGGAAGGGAAAGAAAGGAGAGGGAGGGAAGGGGGAAGGAAGAGAGAGAGGAAGGAAGGAAGGGTGAGAGAGAAAGGAAGAAAGGAAGAGGAAGGCAGGAAGGAAGGAAAGAAGGAAGGAAGGAGGGAGGGAAGGAGGAAAGAGGGAAGGAAAAGAGAAAGAAAGGAAAGAGAAAGAAAAAAGGAAGGAAGGAAGGGAGGAAGGAGGCAGGAAGGGAGGGAGATAAGAAAGAAAAGTAAGAAGGAAAGGAAGGAAGGGAGAAAGGGAGGGAGGGTAAGAGAAAGATGGAGAAGGAAAGAAGAAAGAAAGAAAGAAAGAGAGGAAGGAAGGAAGCAAGGAAAGAAAGAAAAGAAAAGGGAGGGAGGGAAGGAAGGAAGGGAGGGAGGGAGGGAGGGAGGGAGGGAGGGAGGGAGGGAGGGAGGAAGGAAGGAAGGGAGGAAGGGAGGAAGGGAGGAAGGGAGGGAGGGAGGAAGGAAGGAAGGAAGGGAGGAAGGAAGGAAGGAAGGGAGGAAGGAAGGAAGGAAGGAAGCAACTCTGTCCTTGAAATGCCCTGGGAAGGTGGGAGTGACCAGAGGAGTTGAAAGAGGCTGAAATAAGAACAAAAGTCACCTTTAGTGTCCTGTAAGTGCCTTGAGGGTGAGATTTTCAATCACTAGGCAAAAAGGACCAAACACTCCATAGTTTCCATAGATCGTGGCCCTAAAATCTCCCCCTACCCCTGCAGCTTTCTTCAGCTGCTGGCAGGGAGAGACACAAGCACTGGCAGGGGCTTTTTTTTCTTCTTCTTCTTGTTTTTAATTTTTTTGTAGAGATGGGGTGGGTCTTGCTATGTTGCCCAGGCTGGTCTTGAAATCTGGCCTCAAGTCACCCTCTCACTTCAGCTTCCCAAAATACTGGAATTACAGGCATGAGCCACAGAGCCTGGCCAGGGTTTATTTTGGATTTTGTTTTCAGATGGCAGCAGGCAATCTCCAGCCTCACATTGAGGAACCCTGAGCCCAGCCCAACCAGTCTAAAAACATTACTTTTGTCTAACTTTCTCCAGCTCAGAAATAGGATATGGATGAGTTATTAAATAGCAAGGAAGGCCAGGCATGGTGGTTCGTGCCTGTAGTCCCAGCACTTTGGAAGGTGGAGGCAGGCAGATCACCTGAGGTCAGGAGTTCGAGACCAGCCTGGCCAACATGGTAAAACCCCATCTCTACTAAAAATACAAAAATTAGCCAAGTGTGGTGGCACACACCTGCAGTCTCAGCTACTCAGGAGGCTGAGGCAGGAGAATCACTTGAACCTGGGAGGCAGAGATTGTAATGAGCCAAGATTGAGCCACTGCACTCCAGCCTGGGGGACGGAGAGATACTCCAACTCAATTTAAAAAAAAAAAAAGAAAGAAAGAAAGAAATGGGTAAGAAAATGAAGAGAAAAAAGAGGACCGAAATGAGAGAAAATTGGGAAGGGTGCTAGACAGGGGGAAGCCAGACTCCCTGGGTCTAATTCACAACTCTGCTTCTCCATGTGCATGTGCCTCTGCTTCCTGGGACAGGGATGACAGCAAAGAAGGACAAAGGTGGTGTGAGGTGTTGGGTTAGGGTGACAGGATCAAGGAGACCTTTTCTCAACCCTCTGTGTAAAAGGTTGGGAAGTAGTGGCCAGTCACCTTCACAGCATAGCTCATAGCTGTAACCTGTGGGGTATGTGTCAGTGTGCCTTCTGTAAGCAAACAAACATGAGTGAGTGTGCTTGCTGAGGTCGGTGTGGGAACCTGTCAGTCGATGAGGTTGTGTTGTTGTGTGAACCAGCTGATGGTGCGTGTTTGTGCTTGAAAAAGCCATAAAGTTCTATGCAATGTCTATGGGTGGCACTGTTGCACAATGCTGGTGGGTGTGTGGGTATGGGGGTGTGATTAACAGTTTACAGGCTGTGTCTAAGTGTGCATGGATGTCTGAGTGTGTGCAAATTAAAATGGAAATGTGTGCCGGGGTATGATACAAGTACAGGAGAGTACAAGGGCTTTGAAGCCCGTCTGTCTTGGCCTTGAATCGTTGGCTCTGTCATTAACCGATGTATAACCTTGGGCCAGTCACTCAATCCCCAATTTCCTCAGCTAGGAAATGAGGCTAATAATAAGTACCTTTCAAGATTGCCGTGAGGACTAGAAATGATACTGTATAGACAAAACTTTTGGTGTCATAAAGGGGCAGCAATTTCCATGCACTGTCAGTATACCTCTAGTGGGTACAGGGACAAGAGGGAACAAAACATGACCTGTATGTGAGGTGTGAGGGAGGAGGGGTGCGTGCATGCGTGTGCGTGTGTGTGTGTGTGTGTGTGCGCATACAAAACAATTTCTTCTCCTTCTCCAAGGAGCCCCTAGTCAGACAGGAGCAGGAAGGTGGGAGGGGACATACAGGTGTCCACGGACTCCTTGGGTTTCTTGGTCCCGGATCTAAGTGAGTAAGGGGTGGAGAGGCCAGTAGGAGCTGCAGGAAGCCAACCACAGGCAGAAGCTTCCTTTTTTTCCCCTCCGCCCAGCAACCGTTGAATACCGCCACCCACATCCACTCCCTACCTCCACCCTCACACCTCCTCCGCCCCTACTCAGCTTTCTTTTCAACAAGTGAGGGCCAGAGCAGCAAAGAAAGCTGAGGGGGGAGAGGATTCCTCCCCTTTCTCTCTCCATTCCCCCTTAAGACGAACCAGGAAGCAACTGCAGGAATCGGGCCACCTTAACAGTAGAGTAATGGTTTGGCCTCGTGCCAAGTCCCACCTCTGTTCCAGCTCCCGCTCCTCCCCTCTCTCTTCCCGCACTGCCTGGGGAGAGCTGGTGAGCAAGAGTCTGGCCGGAGTTAGCTGGAGCTGTTGCCATGACAAGCATTTTCTTAAGAAAGCTCCGCTGTTGAGATCGTCCAAAGCTGGGGGCTGGGAGGGGGGCACGAACTTCCTGGGAAACCATCCCTCTGAAGAGAGCAAGATCAGAGACCCGCCTAGCTCCCCTGCACCCGTTTTCTTTCAGGAACCTGAGAGGTCCTTCCCATTGGAAGGGCAGGGGGAGGAGACCCAGCCCACTCCCCGGCCTTAGCCGGAAAGGCAAGAGAGCAAAGCCAGCATCTCTAGCTTGGTTGCCACACTGGGGAGACTGGTGGTGGTCACCCCACCCTACCCCCATCCATGGAAACCCGGAGGGAGAGTCCCGCGCGGAGAAACCTGGATCTTTGCTAGAAAGAGAGGTAGGCTTGCAGAGAATGAATTGACTTGTGATTTGCAAACTTTGTTTCTTTCTTTTCTCTCAATGGCTTCTAAAACTCCCAGGTTTTCCTCTTTCTAGCATGTTTCATGCGACTGGTTTTGGAGGGTTTTTAAAAATATGTGTGTGTGCAGTGTGTGCACAGATTTGTCAAATACTGTTTTACCTCTTATCAGTTCTGAGAAACCATGTAATGGAACAAGTGATCTTTTCCTAGTTCTTGTCATTCCTGGGCTATGGGGTTAGAGGAATGGAGGCACTCTCTTTTTGACACCAAAATTGAGCTCTTGGAAAAGACATTTATCTCCCCTCCTTCACCCCATTCTGTTCCTGTCCTCCCCTTCCCCCTTGGCTTGGGAATGGGACGCAGGATGGAAAACTGTTGCAAAAATATTTTCCGTGTCTGTTCCCTTTCTCGAAAGCCCAAAAGAGAGATGGGGGAAAAAGGGGGGGAACCAAAGAAATCTTCTGCGGGAAAGAGGGGCTGCAGCGGGAAGTAGGGGAGGGGCACTCTGGGGCCGTGGGGTGGAGGTGGGCTGGGAGTTGGAAGGAGCGGGGAAGGACAGGGCACAAATGAAATTTCTTTAGCTTTGCAGAGAAACCTCAGCAGTTTCTCTGTGCTGCTTGCAAAACATCCTCAGACTTTCACATCTATAATTAGCTGTGGAAAAAGCTGGGAGTTCCCTCGTACCGCTGTTGTTTGAGTGTGTGTGAACGTCCAGAACCAACTGTATGAGTGTCTCCGAGGGCACCGCCCCATACATCGCAGGTCCCAAAGGGGAGGAAGGAAGGAGAACGGTGAATTGAAAAGTTTCCAATTTCGAGGCTGGAGACTGTGGGGCTGGTGAGTGCTCGGTGGACTGGGTGGGCCACAGGCATCTGTGGGCGAGTCCCTGAGCGTCTTGGGTCACTGCCGTGGCTAGCCGAAGAGCTAGGAATTAAGGCCGGGATTGTCCTCCCTTCTCTCTCTCTCACGATCTCTTTCTCACACAAACTTGGCTCGCTCTTGGTAGAGGGGGCTGCTGGCTTCCTTCCCCGAGTCCAGTCTGACCTCATACACTCCTCCACCTCCCTGAGGGCACCGGCTCTTCTCCAGCTGGGTGTGGAGGGCGCAGGAGTGGTCAGCCACATCATGGGAGAGGAGTGGGCACTGCTGTCCAGAAGCACCTCCCTCCTGGGCATTCCTGCCGGACTTACAATAACTTGCAGACCTGATGCCGGCGCCTGCTGGCTGGGCAGGGGGAATGTCAGATGAAGAAATAGGCCGGCACTCAACTGAGGCCCCTGTGGGTCGGGGAAGGGCGGAGGGAGGGAAGGGAAACAAAATCCCATTCTGCAGTGCCCCTCTCCTCAGGGTGAGGAGTCTGGGAATCTAGAGACCCTGGCCCCGCTCCTTCAGCTCCTCCCCAAGCTGCCCCTTCTCCAGCCCTTCCCATTGGAGGCCCTGCTGCAATGCACCGCTCCACTCTGGGCCCTCTACCTGCAGGAAGGGAGGAGACCAGGGTCATTCCAGGCTGGGCCAGGCCCAGGAAAGGAGCCTGGGGGTGACGAGGGGCTGGGCCCTTAGCGTTTAGGAGCTGGATCTCCTTCCTCGGCCTGGGTCTCCCCCACAAGCAAGGTCTCCCTCCTTGGCTGAGGGTGATGGCTTGGGGAGCAGAATCTGGGAGGGCAGGAAGGACGGTGGCAGCTTGGTAAGGGATGTTGTGGAAGGTGGGCCCTAAACCCTGAAGCAGAGAAGTCCGTGCGAATCAGGCTAGCCGGGAGGAAACACCTGCTTTCAGGCCCAGGGCTTGGAGGAGTGGTAAAGGCTAGAGCTGAGAAACTAGGGGAGACGGAAGCAAACGACTTGTCGGAGAGCTCATCTCGGGGCTGGGGAAGCAACAGGAACCGATTTTCATTTCGAGGTGTTGATTGATCTGACTGCACCCCCAGGCTGTAGGCTAGACAGCTCTTCCCCACCGGCATTCTGGTCGAGAAGGGCCTGAGGCCTTCTCCAGTGGGCAGGGACCCACAGACCGAACGCCCGTGTTCTGGAGGGAGGGGATCCATTTCTTTGCGCCTCGGGAGTCCCATCCTCCCTGCCACCATCTTGCTGAGGTACAACTCCAAAAATCACGCCGCTTCCGCAGCGGCCTCCTATCGTGGGGGCCCACAGTGCCACTATTCCTGCAGCCGGCCTTCCTATTTTCAGGAATCTGATGAGGGGTCGATGCTGAAGGGCTCGGGGACGGCTTCTCCAGGAAGTCGTTATTTAGCGCGCACCGGGGTACCTGCTCCCGCGGCTTTGAGCCCGGGGTGGCGCCCAAAGAGGGAATCGGCTCCCGCGGCCCCAGCCCTTCCCCCGGGGCTCGGGGCCGGATCGAGTGCGCGCTCCCGGGGCCCCTCCTCTCTCCGCGGCCTCTGCGACCCCGCCCCGCCAGCCTCTCCGCCGCTGGGCTCCACCCTCCGGGGCTCTGCCGTAGTCTGAGAACTCCGAGGAGAATGCGCTCAGAGCTGCGAACCGAGGCTTCCTGCCTCCCAGGTCGTGCCGAGCCCCAGTCCCTTCTCCCTTCCATTTACCACCACGTCTCGGGATTCAAGGTCAAGTGGGAGGCGCGCAGCCCGTCTTACCCCCGGGAGCCCAGCGCCCAACGCCCAGCGCCGAGCCTGGGACATTAGAGCTCTGGGTCAGTGCGCGCTGAGAGAATAAGGGCAGTTTGGGGGGCTTTGGAATCAGCCTGATGCCAGCGGGTTCCTAACCCGCCGTCCGGCCTCCACGGTAGAGGCGACAGGGCGTGGCTAGGCAGATTTATCACATTGCTGTGGTCAGTAGAAAACCAAAAATAGGAAGGCCCAGTTAGGGGCGGAAGGAGAGCAGTTAGAATTTGCTGGGTGTGGGTGCTGGAAGAGGTAAGGCACGGTGTAGGGGCTGGACGTCCTGGGCCAGGATATCGGGAGGCTTTACTCTTACCCACTCCCACTGACTGGGAGGTCCCCAGAGGAACAGGGGCTGGGCTGCTCCCTGCCACCTGTCAGCAGGTCACACCTTCCACCGGAGACCGCCTCTTACTCAAGGATTTAGTTTCCCTCCAAAACTCCAGAACCCAGATGGGCTCTTTTCTCTCTTGTTTTTCAATGCTCCCGGCAAAGACATGGATCAGCCCTCCCCACTAGGAAAGAATATTGCGGACCCACTAAGCATTGGACAGAGGAAAGGATCTTGTTCATTCTTGGTCCCCAGAATGACCAAGACAAACCCAGTTAGCCAAACCCGTAAAAATCTGTTTGGCTGAAGTTAGATTGGCCCAAAGTGTTTGACCTTGAAGGGGAACACCCCACCCAGAGTCTTAACTGCCCTTCCCTAGAAGGGTTCTTCAGGCCATCTGAATTCTTCCCTCCAAGGATGCCCCTCAGGCAAGGCTCCCCACCCAGCCCATTTCCCTGCTTCTTAGACAGGCATTGGTTCCTGTCTTCACCAGTCGGTATTTGGTGGGTAGGGGTGAGAAGGAAAGAGGGAGGAGAAAAGCAAGGCCCCTGACTTGTCAGACTGGGGTGACAAGCTTTCTCCGATCATTTCCCCTTTTCTGCAGGTCGTAGGATTAGAGCAGGCCCTGGGGCTGGAGTCCAAAATGCTTGCGTGGAATGTTTTGCCCTTGGCTTCCTCTGCCAGCATCTATCTTTGTGTCCTCTTTCCTCTTTCCCTTGTGTGAGCCATTCTTGTTCCACTGACTTATTTCCTCTGCACATGTTAAAACAGAAATGACAGGGACTTTCTATTTCCGCCTCTAGCTTAAGCCAGTCCTCTGTGTTCAGCCTACATGAACTTGGGTTGAGATGGGAAACCAGGCAGGCTCTAGTGAGAATCAGCCAAGGGCTCTGGATCAGGGAAGAGGCTGTTGAGAGGCAGTCTGTGTGTGAAGGGATAGTGGAGAGGCCGAAGGAAAGAAAAGGGGTGAGAACATAGGTGTCAAGTAGCAGAGCCCTCGTTTCTACCTCCCCTCAACCCAGTTCCTATCTGCCTGAGATCCTCAGCCTCGTCACCCACCTCTGCTCTAGTTTCCCAAGTTTCACGCACAAATCCCTGGGACAACTCTGGGAAGATGAACTGGGATGGGATTAATAAGACCCTCTTCCTCTTGTAAAGCTTGCTACTTCACTTGGTGTGTGAAAAAGGGAGTTGAGAGTTCATTGGTAGGGAGGTCAAAGACACTCAGCTAAGGTTCAAGGAATCGCTCAGCTTAGAACACCTCATAGCAAGGCCTCCCGAGGTTGCGGAATCAGCGCCAGGAGTACAAACCATAGTTCACCCTCCGTGAAGCTAGCAGTATCCAGCAAAACTGTGTATGCATTTACCCAGTAATCCTGCTTCTAGAAATTCATCCAGAAGATGCTCATTCACAAATATTGAAAGATATATACAAGGTGATTTTTTTTTTTTTTTTGAGGTAGAGCTTCGTTTCATCGCCCAGGCAGGAGTACAATGGTACTTGGCTCACTGCAACCTCTGCCTGCTGGCTTCAAGCAATTCTCCAGTCTCAGCCTCCTGAGTAGCTGGGATTACAGGCACATGCCACAATGCCTGGCTCATTTTTTGTATTTTAGTAGAGGTGGGGTTTCACCGTGTTGCCCACCCTGGTCTTGAACTCCTGAGCTTGCCACCCACCTTGACCTCCCAAGTGCTGGGATTACAGGCATAACCCACCGTGCCCAGCCACCATTTTAATTTTTGAACTAGAAAAAGTATAGCCATTCCCATTCCTGTCTATGTAAACTATTTACATCTTTCAAAAATTAAAATACATCCTCAAGAAAGACAAAGCAACCATGAAGCTAACCACGGTAGAAGCAGTAACTCTAACCAAATACCAATTTGATTACAAAAGAAAGAATTCATTCAGGTACTTTTTAAGCTGAATACTCTGATTCTATATTCTTTGTGGAATTTATATTTGAAGTTAAAAAAAAACACAAAGCTTCACCTTGGTAGATATGTTATTGGTCATGGTATTGGTGTCATAAATTGGAAACTGTTTTGTTTATTGTTGGATAGATGAAATGAGTAACTATGGTGATATTGCTGGAAATCAGGGTCTCACTATTGAAAAAGAGAGATGTAAGTATGGAATGGGGGAAGGGGAAGAAGAATCTTGTGGCACTTTTTGTATATCTTGGCGGTCTGGCCACTGAAGGGGTCTAGAAATAATGCTGCCTAGTAGCACTGAACACACCCAGTACCTGGATTTTTATTTCTAAGTACCACTTCCCACGGGGAAGGTTGTGGGGAACAGTGCTCCTTAAAGAAATGACTAATTCCAAGTCTGAGACTGGGAAAGTACAAGTGATCTATATTGTGCCAGAAACTAGAAGATGCTTGTGCCATGACATGTTGGCACAGGAGCTGGCTTAAAGGGGCCCCTGCCAACCCTTTGAAACACATTGAACATTCAGAAGGATAATGGTAATAGATTGTAACACATTGAATATTAAAAATTCCTTGAGTCTGTTTTGACATGGGCGGGGAAGAGCAGGGAGGGAAAACTCTGAACACAAATGCCAACCAGGCCAGGCCTCCCACGTTGGGAGGCCAAGGCAGGAGGATCTTTTGAGCCCAGGAGTTTGAGGCTCCCATGAGATCTGATCATGACACTGCACTCCAGAATGGGTGATAAAGTGAGACTCAGTCTCAAAAAATTAAAAAGCAGATGCCAGCTGGATGTGGAAGCTCATGCCTGTAATTCTTGCACTTTGAGAGGCCCAGGCAGATGAATCACTTGAGGTCAGGATTTCGAGACCAGCCTGCCCAACATGGTGAAACCCCGCTGCTACTAAAAATATAAAAATTAGCCGGAAATCGATTTAACCCAGTAGGCAAAGGTTGCAGTGAGCCAAGATTGCACCACTGCACTTTCAGCCTGGGAAACAGAGCAAGACTCTGTTTAAAAAAAAAAGTAAATGCCAACTAATAAAATCTAGTAGTAATGACAAAATTTTTCTTTAAATTTAATTTAATTTTTTGGGAGGCCGAGGCAGGCAGATCACCTGAGGTTGGGAGTTTGAGACCAGCCTGACCAACAAGGAGAAACCCTGCCACTACTGAAAATACAAAATTAGCCAGGCGTTGTAGCGCATGCCTGTAATCCCAGCTACTCCAGAGGCTGTGGCAGGAGAATCGCTTGAACCCGGGAGGTGGAGGTTGTGGTGAGCCAAGATCACGCCATTGCACTGCAACCTGGGTAACAAGAGCAAAACTTCATCTCAAAAAAAAAGTTTTTTAATTTAATTTTTAATTGACAAATACTAGTTTCATATATGTGTTTTTTGTAGAAGTATTTTTTGCAAAGACAGTTTCGCCATGTTACCTAGGTTGGTTTGAAATACCTGGGCTCAAGCAATTCACCTGCCTCAGGCTCCCAAAGTGTGGGGATTATAGGCATAAGCCACCACACCCGGCCCCATTTATTTATTTGTTTATTTGAGACAGAGTTTCACTCTTGTTGCCCAGGCTGGAGTGCAATGGCACAATCTCAGCTCACCACAACCTCCGCCTCCCAGGTTCAAGTAATTCTCCTGCCTGAGCATTCCGAGTTGCTGGGATTACAGGCACATGCCACCACGCCTGGCTAATTTTGTATTTTTAGTAGCAACGGAGTTTCTCCATGTTGGTCAGGCTGGTATCAAACTCCCAACCTCAGGTGATCCGCCCTCCTCAGCCTCCCCAAAGTGCTGGGATTACAGGCATGAGCCACCACATCTGGCCTCCATTTATTTTTGGAACAGGGTCTTGTTCTGTCACCCAAGCAGGGGTGTAGTGGCGCAATCATAGCTCACTGCAGCCTCAAACTCCCAGGTTTAAGCAATCCTCCCACCTCAGCCTCCCAGGTAACTGGGACTGCAGGTGCACGCCACAATGGCTGGTTAATTTTTTTTTTTTTAGAGACAGACAACATAGGCAGACTCCATCTCTACAAAATAAAAAGTTAGCTCGGCAGTGGCTGTGCGCCTGTCTGTAGTCCTAGCTACTCAGCAGGCTGAGGCAGGAGGATAACTTGAACTCAACAGGTCAAGACCGCAGTGAACCATGATCATGACACTGCACTTCAGCTGGTTGACAGTGAGACCCTGTCTCAAAAATAAATAATAAATAAATTTTTTAAATGGTGAAACTAAGTCAAGGGTCTGCAGTTGTCTATTGTGCTATTTTTTTCAAGCTTTCAGGTTCTGAAAATTTTCAAAATACTTAGCCAGAGAGAGATGTCAATGCCAGAGGCACTCCTAGACTCCTGGTCTCTTCTCACCGAACTGCGGAACTCCTGACCAAGAGGAGTGTCTTTTCTAAGCTCTTGAGTACTGAGAGTCCCCATGGAGCACACAGAGGGATCTTTTGAGAAAGTAATATCCCTTAGGAAGCCTTCCTTCCCACCCTCACTGCTCCCCACCCACAGGCTCTTCTGTCCAGATGGGAGCAGCTGGTCCCTGATGGGTGGGCCACAAAGGGAGGCAGGATCACAGGCATTCTCCCACCATGCCATGGAGCCAGCTGAGGGAGGCCGGGGACTGAGGGCTTCCGGAGTGACTCACCTACCTTTTGAGGAGGGGGGTCCCAGGTGTAAGAGAAGAAATTCACCAAACAGCCCAGAGGTTGGTGCTGCCCAAACCTTTAGCGTCACTTAGTATTCTCTAATTAGGTGATTCTGAAAGAACCCAGCAAGCAGTGCCTGCCCTGAGCCTTCCTGCCTGGGCTAAGCAAGCCCTTCCAGGCACTCCCTTGGCAAGGACAACATACCTGGCTGTCCTGTCATTGACCCAAATCATTGTGCTACTCACCTTGCCTCCCTCCCCATCCTCATCCTGGCTCTGGAGAGAGTGAGTTTCCAGGACGGCTTCTTACTCTCTATCTCTGTCTTCTCCTGGAAACCCTGTGGCTAGTCCCTACATGACTCAGGACTCTTTATGTAGGCTCATGTAGGCGAGGGCCATTGATCCTTTAGTCAATTCCCCTTCTGTGTTGGTGAGGGAGCCTGAAAGAGCAGGAGCCAGGAAGTTGGAAGGGGGCAGACAGGGAGGAGTTTGTTCTAGTGAGCTGCCAGGCTTGCCAGAAGAACACGGGACTGGAAGTCAGAAAACTGGTCATCTGGACTTTTGTCTGCTGTGTAGCCTTGACTGAAGCAGGGAATATCTCTGGGCCTTTATCTACTGCACTGTTACATGAAACCAAGTTTGGACATACAGACATTCCTGATTCAACACCCTCCTCTCCTTTATTTTTTATTTATTTATTTTTGAGACAGAGTCTCACTCTGTCACCAGGCTGGAGTGCAATGGCACCATCCTGGCTCATTGCCACCTCTGCCTCCCAGATTCAAGAGATTCTTCTGCCTCAGCCTCTGTAGTAGCTGGGACTCCAGGCACATGCCACCATGCCCAGCTAATTTTTGTTTTCTTAGTAGAGATAGGGTTTCACTATGTTGGCCAGGATGGTGCTGATCTCTTGACCTCGTGATCCGCTGGGATTACAGGTGTAAGCCACCACTCCCGGCCTAAGACCTTCCTCTTCTATAGAAAACAAAGGAGTGAGCCAGGTGTGGTGGCTCACACCTAAAATCTCAGCACTTTGGGAGGCTGAGGCGGGCAGATCATGAGGTCAGGGGTTCGAGACCAGCCTGACCAACATGGTGAAACCTGGTCTCTACTTAAAAATACCAAAATTAGCCAGGCTTGGTGGTGTACACCTGTAATCCCCGCTACTTGGGAGGCTGAGGCAGGAGAATTGCTTGAACCTGGGAGTTGGAGGTTGTGGTGAGCTGAGAGCGTGCCATTGCACTCCAGCCGGGCGACAGAGCGAAACTCCATCTCAAACAAAAATTAAAAAAAAAACAAAGGAGTGACACTCTCAATGCCCAAATCAAACTCTTGTCACAAATAGAGTCTAGCACAATGTGACAACTTGCAGCCAAGTCCCATCCTTCTGCCCAGGGTGACAAGGGGAAAAGAGACCAAAAGGCCTATGCCTTTGGACTGCCACTGTTGAGGTTTGGGAGTAGAACAGGTTCTAAGACTTCCCACCTCCACCTGCTGGGAACTTCAATTAGGAAATACCTTCCAAGGCTGCAATTCTGCTATGTTCTAGGCCAGAAACTAAGGAATATTAGCTAGGGGTAGAGAAATTCAGACTTTCACAAAGTTTCCTATTTTCTAGGGCACATGATCCCCCAAAAAGTTATTAGATTGAACCATATGGAAATGCCAACATACAACCACTTCTGACCTACAAAGGCAATTTCACGTAGCTCAACCTAACAATATTCCTCTACACTGGAATAATGTCAGTGGGATTGCAGTCCGTGCATTGAGCTGGAGAGATTAGGTTTTCACCTGAGCTGTGGGTTAGATTATAAATTTGGGCAAAGTCGCCAGCTGCTAGGCCAACTTACCCTCCATCCCATTCCAGACTTTCAGCCCTGGAGGTAGATGTGTTGGCAGAGGCCTTGTTTGGACTCTGGTTCAGATTCTAGCATTAGCCTTCCTGGCAGGTGGCCGGGGAAGCTGCCCGAGGTAGAGAGGAGTGTACCATCCATCTGTAGTCTGCTATTCTTGTGTCCTGAATGCCCTGCTTCATATCTTAGGAGCTGAAGACAGAGGAAAATTTAAGAAAGGAGGAAATAGGAAATACTGGTCCTATTCGTCCCCTGTCTAGTGGAAGACAAGAGCAGAAACATGTACTTGAAGTCTCATCTGGCACACGGACACATGACTTAGGGATGGCTGGTAGCTGCTAATAGGACGGCTGGGGACTGAAGGGGTGTTAGTGGGAATGGGGAGACCAGAATTTGTCAGGGCTCAACTGGAAATTATTCATGGAGGAGGTGATTGCCAAACAGGATTTGAAAGAGAAAGGATAGATTTGATGGAGGAGAGGAGGGGAGATGGGAGGAAGGGGTGTGCTGCTGCATCCTGACTGAGGACACTCTGAACATCCTGGAGAGTCGGTGCTCTGGCAGGTGAGGGAGGCTGTCTGCTCCCACCCGCTGGAAGGCCTCCAGCCTTTGTCTGAGCCAGCGTGGGTACTGTGGGCAGGAAGGCATCTGGCCTCAGCGGCGGCCTGCCGCCTGTCTGCTCTCCTGGCACTCATGCACCATTAGGATGCTTTTTTGATGTTTTCTCCCTGCCGTCTGTATTACAGCCTTCTTTGTGTGAAGCACTCATATGACATCTGTTAGGATGCAAGGACAGGCACAGCAAGCATCCATTCCAGGAGCTTTCTGACCTGGTACAGGGGAGGCTGGTCACCAGCTTTGGGCTGGTCATCAGGCTCATTTTATTGAGACAGGCACTGCAGATGGACAGAGAACTGGAACCTCAAGACTCACCCAAAGGCACTGGGTGAGTTTGAGGCAGACCTGGGGGTAGAGCCCAGTTCTCCCCACTCCACGACTGGGCCCTCAGCCCCATCACTGCAACACTGTGACCGGATCAACACCAAACTTCCAAACTTCCCTGATACCCAACGTCTCTACCCACATGGCAAAGAGAACCATCCCTGTCCCTCTGAGGATGATGTGAGGTCATGTGCTAGGAGCATTTTGGAAGACAGATTCTAGAAATCATAAAGGTGCCGTGCCATGATTGTTATTATTGCTGTTATTATCAACAATTAGGGTCATGAGCAGGGCATTGTGGCTCACGCCTGTAATCCCAGCACTTTGGGAGGCCGAGGCAGGCAGATCACCTGAGATCGGGAGTTCAAGACCAGCCTGACCAACATGGAGAAACCTTGTCTCCACTAAAAATACAAAATTAGCTGAGTGTGGTGGTACATGCCTATAATCCATTCCAGCCTGGGCAACAAGAGCAAAACTCCATCTCAAAAAAAAAAAAAAAAAAAAAAATTAAGGTCATTACCATGCAGCTCCTAACAGTCCCCTCCACAGCTCCTGCCCGCACACTGGGCCTGGAGCTGAGTGAGGCAGGGTAATTGAGAGGGGAGGCAGAAGTCCTGGAATGAGGTGGGCAGTAACCTCCTCCTGCTAGGGTATTCTTGGCCCTACCCTTTCCTCAGGGCGTGGCTCTTTCAAAAGGCCAGAGGAAGTGCAGAGGGGAAGCACTATTATCTCCATTCTTCCTTAGTAGCTAAGTCAGGTTGGCTGCTGAGCTCTGATTTGGGGTCTAAGAGTCAAGAGAGTGGGGCCACTATAATGTGACAGCACAGGCTGATTTGATTGCCTGAGCCAATCTGTCATTCATTTGCTTGTTCACTTACCCATTTATTTATCCAACAGACATGAAGGGAGCACAGACCATATGCCAAGCACTATGTTAAGGGTTTGGGAAGCAGCGGTATCCAGGAGGCAAAGGAAGGGCTAAGCAGCACTGCCCTTAAGCTCAGGGATGACTATTCCAA
This sequence comes from Callithrix jacchus, assembly GCF_049354715.1. Classification (NCBI taxonomy): domain Eukaryota; kingdom Metazoa; phylum Chordata; class Mammalia; order Primates; family Cebidae; genus Callithrix; species Callithrix jacchus. Next base: position 30,704,676 of record NC_133520.1, read on the forward strand.
GCCTGGGACTCACTGCAAGCCCTGCTTGTTGGTAGTGCTCCAGGGAATTTGCATTTGTTTCCCTGGAGAGCACGTTTAACCCTTGACTTCAGGGAGCTAAGATCTAGACCCCATACACAACGGAGCTAGGAGGGGCTTTGGATGTCATTGCAGGGCAGCAGCTGGTGTTAGCAGTGAGACCATGGCCTGAATGGGAAAGGGCTTGCCCTTGTCCTTTGCTAAAGGAAGTCTCCTCCCGGACCAGGGCATGGTGCCAAAGCCGGGTGTGGGTGCAGCCTGGTTTATTCAGCCACTCCGCTGGCCTCCCGGTGTTACCTGACTTTCCATCTCCTGCTTACATCTGGAGCCTTTGCCTCTGATGGGTAGAGACATTCTGTTGCTGGGATGCCCAGAGGAATCCAAATGGTACTGAGAAATAAAACAATACATCTCCAGAGAAGCCTTCCAGTTCCTCCTCTAGTCCTTACCTCTGATTTCAGTCTCTTAATCCCTACTTTCAGCGGCAATGTGGTACAAAGGATAAAGGAGTGGATTCAGCTTCAGTTGGTACATGCTATACACAGCTGCACCTAGCCTCAGTTTTGCCCTATTTAAAGTTTGTATAATATCCCCTTTTGTCATCTACCCCATAGAGTGTATGACAGACAAATAAGGTATTGCAGGTGCAAGGATCCCATACACATTAAAGTGCTAGATACACATAAATCTTATTATTCCAGTGACCCTCTCTTCCTATTCCCCACTCCCCAGAACACCCTCTAGTTCTCTCACTGTCTGCTCCTATCCTGCTCTCACTGCCTCCTCCCTCCTTGCCTAGATTGAGACCTAAAGCAACACCTGTTGCATCTCTTCTTGAAACAGGGTCTCACTGCCATCGCTCAGGCTGGAGTGCAATGGTGCAATCATGGCTCGCTGCAACCTCGACTTCCTGGAGTCAGGTGATTCTCCCACCTCAGCTTCTCTTGTAACTGGGACTACAGGTATATGCCACCATGCCCGGCTAATTTTTTTTTTTTTTTTTTGTATTTTTAGTAGAGATGGGGTTTTGCCATGTTGCCCAGGCTGCTCTCAAATTCCTGATCTCGGGCGATCTGCCCACCTCAGCCTCCCTGAATGCTGGGATTAGAGGTGTGAGCTACTGTGCCCAGCTCTCGTCACATCTTAAATAACAATGACAACAGTGGAAGTAATAATCTGAGCTAACATTTATTATTTATGTGATAGGTATTAAACTTGAATCATCTCATTTAATATTCTCAGTGAACAGTGAGGTCGATACTAGCATTGTCTTCATTTTCCACATTGATGAAGATGTTCATAAAACATAAGGCTAAGATGCACCCTTAGTTTAGCTCATGTATAGATTTCCTCTTTCCATGGCTGAGTGACTGACTGGTTGACAGGAACATGGGGAGTTTCAACAGCTTTTATCGAATGTCGACTAAATGCCAGATGCTTCCAAATTATGTCACAACAACCACCTTCTGAGATAGGTACAGGCTTTGTCTTGGAGATCGTCTGGTTGTGAGAACAGAAGCCTACTCAAAGAAGCAAAAGTAAAAGGGATCTTTATTAGAACGTTCCAGGGAAATGGCACAGAACTTCATTGTGGAAGGTATAGCCCTCTGTCAGCCACACCTACATCCTGGAGCTGTAGCACTCTGTCTCTTCTTCACAGGTGGGCTCCTGCTCTTTCATCCGCAAGCACAGGACCCATTGTGGGTGAACCAGGCAGAAGGTTCGATCTCTCAGCCCATGTGGCCTTCCCACTTAGCTCTCCGAAGTAAATTAACTCAGTCTCTCAGTCCAAACGCTAACAGATGCTGATTCCAGCTTAGATCTGATGTCCACTGCACTCCAGTGATCTGTGGCTTGTGGTAGGGGAAGGAGACTAATCAGGCCTATCTTTTGCATCAGGGCTAGGGGTGGGAGCAGACATTTCTAGAGGGAAAATTCATTGGTCTTAGGTTGATTCAAACCCAGCTATGTTCCTTACCCCACCAGACTTTCTCTAGGATATCTTAAAGATAATGATCTGGGCCAGCACATTGACTCCCAGCACTTTGGGAGGCTGAGGCTGGCAGATCACGAGGTCAGAAGATCGAGACCATCCTGGCCAACATGGTGGAGCCCCCGCTCTACTAAAACTACAAAAATTAGCTGGGCGTGGTGGCGTGTGCCTATAATCCCAGCTACTCAGGAGGCTGAGGCAGGAGAATGGCTTGAACTGGGGAGTCGGAGGTTTCAGTGAGCCGGGATCGTGCCACTGCACTCCAGTCTGGTGACAGAGTGAGACTTTGTCTCAAAATAATAATAATAACAATAATAATAATGCTTTGGTGGAAGCCAGTAAATAAGAGGACAAGCCAGTTGTCCCAGAATCCATGGATTCAGCTGGGACTAGAAAAATAATATTAACCACTTTGAAACCTGCTGTGTGCCAGGCAATTAACATGCATTATCTGTAATCCTTACAACACTCCTACAACATGCTTTGTTCCCATTTTACAGGTAAGAAAGCTAACGCTTACTGACTTAAATAGCTTGCCCAGAGATCATCTGGCTCCTTAGAGCTGGGGCTGATATCTGACCCAGGCCTGACACCAAAGCTCGTGGCCTTTCTGATACACAAAAAAGGTTATTTACTCTCCTGGAAAATAAGCTCCGCGAGAGCAAGGATCTTCATCTTGTTTGTTGATATAGCCCAAGCTCCTAGAACAGTATTTGGCACATAGTAAGTACTCAGTAAAAAATCGTTGAGTGGATTTTGCTTTGGTAACTTTTGTACCCCTAGGTTTCCCAAAGTCAGAGGGAAAAAGGACTCAGACAATGGGCCCAGGACCAGTGGGGTAAGCCTCTGGGGTGCTTCTGGTCCGTAACCCCCACAGTATACTATGTTTTGTTTGCTTTTTGTTCTTTTGTTTTTAGAGACAGAATCTCACTTTGTCATCCAGGCTGGAGTGTAGTGGTGTCATCATGGCTCAGTGTAGCCTCCAAGCCCTGGGCTCAAGGGATCCTCCTGACTCAGCCTCCTGAGTAGCTAGGACTACAGGTGTGCATCACCATGCCCGGCTAATTTTTTTTTTTTTTTTAAGTGATGGAGTCTCACTAAGTTGCCCAGGCTGGTCTTAAAACCCTAGCCTCAAGCCTCAGCCTCCCAAAGTGCTGGGATTACAGGTATGAGCCACCGTGCCTGGTCCATCAGCTTCTTTATTTCCCTTCTAAAACCACAGACACTTTGCCTCTGGTTGCCTGCTATCATTGGAGTCCACTGGACTATGTTTGGGGCTGACTTGTGATCAATTCTTTATGATGTAGGAAAATGCTCAGGATCTAGTTTGGGTAGGAAAAAATTCAATCAAAATCTCATTATGCAACATGTTCCCAATTTTGTTTAATTAAAAAATTAATTTAGAGGCCGGGCCTGGTGGCTCACGCCTGTAATCCCAGCACTTTGGAAGGCCGAGGAAGGCAGATCACGAGGTCAGGAGATCGAGGCCATCCTGTCCAACAGAGTGAAACCCCATCTCTACTAAAATACAAAAATTAGCTGGGCATGGTGGTGGGCACCTGTAGTCTCAGCTACTCAGGAGGCTGAGTCAGGAGAATTGCTGGAAGCCAGGAGGCAGAGGTTGCAGTGAGTCAAGATTGGGCCACTGCACGCCAGCCTGGCGCCTGGCAAAAGAGCGAGACTCTGTCTCAAAAAAAAAAAAAAAATTTAATTTAAATTTTTGTTTGTTGTTTAGAAATGGGTCTTGCTATGTTGCTCAGGCTGGTCCTAAACTCCTGGGCTCAAGCATCCTCCTGTCTCTGCCTCCCAAAGTGCTGGGATTACAGGCGTGAGCCACTGCACCTGGCTTCATAGTCTACTTTGATGGGGGACTTTAGTGGACCAATAAAGAAAAGTCTGAAAGAAAGTATGTCCCTGGATTTATCTCTGTTTACTCTTTGTGTATCTGACCTAAGCCATTTAGCCCTGTGAGAGGAGCAGGTGAAAGGAGATTTCCTTAACACTGGAAAATTCATTTACCCAGACTAGGAAACAGGATACTGAGGTCCTATATTGATAGGAAAAGAATGCTAATTTCCACTGAGTTTTCAGCCCCCGGGGTCAGAGCTTACCAAATCCTGAATCCCTTCCTGTGCCTTTCTGTTTAACAATGCCCTGTGTCCTAAATCACACAATTTAGGCCTTCCAATCCCAGCAGGTGGTGTTATATAAAAGTGCAGATTTGAGGGAGACTGATGGAACTGGATTCAAGTTTGGCTGGCCAGCTATGTGACCATGGACAAATTATTTAGGCTCTCAGACTCAGTTTCCACTGGAAAATGTGAACACACACAAATGAAGAGTGATACATGTTCTGAGTGCCTGGCTCTTTACTATGAGCCAGAGTAGTTACTGAATTTTAATTTTTCCTCTTTTTTCCCTCCATTTCTCCCTTCCTTTTCCATGGAGCCTGGCACCGGCCTGCCCGCCTGCTCCCTGCTAACCTTTGGCCTCAGTGCATTTATTTTTTTTATTTTTTGAGATGGAGTCTTGCTCTGTCGCCCAGGGAGTGCAGTGGCGTGATCTCGGCTCACTGCAACCTCTGCCTCCTAGGTTCAAGCGATAATCTTGCCTCAGCCTCCCGAGTAGCTGTGCTTACAGGTGCATGCCACCATGCCCAGCTAATTTTTGTATTTTTAGTAGAGGCAGGGTTTCACCATGTTAGTCAGGCTGGTCTCGAACTCCTGATCTCTTGATCTGCCCACCTTAGCCTCCCAAAGTGCTGGGATTACAGGCGTGAGCCACCGCCCTGCCGGTCTCAGTGCATTTATAAAAGGGTCATAGCCCATTATTTCCTGGTAAGGAAAGGCCCAAAGTTTCCAGCCTCCTGCAATTTTCCATTAAAGGGTGTGCAGGGGCTGACCAGGAGCTCCATTATTTCCATGAGACAGGTTACCTTCTTGGTTCCAGCCCTAGGGCTTTGCTTGATATTTGAGCAAGAAGACTCCCGGTGAAATAAGGCAGACTAGAGGGTAGACAGCTGCAACCACCTCACCTTGTTTACTCTTGCCCTGCATTCCTCCCCTGAGAGTAGATGCTGTAGGAGCCAATGCTGGGAAATCTCTTGTTGATGGAGGGAGTCAGACTGAGTGACAACACTCTTGTTTTTGTAGAAGCTGTAGCCCAAGGGTGCTATCATTATTTGGTCATCCAGATCAACTGCCAGCTGCACTGGAATTGAGCTGCCCCTGGATAAACAGGCAGGAGAGTCTCAGCCTGGAATCTCCCCTGCTTTTCCCAGCACACACCCACGCAGCGACTTTAGCTGGCAAGAAACAGCAGCTTAGCCAAGATAATGCATGAACTGGAACTTGCCTTTCGTGGCTGGAAGGGGCTTGGCATTAAGTGCAGTTCTTGCTCCTGCTTCCTATGGATCACTTAAGTGCTCCGTGCTCTCTTGAAACAGGGGGTATTCTCTGGTCCCCTCCCAGTTTCTCAGGGATGGCATCCAATGATGGGAGATGCTTTCAGAGGAAGTGACTTACAAACAAGGATGCGAATATTAGCTGAGAGTTCAAGTGAACAGGCTTAGGGCAGCATGGTTTCTGAGATGCAGCAACTGGTCGGTTTTGGCTGCAGCATTTTCACTGAGACCACTCATCAGCCTGCAAGCTACTTGAAAGGAGAGAGATGCTTTAGTCATTCCTATATGCTCAGTGTTCAGCACAGTCCCTGGCTCTTAGATGATTATCAGTAAAGAATGGATGGATGGGCCAGGCCCAGTGGCTCATGCCTATAATCTCAGCACTTTGGGAGGCCAAGGAGGGTGGATCACCTAACGTCAGGGGTTCAAGACCAGCTTGGCCAATATGGCAAAAATTGTCTCTACTAAAAAAAAAAATTAGCCTGGTGTGGTGGCACGTGCCTATAGTCTCAGCTACTCAGGAGGCTGAGGTGGGAGAATTGCTTGAACCCAGCAGGTAGAGGTTACAGTAAGCAGAGAGCACGTGATGGCACTCCAGCCTGGGCAGCAGAGCAAGACTCTATCTTTAAAAAAAAAAAAAAAAAAGGAATGGTTGGATGGATGGATGGATGGTGGATGGATGTAAACAAATAGAAAATTGTCTCTAAACAAATAGACCACAGTGAACTTTATCTTCTTCCTTCCCAGGACCACACTGCCTGCTCAAAACCTCATCATCTCATGCCTGAATGATTGCAAAGGCTTCCTAATGACAGGCAGGGGGCCTAGAGAAATGAGTTCTAGACTGGAAGTTGGGAGACCTGGAATTTGAGCCACTTAAGTTGTTCTGTCACTTTTGGGAAATCACTGAACCTTTCTGGGCTTCAGTTTGTCTATATGTAAAATGAATAGTTAGGGCTAAATGTACTTATAGGATGTTTCAATTCTAAGATTCTCTGCTGCCTCCTATCCAAACAACCATGCAGATTAATTATAGTTTACCAACATTTAAAAGTAAGATTTCACAGCTCTCTGGCTCAGCTGGACTTCAGTGACAGAGACTGGGTACATCTTCCTAGGAAGTTGGTGACTGGAGTGTGAAAAGAAACAATGGCCAGTTCCCCAGGAGTCCTGGCTTAGGAACTGATCTCCTAGAATTATTGAGCCCATGTCTTAGGAAGCTCCATCTTTCTCTCTCCCTTTTCAGACTCATGCTGGGAGCTTGTGTGGCTCCCTGTAGCCCTGTTCTGCATGACTTTTTGTGACCACCATGCCAAGGTGGAGAGGAGGAGGTCTGGGCTCCATCTGGAATCTTGGTAGTGGTGATGATTCCTTTTTTGCTTCTTTCTGGTGTCCAACGTCCGCTAGTGTCATTGGCACAAACCAGATCAGGCTATTGGAAGGCCACACTGCTTAAGAACAATGTAAGGAGATCAGGCTCTCAGCTATATTTACATTAGTAAAGTTCACATTCTCTAACTTGCTCAGCTTATCTCCTGTACCTGGTGCTATTTCAGAGCTCCCCAGGCTGGCCGAATTCATAGTCCCAATCCTCAAAATCCTTTGTCTAAATGGAGCCTAACTTCTGCCCCAGTTTAAGCCAGGGCTGTTTCTGACTCAGCTGCTGTCATCCTGCCTGGGTCCTAGGCAACATGGCCTCTCTAATGCCCTAGCCAGGAAGAGCATTCCTGCTTACCCAACTCACAGACTCTTCCGACTTTCTGGGTTATATGCTTTTCTTCTGCTTGTTGCTTTCTAGCTCAATCAATTATTCTGTGATCTTATACAGATCACAGCTAGTTTTGTGAGTTTTTTTTTTTGCATTTAAAAAGCATCTATATTTTGTTTCATCAACTTCAGTCATCACTCCTCATTGGACACCCTTCCCACCTTCTATTCCCTTTCATAGGAACGCTGACGAGGTCAAACCTGCCTTATTGTATGGTCATTCTTGTTTCAGTCACTTTTAGAGACACCACGTTTCCAGGAGGGTTGTTTTCTTGGTGTACTTGAATCCAAATGGCAAATTTTTAGCAAGGGGGTTATTATTATTATTATTAATTTTTTTGAGACAGAGTTTCGCTCTTGTTGCCCAGGCTGGAGTGCAATGGCGTGATCTCAGCTCACCGCAGCCTCCACCCCCTGGGTTCAAGTGATTCTCCTGTCTCAGCCTCCTGAGTAGCTGGGATTACAGGCAGATGCCACCACTCTCGGCTAATTTTGTATTTTTAGTAGAGAGGGGGTTTCTCCATGTTGGTCAGGCTGGTCTTGAACTCCCGACCTCAGATGATCTGCCCACCTCAGCCTCCCAAAGTACAGGCATGAGCCACCGCAGTGGCGCAAAGTGGTTATTTTTTAAGAATATTTACTTTTTTCCTGCATATAAAAGTAATACGTAAAAAGCATCTCACATATACTGAGCACTTGTCAGACCAAGACAAATGTTAAAACTGCATGACCTCATTCTCTCATGACAACCCTAATAAGGAAGGAATCATTTCTGTCTTCCCTTTCAAAAAAAGAAACCAAGGCTCAGAGAGATAAAATACTTTCATCCAAGTTCCCACAGCTACCAAGTAGTAGATGCGGTATTCAAACCATGGCTCTCAAACTTCAGAGTCCAAGTGTGTGGTGGCACGTGCCTGTAGTCCAGCACCTTGAGAGGTTGAAGCAGAAGAATTGCTTGAGTCCAGGAGTTTGAGTCCAGCCTGGGTGATATAACAAGAGCCCATCTCTAAAAAATAAAAATAGTCCTGGAGCGGTGACTCATGCCTATAATCTCAGCACTTTGGGAGGCCGAGGCGCTCGGATCACGAGGTCAAGAGATCGAGACCATCCTGGCCAAGATGGTGAAACCCATCTCTACTAAAAAATGTAAAAATTAGCTGGGTATGGTGACTCACATCTGTAGTCCTAGCTACCCGGGAGGCTGAGGCAGGAGAATTGCTTGAACCCAGGAGGTGGAGATTGCAGTGAGCCAGGATTGCACCACTGCACACCAGCCTGGTGCCTGGCAACAGAACAAGACTCTGTCTCAGTTTTTTAAAAAATTAAAAATAAATAAATAAAAATTTAAAAAAAGAAGAGTCTGAGCTATGTACTGCTTCTACACAGGATCATCCTAGAAATCTGGAATATTCAGAAAAACATGAAGAGAAAACTAAAACTTCCACAAGTCCAGACATAACTGCTAGCATTTTGGTGTAGTCTCTTTTAGTCTTTTATATACATGGGTAAGTATATAAATTTTTAAAACAAAATTAGGAACACATTGCATAATGAGATTTTGATTTAATTTTTTTCCTACCCAATACTAGATCGTGAACATTTTCCCACATCATAAAGAATTGGTCACAAGTCAGTCCCAAACATAGTCTAGCGGAATCCAGTGATAGCAGGCAACCGGAGGCAAAGATAATTAGAAGAGAAATAAAGAAGCTGATGAACCAGGCATGGTGGCTCATACCTGTAATCCCAGCACTTTGGGAGGCTGAGGCTTGAGTCTAGGGTTTTAAGACCAGCCTGGGCAATTTAGTGAGACTCCATCACTTAAAAAAAAAAAAAAAATTAGCCAGGCATGGTGATGCACACCTGTAGTCCCAGCTACTCAGGAGGCTGAGTCAGGAGGACCCCTTGAGTCCAGGGCTTTGAGGCTGCAGTGAGCCATGATTGCACCTCTGAGCTCCAGCCTGGGCAACAGAGCAAGAGCTCCTCTCTGTAAAAACAGAAAACAGAAAAACAAACAAACAAACAAAAATACAGCTGGACACAGTGGCTCATGCCTATAATCCCAACACTTTGGTAGGCCAAAGCAGGAGAACTGCTTAAACCCAGTTTGAGACCAGCCTGGGCAACATAGTCAGACCCCATTTCTACAAAACATATGAAAATTAGCTGAGCATGGTAGTGCATGTCTGTGGTCCCAGCTACTCAGGAGGCTGAGGTGGGAGGCTTGCTTGAGTCCAGGAGGTTGAGGCTGCTGAGAGCCAAGATTGTGCCACTGTGCTCCAGCCCGGGCAGCAGAGTGAAACTCCGTCTCAAAAAATTTAAATATACAAATAAATGATTAGGAAAAAAAAAGTGCTGATGGCCATAGCCTTTGCTTTGGAAGCTGACTGCCTGGAGCCAGCCTGGGTGGTGCACAGGGTCTGAACCTGGGATGACAAATCAGAGAGCGGTGAAGGCTTGGAACTCTTGGATCGCCTTGGGGAAGTACCTTCCTCTGTGTGTCTGGATCCCACATGAAGGTGTGAGAAGATGAGCAGGCCAAGTTGTGTTTGAAGTGGGAGTCAAAATATAAAGTGGCTTTTACACAGGCTCAGCTAAAGGCCAGGCTTTCTGGAAGAAGATGTGGAACACCCTAAATAAAGCCCCCTATACCCTATAAACCTGTGAGTGGGATTACTCATTCATGGCGGAGAGGCTGGCTCCTCCTGTGGTTTGGGTTCTCATCCTGGCCTGTGATTGGAGAGAACCATAAAGAGTTCCTGACTTCATTTTCTTAAATGTATATGTGTGAAAGAGAAGCTAAGTATATTTTATCTGCAGCTATATTTTTAAAGAAACGCGTTTAAAAAAAATCCAAGAATAGAGCAAGAAGGGACAGAGAGAAAGGAAGATCTGGAGGCTGTCACCAGCCAAAAGATAATTAGCAACTGTGGGGCTGGGGACAAAGACCATGTCTAGTGTCTATGAGGGACACTGGATGGGAAAGTCCCTGTGCTGTGGTAGGCCACTTGACACCCCTTGGCAGTTAGACAGCTTCGGAATGACAGCCTGAGATGTCAGCCTCTTGGAGGTTGTACCAACTGGCTGTCACAAATTCAAGAGTGATAGAGTCCTGGTGGCTTCCATGACAAATACAGGCTTGTCCAAGGCACATGTTCAGGGCAGGACCCAAGGCCAGGACATGGAGTCTTGGGTTCATCCATGAGCTGGTACCACCTTTTGCCATATGACTCTGGGAAAGCCTAGAGCTACTTTGTGCTGGTAGTTTGTCCCCGACCCATGCCAAGATTTCACCTCTCTGCCCTCCTCCTACCTGGACATCTTGAGGACAGAGATGAGAAAAATGGAGAGAGAAGCTTTGGGTTTCCATTATGAGTATAGAGAGTTCATCATTACATCGGTTATCTGAGAGCCTCAGGGGTAACCAATGCAATGCAACTCACAGGAAGGAAACGGGATGTTATTGTTGAGCACGCCACTTACCTGCTGCAGCCTTTTCCCTCTCCTTAAAATATCAGATAACATCCTCTTGAATACCTTACAGGGTAAGGGAAGTGATAGGAATCACTCGATATAATGGATGTGAAAGTGCATTGTATACCATAGAGTGCCTACAAATATACGTATTTGTATTTATGGAGATTTTTGAATGGGAAAGTCCCTCCTTACTCTCCTTAGGTTGGGGAGACCATTCATTTCTCTAGCTCCTATAAAACTGAAGTCCTCTTTCTTGAGTAGAGTGGCTTCTCTCCATGCTGTAGAATGAGAGAGTGAGTTCCAGCAAGTGTGAATGATGTGTTCAAAGTGGGTGAAAAATCTGGGAACATTAAAAAGAATCCCTTAATTTATTTCCACTCTTGGCCAAGCCAGTAGCAGTGTGACCTTGAGCAAGTCACTTAACCTCTGAGCCTCACTTTTCTCATTTGTTCCTATCCACAAAAAATAGTTGTGATAATCTAGGGAGAGAGCATGAAATCTAAATAGAAGCACTTTGAAAAGTTAAAAGTGCTGTACTTTAGACTGGGCGTGGTGGCTCCTGCCTGTAATCCCAGTTCTTTGGGAGGCTGAGGATAGCTTGAGCCCAGGAGTTCAAGACCAGCCTGAGTAACATGGGAAAACCCATCTCTACCAACATAATAATAATAATAATACAAAAACTAGGCAGGCATGGTGATGCACACCTGTAGTCCCAGTCACTCAGGAGGCTGAGGTGGGAGGATCACTGAGCCCAGGAAGGTGTGCGGTGAGCCTTGTCATCCCACTGCACTCCAGCCTGGGCAACAGAGACGCTGTCTAAAAAACAAAAACAACCAAGTGCTGTACTTTACAGACCAGAAAAATTGAGGTCACGGAAACTCCACAGTCCCCACCTGCACCCGGCCAAGCATGTCACAGTCTACACTCTGGGGCCCAGGGTCCCCATATGCTAAATGGGGTGTGCTCCAGGTTACCTCCCCTTCTTCCAGAGCTGCTGAAGACTAATGAGAACACTCACTTGTAGAGGCTCTAATAGCCTGTGTTGAAGCAGCTCCGATTTACTCCAGCCTTCCCTTCCACGGTGAGATAAACAGAGGAGCTTCCACGCGCACATCCCAGAACCAGCCCAGTTTTTGCCCTTGTCCTCTGACATAATTGCATGCATTGATCAATAGACATTTATCAGGCATGCCTGCCGTGTAAAGCTTGGAGCGAGGCCCTGTTCCCCCGGGTTTTGGCAGCTCTCAGACCGGGGCTCTCCAGGGGAAGCGGTGCTGAGAAGTCGGCTGAGCCACAGAGTTTGGTTTCGGGGAGGCCAGGTGAGGGGCGGGGTGAGAACTGGGAGGGTTCCGCTGGCGTGTTCCCCGGGGTGTGGTGCGGTGTGGTGGGGGACTAGACCGGGGTCCCGAGCGAGGGGGAGGGAGAGGTGCTTGGCTGGCTAGGTCGAGTGAGTCACCGGCCCCTTCAGCAATCGCTGCTGCCGGGGTGGAGTCGGCCCGCCTTATTTGGGGCTTCTGTGCTGAGCCAGGCCTCAAGGGCTAAGTAAGGCATTTGTTTCCCCAGCTGCTCCCGGGCCGCGCTGGGAGTCCGCTGAGCCGGGCGCCGCTTCTGAATCGCGCCGCGCGGAGGGCGAGGAGCTGCAGGTCTGAACTCGGCCGGCCCGGGGCGAGGGCGGGCAGGGACAAGGGCTGGCTGGGGCAGGTGACGGCGGCCAGGCTGCCGCACCCCCGGGACTCGCTGGTTGGAGGCTCTGCGTGCCGGCCGCGGAGGACCCGCACGGGTCAGTTCCCAGGCCGCCTGTCCTTGGAGCAGTAAATGCAGATGAGCACCTCTGCCCTTCACTGTACTCGCACTCGTATCCCCCTCCTCCCTCTACCAACACCAAAAAGCCGGTTTTTAAGTTGATTGATGTTTTCTTATTAGGCTAATAACGTCAGATGCAGTACATTGACTATTTTTGTTGTTGTTGTTTTGTGTTGTGGTTTTGTAGAGATGGGGTCTCACTCTGTTTCCCAGGCGGCTCTCTTAGTTCCTGGGCTCCAGCGATCCAGCTGCCTCGGCCTCCCGAAGTGCTGGGATTACAGGCATGAGCCACTGTGCCTGGCCTTGACCTTGTTGTTAAATGGCTGTTTTAGACCATGAAATTGTCAACAAAAGTTCTTGTTTAAGAGTCTTGATACTTTTACGTGGTTCCATGGCTGTCTTTGATCATACAGGTTAAAAATGTTGCTTGTAGAAATAGGAACCCTTTTTTTTCTTCTCTCTATCTCTGCCTTTCATTTCTGGTTTCATCTCTTGTTTATTTCTCAGATGTACAACATTGGATGAATCAAAATCTACAGTTTATGACATTTTCTTGAATGGTTTATGCATGCCTCTCTGTTACTACTTATTTCTATATGCTATTAATGCCTTTTATTAACCTAATGAACACACTTGAATCCGCCACCCAAAAAATGAGATCACTGTCGTTTATTTGCATCCACCTATGAGCCTTTCCTAACCTGTCCTTCCACCTCACTACCACCCCCCAGCCACTGTCCTGCCTGGTAATGTTGCATTCACCATTCTCCTGGTAAACATATGCGTGCTTAAAGAAACATATTGTTTGTACTTGCTTTATATGCTTTTACCTGGGAGGCCGAGGCGGCTGGATCACGAGGTCAAGAGATCGAGACCATCCTGGTCAACATGGTGAAACCCCGTCTCTACTAAAAATACAAAAAATTAGCTAAGCATGGTGGCGCGTGCCTGTAATCCCAGCTACTCAGGAGGCTGAGGCAGGAGAATTGCCTGAACCCAGGAGGCGGAGGTTGCAGTGAGCCAAGATTGAACCATTGCACTCCAGCCTGGGTAACAAGAGTGAAAAACTCTGTCTCAAAATAAATAAAGAAATAAATAAAACAAATATATGAACACAAATATTTTAGAGACAGGGGCTCATATGTGCATGCACATGTATATGCACATGCACATACACACATAGTGTACAGCCTGCCTTCTGGGATTTATTTATTTCATTCAATCTTATAATAATACTAAATATTTATCCCTGTCAAGTGTAGCTCATTCATTTTCACTACTATATAATATCTCATTGGTGAAGATATCACTCTTTTTCTATTTTTGTAGATACGTGTATATAGCAGCTTTATTATTTTTTTAATATTTATTTTAGGCTCGAGGGTACATGTATGAGTTTGTTATATAGGTGTAAACTCATGTCACAGGGGGTTGTTGTATAAATTGTTTTATCTGATATCACTTTTTCACTAGTAAGAACAATGCTACCCAAACATTCCTGTTCATTTCTCCTGATGTACATGTGCAAGTCTCTCCTAGGTGTCGCTCTTGGAGGACAATTGCTAGGTGTTTGTATGTGAATAGTCAACTTTACAAGATAGTGACATATTGTTTCCCAATATGTTCATAGACGTTTTTGCCCCTACCAGTGAAGTGTAAGAGATACCGTTGAGTGTTTGGTATCCCCAGGATTTTATATTTTTCCAACTGAATGGTGTAAATAGCATCTCTCATTGTTCTTAGTGTGCTTTACCCTGATTGCCAATGAACTCGTGCAACAGAAAGAACATTTTACAGGTCAGACTTATAGAAACTGCAGGTATTCAAGTTATCTGACGTAGAAAAAAATAGATACATTTACATTTTTAATTTTTTTCTTTATAGGACTTAGATGGTCCAAGGGGAAATATATGCATATATATTTAATATGTTAATATATATGTTTTATATGTAATATGTTAAAAGGAATAAGAGGGTATTTAAAGAATAAAGAGGATCAGGAAACTCAATTAACCAGGCAGATGTGACAAAGAAACCAAAGAGAACTTCTAGAAATGAAAAATAGAATAAAGGAAATTAAAACGTCAGTGAATGAGGTGTGCACCTATAGTCCCAGCTATGTAGGAGACTGAGACAGTAGGATGACCCGAACCCAAGAATTCAAGGTCAGCCTGCACAACATAGTGAGACCCCTTCTTTTAAAAAAAAAGTCAATGAATAAATTAAACAGTATATGAAAACTGAAGATGAAATTAGTAAACTTGAAGATATTTCTGAAGAAATTATATAGAAAACCATATAAAAGACTGAAGAATGAAAATGGAAAATCAGGAAAGGTGTGGAGGCACAAAGAATAAAAAGTGCAAACTTTTTCTGTAAAGAGCTAGATAGCAAATACTTTAGGCTTTTGTGGCCTATGTGGTCTCTGTCATAACTAGTCAGCTCAGCCAGTGTAGTATGAAAACAACCATCAGCAATAGGTAAATGGCCGTGTGCTAACAAAACTTTATTTACAAACACAGGCGGCAGGCTGGATTTGGTCCACGTGTATAGTTTGCTGACCCCTGAAACAGAGTACAAAAATCCCAACATACATTCAGTTAATGCTCCAGAAGGACATAACAGAATAGGAGTATAAAAGTATCTGAAGAAGCAGTGCTCAAGAATTGATTGAATGAGACCTTCATATTTATGAGACCTGATGAATATCAACTGATAAATAAAAGCCACTCCTTGACACGTTATAGTGAAACTAGAAAACACCAAGGATAAATAGTTTTAAAGAAAACCCCAAACGGCTGGACGTGGTGGCTCACGCTTGTAATCCCAGCACTTTGGGAGGCCGAGGCGGGCGGATCACCTGAGGTTGGTAGTTCGAGACCAACCTGGCCAACATGGTGAAACCGCATCGCAAAAAAAGAAAAAAGAAAACCCCAAAATTCCCTTCAAGACAGTGGCATTTAGACTGACAGCTGTTTTCTCAGCGTCAACAGTAAAGATCAGTAGATGGTAAAATAATATCTTCAAAGTATTTAGAAAATAACCACCGACACAGAATCCTATCCTCAGTAAACAGCTTTCAAGAATGTGGACAAAACAATACCGTTTACAGACAAACAGAAACAGAGGTTTCTACCGACAGACTCCTTCACTAAAGCAACTTCATTGTTTTTTTGTTTCTTTTTGACACAGGGTCTCACTCTGTCCCCCAAGCTGGAGTGCAGTGGCACGTTCTCAGCTCACTGCAATCTCCATCTCCCAGGTTCAAGCGATTCTCCTGCCTCAGCCTCCCAAGTAGTTGAGATGACACGCCTGGCTAATTTTTGTATTTTTAATAGAAATGGGGTTTCACTATGTTGACCAGGCTAGTCTTGAACTCCTGACCTCAAGTGATCCTCCCACCTCAGTGTCCCAGAGTGCTGGGACTACAGGTGTGAGCCACTGTGCCAGGCCTACTAAAGCAACTTCTAAAGGAAATAATTCAATAAGAAGAAAAATTGGCCAGATGCAGCAGGCGCAGTGGCTCACTCCTGTAATCCCAGCACTTTGGGAGACCAAGGTGAGTGGATCACGAGGTCAAAAGTTAGAGACCAGCCTGGCCAAGATGGTGAAACCCGTCTCTACTAAAAATACAAAAATTAGCTGCATATGGTGGCAGGCACCAGTAATCCCAGCTACTCGGGAGGCTGAGGCAGGAGAATTGCTTGAACCTGGGGGGCAGAGGTTGCAGTGAGCCTAGATCAGGCCACTGCACTCCAGCCTGGCCGACAGAATGAGACTCCCTCTCAAAAAAAAAAAGAAGAAGAAGAAGAAAAATTATAGACATAGGTCAAACACCACCTTTTTTTTTTTTTTTTTTTTTAACAAATTGAAGGTTTGTGGCAACCCTGTGTTGAGCAAGTCTATCAATGTCATTTTTTCTTTTTTCTTTTTTTTTTTTTTGAGATGGAGTCTTGCTCTGTCACCAGGCTGGAATGCAGTGGCGCAATCTTGGCTCACTGCAACCTCCATCTCCTGGGTTCAAGCGATTCTTCCACCTCAGCCTCCTGAGTATCTGGGACCACAGGTGTGTGCCACCATGCTGGGCTAATTTTTGTATTTTTAGTAGAGACGGCATTTCACCATGTTGGCCAGGATGGTCTCAATGTCTTGACCTTGTGATCTGCCCACCTCTGCCTTCCAAAGTGCTGGGATTACAGGCGTGAGCCACCGCACCCGGCCCGATGTCATTTTTTCAACAGCGTGTCCTCATTTCATGTCCCTGTGTCAAATCTTGATACTTCTCATGATGTTTCAAAGTTGTTCATTATTGTTCTATGTGTAATGATTAATGATCAGTGATTTTTTTGGTGTTACTAATATAATTGTTTTGGGGTGCTACCAATGGTGCCCATATAAGACACCAAACTTAAATGACAAACCTGTATGTTCTGACTGCCCCACTGACCAGCTGTTCTTCATCTCTCTTTCTCTTGGGGACTCCCTGTTCCCTAAGACATGACAATATTGAAAGTAGGCCAGTGAATAACCCTGCAATGGCCTCTAAGTGTTCATGTGAAAGAAAGAGTCACAGGTCTCTCAGTGTAAATCAAAGGCTAGAAATGATTAGGCTTACTGAGGAAGTCATGTTGAAAGCCGACATAGGCCCAAAGGTAGGACTCTTGGCCGAGTTGTGAATAAAAGAAAATGTTCTTGAAGGAAATTAAATGCGCTACTCCAGTTAACGCACAAATGATAAGAAAGCGAAACAGCTTTATTTGCTGACAGGAAGTAAGTTCAAGTGGTCTGATTAGAAGATCAGAGCAGCCACCACATTCCCTTAAGTTGAAGCCTAAACCAAGGCAAGATCCTTAATCTCTTCAGTGCTGTGAAAGTTGACAGAGGGGAGGAAGCGGCAGAAGAAGAGTTGGAAGCTAGCAGAGCGTGGTTCTTGAGGTTTAACGAGAGGCGCTGTCTCCATAACATAAAAGTATGGGTGGGAGCAGCAAGTGCTGACATAGAAACCACAGCAAGTTAACCAGAAGACCTAGCTAAGATAATTGGTGACAGTGGCTATGTTAAACAACAGATTTTAGTGTAAATAAAACAGCCTTCTCTTGGAGAAAGATGCCATCTAGGACTTTCATAGCTAGAGAGGAGAAGTCAATGCCTGACTTCCGAGTTTCAAAGAGCAGGCTGACTCTCTTGGTAGGGGCCAGTGCAGCTGGTGACTTTAAGTTAAAGTCAATGTTTACCACTCTGAGAATTCTAGGGCCTTTATTTATTATTTATTTATTTATTTTGAGATGTAGTCTCACTCTGTCACCCAGGCTGGAGTGCAGTGGCATGATCTTGGCTCACTGCAACTGCTGCACCCCCAGGTTCAAGTGATTCTCTGCCTCAGCCTCCAGAGTAGCTGGGAGGACAGGCACCAGCCACCACGCCCAGATAATTTTTGTTCTTTTAGTCGAGACAGAGTTTCACCACATTGGCCAGGCTGGTCTCAAACTCCTGACCTCAAGTGATCTACCCTCCTCGGCCTCCCAAAGTGTTGGGATTACAGGCGTGAGCCACCGTACTGGGCCTCCAAGGAGGCCTTTAATAACGATACTTAATGTTCTGCCTGTGGTCTGTCAAAGAAACAACAAAGCTTGGATGACAGTTCATCTATTTATAGCATGGTTTACCAAATATTTTAAGCCCACTGTTGAAACCTACTTCTTTACAAATACTACTGCTCATTGACAGTGCACCTGGTCACCCAAGAGCTCTGATGGAGACATACGAGGAGATGGATGTTGTTTTCATGCTGCTAACACTATATCTATTCTGCAGCTCATAGAACAGGGAACAAATTTGACTTTCAAGTCTTATCATTTAAGAAATGCATTCTGTAGGGGCCGGGCGCCGTGGCTCACGCCTGTAATCCCAGCACTTTGGGAGGCCAAGGCGGGTGGATCACGAGGTCAACAGATCGAGACCATCCTGGTCAACATGGTGAAACCCCGTCTCTACTAAAAATCCAAAAAATTAGCTGGGCATGGTGGCGCGTGCCTGTAATCCCAGCTACTCAGGAGGCTGAGGCAGGAGAATTGCCTGAACCCAGGAGGCGGAGATTGCGGTGAGCCGAGATCGCGCCATTGCACTCCAGCCTGGGTAACAAGAGTGAAACTCCGTCTCAAAAAAAAAAAAAAAGAAAAGAAAGAAATGTATTTTGTAAAGCTGTAGCTGCCATAGACAATGATTTCTCTGATGGATCTGGGCAAAGTGAATTGAAAACCTCTGGAAAGAATCCACCATGTTAGATACCATTAAGAACATTCAAGGCCTGGGAATGGTGGCTCATGCCTGTAATCACAGCATTTGGGGAGGCTGAGGCAGGAGGATCGCTTGAGCCTAGGAGTTTGAGACCAGCCTGGCAATACACGGAGACCCTGTCTCTACAAAAAATGAAAACAATTAGTCAGGCATGGTGGTGTGCTATTGTGCTCTCAGCTACTAAGGAGGTTGAAGTGAGAGGATTGTTTGGGCCTGAGAGGTTGAGGCTGCAGTGAGCCCTGATTGTGCCACTGCACTCCAGCCTGAGTGACAGAATGAGACCCTGTCTGGAAAAAAAATAATAACACAAATAAAAGTAAGAAAAAGAATATTCATGATTCATGGAGGAAATCAGGAGTTTGGAAGAAGCTGATTCCAGCCCTCATGGCTGACCTTGTGGGGCTCAGGATTTCAGTGGAGGAAGTAACTGCAGATGTGGTAGAAATAGCAAGAGCAGTAGAATTAGAAGTAGAGCCTGAGGATGTGACTGAATTGCTGACATCTTGTGATAAAACTCGAACAGATGAAGAGTTGGTTTTTGATGAATGAGCAAAGAAAGTGGTTTCTTGAGATGAAAGCTACTTCTGGTGAAGATGCTGTAAATATTGTTGAAGTGATAACAAAGGATTTCGAATATTACACAAATATAGTTGATAAAGCAGCTGCAGGGTTTGAGAGGATTGACTCCAATTTTGAAAGAAGTTCTACTGTGGGTAAAATCCTATCAAATATCAGTCCTTCATGGGGATGTAAAAAAGAAAGAGGTTGGGCACAGTGGCTCATGCCTGTAATCCCAGCACTTTGGGAGGCTGAGGCAGGAGGATCCCCTGAAGTCAGGAGTTTGAGATCAGCCTGGTCAACAAGAGAAACCCTGTCTCTACAAAAAATACAAAAATCAATCAGGTGTGGTGGTGCAAACCTGTATTCCCAGCTACTTGGAAGGCTGAGGCAGGAGAATTGCTTGAACCTGGGTGGTAGAGGTTGCAGTGAGCTGAAATCTCATCACTGCACTACAGCCTGGGCAACATAGCAAGACTCAGTCTCAAAGATAAATAAATAAATAATAATAATAAATAAATAAAATAGGAAAAGAAAGAAAGGAAAGGAAGAAATACTGTCGAATAGCATCATATGCTGTAGAGAAGTCTCTCACTGAAAAAAGAGTCACCAGGGCGAGGTGGCTCACATCTGTAATCCCAGCACTTTGGGAGGCTGAGGTGGGCGGATCATGAGGTCAGGAGAACAGACCCTCCTGGGTAACATGGTGAAACCCCGTCTGTACTAAAAATACAAAACTTAGCTGGGCGTGGTGGTACACACCTGTAATCCTAGCTACTTGGGAGGCTAAAGCAGGAGAATTTCTTGAAGGTGGAGGTTGCAGTGAGCTAAGATTGCACCACTGCACTCCAGCCTGGTGACAGAGAGACTCCATCTGGAAAAAAAAATGAGAAGGTGAGTATAGTAATTGGAGTTTAAGTGTTCTAAGGTCCTTATATTGTCTAGGGAAAAAAAATTAAATGTATTGATTGTTAGAAGTCCTTATGTTAAAATTTCTAGCTAATACTAAAAAACTTGGTATAATGTAAATTCTAAACTAGTAGAGGGGAAGGAAAATGAAAAGGAAACACAAATGAAAATGATAGGAAATGTGTTGTTAAAAAACTCTTTTATAGTTGTGATATAGAAGACAATAATAAATATTACCATTTCTTGAGTAGCTCTTATATTAATCACTTTGAATCATTAATCTTCATAATTTCATGTAATATGTCAGAATGCCAAGCCCAAAGCAGGTATTTAAAATTATAGTTTCCAGCCAGGTGCAGTGGCTCACACCTGTAATCCCAGCACTTTGGGAGGCTGAGGTGGGAGGATCACTTGAGCCCAGGAGTTTAAGACTAGCCTAGACAACATAGTACAACCTTGACTCCACACACAAAAAAAATTTTTAATTAGCCAGGCATGGTGGCACACCCAAGGTGGGCCAGAGATTGAACCCAGAGGTTGAGGCTTCGGGCTTCAGTGAGCTGTGATCATGCCACTGCATTCCAGCCTGAATGACAGAGCAAGACCTTGTCTCAAAAAATAAAAATAAAAAGTAGCTGGGTGTGGTGGTGCATGCCTGCAGTTCTAGCTACTCGGGAGGCTGAAGCAGGAAGATTGCTCCGTCCAGCCTGGGTGACAGGGTGAGACCCTGTCGCTAAAGGAAGAAATGAATAGATAGATAGATAGATAGATAGATAGATAGATAGATAGATAGATAAGTAATACTTTATATTATCACTGTTTCTCTATACCTAAAACAAAGTCTGATTCTGGAACTTAGTAAGCGCACTTATTTTTTTTTTTTTTAGACAGGATCTTGCAATCCTCCCACCTGAGCCTCCCAAAGTGCGGGGCTTACAGGCATGAGCCACTGCACCTGGCCGGCACGCATATTTTTGAAGAATGAATTAAATGGATGTAAGTGTTGATTCCAATCTAAAAATGAACAAACTGAGGCTCTGAGAAGCAGCATGGTAAAAAGAAAAGAGTCAAGCAGTATGAATGTAAAACTCACCGCTTTTACTTAGGAAGTCTGTGGTTGTGAACATAATATGGCATTATATTCACTTATCTGTACAAATAAACTAAACAGTGCTTGACACATAATCATGCTCCTTAAGTGCTAGATGATCACTAAGTGCTAGATGATATTGGTAAGAAACTTGTCCAAGCTCAGTGGCTCATGCCCGTAATCCCAGCACTTTGGGAGGCCAAGGTGGGTGGATCACCTGAGGTCGGGAGTTCGAGACTGGCCTGGTCAACATGGTGAAACCCTGTCTCTACTAAAAATACAAAAATTAGCTGGGCATAGTGGCACATGCCTGTAATCCCAGCTACTCAGGAGACTGAGGCAGGAGAATCACTTGAACCTGGGAGGCAGAGGTTGCCGTGAGCTGAGATCACACCGTTGCACTCCAGCCTGGGCAACCAAGCAAGACTTCATCCCCCTACCCCCCCAAAAAACAAAGAAAAAAGAAACTTGTCCAAGGTCACAGAGCTTGGATTCCAATCCAGGTATTTGAATTCAATCCAAGCTACTTTCCCCTTTACCATGTGGTAGATTTTTTTCTCTCTAATGCCAAAATACCATGTAACAGCCAACAACATTAGTTTTGGGATCTAGGTTTATGGCCCAGTTTCACCACAAGTTAACTGTAGGGCTTTGGGCCTCAGTTCCTTCAGTTGTTGAAAGGGGATAAAAATAGCTATCACAAAAGGTAGTAGGTTGGAAGACTGTGAGTATACATGCCTTTGGGGTGAGAATGCATCACTGGGGGTGGTAGAGATAAAAAATGATGTCTCGGTTCAATGTAAGAGCAGATGAATAGGCTCCTGGGGAGCAATAAGAAGAGAACAGGGTTGGGGGTGGGACCAGCGTGGTGGCTCACGCCTGTAATCCCAGCACTTTGGGAGACCGAGGTGGGTGGATCACGAGGTCAGTAGTTCGAGACCAGCCTGGCTAACATGGTAAAACCCCATCTCTTTTGTAAAAATACAAAAATTGGCTGGGTGTGGTGGCACACACCTGTAATTGCAGCTACTCAGAGGCTGAGGCAGGAGAATTGCTTGAACGTGGGAGGTAGAGGTTGCAGTGAGCTGAGATCGTGCCATTGCAATCCAGCCTGGCGACGGAACAAGACTCCATCTCAAAAAAGAAGAAGAAGAAGAGAACGGGGGCTGGGCGTGGTGACCTGTAATCCCAGCCTGAAATCCCAGCACTTTGGGAGGCCGAGGCAGGTGGATCACTTGAGGTCAAGTGTTTGAGATCACCCTGGCCAACATCGTGAAACCCTGTCTCTACTAAAAATAGAAAAATTAGCTGGGCGTGGTGGCGTGGGCTTGTAATCTCAGCTACTTGGAAGGCTGAGGCAGGAGAATCACTGGAACCCAGGAGGCAGAGTTTGCAGTGAGCCGAGATTGAGCCACTTCTCCAGCCTAGGCAACAAGAGAGAAACTTTATCTAAAAAGCACACACACACAAACACAAACTTTCCCAAGGTCAAATGTGTAGTGACGGTGGTGGTGGATCTGGGATTTGGGCCGTCTGTCTGCGGAGCTTGTGCTCTTGATTACTGTACCATACTTTGAGAGGTGTGTGGTCACTGAGGAGGAGAGCTCTCATGTCTGGAAAGCACCTCAGAGGCATTATGACGAAAAACGTGTCACTTCTGCCAAACTCGGGTTTGGATTCTGGCTTGACTTCTTACTGTGCGATCCTAGACAAAGTATTTAGCCAGTTTTCTCCTCTGTAAAATGGAAGTGATTCGACCCACTTCCCAAGGTTGTTGGGAGGATCAAATGAGATGGTAACATGGAGTGATCAAAAAGCCTGAAGACTTAGTTCCCCATCTTGGGTCAGGAAGACCTTAGCTGTACCTGCTCTACCCAGGTGCCTGTGTTCTCTGAGAGGGTGACTTTGGGAGAGGAGAGGATGAACACATACACCTTTCTCCTGCTCTTTGAAAAGGTGATTTGTCTACCCTAGGCCCAATACCCTCAATGCACCTCCACCATTGTCCCCCACCACATGATAGGTTGCAGTGAGCTGAGATCCCAGCACTGCATGGCATTCAGAAAGCCCACTGCATGGCATTCAGAAAGCCCAGTCTGTTTCTCAGCCTTTGCCTTGTCACTCCGCTTTGCCAGGTCCCCTTGAGTTCTTTGATGTTGTGTCAGGCTCTCTGTGGGCTCCCAGCCCTGGGCATGTCTGTGGTGACTGACCTGTACCCCACTGGCCTACACCTCCATTACCACAATGGGCTTGAGCTCCTGGTGACAGCAGCCGCTGGTGCCACATCTGGAACTTAGCTCTGCTCGTCCCTTCTCCACCATTTTCACCTGTCTATACCAGCATGACTCTTCCATTTGCTCTTCCTCCTCTTTTACTGTGATAAAATATACAGAATATAAAATTTGCGATCTTAATCATTTTTAATTAAACTGTTCAGTGGTACTAACTGCCTTCCTAATAATGCAGGGTTCCCACCACCATCATCCATGTCCAGAACGTCTCCTTCATCCCAGACTGAAACTCTGCACCCATTAAACAGTAATGCCCATTCTTCACTCCGTCCAACCCCTGGTAACCTCCACTCTACTTCCTGTCTCTATGAATTTGCCTATGCTACATACTTCATCTGTATAGAATTATACTGTATTTATTTGTGTGTGTGTCTGGTCTATTTCACTTAGCATAATGTTTTCAAGGTTCATCCGTGTGGCAGCATGTGTCAGAACTTCCTTCCTCAAATAATAACTCCATTGTATGGATGTGCCACACTTTGTCTATTCGTCTTCCCACAGAGGCCCTCGTTTTTATAATCACATTTTTTAGATATATCATAATTTGCAGTAATATGAAGAGAATAGCCAACTCTTTCCTTGTAGCAGGAAACTGAGGACGGTCACTCGCGCAGGTGGTAGAAAGAGAGTGGATTTGAATGTGCTGTTTATAAACTCTGTCCTGAGGTTTCACCCTTCCAGAGGCCTCTTTTCTGGACAAATGCTTAATGTGCATGATATCATCTGAACCTAGAAGAGCTAGCTGGAGAGAAGTGATTATCTGAGGCCACACTCTTGCCTTTGCTTGCCTTCCCAGGGAAAGACCCCTATTGCTAACCCCAAGGATTCCCTGCTTTCAACACTGAAGTCTTTGAAAGGGTCTAGAGACTCTAGAGCAATATTTTTTTCCTGTTTATATTTTTGGGTTTATGTTTGCTTGTTTTTTGCATTTCTTTCCCTTGTCAGTCTTTGTCATTCCTGGTCTCAAGGCACTTCAGTATTTCTGGATGTACTTACTGTACTATAATCACAGGTCTTCTTAATACGGGTGTGTCCTGCCTTCTTTATTTAGAATTCCGTGGACTGGGAATTCCCTAAGGGAAAGGGCCCTCTTCCTTTCTTTCTCTAATCTTCCTTCACGCTTTTTACCTCTCCTCCCTTTTGTACCTCCACAACACCCCAGGAGGTGTGCCGCCTCCATCTAGACCACAAACTGTACCCTCAAGGGGCCCATGGCCAAAAAGAATGACACACACAGGCATTCAGCATGTCTCACTGTTACCTCTCAGAGGAAGTAGAACCTATATTAATCCTCTGAGATCATCAGGACAGGAATCCCCAGCTCCAACATTCTGGGTTGGGCCTAGAATTATCCCACTATTTTAAACAGTCGGCTCTGTCTCTCTCTCTCTCTCTCTCTCTCTCTCTCTCTCTCTCTCTCTCTCTCGACAGAGTCTCACTGTATTGCCAGGCTGGAGTGCGATGGCAGGATCTGTGCTCACTGTGACCTCCGCCTCCGGGGTTCAAGCGATCCTCCTGTCTCAGCCTCCCGAGTAGCTGGGATTACAGGCCTGCGCCACCACACCCAACTAATTTTTGTATTTTCAGTAGAGATGGGGTTTCACCATGTTGGCCAGGATGATCTCAATCTCTTGACCTCGTGATCCAACCATCTCAGCCTCCCCAAGTGCTGGGATTACAGGCATGAGCCACCATGCCCGGCCTTTTTTTTTTTTAAGCAGTGTCTTATTCTGTCGCCCAGGCTGGAGTGCAGTGGTGTGATCATAGCTTACCACAGCTTCAAACTCCTGGACTCAAGCAATCCTCTCACCTCAGCCTCCTGAGTAGATGGGACTACAGGCGCATGCTACCAGGCCTAGCTATTTTTTTTTATTTTTTGTAGAGACAATATATCATTGTATTGCCCAGACTGGTCTCAAACTCTTGTCCTCAAGTGATCCTCCTGCCTTGGCCTCCTGAGTCTCCTGGATTACAGGAATGAGCCCTGTGCCCAGCCTCTTCTTTCCACTTTCTTTTAGGACGTTGCGGTATGCAGTGTGCCTTAGCTTCTAGGCTCTTTCTGTGGTTGCATGGCCTTAACTGAGTAACTTCACTTTTAAAACCATGTGTTATAAAATCTGTAAAAGAATGATATCGTCTGAAGCCAAATCTAGTTTCAGAAAAAAAAAAAAAAAAAAAAAAAAGAATGATACCGTCAGTCCTGTCTATCTCAAAAGATTGTCACGAAGATCAAATGTCAGAGAGCTTTGACAACTGTGAAGCTGGCTGGGCGCGGTGGCTCACGCCTATAATCCCAGCACCTGGGGAGGCCGAGGCGGGTGGATCACGAGGTCAAGAGATCGAGACCATCCTGGTTAACAAGGTGAAACCCCGTCTCTACTAAAAATAAGAAAATTAGCTGGGCATGGTGGTGCGCGCCTGTATTCCCAGCTACTCGGGAGGCTGAGGCAGGAGAATTGCTTGAACCCAGAAGGCGGAGGTTGCGGTGAGCCGAGATCGCGCCATTGCACTCCAGTCTGGGTAATAACAGCGAAACTCCACTCAAAAAAAAAAAAAAAAGAAAACTGTGAAGTGGCAGACAGCTCCTTCTCTGCAGTGCTGCCAGTTGCAACCTGACAATGTATTACTTTCTCTAATAAATCTGCCTTTCTTTACCTTAAAAAAAAAAAAAAAAGAAAACTGAAGCATTACCCATATGTGAGTTCTTAACACAGAGTTCTTTCACTCTTGTGAACTTTTTCTGTCTTTTTACTCAGTCTTGCTGATACCACGTAAAAAGGAACCTCAGACAGATAGATTGCTTAGATATAGCTGAAAACATTGGAGATTCTGGAGAAGTCTGTGAATGGGGAGTACTAACGTCCTCCTGGTCCACAGAGCCAAGGATCCAGACCCGAGACTGGGAAGTATAGGAACGAGGTGGCCAGAGGTACGGGGAGGCTCTGACGGAAGGGCAAAGGCAGTTTGCCTCCACGCTTCAGTGGCTTCTATTCTTTTTTTTTTTTTTTCTTTTTTGAGATGAAGTTTCACTCTTATCGCCCAGGCTCCTGGGTTCAAGCGATTCTCCTGCCTCAGCCTCCTAAGTAGCTGGGACTTCAGGCATGTACCACCATGCCTGGCTAATTTTGTATTTTTAGTAGAGACAGTTTCTTTATGTTGGTCAGGCTGGTCTCGAACTCCCGACTTCAGATGATCCGCCCACCTCAGCCTCCCAAAGTGTTGGGATTACAGGCATGAGCCACCATGCCCAGCCATACTTGCTCTTCAGGCTGGGTGCAGAGGCTCACACCTGTAATTCCAGCATTTTGGGAGGCTGAGGCTGGTGGATCACCTGAGGTTGGGAGTTTAAGACCAGCCTGGCCACCATGGTGAAACCTCGTCTTTACTAAAAACACAAAAATTAGATGGGCATGGTGGCAGCCGCCTGTAATCTCAGCTACTGGGGAGGCTGAGGCAGGAGAATTACTGGAACCCAGGAGGCGGAGGTTGCAGTGAGACAAGATCACGCCACTGCACTCCAGCTTGGATGACAACAGCGAGACTCGGTCTCAAAAAAAAGAGAGAGAGATACTTGATCTTCATCCAAGGGCAAGGGGCCATTGCACATGAAAAAAGTAATAATCCTTTCAGCTTTGGTATGGGGTAGATGACTCTTTGACCGCCCCCCCCTTTTTTTTTTTTTGAGATGGTGTCTTGCTCTGTCACCCAGGCTGGAGTGCAATGGCATGATCTTGGCTCACTGCAACCTCCGCCTCCTGGGTTCAAGCTATTCTCCTGCCTCAGCCTCCCGAGTAGCTAGGACTACAGGCACCCACTGCCACGCCTGGCTAACTTTTGTATTTTTAGTAGAGACGCGGTTTCACCATATTGGCCAGACTGGCCTGGAACTCCTGACCTTGTGATCCGCCCACCTCAGCCTCCTAAGGTGCTGGGATTACAGGTGTGAGCCACTGTGCCTGGCTCCTTAAGGTACTTTTAAAGATTTTAGAAAAGCGAATAGAGCCCACAGGTGTAAGGCCCATCCGGCAAAACTTAGGGTAGATTTCATCTCCCAGACCACCTCCTTACCTGCCATGTTCAGGACACATGCTACCTGACTGTATGTAGCAGCTCTAGAAAGAGAAGGCTCCCCTCTGCTCAGGCTGAGCATTAGTGGGAGGCCCACGCTGTGATGAGCTCTCTCCTGCAGCAGCTGGATGGCCACAAGCCAGCAGCAGCGGAGAACCTAGAAGTTTTGGGTAGGCACAGGCGAGCAGACGTGGGAGATGTTTCCGCCCTTCATCTGACTCCCAGTACAGACTTCTTTGCTTCAGGTGTCTCTGCCTCTGTGCTGCTTTCCCATTAAGATTCTGCAGCCTTTTTGTCCAGCACTCAGCGCAATCTTTGGCTCATACGTGCTTAAATGTAAAATGAGGGGGTATAGACTTTTCCATCTACGTGGCTATGATGATGGGATTCTTTTTTGATGTAGTTAGTGGGGAAAGCAGGGGACCTGCTCCCTGAAAAGGCCAGGAACTTACTGGCTAGAATTATTACTGGTGATAAAATTGTGATAGGTCTGACCTGCCTCCTGGCTTGTAGTCAGCACCCCCGCCCCGCCGGCCCCTTTCTGCTTTGAGAAGGTGGTGGCGCATATGTGGTAACCTGCAATGGTGCCACACGTGCTGCTTCTGGGTATAGCAGAGCCGTGAGCAACTCTGTCTCCTTTCCAAGCTGGCACCAGCTCAGAAGGAAGCATCCAAGGGGATTCTCATAAGCTGCAGAGAGCTGCCCATGAGTCTGAACGGGAATTCCTGGGACAGGTGGCCACACGCAGCTGACAGCTCCTGCTGGGTGGAATGATAGCATTTTGGTGTCTTACAATGTTTTCCATCTGGCTCCTTTGAAGTGAGAGTTGAAAGGGTCCTGACCAGGGACCTGTAGGGGGCGGACAGCAAGGCAGGCCTCAGTTCTGAAACAGCACCTCCACACAATTCTGGGGATAATTATGTCATCTGCCCTCTTGCAGGCAAAACTCAGAATCTTTGGAGGGCCTTGGCTTTCCCAAAGCAGCTTAATTTTGGCCTCCATTCTTTCTGCCTCCTAGGTTTGGTTGGACGGACAGTTAACATAGTGGAAAGGTGGCTGCTCCTCTTCCTATTAACCTCCTAGGTTCATCTCACCCTCTGAATAGGGCCTTATAATCCTACAAATGAGGCCTCTCTCCCTATGCTCACCAGGAAGAAACAAACTGTCAAGACTGTCCACTTTCTTTGCCCTGCTGTGGAACCTTCTCTTCCTTTTGCCATGTACCCCTCTTATCTTGTCTCTTGAAACTATTCTCTTAGGAAGAAAAAGGCAGTTCCCTTCCTACCCTTCTTTAGAACCAAATTTCTCTTTGTGGTCTTGGAAGTCACGACGGCCTGGCTACCATCTGGGCAGTTAGTGTTTCAGTGCTGTGTCCCCACAACTGTGAGCTCTCTAGCACCTTTTTGTTTTTGTTAGTTTTGCTCTGTGACAGGGTTTGTCATCCAGGCTGGAGTGCAATGGTACCATCTCCACTCACTGCAGCCTCAGCGTCTAGAGTAGCCGGGACTATCGGTGTGCACCACCACGCCTGGCTAATTGTTACATATTTTGTTTCACCATGTTGCTCAGGCTGGTCTCGAACTCCTGGATTCAAGCAATCTGCCCACCTCAGCCTCCCACAATGCCGGCATGACAGGTGTGAGTCAAGCACTTTTTTTCTGAGGGGGGACAGAAGCCCCTGATCTTCTGAGAGGAGAAAGTTTCAAACAAAGCAACCCTAAGTAATCCTTCTACAAACACGTTAGCAAAAGTTCCCTGTAGGTTCCAGAGAATGGATATGGGCAGCATTCGCTGGGAATCTGGAGGAACATTCTGGAGTGTGGTCTCTACTTATTTTTCCTGTGCTCTTTTCTTCTTTCCCCCTCCCACAATTAGTTACTCAGTAGACTCATGTTGGGGGCAGTTTCCTGTTCGCTTACACCAACATTTTTTTCTTTCTTCTCCTCAATAGGTTTGTCCTTCTTGCTCTAGTGCTACCTTTTAAAGCCCCAAGTTGGGAATACAGGGAGCTGCGATGATTAACTGCAGGAGCCTCGTGAAAGAATTCCACAGCCTTAGACGGCAAAGTTTCCATAGCCTCACTGCCATGGGACTTCCCCCCACGAAGGAGAGCTCGTCTTTCTTGGGCTGGCCATTGGAGGAGGGAGGGAAGAGATCAGGCTGGCGTGTCCTCAGCTTCTCTGAGGACTTGGCTGCTTACAGAGAGAGGGCCCGGTGACAGGGACCCTAAAGGGAGGAAAGTGACCCCCTTCCCCCACACTGAAAAAGATCCCTCTCTGGTGATGAAGATCTTGCTAATTTGGAACAGCTGTCCAGGGTGTGTGAGACTGGAGGAACTGGGGAAAGCTGGCTCTGGCAATCTTCTGCAGAAGCAAATGTTAGGAAGATAGCGTGAGATGCCTGCGAAACTTTCACTCTGCTTGGATAGCATGTCCGTTGCTGCTACTCCTCTGCGAATCCTTCTGTAGTGGTGGGGAAAGAGAAGAAAGCAGCCTGTCACCAGGGGGTTGGATTTTAGCATCCATATGTCTATCCCCCACCACATTCTGTAGGCTCAGAGTGGAACGGAGGTGGGACAGTGGAGCCCGCTTGCAGCTTGAGTTGGGTAGGACTAGCTTATTGTGTTCAGTTCTTGAGTTGTCAGATTTCCTGGGAGCCGGGGTCAGATTGTAGCCCCAGGTGCCTTTTCTATCTGTCTAGTATCCTGGCCACTTCCTCCATCTGGCCACTCCCCCATGTATGCTAGATTGGGAGCTCAGCTGAGCATACTATGCCCTGACTTTGGTTTGTTTTGCTTTTTCATTTTTTAGAAGACTGCAGTTAGTATAACTGACTTTTGTATTTAATCCATGGGAACATTCGCCTATCTTTCCCCATCTGCCACCTCGAGTCCTCAGTGTTAGCTGTTTATCTCTACCTCCAGTATAGTTAGATCCTGCATAAACATTTGGAATTAGACCAGCAAGTTCCAGATGGATTGGGGAGAATGCAGATTGGCTCATGGAATCCGGTTCCACGTGCCTTTGACCCATCATCCATGACCCCAGTGACACAGATGGGCCCTGGATTGGTTGGTGCTGGCTGTGCCTGACTTGCTTCTCAGCACATTCCTGCTCCTCCTACTATGTGAGCCACTGTGGACTAGGACAGGACTGATTGATTTCAAAAATTACCCAGGCAAGGAGAATTAAATTCCATCCAATTAGCCCGTCCCTGGAGATGTGGAAAAAGAGAATGAGAGAGATTGAGAGAGTGAAATAGACAGATAGGTTTGGGAGGAGGAGGTAGGGGAAGGGATACACATAAGTATGGAATAATGAAGTCAGAAGTGGAATGAGATATAGAGAAAAACGGAGAGGTGGAAAGAGTTTGGTGCTATGTATTTTTCTTATGATCTTGGCAGCTCAGCGCTTTAGAAATAAAATAATCCAGAAAATATCTTATTTTGTCAGTTCCTACAGACCTCCCACCACCATCCCATAGTTCTCTCAGGTTTTGCTTTGGGGGTCAAAGTGCAGTTTAAAGTGGTATATATGGGAATTTAGAATCCACTGGGTTGTGTTCACCTTTGCCTCTCCCTAAAGAGTAGATGATTCCTTCATTAGTGGCTCATCCCCCTTCTACGTGCACCAAAACCTCTGTGACTGTGCCCTAGGATCAAGGGAGATGTGCCCTCAACCATTTATTCAGTTCACTAATTTTAAGATGCAAAGAATGTGGGGAGATGGAGCAGGTACTAAAGGAGCGGTGCCTGGGTCTTATTGATTCTCTCTGGAGACCGGATCCCTTTCCGGGAATTTCATACCTTTCCTTCCCTTGGAAATGGAAGCATACTGGATGGGATGGAGAAGGGTGGCTTATTCATTCATTGCCCAGGTTAGGCCAGGCGCTGGAGCTGAAGTTGGCACAGAGAAGTGATGACACAACCTTTCTGCTCACTTGGAAGAAATAAACACAATACTGGCCACGTTCTCTCCCCTGAGAGACTTCCATCAACAATGACCCACTGGGGCTGAGTCACCTCTTTGCCTGCCCTTTGTCTCTTTCAACAATGGGCCCTGTGTCCATCACTATGAATGTGAGCTCTTTGGAATAGATGTTCTTGCTAGTCCATGAGTTTTGGAAGCTCATTCTACCTTGGGACACTGAAACATTTCTGTATCTCTCTTTGTCTTTTTATGCATTCCCAAGAAATGGCCATTCCACTTGAGTTCATACTCCTTTTTTTTTTCTTTTTTGAGACAGAGTCTTGCTCTGTTGCCCAGGCTGGAATGCAGTGGCATGATCCCAGTTCACTGCAAACTCTGCCCCCAGCTTCAAGTGATTCTCTGCCTTAGCCTCTTGAGTAGTTGGGATTACAGGCACCTGCCACCATGCCCAGCTAATCTTTTTGTATTTTTAGTAGAGATGGGGTTTCCCCATGCTCTCCAGGCTGGTCTCCCTGGTTCAAGTAATTCTTTTGCCTCAGCCTCCTAAGTAGCTGGGATTATAGGTGTATGCCACCACACCCAGCTAATTTTTGTATTTTTAGTAGAGATGGAGTTTTGACATGTTGGTCAGGCTGGTCTTGAACTCCCAACCTCAGGTTAGCCACCGCGCCTGGCCGTGTTTATCCTCTAAAGCCTAGGAAGAGAAGCACAGCTTGTCTGGAGCCTTAATTCATAGCTGGTGCCTTTCCATCAGTCTGTACCCAACAGTCCAGGGCTATACCCTTTTTATCTCTTAACCCTTTCCTCACCTCTCCCTTCTCCCTTACCACCCTGTAGGAAATAGGATACTGATGATAGTTGGTTTGACAGGTTTAGAAATGATGCCTGCTCTGCTTTTTGACCTCAAGGTGCTGCCAAGACTGATTTTTATCCCAAGTTCTGATTTTTCCAACAAGAGCTTATGAGCTAACCAGGGCTGTCAGTTGGGACCTTTGACCTCTCCTGGGGTAGCAGAAGGGTGCTTCCGTGATGGGAGCATCAGTGTCTACCCTGTTCTCCAGCCTTCTCTCCTCCCGGTGGAGGGTATTCATATCTATATCCTTTCTGAGCCATGGTGGCATCTGGGGGACATTCAGTTATCATATGAGATGGGAGGAAATGGAACAGTCTATGCAGTTTGCTCTTTTTTAACACTGCCCTAACTTTATTTTTATCTGGTTAATATATATGTTGGCAGCAGAGATATTTAATAAGTATACGCCAATCCAAAAAGCTGGAATCAGGTGGGAAAGGGCTTGGTAAATTCCTGCAGCATCTTTGTATTCCAACGAGCTGTTTCTGAAAGGTGAATCTTTCTCTTACTTACATGCTGGTTCGTGATTGACAGCCTATAGCATATTTATTAAAGTCAGTTCACACTTTCAGCTCAGTTACATGTGTGTGAGTGTGTGCGTGTGTGTGATTAATTACCAAATGGGCTTGTGACTCCCACTCTCTTGACCCTTATTTTATTTTAATTTCTTTTTAGAGAAAAAAATAGGCCTCGCTATGTTGCCAAGGCTGATCTCCAATCCTGAGTTCAAGCAATCCTCCCTCCTCAGCCTCCCAAAGAGCTGGGATTATAGACTTGTGCCACCGTGCCTTCCCCATCTTGAAACAGCTGTGGCCCTTTTTTCTTTTCTTCTTTGCTATTTTATTTTTGATTGAGGGAGTCAAGGCAGAGGGCCATAATGCTTCCATCCAATAGCTGGAGACTGACCTCTGATCACTCCCTAACCCCTCGGCCAAAAACCTTTCCCATGTCCCTGGTGCATATGTGTCTATGGGGGAATCTGCCTCACTGTTACTCATCATCCATCAGCATCTGAACCTTGCATGCTGACTGTGTAATGCTGACTAGGAGTCCTCACCACCTGGACTAAAATCCTGGGTCTTCTTGTGCAGAAATGGCCCTTCCCCCGAAAGCTCCCTAAGGAGAAAGGATTGGAGGAAAGTTCTCTGTAGAAGTGGAGGAAACACGCGTCTCTTCAGAGACACCTCTAGAGGTTGTTCTCTGCAGCCCTCCAGCTGAAGGGAGCTGGCCCCTTGCCCAAGTGGCACTGCTACCCACAGAGGGGATGGGGGCTTTGAAGCTCTCCTCCCATGACCCCTGGTTCTTCCTCCCTTGATACTGGCAGCTGGGTGGGGGCTGGGGGATAGGAGGAATGCCGCTGTTAGAGCAAGAAGATAAAGTGGCTTTGTCTCTTCTCACATAAGCTCAGGGAGGTGAGAAGACCCTGGGGTTTGGCATTTCTCCTTGAGGAGCTGAGCCAGAGGCAGGACTTTGGTTCCTAAGTGATTAGAGGCCTATGGCCAGACGCCGCACAGTCCCTTTAGGAAAGGAGCTCGCCCACACTCCCTGCTTCCATCTTCCCCTTCCTGGCTCAAGTCATAGGCTTTATTTTCTGGCTATTCTCTTTTCGTTCCTGAGAAAGTTGCAATGCCTCTTTTTTATTTTCCTTTTTTAAAGCTGATTTAGGGGGTTGGGAAAGGAAAACTTTAAAAGTAAGATAATAAAAAAACAGACTATTCTGCCATTACAGGCACATAAATAGCTTCACCGTTGCTGGGCTGCACACTCGCTTTGCCATAGCAACCTAAAGCGACTGTTTATAACCGCCTGTCAACTGGCTGGAAACCAGCAGCTGCCGCCAGCCTCCCTGGCCTCAGAGCAGCGGGCAGGCACCCCCTGAGAGGTGTGGCAGAGGCGGTGGGCCTGGTGCGTCTTCTGGAGCCATGGGGAATGGCAGGGGAAAGGCAACCTGGGTTTCAGATGTGACCTGGGCAGTTGTATTTTGGGAACCGAAGTGAGCAGTGGGTGTCTTTTGTTTTTGTTCCCCCTCACCTGTGTATGGGCCCCACCATGGCTCATCTCCTGTGGAGACAGAAGACAGGACTGGGAGGGGGCTTCGCTCCACTGGAACCTGAAAAGGGTCTGGGTGTCCTTCTGAACCTCATAAGCAGTGGCTCATGCTTGTAATCCCAGCATTTTGGGAGGTGGATCACTTGAGGCCAGGAGCTCAAGACTAGCCTGGCCAACACAATGAAACCCTATATCTACTAAAAATGGAAAAAATAGCTGGGCATACACATGCAATCCCAGCTACTCAGGAGGCTGAAGCACAAGAATCACTTGAACCTGGGAGGAGGAGGGTGCAGGTCACTTGTCTGAACTTTCAAATAGACCTTGGCTTCTGGTGTAGCCTATTGAGCGACATCCTCTCAGCCTGTTTTCTCAAAGACTAAAACATGGGCTTTTTAGGGGGTCTGTCTTGGAAAGGGGGCTTCCCGGAGATGAATGGAACCAGAGGTCAGCAACCTAGAAGGACTTGCAGAGGGAGAGGAAAGAGCGAAGGAGACACGTGACAAGACCTTCCAGTGCCTTCCCATGTCACCCTGGAGCTGAGGAGGTTCATGGAAATGCTTTGAAACCTTGCAGCATTTTCAAAGTGTGGTCCCCAGATCAGAAGCATCAGCTTGCCCTGTTAAGGAACCTGTTAGAAATGCACCTTCCCAAGCCCTATCTCTGTTCTCCTGAATCAGAAACTCAGGAGTTGGCAGGGAGAGAGCCAATAGGTTTGCACCAGTTCTCCAGGGGATCCTCGTGCTCAGCCTGGGTTTGAGAACCACAGCTCTAAAGCTTTGTTCAAGTGCAAGGAAGCATCATTAGCCCACTTTCCAAAGCCCTGGGCTGGCTTAATGGATTCTGTCTATGCAATGTGTGAACAAGGAAGAGTAAGACAGGAGCAGAGGGGTGGCAGGCTATTAGGGATCACTCCCGGCCCTCTGTGTCATAAACACCATCTTTTCAGCACGGAGCCCTCTCATTTGCCTGTGACTTCCAGGAAATAGCTTGGCTGAGAGAAGGCTGGAAAAGGTAAAGTGGGGATGGGAGGTTCTCTGTACTCTGTACAGGTGAGACTGTCAGAGTGGAGGTAAGGAATGGGAGCAGCCAGGCCTAATGACCAGTATAGGACATGTTGATGAGTGTCTGGGCCACATAGGAATCTTGTTTTGCATCCTCTCCTGTTGAGCTTCTGGGGACAGAGCAGCTGCCCCTGGTGATCCCTTTTGGTGGATGAGATGCGGCCTCTTCAGTCTGTGGCCAGGCAGCTTCTTCCCTCTTGTCCTGAGGTCTCCACCAGAACCTGAGGCCTGGGAACAACCAGGCCCTGACCCGGTAGCCCGGGGAGATGACCCCTCTCCATGAGCATGACATGATTCTGCTGAAATTCGTTTCTAAAAATAACCCAGGATCCAATCCAGCTGCTAAAAAGCCCCTTTGTTCCCTTGGAACCAAAATATGGAAAGCCACAGCAGCCCCAAGAAAGACGGTCTATGTAGTTCAAGACGGTGCATGTATGAAATACTTGAACGCTGCTGCCAGAGGGCTGCGTCCTGTCTGGCCTAGAAGCTTCCTTCCGCAGCTGTGAGGAGTGAGAAGTAGTTACTCCTGCTAACCCTTATCCTGAGTGAATGGGGTTGAGAGAGGCTGCCAGCACCCCTCGTTAAACAACAGACCTTCCAGATGGTGGTGTCACTTCCACCTGAAGTTGGCTCTTGCCCTCCTTAACCAACTGAAGGAAACGGTCAGCGCTGCTGTTTCATCCTCTATGTTTTTTTGAGCTTCAGCTTGCTATGAACACCTCCACCTCCACCCCTCACACCCTCTGAGTCAATGGAGAACACGGAGGTGACCCAGGCCAGTGTGACTCATACAATTTGAAAGAGGGTAGCTTTCCCAAGGCTTTGGGCCTGAGGGACTGCCCTTTCTCATCTCTGATAATTTTTGTTTGTTTGTTTGAGATGGAGTCTCACTCTATTGCCCAGGTTGGAGTTCAGTGGCATGATCTCGGTTCACTGTAACTTCCGCCTCCCAGGTTCAAGCGATTCTGCTTCAGCCTCCCAAGCAGATGGGATCACAGATGTGCATACACCCAGCTAAATTTTGTATTTTTAGTAGAATCAGGGTTTCATCATGTTGACCAGGCTGGTCTTGAGTTCCTGACCACAGGTGATCCACCTGCCTAGGCCTCCCAAAGTGCTGGGATTACAAGCCTGAGCCACCTCCCCCAGCCTCATCTTGATAATATTGTTGCCATTTCAAGATGGGGCCAGTGGACAGGGGTCAGGGGGTCAGCAGTGCCCTCCCAGGCACATTCCTGCTTCCTCCCATACTGTTTCCCTGCCTATGCTGTGGATGGAGCTTTCTGTCTTCATCTTGGTGGTTCTTAGAGCCTGTGACATGGGCTGGATCTTAGCAGGCCAGGTGATCAGGGTCCGGCTGTCCACCTTGGGTCAGTTCTTGGTATCGCTGATGGGGAAAGCTTGTGCTCTGTGGGTCCAAACCTTCTCCCTGCCTTCTGAAGTCATTTGGCCAGAACTGATAAGCTTTGCCACCAGGGTCACTGCAGCCATATCCTAGACAAGCAGCCACACCAAGACTGACAGGTATTTTATTTCTATTTTTTGGACCTCAGATCACCACAGATAATGCTCCAGTGAGCATTCTTGCACATGTCCTCTCCAGACCCTGGATGAGGATTTCTTTTTCTCTTTTTTGAGACAGAGTCTCACTCCGTTGCTGGGCGCTAGACTGGAGTGCAGTGGTGCAATCTCGGCTCACTGCAACCTCCGTCTCCTGGGTTCAAGCAATTCTCCTGCCTCAGCCTCCCGAGTAGCTGGGATTACTACTCGTGGTGGCGTGCGCCACCATGCCCAGCTAATTTTTGCATTTTTAGTAGAGACAGGGTTTCACCATGTTGGCCAGGATGGTCTCGATCTCCTGACCTTGTGATCCGCCCGCCTCAGCCTCCCAAAGTGCTGGGATTACAAGGGTGAGCCACTGCGCCTGGCCTTGGATGAGGATTTCTTTGGAAGATGTGATCAGGACTACCTGATTGGGTCCACAACATGCATAGATGTAATTTGACTAAAAAGCACCAGGTGGTTCTGGGGAGGAGGGATGAATTCTGGATTCTTGAGACCCAGGGGCTAAGAGTGACACTTTTTCTCCAAATAGATGCTTTGACTCTACCACTATGTTTTTGCAGTGGAACTGAAGAAGGTGCTGTCAGAGTTGCAGACTTGGAGAGGGGGAAGTGAGGGAACCCCATGGATACCACCTCCTAACTGGGAAGTGGTGTTCTAGATTCAGAAAGAGAGAGCTGAGCCTGTGAGTGGCATCCTCTCAAGTCTGTTTTCTCAAAGACTAAAAGGATGTGTGCTTTCCTTGGGTCTCTGGGAAAGGGAGCTGCCCAGAGATGACTGGAAGCAGAGATCAGCAGCCTGGAAGGACTAGAGGAGGGGGAAGGAAGAGCGAAGGAGACATGAACCAGAACCCAGAACTTCTGGAAGGGAGTACCCCACCCCGAGAAGGCTAAGTTCTAGGGGCTAGCTGAAAATTAACACCAAGTTCCCAGACCAAGCCACAGTATACTATCCTGTGGTGAGGCCAGAGGCCTGGCTTGTTATGCCTGCCTTCACCTGGCTTCCTGGCTTGGGTGTGGCTGTTGGATGATGATGACAAGTGGTGCCACCCACTCCCTGAACTTTAGCCAACACATGCTGCCTCTGACCTTCTTCCCATGACTCCAAAGGGCCTCAGTAGACTGAAGGAGGGCATGTGCTCTGGTCTTCTGCAAACCAGTTGGCATTTGAGGAGCAACTAGAGCAGGGCAGACATGGGGAGGGGATGAAGAACCAGGGACTGTGCTGAGAATGGCCACCAGATCTGAGGGATGGGACGTGGCCAGGGTGAAGTAGAATCTGGGTCGTGGAAATAAGGAGCCTGTGATGAGGAGGCGGGCAGAACAGCCTCTATGTGAAATTCACAGCTCCAGAGAGAAGGGCCAGCCAGGGATGTTTTAGGATAGGCAGCATGCCGTGGTCAGGTTCTTGCCAGGTCTTACCATGGTCAGGTCCAGCTTTCTGGGCAGGGCACTGTCCTTTTGGAAGTGTAAGAGTGCCAGAGAGAAGGAGCAGAGCTTAAACCCCCCCAGGTGATAAACAGGAAACAGGCCTGCTGGAAAAAAGAGAGCCATTGAAGAGCAGGGTCTCCCTCTGTGCTTCTCCCAGATGACCAGGGGGAGCAAGGCATGAGATGACCGAGTGGAGGAAACCCTCATCCCCACTGCTGGGCTTTCCAGGCGGACATTGGATATGCTTTGACTATAGCAATCTAGAGCCTAGTGTTTTCTGACTTGGGATGGGGGCAGGTGAGGGGAGGGGAAGAGAAAAGGGAGGGGAGGGTGTGTGCCCCCAGTATGCTTTGGGTCTATCCCTTTGCCTTCCCAGAAAGTTCACAAGAGGTAGATATTTCCCTGATCTATTTCAGAGCCTTTTAGGAGTCATGAGCAAGGGACAGATGGGTTTATGTGAGCCTTCTCATCAAGATTTAGGAAGTAAGTTCATAGCTTTGTTTCCAGTTTTTAGATATCATTGTTCTTGTACTTGAGGCAAGGTGGCTTCTTTGGATTCAGATTAAGGCACAGATATTGGCTCTCTGAATCTATGTTTCCCTACTGTAAGATGGAGAGGTCCTCCTACAGGGTTGTTGGTGAGAATTCAGTGAAACAGTATATGTAAGAATGATAACAGCTACACCTTGTGGATCAGCCACTATGCCAGGCACTACATCATACACAGGGTATATACGTAATTTCTGATTTTCATATAAAGTACCTAATATGGCCCCTAGCACGGTAGGTGCTCAACAAATATTTTTTCCCTCCCTTCCCACCTCTCCCCACCCCACATCCCTGTTCCTGAGTATAAGGAGAAGTAGAGCCTCACCTGGAAGGAGGGAGACTGACTCTAGGTCAGAAAAAAAGACCATGGGTTTTGTGAGGGGCTCCTGAAACAGGTTTTATACTGTAGTTGGGTGCATTCAAAAGTGGGACCAGGCTGCTTCCCCTCTCAGAGGTCTTCCCTTCCTCACCCCTCGAGTCCTGCCTGGCAGTGATGCTGACACACCTGCCAGAGTGTCTCCAAGTGCTACTAGCTTGCTCCTGAGCAGAGGCTCTCAGCCCACTGGGAAGGACAGAGTAGGGCAGGGCAGGGCAGGGCAGGGCAGAGAAGTGTCTGCTCCACTGAGCAGCCCCTGCCTGTAGCCCAGAGGCCAGAGTTTACCAGAACCTCTTATTATTCCAGGCAGGTCTGTCTGCAGTGCTGCAGTAGCCTGAAGCCCCAGCCGCGCCCCTCCTGTTTCCTTTCTCCCATTTTTATTCATCATATCATATTCATTAGGAGGATTTGTAGCGGGGAGACTCAGGTGGTGAGTTCCTTTCATATTTTCAAATACCCCCTACTCTATAATCTATACAAGGAGTCTTTTTCCTCATAGTTTGGGGATGTATTTCTCCTTTAGCACCCTGGAAAAACTAAGAGTGAAAAATTTCTTGGACAAAATTGGAGGAAAGTGTGTCTGACTAGTGTTTACAGTTTGGTGACTTAGGGCATAAGGTTCTTATCTCTGGCAGGTCCTCATTTCTAGAACTTTTTTTTTATTTTTATTTTGAAAGTCAGAGTCGCACTCTATTGCCCAGACTGAAATGAAGTGGTGTGAATACAGCTCACTGCAGCTTCCACCTCCTGGGCTCAAATGATCCTCCCACTACAGCCTCCCAGTTTGCTAAAACCATGGGTGTGCACCACCATGCCTAGCTAATTTTTGTATTTTTTGTAGAGACAGAGTTTCACCGTGTTATCTAGGCTGGTCTCGAGCTCCTACCTTCAAGCAATTCTCCTGCCTCAGGTTTCCAAAGTACTAGGATTTTGACACATTGCTTCAGGCTCTTTGTGGACCTGCTTGTTTCCCAGATAGGAAGGGAGTATGAAATTTTCAAACAAACAGAACCCTGCTTGCTTAACTCTTTGTAAGTCAGAGTAGTGCTGAAAATCACTCACAGGCATGAGCCACCGCGTCCAACTGATGCCTGCCTTTTAAAGGGCCTCTTACAGGTTTCCCAGAAAAGGAAGAGGTTTAGGCTAGAGAGAAGCAGTAAAGTGTAACAACAAGAGCACCAGGCAGTCAACACCGCCAACTTGCCAAAGACCAAATCACTTTTTTAATCTCCCTGGACCTTTGTATCTTCGTCTGTAAGGCGGGGTCACAGCTGTCCTACCTAGAACTGATAGACCAATGCTTTCACGTGTCATCTACATTATAGAACAGAAGCTATAGGACTTTAGGAGGAAAGAAGTCAAATGTCTTAATGATCATGTAGAGCCTTATGGTCTCTTGCCCTAGAAGGAAGAGATGAGAGAGTTCCCTCTTCTAACATCTCCTAGGCTTGCAAAATGCTAGAAAAGTGGAGGGAGCACATACCTTACCCAGAATGCCTCAGGCCAGATGACAAGCGGTAGGACCTTCCAGGTGTCTGAGCCATACATCTGACGCTGAGGTGGTACGAGCACCTTTAGATTATTCTTTGGCAGTTGCCTAATCAAATTAAAGGCCAGGCAGGCTCAGCAGCTGCAGAGAGTTCATATTCCAGAGAGCTCAAAACTCGGAAGTGTGGATGTCATGATATGCTTCCTAATCACAGAACTTTTATAGAGATCCCACCTTAAACCTGGGGCCCCAACTGCACACTGCCCTTTTGCCTTTGTGCCAGCAGCTGAGTGCTTGACCTACTGTGTGCTTCTCTAGATCAGCCTGAGGCAAACAAACCTTCTCATTCTTTTCTGCATGAGTTCTTCAGCCCCGTATGTTCTAATCTTACACGATCTTTTCCATTAGTCCTATGGATGTGGAAGAATCTCTCCTCTTTGGTACTCTGAAAAGAGGTTCAAAGTAAGGAAGGAATTCTGCCAGGCACGGTAGCTCACATCTGTAATTCCAGCACTTTGAGAGGCTGAGGTGGGAAGATCACTTGAGATCAGGAGTTTGAGACCAGCCTGGCCAGCATGGTGAATCCCTATCTCTACTGAAAACAGAAAAAATTCGCTGGACATGATGGTGGGTGCCTGTCATCTTAGCTACTCAGGAGGCTGAAGCAGGAGAATTGCTTGAACCTGGGAGGTGGAGTTGCAGTGAGTCAAGACCACGCCACTACATTCTAGCCTGGGTGACAGAGTGAGACTTTCAAAAAAAAAAGGAAAGAATTCTGACTCAGACTGTCTCTTCGAATTCTCAAGAGACCCTATATGCTGGTGGTTATTGCTAATAGTTACAACCTAGCTAATAGTTATTATCGTTAATGACGCTGCCTTAGAATTTCCCATTCTTGTTTGTGGAGTGGGGGTTCCCTGGCAAAGAAAGATGGAAGGGCACGTGGAGCTTATTGTTCTTCTACTTAAATGACTAGGTAACAAAAGTTCCTGAAGATCAAATTAGGCTTTCTCCCATCACTTAAGTGTCCTATCTGGACACTGGACACACTTCATCTAATATTTCCAAGTACAATTTCTTTAATTCCATTCCTTTATCACTTATTTAGGGTGATGTGAAAGGCAGGGCCCATTCTCTACCCAACTAAAGGTGGAAGGAACTGAGTCCTGAAAAGGCTAAGTAACATCCCTGTCTTCATGGAGCAAACATTGTAGTGGGTGAAGACACGAAAGGTAAAATCCTCTGATACCTAGTTCAGCACTCTATCAGCATTGTTCCCAACATCCTCTCGAAAGGTGAAGAAGTTCTACTTAAGGGTCAAGATGGGTTTCTTGCTGTTAGAGCCCCTCCCACTTCTTCCAGGCTTGGAAGAGAAGCTGAACTGGAGTGAAACTCTGTGGTCCTGCCTATTCCTACGCCAGCCTGAATGAAGGGAGTTTGACACATTGCCTCAGGCTCTTTGTGGACCTTCTTGTTTCCCAGATAGGAAGGGCGTATGATATTTTCAAACAAAGGGAGCCCTGCTTGCTTAACTCTTTGTAATTCAGAGTGGTGCTAAAAATCGACGTGGGCAGCAGGGGAGGAGGAGGTGGCAAAGGGCAAATTGGGAGAGGGAGGAGTATAATAAATCAACCTGCATCCCTATGGAAAGCTTCTGGGAAGAGGATTGTCAGGAATCTGCAAAGACTTTGGCTACATGTGACTTTGGAGGAGGTCACTGATCAAAGAATCATATCCTTTATTGCATGTTTCCTGTGCTTCTTTGTTCACCTTCTAGAAGTGAGGGTGGCGTCTATTGATTACAGAGAGGTTGGCCAGAGCTCCCTGCCACTGCCTGGTAACTGAAGTCATCAGTGGGGACTATGAAACTGGGGCTGGGGCCCCATGTTCTCATGTTATGCTGAGAAAGAACCCTTCACACTTAAAAGGCTCATGTGTGGCAGTGGCTCCTGTCAGCGGCATGACACATAGCGGACCCTCTCTGAAGCTGACAAGGGGCCTCAGGATAAGTTTTCTTCCCACCTTTACCCT
This sequence comes from Callithrix jacchus, assembly GCF_049354715.1. Classification (NCBI taxonomy): domain Eukaryota; kingdom Metazoa; phylum Chordata; class Mammalia; order Primates; family Cebidae; genus Callithrix; species Callithrix jacchus. Next base: position 30,747,683 of record NC_133520.1, read on the forward strand.
TCTGTATTGTCACCTACACATACGTCCACCCCACCCCCTAGTTAGCATGCATGAGAGGTAATGCATCTTTCTGAGGGGAGAAATGCTGGCCTCTCTCTGGTGCCTTTATTGAGTTGATTTGAGACTTTGGTGCTCACTCACAGGCTATCTTGTGACCTTGTTGTGCCCTGTCCTCTATCTGAATTGAGAGGTGTCTTATCGCTCCCACTCCAGAGAAACTTTAATGCTCAGGCTTTAAACTCTCTATCTTGCCACCTCAGAGGTCCTTCTGTCCCCCTCATTAAAAAAAAAAAAAAAAAATTCACCCTGTATCACCAACTGCCAAAACATTTTCCTCTCCTCCCCAAAAGCCTCTTGGAGGAGGGTAGAGCTTAGCCTCAAGATCAAAACTTGGTACCTGCCAAGTGGACACCTGCAACAGGCTGCAGAATTTCCGTACACCTGGAGGCTGAGTGCTCCAGGAGGTTTCGGAGGATTTTGGCATCTTCTATCAAGTTGTCTTCCTTGTGTGTAAATGTGTGTCTTGGGAGTGGGAAGAGTGTGGGGTGTGGGAGAGGATGGCAGACTGACAGGCCACCCTTCAGATCACTCAGATCAAAACTCCTTTTTCTGACCTCTTCTCGTATTGTATAGATAAGGTTAGACTAAAGAATCCTGTCACAAGTCCCTCAAACAGACAGGGAAAACATTCGAGCCATTAGAGATCGTAACCATTTATTTCCAAGTTTCTGAAGCTGTGGGTTTTATGTTGCTTGGTTGGGAGAGGTGACGCATCAAGATTGGGGTGCATTGAAATTACTTTTCTACATTGGAGCTTACAGGCTGCGGGGGCCTCACAGGGAGGAACAGGCCTCTCCTGAGTCAGCTCTCTGAGCTCAGGCCTCAGCTATCAGTTGAGCTCAGACCTCAACTGTCACCTAAACCCTTGTGCTTAGACTGAGTACCTCTTGCCCTTGCAGATGTTGGATCCTCGTGGCTGCTCTAATGGTTTCTTTTTGTCTATCTTTGAATCTTTATTCCAGAGATCCAGTTGTCATCTGTATCCAGGAAGCTCTCCTCTTCCTCCTCCTGAAGCCTCTCTACTACTACAGTTGCTGGTTGGTGCTAAGGTTGCTGCCATGGTAACATGCACATCCTGTTTACACCTTCATCTGGGCAAGTTGGTCTAAACTAGGAACCTACCTACCCTGGACAACCACTTCCATCACCACCTGGGGACACCAATCATCGTGACACGGAGCCCGCCTTCCACTCAGTTCCCCCATCTTCTTCCTCCTCTCGCTGCCAGACTTCATACAGAAGAAAGGATCTAGGCTTGGGACTGCTACTTGGAAGCTTTTTGCGCAAGATATATTCGATTTATTCCCTCACTGGGCCCCCAGAGAAGCAGGAAGTAGAAAGAAGTTGGGACAGGAAGGCAAGAGACACTGGTCAGTTGAAGGGAAACGCTACATCTTCTCTGGTTGAGGGGCTTGGTAACGGCAGGCAAAATGACGAACCCATCAGACCGTGTCTTGCCGGCCAACTCGACGGCCGAAAGCCATGAAGGGGACTTTGGCTGCACAGTAATGGAACTGAGGAAGCTCATGGAGCTGCGTTCGAGGGATGCACTGACCCAGATTAATGTCCACTATGGAGGTGTACAGAATCTCTGCAGTAGACTGAAAACCTCCCCTGTGGAAGGTAAAGGCCATATCAGGGGTGGGGAGTTGGAGGAAGGTGGCTAGTGTTTCAAAATATCGTTTTCCCAGCTTTTTAGAGAAGGCACATTTCTGGAGGTCCAACTGGTATATTGTCTGGTGGGAAAACTATGGCATCTGAAGCACTGAAAGGAGGTGAGGCCGTGAAGAGCCATGTCTTTCTCAGAGATGATGTTTACAAACTGCTATTCTCTGAAGATTATTCTTTTCTCCTTTTTCTTTTCTTTCTCTTTCTTTCTTCTTTTGTTTCTTTCTTTTTCTTTTCTTTTTTTCACGTGTGTGTGTGTGTGTGTGAGTGTGATAGAGTCTCACTCTTTCATCGAGGCTGGAGTGCAGTGGCATGATCATGGCTTATGCAGCCTCGACCTCTTGAGCTGAAGCCATGCTCCTACCTCAGCCTCCTGGGTAGCTGAGACCACAGGTGGACACCACCACACCCAGCTAGCTTTTTTGATTTTTTTTTTTTTTTTTTGTAGAGATGAGGTCTTACTATGTTGCCTAGGCTCATCTCAAACTCCTGGGCTTAAGTGATCTTCCCACCTTGGTCTCCGAAATGCCGGGATTACAGGCATGAGACACTGCTCCTGACCCCTCTTTTCTCCTTTTTCTGTATCAGTGTCCAGAAAGGAGGATATATATTTTATAAATGTTTGTGATATGAATTTTTTTTTCTGTATCAGTGTCCAGAAAGAAGCATATTTTTTTCAATGCTTTGTTTTAATTAAAGAAGGATATTTATTTTTTAAATGTTTATGATATAAATGTTGCCGTCAGCAAATAATCAAGTCCTGACCAGGCATGGTGTCTCACGCCTGTAATCCCAGCGCCTTGGGAGCCCGAGGCAGGTAGATCACTTGAGGTCAGGAGTTCGAGACCAGCCTGGTCAACATGGTGAAACTCCATCTCTACTAAAAATGCAAAAAATCAGCCAGGCGTGGTGGCGGGCGTCTGTAATCCCAGCTACTTGGGAGGCTGAGGCTGGAGAATCGCTTGAACCTGAGAGGCAGAGGTTGCAGTGAGCTGAGACCGTGCCACTGGAATCCAGCCTAGGCAACAGAATGAGACTCTGTCTCAAAAAACAAAACAAAAAAAAAATCAAGTCCCTTATTCTCTATGCCTTTGATTACAAAAGAGTTTAATTCTTCCGTACACTGATTTTACAGTGTAATGAATGGAGGAAGGAAGGGTACAAAAAAGTGAGTAAGCCCAACTGCCCGGTTGAGCTCTTCTCTATTGTATACTGTTAGAAATGGGATGATAGGCTAAGCAGGGTGGCTCACATCTCTAATCCCAGCATTTTGGCAGGCTGAGGTGGGGGGATTACTTGAGCTCCAGAGTTCTAGACCAGCCTGGGCAACATAGTGACACCCCGTCTCTATTTTTTTTTTTTTTTTTTTTTGAGACAGAATCTTGCTCTGTCACCCAAGCTGGAGTGCAGTGGTGTGATCTCAGCTCACTGCAACCTCTGCCTCCCAGGTTCAAGCAATTCCCATGCTTCAGCCTCCCAGGTAGCTGGGACTACAGGTATGTACCACCACTAATTTTTTATATTTTAGTAAAGACAGAGTTTCACCGTGTTGATCAGGCTGGTCTTGAACTCCTGACCTCAGGTGATCTGCCTGCCTCAGCCTCCCAAAGTGTTGTGATGAGGAGGCTCACAAGTGTGAGCCACCATGCCCAGCCTCTATTTATTTTAAATTAAAAAAAAAATGAAATGGGATGTCACAAGGTATATAATTGTACCCATCATATCTTTGGATCACTCACTGTTTTGTATCGAAATTATAAGTGATTTTTTTTTCAATTCTGCTGGATACACTTTTCATGGGTTTATTCTTAAAATATAAAAGATTTTTTTTTGAGACAAAGTCTCACTCTTGCCAGGCTAGAGTGCAGTCGTGCGATCTCAGCTCACTGCAATCTCTGCCTCCCAGATGCAAGCAATTCCCCTGCCCTAGCTTCCCGAGTAGCTGGGACTACTGGCACACACAACCACACCTGGCTAATTTTTTTTTGTCTTTTAGTAGAGATGGGGTTTCATCATGTTGGCCAGGATGATCTCGATCTCCTGACCTCATGATCCACCCATGTCAGCCTCCCAAAATGCTGAGATTACAGGCATGAGCCACTGTACCCTGCCAAAAGATTTTAAAAGATAATGAAAAATCCAGTTTCATGCTTTCCTCACCCAGCACAGTTGCCCAGTGTGCCATGGTAAATTTTGCCTCACCAAAATCTAGAAGGAACAAAAGAAAACTTGCTTTTCCAGTTTTGCCTGGTTTTAGCATCTCTGTAGCAGATTCTTGTTTGGCTCTATGCTTCTGGCAGTTCATGGCTGAGTGGCATGAGATGGAGCAAAGATCTTGTCCATTAGAGGCTTTCAGCCTCATGTGGTCTCTTATTCCTGAATCTTCCTCAGAGGCCACATCACGTTTCTCACCAATTCTAAGAAGTTATTACCCTTTGCCAGAGCTGTATTATAAGTTAGTGACTTGGAGCCTAGACTCTTCAGATAAAAAGAGAAAGAGATTTTTACATAGATATCTATACCTAGCTTATGACTTATTTTCTTTACAACCTAAGGGAGCTTCCCTACCTATTCTCTTTACTTCTAGAATTTGGTTTCCCATCTCATAGGCTTTGAGTTCAAATACTAGCTCTACCATTTACTAACTAAGTAGCCCTCAACAGTTTACTCAGCCTCCCTCAGTCTGTTGGAGTAGAGTACGCCCACTGTACTCCAGCCTGGGCGACAGAGCCTGGGGCTCAAAATAAAAAGAAGACTGCCTTGTGACATGTACCTTTTGTTTTAATCTGATTTTGCCTTTCGCTCAAATAAGAAGAAAAAAAAATAAGTGTTCTCACTTCACCACGTCAATTCTGCTTGTATGTTTCCGTTTCTTGTATTTGAAAATAATGTTCATTCTCGTGATGGTGGTTTTGAAAAGAAAATATTGTTGATAATGCCTAGCCCATAGAGTTACTGAGATTAAATAATATATGGACGGTGTTCATATTTATAATCAGGTGTTCAATAGATTCGTTTTCTCAGATTAAAACAGAGCTCATGTGTCTGTAAGTACTTGCCAGAACATGGGCACTATGGAGGGCAATGGTTTGTCATATTTGGAGAGGTTACTGCATGTGTAACTGCAAGTACTGTCCATTTCATTCACTCACTTTTTTTTTTTTTGAGACAGAGTTTCTCTCTTGTTGCCCAGGTTTGAGTGTAGTGGCACTATCTCGGCTCACTGCAACCTCTGCCTCCCTGGTTCAAGTTATTCTCCTATCTCAGCCTTCCCAGTAGCTGGGACTACAGGCATCCAACACCACACCCAGGTAGTTTTCTGTATTTTTAGTAGAGACGAGGTTTCACCATGGTGGCCAGGCTGGGCTCAAACTCCTGACCTCAGGTGATCCACCTGCCTCAGCCTCCCAAAGTACTGGGATTACAGGTGTGAGCCACTGAGAATGGCTGCTCACTTCTTAATCACAAAAAAGAGCACCTGGGCAAGATGGCAAGCTCTAATTGCTTTCATGTGTCTCCGTCTTTGCCTTCTAATGGTAGCCCTTAATGATAGCCCTTTGGGCTCTGTCTACTTCTTGCCAGCTAGATTTCTTTATTTGGTTACTTTTACAGCCGTATTGACTACTGAGGGCCTGTTCTTAATTTTATCTTCACTGAGATCATGCAGTACTTTACAAACACCCATCAGAATTTCAACAGAATCTTTCTTTTTCCTTTCCTATGCTACTCTTCCTCCCACTGGTCAGCTATCTCTCTCACAGACAGGAACTCAGGAGTCCAAAGAAGCTGGAACCTAGAGAACTCCTGACACAGGATTCAGGCTTTCCTCCAATTTTTTAGATCCCTTCCCAGAGCTGCCACTGTTTACTTTCTGATTCCCAGAGAGCTTCCATTCCCAAAGGCCAACATATGTTCTGCGTTCTGTCAACGTTGGATATCAAATGTTATAAACATAGCTAATGCTCGAGGATCCTTTCCCCGTCCTGGTTTCATCTGCTTCCAATGACAAGTGCTTTCCTTGCTACAGCCCCTGGCCAGAACTGTAGCCTATGACTCTGACCACTGGCACCGTTGTCTGCTGCCATGTCCTGCTTCCTTAGATCACAAGTATGCAACCTGGTGTTTTTTGTTTTCTTTTTCTTTATAATATATGGGGATCTCGCTATGTTGCCCAGGCTGGGCTCAAACGCTTGGAATCAAGCAGTTCTTCCGCCTCACCAGTTTGTATTAATGTAGGCATTACTATAGGGCTTTTTCTGGAACTGGGGTGACAGGGTATTGGAAAACAGCCTTTCCATTAGTAATTATTAGTCCCCAGTACCAATGCTGACCTCCTAGTGTGTGAGAGGAATAAAGGGGTAAGAAAAGGAGACATAGAACAGCTATGACATAGGAGTATCTACCCAGGCCAGGGTAACGCTCACCTGTTTAGGGTGGCCAGAGAATAGATCCCCAATACACTGATGCTATAAAAAGCCAGCCTGTTCGTGGAAGGCCACACAGAGGTGCCTGACAGCCTAGCGTAATTTATCACTGTGGGAAGTCTCCACGGACCAATAAATAGGCCAGGTGTAGTGGCTCACACCTGTAATCCCAGCACTTTGGGAGGCCGAGGCGGGCAGATCCCGAGGTCAGGAGCTCAAGACCAGCCTGACCAACATGGTGAAACCCTGTCTTTACTAAAACTACAAAAGATTAGCTGGGCATGGTTGTGCATGCCTATAATCCCAGCTACTCAGGAGGCTGAGGCAGGAGAATCGTTTGAACCCAGGAGGCAGAGGTTGCAGTAAGCGGAGATTGTGCCACCACACTCCAGGCCGGGTGACAGAGTGAGACTCCACCTCAAAAAAATAAATAAATAAAAAATAAATAAATTTACATAGTGCTTGAATTCTGCTGGTTGGAAACCAAGGTGAAAGTGAAGATCAGAGAGACTGGGTCCTAGAATATGATGCTTTTCCTTTGTTTTCTATGGACTGATAGCATCTTTAGTATAGATTGACAGAATTTTTTTAACAAGTTTGTTTATTTATTTATTTTTTTCAAGATGGGGTTTCACCATGATGGCCAAGCTGGTCTTGAACTCCTGACCTCAGGTGATCCACCCACCTCAGCCTCCCAGAGTGCTAGGATTATAGGCGTGAGCCACCACACCCAGCTGTTTATTTGTTTACTTATTTATTTTTATTTTGAGATGGAGTTTTTCTCATATCGCCCAGGCTGGAGTGCAGTGGCGCAATCTTAGCTCACCGCAACCTCTGCCTTCTGAGGTCAAGCGATTCTCCTACCTCAGCCTCCCGAGTAGCTGGGATTACAGGTATACGCCACCACACCTGGCTAATTTTTTTTTTCTTTTTTTAAGACGGGGTTTCACCATGTCAGTCAGGCTGGTCTTGAATTCCTAACCTCAGGTGATTCGCCCACCTTGGCCTCCAAAGTGCTTGGATTACAGGCGTGAGCCACCACACCTGGCCGTAATTTTTGTATTTTTAGTAGAGACGGGGTTTCACCATATTAGCCAGGTTGTTCACAAACTCCTGACCTCAGGTGATCTGCCCACCTTGGCCTCCCAAAATGCTGGGATTACAGGTATGAGCCACTGTGCCCAGCCCAGAATTTTTTTTAAAACCATAGCTCTTAATGGGACTTGTGGAACTTGGGGTTTATGATATGGTTTTGTTATCATAGATTGACACAATTCTAAATGCAGGTGAGACAGTTATCTTCTTTGGCTGGCTGAAGTAGTTCATGCCTGTAGTCCCAGCACTATCTGTGCGTCTGAGTCTCTGTGTGACTGCTCTAGCATAAGAGGCAGCAGAGCATTAATGTAGTAAAAGTCAGAAAGCATGAAATATTCCACCCCTTTCTACCTGGTAGTAAGACCTTAGACAGGTCATTTAAGCCCTTTAGCCTGGAGAGAGGGTGAGAGCAAAACATTATTAATATTATTATTATTTTGGGATGGAGTCTCATGTGTCACCCAGGCTGGAGTGCAGTGGCACAATCTCAGCTCACTGCAACCTCCACTTCCTTGGCTCAACCAGTTCTCCCGCTTCAGCCTCCCAAGTAACTGGAACCACAGATGCACACTACCATGCCCACCTAATTTTTGTCTTTTTTGGTAAAGGTGGAGTTTTGCCATCTCTACCTCAGCCTCCCAAAGTGCTGGGATTACAGGCATGAGCTGCCACCCACCCAATATTTTTGTTGTTGTTGTTTTCAATTTCATTTTTATTTTTCAAAACAGGATCTTCCTGTGTCACTCAGGCTGGAGTGCAGTGGTAAAATCATGGCTCACTACAACCTCCACCTACCCGGCTCAAGCAATCCTCCCACCTTAGCCTCCTGAGTAGCTGGGACTACAGGCATGGACCACCATGCCTGGTTAATTTTTGTCTGCTTTTGTAGCGACAGGGTCTCTCCATGTTGCCCAGGTTGGTTTTGAACTCCTGGGCTCAAGCAATCTGCCCACCTGGGCTTCCCAAAGTGCTAGGATTATAGGCATGAGCCCTCAGGCCCAGCCTCAGCCCAGTGTTTTGATACCGACTTGCGTTCCTAGAGTATACATGAGCTAGTTAGAATAGGAGGAGTTGCCCCAGTGACCAAGAGTTGATTACACTTAAGAAGACTTGGAGATGTTCAGCTACACAGCCTTCAGCAGCAAAGAGAAACAAGGCTGAGAGTATCAGCCAAAAAGAGAAGAAAAATTAGGGCAACAAGAGTGAGGGAGACATAAAGGAGAACACACGTTTACATCTAAGTACAAAAAGATTTTAGTCTTTGTGGCTGTATGTAAACGAAAGCAAAGATGCAGGGGTGAGGCTGGAGCTCCTGAGCAAGCTGTGTTGCCTTGGGTTTGTCAGGAGGGATAAACCCAAACATTTTGCACAATGGAATCCTCTGCGTTTGCTTGTTTCTTTCCCCCTCCCCCGCCCCCCGCTCCTTTTATTGTCTCTTCTTTCCCTGTTCATTCCCACCTCTACCAATCTTTCCAATCCCCAAAGAATAAAGCAGTTTGGTTGGCATAGGCCAGAAGATAGCCATTTACCCTCTGAGTGGTTTCCTGTGGAATCTCATGGCCTTATGAGTGGAAGAACCCTTTGGTGAATTTGGGATGAAAATTACCTGTGGCTCAAGGGGAAGAAAGAAGACATATTTTCCTTAGTCTCAATACCCTTTTGCATGTAGGAGGGAGGAATGGTCCTAGGTGAGAGATTCTTTAGCCTAGGTAGAGGTTATAGGTATTCTTTTTTCCCAATAGAATCTTCCACATTGGTACTTAGCTATGCTATCCTTTTTAGGAGGAAGAATGGTGTTTTCTGAGGAAGAGTTAGGCCAGCATTTAAAGGCAAGGTCTGGGCCCAGACCAGAATGGAAGAGAAGGGGAACCTTGAATAAACAATAAATTATTAACTGTAGGCCTTCTTTCAAAAGGCTGAAGACAATTTTTGTTGAATTTGAATCTAAAAGACTGTTGGTGGAACTTTCTGTTTGATGTTCCTTCTGTACCCTTCTACTTCTTTTCTTCTCTGCAGAGTTGAAGGTGTGACAATGAGATATTGAGGGCCTCCAATTATTTTTCAACAACATGCAACTAATATTTAATAATTGGTAGGTGGTAGGGACACAAGGGTGAACATGATAAGCACAGTCCCTCCTTCCATAGAGCTTACAGGCTAAAAGAAGATGCATATAAATGAAGGCAGTTTCAGAAATCTTGCCATAGGGCTTTGATGAGGAAGAGCAGGGTCTATGGGAACACAGTATTCGGACCTAAGCTGAAGGCATTGCAGGAGAGGGGAGGGGGCTTAGAAGCTGAAGATGGCACACCCGTATCACCTGGGGATCACCCAGGGAAGCTCTAGCATGGCCACACTCTATGATAATTGCTACCACCTACTGAATATTCCTGGCAGAAGATGCAAACATCTTTGCCTTCCTTAATTACTGAATAGTTACTGGGTTTAGGAAGTTGAGATTCCTTGGGGAGCACATGAGAGGAGGGCGAAAAATGTGTTTGGCCAACCCAAATTACAATTTTGTTTTATTAGCGTGAGGATTTAGATGAACATCTCCTATCACCGTAAGGTCTCTGGGGCTGAACTGTGTTCCGGTCACTGTGCCTTTTGAGGGAAGTGGCATGTTTGTTTGTTTTTTTTAGCACTAATTAAATACTTTATTGAATAAATACAATACCAAACAAAATGCAGTCAAATGCTTTCTAAAAAAATGTTAAAGGCCTTTCTACTCAGGCTAATGACAAACACAATCAAGGCAGATATGCTAGTTTAACATAATTGGCTGATTGTATACAGCATTTATATCTTTTAGTCCACAAGTATATTATTAAATGATAGAGAACATCTAATACAACCATTTCTACAGAACTAGCAAATAAATTTCTAAGAAAGAAAGATTTTACAGACCCCATCTTTTATTCCCACCCCAACAGTCTAACTCTAAAGAGGATAAATCCAATGACTTTCCTCACAAGAGCTCGCCACTAATGTCGCTTTGCTATCAAAATCTGTATTTCTGATCCGTTATGAGCATTGAGACAAGATTCAAATATTCCCAAAGAAAGAAGCACAATGCACGTTGTGATCGCCTATTCAGCAACAGCGAGCACTGCATCCAAAACTCTCATCCCAGGAATTAAATCAGATCAGCCACATTCATGGGCATCTCCTCCACTGTAGTATTGTAGAAAGTCTCAATGTCACGAAAAATCCTCCTGTCTTCTTCGGTAACAAAGTTTATAGCCTCACCTTTCCTCCCAAATCGACCCCCTCTGCCAATTTTGCTCTTTATTCAAACAGTGTGCTGTTTCGCTTATGATTCCACGTCCTAAATTACGTCAACGCCATTTCTGAGTGCCATCTCCTCATCAACTGCTGCTATCGACTCCTGTGAATATAGTTTTCACGATTGGCAGATAGATCATAATTTGTAACCAAAGACACTTGTTGAACATCAATCCCGCGAGCCAACAACCCAGTAGTTATCAGAGCACGGCTTGACCCTGATCAGAATTCCCTGCTGATAACATCTCTCTCCTTCTTGTCCATGTCACCATGCAGAGCGGAAACTGTGAAGTCTCTGGCATGCATTTTCTGTCAGCCAATCTACCTTGCGCCTTGTATTGAGAAAAATAACAGCCTGCGTAATGGTCAGTGTCTCATACAAGTCACAAAGTGTATCCAACTTCCATTCCTCCCTCTCAACATTAATATAAAACTGTTTGATTCCTTCAAGGGTCAGTTCTTCCTTTTTCACCAGAATTCGAATTGGATCTCTCATGAATATTTTGGTCACTTCCAACACGTCATTTGGCATTGTGGCAGAAAGCAACACAACCTGAATACTTGTATTTAGTTTTTGGAAAATCTCATAGATTTGATCCTTAAACCCACGACTCAACATTTCATCTGCTGCATCCAAAACAAACATTTTGATCCATTTTGGAGCAAGATATCTTCTGTTTAACATATCCACTCTCCCAGGTGTACCAACAACAATATATGGTGCTTCAGCCTGCAGTTTTTGCGTTTCATTTCGAACATTTGTTCCACCAATGCAGGCGGCAAGTTGCTCCCATATAGTCTCCAAGTGCCAGAATTACCTTTTAGATCTGTTGAGCCAGTTCTCTGGCGGGGGCCAATGCTAGTGCTTGGGTCTCCTTGAACTCAATCTCCAACTGTTGCAGGATGGAAACAGCAAATGTGGCTGTCTTGCCAGTACCCGACTGAGCTTGAGCAATCACATCATACCCTTTAATAGAGGGAATAAGAGCTCTCTGCTGAATAGCGGAAGGCTTCTCAAAACCGTAAGCATAGTTGCCCCGAAGAAGAGACTCCTTTCAATTCATATCATCAGAGTTATCAACAATCTCATTCCAGTTGCTCTCGATGACAACATTGAGGTCCATTCCCTCCGGGCCACCATGTTCTCTGTTATAATCTGCGGAGCCACCGGACATGATCCAATAAACCCACTCAGCGCCCGACTGAAAAAGTGGCAGTGGCATGTTTTACCAAGAATTGTCCTTTTTGCCACAAGCTGAGATACACTGGGATTGGGCTCTTCCTCAGTTTGGCAGATTGACATTTCTTGTAGTATTGCCAACCTGGAAAAAACTAAGTACATATCCCAAACAAATGTTCACCTACAAGACTGCTGCCTTATTATTAACATGTCTAATGCTAGTATTTACATAATAAGATAGGCAAACATAGATATGAATGAGGTAGGCTGGACACGGTGTCTCACGCCTGTAATCCCAGCACTTTGGGAGGCCGAGGTGGACGGATCATAAGGTCAGGAGATCAAGACCATCCTGGCTAACACAGTGAAACCCCGTCTCTATTAAAAATACAAAAATTAGCCAGACGTGGCAGTGGGCACCTGTAGTCCCAGCTACTCAGTAGACTGAGGCAGAAGAATTGCTTGAATCCTAGAGGCCGAGGTTGCCGTGAGCCATGATCACTCCGTTGCACTCCAGCCTGGGCGACAGAGAGGGGCTCTGTCAAAAAAAAAAAAGAGAGAAGTGAAGAAGTGGGTGAGGTAATACAGAACGGTGTAATATTTTCCTCACACTGTAACAGATGGATGCATGTCCCCCGCCAGAGACCACTGCTCTAAAGAACAGTAGTGTTAGGGGATGTGGAGGACTAGGCGAGTGAAAATGGAATGGAACAGATGTGAGAGGAAGATGGGCAACTGGCTTCTTTGAGGTTTTCTTCCCTATCTTTAGAGCTTACAGTCTGTTCTGGAATATCAGTTTTTAGAAGCTTGTCCATTTAACGTTAGAAGAATAACTTCTGTTTTCCTCTTTCTTTGTTCCCTCTGCCTGTATCCTTGCCCCAACTCTACTAAGGATGCCACATAAGTGATCCTAATAACAATGATCTGGGCTTGGCCTCAGAGATTAACATTCTGTGGTCCGCTCTGCCCACAAAACTTTGGGCAGTTGTATTGGCACTAACTAGTTTAAGGTGTGAGAGAGACTCAAGCCAAAAGTGTCCTCCCTCTGTCCCTCCCCATCCCTCACCGCAGGGAACGCCACTTGGCATCCTGGATGTCTCAATACGCTTTGGCGTGTAGGACCCTGTCTGGTTTGAGTTTCTTGCCTATGGCTGAATCGGTCCTCTTGAAGGCTGGGGGCTTTCTCTTCCTAGCCCCACCCAGGCTCTGCCAGTTCTTTTCTATTTAGCCCTCCTTGCCTAGAGCTAGGTTTCTGGGTTCACTGGCATAATGCTGCCCAGCTGGGGTCAGAGGGGTCTTTATGAGGAGAGTGGCTAAGGCTTCCCCAACATGAGAGCCCTTCCTGCTTTCTCTCCTGGGGCTCTTTATGCTCCATTCCTTTGACAACTCAGCAGCAACACTTGCAATTTTTGGGGGGTCTGGTTTGGTTTTTAACCTTCTCATTCTTGCTTTGCATTGAACCATTAGCTGGTGGTGGGAAGAAAGATAGCATTCCCTCTGGGTGAAGCAGATACTGCATCTACTGAAAGAGGAGCTTTCATTCTTGTTCTTTAGCTCCAAGGTGGGACTATAACGCTGGATGGAAGCACATTCATGAAGTGCAGAAGGTGGCAGAGTGGCAGAGCAGAAAGCTAAGTGGAGCACACTAGGGAGACTTTTTTCCCTGGGCCACAGTTGCTGTTTTCAAAAAAAGGCAAAGCTCGGGGTGGGTTAAAGGGAATCATGCCCTGAGGAAGCAGCCCACCCCGAGAAGGGATTTTTTAACCAGAAGGAGGAAAGCAGCATTGTTCCCCAAGTTCATCATCCTCTGGCTGTGACCTTGAATCGACTGCTTTATCTCTAGGAGCCGGAAGTCTAGCAGATAGAGAGCAAATCTCCAAGCCGCGGTGTGTTAAACTGGAGATGCTGAAGTAGGGAGACTCCTGTATACTTGGAAGAGTAGCATCTGCTTATTAGTCAGAGATGGCTCAGTCTTGCATGGCCCTATTTGGATTTTAAGCCACTCCTCCCCCTTATTCCCCAAATCCAGGGTTGTTGGGGTTTTTTTTTAATTAATGTAAACCTTTTTTTTTTTTTTTTTTGAGACAAGGTCTTGCTCTGTTGCCCAGGCTGGAATGCAGTAACAAAATCACAGCTTACTGTAGCCTCAACCTCCTGGGCTCAGGCAATCCTCCTGCCTCAACCTCTCAAGTAGCTGGGACCACAGATATATGCCATCATGTCCCGCTAATTTTTTTTAATTACTTGTAGAGACAGAATCTTTCTGTGTTGCCCAGGCTGGTCTTGAACTCCTGAGCTCAAGCTATCCTCCCACCTTGGCCTTCCAAAGTGCTGGGATTATAGGCATGAGCCACCAAACCAAGCCCAAATCCAGGGTTTTTAAGGATGGTCTTAAAAGGTGTTCTGCTCTCTGTTCTTCTCAAGTACCAAAAGATAACTGCCTTCAAATCAACCCAGAGAACATTCTCCCTGGTACTATCTGTGTGGGAGAAGATTCTTCTGCCTCCTTCGGCAAGGTATCACAACTCAGACAGCTGGAAAGTCCCTCCTGATGTCTACCTTAGCACCACCCTTTCTGGGGCTGAGCTGGTTCTGATAAGTGGTGCCTCTGCCCTTCCCTGCTGGAGCTAGGCCACTGAGGGCCGGGCTGGACTTCTACCAGGTCCTAGGTTCTGCAGACTCATGGCAGACACAAATGTTCCACTGCTGTTTATTCCATGTTCCCACCCAGCCTGGGCAGGCATCATGCAACTCCCCTGCGTGGGGTGGGGGTGATGACTTCACAGCTGAACATTCTCTCCGCCTCTCCCAGCTCATGTGTTCAGTCTGGTTCATAGGGCCAGAAGTAATCCCAGTCCGGGTGGGGCTTTCTCTGTCATGTTCTTGAGGATAAGATTTCCCCTCAGTTTCCTGATGAATTTCTAGGGGAAACCCTTTTCCTGTGTTTCCAGCTTTCTCTCCCTGCCAAGTTTCCCTTCCCCTCTCCAGGAGGTTGTGTGAGTAGCTGAGAAACCACTGCAGAGATCAGGGCCTTTTAGAACCTTTTCCTGGGCTGGACAAGTATTTGTGTGAAATTATAGCTGCTGAGATCAAGGCCTGAAAGACTCTCTAGGGCAGAAAGAATTGCAATAGAAAGCCCAAAACTGGGATTGGCTGAGCTCCCAGTCCCACATGGCTTTCCCATGCCTCACCACATGTCAGAGAGGATTCCCAAGGCTACTACAGCTAAGAGCCTTAACCTGCCCCTCCCTGCTGCAGGGCATGCTGGGAACTGAGACAGCCACTTGACTTATTAAGGTTGCTATTGTACCAGCTCAGGGTGACTTAAGGTGGAACACATAGATGGATAGAAAATGGCAAAAAAGAAACAGATAAGTGACTTTGAGGGTGTTGAGGCAAGAGCAAGGCCTGATCTTTTATGTTTTCCATAGTGTGTCTCACTTCATATGCTTGGGTCCAAAAAGGGCCATAAGGAATGTTTTATGGAGTATAAAATGTATAGGTTTGGACTCTGATGAACCTGATGGCAATGTCACCATCCCTGAGGCCAGGAAAGAAAGACAGGACTAATTCGCCCCAGTTGTAGACAATGGCAACAGCGCTGGCTTGCTTAGAGGTGCAGAGGAAAGCAGCATGTGACCCTATCCTGGTGAAGGAGGTAGGGCGGCCAACCATCCCTGCTTGTCAGGGACTGAGGGGGGCTCCTAGGGGGAAACTTCAGTACTAAAAACTGGCAAGTCCTGGGCAAACTGAGACAAGGTGGCTACACTAGACTGAAGCTTCAGCTGAGTGCAGCTGCCTCCATGCCCCAGTGTCCTCGGTATCTAGATTGGCATCCAGCAGTCCCCCGCAGGGTGGCATAGACACTGCCACTTACTAAGCTCAAGTAGTCATACTCTTGCCAGACCTTCATTTGCTTCTATGTCAAATCAGGTTAATAGTAGCTACCATGTAGGGGTTGTGGTGCTTGAATGAAAAGGCATGAATCTGCCTGGTGAAGCATCTGGCACATAGTAATCACTTAAATGTTAGCAGTCTTAGTTCTCACTCATTCATTCAATTCATTCAACAAATCTGCATGTGTACAATGTGCCGGGCAGTGCTGTAGCCCAAGGAACAAAGACAAAAGTCCTGCCCTTGTGGAGGAGCTGGATAAACAGTAAGTGAATGCATCCTATTATGTGCTAGGTGAGAAGACCTGTGGAGGGAAATGATTGAGCAGGATGAGCGGGATCAAGAGTGCCAGGTAAATACGGTGGTCAGGGTAGACCTCACTAAAAAAAAGACATTTGTACAAAGACCTGAAGGAGGTAAGGAAACAAGCCCTCCCCAGCGAGAAGGAATCTGGGCAGAGGGAACAGCTTGTGCAGAGGCCCTGAAGTGACGCATGTCTAGTGTGTTCAGGGAACAGCAAGCAGGCTGGCGGGGCCGGATCACAGTGAACAGGGGAAACTAGTAGGAGATAAGGACTGGGGGGCTGGGGGAATCATAAGGGGCCTGGAAGCCCATTATTAAGTCCTTGGCACCTAGTTTGACTCTAAGTAAAAGCCAGAAGGTTTTGAGCAGATGAATCACATATACTGCGTTGTATCTTGAAAAAGATAATTCTGGCTAATACATTGAGAAGAGACTGAAAACAGCAGAGTGAGGATGAAGGCAAGGGGACCAGTTAGAAGACGATTGCTATAATCCAGATGAGAGATGATGGTTTAAACCAGGATGATAACAGTGAAAATGGAAAGCGATTGGACTTTAGATATATTTTGAAGGTACAGCTGATAGGATTTCTTGACTACATGATATAGGAGATGTGGGGCTAGACATCAAAGATGATGATGGGGTATTAGCATGAGAGCACAGAGGGACAGGTAGCCCTGCTCTCTGCCCCTCATATGTCCCTCTTTTTGGGAGGGAGGGTTTCATTAGGCTATTGGGGTACACCTTATGATCTTTAATATCTGATGCCCTGGTTTGCCCTCATAATCATCTACTAAACTTTGAAAATGAGGAAAGGGCATTTCCTCCCTTTATATTGTTAATCCTGCTTCTTCGAGAAGCATCCCAGGTAGATTAACAAATAACCAGCACTCCTGCTTCCCTTCAGCAATCCTGGCTCTTCAGCACAGCAGTCCCAACTTGGCACAGCCTTGCCATCTCTGTTCCCTGGGAGAAAGGACCAGCAAGTCCCTTCCCCCCTGGCAAGTCTGCCTCTGCCTGTCTGGGACTAAAGATGCCCTGCCCAGAACACTCCTTTCCCAGGCCCTGGGTTTCCCTCCTACTGGGAACCTGACTTCTCAGGCTGGTGGAGGCCGGGAGCCTCTGGGGAACAGCCCAACTTGCTTCTAGAGATTTGGCCAAATCTCACAGCTCTGTGGGGCTCAGCTGAAAGCCAGGGTAATGTACTTGGGCACTGGGAGTCAGGAGACCCTGGATAAGACATCAGGCACTGCTTCCCTAATCAGCTCCTGTGTCTCTCTCATAAGCACTAGCAAGTGAACGTGGTCTCAAAAGAGGGCCCTCAGCCAGACACAGTGGCTTACACCTGCGATCCCAGCACTTTGGGAGGCTGAGTTGAGTGGATCACTTGAGGTCAGGAGTTCAAGACCAGCCTGACCAACATGGAGGCTGAGGCAGGAGAATGGTTTGAACCCAAGAGGCAGAGGTTGCAGTGAGCCGAGATGGTGCCATTGCACTCCAGCCCGGACGACAAGAGCAAAACTCCATCTCGAAAAAAGAAAAGAGGTCCCTCACACCCCTAACTCACAGGTGTGAACGCCAGCTCATTCCCCCGACTTTCATCTCCTGCTCCCCACATCTGCCTTTCCAGGCAGATGAGTATCTTGAGTATGTCTCCTGATGCTCTTTGTTGTATAGGATAGGGAAATGGAGATCATCTCAAACTCTGCAAATAATACTCCCTTGGGTACCTATTTTCCCATTTTCAAAATCTTTATCTGTCCAGATGTCCTTCTCAGGTCCTAACCCAAATCTCTCTCCTCTGACACTTAAGGTAACACTCCTGGGTTTTTTGTTTTGTTTTGTTTTGTTTGAGACAGAGTCTCTCTGTGTCACCCAGGCTGGAGTGTAGTGGCGCCATCTCAGCTCACTGCAACCTCTGCCTTCCAGATTCAGACGATTCTCCTGCCTCTGCCTCCCGAGTAGCTGGGATTACAGGCACGCACCACCACACCTGGCTAATTTTTGTATTTTTAACAGAGACAGGGTTTCCCATGTTGGCCAGGCTGGTCTCAAACTCCTGACCTCAGGTGACCTGCCTACCTCAGCCTCCCACAGTATTGGGATTGCAGGCATGAGCCACCACACCCGGCCCACTCCTGGGTTCCATTCAGTGAAGATGGAGAATAGACATTTGCCTTCATACTATGTCTGCATTCCTTCCTCAGCAGCAGAATAGCCTTCACATTGACTGAAGTGTAAAGAAGGCCTCTGGCATCCAAGTCCTTTGCCTCCATTTTGTCCCTGCAGCCCCGTCATCCACTTCTCCTTATTCTCTCTGTGGAGCTTGGTTGAATTTCCCTTTCTCTGATTCTGACCCTCCTCAGTTGCTAACCTTATTCCAAGACAAAAGTCGCCCCACCCTGCCTGTGGGAAACCCTTCAAACAGCCGCCAACAACTTCCAGTGCCAAAACCAGGACTAATATGCTTCAGCGTGTGAACAGCTTGGTGAATACCAACTCATTAATCACCACAGTAGGATTTCCCCTCTTCCCTTAAAGAGTAGCCCCCTGGGCACCCGTGAAAGGACCCAAATATAAGGAAAGCACTGAGCATAATTCTGCCTACCTCTTGGCCCTCTGGGAGAGTGCCTAGAGAGTATGTGTGTGTATATGTTTGTTGTCTGTGTTATGTGTGGTATGTATGTGGCATGTGGTCTGTGTGTGTGTGTATGTGTCATGTATCTGTGTGGTATGTATTGTGTATGTGGTTTGTGTTTGGTGTGTTTGTGTCTGTATATTGTGTATGTGGTGTGTGGCCATTCTCCTACCTCATCCTCCCAAGTGTGTGGTGTGTATGTGTCTGTGTGGATGTGGTGTGTGTGGTACGAGGTATATGTACACACTTATGTAAGGTATGTAAGCATACATATGTTGGTGGGAGGATGCTGGTAACCAAGTACTGTGTAGTGTCTGAAAACTTTGTGGCCTCACCTTTCTTATTCTCTCTCTCTTTGTTTATTTTTTTTGAGATGAAGTCTTGCACTGTTGCCCAGGCTGGAAAGCAGTGACACAACCTCGGCTCACTGCAACCTCCGCCTCCCGGGTTCAAGCCATTCTCCTGCCTCAGCCTCCCAAGTAGCTGGGATTACAAGCATCCACCACCACACCCAGCTATGTTTTTTGTATTTTTAATAGAGATGGGTTTTCACTATGTTGGCCAGGCTGGTCTCAAACTCCTGACCTCGTGAACCACCCATCTCAGCCTTCCAAAGTATTGGGATTACAGGCGTGAGCCACCATGCCAGCCTTCTCATTCTCTGTATATTCAACCTGGGTAGTAATACTTCTCTTAGTAGTTACTTAGTCCTTAATAGAATGGTAGTACCTTTCAGTGGTATGTGTCTGTGCCTCTGTGTATGTTTGTGTACATGCACATGCACATACGCACACAGGTGTGTACATGTGTGTGATAGAAAGGGAGGGGCACATGTGCTTAAAGGGGATGCCCACAAGTTATAGTCTCAAAGACTGCTCTGATGCTCTCCTAAAGCTCCTGGATCTTGGAATCAGGACATGTGTGATGATGTGATGATGCTCTGTCTCCATCTTGCATGACCTTGAGCAAGGAGCTTGTTCTTCCTGGCCTTTGTGTGTGAGCCAATGGATGGCAGCTCACTCTGCATTTAAATCACCCTAGCATTTACCTGTTAATGTGACATAAAAGTTCTGTGTGAATCCCAAGAACCACTTTAATATTTACGTTCTCAGAGCTGGGGCCTGGAGCATACTCAATCAGTAGCAGATGAGATTTTATGTCTGGTTAAGAATTTATCCAGCTTATACTTGTTATTAAGATAAGTGAGTGGTCCCATGGCAGACCAGTTTCATTTTGCCCATTTTAGACTGAAAGTTCCACCTTCTCTGAGTCCTGGGCAGATTGGTTGTCTCTAACTGAATCTCATACTTGTGTGAATCACGAAGAAGGGGATCTTTTTTATCTATTTATTTATTAAATTATTTAATTTTTGAGATAAGGTCTCACTTTGCTGCTCAGGCTGGAACGCAGTGACATGATCACGGCTCGCTGCAGCCTCAATCTCCTGAGCTCAAAACAATCCTCCCACCTCAGCCCCCTGAGTAGCTGTGACTACAGGTATACCACACCATGCCTGGCTAATTTTTGTCTCTTCTGTGGAGACAAGGTTTCACCATGTTGCCCAGGCTGGTCTCAAACTCCTAAACTTAAGTGATCTACCCACCTTGGCCTCCCAAAGTGCTAGAATTACAGGTGTGAGTCACCATGCCTGGCCTTTTTATTTATTTTATTTATTTTTGAGACAGTGTCTCTGTTGCCCAGGCTAGAGTGTAATGGCTCATTGCCACTTCAAAACTGCCTTTTATCATTTTCCATTTTTTCTGCATGTATTCATCCACTCCTATCTCTTTTTCAGGTCTATCAGGGAACCCTGCAGATCTGGAGAAACGTAGGCAGGTGTTTGGACACAACGTGATCCCTCCCAAAAAGCCCAAGACCTTCTTAGAATTAGTGTGGGAAGCCCTTCAAGATGTCACACTCATCATCCTGGAGATTGCAGCCATCATCTCCCTGGTCCTGTCTTTTTATCGCCCAGCTGGCGAAGAAAATGAACGTGAGTGTCCTAAACAGCTCAGTGTGACTCTGATTCTGGGTTCTTTCCACCACCAGCAAAAAGCACTTAAAACAGGTTATGTGGCTGACAGGTTATAGCTTAAAACATTCCCCTATTATCCAGAGTGGCCTTTCCAAAGGAAACCAACCAGCAGCTACTAAGCTATTCTTCCAACTCATCCTTATTCCAAGGGTTCCTCCCCACCCCACCCCCCACCCACTTTCTCCCATTAAATCCTTTTTCAGAATGTCAGGAATCTTCTACCCTTTTAAGAAATTTTATTTATTTATTTATTTATTTATTTATTTATTTGTTCATTCATTAATTCATTATTTTTAAATGGATTCTTGTTCTGTCACCCAGGCTGAGCGCAGCAGCTTGATCTGGACTTACTGCAACCTCCTGAGTTCAAGCAATTTTCATGTCTCAGCCTCCTGAGTAGCTGTGATTACAGGTGCCATCACGTCTGGCTAATTTTTATATTTTTAGTAGAGACAGGGCCTCACCATGTTGGCCAGACTGGTGTCCTAACCTCAGGTGATCCACCTGCCTCGGCCTCCCAAAGTGCTGGAGTTACAGGTGTGAGCCACTTAATAATTTATTAATAATAAAATAATTTTATTATTATGTCCCCAAACCAGCCTATTTAATAATTTTTGTGACATAGAGACAAGATCTCACTATGTTGCCCCTGTTGGTCTCAAACTCCTGGGATCAAGCAATCTTTCCGCCTCAGCCTCCCAGAGTTCCGGGATTACAGGTGTGAGCCTGTAATCCTTTCCACCACCAAAAAGCACTTAGTATTGGTGACTGACAGGTTATAGCTTAAAACATTCCCCCTGTTATCCAGAGTGGGCTTTCCAAAGGAAACCAACTAGTAGCTACTCAGCTATTCTTCCAACCAGGAATTCTCTACCCTTAATCCAACCAACAAAACCCTGCATCTTAAAGTGCCCCCCCACCACCAATTGTCTGGCTTTTTGGGAAGTAGCAGTGAAAGCCTGACCATGTTGGGAATCATAAGTGTGACCTTACATGTGGCTTGCCTAAATTTGATAGTTTGTACTATTTAGTCACGTGCATTTTTGGATTAACGTGAGTAGTTACACTGGTGATAAGACAGTACTCAATCCTGCTATCCTCTGATATCCTCTTCTAGCCAACAGTTGTATTTGCTATTATTCTCTTTTTCTGACTTGCCATCTCGGGGGGATTGTGGAAGCACTACTCCTATTCCTCAATGTCAACAAAAGCCCTTCAGTGACTATTTCTCTCCCTTCCTGGGATAGTGTGTGGTCAAGCCGCAACTGCCCCAGAAGATGAAAACGAGGCACAAGCCGGCTGGATTGAGGGGGCAGCCATACTTTTCTCCGTGATCATCGTGGTGTTAGTGACTGCCTTTAATGATTGGAGCAAAGAGAAGCAATTCCGAGGGCTGCAGAACCGCATTGAACAGGAGCAAAAGTTCTCCATCATTCGAAATGGTCAACTCATCCAGCTTCCTGTGGCTGAGATTGTGGTGGGTGATATTGCCCAAGTCAAATACGGTGAGAGCTCTGTATTTCTTGTACTCACCCCTCGCCCCCCACCACCCCTATTTAAGGGGTAGATCCTTTGGCACGAGAGGGCTGGGAATTGCTGAAAACCTCAGAAGATAAGATCCCAAATTGTATTCACTTCTAAGTTAGAGTTTAAGGAGGTTGGGAGAAGGAATTTCGGAAAGGATTAGCTGAAACTCTCCCACAAGATTGTCAGGCTTGTACCCTGTGTGTCTTAAGGTTAAAGTGTATGATATTCAGGCCATGGAAAGGTGTTGGGGATGAATAATAGTTTGAATTTATAATGCCTGGAAAGCAGTCTTCTCCCAGGGTGAACAGAGCTGAAGTCTTATAAAGACCCTCCATGTACTCTCGGCCATTGCTCTCTAGGTAGGGCCCATGGGAGCAGCCCTGAGATGGGGTCGAAGGAGTTGGAGGTCCCTGTCCTCAGCCAGGTCCCTCTCCTCTTACTACCTCCTTCACTGTCCCCACGTCCTCTTTGTGCTCTAGGTGATCTGCTGCCTGCAGATGGGGTCTTGATCCAAGGGAATGATCTGAAGATTGACGAGAGCTCTCTGACAGGGGAATCCGACCATGTCAAGAAGTACCTGGAAAAAGACCCCATGTTGCTCTCAGGTATAGGCCCCAGCTACCCAAGTTCACATTTACCTCCCTGCAAACAGCCAGACCACAGGATCCAGACCCCGTCTCTCTTCTGGCTATGTCCCATTTCCTTCCCTGGGGTTTAGCTGGGGCAACAGCATTTTGGTGGATGAAATACAAGGATATCAGTCAGCCTAAATGAAGTTTTCCAGGAAACAAGTGTTATAAGGGCCTTGGAGGGGCTCTGCTCGTTGCAGGGGTGGGAGTGGGAGCGGGTGGGAGAGCCTACCTAAAGCAGTTAGATACGGTTTCCTCCTTACTCACAATTTGCCTGATCTGTTTTAAATGCGCCCAGCCCTTGACCTTTTCCTACTGTGCTAAGCACAGCATTATCCATGGGGTAAGGAGGATGATTTTTTTCTTCTTAGTCTGTGTTTCATACCAAATCATGTCTAGGTATTTAAAAACCCTCTCCTTTCCCATGTAGGCACCCATGTCATGGAAGGTTCTGGCAGGATGGTGGTGACTGCTGTGGGTATCAACTCTCAGACTGGAATCATCCTTACTCTCTTGGGGGTCAATGAGGATGACGAAGGGGAGAAGAAGAAGAAAGGTAAGGGGCATCTGGAATGAGATTCTTTTTCCTCTCATTCCTGCGGACAAACAAGGAAGCGAGGGAGCCGATCTGGATAGAAAGCCTAGTTGAAAGAGTCTGCCGCGATGAAGAACGCGGATATCCAGACTGCCTGCCGAGATAAAGATGTGAATCCTTGGCTCCAGGGAGCTCTGATGAAAACTAGATCTTGGCTCTAGGCTCCCAAGTCAGGCTGAATTTGAGCCTTGATTTTTGTGTCTAACTGTAGCTTGTAAAAGGATGAGTTATAAAGCTACGTGAAATGAACTGGCTAGGTGCTGTAGCCCAGATGCCTTCCGTGTACCCCTCTTCCTTCCCCAACTTTCTTCCTCAAAGTTGGGGGGTGAAATGAACCATTGAGGCTAAGAGAAAACTGGCCAGAAGAATAAAATAGATTTCTGTGAAACTGTGGGCTCTCAGTGGAAGACAGACACAGCTAGAAAAGTCAGGAACAGTTAGCTCGGGCTTTGCCACTCAGTTGTTCCTGAAGGAAAGAATAACAGAGGCAGAAAGAGGAAAAGATACTAAAACCAAGTCTACACATTTCCCTAACCATTCCTTCTTCCCTTAGGGGAGAAAAGGTTGCTACCACTTGGCTGGAGGGTCATCTTGAGCTGTTTAGTGGAGGGCAGTTTATGAAAAGGAAACAAAACACATTCTTTCAGGAACTAAGCAATTCATTTCTGCAGCTACCTGCAGATGAATCAGGAGGAAGCTTGCCTGGTGCTGTTGAAGTAACACGGAGACACATTTCAGAGTCTTTGCCGTCAGGAAGAAACAGTTCAAACCTCTCACTTCCTAATCCCCACCCCATTTTCCCAAGCAATGTGACTCAGGCCAGGAGCAAGAGAAAGCAGCTCAGGTGTGAGTATGCACTCACCTACATGAGCGTTTTGGTGGATATCACGAGGATTCATGAGAGCCTCTAGCAAGAATGAATGAAAGCAGAGATGTGAGCTTCCTTTACATTTATGTCCCTTCCCTGCAACCCAACACCTTTGCTGTCGCCCTTCTGGGCTCTGAGCAGGACCAACAAATTAGATCTCTTAATAGTCACTTTGGGTTTCGACCCCACTTTTTTCTTTCTTGTTCAAACAGGTAAAAAACAAGGAGTCCCTGAAAATCGCAACAAAGGTAACCTCTCCAACCACTCATTTATCATCTCTACCTGCCCATGCTCAAACCAGACCTTTCCAGGCCATCTGCCTTCTCCCTTTTCCTCTCCATAAATCTGTTATCTGCTGCTCAGATACCTCACCCTGAGGAAGGTGCAGAGATTTTTTTGGGGTGGTCTCAAGGTCCTGATCCCAATCTAAGATGAGACAACAGCACCCTCTGCTGTTGGCTCACAGAACCTCATGTCACGGTTTCTCTTGGGGAATGCGTAGGATTAATTTGCTCTTCAGAGGGAGCTGAGCTCTGCTTCATTGGCCTCAGCCTGATTTAAACACTAACAGTCATCAGTTTCTGGGTTGGAAGACTTCAGGGTCCTCATAGTGGAGGGAGGTAGGGTGGGCAGTCCCTGCACCCTCCTCTTGCTAGCTTCCTCATCGGTGTCCTCTTCTGGTCTGGATTCCTTCTCCACCAGTCTTCTCAGAGGTGCTTGGAGAGAGCCCTTACTCTGTACCTCTCTCCCCACCTCCTTCTCTGTTCTTGCCATAGTCTGTTTTCTTCCTCCTGATCTGATGTGTGTTTCTCTTTTGGTGGCTGTGTTCACATCCCATCTCCGTCTTCTCGTTTGTGAGTCTGACAGCAGGGACTACTCAGGAAGGGCATCCTACACAAGGGGCTGAGCCCTACAGGGGTGAAAGTGGAGTGGTGCTGGGAGCCAGCAAGAACTGCTCTCTTGAGATGCTGCTAGAGATTTGTTTTTACTTCGTCACCCACATCATAGCAGTCTTTAGAAATCAAGTCGTTACATCGGAAAACCAGGGTTAAACAGAAATAATTCTGTAATTTTAGGTCTTTAACTCTTCTTTTAAAAGCACAATGGATTTATATGTGTCTCTTTCCCTGCTTTCTCTTATTCCAGGAGGTCCCTCACACCAGCTTCTTCCCTCTCCCCAAAGACTTAACCCCAGGTCCCACCCTGTATCTCTCTACCTTTGTCAGGCAGGAAAGAAAGGGAATTTCCTTTTCCTATCCTTCAACTGCTAGAAGGAGCTGGAAAATACTTTGGGTCTGGGGGTATGTGTTTCTTCCCTGACAGTCAAGAGAGAGAGAAAGAGAGATAAAGCATTTAACAGAGCAATCTTGTGCTCTAGAAACATCTACCAACCCTCTCCTTCAGCCCCTTTCTGCAGTAAAGATTCACTATTTTAAGCACTGAGTTCCAGGAAGGATGGTTGTTACAATGGTGCTTAGTGACATGATTAATCCCCTTGCAGGAATAAACCTGGCTTGGGGCTCCGAGGTAGTGCCAGGAAGCTGCCACTGAAGAAGAAATCCATACACTAAAAGCACCCCTGTTTCATCTAAAGTCATTAGAATATTATTCCAAAGGCCCTAATAGAGCATCGAAGGCAAGTTCCATGTCTAGCATGAGTTAGGAGTGGTCAGAACTGATGGCAGAGTCCAAGGTATATTCTGGAAAGGAGACAGGAGGGTTTTTTGTTTCCAACTGCCTGCCGCTCAGTGCTACCATCTTTCCTGCTCACCCGTCCTATTTGTGTATATACTCTAGCAAAGACCCAGGACGGAGTGGCCCTGGAAATCCAGCCACTCAACAGCCAGGAGGGAACCGACAATGAGGAAAAGGAAAAGAAGG
Organism: Callithrix jacchus; assembly: GCF_049354715.1. Classification (NCBI taxonomy): domain Eukaryota; kingdom Metazoa; phylum Chordata; class Mammalia; order Primates; family Cebidae; genus Callithrix; species Callithrix jacchus. The sequence continues at coordinate 30,773,765 of NC_133520.1, forward strand.
CAGTCAAAGTACCGAAAAAGGAGAAGTCAGTGCTCCAGGGCAAGCTGACTCGCCTGGCTGTTCAGATTGGGAAAGCAGGTGAGTAGGGGTGAGTAGGGTAGAGCCTCCTTATGGTTTATCAATGCTATCCTAGATCCTCATCACTGTTATCCCCTTCTTTCTGCACCAACCAAGACTGACAGAAAGAAGCTAAATCTTTAGGATGGCCACTGTTTGGTTGCTCCCTAGGCTTTTTCAGAGAGAAGTGTTTTCTTGTGTGTAAGGGTTAACGGTCCTGAGATCTCTTCATCCAAATGAATGAGAAGGAAAGAGCATTTATTACAGCAGGGGAGATTTACATTAGCAAGAAGGAACACTTCAATAACTGCTTACCTGACTCGTGTTTTGGGTTGTAAATTCCTTAAAGATAGAGAAGGCTGCAGCTTGCTAGAGGCAATTTCCTGACATAGTACTTGGATCTGGTCAAGCATGGAGCAATAAATACCGAATAAGGACTGGAGGAAGAAGGACGGCTGTGGTTAGAGAGGCTCTTTCCAGAGGAGAGGTCACTAAATGCACTCTGCGTATGAAGAAGTGGCTTCTCCATCACTGGCCTCTACATTTTCTTCTCTCACCACCTTCTTTCAATGGAGAGGGAGAATGGGGAGTGGGGAGAAGAAATAGAAAGAAGATTGCTACTTCAGTGGACATATCCCTCAAGGAATAGTCTTTTTTTTTTTTTTTTTTTGAGGTGCAGTCTTCCTCTATTGCCCAGGCTGGAGTGCAGTGACGCCATCTCAGCTCACTGCAGCATCCACCTCCTGGTTCAAGCGATTCTCCTGCCTCAGCCATCCAAGTATAGGGGAGTACAGATAGACACCACAACGCCCATCTAATTTTTTATTTTTAGTAGAGATGGGGTTTTGCCATGTTGGCCAGGCTTGTCTTGAACTCCTGGCCTCAAGTGATCTGCCCACCTCAACCTCACAAAGTGCTAGGATTATAGGCATGAGCCACCGTGCCTGGCCAAAGAATAGTCTTTTACCACTGTTTATTCTGACTCCACCTTTCTGGTTAGCACAATCATAATCAGCACATCTCTGCACTTTATACAACTGTATACAACTTACCTGGGGTTCTTGTTAAAGTATAGATTCAGTTCCGGGGGTCTGGTGTGGAGCCTGAGACTCTGCATTCCTAACAAGCCCCCATAGGATGCCAACACCACTGATCCAGTTTGCACACATTGGACAGCAGGGATTTATGCTGCCCACCATAGCAGCCACTCACCACATGTGGCTGCTGCAATTTAAATCAATTAAAAGTAAATAAAGTTACAAATCCAGTTCCTGGGGCACATTGTAGTTGGTCAGGAGCCACATGTGCTAGTGGCTGTCATATCGGACAGCACAAAGAGAGAGCTTCTTAAGCATCACAGAAAGACCTGTTGGACTGAGTTGGCCTAACCTCTTCATGTCTGTTCTAGTACCCAGCTAATTTTAACTACAGTCAAATCTCTTGCATGTAAACTACACGTGGATGAGAATAATTGCAGGTGCAGAATCAAGTTATTAGGCGTGGCACACAGGTTTGAAACATTAAATAGGCCTCGTCTGACCCTTGCACTATTCTCCCAATCCCTGCCTTGTTCCTTTTTTTTCTTTTTTTCTGCTCTTGTTACCCAGGCTGGAGTGCAATGGCACGATTTCGGCTCACTGCAACCTCCATCTCCTGGGTTCAAGCAATTCTCCTGCCTCAGCCTCCCAAGTAGCTGGGACTACAGGCGTGTACCACCATGCCCAGATAATTTTTGTATTTTTAGTAGAGACAGGGGTTTCACCATGTTGACCAGGATGGTCTCGATCTCTTGACCTTGTGATCCACCCGCCTTGGCCTCCCAAAGTGCTGGGATTATAGGCGTGAGCCACCACACCTGGACTTTTTTTTTTTTTTTGACAAAGTCTTACTCTATCTCCCAGGCTGGAGTACAGTAATGCTATCTCAGCTCACTGTAATCTCCGTTTCTGGGGTTCAAGTGATTCTCATGCCTCAGCCTCCTGAGTAGCTGGGATTACAGGCATGCACCACCATGCCTGACTAATTTTTAGTAAAGACGGGTTTTCACCATATTGGGCAGGCTAGTCTCAAACTGCTGCCCTCAAGTGATCTGCCCCTGGCCTCAAGTGATATGTCTGCCTCAGCCTCCCAAAGCGCTGAGATTGTAGGCATGAGTCACTGCCCCTGGCCCCTGCCGTGTTCTCAGAGTACAAGCTACATGATGACTGACCCCTAGTCTCCTTTGTTGCTTTATTTTATATATCAGGCCAGTCTAGGAATAGGGTAAGGCAAGTCAGATGCCTTCCAACACCTGGAGAGCGAGTTCCTTCTTAAATTTTGTACCCTCAGTGTCTTGCTTCTCCACCTGAGTCCTGGCCCTAATCAGGCAAAGGACAGAAGACTTTGCTTTCATTTATATCATCATCTCTAGTTTGCTTGGAGGCCCCAAATCATCAGGCCCTTGGGAAAAGCAAACACCAAAACCAGACAATGATTTAAAGCAGAGCTTTTCCCAAATATTGTGCCATAGTTAGGGACAGTTGTTCCCAGATATTGATTCCATCAGCCCTCAAAGCAGCCAGACAGCACCCATGGCCATCAGAACCCCTAGGCCAGGAGGTTTCGACCTTGAGCAGATTTTTTTCATGTACGGTAATATGTAGGGTAATGAACCATCGCGTTTGCTTGGAATTTTCTCAATTTTAGCAAAATCCCACATCCCTGGAAACTGTTCGGTCTCAGGATGGTTTGGTCACCCTACCAATGGGCCATACCAAAGACCTCTCAGTACTTTCATTTCCTCATGTTTAAAAATGTGGTGATAATAGTAACTTATTTCACAGGGTTGTTGTGAAGAGCTTGCCTGGCCCACAGTAGGTGCCCATATAAATATTTACTATTGGCCGGGCGCGGTGGCTCACGCCTGTAATCCCAGCACTTTGGGAGGCCGAGGTGGGCAGATCACGAGGTCAAGAGATCGAGACCATACTGGCCAACATGGTGAAACCCCGTCTCTACTAAAAAATACAAAAATTAGCTGGGTATGGTGGCACGCGCTTGTAGTCCCAGCTTCTTGGGAGGCTGAGGCAGGAGAATTGCTTGAACCCAGAAGGCGGAGGTTGCAGTGAGCTGAGACGGCACCACTGCACTCCAGCCTAGTGCCTTATGACAAAACAAGACTCTGTCTCAAAAAATAAATAAATAAATAAATATTTACTATTATTGGCATCTTCTATGTGTGCCATGAAAAGAGAAAGATTGGGAAGCACTGTCCTAAGAGTTAGTCACGCAGGTGATGCACTAGCACCACAGAGACGTTGCTGTGAACAAGACGTGAACTGTCCGACATTCAGAGGTTGGTAGGGGAGAAGTCAAAATGGATAAACTACTAGGAAGTGGACAAGTACAGTCATGACATTATGAATTGTAGGGAGAGGGCGGGTGTAAAATAGGATCGCAGAATGTTGTTTCAGGAAACAAATCAACCCCCTGATTTATTAATGAGGAATTTGGTCTAGGAAACAGTTCAGAAAGGGTCAATGACTTGTCCAAAGCCACAGTCAAGTTAGTGCAGTGCTGAGAATAGAACCTGTGTCTTTGAAATGTGAAACCAGTGTCTGTTCCCTATGCTGGAATGCACAAGCAACAGAGAATGGGCCAAAATTTTAGTAAGTCTTCCTGGAGATGGTGGTTTTAACAGTTGGCAACAAAGCCTACAACTGATGCCAATCCATCTCTGGCTAGGGACCCAGGAACACCCGCAGGCCTGGGTTCATGTGACTTGTTTCTCTGGACAGGTCTGATCATGTCTGCTCTCACGGTTTTCATCCTGATTCTATACTTTGTGATTGACAACTTTGTGATAAATCGCAGACCATGGCTCCCTGAATGTACTCCCATCTACATCCAGTACTTTGTCAAGTTCTTCATCATCGGCGTCACTGTACTGGTGGTGGCTGTGCCAGAGGGGCTGCCTCTGGCTGTCACCATCTCACTGGCCTACTCTGTGAAGGTGAGACTGGAACAATCCTATCTCTTTCTTTAGGATAGAGATGGGAGGGAAGCGTACCATGTAACCTTTAGGGAAAAGATAAGCCATTCTATCGTCTATAAACGTTGGCTGGTAACTCACAAGAGCAGAAGTCCCTGGTATTATGGAAGGATCATCTCCATCAGATGCATCAATGTTGAAATGACCCAGTAGACCCTTAAGAGAATGACAAAAATAGTACCTTGGATTTTTTTTTTTTTTTTTTTTTTTTTGAGACAGAGTCTCAGTCTGTCACCCAGGCTGGAGGGCAATGGTATAACGTCAGCCTCCGGGTTCAGGTGATTCTCGTGCCTCAGCCTCCCAAGTTGATGGGATTACAGGCATGTACCACCATGCCCAGCTACCTTTTGTAGAGACAGGGATTCACTACATTGGCCAGGCTGGTCTTGAGCTCCTGACCTCAGGTGATCTGCCCACCTCAGCCTCCGAAAGTGCTGAGATTACAGGCATGAATCACCATACCTGGCCAGTATCTTGGATTTTTGTGTGAGACTAGAAGATGAAATGTGGAGAGATGTTGGCTAGGAAATGGCCTTTGACTTATATTTAGGAGAATCCAGTTAGTCCCCTTCGCAAATCTCTTCTCTTCTCCTTTGTAGAAAATGATGAAAGACAATAACCTGGTACGGCACTTGGATGCTTGTGAGACTATGGGCAATGCCACCGCCATCTGCTCTGATAAGACGGGCACGTTGACCATGAACCGCATGACTGTGGTGCAAGCTTATATTGGGGGCGTCCATTACCGTCAGATCCCAAGCCCTGATGTCTTCCTGCCCAAAGTCCTGGACCTTATTGTCAATGGCATTTCTATCAACAGTGCTTATACCTCCAAGATTCTGGTAAGCATTGCCTTTGCCTAGACACTTAAAATGGGTGGTTGGAAGAGACCATCAATTTTCTCTGAAATGAACCCCCTTATTCTTTACACTGCCTAAATTGTGGTCCCAAATCCTATTTCTCACTCTGGAGTGAATGTGTTTGGGTGAGAGTAGGGAAGAATCCCTGGGAATCAATGGAGGGTTGGGGGTAAGAGCCTATGAGAATCTGTGGCCAGAAAATACCCTCCTAATTAGCATAAAAGAGCTTTGTCTCTAAGGAGGGACCTCATGCTCATAGTAGAATTGGGCTTAACAGAAGTAAATTACTCACTTTCCAGAAACAAGCACAGAGTATTAGAATAAGACCCACACAGGGTGGGACACCAGCACTACCACTAGAGCCAACCACAAAACCCCTAAGTCATGGATGGCACGAGGATCACAGTTACCAGTGACCACTCTCTGCTCACTCTTGAAAAAAACAGGCTAGGTGTAGGGGCTTATGTCTGTAATCCCAACACTTTGGGAAGCCAAAGTAGGAGGATCACTTGAGCCCAGGAGTTCAAGAGCAATATAGTGAGACCTCTTCTCTACAAAAAATAAATAGAATTAGCCAGGCATGGTTGCACACCTTTAGTCCCAGCTATTCAGGAAGCTGAGGTGGGAAGATAGCTTGACCCTGGGAGGTCAGGGCTGCAGTGAGCTGAGATCATGCCACTGTGCTATGTCAAAAAAAAAAAGAAAAGAAAGAAAAAGAAAAAAGATGCCAGGTGTTGTGGCTCACAGCTGTAATCCTAGCACTTTGGGAGTTGAGGTGGGCAGATCACCTGAGGTCAGGAGTTCGAGACCAGCCTAGCCAACATGGTAAAACTCCATCTCTCTAAAAAATACAAAAATTACCTGGGCATGGTGGCAGGTACCTGTAGTCCCAGCTACTTAGGAGGCTGAAGCAGGAGAATCACTTGAACCCTGGAGGTGGAGGTTGCAGTGAGCCGAGATGGTGCCACTGCACTCCAGCCTGGGCGATAGAGTGAGACTCTGTCTCCAAAAAAGAAAAAAACAAAAAACAAATGTTATTTCCCCCATATGCTCCAGGCATATATATAAAGGCTTTGTAAATGAGTTCCTTCCTCCCTAAGTTCTCTGCCTTGTCAAGGCATCTTACTCAATAGTGCTGTGTATATTTCTTCTCCCAGCCTCCAGAGAAGGAGGGAGGCCTGCCTCGGCAGGTGGGCAACAAGACCGAGTGTGCTCTGCTGGGCTTTGTCACAGATCTGAAGCAGGATTTCCAGGCCGTGCGTAACGAAGTGCCTGAGGAGAAGCTCTACAAGGTGTACACCTTCAACTCAGTGCGCAAGTCAATGAGTACCGTCATCAGGAACCCCAATGGTGGCTTCCGTATGTACAGCAAGGGCGCCTCCGAGATCATCTTGCGCAAGTGAGCACCTCTGCCCACTCTGCTTCCCTTCAAGATCCTCTCCTCAGGAAGGCATGGGTGCACGCCCCACACTGAACCCATGCAAATGAGGGAGCCTTCCAGCCAGGTGACATAATACCTAATATCCCAGCGTCTACTCAGGCCACGCATGCTTTTTAAGTGCTTAAGGCGGCTCGTTGTATTTAATTCTCACAACTCATTAAGGTGGGTACTATGATTATCCCTGTTTTACAGATTGAGAAAACAGAAATATAAGGAAGTTAAGTATCCCGCTCAAGGTAATACAGCTACTAGTGGCACAACCAGGATTCAGACCTGGACAATCCTGTTTCCATTTCCTAATCTGAAAGCAGAGATAGTAGTACTCAGCTCCCAGTAGTACTACCCACCTCACTGTAAATGATTCAGTGTATGTAAAAGCCTTACACATAACAAGGACTAGAAACATTCATTCTGTGTTCTCTTTTCCTTCCCATTCCCATTTCTGATTACAGGGAATTTACATAACTTTCAAAGTGACTATTTGGCTGGGTAAGGTGGCTCACACCTGTAATCCCAGCACTTTGGGAGGCTGAGGCGGGTGGATTACGAGGTCAGGAGTTCGAGATCAGCCTGGCCAACATGGTGAAACCCCATCTCTAATAAAAAAAAATACAAAAATCAGTCGGGTGTAGTGGCTTGTGCCTGTAATCCTAGCTACTGAGGAGGCTGAGGCAGGAGAATCACTGGAACCCAGGAGGTTGCAGTAAGCTGAGATCATGCCACTGCACTCCAGCCTGGGCAACAGAGCTTTCTCAAAAAAAAAAAAAAAAAAAAACAGTGACTGTTAATAGATTACCCATAGATCATCAAAAGTTGACCCTACTTAGGTATAGGGCCAACTATACCTAAATATATAAGTATTAGGTAGGGCTCAATTAACCAGTGCCCCAACTTGGTTTTAACCACCTTCTTTTAATCAGCACATTCTTGTATAGAAAACTTCCCCCCACACCACCATGCAGTGAGCACTATTCTAAATAGTCAGGATTGAAAAAGTCTCTCTGCCTTCAAGAAGTTCCAAAGAGCAGGTGATTCACAAATGACTCAGCATTGCATTCACATGTGGGTAAGAACAGATGACACGAGAGAACACACTCTCTACCCACCTAGACCTTACTCCATCCACAGCCCACCCCACCTTGGAAAGGGACTCAGCTGGGTGATGGATGATGGAAATGTTTGGCCATGGTTGGAGCAATGTCTTTAGGAATAATACAGAGTTGCCAAAATGTCTGTCAATGATTGTAAAAACATATTGAATGGGAAGAGAGACACCGTGTTCTCACTGTGCGCCTCCCCAGGTGTAATCGAATCCTGGACCAGAAAGGGGAAGCAGTGCCATTCAAGAATAAAGACCGAGATGATATGGTACGCACTGTCATCGAGCCCATGGCCTCTGATGGACTCCGGACTATCTGCATAGCTTACCGGGATTTCGATGACGCAGAACCCTCTTGGGACAATGAGAATGAGATCCTCACTGAACTGACCTGTATCGCAGTGGTGGGCATTGAGGACCCTGTGCGCCCAGAGGTGAGAAGGCGGAAAGCCACTCAGTAGTCTCAGGAAATGGGGTACCACTTCTCTTTCTAGTTGTGACACCAGGCAAGTAACCTGACTGCTTCTCACTTACAGGGATAGATGTTTCTGGGCTTCCTGCTTCACAGGACTGCTGTGGAGTGACGATCTGATAGACTACGGCATTCCTAGGGTTAATAATGTCTGAGTTGTGAGAAGCAAAGGGCTTATTGGGCTCATTATTTGGTAGTTAAGCATTGTCAGGAGGCTGATTTAACCAGGACACCAACTTTGAAAGGCTCCCGCCTTTCAATCAACACATCCTTTTTGAGTACCTGCTGTGTGCCAATAACTATTCTAGACACTAGGGGATTGAAAAGTCTCTGCTTCTAAGAAGTTCAGACAGATGGACTGTTAATTGTCAAGGCCCAGAGGCATGAGAGGGTGTCATGCATGTGGGAAATTACAAAGAGCTGATAAGGTTGGAGCATTGGCCAGGTGGGTGAAGAGTGGCAAAAGCTTCTGCTAGAAAACACAGCAGTGGCCACATGGCAAAATGCCATCCATGCACTGCCGAGTAGTCTCCATTGTAAGTGGAAGAGCAAGTTTTTACACCTGGCTCCCAAAGCAAATTCCCCTTCAACTCATGGTACAAATAGGACAAATTCAAATATGACTGCTGTGGGTAGGACAGAAGTGAGATGGCACCGAGCAGTATCGAAACGACCAGACATAGCCAGTGCTGTATGGCACCACTTCTAGGGTACCTCTCTCCTGTCTGCCACAAAGGGACTGATGAAATGGGACAGATTAGCAGGGTCTCCACCCCCATCTGTGCCTTTCCCCTTTCTTCACTCTCCATAGGTGCCAGATGCTATTGCCAAATGCAAACAAGCTGGCATTACTGTCAGAATGGTAACAGGTGACAACATCAACACAGCCCGGGCCATCGCCACCAAGTGTGGCATTCTGACACCTGGGGATGACTTCCTGTGCTTAGAAGGCAAAGAATTCAACCGGCTCATCCGCAATGAGAAAGGCGAGGTGGGTCCTGGATAGGGGGAACCGGGACCTCACCTGGAAAGGAAAAGGCGGGTTCTAGCCTAAGGTATCTGGGTCATGTCAGGGAAAGTGGGTGGTTTCTAAACTGAAAGCTATTCATTGTGACACATCTCCTTGTACCAAAGCTGCTCATATGGTAAAATTGGGAGTTGCCAGCCGGGTGCGGCGTCTCATGCCTGTAATCCCAGCTGAGGTGGGAGGATCAAGACCATCCTGGCCAACATGGTAAAACCCCATCTCTACTAAAAATACAGAAATTAGCTGGGTGTGGTGCGCATGCCTGTAGTCCCAGATACTTAGGAGGTGGAGGCAGGAGAATCGCTTGAACCCGGGAGGCAGAGGTTGCAGTGAGCCAAGGTCATGCCTCTGCACTCCAGCCTGGTGACAGAGTGAGACTCCATCTAAAAAAAAAAAAAAAAAAAAAAAAAATTGGGAGTTGGCTTTCTTCTCATTAGCTCCATTCACAAGCTACCTTTTGAGATACTGTCACTAACTTTTCATGTCTTTCTGCTTTTTCAGTCATGAAATGATTTTGTACTGACTTCCCCCTAGCCCACCCCTCCTGTGTCCCTGCCCCCTGCCCTTTGGCTAACAGTGGCTAAAGAGAATGTGGCCTGGCAGTGGCACAGATCCAAGCTTTCCTGAACTGCAAAGAAATCAAACCTAAGACCTCAGAAGCACCACTTTACCTATCCAAGCCAAAAGCCAACCCTGGCCCACCTCCCCTTAAGGCTCTGGGAAAGCGGGGATTGGCTCCCAGGAAGGGCCTTGGGAGGAGAAGGGAAAAGCAGGGCCTGAATGGTCATCATCTGTGAATCTACCCTTAGAGACTGGTTGGCTGTTTCATCTGTGCTGAAGCCTGAGTAGCACTCCCATGTGGGACTGTGGCGTACCTGATCTACCAGTGGCTGGAGAAGTAAGATTCTCCTGGATAGCTTTTCTGAGTTTGACTGATCCAGGTGTGGTCTGGTGTTGGCAGGTAGAGCAAGAAAAGCTGGACAAGATCTGGCCTAAACTTCGGGTCCTGGCGCGATCTTCTCCCACTGACAAGCACACCCTGGTGAAAGGTGAGGTTGGCTTCCAAATAGGTGCCTGCCGTAGCTGTGAAGGTAGGCCAGGGTGAGGACAGGTAAGAACCACCAGCCAAAGCCACTCTCCTATCCAAATAGGGAGGTCCTAGGAGAGCTCCCAGGCTAGTGGGGAGAACATACAGTTAGCAAACATCTGAGCCCTTGGTGAGTATGACGCACAATAAAGTTGTTGGGTTTTTCTTTTTTTATTTTTCTTTTTTATTTTTGGAGACAGACTCTTGCTCTGTCACTCAGGCTGGAATGGAGTGGCGCACTGCGACCTCGGCCTCCTGAGTTCAAGCAATTCTCCTGCCTCAGACTCCTGAGTAGCTGGGACTACAGGCATGTGCCACCATGCCTGGCTAATTTTTGTATTCTTAGTAGAGAAAGGGTTTCACCACTTGGGCCAGGCTGGTCTCGAACTCCTGACCTCAGGTGATCCACCCACCTTGGCCTCCCAAAGTGCTGGGATTACAGGCATGAGCCAAATCACCTGGCAAGGGTTGTTCGATTTTTAAAAACATGATCATATCTCATTTACTAACAGTACTGTGAACTAGGCAGGGCAGGTATTCCCATTTTATAAATAAGGAAGTTTGAGGCTGAAAAGACAAGTAACTTACCCAAATTGCCCAGCTGGTAGGTGGATATGGTACAGTTTGACCCCCAGGTCTCTGCCTTGAAATCTATTCAATGTTTTTTTCATAGCTGCCTTAGGGTGCCAGATGAGGACAGACTTAGTTTAGTGCTACCCATGAACAAATTACTGCTTTCGGGTGGTTCCTGCAGAACCTCTAGGAAAGGAAATAGGGAAGGAAAGAAGAAAGTAGGAGTGTGGGTGGTAGGATCTGAGCGGTAGGGGAGACCAGAAAAGCTCACTATGGTGTATCTGTTTCTCCCAGGCATCATTGACAGCACCGTTGGGGAACACCGGCAGGTCGTGGCTGTCACTGGTGATGGCACAAATGATGGGCCTGCTCTGAAGAAAGCGGACGTTGGTTTTGCCATGGTAAGCTCAGCACAGTCTCTCTCTGATTGCTAGCTGCCTTCTCCATCAGGAAGCCAGGTCTGGCTTCTGGTAGCCTGCTGCTTGCTATACCTGCACAGCCCACCGTGTGCTCTTTTCTCCAACCCCATCTCTCCTATCTACCTGACCAATCATATTATACATAACTGGGGACCCATCAAGGATGAAGAATAGATAAGAGGGAGGGAAGTCAGCCAGTCGCAGTGGCTCAGGCCTGTAATCCCAGCACTTTGGGAGGCCAAGGTGGGTGGATTGCTTGAGGTCAGGAGTTCGAGACCACCCTGACCAAGATGGTGAAACCCTGTCTCTACTAAAAATACAAAAATTAGCTGGGCATGGTGGCATGTGCCTGTTGTCCCAGCTACTCAGGAGGCTGAGGCAGAAGAATTGGTTGAACCCAGGAGCAGAGATTGCAGTGAGCCGAAATTGCACCACTGCACTCCAGCCTGGGTGATAAAGTGACACTCTGTCTCAAAAAAAAAAAAAAAAAGGAGGGGGAGGGATGTCATGAAGGATCATTATGCAGGAAAGCCAGACCAACATAAACTTGCCGATAAACGTGATGATTTGTGTTCCCCGTGGGAGATGCACTTTGTGGCTGGCACCATTGGGTACTCTGCTTTTCACTTATGAGGCCAAGAGCATCGGAATCACTTGGAAAGTTTATTTAAAATCACATGTTCCAAGGCTCCACAGTTGGATGTCTTAATTCAGTAGGTCTGGGGTGAATTCCAGAATTTTTTTTTAAACAGGCACACCAGTTAATTCTGATGTTCAGAAAGGTTGAGAAGCCCCCCAGATTCGATCCTCAGACTCCAGTAGTTTATGATTATAAGCCTCCCACACAGATTGTACTGTTGGTGATTTTTAGCGGTGGAAGGACATTTAAGAGATTATCTTCTTTAGGGAACTCTTTTTTTAAAGGTTTTTATTCTAGGAAATTTCAAGAATATGCAAAAGTAGGGAGACCTGACAGGTACCTGTCACTCAGCTTTGGCTATGATTGACACATGGCCAGTCTTGTTTCAGTGATCCCCACATCTACATCCCCAATCTTCATCTGAATTATTTTTGAAGCAAATGCAAGGCATTATGTAATTTCATCCTTAAAAACTTCATTATATGGGGGGGAGGGTGTGGGTGAAAAAAATTTTCATTATATGCCTGTAAATAATAAGTATGTATCAATAAATTATATCTAAAAGAATCATAATACCATTATCTCAGAACAAAATTGATGTTTCCTTACTATCATCAAATATCTAGTTTGCTCACATTTTCCTAACAGGCAAATAAATGTTGTTTTTATAGTTTATTTGCCCAAATCAGGATTCAAATAAGATCCATACCTTGCAATTATTTGATACATCTGTTAAGTCTCTTAACCTATAGCAGCAGCTCTTGAAGTGCCCTCCTTCCAGCTGCACCAGTAGGTGTACAGCCGTTCCAGCTGTATAGTAGGTTTGTATACAAACCTATAGAAAGCAGATTCTCAGTCCCCATCCCAGATTTACTGAATTGGAAAGCCTGGAATTGGGGCCCACAAATCTTAATTAATTATGTTAAATCTGTTCATTGTGTTTTGACAATGATTCTCAGTGAGTCTGATGCACCCTAAACTTTAAAAACCACTGACCTGGCCGGGTGCAGTGGCTCATGCCTGTAATCCCACCACTTTGGGAGGCTTAGGCGGGTGGATCACGAAGTCAGGAGATTGAGACTATCCTGAGCTAACACGGTGAAACCCCATCTCTACTAAAAATACAAAAAATTAGCCAGGCATGGTGGCACAAGCCTGTAGTCCCAGCTACTCTGGTGGCTGAGGCGGGAGAATCACTTAAACCCAGAAGGCAGAGGTTGCAGTGAGCCCAGATTGTGCCACTGCACTCCAGCCTGGGCGACAGAGTGAGATTCTGTCTCAAAAAAAAAAAAACTTACCTGGCAGGGGAGATACCATGATCACGAAGCTGGTTTTCCCAGGGCAAGGCTTATCCACTGCACTCCAGATGTACTGACCCCTGCCATTTCCCCAAATGTGGGAAACTCAACTGCATAATTTGTGTTCGTGGGGGACTGCGTTCATGCTTTCCCCGGACAATTAAAAAGAAAAAAAAGAAAGAAGGAAAAGAACCACTGATCTTATAGGTCCCCAAAACCACCCCTATATTCATGGATTTGCTAAGAGGTCTCATGGGACTCAGCGTACAGTTGTACTCATGACCCAGATTTATAACAGGGATGTCGTAAGAATACAGTTGTATCATAAGAGAAAAAGACACTGGTGGAGTCTATCCATTTGCAGTCTTTCTTATGCACTCCCTCCCATGAGGAGTCAAACAGAGTCCATTCTTTCCCCAGTTATGAAAACAGCATTATCTGTGTGATGTTCTGCTTAGGGAAGCCCATTACAGACTTAGTACCCAAGGTTTTTCTTGGGGCTGGTCACATAGGAACCTTCTGCTTAATCCATACCAAAATTCCAAACTCCCAGAAGGAAAGCAGATGTTCAATACAAACCGTATTGTTTGGACACAGTCTAGACACAATGAGCCACCCTTATCAGTTAGTTGCTGATTGGGAGCACTCTGAGTGCTCATTTCCCAGATGCCAGCCAAGGGCCCACCCTGCAAGCATTCCTTCCTAAAGACAGCAGTCTCAGGCCTGTGCTAACTCTCTTCTGCACAATCCCCCTCCATCTCTTTTCCTAGCAACGTAACCGGCTTGTTTGTCTGCAAAGACTATCTCAGTGTGGATTTTGTTGATTATTTCCCTGTGATTTCCTTTAACATGTTATTTTCTTCCTTACATTTCCTATATGCAAGTAGTTAGTTCTAGAGGTTGTCAGATGCTATACCTTTCCTTTCACTGGGGGCTGCAAAATGACAATATTGTAATTATTTATTTATTCACGTAAATACTTCTATAAAAAGAGAATCCCCTTTGTTTACTGTTTGATTACTCTGAGGTTCTAATCCTACATGAAAGGTGGGTTTTTGTTTTGTTTTTTACTTACTGGTTTTTTGTTTTTTTGTTTTTTTTCCCCCTCTGGTTCATGTTCTCTGATGAAGCTGCAGGTTTTTTCAAATGATGAGTTGACATTTTAGGAACCTCCAAAGGTGACCAATGAGTGGATTTTTTTTTTAAGTATCATTATGAATTCATAGTGACCCATCCTCAGGCAGTGACCCACCATGAGGCAGAAGAGGCCTCTTTAACATTGCTGAGTCCTTTAGATAAAACCCCAGGTGTCTTTAATAACTTTCTTTTTTTTATTTCATTTTTAATCTAGGTCAGTGCAAAAGTAATCTTTCTTGGTTTATTCCTTGGTTCTTGGTTCTTTTTTATCCTGGATATGAAGTCGTCCATTTTTGCAAGGATTCCTGCAAATGGTATTTTTATTTATTTGTTTGTTTATGTTTGAGACAGAGCCTTACTCTGTCGCTCAGGCTGGAGTGCAGTGGGGCAATCTCGGCTCACTGCAAACTCCCCTTCCCAGGTTCAAACAATTCTTCTGCCTCAGCCTCCTGAGTAGCTGGGATTACAGGTGCCCGCTGCCACCGGCATCTAATTTTTTGTATTTTTAGTAGTGATGGGGTTTCACCATGTTGGCCAGGCTGGTCTCAAACTCCTGACCTCAAGTCTCGCTCTGTCGCCCACGTTGGAGTGCAGTGGTGCGATCTCAGCTCACTGCAACCTCCAACTCCCAGGTTCAAGCAAGTCTCCTCTCCTGCCTCAACCTCCCAAAGTGCTGGGATTACAGGGGTGAGTCACCACGCCCGGCCTGAAATGGTGTTTAGAGAACACAATTGAAACTCAAAGGCATTCTTTGCCACTGAGTAGGTCTTTGTTTCCAAGCCTGTTCAGCGGACAAAGCTCAGAAGTAAGCTCTTAGGCCCCACTTGTTTTTGTGTTTGTTTTGTGTTTTCATTAAATGAAAAATAAATATGAATTCACAAAGTATTTTATCTTTGTGATAAACATATTTATTTTTATTTTTATCTTTGTGAATTCATATTTATTTTTCATTTAACTTTAGAAGTATATATTTCTTTTTATTTCACTTTCAGAAGAAATAATAATAAATAATATTTTTAAAAGAATTATAGATGTCTAACTTCCTGTAATCCCAGCTACTCAGGAAGCTGAGGCAGGAGAGGAGACTTGCTTGAACCTGGGAGTCGGAGGTTGCAGTGAGCTGAGATCGCACCACTGCACTCCAACGTGGGCGACAGAGCGAGACTGTCTCAAAAAATATAAAGAAATAAATAAATAAAAGATGTAATATATTTATGGCCTTCCCTCTCAGCTAAGTGATACCATACCATAAACTCTTTTTCTACCTTTCTTTCTTCATCTAACAACATAACTTGGAGATCATTTCATAGTAGTAATTATAAGGCTAGGCAATACAGAGAGACCCCCATCTCTACAAAAAATTTAAAAATTAACTCAGCATGGTGAGCAAATGCCTGTAATGCTACTCAGGAGGTAGAAGTGGGAGGATCACTGGAGCCCCAGATGTGGAGCTTGCAGTGAGTTGAGATCTTGCCACTGCACTCCAGCCTGGGCAACAGAGCAAGACCCTGTCTCAATTATTTTTTAATTTAATTTAAAAAGAAGATTTTGAATGAAGATGAAACTTCTGAACTGTGCTGCCATACCACTACTTCTAGAACAAATGTAGAGTTTCTCAAAGGTGTTGGAATGACACGGGCTTAAATGAGATACTGGCAGTGGGAACAGAAATGTAAGAATGTGGAGGTAGAATGGATAGGATTTGCTCTCGACCTTTTAATTAGTTTCCAAGGTTGAAGGGGTAGGAGGGGAGGGAGAAAGGGATATCAAGATGACTGTAATTCCCAGTCTGGGCTCGGTAGTAAGGTTGGTGGCATCGGGCCCCACCTTCCTTTCTATAGAGCGACAGTGACACATTTTCTCTCTTTTGTGTGGCTAGTGTGCCCTCTAGTATTTACACTGACTTCTGAAGCTTCCTGGAGGTCAGGAAATGGAGGCTGGGCTCCATCTCCTCCCTCACTGTTTTCCCTCCCATCTTACCTCAGGGCATCGCAGGCACAGATGTAGCAAAAGAGGCTTCAGACATCATCCTAACAGATGACAACTTCACCAGCATTGTGAAGGCAGTGATGTGGGGACGCAATGTCTACGACAGCATCTCCAAGTTCTTGCAGTTCCAGCTCACTGTCAACGTGGTGGCCGTGATCGTAGCCTTCACTGGAGCCTGTATCACTCAGGTGAAGGCGGTGTGGGTGGGCTGAGACGGGAGGGATGAGGCAGGAGCAAAGGAACACAGGGTGGAGGGTACAGTGTGTTTACTGAAGAGTAAGGACAGGGTTTCCCCGTGACATTGGGACAAGAGTTAGCTCTACCAAGTCCACCGTCTTCATCTGCTTATGTGGAATGATGGTAACTTATGGGCCTTAGCTTACCACTTATGTGTCAGCTGCTGTGATAAGCATTTATATAAACTACCTGTATTCTTCAAAAATGACCTTGCAAGGTAGGTATTATTATCCCCATTTTATGGGTGGAGAACTTAAGGCTCAAGGAAGTTAAGTAACTTTCTCATAGTCACTCAGCTTGGAAGTGGCCAGATTCCAAGTCTAGGTGGGTTGTGGGAGCTGGACCTTTGAAAGGGCAAAGGTGGGCTGGTTTCTGAGAAAAGCTAAAAAGACTGGTGCTTCTTCCCACTAGGATTCCCCATTGAAAGCGGTGCAGATGTTGTGGGTGAATCTAATCATGGACACATTTGCTTCGCTGGCCCTGGCCACGGAGCCCCCTACGGAATCCCTGTTGAAGCGGCGCCCCTACGGCCGAAATAAGCCTCTGATCTCACGCACTATGATGAAGAACATCTTGGGCCACGCGTTCTATCAGCTCATTGTCATCTTTATCCTTGTCTTTGCAGGTGACACTTTGGGGTGGGACAGCAGCTCAGGTGCTGGTTGGAGGTGGGGGCAGAGAATGGCCTCAGGAAAGAAGGTAGCATGAAAGCAAGCGGAGCACAGACCAGGAATGAGTGCAGGTTCACCTCCCAGTGCTTTCTGTACTCCTGCTACACGGTGTATTATGCTACTGCATGTACTCAAGAATTTCATGAAGGAGGCTTTATTACTTCTTTTTTTATAGATGCAAAAAATTAAGCTCAGGTCCCATAATGAGTACATAGTTGCCCTAAAATTCAAATCTAGGATTGCCTGACTCCAGTGCACATAGTCTTATTACCATGCTGCACTACATGAAAGCAAGTATCGCCAGGCGCGGGTGGCTCACGCCTGTAATCCTAGCACTTTGGGAGGCCGAGGCGGGTGGATCACGAGGTCAAGAGATTGAGACCATGCTGGTCAACATGGTGAAACCGTCTCTACTAAATATACAAAAAGTAGCGAGGCATGGTGGCGCGTGCCTGTAATACCAGCTACTCAGGAAACTGAGGCAGGAGAATTGCCTGAACCCAGGAGGCAAGAGGTTGCAGTGAGCCAAGATTGCGCCACTGCACTCCAGCCTGGGTAGCAAGAGTGAAACTCCATCTCAAAAAAAAAAATAAAGAAAGCAAGTATCAATGCAGCAAGCTGAGAAAGAAAGTAAAATAAGTCAAGACCAGGGCTAACATTGAAAATATTTAATAACTAGTAAAACAAAAAATTAGCCAGTCATGGCGATACATGCCTGTAGTCCCAGCTATTCAGGAGGCTGAGGTGGAAGGATCATTTGAGCAGGAAGGTCCAGGCTACAGTGAGCCATGATCATGCCACTGCACACCAGCCTGGGCGACAGAGTGAGACCCTATGTCAAAAAAATAAATAACTAGTATAGCTCAGTTACTGATCAGTTGGAAGGGACACCAGGCATAAGGAAGCAATATAGCTGTTGCAACACATTCTGACTCTCAGACCACACTTAACACTCCAATGCTTCTCCTCTCCCCACTAGGTGAGAAATTCTTTGATATTGATAGTGGGAGGAAGGCGCCTCTACATTCACCACCCACCCAGCACTATACAATTGTTTTCAACACCTTCGTGCTGATGCAGCTCTTCAATGAAATCAACTCCCGAAAGATCCATGGAGAGAAGAACGTCTTTTCAGGCATCTACCGCAACATCATCTTCTGCAGTGTAGTCTTGGGCACGTTCATCTGCCAGGTGAGATTCTATCTGCAGTTGAGGCAGGAGATCTGGGATGATATGGGGCAGAAGCTGGGAGGCGGGGTTTCCTAAATACCTAGGAAAAGGAATGAGGGAATTATGGAGACTGGGGCCATAGGTTGAATACTTTGGGATTCCCAATTTACTTTCTTTTTCATATTGCTCTAGAATGGGAGCCCAGTGTGTCAAGAGCTCCAGTGCAGGGCAGCATGTTGACTGCAAATAAAATAATACTTGTAAAATCATTTCGTTATCTTTCTAAACACATAGAAATTTCACAAAGTGACCAAAAGAAGTGCCGCTCTCTTCTAGCCCTTCTATGGCTCCTGTCAGCCTACATGAAATGTGCATGCACACCTAGTATAGACCCTCTCCCTGTCCCTGCCCCTTTGTTCTGAAGGGCTTATGATAAAGGTGTTGTGCAACTCAGAGAAAGAGAAGTAATGGGAGGGTATACATATATTACACAGTCAGCCCAGCGTGCACTCCTCCAGTATGGGACTATGAGCTAGCCCTGTAACAAAAGAGCTCCTGTCCCATCCCTCAGCTAAGGTATACATATATTACACAGTCAGCCCAGCGTGCACTCCTCCAGTATGGGACTATGAGCTAACCCTGTAACAAAAGAGCTCCTGTCCCATCCCTCAGCAGGGTATACATATATTACACAGTCAGCCCAGCGTGCACTCCTCCAGTACGAGACTATGAGCTAACCCTGTAACAAAAGAGCTCCTGTCCCAGCCCTCAGCAGGGTATACATATATTACACAGTCAGCCCAGCGTACACTCCTCCAGTACGGGACTATGAGCTAACCCTGTAACAAAAGAGCTCCTGTCCCAGCCCTCAGCAGGGTATACATATATTACACAGTCAGCCCAGCGTGCACTCCTCCAGTATGGGACTATGAGCTAACCCTGTAACAAAAGAGCTCCTGTCCCATCCCTCAGCTAAGGTATACATATATTACACAGTCAGCCCAGCGTGCACTCCTCCAGTACGAGACTATGAGCTAACCCTGTAACAAAAGAGCTCCTGTCCCAGCCCTCAGCAGGGTATACATATATTACACAGTCAGCCCAGCGTGCACTCCTCCAGTATGGGACTATGAGCTAACCCTGTAACAAAAGATCTCCTGTCCCAGCCCTCAGCAGGGTATACATATATTACACAGTCAGCCCAGCGTGCACTCCTCCAGTATGGGACTATGAGCTAACCCTGTAACAAAAGAGCTCCTGTCCCAGCCCTCAGCAGGGTGTACATATATTACACAGTCAGCCCAGCGTGCACTCCTCCAGTACGAGACTATGAGCTAACCCTGTAACAAAAGAGCTCCTGTCCCAGCCCTCAGCAGGGTATACATATATTACACAGTCAGCCCAGCGTGCACTCCTCCAGTACGAGACTATGAGCTAACCCTGTAACAAAAGAGCTCCTGTCCCAGCCCTCAGCAGGGTATACATATATTACACAGTCAGCCCAGCGTGCACTCCTCCAGTATGGGACTATGAGCTAACCCTGTAACAAAAGAGCTCCTGTCCCAGCCCTCAGCAGGGTATACATATATTACACAGTCAGCCCAGCGTGCACTCCTCCAGTACGGGACTATGAGCTAACCCTGTAACAAAAGAGCTCCTGTCCCATCCCTCAGCAGGGTATACATATATTACACAGTCAGCCCAGCGTGCACTCCTCCAGTACGGGACTATGAGCTAACCCTGTAACAAAAGATCTCCTGTCCCAGCCCTCAGCAGGGTATACATATATTACACAGTCAGCCCAGCGTACACTCCTCCAGTACGGGACTATGAGCTAACCCTGTAACAAAAGAGCTCCTGTCCCAGCCCTCAGCAGGGTATACATATATTACACAGTCAGCCCAGCGTGCACTCCTCCAGTATGGGACTATGAGCTAACCCTGTAACAAAAGAGCTCCTGTCCCATCCCTCAGCTAAGGTATACATATATTACACAGTCAGCCCAGCGTGCACTCCTCCAGTACGAGACTATGAGCTAACCCTGTAACAAAAGAGCTCCTGTCCCAGCCCTCAGCAGGGTATACATATATTACACAGTCAGCCCAGCGTGCACTCCTCCAGTATGGGACTATGAGCTAACCCTGTAACAAAAGATCTTCTGTCCCAGCCCTCAGCAGGGTATACATATATTACACAGTCAGCCCAGCGTGCACTCCTCCAGTACGAGACTATGAGCTAACCCTGTAACAAAAGAGCTCCTGTCCCAGCCCTCAGCAGGGTATACATATATTACACAGTCAGCCCAGCGTGCACTCCTCCAGTACGAGACTATGAGCTAACCCTGTAACAAAAGAGCTCCTGTCCCAGCCCTCAGCAGGGTATACATATATTACACAGTCAGCCCAGCGTGCACTCCTCCAGTACGAGACTATGAGCTAACCCTGTAACAAAAGAGCTCCTGTCCCAGCCCTCAGCAGGGTATACATATATTACACAGTCAGCCCAGCGTGCACTCCTCCAGTATGGGACTATGAGCTAACCCTGTAACAAAAGAGCTCCTGTCCCAGCCCTCAGCAGGGTATACATATATTACACAGTCAGCCCAGCGTGCACTCCTCCAGTACGAGACTATGAGCTAACCCTGTAACAAAAGAGCTCCTGTCCCAGCCCTCAGCAGGGTATACATATATTACACAGTCAGCCCAGCGTGCACTCCTCCAGTACGAGACTATGAGCTAACCCTGTAACAAAAGAGCTCCTGTCCCAGCCCTCAGCAGGGTATACATATATTACACAGTCAGCCCAGCGTGCACTCCTCCAGTATGGGACTATGAGCTAACCCTGTAACAAAAGAGCTCCTGTCCCAGCCCTCAGCAGGGTATACATATATTACACAGTCAGCCCAGCGTGCACTCCTCCAGTACGAGACTATGAGCTAACCCTGTAACAAAAGAGCTCCTGTCCCAGCCCTCAGCCAGGTATACATATATTACACAGTCAGCCCAGCGTGCACTCCTCCAGTATGGGACTATGAGCTAACCCTGTAACAAAAGAGCTCCTGTCCCAGCCCTCAGCAGGGTATACATATATTACACAGTCAGCCCAGCGTGCACTCCTCCAGTACGAGACTATGAGCTAACCCTGTAACAAAAGAGCTCCTGTCCCAGCCCTCAGCCAGGTATACATATATTACACAGTCAGCCCAGCGTGCACTCCTCCAGTACGAGACTATGAGCTAACCCTGTAACAAAAGAGCTCCTGTCCCAGCCCTCAGCCAGGTATACATATATTACACAGTCAGCCCAGCGTGCACTCCTCCAGTATGGGACTATGAGCTAACCCTGTAACAAAAGAGCTCCTGTCCCAGCCCTCAGCCAGGTATACATATATTACATAGTCAGCCCAGCGTGCACTCCTCCAGTACGAGACTATGAGCTAACCCTGTAACAAAAGAGCTCCTGTCCCAGCCCTCAGCCAGGTACCTCTCTTATTTTTCCCCATCTTCAATTCCTTTTTTTTTTTTTCAATTTAATTTTAAAAATAGAGATGGAGTCTCACTGTGTTGTCCAGGCTGTTCTTAAACTCCTAACCTCAAGCAATCCTCTGCCTCCCAAAGTACTACTATGCCTGGGCTTTTTTTAATTTTTTTGAGACAGGTTTTTTCTGTGTGTTTCACCCAGGCTGGAGTGCAGCCTCAGCCTCCCAGGTTCAAGCAATCCCCCCACCTCATCCTCAGTTCCTCTCTCCATCACTCTACCTTCCTGTCACTAACTGGCTTTAGTCACAAGTAGCCTCCAGCTCCCCTATCTCCTCCAGATCATCTGTTACTCAGAGTCATAGTAACTTCGACTGTCTCCCCTCCAGAGTGCTCTATAAGGGCTGTTTGAGTCTGTCTCTCCTTAGAAATTTCCTCTTTTCCCTTCCCTTACAAGCAAATCAGAACTTGCACCCAAGGATCCTGAGGCAGGGGGATGATGTGGCTTTGGGGGCCTTGACTAGAGGACCAGAGCTGCCTGTTGGTCACTTCCTTGATGGTGGGCTGCCCCTTTCTCTATTCTAGATTTTCATCGTGGAATTTGGGGGTAAACCCTTCAGCTGTACAAGGCTCAGCCTGTCCCAGTGGTTGTGGTGTCTGTTCATTGGAATTGGAGAACTTCTGTGGGGCCAGGTAAGCACCAACACACCCTCCCGATGCATTCTCACAGCCTGCAGACCTCCCCTCCTATACGTGAGATGGAGACCCCCCCAGCACCCCATCTTCATCTTCTCCTCTTTCCTCCCCACCCCCACTCAAGTTTTCAAGTTCTTGCCATCTCACAGGATCTCAGGTGGAATGATCACTCCAGAGGTTTCAGAGTTCCTCTCTAACCATGCCTGGAGTTAAAAATCCCTCAGCTTCCCTGAGACAGGAATTAACCTTTTCAATGGCATTTCACTACCAAAAAAAAAAATTAAGGGTCTTAGAAGTAGAAGAGTTTACAAGACACATGTCTTTATTCTCATGAAGCAGAAACCTGGCTGTGGGCTGCTGGGCTGACATAATTCAGGGCTCCCAGCCTCTTCTGTTTCTTGCCATGGCTTTATTTGGGTGGAATGCTTAACACTTACCTGATATATATTCAGATTTACAAGATCTCTAGGGTAGCACTGTGGCCTATGGTTCAGAGCATGGATTCTGAGAACGACTGGGTTTGAATCCAGCTCTCCTTTATTTGTTTTTCTTCTGTCACCCAGGCTGGAGTGCAGTGGTGTGATCTCAGCTCACTGCAACCTCCGCCTCCTGGTTCAAGCAATTCTCCTGCCTCAGCCTCCCAAGTAGCTGGAATTACAGGCACCCACCACCGGAACTGGCTAATTTTTGTATTTTTAGTAGAGATGGGGTTTCACTTTGTTGGCCAGGTGGGTCTTGAACTCCCGACCTCAGGTGATCCACTCACCTCAGCCTTCCAAAGTGCTAGGATTACTCAGGCCTCTTCTTTTTTTTTTTTTTTTTTTTTTTGAAATGGAGTCTCACTCTGTCACCCAGGCTGGAGTACAGTGGCATGATCCCAGTTCACTGCAACCTCTGCCTCCCGGGTTCAAGTGATTCTCTTGTCTTAGCCTCTAGAGTAGCTGGGACTACAGATGAGTGCCACCAAGCTGGCTAATTTTTTTGTATTTTTAGTAGAGATGAGGTTTCACAGTGTTAATCAGGATAATCTCGATCTCCTGACCTTGTGATCCGCCCACCTCGCTCTCCCAAAGTGCTGGGATTACAGACATGAGCCACCGCACCTGGCCTTAGCTCTCCTTTTTATAGGCTGAATAATCTTGGGCAAATTACTTAACCACTCTGTGTCCCAGTGGCTTCAACTTACGAAAACAAGGTCATTGTTAATTAGTGAATCAGTTACGATACAGAAAAGACTTGGAATAATGTCTAATACCTTGTAAATTCTTAGCTATTAAGGTTATAACAGGCTGGGCACAGTGGCTCATGCTTGTAATCCCAGCACTTTGGGAGGCCGAGGCAGTCGGATCACCTGAGATCGGGGGTTCGAGACCAGCCTGGCCAACATGGAGAAACCCGTCTCTACTAAAAATACAAAAAAAATTAGCCAGGTGTGGTGGTGTGTGCCTGTAATCCCAGCTTCTTGGGAGGCTGAGGAAGGAGAATTGCTTGAACCTGGTAGGCAGAGGTTGCAGTGAACCGAGATCGCACCACTGCACTCCAGCCTGGGTGACAAGAGTGAGACTTTTGTCTCAAAAAAAAAAGATGAGGGGGTCTCGCTATGTTATGCAAGCTGATCTTGAACTCCTGGGCTCAAGCAATCCTCCTACCTCAGCCTACCAAAGTGTTGGGATTACAGGTATGAGCCACTGCACTCACGCTCCCTAATTAATGTCTATCAAATTCCCTCCACCCTGTGCTATTTGCCGAAGTGTTTTTACCAGTGGGTGCCTAAAGCAGTTTTGTGCTTTGGTAAAGCTTGGTTGTGTCACCTGTTGTTTGAAACTCTTCTGGCCCTTGCCTCACATGTGGCCATGTAGCCTCGATGCCAGATAACAGCCTTCCTTCTGTATCACAGCAGCTCTTTCCCGCATTTGGAGTCGGAGCTTTGGCATTGTTCTCGTTTCAAAACACGTGGCTCCGTGTCAGACTGCCCATACAGTCCCTCTTCCCCCTGTGAGCCCTGGCTGCTTCTCATCTTGTCTGGAAAGAACTGACTGACAGCTGCTGAGCTCACCAGGAGATTTATTTTGAATTTCAAGCCCAACGTGCTGCTCCTTGTCTTCTGATAATACTC
Organism: Callithrix jacchus; assembly: GCF_049354715.1. Lineage (NCBI taxonomy): Eukaryota > Metazoa > Chordata > Mammalia > Primates > Cebidae > Callithrix > Callithrix jacchus. The sequence continues at coordinate 30,798,259 of NC_133520.1, forward strand.
ATGTGTCCCTTCTTCTATGGCCTGTCTCATCCGCTTCCTCATCTCAAGCCCAAGAAAACTTTTGGTATCCTTTCACGAGAGTTTGTAACACAGAAACTATATTGCATGTGGCAACTAAGAAAGGGGTCATTCATTTCCAATACCCTTCTCAACCCCTTGCCCATACATATGCCATATGATCTTCTTCTCCCCAGACTGCTTTCCCCCAGGTCCTGGTCTCTGTGCCCTCCTACTGTGTACCATGCAATATAGTTCTGTTAACCTTAAAAGACAGATCACAAAATGGAAAAGAAGCAGTGAGACAAAAAGAGGAATATGAAGTATATGACCAGGCAGATGGCTGGTCGATTACTAGAATATAAGCTCTGTTTTTTGTGTCCATAAATACAGAAAACCTTCCCAAGAGCCTGACCGCTGGTGGGCACCTGGAGAATGCTTGCCTGGATGGATTGGTGCTTCTGTCCACTGCTCTTCCAGTGGGAAGGGTATAACCTGCCCAAGGGCCCGGCCCTTGAAGGTTGACTGACAGCAATTCTCACTCTGATTCTGGTGTCTCCCTCTTCACTACACTTGTTTTCAGATCATCTCCGCAATACCTACCCGATCTCTGAAGTTCCTGAAGGAGGCTGGGCATGGCACCACCAAAGAGGAGATCACCAAGGATGCCGAGGGGCTGGATGAGATTGACCATGCCGAGATGGAGCTGCGCCGAGGCCAGATCCTCTGGTTCCGGGGCCTGAACCGTATCCAAACTCAGGTACTCTGAGAGTGGTCTGCCCTTGCCTTGGGGGAAGAAGCTTCCCGTCTTGGAAGGTGGTGGGAGGTGGCCAGCATCTCTTCCCTTCCAAAGGCTCACTGCTAATGGGCAGCACTAGCTCCCCAGCTTCAGGACAAATGGACAAAGGGATCTGAGTGGGGTCCTTTGAGAGGAGAGGAATCAAATGACCGAGACCATGGGACACTATTAGCATAGTCCTTTAGCTCTGGGCTGACTCTAAGCCCACCCTCCTACCTTCTGTCAAATGGGCAAGCTTCAGCATAAGGTTTCTTGCGAGCACTAGACCTGACCCCAGGGTGGGAAATGTACAGTGTTTCCCTAGCCTTCAGAAGAAAGGAGTTAGTATCTCTATGCTGACATCCCTAGCATTCACTTACTGTAGCCTCCTTACACGGCCATCGTGGGAATAGATACCATCTGGAGGGGTCTTTGTAAAAGAAAGTCACCTTGTTCTATCTCCCCCACTCAAAGTGTAAGGCCATGGTGGGGAATCTGATGGTTTCATGTATAAAAATGACAATAGTCTCTGGATGTCTGAGCATCTTTTTCAGGATTCAGACTTGCTTCTTGACAAGGAGGAAGCAATAATTTCTTCAAGCCTCTTCCCTTCTTGCAATTTCTGAAATGGGATAAAACCGCCCTGCTGCTCTCAAGTCCCCTGCCTATAGCCCCACAATAACTTTTCTTTTCCACTTTTCATGCATCAATTCTAACTACCTTCTCCTGGGTGAATGGGCTGGTCTAGGCATTGATAATTCTGTCTTCCCTTGCTCTCACCCCACATGCCTTTATTGCTTTCATCCTAAGATTTTCTATCTCAAAAAACTGTAAATTTCACGATCTCAAGGGTGGTCTCCAAAGAAGAGGTGTATTTCTCTCTGCTGATTGGCTGGAGATCTTCAAAATAAGTTTCACTGTCTAAAACTGGCCTAGCAGATGTTTTAGAAAGTTGCCCAGTTAGCCGGGCGCAATGGCTCACGCCTGTAATCCCAGCACTTTGGGAGGCCAAGGCAGGCCAATCACCTGAGGTCAGGAGTTTGAGACCAGCCTCATCAACGTGGGGAAACCCCATCTCTACCTAAAAAAAATACAAAATTAGCCGGGTGTGGTGGCACATGCCTATAATCCCAGCTACTCAGGAAGCTGAGGCAGGAGGATCGCTTGAACCTGGGAGGCAGAGGTTGCGGTAAGCCGAGATCATGCCATTGCACTCCAGCCTCGGCAACAAGAGTGAAACTCCATCTGAAAAACAGAAAAGGAAAGTTCAGCCCCACCAGTCAGCCCCACCTCCTTAGTGTATAAATGAAGAGAGATAAATGAAGTGAATATTCTAAACTACATACCTGAGAGGAACTTATCTCCTATGGGCAAGACAACAGACAGAAAAGTAGAAAAGAAGATGGGCGCAGTGGCTCACACCTGTAATCCCAGCACTCTGGGAGACTTAGGCGGGTGGATCACGAGGTCAGGAGTTTGAGACCAGCCTGGCCAACATGGTGAAACCCCTACTATACTAAAAATACAAAAATTAGCTGGGCATGGTGGTGTGCACCTGTAATCCCAGCTTCTCGGGAGCCTGAGGCAGGAGAATCGTTTGAACCCAGCAGGCAGTTGCAGTGAGCTAAGATCGAGCCATTGCACTCCAGCCTGGGCTACAGAGTAAGACTCTGTCTCAGAAATAAGCAAAACACACACACACAAGAAAAGTGGAAAAGAAGGGCTAGGTAGGGAAACACTCGGGTTCCTTTTCCCTCTCTTGAGTTCCTCCCAGAAAGAAAAATTCCAGAAGGACCTGAACAAAGTGCCTCGTGGCACCCAGAGTCCTCATGCCCACTCCCCACCCACCCCACCCTCCAGGCTGCTGAATCCAAGTACCCACAGAACCTGGCGCCTTTGGCTCCCATCGCTAAAGCCCCCAGTATTTTCCTTTGGGTCTGCTCTTTCCAAAATAACCTGTCTTTGCTTTGCTTTTCTTCAGGATCAACTGCCTCTTCTACTACATGATTTCTTTTCTCCTAGCCAAGATTTCCTCAGTCCAGTGCCTCCTTGCTCCTTTCCAGTCTTCTGTCCTAGGAGGCTAAGATGCATGGGTCTTCTTCCCCTTCATGACCAATCTCAATTCCCTTGACAATGCACCTCTCTATAAGGTCTATTTGGTTTCGCTGCCTACATAGCTTTAGGTAGACTACCTTTCCCCATTGTTGGAACATGAGGCAGTTGGGCCAGACTGCATTAAAGCCTAAAGTGAGGCATGTTCAAGATGCCACCATGACCAAATTCACGGCATCCCAGGATGCACCTGACTCCGGAATCTGATGAGGCTAATAATGCTAACATGCATCCTGGATCCCTGAGATCCGCTCCCAGCATCAGCCTTTCAGCCTCAGCTGGGTTCGCCCCCTGCCATCTCCAAGTCGATCTTTGCTGTCATTCCCATCACAGTGCTTGGGTGTGGGAGGTGTTGCCCAGCTGCTTTCTAGTCCTGATTGGGATTTCCCCTTTTCCTTGTTCTGGGTTGTTCTTCTAGTCTCCTTTTCCCTTTGGTTTTTGGGGAGCTGAGAGCATCAGAAAGCAGAAGTTTAGGAAACTTAGAGACTAGAATTGTGGAGGTTGGAACCTTGTAACTCCAATAAGCACTGAAGAAGGTGTCTCTACAGTCCCTCTGTCCATGGAGCTGGAGCCCCCCCCACCCACCCCAAGTGTAAACCCTCTCCTCCTGCGGGTTCAAACTCCTCAGTCCTGGAGAACTGAAACTGAATAATGTGAGGAAGGGGTGGTGTTGCAGCTCAGACTGTGATCTGGGTCCAGAAACTAGCCCTAAACAGCTCACGGCTTCTCAGGAAGCTTTATAAAAGAAATGTCTCACTCACATTCCGCTTGCTTTCCCATCTTCCCTCCCAGGAAAATGAAGGCCAGTTAATAAAATCAGCACCTTTCCTACATTCCTAGTAGATCAACCCTTGGCATTAAGCAGATAGATATTTCTAAAATTATTCTACCAGATTCATGAAGGCTGAAGGGAATCCTTTTGATTTTGTCCTTGTTATTTAGGGGTTAGGGATAAGGATGGTAGAGTTGATTGAGGCCCTAGATCAGGACCACTGTCAGAAAATGAATGGCATGGCCAGGCATGGTGGCTGACACCTGTAATCCCAGCACTTTGGGAGGCTGAGGTGAGCAGATCATGAGGTCAGAAGTTCGAGACCACCCTGGCCAGCATGGTGAAACCCCATCTCTACTAAAAATACAAAAACTAGCCAGGTATGGTGTCGTGCACCTGTAGTCCCAGCTACTCAGAAGGCTGAGGCAGGATTGCTTGAGCCCGGCAAGTGGAGGTTGCAGTGAGCCACTGCACTCCAGCCTGGGCGATAGATTGGGACTCCCTCTCAAAAAAAAAAGAAAGAAAAGAAAATGAACAGCATTAATTGCCTCTGTCTCTGTGGAACAGAGCACTGAAAACCAGAGACTACTTGTGTAAGCCACCACCAACAAAAACCTCTTCCTTTCCCTCCCTCAGTCTAATTGCCAAGTTACTGTCAGCATTTCCGCCAGACATTTCAGAATCTCGAATGCATTAATGCACTTAGCAGCATTTTCTATAATGGGCTCGGCCACTGGGTTCTTGAGCTCCATTCTCAGGAACCCTGCCTACTTCAGCCCAGGGAAGGAATAGATACCCAGAGAAGATACTCAGAGGAGAATGAGCCCAGCAACTCTTGGCCCAGGGGCCTTTCCATCATGGCCACCTATATATTGACTACTACACAGCCCCTGTTTTTTCTTTAAACACATGAGTTATCTTCCTGGAAAATCTGCAAAAATATAGGTAGCCGGTTTAATTGATTTAGAGGGTCCTGAGCCTTGAAATTCAGTAATATATAAATTGCCTTCAGAATCTTTACGTTGTTTGCCTGATTTTTAACAGTACAGGTAAAAAACAATGAATAAGCTGCCAATGTCTGTCCAGCTTGTAAGGAGTGATGGAGAGGGAAAAGTCCCTTTAAATTTTAAATAGTCTAGCCCCCTGTACACCTCAGGTGCCCACTGTGGATTCAGAGGGAAGAGAAAACTAGATTATGGCTGGGCTTGGGACTCCATGGCAAATTGTTCCCTAAATGAATTGTGATATGAAATAACGTTTTTCCCCTTCTCACCATTGCTGTGCGGGAGGGAAGCTCTCTCTTGCTGTCTCCTGTTCCCTTTTCCCGTCTACTTCCATCCCCACTTCCCCAACCTTCCATGACCCTCCCTTCCTCTTTCTTCACCTCTCTCTGACTGTGGAGCAAAGCTGTCTCACTCTCTGATTCTTTGCAGATCGACGTAATTAACACATTCCAGACGGGAGCCTCTTTTAAGGGAGTCCTAAGGCGACAGAACATGGGTCAACACCTTGATGTAAAACTTGTTCCTAGTTCATCCTATGTAGCAGTTGAACCAGTCAAATCCCCCACCACTTCTGTTCCTGCTGTTTCATCTCCTCCTATGGGCAGTGAGTGAGAGTCTATTATGATGCATGATTTGCTAAAATGACCACAAGAGAGCACGTGGCATCCACTTTAACCAACCGTGGTTATCGTTTCCTTTTGGTTTTTCCCTTTGATCTTTTGACTTAAGGGAAGAAAAGACAAAAATCCCACTCCAAAACCAGCCTGTGTGCCCTTGTATTTAATTTTTTTAATGTAGAAAATCTATTAAACCTTAACTGTTTTAAAGACAAGAATTCTGTTTTCTGATTGTTCCTCTGCATTGCTTGTTTCTTCCTTGAGTTTTGTTTCATTTTGCTTTGCCGTTTTTGTCTGTTTGTTGCTTTGCTGGAATATGTTATTGCTCCTCTCCTCTCCTCCTTCTCCTTTGAGTCCGAACTCTACCTTCTAAGCTTAGATGTGAAGTTAGGCCTAATGAAAACCCAGGAACTTTCTTTACATGGGGGCAAAATTTGGGATCTTTTGAAGAAAGGTAGGAAGGGAGCTAATGTGCTTGTGGGTGTGTTTTGACTAACGGACCTGTCATAATTGAGCCAATATTAAACTTGATCAAAATAAGTCCATCTGGCTACCACTGTATTGTTAACTGGCAATTTTAGCATACCAAGTTGTAGCTATAGGTGAAGAAAAGAAGGTAGTTCAGTTCAAATGTATTTTGCTTTTCAGGGACTCTGGTTCAAAAATCAGTTAATTCGCCAGGTGTGATGGCTCCCAGCTACTCAGGAGGCTGAGGTGGGAGGATCGCGTAAGCCCAGGAGTTCTGGGCTGTGGTGTGCTATGCCAATCAGGTGTCTGCACTAAGTTTGGCATCAATATGGTGACCTCCCTGGAGCGGGGGACCACCAGGTTGCCAAAGGAGGGGTGAACCGGCCCAGGTGGGAAACAGAGCAGGTCAAAACTCCTGTGCTGATCAGTAGTGGGATGGTGCCTGTGAATCGCTACTGCACTCCAGCCTGGGCAACATAGTGAGACCCCCACCTCTTTAAATAAATAAATAAATAAATTAAAATCAATTAATTGATATCAAGGTAGGAGAAATATACAAAAGAGTCAAAATAACATTTTTTTCTTCATTTACTAAACTCTTTTAAGGAGTTTCTGAAGAGGAGTCCCTTTTACTTTGCTTCTCCTTTCCTCTAGTTTGATTGTTTCACCAATAGCCAGCTCTTATTTTGCATATAAAGTTTTAGGAACCCCTGTCTCAGCCAGATTTTCAATTGTAATGTTATCAATCCACAACCTAAGATCTGGTGTTCCCATTGGTAGATTCTTTGATTCTTGCTAATGTTTATGCCCTCCTATTCTTGCTTATTTTCCCTTCCCCAAATGGGACTCAGAGAGGAGAGAGAAAGTAGCTAGTTCTCTGCTGATAATGTGGGAAGCAGTTTATCTGTATTAAATGTAATGTGGGTTTCAAAATCTGAGTGTTCAGTCTGTTCCTTCCTCCCCTTTCCCAGCTTCACCCCCCATCTCTGGGAAGGGGCTGAAGAAAGAACAGTGGCCTTGTCTGTGGTTCACATGATGGTGGACTGTGTGGGTTGACCAGACTTAGATTTGTTTTGTCTTTTTAGCCAAAGTGTTCTGATGTGAGGAATGGGGGTGGAGCTTGATAGAGATACATACTATTTCTTTAGGTCAAAAAACAGGCAAGAAGGAACTAAGTAAGTCTTGCCCTGCAAACATCCAGGAACCTCTCACAGCAGTCCCTTCATATTCCCCTCTTAATTCCTTTTTTCCTTATAGTTCTGTCCTCCCCTTCTAACTAGCTTCTGTTCTGTTTTAATTATCCCTTTCTGGTAGGAAGGGTTAGTTTCAGGTGTCCTGATGGTTTGATGGTGGAAGGAGACTAAGCAGAAGACTGAGCCCAGTGGGATCTTATAGAGGACCTGGTAGAGGGTATGCTCCAAACCCTCAAAGGCTAGAAGATCAGAGGAGAGACAGGCCACACCTGCTCTTTCTCCAGCTGTGCCTTTTTAGTTGGAGCTCCTAGAAATTATAGCCATAGCTTTTAAAACCCTCTTTCCCATTCCAGATCTCCAAATAAATTCAACTGTTTGTCCTACCTTCATTAGATAGATCTCTAGGATTTCCCTGCACAGGGAGGCCCTAATCCTCTTCTCCTGGTTTCTGAAAAGAGCAGAACACAGAATTTTCCGGCTGAGGAAATGGAGTCTTCACCTGCCCACTCATTGAGCTACAGAGAGTAGCCCTTAGCACTTGTACCTAGTCTCCTGAGTCACAAAAAGGGTTGTCCTTCAACCAGCCACTTCCACCTGTAGGCCTGGGCCCCAGAAGAGACATTTCCCCAGGTTTTGAGAAATGATGACCAGGGAGGGAAGGGTTAACTGGCTGTGTGGCGAGTGCGCAAAACTTTCCCTGCACCTGCTTCACTAGCCCTAACTGCTCATCCAGGAGGCCTCATGCTCCAGGAAGGGAAGATGCCAGCCCTGGATGGATTGGTGGTGAAATAGTGTGTGGTTATTCATCAGCATGTGTTCTCTGAGGCCAGTGCTGGAGTTGGGGCATCCTGGCACAGCCCCATGCCCTCTCCTCCCTTACCCTTCTCTCCACCCACCAAGCCAGCTGGTGGTCCCCAGCTCTCTGACCCCTCTTCACGTGAGCTTCCCTTACAGGTGGCTGGTTTCCCTTTAGATTCCAGAAGTCCTGCAGTCTAGCTGGATGACTGTTTCTTGCTCCCTAAAAGATGTTTCCCATATTTTCTCCATCTACCCATCCCCAATTCACTTTTATCTCCCTCATTGTTTATGTGTAACAGTATCATTGGTCACCACAACAGGTGAGAGGAAAAGCCAACAAACAGGGCTCCAGACCCGCACTCCAACCCCAGTTGTTAAAAATTTATTTTCTATAGTGGACTTCACATGTAATTGTTTCAATAAAGTATTCAATTAAATGGAAGCAGGAAGTTGAAAATCACTGATATTGAAGATGATGTACTGGTGGATAAAGGCAACTACCCTCCTGTAATATTCAGTTTAGATCTTGAGAGCATATGAAAAATGTGGGCTATGTTATCACTCCCAACAGTGATGACTTTGATGGGGTGGGATGACTTTGGACTCAAACCTTGGCCATTGTATCTGTACCAGGGCCAAGGGAGAAGGCATTGGGTTTGGACTCATTTAATCCAAATTGCCTTGCTCTGAGATTTTATGTAGATCAATGAAAACTTGAGACTTCCTGAAGACCAGATGGAGCTTCCATTCCATCTGATCTCACCTAGATCTGGAGCAAAGGCAGCATGACAGGTAAAATTCCCACATCAGATGGTCAAATAGGAATCAGATAATAAAAATGTGGTCCTCACTATCTGTTCAGCATGGTGAGTGTGTGCCTATGCTCCCTGATTCTTCTTAGCTGAAGGGTTGAGCTGATACTATTGACTGGCAAGGAGTCCTTTGCCTACTGAGCGTTGAGCACCCTCAGACCTGGGTGGGTCTGCAGGCTATTGCAGAGTGGGGCAAGATAAGGAAAGCCTTAGCCAGTAGAGACACATTCTTCTCCAGAGAAGAGGGACCGACAGTATTGATAGTGAGCCTGCTTTGAGTAGTATTTATGAAGGTTCTGTATGGTGGCAGGAAGCACTGGAACAGCGATCCAACCCGTTTATTTGGCTGACTCTTTCTTTGCTCTGCTGTCTCCAAGTTCTTGTGTCTCCTCCTAGAATATACTTTTTGCTTAAATGGCAGAGGAATGAAACAGGTACGCTACTCTCACCATCACTCCTACCCCTCTAACCTCAACAGTTTCCCCTGCATTTCTCCCATTTCTTTTCTGTGGGAAGATTTTTTGGACAAGACTAGGATCAGCCACCTTCCAACAACTAAAACTGTCTTGCAACAATTTACCTTTCCCCTGGCCCCTCTCTCCAACCTCTCAGAGTTCCAGCCTTCTCCCTCTACCCCAATCCCACCAACCCCAATTCTAAGCCTCACCTCAGAGAGACCTACAGTTTGGAAAAGCAGAGCTGCCAAAATTCTTGGTGCCTGCGGACAAGCAAAAGCTGTTCACAAGAATCAATTATGTCGATTTTCTTCTTCATGACTCTGAACTGACCGAATCCCTTCCTTTTTGTGCAGTAGGACAGAGACTTTGACACTGGGCAATGCTTTTCCCTTTGCCCATTAAAATGGCATGTGGTTTCCCTTCCTCATCCTCTTCATCCACCCTATCACAAACGCCACTTGTTTGTAGCACTGCCTCCTGGATTAGGTTTCTCTCCCTGGTCCCTTTCATTCCCTTCTCCACATAAGACCATGCTCCTCTTCACAATTTGGAAACAGCTGGAGAAAGCAGCATGATTGGGCACAGTTGCTGTGCATCAGAGACATGAACATGCATTGAATTATGAGAGTAAGGTCTTTTCTCAATAGGCAGGAGGAAGGCATCTTTTGACACCTGTATTCTATCCACTTCGGCTGAAGGAGTGAAATTCTGTGTTATTTGCAGGGAGCGGGCACAGTGGTGGTTGTGGGATGTAAAAATATGCATGTTTCCTGGCTGAATGGGCAAATTATTAAATTGAAGAGTGTTAATTTTCTGCATGCTGCTGACACAAATGAAGATTGGTTTGTCTGCCTGGCTGCAAAGTATTCATGGTCACGTGTCACCCAACGTGTATTATGTGCACATTGGTGTATGCTGGCTCTTTGAGGTCTTTAAACAGATAACTAAACCTCAATGCATAACTTTTTCATTCCACATTCACAAAATGTTTGGCCTCAACACAGAAATCCACACGTCTGAATCGTTGTTTAAGTTTGGCTGTGAATTTGCATCTAGTTCCCATGTCCTTGTCCTCCATCTGAAAGAACTAATGAAACTTCTTGTTTTCTGTTTCATTCTAAAAGTAGATTGTTTGAGAATGCTAATGTTGCTTTGGGTTTTCTACTTTTTTTAATGCAGCTTTCAAAACATCCTAGCTGTTTGCCATCACTCACCCCAGCCCACCCCACTGCTTGAAAGTTGAGCCACGTGATGTTTCTGGTGCCCATGATCTCCTCTGACTGTTTGGTTTTGGTTGTTGAGCGGTCATGTTTTATAGCGGGTTTTGTTTCTCTCCTAAAGCCACCATCCTTGCTCTGCCGGCCGGTTCTCACCTCCCTGTTTTCTCATTCTCCTTTTCCTTTCCCTGGTGTAGATCAAAGTGGTCAAAGCGTTCCATAGTTCCCTCCACGAAAGCATTCAGAAACCCTACAGCCAAAACTCCATCCACAGCTTCATGACCCACCCTGAATTTGCCATAGATGAGGAGCTGCCACGAACACCACTCCTGGATGAGGAAGAGGAAGAAAATCCTGACAAGGCTTCTAACTTTGGGACTAGGGTGCTCCTGCTGGATGGTGAGGTCACTCCATATGCCAACACAAACAACAACGCGGTGGATTGCAACCAAGTGCAGATCTCCCACGCGGACAGCCCTTTACAGAGCCTAGAGACATCGGTGTGAATTTCTTTCTCTGACTCTCATCCCTATTTTCCCTATTTTCTTTTTCATCTGTCCCATCTATAAGGTGATGATGGGACTTTTCATTGTCATGCCAACTGCTGTGTCAACAGCAGTGTGTGTGAACCCCCACCTGACCGTGAAGAGGCAAGAGCACAGACCTACAAGGATTTCAACTTAAGCTTGACTTGGGGTTTGTAGCAGGACCCCGTCAAACCCCAGGCAGGTAAAGGTAGAATCTACTCCTTGGCAGTCAGTTGTCATTTGTAAAGAAATGATGACAATCTTCTTGACATCACCCACCCCACCTTCTCCCCTGATGTTCATCTCCTGAATTCTGGATTTTGTCCTAGAAGTCTGTGCCATGTATAAGCTAAATTAAGGGTTCAGAGGGAGACAAATATGCCCAAGTGGACTACATTGAGTAGAGATGGAATATATAAAATCAGCCCGTAGTGTGGTTGTTTTCCAATTTTTCCCACTTTGAAAACTTACACCTATAGGCCTAGAAGCCTCTAACTCTTTCTGCCCTTCTAGTCAAACTTCTCCAAGGTTCTTTTGCTCTTTTGTCTTCCCTTCCCTTCCTTTTTTTTTTTTGTTTTTGTTTTTGTTTTTAGTTATGGTGATTAGGAAAATGGAAAGGATATGCGTTAATTGAGTAAACTTTGATCCTTCTCCCTTTTGCCCAAAACAACCCTTGATTTAGTTCTAGAATCCAACGCTTTCTTTGTTAAAAGGGTCCTTTTGAAGCAATTAAGTGCTGTTAAGAATATTTTGGTTGTTGGGCCGGGCGCGGTGGCTCACGCCTGTAATCCCAGCACTTTGGGAGGCCGAGGCGGGCGGATCACGAGGTCAAGAGATCGAGACCATCCTGGCCAACATGGTGAAACCCCGTCTCTACCAAAAATACAAAAATTAGCTGGGCGTGGTGGCGCGCGCCTGTAGTCCTAGCTACTCTGGAGGCTGAGGCAGGAGAATTGCCTGAACCCAAGAGGCGGAGGTTGCAGTGAGCCGAGATCGTGCCATTGCACTCCAGCCTGGCACCTGGCAGTGGAATAAGACTCTGTCTTATTTTATTTAAAAAAAAATTTTTTTTTTATAAAAAGAATATTTCCCTGTTGTTGCCAGGTTACCTTCTGCTTTTAACCTGCCATCTTGTCAGGTGTATGTGGTTCTTAAGTGCCAGGGAGATCAGCCTTGCCCATGAAGGTTGCATATGTGTGGTATATAGTTTTTACTGTAGGCCTTTCTCCTATTCCTAAAGTGGTGGCAAAAGAATGAACTGGGTATGACCCCGCCTCCTTACTGGACTTGCATATTGAGGACCAGATGCTGGCAAATCTAGGACAAGACAGACCATCAAAGCAGACTTTTGTGGGCTCCTCTTTGGGGTGACCACTGCTTTCAAAGCCATCTGCCAAGGCTCTCCAGGGCAAGACCTGACTGGTGGAGAATGAGTGTTGAGAAGCCTTGGGAGAGGCCAAAGAGCCAATCTAGAATGATCTGAGAAAACCTTCCTGCAGGGGCCAGCTTAGGTGCCTGGGGACCAGCTTTGACATTCTTTCCAGTTTCTAATTCTACTTTTTGCCACATATCACAACTTTTCGAGTCTCTGAGAAGGTCCCAGCGTTTCTCAAATATTCTGATTTTGAAAAATATGTATCCAAAGTGGGAGGCCCCTGTGACATTTTGTCAACTTAATAGAGCAAAAGACCCCCCCCCGCATATCTGCATTCCTCCAACCCCCCTTCTGCCACGTGCTCCAGCTGCTGGAGCACAGTAAAGCCCTGTACCTTTATTCCCTGAACACTGCCCAAAGCATCCCCTTCCCATCTGCCTCTCAGGAGTTGGGGAATTTGCTAGGAGATTTTTTTAAATGTTCCTTACTGGGGCAAGGTGGAGCCACATTGGCAGGAGCTCCGTTTGTATCCCTGCTGATGTTGACTTCTGTGCAGGTGCCAGTTCATGTCTCCGACTCTCACCTCCCATTAGATAGTGAAGCCCACCCCCCTCTCTCTAGAGCGATGGGAGTCAAGTAGAGGAGGCGTATGAACTGCCAAGTTCCCATGTGAGAGGAAGGTGACCTGATCCACCCGGCCTTTTCTTCCAGATCTGCCCTCCCTCACCCCTTTCGCCTGAGCTGTCTACAGTAGGAGACATAAAGAAACAATGCCCCCTACACATCCCCATGACTCCATAATCCATCATTGTAGGAAATAGGAAAGCAAATTTGATTTTTGTTTTGTGAAATCTACATGCTTCAGTAATTCTTTTTTGTGTCTTAAATACTCATGGGGAAAAAAAACAGCTCACCCAAGGTGGTTAGGTGTTGACATACATATTCATCAACTACTTCAGAAGATTTAATTCTATCAAGTCTTGTATTACCTCAGATCATTTTAAATAGCAAGCCAATAACAAGCTTTGAAGGCTATTTTACCATTCCGGTTCACAAATGACTCTCATGGTGCCCAATAGGTTACTCTTGAGGGCTTGTGTCTACTTTGTAAAAGTCAACGGTTTTTTTCTTGTGTTCTAGTTTCCATAGTAGGAGAGAAAATATAGAAATATATGCAAAAAATATAGTTTTCTTTAGATCAGAAACTGATATTTTTGAGTCAGCCATATGTATTTTGTTTAAATGACTTAAAATAAAGTGCCGTCATGTAGCCCTGTGGAAGGGAGCACATAACCAGCTGTTTGACATGACAGGTGACAGTATATTTGTGATTGGTTTCAAACCAATACACTGTACTTACTTTCTCCAAACAGCCATCTTTATACTTAGGGGAAAAAAATTGTTGGGTTCTAGACTTTTTTAATATAAATTTTGTTGATATGGAATTAAGTTTAAGTGTCTATGTTCATATGTTTTTTATAGAAGTTTTTTTTCTATTCAGTTTCACTGATCCAACTGGCAGTGGGTAAATTTGGCATAAGTTAATAACACTTTTCCCCAAAATGGTGCTTTGGATTTGAAAAGGGTCTGATGGGGAGAAGGAGAACATATCATCCTAGCTTCCTCTCTTAATAAACCTAGAAAAACGGGTAGTAAACTGTGGATAGTCAGGAAAATACCCAGCAAGGGACACAGCTGTCAGGAAATGAATCCCCCCACCCCGCCATACAGATGGACAGCCAGACTCTTTCCTAACGAGTGATTAGGATCAGGGGCCTTGGTTGGAATTGTGTTTCTTGAAGAATAGCTGGCAGAGAGGTACCAAAGACATTAATATCTCCTGGTCTGTAAGGATATTCTGATTTGGGGTTTGTGTTTTTCATGGTTTGTATTTCCTATTCCCCCTGGAGTTTTCCATTAGTGAGTTTTTGCACAAGGATCTTATTTGTGATGCCTTTCTTCCCCTAGAAGGAATTTGTGCAATATATTAACTGGGGACAGAATTCTAAATGGATAAAACAATGGCTGGTCCTTGCCCTTAGTGACAGTCTTGGGGCTAGTCTATGGTCCTTCCCATTGTACCATCTGTCCTCTGGAGTGACTCTCCTATCCCTAAAGAGGTTAAGTGAGAGATCGCCTAAAAATCCCTCTAGACACTTGTGGGTTCTTTAGGGTTTGAGTTTCTTCTTCCCCTTGAGCTTCAGAGAGGAGAATTGGCACAGTTAAATCTGAGTGGCTACCTTACTGGTGAAAACCCAGAGGGGCGTGGCACACTCGTTTGTGCCAAAAAGCCTCTAAATGCATCCCTTCCTTTCTTTCCTGCTTCCTTTGCCTTAAAATTGAAGCAGCCTGTGGTACCATCACAATATGGAATTCCCTTCCTTACCTTTCATATCTAGGGACCACCCCCACTGCATTGGTGAGGGTGGGCACTTACAAATGCCTGCTATTGTTAAGCCATTCCAGCCTCTTCCTCCGAATAGACCAGACACCCTTTGATTTAGCTCAGTGCCAGTCCTTTTGCCTTCCCAACCCTGCTGTTAGGCCTACTGTTCCCTTTGCTGTTGATTAGGAGAGATGGAAGGAGATGAGCTCCCATAACTGAATTGGCCTTTGGTTCATGTTTGCTCCCCATATGTATATATGCCATATGTAAATATGCCATATATATGTGCCAACAAATCTATCTACGTTGTTCTTTCAAATTAGCACGCAGATAGGAATGTTTGAGTTTCTTCTTCTTTTAGTAATCAGTATAACAAGCACTGGTATTTTTGTACAAAAAAGAAAAACAAAACAAAAGATTGACTATTGTGGTCTGCATGACATAAACAAACAAATGGTAATATCAAAGCAATGTATACCCCAGTGTGTGTTGCCATAATTTGCAACTCAGCTTAACAGCGCACCCAATCTATATTTGCATTTTGATATTATTTAAGCTCTGTGTACAATGTTTTGCATGTATTTATATGGTTCTTAGGGGGAAAAAAATGCTATAAACTGGCAAGTCTGAAATTCAAATGTGTTGTTCCACTGAGACCAGAAGAAGAGTTTTAAAAGGGATAAATTTGGAACCAATAAAGCTTTTTGCTGATGAACAGAAACCAATACTGCTGTGCACTGAGAATAAAAACTCATGCCCACTTGTAACTGTGCTGTCCTCAATGTGTTGCCGCTTTTGGGTAATGCCACTGATTGTCTACATAAGGTGAGAAGGGAAATGCCACACCTACAAGGACAACCTCATTTAAACAAGCACAGAATTCCTCTCGCCACTGGACTCTGACAATGCTTCCCTTCCCTCTGGGTCCTCATACTGGCTTCATTCCCTTGTAGTACAAACTTTGTTCCATCTACCTTGGTTAGTATCCACAATCCAGGAGCTGGAGCTTTTGGAAGGATAAGAAAGAGACAGTCTTGGCAGTCCTTGCTTTTTTTTCTCTTTCTTCTTTCCTTCCTTTCTTCCTTTCTTTCTCTTTTGTTTTTTGGTTTTATTTTTTGTTTGTTTCATATGAAATGTCTTTTAGGAAAAGTAGTTTCCCTTATATTAGCTGCCTTTCCCTTGGGTTCTATACCAACCCCTTCCCTTCCCCATAGTTTAAAAAATGTCTTTTATTGCCCAGCAAGGTGGCCCAGGCCTGTAATCCGAGCACTTTGGGAGCCTGAGGCAGGTGGATCACGAGATCAGGAGTTCAAGACCAGCCTGGCCAAGACGGTGAAACCTTGTCTCTACTAAAAATACAAAGATTAGGCGGGCATGGTGGCGGGCGCCTGTAATCCCAGCTACTCAGGAGGCTGATGCAGAGAATTGCTTGAACCTGGGAGGCGGAGGTTGCAGGGAGCCAAGATCACACCACTGCATTCCAGTCTGGACAACAGAGCGAGACTCCATCTCAAAAAAAAAAAAAAAAGTTTTTCATTAATTGAGTCTTGCTAGAGACTGACATTAGGCCCCAGTTTCAGGTCAAAACAGCCCCCTGGCGGGTCATTTACATTCTGAGCTTTCATATCCGAGACAGCTCCTTCCTGCAGCTCTCATCCAGGTGCACAACCAAGTTCCCCACCCTCCTATAAAATATCATAGGGAGGAGGCAGGCACACTGGTGCACACCTGTTGCCCCAGCGACTGGGGAGGTGGAGTGGATGAGGCGAGAGGATTGCTTCAGTCCAGGAGTTCAAGTCCAGCCTGGACAACATAGCAAGACCCCATTTCTAAAACACACACACACACACACACACATCATAGGGAGGAAAGGACCTTGCCCACTCCTCAAATTCCTTTAGGAAAAGCATGACATTTTATAACATCCCAAACTCTCCTGGCTATTCGAATGGGCTAGATCTAAAGGAAGAACTAGCTCTGGTTGAAAAATACTTACATGATCTGAGATCTTGACCCCACTTCTCCGTCCCAGGTTGCTCTCCACAGGCATGAACACATTGCCCACATAGTTTATTTAAAATGGGGGCTGGAGAATAAATAATAAACTAAACAAACAAAAAGGAAAATTGGCTGGACACGGTGGCTCACACCTGTAATCCCAGCACTCTGGATCACCTGAGGTCAGGAGTTTGAGACCAGCCTGGCCAACATGGTGAAAACCTGTCTCCACTAAAAATGTCAAAATTAGCCAGTCATGGTGGCCTGTGCCTGTAATTCCAGCTACTTGGGAGGCTGCGGCAGGAGAATTGCTTGAACCTGGGAGGCGGAAGTTGCAGTGAGCTGAGATTGTGCCACTGCACTCCAACCTGGGCGACAGAGCAAGACTCCATCTCAAAAAAAAAAAAAATCAATTAAAAAAAAATTAGCCAAGCATGATGGTGCACACCTACACTTCCAGGTATTCAGAGGGCTGAGGCGGGAGGATCACTTGAACCCAGAAGGTTGAGGCAGCAGTGAACTGTGATGATGCCACCCCAGCCAGGGTGACAGAATAAGATCCCATTTCAAAAACACAAAAGCACTGACCTAGTCCATCCTTAAGGTCCCTGCCAGCTCTGAAATACCAAGATTATAACTAACAAAACAAATAGTGCAAAGTTGGGTGGTAATGTAACAAGTTGTGTTTAAACAAACAAACAAGCCTAATTTGGATTCTGTCTCAATTATCTCCCATTACAATTATTAATGTATGCACAAGTAAAATTCAGCAAAGCTTAATGACTGCAGCCTAGCCTGCTGAGACTATCTATTAGCTAGCTGATTCTGCAGTGGAATGATAATCTCCTGCTTTGGAATTTGTGGTGGAAGAACAGTTGTTTGGGAATGCAGGGCTCTAACCCAGCAGAATGGCATAAAATTAGAAGTGAGAAGTCTCATCCAAGGTGTGGTAGAAAGAACTTGATCTGGGAATTAGAAGGCCTGTGTTGTAATCCTGAGTGTACCAGAGTTTACTCTGGAACATAAGGGTCTTTCCAACTGTGAGTCTTTCCATTCTTGCTCTCACATCTAATGGCTATTAATAACCACTGGAGAATGTCTAGACGGAATTTCTGGTTCATTGCTTTATCTCCCCTGGAATGTAGCATTATTGTGTGTGTATTGAATACTGGGACATGTGCAGGCAGGCTTCACATCAGGCCCAGCCACTTGTATCTGCAACAAAGACAAATTTTCCACACCCCTAATGTGTAAGATATATGTTTCTTTTCTTTCTTTCTTCCTTTTTTTTTGAAACAGAGTTTTGCTCTTATTGCCCAGGATGGAGTGCAATGGAGCAATCTCGGCTCCCTGAAACCTCTGCCTCCCGGGTTCAAGTGATTCTCTTGCCTCAGCCTCCTGAGTAGCTGGTACTACAGGCACAAGCCACCAGGCTCAGCTAATTTTGTATTTTTAGTAGAGACAGGGTTTCTCCATGTTGGTCAGGCTAGTCTCGAATTTCCGACCTCAGGTGATCTGCCTGCCTTGGCCTCCCAAAGTGCTGAGATTACAGGCGTGAGCCAGCACTGCACCTGGACTTTTTCTTTTTCCTGACCATGTTTCACTCTTGTTGTCCAGCCTGGAGTGCACCGGCATTATCTGGATCTCAGCTCACTGCAACCTCCACCTCCCAGGTTCAAGCGATTCTCCTGTCTCAGCCTCCTGAGTAGCTGGGACTACAGGCATGCACTACCATGTCGGGTTTTTTTTTTTTTTTTTTTTTGCATTTTTGGCAGAGACAGGGTTTCACCATGTTGATCAGGCTGGTCTCGAACTCCTCCTGACTTCAGGTGATCCACCTGTCTCAGCTTCCCAAAGTGCTGGGATTATAGGCGTGAACCACCATGCCCAGCATTTTTTTTTTTTTAATAAATCAAATCCAGCACTGAACCAGCTTGCACTCACCAAGATCAGTGAGAGGCCTCTCTTTAGCCATTTTTTGTGGTCTTGTCACCTCCCACTTGGATACTGATCCACTCACTCACTCATTTAACAGGTATTTATGGTGCCAGGCACTGGAGACAAACAAAATTAAGTCCCTTACCTCTTAGAATGTGGTCTTGTGGAGGAGAAACAAATAAGCCAGGCATGGTGGCGTGTACCTGTTGTCCCAGCTACTGGGAGGCTGAGGCAGGAAGATCACTTGAGTCCAGGAGTTTGAGGCTTCAGTGAGCTATGATCACACCACTGCACTCCAGGATGAGTGACAGAATGAGACCCTATCTCTAAAATATTAAAATAAATTAAATTTAAAAATTTTTAAAAACAAGTAAATATATAGCATGTCAAGTGGTGATAAGAACCAGGGAAAAGGCTGGGCATGGTGGCTCACGCCTGTAATTCCAGCACTTTGAGAGGCTGAAGCAGGTGGTTCACCTGAGGTCAGGAGTTCTAGACCAGCCTGGCCAACATGGTGAAACCATGTCTCTACTAAAAATACAAAAATTAGCAGGGTGTGGTGTAGGCATCTGTAATCCCAGCTACTCAGGAGGCCGAGGCAGGAGAATTGCTTGAACCTGGGACATAGGGGTTGCAGTGAACCTTGATTGCATCATTGCACTCCAGCCTGGACAATAAGAGCAAAACTCCCTCTTAAAAAAAAAAAAACAGGGAGGAAAGTAAGGTGGGGTAAGAGGAATGGGAAGCACCAGATACAAGTAGAGAGTGCTCTCGGAGGGCCTCTCTGACACAGAGACCTGGAGGAATTAAGGAAGTGAGCTGTTTAAATGTGGAGGAAGGAGACGCCAGGCAAAAGGCCCAGCAAGTGGAAAGGCCCTGAGCAGATCTTGATTTGCTTGAGGGTGTGCAAGGAGGCCAGGGGATGGAATGGAGTGACTAAGTGGGAAAGGGAGGGAGAGGAGTTCAGAACCTATAGGCCATTATGAGGCCGGCTTTCATTAAACAAGAATTCCTTGGAGGACTTTTTATTTTTATTTTTTTATTCATTTTGAGACAGAGTTTTGCTCTGACACCGAGGCTGGAGTGCAGGGGTGCGATCTCAGCTCACTGCAACCTCTGCCCCCGGCTTCAAGCAATTCTCTGCTTCAGCCTCTCAAGTAGCTGGGATTACAGGCACCTGCCACCACCCCCAGCTAATCTTTTTGTATTTTCCAGGCTGGTCTTGAACTCCTGATCTTGTGATCCATCCGCCTCAGGCTCCCAAAGTGCTGGGATTACAGGTGTGAGCCACTGCCCCTGGCCCCTTTGGAGGATTTTAACTGCAGTGATCTGTCTTACAGGGTGACAGGGTCATGCTGGCTATTGCTTGGCTGCAATCTATGGGAACGTGGAAGAACCATGCAGCTTTAGCTAGCACACACACTACATATGGGCCTAGCCTACTCCTAAAGGACACAGGTAGACCCAAGCTCCACTGTCATGCAGGTATCCCATGACACACAAAAGATCAAAAAGGAAATGTTTGCTCAAAAAAAAAAAAAAATTAAATGGAGTTACATTTCTTGCCTCCCCAGCCTATTCAGGACATCGTAATCAATGAAGTAACACCCCGGCCGGCCGAGGTGGCTCACACCTGTAATCCCAACACTTTGGAAAGCCGAGGTGGATGAATCACCTGAGGTTGGGTGTTCAAGATCAGCCTGGCCAACATGGTGAAACCCCGTCTCTACTAAAAATAAAAAAAATTAGCTGGGCATGGTGTCAGGCACCTGTCTATAATCCCAGCTAGTTGGGAAGCTGAGACAGGGGAATCACTTGAACCTAGGAGGCAGAGGTAGCGGTGAGCCAAGATCATGCCGTTGCACTCCAGCCTAGGCAACAAGAGCAAAACTCCATTTCAAAAAAAAAAAATAATAAAGAGAAAGAAAAAGAACCCTCTGGTTAGCAAGGGAAATGTTCTGCTCACTCAAGGTGGCGCCGAAAACAACGCCTTCACCTGTGCCTTCCCTGTTGTGTTTCCCCACTCCTGTTGTCACATTCCCTGTCTGGCCCCCAGGCAGGCCCTCAGCCCTCCTCACCTCCACGGAGACACGCTGTGCCCTCATCTGATTCCTGAAGTGACTACTGACCCCGCCCCCTCTGCTGAGGAGTGCCCCTTTCTGCCATAGCTCTGGGGGCGGATTCTCTGTGTCTGTGCTTGCAAGAGGGAAGCCAGCTCACTTACTGTTGAACTGTTCACACTCACACCCTCTGAGCTGAGGGACGGTGGGGCTGTTTGTAGGTATTTATTTGCTCATCCGTGCATGCCTCACAGCTACCTCTGCTTTGTGACTGTGCAGCTAGTAGGTCTCAAGGGACACTGCGGAGGCTACCAGAGAACCCCAGAAGGAACAAGGAAGCAGAGGTCTGCTCTGCTCTCAGGGCACCAGACTTAAGAAAAGTGTTCTCACGCGGGGCACGATGGCTTATGTCAGTACTCTCGGCGCTTTGGGAGGCCGAAACAAGTGGATCATCTGAAGTCAGGAGTCCAGCCTGGCCAACATAGTGAAACTGTCTCTACCAAAAATATGAAAATTAGCTGGGCGTGGTTGCATATGCCTGTAATCCCATCTCCTTGGGAGGCTGAGGCAAGAGAATTGCTTCAGTCTGGGAAGTGGAGGTTGCAGTGAGCCAAGATCGTATCACTGCACTCCAGGCTGGGCAACAGAGTGACACTCTGTCTCAAAAAAAAAAAAAAAAAAAAGAGAGCAGGTATAGTGGCTCATGCCTGTAATCCCAGCACTCTGGGAGGCCCAGGTGGGTGGATCACAAGATCAGGAGTTCAAGACCAGCCTGGAAAATATGGTGAAACCCCATCTCTACTAAAAATACAAAAATTAGCCAGGCATGGTGGCAGACGCCTGTAGTCCCAGCTATTAGGGAGGCTGAGGCAGGAGAATCGCTTAAACCCAGGAGGCAGAGGTTGCAGTGAACCAGATTGCACCACTGCACTCCATCCTGGGCAACAGAGTGAGACTCCGTCTCAAAAAAAAAAAGAAAGAAAGAAAGAAATGAGTTCTCTACCCATCAGCATTACCAACCCACCTCTTAGGGTTTGACCTAAGCAGGGGAACAGAAACTTCCCCTCGTCTGCTCACACATTCTTTGCTTCCAAATACATACTCCTCACTCTTCTCAAAGGTCTCGAGTAGAGTGGGGACAGGGGGCAGAGAAATGTTTCTGTATTTTCTAAGTCTTTCTTTCCTAACTCCAGTCTCTCACAACTTTAACTTCAAAAGGAGGCATTTGCTGCCTTTGTTCTCTGTTTCAGACTCATCTGGACTGGAGAGGCCTCCAGGATATAGGCAAATACATGAGGAAAGTAGGCCGGGGTTGCCACCATTAAGGCTTTCTGTGTCATTGCACCATGGTTGTCCCAGCCCTCAAACCAAAAATATACCTGATTAGGATTGTGTTTCGCACAGGACAATTTTGGCATTTATTATTTTTTTTTCCAAGATGGAGTCTTGCTCTGTCACTCAGGCTGGAGTGCAATGGCTCAATCTCAGCTCACTGCAACCTCCACCTGTTGGGTTCAAGCAATTCTCCTGCCTCAGCCTTCCAAGTAGCTGGGATTACAGGCATGCGCCACCTTGCCCAGCTAATTTTTATATTTTTAGTAGAAATGGTGTTTCACCATATTGGCCAGGCTGGTCTAAACTCCTGACCTTGTGATCCACCTGCCTCGGCCTCCCAAAGTACAGTGATTATAGGCATGAGCCACCATGCCCAGCCCAATTTTGGCATTTGGAAGCACAGTAATACAAAGCTACTCTTTTCTTTGTTTGTTTTTTGAGGCAGGGTCTTGCTGTGTTGCCCAGGCTGATCTTGAACTCAGGCTCAAAGTGATCCTCCCGACTCAGCCTCCCAAAGTGCTGGGATTACAGGCAGGAACCACCATGCCCAGCTTCAAAAGCTACTGTTAACATGTTGGTAGGGCAAAGGAGACCAAACACAGGGTGCAGGTTACCCTTCCTATGAGAGGACAGTATGTTTTCATTGGCTAAGGAGAGAACAGCAGGAAAAAAAACCAGCTGCTGATGTTTTTCTCCATGTCCCACCCTATTGCTACTGGAAAGGGGTCCCGATCCAGACCCCAAAAGAGGTTTTGGATCTCGTACATGAAAGAATTCAGGGTGAGTCCATAAAGTGAAAGTAAGTTTATTAAGAAAGTAAAGGAATAGGCCAGGTATGGTGGCTCATGCCTGTAATCCTAGCACTTTGGGAGGCCGAGTCAGGCAGATAACCTGAGGTCAGGAGTTCGAGACCAGACTGACCAACATGGAGAAACCCCATCTCTACTAAAAACACAAAATTAGGCAGGCATGGTGGTGCATGCCTGTAATCCCAGCTACTCAGGAGGCTGAGGCAGGAGAATCACTTGAACCCAGGAGACGGAGGTTGCCATGAGCCGAGATGGTGACACTGCACTCCAGCCTGGGCAACGAGAATGAAACTCCATCCAAAAGAAAAAAAAAAAAAGAAGAAAAGAAAAGAAACAATGGCAACCAAAAATAGAAAGACAAAAACATTTTTTTAAAAAAGAAAGAATATAAAGAATGGCTGTACTCTAGGTAGAGCCACCTCAAGGGCTGCTGGTTGGCTTTTCTTATGATTAATTTCTTGATTATGTGCTAAACAAGCGGTGGATTATTCAGGAGTTTTCTGGGAAAGGGGTGGGCAATTCCCAGAACTGAGGGTTCCTCTCCTTTTTAAACCGTATAGGATCTGATGTTGCCATGGCATTTGTAAACTGTCATGGCACTGGTGGGAGTGTCTTTTAGCATGCTAATGATTTATAATTAGTATATAATAAGCAGTGAGGATGTCCAGAGGTCACCATCTTGGTTTTGGTGGGATTTGGCTGGCTTATTTACCACATGCTGCGTTTGTTTGTTTGTTTGTTTGTTTGTTTGTTTGTTTGTTTGTTTGTTTGTTTTGAGACTAAGTCTTGTTCTATCACCCAGGCTGGAGAGCAGTGATGCGATCTCAGCTCACTGCAACCTCTGCCTCCCGGTTCAAGCGGTTCTCATGCCTCAGCCTCCTGAGTAGCTAAGACTACAGGCGTGCACCACCACACTGGGCTAATTTTTGTATTTTTCAGTAGAGACAGGGTTTTGCTATACTGGCCAGACTGGTCATGAACACCTGACTTCAGGTGATCCACCCGCATCAGCCTCCCAAAGTGCTGGTATTATAGGCGTGAGCCACCAGGACTGGCTACATGCTGTTTTTATCAGCAAGGTCTTTGTGACCTGTATCTTGTGCACCTCCTATCTCATCCTGTGACTGTGATTAAGAATGCCTTGACCTCCTAAAAATGCAGCCCAGTAGATCTCAGCCATGTTTTACCCCCCTCCTATTCAAGATGGAGTCGCTCTGGTTCAAACACCTCTGACACCATCACACACTTACGTCCCAAATTCAGAGAAGCAAGAAGCACCTACGAGACCTTTTCAGATGGCCCAGTTAATTCCTGTAGTCAAGCACCATGATAAATGCCAGAGTTGCAATAAGTAAAACATAGTCCCTGCCCTCGGGTTTTAAAAGTCTGCTTGGGTGACAGACATTTAAACAAATAACCCCAGTAGCCTGAGAGATGCTCTCACAAAGATGCATGTGGCCGAGCACAGTGGCTCACACCTGTAACCCCAGCACTTTGGAAGGCCAAGGTAGGTGGATCGTGAGGTCAGGAGTTCAAGACCAGCCTGGCCAAGATGGTGAAACCCCCGTCTCTACTAAAACTAAAAAAATTAGCCAGGTGTGGTGACGGGCGCCTATAGTCCCAGCTACTCAGGAGGCTGAGGCAGGAGAATTGCTTGAACCTGGGAGGCAGAGGTTGCAGTGAGCCGAGATCGCACTATTGCACTCCAGATAAAAAAAAAGGCCAAGCGAGGTGGCTCACGCCTATAATCCCAGCACTTTAGGATGCCGAGGAGGACAGATCATCTGAGGTCGGCAGTTCAAGACCAGCCTGACCAACATGGAGAAATGCCATCTCTGCTAAAAATACAAAAGTAACCAGGTGTGGTGGCGCATGCCTGTAATCCCAGCTACTTGGAGCCTGAGGCAGGAGAATCGCTTGAACCTGAGAGGTGGAGTTACAGTGAGCTGAGCTTGTACCATTGCAATCCAGCCTGGGCAACAAGAGTAAAACTCCATCTCAAAAAAAAAAAAGAAAATAGATGCATGTACAGTGTGATGGGGGCACAGAAGAGGAAACCCAGGTCTCAGAAGGGGAAGGCTCATGGAGGTGGTGGCACTTGGGGAACATTTTTAAAAATAATAATTTTGGTTTGTTGTTGTTTCAGAGACAGAGTCTTGCTCTGTCACCCAGGCTGGAGTGCGGTGGTGCAATCATAGCTCACAGCAGCCTCCAACTCCTAGGCTTGAACAAACCTCTTGCCTCAGCTGAGACTACAGGTGTTCACCACTATGCCTGGCTAAATTTTTATTTTATTTTTTTTTTTTTAGAGCAGGGGTCTTACCATGTTGCCCAGGTGCAATAGTTTCTCTGTAAAAATAACGCTTGGTCCGGCACGCTGGTTCACGTCTGTAATCCCAGCACTTTGGGAGGCAAAGACAGGCGGATCATGAGGTCAGGAGATTGAGACCATTCTGGCTAACACAGTGAAACCCCGTCTCTACTAAAAACACAAAAAGTTAGCGGGGCATGGTGGCACCTGTAATCCCAGCTACTCAGGGGGCTGAGGCAGGAGAATTGCTTGAACTGGTGAGGCGGAGGTTTCAGTGAACCAAGATGGTGCCACTGCACTCCAGCCTGCGTGACAGAGTGAGACTCTATCTCCAAAAAAAAAAAGACACTCGGCCAGGTGTGATGGCTCACACCTGTAATCTCAACACTTTGGAAGGTGAGCAGATCAGTTGAGTTCAGGAGTTTGAGACCAGCCTGGCCAACATAGTGAAACCCCATCTCTACTAAAAAGTACAAAAAAAGTAACTGGATGTAGTTGCACATCCCAGCTACTTGGGAGGCTCAGGCATGAGAGTTGCTTTAACCCTGGAGGCGGAGGTTGCAGTGAGCCGAGATCATGCCACTGTACTCTAGCCTATTCGACAGACTGAGATTCTGTCTCAAAAAAAAAAAAATTAACTAAATTAAATTAAGGAACTCAGTGGGGCACGGTGGCTCATGCCTGTAAACCCAGCACTTTGGAGGCTGAAGTTATCAGAGGCATTTGAACCAGAGCAATTTCATCTTAACTAGGGGCTGGGTAAAATGAGGCTGAGCCCTACAGGGCTGCATTCTGAGACCGTTAAGGCATTCTTTTATATATATATATTTATTTATTTATTTCATTTTAGGTTCTGGGGTACATGTGAAGAACATCCAGGATTGTTGCATAGGTACATACATGGCAATGTGGTTTGCTGCCTCCATCCCCATCACCTATATCTGGCATTTCTCCCCATGTTAACCCTCCCCAACTCCCTACTCCCCGCTGTCCCTCCCCTAGTCCCCCACCACAGACCTCAGTGTGTGATGCTCCCCTCCCTGTGTCCATGTGTTCTCATTTTTCAACACCTGCCTATGAGTGAGAACATGCACTGTTTGATTTTCTGTTCTTGTGTCAGTTTGCTGAGAATGATGGTTTCCAGGTTCATCCATGTCCCTACAAAGGACATGAACTCATCCTTTTTTATGGCTGCATAGTATTCCATGGTGTATATGTGCCACATTTTCGCCGTCCAGTCTATCATCGATGGGCATTTGGGTTGGTTCCAAGTATTTGCTGTTGTAAACTATGCCACAAGGAACATACGTGTTCATGTGTCTGTATACTAGAAAAATTTATAATCCTTTGGATATATATCCAGTAATGAGATTCCTGGGTCAAATGGAATTTCTATTTCGAGGTCCTTGAGGAATCGCCACACTGTCTTCCACAATGGTTGAACTAATTTACGCTCCCACCAACAGTGTAAAAGTGTTCCTATTTCTCCACATCCTCTCCAGCATCTGTTGTCTCCAGATTTTTTAATAATCGCCATTCTAACTGTGAGGTGGTATCTCAATGTCAGCTAAGGCATTCTAAGTCACAGAATGAGACAGGAGTTCCGCACCAGATACAGGTCATAAAGATCTTGCTGATAAAGCAGGCTGCAGTAAAGAACCCGGCCAAAACCCACCAAAACCAAGATGGGGACAAGAGTGACCTCTGGTCATCCTCACTGCTACAGTCTCACCAGCACCATGACAGTTTACAAAAATAAAGTCACCCTGTATGGTCTAAAAGGGGAGGCATGAATCATCCACCCCTTGTTTAGCATTTAATCAAGAAATAACCATAAAAATGGGCGACCAGCAGCCCTTGGGGCTGCTCTGTCTATGGAGTAGCCTTTCTTCCATTCCTTTGCTTTCCTAATAAACTTGCTTTCACTTTACTCTGTGGACTCACCCTGAATACTGTCTTGTGCAAGATCCAAGAACCCTCTCTTGGGGTCTGCATCAGGTCCCTTCTGGTGTAACACCTCTCTGGCAACCCCTGAAGGGACTATGGTGCGGAAACCCCCAACCCAAAGGCCAGTGTTGGGGTCTGATAAGAATCATATGTGGCCAGGTGCGGTGGCTCATGCCTGTAATCCCAACACTTTGCGAGGCCGAGGTGGGCAGATCATGAGGTCAGGAGTTCAAGACCAGACTGGCCAACACAGTGAAACTCCATCTCTACTAAAAAATACAAAAATTAGCTGGGCGCGGTGGCTGGTGCTTGTAATCTCAGCTACTTGGGAGGCTGAGGCAGGAGAATTGCTTGAACTGATACCCGGAAGGCGGAGGTTGCAGTGAGCCAAGATCACGCCACTGCACTGCAGCCAGGGCTACAGAGTAAGACTCCATCTCAAAAATAAAAAATAAAAAGAATCATATGTAGCATCTGACCGCAGAAAATCTTAAAAGTGGTTTAAACAGGCCGGGCGCGGTGGCTCACGCCTATAATCCCAGCACTTTGGGAGGCCAGGCGGGTGGATCACGAGGTCAAGAGATCGAGACCATCTTGGTCAACAGGGTGAAAAGCCCGTCTCTACTAAAAATACAAAAATTAGCTGGGCATGGTGGTGTATGCCTGTAGTCCCAGCTACTCGGGAGGCTGAGGCAGGAGAATTTCTTGAACCCAGAAGGCCGAGGTTGCGGTGAGCAGAGATCGTGCCATTGCACTCCAGCCTGGGTAACAAGAGCGAAACTCCATCTCAAAAAAAAAAAATAAGTGTTTAAAGCACTGGAGCAGGCTGGGTTCAGTGGCTCCTGTCAGGTCTCCATACGCAATCCTGGAGCCTGAATGTCTGAAGTCCTGTTTGCCTCGGCTGACGTCTCTCACCCACCGCCTGCATCCCTGATCGCTTCTCCAGGCAAGCCCCTCACCTAGCCCTGCCATCTTAGCTGTTCTTCATGATAATGTAAATACCTCTCACCCAACCCTGCCATTGTAACTGAACTTGTGGTCGTGTATACTCCTTTGCCCCTACCCCCCACCACTGTAACTGAACTTACTCTGCAACACCCCACCCCCCAAAAACTACCCAAACCTATTAAACCAACTCCTAACACACTGCCCTTTGCTAATGCCCTTTTCGGCCTTAGCCCACCTGCACCCAGGTGAATAAACAGCCACATTTCTCACACAAAGCCTGTTTGGAAGGTCACTTCATTCAAAGCATGCATATTTCAACATCTCCCACCTGTAATCCCAGAACTTTGGAAGGCCGAGGTGGTCCTGTCACTTGAGCCCAGGAGTTCAGACCAGCCTGGCTAACAAGTTGAAACCTTGTTTCTACTAAAAATGCAAAAATTAGCCATGTATGGTGGTGCGTCCCTGTAGTCCCAGCTACTTGGGAGGCTGAGGCAAGAGAATAGCTTGAGCCCAGGAGGCAGAGGTTGTAGTGAGCAAGAGCATGCCGCTGCACTCCAGCCTGGGCAATGGGGGTGAAACCCTGTCTCAGAAAAAAAGCAACATCAACAACACTAGAGCAATTGGATTTAAAACATACACCCCATTTCCCAGGAATGAGTGTTGTTTTTTTCTGCTATTATGATGAATCATTTCAGCTACCTACTTTTTTTTGTTTTGCTAGTTTAATTGGATTTTGCCCCGTGGGGAAGGAAAAGAGAGCAGGATGAGGGGCACAGCCGGGGGTTGGAAACCTGGCACTGGCCTGCAGCCTGGGGTAGGTAACAGGCAGCTACCTCTGAGGTGGTGATTTCCCTCGGATGTGGGGGCAGGAGAGAATCAGACAGTCAGAGGAAAGATAAGATAAGTGAGGCCCTGAAATGATCACATGCAATGGAAAAGTTCTTTCAAAAAAACTTTTCTCTTTTTAAGTAGCAGTCATGGTTCTGAGGTTTGGTTCCATGCACCCTTCCCTTGTACTGCTTTCCAAGTTCCTGGTTCACACACAGTCCCATCAGCATGATAAATCTTGTGAGTAGTCCTAGTTCCTACCCAGACCTGATCCAAAGAAGTGGGCAGAGACCCGGGTTCCAGCTCCAGAATCAGCTGCCTCTGAGCCATTTCTGCTTCCTGCAAGGTGAAGCTCCTGGGAGGGAAGGAGTCCGGGACCTGGAATGATACAGCTCCTTGGAAAGCCGGTCAGGGCTAGTCTGCAGCCCCTGGGGACTCTGTGAGAGTCTAGACCCAGACAGGCCAGGGGTTGCCAGCTCAGGAAAGCTGAGGACCTCAGTGTCCACTGGGAAGAGATGGGAGGGAAGCATGAGTGCTGCTGGTCTTCCCCCCGATTCATTATCTGGGAATCCATTTCCTTGCGGAAAGTGCAATCAGAGAGGTTCTTCTTCACATCCTCACAACAGTCTTAGTGGCCCTTTCTCTTTGGACTCTCCCAAGATGCAAAGAGTGTTTCTAGAAATTAGTAGGCTCAAGAAGGGAGGGGAGCTAGCAACAGATTTCGACCAATCCTCACAGTTTGGAAGATTTTGGGTAGCTCTCAGGGATGAACTATCCAGCTTCTGTGACAGGTGTGTGACAAGTAGGACTATGACTGATCTTCAAAAGAACCCTGAGAACAGGAGATTCCCAGAAGCCAGGAGCTGTGGAAGGTCACCTTAGGGGAGCAGAGGCCCTGCTAACCCAGCATAGCATCCATTCTTAAGGTAGTGCCCAGAGCAGAGATTCCCGAAACTTGACATACAGACCAGCTCTGTCAAAATCACCTGGAGAGCATCGATGTCCAAAGCCTGCCCTCCACTTACTGAATCAGAGGAGGGTCCCAGAGATCTGCATTTGTCTGTCTCTAAAAGGCAACCTCCAGTGCTCCTTAGACTTGCTTAGAAAACACTATAAATTCGAAGACTTGTAAAACTCTAAATGTCTCAGAACCCCAGGGTAAAGAATCACAAGTTCTCTACCACCCTGCCCCATTTTTAATCACACTCATCATAGACCACAGAGCACCTGGCAAACCCAGGGAAGATATGTTTTCTTCTAGCAGATTAAGAACTGAGCAGCGTTTCCTGTGCCCTGCATTTCATTAGCACATTGGTGGTGCTGTTTCCGGTGACTGACTCTCTGTTTCCATTCTGGCAAAGTGGTTTGCTCTTTTCACTTTGCTTTGGGTGTTGAAGGAAGATGAGCTTCTCACGGAGCCTCTCTTGAGCCTCTTGGCAGTTTCCCCCTCCGTGCCCCTTATGTTTCCACCAGAAGGCAGAGGCCATAGATTCTCTCTGAGCCACCTCACTCGGAGGCACCACGTCCGGATGAGATTGCACTCCTGCAGTGGGCATTAGCCACATCCAGGTAGAACCAAACCTGAGCTTATGTATTTTGGGTCAACTCAGCCTGACACTTCAGAGGTAGACACAAGATAGGAAGTTTGTTGGGGGTGGTGGAGGTGATAGACATGCTGGGTAACTGATTATGATTCAAAGAAACTTAGAAGCTGAATCCAGAGAGCATCTGAAAGGTTCCTGAGACAATGGATGGTGTCACCACAACCCTTCCGACAATCGGAGAGAGGATCTTGGAGTTCAACACTCTGCATGTGACTCCCAGCAGCCCAGACAGGTAAGTGACTCAGGGTGGTGAGCTCCACCCTCCCCTGATTGAGGCAGAAGGTCTTAGTCCACTCCTAAGAGCTTCTTATACAGCAGTGATGCCACCTCTCAGCACCCAGGCTGACCACTAAACTCTAGGATTGGAGGCTTTTCTTCAGGGGTGCTAGGGGGAAAGGCAGGTATTGAGGAAACAAAGAGGATATTGTGGTTGAAGAAAAACTGTGATAACACTGGTCCTGAAAACCTGGACTAGCTTTAGTTGGATTTCTCACCTCTCAGAGGCCCTGAACCCTGGTGTCAATCTTTCCTAGATGTCCCCATGACAGAAACAAAAAACTGAGTTTTCCAAGGATGTGTTTTGAGATCCGAAAACTTGCCATGAGTAAAAAAGTGTAGTGATAGATGTAATAAAGATATGTCTTTAGGACATAAATTCTTACAGAACTAACTAATCGTGGGTATAAATTACTGCTAATCCTTTCAATCTCATACAAACAAAACTAAAAATCCATCAGCAGTTGAAACTTTAAAAACATTGATAGCTATAAATTTCAGTATTATAATAAAAATATAACCCAATGACAATTTTTAAATTGCAGTCATTTTGAGGCCGGGCATAGTGGCTCACGCCTGTAATCCCAGCACTTTGGGAGGCCAACGTGGGCGGATCACCTGAGGTCAGGAGTTTGAGACCAGCCTGGCCGACATGGTGAAACCCCATCTCTACTGAAAACACAAAAATTAGCCAGGCGTGGTGGCATCTGCCGACAGTCCCAGATACTTGGGAAGCTGAGGCAGAAAAATCACTTGAACCCTGGAGGTAGTGGTTGCAGTGAGCCGAGATCATGCCATTGCACTCCAGCCTTGGTGACAATACAAAAACTCTGTCTCAAAAAATAAAATAAAATAAAATTGCAGTAGTTTTGGGAAATAAATGTTATTAGCCTGGCAAACACATGTCACTTGCAGGTAGATACAAGCATTGATGAGCAATGAATTCACAAAACTCAGAAGCCTGAAGCATCCCTCCAAAAGTATTTCTTTCTTTCTTTCTAATTAGCAAATCAAAATTATATATATTTATCATGATACCCTATTGTTTTGAAATATGTATACATTGTGCAACAGCTAAATTAAACCAATGAAAATACACATTACTTCACAATATTTTTGTGGTGAGAATACTAAAACTTTCTCAGTAATTCTCAAGAATATGACATTTTTATAACTATAGTCACCATGTTACACAACAGATCTCCTGAACTTACTCTTTCTCTAAGTGAAATTCTGAATCCTTTGACCAACATCTCTGCAACCCCTCCCTGGTAACCAGCATTCCTCCATTTCTATGAGTTCAGCTGTCCACTCCACATGTGAGTGAGATCATCTGGTATTTATCTTTTTGTGCCTGGCTTATTTCATTTAACATAACAACCTCTAGTTTCATTCATGTTGTCAAAAATGACAGGATTCCCTTCTTTTTTAAAGGCTGATTAGTATTCACTTTTTTTTCATCTATTGATGGATATGTAGGTTGAGTCCACATTTTGACTATAGTGAAATAAGTATGGAGTGTAGGCATGCTTTTCAAATACCGATTTCATTTCCTTCAGATATATCCCCAGTAGTGAGATCACTGGATCATATGGTAGTTGTTGTTGTTGTTGTTGTTGTTGTTGTTGTTTTGAGACACAGTCTCGCTCTGCTGCCCAGGCTGGAGCGCAATGGCATGATCTTGGCTCACTGCAACCTCCACCTCCCGGGTTCAAGCAATTCTCCTGTCTCAGCCTCCTGAGTAGCTGGGATTATGGGCATGTGCCACCATGCCCAGCTAATTTTTTTTTTTGCAATTTTAGTAGAGATGGGGTTTCATCATGTTGGCCAGATTGGTCTTGAACTCTGACCTCAAGTGATCCACTCACCTTGGCCTCCCAAAGCGCTGGGATTACAGGAGCTAGCCACTGCACCCAGCTTTGGTAATTTTATTTTTAATTTTCTGAAGAACCTCCATAGTTTTTCCATAATGGCTGTACTACACTCAAAACTATTTCCATATTAATTCTTTCATTAATTCAGTCACTCATTCATTTAACAAATATTCATCGGGGCCTTACTAAATACCAAGCCCTGTTTAGGGCACTAGTTAAACAGGATAAAGGAGTCCATAACCTCCTGAAGCTTATAGTCAAGTTGGAGAGTCAAATGATAAACAAGGCTGAGCATGGTGGCTCACACCCATCATCCAAGCACTTTGGGAGGCCGAGGCAGGAGGATAACTTGAGCCCAGCAGTTACCAGTCTGGGCAACACATGGAGACTGTCTTAAAGTTTTTTTTTTCTTTAGTTAAAAAAAAATGATAAACGGCCAGGTGTGGTGGCTCACACCTGTAATCCCAGCACTTTGGGAGGCTGAGGCGGGCACATCACCTGAGGTTAGGAGTTCAAGACTAGTCTGGCTAACATAGTGAAACCCTGTTTCTATTAAAAATACAAAAAATTAGCCGGGCATGGTGGCAGGTGCCTGTAATCCCAGCTACTTGGGAGGCTGAGGCAGGAGAATTGCTTGAACCAGGGAGGCAGAGGTTGCAGTGAGCTGAAATTACACCATTGCACTCCAGCTTGGGCAATAAGAGGGAAAATCCATCTCAAAAAAAAAAAAAAAAAGATAAACAGACAAGCAAATGAACATATAATATCAATCAATCATCAGTGCCATGAAGAAAAGGTGGAGCACAGCAAGGGGACTATAAGCAATAGGGTGTGGCCATAGAAGACCCGTGTGAGGAGATGACATTTGACATTTCAGAAGAGACCTAAATGAAATGAGGGACTCAGCCATGCAGACAGCTGGGAGAAGAGGGTTCCTGGGAGAGGGAGTGGCAGGTCTGACACAGAACCGTGCTTTTCCTGGCAGGCAAAGTCAGAGGGAAAGTGGTAGGAAGTAAGGTCAGAGATAGGCAGAGGCCAGATCACATCGTGCCATAAAGTCCTCACTGAGGAAGGACTACAAACTTTATTCTAAGTCACTCGAAGCCAGGGAGAGTGAGGAGTAGAGGAGGGATGTGATCTGACTGACTGTTTAGAATCATCACACTGGCTTTTGTGTGAAGGTAGTATGTAGCCGAGAGTTAAAGAAAGGAGACCCACCAGGAAGGTTCTTGCAAAGGTTCATGTGAAACACACAGTGGCTTAAACCCAAGTGGGGACAGCAGAGGAGGAAAGGGTGGTTGGATTTGGAATAAATGCCCAGGGTAAGGCAGATAGAATCTGCTGGTTGACTGGAAGTGGGGCATGAGCTCCAAGGGTATTTTTGGGTTTTTTGTTTTTTGTTGTTTTTTTTTTTTGAGATGGAGTCTTTCTCTGTTGCTCAGGCTGGAGTGCAGTGGTGCAATCTCAGCTCACCACAACCTCTGACTCCCTGGTTCAAGTGATTCTCCGGCCTCAGCCTCCTGAGTAGCTGGGATAACAGGCACACGCCACCTGGCCCAGCTAATTTTTGTATTTTTAGTAGAGACGCAGTTTCACTATGTTGGTCAGGCTGGTCTCAAACTCCTGACCTCATGATCTGCCCGCCTTGGCCTCCAAAAGTACTGGGATTACAGGTGTGAGCTGCCGTGCCCAACCTGGCTCCAAGGTTTTTGACTAAGCCACTAGATGATGGGAAACATCAGGGGAGTAGCAGGTTTATGTGGGGAGAACAGCAACTCTGCTTTGGTTTGAGATGTCTGTTAGGCAGAGAAAGTTGGCTAGGCGGGAGCGGTGGCTCAAACCCTGTAATCCCAGCACACTGGGAGGCTGAGGCAGGTGGATCACGAGGTCAGGAGTTTGAGACCAACCTGGCCAACATGGTGAACCCTGTCTCTACTAAAAATACAAAAATTTAGGCTGAGTGTGGTGGCTCATGCCTATACTCCTGGCACTTTGGGATACTAAGGCAGGCAGATTACCTGAAGTTGGGAGTTCAAGACCAGCCTGACCAACATGAAGAAACCTTGTCTCTACTAAAAATACAAAAATTAGCCAGGCATGGTGGCACATGCCTGTAATCCTAGCTACTTGGGAGGCTGAGGCAGGAGAATCACTTGAACCCAGGAGGCGGAGGTTGCAGTGAGGTGAGATCACGCCATTGCACTCCAGTCTGGGCAACAAGAGCAAAACTCTGTCTCACAAAAAAGAAAAAAAAAAAAATAGCTGGGTGTGGTGGCATGCACCTGTAGTCCCAGCTACTCAGGAGGCTGAGGCAGAAGAATCACTTGAACCCGGAGGCAGAGGTTGCAGTGAACCAAGATCATACCACTGCACTCCAGCCTGGGTGCCAGAGCAAGACTCTCTAAAAAGAAAAGAAAAAACTCCACACAACAGCAGCTTAGAGACCAGCTCCACTCCACAAATGGGTGCTGCGGGGGTTATTCAAGTTCATGCAAGTTGGACTCTGTCACAGAGCCACTCCCTAATTGTAAGTTGGCTAATTCTCTCCTCCAAGCAAGCCAGGAAGCTCATGAGTAGGGAACAAGAAGGGGAGAGGACAGATGAATTTGACTTTGCAGGTTTGGAGGACACTGTGGCAGAGTGAAAAGAGCTGGCCTTTGAACACAAACAGACCTAGATCACATTCCTCCTCTGCTCCTTCCTACTTGGGTAATCTCTGACATGTTCCTTTACTCCCCTGAGTCTAAATCTCAGGTTACTTGGCCGCAAAGTGAGATAGGATTGCTATAAAGATTAAATAAGTCTCACATGCAAACCCCTGAAGCTCAGTAGGTGTTTGAAAGGAGCAGTTCCCTTCCCCTCTCTCCATAAAGTCCATATCCAGAGATAGCCCTCTTTTCCACCACACCCCACCTCGGCTTTCCCTCACTCAGCTTCCATTCCAAATCTTCAGGCTCTAACTCTTGAAGGAAATGTCTCCTCCAGCCTCCCCACCCTCCTACAGCTAGCACATGGCATGTGATTGATTTTCTAGAAATAAAGACCAGATCAGCAGCATCTTTTCTGGGTTCCTGGGACTCCTCGCCATCCTCCTGGTCGTTGCGGTTTTCTGCATTCTGTGGAACTGGAATAAGCGGAAGAAGCGTGAGTCCCTTGTTTGTCCTGAGTTGAGACACAGTAGGATTAATTATCTAGCCTGGTAATTAAAGCCCAGCTTATTTTCCAGGAATAAACTATTGGCCTGGGGAGTCCTCGGTTCTTACCTGATACACTGGCCATTGTCTCATTCAAGATCCTGAACTGTGGCCCCAAAGGCCCAGCACTGATGCGGTTCCCCTGGGAAGGACATTGTCCGG
The DNA here is from genome assembly GCF_049354715.1 of Callithrix jacchus. NCBI lineage: Eukaryota > Metazoa > Chordata > Mammalia > Primates > Cebidae > Callithrix > Callithrix jacchus. The sequence continues at coordinate 30,834,057 of NC_133520.1, forward strand.
GTGGCCCTGAGGCCAGTTTCCTCTTTATGCTCTGCCCATCAAGTCCCCTACTCCTCTCACTCAAATGAAAATTTCTGTAGCTCAAGTGTGCAAGTGTATTTTTGTGAGCACTGGCGAGGATGGGGAGCATTTTCAGGGGCCATCTCGTTCCCATGAGTCCCTACACTCTGTGCAGCTGACCCCGCCACGACGCCCATCTCTCTCATTGCTTTGCAGGGCAAGTTCCTTACCTCCGAGTTACCGTCATGCCCTTGCTGACTCTGCCACAAACCAGACAAAGAGCCAAAAATATTTATGACATCTTGCCTTGGCAACAAGAAGAGCTGGGTAGGTTTTTCCTTCTAATCCACGGAATCCAGATGTTCAGACTTCCGCTCCCAGAATGTGCCTCTCACTCTCCAGAAGCAACTTCCTCTAAGCTCTCAAACCTGTTTGCCCTTCAGAGAGCATCAGGGAGACTGGGATAAACAGACGGTCAGCTGCAACTCCAGGGGTGCCTGGAGGGCTCCAGAAAAGGAGCGGAGGGTCATCTGGGCTGGGAATTGTTTTTTTGTTTTTTTTTTTTTTTTTTTTAAATGAAGTCTTGTATTGTTGCTGGGGCTGGAATCCAATACGATCTTAGCTCACTGCAACATCCACCTCCCAGGTTCACATGATTCTCCTGCCTCAGCCTCCTGATTAGCTGCATTACAGGTGCACACCACCACACCCGGCTAATGTTTTGTATTTTTAGTAGAGACAGGGTTTCATTATGTTGGCCAGACTGGCCTTGAACTTCTGACCTCTTGATCCATCCGCCTCAGCTTCCAAAAGTGCTGGGATTACAGGCATGAGCCACTGTTCCCAGCCTGTTTTTTTTTCTTAATGTTAAGGCAACAGAAGAAAGCCAAGTGTGTCCAGGCATGCGAAAGACGAAAAGGAGGAGAATTTCAGTGGCAGCATCACAGGCAGAGGATGGGCTGGGGAGGAGGTTCTCCCATTGGGGCTTGTTTCTCAGCCTCCCAACCTCTGTGCTAGCATCCTCCAGTGCCACAGAAGCTGACAGGTGCCTCAGAGTGTCCTCCCCATAGCTCTGACCTCAGAACACTGCAGAACCCCAGACCCAAGGCTGGAAATTCCAGACACCATGAAACTCAGTTCATCCATGATGCAGGGGTTACTTGGGCTGAAGCACCCAGAGGACTGGCTCTCTTCAGGATCTGTTCTCTGTCCTTTCAGGGAGACATCAGTCAAGGAGTATCCGCATTTTCAGTACTGAGAGCCTCCTCTCCAGAAGTTCTGAGAGCCCTGAGCATGTGGTAAGAATCAAGCTTCTTGGGAGAATGACATGTTTCTGGCAGAAGAACTGAGGGGACAGAGTTATAGGGCTTGGATCTGGTTTCACTCCAAACAAACAGCATGCCTTTGGGCACTTGCCTGAAGTCCTATGAATAAATTGGGAAGACTAGCCTCAGGACCTCCCTATACCCAAAAGGAAAAATTAAGGACAGAGGCAAGTGCCTGTTTTAAAAAGGGTGCCAGGGAACAGACATTCAAGTGCATAATGTCAGAACTGAAAGTGACTGGTGTGTGTGTGTGTATATATAACTATATATAAATATAGGTTTTTTTTGAGACTGGGTCTCACTTTGTTACCCAAGCTGGAGTACAGTGGCATGATCACGACTCACTACAACCTCTGCTTCCTGGGCTCAGGCGATTCTCCCACCTTAGCCCCCCAAGTAGCTGGGGCCACAGCCCCAGATGGGATTTTACCATGTTGCTCAGGCTGGTTTCAAACTCCTGAGCCCAAGCAATCTGCCCACCTTGGCCTCCCAAAGGGAGTTTAGGTACCAAATTGTCTTAAATTCACAAATGTACTTGGCTTGGACTCTAGTGTCTTAAGAATATTTTGGGCCGGGCGCCGTGGCTCATGCAAGTAATCCCAGCACTTTGGGAGGCCGAGGAGGGTGCATCACTTGAGGTCAGGAGTTCGAGACCAGCTTGACCAACATGGAGAAACCTCGTGTCTATTAAAAATACAAAAAAATTAGCTGGGCATGGTGGTGTGTGCCTGTAATCCCAGCTACTTGGGAGGCTGAGGCAGGAGAATTGCTTGAATCCAGGAGGCAGAGGTTGCAGTGAGCCGAGATCACGCCATTGCAGTCCAGACTGGGCAATAAGAGCAAAACTCCGTCTCAGAAAAAGAGAATATTTTGAATCAATTGCCAACATTTAAAAATGGAGACCAGGTGCAGTGGCTCATGTCTATAATCCCAGCACTTTGGGAGGCTGAGAGAGGAGCATGGCTTGAGCCCAGGAGTTTGAGACCAGGCTGGACAACTTAGCAGGACCTTGTCTCTACTAAAAATAAAAAAAATTAGCTGAGCCTGGTGGTACACATCTGTAGTCTCAGCTATTTAGGAGGCTGAAGCAAGAGGATCACTTGAGCCCGGGGGATGGAGACTGCAGTCTGGGCAACAAAGAGAGATTCTGTCTCAAAAAAAATTTTTTTTAATGAAGACATTTTAAGACATCTGAAAGTCCAGATTTCCAGCTTTTCTTGAAAATTCAGAATTTCTGGAAACATCAGACCAGCATTCCTGAATGGCTACAATCAGCTGAATCTTTGTATCACCTCTCCCTCTAATAAAATGGCAAGGATTTTTCTGCCAGGCACAGTGGCTCATGCCTGTAATCTCAGCACTTTGGGAGGCTAAGGTTGGTGGATCAACTGAGGTCAGGCATTCGAGACCACCCTACCTAGCATGGTGAAACTCCATCTTTATTAAAAATACAAAAATTAGCCGGGCATGGCATCGGGCACCTGTAATCCCAGCTACTTGGGAGGCTGAGACAGGAGAATCTCTTGAATCTGGGAGGCGGGGGTTGCAGTGAGCCAAGATCATGCTGTTGCACTCTTAAAAATAAAGAAGCAAGCAATTTTCAGTGTTTTCTATGTGCCAGGAGCTATTCTAAACCATTTATACAAAGTAATCCATTTACTCCTCACAAAATCTTATGCTGTGGCCAGGCGCAGTGGCTCATGTCTGTAATCCCAGCACTTTGGGAAGCTGAGGCAGGAGAATCACCTGAGGTCAGGAGTTTGAGACCAGCCTGGCCAACATGGTGAAACCCTGTCTCTACTAAAAATACAAAAAAAATAGCCGGGTGGTGGTAGCAGGCACCTGTAATCCCAGCTACTCAGGAGGCTGAAGCAGGAAAATTAATTGAAAATGGGAGGCGGAGGTTGCAGTGAGCTGAGATTATGCCACCGCACTCCAGCCTGGGCAACAAGAGTGAAATTCGTTCTCAAAATTGAAAACCAAAACAAACTTATGATGTAAATATTATGATAATCCTCATTTTATAAACTGGGAAATGAAGACACCAAAAGATTAGGTCAGGTGCTCATACTCACTTGGCACAAGGTGGGGAGGCTAGGATTGGTGCCTTCAGTCTGAGTCTAAGCCTCACCTTTAGCCACTATGTTGTACAGCCTCTCAATGGGCTCTAGGGTTGATAATACTTTCCTTCCACCCCCCATTGATTCCCATTCTGTGGCCAAAAACCAGGTGCAATTTATCATCACATTTGCACTGTTGCTCTTCTTAAACTCATCCCATTTCCCGTATACCTGCCTGGCATGGAGAGCTGTGCAGATTGGGACCCCTGACTTAGGCATTTTCTCCGAGGTGGAGAACCAAGTGAACTATGCCAGTGGTATCTGCCGGGAAGAAGACTCTGTCCATATTTCTGCTTGCACCTGATCTCTGGTTTCCTCTTCTTCCTCATAGCCCTCCCAAGCAGGCAATCTCCCCCTGGAAAATAGAGCCCATATCCATGCCACAGAGTACGCGGTGGGTATCTATGACAACGCCCTGGTGCCCCAGATGTGTGGGAACCTCACTCCCTCAGCACACTGCGTCAATGTCAGAGCTTCCAGAGACTGCACAAGCATTTCTTCAGAGGATTCCCATGATTATGTCAATGTCCCCACAGCAGAAGAGATTACTGAGACTTCAGCTTCTACCAAAAGCCCTCCCAGAAATATATTTGTTCTTCCCAGTACCCAGAAACTGGAGGAGTTTAGTGAGGAAAGAGATGAGGGCTGTGGGGATGCTGGTGACCGTACCAGGTTTCATTCTCCAGGAACTGAGGGACGTGATTCACTCAGCGATGGAGAAGGTTATTCTCAGACCTCAAATGACTATGTCAACATGACAGGGTTGGATCTCAGTGCCATCCAGGAGAGGCAGCTCTGGGTGGCTTTTCAGTGCGGCAAAGACTATGAAAATGTTCCAGCAGCAGATCCCAGTGGAAGCCAGCAACAGGCTGAGAAAGATGTGCCATCCTCAAACACATGTCATGTTGAGGACAAGACAGATGATCCAGGGACCCACGTCCAATGTGTCAAAAGGACAATCCTTGCTTCAGGGGATTATGGAGACTTTCAGCCGTTCACACAGAGTGAGGACAGTGAGATGGAACCTAGAGAAGAGATGTCAAATGAGGACTCCCATGACTATGAGAATGTGCTAATTGCCAAGTTAGAGGGCAGGGACTCTGAGCAGGGGCCTCGCACTCAGCTCCTTCCTGATGCATTAAGACCCAGGTACCCAGCTGTAAAGCCACATGTAGTAGTCTATCCTGTGGGATCTTTATCCACTGCAGAGTCCACTGCAGACCCGTGAATAACCCTAGTGCTTCAGTGGATTCACTTGGTTAGACTAAAAAGAGGCTGAAATGAGCGGGAACCAAGAGGCCACACAAAAGCAGAGGTTTGGGAATTCCAGAAGGGAATTTTTCTCAAGTAGAGTGTGGTTATCTTCTGTACCAACCTATGAATGCATGCTGAAACTGCTTCCTAGAACTCTGAGGAAAGCAGGGAAGTAGTGCACAGTAGTCTAAGATTATTACCTTCATTAACACCAACAGGCTGCAAAGCAAGAGTATAGATTATTGTATAATCCAGGCAGAGGTCAAAAGAAAGGAAGAAGTTGGGATAGAGTGGGGTGGGCAATTTCCATTTTAAAGAGTGTGGGCAGGCCAGGCAGTGGCTCGTGCCTATAATCCCAGCACTTTGGTAGGCCAAGGCAGGCGGATCACTTGATGCCAGGAGTTCTAGAACAGCCTGGCCAACATGGAGAAACCCCGTCTCTACTACAAATATAAAAATTAGCCAAGCTTGGTAGTGTGAGCCTATAATCCCAGCTACTCAGGAGGTTGAGGCAGGAGAATCCCTTGAAAGTAGGAGGTGGAGTTTGCAGCGAGCCGAGATTATGCCACTGCACTCCAGGCTGGGTGACAGAGCAAGACTCGCTCTTAAAAAAAAAAAAAGTGTGGGCAACCAAATGTGGTTGAGGATGCAGAGGAACAGGAACTCTCACTGGTCGCTGATGGGATTGCGACATGCCAGAGCCACTCTGAAAAACTGTTCAGCAGTTTCTTATAAGCATAACTTATCATATGGCCCAGCCACACCACTACTAGAAATTGACCCAAGTGAACTGAAAACTTACATTCACACAAAAATCCTCAAGTGACTATTTATAGCAGCTTCATTCATAATTACTGAAAACTAGAAATAACCCAGATATCCTTCAACAGGTGACTGGATAAACTGTTGATATATATTCCCTGAGTTTACCCATACTCAAGAGTAAAAAATGAACTATTGGCCGGGTGCGGTGACTCACACCTGTAATCCAAGCACTTTGGAGGCCAAGGCAGGTGGATCACCTGAGGTCAGGAGTTCAAGACCAGCCTGACCAACATGGTGAAACCCCATCTTAAAAAAAAAATAAATGAACTATTGGTTCACCCAATAATATGGACAAATCTTAAATCCGTTTTGCTAAGTGAAAGAAGCTAGGTCTAAAAGTCTACATGTTGTGCAATTCTATTCATATGGCATTCTGGAAAAAGCAAAACTATAGGGAAGAAAAACAGATCAGTTGTTACCAGGTTTGGGGAAAGGAGAGAAGTTTGCTACAAAGGGCTGCAAAGGGAACTTTTAGGCTGATGGAGCTGGAGCTGTTCTGTATGAGACTGTGTGTGGTGGATACATGACTATATCCATTTTCAAATACAATAACTATATACATGGCTGGGTGTGGTGGCTCATGCCTGTAATCTCAGCACTTTGGGAGGCCAGGGCGGGTAGACCACAAGGTCAGGAGATCGAGACCATCCTGGCCAACATGGTAAAACCCCATCTTTACTAAAACTCCAAAAATAAGCTGGTCATGGTAGCATTCGCCTGTAGTCCCAACTACTCAGGAGACTGAGGCAGGAGAATCGCTTGAACTCAGGAGGCAGAGGTTGCAGTGAGCTGAGATCATGCCACTGCACTCCAGCCTGGGCAATAGAGTGAGACTCAGTCTCAAAAATAAATAAATAAATAAATAAATATACACTAGAAAAAGAGGCTTTGTTGTATGCAGATTTTTAAAAATGAACAGACCGTAAAGGGAACCCAGGATGGTATGTAAATTGTGGTTAACGAATCTAGTTGTACTATAAATGCATGACATCAACTCACTGAAAGGTATGGGGTTAAAAAAAGAACTGACAATTAAAGTTGGAAAACAGTGTTTTGACTTGTAACTGTAGATAAGGACACAAAGAACCGTGTACAAAAATTGCACTCTGCTGGGGCGCGGTGGCTCACACCTGTAATCCCAGGACTTTGGGAGGCCGAGGCAGGCGGATCACGAAGTCAGGAGTCCGAGACCAGCCTAATATGGTGAAATCCCATCTCTACTAAAAATACAAAATTAGCCGGGTGTGGTGGTGGGCTCCTGTAATCCCAGCTACTCGGAAGGCTGAAGTTGGAGAATCGCTTGAACCCGGGAGGCGGAGGTTGCAGTGAGCCGAGATTGTGCCATTGTACTCCAGCCTGGGCGGCAGAGTAAGACTCTGTCTCAAAAAAAAAACTGCACTCTGGTTGGTAAATTTGTATCTCACAGAAGTATGGTTTAGCAATTCTGAAACTACTTTAAATGTATATTTGGCTTAAATAAGTCAATCTATTGTAGATAAGGAGAGACAGGTTAGTATAAGAATTCAATTGTAGGACACTCAACTGGTGTCCAGAGAGCTGGAAAACTAGTCAGCTGTTGGGGGAAAAAAATCCCCATACGTCTGGTGTCAGAAGTGTTGTGAGTGAAAACAGACCATTACTCCACCAAGTGGCCAGCATTTAAATTCATGCCACACAGAGGACACCATGACAGTCTGGTGCTGAGGGCCAAGCAGGGTTAGCCAGGGCAGCAGCAAGCACAGAGAAAAGACAGCCCCACAGTCAAGTAAGGAGAAGTTTGTCTCATATGTGAGAATAAAGCTTAAATGAACGGAACAAAATCTTAAATATTGGCATGAGAGAATTCTCATAATTAAGAGAGGATGAAAAGTTATGGGATCTAAATTAGAAGTTATGATGGCCAGGCGCGGTGGCTCAAGCCTGTAATCCCAGCTCTTTGGGAGGCCGAGGCGGGTGGATCACGATGTCAAGAGATCGAGACCATCCTGGTCAACATGGTGAAACCCCGTCTACTAAAAATACAAAAAATTATGGTGGCGCATACCTGTAATCCCAGCTACTCAAGAGGCTGAGGCAGGAGAATTGCCTGAACCCAGGAGGCAGAGGTTGTGGTAAGCTGAGATCGCGCCATTGCACTCCAGCCTGGGTAACAAGGGCAAAACTCTGTCTCAAAAAAAAAAAAAAAAAGAAGTTGTGACGATTGCTGTCACCCAGTATTGGGAGGGACTGTTGGGGGCAGGTCCTGGAATAAACTAAGCCAGAAGAGAATAAAATTCTGTTTATTCTTGTGCAATGGCATGATCTCAGCTCACTGCAACCTTCATCTCCCAGGTTCAAGTGATCTCCTGCCTCAGCCTCCCAAGTAGCTGAGATTACAGGCACCTGCCACCACACCCAGCTAATTTTGTGTTTTTAGTAGAGAAGGGGTTTCTCCATGTTGGCCAGGACGGTCTGGATCTCCTGACCTCGTGATCCACCTGCCTCGGTCTCCCAAAGTGCTGGGATTACAGGAGTGAGCCACCGCGCCTGGCCCTAAGCCAGCTCTTGTTTAGACACCAATAATATGAATATCTCAATCAGCCAGTCACACTTACATACTCTCCCAAATCAAGAATGATTAATGCATTGTAGATTGTCTCAGATAGGTAGCTTTTCTGTTTATTTCTTGTTCTAAGAATTTTTTGCAAATGAGTCAATGAAAAAAATTTTATTGAATGTTAATTTTTTTCTTTCCATTTATGGTTTTGTTTTCTCACATTAGTTGCCAGGAAATTTTGACTAATTGTCTTATCTCATACACTCAATAATGCTAAATATGAGGAAGTTTTTCAAGATTAGGACAGGATGTAAAAGTAGATATAAAGATAACCGAGGCCAGGCATGATGGCTCACACCTGCAATGCCAGCTCTTTGGGAGGCCAAGGCAGGCAGATGGCTTAAGCCCAGGGGTTCAAGACCAGCCTGGGCAACACAGTAAAACCCCATCTCTACAAAACAAAAATTAGCTAGACATGATGGTGCTTGCCTGTAGTCCCAGCTATGTGGGAGGCTGAGGTGGGAGGACTGCTTGAGCCCAAGAGGTCGAGGCTGTAGTGAGCTGTATTCTTGCCACTGCAGCCTGGGAGACAGCAAGACTGCCTCAAACAAACAAACAAAGATAACTAACCCATTTTGAGTCCTCAACTGGATAAATGAAGTTAATCAGTTATTCAAACCTATATTATATTGATTGTGTCTTCCACCAGGATACTGTTTAGTACAAAATACAGAGGTTTGCTAAGTTCCCTTCTTCCCTCTAGAAGCCCCTATCCTCTAACGGGGAGTAGATAAGGTGTTGCTGTCCCTCTGGCATCTGTCCTCCTTCAGCATCCCCTTACTGTAACAGGCTTCATCGTCACTTCTGGGTTTCCTGTGGGCTGAGGGCCTATGCTGACTTGCAAATATTTCCAGAAACTTTCGGTCAGTAAGCCGGTGTCCTGCTCGGGCTTCCCTTTCCTCTTGCCAATCATTTCCTTCAGCACTCCCAGCTCCAGACTGGGAAGGTAGATGTCTGTTTCTACCCTAAAAGGTTAGGATTATTTCAGAAGAATATGATAACATAGCCAGAGAACTCTAACCTTTTCTTCCTGTCTCCGATGCTTCTTTGACTCTCCAGGGGAAATGAAAGGAATCTGAGGCCCTTCACAAAAGCGCAATTTCCCACGCAGGGCCAGCTTCCTGGGCGTGCTACCTGAGCAGCTGCACAGGGCCTGGCACTCAGAAGGGCCCTGCACTTGGGTTAATGTGCTGTTGCCGTCTTGAAATTCTTACTTTCTTTTTTGTTTTGAGGTAAGGTCTCGCTCTGTCACCTAGGCTGGAGTGCAATGGCACGATCTTGGCTCACTACAACCTCCGCCTCCTGGGTTCAAGTGATTCTCCTGTCTCAGCCTCCTGAGTAGTTGGGATTACAGGCACATGCCACCATGCCTAGCTAATTTTTGTATTTTTAGTAGAGACAGGGTTTCACCATATTGTCTAGACTGGTCTCGAACTCCTGACCTTGTGATTTGCCCACCTCGGCCTCCTAAAGTGCTGGGATTACAGGAATGAGCCACCGCTCCCGGCCTGAAATTCTTACCTTCAAAAGAAATCCTTAGGCCAGGCGAGTTGACTCACACCTGTAATCCTAACACTTTGGGAGGCTGAGTCGGGCAGATCATGAGGTCAGGGGTTCGAGACCAGCCATGGCCAACATGGTGAAAAGATCTCTACTAAAAATACAAAAATTAGCCAGGCATGGTGGTGAGCACCTGTAATCCCAGCTACTTGGGACGCTGAGGCAGGAGAATCACTTAGACCTGGGAGGCAGAGATTGCAATGAGCCGAGATTGCACCACTGCACTCCGGCCTGGGCAACAGAGTGAAACTCCATCTCAAAAAAAAAAAAAGAAGAAAAAGAAATTCTTATCTTTGAACTCATGTTTTGTCAATTAAGTCTGTTGGGACAACGGAGAATGCACATGGGAAGAGAAGATACCCACAATATGCATGCTTGTCATTCATTGCTTCCCATTTATGTATGGTGTTTGTAGTGTCTATGAGTAGAGAATTCTGGCAGACCCACATTTCATAGAAGTTCAGCAAGATTCAGAGTGGTCAGAGGCACTGGAACCAGAGCAATTCCATCTTGAATGGCAGCCAGGTAAAATGAGGCTGAGACCTGCTGGGCTGCATTCCCAGGAGGTTAGATATATATATATTTTTTTTAATGAGATGGAGTCTAGCTCTGTCATCCAGGCTAGAGTGCAGTGGCACAATCTTGGCTTATTGCAACCTCTGCCTGCTGGGTTTGAGTGATTCTCCTGCCTCAACCTCCCAAGTAGCTGGGACTACAGGTGCTCACCACCACACCCGGATAATTTTTTATATATTTAGTAGAGATGGGGTTTGACCGTGTTGGCCAGGGTGGTCTTGAACTCCTGACCTCAAGTGATCCACCCACCTCAGGCTCCCAAAGTGTTGGGATTACAGGTGTGAGCCACCTTGCCCCATGGGTTAGACATCCTTAGTCACAGGATTAGATAGGAAGTTGGGACAAGCTACAGGTACCGAAGATCTCACTGATAAAACAGAATGTGATAAAGAAGCCAGCCAAAATCCATCAAAATCCAGATGGCGATGACAGTGACCCCTAGTCATCCTCATTATTCATTCTATGCTAATTAGAATGCATTAGCATGCTAAAAGACACTCCTACCAGCACCATGACAGTTTACAAATGCCATGGCAATGTTGGCAATGTCTAGAAGTTACCCTCTATGGTCTAAAAGGACAAGGAAACTTGAGTTTTAGGAAATCCCCACCTCTTTCCCAGTAAACTAATGATAGTCCGCCCTTCGTTTAGCATATGATCAATAAATTACCAAGAAAGGTCAAAGGTGTGGTGGCTCATGCCTGCAATCCCAGCACTTTGGGAGGATGAGGCAGGCAGATCACTTGAGGTCAGGAGTTTGAGACCAGCCTGGCCAACATGGAGAAACCTCATCTTTACTAAAATAGAAAAATTAGCCAGGTGTGGTGGCACACACTTGTAATCCCAGCTACTCAGGAGGCTGAGGCAAGAGAATCCTTTGAACTCAGGAGGTGGAGTGTGCAGTGAGCGCGAATTGCACCATTGCACTCCAGCCTGGGTAACAGAGCAAGACTCCATCTAAAACAAAAAAACAAATAACCATGAAAACAGTCAGCCAGTTCCCTTAGGGCTGCTCTGTCTATGGAGTAGCCATATTCCATAGACAGAGCCTTTATTCAGTTACTTTCCTCTTATTTTTTCTTTCATTTGGAGACAGGTTCTCATTCTGTCCCCAGGCTGGAGTGCAGTGGAGCTATCACAGCTCATTGCATGCAGCCTCAATCTCCCTGGGCTCAAGTGATCCTCCCGCCTCAGCCTTTCAAGTAGCTGGGACTACAGGTGCATGCCACCACACACAGCTTTTTTTTTTTTTTTTTTTTTTTTTTAGTAGAGGCAGGGTTTGCCATATTGGCCAGGCTGGTTTCAAACTCCTTAGTTCAAGTGATCCACCTGCCTCAGCCTCCCAAAGTGCTGCGATTAAAGGCATAAGTCACCACGTCTGGCCTATTCCTTTACTTTCTTAATAAACTTGCTTTCACTTTACTCTGTGGACTCGTCCCTATTTCTTTCTCGCGCCAGATCCAAGAATCCTCTCCTGGGGTCTGGATCAATGGTGTAGGCCTGTAATCCCAGACTGAGGTGGTTAGATGGCTGGAACCCAGGAGTTCGAGACCATCCTAGGCAACATGGTAAAACCCCATCTCTACTGGAAAAAAAAAAAAATTAGCCAGGTGTGGTGGCAGGCACCCTCAGTCCCAACTACTCAGGAGACTAAGGAGGGAGGATTGCTTGAACCCAGGAGGCAGAGGTTGCAGTGAGCCAAGATCGCGGCTGAAGAGTGAGACCCTGTCTCAAAAAAAGAAAAGAAAGAATAAAGCAAATAAACGAAAAAGCAACACCCATTGATGACTTCTTCTTCTTCTTCGTTTTTTTTTTTTTTTTCTTTTTTTTGTACAAATGTAGTCTCCCTCTGTCACCCAGGTTGGAGTGCAGTGATGCGATCTTGGCTCACTGCAATCTCCACCTCCCAGGTTCAAGCAATTCTCCTGCCTCAGCCTCCTGATGGGATGACTGACGCATTCCACCACGCCCAGTTAATTTTTGTTTTTTTAGCAGATACAGTTTCGCCATGGTTGGCCAGGCTGGTCTTGAACTCCTGACCTCAAGTGATCTGCCTGCCTCTGCCTCCCAACGTGCTGGGATTAAAGGAATGAGCCACTGTGTCATTTTTTTTTTCTTTTTTTTGAGAGTGGGTGTCGCTCTGTCGCCCAGGCTGGAGTACAGTGGTGAGATCTCAGCTCACTGCAACCTTCACCTCCTGGGTTTAAGTCATCCTCCCACCTCAGCCTTTCAAGTAGCTGGGACTACAGGCATGCGCCACCACACCCGGCTAAGTTTTGTATTTTTTTTTTTTTTTTTTTGTAGAGATGGGGTTTCACTATGTTGCCCAGGTTGGTCTCAAACTCCTGACCTGAGGTGATCTGCCCACCTTGGCCTCCCAAAGTGCTGGGATTACAGGTATGAGCCACTGGGCTGGCCAATGGGTGTTCTAAGAAACACAAATGACTGAGAAGACCTATCGTATCCTTTCTACTTGTGTTACTTGCCTGTATTAGTTAACCACTTATGCTGAAAATAAATAATAGCATGGCAGAAAAGAGAACAAAAGGATAACCCACAGTTCCATTTCCCTTTGGTCTCCCTTCACTCATCAGCGAGTGGAAGGTGGATAGTATTGGTAAAATACGCATGAAGTGTCAAGAAATGGGGTTAAAAAAAAGTTGAGTCAGTGGTGAGCAATGCTCCCACTATTCTGGTGATAATCAAATACAGTTCATTCTCATTATCCATGGTAGTTATGTTCTATAAAATCACCAACAACACTAAATTAGTGAAGCACATCCAGGAGAAATGCAGTTTGAGTTTCTATCATCTTCTGGTCACAACTTTTTTTTTTTTTTGAGACGGAGTTTCGCTCTTGTTACCCAGGCTGGAGTGCAATGGTGCGATCTCGGCTCACCGCAACCTCTGCCTCCTGGGTCCAGGCAATTCTCCTGCCTCAGCCTCCTGAGTAGCTGGGATTACAGGCACGCGCCACCATGCCCAGCTAAGTTTTTGTATTTTTAGTAGAGACGGGGTTTCACCATGTTGACCAGGTTGGTCTCAATCTCTTCATCTTGTGATCCACCCGCCTCAGCCTCCCAAAGTGCTGGGATTACAGGCTTGAGCCACCGCGCCCAGCCGTCTGGTCACAACTTTGTCATCAGTTGATCAATATATACCTTGTTTTATGTGTGTCTCTGTTTAAAGACATAATGTGGCATACCTTATTTAATATATATTGTTTGTTCACTAACAGTGCACTCACAACTCATGGCATTGTAACTCACACCTGCACGAAGCTTAGCTAACACACATATTTTTGCATAAGGCACATTAAACCCCCTTGCACTTAGGTACACCAGATAGCACGTCAGCCCCATCCTTAGGGGCGATATGAAACTCTGAAACCTCCAAGGAAAAAAACACAAAATACAACAAGTGTGGCACTGCATGGGCTGCAAAAGAGATTGTTTACAGTATGAGAGCTGAAACAGAAAGCAGAGCTTTGCCTGTTTACCCTTGGGTGGGAATGCGCCCATGGGCTGACTCAGTGCTTTCCTACACCACACATGCACCTGACCATGAATAACCCAAAGCACCAAGAGTATTGATGTGGGGTTATAAATAAATGCTAGCAAGTAAGCAAATTCACATGGATGGAATCTACAAATAGTGAAGATCGACTGTACAAAGTACAAAATAAAAAATTGTGCAATTTTGGTAATTCCACATGAGTTAAATGCTGTTATATTTGCATATAAAGCTGGCATTAGGCCAGGTGCAGTGGCTCATGCCTGTAATTCCAGCACTTTGGGAGGCCAAGGTGGGCAGATCACTCTCGAGACAAGCCTGACCAACATAGTGAAACCCCGTGTCTACTAAAAATACAAAAATTAGCTAGGCCTGGTGGCAGGTGCCTGTAATCCCAGCTACTTGGGAGGCTGAGGCAAGAGAATCACTTCAACCCAGGAGGTGGAGGTTGCAGTGAGCTGAGATTGCACCATTGCCCTCCAGCCAGAACAACAAGAGTGAAACTGTCTCAAAAAAACCCGTAAAGCTGGGATTGCACAATATAAAGATGAAATCATGCTAACTCTGTTAAATGTTAATTCTCTTTACTTAGAATGGCATTAAATAGTAAATTTAAAACACCATGTCAAGAAAAACTGGATATAGGGGTGTCCAAACTTTTGGCTTCCTGGGCCACACTGAAAGAAGAATAATTGTCTTGGGCCACACATAAAATATGCTAACACCAATGATAGCTCAGGAGCTAAAAAAAAAAATTGCAAAAAAACTCACGTTTTGAAAAAGTTTATGAATTTGAATTTCTGTTGGGCTACATTCAAAGCCGTCCTGGGCTTTATGCAGCCTGCAGGCTGTGGGTTGAACAAGCCTGGACTAGAAGAAAGGGGAAAGCTTTATATTCTAGCAACTTTAACAGCGTTTTTTTTTTTTTTTAGACAGAGTCTTGCTCTATCACTCAGGCTGGAGTACAATGGCACGATCTCGGCTCATTGCAGCCTTTGTCTCCTGGGTTTAAGCAATTCTCCTGCCTCAGCCTCCTGAGTAGCTGGGATTACAAGCATGTGCCACCACGCCCAGCTATTGTTTGTGTTTTCAGTAGAGGAGAGGTTTCACCATGTTGGCCAGGCTGGTCTCAAACACCTGACCTCAGCCGGGCGCGGTGGCTCATGCCTGTAATCCTAGCACTTTGGGAGGCTGAGGTGGGTGGATCACCTGAGGTCAGGAGTTCAAGACCAGCCTAGCCATGATGGTGAAACCCCATCTTTAAAAAAAAAAACAAAAAACACCTGACCTCAGGTGATCTCCCTGCCTTAGCCTCCCACAGTGCTGGGATTACAGGCGTGAGCCACCATGCCCAGCCAATAGTAGTTTTTTCTCTCTTTTGTGAGCAAGTGATTCCACATTTTCAGTTTGCACTGTGGGCCCCACACATGATGTAGCCAGCCCTGGGCCTATGGGCCTGTCCTCCCTGCCCTCATGCTTATGTGCTTATCTGAGTCTCTTTTCAGGAATGTGGATGTCCCAACTCTACTCCAAATGAGGAAAACACATCCTTTCTCACAGAAAGAGCTCTTGCTCTCTTTCCTTCACTCTCTCCAGCACACTGTGCCCCAAGCCTAAGTTTTGCAATCTTGAATGTCAGCTTCATGGACAGTAAACAGCCATCCCCACCTATGCTATCAGACTCATGCAGGGAAAGACAGGGCCCCAGTCCGAAGGTCAAACAGACAATAGTTTTTCTATCCATGTGTCCTTTTTGTTATGCTATCAGTGCAAGATGTGGACTTCTGACTAATTCCTTCAATTAGTAAATCTATTAAAATAATACAATCTAAAACTATGGCAGTTCCGAAAAGAGACTGGGGAAAAAGTTTTATAATCTCAGAATGGTAAAGGTCTTTGTGTACAAGTACTCAAACCTAGACAACTATAAAAAGACAGATGGGGCTGGGTGCGATGGTTCACTCCTGTAATCCCAGTACTTTGGGAGACCAAGGCTGCAGGATCACTTCAGTCCAGGAGTTTAAGATCAGCCTGGGCAACATGGCAAAACCTCGTCTCTAAGAAAAATACTGAAAATTTCTAGGCCTGGTGGTATGCACCTGCGGTCCCATCTACTCTGGAGGGTGAGGTGGGAGGATCCCTTCATCTGGGGAGGTAGAAGTTGCGGTGAGCCACATCTCACCATGCACTCCAGCCTGGATGACAGAGTAAGACCCTGCCTCAAAAAAAAAAGGCCGGGCACAGTGGCTCATGCTTGTAATCCCAGCACTTTGGGACACCGAGGTGGACAGATCGCCTGAGGTCGGGAGTTTGAGACCAGCCTGACCAACATGGTGAAACCCCGTCTCTACTAAAAATACAAAATTAGCCAGGCATGGTGGCACATGCCTGTAACCCCAGCTACTCAGAAGGCTGAGGCAGGAGAATCGCTTGAACCCGGGAGGCAGGGGTTGCATTGAGCTGAGATCACACCATTGCACTCCAGCCTGGGGGCAACAAGAGTGAAACTCGGTATCAAAAAAAGAGAAAGAAAGAAAGATGGATAAATTTGACTGCTGTATTAGTTTTCTACTGCTGATGTAATACATTGCCCAAACTTGGTGGCTTAAAACAACACAAATTGGCCGGGCGCAGTGGCTCACGCCTTTAATCCCAGCACTTTGGGAGGCCGAGGCAGGCGGATCACTTGAGGTCAGGAGTTTGAGACCAGCCTGACCAACATAGTGAAATCCCATCTCTACTAAAAATACAAAAAATTAGTTTAGCATGATAGCAGGCGCCTATAGTCCCAGCTACTTGGAAGGCTGAGGCAGGAGAATTGCTTGAACCTGGGAGGCAGAGGTTGCACCACTACACTCCAGTCTGGGCAACAGAGTGAGACTCTGTCTCAAAGCAAACAAATAAACAAAAACCCACAAACTTATTAGCTCACAGTTCTGGAAGTCAGATGTCTGAAATGAGTTTAATGGAGCTAAAACCAAATTCTTAGTAGGCTGTGTTTCCTTCTGAAGGCTCCAAGGGAGAATCCATTTTCTTGCCTTTACCAGCTTCTAAAAGGTGCCTGCATTCCATGGCTCACGGCCCCTTCCATCTTCAGAGCACACAGTTCAACCTCTCCTTTTGACACTCAGCGTCTTACCCACTTCTTGTAAGAACACTTCTAATTATACTGGGTCCACTCTGATATCCAGGATAATGTCCTTATCTCAAGACCTTTAATCATATCTGCAAAGTTTTTTTTTTTTTTCTTTGAGACATAGTCTCACTCTTGTCAACCAGGCTGGAGTGCAATGGCTTGATCTTGGCTCACTGTAAACTCTGCCTCCTGGGTTCAAGCTATTCTCTCACCTCAGCCTCCCGAGTAGCTAGGATTACAAGCACGTGCCACCATGCCAGGCTAATTTTTGTATTTTTAGTGGAGATGGGATTTCACCATGTTGGCCAGAATGGTCTCAAACTCCTATCTCAGGTAATCCCAAAGCCTCCCAAAGTACTGTGATTACAGGCGTGAGTCACTACACCTGGCCTTGCAAAGTTTTTTTTTTTTTCCATGTAAGGTAACACAGTCACAGGTTTCAGGGATTAGGATGTGAACATCTTTATGCGAGGCATTATTTTATCTATTACAAAGACATAATTTAATATGTCTGATGATAGAAGAACATGATAATATCTGAAGCCCTGTTGTAAGATTCAGAGAAGTAAAAAGGTATAAGCATATGTAGGCATGCACGCAAATCTACGTTTCTAAAGAAGAAACAAAGAAGTAGAAAAAAGGCTGTTGGGCCTGAAACATTTGCTGGTTTCTTGATAAGATAAACTAATTTCTTTTCTTTTCTTTCTTTCTTTCTTTTTTTTTTTTTTTTTGAGACAGGGTCTCGTTCTTGTCACCCAGGCTAGAGTGCAGTGATGTAATCTTGGCTTACTACAACCTCTGCTTCTCGGGTTCAAGTGATTTTCCTACCTCAGGCTCCCAAGCAGCTGTGATTACAGGTGCCCACCACCATACCCAGCTAATATAGCATTTGTAGTAGAGACAAGGTTTCACCATGTTGGCCAGGCTGCTCTCAAATTCTGACCTCAAGTGATTCACCCGCCTTGGCCTCCCAAAGTGGTGGGATTATAGGAATGAGCCACCATGCGTGGCCAGATACGTAACATAAATAAACTGATTTATATTATGTATCAGATATGGCATTCATTTAAGGAAGATGTTTGTTCCCTGGAGCTCATAACAAACATCAAAGCAGAAGCCAGCCATGTAAAGCCATGAGCGCCCAGGGAGACGCCAGGCAGACACATCAGGGAGGTCTCCATGTGGCTAAATAAATGTGAGGTCCATAAGTAAGCTGCACTCAGAAGCAGAGACTCTCTGACAAAGTTTGAGTTTGACCCAGGTGTCCCCGAAAACTGATTCTGCAAGAGGGGGAAGCCCATTCTTGGCAATCTCAGGTCAAGACATAATTCTCCAAGTTTGTTTAAATTTTGTGGGATTTCACATGAAAAGAATGCGTATTCAACTGCTGTCGAGCAAAACGCTTTGAAAACGTCAGTGAAGTCCAGTTGGTTGACAGTGTTTGCTGTTCAGGTCGTCCATATTCTTACTGATTTTCCATCCACTTGTTCTATCAATTACTCAGAGTAGAGTGCTGATGCATTCAGATATAATTGTGGATTTCTCTGTTTTTCCTTTCAGTTCTTCCTGCTTGGCCGGGCATGGTGGCTCACGCCTGTAATCCAAGCACTTTGGAGGCCAAGGCGGACAGATCACCTGAGGTCGGGAGTTCAAGACCAGCCTGACCAACATGGTGAAACCCCGACTTAATTAAAAAAAAAAAAAGAAAAGAAAAAACAGTTCTACCTGCTTTACCTTCATGGGTTTTGAAGCTCTATTGTTAGTCGCATGTGTATTTAGGATTGCTAATGCCTTCTTGGTGAATTGACTCCTTTGTCATTATTTAATGCCCCTCTTTATTCCTGGTAATATTCCTTGTTCTGAAGTCTATTTATCTGATATTAATATAGCCTCTCCTGCTTGCTTTCACTTAGAAATTGTTTAAAACAGCCAGGCGTGGTAGCTCATGTTTGTAATCCCAGCACTTTGGGAGGCCAAAGCAGGTGGATTGCTTGAGGCCAGGAGTTTGCGACAAGCCTGAGCAACATGGTGTATTTTTTTAAAAGTAGGCAGATGTGGTGGTGCGCACCTGTAGTCCCAGCTACTTGGGAGGCTGAGGTGGGAGGATCAACTTGAGCTCAAGAGGTTGAGGCTGCAGTGAGCTAAGATCACGCCACTGCACTCCAGCCTGGGCAACAGAGCGAGATCCTGCCCCAACAACAACAACAACACACAATTACATGAGGGGAGAAAGAGGCAATCACTAAACAACTAGAGAATGTGCAGCCAGAGGGGTTAGGGGAAAAAAAACCCAGAATTTTGTCTTGGCCAGGCAAAGTGGCTCATGCCTGCAATCCCAGCATTTTGGGAGGCTGTGGCAGGCAGATTACTCGAGGTCAGGAGTTAGAGACCAGCCTGGCCAACAGAACAAAACCCCGTCTCTACAAAGCATAGAAAAATTAACCCGCTGTGATGGCGGGTGCATATGGTCCCTACTACTCAAGGGCTGAGGCATGAGAATCACTCGAATCTGGGAGGTGGAGGCTGCAGTGAGCCAAGATCATGCCACTGAACTCCAACCTGGGTGACAGAGTGATACCCTGCCTCAAAAAAACAAAAAGAAGAACAAAAGAATTTTGTCTTTTCACAAAAGAAAATGGTGAATGAGGACAAACTTTGGCATATTGATTTGTAGTTGGACAGACCTGGGTTTAAAACTTGGCTTTGTCACTTACCAGCAATGACACTTTTTTTTTTTTAAATAGGATCTGGCTCTGTGACCCAGGCTGGAGTGCAGTGGCGCAATCTTGGCTCACTGCAGCCTCCGCCTTCTGGGTTCAAGCAATTCTTTTGCCTCAGCCTCCTGAGTAGCTGGGACTATAGGTGCATGCCACCACACCCAGCTAATTTTTGTATTTTTAGTACAGACGGGGTTTCACCATGTTGGCCAGGCTGGTCTCAAACTCCTGACCTCGTGATCTGCCCGCCTCAGCCTCCCAAAGTGCTGGAGTTACAGGCGTGAGCCACTGCACATGGCCAGCAATGATGCTTTTAACAAGTCACTAGAAGTTTATGAAAAAGGGGTTAATAATCATACCTATTTTATAGTTATTGTGTTGATTAAATTAGATGATATAAATAAAGCTATTAACACAGTGCTGGCACATAAACTATTAATAAATGCTGGCTAATAACATGAAGAAAAACAAACACTGAAAAGGATCTATTCAATTAAAAACTAATGGCCCTACCACAGTAATTTCAGGGAAGCCATGAGAGTATACATCCCAATGAAACAGATTAAAGAGTATATGAGAGCGAACAAAGCAGGCAAGGAAATTGGAAGCAAGATAGGATGAGAAATTAGGTGTGCCAGGGGGAAAGGACAGATTGCACATAATGTTCTTGCCGAGTTGTTAACAGAATGGGATGCATGTGTGTTACTAGGCTTTGGGGAACAACTAGAGAGGGATAAATTAAGCTGTAAGAGACAGAGGGGATAACAGATAGGACCAAGAGGGACCACTCATTGATGCTTTCACTGACTACTGCAGTCACTTCTGCCCAACATCACCACTAGTTCAGACTTTCTGAAACACAGCTTTGCTAATGTCACATCTTCCACCATTTTGTTTCCACTTCAAAGCTTTCCAGGAATTCCTAGAAATGCCAATAGAGTATATGATTCCAACATCTTCTCAAGATTCAAAACCCTCTACAATCTAATTCCAGCCTACCATTACAATGTCCTCTCTTCCTGTAACCTGTGAGCTCTTCATCATCCCTTCAGGGATCTCTGTAATATAATTTCTTTCTTCCTTGATACGGTTTGGCCGTGTCCTACTCAATCTCATCTTGTATTCCCACGTGTTGTGAGAGGGACCCTGTAGGAGGTTAGCGGATCATGAGTGCAGGTCTTTCCCCTGATGTTCTCATGATAGCAAAGTTTTAAAGGGATCTGATCGTTTTAAAAAGGAGAGTTTCTAGGCTGGGCGGTGGCTCACACCTGTAATCCTAGCACTTTGGGAGGCCGAGGCAGGTGGATCACGAGGTCAGGAGTTTGAGACCTGCCTGACCAACATGGTAAAACCCCGTCTCTATTAAATTAAAAAAAAAAAAGAGGGAGTTTCTGCCGGGCACTGTAGCTCATGCCTGTAATTCCAGCACTTTGGGTGGCTGAGGTGGGTGAATCACAAGGTCAGGAGTTTGAAACTGTCCTGATCCACATGGTGAAACCCTGTCCCTACTAAAAATACAAAAATTAGCTGGGCATGGTGGCAGACACCTGTAATCCCAGCTACTCAAGAGGCTAAGGCAGGAAAATCGCTTAAACCCAGGAGGCGGAGGTTATAGTGAGCTGAGATCATGCCACTGGATTTCAGCCTGGGCAACAGAGTGAGACTCTATCTCAAAAAAAGGGAGTTTCCCTGCACAGGCTCTCCTCTCTTGTCTGCCACCATGTGAGATGTACCTTTCACCTTCTGCCATGATTGTGAGGCCTCCCCAACCACAATACACTCCTCTTCACTTACCTCTCACCTTTGCCTAGGTTAAAATGAAACTCAAGTCTCACCTGCTTCAGAAAGTACTTCCTGAAACACCAGTTTGCAATGACTGCATCCATTTTTCTCACTCTGCTAGAACTGAAGGGTGCACATGCTATGAAATGATTATTTTGTTGTTCTGTTTGAATTAGCTGCTAAATTTACAGATCAGAAACTTTCACTAAAAATCTGAATTCTTAGCTTTTCTTGAAAAATCAGAAGATGTAGCAACACAGGGACTGCATTACCTCTTTTATTTTGTTAGATGGAGTCTTGCTCTGTTGCCCAGGCTGGAGTGCAGTGGCGCAATCTCGGCTCACGGCAACCTCCGCCTGCCAGCTTCAAGCAGTTCTCCTGCCTCAGCCTCCTGAGTAGCTGGAATTACAGGCACTCGCCACCATGCCCAGCTAATGTTTTGTATTTTTAGTAGAGACAGGGTTTCACCATGCTGGCCAGGCTGGTCTCAAACTCCTGACCTTGTGATCCTCCTGCCTCAGTCTCCCAAAGTGTTGGGATTACAGGTGTGAGCCACTGCACCCGGCCCTGTTTTTTCTTTTCCAAGACAGAGTTTTGCTCTTGCTGCCCAGGCTGGAGTGCAATGGCTCAAAATCTAAGTTCACTGCAATCTCCACCTCCTGGCTTTAAGCGATTCTTCTGCCTCAGCCTACCAAGTAGCTGGGATTACAGGTGTGTGCCACCACACCTGGATAACTTTTTGTATTTTTAGTAGAGATGGGGTTTTACCATGTTGGCCAGGTTGGTCTCGAACTCCTGACTTCAGGTGATCTACCTGTCTTGGCCTCCCAAAATGTTGCAATTACAGGTGTGAGCCACTGGGCCCGGCCTTAATTTTAATTTTTTAGAGACGGGGTCTCTGTTATGAAGGCTGGAGTATAGTAGTATCATGATCATAGCTCACTGCATCCTCAAATTAATGGGCTCAAGCAATCATCCTGCCTCAGCCTCCTAAATAGCTGAGGTGACAGGTGTGCATCACCATGTCCCACTACATTTTTTTTGAGACAGAGTTTCGCTGTTGTTACCCAGACTGGAGTAAAATGGCACGATCTCGGCTCACTGCAACCTCTGCCTCCTGGGTTCAAGCAATTCTCCTGCCTCAGCCTCCTGAGTAGCTGGGATTACAGGCACGCACCACCATGCCCAGCTAATTTTTGTATTTTTAGTAGAGACGGGGTTTCACCATGTTGACCAGGATGGTCTCGATCTCTTGACCTCGTGATCCACCCACCTTGGCCTCCCAAAGTGCTGGGATTACAGGCTTGAGCCACCGCGCCCGGCCTTTTTATGTTTTTTTATTTTTATTTTTTTTGAGACAGAGTTTGGCTCTTGTTACCCAGGCTGGAGTGCAATGGCGCGATCTCGGCTCACCGCAACCTCCGCCTCCTGGGTTCAGGCAATTCTCCTGCCTCAGCCTCCTGAGTAGCTGGGATTACAGGCACGCACCACTGTGCCCAGCTAATTTTTCGTATCTTTAGTAGAGACGGGGTTTCACCATTTTGACCAGGATAGTCTCGATCTCTTGACCTCGTGATCCACCCGCCTCGGCCTCCCAAAGTGCTGGGATTACAGGCTTGAGCCACCGCGCCTGGCCCTTTTATGTTTTTTTAAAGACAGGGTCTTGCTATGTTGCCCAGGCTCAAACTTCTAAATAAAGACCAAAACATTGAACATTTAACATTCAATATTAAAATTGAAATAAATGTGAGTTATAGATGCATTTAAGAAAGTTTAGTAGGCTGGAGCAGTGGCTCATGCCTGTAATCCCAGCACTTTGGGAGGCTCAGGCCAGTGGATCACTTGAGGTCAGAAGTTGGAGACCAGCCTTGGCCAACATGGTGAAACGCTGTTGTTATTAGTCAGGCTTCTCTAGAGGGACAGAAATAATAGAATCGATACACATATAAAGGGGAGTTCATTCACTATTAACGCACGCCATCACAAAGTTCCACAATAGGCCATTTGCAGGCTGAGGAGCAAGGAGAGCCAGTCCAAGTTCCAGACTGAAGAACCTGGAGCCCAATGTTCCAGGGCAGGAAGCAGTCAGCATGGGAGGAAGATACAGGCTGGGAGGTAGGCCAGTCTCTCTTTTCACATTTTTCTGCCTGCTTATATTCCAGCCATGCTGGCAGCTGATTAGATTGCGTCCACTCAGATTAAGGGTGTGTCTGCCTTTCCCAGCCCCCGACTCAAATGTTCATCTCCTCTGGCAACACCCTCACAGACACAGCCAGGATCATACTTTGTATTCTTCAATCCAATCAAGCTGACACTCAGTATTAACCATCACACCCCTCTCTACTAAAAATATAAAAATTAGCTGGGCATGGTGGCAGGCACCTGAAATCCCAGCTACTCAGGAGGCTGAGGCAAGAGAAAAGCTTGAAACCAGGAGGTGGAGGTTGGGTAAGCTGAGATTCTGCCACTTTACTCCAGCCTGGGCAATAGAGCAAGACTTCATCTAAAATAAAAGAGGCCGGACGTGGTGGCTCAGGCCTGTAATCCCAGGGCTTTGAGAGGCCAAGGTGGGCAGATTACAAAGTCAGGAGTTTGAGAACAGCCTGACCAACATGTTGAAACTCATTTCTATTAAAAATACAAACATTAGCCGGGTGTGGTGGCTTACACCTGTAATCCCAGCTACTCAGGAGGCTGAGGCAGTAGAATTGCTTGAACCCAGGAGGCAGAGGTTGCAGTGAGCCAAGATCGTGCCACTACACACTAGCCTGGGTGACAGAGCCAGACTCTGTCTCAAAAAAAAAATTAGTAAGAACAAGCTAATTATTTACCCAATTATTCCAGTTCAGGGTCTTGGTGGCTGAAGCTTATCCCAACAGCTCAGGGAGCAGAACATAAACCAAACTTGGACAGGCTGCCATTCCATCATAGCATATACTCACACACACCCAGGCTCACTCAGACTGGGATCCTTTAGACACACCAGTTCACCTAACTTGCACATCTCTGAGATGTGGGAAGAAACTGGAGTACCGAGAAAACGTACACAGACATGGGAGAAATGTGCCAACTCCACACAGAGTCTACTCGGCCAGGAATTGTTTTCGTTTTTTTTTCTTCATCATCATTATAATGAAATGACATTGAATGGAACAATGTTGTTTGAGGACCTGTTGTACAAAGTAAAAAATCCTATGGGAGGAAATAAAACAGGACAAGGAAGCATCAGAAGCACTAGAAGGAGAAGGCAGGCCTAGAAGGGTTGATTTCAAGGATACCAGTTCAGATCCTGCAGTCAGAAAAGGAAGTTTAAGTTGTGTCATCTGTAGCTAGTAGGTTATTTGTGACTCCTGTCTAAGGCTTCTTGCTAGAATGCTCTGTTAGTCACTGTCTTCTCACACATGTCAGACAGCTGAGACCCAAAGGTAGGGATCAAAAGAGGCAAGATGGGGCCTGGCACGGTGGCTCACACCTGTAATCTCAGCACTTTGGGATGCTGAGGTGGGCAGATCACCTGAGGTCAGGAGTTTAAGACCAGCCTGACCAATATGGAGAAACCCCATCGCTACTGAAAATACAAAAATTAGCTGGCCGTGGTGGCACATGCCTGTAATTCCAGCTATTTGGGAGGCAGAGGCAGGAGAATTGCTTGAACCCGGGAGGCGGAGGTCGCGGTGAGCCGAGATCACACCATTTGCCCTCCAGCCTGAGTGACAAAAGCAAAACTTGGTCCCTCCCCCCCCCCAAAAAAAAGCAAGATGAATCTGGGCCCAGTGGCTTATGCCTGTAATCCCAGCACTTTGGGAGGCTGAGGCAGGCGTATCACCTGAGATCAGGAGTTCAAGACTAGCTGGCCAATATGGTGAAACCTCATCTCTACTGAAAATACAAAAAAATTAGCCAGGCATGGTGACAGGCGCCTGTAATCCCAGCTACTTGGGAGGCTGAGGAAGGAGAATTGCTTGTGTCTGGGAGGCGGAGGTTGCAGTAAACTGAGATTGTGACATTACACTCCAGCCTGGGCAAGAAGAGCAAAACTCCATCTCAAAAAGAAAAACATAAGAGTCAAGGTGATGGATAGTCATGTCGAGTAGTACAAACACAGGGTTACCCTCAGCTTTTGGAGCCCACAGGACCGACTAGAGCCTCTGGGCAAAGGCTAGATTCTGATTTGAATCCAGATCATATGAGAGTCAACACATTTTACCACCACCCAAAGAGAGTAGGATCTGCTATGCAAATAACAAAGCTTAACCTTCAGTTACCCTTTCTTTCACGAGCACCCTTCAAGGCTCTGGGCAAGGCCTTAGCAAGGCCGTCATTATAAAGCTCGCAAAAGTAAGATTTGAATGGCAATGGTTAAAAGAGCCTTGTTTCTTTTCACTCAGCTGTTCTTTCTAGTACCTTCTTCCTGGGCATTTTGGGATCTGGTTAAAAGGGAGTTGGGATGCAATCATTTTGGGTTATATTTATGTGATTTTTAAGGTCACTTCTACGGCGCTAGAAATAGTTTTCAAGAATACCCCTATTACCCACTGTAGTGACTCATCCGGCATTATGACCCAAAGTTGTAGGGCCAGAGGTCACATTTTGATGTAAACTTGCCCTACAGCATCTGGAACTGGAAGAATGTAAATCATGGAGGAGAGACAAGTTTGGAAACGTATGGCACCAGAGCTAGTCTGCAATTCTTCACGTCTAAATTGTTTTTTCTCCCCCTGTCTCCTCCCCTAAAATTTTTTTTCTTTTGAGATGGAGTCTTGCTCTGTTGCCCAGGCTGGAGTGCACTGGCATGACCTGGGCCCATTGCAGCGTCTGCCTCCTGGGTTCAAGTGATTCACCTGCCTCAGCCTCCTGAGTAGCTGGGATTACAGGTGCCCACCACCACACCCGGCTGATTTTTGTATTTTTAATAGAGACGGGGTTTCACCATGTTGGCCAAGCTGGTCTCCAAATCCTGACCTCAGGTGATCCACCTGCTTTGGCCTCCCAAAGTGCTGGGATTATAGGTGTGAGCCACTGTACCTGGCTGGCCACACATCTAAAATTTTCTTTTATTTTTTTCTTTTATTTATTTATTTTTGAGAAGGAGTTTCACTATTGTTGCTCAGGTTGCAGTGCAATGGTGCGATCTCAACTCATGGCAACCTGTGCCTCCCACGTTCAAGAGATTCTCCTATCTCAGCATCCTGAGTAGCTGGGATTATAGGCATGCACTACAACACCCAGCTAATTTTTGTATTTTTAGTAGAGACAAAGTTTCACCATGTTGGTCAGGCTGGTCTTGAACTCCTGACCTCAGGTGATCCACCAGACTCAGCCTCCCAAAGTGATGGAATTACAGGCGTGAGCCACTATGCCCGACCTACTTATTTATTTATTTATTTTGAGACGGAGTGTCGCTCTGCTGCCCAAACTGGAGGGCAGTGGTGCGATCTTGGCTCCCTGCAGCCTCTGCCTCCCACGTTCCGACAATTGTCTTCCTGTCTCAGCCTCCTGGGTAGCTGGGATTACAAGTACATGCCACTGTGCCTGGCTAAATTTTGTGTTTTTAGTAGAGACAGGGTTTCAGCATGCTGGCCAGGCTGTTCATGAACCCCTGACCTCAGGTGGTCTGCCTGCCTCAACCTCCCAAAGTGCTAGGATTACAAGCGTGAACCAGCGTTCTCAACCACATGTAAAATTTTAAATGGAAGAGTCAGTTATCACTAACAGCTGGTATGGTAGCAAGACTCCAAGAAAGACTCCAATGATCTCTGGCTCCTGTTATCATGCCCTTGCTTAGTACCCTCCCACATTATGCCAGTGTTAATCTGTGTGATCAATAGAATACAGAAGAAATGTTGGTATGTAATTTCGAAGGCTAGGTCATAAAAGGCATTGCAGCTTATAGTGTCTGTCTTAGTATCTTTCTCTCGTCATTCACTCTGAGGGAAGCCTGTTGCCTATATCCTGAGCAACCTTATAAAGATGCCCCCAGGGTGAGAAACTGAGGTCTTGTCTTCTGTCAACAGCTATATGGGTCGACTTGGAAATGTATCGTCCAGCCCTAGTCAAGCCTTCAGATGACTGCAGTCCCAGCCAACTTGATTGCAGACTCATGAGAGACTCTGAGCCAGAACCACCCAGCCAAACTGCTTCTAAATTGCTGACCCACAAACAGATGAAATAACAAATATTTGTCAGTTTAAGCCACTACATTTTGAGGTGATTCGTTATATTTACTAAATAAATAGTAGATTTAGTAAAAATGGTAGCTCTTGCCTGGTCAAGAGGGTATTAAATAATTCAATAAAGTCTTAGTGCTTATATGTATGTAGGAAACTTGATAGAAGCTGTACCAAATTTGACAGCAATTGTATATACATATATATTTTTTTTGACTGAGTCTCACTCTGTCACCCAGGCTGAAGTGCAGTGGCATAATCTCAGCTCACTGTAATCTCTGCCTCCCGGGTTCAAGCCATTCTCCTGCCTCAGCCTCCCAAATATCTGGGATTGCAGGCTAATTTTTCTATTTTTAGTAAACACAGGATTTTGCCATGTTGGCCAGGCTGGTCTTGAATTCCTGACCTCAGGTGATCCACCCACTGTGGCCTCCCAAAGTGCTGGGATTACAGGCATGAGCCATTGTGCCCTGCCTCTTTTCATTCTCTTCATAGAAGATATTACAAAATTGTTGTCACATGAAGAGGCCATCAAAGAATATGCAGCCACATATGGAGAAAAAACTATTGTAGAGGATTATAGTGACATGTAAATTTATTTATTTATTTGAGATGGAGTCTCACACTGTCAGCTGGGCTGGAGTGCAATGGTGTGCTCTCAGCTCACTGCAACCTCTGACACCTGGGTTCAAGTGATTCTCCTGCCTCAGTCTCCCAAGTAGTTGGCACTACAGACACCCACTACCACGTTCAGCTAGTTTTTTTTATTTTTAGTAGAGACAGGGTTTCATTATGTTGGCCAGGCTGGTCTTGAACTCCTGACCTTATGATCTACCCATCTTGGCCTCCCAAAGTGCTGGGATTACAGGCGTGAGCCATTGCACCCGACTTATTTATTTTTTGAGACAGAGTCTTGCTCTGTTGCCCAGCCTAGAGTGCAGTGGTGTGATCTTGGCTCATTGCAACTTTCACCTCCTGGGTTCAAGTGATTCTCCTGCCTCAGTTTCCTGAGTAGCTGGGATTACAGGTGCTCACCACCACACCAAGATAATTTTTGCATGTGTGCATTTTTAGTACACACAGGGTTTCACCATGTTGGCCAGGCTGGTCTTGAACTCCTGCCCTTATGATCTACCCATCTTGGCCTCCCAAAGTGCTGGGATTACAGGCGTGAGCCATTGCACCCGACTTATTTATTTTTTGAGACAGAGTCTTGCTCTGTTGCCCAGCCTAGAGTGCAGTGGTGTGATCTTGGCTCATTGCAACTTTCACCTCCTGGGTTCAAGTGATTCTCCTGCCTCAGTTTCCTGAGTAGCTGGGATTACAGGTGTGCACTACCACACCAAGATAATTTTTGCATGTGTGCATTTTTAGTAGACACAGGGTTTCACCATGTTGGCCAGGCTGGTCTTGAACTCCTCACCTTGTGATCTGCCCACCTCGGCTTCCCAAAATGATGGAATTACAGGCGTAAACCCAGCTAATTTATTTATTTATTTAAAAGACAGTATTGCTGGGCGTGGTGGCTCACTACTATAATCTCAGCACTTTGGGAGGCTGAGGTGGGTGGATCACCTGAGGTCAGGAGTTTGAGACCAGCCTGGCCAACATAGAGAAACCCCATCTCTTTAAAAAAAAAAAAAAAAAAAAAAAAAAGGCAGTATCACTCCATCACCCAGGCTGGAGTGTAGTGGTGTGATCAGAGCTCACTGTAACCTCCCACCCAAGTCTCCTGGGATTCCAGGTGTGAGCCACCATGCCCAGCTGTTGGTAAGAATATCATGACTTTTTTTTGAGTTTGTAATATCTGTGGCACAAAGTTTTATTTATATTTTTGCAGAGATGAGGTCTCACTATCTTGCTCAGACCAGTATCAAACTCCTGGACTCAAGTGATCTTCCGACCTCAGTCTCCCAAAGCACTGAAATTACTGGCATGAGCCACTATACCAGGCACAAAGTTTTTTTTTTTTTCTGAGATGGAGTCTTACTGTGTTGCCCAGGCTGGAGTGCAGTGGCATGATCTTGGGTAACTGCAACCTCTGCCTCCCGGGTTTAAGCCGTTCTCCTGCCTCAGCCTCCCGAGTAGCTGGGATTACAGGCGCGTACACCACCACGCTCGGCTGATTTTTTTTTTGTGTGTGTATGTATGTGTGTATAAATATATATATATATATGTATATATATATATGTATATATATATATGTATATATATATATATATATATTTTAAGTAGAGACAAAGTTTCACCATGTTGGTTAGGCTGGTCTTGAACTGCTGACCTTGTGATCCGCCCACCTCGGCCTCCCAAAGTGCTGGGATTACTTTGGTGAGCCACCCTGCCCAACTTGCCCTCCTCAATGAATGTCCTTATTACCCTATTATTTTTTTCCTTCCCCTGTTGAGAGATACTAATAGAAACTGAAAAATGATTACATTCATCAACAAGGGCCTGGCGAAATAAACTTTAAAAAGAGCCTTACGGTGAGCGGGATGGGAGCTCTTAAAAAGAATGTGGTAGGCCTCTAAGCGCCGATGACCATTAAAAGATATTCACGATATATTGTAAAGTGAAAAAAGCAAATTGCAAAACAATGTGTAGTTTTAGCCTCTTCATATTTTCATTCATTCTAAGATGTACATCCTTTCCAATTTTAAGATCTCCGATCAGAGTTTGATTGGCAGTTGCTGATTTTTTTTTTTTTTGAGACAGAGTTTCGCTCTTGTTACCCAGGCTGGAGTGCAATGGCACGATCTCGGCTCAGCGCAACCTCCGCCTCCTGGGTTCAGGCAATTCTCCTGCCTCAGCCTCCTGAGTAGCTGGGATTACAGGCATGCGCCACCATGCCCAGCTAATTTTTTTTTTTGTATTTTTAATAGAGACGGGGGTTTCACCATGTTGACTAGGATGGTCTTGATCTCTTGACCTCGTGATCCACCCGCCTCAGCCTCCCAAAGTGCTGGGATTACAGGCGTGAGCCACCGCGCCTGGCCCAGTTTCTGGTTTGTTCTTCCTCCTAGAGGCTTGTAAAATAAAAGTGTATTTTACAATTAATGACACTTTAGGTTTAATGAAATATGATGTAACTATAAACTATACAAAGCACACTAGTCAGTCCAGGACTGCATGTTGGAAAGCCGTAGGTTGGAAAACTCTTAAGCTATGTGGCGAGCCCTCTGGTAGATTTAAAAAACCCTAGGTGTTGTGGCACAGACAGAAATTGGTTACCAGTATGAGTTACACAGACCAAGTCCGGTGTGGTGGCTCACACTTTAATCCTAGCACTTTGGGAGGCCGAGGTGGGCAAATCACAAGGTCGGGAGTTTGAGACCAGCCTGGCCAATACAGGTTAACCCCATCTCTACTGAAAGCACAAAAAAAATTAGCCGCACGTGATGGCGGGGGCCTGTAGTCTCAGCTACTTGGGAGGCTGAGGCAGGAGAGTTGCTTGGACCCGGGAAGTGGAGGTTGCAGTGAGCCGAGATTGTGTCACTGCACTCCAGCTTGTGTGACAGAGTGAGACTCTGTCTCAAAAAAAAAAAAAGAAAGAAAGAAAGAAAGAAAAAAGAACGAAAGGAAAAAAGAAATTGGCTACACGGAACTTGCTTTTTAGGTCTGTTGACATGGTAATCACAGAGCATTGTCATGGAAGGCAGAGACTCCAGCTAAGATTCTAAAGCTAAGATTCTAAGGTTCTTATCTTTGAAAGGAGATAAAAGCCCAGATAGGAGGAGACTCTGGACCCCTCTGCTCTGACAAATTTCGTCTTGCGCTTCCTGGGACTCTCACAAGACCAAGCTGGCAACTGGAAGAAGCACAAGAGGAAATAAAAGGTGCCTAGAGTCCCAGTCCCACCTGCTTTACCCAACAAGTGTTTCCTTTCTTAGGAAAGGATATAGTAGCAGAACTATATCCTTTACCCAAGTTAGGTAAAATGTTTGCCATCTAATTAGAGTTCTGCTGAGGCGCTACCCCAGGGAGACCTTGGGCTCCTATTACATGTGTAATATATTTAAGTATGTTTGCATTGTAAAAGCCAGAAAGAATATATACTGAGTTAACGAGAGCTATTTCTCAGGAATGAGATTAATAGAGATTTTAACTTTCTATTCTACTTTATATATTCTGTGTTATCTAAATTTCTTAAAAAAAAAACCACTTCCATGTATTATTTTTTTTTTTGAGACGGAGTCTCGCTTTGTCGGCAGGCTGGAGAGCAGTGGTGTGGTCTTGGCTCATTGCAACCTCCGCCTCCAGGGTTCAAGAGATTCTCCTGCCTCAGCCTCCCAAGTAACTGGGACTACAGGCGCAAGCCACCACGCCTAGCAAATTTTTGTATTTTTAGTAGAGATGGGGTTTCACCAGGTTGGCCAGCGTGGTCACAATTTCTTGACCTCGTGATCCGCCCGCCTCGGCCTCCCAAAGTGCTGGGATTGCAGGAGTGAGCCACCACGCCCGGCCACGTGTATTACTTTTATAACCAGGGGGGAAATGTAAAAACATTCAAAAGGGAAAGTGCGGGATAATATTAATAATGAAGCAGGGAGGAGCCTGCTGATTGCTACCTCCAAGCAACCCTCCGGAATTTTGTCACGAGCATAAATTACTTTTGCAATACACAAATTTGCTTCAAGAAATCAAAGAAACGCCCCTAAAGCCCAATTTCACTTCTTCAAGTAAAAAACTAACAAATCCTTCTACATTGCATCCTTAGGAAAAGTAGCGTGTTTCTAAATGAAATGTATACATGGTTTGGGAGATTTACTCATTAACCAAATGCTTTGGTAAGAATAAAGTGCGTGCTTACTGAATGGTAGACTCAGTTCCTGCGGCCCTCCCGCTTATTACCTCATTTGATTTAAAAACAAAAACAAAACGTTGTGAAAGCCGGCTTCCAGGCATTCCCTGGAGGGGAAGGGACTCCCCTCCCCACCGCCTCCCCTCTCACGTGACCCTGTGACCCGGAGCAGCCATCTTAGGCATCCCCTCTTAGAGGAACTACATCTCCCAGAACCCTCGCGCCCTGCGTCGTGCTGGCACTTTTACCGGCAGGGCCTTAGAACGGAGCCTGTAGCCGGGCGCCATCTTTGACGCTGGCAGTCTTGGTTTTCTGCTGGTGCTGCTGCTGCTGGGAGGACGACGGACGGCAGCGGCCAAGCAAGAAGAAAGACGTGGCAGCAAGCAGGAGTTGGGGATAGTGTCATCGGTTCGGTAAAGTTTCTGTTCTCTGGTAACTAGACCCGTTTTTTGATTCCCGAGTGGCTTGGGGCCGGGGAGGTGGGGGAGAGGGCGAGGGGAGTGGCAGCGGCCTCCCCTCGCCCCTCGGTCGAGGCCTAACCCGGGAAGTCAGAGCGGATCCTTCAGCCTCGCCGTAACAACCCCTCCCCCCACTTCCCGGCCGCGGCCCTCACCGGGGCGGGCTGGGAGCCCCAGTCTCCCGCTCACTTTTCCCATCCTCCCCGCCTCCACCCCCTTCACCCCACCCCCACGGCGCCTGCTCCTTTCCCAGCCAATCTTCTTCCCCTCCCCCACATCCGGTTTTGCTAATCTGGGGGAGCCCGGAGGAGCCCCCGAAAGCCGACTGTTCTCCCGAATCCCGGAGAGAGAACTGACACTACATTGCTTTCTTCCGTGCAACAGTTTCTCTAGTTTAGCGGACCCTCACTGCCTCAATCAGACTGAGTGCCGGGCGCTGAATTTACCAACTCTCATTCCTCTCCAGGGTCCCACTACTTTGGAGCTTGTCTCAAACTCCACACACAGAAAGCCACCGACCTTATTCCGGTATCCTACACCCATTCCCCACCCTCATTACACTCCCACCCCCGGCCCTCAGCGTCGGAGTCAAGAGCAACAGGGACACTTGCGTTCTCCTTGTAGGATTGGTGAAACCGTAATGAAGAACACCCCTAAACTCCCATAATCGGTGCGGATTCCTATGGGGAAGGCCTATATTGTTGACATCTTACAGGCCTTGGTTCTGGACCTTGAGAAGGAGGCTGTGGAACTAGAGATAGCGATGCTTTTTAGGGTAATTGTATGTAGGTATTGGGGGAAGGGAAGGGATCAATCTAAAAGAAATGGAAGTGGCTTAAAGTTCATATTTCACTTTTTGCTGTCCGTATAGCGTCCAACTTGTGAGTTACTTACAGGCTGTAAAAGCTTCTCCAGTCTAAAAATATCTGAAAACGAAACTTGGATACAAACAGTACTTTGAAAATGCAGCATTTAATCTTGTTTTAAAATTTTATTCTCAAAGCATTTTTTTTTTCCAGCCACTCACATTTTAAAACGTTGTATTACCTTTAGTTAGAACTGAAAGGGCTCAAGTAGCATTTGCTGTGACCAGTATGCGGAGTCTGTGTTAGCTTTCCAGAATTGACTTTTTGGGTTGTATTGACAAATCCCAGTCTTAAATGATGAATGTTGAATGGTGCACTATGTTTTTGTTTAAATGAAATTTCCCGAAAATAGTTAATTTCAGAATTCAGAGAAATTGATGTTGCTATCATGAGGCATCATAAAAAAATATATTTTAAGAGTTGAAGGCATTTCAAGCAGATACAGTCTTTGATGAAGCAGAAAGAACATGGATCTGAGATTTGGAAGACCTGGCTTCTAGCTGCTACTAACCAACTCTGTGACTCTGGGAAAAGGGGACTCAGTTCACTTCTGTAACATGAGGACACTGGACTATTTGAATTCAGAACTTAGAAAATTGGAAGGGACTTTAAAGCCCTCTAAGAAAGAGTTTGGGAATGTTCTCCATTGCTGTCACTTTTCCTCCAAAAATAACCTGGCTTGGAAGTTATTGGTCCAATGGGAATCTGATTCCCCGTAGAAATTGGAGAAAAGGTAATGCAAGTAGAGAAGAACAGCTGTGTTTCTGCTTGAGTAATAAATCCACTAACAGATTCTGGTACGAATTGTGGAGACATAAAGAGAATGAGTGTATGTACTTTAAGTGTACCAGTTTCCTCACTCTCTCCTGGCAGAAGATGCAGCACTTTTAGTGGTTCTGGGATTCTGGGATGTGTTCCTATTAATTCTAATACAGATGAAAATGTGGTAGAGGAAAAGATGGTAGCAGAAGGAGTGAATAAAGAGGCAAAACAGCCTGCTAAAAAGAAAAGAAAGAAGGGTTTGCGAATTAAGGGGAAAAGACGTCGGAAAAAACTGATTCTTGCCAAAAAGTTCAGTAAGGATTTGGTATCTGGGAGGCCTGTTGCAGATGCCCCGGCTTTGTTAGCTTCCAATGACTCTGAGCAGGATGAAGAAAGTCTTTTTGAGAGCAATATAGAAAAACAAATCTATCTACCTAGTACTAGAGCCAAGACCTCCATTGTGTGGCACTTCTTTCATGTTGACCCCCAGTACACCTGGCGGGCTATTTGTAACCTCTGTGAGAAAAGTGTCAGCCGGGGTAAACCAGGTAGCCATCTTGGTACATCTACTCTTCAGCGACATCTGCAAGCAAGGCATTCACCTCATTGGACCAGGGCCAACAAGTTTGGAGTCACTAGTGGAGAGGAGGACTTTACCTTGGATGTGTCTTTATCTCCCTCTTCTGGAAGCAATGGAAGCTTTGAATATATTCCTACTGATCCATTAGATGATAGTAGAATGAGTAAGAAACGTGATAAGTCAGCATCTGATGCCCTAAGGGCAGAAAGAGGGAGATTTCTCATCAAAAGTAACATTGTCAAGCATGCTTTAATTCCTGGAACTAGAGCCAAGACATCTGCAGTTTGGAATTTTTTTTATACTGATCCTCAGCACATCTCAAGAGCTGTGTGTAATATATGTAAAAGAAGTGTGAGCCGGGGTAGGCCAGGGTCCCACTTAGGGACTTCAACACTTCAACGACACCTGCAAGCCACACATCCTATCCATTGGGCTGTTGCCAACAAAGACAATGGTGCTGTTGCAGATGGACTAGATGAAGCTGAGACCGAGAGAAGTGATCTCTTGAGTGATACCTTGCATGGAGAAAAGTCTACGGGCAGCCAAGATTTAACAGCTGAGGACCTTAGTGACTCTGATTCAGATGAACCTCCTTTGTTAGAGGTTGAAAATAGATCTGAAAGTCCTATTCCTGTTGCAGAGCAAGGCACTCTGATGCATGTGCAGGAGAGAGAAACAACATGTTGTGGAAATCCAGTCTCAAGTCAAATAAGTCAGGCAATTATCCAAATGATTGTGGAGGATATGCATCCTTACAACTACTTCTCAACCCCAGCCTTTCAGAGGTTCATGCAGATTGTGGCCCCTGATTACAGGTTGCCATCAGAGACTTACTTTTTCACTAAGGCTGTACCTCAGTTATATGATTGTGTCAGAGAAAAAATTTTCTTAACTTTAGAGAATGTTCAAAGCCAAAAGATCCACCTGACCGTTGACATATGGACCCATGACCCGTCCACTGACTATTTTATTGTGACTGTACACTGGGTCTCTTTGGAAACTTCATCTTTTCTCAATAATGGCAGGATCCCCAATTTTAGAAAGTGGGCAGTGCTTTGTGTAACAGGTTTGGCTAAAGACTGTTTGATAACCAATATTTTACAAGAATTAAATGACCAGATTGGTCTGTGGCTTTCTCCAAATTTCCTTATCCCTAGCTTCATTGTTTCTGACAATTCCTCTAATGTGGTACATGCAGTCAAAGATGGTGGTTTTACTCATGTGCCATGCTTCCTGCATTGTTTAAATGTGGTCATTCAGGACTTTTTTTGTGAGCACAAAAGCATTGAGAATATGTTAGTGGCTGCTAGAAAAACCTGTCATCATTTTAGTCATTCGGTCAAGGCCCGTCAGATACTGCAAGAGTTTCAAAATGATCACCAACTTCCCTGGAAGAATTTGAAGCAGGATGAAACTGGCCATTGGATTTCTACCTTTTATATGTTAAAATGGCTCTTGGAGCATTGCTACTCAGTTCACCATAGTCTTGGTAGAGCCAGTGGAGTTGTGCTCACCTCCCTTCAGTGGACTCTAATGACTTATGTTTGTGATATTCTTAAGCCATTTGAGGAGGCTACCCAGAAAGTGAGTGTGAAGACGGCAGGATTGAATCAGGTGCTACCCCTAATCCATCATCTTTTCCTTTCCCTGCAGAAACTCAGAGAAGATTTTCAAGTCAGAGGTATTACTCAGGCCCTCAATCTGGTGGATAGTTTATCTCTGAAACTTGAAACGGATACCCTACTAAGTGCTATGCTTAAGTCCAAGCCCTGTATCTTGGCTACTTTGTTAGATCCTTGCTTTAAAAACAGTTTGGAAGACTTTTTTCCTCAAGGTGCTGATTTAGAAACTTATAAGCAGATCCTTGCAGAAGAGGTTTGTAATTATATGGAATCTTCACCAGAGATCTGCCAAATTCCAACTTCAGAAGCTTCTTGTCCCTCAGTTACAGTAGGAGCTGATTCATTTACCTCATCTCTAAAAGAAGGCACCTCCAATTCAGGTTCCGTTGATAGCTCAGCTGTAGACAATGTTGCCCTTGGAAGCAAAAGCTTCATGTTCCCTTCTGCTATAGCAGTTGTGGATGAGTACTTCAAAGAGAAGTATTCAGAGCTCTCAGAAGGTGATGACCCTTTAATTTACTGGCAGAGGAAGATAAGCATATGGCCAGCTTTAACCCAGGTTGCCATCCAGTATCTAAGTTGCCCCATGTGTAGTTGGCAATCTGAATGTATCTTTACTAAAAATAGCCACTTTCATCCAAAACAGATCATGAGTCTGGACTTTGACAATATAGAACAGCTGATGTTTCTGAAAATGAACTTGAAAAATGTTAACTACGATTATTCTACATTGGTTCTGAGCTGGGATCCTGAGAATGAAGTTGTTCAAAGCAATGAAAAAGAAATACTATCTTAATTTCTTTTTCTCCATTTAAAATGGGCAATTTTTTGCTGTGTTACTGTATCTTAATAGCTATAGTAGTTAAATATAATCATTACTGTTTATAAACAAACACATCTGGGGAAACCTGAAATCACAAAAGGGCTGAAAATTCCTCAGAGGCAATATAATTTTGATAAAATGAAGATTAAATTTAAAGATTTTATAGCTATAATTCAATGTAGCTAGCACTTGAAAATTTTGCTTATACCAATGAAAAGAGAAAAGATTTTTTAGTTTAAGAAAATATAGTGCAGCATTGAAAGGCCTTAGGCTTTCTGCCTGGTAGATTGAACTAGTAATTGGTTTTAAGTTAAATTTCCCCCACCATGGGAAATTTTATTGCTCTGAAATCAGTGAAATGAGAACAAAAGTACACTAAGCTGGCATTCCTCCTGCCCCTGTTTTTCTGTTTCCTTAAAAACCCTGATGGTTAATTACAATTTGACAAAAAGAAAACCCATGAAATTGTTTTATATTTGGAAATTTTTAATTGCTCCTCATACTGGTCAGCTTTATAATTACAAATTGTTGAGTGTGATAGTGTTACCCTTTGTATTTAGAATTGGATCTTATATAAAAGGGAAATATTAGAAAACAATTAGGAAAATATACTTTTAGTCTTTGAAATGCCTGTTTTAAACCTTTATAAAATAATATAAAAATAACAAAGATTGTGTAGTCACTTTAAAATAATTTATGGGTAAAAACATACTAAAACATTTGCAAGAATTGGGAAGGATTGAATGGGAATTGTAATGAAAGCCCTTTGAACATACTTGGAAGAATCCAGTAGACATTTCCCAAAGATCGTTTCTGTAATTTTAGGTAATCTTTTTTAAAACATACTTAATGACCCATAATACTGTATTAACTATGCAGTTGTTTTGGCCATTGAATTCTCAATGAAAACTAGCAGTCAATATTTTTATGTGTTAGGAATCATTGGTGAGATGAGTGAATTGATCTCATTATCTTTAAAATCCCTTTCTACTCTGAAAGTATGTTTCTGTGATTGAGTAGGAGGCCAGAAAATGATGACTTTTAGTAAAAGTCTATTAAAAGTTTCAGACTGAATAACTAATGTAAGATCCCAATTTTTCCTTTTTTTCATTTTAGATTTGGGGATATTCCCTGCCCAAAAAATTCGTGGAAAATTGACTAGTATTAAGTGTGAGTAAAAGGTGTCCACTTTTTTTTAAGTTTTGATTTTAGTTTTGTCTTGGATAGTATTTGGCAAGATTTAGCCTAGAAATTATATAGTATTTATTACATAAGAATCAAAATTGCTTTGTTACTGGGCTGGTTTCAGAGTTTAGAACTCATTTCTATGTATCAAATAGGATTTTTTTGTTTTTGTTTTTGATTTTTTTTTTTTTTTTTTAATTCTTAAATGGTAAATATGCCATTGTGAAATGAAATCTCAACTCCAAAAGTTTACCCTTTTACTAACTGGAGTACATATATAATTATAAAGTCTTTAGCTGTAGCCATTAGTAGAAAAGAATTTGGACCTAGGCTATATAAGCAAGCCTCTCCAGGGCGAATATTTAATGGCAAACCAGTGACACTGGTGTTGATATAAAATAAGAAATAAATTTTCCCTTAGATAAAGCTTTCTGTGTTTTGACAGTGCCAATTTAGAATGGCTATAATGTTGTTCTGCCTTCTACAGCTTGCTGCACCGCTCTGTAGTTACTCTATTACCATACGTTTCTATCTTTTTTGGTTAAACACTCCCTGATGATGATGATGATGATATATATACATACATCCATATTATACATATTGATAATATGTGTAAGGATTTACCTTCATCTTTATTTTGTGGGCTGGGAAAAATTTAGTGTAACAATAACTTCATGATACTTTGGTATAAGAGTAAGTTCTATATTTTTATAATGAACCCAAATCTAAAGTCTTTTATAGTGTATTTTAAAAGGGGAAACTTATCCAAATGTTTTATTTCTACACATTTGTATATATGTGTGTGTGTGTGTATAAGCCAGTTAGTATAAATCTGTATGTATATTATATACATAAAACACTATATTTTTACATACAAGTATGCTTTTATTATACAGATAATAAAGATGGGGGAAGGTTTCTGTTTTTTTCTTAATAGGTGAAGAAATCTTGAAGACCAGAGATTGGATCTTACTGAATTTTGGTGGTTTTTTTTTTTTAATTGTTCAGCTATGGAAGATGGATTTTCTTTTTTCATAATCCTTTGACTCGCAAGTTCATCTTTAAATGAACTCTTTTTTTGTTTTTTGTTTTTGAGGAGATAGCTAACCTTAGCTGTCTCCAGTCTGACAAAGGTTATTTGAATGGACTTAATCTTCCAGTAGTTGGGAGATGTTTTAAAAACACATGCTGTGTTTGAATTGTGGCTGAGAGGTTTTCTTGGCAATGTGAGGAGGAAAATTTTTTCTGCCTCATTGTTATTAATTCATGGATTGAGTGTTGGTTCGACCTACAGGCGTAATAGATTGGAACTCAGTGAAGACACAGACGTTCCTGTTGAGAGCAACCAGCTAATGTAAGTGGGGAAGCAGGCATTTTTCTTATGAAAAGAGTGAACATTATTGTCATTTAAGGGGTAATTTTCATGGATCAGTAAGAACTTAAAAGGGCATTGTCTAGACATTTTTGCTTTTACATAGTTGTTTACAAACTTTTAGTTTTGGGATGGAAACATAGTTTTTTTTTTCTTTACTTTTCTTTCTTCCTTTCCCCTCCCCTGCCCTGCCCTGCCCTGCCCTCCCCTGCCCTTCTTTCTTATCCCCCAGACTGGAATGCAATGGTGCAATCTTGGCTTACTGCAACCTCTTCCTCCTCAAGTGATTCTCCTGCCTCAGCCTCCTGAGTAGCTGGGATTACACGTGTGCACCACCACGCCTGGCTAATTTTTGTATTATTAGTATAGAGAGTTTCACCCTGTTGGCCAGGCTGGTCTGGAACTCCTGACCTAAGGTGATCCACCCGCCTCGGCCTCCCAAAGTGCTGGGATTACAGGCATGAGCCACTGTGCCTGGCCCATGTTTTTTTTTTTTTGTTTTGATATATGTACATTGTAAAAAAGGTGAAAACACTATGGCCAAACTCAAACCCTCCTGTAATTCCATCTCCTTGGAGAAAAGCACTGGATTATTTTGCTTTGTTTTGAAACAGAGTCTTATGCTCTGTCACCCAGGCTGGAGTGCAGTGGCATGATCATAGCTCACTGCAACATCAAACTCCAGGGCTCAAGAGATTCTACTGCGGAAACCTGAGTAGCTGGGACTACAGGCGCATACCACTGTACCTAGCTACTTTTTAAAACTTTTTGTAGAGATGACATCTTCTAATGTTGCCCAGGCTGGTCTCAAACTCCTGAGTTCAAACAGTCTTCCTGCCTCCGCCAACCAAAGTGTTTGGATTACAGGCATGAGCCACCACGCTTGGCCTCCCATTCCTTTTTTAAATAACGACTCTAGATGATTTCATAATCAAATTCCAGTAATAAACTCATTGGGATTTTGACTTGAATTACATTTGATATGTGCATTATTTTGGGAAGAAGTAACTTATTTAATTCTCTGTTCCATTTATTCATCATTCAGGTCTTGTGTGCCTTAGTAGTTTCATAGTTTTCTGGTTTTATTTTTAATTTAATGTGGATCTTGCATACTACTTCATTTTCTTCCTACATGTATTTTTTTTTTTTTTTTTTTTTGGTGAATGGTACTCTGCCATCATCTGAATAATTGCTGCTGGCATGAAGGAAATTTACTGCTTCTTGTAGATTTTATATATATATATATATATATATATATATAAAATCCGCCCGCCTTGGCCTCCAAAGTGCTTGGATTACAGGTGTGAGTCACTATGCCCGGCCAGATTTTATATTTTTATTTTCAATTTGTTTTAGTTGATTTTCCTTTTTCTTTTTTTATTTTGAGATGGAGTTTCACTCTTGTTGCCCATGCTGGAGTACAGTGGCTCAATCTCAGCTCACTGCAACCTCTGCCTCCTGGGTCTAAGTGACGGTCCTGTCTCAGCCTCCCGAATAGCTGGGATTACAGCCGTGTGCCACCATGCCTGGCTAATTTTGTATTTTTAGTAGAGATGGAGTTTTATCGTATTGGTCAGGCTTGTCCCAAACTCCTGACCTCAGGTGATCCGCCTGCCTCAGCCTTCCAAAGTACTGGGATTACAGGCGTGAGCCACTGTGCCTGACCTGTCTCATCTTTTTAAATATATGTTTGTAATTTATGCCTTTTTTCCTTTTGAAAAAATTGAGTTAATGTCCTATTCATTAAACATCAAGAAATATTCATTATTGATTATAAGATGTGGAATTGAGGAAACCACAGAATCAAAATATGGTATAGTAGAGATTTTTTTCTTTTTTTTTTTTGAGATGGAGTCTCGGTCTGTCACCCAGGCTGGAGTGCAGTGGTGTGATCTTGGCTCACCGCAACCTCTGCCTCCCAGATTCAAGTGATTCTCCTGCCTCAGCCTCCTGAGTAGCTGGGATTGCAGGCACGTGCCACCACACCCAGCTAATTTTGTATTTTTAAAAGAGATGGGGTATCTCCATGTTGGTTAGGCTGGTGTCGATCTCCCTACCGTGATCCACCCACCTCAGCCTCCCAAAGTGCTGGGATTACAGGCATGTGCCCAGCTTCTTTTCTTCACTTTTTAACCATTTTTTCTTTTTTGAAGTCTTTCAAAAGTTACTACAGGAATTTTTTTGTTCTTTACCCCTTTTACACTATTAAATATGAGTTTCCTAATGTTAACCCATTCCTAGTTCTAGAATAAACCTTTTTGATTATGTAGTGTCTTATTTATTTGTTTATTTATTTATTTTTTGAGATAGAGTCTCACTGTCACCCAGGCTGTAGTGCAATGGTGTGGTCTCAGCTAACTGCAACGTCTGCCTCCCAGGTTCAAGCAGTTCTCCTGGCTCACCCTCCTGAGTAGCTGGGGCTACAGGCATGTGCCGTCACACCCAGCTAATTTTTATATTTTTAGTAGAGACATGGTTTCACTATGTTGGCCAGGCCGGACTCGAACTCCTGACCTTGTAATCCGCTTGCCCTGGGATTACAGGCGTGAGCTATCGTGCCTGACCTTTTTATTTATTTTTAATTTTTATTTAGAGATGGGGTCTCACTGTGTTACCCAGGCTGCTCTCAAACTCCTTGCCTCAGGTTAGCAATCCTTCCAAAGCTCTGGGATTACAAGCGTGAACTACCATACCTGACCATGTTACTATTTTAATATATAGCTGGTTCAATTTGCTAATGCTTTATTTAGGATTTTTTTTATCTGTATCGTAAATCAGGTGTCCAAAGCAGTTGTTTTAAGCATTTTTAAAATTTGTATTTATTTATTTAGAGAGAGTGTCTTGCTGTTGCTCTGTTGCCCAGGCTGGAATACAGTGATGTGGTCAAAGCTCAGTGTAGCCTCAATTATTCCTGGGCTCAAGTCTTCCTCCAGCCCATGCCGCTGAGTAGCTGGGATTACAAATGTGACTCACTATGCCTGGCTTTTGGTAAAAAATATTATGACTGCTTTTTGAGTTTGTAATATATGTGGCACAAAGTTTTGTTTTGCCTTTTTTTTTTTTTTTTTTTTTTTTTTTTGAGACATAGAGTCTCGCTCTGCCTCAGGCTGGAGTGCGATGTGATCACAAGTCACTGCAATCTCAAATTCCTAGGCTCAAGTGATTCTTCCAGCACAGCCTCCCGAGTAGCTAGGACCACAGATGCTTGGACC
Organism: Callithrix jacchus; assembly: GCF_049354715.1. NCBI lineage: Eukaryota > Metazoa > Chordata > Mammalia > Primates > Cebidae > Callithrix > Callithrix jacchus. The sequence goes on from NC_133520.1 coordinate 30,877,306, forward strand.
ATGCCCAGCTAATTTTTTTAAAAATCTTTTTTTAGGAGGGAGACATGGTCTCATTATGTTGTCCAGGCTTACTTATTTATTTTTTTGAAAGGGGGTTTTGCTGTTGCCCAGATCATAGTGCAGTGGTGTAGTCACAGCTCACTGCAGCCTTAACCTCTTGGGCTCAAGCAATCCTGACTCAGCCTCCCACCCCTTTACTCCTTTACTGGAAATAAAGGCATGTGCCACCATACCGGGCTAATTGTTTAAATTATTGCAGAAACGGGGGTCTCACTATGTTATCATGCTGGTCTCGAATTCTTGGGCTCAAGCATCCCTCCTGCCTTGGCCTCAAAAAGTGCTGGGATTACAGGTGGCTCACATGCCTGGCTTGTTTTGTTCTTTTTCCATGGTTTTTTTTTTTTATTTTGAGACAGAGTTTTGCTCTTGTTGCCCAGGTGCAATGGCGTAATCTCGGCTCACTGCGGCCTTCACCTCCCGGGTTCAAGAGATTCTCCTGCCTCAGCCTTCTGAGTAGCTGGGATTACAAGCATGCGCCACCATGCCCAGCTATTTTTTGTACTTTTAGTAGAAACGGGGTTTCTCCATGTTGGTCAGGCTGGTCTCGGACTCCTGACCTCAGGTGATTCGCCCACCTCGGCCTCCCAAAGTGCTGGGATTACAGGCGTAGCCACTGTGCCTGGCCTCTTTTTCTACTTTTATTGAGTGTTTTTTTGTAAATTCTTTTTCTGAAGTTGGAATACTTCTTTGAATATTTTTCAAAAGTACAAGTATATAGGTGGTGTACTTTTTGAGAATTTTTGTGTCTAAAAACTTTTAAATTCTGAGCTATCCATGAAATGTAGTTTGAAATTCTAAATCTAAGGTCACAATCTTTAAATTCTGGATGAATAGCATTTGTCTTTTGCCATTTAGAGTTTCAGATGAAAAGTCTAATAATGTCAGGTGTGATTTTCTTTCCTTTGTTGTCAGTCCTATTTTTCCTGGAAGTTTGTGTATTTTGTCTTTAACATTGGTATTCAAAAATTTCACCATGTCTGTATATAGTAGAGATGCCTTTAAAGAAAAGTTCTGCCTGGCATTTGATGAGCCCCTTTAAAGACTCGAGTCCCTCAAATTTAGAGAAATGTTCTTGTATTGTTTTTTTCATAATCTCTACAAATTCCATTCCTTTTTAGAATTTCTATTTATAGAAATTAAGTTTTGTGGAATTATTTTTATTTCATATACAATTTCTCTCATAGTGACATGTGTTGGCATTTTTGCTGTGGATTCTTGGAGATGTCCTGTCAGTGATAGCTTGTAATTCAGTTGTTATGTTTTTCATTGGTGTTTATTCTGCTTTTTGCTCTACTGAAACTGTTTTTGAGGGTAGGGGCTGGAAATTTGAGGTTTTTTTCTTCTTTTTTTTTTTAAAGACGGGGTTTCACCATGCTGGTCAGGTTGGTCTTGAACTCCCGATCTTGGATTACAAGCGTGAACCACCATACCCAGTCTTTTTTGTGTGTGTGGTGTCGTTTTGCTCGTTTCCCAGGCTGGAGTGCAATGGTGAGATCTTGGCTCACTGCAACCTCTGCCTCCCGAGTTCAAGTGATTTTCCTGCCTCAGCCTCCTGAGTAGCTGGGATTACAGGCATGCGCTACCACATCCGCCTAATTCCTTCTTCGTTTTTGAGTCGGTGTTTGCTCTTGTTGCCAGATTGGAGTGCAATGGCACGATCTTGGCCCACTGCAACCTCTACTTCCTGGGTTCAAGCAATTCTCCTGCTCAGTCTCCCAAGTAGCTAGGATTACAGGCACATGCCACCATGCCGGCTACTTTTGTATTTTTAGTAGAGATGGGGTTTTACCATGTTGGTCAGGCTGGTATTGAGCTCTTAACCTCAGCCTCAGCCTCCCAAAATGCTGGGATTACAGTCATAGGCCATCACACCCAGCCCAAGTTTTCTTATTTTTTAAGTTTTGTTTTCTTCCCATTCTTTTTTTCATAGTGGCATGTTATTTGTAGCAATGCTATATCCTTTAAAATTTGCTGAAAGCATGAAGATTTTAAAATAGTGTCTCCTTTTTCCTACATTAACTTCTAGAATGTGGGTTGAGAAAGGCCCAATTATTTTTGTTGGCTTCATATTTTCAGTTGAAAACTAACCAGATTGACCGGGTACGGTGGCTCATACCTATAATTCCAGCACTTTGGGAGGCTGAGACCAGTGGATCAGTTGTGGTCAGGAGTTTGAGACCAAGCTGGCTAACATGGTGAAACTCTGTCTCTACTAAAAATACAAAAATTATTTTGAAGCCACTTCAAGTGCTAAAGGAGCAAAGAAAAAAGAAAAGAAAAAAAAATTAGCCAGCATGGTGCCAGGCATCTGCAATCCCAACTACTCGGGAGGCTGAGGCAGGAGAATTGCTTGGAACCCAGGAGGTGGAGGTTGCAGTGAGCCAAGATCATGCCACTGTACTTCAGCCTGGGCAACAGAGCGATCTAACATCTCAAAAACAAATAAAAGTAACCAGGTTTTTCTTGGCAACTTGGATACTGTTTTTCCTTTTAAAACTTAAAAAATTTATGGATATGCAGCTTTGTTTTGTATTTTTGCATGGGGTAGTATTTATTGTAAAGTCACTGGACGTCATTTAAAAGCTGGAGTGGTTTTTTTTTTTTCCTTCTAAGAAATGAGGTACCTCTTTTGCCCAGACTGGTCTTGAACTCCTGACCTCAAGTAACTTTTTTTTATTAAACTTTTTCCTTTGTTGCATATATGTCTTAAAATTATTCAGATATCCTTTTTTTTTTTTCCTTTAAAGACACGGTCTCAGTGTCACCCAGTCTGGAGTGCAGTGATGCAATCTTAGTTCACTGTAACCTCCACCTCCCACGTTCAAATGATTCTCCCACCTCAGCCTCCTGAGTAGCTGGGACTACAGGTGCGTGCCACCATGTCTGGCTAATTTTTGTAGTTTTTGTTAGAGATGAGATTTCACCATGTTGGCCAGGCTGGTCTCAAACTTCTGACCTCAAGTGATCCACCCACCTCCGCCTCCGTAAGTGCTTTTTAAGTTTATAATCTTTAGAAGGATTATAAGCATGAGCCACTGCTCTGGACCTTAACTTTTATTTTAAATTCCGGTGTACATGTGAAGGAAGTGCAGGTTTGTTACACAGCTGAATGTGTGTCACGGGGGTTTATTGTACAGATTATTTCATCACCCACGTATTAAGCCTAGTATCCATTAGTAATTTTTCCTGATGCTTTCTTTCCTCCCACCTTCTATCTTTTGATAGGCCCCAGTGTATGTTGCTCTCCTCTATGTGTCCATGTGTTCTCAGCATGTAGCTCCCACTTATAAGTGAGAACATGCTGTATTTGGTTTTCTGTTTCTGCATTAGTTTGCTAAGGATAATAGCCTCCAGCTCCATCCATGTCCCTGCAGAGGACATGATCTTGTTCTTTTTTATTGGCTGCATGCTATTCCATTGTTTTTCTTTTTTCAGACTTCTATTTTGTTGCTTCCCATCCTCACCAGCATTTAGGGTAGTCAGTGTTTCGGATTTTAGCCATTGTAATTTTTTTGTTTTTTTTTGAGACAGAGTCTCACTCTGTTGCCCAGGCAGGAGTAGAGTGGCATGATTTCTACTCACTGCAGCCTCTGCCCCGGGTTCAAATGATTCTCCTGTCTCCACTTCCTGAGGAGCTGGATTACAGGTGTGTGCCACCACGCCCAGCTAATTTTTGTATTTTTAGTAGAGACGGTCTCACCATGTTTGCCAAGCTGGTCTCAAACTCCTGACCTCAAATGATCCACCTGCCTCAGCCTCCCAAAATGCTGGGATTACAGGTGTGAGCCACTGTTTCTGAATGGATTTTTGCCATTAGAAAAGGAATTTGTGGCTAGGCCTGGTGACTCATGCCTGCAATCCCAGCACTTTGGGAGGCCGAGGTAGGTGGATCACCAGAGGACAGGAGTTTGAGACCAGCCTGACCAACATGGAGAAACCCCATCTCTACTAACAATACAAAAAATTGGCCTGGCGTGATGGCACAAGCCTGTAATCCCAGCTACTTGGGAAGATGAGATAGGATTATTTCTTGAAACTGGGAGGCAGGGGTTGCGGTGAGATTGTGCCATTGCACTCCAGTTTGGGCACCAAAAGTGAAACTCTATCTCGGAAAGAAAAAAAAAAGGAATTTACAATTCCTAATGATATATTTTGTTGGGCAAGGTTTCAAATGCTTATTTTTTATCTACATATCTTCTTTGGTGAAATAAGTACTTGTTCAGGTCTTTTGCCTTTTTGAATTGGGGCTTTTTTCTTATTTTTGAGTTTTAAGAGTTACATATTTTGTTTATCAGACCTTATCAGTTACATTTTGCAAAGATTTTCTCCCAGCCTGTGGCTTTTTCATTAACAGAGCATTCACAGAGCAGAGCTTTTTAATTTTAACGAACTCCAATTTAATGGTCCCCCCCCACTTTTTTTTTTTTTTTTTTTTTGAGATGCAGTTTTGCTTTTATTGTCCAGGCTGGTGTGCAATGGCACGATCTCAGTTTACTGCATCCTTTACCTCCCGGGTTCAAGCAGTTCTCCTGCCTCAGCCTCCCAAGTAATGGGATTACTCCATGCCTGGCTAAATTTTAATGATTTTTATTGAAAACCAATTTATTGTTTTTCTTTTATATTTAAGTGGTTATACATTTTATTTTTTGTGAAAAGTGTAAAGTCTGTGTCTACAATTGCTTTTTTATTTGTGGATATCCAGTTGCTCCAGTGACATTTTGGAAAGATTATCCTTTGCTTGTTTGTCAAAGGTCGTTTGACTATGCTTGTAATCTGTATTAGTTTCTTAAGACTTCTGCTGAGCGTGGTGGCTCACACCTATAATCCCAGCATTTAGGGAGGCCGAGGCGGGTGGATCACAAGGTCAAGAGATCGAGACCATCCTGGTCAACAAGGTGAAACCTCGTCTCTACTAAAAATACAAAAATTAGCTGGACATGGTGGTGTGCGCCTGTAGTCCCAGCTACTCAGGAGGCTGAGGCAGGAGAATTGCTTGAACCCAGGAGGCGAAGGTTGCAGTGAGCCGAGATTGTGCCATTGCACTCCAGTCTGGGTAACAACAGCGAAACTCCCTCTCGGGGAAAAAAAAAAAAAAGACTTTTTCATAACAAAGTGTCACAAATTGGGTGGCTACAGAAGTTATTGTCTCACAGTTTTGAAGGTGAGATGTCTAAAAAGATTTCAGCAGGGCCATGCTCCCTCTGAATCCTGTAGAGGAATGATCCTTTCTTACCCCTTCTGGCTTCTGGTGTTTGCTGGCAGTCAGTAGCATTCCTTGGCTTGTAGATGCATCACTCCAGGCACATGGTCATCTTTTACTTGTATGTCTTCTCATCATGTTCCCTCTGTACATGCCTGTCTCTTACATTTTAAGCTGGCAGCATTTTTTGCTAAGATGGTTGCCTGAATAGGCACACACCTAATCGCCAACAAACTGTTGTCCACCCATACCCTTTTCTCTACACAGCATACATTCTTGGTTTTTTGCAGTATGCATAGGCTGAGAATTTTCCAAATCTTCAAGTTCAGATTCTTTACCTCTTTTTGCTTAATAGTTCTTGCCTCAGTATGTTCCTTTCCTTACATTTCACTATAAGCAGCGGAAAAACCCCAGGCTATTTCTTCTACATTTTGCTTAGAAATCTCAACTAAAACCCAAGTTCATTGCTTTCAAATTCTACTCTCTGCCCAACAGAACACAATTCTAAGTTCTCTGCCACTTTATAAAAAGAATAACCTTTCTGGCTGGGCCTGGTGGCTCACACCTGTAATCCCAGCACTTTGGGAGTCCGAGGCGGGCGGATCACCTGAGGTCAAGTGTTTGAGACCAGCCTGGCCAACATCGTGAAACCCTGTCTCTACTAAAAATACAAAAATTAGCCATACATGGTGGTGCAAGCCTGTAATTGCAGCTACTTGGGAGGCTGAGGCAGAAGAATCGCTTGAACCTGGTAGGCAGAGGTTGCAATGAGCCGAGATCATGCCATTGCACTCCAACCTGAGAGACAGAGTAAGACTCCATCTCAAAAATAAAAAGAATAAACTGTCCTCCAGTTTCTAATAACACGATCGTCATTTCTGAGGGAGACCTCACCATAAGTACCTTAAGTACCTTTAATTGTTCATGTGACTTAGCAGCAGTTTCTTCCATTCTTTCAGGCCTTTTCTATCAAACATGTCAAAGCTCTTCCAGCCACCACCCATAACCCAATACCAAAGCTACTTACATATTTTTAGAATTTTTTTTGGTTTATGTTTTTTTTTTAACAGCAGCAGTCTTTTCTAGTATGAAACTCTGTAATGGCTGTATATTTTCACATTATGTGAATGTACCATTATTTTTATTATTTATTTATTTTTGAGACAGAGTCTTAACTATCACCCAGGCTGGAGTGCAGTGTGTGATCTCGGCTCAGTCAGCAATTTCCATGTCCCCGGTTCAAACAGTTTCCCTCCCTCATCCTCCCCAGTAGCTGGGACTGCAGGTGTGTACCACCATACCCGGCTAATTTTTGTATTTTTAGTTGAGACGGGGTGTCGTTTTGCCCAGGCTGGTCTTGAACTCCTGACCTCAAGTGATCCACCAGCCTCCACTTCCCAAAGTACTGGGATTACAGGTAAGCCACTGTGCCTGGCCATATATCATAATTTTTTTTTTTTTTTTAAGATGGGGTTTCACCATGTTGGTCAGGCTGGTCTTGAACTCCCGACCTCAGGTGATCCGCCCGCCTTGGCTTCCAAAGTGCTTAGATTACAGGCGTGAGCCACTATGCCTGGCCCATATATCATAATTTTTTAAAAATAGTCGCCCTGGCTCAGTGGCTCATACCTGTAATCCCTGCCTCAGGAGGCCGAGGCAGGTGGATCACCTGAGGTCAAGAGTTCGAGACCGGCCTGACCAAAATGGTGAAACTCTGTCTCTACTAAAAATACAAAAATTAACCGGGCGTGGTGGCAGATGCCTGTAATCCAAGCTACTCGTTAGGCTGAGGCAGGAGAATTGCTTGAACCCAGGAGACAAAGGTTACAGTGAGCCGATCACACCATTACACTGCAGCCTGGGTGACAGAGCAAGATTCTATCCATTTTGAACATTTAGGTTTCTATATGTTATTTCATTATTTTTTTCCTTTTTTTTTTTGAGACAGAGTCTCTGTTGCCTAGGCTGGAGTGCAATGGCACAATCTCAGCTCACTGCAACCTCTGCCTCCTGGGTTCAAGTGATTCTTGTGCTTCAGCTCCCCCTTCTAGCTGGGATCACAGGTGTGCCCCACCACGCCCAGCTAATGTTTCTGTTTTGTTTTGTTTTTTTAGAGATGGGGTTTTGCCATGTCGGCCAGGCTTGTCTTGAACTCCTGGACTCAGGTGATCTGCCTGCCTCGGCCATCCAGAGTGCTGGGATTACAGGCATGAGCCCTGCACCCGGCCTATTTTGTTAATAAAACAAGATTGTGATAACATTTCTTGTGCATTACCTTTAATACTTTTATCTTACAATAAATTCTAGAAATGGAATTGTTTGTCGAAGGGTATGTAAACTTTAAAGATGTGGGTACATGTTTAGTGTCAGACTCTTACTCCTAATCTAGTTTGCTAACATTAAGGTGACTTTTCATCATGGTATGCCATTCTTGCATTAGGAATTATTAGTGGGAGATATGATTGAATTCGAGTTAATTTCAAGTTGTAGATTCCTGTTTCTGAAACCTGATCTTCTGGTGTATAAGTTTGTGGAAAGCCTTTCCATATTCTCTGATGTGCTCTTGTTATATGCTTTTGCTTTTGTAGAAACTTACTTGGACATTTTAGTGTGGGGACCAGGGTATGCCATGGACTAGGGGAGAAAATATTTTTTGTTGTTGTGGAGTCACTATTTTATGGAAAACCCTGAAGACTTAGTTTGCTTCTTGTTTATAATTGGTGTACAACTCTAGTCATCTTCATTAATGTAAGCTAGATCCATAGATATTTTCAGAAGTAATTATTTCATCAGTTATTTTTTTTTTAAGATAGGGTTTCATCATGATGGCCAGGCTGGTCTTGAACTCCTGATCTCAGGTGATCCACCCACCTCAGCCTTCCAAAGTGCTAGGATTACAGGTGTGAACCATCGTGCCTGGCTTATCAGTTATTCTTATAGCTAAACGGGGTTTTCTCACCTAGTTATGATTATATACTTTTGAAATAACAAAAATGCTTGTGAAAATATTTGAATTTTTTCATTTAGATGAAACATTATACTTTATCAGATTTTGTTAGCAAGTATCTTGTGTTAATAATCTAAGTTCCATTAATAATCTAAAATGTATGTAGAGTCATGAGACTCAAATTGGTAGGCAAATAGACACACACACACACACACATACACGTGCGGGCGCACACATATGTAGATGAGGCTCGGCAAGATGGCTCACACCTGTTCCCAGCATTTTGGGAGGCCAAGGGAGGAGGATTGCTTGAGACAGGAGTTTAAGACCAGACTGAACAACATAATGGATCCTGTCTTCACAAAAATTTTTTAAAAAAAATTAGCTGGGCATAGAGGGATGTGCCTAAAGTCCTAGTTACATGGGGGAGGCTAAGGTGAGAGAATCACTTGAGCCCAGGAGATCAGTGTTGCAGTGAGCTGTGATCACATCATTGCACTCCAGCCTGGGCAGCAGAGTGAGACACTGTGTCTAAAAATAATTAAAAATAAAATGTAGATCTTTAGTTATAAATGCTTATTTAATTTACAATGCTGAAACCCTGTAAAAAGCATCATAGAGAATGTAAAAGAAGGGCATGGCCTTTCTAGCCAAAATTTTACATTGTAGATGGGGAAGTATAGTATTCACAATCTGTGTTTACAAGGCTCTGTATAAGCAAGTTTGTATTAATAAAATTTGATTTTAACAGTATGATCTCATTAGCCATGGTGATTTGAAGGACGAAGAATTTACCTGAAATATTTTAATTCATTGTCTCCTCACTTTAGGATTACAGTTGAAAGACAATTTCTGTGATTGAGTTGTCATTGGGAAGATTAAACCCATTTCACGAGGACTTGGAGCCTGATCTTTGCTTTGAGGAAGCAGTGGCTTGTTACCAAAAGCCACTTCTGATCTAAGACTCTACCCGGCATGCCTAATCAAGGAGAAGACTGCTATTTTTTTTTCTATTCTACATGTACCAAAGTAAGAACTGACATCTTTAAATCACTTCTTTCTACAACTTAATAGAATTGGATAATATTTTCCCAACATTTTAAGTTGTTTTTATTATATATTTTGTTTTGCCCAAGTGTTTATTATTGGCTGTCAGTTTTTAAATAAAGAATACTGTATTTAGAAGAATTCATTGTTTTTTTCTCTTCATTTTATATATAACTAATTTTTCCATGTTCTACAAAAGTGAAAAGATATGTGACATTTAGGCATCATTCAGTGCTCAGAATTAATCTGTTCGGGGCACCTGTGGAAATGGGGGCACTTTGACCTATGCCTTACGTACTTTGATTTTATATACTTCGTATTAAATGAGTGAGTGGATTGTATTGTACTTTCAGAAACTGTCATGGGTTGAATTTGACTTCTTTCTTTTCCCAGATTTCCTGCTGAATACTAAGACTGTGGAGTCATTGTTCTAAATATGCTTTTGCAGTTTTTTTCTTTATCTTTGTCAGAACTTCTGTTTTTCTGCTTGATTCTTTTGCAGCTCTATTTGCATATACCTACTGCTTTCTGTAATTTTACGACTAATTCTGTAAATGTTTATGTTGTTAGAAAAACGTGCTCTTCAGTCATCTTGATATTGTGGGGTTTTTTTTGAGACGACGTCTTGGTCTGTCACCCAGGCTGGAGTGCAATGATGTGATCTCAGCTCACTGCAGCCTCCGCTTCCAGATTCAAGTGGTTCTCCTGTCTCAACCTCCTGAATAGCTGGGATTATAGGCATGTGCCACCATGCACAGCTAATTTTTGTATTTTCAGTAGAGACGGGGTTTCGCCATGTTGGTCAGGCTGGTCTCAAACTCCTAACCTTGTGATCTGCCTGCCTCGGACTTCCAAAGTGCTGGGATTACAGGCAGGAGCCACCACGCCTGGCAATATTCTGTTTTAAATGATGAGTTTTGAGCAAAGCGATGAAAATTTTGTCTTACCTATAGCAGTTTGCACAACAGTGGCATTTTATTTCAAATATTACCTTTGCATAAAGTTTGCAGTGAAGCACAGTATGTTAATTATATTTAAATTCTATTTACTTTCTGATTTTTCATCAAAAGCTAAAGTTACAGAAGTCAAGATGTCAGTTTTGAAGATTAACTGTAAAATACGTACTTTTTTGTTTTGTTTTGTTTTGTTTTGTTTTCTGAGACAGAATCTCACTCTTTTGCCCAGGCTGGAATGCAGTGGCGCAATCTTGGCTCACTGCAACCTCTCCCTCCTGGGTTCAAGCGATTCTCCTGCCTCAGCCTTCCAGGTAGCTGGGACTACAGGTACATCACCATGCCCAGCCAATTTTTGTATTTTCAGTAAACATGGGGTTTCATCATGTTGGCCATGATGATCTCAATCTCCTGACCTCGTGATCTGCTTGCCTCAGCCTCCCAAAGTGCTGAGATTACAGGCGTGATCCACAGCCCTTGGCCTAAAATATATTTTTAAAGAATACCTAACACTCCTACTTGTCTTTTTCAACCCCTTCTCTCAGCTTGTGTCACTCATGTCAGATCACATGAAGGATACTGTCTAGAAATAGGTTATAGGAAATAATACATTCGTTGCTCTCAGTTTGTTCCTGTCATTCCATCTCCGTTGTTTTCTACCATACCTTTCTTTTCTTACTCATTTATGCTTGTCTAAATTCCAGGAGTTCTTGTTACGGATGTTTTACCTGGGATGTATTTCGATGCTACAGTTCTTTTCTGTGTTCTCTTTTTGTTTACAGGGTGACAGCTGCCCATTCCGTCACTGTGAAGCTGCATTAGGAAATGAAACCGTTTGCACATTATGGCAAGAAGGGCGCTGTTTTCGACAGGTGTGCAGGTTTCGCCACATGGAGATTGATGTAAGTTTTTTATTTCTCTTATCATAGTAAGTAGCTTAGGGTCATGGTGGACCAATAAAAGATGTAGGTGCAAAAGTGACTTTAAAAAAAATATATTAGGCCGGGTGCAGTGGCTCATACCTGTAATCCCATCACTTTGGGAGGCTGAGGTGGGCAAATTATGAGGTCAGGAGTTTGAGACCAGCCTGACCAACATGGTGAAACCCCTTCTTTACTACAAATACAAGAGCCTGGCATGGTTGTGTGTGCCTGTAATCTCAGCTACTCAGGAGGCTGAGGCAGGAGAATCACTTGAACATTGAGGTGAAGATTGTATATATACAGCAGTGAGCTATAATCCCAGCCTCCCAAAGTGCTGGGATTACAGTGTGAGCCGCTGTGCCCGGCGAATGATATTTTTGTTGTGTATGATCCTGTGGCACACAGTTTTAATTTTCTCATCACTGGTGATGTTAACTTTTATCACTTGATTAAGATGGTATCTGCCAGATTGCTTCATTACAGAGATTTTCTTTTTATAATTAATAAATATTTTGTGGAGAGGTACTTTTAGATCCTTTACTCCACTTTTCATCAAACTTCAACTTTTTCTTAGTTATTTATGTGAATTGTTGCAAACTTCCGGTGATGTGATCTCATCTTGATTGTAATCCCCATGTGTTAAGGGAGGGACCTGGTGGGAGGTGATGGGATCATGGGAGCAGTTTCCCCCATGCTATTCTTGTGTTAGTGAGTGAATTCTCTCAAGATCTGATGGTTTAAAAGTGTGGCAGTCCCTTTGCTTGTGCTCTCCTACTGCCGTGTAAGACTTGTTTATGCCTTACATCCTCTGATTGTAAGTTTCCCGAGGCCTCCCCAGCCATGCAGAACTGTGACTTAGTGTAAACTTTTTTCTTTATAAATTATTCAGTCTCAGGTAGTTCTTCATAGCAGTGTGAAAATAGACTAATATATGCAGTTTTCTATTTTAATAAGTGTGTTGTACTCTGTTACTATCATTACTGATTTTTTATGCTCAAGTTGACCCAGATTTGGCTAGTAGGAGCCTTTCAAGCTGATTTTTGTGTCCTTTTGATGTTTTACATCATTCTTTGAGCATCTCTGCTTTTTTAGCCTGACAAGATTCTCCAGGCTCATCCAGTACCTTTCTTACTTCAGCCCTGGATTCAACCATTGATCCAAGATACCCTGGTTTCTTTTAGTGAAACATGGTATATAGAAGTTAAGATTTGGGTTGCTCCTAGAGTGTCATCACTTTCAGGTCCTCTCAGTGGAAGGAGCTAAGGAATATATAAATGTATACACTTACAGACATTTACATCATTATGTATTTAACAATAGATACATAGTGTTAGAAATTATGGGTTCATATAGATGCTTCCAGTTCCTCAATACCACAGGACTTAGTCTAGACTTCTTTTCCATACCTGTAACTCTTCTGAAGAAGTGAAAAACTTGGTTTCCATTGTTCATAATAGTTTTATTTATTTAATCAGTCTCCTAGTATAAAAATTAATATTGTTTCACAGACTCTTCCTTCCTCTCAGGCTCTGACATGACACACAAAGCTTCGCCACAGGAACACCTTTCTCACCATGTTTCAGCTCTAGTACCCTGTGCTAAGCCTCCCTGCTTGCTTAACCATAGGAACCTCTTCCTCACCCTTCTTGGACCCCCAACCCTATCCCTATAATGAATACTGTTTTCACATCCTTGGGCTGTGATACTTTGCACAGGGCAGCCCTCACATGTGAGATGCTGTCCTGATCCTGCTCACATACTCCAACTCTATACCAGTTTTCCTTGGGAGTACCCTGTCTTTCTCACCCCGCTTCATCTTTGATGCCCATTCTAGGCTGACCCTACGTAAGTATATCTTCTTCATCTTACATTGGGATCTCTTCTGTACAAAACATTGCTAACCCTGCTGAGACTCAGCACTTGTTAGGGTACATGCACATGTCCTCAACCCTCCATGGGTTCTAACACCCTATGCCATTTCTACATGGTCATGTGGTTGCCTTCCTCATCTCAGTCAGGCTCCAATTCCCTGCTCTGGGCCACCATGTCCTTTCCTCCTCCCATGTGAATGCCTGCCTCCCTCAACACCATCTAATGACTTTGGACTGAATTGTTAGGGCAAGACTAAATATGCAGTTCATATGCCAGGGGTCAGCTACTCCAATCTGGCTTCAGATTTCTTGTCTCTTAACTACATTCTAAGCTACCTATATTGCAAATAGCAGCAAATATCAAATAAATTGATAAAGGAGTACTCTGCAACTTTTATGTTTTATGTTATAACATGAAAAATCGTGTTATAACATTGTTAGTGGAGTGTATATTGGCAAAACTCCTATGAAGGGTATGTCAGTGTCTCCAGGAGCACCTCTTCATTTAGAGATTCTCTAGCATGTACTCAGAGTTGAGATGTGTTACAGCAATAGAGTAAGGATTCACTGTCAGATCATAAAATAAAAAGATACAGGAAGAGTCTGGAAGAATCCATGCGCCTGGTTTTTTTTTTGCTCACTCCCTTTAGGGGTGACACAGAGCACACATTTCTCCCGGTGATGAAAATGCAGCAGTGCATATATGGTGTTTCTGCCCAGGGAAATCCATTAGAGTTTCAACATTCAGGATCTTCACTGGTACTGGCCATGTAGGCACCCTTTACCAAACATGTACCCAAATTCTAGACTCCCAGAAGGAAGGCAGATGTTCAGCATTAACCATAATGTTTGCACAAACAGTCTAGGCATACTGAGCCTTTTCCCTCCTCCACTTCCAATTAACTTACTTCGAGTGTTCTAAAAGCCAGTTCCCAGAGGCTAGCCAAGAGCAAGCTTTGCAAGCAGGTGTTTCTAAGCATAGCAGTCTCAGAGCTACTGTGTTAACTCTTTTTTGCACAGAGGCTTATTGGCTGTATTGCTTGAAAGAACTAAATGCTTATATTTTTTACACGTATGTATTCACCTGCAAAATAAGATGCATGCGGAATTACTTATTGTAATTTGTAATAGTAAAATATTAGAAATAACCTAACTGTCCTTCATTTAAAACAAAGTTTTGCTACATTCATACAGTGTAGTGCCGGGCAGCTGTTAATAAAGATTTTAAAGGGGAAACTAATTTATTGATATGGAAATAGTCAGGGTATATTGCCAAGTGACAAATGTAAGGTGAAGAGCAAGGTGTGTTAAAAAAGGAGAGACAAGCCGGGCACAGTGGCTCACTTCTATAATCCCAGTACTTTGGGAGGCTGAGGCAGGTGGATCACCTGAGGTCAGGAGTTTGAGACCAGCTGGCCAGCACAGTGAAACCCTGTCTCTACTAAAAATACAAAAATTAGCCAGGCATGGTGGGGCACACCTGAAGTCCTAGCCATTTGGGAGACTGAGGCAAGAGAATCGCTTGAACCTTGGAGGCAGAGATTGCACCACTGTACTCCAGCCTGGGTGACACAGTGAGACTCCCATCTCAAAATAAAAAATAAAAAAAAAAAAAAAAAAAGGAGAGGGAAAATAATTTGTATTTGTTTTTCACTTGCATATGAATTTTTTTTTTTAACTATTGAGATGGAGTCTCACCCAGGCTGGAGTGCAGTGGGCGCGATCTTGGCTCGCTGTAACCTCCGGCTGTTTCAAGCCATTCTCCTGCCTCAGCCTTCCAAGTAGCTGGGATTACAGGCTCCAGCCATCACGCCTGGCTAATTTTTGTATTTTTGGCTGAGATGAGGTTTCACAATGTGGGCCAGGCTTATCTCGAACTCCTGACCTCGTGATTCGTCCGCCTTGGCCTCCCAAAGTGCTGGGATTACAGGTGTGAACCACCGCGCCTGTCCTGCATATGAATTTTTTAAATATCTGAAAGTATAAAGGTGAATTTCCTTTTTTTTTTTTTGAGACAGAACCTTGCTCTGTTGCCCAGGCTGGAGTGCAATGGCACAATCTCAGCTCACTGCAACCTCCGCCTCCCAGGTTCAAGCAATTCTCCCTCAGCCTCACAAGTAGTTGGGATTACAGGCCACTATGCCCAGTTACTTTTTGTACTTTTAGTAGACATGGGGTTTCGAACTTCTGATCTCAGTTGATCCACCTACATCGGCCTCCAAAGTGCTGGGATTACAGGTGTGAGCCACTGAGTCCAGCTAAAGATGAAACTTAACAACAGTAGCTATGGAAAAGTGACAGGGATGAGGAGGAGTCTTTTTACTGTGTACCCCTTCTGTTGCATTTCATTTTCATTATTCATGGGTTCCATATTTGTGAATTTGCCTGCTTACTAAAATTTACAACCCCCAAATCAGTACCTGGTCATTCGCAGACATGTTCAGAGCAGCAAATTTGAGTCATCTGACGTGTCACATTGATTCACAAATTGAGTCACATTTCCAGGCAAGGTAGAACAGAGCTCTCTGCCTTCTTGTTTCACTTCTGATACTGTAAACAAGTATCCTTTTCATGGTCTGTTTAGTGCCACGTTTTTTCCATTTTTGTGCTTTTGGTTGGTGGTGCTGCTGCTAAAATGGCTCCCGCATGTATTGCTGAAATACTTTATAGTATTCCTGAATAGAAGGCTGTGATGTGTCTTATAGAGAAAAGAGGTTGTTAGATAAGTCTTGTTCAGGTGTGAGTTGCAGTGTTGTTGGTCTTGATTTTCATATTAGCAAATTAACAATATCAGACACACCCAAAACCAAAATTGTGCATTGATTAGTTGATGAAAATGTGACCAGAGGCTCACTGCAACCCAACTCTATTTCCCTTAGGGAAAATCGTTTAGTATTTACTAACTCAGTGTTCCCAGTGACTATAGAACGTAACTACTGCAAACAATGAGGATCAACTGTTTTATCTTTGGATCATGTGCTGTATTACTATTAAAAATGTTCAAGACATAATTGCGTAGGAGAAATATTACTGTGGAGAATTTTTTTTTTTTTGAGACGGAGTCTTACTCTGTTGCCCAGGCTGGAGTGCAGTGGTGCAATCTTGGCTCACTGCAGCCTCCGCCTTCTGGGTTCAGGTGATTCTCCTATCTCAGCCTCTTGGGTAGCTGGGACTACAGGTGCCTGCCACTACAACCAGCTAATTTTTGTAATTTTTATCAGAGATGGTATTTTACCATATTAGTCAGGCTGGTCTTGAACTCCTGACCTCAGATGATCCACGCACCTCAGCCTGCCAGAGTGCTGGGATTACAGGCATGAGGCACTGTGCCTGGCATGTAGAGGATGTTACTTAGGAAAAATGTACAGAATTATATGGAATACCTTTCTTTTTAGTATGGATATAGTCACTTGTGATTTTTTTTTTACAAGTAAAAAGAATTCATACCAAAATAAGTGATTCTCTTTGAGTAATAGCATAATTAGCATCTATTTCCATTTTCCAAGTTGTCTTCATTACACATATATTACTTTTCAATTAGAAACAAAATCTGGTAAATGTATTAAACAGATCAAATAAATTTCATGTGACTTCTGTATATAGAACATACTGTTACAGAAATCATTCTGCAATTTGAAAATTTCTTCCAGGAAAGATGTAGAAATTTAAGCAAAGGCAGGCTTAGCAACAAGGAAGATTAGCATTAGGTTCTGCCTTGAGAAAGGAAGAATTGAATAATTGTTGTTATTCCTGCTAAAAAACAATGATAACTATTACATCTACCTTTTGGGTATGACACAGGACTAATCATTTATGTCTAGTTCTTTGAAAGGTAACAATATTTGGCATTTGCTGTACTTTTATTTTTACTTAATTTACATATTTATTTTTGATGCTCCTTGCGGACCAGGGCTACTCTATAGACAATATTCCCAGAGTAGCCTGTACTTTTAAAAAATATTAATAGGTAATCATGCATATGACATAAACTTAGAACATACTTTTAAAAAATTGTTTTTGCCAAATCACCTTTAGAGATGTGGAGCTAATTTACATTTCTATTATGTGTTTGAGACTGCCTGATTGTTCCACATCCCTTGAACTCCCGACCTCAGGTGATCTGCCTGCCTTGGCCTCCAAAGTGCTTGGATTACAGGCATGAGCCACCGTTCCCGGCCACCACATCCCTAAAAACAGTGTATAATTGAAATTTATCAGTCTCTCAATGTAGTAGATTTTGGCCTTTGATACATTTGATAAATTTAAGCATTTTTTTGTAATGGTTATTGTTTCTTTTTCTCTTCTCCACGTTCTGAAATTTCTGAAGTAATGCTGGTGGTTTTTTTTGGAATTTTAAACCTTACGCTGTTTATTATGATTAGAGATTTGACATAATGAAGTTCAGCAGAGGTTACTTTTTGGAAGTCCTTCTCATATATTTTCCCCCTTTTTTGAACTATTAAAATATAAACAGAAAAGTGCACAAATTATAATCTTACAACCTGAAGAACTTTCACAAAGTGAATATGCTTATTTGATCAGCACCTCGTTCAAGAAATAGAGTATTAGCAGTAATCTAACTTCCTCTTCATCCCCTCGTTAGTAACCACATCCCCAAAGCTGATCACCATCCCAACTGCTCTACCACGGAGAAGTTTCGACTATTTTGATCTTTTCATAAACAGAATCACTTGATATGCACTCTTGTGTCTGGCTTCTTCATTCTACATCTGCGGCATTGAGTATAGCAGTGATTTATTCCTTCTCATTACCAGATGACATTCTGTTGTATGAATACTTTATGGTTTCTTTTTATTTGTTTGTTTTGTTTTTTCTGTCACTTAGGCTGGAGTGCAGTGGCACAATCTTGGCTCACTGCAACCTCTGTCTCCTGGGTTCAAATGATTCTCGTGACTCAGCCTCCCAAGTAGCTGGAATTACAGGTGCCTGCCACTATACCTGGCTAAGTTTTGTATTTTTAGTAAAGAGAGGGTTTCACCATGTTGGCCAGGCTGGTCTTGAACTCTTGACCTTAGGTGATCCCCCCACCTCAGCCTCCCAAAGTGCTGGGATTACAGGTGTGAGCCACTGCACCCAGCACTTAGTTTCTTTATCTGTTCTAATATTGATAAACATGTGGGTTTGCAAAATTATAAAGCTATTGAAAATAATATTGTTGTGAACATTACTTATACACATCTTTTGGAGAACTAATGTGTATGTTTTCTTGGACATATATCTTATGATGCAGCAGTTTATTCTAGATGCACAAGGTATTTTTTTTTTCTCCCAATTTTCCTTTATAAAAGTGAGGTGGCTTGAGAAGGGAACGTCACATCCTCAGTGTGTTGTTATATGTGCCTTACTTTGAGAATTCATGAATGGGAAAAATTTTCTCAAAGCCTTGAACTCTCAGCTTCAAGTAGTAACTGCAGTGTATTGAGTTTGGCCTATGTGCTTAGTGCTTTATTTACATTATTTTTATATAATCTTCATAAGAAACCAATTATTCCTGTTTTATCACTAAGGTAAGTGAGGCTTAGAGGCATAAATTGTCTAAGGCCACCTGGCCAACAAGTAGCATAATAGAGATTCAAACCCTGTTACCTTTGATTTCATAAACTACTATATCATCCTGCTTCTCTAAATTAACTGTAGACATTTTAGGGGTTCCAGGATGAGGGTAAAAAAGGAAAGAATAACACATAAACTACTCTCCTGCTCCTTTCATCTCTGCTTCATGCCTCATGTTATTTTCAGCAACCTCTATTATCTCAGATGCCTCGGATTTTTGAACCCTGTATGAACTTTGTCTAGAAAACAAATTACCTGTGCTCGCTTCGGCAGCACATATACTAAAATTGGAATGATACAGAGAAGATTAGCATGGCCCCTGCACAAGGATGACATGCAAATTCGTGAAGCGTTCCATATTTATATAAAAAAAAAAAGAAAAATTACTACATTAATACATGTATCACTTTTTTTATTTGAAAGTAATGTGTTTTTTCCCTCTTACAGAAGAAACGCAGTGAAATTCCTTGTTATTGGGAAAATCAGCCAACGGGATGTCAAAAATTAAACTGCGCTTTTCATCACAATAGAGGACGATATGTTGATGGCCTTTTCCTACCTCCGAGCAAAAGTAAGATCAGTTTTTAATTTTAAAAGAACACTATCAAATAGATACTTACTATGCACACTCTACAACAGTACTTTTTAGACGTTGGCTTCTTTCAGTCTTGTGAGACAGCAGAATTATTTCCACTTTACAGATGAGTGAACTGAATCTTGTTAAGGCTAAATGATTTATCCATGACTATAGAACCAGTATATCTTGGCATGCCATTTAAGTTACTATGCTTACTTCATTTCTCATGTTCTTATCAGACCCATAAACATTTTCAAAATAAAATTGATTTTCTAAGCCAATAAAAATAAAGCTTTTCAATAAAAATAAAGTTTTGGCCGGGCACGGTGGCTCACGCCTATAATCCCAGCACTTTGGGAGGCCGAGGCATGTGGATCACGAGGTCAAGAGATCGAGACCATCCTGGTCAACAAGGTGAAACCCCGTCTCTACTAAAAATACAATCATTAGCTGGGCATGGTGGTACGCACCTGTAGTCCCAGCTACTCAGGAGGCTGAGGCAGGAGAATTGCTTGAACCCAGAAGGCAGAGGTTGCGGTTAGCCGAGATCGCGCCATTGCACTCCAGTCTGGGTAACAACAGCGAAACTCTGTCTCAAAAAAAATAAATAAATAAAAATAAAGTTTTATTGGAATGCAGCCTTGCCCATTCATTTACATATTTTCTATTACCAGTTTTGTGCTAGTGCTGTGGAACTGAGTAGTTGAGACAGAAACCATATGACCCACAAAGCCTAAAATATTAACTGTCTGGCTCTTTACAGAAAATATTTGCCAACCCTACTCTATAGACTATAATCTAAAATAAAACTTAAAAAGCTAGTAGTTATTACCAAAGTCCTTTTTAAAGTAATTTAAAGTGGAATTAGCCATTTAAAAGCCCCATTTGCTATGCATTAAAATTTGATGGCTACCTCTTTTCGCCTCAGTTTAAGGGAAAAAAGTAGATATATTTCTTTCTGGTTTGGTTCAAATAAGTATGAGTGCTTTGTCTTAGAAGCTACCTCTTTGCTGAGCAAAAAGCCTAGAATTGCACTATTAAAATTAAAGGTTTAGAATTTGTGAACAGGTAATATGTTGCTAGTCTTCTGTTTATTCTGTTTTGAGTGCCCACTTTGTTATAATATACAGTGGAAAGTTAATTAGCTAAATGCACAGTTTTTTTCCTCTCCCTGGGACTTTAGAACTTAAATGAGGAAATTAGGTTAAAAGACAGAAATGCAGCCAGGCTAAATGGCTCATGCCTGTAATCCCAGCACTTTGGGAAGCAGAGGCAGGTGGATTACCTGAGGTCAGGAGTTTGAGACCAGCCTGATCAACATGGTGAAACCCTGTCTCTTAAAAAAAAAAAAAAGACATAAATGCTCATAGGGAAAATGCACCATACTTTTCCTAGGTGCATTTATTTTTGCACCTGACCTAGGAAATTCCTAGGTCAGGAATTTTTGGTAAATTGGGGTTGTATCTTCTGTGTTTAATTTATGACTGATTTTGTGTGTTTAGCTGTGTTGCCCACTGTGCCTGAGTCACCAGAAGAGGAAGTGAAGGCTAACCAACTTTCAGTTCAACAGAACAAATTGTCTGTCCAGTCCAATCCTTCCCCTCAGCTGCGGAGTGTTATGAAAGTAGAAAGTTCAGAAAATGTTCCTAGCCCCACGCATCCACCAGTTGTAATTAATGCTGCAGATGATGATGAGGATGATGATGGTAAGTTCTGTCTGGCTCCTTCTTTAAGGCAAATAAATAGGGTCACATCATGAACTGGACAGAATCAAGATTAAAGCTGTAGGCTTATCTTTAATTGTGAATTTGCCTTAAATGCCATAGATCAGTTTTCTGAGGAAGGTGATGAAACCAAAACACCTACCCTGCAACCAACTCCTGAAGTTCACAATGGATTACGAGTGACTTCTGCCCGGAAACCTGCAGTCAATTTAAAGCAAGGTAAGAAAAAGCTATACTGGTGCCCAATCTTAAGCACTTTTGAATGTGTCCAAGACTTCAAAAACTGCCTTTAAAATTTAGTTCACAATCATTGACCTCCCTCTTCTTTTTCCCATGCTATATACATACAGACCTATACTTAGTTTCTGTTGATCATTTATTAAAAAAATAAATGCCTGCTACGTACAGATAAAATACAAAGATTAAAAGGCTCTAGTTTCTCATATAATTTCTATTTGGATTTTTCAGGTGAATGTTTGAATTTTGGAATAAAAACTCTTGAGGAAATTAAGTCAAAGAAAATGAAGGAAAAATCTAAGAAGCAAGGTGGTAAGTCATCACAGGTTTTGGCATGGATAGTTGTATGTTGCTAGGGAAGAATACTAACGACACCTCTAGAAGCAGCAGCCAAAATGAACAAATAAATTTTGATTTCCATGGCCTGTTTGAAGTAAAACACAGACTTACTTAAATTGTGGTTGTTTTAATTTACTGCAGCTGTGTTTCAGTCCCTAACTCTTCAGAGCTGGGTATATAAAGAATGAAAGAACCTGTATATCTTGAACAATATACCTCTAAAGAACATCATGTAAGAACTATATTCATTCTGTGAGTTCTTACAGTGATTTAAAAAAATTATATTAAGAGAGGAAAAACTTCATTTTCTAGTAGAAGAGTTCTTCCTCAAGAGCTGCTCGGATTTTCTTTTGGAGCTTACCTCAGCCTGATTGATCCGTGTTTCCAACCCTAAAATTTTTTTTCTTTTTGAGATGGGAGTTTTGCTCTTGTTGTCCAGGCTGGAGTGCAATGGTGTCATCTCGGCTCACCACAACCTCCACCTCCCAGGTTCTAGCAATTCTCCTGCCTCAGCCTCCTGAGTAGCTAAGATTACAGGCTTGCGCCACATTTTGTATTTTTAGTAGAGACTTTCTCCGTGTTGGTCAGGCTGGTCTGCAACTCCTGACCTCAGGTGATTCTCCCACCTCGGCTTCCAAAATGCTGGGATTACAGGTATGAGTCAGCCTCCAATCCTAAAATTTATAATGTGAAGTGTAGTTATAGAGAGAAATGGTTTTGAGAACATTGTTTTAAGGCTTGCTTTATAGGAACCTTGGAGTTGTGTTTTTCAGATGATTAAATTTAAATAGAATAGGTTGGCTTGATACACCTGGTGGCTAATGTACCTCCGAAGTTAATTTTAGGATAATATTAGCTTTATTGGTAAACAAAAGCAGGTTGGGTACCTAAGTCACTCAAAATAATTTTATATTGTTTTCACATCATGCCTAAGGCTCCCCTTACCACTACTCTGTTTGACTGTAGACAAACATACAGAAAGGCTGACTGGCTTGTAGTCATAATAGCAGTCTGTATTGGACTTCACTGGTTACAAAAACAAATTTTTTGACTTGTAGTAGCATTATTTTCCATAAATTATTTGCTTTTCTTGACTTGCTTTATTTAGAGGGTTCTTCAGGAGTTTCCAGTCTTTTACTCCACCCTGAGCCCATTCCAGGTCCTGAAAAGGAAAATGTTAGGACTGTGGTGAGGACAGTAACTCTCTCCAGCAAACAAGGTAAGGTATAGGTAGGTCTTAGAATTGTCAAGCCTCTACTTTTATATAATAGGGAATGCAAAATTTTTGGGTATCTTTTACCTTTGATGAATTTTCAGGAAGTTGTTAGTATGTTGATAAGATATAAAGATGAAAGGTTGGTACATTCAGCTCTAATATTTAAAAGATTGAAATTCTTTTCCAGGCAGCCCTCACATTTATTTTTCCATTTACTGTTTATATCTACTCAATACATTTATTGGCTTCCCATGTGACTAAAGAACTCTTACAAAGTTTTTTTGTTAAAAAAAAATTTTTTTTTAGATGCAATCTTGCTCTGTCTCCCAGGCTGGAATGCAGTGGTGTGATCCTCTCACTGCAACCTCCACCTCCTGGGTTCAAGTGATTCTCCTGCTTCAACCTCCCCAGTAGCTGGGATTATAGGCACCCGCCACCACGCCCAGCTAATTTTTGTATTTTTGATACAGACGGGATTTCACCATGTTGGCTATGTTGGTCTCGAACTGCTGACCTCAAACCTTCTACCTGCCTCGGCCTCCCAAAGTGCTAGTATTACAGATGTTAGCCACCACACCTGGCCTGTAATAAAGTATTTTCACTTGATAATTTTAAGCCTAGTAAGGAATTATAGATATAGATACATTTAAATGTGCAATTGAGACAACAAAGTTAGAAGAAAGAGAGCTCACTTCTTCCTGAGGTGACCTTTAAAGAAAATTATATTGGAGAGTTCACATTGGAGTAAAGTATGATTTCATTTAACACATTAAAGTGTATAAGCAAAATTATTGTTTCAGTTTTATAACCAATTAATTAAGAATACAATCTGTCTTCTACTTGACTGCTATTAATAATTAGTACTATGCTAGGCTGGGTGCAGTGGCTCACATATATAATCCCAGCACTTGGGGAGGCCGAGGCAGGTGGATCACTTGAGGCCAGGAGTTCAAGACCAGCCTGGCCAATATGGCGAAGCCCCATTTCTACCAAAAATAGAAAAATTAGCCAGCCGTGGTGGTGTGCATCTGTAATCCCAGCTACTCAGGAGGCTGAGGCAGCGGAATTGTTTGAACCCAGGAGGCGGAGGTTGCAGGGAGCCAAGATCATGCCACTGCACTACAGCCTGGGTGACAGTGCAAGACTCCATCTCAAAAAAAAAAAAAAGCCTCATTGTAGATGAGAATGGGCATTGTTGATCATGGTATCCAAAAATAGTTAATGTGGCTAAACTGAGACAGGTTATGCTTCCAGCACAGTATGTATATTGCAGTGGTGACAGTGAGACCTGTAACATTTTGCTATGCTTATGAGTAAAATATATAGGAGAAAAATGTTGACTTTTCAATATTAGAAATAATAACATTAAAATAATAATTAATTTTCAGCTCTTATAGGACCACTGTTTGTAGGCTATATATTGACTGAAACATTGTAATGTGGTACATGACTGTGTCTTAGATCATGTGTCAAAAGATAATCAGATTTGTACAATTCAGAAAAAAAAATTAGCCAGGTGTGGTACTGTGCACCTGTAATCCCAGCTACTCAGGAGGCTGAGACAGGAGAATTGCTTGAACCCAGGAGGTAGAGGTTGCAGTGAGCTGAGATGGAGCCACTCCACTCCAGCCTGGGTGACAGAGTGAGACTCTGTCTCAAATAATAATAATAATAATAATAATAAGGCTGGCGTGGTGGCTCATACCTGTAATCCCAGCACTTTGGGAGGCCAGGGCAGGCAAATCAGGTCAGGAGTTCCAGACCAGGCTGACCAACATCAAGAAACCCCATCTCTACTAAAAATACAAAATTAGCTGGGCGTGGTGATGCATGCCTGTGTAATCCAGCTATTCAGGAGGCTGAGGCAGGAGAATCACTTGAATCTGGGCGGCAGAGGTTGCAGTGAGCCAAGATCATGCCATTGCGCTCCAGCCTGGGCAACCACAGAGAAACTCTGTCTCAAAATAATAATAATTATTATTAGTAGTAGTAGTAGTAGTGGCAGTAGTACTATGCTGTTGCTTCTATTTGGGCTGTATATTTGGCTGTTTATTATTAATAGATTTTGGGGTTTTTCTCTTTTTTTATGTGATGGCCTTTCTTAAGACTGAGACCTGATTTTCAAGAGACTTTCTCGGTGGGTTCATGCTAATATCAGAATATACTTTGTACACATAAGTGGTTACTGTATACAGAAAAATTGATTAAGAATCGAGAAATTCTGCTTTTGCCATTTCAGGAGAAGAACCCTTGATTAGATTGAGTCTTACTGAGAGACTGGGGAAACGAAAATTTTCAGCAGGTAAGAAAAGTTTTATGCATATCTCTTCTTTTCTGGTTGTTCGTGCATTAACCTGATAGCTTCTCCAAACCGTCTTTATACAGATCTCATCATTATTATCAGTGCCCCTGTATTAGCTGAAAGCGCTTTTAAATTTCCTCATGTTTTCATGAGTGCGTTATACCTTTCATTGAAGTTAAAGAAATTTACAGTGTTACAGTCGAATTAGATTATGACCATGACCAACATTTTAGAAGGAACTAGATTTTAAAAATGCTAAAGAACACCTCTATTTCTCTGGACAAACTTAAATGTGAGTTTTTTAGAGGGGGGAAAAAAATGTTTGGTTAATATAATGTGTGTCTCTCAGAATATAGGAAGCCCTAAGAAGAAAGAAGAAAATATAGGTATATAAAATTTGAGTCCTTGAGTCTATTGGTGCTGTTTTGTGTATTTATTTTGAGACAGAGTCTTGTTTTTTGTTCCCCAGGCTGGAGTGCAGTGGTGCAATCTCAGCCCACTGCAGCCTCCACCTCCTGGGCTTAAGTGATCCTCCCACCCCCAAGTGATCCTCCCGCCTCAGCCTCCCAAGTAGCCATACACCACCACACCTGGTTAATTCTTATATTTTTTATAGCGATGGGGTTTCACCACATTGCCCAGGCTGGTCTCCAACTCTTAGGCTCACATGATCTGCTGGCCTTGACCTCCCAAAGTACTGTGATTTCAGGCATGAGCCACCATGCTCGGCTACTATTTTATTTTTAGGGAAGTACTTGACCATATTAGTAAATTGTTATATACCTACCCTAATGTGTCTGACTCCAAAAAATGTCTTAGAATTGAGCTGTTTTAACATAAGCATACATATAAACTTTGTGATTGTTTTATCTTTAAATTATAAATGAGAGGAGAGAGACAATCATACTCTGTGTAGGGTCTTTGAAGTTTTTAATGAGACCTTGCAAGAATGTAACTTCAGACAAGTAATGTAAAAAACAGTTTTTAAAAACTTTTAAACAACTTGTACTGAACAGTGTAATAAAGCTAGAAAGCTGGGCATGGTGGCTCATGCCTGTAATCCCAGCACTTTGGGAGGCTGAGTCGGGCTAATCACTTGAGGTCAGGAGTTGGAGACCAGCCTGGCCAACATGGTGAAACCCTGTCTCTACTAAAAATACAAAAATCAGCTGGGTGTGGTGGTGCGTGCCTGTAGTCCCAGCTATTCCGGAAGCTGAGGCAGGAGAATCAGTTGAACCCAGGAGGCAGAGGTTGTATTGAGCCGAGATCACGCCACTGCACTCCAGCCTGGGCGACAGAGCAATACTCTGTCTCAAAAAAAAAGAAAAAAGAAAAAGAAAAACCTAGAATTAGGAAACTTGATTTAGGTCTTGGCTGTATCACTAACTTAACTAGCTCATGACTTGGGTAAGATACAGAATCTTTCAGAACCTTAAATTTCTTTTCTAGAATTGAAGATGTCACTCTGAGTCTTCATACTAAAAAACTTAAAAATTTATAATTCTTAACCTGTCCTCCTTATCCCCGATGAATTTACTTAATTCAGCAGCTGACCAGTTAAGATATTTTGGGGGGCCCGGCATAGAGGCTCCTGCCTGTAATCCTAGCCCTTTAGAGGCGGAAGTGGGCGGATCATCTGAGCTCAGGAGTTCAAGAAACAGCTTGGGCAACATGGCAAAACCTTGTCTCTATTAAAAATACAAAAATTAACCAGGCATGGTGTGTGCCTGTAGTCCAGGTGCTTGGGAGGCTAAGGTGGGAGGATCACTTGAGCCCGGGAGGTGAAAGTTGCAGTGAGCCGAGATTGTGCCACTATACTCCAGCTTGGGTGACGGAGTGAAATCTTGTCTTAAAAAAAAAAAAAAAAAGATTCTTTTATATATGAAGATTTTTCACATTTCTAATGCTGAACTTTTATCTCAACCAGGGTTTATGATCTTTCATTTGTAGGGTTAATCAGTTTTTTTATTCGGTAAATGTTTGTGCATTCTAATTTTTTAAATTTTTGTTTTTTTCCTTACCTCTTTTTTTTTCTTGAGAATGGGGCCTTGCTATATTGCCCAGGCTGGAGTGTAGTATTAGGATCATAGCTCACTGTAGCCCTTCTACCTCCTGGTAGAAGATGAAGTGATCTTCCTGCTTTAGCCTCCTAAGTAGCTTGGACCACAGGTGTGTGCCATCATGCCTGGGTATTTTTTATTTTTATTTTTTAGAGATAGGGTCTTGCTGTGTTGCCCAGTCTGGTCTCAAACTCCTGGCCTTAAGTGATCCTCCAGCCTTGACCTCCCAAAGTGCTGAGATTACAGGCCTGAGCCACTGCACCTCGCCTTCCTTACTTCTTCTTTCTAGGATATTTTTATGTCTCTAACATTGAGCCGTAAGGAAGCTGACGAACAAACACACCATATGTATGCAGAACACTTAAGAGAATTGTGCTGTGTTGTCTGTTTTTTGTTTGTATTTCTTGACCTTGCCGAAGATTGACTTGAAATCTTAAAACTAAGTTCTCCCTCTTTATAGGTGGTGACAGTGATCCTCCATTAAAGCGTAGCCTGGCACAGAGGCTAGGGAAGAAAGTTGAAGCTCCAGAAACTAACATTGACAAAACACCAAAGAAAGGTACCTGTCTTCTTACATACTTTATGTATGTATTTGTGACACTTGTTTCTTCTAATGCTAACAGCTATGGTTTGTCCTTCTTTTGTTCAGGTAAATAGGTTATCTTGTATCTGTTGTATTACTCACTCAACAAACATCTAATCCTTACTCTGCTAGATTCTGGGTAGACACCATTGAAAAAAACATCACACTCCTCAGGAGCTTATAGTTTAATGGCAAGTAGGAATACTTATAAATGCAATAAATTTTGTAACAGAGAAAAGTACACAGTGTTAGGGGAGCATGTTAACCATGTGTTAGGGGAGGGTTAGAGGCACCAGTTGTTAACCATGTGTTAGGGGACGGTTCACAGAAGTTTATTTATTTATTTTTAAATTTTTTTAAAGACAGGGTTTCACCATGTTGGCCAGGATGGTTTCAGTCTTCTGACCTCATGATCCTCCTGCCTCAGCCTCCCAAAGTGCTGGGATTACAAGCGTGAGCCACCATGCCTGGCACAGAATTTATGTTGAAGTTTAGACTAAGACACGAGTTAGAAATTAGCCAGGTGAAGTTGGAAAGCAAGGGACTGTGTCTTAGGCAGAGAGAATAACTCCTGCAAAGGCATCGAGCTAAGTAAGAGTGGTATGTTCAAGGAACTGCATATGGCTAAAACATAGAAATGGGCTGAAGAGCGTGGTAACTAAATCATAATATAGAGTCTTTAAGCCATGAAGGTTTGGGCTTATTCTAAGATAGCAACAACCCATTGAAAAGTTATAAACAGGCTGTGCACGGTGGCTCACACCTGTAATCCTAGCACTTTGGGAGGCTGAGGTGGGCGGATCACAAGGTCAGGAGTTCAAGACCAGCCTGGCCAAGATGGTGAAAGCCCGTCTCTACTAAAAACTACAAAAATTAGCCGGGTGTGGTGGCAGTCACTTATAATCCCAGCTACTCAGGAGATTAAGGCAGGATAATTGCTTGAACCCGAGTGGCAGAGATTGCAGTGAGCTGAGATTTCACCACTGCACTCCAGCCTGGGCAACAGAATGAGACACCGTCTTAAAAAAAAAAGATAGGTTATAAACAAGGATCAGAGGCTCAAATGTGCATTTTAGAATCATTACCTTGCCTGCAATATGGAGAAAGATTAGAAGGGGGCAAGGATGCTGGCCCAGAGATGAGTTAGCAGGCTGTTAAAATAGATGAAGAGGAGGTAGTGGCATAGATTTGGTATTTTGGAAGTCGATTTGGAGATATGCGGACTAAATCAAGAGATATCTGGGAATTAGGGTTTGTTTTTTTTTTTTTTAAGACAAGATTTTGCTTTTTAAGGGCAAGGTTGCTTAGGCTGGATTCAAATTTCTGACTCAAGCCATCCTCTTCCTTCAGCCTCCCAAGTAGCTGGGACTGTTGGAATGTACCGTTGCGCCCCTCAGGGAATAATAATTCTTTTAGTTGAAGGAGAGAAAGAAGTCAAGGTTGGATTTATTTTGTTTCTTCTTGTATGACTTGCAGTGAAACATTGGCGTTAAATTATTAAAGAATAGGTGCTTTTTTCCCTTCTCATTGTATTTGGTTTTAACTTCTTCTAAATAAGAAACTTCTTTTCATTTTTCCCATAGCCCAATTGGCTTTGATGAGAAGATGTTCCTGTTTGGAGGTTTTCTTGCATTCTTAGAGGAAAAGTTACTCTTTCTTTGCCACATTCCTTTCCTACTTGTGTATCATATTGAAGATTTTCATAACTAAGGACCATATTTTAAATTTATTTGGAGGAAAAAATCTTTTGATGGCAATAAGGTTTTAGAAGGCTCTCCAATAACAAAATTATTTCCTTTAATTCAGTAATTTCTGCTTTTCAGATATAAAGTAAGTTTTTCTTTGTTTCTTTGGTATTTTTGTTTTTTGTTTTTTTAAAAGAGATATAGAGACAGGGTTTCACCATGTTGGCCAGGCTGGTCTCAAACTCCTGACCTCAGATGATCCACCCACCTTGGCCTCCCAAAGTGCTGGGATTACAGGCGTGAGCCACCACGCCCGGCCCCAGGTATTTTTGTTTTTTGAGGCAGAGTCTCCCTCTGTTGCCCAGACTAGAGTGCAGTAGAGAGATCTTGGCTCCTGCAACCTCCGCCTCTCGGGTTCAAGTGTTTCTCCTATCTCAGCCTCCAGAGTAGCTGGGATCACAGGCATGCACCACCATACCAGGCTAAGTTTTGTATTTTTAGTAGAGATGGGGTTTCACCATATTGGCCAGGGTGGTTTTGAACTCCTGACCTCAGGTGATCCACCCACCTTGGCTTCTTAAAGTGCTGGCATTACAGGTATCAACCACAACCCCTGGCATGTTTTAAGCTTTCCAGAGTACTTTAGGGAATCTGTGATTGACATAAATCTGTTCTATGGAGAAGAAAAATTTAACTTTTTTTTTTTTTAAAGACGGAGTCTGGCTCTGTGGCCCAGGCTAGAGTGCAGTGATAAGATCTTGGCTCACTGCAACCTCTGCCTCCCGGGTTCAAGCAGTTCTCTTGCCTCAGCCTCCCTAGTAGCTGGGATTATAGGCACATGCCACCACACCCGGCTAATTTTGGTATTTTTAGTAGAGATGGGGTTTCACCATGTTGGCCAGACTGGTCTCAAACTCCTGACCTCAAAGTGATCGGCCTGCCTCGGTCTCCCAAAGTTCTGGGATTACAGGAGTGAGCCACCATGCCCAGCAAACCTGTATTTAACCTATAAAAAGTTTCTGTTCAACTTTTGATTTTTGAAAATCTTTCTTTTCACAGCTCAAGTTTCCAAGTCTCTGAAGGAGCGATTAGGCATGTCAGCTGGTCCAAATAATGAGGAGGCAACAGGTAGGGAAATCCTAAGACCAGATTCTGATTATTTTTTTCTTTGCTGTAAGAGTCTGCTTTTTCTCAGATTTACCTGTTGCTTGTTAAGAGCTTTTGTTTTTTGTTCTTTTTTAGTTCTGTTTGTTTTTTAAGTAATTGATCAATTCATTTCAAACTCAATTGAGATCAATTGTTTTTTTGTGCTTAGAGATGGCAAAATGATTGTTCATCATAGCATTAATAGTAGGAAATTGTTACTTATTTATTTATTACTTATTTATTTTTGAGATGGAGTTTTGCTCTTGTTGCCCAGACTGGAGTGCAGTGGCGTGGTCTCGGCCCACTGCAACTTCCGCCTCCTGGGTTAAAGTGATCCTCTTGCCTCAGTCTCCTAAGTAACTGGGATTTCAGGCATGTGCCACCACGCCTGGCTAATTTTTCTATTTTTAATAGAGATGGGGGTTTCACCATATTGGTCAGGCTGATCTCAAACTCCTGACCTCAAGTGATCTGTCTGCCTTGGCCTCCTAAAGTTCTGGAATTACAAGCATAAGCCACTGCACCTGGCCAAATAGTAGGAAATTAGAAACAACCTAAATATACAACAAAAAGGGTTTACATAAAATTATGGTAGTTATGTGCTAAAATAATTGCTGACACGAAAAGTCAAATGCTGAACAACAAGGATAGGAAAAATCAAATTGGGTTGTATCAAGTGAAGAAAGGTAACAAAAGAGTACATACCACTTTTGACCTCCTGATTTAGGGTAGCATAAGAATCTTTTTTTTTTTTTTTTTTAAATATATATATTTTATCGCACTTTAGGTTCTGGGGTACACGTGAAGAACATGCAGGATTGTTGCATAGGTACATACATGGCAATGTGGTTTGCTGCCTCCATCCCCATCACCTGTATCTGGCATTTCTCTCCATGTTATCCTTCCCCAACTCCTTATCCCCCACAGTCCCTTCCCTGGTCCCCCACCACAGACCTCAGTGTGTGATACTCCCCTCCCTGTGTCTATGTGTTCAAGAATCTTTTTTTTTTTTTTTAAGTTTATTTTCTTATTATAGAAACTTATTCTTAGGGAAAACATCCATATATATATGAGATTAAATTATTCTAATTTTGTAAAGATATAGACATATGCTTTTAAAAATCCACAAAAATACGCCAGAATATAATTGGCATTATCTGGGTTTTTGAGGGTTTTTTTTTTTGTTTTGTTTGTTTTTTGTTTTTTGTTTTTGAGACGGAGTTTCGCTCTCGTTAGCCAGACTGGAGTGCAATGGCGCGATCTCGGCTCACTGCAACCTTCGCCTCCTGGGTTCAGGCAATTCTGCCTCAGCCTCCCAAGTAGCTGGGATTACAGGCACGCGCCACCATGCCCAGCTAATTTTTTGTATTTTTAGTAGAGATGGGGTTTCACCTTGTTGACCAGGATGGTCTCGATCTCTTGACCTCGTGATCCACCCGCCTCGGCCTCCCAAAGTGCTGGGATTACAGGCTTGAGCCACCGCGCCCGGCCTTGAGTTTTCTTTATATTCTTAGTGTGTTAAAAAATTTTTAATTTTTAAAATAAGTATATGTATGTACAGTTTAAGGAATAATAAAATGAACATCCATGTATTCAACTTCCCATCTTTTTCTTTTAATAGCTTGCTGGATTCAGTTTGAGGTTTTTAAAATTTTAAATTTTTACATTTATATTTATGAATTATGTTAGCCTCCTTAGGTTACTTTTTAATCCCCCATCCTTATCTGATTTGGATGTTAAAGTTACATTAGCATCATAAAAAGGGAGTCCAATGTTGGACATTCTTACTCTGAATTATTCAGAGATTTCTAGGCTTTTATCTCTCTCTTGTACACTGCAGGTTCACTGTTACGTATCTAAACATGAATCATTTTTGTTCATTCTGCTAAATCAGTATTTATGATAAATACGTAAATACTGATTCAGTGGGCCCTTTGAATCTAACGATTTGTCTTTTTGGCTCTAGGAAACATTCATTTCTTTATGAGTATAACCTCTCCACATATCTTTTTGTTTTCTCCTTGTGAAATTTATACTAGACAGATGTCGGAACTTTGGGATATATGCCTGCATGTCTCTTTATACTTTCTCCTTCTTTGTTTTTGCCTAACCTTCTGTTAGCTTTGTTCATTCAACTTTATTTTTTAGATAAGGAATTGACAGATTTTTTTCTGTAAAGAGTCAGATAGTAAATAACTTTGCAGTCCACAGTATGGCAGCTACTCAACTCTGCTATTGTATCGTGAGAGCAGCCATATGCATATGTATGTAATATGTAAATGAATGACTGTGGCTGTGTTCCAGCAAGATTTCAATTACAAAATTAGGTGGTAGCCCAATTTGGCTTATAGGCTATATATAGTTTGCCTATTCCTTTTTAGATGGCTGATTTGCCTATGCCTTTTAGATGGCTGATGATGACTTTTATTATTCAGTCCTTCACATGCATTTATTTTGGCACTTGTATTTTTATTTTTCAAGAACTTCCTTTGTTCTCCGATTTTTTTTTCCTTTATTTTCAGCCTGACTTTAGGCTGCTCTGGGATTTCTTCTTTTATTTTTTGAGACTGAGCCTCGGTGGCGTGATCCCAGCAGCTCTCTGCAACCTCTGTCTCCTGGGTTAAAGCAATTCTCCTGTCTCAGCCTCCCGAGTAACTGGGATTACAGGTGTTTGCAATCACGCCCAGCTAATTTTTGTATTTTTAGTAGAGATGGGGTTTCACCATGTTGGCCAGGCTGGTCTCGAACTCCTGATCTCAGGTGATTAGCCTGTCTGAGCCCCCCCAGTGTTGGTTTTGATACTACTTAACCCAAGTTTGGCATTTTCCTCTGACCCTATTGTGAGGAACAGATCTCACACCTAAGGTTTTAACTGTTCTTTTTCCATTTTTCTGTAAATTCAGACATCTGTTTTCTGTCTTCAAGGTGTATACTCTGCCAGTGACATCCTTGTTTCTAATAGCTGGTGTGGATTTTATTTTTAATATTTTACCATTTCAGTGAGATTTTGATAGGGGAGGGAAACAGTGCCTCCATGTCACTATTCGTGTTGTACTTCCTTGAAGTGGTAATTTTGGATGTTTGCCACCTTGGATTGAAAGAATTTGCTTTTTTTTTTTGAGATGAAATCTTGCTCTTTTGCCCAGGCTGCCATGGTACGATCTTGGCTCACTGCAACCTCCACCTCCCGGGTTCAAGCGATTCTCCTGCCTCAGCTTCCCGAGTAGCTGGGATTAGAGGTGCCTGCCGCCATGCTCCACTAATTTTTATATTTTTAGTAGAGATGGGGTTTCACCATGTTGGCCAGGATGGTCTCAAACTCCCGCCCTCAGGCAATCCGCCCGCCTCAGCCTCCCAAAGTGCTGGGATTAAAGGCGTAAGCCATGTGCCCAGCAAGTATTTGCAATTTTTATTAAAGAGCTTGAAGAAATATTCAATAAGTGAGTACTTTCTTTGTAATATTGCAGATAACTCAGTGTAGTCATTGTTCTTATGAAGTTTTTAGTGTGGCTGAAGATACAGGCAATTACAGTACTGAGTATTGAGGGCCGTGATCCAAAAAACTAAATCAGGTTCTAAGCTGAACTTAGTTGAAACTAGCCAGGCCCCGGGGTGGTGGCTCACGCCTGTAATCCCAGGACTTTGGGAGGCCAAGGCAGGCAAATCTCTTGAGGCCAGGAGTTTGAAACCAGCCTGGCCAACATGGCAAAACTCTGTCTCTACGAAAAATGCAAAAATTAGCCAGTTGTGGGGGGCGGGGCACATGTAGGCACAGCTACTCAGGAGGCTGAAGCAGAGAATCACTTGAACCTGGGAGGTGGAGGTTGCATTGAGTCAGGATGACCACTGTACACTCCAGCCTGGGCAACAGAGCAAGACTCTGTCTCAGAAAAAGAAAAAAAAAAGCCAGATAGCAAGAGAAAAGAGATCAGCAGGGAATATTCCAAGTAGAGGGATAGCGTACTCAAGAGTTCAGAAAGTGAGACAGAATATGGTATATTATTTAAGATTTTAGACTGGGTATGGTGGCTCACACCTATAATTACAGTACTTTGCGAGGCTGGGGCAGAAGGATTGCTTCAAGCCAGGAGTTGAGAGTCCAGTCTGGGCCACATAGCAAGACCTCGTCTCTACCAAAAAAAAAAAAAAAAGATTTTTAAAGGATATTTTTGGGGTGTGGGGGATTTCATTAAAAGCTATTTTTCAGTGATTATATATATACGTGTATGATCTCCAAATTATCGTTTATTTCATGGCACTGTCTCTTTTATTTTTCTTAGCTCTTCAGTAATGAGATTGGTTCTATCTGAAGTGTGACATTTGCTCTTCAGTTTAGACAGATATAGAATGATTGATGTTATTTATCATTGAAAATAGCTCTTCAGTGGCATGCCAATTTCTGTGCCTTTTGTATTTTTCTTCTGCTTTGTCACCTGTTTTACATTCTTTTTATCCTTTTCTTTTTTTGAGATGGAGTTTTGCTGTTGTTACCCAGACTGGAGTGCAATGGCACGATCTCGGCTCACCGCAACCTCCGCCTTCTGGGTTCAAGCAATTCTCCTGCCTCAGCCTCCCAAGTAGCTGGGACAACAGGCGCGCACCACCATGCCCAGCTAATTTTTGTATTTTTAGTAAAGATGGGGTTTCACCTTGTTGACCAGGATGGTGTCGATCTCTTGACCTCGTGATCCACCCGCCTCGGCCTCCCAAAGTGCTGGGATTATAGGCATGAGCCACTGCACCCAGCCCTTTGTATTCTTTAAGTATCTTTAATATCACTTCCTTGTAGTCAAGGGTAGGTGTTTCTGCTGTGTCCTTTTATAGCATTATACTTCCTTATCAAAGCAGTTATCATTACTATACTCTGTGAAAGCTTGTTTATCTGTTAGGCTGTAAATTACTTGTGGACAGAGATTGTAGTTTTGCTTACCATTGTATCTCTAGCACAGTGTTTATCACATTTATAGCCATAAGTGAATGGAAGAATTTATTGCTATTTCTGTTAAGATTTATAATGACAAATTTATCCAACTATAGTAAATGGCTAGTTTCTGAATCGAAATACAAATCAATTTTTCCCTGCAAAAGGTTTTCCTTGAGGACCACTGCCTGAAACTTGCAGTGATCTGAAATTGAAGTAGAAACAGTTAGCTGGGTTTGATGGCAGGTACCTGTAGTCCCAGCTACTTGGGAGGATCAGGTGAGAGAATCACTTGAACCCTGGGAGGTGGAGGTTGCAGTGAGCTGAGATTGTACCACTGCACTCCACCCTGGGTGACAGAGTGAGATTCTGTCTCAAAAAAAAAAAAAGGAATGAATGTTACCCTTTTGATCCTTTAAGTTGCCTGCTTGAATGACAGCTCTCTTGGACCGTCTTGATCCAAGACTAGAGAGATCGTAAGTCAGTAAGAGATGAACTTCAAATATAATGAGATGTTTTTCTCTTATGAAAACAGAGAAAGTTAATAAAGTTGGTGAGATCCATGTGAAGACATTAGAAGAAATTCTTCTTGAAAGAGCTAGTCAGAAACGTGGAGAATTGCAAACTAAACTCAAGACAGAAGGACCTTCAAAAACTGATGATTCTACTTCAGGTATAAGAAGCTCCTCCACTATCCGTATCAAAACCTTCTCTGAGGTTCTGGCTGAAAAAAAACATCGGCAGCAGGAAGCAGAGAGACAAAAAAGCAAAAAGGATGCAACTTGCATCAAGCTAAAGACTGATAGTGAAATTAAAAAAACAGTAGTTTTCCCACCCATTGTTGCCAGCAAAGGACAATCAGAGGAGCCTGCAGGTAAAACAAAGTCTATGCAGGAGGTGCACATCAAGACGCTGGAGGAAATTAAACTGGAGAAGGCACTGAGGGTGCAGCAGAGCTCTGAGGGCAGCACCAGCTCCCCGTCTCAACATGAGGCCACTCCAGGAGCAAGGCGGCTGCTGCGAATCACCAAAAAACCAGGTAACAAGAGAATTTGGTCTCTAGTACCACGTCCCCAAATAAGTATTCCAGAGGCGTGTTCCATGGGGTCTTCGTAGGAGTTCTTGGACAACTTTTCTTTACTCAGATAACATTGAAAACACTGAATTAAATGAAGTTTTTCAGCAGCGCTATGTAGACCTTTGCTATTTTGTTTTATTTTTGAGATAGAATCTCACTCTTGTCACCCAGGTTAGAGTGCAGTGGCATGATCTTGGCTCACTGTAGCCTCCACCTCCTGGGTTCAAGCAATTCTCCTGCCTCAGCCTCCCAAGTAGCTGGGACTACAGGCATGCACCACCACACCCGGCAAATTTTTGTATTTTTAGCAGAGATGGGATTTCATTCACCATGTTGGCCAAACTGGTCTTAAGCTCCTGACCTCTAGTGATCTGCTTACTTTGGTCTCCCAAAGTGTTGGGATTACAGGCGCGAGCCACCACGACTGGCCAAATCTTTGTTATTTTAATGTGTATTTTGAGACTTAATTAGCAAAAGTGGGCTTTATTTATAATTGTATTTGTCCTGTCTTACTACTTTCATTAAATAAACTTTTGTTTAACATCTCTATCATGACATTGCAGCTTAAATAAAATAACCTAATGATGTCTTTAATGTGAATACAGGGATAAAAGAAGAGAAGAAATTTCAGGAAGGAAATGAAGTTGATTCTCAGAGCAGTATTAGAACAGAAGTTAAAGAGGTAAATTTATTCAAGATCATTGTATAGTTTTGTTCATGGCAAACAAAGGCTAGATAATTGGTAGTTTTACCTTATAGTAAATCAGTAAGTTTCTAAATAATTCACTGATATATTAGGTAAACAGTCTTTCTTTTTACTTACCATTTCTTTTTATTTTTTTTTTGAGACAAATTCTCACTCAGTCGCCAGGCTGGAGTGCAGTGATACTATCTCCGCTCACTGGAATCTCCACCTCCCTGGTTCCAGTGATTCTTCTGCCTCAGCCTCCCGAGTAACTGGGACTACAAATGCGCACCACCACACCCAGCTAGTTTTTGTATTTTTAGTAGAGATGGGGTTTCACCATGTTGGCCAGGAGGATGGTTTCGATCTCTTGACCTTGTGATCCTCCCACCTTGGCCTCCCGAAGTGCTGGGATTACAGATGTGAGCCACTGCGCCCAGCCTACTTATAATTTCTTATGAGAATTTCCTATAGTTCTGTGTATATCAGTATTCACTGCCTATTTAAAGTTTTTTGTTTAATTGGCCATTAATTTTTTTTTCTTTTTTGAGACGGAGATTTGCTCTTGTTGCCCAGGCTGGAGTGCAATGGCACAATTTCAGCTCACCACAACCTCCACCTCCCAGGTTGAAGTGATTCTCCTGCGTCAGCCTCCTGAGTAGCTGGGATTATAGGCACGTACCACCATGCTTGGCTAATTTTTTTGTATTTTTAGTAGAGATGGGGTTTCACCGTGTTGGTCAGGTTGGTCTCGAACTCCCGACCTCAGGTGATCTGCCTGCCTCAGCCTCCCAGAGTGCTGGGATTAGAGGTGTGAGCCACTGTGCCTGGTCTAATTGGCCATTAATATTTTTTAAACGGAGATTTTCCTAATGCTATCCATCATGCAAAAGTTGGAAATTTTCTTTTTAAAAAAATGAACAAACCCTAAAAGTGTACAACTCAGATGTAACCATCATTATCCTTTTCATGGATTGCTTTGAGCTTTTTCAGTCTTTCTCTGTTGCCCAGGCTGGAGTACAGTGGCACAATATCGGTTCACTGCAACCTTTGCCTCCTGGCTTCAAACTATTCTTATGCCTCAGCCTCCCACATAGCTGGGATCACAGGCATGCACCACCACACCTGTCTAATTTTTGTATTTTTTTCAGTAGAGACAGAGTTTTGCCATGTTGTCCAGTGTGGTCTCGAACTTCTGGCCTCAAGCGATCCACCTGCCTTGGCCTCGCAAAGTGCTGGGATTCCATGCGTGAGCCACGGCACCTGGCCTTCATCCTTTTTTTTTATATATACATGCATGTGAACTTGTTTAATGTTAAACCCATGTTTAGAACATAATTGAGAACTCTACAGTATATCATCTTACAGCCTGCTTTAACTTTACCATGTTAATAATTCTTCAAGAAGTTTGTTTTGACAGGGCGTGGTGGCTCACACCTGTAATCCCAGCACTATGGGAGGCTAAGGCCAGTGGATCACGAGGTCAGGGGTTCAAGACCAGCCTGACCAATATGGTGAAACTCCATCTCTACTAAAAATACAAAAATTAGCCGGATGCGGTGGTGTGCACTTGTAGTCCCAGCTACTCAGGAGGCTGAGGCAGGAAAATCACTTGAACCCAGGCGCCGGAGGTTGCAGTGAGCCAAGATCATGCCACTGCACTTCAGCCTGGGCAACAGAGTGAGAATCCATTTAAAAAAAAAAAAGTTTGTTTTTACTAGCCATATGATTCTCCATTATATAAATATAGTCTTTTTCTGGACATTTAGATTTTGTTTTACACAATTATAAATAAAATATCTTTGTATGTAAATCTTTGTGCAAGTATTTGATTATTTAGGAATCATTAGTATTTGACTTAGAGTCATGGTTGTCTAGTTCGTAGAATCTGGGTTTTTTATTATTCTACACATCTCTAATCTTTCCTCTTTAATAGTATTGTCTAACATCAAATAAAGAGCTTTTCTCTCAGTTTCTAAATCATGGCAGATTCTGCTTAACTTAGATGTAGTCTGGTACTTACATCATACAGGTTATTAGAGGTACCATAATTTAATTCTGTCATTTAAATTTATCTACAGCCTTCAGGTGAGACCACAGGAGTTGACATTACTAAAATTCAAGTTAAGAGATGTGAGACCATGAGAGAGAAACACATACAGAAACAGCAGGAGAGGGAAAAATCCGTCTTGACACCTCTTTGGGGAGATGTCGCCTCTTGCAATACCCAAGTGGCAGAGAAACCAGTGCTCACTGCTGTGCCAGGAGTCACACGGCACCTGACCAAGCGGCTTCCCACAAAGGCATCCCAGACGGTAGAGGTAGAAACCTCAGGGACTGGAGACTCAGTATTGAATGTGAAATGTGCAGCACAGACCTTGGAAAAAAGGGGTAAAGGCAAGTATTTGCTATACTATATATTGCTTTAGCTTATCAAAATTACCAAATTCAACCAATTGTTGCCAGGCAGTTACTGGCAACAGTTGGTTTGAATTTCATTTGCCTTATGTCCACAAGTCGATAGTAATATTTCTGATATTATTATACAAAGGCAAAACTAGATGAGTTCCTTTCTCAGAATTTTAAATTGCTGTTTAAAAAGCTTCATGTAAAACTTTGTGTTGCATCTTTCTTCTGGTATTGAAGAAGAAGAAGGAATAAAGGTATGGTAACATTTAAGAGGCATTATATCTACATGGTGACCACTGTGGTGACCACAAATTGCCTTAGGATCATTTTCAGTCTCTTTTTTAATAAATTATTTGTGGTATTTCAAGTACTGAAGGAGTTTTGGTATTTTATTCTAAATTATTTTCCATGTAAAAGAGAGTTTAGCTGTTAATCAGGTATTTTCTGCCCTTGTAGCTAAACCCAAAGTGAATGTGAAGCCATCTGTGGTTAAAGTTGTGTCATCCCCCAAATTGGCCCCAAAACGTAAGGCAGTGGAGATGCACCCTGCTGTCATTGCCGCTGTGAAGCCACTGAGCTCTAGCAGTGTCCTACAGGAAATCCCAGCCAAAAAAGCAGCTGTGGTAAGAAGTATATTCACTTCCATGGTGCTTTATTCTATGTGGTAGAAAAGTAGGAAAGACTGACTCTCTACTAGCACTCCATACCTTTATGTATCACTTCCTGGCACTTCCTAGCATTTTAGTAGTTTGGGTTATTACTGTATTTTACAATTAAAGTTGGATGTTTGTAAAGTAGCAGGACAGGATTTTTTAGGTGGCAAAAAACATCTTGCCACCTAAAACTTGGCTTTAGGTGGCATGATGTTTTTTGCTTTTTATACACTCAACCTAAGATTATTGATTCTTAGATTCTCAGGCTTAAAGAAGGATAGCCTTGATTCTAAGAAGGTAACAAAAGAAAATGAAAATGCTGAAATTAAAAAGCCTGACTCTCGCTGAATTACCTGACTCTTCCTTTTGTAGGCTGTTGTCCCGCTCGTCTCTGAGGACAAATTAGCCACTGTGCCTGAAGCAGAAAATCCTAGAGACAGGTAATATTTTTTAATTCTTTGTAAACAAACTCCAGGCCCCTGTTACAGTTTAGGTTCTCTAGATAATAACACTGACAAATAACTAAACAAATAACTTTAAAAAGTTCAGCAACATCTAAATCAATCTGCTGCACTTAAAATTAATTGCGAAGAAGTATGAAAATACAGGGTTGCTGTTCACCTTGATGCCACTGTTTACATTTTGCCTATATTACCTAAAAGATATTTTTTGTTTGAGACAGGGTCTCACTGTGTCACCCAGACTGGAAGCAGTGACGCATTCTCAGCTCACTGCAACCTCCGCCTCCTCGGTTCACATGATTCTCCAGCCTCAGCCTCCCAAGTAGCTGGGATTACAGGTGCCTGCCATAAGGCCTGGCTAATTTTTATATGTTTAGTAGTGACAGCGTTTTGCTATGTTGTCCAGGGTGGTCTCAAACTCTGGATCTCAAGTGATCTGCCATCCTCAGCCTCCCAAAGTGCTGGGATTACAAGCGTTAGCTACCATGCCCATCCCCTAAAAGATTTAACACCTACTTTGAGTTATAAAAATGCTTGGTGTTGGCCTGGCAAGGTGGCTTATGCCTATAGTCCTAACACTTTGGGAGACTGAGGCTGGAGAACTGCTTGACCTCAGGAGTTCAGGACCAGCCTGGACAACATACTGATATCCTCTTTCTAATAGAATTCCAAAAGTTAGCCTGGCATGGTGACAAACCTATAGACCTGACTACTTGGGAGGCTGAGGCGGAATGATCACTTGAGCCCAGGAGGTCAAGGCTGCAGTGAGCCATGATTGTACCACTGCGCTCCAGCCTGGATAACTAAGGGAGACCCTGCCTCAAAAAAAAAAAAAAAAAAAACCTTTGTCCCAAATCACTAAAAGAACTATTTAAATTTTTAACAAAAGGGACACTTTATTGAGACTCCAGGGCCATGGGTGCTCGGCAGGAGGCTGCCCTTTGAGGAAGGCAGAGGCTTATTCAACCTTCTTGGGGGTGTATGCAGGTTATTGGTGTGGCCTCACTTCTTGCCGCAGTTGACAGCACGGGGGTGCAGGTGATCATAGCACTTTTGGCAGATCATCTTGTCACAGTTGTATTTCTGGGCGAGCTGGTGGAGGGAAGGCTCAATTTGACCCCTCCCAGGCGCAGCACTAGGTGCAGGGTGGACTGTTTCTGGATGTTGTAGTCTGAGAGAGTGCGGCCATCCTCCAGCTGTTTGCTAGCACATATCAGACGCTGCTGGTCAGGTGGAATACCCTCCTTGTCTTGAATTTTGGGTTTGATGTTCTCAACAATGTCACTGCGCTTGACCTCAAGGGTGATAGTCTTGCTTGTGAGGATCTTCACAAAGATCTGCATCTGCCGCACGAAGGCAGCCACCAACCAACTCAGCTGTCTTGCTGAAGAAAAAGAGCAAGAATTCTTTATGTATGTTCTTAGAAACAGTTTTTTGCTCACTCTTTGTGTCCATGAGACTAGGTGATTCAGCCAACTATTGAAAAAAAGGGCAGTTAGTTTTCTAATAAGCTTTTTTTTTCTTACAGTCTTGCACTGCCTCCAACTCAGTCCTCTTCAGATCCCTCACCGCCGGAGGTGTCTGGCCCTTCCTCATCCCAAATGAGCATGAAAACTCGCCGACTCAGCTCTGCCTCAACAGGAAAGCCCCCACTCTCTGTGGAAGATGATTTTGAGAAACTAATATGGGAGATTTCAGGAGGCAAATTGGAAGCTGAGATTGACCTGGATCCTGGGAAGGATGAAGATGACCTTCTGCTTGAGCTGTCGGAAATGATTGATAGCTGAAGGTGGTAGTGAGGACACGTAAAAAAAAAAAAAAAAAAAAAAAAAACTCACCAAAAAACTGGACTTAGTTTCATCTATTATAACATTTACCTGAGATGATCATTTCTTTAGTCTAGAATTTGCCCCAAATCAGAAGTATACCTCTGAGTTATCTGTATGTATCCTGGATTCCTTGGGGTCAGATTTTTAAAGTTACTTTATAACCATTT
Organism: Callithrix jacchus; assembly: GCF_049354715.1. Taxonomy (NCBI): domain Eukaryota; kingdom Metazoa; phylum Chordata; class Mammalia; order Primates; family Cebidae; genus Callithrix; species Callithrix jacchus. The sequence goes on from NC_133520.1 coordinate 30,919,953, forward strand.
TGTTCATTTGATGCCATTGTTTATCATCTTTTGAGAAAAAAGTTCTGTCATACCCTTCTCTCCACAAAAAAGCGACTGAGCGGGAGATCCATGTGAAAGGGTACAAGCGAAGTTAGTGACTCCTTGAGGTGTTTGTCAGTTTTGGCTTTTTTCTCCTTTGTTGTATTTTTTATGTATTGTCTTGATGTACTTAATATTACTTGAGTTTGAAATGGATGAAGACAGCTGCTACCATTAAGGACCAAATTTTATGCTACCACTAAACAAAAATACCCACTCAGTCTGTGTGAAATTGTATGTCTTTTTAAAGGTATCTAGAGATTCAACTAAGCTTTAAAGAGGGCTGAGCAGCTCAGGAAGCCTGTAATGTTGGCATAACTCTTTGGACCTGATTTTGATGCTTCGGCTGCTCTGTTAGCCTCTGAAGAGCAATATCTAATTTATTATTACTGTAATTTTTAAAAAGGCTTTAAAGTGCCTCAGGGGTCCCCTGAAACTAATTTTCTATTTCTGGGATTCCCTGGATTCATTATGTGAGATGGTGACTTGATTAGAGGAATTCTTTTTTAGTATTCCTTGTCCCTTCTTCAGTACTTGCCTCCTTACTGGCATTGAATTAAAACAGGGACAAATTTTGGTTAATTTTTTATTTCTAACTCTCCCGACAAATCCTGTTGCCCAGTATTTATTTGGTGGCCTTTGACCACCTGAGGGAAAAAATGAGCTTATTCAAGCTGCCAGTATTTATGGGCTGTAGCAGTACACTGAATTGTACTGTGCCAGGGATATTGAGATGCTCTGGGGGTGTATTGTATACCTGCCAGTTTTCTTCATTTCTGAATTGAATTTTCTTTTCTTGATGTTGGTTTCCTTCTTATCACCTCAAGGTTTAGATTTGTGAAGGAATAAGCATGATGGGAATAATAGTCTTGAAAGGAGATATGTTGTATATAATCAGAAGGAGGAGGAAGGAAGGACTTGTCCGTTTTGATATTTTACTCTAGGTGGCCAGTTTTGTTTCTCATAGGGAAATCTGACCCACCTGTCATGTTGGCTCCTAAGGAACTGCTGTTGTAAGCGGCTCATCAAGAGTTGAACTTCACGTAGCTTTGTTGGGAATATGGAAAAGGAAGAAAGCCACAGGACTTTCCATTCAGTCTTGGGAAGATCTGGATGATTCTGCACAGCAAAAAAGACTTGAAATTCATGTCTAGACACACCTCTGCCAATCCATCTTCAGCTGACTGAATGTTGTATGATAGCCCTTCTCCAAAGCAGGAGTAGAATGTTCAGGTTTCGCCACAGATTTTCTACTTATTTCCTTTTTGGAATCAGCTTACAGATTCCAGGTCCCTTTTGTATATATTTCTTTATTCTTTTGCTTTTTTAAAAAAAAAAATTTTGTTTCATATTTAAAGCACTTGTATTAGTCAGTGTTTCGTGTTCTGCATTATTTGAACCATTTGCCCTTACAGAAGGAGAAATACTTGTTTGTGTTTTAAATAAAACTGATGTAGGAAAGTCTTGATGTTGTGAGCTAAGTCATTGTGCATCATCATATCAGCCTAGGATCCACCTTGAGGCCCCAGTCAGAATGCCATTGGCCTTTCATGTAAGTGCCCCAATTTCAGTTATTTGGCTTAGAAACCTTTCACCTGGCTTGGCATGGTGGCTCAAGCCTGTAATCCCAGCACTTTGGGAGGCTGAGGTGGTTGGAACACGAGGTCAAGAGATCGAGACCATCCTGGTTAACATGGTGAAACCCCGTCTCTACGAAAAAATATAAAAAATTAGCTGGGCATGGTGGTGCGTGCCTGTAATCCCAGCTACGCAGGAGGCTAAGGCAGGAGAATTGCCGGAACCCAGGAGGTGGAGGTTGCGGTGAGCCGAGATCGCGCCATTGCACTCCAGCCTGGGTAACGAGCGAAACTCCATCTCAAAATAATAAATAAATAAGAAACCTTTTACCTGGACATACTTTCAAATTTGCAAGTGTACTCAGTTTTAGCTGCATATGCTTTAGTTAAGAATTCATATTGTTACATATGAGGATTTTTTTCTGATACATACTTATCTTTAATGTTGTAACTCAGGCAATGCCATTAATTTTTTCAAAGGAGGGAGGGTTTAAAGTGATTTTAGAGAGTCTCTCTGGGCCTACTCTGGCTCAAGAGGCTGATGAAAAATATATGAATAAACAAGATCTTTAGAGTCAACTATTTAGAATTTTCAAGCATGAAGATGCAGCAGATAAGAAATTTATGGAAGTCCAGGTTTCTTACTATGAGTGCCAATTTTAAAAATGGTTGTGGGAATACATATCTTTGTTAGCTACCAAAGAACAGATTTTTCCTATTAGTCTAAAAGTCATCCCAACAAGTTGAGTCAACTCTTCACAAAAAGCAAAAGACTATAGTTTTGAGTGGTAGTTTTTCATTTTAACAGTAAGAAAAAGGCCCAAATGTTCCAGTTTGGTTATAGCCAGAAATATGAAGATAGTTTTATGTTATATATAACATACGTATATATATATGTGTATATATATGTATTTTTTTGAGATGCAGTCTTGCTCTGTCGCCCAGGCTGGAGTGCAATGGCAGTCTCGGCTCACTGCAACCTCTGCCTCCCAGGTTCAAGCAATTCTTCTGTCTCTACCTCCTGAGTAGCTGGGACTACAGGCGCCCACCACCACACCAGCTAATATTTGTATTTTTAGTAGAGATCAGGTTTCACCATATTGGTCAGGCTGATCTTGAACTCCTGACCTCAGATGATTCACCTCCCCTGGCCTTCCAAAGTGCTGGGATTACAGGCATGAGCCGCAACTCTTGGCCATATATTTTATCTCAAGACAAATAATTCCTAAAGTTCTGGCCCTAACCCTAAATCTCAGTGTTTCCTCTTAGAAAGCCAGAACATAGTATGTTTTCATCTTGATCAGTATTTGAAAGATAAGACTAATGTTTAATAATTGCAATTGCAGGAACAAAGCTTGATTTATTAATATATTGATCCAGAGTTCCATGATCCTTTTCTAAAATGGTGGCTTTATTTTGCCAGAATAATTCTGCGGGGTGTTTTTTTTTGTTCATTTTTTGTTTGAGACAGTCTTACTCTGTTGCCCAGGCTGGAATGCAGTGAATGGCATGATCTTGGCTCACTGCAACCTCCGCCTCCCAGTTTCAAGTGATTCTTTTAACTCAGCATCTGCAGTAGTTGGGATTACAGGGGTGCACCACCAAATCTGGCTAATTTTATATATATATGTAATTTTTTTTTTAAATTGAGATGGTCTCACTCTGTTGCCCAGGCTGGAGTGCAGTGATGCAATCAATCTCGGCTCACTGCAACCTCCGCCTCCTGGGTTCAAGTGATTCTCCCACCTCAGCCTCCCAAGTAGGTGGGATTAGCTAACATTTATTGAGTACTTATTGTGTACCTTTAATTCACAGACTCATTTTGACACTAAATTCTGCAGTACATTAAAGATGACTGAGGCCAGGCGTGGTGGCTTAAGCCTGTAATACCAGCACTCTGGGAGGCCGAGGAGGGTGGATCACGAGGTCAAAAGATCGAGACCATCCTGGTCAACATGGTGAAACCCCATCTCTACTAAAAATACAAAAAAATTAGCTGGGCATGGTGGCGCGTGCCTGTAATCCCAGCTACTCAGGAAGCTGAGACAGGAGAATTGCCTGAACCCAGGAGGCGGAGGTTGCGCTGAGCCGAGATCGCGCCATTGCACTCCAGCCTGAGTAACAAGAGCAAAACTCCATCTCAAAAAATATATATATATATGACTGTAATGACCCTAAATAAGAACAGCAATCCAGAATTTAATTTGACATTAAAAGTAATTTTGGCTGGGCACAGCGGCTCACACCTGTAATCTCAGCACTTTGGAAAGCTGAGGTAAACCCCATCTTTACTAAAAATGCAAAGAATTAGCCAGGCATGGCAGCATGCACCTGTAATCCCAGCTACTTGGGAGGCTGAGGCAGGAGAATCGTGTGAACCTGGAAGGCGGAAGGTACAGTGAGCTGAGATGCCGAGATCACACTACTGCTGTGCTCCAGCTTGCTCAACAGAGCAAGACTCCATCTAAAAAAAAAATTAATAATTTTGGATTCATATTTACTGAAGTCTGTTACTAATATATTTTTTGTATTTTGTACCAAAGGATTTAGAGTTGGTTGGATTTTACTGCTAAAATGTTGCTGAGTCTGAATCTATGGCATGGTAAAGAATCATCACAGCCATTCAGTAAGTTGTGAAGCTTCTGGCTGGGAAGAAAGAAACTTCAAGCTGAGAGGAAAAATGTTCTGAAGTATTTGGGATGTTTGGCAGACTCCTTTCTCAGGGGTATGTTTATTTGGGGTAGTGAATCTCAAGCCCAGTTTGCAGGTACCTTAGGGGTGTCATGAAGTTTTATGAGAACATTATGAGTAGTTGCAATAACAAAAGGAAACAAATGTTTCATCTTACTTTCCCCTATCAGTGTCTCAGGTATTCTTCAAGAGATACTTTAGATACACTTCATACAATATCATTAATAAAACACATGACATTCTGAACCCCGCCTTTTTTATTAAAGAAAAATATCAAATGTGTTTAGAATAAAGTATAATAAACTCCACATAGTCACCCATCTTCAACAATTACAAATTCATGGCATATCCTATTTCATCTTTACCATACCAACTATCCAGCACCCACTATTCTGACCTTGGCTGGGCCGAGGGTGAGGCAAGCAAGGTACTTGGGCACAATTTAAGGAGGCACTCACTTTCAGATATTGTACTTGAACCTGTGATTGTGATTCCTAAAATGCTAAATCCTTAGGCTTACCTCATCTGAGATCTGGCCCTGCTGGCTCCACTGAGTTATTCTGAAGTAAATCTCAAGCTATTATAACTCGCTTTTTTCTCATAATGTATATTCAATATCGTTTCATATCAGGACACAAAGACCTTTAATCTTCTTAACATTTGCATAGAATTACACCCTATGAAGATGGAGTAATTTACAATGCTAGTCCCTACTGACAGACATTTAGGTTGTTTCCCATCTTGGTGTTTTAAACAATGCTGTAATGATTACATTATACCACATATGTAAGTTTATATGGAGGATAAGGACCTAGAAATAGAGCTTCATGGTCAGGCGTGGTGGCTCATGCCTGTAATCCAAGCACTTTGGAGGCCCAAGGTGGATGGATCACCCGAGGTCGAGAGTTCAAGACCAGCCTGACCAACATGGTGAAACCCCTTCTTAAAAATAAAGTAAATAAATAAATAAAATAATAATAATAAAAGAAACAGAGCTTCATAATTTACCACATTTTTTCATCATTGCCAATCTAATAAGGGACATAGTACTTCAGTAAAGTTTGGTTTGCCTTTCTTTTTTTCTTTTATGACAGACATTCTGAATGTAGCCTTTCTCTTATGAGTGAAGCTGGGCGTTTAAAGACCATTCCTCTTTCCTTTGTTACAAACTGATTGTTCACATCATCCATCACCAATTTTAACTTTAGGTCTCTTTTTTTTGAGACGGTGTCTCACTCTGTCACCCAGGCTGGAGTGCAGTGGTATGATCTCCACTCACTGCAACCTTCGCCTCCCAGGTTCAAGCAATTCTCCTGCCTCAGCCCTCCAAGTAGCTGGGATTATAGGTGCCTGCCACCACGCCTGGCTAGTTTTTGTATTTTTAGTAAAGATGGGGTTTCGCCATGTTGGCCAGGCTGGTCTCGAACTCCTGACCTCAGATGATCTGCCCACGTTGGCCTCCCAAAGTTCTGGGATTACAGGCGTGAGCCACCACACTCATCTAGGCTTGGCTTTTAAAAGTGCTAGTAGCTTCAACCTTGGTTTCCTAGACCCTTAATCCCCCATATAAGAAAGCATACTAGGCCGGGCGCGGTGGCTCACGCCTATAATCCCAGCACTTTGGGAGGCCGAGGTGGGTGGATCACGAGGTCAAGAGATCGAGACCATCCTGGTAAACAAAGTGAAACCCCGTCTCTACTAAAAATACAAAAATTAGCTGGGCATGGTGGTGCGTGCCTGTAGTCCCAGCTACTTGGGAGGCTGAGGAAGGAGGTTGTGGTGAGCCGAGATCGCGCCATTGCACTCCAGTCTGGGTAACAACAGCAAAACTCTGTCTAAAAAAAAATAAAAAATAAGAAAGCTTACTACCCTTCTAGAGAGACCATGTGGCAAGGGCTGAGGCTACATAGAGATAGTAACCTAGCTGAGGCCAGTCTTCCAAAGATAAACACCAAAGCCTTACCCATGTCTTGTAGAGCAGAAGAATCACTTAGTTGAGAACCGGCCCAAATTCCTGACCGTGAAGTCACGAATTAAAATGGTGGTTGTTTTAAGCTACTACGTTTTGGAATATTTCTTACACATCAGTAGAGAACCAGAATAGAATTCTTTTTCAGGAACTCTTTACATAAAAATTAGTCATTTTTCGGATGGAATGCAAACATATTTTTCCCAGATCCTTTGACTTTTATTATTTTCACTTGTTAGTCATGCAAAATTTTATCATTTTTATGTAGTTTCATTTATCATTCTTTTTTTTCCCCTAAAAACCAACTAGTGCACACAATTCAGGAAAAGATACAATTTTTAAGAACAAGAGAGATGAAATATCTAGGGTTAAACTTAAGAGATCACAAGGCCTCTATGAAGAAAACCAAAAACTTAGGAAAAAGTCAAAGGAAAGTTTGAAAAAATAAAAAGACATCACGTACTTGGATTTAAAAAAGTAATCCTGGCCGGGTGCAGCTAACGCCTGTAATCCTAGCACTTTGGTAGGCTGAGGCAGGATGATCACTTGAGGCTGGGAGTTCAAGTCCAGCCTGGCCAACATGGCAAAACCTTGTCTCTACTAAAAATACAAAAAACTAGCCAGGTGTGGTGGTGCACACCTGTGGTCCTAGCTATTCAGGAGGCTGAGGTGGGAGAATCACTTGAGCCCTGGTGGGGAGGTTGCGGTGAGCCAAGATTGGACCACTGCACATTGTGTGTCAGCCTGGGTCACAGTAGGAGATCCTGTCTAGAAAAAGAGGGCGGGATAAATAAACATGCTGTCTTGAAGTCAGACGACATGACACTGTACTGGGTTTGGGTGGGGGAACTTTTTTTTTAAGACTGGGTCTCACTATGTTTCCCAGGCTGGAGTGCAGTGGCTATTTATAGGTGCCATTACAGCTCATTGCGCTCTTAAACTGCTGGGCTCAAGCAGTCCTACCACCTCAGCCTCCCCTAGCACTTGGGACTACAGGCCATGTCACCAAGCCTAACTAGGGATTTTTTTTTTTTTTTTTTTGACGGGGTCTGGTTCTGTTGCTCAGGCTGGAATGCAGTGGCATGATCTCTACCCACTGCAACCTCTACCTCCTGGGTTTAAGAGATTCTCCTGCCACAGCCTCCAGAGTAGCTGGGACTACAGGTGGGCACCACTATGCTTGGCTAATTTTTAAATTTGTTTTTTTGTAGAGCCAAGATCTCAATATATTGCTCAAGCTGGTCTTGAACTCCTGGGCTCAAGGAAGCCTCCTGATTGCCTCTCAAAATGCTGGGATTACAGGCATGAGCTAGCACACCCAGCTGAAATTTTTTAAAGGAAACAGTTAACCCAAGCATTTGCTAGCTTTGTGTAGTTTATTTATTTTTATTTATTTATTTTTGGGAGGGAATCTCACTCTGTTGCCCAGGCTGGAGTGCGATCTCAGCTCACTGCAACCTCTGCTTCCTGGGTTCAAGGGACCCTCCTGTCTCAGCCTCCCGAGTAGCTGGGATTACATTCATGTGTGCTACCACACCCAGCTAAGTTTTGTATTTTTAGTAGAGATGGGGTTTCACCATGTTGGCCAGTCTGGTCTTGAACTCCTGACCTCAGGTGATCCACCTGCCTCAGCCTCCCAAAATGCTGGGATTACAGGCACGAACCACCACCCCCGGCCACTTTGTGTAGTTTAAAAATCACTTTCAACTCAACCACTTTTTGAAGTTGTTATTACTATTATCTCAATGAAACAGAAGACCTCAGAAAAGCTCATTTTGATTCTGCCATTTGCCCCAATCCGTGTTCCCTTAGGCAAGTCATTTCAAAACTCCAAACTTAAGTTTCTTCCTCCATAAAATGGGTATGCCAACTAAATGAAATATCTGCCAGGCCACAAGCCATGATACAATGGGAAGGAGGTGGGCTCTGGGGTCACACACACATACCAAACCAATTCCAGCTCCTCCACTTAGTAGCTGTGTTACCCAGGGAAGGACATGTTCTGACACTGGCTGACGCCTGTGTGCACACATAGACAATTCTTTCGTTGAATCTTCCAAGTCCCTGAGGAAAGCACATCTTTTTTTTTTTTTTTTTTTTTTTTTTAGACAGAGTTTCGCTCTAGTTACCCAGGCTGGAGTGCAATGGCGCAATCTCGGCTCACCGCAACCTCCGCCTCCTGGGTTCAGGCAATTCTCCTACCTCAGCCTCCTGAGTAGCTGGGATTACAGGCACACGCCACCGTGCCTAGCTAATTTTTTGTATTTTTAGTAGAGACGGGGTTTCACCATGTTGACCAGGATGGTCTCGATCTCTTGACCTCGTGATCCACCCGCCTCGGCCTTCCAAAGTGCTGGGATTACAGGCGTGAGCCACCGCGCCCAGCCCTGAAAGTACATCTTAATCTTCGTTTTGGAAACTAAGCCAAGACACAGGGAGGTTGAGTAATTTATCCTTGGTCACACAACTCTAAAAGAGTTGGATTTACGCCCAGCATGTGGATTTCAGCGTCTTCAAGGTAAATCACCACCCTCAGTTGCCACCTGAACACCCCTCCACGAAGTGGCTGAGAATTGAATCCGTAACTGGAGCGAACCAGGCGTCTGGCTTTGGAATCCTGATCGCCCCTGGCCGACTGCCAGTGGGGGGCCTGACGTTTGGGCTTCTTGCTGCCCTGCGTTTTCACCACAACGCTGCTACCAAGCCTAAACTCCAGCAAAACACGCTTCAGGAACGGCACGAAATTAACTCATTTTACACACAGAGATACACAGCGGGACAATTTTGGCTCTTTAACTCAGAAAATGGCACGGGCCGGGCGCGGTGGCTCACGCCAGTTAATACTAGCACTTTGGGAGGCCGAGGCGGGGGAATCACTAGGTCAGCAGATCGAGACCAGCCTGGCTAACACGGTGAAACTCCGTCTCTACTCCAAACAAAAATTAGCCGGGCGTGATGGCGGGCACGCCTGTAGTCCCAGCTACTTGGGAGGCTGAGGCAGGAGAAACGCTTGAACCCGGGGAGTCGGAGGTTGCACGAGCCACTGCTCCAGCCTGGGCGACAGAGCGAGACAGACGAAAGGAAAGAAAAGAAAGAAAGAAAGAGAGAGAGAGAGAGAGAGAGAGAGAGAGAGAGAGAGAGAGAGAGAGAAAGAAAGGAAAGAAAGAAAGGAAAGAAGAAAGAAAGAAAAGAAAGAAAAAGAAAGAAAGAAAGAAAGAAAGAAAGAAAGAAAGAAAGAAAGAAAGAAAGAAAGAAAGAAAGAAAGAAAAGAAAAGAAAGAAGAAAGAAAGAAAGAAAATGGAGGCAAGATTGCACTCCTCCCGCCACGGCCACCCTACAACCAAAGGCGCCTCCTCCCGCCTCCCTCCAGGGGGCGCTGTAGGACCGGCCCATCTTCCACAGCGCGGAAGCCTCAGTTTAGCCTCCCTCGGAGGCTATGCAGTGGAGAAAAGCGACTTCTTGGCTAGTGGGGCATTTCCCAAGAGCCGCCCAGATCGCCACGTGACCTTTACGCACTTCCGCTTCCGGTTCTTTATTCCGGAAGTTGCTATCAGAGGCAGCGTGCGAGTGTGCTCTTTGTGAAATTCCACCATGGCGTACCGTGGCCAGGGCCAGAAAGTGCAGAAGGTTATGGTGCAGCCCATCGTATCCTACGCAAGATGTCAGGACTAGGAGGTTCGGGCCAGAATAGGGGGTGCTAAGGCGCAGGCTGAGCAGGTCTAGGGGAGCGGACTACGGACCCGCATCCCATGAGCCCCCGGGGCGATCAAGACGGGAAGAAAGCGCGGGTAGTTGAAGACCCGTGATGGTGGGGAGGGGGTGTTGGGTGGACCCCGGCAGTGGGGAATGCTGAGGAATGGACGCGGCGAAAGGAGGGAAGAGAACTTCAAGTAGGTGCTGAATGAAAACGGGAGTTAATGGTTTCGGGAAACTCCAGGGGAATGAGAGTGGAAGGGATGTTGAAGACCCCTAATGAGTGCCCCGCTGGGCACTTTTTCTTTACGTAAGCACCAGACTTCGCGTTTAGTAAAAAAAGGTGAGACCGTAGCACAGTCGTCCAGTTGTTTCAGGGAATAGAGTCTATGCTGCTTTTGTATTTTTTCCTTAACCATTGTGGTACAGAACCTCATCTTCAGATACTTACAAAATGTACGTAAGTTGCTTGTTAATTGTTTCAAACGTAACTGGTTTTTAAATAAGAGGTGAATTGATTTAGTTTTTTGTGTTAACCCGAGTGATCGCTGTGTTCTAGAGTTTAAAAACAGATGGAGATTGGAGAGTAATTGAGGGGAAGGAGTATAGAGAAAGCACTAATGTGGTGAAGTGGTGTTATCCATGCCACTTCCCAGCATGCAAAGAATTGTATCATTACTTTGAAAGATCAAAAGGCCTTTTTATTTCCAAAAAATATTATTAGCAGACTTGACCATGGTATTTGGGCATCAGTACTTTTGTTAGCAGTGACTATGGCTAGAACATTGGAACCTCTCCCCGTTAGGATGAAACATTGGAAGAAAAACCCAACTTAAACCATGTCAAGAAGTGTTTAGTACCTGTGCGAAAGCTAAAAGACACGAATAAAGGAAGAGAGAAGGTAGCTTCAGAGGAGTTTAGTGGCAGCTGCTTTCATTTCGGGGAATTTTTGACAACACAACTGAAAAACATTAATTTCCAGTGATTATAATTTTTAACCACCTGAATTGAGGGCTCCTATCCTGGTGGTTAGGTGTGTGATATAGGAAAGCTTTGTTTTGGAGCTGGATTTTGCTGCGGGAGATAAGCCCTTGGTCATTAGAAATTACTGCTTTGTGCTATACTGTCAAAAACTTAAATATATTGTCACTCTAAATATATTGAGACCAGAAACAGTAGGAAATACTGAGTCCCAAGATCACAGGAAAATTATTAGCTTGTACAGTTCCAATATAGCATGTATTAAATGAAAATTTTCTTTGAGGTAATTATTCTTGGTGAATAATTCTTAGATACGGGCTAATTAAAACTCTTGACTTACATTCAATACAGCTTTTTTAGGAGCCATATTTCTTTGTCGTTTTCCCATAATGGTTAGGTTTTGTTTAAAGTTCTTTTTTGGAGACAAGATCTTGCTTAATGTTGTTCAGGCTTATCTTGAACACCTGGCCTCAAACAAATTATTCCGCTTTGGCATCCCAAAGTACTGGAATTACAGGTGAGGATCAAGGTACCTGGCCTGTTTTTCTTTTCTTTTTTTTCTTGAGACAGTCTTGCTCTGTCACCAGGCTGGAGTGTGCAGTGGCGCGATCTCACCTCAATGCAACCTCCACCTCCCAGGTTCAAGCGATTCTCCTGCCTCAGCCTCCTGAGTAGCTGGGACTACAGGCACGTGCCACCACACCTTGCTAAGTTTTTTTTTGTATTTTTAGGAGAGATGGGGTTTCGCCATTTTGTCCAGGATGGTCTCGGTCTCTTGATCTTGTGATCCACCTGCCTCCGCTTTCCAAATTGCTGTTGTGATCCACCTGCCTCCGCTTTCCAAATTGCTGAGATTACAGGCGTGAGCCCTATCGTGCCTGGCCCTATTTTTCTTTTTTTAACGTTTCCATTTTTATGATTATTTCAGAGATCGCGGATTCAGGTGTGGCTCTATGAGCAAGTGAATATGCGAATAGAAGGCTGTATCATTGTGAGTATACAGGCAATTGTATTTCAAAACAGTTTGGTCATAGGAAAAGACTTCACAGAAAGTCATTTAATTTTGGGTAATTTTTAAAAGACAGGGAAAATTAACTTTTAATTCATTTTCTTTATGTTGAGAAGAGATTTCGTATTTATTTTTTGAGAACGGGTCTTGTTCTGCTGCTCAGGCTGGAGTGCAGTATTACAATCATGGCTCATTGAGGCCTCGACTTTCTGGGCTCAGACAGTCCTCCTGCCTCAGCCTCCCAAGTAGCTAGGACTGCAAGTGTGCACCATCACAGCCCACTGAATTTTAATTTTTTTATAGAGATGAGTTCTCACTGTGTTGCCCAGGCTGGTCTCAAACTCCTAGGCTCAAGTGATTCTCCAGCCTCAGCCTCTCAAAGTCTTGGGATTACAGGCATGAGCCACAATGCCTGCCTGAAAACTAACTTTTAAAAATTATTTGAAAAAAAATTATTTGAGCAATAAGGTTAGTATGGAGAGAGAAGACAAAAGAAATGAAATTAGGGAGGATGGGGACTAATGGAATTATTTGTTGTGGGTTAGGTGGTGCCTGAATAGAGCTCAGTAAGATTAGTTAAATAAGGCTTCTGGGATAGCAATTTTTTTTTTTTTTTGGGGGGGACGGAGTCTCACTCAGTTGCCAGGCTGGAGTACAGTGGCACGATCTTGGCTCACTGCAACCTCCACCTCCTGGGTTCAGGCAATTCTCCTGCCTCAGCCTCCCAAGTAGGTGGGACTATAGGTGCATGCCACCGTGCCCAGCTAATTTTTTTTTCTATTTTTAGTAGAGACGGGGTTTCATCATGTTGGCCTGAATGTTCTTCATCTCCTGACCTTGTGATCCACCTGCCTCGGCCTCCCAAAGTGCTGGCATTACAGACGTGAACCACTGCGCTTGGCCTTTTTTTTTTTTTAAGTTGAGGTCTTGCTCTGTCACCCAGGTGCTGTCATAGCTCACTGCAATCTTGAACTCCTTGGCTCAAGTGATTCTCATACCTCAACCTCTAGTAGGTGGAACTGTAGGAATACACCACCATGTCCAGCTAATTTTTAAATTTGGACATGGTGACTCGCACCTGTAACCCTAGCACTTTGGGAGGCCAAGCGCTATGAATCACTTTAGTTCAGGAGTTCGACACCAGTCTGGGCAACATGGTGAAACCCTGTCTATACCAAAAATACAAAAAGTAGCCAGCATGGTGGTGCACCCTATAATCCCAGCTACTTGGGGGGCTGAGGCAGGAGAATCGCTTGAACCAGGAGGTTGAGGCTGTAGTGAGCTGAGGTCACACCACTGCTCTCCAACTTGGGAGACAAAGTGAAATCGTTTCTCAAAAAAAAAATAGAAAAAGAAAGGCTTTGGGTGGAAGGTGGGGTGGGGCTTCATATGAGTGAATTTTTGAAGTTAGTTGGATTTTTGTATCGGAATGGGTATACTCATTTAAAATGGATTTGATTTTCTTTGAAAACAATAGTTTGCTTATTTTTCTAGGGTTTTGATGAGTATATGAACCTCGTATTAGATGATGCAGAAGAGATTCATTCTAAAACAAAGTCAAGGAAACAACTGGGTAAGGATATAAGTGGTCTTATAGAATCTAGAAATGTGTTACTCACTTGCAGAATTCAGCAACCTACAATTCAATTCATGTTTAAACTTACTTTGCATTTGAGAAATTATTGTTCAGAGTAGTAGTACACAAAAATCATCCGGTGCCACTCACTCCTCACCACACTCCATTTTGTCTTCTCCACCCAGAGAGCTCTCACCAAGGAAACCAAAGACTGGTGGTAGTAAATCTAATGGTCAGTACTGATCCTTAACAGCGTTTGGCACGGTTGGCCTCTCCCTCCTTAAGTGCTTTGTTCCCTTGTCTGAGTGGCGGAAAAATCCAAGTAGATTTTTCTGTTTCCTCAGTTGACAGTAGCCAACACAGAAGACTTCTGTGACCAGATGTGTGGGCATGTTTCCCCACACACCAAGCAAGCAGTCAGTTTGGCAGTGGATATCAGCTTGGAGTCCTCAAGTTCAGTTCAGTTCTAACATGTCTACCTGCAGATAGCGTCAGTTCCCGGAGGCTGAGGGCTCAATCCCCAAGATTCCGTTCCCTGCCCCTCAACCCTCCACCAGATGCCAGTTGTCAGCTCCAGATTGTTTTACCTGTGCTTCCTACTGAGTGGCTAGAAATTGGGTCCCATGACCCCTCCTTTGGTATGACTAATTTGCTAGAGCAGCTCATGGAACTTGTGGAAATACATTTACTGGCTTATGATAAGGGATACTCCAGTGAATACAGATGAAGAGATGCATAGGACAAGGCATATAGGAAGGAATCCGAAGCTTTTGTGCCCTCTTCAAGCTCACCGCTCTCCAGGAACCTCCAACCTCCACACGTTGAGCTATCAGAATCCCATCGTTTTCAGGTTTTTTTTGTTTTTTTTTATTTGTAGACAAGGTCTTGCTCTGTTGCCCAGGCTGGAAAGCAATGGCGCGGTCTTGGCTCACTGCAACCTCTGCCTCCCAGGTTCAAGTGATTCCCTTGCCTCAGCCTCCCAAGTAGCTGGGATTACAGGCACCCGCCACCGTGCCTGGCTAATTTTTGTATTTTTAGTAGATATGAGGTTCCACCATGTTGCCCAGGCTGGTCTCAAACACCTGATCTTGTGATCCACCCGCCTTGGCCTCCCAAAGTGTTGGGATTACAGGCGTGAGCCACTGCACCTGGCCTGTTTTCAGTTTTTATGTAAGCTTCATTACATAGGCATGACTGATTAAATCGTTGACCACTGGTGATCCGTTTAACCTTCAGCTTCTCCTCCCCCTTGGGTTGGAGGGTGGGGCTGAAAGTCAGACCTCACGTTGGTCCTTTCAGTGACCAACTCCCATCCTGGAAGTAGGAGGTGCTGGCCATTAGTCATTAGCATACAAAAAGGCAACACCTACAGATTCTAAGGATTTTAGGAATTGTATGGAATTGAAGACCAAATACATATTTTGTAGTATCACACCTTGGCTTTACAATATTATAGTTGGGTTTTTATTTTTCATTTCCGGCTCTTTTCAGACTTGTATATTCATTCTTTGGGACTCAGTCACTAAACAAGTTGCTCCAGGCTTGGTTCTAGGCCTTCCTGTCATTCAGTATTGTCTACCTAGACACTGGAGTACAGCCTCAATTACCATCTATATATTGACGCCCAATTTGTTTGTAGCCAAGACCTCTCTGAGCCTCTTCACCATTTCTACTTAAATGTTTTAAAGGCTTCTCAAAGTCAGCGTATCAGCAAACTCAATTCCAACGCACACAATTGAGAGCTATTGTGGTATTTTTCCTGCCTTATTGAATGGCACCAGTTTTCATTCAGCTTTCTAACTGATTTACTTGCGGCTACCTCTAGTTTTCTTTTCAGGCTTCAGTCATCTTTAAAAACACCAGTCTGACCATGTCATCCCTTTGCTTAAAATTCTTCAATGACTTCCTGTTGCTCTTAGGATAAAAAATATCTCATGATTCTGCATATCTAATGATCTTCATGATCTAGTCTTCTCTCCCTCTGCTCATTTCGTATCCCTGTGCCTCACTTTCTGAGCTCTAGCAACACTTGTCTGATTTCAGTTCTTTGAATCTGCACATTTGCCCATTAATCTTTGTATATGGTATTCCTTGTGTCTTTAGAGCTCAGGTCAAACATCACTTCATTTAAGACAACGATCCCCAACTATTTTGTCACCAGGGACTGGTTTCATGGAAGATAATTTTTCTATGGACTGGGGTATGGGGGATGGTTTTTGGGTGATTTAAGCACATTATATTTATTGTGAACTTTATTTCCATTATTATTACATTGTAACATACAATAATTATGCAGCTCACCATAATATAGAATCAGTGGGAGCCCTGAGCTTGTTTTCCCACAAGTAGATGGTCCCATCTGGGGGGGGGTGGGGAACAATGACATCATGAGGCATTAGGCTCTCATAAGGAGTCCTAGATCCCCTCTTAAAGCCAGTTCACAATAGGGCTTGTGCTCCTATAAGGATCTAAGGCCTTTGCTGACATGGCAGGAGGCAGAGCTCAGGCGGGAATGCTAGTGATGGGGAGGGGCTGTAAATCCAGATGAAGCCACTAGCCGGCTGCTCACCTCTTGCTCTGTGGCCCAGTTTCTAACAGGGACGACGACCAGTACTGACCTGTGTTCCAGTAGTTAGGAAGCCCTGCTCTAAAAAGTTCAGAGTTTAATTTGGTTTTGTCGGGGATAGGGGAAGGCAGGATTATGTGCTCCCTGAGCTTATAGTAAAACATTTATTATGGGTTTATTTTATTCATGTCTCTGCTATTATCAGATGCTTCATCATAAGTGCATGAGTCATGTTCTCTTGGTCCCTAGTATACTCAGTATTCAACTCAGTGCCTGACACATAATAGAAATAGAAACTCAAAAAATTTTGAACAATGAAGGGTATTTCTTTTTTTTGGAGACGGAGTCTTGTCTTGCTCTGTTGCCCATGGTGCTGTCTCTGCTCACTGCAACCCCTGCCTCCCGGGTTCAAGTGATTTTCAGCCTCCCCAGTAAGACAAGGCAATTACAGGCACACACCACCATATCTGGCTAATTTTTTGTATTTTAGTAGAGACGGGCTTTCACTGTGTTGCCCAGGCTGGTCTCAAGCTCCTGAGCTCAGGCAATATGCTTGCCTCAGCCTCCCAAATGCTGGGATTACATGTGTGAGCCACTGTGCCTGGCAATGAATGGTATTTCTTAACCCAGTTAATGAATGGTCCTAGAATTCATAGTTTCATCAAGACACACTGAATAGTTTCTGTTAACATCCCATTCACTTGAGGCTTATTTAGGTATTTCGTCTTTATTTGTTAAACGCTCACTAATAATTTTATCAGTGGTGGGTGTCAGATGTCTCTCTTTTAGACCCTCAGGATTCTCTTGAACCTACACTAGATACATGGAAAGTAGATTCTTAGAAGCAGTATGGTGTTTCGCTAGCTGCTTCTTGCTTAGACTATTTTTACGAAAGCCTGGGTTTTTTAGATTCATTTTAATTTTTTTAGAGACGAGGCTTGCTCTGTTGCCCAGGCTGGAGTGCTGTGGTGTGATCTCGGCTCATTGTAACCTCCGTCTCCTAGGTTCAAGTGATTCTCCTGCCTCAGCCTCCCCAGTAGCTGGGATTACAGGTGCATACCACCACATCCAGCTAAATTTTTATATATTAGAGATGGCACCTCACCGGGTTTTTTTTTAAGCTTGCCAGGAAGGCAAGCTTAGCCTTAGTGAGGTCATATTATCTATAAATTATTGACCAAGTGTTGAATTTCCACGGTAGTATTCATCCTGTGGAATAGAATATTATTGCAGCTGGGCACGGTGGCTCACGCCTATAATCCCAGCACTTTGGGAGGCTGAGATGGGTAGATCATGAAGTCAGGAGTTTGAGACTACCCTGGTCAATATGATGAAACCCTGTCTCTACTAAGAATACAAAAAAATTAGCTAGGTGTGGTGATATGTGCCTGTAGTCCCAGCTGCTCAGGAAGCTGAGGCAGGAGGATTGCTTGAACCTGGGAGGCAGAGGTTGCAGTGAGCTGAGATCGCGCCACTGCACTCCAGCCTGGGCGACAGAGCAAGACTCCATCTTAAAAAATATATATATATATTATTAATACCTATAGAGGCCTGGGAAGGTGAAACAGTTTAATTACTGTTGATTAACATGTCTCAAAACTGTTCTGCCAGTGAACACCAGTGTTCCTGAAGATGTTATAGATTTCTCAGAAGAAAAAAGTATTGTCTTAAATAACCTTAGGAATTTTTGGGTAAAATTTAAACAGGTTTGTTTATTTCAGAGTGGAGTCCTTTTTTTTTTTTTTTTTTTTTGAGGCTGAGTTTCATTCTTGTTGCCCAGGATGGAGTGCAGTGGTGTGATCTCGGCTCACCGCGACCGCCACCTCCCTGAAACCTCCGCCTCCTGGGTTCAAGCAATTCTGCTTCTGTCTCAGCCTCCCAAGTAGCTGGGATTACAGGCATGTGCTACCATGCCTGACTAATTTTGTATTTTTAGTAGAGATGGGGTTTCTCCATGTTGGTCAAACTGGTCTTGAACTCCTGACCTCACACAATCCACCCGCCTCACCCTCCCAAAGTGCTGGGATTATAGGTGTGAGCCACCGTGCCTGGCTGGGTGGAGTCTTTTATATACTAACAGCTTTAAGAATGGAGTTATAGTATGCCGTATTTCCTCAACTTGACATACGACTCATTTCCAAACTTTTACAGACTTGGCATTGGGAAATGTTGGATGAAGCCTATTGAGTTGACTTAGTCTGTAGAAATGGTACTTGTCATGAAATATCATGTACCTTTGTTAGGTTGTTGTTGAAAAGGTGAATGCACTCTAATGGAGCCAGAAAGCCTTTCACTACATGGACACTTGAAAATGTTCACTTTTTTTTTTTTCCAAGAGAGAGTCTTGCTCTGTCACCCAGGCTGGAGTGCAGTTGTGCAATCTCGGCTCACTGCAACCTCTGCCCCCCTGGCTTTAAGCAAGTCTCCTGCCTCAGCTTCTGGAGTAGCTGGGATTATAGGCATATGCCACCACGCCCAGCTAATTTTTGTATTTTTAGTAGAGACGGGGTTTCACCATGTTGGTCAGGCTGGTCTTGAACTCCTGATCTGGTGATTGGGATTACAGGTGTGAGCCCATGGCGCCCGGCCATGTTCACATATTTTCTGTAAGAAAGCATTTTCAAAATACTGTTCAAAAACTGGATTCAAAATTCTGAGTCTGTGGCTATTAATGGGATGTTGTTGTTTTTGTTTTGCAGGTCGGATCATGCTAAAAGGAGATAATATTACTCTGCTGCAAAGTGTCTCCAACTAGAAATGATCAGTGAAGTGAGAAATGGTTGAGAAGGATACATTTTGTTTTTAGATGTCCTTTGTCCAGTGTGAACATTTATTCATATTGTTTTGCTTGCCCTTATGTTATTACAAGATGTCAATAAATGCTATGGGATTGTTTGTATTAAAACATTGACATTGCTTCTGTTCAGTGGTGGAGACTTTTTACACAGTAACACCGTTTGTTGTTGGTATTTACATTAGTTTTCTGAAGGGTGGCAGTTGCCTTGAGCACTTGGTATTCTCAGATCTTGGACCTGTAGATTTTGAGGCAGATTAGGAATTCTGCCTGACAGGTAAGCCTCCAGTATTGGGAGGTGGAGAAAGGGAGGGTTCACAAACATAAATAAGGGTCATTGCACTAACAGGTGTCTTTAGCACTTCTGGTTCTGGATGCTGGAATACGTTTCTAACTTAAATAGTTGGGTTCATTATTTAATGGGGTCAGAATTTGCTGAACACTCTCATTGAGTCACTGTGAGGCCTTTGTGAATTTTATCACTAAGATCAGAATGTGAGAAGTATTTGGGTATAGGCAAAGAATGAAGTGCCTTTCAAATACATTGAAAATGAGTTAACAATTTACGGGAAAGAGACTGAGATTGGTCATCTAAAAAGGACCACAAGCACTGCCAATAGGTAAATTGTTAGGCAAAATAATGGGATGTTGGAGAAACACACCTGCCTCTTACTCTTAAGAATTGTGTTTCTTTCCCCAGTGATTTGCTAGTTGAATTCTTAATGTGGACAGGTTTCCTTTCCCCCAGTATCGCACGTGGTTCTAGTTCCAATTGTTAGATGGTTATTGAGCATCTGCTGTTAGCTAGACACAGTGTTGAATCGATACAGTGAAACATACTGGCCAACAGGTAGTCGTAATGCTTCATCCTAAGTGCTATTTAAATTGGATTTT
This sequence comes from Callithrix jacchus, assembly GCF_049354715.1. Lineage (NCBI taxonomy): Eukaryota > Metazoa > Chordata > Mammalia > Primates > Cebidae > Callithrix > Callithrix jacchus. The sequence continues at coordinate 30,939,763 of NC_133520.1, forward strand.
GAAAGATGAATAAGAATAAGGCCTACCTTAAGTTCTGCTAAAGGCAGTGTTACCAGGGAAGGACCAAAAGTCTGGCTCCTGCTTTTCTACATGCCTGTGAAGGAGACTTGTCATTAAACTGAATAAAAAATCCTTTCTGAGATAGAGGAGATTGGTAGGTGAATGAAAAAGTCTATCCAGCTTTGAATCGTGCATTCGATCTGTAGTCCTCCTATGTGTACTCATGCTCTTTCGGTTATATTTTAAAATAATGGCTGCATTAGCTCTGAACATTTGAGTTTGAAATTCATTAAACTGACTACAGCATGCAAAGCAAACACTGGGCAGCAGAGGGAGTTCCAGCCCTGAGAGTGCTTCAATCTTGCTGGTGAAGAGATTGAAGCTTTTTCAGAGCAGAGCAAAGACCTCCCTGCAGCTTTCTTGGCACCAGAATAGCTGGGAAGAAGGATAAAAGCCCAAAGGAGTATAATCCCTAAGAAAACCTGCTGGCTCCTTTTCCATTTCCCTGTGTGACCTTTCTGACCTGGCTGCCCTGTGGAAGCAGAGCTGTACCTGCTGTGGCTTACTTTGAATGGATCAAGACCTAGAATGTTCTATTTTTGACAGAGCAAATGATGATAGTGAGAATTAAGGTACAGTGAACTCTTAGAATTGAGCTCTGTATTTAGAAATCTCTGCTTGCTTTCCTGCTCTACTGGAGCCTGTGGTGTTTGCTTTTTAAATTGTACTATTCCACAATCTAGATTGTTTCTTCCAACCAGAATTTATGGGAGGTGTTGCTCTCTGCCTCATTAAGGTTACTAAAACATCCTGCTGGGAAGCTGCTCTTGTTGGCAGCTGTCAGCTTTTCTGGAATGGCTGTTGGTTGCTGAGGGGGTCTTGATAGACACCCCTAATCCTCATAGCATTCTTGAAGCGGGGGTTGGAGGAGTAGAGAATCAGGCTCTGAAAGAAAAGTGCTGATGTGGGCCTGGTGGTGTTAGTAGCAGGTAGGGAGAAGGAAAAGTTTGAAAATCATAGGATATTGTGCTTTGGGGTGCCGGCTCTTGTCATACCACACTTGTCAACAACTTTCAGATTAGAGAGTGTACCTCTAATTTGGATTAAGGCATTATGGGCCAGGAAGTTTTATGGTGGGGTAAGCCAATAGCATCTCAGGTTAACTGGATGACACAGGCATTTTCCTTAACAAAACCATCTACTCATGCATGCTTTTGTGAGGAGATGCTTGTTAAAACTTTAGTATTGAGACAGGCTTGTGTTGTTGCCCAGGCTGGAGTGGAGTGGCGCAATCACAATTCACTGCAACCTTGACCTGGCCAATCACAATTCACTGCAACCTTGACCTGGCCAATCACAATTCACTGCAACCTTGACCTGGCCAATCACAATTCACTGCAACCTTGACCTGGCCTCAAGCAATTCTCCTACTTCAGCCCCCAAAGTAGGTAGGACCAGAGGCACACACCGCCAAGCCTGGCAATTTTTTTTTTTTTTTTTTTAATGGCAGAGCTAGTTGAGGCTCTATTTTGGAAAATAACAAATTGTTTTGTAGCTGGAGTCATGGGCAAGGGGGGGTATCCCAGACAATGAACTCCCCCAATGAGTGGGCTGAGGGCTAGGACTGAGCCTCACTCGTGAGGCTATGCTCACTCCTGTTCCCTATGCTTCCCTGTACAGTGGCCTCTTCCACAGGCTCTGGGGGATCCACAGGAAGGGGTGGGCTGGGAGGGGCTGCTATGCTGATTTACTTGGGCAGGACATACAGGACTGAGACACCAGTTTCCCATCTCGGGTCTCTATTTCCTTCACAGCCATGGCCTTGGAGGAACTCTGGAGGAGCTGGTGTGAGCTCTGGCTGAAGGAGCCAGAGCCAAAGCTAGAGCCTAGCCATAGCTGAGGCCAGGGCTTGTGAGGTCCCACAGGCCAAGCTCAGTGCACCTGAGTAGCCACTGGTGGTCTTTATGCTTATGTTCTATATCCCAGACTTCAGCCTACTCTTCTTGCTCTCCAGCAACTTCCTGTAGGTGGTGACCTCTGTGTCCAGGGCCAGCTTGATGTTCTTCAGCTCCTGGTACACCAGCTTGGGGTGTGGTATCTTTTTTTTTTTTTTTTTTTTTAATTATTTTTAAATTTTTGAAACTGGGTTATAAGACTAATTTTTGTATTTTTGGTAGAGACGGGGCCTTGCCATGTTGCCCAAGCTGGTCTCCAACTCCTGATCTCAAACAATTCATCCACCTTGGCCTCCAAAAGTGCTGGGATTAACAGATGTGAGCCACTGCACCCAGCTGCATTGCTGTCCTTATTGGCCAGCTCCTCAGGCTACTTGGCATTCGTGATGGCAGCCTCCAGGAAAGTCCCTGGCCTTTAAGGCCCTCAGTTTCAGCCTGGAGCTGGCTGATGTTCTGGTTCATCTCAGAGATTTTCATCTTCATGTGACACAGATTATCCCCATGCTTCCCATCAAGTGTCTGCAGTTCCTCATACTTGATCTGGTATATGTTCTCAGGCTTGGCCCAGCTGCAGTTGGCGATCTCATGCTTGTCCTTGACCTCAGTGATGCTATCTGTGTCCATGAAGTGGCTGTTGCCCATGGACAGGACCACAGATGTGTCCAAGATCTGGGACTGCAGATCCTGGGTCTCCTTTTCATACAGCTGCCTGAGGAAATGGATCTGTCAGTCAGCCCTTCCATGCAAGACTCCAGCTCTACCTTGTTCATGTAAGTTTTGTCCATAAACTTGATGAAGACAAATTCATTGTCCATCTCTGTACACTTATTGATTTCATCCTTATGCTTATTCTTGAAGTCCTCAGCAGCCCCTGCATGTGGCCAAGCTCTGCCTCCGGCTTCAGCTGCTCCTGGCCCAGAATGTACAGCTGCTGTTGAAGGTTGTTGACATAGCTCTCAAGCATGTTGTCCATGTTCCTCTGTGCTGTCTGCTGCTGCTGCTAGAGGTTGCAGTTGCTCTCCATCTTGTTCTGCTGCTCCAGGAGCTGTACCGTAGTCCTCCTATGTGTACTCATGCTCCGTGAAGAAGGCAAATTTACTGTTAAGGGTCTTGATCTGCTTTCTCCTGGGCACACGTGACCTGGATGTTGAGTTCCACCTCCAGCTTAAGGGGGCTCAGCAGACTCTGGTTCACCATGATAGCTGTGGTGCTCCCCATTACCACTGGCCCTGCCATGCAGCTTCCACCCAGAACCATGCCAGCACCCAGGCCATCCCAGAAGCACTGCTACTACCCACTTGGGAGAACCTTGAGGAGCTAATGTGGGCACTGGGTCCATTCGTGTAGAAGCAGCTGCTGAAGATGCAGGGACCAGAGGTCGATACCTTGTAGGACATCTGGGTTACCCTGGTGAACATGGTAGAGGCAAGAGTGGAGGCAGGTGGTCCAAACCAGGCAGAGATCTGAGAGGGAGTAGAGAAGCTACATCTAGGTCTAACTTTTTATTTTTTGTTAAGATAGGATCATACCATGTTGCCCAGGCTAGTCTCCAGCTCCTGAGGTCAAGCAATCCTCTTGCCTCAGCCTTCCAAAGTGCTGGGATTACAGGTGTGAGCCACTGTGCTCAGCAAAACTTTCTTTTTAAGGTAGCTTGAGAACTTAAGTCTATTAGTACCTGGAGTTTAACTTAAAAGTTATATGCAATGGAATTAAAAATTTTAAAATTAGCTTAGTACATGTTTATTATCAAAATGTAAACAGTATAGAAATAGAAAAAAATTTGTTCCTTTTCCTACTAGTATTCTCCTTAGATGACCACTGTTGAGAGTTAGATGCTTATCCTTCTGAACGTCATACTAATAGGTATAGGTTGTTTTGTTTATCATTCTGGTATTTTACTCATTTTTTAAAAAATTGTTTTTAGGTTGAGTGCAGTGGCCTACACCTGTAACCCCAGCACTTTGGGAGGCTGAGGCAGGAGGATCACATAAGCTTAGGTGTTTGAGACCAGCCTGGGCAACATAGTAAGACCCCATTTCTATAAAAAATAAATTTAAGGCCTGACATGGTGGCTCATGCCTGTAATCCCAGCATTTTGGGAGGCCAAGGTGGGTGGATTGCCCGAGCTCAGGGGTTTGAGACAAGCCTGGACAACACGGTGAAACCCTTCTATACTAAAATACAAGAAAATTAGCCGAGCTTGATGGCGTGTGCCTGTAGTCCCAGCTACTCAGGAGGCTGAGGCAGGAGAATCGCTTGAACCCAGGAGGCGGAGGTTACAGTGAGCTGAGATCATGCCACTGCACTCCAGCCTGGGTGACAGAGCCTGACTCTGTCTCAAAAATAAATAAATAAATAATAAATTAAATGTTAAAAAATTAACCAGCTCTAGCTGTGGTCCCAGCTACTTGAGAGGCTGAGACAGGAGGATTACTTGAGCCTAGGAAGTTGAGGAAGGCTGCAGTGAGCTATGTTCATGTCATTGCATTCCAGCCTGAGTGGCAGAGTGAGACCTTGTCTCAAATAAAAGAATAAAAAATTGTTTAAATTGTGGTAAAGTACACATATGTAATTACCATCTTAACCCTTTTTAAGTGTACAGTTGAGTAGTATTAAGTATATTCACATTGTGCAACCAGCCTCTGGAACTTTCATCTTGCAGGACTGAAACTACCTATTAACTACAAAATGGAGGGAAAAAAGGCAATCTACAGAATGGGAGAAAATATCACATATCACATAAAACAATGTTCCCTAGTCCCCGGCAGCTACCATTATTCTTCATCTTTCTGTCGCCATGATTGTTTCTGTTTTAAGTACTTCATATAATAGAATCATGCAGTATTTATCTCTTTGTGACTGGCTTATTTTATTTAGCATAATGTCCTCAAGGTTCATTCATGCTGTAGAAAATGTCAGAATTTTTTTCTTCCTTATTTTGAGGGGGGATATGGGGTAGAGACAGAGTCTTACTCCGTTGCTTAGGCTAGAGTGCAGTGATGTGATCTCAGTTCACTGCAGCCTCCACTTCCCAGGTTCAAGTGATCCTCATGCCTCAGCCTCCTGTGTAGCTTGGACTACAGGTGTGTGTCACCACACCTGGCTAATTTTTTTTTGTATATTTATTAGAGACAGGGTTTCACCGTGTTAGCCAGGCTGGTCTTGGAACTCCTGGCCTCAAGCGATCCACCGTCTCAGCCTCCCAAGTGCTGGGATTAAAGGTGTGAGCCACCATATCCAGCCTCTTTAGTTTTAAGGCTGAATAATACTCCATTGTATCCACATTTCACGTTTTGTTTATTCGTCCACTGATGCATCCTCTGGGTTGCTTCCATCTTAGCCTGTAATGAATAATACCGCCATGACCATGAGTATACAAATGTCTCTTTGAGAACATGCTTTCAGTTCTTTTGGGTATTTACTGATCATGTGGTAATATTGTTTTTAAATTTTAGAGGAAACGCCCTGCTATTTTCATAGCAGCTTCACCTTTTCACATTTTCACAAGCAGTGGATAAGGGTTCCAGTTTCTCACGTCTTTGCCAACACTTGCCTGGTTGTTTTGATAACAACCATTCTAATGGGTAGGAAATGGTACCATTGTGGTTTTGATTTGTATTTCCTGAACAATTATTGATGTTAAGTATCTTTTCTTTTTTTCTTTTTTTTTTTTTTTTTGAGACGGAGTTTCGCTCTTGTTACCCAGGCTGGAGTGCAATGGCGCGATCTCGGCTCACCGCAATCTCCGCCTCCTGGGTTCAGGCAATTCTCCTGCCTCAGCCTCCTGAGTAGCTGGGATTACAGGCATGCGCCATCACGCCCAGTTAATTTTTTGTATTTTTGGTAGACAGGGTTTCTCCACATTGATCAGGCTGGTCTTGAACTCCCGATCTCGGGTGATCCACCCACCTTAGCCTCCCTAAGTGCTGGGATTACAGGTGTGAGCCACCGTGCCTGGCCTGTATTTTTTATTTTATTATAAGTAGACAGTTTATAATAGTACTTTTTTTTTTGAGACGGAGCCTTGCTCTGTTGTCCAGGCTGGAGTGCAGTGGCACGACCTCAGCTCACTGCAACCTCCACTCCCTGGGTTCAAGCAATTCTCCTGCCTCAGCCTCCTGAGTAGCTGGGATTACAGGTGTGAGCCACCATGCCTGGCAAAAAAAAAACAACCTTATTCTTTGGTGATTATTAAACCAGTGAATTAATCCGCACTAGAACTGCCCTAACAACAAACTATTATATGCGATAATAAATTTTCCTATTGCTTAAACCAGCTTGGGTTGAGTTGTGTTACTTACAGACTAATGCATTATAACTATTACAGTATCAGACCAGGGGTCCCTCTCTTCAGTGACTTTTAATCTTAGAAGGGGATCATATGTCCAATGAAGAATCATTAAATGCTAAATTGTTGAAAAAAGTTGGCAGTTGAAGGGATAATCTTGGACTCTATGGGGCAGTACAAATGAAGAAGTGATGTAACTGATTTTCCTCAGTAAAACAGTAAATATTACTCCCTCCTCTAATTAAGAAAATAATTCCTGGGAAAGATGGTCTGGCTCTTCATTTCATGTCCATAGAAACTGCTGTCTCTGGAGTACTAAGAGATTAGCCGTGTCCCTGGGCATCCCGAGATACAGGGGTTTTGCTGGGCAGGGAAATTGTAGAGGGGAACTGGGAAGAATGAACAAATGAATACCTCTTCCTGATGGACTGATTGCTAAAACAGAGATATGGTGGACAGTAGGAATGGGATGGGGGAAGGAGTATTTTCTTTAGAAAAGCAGACTTCTTTAGATCCTGAACTTGAGAGGGGACTCCATTTTTGAGGATATATTTTAGTTTTCACCATTGTTGGCTTTTTTTTTTTTTTTTTTTGAGACACTTGAACTCCTGACCTCATGATCCACCCACCTCGGCCTCCCAATGTGCTGGGATTACAGGCATGAGCTACCACTCCTGGCCTCATTGTTGGCTTTTATTGGATATTATTATGTGCTAGGAACACTGAAGAATATAAAATTCAGTCTCTGACTTTGGAGATTTTGTGGCACAGTACAGTACAGAGGGAAGGATGACACTGAGACATTTAAACCTAGTCCAACACACCCGGGTTTAAATCCCAACTTTATAATTACACATACCTCTCAACCTCAGTTTCCTAGGGCTGTTGGAATAACTTAGCAAGATAATACATATAAAGTACCTTATCAGGCCCTGAAAATCCTTGGAAAGTATTTGTTACAAATGAAAATGATTTATAGTTTAAAAAATTGTCTAGGAATTTGTGTGGGGAAAAGGTAAACTCTACCTTCTGTCCCACATAGAGCAAGACAAGAAATTACAATTTTGAGGATTAGTTGTGTTTATTTAATCAAGTTTATTGAGGTATAATTTATAGGTACCCAAACTTATGCTTTTTACATGTATACTTTGATGATTTCTGACAAATGTATACAGTCATGTAACCATTACCACAGTCAAAATATATTTCTATGATCTCAAATGTTGCCCAAGGGCCCTTTACAGTCAATCTGTCTCACTCACCCACAGCTCCCAGTAATCACTGATCTAATTTCTGACTCTGTAGTATTACATTTTTCTGAATGTTATATAAGTGAAATCTTACGTATCTTACAATGTAAGATTGTGTCTTGCTTCCTTCATACAATGCCTTTTTTTTTTTTTAAGACAGTCTTGCTCTGTTGCCTAGGCTGGAGTGCTGGAGTGCAGTGTTGTAATCTCAGCTCACTGCAACCTTCACCTCCCAGGTTCAAGCAATTATCTTGCTTCAGCCTCCTGAGTAGCTGAAATAACAGGCACGCACCACCACATCAGGCTGATTTTTGTATTTTTAGTAGTGATGGGGTTTCACCATGTTGGCCAGGCTAGTCTCGAAATCCTAACCTCAAGTGATCCGCCTGCCTCAGCCTCCCAAAGTGCTGGGATTACAAGCTTGAGTCACTATACCCAGCCTTTCTTTCTTTCCTTTTTTCTCTTTTGTTTTTTAGATGGAGCCTTGCTCTGTTGCCCAGGCTGGAGTGCAGTAGTGTGATCTCGGCTCACTGCAACCTCCACCTCCCAGGTTCAAGCGATTCTCCTGCCTCAGCCTCCTGAGTAGCTGGTACAATAGGCATGCACCACCACGCCCAGCTAATTTTTGAATTTTTAGTAAAGATGGGATTTCACCATGTTGGCCAGGATGGTCTCAATCTCCACCCACCTTGGCCTCCCAAAGTGCTGGGATTACAGGCACAAGCCACTGCACCCAGTATCTTTTTGGTGAAGTATCTCTTAAAACTTTTTGCTGATTTTTAAAAATTCGGTTGTTTGATTTCCTCTTTTCGTGTTGGGAGAGTTTTTCTGGATAAAAATTTCCCTATCAGATAGCTGTTTTGCAAATATTTTCTTCTGGTTTGTGGCTTGTCTTCATTTCTCTATGTCTTTAAAGAACACAAGTTTTAGCCTGGACGACATGGTGAAACCCCATCTCTACAAAAAAGAAATACAAAAATTAGCTGGCTGGGCATGGTGGTATGCTCCTGTAGTTCCAACTACCTGGGGGACTGAGGTCTGGGGGTGTGAAAGTGGGTGGATCACTGGAACCTAGAAGGTTGAGGCTACATGAGCTGAGATCATGCCACTGCACTCCAGCCTTGGAGACAGAGTAAGACCCTGTCTTAAAAAGAAAAAAAAAAAAAAGAATACAAGTTTTTTGGTTTTTTTTTATTTCATTATTTCATTTATCGATTTTTTATAGTTCATGTTTTCTCTGGCGCTTTCTTTTAAAATTCTTATATTTTTACATTTATGATACATTTTGGGTTAGTTTTTAAAATATGGTATGAGTTATGGATTATGGTTTACTTTTTTTTACATATCGACCCTCAGTTATTCCAGAACCATTTTTCAATGCTATTGGTTTTCATTGAATTGCCTTGGTGCCTTTATTCATAACCAACTGACATGTATGTGGGTACTTTCTGGCTTCTCTTGTTGTTTCATTGATCTAGAGGTCTGTCATTTTACCGATTCCATGTCGTCCTGATTACTATGACTTGACAGTAAACTCTGACACCTCCATCTTCCTTTTCAAAGTTTTTGGCTGTTCTCGGGTCTTTGCTTCGCCATTTACATTTTAGGATCAGTTTATTGATATCTTAAAAAAAAAAAATCCTGGGATTTTGGTTGAGACTGATTAGCTCTATTAAGCATTTTGGGGAAAATTATCATAGTAACAATATTGTCAGCCAGGTGTGGTGGCTCATGCCTGTAATCTCAGCACTTAGGGAGGCCGAGGTGAGTGGATCATCTGAAGTCAGGAGTTCAAGACCAGTCTGGCCAACATGGTGAAACACTGTCTCTACTAAAAATACAAAAGAACTAGCCGGAGGTGTTGGTGTGTGTGCCTGTAGTCCCAACTACTCAGGAGGTTGAGGCAGGAGAATCACTTGAACCAGGGAGGTGGAGGTTGCAGTGAGCTGAAATTGAGCCACTGCACTCCAGCCTGGGCAACAGAGCGAGACTCTGTCTCCAAAAAGCAAAACAAAAGAAAACAAAATACTGCCTTCCAGTGGTTGAGTATGGGATATGTCCTGATTAATTTGGATATTTCTTCTATTTCTCTCATCAGTATTTTGTAGTTTTCAGCTTTACCACATTTTGTTAGGTTTATCCCTTCATAAGTCTTTCTCTTTTTTCCTTTTTTTTTTTATCATTCATGTAAGATGTGAGCTTTTTTTCTTATTTTGAGACAATCTCACTCTTGTCGACCAGCCGGAGTGCAGCAGCGAGGTCATGGTGCACTGCAGCCTTGACTTCTCAGGCTCAGGTGATCCTCCCACCTCAGTCTCCCATGTAGCTGTGACTACACGTGCATGCCACCATGCGCAGCGAAATTTTTTGTACTGTTAGTAGAGGCAGAATTTAACCATCTTGCCCATGCTGGTCTCAAACTCCTGGGCTCAAGTGATTGCCCTACCTCAGCCTCCCAAAGTGTTGGGGTTGCAGCCATCAGCCACTGCACCTGGCTGTTTTATATTTTTGATGCCACTATAAATGGTACTGTGTTTGTAATTTTGACTTCCAATTGTTTTTATTGACCTTGTATCCTGCGACCTTACTAAGCTTAGTTCTTTGTTGTAGTAGGTGTTTTTTTGTAGATTGTTTGGGATTTTCTTTTTTAAATTGTCTATAAGGTGTACAAAACTGAAATAATTACTACAGTCAGGCAAATTATCCTGTCAGCTTCCATAGTTACTCATTTTCTTGTCTGGCAAGAGTACTTAAAATCTACTGTCTTTGCAAATTTTTGGTATATAATACAGTATTATTGACTGTTGTCCTCATGCTGTCCATTAGATCTCTAGACCTGCTCATCTTATATAACTGCCAGTTTTTGCCCTTAACCCACTTCTCCCCATTTCCCCTCGCTCCCTGCCCCTGGTAAACGCTGTTGTCTGTTCTCCTCTGTTTCTATGTGCAGATGATCTCTAACTTACAATTTTTCAACTTTCAGATGGTGAGAAAATAATATTCATTTAATACACTCCTTGACTTACCATGGGGCTATACTCAGATAAACCCATCCTAAGTTGAATATATCATAAGTCAAAAGCAAAAGTTTTTTTTTTTTTTTCCCCCAGATGGAGTCTTGCTGTCACGCAGGCTGGGATGCAGTGGTGACATCTCGGCTCACTGCAACCTCTACTTACAAGGTTCAAGCAATTTTTGTGCCTCAGCCTCCTGGGTAGTTGGGATTTCAGGCACCCACCACAATGCTTGGCTAATTTTTGTATTTCTTTTTTTTTTAGTAGAGACAGGGTTTCACCATGTTGGACAGACTGGTCTCGAGCTCCTGACCTTGTGATCAGCCCGCCTTGGCCTCCCAAAGTACTAGGATTACAGGTGTGCACTATGCCCAGCCCACAATTTCTTTATCATTCATTTGTTGATGGACATTTAAGGTGGTTTTCATGTCTTGGAGATTGTAATACTGCAGTGAACATAGCACAGATATCTTCTACAAGGTGCTGATTTCATTTCCTTTGGGTATATACCCAGCAGAGGGGTTACTAAATCACATGGTAGTTCTTTTTTTCATTTTTTGAAGAAACATCATACTGTTTTCCATAGTGGCTGTACCTACTTTGGGTTTTCTACATAGATTTTTATGTTGCCTGCAAATAAAATAGTTTTATTTATTCTTTTCCAGATAAAGCCTTTATTTCATATTCTTGCCTTATTGCAGTGGCTACAATTTTTCTAGTATGAGTAGTAGCAGGAGCACACATCTTTGTCTTGTTTGCGATCTTTAAATTATACCATTTCATTCTGAAAGCATGCCAGTAAGGAGCAAATATCCCATTCGGTATGATATAGTTGTTAGGAGTTTTATAGATGTCCCTTTATCATGTTGAAGAAATTGTCTCCTGGTCTAATTTGGGTAAGAGTTTTGTCATATGTATATTGAATTTTACCATCCTTTTTTCTGCATCTATTGGGATGATCATATGATTCTTCTTTGATAAGGTAAATTACATTAACTGATTTTCAGTATTGAACTAACCTTTCATTTTTGGGATAAATACCATTTGGTTTTGCTGTATTATACATTTTATATACTGCTGAGTTCATTTTGCTTATTTATTTAGGGATTTTTGTGTCTATATTTGGGAGGGATATGGTCTGTGGTTCTCTGGTAGTGTTTTTGTCTGGTTTTAGTGCCAGGATAATAGTCTCATAAAAGTTAGGAAATGTTTCCTTGTCTTCTATTTTTCCGCAAGAGTTTTTATAAAATTGGTATTATTTTTTCTTAAATGTTTGGTATATTTCACCTGTGAAGCTGTCTGAGCCCATAATTTTCTTTGTTGGAAGGCTTCTAGCATTTTTTCCCCTAGATTAGGAAATCTTTGTTACATGTTCTGCCTACGGAATTTGCAAACTTGCTTATTAGGGCTCTGTATTACACGTAAATACAGTGAAAATAGTACAAGGCAATATGGAAATACTAAGGAATAAGTGGCATAAAATGGACCACACAGTGAAAACGACATTTTCCTGTACAATAGAAATTAAAATCCTGGCCAGGCATGGTGGCTCACACCTGTAATCCCAGCACTTTGGGAGGTTGAGGCGGGCAGATCACAAGGTCAAGAGATTGAGACCATCCTGGCCAACATGGTGAAAACCCATCTCTACTAAAAATACAAAAATCCGCTGGGCATGGTGGCGCACATCTGTAGTCTCAGCTACTCAGGAGGCTGAGGTAGGAGAATCACTTAAACATGGGAGGCAGGTTGCAGTGAGTTGAGATCGCACCATGGTACTCTAGCCTAGCAACAGAGCAAGACTCAGTCTCAAGAAAAATCCTTAGCCTTTCAATGTTTTCTATAATCAACTTACCCTTCACCCTTATCTCCCAGGACTACCCTATATGGATACTCTGTATTCCAAACAGATGCTCAAACTCCCTCCCCTAAGTTTACCAATCTCCATGGTTTGTTTTATAGCTTTAAATATGAATTCAATTACTTCAGTAGATCTAGGACTATCCAGGTTATCTACTTCCATTTGAGTGAGTTTTGGAAGTTGTGTTTTTATTTTACTGCTCCTTGTTGAGCAGGGGTACCCCGTAGACAGTGTGCCCAGAATAACCCAGGGGAGCTGGAGTTGCGTTTTTTAAGGGATTTGTCCATTTAATCTAAGCTATTAAATTTATTGACACAAAGCAGTTCACAATATTCCCTTATCCTTTTAATGCCTGTAGGATCTGCAGAGGTATCTTCACTTTCATTTTTCATCTATTTCTGTTCTTTATTATTTCCATGTATCTCCTTATTGGGGTTTAATTTGATCTTTTTCTAGTTTCTTAAGGCAGAAGCTTGGTTTACTGACTGAAAACATGTCCTTTTTTTTTTTTTTTTTTTCCTTTTGAGACAGAGTCTTACTCTTGTAGCCCAGCCTGGAGTGCAGTGGTGTGATCTCAGCTCACTGCAATCTCCACCTGGAGACAGGGTTTCACCATGTTGTCCAGGCTGGTCTGGAGCTCCTGACCTCAAGTGATCCACCCACCTCAGCCTCCCAAAGTGCTGGGATTACAGGAGTGAGCCACTGCACCCGGCCAAACATGTCTTATTTTTTAAAAATTTTATTATTAGTTTTTTGAGATGGAGTCTCCCTCTGTTGCCTAGGTTGGAGTGCAGTGGTGTGATCTTGGCTCACTGCAACCTTCACTTCCTGGGTTTAAGTGATTCTCCTGCCTCAGCCTCCCAAGTAGGTGGGATTAGGTGCATGCCACCACACCCAGCTAATTTTTGTATTTTTCATAGAGACAGGATTTCACCATTTGGCCAGGCTGGTCTCAAACTCCTGACCTCAAATGATCTACCTGCCTCAGCCTCCCAAAGTGCTGGGATTACAGGCGTGAGCCACCATGCCTGGTCAAAACGTCTCATTTTTTAATATAAGCATTTTACTATGACACAAATGTTGGCATGTTGCTTTTTCTTTCTTTCTTTTTTTTGAGATAAGGTCTTGCCCTGTAGCCCAGGCTGGAGTGCAGTGGCACGATCTCTGCTCATTGCAACCTCCACTTCCTTGCAACTTCAAGCGTTCCTCCTGCCTCAGCCTCTTAAGTAGCTGGGATTATAGGCATGCACCACTGTGCCTGGCCAATTTTTGTATTTTTAGTAGAGACAGTGTTTCACTATGTTGGCCAGGCTGGTCTGGAACTCCTGACCTCAAGTGATCAACTTACCTTGGCCTCCCAAAGTGCTAGGATTACAGGGACCAGCCACTGTGCCTAGACAACCCAGACAAAACATGTCTTACTTTTTTTTTTTTTTTTTTGAGATGGAATCTCACTCTGTCACCAGGGTGGAGTGCAATGGTGCAATCTTGGCTCACTGAAACCCTCCCCTCCCAGGTTCAAACCATTCTCCTGCTTCAGCCTCCCAAGCAGCTGGGATTACAGGCACACATCACCATGCCCAGCTAATTTTTTTATTTTTAATAGAGATGGGTTTCTCCCTGTTGGCCAGGATGGTCTGAATCTCCTGACCTTGTGATCACCCGCCTTGGCCTCCGAAAGTGCTGGGATTACAGGTGTGAGCCACTGTACCTGGCCTATGTCTTATTTTTTAATATAAGCATTTTACCATGATAGAAATTTTGATATGTTGCTTTTTAATTTTTATTTAGTGCAAAATATTTTCTAATTTCTTTGTTAGTTTCTTTGATGCACAGATTATTTAGAAGTATGTTGTTTAATTTCCAAATATTTGGGGATCGTCAAGCTATTTTTCTTTTATTGGTTTATAGAATTTTGTTGTGGTAAGATTTAAAAATTTTTTTTTTGTTAATCAATGAGAGCTTGTGATGTTGCTCAGGTTGGCCTTGAACTCATGGCCTTGCCTCCTCAAGTGCCAGGACAACTGGCCGGAGCCACCACAGCCCCCCTGTGGTAAGATTTTGTATGATGTTAATTACTTTAAATTTACTGGATTTGTTTGAGAGTCCATAATATGATCTATCTTGGTAACTATTCCCCATGTATTTAAGAAAAATGTGTGGGCCGGGCATGGTGTCTCACGCCTGTAATCTCAGCACTTTGGGAGGCTGAGGTGGGCGGATCAAAAGGTCATGGAGTTTGAGACCAGCCTAACCAATATGGGGAAACCTTGTCTCTGCTAAAAAAAAAAAAAAAAAAAAAAAAAATTAGCTGGGCGTGATGGCACATGCCCATAATCCCAGCTGCTTCAGAGACTGAGGCAGAAGAATCACTTGAACCCAGGAGGCAGAGGTTGCAGTGAGCCAATTTTGTGCCATTGCACTCCAGTCTGGGTGACAGAGTGAGACTCCATCTCAAAAAAAATAAAAATAAAATAAATCAAAAAAATAAAAGAAGAATGTGTGTCCTGCTGTTGTTAAGGAAAATGTTTTACAAATGTCAGTTAGGTCAAATTGGTTAATAGTGTTGTTCAGGTCTCCTATATCCTTGTATTTAAATTTTTTTTTAATTTTTGTAATTATTTTTACTTTTATATTTTTAAGTAGAGACAGGGTTTCTCCATGTTGGTCATATTGATCTGGAATTCCTGACCTCAGGTGAACCTCCTGCCTCAGCCTCCCAAAGTGTTGCAATTACAGGCGTGAGCCACCACACCCTGCCAGGTCTCCTATATCTTTACTAATTTTTTGTGTACTTTTTTTCTTTCTTAGTGAATGAAGTGATTTTTATCATAGTGTAGAATTTGGGTCTGGTCTGAAAATCTCTCTTTTAATTTCGATTATTTACCTTTAATGTGATTATTGATAGTCAGTTTCAATATACCATGTGGTGGAGACAGTTCACCATAAGTCTCTTGTATTTCTATAGGTCTTGCAAACAAGGAACTGACTACTCTTTGTTCCAGACTATCTTTTCAAGGATATTTATCTAGCAAACAGCCTTGGAAGATACAGTGTCTCCCTTTAGAGCATGGGGAAGACATTGCATAAAAAATTTGGTTCCTTGGCTTCACGTGGTGGCTCATGTCTGTAATCCCAGCACTTTAGGAGGCCAAGATGGGCAGATCACAAGGTCAGGAGTTTGAGACGAGCCTGGCCAATATGGTGAAACCCCGTCTCTACTAAAAATACAAATATTAGCTGGGTGTGGTGGTGGGCACCTGTAGTCCCAGCTACTCGGGAGGCTGAGGCAAGAGAATCACTTGAACCCAGGAGGCAGAGGTTGCAGTTAGCCAAGATTGCACCACTGCACTCCAGCCTGGGTGATAGAGTGAGACTCTGTCTTAAAAAAAAAAATTGGTTCCTCATTTTTACATTGTTGGTGGGAGTGTAAATTAGTTCAACCATTGTGGAAGATAGTGTGGCGAT
The DNA here is from genome assembly GCF_049354715.1 of Callithrix jacchus. Taxonomy (NCBI): domain Eukaryota; kingdom Metazoa; phylum Chordata; class Mammalia; order Primates; family Cebidae; genus Callithrix; species Callithrix jacchus. The sequence goes on from NC_133520.1 coordinate 30,955,599, forward strand.
TCCTCAAGGACCTAGAAATAGATATTCCATTTGACCCAGCAATCCCATTACTGGGTATATATCCAAAGGATTATAAATCATTCTATTATAAGGACACATGCACATGAATGTTCACTGCAGCACAGTTTACAATAGCAAAGACCTGGATCCAACCCAAATGCCCATCGATGATAGACTGGACAGGAAAAATGTGGCACCTATACACCATGGAATATTATGCAGCCATCAAAAATGATGAGTTCGTGTCCTTTGTAGGGACATAGATGAACTTGGAAACCATCGTTCTCAGCAAACTGACACAAGAACAGAAAATCAAATGCCACATGTTCTCACTCATAGGCAGGTGATGAACAATGAGAACACATGGACAAAGGGAGAGGAGCATCACACACTGTGGTCTGTTGGGGGGAAATAGGGGAGGGACAGCAGGGGGTGGGGAGTTGGGGAGAGATAGCACAGGGAGAAATGCCAGATATAAGTGAAGGAGAGGAAGGCAGCAAATCACACTGCCACGTGTGAACCTATGCAACAATCTTGCATGTTCTTAACATGTACCCCAAAACCTAAAATGCAATAAATACAAAACAAAACAAAATTGGTTCCTCAAATTTGGGTTTTTTCTGCTTATAATACAACCCATTGCATATCAGGATTATTTGGCCTGTGAGAATTAGGATTTGGGGAACTGGTACTGATACACTGGATATTGCCCTTGATAAGAATAATAAACTGTCCTCTGACTCATATGTCACGTGGCTTCTACCAGCATCAATGAAACTGTGGGGGGCGGGGCTTGCTTAGCTTGCAAGTAGGATAAAACTAAATATACTTCACAGCTCTTTTTTTTAAGTCAAAATTGTTTTATTGTCATTCACATATTTAATAGAAAAAGAAATGCAACAAATGGCTTGGGGTTGTATTTTTTGAAAAATCCAGGTTTGTACAGTTGGTCTGTTCACATCTGGGAGCAGAGCTGTCCCCACATCAGGCACAGCAGCTGCACTTCTCTGATGCCCTTTTGCAGATACAGCCATGGGCACACTTGGCATAGCCCAAAGGGCAGCAGAAACAGCAGCTCTTCTTGCAGGAGGTGCATTTGCCCTCTTCACTTGCAGGAGCTGGCACATATGCAGGAGGCACCAGTGGCCCAGGAGCAGTTGGGGTGCGTTTCGAGCCACGGTGAGGCTGGAGATCCCAGGGGAGAAGTTGAGAGGCACTTGGAAGGCATACTTCACAGTTCTTTACCTCATCTTACTTGTTTTTTGTTTGTCCTACCCCACCTCTTCTTTTCCTCAAAATTTCTGCTTTCCTTTGGATTATTTTTTATGATTTCATTTTATTTCTACTGTTAGCTTATTAGCTATACTCCACTTTTTAAAAGACTTTTACTTGACTGCCTAGGGATTACAGTATACATCTTTCTTACTACAGTTCACTTTCAGTAGGTTCTTTTCTTTTTTTTTTGACCGGGTTTTGCTTTTGTCACCCAGGCTGGAGTGCAGTGGCATGATCTTTGCTTACTGCAACCTCTGCCTCCCAGGTTCAAGTGATTCTTCTGCCTCAGCCTCTTGAGTAGCTGGGTTCAGCACCATACCCAGCTAATTTTTGTATTTTTGGTAGAGATGGGGTTTCAGCATGTTGGCCAGGCCAGTCTTGAACTGCTGACCTCAGGTGATCCGCCGCTCGGCCTCCCAAAGTGTTGGGATTACAGGCGTGAGCCACCGCACCCAGCCTACTTCCAGTAGATTTTAACACTCCATGTACGCCATGAGAACCTTATGTCTCCAATTCCTCCCTTCATTGTGCGTTTTTGTCGTTTTGTTTGTTTTAAGAGACAGGGTCTTGCTCTTTCTCCTAGGCTGGAGTGCAACAGCACAATCATAGCTCACTGCAGCTTTGAACTCCTGACTCAAGTGATCCTCCTGCCTCTGCCTCCCCTATAGCTAGGACTACAGGCATGCACCACTATGCCTAGCTAATCGTTTTGTTTTTTGGAGTTTTTTTTTTGGAGGTAGAGGCCGGGTCTCTCTCTGTTTCCCTGGTAGGTCTCAATCTCCTGGGCTCAAGTGATCTTCCTGCCTCAGCCTCCCAAACTATTGAGATTACAGGCATGAGCCACTGTGTCCAGCCCTCTTTGTGCTCTTTTTGTCATACTTTGAGTTATCATCGTTACTATCTTTGCTGTAGGCAGTTATTGAGATTCACATTGTGTACCTGAATATTGGGCTGGGAAGTCTGTCTTAGATCTTTTGCCTTATGAACTTTTTTAATTTTAACAAAATTTTGGACTAGAAATAATTTTTTGAGTCATTCTTTTTGAAGACTTTTATTTTATTTTATTTATTTATTGCCAAGTGGATCTTTTCTTGCTTCTAGTTGAGGTCTTTCCATACATAACTTTCCCACCCCGTCTTGAGGAAACCTGAAGGCTGATTCGGTTTATGTATAGGATCCTTCTAAAGTCTTGGCTGGAGTTCAGTTTCAGGGAAGTAGCAACAGGAAAGGCTGGAGGGAAGGTCAGTGAGGGCATTTCATTTTCTTCTCTTACTGTTAATTTCCTTAAGATACCTAAAGAAAAGAAAAAGTACTTTCTACTCCAATCTTTCTACCTTGTTTTAATGCTACGGTGTTCCTTTTTCTCCCCATTCCATTGTTAAGACAGGACATCAGTGTTTTTAAAAATATATCACCAATAACCATGCTTTTTACAATAGTCATTTCCTGCTGCCCTTTAAGCTTTGTTCATAGTATTCCACTGAGTTGACACATCATAATTTATGATTCATTTCCTTGTGTAGTTCAGGTTTTTCATTATTATAAATTATACTACAGTAAACATCTTGGTGCATCTTTTATACCTCGTGAAGTATATTTCTATGAGCAGGTATCTATATTTTATACAACATTTTTATAGTTATTGCATATTATAAATAAGATTTAGAAAAAGAAAGACATTGGGAATGTATATACCCTAGGGAAAAGATCTTAGGACTTTGCCTAGAGAAGAAGATAGATTGAATGGATTATAGACTTGGTGGAGACAGGTTATTGAAAGAAAAATGTCAAAAATTTGGCTATGAATTTCAACTGTGCTTTTTTCAGAGATCAGTATTTGAGGTTTAGATACCTCTTAACTGTTTTTTAAAATCAGTATGTTGAGTCCAGTCCTGAGTTGAAATTTGGACATACTTCTTCCCGTTGTGAAATCTCTTTACAAAGATTTAGGCAGTGTTTGTGTGTGTTTGTGTGTGTGTGTGTGTGTATGTGTGTGTGTATGTGTGTGTGTGCGTGTGTGTGTGTACGTGTGTGTATGTGTGTGTACGTGTGTGTGTATGTGTGTGTGTACGTGTGTGTGTATGTGTGTGTGTACGTGTGTGTTGTGTAGGGATAGAGCACGATCACCATGGAAATGAGCTATTTTGTAGCTCTTCATAAAGGACCCATGCCTGTGTTGTTTAATATGGTTGTCACTAACCTTATGTGGCTACTGAGTACTTGAAATGTGGCTACTAAGTAAGAAGTAAGGCTAAGAGATGCACTTTTTGGTTTAGAAAACTTTTAAGTATGTTTGGAAAAACAACTTAGGTATGACAATCTACTCTTCAAGCTACACATTTAATGAAACGTAAAGATCAATATTTCTGATATAAATTTAGTATCCCTAATGAATATAATGTGAGTATAAAATACACACTGGATTTCAGGCTGGGCACAGCGGCTCATGCCTGTAATCCTAGCATTTTGGTAGGCTGAGGCAAACGGACCACCACAGGTCAGGAGTTTGAATCCAGCCTGGCCAACATGGCGAAACCACATCACTACTAAAAATACAAAAAATTAGCCAGGCAAGGTGGCAGGCACCTGTAGTCCCAGCTACTTGGGAGGCTGAGACAGGAGAATCACTTGAGCCCGAGAGGCAGAAGTTGCAGTGAGCCGCGATCATGCCACTGCACTCCAGCCTGGGTAACAGAGTAAGACTCTGTCTCAAAAAAAAAAAAAAAAAAAAAAAAAAGATTTAAAAGACTAAGTACAAATAAAGCAACTAAAATATCACAATAATTTTTTATGGCCGGGCTTGGTGGCTCACGCCTGTATTCCAGCACTTTGAGAGGCCAAGGTGTGCAGATTACCTGAGGTCAAAAGTTTGAGACCAGCCTGGCCAACAATGATGAAACCCTGTCTGAACTAAAAATACAAAAATTAGCCAGGCTTGGTGGTACATTCCTGTAGTCTCAGATACTCAGGAGGCTGAGTTGGGAGAATTGCTTGAACCTGGGAGGTAGAGGTTGCAGTAAGCCAAGATCACCCCACTGCACTCCAGCCTGGGTGACAGAGTCAGAGACTCTCAGTCTCAGTGGGGGGAAAAATATATACACACACACACACACACACACACACGCACGCACACACACACACATATATATATATATAAAATTTTATATATAAAATGTAATCCTCAATGTTGGTGGTGGGCCTACTGGGGAGGTGATTAAATCATGAAGTCAGAATTTCCGTAAACAGTTTGGTATCATTTTCTTATCCTCACATAGTAAGTTTTAATGAGAGCTGGTTGTTTAAAAGTATGTAGCACTTTCCCCCACAGACACCCTCGCATTTACAATGTGATGTACAAGCACCAGATTTATCTTACCTTGAGTGTCAGCTGTCAGAGGCTTTTCCAGAAGCAGAACCCAGTGCTATGCTTTCTGTACAGCCTGTAGAGCCATGAGCCAATTAAACCTCTTTTCTTTATAAATTACACAGTCTCAGATTATTTCTTTATAGCAATGTAAGAATTGCCTAATATATTCACTAAAAAAACTATTAGAACTAAGCTAATTAAATTTGCAGAATACAAAATTGATATATGCAAATCAGTAGAATTTCTATAAGCCAACAGTCAACAAACTGAAAAAGAGTTTTTAAAAATAATACTATTTGCAATAGTCACAAATAAAACAAAATGTTTAGAAATTAACAAAAGAAATAAAAGTTCTCAACAATTAAAACTATAAAACACTGGTAAAAGAAAGGAAAGAGGACACAAAACATAGAAAAATATTTCTATGCTCACAGATTGGGAGAATCAGTATTTTTAAGATGTTTCCACAATCCAAAGCAATCTATACATTTTATGCCATCTCCACCAAAATAATAATGACATTCTTCAAAGAAATAGATAAAGAATTTTGAAATTTACATGGAACCACAAAATGCTGTAATAATCAAAGCTATGCTGAGTATATAAAACAAAACAGGAGGAATCCCATTACCTGGCTTTAAATTATACTACCAAGTTATAGTAATTAAAACAGCATGGCCCTAGCATAAACACAGATATGGAACAAAATATAGAACCCAGAAACAAACTCATAAACCTTGTGTAAACTTATTTTCAATGAAAGTGCCAAGAACATACAATAAAAAATAAGACAATTTCTTCAATAAATAGAGCTGGGAAAATTGGCAAGTCATAGGCAGAAAAATGAAACTAGAACCCTGTTTCTGGCCACACTAAGAAACCAAATTAAAATGAGTTAAAGACTTAAAACTAACATCTCAAACTATCAAGCTTTTACAAGAAAACATTGGGGAAACTCTCTAGGGCATGGGTTTGAGCAAAAATTTCTTAAATAATGCCCCATAAGCACAGACAAACAAAGCAAACATGGACAATGGGATTACAGCAAGTTAGAGAGCTTTTTTACAGTGAAGGAAACAATCAACAAAGTGAAGAGAAAACCCACAGAATGGGAGAAAATATTTGTAAATTACCCATCTGAAAAGGGATTAATAGCTACACAATGTGGTTAGGATTTCCCAAATCTCATTAAATTTTACTCCCCAGTTGTTAAGGGAGAGACCTGGTAAAAAGTGATTGGATCATGGGGGTGGCTTCCCCCATGCTTTTCTTGTGCTAGTGAATGAGTTCTCATGACATCTGATGCTTCTGTAAGGGTATCTCCCCTCTTTGCTTTACATACCTGCTCTCTCTCCTACTGCCGTGTAAGAGATGCTTGCTTCCCTATCTGCCATGATTGTAAGTTTCCTGAGGCCTCCGCAGCTGTGTGAAACTGAGTCAATTAAACTGATTTTCTTTATAAATTACCAGTCTCATGTACTTTTTCATTGCAGTGCAGAAGCAGACTAACACAGTATAATATATTAAAAGTTCAAAACATTCTATGAAAAAAATGTAATAACCTAAAGAGTAAGCAAAAAATTTAAATAAACATTTATGAAAAGAAGACATACACATGGCAAACAGACAAATGAAAAGGTGCTTCATATTACTGATTATTATAGAAATGCAAATCAAACTTACAATGAGATATCATTTTACCCCCGTACCCTGTTGTTGGGAACAGTTTGGATGTTTCCCATATAAGTAAAAATAGAACTACAATATGGTCCAGGAATCCCACTGCTCAGCATGTACCTAAAATAAATAAAATTGGCAAATCAAAGACATATCAGTACTCCCATGTTTGCTACAGCAGGGATTATGATAGCCAAGATTTGGAAAGAATCTAAATGTCTATTAAGAGATGACTGCATAGAGAAAATGTGGTACATATACGCTATCCAGCTATAAGAGAGAATGAGAGTCTGTCATTTGCAATGACATAAATTGAACTGAAAGTTTTTATGTTAAGTGAGATAAGTCAGACACAGAAAGACAAATGTCATGTGTTCTTATTTATTTGTGGGTGCTAAAATTCTAAACAATTGATCTCATAGAGACATTGTATAAGGATGGCTACTGGAGGCTGGGAAGGGCAGTGGGGGAACAGGGGGATAGTGGGAATGTTATATGGGTACAAAAAATATTAGAAAAAATGAATAAGACAATATTTGACACCACAACAAGGTGATTATAGTAAAAAATAATTTATACATTTTATAATGACTAAAACAGTATAATCGAATTGTTTATAACACGAGCAATCAATGAATGAGGGGATGGATACCCCATTTTTCATTAGGTATTACTCATTGAATGCCTGTATCAAAGTATGTCATGTACCCCCATAAATATATACACAAATTATGTATTCACAAAAATAAATTTAAAAATTAAAATTTTTAAAAAAAGGGAGGAGAGTATAATGAGGCGTGTGCGATCCATGGCCTGAACTAACTTTTCAGTTAACTTTGAAATGTCCTTATCCAAGAAGAGGGTTCCATTTAGACAATAGGGGCTTAGGAATTTATTTTTGGTTTACAAGTGGAAGAAGGAAGGATTTTTAATCCTGAGCCGTAGCTCTCAGTCAACCAATCCCTGCAGGGAACCTTGTTCTTTACTGTGGAGTTAAACACTATTTTTCCTTTCCACTGAAGAATGCCACATTTTAAAATGACAGGAAACATCTTGAAACTAAGAGGTACTACCTTGTTTAATCTGATTTGGTTTAAATTGTAATTAATCTAATCACATGTGTGGCTCATGTCTGTAATCTAAGCAATTTGGGAGGCCAAGATGGGCAGATCACTTTTGTTCAGGGGTTTGAGACCAGCCTGGCCAACATAGTGAAACCCCATCTCTACTAAAACAAAAATTAGCTGGATGTGGTGTTGCATGACTGTAATCCCAGCTACTTAGGAGGCTAAGGCAGAAGAATCGTTTGAACCTGGGAGGCAGAGGTTGCAGTGATCCAAGCTGGTGCCACTGCACTCCAACCTAGGCAACAGAGCAAGACTCTGTCCCAAAATAATAATAATAAAATAATGAATAATAATAAATGAAAATAGAAAAGCCTCATTGTGTTTCAAACAAAATTCCTTTTGAGTATCAACTATATCAACTTGCATATTATCCATAATCATTTTGTTTACTTGATATATAATTCTGAGGAAATTTTGAGGACTAATTTCACTGTTTTCTACCATTTTGGTAAACATACCAAATTCCATCAAACATAATGCACAAAATTCCTGAGAAATACATTTTCTCCTTGAGGAGTAGACTTGTTGTGTTAGAGAAACTCATGGTTACCAAGCTCTAATTTATTAAACATGACTAGAATACTCTATCTTTTTTTTTTTTTTTTCAGGCGGAGTTTCACTCTTGTTACCCAGGCTGGAGTGCAATGGCGCGATCTCAGCTCACTGCAACCTCCGCCTCCTGGGTTCAAGCAATTCTCCTGCCTCAGCCTCCTGAGTAGCTGGGATTACAGGCATACGCCACCAGGCCCAGCTAATTTTTTTGTATTTTTAGTAGAGATGGGGTTTCACCATGTTGACCAGGATGGTCTCGATCTCTTGACCTCGTGATCCACCCGCCTCGGCCTCCTAAAGTGCTGGGATTAAAGGCTTGAGCCACGGCGCCCGGCCAGAATACTCTATCTTAATATGAGTAGCTAGGTACTCACAAGACAGCTAAAAGATTAATACTTATGGTCTGAAAATAGCTACATATTTTAGCTGGTCACCAATTACAATTGTAGAATATGTATGGCCATACAAGACATCTTCCACCAAGCCTGAAAAATGTATAAATGTCCTAGGAGTGCAGCACTTTTTCTTAAAGATAGCATTAATGAGCTAGCTTAGGTCAAAGGTTTAATGGCCATTATTAAAACCAAAAGCACCTGCCTTTAGTGAGTACATCTGCATTTTCAAGTTTAATTGTAACTCTTTCTCTTTATAGTTGCTTCTAAGTAGAGAGACTAACAAAAGACAGTGCACTCCTGCTCTTGTTTTCTGAGGATACCCAACTCTGTACTGGAGTCATTGCTAATAAACTTGCTTTTGTCACTGTGCTCTTTGTCTTACCTCAGATTTTTTCTTGCACACAATCTAAGAATCCTTTGTGGTCTGTATCAGGACCCTCTTTTCCAGCAACATCTTCCAGCAACATCATGAAGGGACACCAGGGTAAGACCCCGACTCCAAGAAAGCAATCCATACAGAATCAATCAGCTGACATTGAGCAAGTGGAGTATCTTTTAGAGTGATAAAGCCATTCTAGTGGGTAAGATTATCTACTATCACTTAAGTGAGAGGCCCCGCAGTATAATGCTAGAGTGAGAGACTCAGCCAAAAAAGTTAAAGGGCTTGGGGTGTAAAACTCAGATTAGAGGCCAAGCTCACAGGGTTAGGGGCCCTGGGGTATATTGAGAAGAATGGATTTTGCTAAACAAGGTGTTTGCCACTTTCTCTTTTTGGACTGCCTACCTTGTGCTCTGTGTCCCTTACCTGAAGGCTCTGCATCTTGTCACCTTTCTGTTCACTGCCTCTGTTTTGTAGCAGCCTGGAGGCTACCACAGGAAGCAGACCTCAAACAATTTAGCTTTTACTTTCCTCAATGATTTTCTGACTTTTAGCTGATTGCTTGTTTAATTTGCCACTGGTCCAAGTGACACTTTAAAAAAAGAGATGTCTTGGAACCTAGTATTTTTTTACCTTGATTATCAGAAAACATCAGCAACAACCTCCCCATCATTATAATTAGAAGTTGAAATTTATTTAACAGCCCCGCATGAAAAAAGTCATGGGGAACAATCCAAGGCCAGCAGCCTACTTTTCTGAGCAGATAGACCAGGTGGCCTAAGGGTGTCTTAGATTTCTTAGCACTGTTGCTGCTACAACTTTTCTAGTAGGCAAGGCTAATAAGCAAACACTAGGACAGCACCTAAAGGTTTTTTGACCCCACACCAAGGGAAGGTGGTCCTAGAAACTAAAGGCCACCAGTGGATTATAGGAAAACATTTATTAAAGTATCAGGCCTTAGTGCTAGACACTTCAGACATAATCTTTGAAGTCTGCCAAACCATAAACCAAGCTACTTAACTGCTAGAGTACACAGGTGCTTCCAGCCTTTCCAGCATACATGTTGTATTAGTCTGTTCTCATGCTGCTAGTAAAGACATACCTGATGCTGGGTAGTTTATAAAGAAAAGAGGTTTAATTGACTCACAGTTCCACATGGCTGCGGAGGCCTCACAATCACGGCAGAAGGTAAAGGAGGAGCAAAGTCACATCTCTTACGTGGCAGCAGGCAAAAGAGCTTGTGTAGAAAAACTCCACTTTATAAAGGGGAGTAATCCCAGCACTTTGGGATGCCAAGCTGGATGGATCACCTGAAGTTAGGAGTTTGAGACCAGCCTGACCAATATGGTGAAATCATATCTCTACTAAAAATTAAAAAATTAGCCAGGCATGTTGGTGGGTACCTGTAATCCCAGATACCCAAGTGGCTGAGAAAGGTGAATCACTTGAGCCCAGGAAACAGATGCTGCAGTGAGCTGACATCGTGCCACTGCACTCCAACCTGGCAACAGAGCAAGACTATGTGTCAAAAAACAAGCAAAAAAATTAAAGTAAAATCATCAGATCTCATGAGGCTTATTCGCTGTCACAAGAACACCATAGGAAGCCCCCACCCAATTCAATTACCTCCAACTGGGTCCCTCTGAAGACACATGGAAATTATGAGAGCTACAATTTAAGTAAGATTTGACTGGAGACACAGCCAAACCATGTCACAGGTTATGAAACAAATTTATTCTAGCAGGCCAGACTTGAGATGAGCTCCTTGACCACCCCAAGGAAGAATGGTTAACAGATGCAAGTTGTTTTATGCATCAGGAAAACAGGCAGGCTAGACATACTCTATGAGTCAGCACAAGTTAATCAAGTCACAAGCCTTACTGGCCTCTACCTCAGCTCAAAAAGCTGAGTTAATTGAACTTTCCAGAGCCCTGCAGTTGAGAAAGTATTAAAAATTAACGTTTACACTGATTCTAAGTATGATTTTTGTGGTGCTTTATGCTTATGCTGCAACTTGGAATGGGTAGGGACTCCTGACCACAGAGGACTTTTCCATACATCATCACTCAGATTTTGAGCTTGTTAGAATGCTGCTTGGCTGCCAAGAAAAGTGACTATAATTCATTGCAGAGGACGTCAAAAGAGAGATTGACCGTGTTAAAGAAAATGCCCTTGCAGATGGGGTAGCCAAGGTCACTGCACTGGAAGGGCCAATGAAGCTGATGGGCATGCTGGTCAGCATACCCAGAGCTGGGCCAGAATGCTTCGAAGAAGAAGAAAAATGGGCCAGGGAATGCAGTTTAGCCCAGAACCCCTCCGGCTGACTGACTCGTGGTAATACATTACTAATGCCAGGTACTAATCATAGGAAAATAATTAAGCACCTACATGATTCTTTTCACCCTAGAAAGGATTGTTTGTTTCAGTTAATGTCTCATTGGTTTATGACACTAAATCTTTTCAAGACACTAAAACAGGTGACTCTGCCCTGAGCTCTGTGCCTGAAATAACCCAAACAGCCAGCAATTTTCTCCTCTAGTTTAACGTGTCTGACATTGGGAATCCTCTCCAGGTGAGGACTGAAACTCTAATTTACTCAGACGCCTTTGTGTAGGACATTCAAGTATTTGCTAATACTTACTGCTACCTTCACTGGTTAGATCAAGGCGTTCCCCATGCTATCTGAAAAGTGTTCACCAGAAGATATTATTCCTCAGTTTGGATTATCCAAAAGTCTGCAAAGTGACAATGACCCATCTTTCGCATCAGCCCTTTCCCAACACCTATCCTCAGCTTTAGGAATCAAATATCACCTTCGCTCTGTGTGGAGACTGTAGTCCTCTGGAAATGTGGAAGAACTAATCATACTCTAAAGAAGACTCTAACGAAATCAGAGGCCTGACTACCTCTAACACCCATAGCTTACTATGGGTTTGAGCTGCTCCAAAGGAAAACTTATAATTCGGTCCTGCTGAGTTGGCATACAGAAAGCCTTTCCTACGCACAGATCTCCTAAGAGATGAAAGAACTCATCTCATCAATCACAAAAACATGTCATCAAGCTAGGACAGGTGCAAAGGCACTCTGTGAATATGGAAACAAAAGGCTTCCCCTTCCACATGGGAAGAAAATTTAGTTTCAGCTCAGCTAGGGATGTGGTCTTACTGAAGACACGGGAAGAAGTTCTCCAGTTGACCAGCTTTCCCCAATGTGGAAAGGACCGCAGCAAGGCCACCTGAACTCTCCAACAGATGTTAAACCCCAAGGGATTCACAGGTGGGTACACTGTGGAAAAGTAAAGCTGTTTCTTATTCTGGGAGCCCAATCCAAGGCTGCAGGAGGTGGGTGAAGGGCTACCTAAGCATTGGCGGACTGCAGGCTGAATCATTGTGTGATTGCTTCTCCTTTTCACGTTTCTTCTGCTGCCTATAGTCCCGACTTGGCCCTAAGGGAGTTCATGCTCACCCAAACCAGACACTGCAGAAACCATATTGGTGCAAAGGTTGGCAGCCAGGGGTCTAATCTAAGGGCACAGCTAGGGTCTGCGGGGTTGCCGGTGAAGATGTTGGCAGTGGAAGAGGTGGCACCTCTGCATTGCGGTCCCTGGGCTCCCTGCCCAGTGTGCGGTGGAGTTGTGTGGCTGGCAAGACTGCCAGGTCGAACCTCAAGGGACTTAGTGGCTTGAGGGCAGGGGTGGAAGTGGGAGAGGGACTGGAGCAACTCCAACTCCCCGAGCTCTGTGACTCTGCCCTGGCCTGTCTGGCCTCTCGCATCTCTCGCAGTTCTGGGAGGTGATATCTGATGAACATGGCATCAACTCCACTGGCACCTACTGTGGGGACAGTGACCTGCAGCTGGAGTGCATCAATGTGTACTACAACGAGGCCAGTGGTGAGATTCCAGTCTTGCCCCAATAGCTCTCCTGGGAACTAATGCCTTCCCATTTCCTTCAGGTGGCAGGTACGTGGCTTATGCTGTGCTCATGGATTTGGAGCCGGGCACCATGGACTTCATGCGCTCGGGGCCCTTCAGGCAGATCTTCAGGCTAGACAGCTTCATCTTTGGTGAGCTGTGGATGAGGACTGGGGTGCGGCTCCTTAGCCAGGGCAGTTCAAAGTCAATGAGGGCCTCAAGGTTATCTCTGTGGGAACTGTGGAACCGGGTCCCCTGAACACCCTTTCATCCTCTGAGTCACTCAGTCTCCCTTTCCTAAATGGGCTTTAGGGGAGGAAGGCCCAGCTGTCTCCACAACTTGAGGAGCTGATGTAATCTTCCTGCAAGGAGCTGATTTGGGGCCATGACTACAGCCTTCCCATTGCCTGGGAATGGGCAGGAGCCACTTGCAGTGAGTCTGTTGTTGCCTGTCTCAGAATTGGCTCCTGATCTAGATTCTAACAAGCAAGGCTGCTGTCCTCTAACTTAGGGGGAGGGGGTTTTATTTGCTCCACATGCAGGGTGAATGGTGCTTTCACCTCACATGTGACACTTGGCCCTTTTTGCATTGTGGTGGTGACCGCTATTTACCTGGCCATTGAGTGACTGGCTATACTACCTTATAGGTCAGTGTGGGGCCAGTAACAACTGGGCCAATGGGTACTACATTGGAAGGCGCGGAGCTGATGGAGTCAATGATGAATGTTGTGAAAAGAGAGGCTGAGAGCTGTGATTGCCTACACAGTTTCTAGCTGACCCACTCCCTGGGTGGGGGACTGGGTCTGGGATGAGTACACTTCTCATGGGTGAAATTTGGGAGGAGTACCCAGACGGAATCATAAACACATTCAGTGTCCTGCCCTGGTCCGGGGTGTCAGACATCATGGTGGAGCCCTACAATGCCACCCTTTCCATCAACCAGCTCAAAAAAATGCAGATGAGACGTTCTGCATCAATAATGAAGCACTCCATAACATCTGTTCCAGAACCTTAAAGCTGACCACACCCACTTACGGTGACCTGAATCACCTGGTGTCTGCGACCATGAGTGGGGTCACCACGTGCTTGTACTTCCTGGGCCAGCTGAATGCCAACCTGCCAAAGCTGCCTGTGAACATGGTTCCATTTCCTGGGCTGCACTTCTTTATACCTTGCTTTGCCTCACTGACCAGCCAGCAGTACTGGGCCCCGACTGTGGCTGAGCTCACTCAGCAGCTGTTCGACGCTAAGAATATGGCCACCTGTGACCCCCGACGTGGCTGCTACCTAACTGTGGCTGCCATTTTCAGAGGTCACATGTCCATGAAGGAGGTGAATGAGCAAATTCTCAATATCCAGAGCAAGAACAGCAGCTACTTTGCTGAGAGGCTCCCTCACAATGTGAAAAGAGCTGTCTGTGACATCCCACCCCGGGAACTAAAAATGACGGCCACCCTCATCGGTAACAACACAGTGGTCCAGGAGCTCTTCAAAAGTGATGCTGAACAGTTTACAGCTATGTTCAGGCACAAGGCCTTCCTGCACTGGTACACGAGTGAGGGCAAGGATGAGATGGAGTTCACCGAGGACAAGAGCAATCTTAATGACCTGGTGTCAGAATATCAGTAATACCAAGATGCCACAGCTGAGGAGGAGAAGTTTGAGGAGTGTGCTGAGGAGGAGGTAGCCTAGAAGCTTCCTTTTCCAGGTAAAAGGAGAAGTAGTGTGGATTCTTTAGTGTATTTTGATAGCCATTGTTACTTCTTTGTACCTCTTTGAGTCTTTATATCTCCTTCTGCTACATTTTAAAGCATTTTTATAGTGTGTAGTTTGGCCTAATAAAGCATTTTTATGACACTCGGTTTCACCTCCACTTCTTTCTATAGGCCCCTGGGTACTGCTTCCAGATGGGCATGGTGGTCCTGCAAGGATGCAGCTGTCTTGGGCTTGTCACATCCCAGGAACAAGCAGTCCAGTGGCTCCTGGAGGGGTCGGCATGGGCTGTGGACATGGCAGGCAGGCTTCACACAAACTTGGGGCTGGCCTGGGCCTTGGGCAGCTATTTGGTGGGAAACCTGTTTCTGAAGGTAAGCCTTGGTTTATCCCATTTACCAAACTTCCAGGGGACCAGCTGGGCCTGTTTGTGGAATTTTATAACTGGTCAGTGACCCCAGTGTATAATGTCCCCAGTGTATAAACTCAGGGTAGGAATGTGGTTGGACAGTTGGCCCTGAACCAGCAATGAAGAGTAGGCAAGCAGGGCCCCGGCCACCCCCATACTATAATGGCCTGGGTGTGTCTGTATGGCCTCACTCTCTTAATGAGGTGGGCATGGGTATCTGGCAGGAGCTAGTAGGCAGGAATTGAGCCCACCATATACTCACATGCAGTGAACCCCATAAATAAGGGGATTCAGTTGTGAAGGCCATAGATAAGGTTGCTGGCCTGTGTGCTTGGGGTAGTCTCGGTCCAAAGGCACAGATGGGGTTTCTGAACAGGACCTGGGAGACAGGCAGGTGCTCACAAGTGCTGTTTCCCTCAACTGGCAACCAGTGAGAATGACCTAGTGGAGGTCTGACCTTCCCCCGTCTGGAGGGCTGATGTTCTCTAGAAAGTTGGCTAATGGGCACTGTCTCCTGTCTGCCTGATTCCCATTCCAAAACTTCAGGGCAAAAATAATCCAAGATTGTCAGGATGAGACTGGTGAGGGTGACACCATTGGGGCTAGGTCCTTTAGCCCGGGACTCTAGTCTGGCAGAATCTCCTCCTGAGGCTTGTCAGGGAGCCTGGACTTCAAGGCCTGCTTCAGGGAAGCTGTCAAATAAGAGATGTTTGTGAGAGCTGGGTGCTGGGCAGCATTCCAGGACAATGCTCTTCTACCTGGCTCTTATAGAACTTGTCCATGGCCTATGTGACGACCTCTTGGTAATTCCCCTCCCCCATATACACAGACAAGATAAAGCAAGCATAGCCTGGGGGTGGGCAGATGTACATGTTCCACCCCAGTTTCCCTGGGCATACCCACTGGCCTCAGATGTGTCAGGGAAAACAAGTGATGCTCCTCTCTGTTTCTGAGTGTTGACAATGGGCCACTGGGGGCAAAAAAGAACTGGCAAGGAGGATAGTGCCTCATCTTGAAAGAAGTGGCTCCTGGAAGCAGCAGAGGTGGGAAAGGTCCCCCAGACTCCCCCAAGCTGTTCTTGGAGCAGGAAAAGGGGCCTCTCTGACAGCGCTCCTCAGTGGCTCTTATTCTCTGAGGGCTGTCCTTGGCCAGCCCAGCCTAGGTGCACACCTTGTGATGACCTTGCAAGGATACTTGTTACTTCTTTGTACTTCTTTGAGTCTTTACATCTCCTCCTGCTACATTTTAAGGCATTTTTATAGTGTGTAGTTTTGCCTAATACTCTCATGGCAAAAAAAAGGGTGAGACCTTTATAGTGTGTAGTTTGGTCTAATAAAACATCTTCATGGCAATAAATAAATAAATAAATAAAGAGGGTGGGATCTTTGTAATTTCTGGCACATCACCTTCATTATGTGGAATTTTGTTTTAAGCTTTTCTAAGATGAGTGTATTCCAGTTTTGTCCTTAGTTTTAAGGTTTTGGTCTTAACTAGCACAAGGATTTTATTTTGGTTTGTTTTCCAGATTTGAAGGATTTTTAAAAATTTTAATTTAAATTGTTTGTACAGGTGGTTTTTGGTCACATGGATAAGTTCTTTGGTGGTGATTTCTGAGATTTTAGTGCAGCCATCACCCAAGCAGTGTACACTGTTCTCAACCTGTGGTCTTTTATTCTTCCCTCAATCCTCTTCTAGCCTTCCTCCCTGAGTCCCTAAAGTCCATTATATCATTCTTATGCGTTTGCATCCTCTTACCTTAGCTCCTACTTACAAGTGAGAACATATGATAATTGGTTTGCCATTCCTGAGTTACCTTACTTGGAATAATGGCTTCCAGCTCCATTCAAGTTGCTGCAAAAGGCATTATAACACTCTTTTTTGTGGCTGAGTAGTACTCCATGGTGTATATATACCACATTTTCTTTATTGACTCTTTGTTTGATGGGCACTTAGGTTGGTTCTATATCTTTGTAATTAAAAATTAGCACTAGTGTTTTCTATTATGTATTTGAACTATAGCTATAAAATAGTGAATTTGTCCTTATTGTGTGACTTTTTTGAAGCTTCAGTGAAAAGTCTGAGTCCTTCTAATCAAGTCCCTGTAACTTAGTGAGGCTTTTCCTTTTAACAGTATGGTCAGCCACACATAGAAGAATTACTTTTCAGGCAGCAAGCCTCCTCAGCATCAGGCTCACAGCTGAGCTCCTGGCATTCTCTTCTCACACGTGCACTTTTGTCTTTGAACAATTATCTTCTCTAAAAATCACCTGTTTGCCAATCTCTATTTTTCCCTCTGCTTTATCTTTTTTTTTTTCTATTGGTTGTCTCTACCTTATTACATTTCATGTACAGCATTACATAATGTTATGTTACCATGATCTCTTCTCCAGAAAAATAAGAGACAGCAGCACAAGAACTTAGGTTTTTCCTCATCGCTGTATTTCCAGCACCTGGAACAGTCCTTGGCACTCAGTAAGAATTCAGTATCTGTTGAGCGAACAAATAGATTATTACAAAATATTATTTTTATCCTCATTGAATAGACAGCAAAACTAAAGACTGGAAAAATAGGCCAAGTCATAGAACAGGTGGTAGATCTGGATTAAAGCTCAGTGTTCTGACTCTGAAAATTGCTGTTTCTGGAAAAGCAGAAAGTGAAATGAAGGGTCTGGTGCTCGGGCTGGTGGACAGGGACTACGGATGACACAGTGGGCAGGTGATTTTGCTGGGTGTCTCTTTAGTGTGTATCTGAGTCACTTTTTTTAGAGGTTTGCCTGGCTGCTTTTTGTTTCTAATTACGTCATACGCTAGCAGCATATGTCCGGTGTGACCCTTGACTGCAAAATAGAACTAGATTAACGCCTTAGTCTGGGGTCATCCACCCTACCAACTCCCCCTTCTGAATTTGTTTGCTGAGCTTCTAGATTGTGAGAGTGAAATAGTTAAGGAAAGTCTCCAATTGGCTAGAAAATAAAAATATCAGCATATACGTGCTTGTTTTTATTATATTATATAGAATTCATCAAATAACAATGATTTACTTCTGTACTTACTTCTACGTGATGTCACTGAAAAGAGCGACACAATAAAATTGCAACTCATTACACATGTTAACCAAAGAAGTGGGGACAGAAGAAAAATGTCCTTTTGAAACCATTTGAAACAAAAATGTTTAGGAAATACTCTATGAAGATACTTTTCTAAAATCTGTTTATAGATTTAAAAAAAGCATACGTATTTTTGTAAATATGTTATAGCCACGGAATGTAAACTGTGGGTTTGTACAGTTTGTTTTCTGCAGTTCATGGGGACAAGTGTCATACAATTTTATTTCAATTTGTTGCTGTGTGTAGCCCCAAAGTACTGAGGAAGGTAAGTCTGGCAAGATGAAACAGGTCTGTTTTGGATTGTGTACTTAACTTGCTGGTACCTTGGCTCGAACAGAAAAGCAATATGTAGGAGAATTATACCAGGGAATAGTTTTTTTTTTTCTTTTTTTCTGCCCATGTTAATAAATAAGTAATTTGTGATTTGAGGGACCTCAAAGCCCTTGGACTCCCCCATGCTCATTGTTTTGGAAATTGCATTCCCAATTTCTCACTGTTTTTGCCAATATAGCAACTCAAAAGTTGCATTAGATTACATTGTAAACTGTGTGTGAGGGGTGTGTGTGTGTGTGTGTGTGTGTGTGTTTATTTGTGGGTGTTTATTTAGGAGTCAGTGTTTGAAATCTATGGTCTTAGCTGAAAGCCAGAAATAGTTTTCATTTAGTCATATTGCAAAGTCATTTCCCTTAAATCACAGAAGTAAATAGAAAAAAACAAAATGCAAAAATGAAACAGTTGGCATGAAACACTTTTCCCTCAGGTGGCAGAGCAGGGGGCCCCACTCCCATGCTTCATCTGGGTAGAGGGTATGTGCAGAGCAGGGGGCCTTCCTCCCATGCTTCATCTGAGTAGGGGGTATGCACAGATCAGGGTGCACCCTCCCATGCTTCATCTGGGCAGGGGGTATGCACAGAGCAGGGGCCCCCCTCCCATGCTTCATCTGAGCAGGGGTTTGCACAGATCAGGGGGCCCCCCTCCCATGCTTCATCTGAGCAGGGTATGCACAGATCAGGGGGCCCCCTCCCATGTTTCATCTGGGCTAGGGGTATGTACATGTCAGAAGGGCCAGATAGGACTGTGAAGAACGATCCCCCCAACAACGCCAGCCGTGGCTACTGGTGTCTGGCTGAGTGTTGTTATTCTAGAATTTGGGCTTGGTATTTACATTCATAGGTTTATAAAAGTTAGAAATCTCTATTTCCATTGAAATCTCATGATTTTTCACTATCAACAACTAATCATAATTTTTAAACATACAAACTGATGACAAAACACAATATCCCAGCCATGAAGTAAAATCGAACAGGAGTTCAACGTTTGACATGTTGGCCCAGGTGCTGAACAGTCATCCCAGGAGCCATGAGAAGCAGCCAACTTCCTCACCCTTGAAGGGTCAGCTTCTAATCTGTTTGTGATAGGAAGATGCTTTCATACCTGCTTTGAGGTGTTTTTGGCTCTTTCTTTTCTAACTCTATCCTTATTTGTCAAGGAACCACTGTCCAGAGATGCTGGCTATCAGACACCTTGAGAGGATGCTGCAGCCTCTGTGAGGCCACCGTCCCTCACTTTCCCTTCCTTGACTTTCCTCATTGTTACCACCCAGGTACAAGGCACCCAATTGTACTAGAGAGAGGTGATGGACTAAAGGGATTAAAATTTAGAAAGATTTTGTTATTTTTATGAACTATATATTTACATACATGTTTTTATAAAGTAAATATTTGTATGAATGCCTTTATAGTTCAAAGAACAAATACGTGATGGTGAAATGTGCCATGGAATGGCCCTGCTGTTTTGCCTGCTGTATTGTCAGTGGGTCCCCTCATCCAGAACTCGATGATGTGACTCCCGCTCCCTGAAGCCTCTCTTTTCTCCCATAGACCCCATTTCCCCTGCTCCTACCCCTCCCTCAGCGGGCAAAGGGAGGTGAGAGTCCAGCTGTGGATTTTCCCATGTCTGGGTCATTCTGACAAGATCGAATTCAGGGGCCCCTGTGGGGAGAGGAAAAAATGAGAAACTAGATTAGAGTGGTGCTTGGTGGGGAGTAGAAAGGGAAGGTCTATCAGCAGAATGATTCCAAGTGGGCTTCAGCAACACAGTTCTGTCAGTGCAAACCTCCCAGAATGCAGTTCAGTTTCCTTTGAAGATGCTTCTCTTTATTCTTCAGGTCACCCAGGAGGTACAAATCAATAAACAACATGCCCACATCTAAAGACAAGCAGTGCTTCTCAGCGGGAAGTGTGGACTAATCCACTGAGAGAAGCAAAACCTTTTCCTAATTGGGATGAAATCTGCCCTGGCCGGCCTCCTCCGCAGGGAGGGATGACTCCCTTACTCAGAGCAGGGCTCATTCACGTTGGTTCTTCTGCCAGCCTTCCATTCCCTACAGGTCTATTGGAGAATTAAAAAAAGGATTCATTAAAAGTATCCTATCTATTAACTCTTTAATGTCTATCACTTTGTGGGAAAAATCCTAGAAGACTTTTTCACATTATTTCATTTTCTAGTCAGCTGAAATTCTTGGTAAAGGGTTTCTGTAATGTTTGTACGCAGAGAGGTCATTTCTAAGTAAGCCCTCGGGTTGCAGATGTTCTGGGAAGGTGGCTTATGAGTTATTCACTCGAAAAAGCTGAATACTAGTTCTCTATCAACCCAGTATTTAGAGGAACAAAATTAAGATTCTGAGTGGGAAATGTTGACATTTTTATATGCTTTCCTACTTTTTTTCTATCAGTTTCAGGGGCTGAATTTTTCAGCATTAGTAAAGCAATAATTTGTGGGATGCTGTTAGTATAATTTTTATTTGGAATTGAGATTAACATGCACTATATCACACAGAGCTGTATTTTGCAGCAGTAATGAAAATGTAGAACTCCGTTTCTTTTTCTTTCTTTCTTTCTTTCTTTTTTTTTTTTTTTGAGATGGAGTTTCGCTCGTTACCCAGGCTGGAGTGCAATGGCGCAATCTCGGCTCACCGCAACCTCCGCCTCCTGGGTTCAGGCAATTCTCCTGCCTCAGCCTCCTGAGTAGCTGGGATTACAGGCACGTGCCACCATGCCCAGCTAATTTTTTGTATTTTTAGTAGAGACGGGGTTTCACCATGTTGACCGGGATGGTCTCAATCTCTTGACCTCGTGATCCACCGCCTCGGCCTCTCAAAGTGCTGGGATTACAGGTGTGAGCCACCGACACCACGCCCGACCCAGAGCAGCATTTCTTTTCACAAATCAATTATTCTGTCTTTGCAGTCCATGGGAATTATTGCTGAATAGGCCTTTTATTTTCCAGTTTTGGATTTTATATACTTAGAAGAGTATTTTTAGTTAAAAAAAAAAAGTTTTGCTTTTTACAAATCTTAGAAAACTCACTCTCCTAGATAACTGAGAAAAAGATGGCATTTTTATTGACAGATCAGGCATTATGATTTCGTGACAAAAGTAACTTATGACTCAGTAGCTCAATAAGTTTTTACACATTGTTATATATACTATGGCTGGCACAGTAGAAAAATATATTTACCTACGGTCAGAAAGATGAATTTGTGTTTCAGTCTGTTCTTGTTGGCTGGAGGAACTTGAATAATTCACTTGGTATTGTAGGAATTGTTCCCAGGACACAGATTCTAAGACAGATGTTGGTGTTCAGGTGTTTACTAGGGAGCATTTCTGGATGAGCAGCTGTGGAAGGGAGAGGAATGAAGGAGGATTGAGCAGAGGAGCAGTTGAGCTGAGATGTACCTGATAGCCTCAACTACCCCACTGCAGCTCTGGAGCTAGAATGTTCCTGGAGATTTCTCCTTCCTTGGACCTTTATACCTCTTACTCAGTCACTGGGTGCAGGATACAAACTGGGAGGGTGTGACCTCAGGAAGACAACCGTTTGCACCTTAGTCTGTCTGTCTCTCTCGCTTTCTTTCTTTGTTTCTTTCCTTTTTTCCTCCTCCCTCCCTCCCTCCCTTCCTTTTTTTTCCTCCTTTCTTCCTTTCCTTTCTTTCCTCCTTTCTTCCTTTCCTTTCTTTTTTCCTTCCTTTCCTTCCTTCCTTTCTTTCTTCCTTCCTTCCACTTCTTCCTCCTTCCCTTCCTCCCTTTCTTCCTTCCTTTCTTTCTTCTCTTTTCCTTTCTCTCTTTCTTTTTGAGACAGGGTCTCCCTCTGTCACCTAGGCTGGAGTACAGTCATACAATCTCAGCTCAGTGCAACCTCCACCTTCTGGGTTTAAGTGATTCTCATGCCTCAGCCTCCTGAGTAGCTGGGATAGGTGCCCACATATGATATTTTTGTATTTTTAATAGACACGGGGTTTCATCGTGTCGGTCAGGCTGGCTTTGAACTCCTGACCTCAAGTGATTCATCCGCCTTGGCCTCCCAAAGTGCTGGGATTACAAGCTTGAGCCACCATGCCTGGCCTGCACATGAGGCTAATTTCTGAAGAGACTCACAGCTGAACATTGCTTACTGACAAGTTCCCTCTGTTGCTGGGGGAGTCCTTTTTTCACAGTGGACCCAGGTGGGGAAATAGCTATCCATCTTGACTTCTGTGAGCTTCAGTTTTCTTATAAATACTGTATGAAAACTGAATGCAATGCCTGTAATACACATAGCCCAGTGCTTAGAACTTTATTAACTCACAAAAATCACTATGATTATTATTACTCAAAAGGTAACAGTTGGAACAGTACTTTCACAGTAACTGTTCAGACAGAAATACAGATGCTTTCAGCATAATATTATTCACAAGTGCTCGTTAGATAACTTACAGCTGTAACAACTTCTTGAATACCTAGTATTCTGTTTGCTTGGAGAGAAAAGTCCAAGGCATTTTTGTGGCAAATTAGGAAGGCAGGATTGTATAAAGATACAAAGATACTGGAGTGTGTCACAGAACTCTCAGACAGGAGTCCAGAAGGATGTTAGGAACAATTGACATAGGAAGATATAACGCTTTATTCCACATGTTTATCTCTGCTTTCTAAAAGCAGCAGCAGCACTGAGACACACTTATGTTCACCTTTTCTCCTTTCTTGTCCTGCAGATCACCTTCCTTCACTTCTTTGGTCTCCCATGGCAGAAAATACGGTAGTGGCAGTGTCCAAGCTTTACATATTAGATCCAGCATCCAAGCAGCTCTGAAATCCTGGAGGGCTCTGACTGGTTTGACTTAGGTCAGGTGTCCAGCCCTGAATCAGTCAAAGGTGGCCAGGGTTGCATTTTACTGTGGCTCTTTCTGCTTCATACATTGTGTGATTAGGAGGTGCAAGGGAGCAGTGGAGTTTCAAGACAATGCCAAGAAGGTACGGAGCAGATAAAACAGTAGGCAGCCACATGCTTGGAAGGCCCGGGGAAATGCTTTTCTTAGATGTTATCTTAGAAAAACAAAGATAATGTGGATCATTAAGAAAAGTAGATTATGGATTAGAGGGTAACAGGATTTATATCTGCTGGCAAAAGTGTTTCATAAACTTTAAAATAGCTTTGCAGTCTCAAAAGATACAACATTTCTGCCAGCTCAACAACATAAATTATATTTATATTGAATTTTTGGAGC
The DNA here is from genome assembly GCF_049354715.1 of Callithrix jacchus. Lineage (NCBI taxonomy): Eukaryota > Metazoa > Chordata > Mammalia > Primates > Cebidae > Callithrix > Callithrix jacchus. The sequence goes on from NC_133520.1 coordinate 30,979,054, forward strand.
TAAGTGGCGCTTCTAAAAACTATTTTCTAAAACTGCATAGCTGTTCTCAGCTCTCTGTTACATTTTCTGATCTAATGCCAATATAATAGTCCTAATATCCTTGCAATTGTCAAAAATAAAAGAGATGAACGAAATGATTTTGAAAATGTGTTTCCTCATATCCAATATCCAATTCACTGATGTGGGTGAATTTTCTCTCTCTGATAAGCAGCATGCTCCAGCATGGGAGTCAGACACACTTGGGTTTTGGGTTTGAATTCTGATTCATCTCCTGACTAGCTCTCTCATCTTGAGCAAGTAACTCTCACTCTTCAACTAGTAAATGTTCCTACATCCTTAAAAGCTTCAGCATCTTCTTTCTCTTCAATGAAACCTCTCACCATCCACTTGCCTGAAAGCCAGCTCATTTATAAGAACATTTCCCCAGAGGTCTTCTGAAGATTGGCTTGTGTTCTTTTTCTCATATCCCACTTGGCTTCGATGTTGCGCCCTCCCCAAGTTCTCATTCCCAACTGTCATTGTCAGATACTAGGTATCCCTTTTTCCTTGAAACAAACAAACAAAAAACAAAGTTGAATTTAAAAAATAAAATAAGCCCCTCTTTAGTGAGACTTACACATTTATTTGTATAAGCTTCTTTTCCCTTTTCACAATCAAAATTCTGTGGACATACCTTTATTCACTGATCCTTTTGACATCAATCTAGGTACCCTCAGATGGCAGCCTTCTTTTCCCACACACACTCTGTCCATTATCTCATATGACTTCAAAAACCATGAAGATGCCTTCACATTTTAGCCTCTCCATTCCTAGACCACCTCATTTTCAATTTTCTCTTTACAACAGTATTGTAAACACCCATCTCCAATAGTCACGTCTTGGGCTGTGTCATCACTAGAAATGGTGCCATGTCTGAAAACCTAAATTAAAACCATTAAAAATCTATTATTGAAACATTAAAAAATTATCTCTGAAATTCTGACTTAATACCATTAAAACCATTTAAAAACCAGGATTTTGGCCGGGCGCGGTGGCTCACGCCTATAATCCCAGCACTTTGGGAGGCCGAGGCGGGTGGATCACGAGGTCAAGGGATCGAGACCATTCTGGTCAACATGATGAAACCCCGTCTCTACTAAAAATACAACAAAAAAAATTAGCTGGGCATGGTGGTGCACGCCTGTAGTCCCAGCTACTCGGCTGGGCAGGGAATTGCTTGAACCCAGGAGGTGGAGGTTGCGGTGAGCCGAGATTGCGCCATTGCACTCCAGCCTGGGTAACAAGAGCGAAACTCCGTCTCAAAAAAAAAAAAAAAAAAAAAAAACCACAGGATTTTATTTTATTTATTTATTTATTTATTTTTGAGAGGGAGTTTCGCTCTTGTTACCCAGGCTGAAGTGCAATGGCGCAATCTCGGCTCACCGCAACCTCCGCCTCCTGGGGTCAAGCAATTCTGCCTCAGCCTCCTCAGTAGCTGGGATTACAGGCACGCGCCACCATGCCCAGCTAATTTTTTGTATTTTTAGTAGAGAGGGGTTTCACCATGTTGACCAGAATGGTCTCGATCTCTTGACCTCGTTATCCACCCGTCTCGGCCTCCCAAAGTGCTGGGATTACAGGCGTGAGCCACCACGCCCGGCCCAACACACAGGATTTTAAAACCATTAAAATCATGGCTTCCTATCATTTCGGTTCACATGTTGACTACTGTTGCAGCAACAATTTTTCAACCTTATTATGAATTCTAATCCATTAACCCCACAATGTTCTATCTTCTAGCCCCCTGCCCCTTGTTATTATTCATTGTCTGGCTTACTTTCTATAATTCTCTATTGTGATCACCCTTTTGCAAATATCATCACCTCTGTTGACTTCCTCTACCTTTTTCCCCACCTACCCATAAAACTCTAATCTGGAATGCACTCAAACACGTATTCTATTACCTGTATTCAAGCAGCAGAGAATTGCTGGAGAAAATCTTTCAGTCATCTCAGTAGTATTAAAAATTTGTGTTCACTGGCACCATTTGGGATCTCACCCTTACACCCCTAGGTTTTAGTATATGCAAATCCTTCCTACTTTCTTCAAATCTCCAATACTTCTCCCCTACTCTTCAGAGGTAGCAATATTCTTTACTTCGAGAGAACAGAAGCTTTCATATGGTATTCCCCTCATTTTTCGCTGACACATCAAGAAACCTATATCCATGTTCCCTCCTTCTACTCTCCTGATAATGCAGAAAATATCCCTTTTTCCATAGAAGGCCAGTCCTTCCTCATGAGCTCTGAGTTCCATTCCATCAACTCTCAGGGGCTTCATTAATCTGTAATTCTTTCTAGTTTGTACCTTACTTTCTTGTTCTTAACTTGAGTTTTTCTATAATCATCTGACATGCTCTGATATGATGTTAAATTCTTTCTGGACCCCACATTTCTTCCCACTTATTGGTGTATCTCTCTACTTCCTTTATAGCCAAACTTTTAAAGTGGGTCGTTGACACTTGCTTTTTTCCATTTTCTCCGATTTCATTCATTCTTCAATCCATATTTTCACATTACCAAAGCAAAGGGTGATTTTGAGTCCTCATGTTATTTGACCTCTTAGCATCCAAACCCAACATCAGTTTTCCTACCGCTTTGGCTTTCTTGCCAACCCTCTCTTGATCTTTTACCGCATCCTGATTCTCTAATCACAAATATTTGACAACTTTTTTTTCCTCAAAGTTTCAACATCCAGCAATTCAGCAAAGCTTGACTTTTTTTTCCTTCTCAAAATCTAACTCTCTGTTTTTATCCATTCCCTGCAATGATTTCTACTCAGTCAATGAGTACCCGTTCTTGGTTTCCTGATAGCTACAGTAAGGTCAATGGGTACTACTCAGTCTTCATTTTTCTTGCCTTCTCAGCAGCATTGCTACTCCTACCACCAACCTCACCTCATGCTGACCATTCACTGAAATATCCTCCTAACTGATCTGCTTCACTTCGATACCTATGTTCCACTACATTTTAATTTCCACTGTCATTCCAACTTCCCAATCCATGATTTGTACGTAGTACAGCTTTACAGCTCTTTCTCCAATCCGTCTTCCTCTCTTAGGCACATACTCAAAAAATAATTCATTACTTATTTTGTTTACAAAAAAATCTCTTTGCCAACAATCAAATTCTATGTAATAAAGCTCTTATTCACTCATAGAATTTCTTCTCCTGTAGCTTATTACATAATTTATTCTAACCACATTTCACAATCCATAGCTACCGAGCAACATGCACATTCTATTTCTGCACATCATATTATCTCTCTGATAGGCCTTTTTTCCCTCTCTTTTGCAGAATAAGACCTGTACTATTATTCTCCTGTGGTATGAGATGGTATGGTGATGGTATGGTGTACTATTATTCTCCCATGGTATGAGATGGTATGGTGATGGTATGGTGATGGTATGGTGTACTATTATTCTCCTGTGGTATGAGATGGTATGGTGATGGTATGGTGTACTATTATTCTCCCATGGTATGAGATGGTATGGTGATGGTATGGTGATGGTATGGTGTACTATTATTCTCCTGTGGTATGAGATGGTATGGTGATGGTATGGTGTACTATTATTCTCCCATGGTATGAGATGGTATGGTGATGGTATGGTGATGGTATGGTGTACTATTATTCTCCTGTGGTATGAGATGGTATGGTGATGGTATGGTGTACTATTATTCTCCTGTGGTATGGTGATGAGAAAAACCCCATAAATGTGATATTTCATTATCAAACTGTATGCATGTTTATGTTACGGTAGAAACTGTGTGTTAAGGGTGGATAGTTAATAAATTAATAGAAAAATCAGGCTGAAGTGAAGAATTAAAGATAAACACATACATACTCCTTCAACATTTTATTTTAATTTTATATATAGAAAGTTATTACAATTCTGGGATGCACAGCCACAGCCATTACTTAGATTAAGCAGATTTAATTCCCCATCATCTTTTTGTAGTGGCTCAGGACTCTTTATTATGCAACTAAAGTCTGTGATTTTCAATCTCCATTTTTTTAAAGATAAATAACCAGCTAAATGATTTCAAATAACCTGAGTTTGGAAGAGTGTTTTTTCTTTTTCATATTTTTGTCTCCAAACTTTCAGAATGGTCTCATCCACACCAAATAAACATTTTTTAAAAGTCTTGTATTCATTCAGTCTTTCCAATGCATTCAGTTTTATTTGAAACATCTCTCTTTTTATTCTCATAATTCATGGATTATGTGCTAATTTTAAAATTTACATAATTATTATCAAAAGCATAACTGGTATAAGCAGATCTCAGAACAAACATCACTCTCTCTGGATGTGTATACAGATCTGCTGATGATAGCCTAAATGTATGACATTTAATGCTCTCTACATATGCAGACCCTGTGGTCATTATGATCTATTTCCTTTCAAAGGGCAACAAATACTTTTTTTTTTTTTTTTTGAGACAGAGTGGCACCAGGCTGGAGTGCAGTGGAGCCATCTCAGCTCACTGCAACATCTGCCTCCCGAGTTCAGGCAATTCTTCTGCCTCAGCCTCCCAAGTAGCTGAGACTACAGGCATGCGCCACCACGACAAGCTAATTTCTGTATTTTTAATAGAGAAGGGGTTGATCATGTTGGCCAGGATGGTCTTGATTTCTCTACCATGTGATCCACCCGCCTTGGCCTCCCGTAAGTGCTGGGATTACAGGTGTGAGCCACCTCGTCCGGCCTGAACAAATACCTTTATGTTTAAATAGGTACAAATGGGCATTGAAATAAGATAATATATATTATCTATAAGTGCAAATTATTACAGCAAATGAGTCATTTATTTTTAGTGGTAAAATTTAAATTAATTTTAATTAAGATGTCTTCAGTAACGGTAAATTATCTAGTAAGTATTTTTCAAAAACTGGTAACTAAATTTACTAATATAATTATGTTATTCTTTTATTTTTATATGTAAATGGACATTGAAGTTCAGCTAAGTTAGAGCACACTTTAAAGCTAGTGACATCTCAGATTCTCTTAGTATATGCAGTTTACATATAAGAACTTTGCTTCAGGTATAAAGTTTATTTAAACAGATGTTGCTTATTAATACAATTAGTCATATTTTTACCATACAATGACATAGTAGGAGGCAAAAAGGGGATTCCTTTGGCATATAGTATCGCTTACACTTTCATTTTTTTGAAAGCTATAAGAGGAATTTAGAAAAAAATTATTTTGCAGGGTATGAATACCTTTATATAATCTGTTTGTTTCGATGGTCATTATTTTTCATTTCAAATATTCAAGAAGATGGAGCCATCCCTCTGGCAATAAAATTGGTTATAAAACTAATTGGCATTGGTCTAAGAGAGATCAAACTCGACTATTCTCAAAACAGAGAAAGACCTTATGGTTCTTAACTAATATTTACTTAACTAATATTTACTAAATTATACGCTTCCAGATAGATGGTATTCTTTCTCATTATATGTTGTTTAGGGTAGATACTATGGTAGAATGCAAATATGAGTGATAAGAATTCTGGTTACTATTTCTAACTCTTAAATCACTGCCATTGAAATAGAGGTAGTTATAGAAAATTTAGTAAAATATTATTTAACTATATATTTATAGCTACTAAATTTATGTTGTTTCTTAAGAATCCATGATTAGACTCAAATTTATTTATAACACCTAAATTTAATTAAAAAAAAATCTATTGCTATATCATGGCTGTGCATATTTTGTGGCTACATGTGGTATTTTGATAGCTGTATAGAAGGTGCAATGAAGCAATCAGGGTAACTGGAATATCCATCATCTCAAACATTTATCTTTTTGTGTTTGTGTGGAATATTAATATTACAATTCTTTTCTAGCTATTTTGAAATACACAATAATTATTGTTCACTATAATTTTCCTACTGTACTATTAAATACTAAAACTTATTCCTTCTGTGTTTCTGTGTCCCTTAACCAATTCTCTTCATCCCCCTCTGCCCTTCCCAGCCTCTGGTAACCACATTTCACTCTGTCCCCATGAGATTTACTTTGTGAGTTTCTGTGTATGAGTAAGACCATGTGATGCCTAAATTTAAATATTATGCTAAAAGGAAAATATTTGCATAGACTCCTCCAACTTATGTCGGTGCTCATGCAGGTGTTCTCCTTTGAGGGATATTTATCAGTCATCACTCTTGCCTTGGCCCTTATCTTCCCTGAGAGCTAAATCCAGGTGGATGAACTGAAGTGAAAGAAGGGAACACAGTGTAATGGGCAAAATGGGGATTAATAGGCAGCAATGGAACCAAGATGAAAATGGTTCTGTGAACTGAGGAGGTGGAGGCTCCTGGCCTCCATCAGTGAGCTCAGATAAGTGGAAGCATCTTCTCTGGAGAGACTGGCAAGGGTGCTGAGTCAGTTTCTGCAGGGTCGGAGAAGGCAGAGACCATGATGGTGTGTTGCAGGGACAGGTAGGGCCTTGCGAGCTCACAGTGGGACACGGGCTGTTAATGGCAATATAAAAAGGAGGGTACTTGCTGACATCTCTTATTTACATCTCTTATTATTCTTCTAATGTCTAGCCATGTCATACACATTAAGAATTATCATTTAGGAAAACAGTGGCTATGCATTTTACAAATACAAGATTGAAAAGGCTGCATATTTCCCTCTTTCTACACTTGCCATTCTTATTCAGCTTATTTGTATCTGTAGAGTATGTATAATTTTTCCATGTGCAAAAATGCTGTTCGTGTGTAATAGACTACTGACTTTATTATATATTCGAGCAAAACTGAAGAAATAATAAGCATCATTGATATTTGTGCAGAAATATGATAAATGTGTAACCATGGTGCTCATTAAGTTAAAAGCTCATTTTGCTCCTGCTTTGGAAGAATCAGCCTAATGTGTTTGACATTTGAAATATAAATAACCCCAGCACTTTGTGGGGGCCAAGGCAGGCGAATTACCTGAGGCCGGTAGTTCAAGACCAGCCTGACCTACTTGAAGAAATCCTGCCTCTACTAAAAATATAAAATTAGCCAGGCATGGTGGCACATTCCTGGAATCCCAGCTACTTGGGAGGCTAAGGCAGGATAATTGCTTAAACCTGGGAGGCAGAGGTTGTGGTGAGCCGAGATTGTGCCATTGCCCTCTAGCCTGGGCAAGAAGAGTGAAACACCATCTCAAAAGAAAAGAAAATAAAGGAAAAATAAATAACTAAGATTTTAGAGATAATACAATGAAATTAACTTATTGAATGTTACCTGTTTTAAAAATGTCAGCATTGCTTTGTAAATACATTGCTTGACATTGCAGCATTTTCAAAAGGTTACCTACACTTTTGCAGTCTTAAAATGTTTTAAATTTTCTGAGATTTTCCACAGCTTATTAGGAAAATAAGCATATAAGGAAAACAATAGAAATGTTTTGTTGTGGCCGGGCGCGGTGGCTCACGCCTATAATCCCAGCACTTTGGGAGGCCGGGTGGATCACAAGGTCAAGAGATCGAGACCATCCTGGTCAACATGGTGAAACCCCGTCTCTACTAAAAATACAAAAAATTAGCTGGGCATGGTGGCGCGTGCCTGTAATTCCAGCTACTCAGGAGGCTGAGGTAGGAGAATTGCCTGAACCCAGGAGGTGGAGGTTGCGGTGAGCCGAGATCATGCCATTGCACTCCAGCCTGGGTAACAAGAGTGAAACTCCATCTCAAAAAAAAAAAAAAAAAAAAAAGAGAGCGAGAGAGAAAACTCTATATTTTTGGATTAATATTCTTTAATAAGAACCTAACTCAATAGGTTTCTCTCTAATTGATTACAGTTCCCACTGGAACACTTCCCCAGGTTAACTGAAGGTCCAGATTTTTTTCTTATTCTTCCTTCCATCCTCTATTCAGTTTCAGTTGAGAATCTACCAAACTAAGATTACATTGACCACTCAATTTTAGGCAGAAAGGGACTGCATTGATTAGTTCAACTGCCTCCTTTTCAAAGAAACTAAAGCTTACAGACGGATTTACCAAAGTGGGTGTATTCTTCTTATCTGTGCTGTCCTATTGTTCAAGATCCCGGACTAGTCATAAAGCAAATGGTAGCTGATGGGAATTTCTGGAATGGGTTTAGGTGTGAGGAAGACAAAGGTCTAGTGGCAAGGTCAGCTCTGGAGGTAGGTTACTTGGATTCCGATCTACTTAGTTGTGTGTTCTTGGGCAAACGACATAACTTTTCTGTGCCTCAATTTATTTGAAAGATGGCGTAGAATAGTATCTATCTCACAGCGTAATTGTGAGGTTTATTGAGCTCTTCTACCAAAAGGATTAAAACATGCGGTTAAACTCCCAGTAAACACTATTTTTACCCAAATCTCGAACTGCCAAACCCTTAAGTCTTGAGCTCCCAAGGGGAATTAGGAACCCTCCTGTGCCATTCCTCTTCTAAAAGTCTGCTGAACAAAAGTTGATGTTGCATTTTCAAAGAGCTCAAATGGATTACTTTTATGAAGTTTGGGGCAAATGAATTACACATATATATGACCCTCCCTCAACACCCAGAAGGTATGCGGACACGCAGAATTCAAAAGTCTGAGGGTGACTGTGCTCAGGGGGTGAAGGGATGCTTAGAAACCGCCTCTTTGAGGAGGAAGGCAGGACGTTCAATAAGAGGCTGACGACCAAAGAACTAAACTTTAACAAAACAAAGGTAAGTCGGTCTCCCTGCGACCACAGGCGTCCAACCCAGGAACACCTCACTCCGCCTGCAAGGCCCAGGTGCAGCTGGAGAGGGACTGAAAGGGTCAGACCACGGGATTGTTCTCAATATTGGGCTTTTACACAGCAGTTTCGAAGACAAAGGGGCTTTTCAGCTAGGTTTGGTTCACCATTCCCCTCCTGCCAGGCCCAAGCTTGGTCCCCAACGTCTCCAGCAATGCTTGGGATGTCCCTCACTTCGCTCCTTTTTTGGGGGGCCACTGCCCACCCCTAGATTGCCTGCTGTCCCTCCTAGAGAGAGGTGGATGGCCGTGACATTCCAGGGAGGACAAAGGAAGGGGTGACGGGGGCAACGACACCCTTCTAAAGTTTCACCGCGGAAAGGCATCTCACTCCGCCCACGGGGTGCCCTCAGGCTACCTACAGCCTTCGCGCGAGCCTCCTCCCTTCGCCCCGCCCCTCGGCACGGAGCCGGGGGTGGGTGGGGGGCGCTGTGCGGCCGGCGCTCCCTGATTGGCTGCCGCGTCAGGGTTCCACGCCGCGATTGTGCCGTGGGCGGCCGTCTGTGCCTGCGTGCGCAAAGTGGGGAACCAGGGTTGGGAGCTGCTGGAAGTCGGAGGCAGGGGAGCGGTCGCTCGCAGTGAGTGCAGGCGGCGGCTGGGCGCAAAGTAGAGAGCAGTCCCTGGTTTAAGCCTTTCCGTCACTCTCCAGCACCGCCAGTACCACGGACTCCACCCTGCCGCGGCCCCTCGGCGATGCGGTGCAGCTGCCACTCGACCAGGTGGGTTCAGGTACCGTGAGGCACCCAGGCGTCGGGCACGCGCCCTCGCCGCCCTTTGTGGCCGTGGTGTCACCAGACCGGGGGTCTGGGAGAGGGGTGGGGACTGGGGCCCTCCGCTGCTGGAACGGAGGGGGAGACAAGCCTGTCCCGGTGACCTCTCGCTCCCGCCGGCCTCCTCCCTGCCTCCGCGGCGTGCGCCCCAGACCCCCATCCGCCTCCCAGGGTCGGGGAGGTCCGGGCGTAGGTGCCGGCGACAGTCCCGGGGAGGGTCTTCATGTAGACTTGAGGGTGTGCGTGCTGGTCCCTGCCCTCTGCCGCAGCGGGGCTGGGACTCAGCCTTAGGGTCCCTTCGGGTGCACAGGCTGGGATGTAGACAGAGAGGAAGGCTGTGCTCCGGTGAGGCCGGCGTGGTGGTGCCTGCCCGGAGGGTGGCTCTGAACGACTTCCGGAAAGGCTGAGGCATGGGTCTAGGTGTGAACGGTGCATTAGAGATGGCGTCGATGGGTGCAAGGGGCACAGAGAAGCTTAAGTGCTACCGCACTTTGGGGAAGGTTTGCATTGGAGTGAGGTTTAAGGAGACAGAGGCAACAGTTTCGGGGAAGGCCGAGGTTATGAAGAAAAGTGAGAGAGTTGCAGACTTGTAGATGAAAGCAGCCACCCTTACCTCCTGGCCCAACCCTCAAAAAAAGCACTTGGCAGTGTTCAGGGAAGGGTGGCATTTAAATGAGGCCAATTGAGTTTGATGGTTAAAAGGCCTAAGGATTACTGAGAAATCAACAACACTTTGATGGGAAAAGCAGCGCCATTTTAATTCAGCAAAGAAAGCTGGGAAGTATTTTGTTGGGAGAATTCAGCATAAGATTTAAGGAAGTTGTTGATGCCGGGTGTGGGAGATAGAGTTAGGTGATTGCTCTAGCCCCAAGCTAAAGGTAGTTGACTTTGGAAATTTCGCTCACAATTGTTTGTAGCCTACTTAACCTAGAAGTGTCTGCACTTTAGAAGGGCTGCTGCTTCACTGTCCTTAGCTGGAATGTGCAAGTGTTGTTTACTCTCAGGGGATTTCATTTATTATACAGTTTCTCTCTTATCCAGACTGCTTTTCCTAGCAGCAAGCTGGAAACCTGACATTAGGGTACAGGCTGCCTTGCGCTTTACTCTTTTAAATAAACTTATGTGGAACGAGTGTCAAATACAAAATAATTAAATACAAAAAAATAAATAATTCTGCCTTCTGTTGAAATCTCTTATTGTGGTCATGCCCACCTATCTTTAACAGCAGTTATAATGTGTATCCTGTGAATAAAGTATTGGTAGTGAAACTAATTGTGTATTTGAAGAAAATACTGTTCTCTTTATTAATAAATTGATCAGAATTTAGTGTTTTTCATCTTCTCAGCCCTGTGGAAGATCATCGCTCTTTTCCACCCTGACATGCAGTGTAGCATGTCACACTCCTGATTTAAACAGGTTGCTGCCAGTGTATCAGTAAATGCAGAGTAGGTGTCTGTAAAAAATACATATCGCTGATGAGGAGCAAGGGAGATAGGCATATACATTTACATTTCTTTTAGGGAGACCGGCCTGTGTTCACATTCTCTCTTTCTCTTCTTTCCTTTCTCTGAACGCGCTGTCTGCCTTAGGCTTACCCCTCCCTCCCATGCCAAACTATTTTCTTTGTTATGCTAATAATACCTTTTTCATAGCAATGAACTCATTTAAACATCTCAGCAACCAGAGAAAGTTCTTTTCGGTACTGAAATAATCAGGAGAATCATGGGAATGAGACAGGACTTAAAGACTCCATCACATATGTATATGTCTTTATTTCACTCTTGTAAAATTTTTTACTAGAAATCTATTTTGTATGATAGCAATATAGCCACCCAGCTCTGTTTTGGATGCCGTTCGCATGAAATGTATTTGTCCATTGTTTGTATTCAAACTTTTTGTGTTTTTGTATTTAAAATGACTCTCTTGTAAACAGTACGTGGATGAATCTTTTTTTGTTCTTCTGCCAGTTTCTGTCTTATGAGTAGCAGGGTTTGATCCAGTTACATTGAAAATAATTACTGATAAAAAAAGACTTACTTCTGTCATTTAATTTTGTTTTCAGTAGTGTTTTTTGTTATTGTTGTTGCTCTTCAATTTCTCCATTACTGCCACCATTTTTTGGTATTCTGTTGATTTTTTTATAGTGTGCCATTTTTTCTTTCTGTATATTTTAAAGTTATTTTCTTAGTGGTTTTCTGGGAAATTACACTTAGTGTCTTAAACTTGTAACTATCTAGCTTTAACAGTAACCCAATTATAACCCACTTAGTTTCAATAATATAGAAACATTCCGCTTCTATCCATCTCCTTTCCTCCCCTTTATATTGTTATTGTCACATATTATGTCGTTATATATTGGGAACTCATCACCATAGATTTATAACTATTGTTTTATGCCCTTGCCCTTTAAATCATATAGAGAAAAAAGTACAAGCCAAAAGTACAACAGTGGCCCTTATATAAAGTTACTCTTACCAGTCTTCTTATTTTCTCTTATATCTTGAGTTCATGCTGGTGTTCTTTCATTTCAGCCTGAAGAACTCCTGTTAGCATCTCTTATCGGGAAAATCTACTGGCCTCTTTTGCCAACCTGACAAAGAAGAATGGGCTATTCACACCATTTTCTTTTCCTTCCAGCCAATCAGCTAGGCTCCTCTTGCCAGCCTCTTTTGCAAGTGTTAGATAAAACAGTAGAATGTTAAAGTGGTACATGCCTGGCCAAGCAGACCTCCCACATAATTTTTGATCTCTGCTGCATGGAGGCTGAGGAGGATCTTGGTAGCCATATGTTGAAGATAGAAGAATCTCTTGTCAGTCTGAGTCACTGGTTAGTTTCATGGGAACTGGAAATTTTCTAACTGTCCCCTCCCCATTCATTCCTTAGTGGATGTTATTTTGTTAACATTCGTTGACACTTAAATTTTTATTGTTGCATTTTTGAGATCTGGGAGTTTTCATTATAGCAAGTAGCATTATCTTTATCTATTCATCCAGTCATTTCACTCATTTATTCAATTGCTCATGCTTTTTCTGAGTTCCAGTTTCAAAGCTTCAAACATGATAGCCTTATGTGACTTCTCCAAACTTCCTAAACCTTGTCCACGCTTTCGCCAAATTCAACTGATTTCCCAGTATGAAATTGTTCTTTTTTCAATGGCTATCATTTAAGTCTATCTCTCTGTATCCAATTTTCTCACTCAATAAATATTTATCTATTTGCATTTTACTCCAGTTTCTGTGCAGAGGTTATACAGGGAAGTATAAAAGACATGGTTTCAAGCTAGAAGGTGCTGAGCCCACAGCAGTGTTCTAACTAAACTTTCTCTTCTGGGTCATCCAGGCCACTGTATGCATCTTTCCAAATAAAGCTTCCTTATAGACTTTATTTTGTATATCCCTGCTGCTCATCTGATAAAACCCAAGTCTCCTGGCTTAGAGCCAAGCCCTCTCCCTTATTTATTAATCATACATTTTCTTTCAGTCTCCATCGCAATACTTTGAAATTCTTCATGACAATCTCCTAGTTCTGACTAGAAAGAGCAGGAGTCACTACACTTATATTAGACAAAATAGGTTTCAAGACAAAAACCATAAGAAGAGATAAAGAAGATCACTGTACAATGATAAAGGGGTCAATTCAGCAAGGGAAGATAATTCTAAATCTATCTCCACCCAACACAGGAGCACCCAGATATATATGTATGTGAAAATATATATATACGTATATGTGTGTGTGTGTATATATATGTGTGTGTGTGTGTATATACATATATATATATATATATGATATTATTAGAGCTAATAGCAGAGACAGGCCCCAGTACCATAATAGCTGGAGACTTCAACACCATATATATATATATATATAACTGTGAGATAGCAATCTAGTTCCTTTTTTTCCCAAATGGCTACTCAGTTCATCCAATACTATTTACTAAAGAATTCACTATTTTCATCACAATCACATATACTACTGTTGACCACACAAAACATTCCTATAAATGAGGCTACTCAGTGCTCTCAGCTCTATGCCAGTGATCTGATGCTCAAATTGGTTTGGATTCAACATACACTTTAATATTCAGCAGCATTAATACCCCCTTCATGAACAGAGTTTTATAACTTTTGTGAAAATTTTCATTTTTATTCTTTTATATAAGCTTTAGAATCAAGTTTTGAAAAGCTTAATGAGATAACTTGGATTACTTTAAATTCACAAATTGTACGTGTGTGTGTGTGTGTGTGTGTGTATAAATATATGTATATAATATTTTCCCCAGAGATGACATCTCACTATTTTGCCCAGGCTAGTCTCCAACTTCTGGCCTCAAGTAATCCTCCCGCCTCAGCCTCCCAAAGTGCTGGGTTATAGTCATGAGCCACTGTGGCTGGCCTATTTCACTTAATTTAAGACATTTTAAATGTAAGATGCACAGTTATTCAATGTCACTTGAACGAGCTTCTTTAGACTTAAATACTTCTGTTTTCATGTCACATCTGACTTGTGCTTATAATGAAAGGAAAGTTATTTAAAATAAAGTGGTTAAGATGCTCCTATCCTATCTTTATAATTACCACATGGCTAGAAGTACTTGGAAGATGTTATCAGTTTTAAGGCATATCTTCACTTTAGAAATCATAAAAGGTAAAAAAAAAAAAAAGTGTCTTTCTAACAATATATCATACTTTTTTTATGGCTGATAACCATTGTATGACTACCACATTTTAAAATTCATCAAGTGGACATGTAGATTGTTTCTACCTTTTGACTATTGTTAGTAATGTTGCTATATAAATTTATGTACAAATATTTGTGTGATCATAGATTTTTATTCTTTTGGGTACATACATAGAATTGGAATTTCTGGGTCATATGTAAGTGGCAACATAAGTTTCATTTTTCTTAAAAGTAAAATGATAAGTACCTTGGTACAAATTTTATACATATGGATATATACAAACATATGTATCTCACATAAGATATATACTATTTATAGTTAAAGAGAAAGAGAGGAAAGCCTAGAGATGAAAAGCACTGATAAGCCTACCATTTTGTGAAATACAGTTTTGGCTCTTTGGTGTACATGTTAATAAATACATCCAAGTTTATGTCATAATATAGATAGTTTTAGACATTTCCTTTGATGCTTAACATGATCATGGACATTGGATTTATTATTACATTATACAAATGTATCATAACTTACTTAACCAATTTCCTATTACTGGACATTATGGTCATTATAAAACCTGGTATTATTAATACTTATTTTAATATATAGAGTTGGTATATACATTTTGGTCTGTGCAATAAGTTTCCAAGAGTGGGATTGGTGGATCAAAGATTAACATATTCCTGCATATTGCCAATTGGAATCACATAATTTAAGGTCTTGTAAAACTAGTTTTTATAAAACTTGAATGAGAAAACATATGAAAGGGCACTATCTAAACCAGTGTAGTCCTTATTTAATTATTTGAGCAATTGTAGTTTTGAGGAGAGAGTGGTACTGTGATAGAAATAGAAAAAGAAAGAAAGAAGGAAAGAAAGAAAGAAAAAAAGAAAGAAAGAGGGAGGGAGGGAGAGAGAGAGAGAGAAAGAAAGAAAGAAATGATGTGAAGCACCAAAGAGAAATGCCAAATAATGGGAAGCAAACAGTTGTTGAATGCTGATAGTTTGACTCAAAGAATGGTAGAAACTAAATGGCAAGAGAGATGATGTGGAGTTGGCTGTAGTAATCTTTTTCTAATCTTGGTTTTGTAACAAAACATCTGTGCTATTTTTAATATAAGCCATATTTAATTTAATACATGTGAACACAAAAACATAGCAACTGTTCTTTAGCAAATGATGGTGGCCCTGTGGGGTGGTCCACAGAGAAAATATGTCTACCCTTTCAGTTTATGGAGAAAATACAGATAAATCTTACCCTAACACACCAAGTTAATTGGAAAGGAAGTCAAACAAAAAGCAACAAAGTCTTTATTTATTTATTTATTTATTGGCGAAGATGTGTGTGAAACAAGAGAAAATGCTCATACAAAAGACAATAATTTAAAAACCAGTAAACATTGCTTCAAGTCCTTTCTAAGAAGCAAAATCTAAAATATGGAGAACATAGATCTTATATCTATGTTCTAGATCTTAGACCTCTGTTATTATAGATCTATGTTCTCCTTAGATCTCAATACTATTGCAGTATTTCTTTTTTTTTTTTTTTTGAGATGGAGTTTTGCCATTGTTACCCAGACTGGAGTGCAATGGCACGATATCGGCTCATGGCAACCTCCGCCTTCTGGGTTCAAGCAATTCTCCTGCCTCACCCTCCCAAGTAGCTGTGATTACAGGCACTTGCCACCATGCCCAGCTAATTTTTGTATTTTTAGTAGAGATGGGGTTTTCCCTCGTTGACCAGGATGGTCTCGATCTCTTGACCTCATGATCCACCCGCCTCGGCCTCCCAAAGTGCTGGAATTATAGGCGTGAACCACCATGCCCGGCCTGCAGTATTTCTTAAAGATCTGAAGAAGCTGGTTCAGCAGAAGGAATATAGCAAAAACATTAAAGTTTGTCAATGTTTTGTTTGAAAGTGGGTAGCCTTCACAACTTTTATTTGCATTATCTACGTTTGTCTCACATGTAAATTAATATAGTCAGTGACATTTTTATTGCTTACTTTTTCTTAACTCCTATAAGAACTGAAATTTATTAGACACGGCTTGTCCACACCATTTTTTAGACATATAATTTCTGTGTTTGAAGAAGTCTGCTGTTGGAGAAGCCTTCCCACAGGCAGAAAGGACATAAGTTTGTTTTAAGGATGCATTTGCTTCCTTAGCCTAAAAATCAAACAATACATGAAGTAAACCAAAGTTCTGTTCTCAGATTTGGAACACAGCACTTCCGGGACTTTTTCTTGGCAGCCTCTATAAGTACATATAAACTCACATTACAGTGTCATGTAGCAGGAAATTCTAGAAGTCAGTGGTCAGAATTAAGGGAAAGAGCCAGATGCAGTGTCATGAGCCTGTAGTCCCAGCTACTCAGCGGCTTGAGGTGGGAGAATGGCTTTAGCCCTGGAAGCTTGAGGCAAGCCTGAGAATTTGAGGCAATCCTGAACAATACAGTGAGACCCTATCTCTTAAAAAAATGAATGAAATGAAACAAGAAGGGGATCTGATGTAGCTGATTACTGAGGAAGTGCAGAATGCAAACAGCCTGAAAGGGGAGATATTTTACATAGGCAAGTGACTCGAGGCATTTTCTGATTGGTCTTCTCCATGCTCCTTGCCCAGCAAGCTCCATGGCATTCGCCTGAAAGCCACCATGTCAGTGAGTAGTTATGGGTGAAGGGTGTTCTGGGGGTCTTGGGGAACATGGCTATAATTGGCCTATGACCTTTCCCCAATTCATGTTACTTACTTCTCCTAAATGCATTTTCTGTGGTTAGTACCACTTATATTACTTCTTCACTAAGTGTCTGCATTCATAAAGTTTTTACCATAAAAATAAGATTCTGTTTTCTTTAGAAGATCACAGATTCTCAAGGAACAAAACAATGTAACAGTGATTAAAAGGTTCATATTCAAAAGGCAGTTTGAATTTTTCAAACTTTTCTCAGCTAAATGTAATGTTCACTTACCTTGACTTTTAAGTAGCAAAGAGTAGGGATCAGATCCTTAACATAAATCTCAGTGTCTAATCTCTAAATTAAAGCATTTAACCAGATTGTCAATAAAATTAATTTTAGCTGTAAATGCTGATGATCTTATGTGATTTCCTAAAACAAGCACAGGATTATTCAAGTTTTGGACTCTGATAAAAAATGTGCAATGGCTTCCAATTGCCCTGGGTTTTAGACTGGCATTTAAATCTATTTGACTGATTTGCCCCCAGTCTTCTATTCTAGCTCACTTCCTACCATTTCTCAGTACAAATGCTCCAGTGACTCAGTCAGTCTCCTAGTTATACCACAAAAATAACTTGTTTTCTTCTCTTTTCATCCTGTGTGCTTTCTCCTTCTTCCTGTAATGCTCATTTTTTGATCCAAATACTACACAGTGTTTTTATTCTAGAGCCACATTAATTTCTTCTTTGCTCTTTGAGAAGACTGGGACTTTGGAGTGAGAGGATCTTTAGTAGCTTAGCCACTTTGGACTAAGTTATTTATAACTTTTGTAGGTTTTAATTTTTTCATTTGAAAAAAGAGGCTCATAAAAGTACCTGGCTCATAAAGGTTTTGTGAGGTTGCCTCAAAAGCACTTTAACTTGTTGGCACACAGTAAACATTTCAGTGGATGATGATGTTGAGAAAGATGATGAATATTGACTTATATAATTGTGTATTTGGTCTTTGTCAGGATGGACATGCCTTATGTTTTAATTCATATCAGTGTGAGAGATCTGGGGGTCTCACTGTATTGTTAAATTTTTCTTCCTATACACCAGTGTGTGTGTTTTTTTTTTAAATTTCCAAATGTTCCCTTCCAGCTTTGTGAGAAAAATGAGCTAATCTCTCTATGAGAAAGAAAGTCTCTTAGTGTTTGAGAGAAAGCAGCCAATTTCAGAACTGCAACTTCTCTGGCTGTCTCCTTAGCTGTGCTTTATTTCTCAGAGTTTTTAGTCCATTCCACTTTCTCTTCAATCCTTCCTGGCTCACAGTAGTAGACTGAAGCATGCTTTATTAAAGTAAAATGAAATAATTATATCTTGCTTCTTACCTGTAAGCACATGAGTTTTGATGCCTTTCAAGAGGAATATATTAGATGCGCAGGTGGTTGGTAATCATCCTACTCTGTCTCATTGGGTGACACTCAAATCTGCAGTAACTAGAGAGGAGCATTTCAAGTGAATTACTGAGTGTTTACTTCATACTACTGTTTAGTGATTAGGCATACAGATAAATAAGGGAACATTTTCATGACATCAATGCTATTGAATGCAGTGAACATCTAGAATGCAACGTGATTTCTAAAAATTCCTACAGTTACCAGTGAACAAAAAGAATACACCTGAATGGAGAAAATTTCATTCTTGTCCAGGTTCGAGTTGTCTTCCAGCTTATTTTTAGAGGTGCCTAGGACACCGAAATAATTGATGATTCAGAAGCAAATTCTTTTTTGACTTCATAATTGTGTCCACAAAAACTATTTATAGAGTTAAAAAAAAATTAACCCAGACTACTAGAATATTTTCCTTGAAGATCTCTCAGTAGAACGGGGCAGACATTTTTATTTTTAATAATCACTTATGTGGGTTCTATTAATATTCACCATGTTAAAAATTAATACTGAGAAATGTTTAAACTATGTATACAGTTATCTTAATATAATTTATATTTTAACAGTTTCTATGAAAAATAATTTTATCTTTCATTAATAATGATGAGTAATATTTTTATTGTATAAATGTAAGTTGTACAACATGTTTTCATGTACATCTGCATGGTGAAGTGCTTATAACAGTCAAATACATTAATAAATTACTATATCATCTTCCATAATTGCCTTTCCTTTTTGCATTGGGGTGTGTGTGTGTGTGTGTGTGTGTGTGTATAAGAGTGTCTAAAATTTATTGTTTTAACAACTTTCCAGTATATACAATGCAATATCATCAACTCTGGTGCTTATGCTGTATGCTCGTTCTCTTCATGTATTCATCCTGTGTAAATAAAAGATTCGTGCCCTTGGGCCTACATCTCTCATTTCTTCTGTACCTTTCCCAACTACCATTGTACTCTGCTGCTTTGTGTTTATTATTATGTTTTTAAGATTCTGCATGTAAGTGAGTTCATGTAGTATTTGTCTTCCTATATCTGTCTTATTTTATGGAACATAATGTCATCGAGGGTCATCCATGTTGCTGAAAATGGCAGGATCTCCTTTTGTAAGGCCAGATAGTAATCTGTTGTATAGATACAGCATGGTTTCTTTATCCATTCTTCTATCAGTAGACACTTAGGTTGTTTCCCTAACTTGACTATTGAGAATAATTCTACAAAAAGCATGGACACGCAGATACCCTTATAAGGTGGTGATTTTATTTCCTTTGGGGATATATCCAGAAGAGGGATTACTAGGTCATATGGTAGTTCTACATTGAATTTCTTTTAGGAAGCTCTGTGAAGTTTTCCAAAGTGGCTACATAAGTCTGCATTCCTATCAACAGGTTACAAGTGTTTCCTTTTCTCTACACCCTCACCACTACTTATCTCTTGACTTTTTCATAACAAGCATCCCAACAGATGTTAGTGGATAAATCATTGTGATTTTGATTTGTATTTCCCTGATGACTAGTGATGTTGAGCACCTTTTTAGGTACTTACTGGCCATTTTTATGTCTTCTCTGGAGGTAAGTCTGTTCAGGTCCTCTACCTATTTTTTAATCAGGTTATTATTTTTTTTGCTATTGGGTTGTTTGAATTCCTTACATATTTTAGGTATTAAACTTTTAAGAGAGACTATGTTTGGTAAATCTATTCTCTCAGTATTTAAGTTGCCTCTTCAGCCTCTTTACCATTGTTTCATAAATCCAACTTGGTCATTATGTGTCATTTTTTTTTTTTTTTTTTTTGAGACGGAGTTTCGCTCTTGTTACCCAGGCTGGAGTGCAATGGCGCGATCTCGGCTCACCGCAACCTCCGCCTCCTGGGTTCAGGCAATTCTCCTGCCTCAGCTCCTGAGTAGCTGGGATTACAGGCACGCACCACTGTGCCCAGCTAATTTTTTGTATTTTTAGTAGAGACGGGGTTTCACCATGTTGACCAGGATGGTCTCGATCTCTTGACCTTGTGATCCACCCTCCTCGGCCTCCCAAAGTTCTGGGATTACAGGCGTGAGCCACCGCGCCTGGCCTTTTGTGTAATTTTTTTGATGTGTTCTTGAGTTCGTTTTGCTGGTGTTCTAGTGATGATTTTTCCATCTATGTTCATCTTAGATACTGGTCTGTAGTTTTATTGTGTCTGTCTTTGACACAGGAATGATCCTGGCCCCAAAAATGGGTTTGACAGTATTTCTTCTAGTTCTAAACTTTAGAAAAGTTTAAGAAGAATTTGAGATATGTTCCATCAGTATCTGGTTTATTGTGCGTTTTTAACATGAAGGGATGTTAAATTTTATCAAAGGTTTTTACTGCATGTATTGAGATAATCATATGGTTTTTTTCCTTGGTTCTGTTTATGTGGTATGTTTATTGATTTGTGTTTGTTGAACCAACCTTGCATCCCAGGGATAATGCCAATTTGATCGTGGTGGATAAGCTTTTTGATGTGCTGCGGGATTCAGTATGCCAATATTTTATTGAGGATTTTCACATTGATGTTCATCAGGAATATTGGCCTGAAGTTTTGTATTTTTTGTTGTGTGTCTGCCATGTTTTGGTATCAGGATGATGTTGGCCTGATAGAATAAGTTAGAAAGAAGTCTCTCCTTTTCAGTTGTTTAGAATAGTTTCAGAGGGAATGGTACAGGCTCCTCTTTGTACCTTTGGTAGAATTGGTCTGCGAATCTGTCTGGTCCTGGGTTTTTTTTTTGGTGGGTAGGCTATTAATTACTGTCTCAATTTTAGAACTTGTTATTGGTCTATTCAGGGATTTGACTTTTTCCTGGTTTATTTTTGGGAGGGTGTTTGTGTTCAGGAATTTATTTATTTCTTTTACATTTTCTAGTTTATTGGCATAGAGGTGATAATAGTATTTTCTGAGTTTGTATTTCTATGGAGTCAGTGGTGATATCTCCTTTAATAATTTTTTTTTCTTTTTTTTACTGTGTCTGCTTCTTCTCTCTTTTCCTCTTTATTAGTCTATCTAGGGTTTATCTATTTTGTTAATTTTTTCAAAAAACCAACTCCGGGATTCATTGAGTTTTTTGGAGGGTTTTTTATGTCTCTATCTCCCTCAGTTCTTGTCTGATCTTAGTTACTTCTTGTCTCCTGCTAGCTTTTGGATTAGTTTGCTCTTGCCTCTGTAGTTCTTTTAGTTGTGGTATCAGGTTGTCGATTTGAGATCTTTCTAACTTTCTTATGTGGGCATTTAGTGCTATAAATTTCCCTCTTAACACTACTTGAGCTGCATCCCAGAGATTCTGGTATGTTTTCTTTTTGTTCTTGTTGGTTTCAAAGAACTTCTGTATTTCTGCCTTAATTTCATCATTTACCCAGGAGTCATTCCGGAACACATTGTTCAGTTTCCATGAACCTGTGTGGTTTTGAGTGAGTTTCTTAATCCTAAGTTCTAGTTTGATGGCACTGTGGTCTGAGACTGTTATGATTTCAGTTCTTTTGCATTTTCTGAGGAGAGGTTTAATTCAATTATGTGGTTGATCTCAGACTGTCATGTGGCACTGAGAAGAATGTATATTCTGTTGATGTGGGGTAGAGAGTTCTGTAGATGTCTACTAGATCCACTTGATACAGAGCTGAGTTTAATCCTGAATATCCTTGTTAACTTTCTGTCTCGATCTGTCTAGTCTTGACAGTGTGGTGTTGAAGTCTCCCATTGTTACTATATGAGCCTAAGTGTCTCTGTAGGTCTTAGGCTCCATAAGTTGTTTTATGTGCTTCTGTTTTGGGTGTGTATATATTCAGAATACTTAGCTATTCTTGTTGAATTGTTTCCTTTAGCATTATGTAATACCCTTCTTTGTCTTTTTGATCTGTGTTTAAAGTTTATTTTGTTAGAAACTAGGATTACAACTCTTACTTCTTTTTTTTTTTGGCTTTCTATTTGCTTCATAAATTTACTACCATCCCTTGGTTTTGAGCCTGTGTGTGTCTTTGCACAGAACATACCTCAAAATAATAAGAGCTATTTAAGACAAACCCACAGCCAACATCATATTGAATGGGCAAAAGCTGGGAGCATTTTCTTTGAAAACTGGTACAAGACAAGGATGTCCTCTCTTACCATTCCTTTCAACATAGTATTGGAAGTTCTGGCCAGGGCAGTCAGGCAGTACAAAGAAATAAAGGGTATCAAATAGGAAGAGAGGAAGTCAAGTTGTTTTTGTTTGCAGATGACGTGATTTTATATTTAGAAAACCCCATTGTCTCAGCCCCAAAACTTCTCAATTTGATAAATAACTTCAGCAAAGTCTCAGGATACAAAATCAATGTATAAAAATTACAAACCTTCCTTTATACCAATGATAGGCAAGCAGAGAGCCAAATCGTGAATGAACACCCATTCATAATTGCTACAAAGAGAATACCTAGGAATACAGCTCACTGGGAATGTGAAGGACCTCTTCAAGGACAACTAGAAATGGCTGCTCAAGGAACTAAGAGAGGACACCAACAAAGAAACATTCCATCCTCATGGATGGGAGAAATCAATATCATGGAAATGCCATACTGCCCAAAGTAATTTTTAGATTCAATGCTATTCCCATCAAACTACCATAGACCTTTTTCACAGAATTAGAAAAAAAAAAAAAACTATTGTAAATTTTATATGGAATCAAAGATGATCCTGTATAGTCAAGATAATCTTAAGCAAAAAGAACAAAGCTGGAGGCATCATGTTACCTGACTTTACACTGTACTTCAAGGCTACAGTAACCAAAACAGCACGGTACTCTTGCCAGAATCGACCCACCGACTAATGGAGGAGAGAGGCCCCAGAAATAACACCACACATCTACAACCATCTGATCTTTGACAACCCTGACAAAAACACGCAATGGGGAAAAGGATCTCCCAATCAGTAAATGGTTGCTACTTCAACTTTGTTTGTTAATGGTTTGTTGAACCTTTTCGTTTCTTTCTGATTCCATTTTACTAGGTTGTGTGTTGCTATACACTTATGTATTTTCTCTACATTATTTAATGTTGATATACGACTGTTTATAATAGTCCCTTATGATCCTTTTCATTTCTGAGGCATCTGTTGTAAGGTCTCCTCTCTAATCTGTAATTTCTTTCTTTTTCTTTCTTTTTTTTTCTGAGACAGAATCTCGCTTTGTTGCCCACGTTGGAGTCCAGTGGTGCCATCTTGGCTCACTGTGACCTCCACCTCCCAGGTTCAGGCAATTCTCCTGCCTCACCATTCTGAGTAGCTGGGACTACAGGGGTGTGCCACTACACCTGACTAATTTTTTTTAATTTTTAGTAGAAGTGGAGTTTTGCCATGTTAGCCAGGAATGGTCTTGATTGCTTGACCTCATTACTGCCCACCTCTGCCTCCCAAAGTGCTGGGATTACAGGCATGAGCCACAGTGCCTGGCCTGTGATTTCATTTATTTGAATCATCTGTCTGCCTTAGTTGGTGTAGCTAAGGATTTTTCACTTTTGTTTATTTTTGCAAACAATAAAAAAAAACCCACCTCTTTGTTTTATTGATATTTTTTCTATACTTTTTCTATTCTCATTTGATATATTTCTGTGCTGATCCTTATTGTTTCCTTCCTTCTACATTTGGGCTTAGTTCGTTGTTCTTTTTCTAGTTCTTTTTGGTGTAATGTTGAGGTGTTTATTTGTGATCTTTGTTCTTTGTACATGCGTATTGCTATAAACTTTGCTTTTACAGCTACTTCTGCTGTGTCTCATAACTTTTGGTGTTCTTTGTTTCCATTTTTATCTCTATATATTTATAAATTTTTCTTATAATTTCCTTTTTTTGGCACATTGGCTTTTCAGATGCATGGTTTTTTATTTCTTATATTTGAGAATATTCCAGATTTTTTTTTCTATTAATATCTACTTTTATACCATTATAGTCAGAAAAGATTGATATATTTTTTAATCTTAAATTTGTTAATCTTGTTTAGTGATCTAACATATGATTTATCCTGGGGAATATTTCATGTGGGCTTGAGGAGAATATGTATCCTGTGAATGTTCTACATATGTTTCTTAGGTCCATTTGATTGGAAGTATAGGTGAACAAAAAAGTATAGGTCAAGTCCAACATTTTCTTATTAATTTTCTCCTGGGTCATCTTCCTATTGCAGAAAGTGTGATATTGAAATCCCCTTTAATTATTGTATCGCTGTCTATCTCTCCCTTCATTTCTGTTAATATTTGCTTTATACAATTAGGTGCTCTGATGTTGGGTGGTGCATATATGTTTATAATTGTTATTTTTTTTTTTACAGTTTTGAATAAAAAGGCTATTTTATCTGGTAAATAGCTACTCCTGCTCTAGTTTGATTTCCATTTATATGGGAATTGTTATATTTTCTTTTTTTAAAGTTTTGAATATAAAGGCTATTTTATCCAGTAAACAGCTACTCCTTCTCTATTTTGATTTCCATTTGTATGGGATATCTATTTTCATCATTTCATTTTCAGTCTACGTGTTTCTTTACAAGTGAAATGAGTCTCTTTTAGGCAGCATGTAGTTGGGTCTGTTTTAAATTTATGTAACTGCTTTGTATATTAATTTTAGACCATTTACATTTAGAGTAATTACTGATCGGTAAAGATTTACCATAGATATTTTATTTATTGTTGTCTGAATATTTTGTAGATTATTCCTTTCTTCTTGCGATCTTTCTTTGTAATTATGTAATTTTCTGTAGTAGTATGCTTTGATTATTTTTTCCTCTATTTTTCATTTACTATAGATGCTTGCCTTGGGGTTACCATGAGGCTTATGTGAAACATCTCATATTTATATCCAACTGGGTGGAAATTTCTAAATGAAGCTTACAACTGGGAGTTCAGGTGTTTATGTTTTAGGAATCTCCAAAATTTATGAGATCTCTAGAGCTGTAGCTGCCACTGTAATGAGCTGTAAAGGTTCATTTCCTGCCAAAGGGTAGCTAAATCATCTCTCTTACAGAACCCAACAGTGACTCAGACATTCAATCATTTCTCTGGTCTTTCATTTACAAAAGATTTATTAAACTACTCAGTGTGAGACACTGCTCCATGGCTTAGTAATACCAGTGTAAACAAAGTGCATTTGCTCCAATTGTAGCAGCTGTATGGTGGTATAAAAGCTAAACATGATATTGGAAGCTTTTCAGAATTAAAACTGTGTGACCTTGGGCAAGTCCAAACCTCTCTGATGTTAGTATCTTCAACTATAAATTGGGATAATATCTGTCCCAAATAAATTGTCTTTAGATGGTCAGATATGCTAATGCATGCTAATGCATGTGGGAGTACTTTTTAATGGGCATTTTTAAAAATTTGCTTTTTTTTTGTTTTAAACATAGACAACTGGTTAAATAGCATTTCTTCTTAAGTGCCCAACTTGGTAAAGAAACATGATGACCAGAATGTCAAAGGGTTGGGCATGTCTTACGTGATTTAAAACTAGATTCATCACTAGAACTGTTGCCAAAAGAAAGCACATTGACAATAATGAATTTAAGATCTGTCAAAACACAAGTGATAGAAATTCATCTTCACATTTTTAATGCTCTTATTAGGAACTTTTATTTTTCCCAAATGAAACATGGTTTTACATCTTTATAGCTGTTCCAACTTTTAAAATTATCTAGCATGTTTCTGAATTTAATAGGTTTTAATTTCTAAGTTACTCTCTACCTTTCCATGTATTGCAACCTGGAAGCAAATATGAAATCCATGAATACACAGTAATATTTTCAGCTATTTATTTGTTTGCTGACTAACTTGTTCTCTCATTGGTAACATATTAAAGTAATATATTTAAAAATACTTGTACAGCTTGGTAAATGAATAAGTATGAATATATCTGACCCCAGGGATATTTTTACAAATGTCCAGTAGGCTAGGAATAAATAAGCTGAGAGAAAAGTATGCTGGTATAATGTATCTGGTTATGATTTATTACAATCTTTTTGTCTAGATTAATTATTGTGTGAACAAATTTTAAAATGTCACATAAGTAATGTGTCACGATGACTTCTATAATTAAAATGTGGTTTACCAGTTTCTTTTCTCAGATTATAAATTATTGACATTGTGATTGTATTAGTGCAGCTTTGTTAATTTCTCTCATGTTTGATGTCTGCCCAGAGGAATAGATTTGCTTATAATATTAATGAACTAAAAGATAGTTGGTGAGAGTTCATTGCCATGGTTGATCTGATTTGTAAAAAGCTAATACAGTTATGTAAATTCAATGTTATGTTTATTTCTCGATTCTGTATCATCATCTAGTAGCTAAACGGATTGGAAGTCCCTTTTGGGGTCAGTGCTCACATAGAATAGCAAAGCTGAAAATCGGTCGTGCACTGAGATTCAAATGGAGTGGTTGGGAACATGAAAGTGGGGGGAAATATGTAAATAGAGTATGAAAGAGCAGAAACAGAGTTAGTCACATGAAAGTCGTTCTGGAGGAAGGGTTCAGGAAGATACAGCATTTGCATAGGTCAGGTCCTGCCACTTCCCAGGGTTAGTCGATCTCATACTTATCATATCTATGCCTAACTGCCTGGGTTATATTGTATGTGTGTTTTTAATTCACAAGAATTAAAGTATAAATGGCCAATAGGTCTATGAAAAAAATGCTTAGCATCACTAATAATCAGGTTTATCATCTTCCCCAGTTAGGAGAGCTATTATGAAAAAGACAATAAATGCTTGCAATGATGCTGAGAAAAGGGAACTCTTACATACTGTTGATGGGAGTGTAATTTAGTACAGCTATGAAGGTAAACAGTATAGAGAGTTCTCAAACAACTAAAAATGGAACTACCATATGATCCAGAAATTCCACTCCTGGGTATTTCTCCATATAAAAGGGAATTGGAATATCAAAGGGAGACCTGCAACTCCATGTTTACTGCAGCACTGTTCACAATAGCTAGAATATCGAGTCAACCTGCGTGTCCATCAACAGATGAATGGTAAAGAAAATGTGGTATATATACACAAGGGAATTCTGTTCAGCCATAAGAGAGAATAAAAATCTTTTCATTTGCAGCAACATGGATGAAACTGGAGGCCATTAAAGTAAGAGAAATAAGGCAGACCCTGACAAGTAACACATGTTCTCACTCATATGTTGGAGCTAAAGAATGCTGACCTCATGAAGGTAGAGTGTAGAATGATGGTTACTAGAGACTGGGATGGGTTTCTGTGTGTTGGAGGGGATAAAGAGAGGTTAGTCAATGGTTGCAAACATTAGTTAGAAGAAATAAATACCTGTGTTCGATAGCACAGTAGGGTGACTATAATTAACAATATGTATTTCAAAATACGTAGATTTGAAATGTTCCCAACACAAAAAAATGATAAATATTTGAGGTGATGAATATCCTAAATACCTGATTAATAACCTTATTTGATCATTATACATTCCATGAATGTATCAAATTATCACATGTTTGCTATAAAAATATACAAACATTGTTGGTAAATAAATTACAAAGAATTAAGTATAATAACCAACAAAAATAAAAGATCAAGGAAAAGTAATTTTTAAATCATGCAGGGGAATCTTCCAGTGAATTCCTTCAATGAACAGGAATGGCCTTTCCCTCGTGCCTTTTAAAGTGTCAGCATCTTGCTAAGCTAAGTGGAACTTTTGTATTTAAACACAGCACTGACTTGAATAATGTATTACCTTAAATGAAAACCAAACATTTCATAGTGATTGATTCAAATGCTGGCAAAAAAAAAACAAAAAACAAAAAACAAAAAACCAGCAATGAGGCACTCTCGAGATACATTTTCTTTTTTCTTATCTGATAAGATTTGCAAGAATATTATCAGTGATCTATATATATATTTTTTCCGCCTAATAGACTAATGTTAGAACCTAACCCAGGAGTAAGCTGTGACTCCATTGCATTCTTCATTAAGAAGAAATAAAATTTACCCAGGTCAAGGGGTCTAAGGCAGATACTGGACACTGCTAGATACTTCAGGACTAGGCAGCAGCTGCCTCGAGTCAGCAGATAGCTAATAAAGAGGCAGGCACATCCAGGGTGGTAGACAGGTCTCAGAGACAAAGAACAGTGGGTAGGAAAGTACAGCTACTGGGATTTCAGGCTTAAAAACAGATTCCAGAGATGAAGAGATGAGCAAAAAAGTGAGAAGAAAACAAGAAAGGAAGCCTAGTAAATGGCATTACAATCTGATCAGAGTGTAGAAGTCACTTGATTTCTGATATATTGGATCAGTCTCAGGTTATATGCCAATTAAGTACAATGAACATTTTAGCCATTTCTTTGCTTCAAACCCCCAAATATTTTATTCCATAATCAAATTTTCTTTTTTTCTGTTTGTCTTAACATTGGCCATTTTAAACATGTATTTATATTGGAAGAATCAAAGATGTTTTATATATTTAAAAATAATTTTGTATAGTACAGCTCTTGTTAGAGTATAAAGACATTTGATTGAGGAATTTTCTTTGCTCTTAGATGACACTAAGAGAAGAAATACTGCAAAATTATAAAAAAAAATTATGGCACAAGTAAAATAGCAATATTAACTTTCTGCTGTTAGTATGCCAGGGATACTTAAAATTTGTTGTAGATTGACTACCGCAGAAAACAGACTCAGATGGAAATGAGTGTGAAGGATGTTTCTTAGGGAGTGGACTTGGGCTCAGCACTTGGGGTGTGAGGAAAGGAAAGAATTAGGGTTGGGCATAGAAAGAATTGGGGCTGTGAAGCACCACAACAGGGACACAGGTGACTCCAAAGGGAGCCCCAAAGCTTGGGTAGCCTCAGAGTAGTTTTTCTGTGGGAAAAGGAGCTGATCGTTTATCCTCAGTACTTGGGTAGGGATTCACTGGAGAAGAGGTAATCTCTTTCAGTGAGGTTATACCCAACTCGAGATATATGTCCTTGAGTCTTGAGGGGAATAGGGCAGAGAGATCTGGGCACTGCAGTATTCATGACAATTTCTCCATATTTCTGTGGCCATTTGTCTCATATAATTTCTCAGGGTGGCTCCTTTAGGACTCTGGTGGGACATTCTCTTTGGAGAAACTTGTAAGGTTTTAAGGGAAAAAGGTTAGTAGGACAAATTGCAACCCCACCTGCTACTGGGGAGGCAGAGCTCTAGGCTAAACTCTCTGATTCATTCTAGAGCCCTTTACCTCAGTTCTTATAATGGTAGAAGGATGCTAACTTTGTGGGTAGCCCACAACTTCCTTCCTGCGGGGACCAAGTTCATGTTTCCTTTTCTTAGGCTATGGCTATGGCAATTATGGGTTTATTATTGAAATTAGATCATGGAATACTAATGTGTGCCAACCACCTTGGTGTTAAGCTGATTGCTCACTTCTCAAATGTGTAATAGCAGCTTTCCTCCTGATGACTAGGCCATGTATTTTTTCCAGGATGGCAGTTACCCATATTCTGTTTGTTGTTGTTGTTGGCCCTGGACACTAGGTGCCAAAAAGGTTGAAGTGGCAGCTGTATTTTCTATCTGCTGGTGGAAGAGTTCTCTACACCTGTGGTGCCCAGAATTGTGGAAATGGGAAGCACCCATTCCCGAAGTGGGTTACTGGGGATGATAGTAACAGGAGCCATTGTGGCTTCTGTGCCTTCACTCTGGACCCATATGTTTTTTCTTTGGGGGACAGTGCATCAAATACTGGTCATTGACTTAGCGTGCACATTGTATACTGGAGGATGGTGAACCATTGTAAAGTTAATTTCTAATAATGTTCAGAAATTTTACCAATGTTTCTAAACATTATTAGAAATTAATGTCAATGCCACTCAGAGTTTGTGAACACGGCTCTGTGTACATATCGTCTAATGGAAGAACACTAGGAGCATAAACATCTTCAACAGAACTTGCCGTTGTGTATCAAAGACTCTGCTAATAATGCAGCTTCCCAGTACAAACAATACATATGACTTGTCCTCAGCTTTTCAATCTGGGTTTGCTCTATAGTAGAATTGGAATTTAAAACACCATGTTAGCCAACTCAGTGAAGTTCAATTGTGAGTAGAATTTCTGCTTCTGAATTCTTATAGTTTAAGTGATGGCCTGTGTATTGTAAGCTCCAGAAACTTCTTTGAAAATGTGTGGGCAAAAAAATGTTTCTCTAGTAGCTGTTTAAAGAATGCAGTCTCACTAAAGGGAGTTAAAGTAGGGGATATAGATTTAATTTTATTCACTTTAATTTAAAGCAAAATATGGTAAGAATTTGATAAATTTATGAACCCAAACTAACCAGAATTGTCAACTTAATTTTTGTTGTTGTTGCTGCTATACTCATATTTCATGAGAATTACGCAAAGAGTAGAAACTAGTTCACACTTGAGATTATGTCCCTCCAAAAATCACCTTCCAGGGATGCATGGGTCCTATACAGATTCAATCCAATGTTCACATCCCATATTTACAATCCCTATGCAGAGGTAATGATGTTTAAAATAATGGCTCAGAAATGTTATAAAATGTAAAATGATCAAAGGAAGATTCAGGAATGTTCTGGAGACTATGCCTATTTAGGAAAGAAAATTTGCCTATGTACTTAAAAAATCACACACACACAACTGAATAGACTGACAAGTGTTTCAAATTAACTTAGAGTTAATCCAATGATCAATTTCCAAAGCATTCTACTAACCTATGGTCTTACTCTGCTTGATTTAACCCATACCTCATTTGGTGGCATCTATGTCCTCAGTAGTTTAGGCAATTTTTTCTCAAAGCCCCATGTCATCAGCAGTGCAAGGTTAGAGGTGTCCTGGTTCATACATGTGTGTGTCTTTCCACATATCAGACTTCTATTGAAGAAGAACTCATCCTAATTCTCTCAGTTCTTCAGAGAATTTCTAATCACAAATTACTTGCAATAAACGCCAACTTGCAAACTCCAAATTACTTGCAATAAACTCCAACAGCCATGAGCTACATGGAGTTCCCAAGGAGACAGTTCTTCTTAGGACTTCCCATTTACTCCGTGTAGTCAGAGCCATGGGCAACACAGACTCAATCCATTTGACAAGTCAGTCTATATTGCAAACAATACATAATAGTATATTTAACCAATATATAAATATTATAGGTTAAATATTCCACAACAAACAAGGTAGCACTTAACATCAAGAGGAGAAAGAGATAGGAGAAAGGGTAAATGAGCAAGTCCCAGTGCGAGTGAAGAAGACAAAAGGATTCCTTGTCTGGTCCATTGGTCTCTGACAGAGGAGTCTGATGTGGAAGAGCCTTCAGAGGTGCATGCCAGGTGCTCATCATGGCTGACTGCAAGACTAGGTTAATTAAGGCAGCTGTTTGTAGAGGCTGAAGGTCTGCCTTTATATATATATATACACACACACACATATATATACATATATATACACACACACACATACATACATACATACATACACACACATATATGTGTATATATATATATATATAGTCACAGAGTCCTCTGGTGAGAACCTACAATGGAAGAGTGTGCTGGTTATGTCCTTACCTGGTTGGATGCAGTCTTCACATTTTTATTTATTTATTAAGCAAAATATCCTTGTTGGCAAGTCCCATATGAAATATAAAATGCAGTATTTTTCTAAGATGGAGTTTAATAAAGGGTTGCTCTATACACTCCAATTTCTTAGTTTTGAGGTATTTCTGGATTTACTTCCTCAGAGTTTCCTCTTCTAGTTCTGGGGGACTTTTCAATTTCTGCTGCTACCTGGTTTCCAAATATTACTTCTTTCTAGAATTTATTTAAAAAGTATAATCCAGCAAAAATATAAAGATTTTGGTGGGTTTGGAAAGAAAAGTCATATCAAACAAGGAGTCAGTGGAAATCTTCTTGGCCCAGTTTAATTTCCATTCTTCCTCTTGTGGCCATTCTTCATCCAAAACATTCTGGGCCTCTGGTGAAGTGTCTCTCCCCACCGAGTGCAGTCCCTAGGTCTTAGAAGGGGGTGAGTCCCTGAGGCCGATGCTAATTGTTAGCTATCTCTTGGTCTCCTCTCCCTGTGTCCTGTTGAATTCTAATGATTCATATTCACATCACATTCAAGTTTTATTTCTTATGAAATTGTTCTAAATTGCCATCTTGTCTCTCAGTCCTTGCAGAATAAACGGCCCTTGATCTTGCAGATCCAACAATCTTAACTCAGTTCAGCTGCCACATTTGACAGATGAGGAAACTAAAGCTCAGAAAAGGGAAGTAATTTACCAACAACTATTGGGGCTATTTGGAAGCAGAGCTGAAGCCATAACTTTGTTCTTCTTCCTCTTAGGCCAATGCCCCTATCTACTTGTGTAAATTTTTTCTTCACTCCAGATTGGCAAGATTGTAATTATGAAAGATGACAGGGTTGCTTATGCACCTTGTATCCTTGTCTATCATAACTATAAACCCAAATATATGTTTCCCAGAATAGTTAATCATCTAGTAGAAGAAGATAGTGTAATTTCTTGTCCTGTAAATTATGAAAAAACACCCCCTGTACCTTCTCTTAATGTTTGCCATATTGTTTTTCAGGCTATAAGGATTTGGTCTCAGTGTAATTGTGTATAAATACTGCCTGTTGGTCTCCTTATTAGTAGATGCTGACTAACATTACAAGGTATTAGTTGGTTGTACTGTATTAGGAGAATAACAGCTTATAACAATATTACTTGCAATAAATTTCATACTTTCTTCTCCTATTCTGTGAAGCAGTTGTTTGGCTTTATGGCTACACAGATGGTTTTTCTTTCAGAGCTAAGTTTATTTTCTCAGGTGGCAAAAAACTATTAACAACTACAGGAAACCAACATCTAGCAAAGAAATTTGAAGATCATGTTCACCCTGAATAAACAAGTGCCTTTAAAAAAATTCTTCCAACTTTTAACTTCAAACAGAAAAGTTGAAAAAGAAGTACTGTAAAGACACATGTGCCCTTTATTTAGATTCGCAAATTAACATTTTCTGGGATTGGCCTTTTGTGTCTCTCTGTCTCTTTTCCTCTTCACATACACACTCATTTTCTCTCTCTTACACACACGTACATATACATGCACACACTCACATTTTGGGGAGCTCTGAACTGCTTGAAAGCAAATTGCAGACATCAAGATTATGCAGAAATACTTAAGGGATTTTTCCCGAAATTAGCACATTCTTTTATATTACTACAATAACAATCACAAGACATTGGCTACTGATAATTAATATTATGTAGTATACAGGCTAAATTTAAATGTCTCCACTTGCTCTCAAAGATTGTTTATATTAGTCAGGGATCTTATATTGGATTTTTTTGGTCATGTTTCTTATTTTCATCAGTCTAGAATATTGCTTCCCCTCCACCCTTTTCCTTCGTCTTTTACAATCTTGACATTTTTGAAGAGTCCAGACTAATTGTCTCATAGAATGTTTCTCAAACTGGATTCATCTAACTGTTCTTCTGGATTAGACAAAATGTTTACGCAAATACTATGTTTCCCATTGCATTGCATCAGGAAGTTTATAATGTCACTTCATCTCAATATTTGTGAAGCTAAGTTTCATCTCTTCGATTTAAATTCTGTACTTAATAAACATTTGATGGATAATAGAGATATATGAATGTCCTTTTCCTAACAATATGTTAGTGTATAGTGTTAGGAGTGATTTCATGCCAGAATCTCATATTACCTTGGTGGTATTTGCAAAACAGTGATTTTAAAATTCAGACAATTTTCTAGCTCAGGGGCCAGTAGATTTTTCTAGTGTAGAGCCACATTCTAAGTATTTTAGGCTTCGTGGGCCACATATGGTCTTTGTTACATATTCTATTTCTTCTTTAGCTGTGTAAATATTATTAGCTCATGGACTGCAGGAAAAGGGTCTGCAGCAGGATTTGGTCCATGAGTAGTAGTTTGCCAAAGTCCTGTTCTGTGTTATAAAGAAGAGCTTTTCTTTTCCTTGTAACAACTGTGTGTGTGTGTGTGTGTGTGTGTGTGTGTGTGTGTGTGTGTGTCAGAGGAAGAGAATGAGATTCTTTAATAACTTTATTTCTTTTATAGAGTTGGTCTCTTTAAGCTTTTTGTTTTTTAAATAAATACTCTTTGGATTTAACTTTGGTAAATAACACTGTCTTAAGAAAATTTCAATTTCATCTTCTTCTATACTTTCTGATACAATAGCCACTAGATGCATGAGACCATTCAAATTTAAATTAATTATAATGAAATTATAATTAGAAATTAAATAATAATTTAAAAAATTTATTTTCTCAGTCACACGAGCCACATTTAAGTGTACAAGTATTCACTCAACACAAGTAACTAGTGGCTACATATTGAACAGAGCAGATGTAGGACATTTTTATGATTTAGAAGTTGTATTGGATAGTAATAAATGCAGATTTCAAATGTATTTGCACAGAGTTGTGCAAAATCGTCCCTTAGAATTAGAATTAACTTATAATTTTTTTCTTGTCTTTTTTTTGCTTTCATGCTTATTTCCCTTCTTACTAATTTGTCTATTTCCTTTTTTTTAAGGTACCAAAGTATTTATTGTATCTACTATTTTTCTGTTTTTATCTCACATTTTTTCTTTCCTTATGCTTTCTTTTGATTTAGTTTATTAGTGTTTTATTTTAAACTTTTAGGTTCAGAGGTATCTGTGCAGGTTTATTATATAGGTGTCACTGGGGATTTATATACAGATTATATAGTCATCTATGTGGTAGGCACTGTACCTTGTAGGTAGTTTTTTAGTCCTGACCCTCCTCTTTCCTTTATCCTCAAATAAGTCCCAGTGTCTGTTGTGTCCATGTATACTCAATGTTGAGCTTCTACTTGTGAGAACATGTAGTATGTGGTTTTCTGTTCCTCTGTTACTTTATGTAAGATAATGGCTCTTACTTTCATCCATGTTGCTGCAAAGAACATGACCTCATTCTGTTTTATGGCTCCATCATATGCCATCGTGTATATGTACCACATTTTCTTTATCAGTCTACCATTGATGGGCATTTAAGTTGGTTTCATGTCTTTGCTATTGGGAATCATGCTGCAGTGAGCATATGTGTGCATGTATCTTTTTCTTTTCTCCCTTATCTTCCTTCCCTCCCTCTCTCTCTTCCTTCCTTCCTCTCTTTTATTTTGCTTTCTTTCTTTTTCTCTTTCTCTCTTCCTTTCTTTCATCTTCCTTCCCTCCCTCACTCCCTCTCTTCCTTTCTTTCTTCCTCTCTTTTCTCTCTCTCTTCTTTCTTACTTTCTCATTTTCCTTCCTTCCTGTCTTTCCCTCTCTTTCTTAATCTCTTCCTTTCTTTCTCTTTCTCTTTTTCTTTTTTCTTTCTTCCTCCCTCCCTCCCTCCCTCCCTCTTTCTCTCTGCTTTTGTCACCCTGGCTGGAGTGCAGTGGCACCATCTTGCCTCATTGCAAGCTCCACATTCCAGGTTCAAATGATTTTTCTTCCTTAGTCTCCCAAGTAGCTGGGACCACAAGCGCCCACCATGAGATCTAGCTAATTTTTGTATTTTTTATTAGAGGCTGGGTTTCTCCATGTTGCTCAGGTTATCAGGCTGGTCTTGAACTGCTGACCTAAGGTTTTCTGCCCACCTCAGCCTCCCAAAGTGCTGGGATTACAGGTGTGAGCCACCGCACCCGGCCCTCACCACTCACTTTTGTATCCCCCAACTCACACCTTGCCCATGCCACTCATGCATACCCCTGCCTTTCCCCATGGTCATTTGTGAGTCCTGCACTAAATGGCCTTCAGTCCAGAAACCAGACATCAGACAGCAATCTGGTCATCTTTTTTGGTGGGAGGTGAGACCCCCCAGAAGAGGAAAATGCCTGCTATGGAGCCTGCAGGCTGAACACAGTCACTCTCTGGGCAAACAGCTAGAATCGAACTGAGTAAAATCTCCAGCCAAAAAGCAAACTTTCCAGTCAACTCGTTCCTAACGGCATTTTACAGATTGAAACACTAAGGCTCAGAGGAGAGGAGACAGAGCAGGCATTGGAACCATAGTCTCCTGGCTCCAAAGCCAAGTTCTGTCCACCCAGCCAGGCTTCATTCTTCCTTCTATAAATATTTATAACAGTAGGTGCTGGGCACTCTTGTTAGGCCTTTTTACACATATCACTCAGTCTGCTATTGCCATTCGTTTGACAAGTATTTATTGAGCTCCTACTGTGTGCATGAGCTGGACTCGATACCAGGGACATCTTGGTAAAAAACAGGCAAAGTCTACCCACCTGGGGTTCTAAGGAGACAAAGGGAGGGTTGGTGTCATGGGCAAGGCTGTGAAGGCAATGAATGAAGTGGTGGGGTCAGACAGGAAGGGTGATCAGGGATGCTCTCTGCATGGAAGGGGCATCTTCGTGGCTTTGAGACCCACATGCCAAAATACCTGTGAACAACAGGCCATACCCACTCAGTAACAGAACTGAGTCACAACCCTCCATAGATGCCAAACCAAACACCAGATCAGGCCAGCAATGAGGGACAAAGTCCATGGTCTGGAAGGGTCTTGCCACCTGAGTTCACAAGGGGATTTTTGTTATGCTTCTTTTATTATTATTATTGTTGGGTTGGGGTCTTTAGTGCACAAGAAACACTCTAGGAACTATAAGTCAAGATCGAGGCTACAATCCCTGTTCTGCCCTTGCTGTGTGACCTCTGGCTGCTATTGCCAACTCTCAGAGCCTCAGCTTCCTTCCCCTTCTGTAAAATGGAGAGTGTAATAATACCCACCTGGCAAGGGGGTCCAGGGAAGTCAGTAAGCTCCTTCATGTAAATAGCTGATGTCTGCACGTGGCCCCGGGTCAGAGATTTGTAATGGGGATTGAAATTACTGCTAAGTGGCCAAGCACATTGGCTCACACCCATAATCCCAGCACTTTGGGAGTCTGAGGCAAGTGGATAACCTGAGGTCAGGAGTTTAAGACCAGCCTGGCCAATGTGGTGAAACCCCATCACTACTAAAAATACAAAAATTAGTTGGGCATGGGGGTGTGTCCCAGCTACTTGGGAGGCTGAGGCAGGAGAATCGCTGGACCCTGGGAGATGGAGGTTGCAGTGAACTGAGATCATGCCACTGTACTACAGCCTGGGCAAAAAGAGTGAAACTGTCTCAAAAGAGCAAGCAAGCAAGCAATTACTGATAACCTTACAGATTGTTGGAGGCACACAAGGGACTCAGAGGGGGGACCACACTCATCCTCTCACACACAGAGAGGGGAACAGTCTACCTACCTTAGAGCACACAGCGACCAGCTGTCAGCAGCTGCATAGCCCCAGCCTCTCCATTATGGCCAGGGCTTCTGACCTCTCCTGTAGGGGCCCTTGGGCCTCCCCTTACCACCTCCCTTCCCTGTCTCACTTTAGCTCCTCTCTGTGCTTATTTATGGCCAAAGGCTGGGAATCTTATGAGTTTGAGGCAGCCTGAGCCTCTGTCTGTGCTCTCACCCAGAGCCAGAGCACCAGGCCCCATGCACATCAGCTGTGATTCTCCACCATTTCAGAACAACCTAAGGGCTGGCTGGTGGTGCATGTGAAAGAGGGGGTGCTGTTCTTCCTCCAGGTTGACAACATGATAGATTGAAAAATACATGGGAGGCTGGGTGCAGTGGCTCAGGCCTGTAATTTCAGCACTTTGGGAGGCTGAGGCCAGTGGATCACCTGAGGTAGGAGTTCAAAACAAGCCTGGCCCACATGGTGAAACCCCATCTCCTAAACCTACAAAAATTAGCTGGGTGTGATGGCATTTGCCTGTAATCCCAGGAGGCTGAGGTGGGAGAATCACTTGAATCCAGGAAGCAGAGGTTGCAGTAAGCCGAGATCTCACCACTGCACTGCATCCTGGGTGACAGAGTGAGACGTCATCTCAAAAAAAAAAAAAGAAAAAAAGTGCATGGGCTCTGGAGGCAGAGAGACGGAATTGAATCTCAGCTTCTACTTCCCAGTTGCGTGCCCTTGGACAAGTTGGCTTCTCTGAGCTTCAGTTTTCTCATGTGAAATGGGAACAACATTTGGCTTCCTGGTGGTCTTAGGATGACTGGGAGTGTCTGGCATGCAGTAGGTGCTCACTGTGTGTGCTTTCCCATGGCCATCTAAAAGTCCTCAGGGCTGCCCTCCTGCCCTTCCCCCACAACTGTGACTGCCTCTTAAATTGGTACTCGGGGTGATAAGGAGGCACAGGTGAGGGAGCCAGGCTGGCTCCACACCCACCCACGCTCATTGTTAGGAAAACAAGTTTTTAATGCCTGACCCTGCTGCTAGTGGCTGAGAGTATCAAATGGGACCCAGAGCCAGCCTCTCCCTTCCTCTAAGGCACACCAAGGCAATGGTGTTTAAAAGGAAAGGAGGCAGTGGCATGGAGGCTCCAGAGACTGAGCCATTCCTATGGCAAAAAGGGAGTCAGTGGGGCCCCTGCTGAGGGCCATCTGGCAGGTGTTTCATTCTACCTTCCTCATGGGACCTACAGACTCTTCATCAGTGATGTCTTCAGGTTCACTGTCCCCAAGCTACTTAGGTGAGACCAGACTTCAGGAGCTCTGCTAAGGCTGGTGGTCTCTTAATGGCATCCCTCCAGGGCCAGGGGGCTTCAGCTCTCATGCCTCTGCTCAGGACACTGGAGGGTGGGTGAGAAGGATACTGAAAAAGGGAAATGATTAATGAGAAAGTGTCCCCCCACAAGGGAAAATAAGCTCTTACCTGACTGTATAAATTAGCTTTTGTTGTAAAATACCTCAAAAGTGAGTAGCTTAAAATTATAAACATTTCTTTATTTAGTTTATGGTAATGTGGGTCGGTAATGTGCACTGGGCTCAGCTGGGTTGTTCTTCTTTTCTTGGCTGGGTTTTCTCGTGTGCCTGCAGTTTTGTCTGAAGCTGGGATGGCTTTCTGTTCCATGTGGGTTCCCATTGTCCAAAAAGCTAGCTCAGACTTGTTCACATGGCTGTGTGGGAGGGTTCTAAGCAATAGGCCAAAAGCCACATTTTCTCCTGAGGCTCACAGCTGGCATAGCTTTATCTCCACTCTACTCTGTTGGTCAGAAGTGGTTTTGTGGCCAGCCCAGATTCAAGTGGTGTCTGCTCAGCTGCCATAACAGAGCATCACAGAATGAGTAGCTTCAATGACAGAGATGTGTTTTCCTCATGATTCTGGTGGCTGGAAGTTCCGGATCAGGTATCTGCAGGTTGGTTCCATCTGAGGCCTCTGCCTTTGCTGTGCAGTTGGCCACCTCCTCCCTGTGTCCTCATATGGTCTTTCCTCTGTGTCCACCCTGGTGTCTCCCTGTGTGTCTACATTTTCTCCTCTTATCAGGACTCCAGACTGGGTGAGGGCCCAGCCTAGTGACCTCATTTTAACTTTATTGCCTCTTTAAAGGCCCTGTTTCCAAACACAGTCACATCCAGAGGTACCAGGGGTTGGAGCTTCAAGGTACAACTTTTGTGAGGACAAAATTTAGCCCAAAACAAAGGGGGGAGAAAAACACCATCTCTTGATGTTGAGGAGCTGCAGTAAGATTGCAAAGAAGCATGGACAGTGGGGAAAATAACTGAGATCATGATTGCAAAAGAGGCAACCATGCCGTCTGATCCTCCACAGCGGGCCTGGTTTGCGCAGAGGCAACACAGATGGGCACCTACTCTCACCAGCTGTACCTTCTTTATCCTTTTCCTGCAAGCCTTTTTCTGGAGTTTATTGGTGATCCCAAGTCTCCAGCCTGGAGGGGCTACCTCCTCACAATGCTGATGTTCCTCTCGGCCTGTCTGCAGACACTGTTTAAGCAGCAGAACACGTACTGGCTCAAGGCGCTGCAGATAAGGCTGTAGTCTGCCATCACTGGCCTGGTGTACAGAAAGGTGAGCCCCGGGGACAAGTGCAGGTCTTCCCAGCCGGGAAAAGGAACATAACTGAACTGGTTGGTAGTAATGCTATCAGCAGCTGAGAACGCTTTCAGTCCTTATTTATTAGAGTCACTCACAATATATTCTCACTTCCTTTGTTATTTCTTTTTATTTATATGTATTTAGTTTTTCAAGACAGAGTCTCCATCCACCATGACCTCCTAGAGTGCTGAGATTACAGGCGTGAGCCACCTCGTTCGGCCTCCTTTCCTTCTTAAGTCTGAGTCATCTTCTGCTTTGCAGATGAATCACACTGTGCTTATTTTTTCATCTGATGGTGGACCCATCGGTGATTTTGCCTTTTGGCTGTTGTGAATCGCACTGCTGTGAGCGCAGGTGTGCAAATACCTCTCGGAGTTCCTGCTTTCTGTTCCCTTGGGATGGATGGCAGTGGCTTTGTTAGAGCCAATGGTAAGGCTGTGTGTAAGTGTTTTGAGGGACCACCGTTTGTAAAGTGTTTTGTTTTTGTTGAGATGGCGTCTCATTGCGTCACCCAGGCTGGAGTGCAGTGTCATGATCTGGCCTCACTGCAACCTCCTCCTCCCAGGTTCAAGCCATTCTCGTGCCTCAGCCACCTGAGTAGCTGAGATTACAGGCACCTGCCACCACATCCAGCTCATTTTTGTATTTTCAGTAGAGACAGGGTTTCACAATATTGGCCAGGCTGGTCGCAAACTCCTGGCCTCAGGTGATTCTCCCACTTCGGCCTCTCAGAGTGTTAGGATTACAGCTGTGAGCCACCTCACCTGGCTTTTGTAAAGTGTTTTAATCATCCTGTTTTACTGTTCTTCAGCTGGGGTTATGATCTCAGCCCTGCTTCTCTCTGCTTCTGCTAAGGGATTCCCCATAGGCAGCCCAGTCCCCGCCTCTGTCCAGGAGACAGCATACTTGGAAGTGAAGATGAGTTGGTCCTGCCTCAGTGCTGCTTCTGTTTTAGGTAAATATCCTGTGGGGTCAGGAGAGAAAATCCCAAGTGCACCTGTGGAACACCATGGGCATCCCCCAACTCAGGACTGTGGGAGAGATGGGGTGTTGGAGAAGAGGTAAACCTGGAAGACACTTAGCTTCACTCTGTTCCCTGCCCAGACTTTTTTTTTTGAGATGGAGTCTTGCTTTGTCACCCAGGCCTTGAATGCAGTGATGCAATCTTGGCTCACTGCAACCTCCGCCTCCCAGGTTTAAGAGATATTTCTGCCTCATCTGCCTGAGTAGCTGGGACTACCGGTGAGTGCTACCACACCTGGTTAATTTTTGCATTTTTGGTAGAGCCGGGGTTTCACCATGTTGGCCAGGCTGTTTACCAACTCATGACCCTAGGCGATCCACCCACCTCGGCCTCCCAAAGTGCTGGGATTCCAGGTGTGAGCCACTGCACTCAGCCAAGCCCTGCTCCATTCTAATCCCACCACCTGTGAAAGGCTTCTGGGAGTTCACAGAAACAATGGCCCCAGTATGGTTGCTCCCATTCCCTTGCTCCCGGAGTTCTGGGGGCACACAGTGAGGAGTGATTGTTTTCCTCACTCATCTAGATGTGACGAGCCTGGTCAAAGAAGTTTGCTGTTGCTGACTTGCAGCTGGTCAGGCCCCTGCCTTGTGGAAATTGCCCACACTAAATTCTTATGCCTCAGTTTACTCAGCTAACTCAGACCTCCAGCCGTGCCCCAGGCTGGGTTAGGCTCTTCCCTGTCATGCCATTTGGGAATCTCCCGTGTGATACTTTATTGATTGATTGATTGATTGATTGAGATGGGATCTTTTTCTATCACACAGGCTGGAGTGCAGTGGTACAATCTCAGCTCACTGCAACCTCTGCCTCCCGGGTCCTAGTGATTCTCCTACCTCAGCCTACTGAGTAGCTGGGATTACAGGCACATGCAAAAATGGCCTGCTAATTTTTGTATTTTTAGTAGAGACAGGTTTTCTCCATGTTGGTCAGGTGGGTCTCAAACTCCTGACCTTGTGATCCACCTGCCTCAGCCTCCGAAAGTGCTGGGATTACAAAGCACACCGCGCCTGACCTGTGTGACACTTCAATGACGTCAGGTGTGTAGGTGATGGCTCCCTGATTATCTCCCCACCACGGGGCAGGGCTAGGGGCTGTGTTTTCTGG
The DNA here is from genome assembly GCF_049354715.1 of Callithrix jacchus. Lineage (NCBI taxonomy): Eukaryota > Metazoa > Chordata > Mammalia > Primates > Cebidae > Callithrix > Callithrix jacchus. The sequence goes on from NC_133520.1 coordinate 31,021,419, forward strand.
AAATTTCTCAGCTCTTTATGCTGGTAAGGGAAGAAGAAAGAGGGGGCCCTCAGGGGACATGCAGCGAGGTTTGGTGGGGATATAGCTCACCAGATTGTACTTGGTGTTCCCATGTAACTTGTAACCGCTCTCATAGAAGATGGCCTAGAACCCCAGGGAGTGGGGGTTGTTCTCTGTCAGCTAGGGGTGGGGGGAAGAGAAGCTGAGGCTGTACAGAGCCAGCAGGCAGGACAGGGCAACCAGGGCCGGGTGCGGTGGCTAACGCCTGTAATTCCAACAGTTTGGGAGGCTGAGGCTGGTGGACCATTTGAGGTCAGAAGTTTGAGACCAGCTGGCCAACATGATGAAACCCCATCTCTCCTAAAAATACAAAATTAGCCAGGCATGCTAGTGCATGCCTGTAATCCCGGATACTCAGGAGGGTGATGGAGGAGAATTCCTTGAATATGAGACGCTGAGGTTTCGGTGAGCCAAGATCATGTTATTGTACTCCAGCCTAGGCAACAAGAGCGAAACTCAGTTTCACACAAAAAAAAAAGGAAAAAGAAAACAAACTTGCTCTGCCAGTGTGGCTGCAGGTGCAACTCCTGATGTGTGCCCCCTGCCCTGCTCCTGCTCTAACATCACCCACAACCCCCAGCTGTGGATTCGAAGCCCTGCAGTGCAGACAGTGTGGATTTGCAGAGCTGTGAGCCTGTGGTCTGTCCCGCAGCAGAAGACAGAGGAGGGAGCCCTGGGTTTGAGCCGGGGCAGGCTGTGGTGTTCCCCTGCAGGCCCTGGTCCCCTTGTGTTTTGTGACACTCTTCCATGTTCTCACACAAGCCACCCCTATTTTCAGCAAGATTACAGATGTTTCTTGACTCATGATGGGGTCATGTCCCTATAAATCTATCATAAATTAGTAATAGCAGCCAAGTGCAGTAGCTCACATCTGTAATCCCAGCACTTTGGGAGGTCAATGTGGGAAGATTGCTTTATCCCCGGAGTTCAAGACCAGCCTGGGCAACACAGAGAGATCCTGTCTCTATGGAGAAAACAAAACAAAACAAAACAAAAAACAAAACAGAACAAAGTGATAGTATATTAAGTTGAAAATGCATTTTTTTATTTTTTGATACAGAGTCTCACACTCATCCAGGTGCAATCTTGGCTCACTGCAACCTCTGCTTATCAGGTTCTAGTGATTCTCCTGCCTCAGCCTCCAGAGTGGCTGGCATTACAGGCATGAGCACTGGGTAAATTATGTATTTTTAGTAGAGATTGGGTTTCACCATGTTGGCCAGGCAGGTCGAAAGCACTCGACCTCAGGTAATCTGTCTAAATCAGTCTCCTAAAGTGCTGGGATCACAGGTGTGAGCCACCATACCTGTCTTATTTATTGTTATTTTTGGAGGTGGAGTCTGCCTCTGTTGCCCGGGCTGCAGTGCAGTGATCCCCTCTTGGTTCACTGCCTGCAACCTCTGTCTTCTGGGTTCGAGTGATTCTCCTGCCTCAACCTACTAGGTAGCTGGGACTACAAGCACCCTACCACACCCAGCTAATTTTTGTATTTTTAGTAGAGACAGGGTTTCACCATGTTACCCAGGCTGGTCTTGAACTCCTGAGCTTAGGCAGTCTGCCCACCTCAGCATTCCAAAGTGCAGGGATTACATGTGTGAGCCACTATACCCGGCCCGCAAATGCATGTAATACACCTACCCTACAAAGCACTGGAGGTTAGCCCAGCCGACTTTAGGTTGAAAACAAACCGAGCAGTACCAAAAGGAGAACAAAACCCACTCACCCTTCCCCACCTTGGATCATGACTTTGACATCTCAGGGGTCCAGCCTTCGTGAATGTTTGTAGAAATAGATGATAAACTTGGATAAATGTACCCACGCTTAAGTGTACAATTCAGTGGCATTTGAAAGATTCACAGTATTGTGGAACCAGTGCCACCATCTGTTTCTAAACTTTCTCATCATCCCAAACAGAAATGCTGTTCTCATGAAGCAGTAGTTTACGTACTTTTAAATTTTTATTTACTTGTTTATCTTGAGACCGAGTCTTGTTCTGTCTCCCAGGGTAGAGTACAATGGCACAATCTCAGCTCACTGCTAGTTCTGCCTCCCAGGTTCTAAGCAATTCTCCTGCCTCAGTCCCCAAAGTTGGGATTACAGGTGCATGTCACCAAACCCAGCTAATTTTTGTATTTTTAGTAGAGAGGGGGTATCACTATGTTTCTCATGCTGGTCTTAAACTTCTGACCTCGTCGTGATCCACCCACCTCAGCCTCCCAAAGTGCTGGGATTACAGGCGTAAGCCACCATGCTCGGCCTAAATTTTTTATTTAAGAGATGAGGTCCTGCTCTGTTACCCAGGCTGGAGTGCAGTGGCATGATTATAGCTCACTGCAGCCTCAATCTCCTGGGCTCAGGTGATCCCTCCTGCCTCAGCCTCCCACGTGGATGAGACTACAGGTGCACACAATTGCACGTGGCTAATTTTCATCTTGTGTATAGAGAGAGGGTGTCACTATGTTCCCAGGCTGGTCTCAAACTCCTGGGTTTCAGCGATCCTCCCACCTCAGCCTCCTGAAGTACTGGGATTAAGGACATGAGGCACTGCACCTGGCCCTCATGCAATTTCTTGAATACTATACTAACAGTGAAAAACAGAAAGTTTGTATAGGTACTGGAAGCACATTTTTTACTGAATGTGACAATTTTTGTGCCATTGTAAAGTCGAAAAATTGTGTGACCATCTGCACTTGCAACTACTAGTAGGCTTAGATGCTTGGATTTTAGATCCAGAAACATCCAAACACTTCCCGCTGGGTGGGAGGCCGTAGGGGTCAGAGCTCTTAGCTGCTAGCAAGAGAATCCCACTCAGTCTGAATTTAAAAACTGAGGCCGGGGCCGGGCGCGGTGTCTCAAGCGGGCCGGGCGCGGTGGCTCAAGCCTGTAATCCCAGCACTGTGGGAGGCCAAGGCGGGTGGATCACGAGGTCGGCAGATCGAGACCATCCTGGTCAACATGGTGAAACCCCGTCTCTACTCAAAATTACAAAAAATTAGCTGGGCACGGTGGTGCGTGCCTGTAATCCCAGCTACTCAGGAGGCTGAGGCAGGAGAATTGCCTGAACCCAGGAGGCGGAGGTTGCGGTGAGCCGAGATCGCGCCGTTGCACTCCAGCCTGGGTAACAAGAGCGAAACTCCGTCTCAAAAAAAAAGAAAAAAAACTGAGGCCGGGCACTGTGGGTTATGCCTGTAATCCCAGCACTTTGGGAGGTCGAGGTGGGTGGATCACCTGAGGTCAGGGGTTTGAGACCAGCCTGACCAATATGATAATACCCCATTTTACTAAAAGTACAAAAATTAGCCAGGCATGGTGACACGTGTCTGTAATCCCACCTACTTGGGAGGTTGAAGCAGGAAAATTGCTCGAACATGGGAGGCAGAGGTTGCAATGAGCCGAGATCAAGCCGCTGCACTCCAGCCTGGGTGACAGAGCAAAACTCCATCTCAAGAAAGAAAGAAAAAAGAAAATGAATTTAGGGGCAGCTGAGAAGAATCGAGGAGACACAGAGACTAAAGAGGACAGGCAGCCAGCTGGACAGTCATAGCCTCATCAAGCCCAAACATGCAGAGGCTGGCCTAGGGGGTGACACAGAAATGGCAGGGCATGGTGGCTCATGCCTGTAATTCCAGCATTTTAGGAGGCCTAGGTAAGCGGATCACTTGAGACCAGGAATTCAAGACCAGCCTGACCAATACGGTAAAACCCAGTCTCCACTAAAAATACAAAATTAGCCAGGCATGGTTGCAGGTGCCTGTAACTCCAGCTACTTGGGAGGCTGAGGCAGGAGAACTACTTGAGCCTGGGAGGTGGAGGTTGCAGTGAGCTGAGATCACACCATTGGACTACAGTCTGATCAGCAGAGTGACTCTGTCTCAGGGGGAAAACAAAAGACACATAGAGACAAATTGTATGCATAATTGTGAGTGAGTGTCTCTCCTTTTGGGGGCAATGTCAGGGGATTTCCAGAATCCGGGAGTGGTCACCGAGCATGTGGCTGAGAATTTTGGACAGCAGCAACATCCAGATGGACTTAGCAGAGGAATCAGGGATGTGCCTGGCTGGGGCATCAACAAAGCCGTCAATTCCAGCTGGCGATTCATGTTGATGCTATACATCCTGTATATGAATTCTCCCATCAGAAACTCTAGTTAGAAAGGCAAAGAAGAAAGAAAATCATGCTCCTATTCCCCAAAGTAGAGGGCAAGGAGGCGGGAAGGTGGAAGGGAACTCCCTGGTGCTACAGCCTGAATCTCCACTCGTGTTGCTGTCTTTTCCACTAGACTGTACTTCCAGAAGGGGCTGAGATGGGCACAATGCCAGCCCCTCCCTTCTCTCTAGAAGTATTCCCCAACCCTTACATTCACAGTAATTGCTTCTTTCTGCTCCTCTCTTTATTTGGAGGCAGGTTCTTGCTCAGTCATTTAGGCTGGAGGGCAGTGGTGTGATCATGGCTCACTGCAGCCTTGACCTCTTGGGCTCAGGTGATCATCTCCCTTCAGCCTCCTGAGTAGCCAGGACTATAGGTGTGCACCACCATTCCCGGCTAATTAAAAAAAAACAAAACTATTTTTTTTTCTGTAGAGACAGGGTCTTACTATGTTGCCAGGCTGGTCCCAAACTTTTGGGCACAAGCAATTCTCCCTTCTCGGCCTCCCAAAGTATTTGGTGTTACAGGTGTGAGATACCACACCTGGCCTCTTTCTGTTTCTTTAGAGTAGAGCCACCCTAGTATGCATCTCCAGCCCATAACTGCTCCCCAGCATTGTTATGTCTTTTAATTCTCTTTCAATCTCCAAGTTTGTTGGCTGGGTGAGTGCTCACACCTGTAGTGCTGATGTGATAGGATCATTTCAGTTCAGAGGTTTGAGACCAACCTGGATAAGACAGAGAAGCTCCCGTCTCTACCAAACCTAATTTTGTTTTTTTTTTAACTCCACCCAGGCTGCAGTGCAGTGGTGTGATCTCAGCTCACTGCCACCTTCGCTTCCTGGGTTCAAGCCATTCTTCTGCCTCATCCTCCCAAGTAGCTGAGATTACAGGCACATGGGACCATGCCCAGCTAATTTTTGTACTTTCAATAGAGCTGGGGTTTCACCACGTTGGCCTGGCTGTCCTCAAACTCCTGACCTCAGGTGATCTGCCCACCTCAGTCTCTCAAAGTGCAAAGATTGGGATCACAGGTGTAAACAATTCCTGGCCAAAAACTAAAATTAAAAAACATACACATCCTACAAGTTTCTCCTATCCCATTTCCACCCCCCCCCCCCCGCCCCGGACAGTCTTGCTCTGTCACCCAGGCCAGAGTGCAGTGGCACAATCTTAGCCCACTGCAACCTCCAACTCCTGGGTTCAAGTGATTTTCTTGCTTCAGCCTCCTGAATAGCTGGAATTACAGGCATGTGCTACCACACCTGGCTAATTTTTGTATTTTTGGTAGAGATGTTGTTTTTTCATGTTGGACAGGGTGGTCTCAAACTCCTGACCTTGTGATCTGCCCACCTTGGCCTCTCAATGTACTGGGATTACAGGCCTGAGCCACCTTGCCTGGCCTATTCCTTTTCCTTTCTATGGATTTTGGAAGAGTCCACATTGTTGGGCCTGTAGCATTTCTCAAAGTCTGGATTTCCCTGGTGAATGAACCCATTCTCTGTCTTTTGAATTTGTGGCATATTTGCAGCTGGATTCATGCTCACCCCATGAGATTAGAGTTTGATCATGTTGGCAAGATTCAGTGGGTGATGTGATTGATCTCTTTATTGGTGATGAATACTATCCTATTGTTTCTCTTATTTTGTCAATTTTTTAAATTAGTTTTTTAGAAATAGGTTTCTCATTTTGTCACCCAGGCTGGAGTGCAGTGACTCCACCATAGCTCCCTGAAGCCTCTAATTCCTGGGCTCAAGCAATCCACACACCTCAGCCTCCTGAGTAGCTGAGACCACAGGCCACCACACTCAACATTTTTTTCTTTTTTGAGGTGAAGTCTCGCTCTGTAGCCCAGGCAGGAGTACAGTGGCATGATCTCAGCTCATTGCAGACTCTGCCTCCCAGGTTAATGCAATTCTCCTGCCTCAGCACTCTGAGTAGGTGGAATTATAGGCACCTACCAGCACTCCCAGCTTATTTTCATATTTTTAGTAGAGACGGGCTTTCACCATGTCAGTCAGGCTGGTTTGGAACTCCTGACCTCAAGTTCACAGCCTCCACAAGTGCTAGGATTAGAGATGTGTGCCACCACACTGCACCTGGCCAATGCCCAGCATTTTCTTTTTTTAGACTGAGTGTTGTTTTCTCACCCAGGCTGGAGTGCAGTGGCGCAATCTCAGCTCGCTGCAATCTCCACCTCCTGGGTTCAAGCGATTCTGCTGCCTCAGCCTCCTGACTAGCTGGAATTACAGGCACCCGCCACCACGCCCAGCTAACTTTTGTATTTTTAGTAGAGATGGGGTTTTGTCATATTGGCCAGGCTGGTCTTGAACTGACCTAGTGATCCATCCACCTCAGCCTCCCAAAGTCCCGGAATTCCAGGCACGAGCCACCATGCCTGGTGCCTAATTCCTATTCACTGGTCATAGATGGGAGCTATGGAACCTTTCCCCATAATACATGCTGGCCCCATCAGAATATCAGGGTTCAGTCTCCTAAGAGATGTTTCTCTGTTTGTGCTGCACACCCAAATGCATCACAGTTCAATGTTAGAATATTTCCAGGAATTATAGTGACTACAGTCTAGATGGAAAAACACTGAAGGAGGAGTCAGCAGACCCCCAGACGCTTTTGACTCAGCCACTAACAACTTAATGTGGCCTTGGGGGGAAAAAAAGCTGTAGTGACCACACCTGTAATCCCAGTACTTTGGGAGGATTGCTTGAGCCCAGGAGTTTGAGAGCAGCCTGGGCAACATAGCAAGACCCCATCTTTACAAAAAATTTCAGAAGACTTTCCAGGTGTGGCAGTGCACCCTGTAGTTTCAGCTAATTGGGAGGCTAAAGTGGGAGGATCACTGGAGTCCCGGAGGTCAAAACTGCAGTGAGCCAAGATCATGCCACTGCACTCAAGCTTGGGTTCAAAGTGAGACACTGTCTCAGGAAAAAAAACCTGGAGCTTTTGTTTTCACATTTGTAAAAGGTAAATGATATTATCTCCTTCATGGAGTTACTGTGAGGATGGAAATACAGTTATTTCTTTTCCCTCTCCTTTTAGAAATACAAGGAGATAAGCATCATGGCCAGGTGAGGTAGCTCATGCCTGTGATCCCAGCACTTTGAGAGGCTGAGGCAGGTGGATCACATAAGGTCAGAAGTTCAAGACAAGCCTGGCCAACATGGTGAAACCCTGACTCCACTAAAACTACAGAAATTAGTTCAGCATGGTGGCATGTGCCTACAGTCTCAGCTACTCAGGAAGATGAGGCAAGAGAATGGTTTGAACCCGGGAGGTGGAGGTTGTAATGAGCCAAGATCATTCCACTGCACTCCAGCCTAAAAGACAGGCAGACTCCAACAAAACAAAACAAAACCCTGTGTGGTGCCTCATTCCTGTAAATCTCAGCACTTTGAGCGGCCGAGGTGAATGGATCACCTGAGGTCAGGAGTTTAAGACAGTCTGACCAACATGCAGAAACTCCATCTCTACTAAGAAAACAAAAATAGCCAAGCATGGTGGCGCGTGCCTGTAATCCCAGCTACTCAGGAGGCTGAGGCAGGAGATTCGCTTCCACCTGGAAAGCGGAGTTTGCAGTGAGCCGAGATTGCACTCCAGCATGGACAACGAGAAGGAAACTCCGTCTCAAAAATAAAAATAATAATTAGATAGGTATAGTGCACAAGACAATGTCAGGTGATACCTACGCCACAACTTAACACCACTTTGAGTCCGGACAGGCGACATAGGTCTCTGTGCCTCAGTTTTTCCACCTATCAGATAGGAATCATATGAGGAGGTACTCCTAAGGTGATTCTCAAGGCTAAATAATGTTACCCACGAACGTGCCTAGACCAGCACCTCCTGCATTTTAAATACTCTTCCCTTTTGGCTGTTGTCGTTACTGTTATTTTACTAACTGGAGTGATTTCTAGCCTGCAAAAAAGAATCCGAAATTTGTGAACAAGACCGTTACTCCTTACCAACTGATTAATAACCCCAATTTTTCTTTTTATTTTTTCCTTTATTATTATTTTTTTGTTTGAAAGAGATGGAAAGGGAACTTTTTATATATATTTATACATATAAATAAAATAGCGTTTTAGGTTTTGGGGTACATGTGAAGAACATGCAATATTGTTTCATAGGTACATATGTGGCAATGTGGTTTGCTGCCTTCCTCTCCATCACCTATATCTGGCATTTCTCCCCATGTTATTCCTCTCCAACTTCCCGCCCCACGCTGTCCCTCCCCTAGTTCTCCCCCACAGACCCCAGGGTGTGATGCTCCCCTCCCTGTGCCCATGTGTTCTCATTGTTCAACACCCACCTATAAGTGAGAACATTCGGTGTTTGATTTCCTGTTCTTGTGTCAGTTTGGTAAGAATGATGCTTTCCAGGTTCATCCATGTCCCTACAAAGGACACAAACTCATTGTCTTTTTATGGCTGCATAGTATTCCATGGTGCATATGTGCCACATTTTTCCTGTCCAGTCTACCATCGATGGATATTTGGGTTGTTTCCAAGACTTTGTTATTGTATATGGTGCCAAAATTAACATTTGTGTGCATGTGTCCTTATAGTAGAATGATTTATAATCTTTTGGATATATACCCAGCAATGGGATTGCTGGGTCAAATGGAATTTCTATTTCTAGGTCCTGGAGGAATCACCACACTGTCTTCCACAATGGTTGAACTAATTTACACTCCCACCAACAGTGTAAAAGTGTTCCTGTTTCTCCACATCCTCTCCAGCATCTGATGTCTCCTGATGTCTCCAGGTTTTTTAATGATCGCCATTCTAACTGGCATGAGATGGTATCTCATGTAGTTTTGATTTGCATTTCTCTAATGACCATAGATGATGGCGTTTTTTTATATGTTTATTGGCCTTATGTGTGTGTTTTGTAAAGTGTCTGTTCATATTCTTCGCTTACTTTTGAATGGGCTTGTTTTTTCTTGTAAATCTGTTTTAATTCTTTGTAGATTCTGGTTATTAGCCCTTTGTCAGATGGGTAGATAACAAAATATTTTTCCCATTCTGTTGGTTACCAGTTCAACTCTAATGATTGTTTCTTTTGCTGTGCAGAAGCTGTGGAGTTTGATTGGGTCCCATTTGTCTATTTTGGCCTTTGTTGCCAATGCTTTTGGTGTTTTAGTCATGCCTATGTCCTGAATGGTTTTGCATTGGTTTTCTTTTAGGATTTTTATGGTGTTAGGTCTTATGTTTAAGTCTTTAATCCATCTGGGGTTAATTTCAGTGTAAGGTGTCAGGAAGGGGTCTAGTTTCTGCTTTCTGCAAGGGACTAGCCAGTTTTCTCAACACCAATCATTAAACAGGGAATCCTTTTCCCATTGCTTATTTTTGTGAGGTTCATCAAAGATCAGATGGTTGTAGATGTGTGGCCTTGCCTCTGAGGCCTCTGTTCTGTTCCTTTGGTCTATATCTCTGTTTTGGTACCAATGCCATGCTCTTTTGATTACTGTAGGCTTGTAGTATAGTTTGAAGTCAGGTAGTGTGATGCCTCTAGCTTTGTTGTTTTTGCCTAGATTTGACTTGGCTATGTGGACTCTTTTGGTTCCATATGAAGTTTAAGGCGGTTTTTTCCAGTTCTGTGAAGAAGGCCATTGGTAGCTTGGTGGGGATAGTGTTGAATCTATAGATTACTTTGGGCAGTTTGGCCATTTTCATGATATTGATTCTTCCTAACCATGAGCATGGAATGTTTCTCCATCTGTTTGTGTCCTCTCTGATTTCGTTGAGCAGTGGTTTGTAGTTCTCCTTGAAGAGGTCCTTTCCGTTCCTTGTGAGTTGTATTTCTAGGCATTTTATTCTCTTGGTAGCAATTGTGAATGGCAGTTTGTTCTTGATTTGGCTTTCTTTAAGACTGTTATTGGTGTATAGGAATGCGTGTGATTTTTGCACATTTATTTTTTATCCTGAGACTTTGCTGAAGTTGCTTATCAGTTTCAGAAGAGGGCTGAGATAATGGGATCTTCTAGATATACCATCTGCAAATAGAGACAGTTAGGCTTCCTCCTTTCCTGTTTGAATACCCTTTATTTCTTTTTCTTGCCTGATTGCTCTGGGAAGAACTTCCAGTACTATATTGAATAGGGGTGGTGAGAGAGGGCATCCTTGTCTAGTGCCAGATTTCAAAGGGAATGCTTCCAGTTTTTTCCCATTCATTGTGATACTGGCTGTTAGTTTGTCATAAATAGCTTTTATTATTTTGAGATACATTCCATCAATACGTAGTTTATTGAGAGTTTTGCCTTCTTTGCGTCTATGGAGATAGTCCTGTGGTTTTTGTGATTGGTTCTGATTATGTGGTGAATTATTAGACTTGTGTATGTTGAACCAGCCTTGCATCCTACGATAAATTTTCTTTTCCTTTTTTTTTTTTTTCTTTCTTTGAAGGCAGAACCTCACAACCCCTCCCAGGCTCAAGTGATTCTTTCACTCAGTCTCGTGAGTAACTGTGATTACAGGCACCCACCACTAGGCCTGGCTAAGTTTTGTATTTTTTTTCATAGAGACAGGGTTTCACCATGTTGGCCAGGCTGGTCTCAATCTCCTGGCCTCAGGTGATCCACCCACGTAGGCGTCCCAAGTGCTTGTTTTACAGGCATGTGCCACTGCCCCACCACATAACCCCAGTTTCTTTTTACCAACTTTGATTACGGAACTTGGCACGACTTTCAGATTCCCATAATGTAAATTGTTCTCCCCAATTATAACTGCCAGTTTGTTTTTATCTAAGAAAAACAAAACAAGACAAATGAAAATTGAAATGCTGGTCATTTCTGTGGACAAAAAGATAAGTGTGGCCGGGTGCGGTGGCTGATGCCTGCAATTCCAGCACTTTGAGAGGCTGAGGTGGGCAGATCACTTGAAGCCAGGAGTCTGAGACCAGCCTGACCAACATGGTGAATCCCCCTCTCTATTAAAAATACAAAAATGAGCAAGGTGTTGTGGCATGCGCCTGTAGTCCCATCTACTCAGGAGGAGGAGGCAGGAGAATTGCTCAACCCAGGAGGCAGTTTGCAGTGAGCAGAAATTATGCCACTGCACTCCAGCCTGGGCAACAAGATCAGAATTCCATCTTAAAAAACAAAAAAAATGTAATGTGACTGCTATTTTCTTGTTATAATCACAGAGTTCATGTGGAAAAGCTAAGCAATATGAAAAAATACAGAGTTAAAGTTTTAAAAAATTACCTGACATTGGATCAGCAAACCTTTTTTCTTCTCTTGAGACAGACTAGGCCTTGCTGTTGCCCAGCTGGTGTGCAGTGGCACAATCACAGATGACAGCAGCCTCTACCTCCTGGGCTAACTCTGTGCTCCTGCCTCCCAAGGAACTGGGACTACAGGTACACACCCGTACACCCAGCTTTTTTTTTTTTTTTTTTAATTGTTTTTGTAGAGGTGAAGTCTCGCTATGTTGCCCAGGTTGGTCTTGAACTCCTGGCTTCAAGTGATCCTCCCACCTCGGCCTTCCAAAGTGCTGGGATTACAGGCATGACCTTATCTGGAGATTGGGTCGTTACAGAGGTCATCAAGTTAAAATGGGTCATGAAGGTGGGGCCCTGATTCCATATAACTGGTGTCCTTACTAAAAGAAAAAATTGTTGCCAGTAAAAGAAAAAGAAGGAATAAAGTATTATTTTCTTGAGACAGTCTTGTTTTTTCACCCAGGCTGGAGGGTAGTGGTGTGATCATAGCTCAATGCAGCCTCAAACTTTTGGGTTCAAGTGATCCTCCCACCTCAGCTTCCTGAGTAGCTGGACTATAGGTGTGTTCCACCATGACCAGCTAATTTTCTGTATTTTATGTAAAAATACATACCTGTATCTCACTGTGTTTCCCAGGCTGGTCTTGAACTTCTGGGCTCAAGCAATCCTGCCTCGGCTGCCCAAAGTGCTGGGATTTTAGGTGTGAGCCACTGTGTCTGCGCAAAGGTAAATTTGTACACAGACACAGACATGCATAGAAGGTCAATGTTCACTATAAGTCAAGGGATGCCTGAGCCAGGAGAGAGGCTGGGACAGCTTTTTCCCCAGAGCTTCCAGGGAGAGCCCAGCTGCAGACACCTGACTTTACACTTCCGGCCTCCCAACTGGGAGACAACAACTTTTTATTTATTTTATTGATTTATTGAGACAGGGTCTTGCTCTGCCACCCAGGCTGGAGTGCAGTGGCATGATGTCAGCTGACCGCAGCCTCATTCTCCCTGGTTCAAGAAATCCTCCCACCACAGCCTGCAGAGTAGCTTGGGATTACAGGCACATGCAACCATGCCTGGCTAATATATATATATTTTTTTTCTGAGATGGATTCTTGCTCTGTCCCCCAGTCTGGAATAAAGTGGTGCGATCTCAGCTTACTGCAGCCTCCACCTTCTGGGTTCAAGCAGTTCTCCTGCCTCAGCCTCCTGAGTAGCTAGGATTACAGATGCGCAACACCACACCCAGCTAATTTTTGTATTTTTTGTAGAGACAGGGTTTCACCATGTTGGCCACGCAGGTCTCGAACTCCTGACCTCATGATTTGCCTACCTCAGCCTTGCAAAGTGTTAGGATTACAGGTATGAGCCACCACTGCCAGCCTTGTATTCTTTCAGTAGAGATGGGGTTTCATCCTATTGGTCTGGCTAGTCTCGAACTCCTGACCTCAAGACATCTTCTCATCCTTCCCAAAGTACAGGGATTAGAGACATGAGCCATGGCATCTGGCCTGAGACAACACATTTGTCTTGTTCTCAGCCACTTAGTTTGTGGCACTTTGTTACAGCATCCCCAGCAAAGTTATACCCAAAATCTTCTAACATTTCATTGTTAGAAGACACAGAAGCTCATGCCCTCGGTCACTCATGAATGTGTAATTAGGTTTTAGCCAGGAATAGAGGCTCATGCCTGTAATCCCAACACTTTGGGAGGCTGAGATGGGAGGATCCCTTGAAGCCCAGAGTTTGAGGCCAGCCTGGCCAACATGGTGAGATCCCATCTCCACACACACACAAATATTAGTTGAGCATGGTGGCATGCACCTGTAATCCCAGCTACTCAGGAGGCTGAGGTGGGAGGACTGCTTGAGGCTGGAAGTAAGAGGCTGCAGTGAGCTATGATTGTACCATTGCACTGTAGCCTGGATGACACAGGAAGTCCATCTCTCTTAAAAAAAAGGGGGAAGGGGTTTGATTTTGTGTTTTTGTTATAGTTACTGTTGTTTTTTGAGATGGAGTCTCATGCTCTGCCCAGGCTGGAGTACAGCGGTTCAATCTCAGCTCACTGCAACTTTTACCTCCTGTATTGAAGTGATTCTTTGACCTGAGCCTCCTGAGTAGCTGGGATTACAGGTGTGCACCACCACACCAGGCTCATTTTTATATTTTTAGTTGAGATGGGGGTCTCACCATGTTTGCCAGTCTGGTCTTAGACTCCTGATCTCAGGAGATCCACACACCTTGGCCTCCCCAAGTGCTAGAATTAGAGATGTGGTTCACTGAGCCCAGTAGATTTCATGTTTTGGCTGGGTTGGTTCTGGCAGGTGTATGGTTAATACACCAGGTCTAAATATTTCCTGGCTATCGGTGGCTTGGGCACCCACTGACAGAATGTTGTGGGTGGTGATATTGGCTTCAAACATGGATGAAAACAAGATCTGGTCTTTTTTTTTTCACCCAGATGATGTTGACCAGTTGACCTAGGAAATAAAAGGACAGGTACATGAGGCCATGTGTACATCCTGGGAAAGGGGATGCCAACTGCTGGGACCCCAGCCCACCTGGCCAGTGGCTCTTCAATGTTAGTTACAGCTTTTGAGAGTTCACTATTCAAAGAAGGATGAATCAAAGAAAGTACAGGGCTGGGGCACAATTCTGTTAAACATGACAAAGAATATGCTTTGGTTCAAGAAAACCCATGGCCAGGCATGGTGGTTCACGCCTGTAATCACAGCACTTTAGAAAACTGAGGTGGGAGGATCACCAGAGGTCAGGAGTTCAAGGCCATCATGACCAACATAGTGAAACCCCATCTCTACTAAAAATACAAAAATTAGCCAGGTGTGGTGGCATATACCTGTAGTCCCAGCTACTCGAGAGGCTGAGGCCAGAGAATCCCAGGAGGTGGAGGTTGCAGTGAGTCGATACCACACCATTGTACTCCAGCCTGGTTGACAGAGCGAGACTCCATCTAAAAAATAAAAGGAAAAATAAAATGAGAAAACCAGGCATGGGGGTGCATGCCTGTAATCCCAGCACTTTGGGAGGCTGAGGCAGGCAGATCACCTGAGGTCAGGGGTTCAAGACCAGCCTCGCCAACATGGTGAAACACCATCTCTGCTAAAGGTACAAAAAGTGGCATGGTGGCAGGAACCTGTAATCCCAGCTACTTGGGAGGCTGAGGCAGGAGAATCGCTTGAGCCAAGGAGCAGAGGTTGCTGTGAGCCACAATCGTAGCATTTTGAGAGGCTGAAGTGGGCGGATCACCTGAAGTCAGCAGGTCGAGACCAACCTGGCCCACTGGTGAAACCCCGACTCTAATAAAAATACAAAAATTAGCTGGGTGTGGTGGTAGGAGCCTATAAGCTGAGTTACTTGGGAGGCTGAGGCAAGAGAATTGCTTGAACCCAGGAGGTGGAGGTTGCAGTGAGCTGAGATCATGTCCCTGCACTCCAGCCTGGGCAATAGAGCAAGGTTCTGTCTTTAAAAAAACAAAAACAAAAACAAAAAAGGCAAGCCAGTTACAATGGCTTATCCCTATAATCCCAGAACTTTGGGAGGCCAAGGTGGAAAGATCACTTGAGGCTAGGAGTCCCAGGTAAACTGGGCAACATAGCAGTACCCCATCTCTACAAAACATTTTTTAAAAAATTAGGCACAGTGGCATGTGCCTGTAGTGTCCGCTACTCAGGAGGTGGAGGCAAGAGGATTGCTGGAGCCCAGGAGGTGGAGGCTGCAGTGAGCCATGCTTGTGCCACTGCACTCCAGCCTGGGTGACAGAGTGAGACCCTGTCTCTCAAAAAAAATAATTCAGAATAGAGAAAGGTATGAATTTTAAGTTCAAGCATGCCATGTCTCAAATTTCCTTCAGAAGTCTTGATGCATGCCCCAAGAACTCTGCATTCATTTCCCAGCGCTGCCTTAACAATGTATCCTAAGCATTGTGGCTTCAACCACAGAGATTTATTCTCACAGTTCTGGAGGCCAGGAGTCTAAAATCAAGATTTTTTTTATTGTTTGTTTTTCTTGTGAAAGCTTTGAGGGAGGATTTGTCCCAGATCTCGCTCATGGATTCTCAGAGCCTCCAGAGTTCCTTGGCTTGTAGGTGGTCTTCTGTCTCTGTCTTGACATTGTCCTCTCTTTGTAGGTGCCTTTGTCCACACATCCCCTTTTTATAAGGACAACAGGCACAAGGGATTAGGATTCACCCTCATGACCTCAGCTTATCTCGATCACATGTGAAGAGACTATTTACAAATAAGGTCGCATCCACAGACCCTGTGGCATAGGGCTTCAGCATCTTTCTGGAAGACACAGGACAACGCATAATGCTATAGATTTGCAAATATTTTTAGTTGGAGTTTCTGGGTTTTCTTTTTTCTTTTTTCGTGTCAGATAGGTGATGTGATGATACTGTAACAAGTTTTGAGGAAGGCACATATCATAAAATAGCCTGATAACCCAATTGTCATGCTTAGCTTTCGGTTTTTTAATTTTGATTTTAGTTTTTCTTGAGGCAGGGTCTTGCTGCATTACTCAGGCTGGAGGGCAGTGGTGCAATGATGGCTCACTGCAGCCTCGACTTCCTGGGCTCCAGTGATCTTCCCACCTCAGCCTCCCAAAGTGCTAGGATTATGGGAATGAGCCACCACCCCCAGCTGTTTCCTATTTTTTGTTTGTACGTTGTTCATTTTACTCAAAAACACACCTTTGCAGCTGGGCATGCTGGCTCATGCCTGTAGTTTTCAGCACTTTTGGAGGCCGAGGCAGGTGAATCGCTTGAGGTTCAAGACCAGCCTGGCCAACATGGTATAACACCTTCTCTACTAAAAATACAAAATGAGCTGGACATGGTGGTGCATACCTGTAATCCCAGTGAATCGGGAAGCTTAGGCAGGAGAACCACTTGAACCCTGGAGGCGGAGGTTGCAGTGAGCCAAGTTCATACTACTGCACTCCAGACTGGGTGGCAGAGCAAGACTCTAACTCAAAAAAAGAAACATACACACACATACACTCACAGACAACCCTACCTTGGCAATCTTTTTATATATAAGCATTCACTGGTACAATTTAAATTCTATGGCAGATTTCATTTAGATTAATACAATCTAAATACTATTCTATTAAGATCTACAACTAAAAAGAATAGGCCATGCATTTAAATGATTCAAAGTTCAAAAACTATGAAAGACTATAGAACTGAGTCTCCCATATGGCAGCCAGTGGCGAATGTGTTTATCGAAATCTGAGGCCGGATATGGTGGCTCATGCCTGTAATCCCAGCACATTCGGAGGCCGAGTCGGGTGGCTCACCTGAGGTCAGGAGTTTGAGAGCAGCCTGACCAACATAGTGAAACCCCATGTCTACTAAAAACACAAAAGGTAGCCGGATGTGGTGGTGAGCCCCTGTAACCCTATGTACTTGGGAAGCTGAGGCAGGAGAACTGCTTGAACCTGGAGGACAGAGGTTGCGATTAGCCAAGATCATGCAACTTCACTCCAGCCTGGGCAACGGAGCGAGACTCCATTTCAAAAAAGAAAAAAAAATCTAAATGAATTAACATTAAAGAAAATAAAGGATTTGGTTTTTTGGCTGCCTAGGCCAAATTTCAGGTGCTCCACAGCTGCAGATGGCCCAGAAATATGGTCCTCATTGCAAAAAGTTCTATTGGTTGGTGTTGGTGCAGCCTTAAAGCCACTCTCCCACCTTTCCTCAAAACCAACCACTGTTAGGGTGTTTTTGGTGATTCCTTTCCGAGATGATCTATGCACAATCAGCACGTGGACTTAATATATCCACCTAAAAAAATCAGCATCTCCCGTGTAGTTCGAATGACCATGTACTAGTCCATGGAATGGAATGTATTCAGCTAGTTTCATAATGAAGTGCTCTTGAGTTTTTCCCAGGTTTCCTGTTACAATTATTCTGTGGTGAACACCATTCTCTCTGCAGAGTAAATTCTTAACAGTGGAATTCCCTGGCCACAAGGTTTATGTTTTTCTTATTTCTTTTCTTTTTCTTCCTTTGTTTTTTCTTTTCTTTTCTTTCTCTCCCTCCCTCTATTCCCTCTTTTTTCCTCTTCCTAATTCTTTTCTTTCCTTTCCCTCCTCTCTTCCCCCACTTTTCTCTTTCTTTTAGAAGGTCTTATATTTAATGGCATAATCCTAAATCACTGCAGCCTTGAACCCCTGGGCCCAAGCGATCCTCTTGCCTCAGCCTCCCACGTAGCAGGGTCTAAAACCTGTGCCCCCATGCCTTTCTATTATTTTGTTTTCTTTTTTGTGGAGATGTGTCTTACTATGTTGTCCAGGCTCATTTTTATTTTAGTAGGTGCTTTTCAAGGGATCTTATTCAAAGGTACCTAAATAGAACTTAGTCACTTGAAGCCCTTGTTATTGTGTTGAAATTTTGTGTCTGTCTTTTCCATCCTGGGGAGATTTAAAACTTGTATCTTCTTTTTAAGCAGATCAGTGACTTCAAAATTGTACAAATGTTGTGAGGCAAGGCGGAAGGATCACATGAAATCAGGAATTTGGGACCAGGCTGGCCAAGAATGTGAAACCCTGTTTCTACCAAAATTACAAAACTTACCTGACCATGGTGGTAGAAAATGCCTTTAGGCCCAGCTTCTCAGGAGGCTGAGACAGGCGAGTTGCTTGAATCTGGAAAATGGAGGTTGCAGTGAGTCAAGATGATGCCACTGCACTCCAGCCAGGTACAAATAGCAGCTTTAGACTTGATCCCGCCAGGCATGATCACTGGGCACCTTTAGCAGTGGATCATTGATTCTGCCTTAGTTTCCAGTGTCTTCTCAGGCCTGAAGTGGAGCATCTGAAGCCGGACTGAATGTCTTGCTGCATAAATACTCTCTCCACTTCCACCTGTGCCATCAGCCTGGGTGAAGACTCATGTCAGGGGAGAGCCATCTTCCTCCTAAAGCCCCACCTGTCTGATGGCTGAGAATTCTGCCTTATTTTCAGAACTCCCAGGGGCCCTTGAACGTCTTGTTATTTGCTAAATGTGCCAGCACAGATTGCCTGTACCTCCCCTTGGACCTTCGGGCTGCTCCCTATAGAGCTGTCTGAAGCCTGGAAATGTTTATTTGCCTTTGGAGAAATTCTATTTCCATCTGCCCCAGACTCATCAAAATTATAGTAAGAGCCAGCGCACTAACTTTCTGGAGCCTGTTCCAGCAGACAGGAGGTCTCTTTTTCAAGTCCTCTTTGTAACTCCATATAAGATGAGGAAACTGAGGCAGATAAGTTCATGAATACAAAGTGCCAGAGCTTGGGTTTAACCTCGAATCCCTGGACCCAGGGGTTCGAGGCCTGGGTTCAACCTTAAAGTTTGTGGGATTTAAGGTTGGTGTTGGAAGTGTTCTGTTTGGCACCCCCTACCCCTGTGTGTGTGGGTTGGGTCCTGGGTTGCCTGCAGAGCCCGTTAACGCCTGCTGACCTGACGCATTTGTGACTAGTGTTGTCTTTAACTGTAAAATGTTGTGGTTTGGGAGAGAAATTCTGTGCTCACCCTGTTCACGTGCACCCTGAGGAAGCTCTGACACCACCATGCAGCCTCTGATACACACTGGAGAAAGCTGGAGCTAGGATGTGCTTGTCAGCAGGAAGAGCTGTGAGCATCTACATTCACCTGTAGACATATTTGTACACATACATTTATATACACACATCCATATATATACGTCTTTATATACATCCACACCCACGTCTATATAACCACACATTCATACACATGTCTACATAGAGACACTTCCATGTACATATCACTGTACACACACATCCATATCCACACATTCATACACACATGTGTGTATTTTGGTATATCTGTATACATACACATCTACACACATCCATGTACAGATACTTCTGTAGTGACGGTCTGATAACAGCTAGTATTGTTTTGACATATTTTGGGTGAACTGACTAGCTAGCGGTTATCAGAGTGGTGTGTGGGGTCTGTCTGTAGGTTGGCAGGGTTATCAAACATGGTATTTGTAGTTGCTCATGGCTTTTCTAGAGGATCTTCCATGTGGGGCCTTGGAGTGTAGTGAGCTGTCCCTGTGGCTTGCCTGTCAGTGTCTGTTCCAGTGACCAACAAAGTTCTTGCTTCACAGGCCTCAAGGACTTTGGATTGTACTGTAAGAAATGCTAGTATGCCATCATTGGACGTGTCTGGTCACCACGTGGAGCTCAGTTGCCAGCGGTGGGATGAAAGCTGGGAGAGCCAGAAGGATGTTGCAGGCAGACAGGCTCGATAACCAGGGCTGGAGCTGGTGTTCAGTGGAGGTGGCAGATGGGGTTGACTCTAGTCACATTCCATAGCGATGGTCGACTGCGTTCCTGATGGATCCAACGAGGGGATTGTCAAGGAGAGAAGAGGCATCCTCTGTGTTTATGTCTGAGTTGATAACACAGGTTTCTAATTTTGAGAAATCCGGAGTTTAAAAAATTGGGGAAGGCCTGGGCATAGTGGTTCACACCTGTAATCTCAGCACTTTGGGTGGCCAAGGCGGGTGGATCACTTGGGCTCAGGAGTTTGAGACCAGCCTTGCCAACATGGTGAAACCCTGTCTCTACTAAAAATACAAAAAGTATCTGGGCATGTGGTGTGCGTCTGTCATCCCAGCTACTTGGGAGGCTGAGGCAGGAGAATCATTTGAACTCGGGAGATGAAGGTTGCAGTGGACCTGGATCCTACCACTGCACTCCAGCCTGGGTGACAGAGTGAGAATCCGTCTCAGGAAAAATCAAAAACTGGGGAGGAATTGGCATAGAAAGCCATTAGCTGTGCTATCTTCTGCCCTCTCTCTGGTCCCAGCTTGTGTGATCATGGCTGGGCTTGCTGTCCAAGCCTGTCATTCCAGGTGACACCAAGGCCTTTTCAGGGCTAGAGTGACTCGCAGCCACCTATGTTTGGCAAGGCTGAGTGGTTCTAGGCACAGCTGGAGATGAAACTGATGATGGGGACAGCCCAGTCATCTTTACGGGGAACCTCACGCAGGTGGGCAGCAAGCTGGCCTCTTTGCATCACTGAGCTATCTGCTGAGTGACAAAGCCCATGTGATAGGTAGGAGATGAAACCCCTTGTGCCGTCTCCTTCGTGGCCAGGCTAGGGTGGGGGCCAAATGCCACCTGATGGTCCTTATCACCCCAGCCTCTCAATATCAACATCCCATCTAAGGACAGACGCAGGCTCAGTGTGAGCTGCCAGAACTTCCCAAAACCTCCAACCTTTCTGACCAACCTTAAAATAGCAGATTTTGGGTTCTTCTTATTCTCACCCACGATAAGAACCACATGTAACATTTTGACCTAAAATACACAGGGCATTTAAAACACACAGGCTGAACAGATGCTGGCACTGTGCCAGAGCCAGGGTGGTGACACCTGGGTGTGCCACTTATGTGTTCTGAAAGATTCCAAGGGAAGGGCAGGGGCTGGGGCTGGGGAACTTGGAGTGGTGGCTGTTGACCACCTCATGTGGGTGTTTGGGAGTCATAACAGCTGGCCCATTTCCACCTGTGTGTTCTGGATGACCTTCAGTGTTGCAGAAGCAGAAGCTTCAGAAGGTGAAATTTACCCAATGACCCACGATGTGTGGTTACTTCCTTTGTTATTTGTCCTATTTGATTTTGTTTTATTCTACTTTTTTTTAAAGACATTCTCACAGTGTTGCTCAGACTGGATGCAATGGTGCAATCTTGGCTCACTGCAGCCTCTGCCTCCTGGGTTCAAGCGATTCTCCTGCCTCAGTCTCCCGAGTAGCTGGGATTACAGGTGCCCACCACCATACCTGGTTATTTATTTATTTATTTGTATTTTTGTAGAGACGGGGTTTCACTCTGTTGGCCAGGCTGGTCTGAAACTCCTGACCTTAAGAAATCTGCCTGCCTTGGCCTCCCAAAGTGCTGGGATTACAGGCATGAGCCACTGTGCCCAGCCTCATTCTACTTTATCCCTGGGCCAAGCACAGTGTCCCACATCTATAATCCCAGCACTTTGGGAAGCCAAGGCAAGAGAATTGCTTGAGCCCAGGAGTTCAAGACCAGCCTGGGAAACATACTGAGACCCCTGTTTCTACAGAAAAAAAAATGTGTGTACACACACACACACACACACACACACGCACACATTAGCCAAGGTGGTGGCACATGTCTGTAGTAGTAGCTACTTGGGAGGCTGAAGTGAAAGGTTTGATTGAACCTGGGAGGTCAAGGCTGCAGTGAGCCGTGATCAGGCCTGTCCATGGGCTGTTGTGCAGAGCACAGGTGTTGACTCTTCAAGGAGCCCCCCAACCCCAAGGCCTCTGGGATATCCGGAGTTTCCTTTTTGCCTGGGGCTGGGGGTGTTGGTCCCTGGGGGCTGACCCTTTCACCTGCCTGCTCTCTGTCCCTGCAGCACTGCTGGAAAGGAAGGAGGAGGATGGATGCTGGGTGGCCACCCTGGATGCAGGGCTGTTCATGCCAGGGATGGCAGGGCTGCATGCCCTTGGCCTGCTGCAGCAGCAGGGCTGGCTGTGGACCAACTCCCTGAGGATCCAGTACAGCTTCCTGGGTAAGGCACTGAGTGCCTGGCTGTGGGGCAGGTGGAGGTGGCAGGGCCTGCCCTGTTTCCTGTGGCTGTGGCTCTGTGAGCTAAGATATGTTGTCACCAAAGGATTTTCCATTAGTTACTCTGTGGGCTCTGAGTAGGACTTAGTACCTGCTCATTAAAGAAAAAAAAAAAAAAAGGTGTATCTGTTGAGGGGATATTCATCCATCTCTTAAGACCTCTCTATGGACAGGTTTTAATGGAGTGACAGGTGAAGAAGACCACAGGGCTGGGAGGACACAGCTGAGGCCAGGCGGGGCTGGGCCCTCCTCCTCTTGGAGCCCTGGTGGAGGGCTGCCTGGCAGAGGAGGGCAGGGGTGCCTTCATCAATCCTCACAGCTCAGGCAAAGTAGCCAGCGCACCAGTGCAGCACTGGCCAGATGCTGCAGACAGAAAGTGGCTCAGACAGTGCCTACCGGCTAGAGCTGGGTCACAAGCACCACTGCACACAGATCGTGGCCTTTAGCCAGAAGGTGGGTGTCCAGGCCAGTTGGGATGTCCAGAGAGAGCACCAGAGCCTGGAAAGTGGTGATCTGAGTACCCTGAGCTCATCCACAAAGAGATGAACTTGCTCCCAATAGCATAGGCATATAGGAATGGATCCAGGGCTGGCACTTCAGCCTCAGTCATGTCTATTCATCCAGGGTTGCTTCAGCTCAGGAGGCAGAGGTTGCAATGAGTCAAGAATGTGCCACTGCACTCCAGCCTGGGCAACAGAGTGGGATCTTATCTCTAAAATAAACAATAAGTTAAAAAAAAAAATGCCAGCCGCAGTGGCTCATGCTTGTAATCCAGCACTTTGGGAGGCTGAGGCGGGCAGATCACGATGTCAGGAGTTCAAGACCAGCCTGGCCAACATGCCGAAATTCTATCTCTGCTAAAAATATAAAAATTAGCCAGGCCTAGTTGTGGGTGTCTGTAATCCCAGCTTCTCTGGAGGCTGAGGCTGAGGCTGGAGAATCTCTCGAATTGGAGGCGAGCTGTGGGAAGCACCGGGACAAGAGCAGCAACAAGAGGCATCTCCGTGTCAGCCAGACCTTCAATAATAACTCAGGGACCCACCCTGAGCAGTTACTTCATGGAGGTAAGCCTGGTCACTGCAGCAGAGCCATGCCCTGTGAGTCCAGCGTAGACGGTGGGAGCTAGGGAATCCCTTATGGCCCTCTGGCCGTGGCTGTAAGGATGCAGGCAGCTGAAACTCAGCCTTGGTGACTCCCTTTTGTATCTCCAGCCCCATGTCCCCAGGGGTAAGAAACCCTTGTCACAGTGCCAAGGACTGGAAGGAGGGCTTGAGAAATACAGATTTCTAACCGTAAAAATGCATTTTGAAAACAGAAGTTCATTTTTAGTTTTTCCCAGAGTGAAGGTTCTTTTGCTGAATTAGGAATGATGATGTGCTCAGCAGCTGAACAGGTGGTAGTTCTTCTACAGCACACATTTAACCTTGTACATTTTTTTTTTCCTTTTCACTTCCAGTCCTGCGAATGGCGGTGGTTTATTTTTTTGAGATGGAGTCTCGCTGTGTCACCAGACTGGAGCGCAGTGGCATGATCTCGGCTCACTGCAACCTCTGTCTCCCATATTCAAGCGATTCTCCTGCCTCAGCCTCCCAAGTAGCTGGGACTACAGGCATGCACCACAATGCCTGGCTCATTTTTGTATTTTTAGTAGAGATAGGGTTTCACCATCTTGGCCAGGATGGTCTTGATTTTTTGACCTCGTGATCTGCCCGCCTCAGCCTCCCAAAGTGCTGGGATTATAAGTGTGAGCCACCATGCCTGACCCAGCCTTCTTTTTTTCATGAGCTTCTGTCTTATTCTTACAAGGTCTCCCAGCTAATATCCCTTATGCCTCCTGCCTCAGTTTCTTCAGTCTTCTGCCTGCTTTCTTTTGAGTATACAGCCTTGTTTCTGTGAAGCTCACTGCCACAGGGTCTCTTTCTGGTTCCATGATGAGCTTTTTGTGAACATGTGGTCGTTAAACGCTCACAGCGGCTGCCCTGACTGCCCTCCTGGCAGGACTAGGAACTTCTGACCTCTCCACCATCCGGGGCTAAGACCTTGCCCAATGTTGGGGTGGGCATCCCTCTGACTGGCACCTGAATGTCACCTCCATGGCCTCTCTGCTGTGCCAGAGTCCCATGGCCACCCACAGGGCAGTGAATTTGAAAGAGTGCTCCAGGACTCGGCACACTGTGCTGTTTGCGGCTGTCATTGACTACAGTGAGAGGAGGCAGGAGTGTTGGCACAGGGAAGGGGGCCGGGGTGGAGTCCAGGGTGAACCAGGGCCAGCACCTAGTGTCCTCTTCCAGTCCCTGCACCTTCACACGGGACGCACTTGGCTGTCCCGGCACTATATCACCCAGGGTGTTTGGTGGGGCTAATTGGCAGGTGCTGCTTGCCTCAGAGCACACTGTCAGACTCCTAGGAGGCAAGCAAGGGTCTGGCATAAACCATGTTTGTACAAACAGTTCAGGTGCAGAGTGCCTCATATCACTTCTAGGATTGGTGGGAACCCTCCCCCAATCCAAGTTCCCAGACAAGCTATGAGCAGGCCAGGCAGAGGCAGCTCGGGTCTGCTGTGACGACTTACCCACAATCTCCAGTGCCTGCTGCTCTGTCCCTTCTCCCCCACTCCCCCCACCATCTTAATCCCAGGAAGAGGCCCTATCTCCTTGAGGCCTGGGCTGGGCCTCTGAGCTGCCCAGAGGCCACATGGTGGGTGTTGGCTGCCAGTCGCAGGGCCCCTGGCCACACTGAAGGACTCCTACCTGGAAGTGATGCTGCGGCCCCTGGAGGTGGTGTGGTGGGAGCAGGCAGAGGAGGCCATGTGGTGGCTACATGCCTGGGTGCCTGGGATGGGGTGCCAGGCAACCGGAGTTTCAGGCCCATTAGGGTGATCCTGGGGGCCATAAAAGGCACCCTGGAGCTGGTGAATGAAAGCAAGGATGGGGCGTGGCTGGCAGTTGAGGATGACCGAGACAGCTCTCACTGTCCCCTCCCTTTCCAGGTGGCCCACCAGATGCTGTCCTGGGCTGAGGCCACGTTCTCACTGGCACTGAAGAGGCTCTGCAAACCCCTGCTGGACCTGTATGGCCTCACAGCCAGGTAACGCTCAGTTGGGAGTGTTGCATCCAGCGTTCTTGCCACGTATCAGGTGCAATGCTGAATGCTGATACGCTCTGACTCACTACTTTGTCCGCCCTGCACAGAGGCTTCTTCACTCCCCATTCCACAGGAGAGGAAGCTGGGGTTTCTTCCTCACTCCACAGAGACCTCGTGAGCACAGTCCCAGTGCAGGCAGGATTTTAGGAGCTGCTGCGGAGGAATGCAGTGGGCAAGGCTGACCTCTGCCTTCAGGAAGCTCAGTTTTACTCAGAGAAAGACACGAAGCCCAAGAAGTCCTTTACAGCAGTGTGCACAGCTCCCTGCAGAGAGCCTGAGAGTCACCTCTTAAGCAGGCCATTCCGCTGTGTCATATTTCCTTGCTTTTGCTTTGTAATCATCTTTGTTTTTTGAGATGGAGTCTTGCTCTGTCTCAGTGGTGTGATCTCAGCTCATTGCAACCTCTGCCTCCTCTGTTCAAGTGATGCTCCTGCCTCAGCCCTCCGAGTTGCTGGGACTACAGGTGTGTGCACTACTGCACCTGGCTAATTTTTTGCATTTTTAGTACAGACAGGGTTTTGCTACTCCAGGCTGGTCTCAAACTCCTGACCTTCAGTGATGCAAACTTTTTGGCCTTCCAAAGTGTTGGGATTACAGTCATGAGCTACCACTCCCTGCCTATTGTGTAATCTTTTAAACACATAAAAGCCCTTCTTGCAGGCCGTGCAGAAGCCGGCTACAGGCTGCGTGTGGCCCACTGTTCATTATTTACCACTACTGAGCCATACCTTAGGTGGCAAATGCTTGAGATGGAACATTGGTGAGATGGTGAGCTGGGGATCCTATGGTGTGGCCATGGCCAGCTTTGAGGAGAAGGTACAGTTCAAGCAAGAGCCACGGGGCCAGTGTGGAAAGAGAGCTCCAGGTGGGGGCTCCACTGCACAGAGGCCTGGGAGAGGGATGTGCCTGGCCTGTTTGTTTTTGGGAAGGAGTCTCATTCTCTGTCACCCAGGCTGGAGTGCTGTGGTGTGATCTCAGCTCACTGCAACCTCTCTCAAATTCAAATGATTCTCCTGCCCCAGCCTCCCAAGTAGCTGGGATTACAGGCATTCACCACCATACCAGGTTAATTTTTGTATGTTTAGTAGAGATGGGGTTTCACTATATTAGCCAGGCTGGTCTCAGAATCCTGGGCTCCAGAGACTTGGTGCTGGGATTATGGGCATGAGCCACCGTGCCTGGCCTGTTTGAATAGCAAGGTGGTGGGGCTGATGTGACTGGGAAATTCCAAGGGTAGGGGATGATGGAAGGACTCTGGCTTCTGCTCTGACCTAGGAAGGATGTGATCACCCTTTCACTTCAAAAGGCCCCTTTGGTTCCTGTGCTGAGAACACAGGGGTGGTGGATAGAAATGGGGAACCCAGTCTAGAGCAGGGGCCTGGGGACCAAATATCCTTTTTCCTCACAGCCATGAGGCCCACCAGGAACCAGGCTATAGGCAAGGGGGCCGCCCCTTTCTTTCATGCTGGTGGCCTTGCAGAGCGTCTGGACTTTGGCTCTGCCTTTTCCTGGGATTCCTCTGCATCGGCTCTGTGTGCCTCAGTTTCCCCAGCTGTAGAATAGGGACTAGACCCACATCATGGGGAAAAGGCTTCATGTAATACAAGTTCCTGCTCCTGCCGCCTTGTGGTCGGAATGTAGGCTGAGGAAGGGAAGAGCTCCCAGGGCAGTGCTTTGGTTTGGTTGAAGAATCACCTGCCTGGTTATTTGCCTACCTGGTGAGTGGGATCTCGTGGGGATGCCAAAAAATGAATTCAGCTGGCAGCGAGGGTGTTGAAGCTGCTTCCTGCCTCAAGCTGCAATGTCTCTGGGCTCCCTAAAAGGTAAGTGAGTCTATCTGCTCGTCTCCCTCACTGGCCCATCAACAACAGAGTGTGCAATGTTCTTCTTCCCACTCCACCCCCACATGAGCCGAGATCTCCCTGAACTATAGAAATGTCCTAGAGCTGTCGGTCGGGCACACTGGCTCATGCCTGTAATCCCAGCACTTTGGGCAGATCGCTTGAGGTTGGGAGTTGGAGACCAGCCTGGCCAACATGGTGAAACCGTGACTCTACTAAAAATTCAAAAATCAGCCAGGCATGGCAGTGAGTGCATATAATTCCAGCTACTCTGGAGGCTGAGAAAGGAGAATCACTTAAACCCAGGAAGCAGAGGTAGCAGAGGGAGATTGTACCACTATACCCGAGCTTGGGAAACAGAATGAGATTCTGTCTCAAAAAAAAAAAAAAAAAAAAAAAAACTACACCTTTTAGCTCCTATCCTTGGCATCCACACACACAGGCCTCATGCTGCCCAAAACCCAGGGGGCAGATCAGACAGGACATAAGACATCTGTGTCATCAAAATAGGGCAGCTTGTTTCTGTCCCAGTGTCACCCCCCCACCTCTGCTGTCATGCCAGCCTCTGTGTTCCTCCACCTCATTATGAAGTTTTCTAGAACAAGGACAGCCCTCCCCAAGAGGCACCCCAATGCTCTCCATGGCAGAGCTTTTCCTGTAGACCTGTGAGCTCCCCCTCTGCAGCCAAAGGAAGCACGGCTCAGCCAGGCACAGCGGCTTGTCCTATGCATTCCCTTTAGGAACTATTACTACTGCTGCTGCTGCCTGGGGGTGATGTGGCCTGGGTGACTACCTGATGGAGAAGCTGCTGTGGCCACTCCGACAGCTGTCCAGGGCCAACATGCTGGCCGAGTTGTACCGGCTCAGATGCCGCCTGCTGCAGGGTCTCTGGGAGTATGAGTCCTGCCCTGGGTTATGCCACCCTCCTCTTTGGGAGCCCCCTGCCCCATGGGCACAGCAGCAAGGCCATGCAGGGGCAGATACTGTGGGGGCACAGGGAAGCCTGCAGAGGCTTGTGGCATTGCAGTGCTAGGCCCAGAGCTTATTGGACTTCCCAAGGTCCTATGGGACTAGGGCTGAGGCTGCACATGCTGCTTTTCTCCAGATTATGAGGCCTGGCCCAGCAGTGCAGCCAAGGGCGGTGCTGGGATGACCAGCTCTGGGCACCTGAGGAGCTTGCCTGTGGCTCAGGTGAGTCTGCTAGCATCTGTGGACTCAGCTTCCTCCACTGTGAAATGCAGGTAACCACATGGCTCACTCACATGGGTAAGGGGCATGTACAGTTCTTAATGCACGAGGGAGCCCCTCATGTCCGTGGGGGAACCACCGTACCCAGGCTTGGCAAGGAGCGGTTTATCTGTGTGCGACTCACATAGAGGCCTACGGCTCCCTAGAAGCGTGGGTGTAGTCAGATCTAAGCAGCACGCTGATCTTGTAAAAAAAAAAAAAAAAAAAAAACAGCCTGGTCTTGAAGTTGTGTGTGTGTGACCATGGGCTTCTCTGTTCCTCTCAGTTCTGACAGCTGACCAGGGGACTGGTAGTACCTCCCTTGGGATGCTGGCCCTGGCCAACAGGTGTCTGGCTGTGCATGATGGATAGTGCTTTCCCGCCATGGGCACGAGCACTCCCAAGGCACAGCTCAGGGGCCACACTGGCTGGACTGGTCAGACCTGCTGCTTCACAGGCCATCTCTTCCCTACCCTGAACAGGGCAGGTCTGCAGGACACCTGTCAGGTGTGAGGGAGCCGTTGGCCCTCCACTTAAATGGTCAATTTTTTTTTCCCCCTAGTAGCTTTCTTGAGATTAAATGGATGACTTGTATTTTTTTTTTTTTTTTTTATTCTAGGTCTCACTCTGTTGTCATGGTTTGAGTGCAGTGGTGCGCTCTTGGCTCTCTGCACCCTTGACCTCCTGGGTTCAAGTGATCCTCCTGCCTCAGCCCTGCAAAGTGCTGGGATGGCTTAATACCACCGTGCCCGGCTGATGTGTGAATTTTAAGTGCACAATTCAGTGGCTTCTAGTTCATTCAGAGTTGTGCATGCCTCACCACAATTGATTTTAAAACGTTTTTATCATCCTAAAATGAAACCCTGCAGCTACCAGTCTGCCTGCTGTGTCCATGGCTGTGCCTGCTCTGGACATCTGGTGTAAACAGAAGGATGACTACGTGGCCCCTGAGCCAGGCTTTGTTACTTAGCACAGCAATTTTGTAGCAGGTCTGGGGACTCCATTCCTTGTTAGGGCTGAATTGGGTCATAGCCCTTTAGCTCCTGTCATCCTGAAGCTGGTGGGGGATCACTGGGCCTCTGGCTACTGCATCAGGGGAGGGGGACTACTGGTCTCAGGGCAGGCTAAGTTGGGTCTCTAGGCATTGGGGTGCCCAGCAGACATTGTGCTCCCACTGCTGTGGGTGGAGCTGGCTGCACTCACCCTGCCTTTGGGGCTGCTGCTCCCCAGACCATGCCCTGGTGGCTGAGGCCCAACACGTGGTGATTTTTGACTGCTGATTGTGCGACCTCAGCGTCCAGTGCGGCAGCATCCTCCTGGCCCAAGACTTCGCTCACAACACAATCTCACTGATGCTGAGTCAGACAGGCTTGGGGCTCATGGCCCTAACCGTGGAGCTGAACCATGTGACCCTCATCTTCTACTCCAGCCTACAGGTGAGGAGGAGAGGCCGAGCTTCCCCTGGTGACTTGTGCCTGCAGCAGGTGGCCTGGGGGATTTCACTTTCAAGCTTGTCCGCTGGCTGTGGGTCAGCCCTCCTGCTCACCCCCTCTGGTCCACAGGCCTACAGGCTGTACAACTCCTCCCTGCCAGGGGATAGCTGTCCAGACCTCCAGCTGCCTTTTGCCATGAAAAGGAGGGATGTCCCCAGGATTGAGCTGGCCAGTGAGGATGGTGTCTCCATCTCCTGTGACGTGCCCACCAGCCTCTGCAGCCTGACTGCACCTCTGGCACCACAGTAAGTCTGGGCCCTGGCCAAGTTGGCCCCACCACCAAGAGCCTCTTCAAGATGCACCATTCTCAGCTTCCAGTGTGACAGGTCCCTGAGCTGTAGGCGGCCACTGTGGTTGAGAGGATGGGAGGCACCGAGGCCCAGGGCTTTCTGCCCCCATCCCTTGGATATGTGGCTCCAAGGTGGAGTTGGCCTTTCTGTGGTCCCTCTGCTAAGGAACACAAAGGGCAAGCCTGGATTCTGGCCACTCGAGCTGAGGACAGGGAGAGGGGATGAGGGGGACACATGCTGACCTCAGTCCTAGTGCTTTCTCTCCCTCTTCTAATAAGGGTTTGGAGCCAGAGCTCTGGGAGTCTGGGGTGGAGAGATTCTACCAATCCTCTGTGTGCCTGGGGCTCGTCTCTCATACAGGTCCCCTGGGGGAGGATCACAGGTTCTCAGGACCTCCTCAGCTTCCCTCCCCCCCACAGGCATATCCGCTGACCCTCTGGACACCAACAACAACGTAGCAGGCACTGATCTAATGTTGCTGGATGGCTATGTGGCCCACAGCCTGAAAGAGCTCAGCCTGGCCTGGCGGGTGAACAGGTGCACCTGCTTTTCCTCCCTCTGGCTGAGGCTCTTGAGGGCTGCTCGCTGCAGAGTCCCAGGAGAGGCAGGTGGCCTGCTGGCTCTGCAGAGGCCTTTGCAGACCCAGGGTTGGGTGGCATCTCCTGCTGAGTCCGATGTATGTTGGAGAGCCACATGGTCCAGCGGGAGGCCTGAGTCTTGCATCTGTTTCACCAGGTGGATGGTGACTGCAGGGCCACAACAAAGACTCAGCTGACCTGCCCAGGACAGAGCCCCGCCTGCCGGGCTTTCTTCCAGGACTTCCCCCTCCAGCTTGGGGAACTGCTTCCGGGTGGTGAGTGTGAGCCTGGGCCCTGGGGCAGAGCAAGCCCTTTCCCTAATCTATCCTGGGGAGTGGCATGGAGCAGAGACCTAGGCTAGAGACAGTGACTGGGTGGCCCTGATTTCAGGTGGATCCTGCACCATTCCTTAGCCTGTGTGTACAGGACCCCTGTGGCACCCAGAAGCTCCAGACTGCCTGCACTCTGGCAGCCACCTACATCCACCTCTGTGCCTGCAGCTTCATGTCCCTGGCCCTCCTCCACAGTGTGGTAAGCTGCCCCAGCCGGCTGGCACTCTGCCCCCTGGCTGGCATCTGCCTTCAAGCCGGAGGGAAAAACTGTCTCTGTCTCATTAGGGAGAACAAATAATTGTTATTCAAGGAGCTAAGAGTAAAGACAAATTATTTAAGGCCTGATACAGCTTGGATATGTGTCCCCTCTAAATCTCACATTCCTCATAGATGGCTTAGCATCCTGCGTTTGTTGAAGCATGAGTTCTTGCTCTATTTGCTCTCAGGTGAACTGTTTGTTTATAAAGAGCCTGGCCCCTCCTCTCTCTCTTTGCACACACTCCCATTTCTGCCATGATCATAAGCTTCCCGAGGCCTCGCCAGAAGCCAAGCAGATGCTGGAGCTGTGCTTGTACAGCCTGTAGAACTGTGAGTCAATTATCACTCTTATTTATGATCTACTCAGGCTGGAGTGTAGTGGCACAATCTCACCTCACTGCAACTTCCACCTCCCAGGTTCAAGCAATACTCCTGCCTCAGCCTCCCAAAAATACAGCCAGGTATTTTTGTAGAAATGGTGTTTTTCTACGTTGGCCAGGCTGGTCATGAATTCCTGATCTCTGGTGATCCACCTGCCTTGGCCTCCCAAGTGCTGGATGACAGGTGTGAGCCACTGCGCCCAGCCTCACTAGGGATTTGAATGTCCACTATCGTTTAGGGAAAGTGCTCAGCCCGTTTTCCCTCTGCTCTCATATTGAAAAAATCTTCATCACCTCAGAAGATGACTTCTGTGTGCAAATATGTGGGGGTTTGTCCCCACTACCAGGGCGGACCTCTAATTCAGTTCTAACACTAGCTACCTTGAGATTCTTCAGCCAGTGCTGCATACAATTGCCACAGCCAAAGCCCCACTAGAAGGGCATAGAGGTCAGTATCAACAAGAGGAGTGGACCTCCAAGAGCTACAGATGCCAGAATTAGTGGCTGCCATTCACAGACATTTAAAACTTAATCAATTGGAAAATATGACAAAGGGAGGATGAAATGAGATGATCCAACATGTCTCAAAGAAATTCCAGGCCGGGTGTGGTGGCTCATCCCTGTAATCCCAGCACATGGGAGGCCAAGATGAGTGGATCACCTAAGGTCAGGAGTTTGAGACCAATCTGGCCAACATGGTGAAACCCATCTCTACTAAAGATAGAAAAATCAGCCAGGAGTGGTGGTGTGTGCCGAGCTACTCAGGAGGCTGAGGCAAGAGAAATGCTTGAACCCAGAAGGTGGAGGTGGCAGTGAGCCAAAATCTTGCCACTGCACTCCAGCCTGGTGACAGAGTGAGAGTCTGTCTCAAAAAAAAAAATTCCAGAATGAAAACAGACGGGACCGAGGATCCTTTACAGTCAGGAGGCACAATCCCCAATACAATAAATCCACCCATACCTAGACCTATCCAAACACAATTGCAGAAATGACAAAGTAAAGGTCTTAAAAGCTACTGAGGAGAGTGGAAAAAAGGAAGACCATGTTGACAAGTGCTTTCCCACCAGCAGCATCAGAAGATAGTAAAGTAAGAGAAAGTAAGCATGAGATTAGAGATGATCCCCAGCTCAACTATTATGGAATGAAATAACCTCTCAGCACTGATCTGTCTAGAGATCTCTTTACCACAAATGGACACTTACTCAAGAGACACACCCACATGTTCATTTATGTACTGTCTGTGTCTGGTTTCCTGCTATAGGGGCAGAGTATCTGCAAGGGAGACCACATTTTTGCTCTCTGAAGACTCAATTAGGAGGATGGAAAGATAAGCTACAGACTGGGAAAAATGTTTACAAGCCACCTATCAGACCAAGGACTCATCTCCAGAGACTCATCTCTAGAATACATAACTCAAAGCTCAAAAGTAGGCCACACTTGTATTCCTAGCACTTTGTGAGGCTGAGGCAAGATGGAGGTCAAGGCTGGGTGAACCCGGGAGGTCAAGGCTGCAGTGAGCCATGACTACACTCCTGGCTGAGTGACAGACAGAGAGAGAGCTTGTCTCACAAACCAAACCTCCAAAGTAAAAAATGGGAAATAAACACATCAACAATGTTTGCACTCCCAGTCATAGAGGAACAAGGTAGTGCTACACACATGAGCTCCAGTGAGTTCTGGCACGGGTTGGTGAGTTGCAGGGACTCTGAGGCATAAAGCATTAGTTGAACATTCAAATGTCCAGGTTGTGATTTCAGCATCCACTGATGAGTGCACTATAAAAAGCACTGTTATAGTACCAAAAAGGTGGTGGCTGCTGAGAATAAAGCTAGACTTAGAGGCAGGAATTGAGGTCACGATCTACCAACCAGATCCTCTTGGGAAACAGCATTGGACTCATGAAGTGCTGTGGTTCTCTGGGAAGGTTGGAGAATCTGTGAATCAAGCAGATGCGCTCATTGTTCTGACCATGTAAATACAAAACTGTCAGCTACTACAGCCATCAGCAGAACGTCTGGGACACAGGCATCTCAGAAGATTTATAGCCACAGGGTAACAATGGAGTATTATCTGCAATTAGGGTCCTCTGTCTTCCTCTTAGGGTTTATTTATTTCTTGAGATGGAATCTTGCTCTATCATCCAGGCTGAAGTAAGTGCAGTGGAGCAATCTCAGCTCACTGCAACCTTCTCCTCCCGGGTTCCAGCAATTCTCCTGCCTCAGCCTCCTGAGGAGCTGGGATTACAGGCATATGCCACCATGCCCCGCTACTTTTTTTGTGTTTTTAATGGAGACGGGGGTGCACCATGTTGGCCAGGATGGTCTCAAACATCGGATCTCATGATCTGTCTGCCTCAGCCGCCTACAGTGCTGGGATTACTGATGGGAGCCACCATGTCTGGCCAGATTTATTTATTTTAAATCAAGGGCTAAATTATTCCCCTCTCGAACACCAGTGAAGTATTTAAGAAAAGCAGTCACCAATCACAGTTAACATTTGAAGGACAAATTTAAAGGTGATTGGAAAGTTACAAAATAAAGGCATCTTATGAACTCTCATAAGAAAAAAGGAATATTAAGACACTTTATAATATCTTTTTGAGATAGGATCTTGCTCTGTCCTCCAGACTGGAGTACAGTGGTGCAGCCTCCCAAGTAGTTGGGATTACAGATGTCCACCACCATGTTTTTGTATTTTTAGTAGAGACGAGCTGGTCTTGAACTCCTGACTTCATGTGATCCTTCCACCTAGCACCTGACCAGAGAAATTAAGACATTCTCAGATAAACAAAAGCTGAGATAGTTCATTACATTGGGACCTCTCCTGCAAGAAATGCTAAAGGGAGTCCTTCAAGTCAAAACAAAAAGATGCTAGGTGGACATTTGAAGCCACATATAAAGACCTGTTATTATTGAAATTTTGATTCACATCTCTGATTTTTATTATTTTATTTGATTTAAAAGAGATGTGTAACCATACGCCTATGTTAAATATGTAATTTATTTAAAAAATTAGGCATGGTGGCATGCACCTACAGTCTCAGCTATGGAGGATCGCTTGAGTCCAGGGGCTTCAGGTTACAATGAGCTATGACAGTGACACTGCACTCCAGCCTTGGTGACAGAGTGAGACCCTCTCTCTAAAACACAGATATCTTTTGTAGCATCAAGAACACAGGATGGGGAAGAGCTGTCCAGGAGTAGAGTATTTGTATGTGATTGAAATTACAAGTTTAAAATCAATTGCTATAACTTCAGGATGTTTTATATAATCCTCATGGTACTTACAAAGCATCTACAGAATGTACACACAAAAGGAAGTGAGAAGGCATTCTAAGTGTGTCACACTGAAAAATCAATTAACACAAAGGAAGGCAGAAGGAAGGAAATGAGAGGGAAAACAAACCAATAAGCCATGCAGAACACAAGCCACAGAGTGGCACTGCGGGGCCCTGTAAATGGTGTGCTGGAATCCTCCCAGAGGAACTGTTTACCTTAGTCCCTGGCTGTGGGCCTCATGGCACAGTAAACCACCAGGCTATTGAGTTTCATCAGATGATAATCTTTAAAAATGCAAATTATTTCTACAACCTAAAGATAGTAAGAGACTTACACATAGGATGAAAAAAGATACTCCAGGGAAATGGTAACTGAAAAAAGGAAGAGAGCTAGATTAATGTCAGACTAAATAGACTTAAGGTCAAAAGCTGTTGTAAGAGATAATAATGGTTCATTCACCAAAAAGATGCAACAGTTATAAAGGTACATGCAACGCACCTCAGAGCTCATAAATATATGACACAAACACTGACAGAATGAAAGGAGAAACAGACAGTTGTATAAAAACTGTAGGAAATTTCAACACCTCACTTTGTTTCCAGACAGAATCTTTGTTTCCCAGGCTGGAGTGCAGCTGCAACCTCCTGAATTCAAGTGATTCCCGTGCCTCTGCCTCAGAGTAGCTGGGATTACAGGTGCATGCCACCATGCCCAGCTATTTTTAGTAGAGACAGGGATTCACCACGTTGGCCAGGCTGATCTTGAACTCCTGACCTCAAGTGATCCACTCACCTTGGCCTCCCAAAGTGCTGAGATTACAGGCATGAGCCTCTGTGCCTGGCCCAGTAACTGACTTTCAATAATGGATACAGCACCCAGACAGAAGATCAAGAAGGAAACAGAGAGCTTGAATGATACTATAGATGAATTGGACCTACCAGACATACACAGATGAGTTTACCCAGCAGCAGAATACACATTCTTCAAAGTACATGTGGAATGTTCTATGGGAAAGATCATATATTAGGCCTGAAAGGAAGATTTAATACATTTTAAATGACTGAAATCATAACAGCAGAAGGAAAACGGGAATATTCATAAATCTATGAAAACTCAACCACATACTACAGAGCTATGGATCAAAGAAAAATAATAAGGAAAATTATAAAGTATTTTGAGACAAAACATATCAAATCTTACAGGATGCAGCAAAGGCAGTGCTATGAGGGAAATTTATAGCTGTACACGCTTACATTTAAAAAAAAGCTGGCTGGAGGTGGTGGCTCACATCTGTAATCCCAGAACTTTGGGAGGCCGAGACAGGCAGATAACCTGATGTCAGAAGTTTAAGACCAGCCTGGCTAACATGGGGAAACCCCATCTCTACTACAAACATAAAATTAGCCAGGTGTGGTGGCAAGCACCTGTATTCTCAGCTACTTAAGAGGCTGAGGCAGGAGAATCATTTGAACCCATGAAGAGGAGGTTGCAGTGAGTCAAGTTTGTACCACTACACTCCAGCCTGGGAGACACAGCTAGACTCCATTTTCCCCCACCCCCACATAAAAAAAGCGGCAGCAGCCAGGCATAGTGACACTTTTCTATAATCCCACCTACTTGGAAGGCTGAGGCCAGGAGATTGCTTAAACCCAGGAGTTTGAGACTAACTCAGCAAGTGGCAAGACCCTCTCTCAAATAAAAGAAAAAGGAAAAGCTCTCAAACTGCAATCCTAACTTTGTACCTTAAATTATTAGAAAGAGAAGAACAGCCTAAACCCAAAGCTAGAAGGAAGGAAGGAAATTCTAAAGGTTAGAACAGAAATAAATGAAATAGAAGATTAATCACTGACCAAAAACTTGACAAAGTACAAGAACAGATGGCTTCGTGGGTGACTTTTACCAAACAGTTACAGAATCAATACCAATTCTGCTCATCTTCTTCCAAAATACTGAGGAAAGAATACCTCTAAACTCTTCTGTGAGGCCAGCATTACTGATACCAAAGACAGACAAAGCAGCAGAAGAAAACACACTACTATTCCTGGTCAATACAGATGCATAGTGCTCAAGAAAATAATGAGAATTCAACAGTATCATAGAAGGATTATACATGATCAAGTAAGATTTATTCCTGGAATGCAAAGGTGGTTACCATATAAACATTAGGGTAAGATACCACATTAACAGAACAAAGGAGAGAAAACACATAATTTGTTTCAATTAGTACAGAAAAAGCATTTAATAAAGTTTAATATCCTTTCATGATTAAAAATATACTGACTAGAAATCGAAACAACCTCAACATAATAAAGGTCATATGAACAACCTCCAGCTAGTATCATTCTCAATGATGAGAGACAAAGTTTTCTAAGATGAGTAATAAAACAATGATGCCTGCTTTCATAATACTGGGAATCCTAGCCAGAGCTATTAAGAAAGGAAGAAAAAAGAAAAGGCATCAAAATGGAAAGGAAGAAGTAAAATTTTTTCTGTTAACAAATGACATAATCTTCTTAGTAGAAAATCCTGAAGACTGAACAAAATAAACTGTTAGAACTAATAATTTATCCGTTTCAGGATTATGAAATCAACATACAGCAGTCAGTTGCATTTCTACACACTAACAGTCAACAATCCAAGAAGGAAATTAAGAAAACAGTTCCTGCTGGCTTGGTTGTGGATGCCTATAGTCCCAGCTACTGGGAAGCTGAGGTAGGAGAATCACTTGAGCCTGGGAGGTCAATGCTGTCAGTTTTTATAATGATTATGCCTGTGAATAGCCAGTGTACTCCAGCCTGGGCAACATAGTGAGACACTATCTTAAAAAAAAAAGTCCGTTTACAATAGTATCAAAAAGAATAATACAGGAACAAACTCAACCAGGAGGCAAAGACTGGCAGGATTTTGAGTTCCAGAGATGGGTTGTGTAACAAATGTAAAGGCATCTCATACTTATGTATTAAAAGGCTTAGTTTTGTTAAGATGTCAATACAACTCAAAGTGATCTACGGGTTTAGTTTAATTGCTCTCAAAATCTCAGTGACATTTTTTCTTCAATTATAGAAAAATCTATCCTTATAAACTGTGTAAAGTTTATACACAATTTCAAGGATCCCAAATGGCCAAAGCAATCTTGAAAAAGTAACAAAGTTGGAAGTCTTTTACTTCTCAATTTCAAAATGTATTATTGAAAGCTACAGAGGGCTGGGCATGGTGGCTCAAGCCTGTAATCCCAGCACTTTGGGAGGCTGAGGTGGGCAGATCATGAGGTCAAGAGATCAAAACAATGCTGGCCAACATGATGAAACTTCATCTCTACTAAAAATATAAAAATTATCCAGGTGTGGTGGCACACGCCTGTGGTCCAAGCTACTCGGGAGGCTGAGGCAGAAGAATTTCTTGAACCCAGGAGGCAGAGGTTGCAGTGAGCCGAGATTGTGCTACTGCACTCTAGCCTGGTGACAGAGCAAGACTCTGTCTTAAAAAAAAAAAAAAAAAAAAAACTACTGTGGTCAAAAGTGTGGTATGGCAGTAAAGACATACAGAGAGACCAGTGGAATGGAATACAGAGTGCAGAAGGAAACCATTACGCATATGGTCAAATGAATTCAATAAAGATGCCAAGACTATTTCATCAGGGGACAGTCTTTCAACAAATGGTGTTGGAAAACTAGATATCCACAGGCAAAAGAATGAAGTTAAAGCCTTATCTTATATCATGTTAAAAAAACAAACCAACCAACCAAAAAACATCAATAAGAAATCAAAGACCCAAATGTAAGATCTGAAACTATACAACTCATTTTTTTTGAGACAGAGTCTCACTCTGACACCAAGGCTGGAGTGCAGTGGCGCGATCTCAGCTCACTGCAACTCCAGCTCTTGGGTTCAAGCAATTTTCTGCCTCAGCCTCCAAAGCAGCTGAGATTACAGGAGCCCATCACCATGCCTAGCTAAATTTTGTATTTTTAGTAGAGACAGGGCATCTTGGTCAGGCTGGTCTTGAACTCCTGACGTCATGATTCACTCACTTCGGCCTCCCAATGTGCTGAGATTATAGGCAGGAGCCACTGTTCCCAGCTGACAACTCTTAAAACATAGATTAGATATGACACCAAAGGCCCAAACAACAAAAGGAGAAGTAGACAGATGGGATTGCATCGAAAGATACTATTAACAGACTGAAAAGGCAACCTACGGAATGACAGATGTGCAAATTACATGTCGAAGAGTTCCCATCTAGAACAGATAAAGCACTCTCACAATGCAACAACAAAAACACGATTCAGAAATGTGCAAAGGATGTGAATAGACAGTCCACCAAATAAGAGATGCAAATGGCCAATCAGCACATAAAAAGATGCTCATCATCACTATTAGGGAAACAAACAAAAATCACATGGAGAGGTTGGGCATGCTGGCTCATGCCTGTAATCCCAGCACTCTGAAAGGATGAGGTGGGCAGATCACTTGAGGTCAGGAGTTTGAGACCAGCCTGGCTGACATGGTAATGCCATATCTCTACTAAAAATAGAAAAATTAGCTGGGTGTGGTGTCATGTGCCTCAAGTCCCAGATGCTCAGGAGGCTAAGGCAGAAGAATTGCTTGAACCTGGGAGGTGGAAATTGCAGTAAGCCAAGATTGCACCGCTGCACTGCAGCCTGGGTTAGAGAGAGAGACTCCATCTCAAAAAGAGAAAAAAAAGAAGACCTACATGAAGATGCCACCTCAGACTCATTAGGATGGCTGTAATCCGTACAGAAAATGAAGTGTTAGCGAGAACGCTGAGCTGTTGGAAGCCGTGTGTACTCTTACTGGGATTTTAAAATGGAAAACAGTGTTTAAACTTTTCATCAAAAAGTTAAAAACAAGCCAGGCGTGGTGACACACACTTGTAATTTCAGCACTTTGTGAGGCCAGGGCAGGTGAATCACTTGAGGCTAGGAGTTCAAGACCAGTCTGGCCAACATGGTGAAATCCATCTCTACTAAGCACACAAAAACTAGCTATGTGTGGCAGTGCAGGCCTGTAATCCCAGCTACTCGGGAGGCTGAGGGTTAAGAATTGCTTTAACCCAGGAGGCAGAGGTTGCAGTCAGCCAAGATTGCACCACTGCATTCCAGCCTGGGTGACAGAGAGAGACTCTGTCTCAATACAAGGATTACCATATAATCCAGCATTTCCACTTCTGGGTGTGTACTCTCTACAATTCAAAGGGCCTCACACATTTATACACTGATGTTCCTAGCAGGGTTCTTGAGAGCAAATTCTGACATGTGTGAGAAATTATATTGTTTGCTGAGAAATCCTATTGAGAGAGGCGGCAAGGGAATCCTAGTCGGCCCCCCAAAGCGGAAAACTGCCCCCAAAGCAGCAAACTGCTCAAAGCATTATTAAACAGTATTCAATAGAATTGTCTCACACCAGATGAATTAATTCTGTGAACATAGGATGTGTAACCCTTTCCTGTGTTCCCTTGAAAAGAGCGTTTTCTAGTTTGTCTTTAACCTATAATAAACACACACTAGCTGCTGGTTAGTTTACCTTTAACCAATGAAAGAACACAGAACATCTGCTTGTAAAACTTGTCACTGGAAAGTCAAGAATAAATACATAGGTTAGAGTCTGCTCTGGACTCTCAGCTGGAAATGCTGTGAGACCCCTGGTGCTCCACTCTGAACCCACCTTTTGCTATCTCTGTGTCTGTTTCTTAATTCCTTCAGTGCCGCATGAGTTGGGGTCTCCAAGGCTGAGCTGGTCTTGGCACAGTGTTATTCATAGGAGCTGAAAAATAGCAGCAATCCAAGTGCCCACCGACAGATAAACAAATGTGGTCTCTCCATACAGTCAAACATTATTCAGCCTTAAAAAGGAAGGAAATTCCGACACATGCTAACACATGGATGAACCCTTAGGACGTTATGCAAAGTGAAATAAGGCAGTCATAAAAAGAGAAATACAGTATGATTCCACTCATGGGAAGGACCTAGAGTAATCAGATTCACAGAGACAGAAAGTAGCGTGGTGGTGGCCAGGAGCTGGGAGAGCCAGTAATGGCTTATTTAATGGGGACAGAGTTTCAGTTTGGCAGGATTTAGTGAATTCCAGAGTTTGGCTACACAAAAATATAATTGTACTTACACTGAAGTGGTTCCTTTAAATGGTTGATAAATTTTTTGTTTTACCACATTGAATATTTTCGACATTGGAAATGTATATTTATTGAGCACCTCTGTGCTGGGCATGATGATACAATTATCAACACTGTAGTTATAAAAAACACTCTTAGGGAGGTACAATTCTAAGTGTAAAAACTAGCACAGACAGACAATAATAGACCCACAAGACTCAGAGAGTAGGCTTATTAGACAGAGATCATAGATTTCAGCAGGGAACCAGAAATTTTTAAAATTACTAATCACTAAATTTATAGTTTAGTAATTTAGCCAATCAGCTACTTTACTAATTACTGAAAATTACATACTGAAAAAGAACCAGAATGTAGTAGAAAGAGATGGCAGAAAGGCCACCTAAAGCCCATCTTTTAGACATTGCTCTTAGCAGATGAGAGACAGAAGGACACTTCCTGGCCAGGCGTGGTGGCTCATGCCTATAGTCCCAGCTCCTCAGGAGGCTGAGGCAGGGGAGTCACTTGAACCCAGCAGGCAGAGGTTGCAGTGAGCTGATACTGTGCCACTGCACTCCAGCCTGGGCAACAGAGCAAGACTCCATCTCAAAAAAATAAATAGCAGATTGTGGTGGCTCACGTCTGTAATCCCAGCACTTTGGGAGGCCAAGGCGGGTGGATCACTTGAGGTCAAGAGTTTGAGACCAGCCTGACCACATCCTGTCTCTAATGAAAATAGAAAAATTAGCTGGGTGTGGTGGCAGGCATCTGTAATCTCAGCTGCTCAGGAGGCTGAGGCAGAATTGCTCAATCCTGG
Organism: Callithrix jacchus; assembly: GCF_049354715.1. Taxonomy (NCBI): domain Eukaryota; kingdom Metazoa; phylum Chordata; class Mammalia; order Primates; family Cebidae; genus Callithrix; species Callithrix jacchus. The sequence continues at coordinate 31,063,250 of NC_133520.1, forward strand.
GAGGCAGAGGTTGCAGTGAGCTACTGTACTCCAGCCTGGGAGACAGGGCTAGACTCCATCTCAAAGAAGTTAAATAAAGCCCATCTTTTAAACCATTCTCCTAGCAGATGAGGGATACAAGAGTGATTTCTTACCCTGGTAGCCCTGAGTGTCCAGTCTGTGCCCTTGACCACCACACTTTATAGGGAAACAGTAGAGCAGCCTCCACTGCAAACTGTACTGAAGATCCTACCCACACAGTGAGCGTTCCCTTTAGCCTGCACTTCGGGTTGGATGCATCCTGAGCTCTCAATGCATCGTGTGCTAAGGTTCCACTCTCCCCTGGGCTGGGAAGTATGTTTTGGTTTTCTGTCTCCAGGGTGCTGGTGGCAGAGCCTGACATGGAGTTAGTGCTCCTTAGATGCTTGTTCAATTTCCCAGGAACTCAGCAGGCAGGGCCTAACACCACTGCCTACAAAGGCTTGGCAGGTGTAGGGACTCATCGATCCATCCCTGAAGCTCTTACAGAAATGGGAGAGGGAGATGGGTGGGAGTGGATGGAGAGTTGTCCTTTCAATGAGGAGGGCCAGGGGCTGTAATAGAGGCCCCAGCATAAATAAATTTCAGGAAACAGCAGGGGCCCCTCTCCTCTGGGGCCCATAACCTGGCTTCTCTTCTCTCTTCTTTTTAGTTTGAGATTTCATCTAAGCCAGCACTAGGCTGCCAAAGACTTCAAACTCCTTCACCTTCTACTCTAATTCCAGCTCCTTGACAAGGGCAAGATTCTTGGCTGGGACAGAATAACCAGCATGGAATGCTAAAAAACTCAGAACCACACGTGCTTCAAATGCAGAGAAGATGAGCTGTTGGCCATTGTACTCAAAATACTTGTGAGGACATGAAACTCTCCCACTGGTCTGGGTAATTCTCCCCCTTCCTCCACACCTCCACTGTAAACCAAGAGACAGCGTGGCCAGCGAGTCCCAGCCCTGCAGAGAGCTCTACCAGCTCCTATTCATGCCCAAGGTATTAACTTATTCAAGTTATATCCATGTGGGATGCCACTGCTTCAGAACCCTGACTGTGCACAGGAGGGCATGAAGTCAGGTTCTCAGCTGCCCAGTCCTGGCTTTTCCTGCCTGATCCAGGGATATCCTGAGGCAGGAGCTTCTTTGAGGGGAACTGATAGCTTTTCAGAAGCCCGTTAGAGAGCTGCTGTCTGAGGTAGACACACGGGGACTGAAGGCTTTCGAAGGCCTCTGTTTTGGTAAAGGCACCTATGAACTCAGGCTCCCAGGCTAGAGCATTCAAAGTTGTTTTTTTTTTTTACTTTCTTTTCCGGAAAAAAAAAAAAAAAAAAAAAACAACCTTTTTCCTTTGAGTTTTCAACTGAAAAATAAACCTAGCAGAATCCAAGAATGTGTCTCTGGATTTCTGGGGCTGATCATCAAACTCAGAAGATGGGGAGACACGGGCAGTTATGCAATCTTCTCACCGATATGGGGAGTCCTCTTTGGGCTGAGCATTTGGTAGTAGATTGTAGAGTCCAGATTCTGGAGCAAAGGGCCAGGTTTCAGCCATGGGGACTGAGGCAAGCTGAAGGCCAGATGCCAGACTTGGCTGTCCCTGTCCTCCTCACCCATGAATTCCTGGTGCACAGCAGGTGCTAGATGAAGTTCAGAAGAAACAATTTCAGGGTAAATGAAAATAAGAAGGTTCGTCCTCCACATTCCCACACTGGAGGGAAGAGAAGCGAGGGTGGCTGGGATCAGAGTGTTTGCTATGGTTATAGCCTAAAGACCCCGAGGCCAGGCACTGCTCCGAGTGCCTTGAAAGATGTTTGATCTTAAGCCTTACAATAGTCCAATGAAGAATGGATGATCTCCTCAATGAGGGAAGAAACAAAGACTCAGAGAGTTGAGGGGATTCCCCCAAGGTCATATAACCTACAAATGGCCAGGACGGTGCTGATGCGGGTCTGTCTGCCTCCCAATGCTTCCCAAGCTCAATCACCCCCCACCACTTCTGCTTTTGCAGTAATATCCTTATGCCACATATTCTATCAGTTACTTTATGAAAGGAAGTCAAGTAAACTTTAGCCATAGCCCAAGCCATAACAGGTAGCACCTGTTCAAAATACCCTGTAAGTCAGGTCATGCAAGATCAGATATGTACCCACAACCGTTACAGGTGCTGTGCTAGCCACTGTTTTGGGGAACTCAGCCTAAAAATATGAGTGAAGAGGTAACTCATAGAGAAAAGCAAATCACCGGTATGCAGGGGGCCCTGAGCAATTCAGAGTCAGAGGCAACTAGAGCGTGCAGCCACCTGCCTGCTGGTTTCCCAATATGCTTAATGGATCCATGATGTCGGGGCCACAAAGGAAATGCAGAAGCCTTCCCTTTCTGCCTCCCACACTGTGCGGGTCAAGTATTTACCAAAAACACAGCACTGGACCAGACATCAGCAGAGATACAAAGAGGGAAAAACAGTTCTCCCTTTCAAGGCAGGTTGGACAACATCAATATTTTGCAGGTAGGACGTGCAGGTGGAGTGTGTGCGCAAGTCCAGAATGTAAAGACAAACAGATGGGAGAGGGAATGATTCCAGCAGAAAGACCAGTAAATGTTCACAACTACAGTGTACACTGAACTGCCACCGAGACAACATAGCAAGGCTGTGTCTCAACAAAAATTTAAAAATTAAGCCAGGTGTGGTGGCACATGCCTGTAATGTCAGCTACCCAGGAGGCTGAAGCAGGAGGATCACTTTAGCCCAGGAGTTTAAAATTACAATAAAGTGTGATCACATCACTGCATTCCAGCCTGGGCATCAGAGCAAAGCTGTATCTCTAAAACAAAATGAGATAAGACATTTACATAAAAATCAATGTATGAAAATCCAAAATAATATACTAGCAAATAAACCCCACTGGGGCTTAAAAAAAACTTACCTAAGCCAAGTGAGACTTGTACAGTGTGAAAGAATGGCTCAAAATTAGAACATCTCTTTTCATTTATATTAGTATGTTGAAAATCGTAATCACCATAGATGTTCAAAAGGCATTTGACTACAAAATTTATAAAAGAAACTTATCAGATTAAGAAGAGGGATACTTCCTTAAATTACACACAATAAAGGAAATTACACCCAGACACACACCCATCAAGACAAAACCCAGTTGTAAGGGATGGAAGCAATAGAAGCTTCCATCAACCTTTGGAACAAAAGAATGCCCTCTGTTACCACTATTATTTTGGAGGCCCTAGCTGACGCAACTAGGCAAGGAGCAAAGTAAGATATTAAAGAAAAAGGCAGACGGTGAACTAGTTCTATTTACTCTGAAAAATGAGGCGGACAGATTCTGCTAAGGAGTTAGGTACAGAAGGAACATACTAAACAGCCTTCCTTTTTCTTAGTTGTTAAACTACAGAGATGGGGCCGGGCACAGCTCATGCCTGTAATCCAAGCATTTTGGGAAACCAAGGCAGGCAGATTGCTTGAGGCCAGGAGTTCCATACCAGACTGGCCAACATGGCAAAACACTGACTCTACTAATAATACAAAAATTAGCCGGGTGTGGTGAAACACTCCTGTCATACCAGGTAGTCAGGAGGCTGAGGCATGAGAAGTGCTTGAACCTGGGAGGTGGAGGTTGCAGTGAGCTGGAACTGCACTATTGCACTCCAGCCTGGGCGACAGAGCAAGACCCTGTCTCATAAATAAATAAATAAATAAATAAATAAATAAAAATAAATAAATAGAGATGGGGTCTTATTATGCTGCCCAGGCTGGTCTCAAACTCTTTGGCTCAAGCAATCCTTTTGCCTCAGTCTCTCAAAGTGCTAGGATTACAGGCCTCAGCCACCAAGCCTGGCCTCAGACAATCTTCCTATGTACAAACAAGCAGTTAGAAAAAAGAAAACATTCCATTTGCAACAGTGCACCCCAAAAAAACAAAACTCAGAAATAAACATGCAAAAATATGCACACGCAATCCATATCAAGAAATTATTCAATGAAACACTTTGAATGCAAAGAAAGCCACGCTGCACATTATCGTGCAACATTAAAAAGGTTCAACATTAAAAAGATGTCACGGCCAAATGTCGTGGCTCACACCTGTAATCCCAGCACTTTGGAAGGCCAATGTGGGTGGATCACAAGGTCAGGAGTTCAAGACCAACCTGAGCAGCATAGTGAAACCCTGTCTCTACTAAAAATACAAAAAAAATTAGCCCAGCATGGTGACCTGCATCTGGAGTTCCAGCTACTCAAGAGCTGAGGCAGGAGAATTGTTTGATTTCGCAGGCAGAGATTTCAGTGAGCTGAGACTGCATGTCTGCACTCCAGCCTGGGTGACAGAGTGAAACTCCATCTCAAAAAACAAACAAAAAGATGTCACTATCAACATCAAGTGGGGGTGTGTGGAAATGGAGCCTTCACACATGCTGGGGGAACATAAGACAGCATGGCCATGCCAAAAGACAGTTTGGCAGTTTCTTAAAAGGAAAATATAAATTTACCTTATGGCTTTGGATGTAGTGGCTCAGGCCTCTAATCCCAGCATTTTGGGAGACCAAGGCAGGTAGATCACCTGAAGGAAGTCAGGAGTTCGAGACCAAACTTGGCCAACATGGTGAAACCCTGTCTCTTCTAAAAATACAAAAAAGTAGCCCAATGTGGTGTCGGGTGCCTTTAATCCCAGCTACATGGGAGGCTGAGGCAGGAGAATCGCTTGAAACTGGAAGGCAGAGGTTGCAGTGAGCTGAGATCATGTCACTGCACTGCAGCCTCAATGATAGAGCCCTACTCTGCCTCAAAAAAACAAAAAACACTTAGGTGCAGTGGCACATGCCTGTAATCCCAGCTACTCAGGTGGCTGAGGCAGAAGAATCACTAGAACTTGGGAGGTATAGGTTGCAGTGAGTCAAGATCATACTGCTGGACTCCAGCTTGGGCAACTCAGTGAGACTGTCTCCAAACAAATAAATAAATGAATGAATAAATAAATAAAAAATGTCAACATCAGTGGCTCTTTATATACTCACAGAATGGTGCATCCATTACCACCATTGATTTTAGAACACTTTTATTTCCCCAACAAGGAACTCTGTTATCTTTCATCATCACCCCTTCCAATTCTTCCTTCCACCCCCAACACTAGGTAACCAGTAATCTGCTTCCTGTCTCTCTGGATTTTCCTATCTTGGCATTTCATATAAATGGGATGACACAGTAGGTGGCCCTTGGTGACTGGCTGCTTGGACTTGGCATCAACTTTCAGGCTCACCCGCACGTGGCCCATGTCTGTGCTTCATTCCCTTCCACTGCCTTATTGCCCAAGTGGTGTCATAAGCTCTGCAGGTGGACTGTGAAAAGTCAGGGTGTGTGTTGTAATCCCTGGAACAATTGCTAAAGAAAGCATCTATAGCTAAAAACAGAGCGAAAAGACAGCGAAAAAGCCACTAGAGATGAAAGGATATGTGAAGAATCACTCCATTTATCCAAAAGGAGGAACAAAAAAGGAAAGAGAAATAGGCCAGGCACGCTGGCTCACTATTAAAAATACAAAAAAATAAATAAATAATTAGCGAGGCACAGTGGCACACACCTGTAATACCAGCTACTCGGGAGGCCAAGGCAGGAGAATCACTTGAATCTGGGAGGCAGAGATTGCAGTGAGCTGAGATCATGTCACTGTGTGCTCCAGCCTGGTTGACAAAGCAAGACTGTCTCAAAAAAAAAAAAAAAAACCACACACACACACACACACACAAATGGCATAGGTCAGAAATTCTATTGAACTGTAAGTGAACTAAACATTCCAAATGAAACTGAGATAGTGAGACTGAATTTTAAGAAACACAAACAAAAACATGACCCACCTGTCTAATGTGTAGAAGAGGCACGTTTTAATTACAAAAACACAGCCAAGATTAAAACAACAGGATGAAAAAAGATATCTATGGAAACATTAGTTATAAGAAAGCTCATTAACATTAGGTAAACAGATAAATAATATGCGGGCTTCCTACTTCTTTGATGAAACAATAAATAACTGAGAATATGAGGTTGGTGCAGTGGCTCAGGCCTGCAATTCCAGCACTTTGGGAGGCCAAGGTGGGCAGATCACCTGAGGTCAAAAGTTCAAGACCAGCCTGGCCAACATGGTGAAACCCCATCTCTACTAAAAATACAAAAATTAGCCAGGCACGTTGGAGGGTGCCTTTAACCCCAGCTACTCGAGAGGCTGACGTGGGAGAATGGCTTGAATCTGGGAGGCGCAAGTTGCAGTGAACCGAGATTACACCATATACTTCAGCCTGGGTGATAGAGCAAGACGTCGTCTCAAAAACAAACAAATACTGGAGAATGATACACTTTAAATTGCTGCATTTTGTGGTATGTGAATTACAGGTCAATTTCTTAAACAACTGGTAGGAAAAGGAAGGCACTGAAAATTATATTTTCTTTTGTAATTAAACAAGAGATTTCTTCCTCTCCAAAAAAAAAGTCCTCTTTCAGTTTCTGCAAACTTCCTCCTTCCCTCCGCTATCCATCCACCCAGAGGAATTGTTGTCTGTTCCCACCCAGATTAGAAAACTTTGCCTTTTAATTTGAGGCCTGGTAGGTAAAGTAGAGGTCCCAAGCCAAGAGAGAGAAGCGCCCCAGAGCCCTGTTCCATCTGAGCCTCCCATGCCCCATGACCCACTTTACCCCGTAATACACTTCCCTTCTGGTTTACCATCTGGAAAAAAGAATAAACTTATTTCTCTTATTCACCAATAATTATATAAACCAAAGATTACAAACAAGGGTGTCCTTAGCAACCTGATCTCATTCTCCTCAAATGCCAATTACTCTCCAGTAAAGGGATTGTCTTTCCAGACAACATCAATTCACTTGGAAATCTCACTAAAAACAGAAAAGTTAAGGTCTTCAAAAGTTTGCTGTACATAAACCATTTGCAGGAATGCATGGGGCTGAAGGTCAAAGGCAAAGAAAACAAGGCATAAATTACTTTTCCCTCATTTCGTTTGTCCTTGTACGCTCATGGTTAGTGATTAGTGCAGTGACAAAAATCTGCTTTTGAAGGTTTTTTTTTTTTTTTGGAGACAGAGTCTTGTTCTGTAGCCCAGGCAGAAGTGCAATGGCACAATCTCAGCTCACTGCAATCTCCATCTCATGGGTTCAAGAGATTCTCCTGCTTCAGCCTCCTGAGTAGCTAGGATTAGGGATTACAGACACCCATCACCATGCCTGGCTAATTTGTGTGTTTTTAGTAAATGCGGGGATTCACCATGTTGTCCAAACTAGTCTCAGACTCTCACAGGAGAAACACCATGTGATCTGCCCACCTCAATCTCCCAAAGTGCTGAGATTACAGGCGTGAGCCACCTCACCTGGCCAGGTTAATTTTCTCTAATGGAAGTAACAAAATAGGTATAATCAAAAAGTCACAGATATATCAAAACTTTTAAAACAGCGTTGGAGGCCAGGGGCAGTGGCTCATGAGTATAATCCCAACACCTTGGGAAGCCAAGGCAGGAGGATCACTTGAGACCAAGAGTTCGAGACCATCCTGGGCAACACAGCGAGACCTCTTATCTATAAAACATTTTTCAATGATACTGGAAAATGCTAACTTGGGTAGTGACAGTTTCAATGCATCATTGCCTGGTCTTCTGGGTTTTGCTTTGAACCTCGTAACAGATAATTAAGTCATGTGTCCAAGCTCAAGGACTTCCTGTTGCACACAGATGATGCTCCCTGGAGCACCCTGCTCCAATCCCCCTCCCTTCAACTTGTCCCAGTGTATCATATTCAACCCAGATCTGGGCAAGTCCCACTCATGTCATCTGCACTGCCCAGGCCAACAACCTAGAAAAGGTCCCCATCAACCCCCGCAAAGGGCAGAATGACTCAATCCACCCACATGGTGCAGGCCAGCTGCCTGCCTTGCACTCTCTCCAGATCTGGGCCAGTGTACAAACTACACAGCCAGGGTCCTGTGCTCAGTAGAGTCCCTAATGTTTGCTTGAATGCTCTGCTGCTTGAATCTATTTTTTTGAGACATAGTCTCTCACTGTCACCCAGGCTGGAGTCCAATGACATGAGCTTGCCTCACTGCAGCCTCCACCTCCTGGGTTCAAGTGATTCTCCTGCCTCAGCCTCCTGAGTAGCTGAGATTACAGGTGGCCACTACCATGCCCAGCTAAGTTTATTATTTTTAGTAGAGACAGGGTTTCACCATGTTGGCCAGGCTGGTCTTGAAGTCCTGACCTCATGATCCACCTGCCTCGGCCTTCCAAAGTGCTGGGATTACAGGTGTCAGCCACTGTGCCCAACCCACTTGAATCTTAATTTCTGAAAATTATTGAATTTTGTTTTGTGCGAATCCATGCAAATTAAGTAGCAGTTCCTATTTCAGAGCCACTTAATGAAGATTCTTGGATGGCTGGAGTAGGCCGGGATTTAAAGTAAGGGGCTGGCCATGCACAGAGCCCCTCCAACACGGAGACCTTTCCCTTGCTCTAAAATAACCCTCTCAGAGCCATTTCCTAATGGAGCCTGAAATAGCCTGGTGACCTGTCCTCAACTGTTTTAATCACTGGCTGTCCCCTTCTTCAAGAGTGATGCATTTCACATAAGTGCATAATTAATACTAACAAGAGGGGCTGTGCCCATGGGCTGAGGTCCTGTCATGGGTGTTTTGTGTTCGGGGTCCCTGGGAGGCACAGGACCCAGATCTGTTTTTATAATATGACAACAGATCACTCTACAGTGCCCTGTCCTGAGCAGGACAAGACCTAGCAACCCTTTCAGTCAATGCTGAAACATCTCCCAGGCATGAGCAATGGTGGCATTTACAGGATGGTTGGAAGCACATGGCAGTGGGCCAGCTGTGCCTCAGTGGCTCTGGCGGTTCAAACCCACAACCCAGCCAACTAACCCTGGGCTCCAACCAGCCTGCCTAATTGGGAACAGCCATTCCCAGCTGCACTCAGGCATCTGAAAGACCCTTTCTTTCCCACGAAGCCTCTTGCAGGGTTTCAGAAAGGAAGGGGAAACCCCAAACCCATATAACTCTAATAACATTACTTCTTGGTCGTAATGGGGGTAGGGGGAGGGTGCTTCTTCCTCTGTTGAATTTCAACCTGACACCAGCCTGGTAGGGGTAAGAGCAATGCCATTTGCTTGATCTCACAAACAACATCGGATCAGCCCTCCAAGAGACAAAGCTAGGGACTGAGACTGGCTAGCAAAACCAGGACTGGAACTGACTGGGCCTCTCTGACTTGGGAGCCTTAAGGCAGGCTGTTGGTGTCTGCAGATCTCACCCTAGTGTAGCCTGTGTGATCAGCCAGGGCTGAGGTTCTCTCTGCTCACAGAGCTTTCCCTCTAAAGGACACTGATGGGGCCATGATCCTGTCAGATCATCTGTCCTTGGGAACACTCTTTTCTAGAGAACTTCAATGACGAAGAGAGAGTGGGTCCACTGACTTCTGTATCTCTGAAAATACCCTTGTTAAAGTACATAAGGACCCAACACTTCACTTATAATCAGACAGTTCGGGACCCTCTGCTCTGAGAGCATCAACATTGGCCATCACCTTCTCCTGTTTGGGTCTCAAACTCTGCCTCTGGAGCCTTGTTTCAAAGGCTAAGTTTCCAGCCAGAACAAGTGCCCACGCTCTGCTCTCCCAACCCATGCCCCTGCCATAGCCAGGAAGGCTGAGGACAGACAAGGTCTTTGCTCTCCTAGACAGAGCTGACCATGACTGAAGGACCCTCAGATGCAAGAAGAATGCTTTGTCCTTTTTTGTCACTGTGCTGACCATCTTGGGAGCTGATTATGTTTTTTAAACCTTCTGGGAACACTTAAGGCCCCCAGCACTGCAAAAGAATTAAGTCAACTGAGATGAGACATGTTTTTCCAATTAGTTATAAACCACCCATGTTGGAGTTTTTATAAAACTGGCTGGTTGCTTTTCCATTATCCAAGATTCCTCATTCTTTCTGCATAAATAATTTCATAAGGTTTTCAAGTAAATTTGGTACTAAAGGCCCACGACCATGGAATAAGCAGGACACTCACAGTGAAATGCTAAAGCCAAAATCTTCTCTTCCATGTGCCATGCTATGAGAAAGGAGATGGCAAGTAACTTTCTACCAAACTTTCTTACCTCAGGCTTAAGACACACATCAACAGGTACAACGACGTTTGTGTTGGGATATGCATTTTACTACATACATGTATCTTTAAAAAGACTTTTCCCAGCAGGGCTTACACCTGTGACCCCAGCACTTTGGGAGGCCAAGGCAGGTGCATCCTTTGAGGTCATGAGTTTCAGATCAGCTTGGCCAACATGGCAAAACCCCTTCTCTACTAAAAATAGAAAAATTAGCTGGGCATGGTGGTGCATGCCTGTAATCCCAGCTACTTGGGAGGCTGAGGCTGGAGAATTGCTTAAAATGGGAGGTGGAGACTGCAGTGAACCCAAGATTGCACCACTGCACTGCAGCCTAAGGGATCAGGAAGGGGAGTGACCCTGTCTCATAAATATATAAGCAAGCAAGCAAATAAATAAATAAATAAAGTAGGCTGGACACCGTGGCCTCATGCTTGTAATTTCAGCACTTTGGGAGGCAGAGGCGGGTGGAGCAGGAGCTCAGGAGTTCAAGACCAGCCTAGGCAAGATGATGAAACCCCCATGTCTACTAAAAATACAAAAAATTAGCCAAACATGGTGGTGGGTGCCTGTAATCCCAGCTACTCGGGAGGCTGAGGGAGAGAATTACTTGAACCCAGGAGACAGAAGTTGCAATTAGCTAGATTGCACCTCTGTACTCCAGCCTGGGCAACAGAGCTAGACTCCATCTCAAAATAAAATTAGATGGAGAGGTTGAGTGTGTGTGGTGGCCCATACCTGTAATGCCAGCACTTTGGGAGGCTTTGGTGGGAGGATTGCTGGAGTCCAGGAGTTTGAGGCCAGCCTGGGCAACATAGGGAGACCCTGCCTCTACTCCTCCCCTGTCACACACACACAAATTAAAAATGTAGCCAAGTGTAGCGATGCCTACCTACTTGGGAGGCTGAGATGGGAGGATTGCTTGAGCCCAGGAATTTGAGACAGACTGAAACCATGCCTCACAAAGGTAAGCCTGAAAGGGTACATGGCAAGCAAACCGGGTCAGAGCAGCAGGTTCCGCTCCAACTGATCTCCACTACCACTGAAGGAGCTGCTTTCCCTCCCACTTTCAATTTCTGTGGATTTTTATACTACAAAACAAAGAGTAATTACTTAGAAGCATTCTAGGACAACATATATGTAGAATTTTATAAAATTTTTGCAATAACCTCTTTTCAACTTTGTCACCTTTCAGATAAAGAAAATGACAACATGCCTCATTCCAGATACTCAATCAAAATTTTGGGAGGAGTAGGTCTGAAAGTATATATTAATAAATAAAACACAGATTCGCATAACCCTCAATGTGTGAGAACCACTGTGTTGGACGATAACGGAAAGAACACTCTCATGAAGGAAGCACTTGGCCATGATAGTGTAAATAAGCACTGTGGGAAGGGATCTTAAAAGATGAGGCTGGAAGTGGATGGTTCAGAAGTGAGGGGCTTTGTATGCCACACTAAGGCATTTGAGTGTGTAATGATGACAAAACCATTGAAGATTTTTAAAATAAGGAAGTGTTGTGACTGGCCGTCTGCTTCCACAAAGGAAGAAACAGGACACTGAATGTGCAAAGGCAGCAGGTCAGGAGGCTGCTGTTCCAGTCCCCTTGAGAAAAGAAGGCAGCAAACCACACACCCTGTGTGTACCTATGAAACAATCCTGCATGTTTTGCACATGTACTTCAGAACCTAAAGTGCAATGAAATATTTTTTTAAATAAGGAGGAGGCCTGGAGCTGCTAGAGGATGGAATAAAGGACCAATTCAAAGAGTACTTGGGGCTGGATCTGTCAGGACTGGTCACCAAATGAGGGGGATTAAGAAATGGCAACATTCATGGATGATGACAACACTAATCAGATTGGGAAATGCAGGGGGAGAGAGTAGATCCAGGCGGGGAATGAATTCCCCCTTGGCTATGCTTAGTTTGAGTGCACCCAGGGACACGTGTGCACACTCCACATGCATTCTGGGAAGACTGGTCTGGAGCCATCAAGACAGATGTGAATCTGGAAGTAATGAACACAGCTGAAGGAAAGCTATGGGAAGACGAGATGTAGGGCAGAATCCTAAAGACCTGCAAAGGACACATCCAAGGCCAAGTACCAAGAGCAACAGAGGATCAACCTTCTAAGAAGTGTAACAATGAGCAAACTGGGGGGTGGGAGGTCAAGAAGCAGAGGTTGCTGTCTTATGTCATAGGACAGAAAGCCCAAAGCCAGTCATCTTATTTGGCATTGCAACTTTATTGATGAACTTAGTGACAGTCAAGAGGCAGAAACCCACATTTTATAGATCGGGAGACTAGGTCTCAGTGCTTAAGTGACCTATCTAAAGTCATGAGGCTTAAGTCATACATTTATCCGGTAACTAGCAGATAACTGTACAGGAGATATGAAGATGTGCTTATGAAAGAACAAGGGGAGGAAGTCACAGACACAATACTGGAGTACAACTTACTAAATGCTAGCTAAGGCAAAGACCTAGGAGCAACCCAGAGGAAAAGCAGCCAATTCCCTAACAGAAAGCGGGTTGGTGGTGGGGAGGGGGGAAGGGAGGCCTCCCAAAAGCATACCTGGCAGTGGGTCTTATAACTGAGCTGTGAAGGATAAGGAGAGTCAGACCATGGCAGGGGCTCTAGGAAGAGAAAGCAGCATCAATCATATCAGGAAAAAATTCTGTAAGTAATTCAGATGGAGAAGTCGAAACTGTGACATCACCAGAAAAGATGGGAAGATATATGCACCCGGACATTCAAATAACTGTTCTCAAAGGTCTTCAATGCGAAACTTTCTCAAACAAAAGTATCTTAATAATCGTTTTATGGGTGGGAAAGGCCTGAGGAGGCAAATGCACACAGGAAAGAAAGAAACGGTGAGAAAGGACACAGGAGTGTACCTCTAAAAATTGAAAGGGAAGTTTTTTGCTTTGAAGACTAATACAAAAGTACGGCTTATGTGTGTGTGTATGTATAAATTTATAATAAACAACTGTTATTACATTTCAAGAAATCTAAGTTATCCTCAATGCTCATGTGAGGTCAACCTCTGGACTCTCCATCTTACAGAGTTTTCCTTTTAGCTCCGAAGTTGAACCTGACCTTACCGTTTTCTTATTTTTACTTAGGGTGCTTACACTTTAAAGTGTGGCTGAGAAAATATAAAAATGTTACAAATTCAATTGCTGTCTCTACAATAAATTGTATATTTTCTCTACCTTTTTATGCTTAATCTCTCTTACAGGAACGTGAGAAGGGAGTTTCTGGCACGTTCAAAATCCCTATCAAACCGTACACTTATACAGAACTGAGCCATTTTCTGACCACATTGAAAGCATATCGATGTTTAATGTGATAGCCTCTAGCCACATGCCCAACAACTGTCACATATGCCCAACAAAAGCTTGTAAATTACCTCTTCATCAGAATTAAGCATTCTACAAGCAGCCAAAAATTAATTAATTTAAACTAGAAAAGCTTTAAGTTTCAAGATAGCTCAAAGTGATTACAATCTTCAACAGATCAATAAAAGCAGCCCCCACAAAAAATCCATTGTTATATCCACATCTCTACCGATGGAATACGAAATATGTTCTAATGTTATCTTTTTAATAATATAAATGGATTTTGGATAACATACTTACACTTTCAACTACCCCCTCCCAAGATGAATGGTGAATGGCCAGTCTTTGTGAGGCCCTGCTTTGATGGGAAGACAGTGGGGAGGCATGAACCTGATGCCAAAGATCAAATTGCATATCAAAGTTTAAAATGCACACCATACTATACACGCTGATCATTACGCAGTTTTCTAAACAGGTCTGCACTGTTCAATATAAAAGCCACTAGCCATATGGGGCCATAAGTACTTGTATGTGACTCTTACAAATACAGGTGTGTTTTGAGTGCTAAATACACAACAGACTTGGAAAAAATAATATAGACACACAGAACAACCTTCAGTTTCAAGGGCCCTGTGCTGGAATCTATCGAAGTATAGCTGTGTAATAATCACTCAGACAGCTAGTTAGAAATAGATTCTTGGATAGTAGCTCCAAAATTTTTTATTCTCCAAGTTTGAAATGGGAGTTGGGATTCTTTGTAAATTTCCCAGGCAAAACTCTGTGTAGCTATGTTTAGAGAGCAAGTGTCCTCATCAACAAAGCTCTTGGCCACAAACCAACCTCAAAGTCAACTAGAGAGGAAAGGGCCCAAAGGCAAAGGAAAGAACCATTTTAAAAATCTTTAAAATACAAATTAAACAGAAATAAGACACTATTATACACCCACCAGATTGCCAACATTTTTAAGTCTCACAATACCAAGACAGACTATGATGTAGAGCAATGAGATTTCTCACACACAGCCAAACACTACTTTAGAGAAAACCTCAGTATTTTCTTACAGGATTGAAAATAGTCCTATCCATGACCAACCACTCCAATACCCACATGTCTCACATGGGGTACGAGATGCATGTACAGGAATATCCAACACAATGTTGTTCACCACAGCCAAAGGAGAAAAAAAATTACAGCAAAATGGCTATATAGTGGTATAACCACACAATAAGGAACTACACAGAAAAATGATAGTGAAAGAACTCTAACTTCTTACAAAAATATGAACTGAATTCAACACATAATGTTGTGCGGAAGAAATCATACATCTCTTGAATCAATTCACAAGAATACATCATAACATATAAATTTATTTCACAGAAATTCCATAAAGCAAGTAATAAGCCATTTGTCTAGGAATACCTACAACATTGATACAGTTATAAAGAACATGAAAGTGGTTACCATGGAGGGCACTAGAATATTGCCTCTGAAAGGAGAGAACAGGTTCCCACAGGGACAGACAGAGAGCTTTCGCGGGCTGGTAATATCCTACTTTTGTGGGCTGGTAATATCCTACTTTTGTGGGCTGGTAATATCCTACTTTTGCGGGCTGGTAATATCCTACTTTTGTGGGCTGGTAATATCCTACTTTTGCGGGCTGGTAATATCCTACTTTTGTGGGCTGGTAATATCCTACTTTTGTGGGCTGGTAATATCCTACTTTTGCGGGCTGGTAATATCCTACTTTTGTGGGCTGGTAATATCCTACTTTTGCGGGCTGGTAATATCCTACTTTTGCGGGCTGGTAATATCCTACTTTTGTGGGCTGGTAATATCCTACTTTTGCCCAGGGTGGTCACACAAATACTGGCCTTTTAGTTTTTGTTAAATCTTATGTATTAGTTATAGTAACAACTAGGTACTATAATAAATGGACTCAAAAAATATTTAATGGCTCTAATAAAAATAGAGGTTTACATAACTGTCCAAAGCAGATACCTCTCTCTCAAAGAGCTTCACTTGAATAAATGGAAAAGCACACCATTCATGGATAGGAAGACTTAGAATCATAAAGATGTACATTTCTCCTTATTTTAATCATTAAATCCATGCAGTAAAAATGTCAATAGGCTTTTTCAAAACAAATTATAAAAATTAATAAAGAACTATAAACATGTGAGATAGCCAAGAAATTGGTAATGAAGGTGGATTGATTGCCCTTTCAGAGACTAGAACAAATTCTTTTTAAAGCTAGAATAATCAGCAGATAAACAGATCAATAAAATGTAAGTGGAATTTTCAAGATAGATCCAAACACATAATGGGTATTCAAAATATTATAAATGTAGTATCTGAAATGTTTTGAGTGTAACACAAAACTTGAAAGCAATTTTTAAAATTAGATGTAATTCCATTACAGCAATATAAAAAATTTCCTCATGGCAAAACACGGTAAGCAAAGTCAAAGGACAAGCAAACTTAAAAGCAATGGTGTAAGTCATTACACCAAGAGCTAATTCCCTTAATATATCTAAAGCTCCTACATATCAATAATAAAACAGTAACCATATAGCGCAAAAATAGGTAGCATATACGAACAGTGAACTCTCAGAAGAAGAATTACAAATGACTCATTCACATGAAAAGATGCCCAAACTCTGTAAGAGAAATCTAAGTTAAAAATCAGAATAAAATGACATTTTCACCAATCAGATAAACTCTACTAGCACTCTGTACTGTTGAGTGTATAAGGAAACAGACACACTAAAACCTTGTTGAAAGTATATACAGATAAAACGTTAATGGAGAACAATTTGGAAATGTGGGAGATGATGTATTTACATGTACGTATTATGTACTTCAGCACTGATATAATAGCAAAAGTGGCGGCGGGGAATACTAAGCATGTTACATTCAGTGGATGGAGTGAATGCTCTACAGCCATCACAAAGAATCCAGCAGTCCCATAAGTACCAAGATGAAGTGATCCTTTAGATACCCAGAGCAGCAGATCTTTTCCTTGTTGCCTTCACTACTGGTAGAGTCATCTTTGGTAAGGTAATGCAGAACATCTAATTGAAGAATATGACTTCCCATAAATACTGAAGAAGAATTCAAAGCTACCAATTGGGGAAAGAGCTTTTTATAAAACAGTGTAAAAATCTACAAACTGCCTAGAAAACAAAACATCCTGCATAAAATTCTAACTGAAACCATCCAAAACGGAATTCTTTACTGCACTTGCAAGCTTCCCTGTCTCATCATCCTACCAAATCTGCCTTTCCTCCTACATCTCCAGTTTCACGTAATGCTGTCACTTCCACCCAGGCCCTCAAGCTACAAACAAGAACCTTCATTCATACTTTCTGGGTTCCCAAAAGTTTTCTAATAATTTCTCTAAGTGCTCATATTCAATTGTCACTGGCCTATAAGGTTGACTTTCCCTTTAGATTGTGAGCTTCTTAAGGCTTGAGAACAACTTCATGCATCTATGCATTTCTACCAATCCCTGAGTGGAAGACCTGGCTCCACATGTGCTTTTCATTCACTGGAAAAAAATGGGAAAGGGAAGCATCATGCCTCAACAGTTTGCTTAAAGTCAAGGAGAGCAGACTAATAAACAGTTCCTATTTACCTTCCAGCTTTCCTCTATTAATTGCTACAATTTGAAACTCTAACTACAAATGTCAAATAAATACAAGAAACATAAAGACACCTTATTCAACATTCAGTAAGTACTTCCTGTGTAAGTACAACGGATGAACACAAACATGGTTGTCCTTGCACTCACAAAACCTACGGGCCAGTAAAAGGACAATTAAATGAAGAATACAAATGACAGATCACTAAGTCTTACATTACATAGAGAGAAAGCATCATGAGAACACCAAGTAGAGAGATGTACATGACATTACACTCTCAGGAGTATTCCTTGTCCCCTGAATTGTACAGCTAACGGCATATTCTAATCCCACATAAACCAAACACACTCGGCTTAGCCAGTGAGAAGCACTGTTCTGCCAGGACAGGCCTCCAGCCATCAGACACAGCAGCCTCTATTCCTCCTCAGGCAACCCCAGATAACAGCACAGAGAGCCCAGACGTCCTTAAGCTCCATGGTAAACTCATTATGTTGAAAACAGCCAGAGTGTGATTAACTCACAAATCCCCAAGTGTGTTCTCAGATCATCCACAGGAACCAAAAAGCAGAGAACTTTTCCAAATGCACAGAAACAGAAGCAGAAAGCAAGTGATTTAATCAAGACACCACAGAGATTAAAGGTAAGCATCTACTTACCACGTGAATGAGTGTGTTTGTCTTATTTTGATATGTCTTAACCAACTATACAAAACTCCTATTAACTGAGAAAAGATTTATTAGACTCCCTTGTGAAATCACAGGTACTAGATGAACTGAATCCATAACTGCTAAACTATGAAACACAACTAAAGGCTAAACTAGGAAGCTTCAGTTTTATTGCAGGCAACCTCCTGACATAAACACAATCTAGATAAAAAAAATAAAGCTCAACAACATACAAACATCCCCAAAAAATCACACAGAACACAGACACACAGAAAGGGTGGGCCTGCTTTTTATCCACAGCACTGTCAAGCTTTCTCTGGTAAAGGAAAGCCAGGAAGTTCATCCCTGAACAGAATGAAGGGGATGAATACAAGAACAAGGAAGCCCTTCTATGAAGAGAGTTTGGAGTGTGCTTCTGTGTGTATATGTGCTCACATTTTTAGTCTCTTTGGTGTGAAAGGAAAATAAATCTTGGGGCCCCTAAATCACTAAGCTAAATGGAAAAGCTGATCTGGGGACTGCTTAGGGACAACCTGCCTGTCACTGAGATAGATGCATAGCTGATTGCCTCCTTTGGAAAGGCTAATCAAAAACT
This sequence comes from Callithrix jacchus, assembly GCF_049354715.1. NCBI lineage: Eukaryota > Metazoa > Chordata > Mammalia > Primates > Cebidae > Callithrix > Callithrix jacchus. Next base: position 31,081,669 of record NC_133520.1, read on the forward strand.
CAAAGAATGCAAGCACTCCTCTCTCTCTCACCTATCTGTGACCCAGAAGCTCCTTTCCAGCTTCAAGTCTTCTTCGTGCTTTGCTTCAAGTGGTCCTACCTTTCCCGATACAAGCATTATGCTTTTTACGTATATTGACTAATGTCTCAAATCTCCCTAAAATGTGTAAAACTAAGCTGTGTTCCAACCACCCTAGGCACATGTCAATCAGGACTTCCTGAGGCTGTCTCAGGAGTGTGCATCCTCAAACTTGGCAAAATAAACTTTCTAAATTAACTGAGACCTGTCTCAAATTTTTGGGGTTACAAATAATACCAGCAAATCAGGAGACCTGAAGGGAAAAATAAGGTAGTGTAACTCCATTATGACTGAAAAATGAATCTGGTATATCCACACAATAGGATATTACTTAGCAAATAAAAGGAAATGAACTATTCACATGGAAACACCATGGATGAATCTCAAGATAATCACGTTGAATGAAAAAAGCCAGAAAAAAGAATACCACATGATTCTATTTATATAATATATAAGTTAAAAAATGGAAACTAATTTACAGTTACAAAAAGCTTATCAGTGGTTGCCTGTGGATCAGAAGCAGGAGGGAGACAGTACTGAAGGGTACAAGGAAACTGTTGGGATGACAGGTACGTCTATTATCTCTAGTGGTGACAGCTCTATGGCTGAAGACCTATGTGAAAACATCTAACTTTACACTTCTAATATGTGCAGCTTGGGTGTCACGTGACTCCTCAATAAAGCTGTTTAAAATTTTTTGATAAAAATAGGTTCACACTGACCACCAATCGGGTTTAACTGAAACCTTACAAAATGAAGGAGACCATTTTCACTTTCAGAAGGATATCTATCTGATCGCCATTACATATCATGCTTTGTGGACAAGCAATTTCAGAATAAATACAGATTTCAAATACTTATATGTCTGTATTTCTTCCCATTCATCCTTTCATGATTTAAAAAGAGCTAAAGCATTTTACAAAAAATTTCATCACTTCAATTTTCTTAGAGAGACTCTGAAATTCAACAAACATTTAACTTTTTGGAAAAGACAGAACCTTAAACACCATCCTGTCCAACTTTCTCAATTTAAGGAAGTAAACTTAGCCCCTCCCCTTGTAGGGAATTCATCCAGTCTCATGGCTTTGAAGTCAGCTCTGTGTTGCTGACACCTGCCTTTGTCATTTTAATCTTGACCTCCCCACTGAACTACAGACATTTATTCCACTGCCCACTAAACCACCTCACTTGACTATCTAATCAGTATCTAAAACCAATTGTGGCCAAAAGGCATCTTCTAATTCCCCTCACCACCAACTTCTCCTCCAATTTCTCCCATCTCAGTAATTGAATGATCACACATTCAGTTCTCAACTAAAACCTAGAAATCAACTCTTGACTACTCATCTCCTGCCTTCCACATAGAATCCACACTTAAGTTCTTAGCTCTGTCTGCAAAGTAGATTGCCAACGCTGGCCCAGGCTTCATCTACACAGCTACTATGGCTTCTTACCCAGACAACAGCTCTGAAAGGTCCCCATTTCCTTTTCTGCCTCTACCAATCAGTCACTACACAGTAGCCACAGTCATGAAGCCATCAATCCCCAGACCTAGTACACTCTAGAGACTTGCTGCCATCATTAAAGTGAAATCCTAACTCCTTATTCTGCCCTAAAAGATTAAGGCTCTTTCCACCTCTCTAGCCTCATCTGCCACTATTTCTTCTCTGGCTACATTCCAACATTTCATACTGACTGTCTCCCACATACTAAACTCATTTCCACCCCAAAACCAACGCTTTCCCACCTTCATACCTGAAACACACACAGATATTTCATTATTTATATCTCAACTCAAATAACATCTTCAAAAGCTTCCCAGACCTCACAATCTACAGAAGAACCCCTGGTGAGAAGCTGGTGGTGAGGGAAATCAGGAGCCCTTTGGCCACAATAAGTTTAGAAATGTATTAGGTATTCAAGTGAATATTTAATTCACGTATCATAGACCCCATTTTACTGATGTTACGGTACTTATCACTATCTAAATTATCTTGTAAAGTTTTTTACTTATTATATATGCTAATAAAATTTATTCATTTATTCATTCATTTATTCCTGCTATGCCTGTCAGAAGCATTAGCCCCCATAAGAACTGTGATTCTTTCTTATTTTACTTGAAAGTATTTATTTTCAGGTGCCTGGTACTACTAGGTAAAAAGTATGCACGTGCATTTTTTTTAAAGTATATTTTGAGTCTTTATTCATTTCTAAGTGTGACGATTGAGCTTCCACACTCAAACCTGAGTGAACCTTTTTACAATAACAGAACATTATCAGTCTGATGTTTAAAAATAAAGGTCAATTTCAACTGTCCTATTTATTATAAAAGATTCCAAATCTCCTTCTTCAAACCTTTTTATTTCAGCATTTTACGTGTCTGATGTTTAAATTTCAATTTCAACTGTGCTGTTAATTTATGAGTCTTCAAATTATGCTTCTAAAGAACTGAAAAATTCAACTGCTGGCCTGCCTCATTATCATGAGATTTCTATTTGATATAATATCAACTTATCAACGTACAGGAATGTTGTTAATTTTGAGATTTGACTGCCTGTCACTATAATAGTGCACTTTTCAATAAGAATCAGGTCAATATAAAAAGTACTTACTTTTAATAATTAAATTGGGATCTCTGATATCTTGCCTTTGGGATACTTAGCAAATAGTCACTTACATAACATACTATCTAAATGCACCAATTTAAACATTTTTAATTCCTTTATTTTCTTTTTTAGAATTTCAAAGCTTTCAGACACTGCTACCAAAAAAAAAAAAATCACAATAGATTTTTTTATCTGGTTGTTACACATTATAAATGATCTCATAGTAAATTATTAATCACTGGGATGTACATTTTATAAGGACAGAAATATTTATCCAGTTGGTTCATTGTTTCCCCCAGCACCTATTCCTGGCACATTATCAGCTTAAAATAATATGTATTGTTAAATACCTGCAAGCTCCTGTTTTAGCCTATGGAGATCGCCATATTACTTCCACATTTAGAGCATACTGCTGATATGTGTAATCTCTTCTTGCTGTTGCTTGATGCCATGACAATATTAAGCATGATCTGAACAGCGATTCTAAATCACAAGTTCTTGAATTTCAAGTTATAGAGTGATATGTGGCAAGTGTGTGGCAAGAGATCAACATAGATTTTTGCATTAGGTGTGATCAACATAGATTCTCTTACGTTGTGCCGAGGAGGCGAGACTCAATATGGAGTCTGGATACACAGACTGCTCTAGGGCTAGGGAGAAAGCCACCGACAGAACACCGTCTGTCTGTGCGTCTCTGAATATAGACTGCCAGAGTATCAAGTTTTATACTGATGCCAAGGCGAATGTTAAATAGCGCTCCAGGGCTGATAACAAACATTGCCATAATAAAGTCGTCAGAAGCAACAACTGTGAATCCTAGAAAAGCAGCTCAGTTTTTTGTGCTGCAAGTAATTTGTACTAATGAAAATTAAATTAGTCAATTTCATGAAGAATCATTCATGAATAATCAAGGTCATTCCTAAAACATTACCCTTGCCCTCACATTTTTAAGATAAAAGCAGCAGAGATACAACTAGTTTGCTGGGAACTACATATAACACAGTGAACACAAGTAGAAATGTGTGTCATCTGAATGCCACCTATCATGTCAAAGTAGGCCGACACTTCAGATCTGAAGCAAGCAGCTCTCTTCCACCTTATAAATCCTAAATATAAATCACGGTTCCAAATTCAAACAAGTAACCTCTGGCATTTATAACCTGTTTCTAAATATGAAAATAAGAATAATCCCTGTCTAGATTTGTAAATAATAAAATTTATCAAGAAAAAGAAAACTAAACATACTTCTGATCCTTTGACCAACATGGTCTGCCTGCCTGGCTGGCTGGACTCAGGTGGAGCAAGTGCAGAACCCACTGGGAAAGCTCCAATACAAGGTAAGAAGACAAGTAAACAGGCCATTATTTAAGAAACAAAACAGCCTCTTATAAAATATACATTATACCACTTCACACCCACCCAGATGCCTATAATCAAAAAGATAGTAACGATTGACAAGAATGTAAAGAAACTGGAACCCTCACACATTGCTGGTGAGAATAAAAAATGATACAGTCACTATGGAAAACAGTTCCTCAAAATATTAGATGTAGTTATCATATAAGTCAGCAATTCCACTCCTAGGTATGCACATGAAAGAACTAAAAACAGATCTACACAAAAGCTTCTAGGCAAGTGTTCACAGCAGCATTTTTCTTAATTGCAAAATGTGAAAACAACCCAAATGTCCAACAGACAAATAAAATGTGGCATATATCCATAAAATGGAATAATATTTAGCAATTAATAAAAAAATGCATGATGATATGCAAAGATAGATAAACTTTGAAAACATGCTAATGAAAGAAGTCAGACACAAAGACCACAAGTCATCTGATTGCACCTACATAAAATGTCTAGAATAGGATAATCTACAGAGACAGAAAGTAGATGAGTGGTTGCTTAAGGCTGAGAGATTTGGAAAAAATAGGGAGTGACTGAATGGGAACAAGGTTCTTTTGTGTGATGGAAATGTTACAGGTTAGACAGTGGTGATAGCTGTACAACTGTGACTATATTAAAACATTGAACTGTACACTTTAAATGGGTGAGTCCTATGGTATGTGAACTATATCTTGATAAAGCTATTAAAATATATTTTGCATTATCTTTAAATAATTATAGCTTTCAACCATCAAATCACATGTCTTATCAATATGAAGTATGGACATGTTGTCACCCCAACAGCTACATTACATATGGCTCACAAAGTCCTCTCACAGCCCCCAGTCCCCATGACCAAGAGTATTTCCCAGGGCATTTCTGCCAGAGCTCCCAGAAAAGATGCTTTCTCTTCCTAGGATCATGGGTGGAGCTGGTTTCAACTGGGGCTCCTTCTGTGACAAGAGAGAATAGGCTAACACTTTAAGAAAAGCAGAATGAGAGAGGGAGTGGGGCAGTGGGATAAAGAAGGAGGGGGAAAGAGAAAGGTGAGAAAGGAGGAGACACAGAGAGGAAGAGCACAGTAATTATTGTTGGAGCATCTGCATCCAGCCATGCTGGCTAGTTTAAAGAGGGTTTCTGTAATTTGCTTTTAGGAGAGTCTTAATATGTTACTTCACTAAAAACTCTTTCCCTAACTTAACTGATAAACTTTCTCAGGATATATACACAAGTAAAACTAAATCCTGTGCCATAAAAAAAATATGAAACATTGGAAAGAGCACACATAGCTCAGTGGTTAAATGAAGTCAGACAGACTTTGATTCAAATGTGAGTCCCAGGCTTACCTAAGTGACCTTGGGTACACACAATTTAACTTCCCTAAACCTTAGTTGTCACTTCTGTAAAATGGGAGCCCTAGGTTTGGTTTTCTTACAGAGAGGCCACTGTCCATATTAAATAAAATAACTCATGGCAGTGTCTCAATACAGAACCTGGCATATGAAAACACAACAGTATGACCCACCATTATTAGTGGTAAACTCATGATTTATCACATGTATATATAGAGCATAGAAAAGTATTGTTTTAAAGCAAAGATAGCATGAATAAGACTAGTAGGTAAGAGCCAGAGAAAACTGTACCATGCTTCACAAAAAATACTTCTTATTTATTTTAAGATGTTAGAAACTAAACCTAGTAATGGCAAAGACAACAGCCAGAACCAAAAATGCTAATTCATAAAATGAATTCTGGTTCTTAGCTAACATTGTCCAATACATACTTTGGTCAGAGTTATTTCTTCTTAGCCTTCAGTTTGCAATCACTTTTGGAAACCACTCCCTACTTGCAAATAGACAGCTTCAGACAACTATTTTTTTTTTCTGTTTTGCTTTTTTATTGTATTTGGATAAAGATCCACCTAAAAATTAGCTGTTTTTTATTTTCCCAAAGTGTGATTATGTTTTCACTATTGCTGCTTCTATAGAGGGCATTGAGATAGAGAGATACAGATGAAACATTAAATGCCACAGTGAGTAGAAATAATGACTATAAAAAGTCATAAATATTATTATTTGGTAATATAACTATTTAGATTGCTAAGCTTTCTGTTTTTCTACAACACTGCATATTACTACATCCACATGAGAGAACTCCCTCCATTTATCTACTGCCCATAGATATTACTAACTTGGCTCAGACACAAGTCCTCTCCAAAAGTGACCTTGTGATCACCCAGTTTTGAGTTCATTCATTCATTCAACAAAGACTTAGTGAGAACCTACTATGTGCAAGGTACCAGAGATGCAGAGAATAAAAGAGATACCTCTTCCCTGTGTTCTCATGAGGACCTGTTGCCTCCTCATCAGAACACTGACCACACTGATTTTTGATTTCCTCATTACTTCTCTGTAACCCCTACAGAGACTCTAAGCAACCTGAGGTCAGGGACCATAGCAAAGCTGATTTGCACCACATCACATTATTTTGAATAAGTCATGGAAAAAATTGAAACAGAATGAGGTGTCAGCACAACATAGCCACAGTATTCTATTTGCATTGTCAGAGACTCATGCAGAGCAAACTCTGAAGTGCATAGACACACAAACTTTACAGGTCACTGAGTCACCCATCAGTGCTGAATATAGCCTGCCCCTGAGATCTTGGCTACATGTAGAGCTCGATCCAAAGTATATGATACAGATATAAAATTATATGAAACAGATGTAAAATACGTTTTTTATAAATATTTGTAATAGATTGTCTTCTCATTGAAAATATGTCTATATAAGGTAAGGAAAAATAAAACTGCACATAGATTAGCTAAAATGGAATGTCTTAGATGAAATGCACCAATTCCAGAAAAAACACAAACTACAACTCATCCAATATGAATTTAAATAGACCTGTAACTGCTAAGAAAACTGACGTTGTAATTTAAAATCTCACACACATCTCTAGGCCAGTGAGGTGCAGTGGCTCACACCTGTAATTCCAGCACTTTGGGAGGCTGAGGCAAGTGGATACCCTGAGGTCAGGAGTTCAAGACCACTCTGGCAAACATGGTGAAACCCGTCTCTACTCAAAATACAAAATATTAGCTGGGCCTGGTGATGGGTACCTGTAATCCCAGCTTCTCAGGAGGCTGAGGCAGGAGAATCCCTGAACCCAGGAGGTGGAGGCTGCAATGAGCCAAGGTCGTGCCACTGCACTCCAGCCTGGGCAACAAGAGCACAACTCCATCCCCAAAAGCAAAAAACAAAACAAACTCAGCTCAGATGGTTTTACTAAAAAATTCTATCACATTTGTTAAAAAGAATTAACACTGGTTTTATACAATCCCTCCCAGAAAATAGAAGAGGAACAAATACATCTCAGTTCAATAAAGGGAGTGGTCTAGACGTAAGGAGCCTAAAGAGACATTAGAACCAAATGCAACCTGTAATTCCAAACTTGATCCTGTTGTTAAACAGAATTTGATGAGATAACCAGTAAGGCTTGAATGAAGTTGAAGATGTGATAATAGAAATGCATTAATTTTCTAATTTTGATGGTCATTTTGATATTACACAGAAAAATGTATTTTTCTTAGGAAATGCCACTAAAATATTTGGAAGCAATTGGTCAACAAGTCAGCAACTTCCTAGCAAATTGTTCAGGGAAAAGCAAATGTTATCTGAGTTGTACTGGTAACCCTCCTGTAAATGTAATCTTGTTTTAAAACAAAGAAAAAGTAATTCTTGAAAATATAGGAGGGTATCTTTATGATCTCAGGATACAGAAGAATTTCCTAAACTAGTGATAAAATCACTGCAAATATGAATGTTATAAATTCAGTCACATAAAGATTAAAAAATTTATAAGTGAAACATTATTCACCTTTTCAAAAGAAGAAATTCTGGCTTTTATGAGTCATATAACATATATGTGACAACACGGATGAACCCTGAAAACATGCTAACTCAGATATGTCACTCACAAAAAGACAAATGCTTTAAGTTTCCACTTATAAGAAGTATCTAGAATAGTCAAATTCATAGAAACTAAAGGCCAGCAGCTGGCCCTGGAGGAAATAGAGAGTTGATTAATTAATATGCAGTTTCAGTTCTGTAAAATGAAAAACTAAAGATCTAGTACTCAGTGTTGTGAATACACTCATCACTACTGAACTACCCACTTAAAGATGGTTAAGATGGCAAATTTCATGCTTATTAACACATACCTATATACATTTGTGGATAACACTAGAAGAAAGAAAATGGTTAACACAATATTGCAGAAGTCTCTCCTCTCTGGGATGTGATCTGAAAAGGGCACTCAAGGAACTTAAAAAATGTTTTCTTTAAGTTTAAGTACAAGTGGTTTTCATCATCCTCTAAAAGGATAAGCTCTTGACGGGATTTCCAAGATGGCATGGTAGAAACAACTCAGGATTGCAGCTCTCAGTGAAGGCACAGAGGGTGAGTCCTAGCCACATTTCCAGATGGATCTTTGTTGCCCACAGAATAGGGAAATTCCCAGGTGTAGAAGAGACACGGGATGCCAGCGTAGCCCTTTCAGCTTGCACGGCTGTTTTGGCCAGCTCCGCAGTGTAGTGGCACCCCACACAAAATGCACTTGTCTGGGTGCCCTGTTAAACCAGCAATCTGAGATTTGGGAGGGCAGATTAACATATCCATCTGATTAAATGGGACCTGGACAGTGAGCCAGACCAGGAGATTCCAGGGAAATGACATTTGAGCTGGTGCAGTGGGTCACTGCATGGGAAATCACACATATCCCGGTGGCTTATCAGCAGGCAACTAAAACACCTGGAAAAGAGTCAACCATTCAACTTGAAAAGAGAAAATAAAGGGGTCTGAGGAAGGGAGCCAGGTGATCAGGCTCGGTGGGTCCCATTTCCAAAGGGACAAACAAAATGGCGATTCAAAATGCTCGGGGTTGAGAGTTTCACTGCAGGCTCAGCTGAATCCAGGACAGTGCAGCTCAGTGGGGGAGGGGCATCTGCCACTACTGAGGCATTCTGACCCTACTGAGGTACACTCCCATTGCTGACGCAGCCTGCCGTTTCCAAGGTGACTCTCCATAACAGAGAGACTCTGCCAATAGGGCGGAGCCCACGACAGCAGGGCGGAGCCCACGGAAACAAAGCAGAACCCATGACAACAGGGCGGAGCCCATGACAGCAGGGCAGAGCCCACAGCAGCAGGGCAGAGCCCATGGCAACAGGGTGGACATCGCAGTAGCAGAGCAGAGCCTTGGCAGGCACATAGTGACTAGACTGCCTCCTAGCTAGGCAGGACAGTGCAATGGATACTCATAAATAAAGCCCTAACTCCCTGAGACAGAGCATCTGAAAAAAAAAGGGGGGTTTTATAAGTTCTGCTGCAGCCGACTTAAATGCACCTGCCTAACAGCCCTGAATGAACAACGGAGCTCACAGCTCAGCACTTGAGCTCCTATAAAGTACAGTCCATCTCCTCAAGCATCTCCCTGATCCCTGTATATCCAAAGAGTCACCTCAAAAAGGACTAATCAGACTGACATTTGGCAGGCATCGTTCTGGGACAAAGATAGCAGAAGAAGAAACTGGTAGCATCCCTCACTGTTCTGCAGCTGCTACAGGTGTACCCCAGACAAGGGGGGCCTGGAGTGGACCTCAGCAGTCTAGACTGTTAGAAGGAAAACTAAGTAACAGAAATATTTCATCATCAACAATCTGGGCATCCAGAGACCCAATCGAAAAGTCAGCAACTACTCAGACGACAGGTAGATAAATCCACAAAGATGGGAAGAAACCTTCACAAAAAGGGAAAAAAAACACCCAAAACCAAAACACCTTGCCTCCTACAAAGGACCAAAACTCCTCACCAGCAAGGGAATAAAGCTGGATGGAAAATGAGTGTAATGAAATGACGGAATCAGACTTCATAAGGTGGATAATGAGAAACTTCCATCAGCTAAAAGAACATGTTCTAAATCAATGCAAAGAAACTAAGAACCTTAAAAAAAGATTTGAAAAAAGATTTGAGGAAATGATAACAAGAATGGACAGCTTAGAGAGGAATATGAATGAATTGAAGGAACTGAAAAACACAACACGAAAACTTCGAGAAGCATGCACAAGTTTCAACAGCCAAATTGACCAAGCACAAGAAAGAATATCAGAAGTTGAAGATCAACTCAATGAAATAAAACGAGAAACCAAGATTAGAGAAAAAAGCAAAAAGGAATGAACAAAGTCTCCAAGAAATGTGGGACTGTGAAGAGACCTAACCTATGTTTGATAGGTGTACCTGAATGTGACAAAGAGAATGAATCCAAGCTGGAAAATATTCTTCAGGATATCATCCAGGAAAATTTCCCCAACCTAACAAGGCAGGCCAATATTGAAGTGCAGGAAATACTGAGAACACCACAAAGATATTCCGCAAGAAGAGCAACCCCAAGGCACATAATCGTCAGATTCACCAGGGTTGAAATGAAGGAGAAAATACTAAGGGCAGCCAGAGAGAAAGGCCGGGTTACCCACAAAGGGAAGCCCATCAGACTCACAGGAGATCTCTTGGCAGAAACTCTACAAGCCAGAAGAGAGTGGAAGCCAATATTTGACATCCTTAAAGAAAAGAACTTTCAACCCAGAATTTCATATCCAGTCAAACTAAGCCTCATAAGTGAAGGAAAAATAAAATTATTTGCAAACAAGCAAGTACTCAGAGATGTTGTCACCACCAGGCCTGCTTTACAAGAGCTCCTGAAAGAGGCACTATACATAGAAAGAAACAACCAGTACCAGCCATTCTAAAAACATACCAAATGCTAAAGAGCATCAACAAAAAGAAGAATCTGCATCAACTAATGGGCAAAACAGCCAGCTAGCATCAAAATGACAGTATCAAATTCACACATAACAATATTAACCCTAAATGTAAATGGGCTAAATGCACCAATCAAAAGACACAGACTGGCAAATTGAATAAAAAACCAAAACCCATCAGTGTGCTGTATCCAGGAAACCCATCTCACATGCAAGGATACACAAAGGCTCAAAATAAAGGGATAAAGGAAGATTTACCAAGCAAACAGAAAGCAAAATAAAAAAAAAAGCAGGAGTTGCAATTCTCGTCTCTGATAAAATAGACTTTAAAGCAACAAAGATCAAAAGAGACAAAGAAGGTCATTACCTAATGGTAAAATGATCGATACAACAAGAAGAGCTAACGATCCTAAATATATATGGACCCAATACATGAGCACCCTGATACATAAGACAAGTTCTTAACGAATTACAAAGAGACTTAGACTCCCACACAATAATAGTGGGAGACTTTAACACTCTACTGTCAATATTAGACAGATCAACCAGGCAGAAAATTAACAAGAATATCCAGGACTTGAACTCAGACCTGGAACAAGCAAACCTGATAGACATTTACAGAACTCTCCACCCCAAATCCACAGAATACACATTCTTCTCAGCACCACATCACACCTACTCTAAAATTGACCACATAATTGGAAGTAAAGCACTCCTCAGCAAAGGCAAAACAACTGAAATCATAACAAACAGTCTCTCAGACCATAGTGCAATCAAGTTAGAACTCAGAATTCAGAAACGAACTCAGAACCACACAGCTTCATGGAAACTGAAAAACTGGCTCTTGAATGGTGATTGGATAAACAATGAAATGAAGGCAGAAATAAAGAAGTTCTTTGAAACCAACGAGAACAAAGACACAACATACTAGAATCTCTGGGACACATTTAAAGCAGTCTCCAGAGGAAAATATATAGCAATAAGTGCCCATATGAGAAAAGTGGAGAGATCCAAAATTGACACCCTATCATCAAAATTGAAAGAGCTAGAGGAGCAAGATCAAAAAAACTCAAAACCTAGCAGAAGACAAGAAATAACTAAGATCAGAGCAGAACTGAAGGAGATAGAGACACGAAAAACCCTTCAAAAAATTAATAAATCAAAGATCTGGTTTTTTGAAAAGATCAACAAAATAGACAGACCATTAGCCAGACTAATAAAAAAGAAAAGAGAGAACAACCAAATTGATGCAATAAAAAAATGATAAAGGGAAATTCACCACAGATTCCACAGAAATTCAAACCATTATCAGAGAATACTACAAACAACTCAATGCATATAAACTAGTAAACCTGGAAGAAATGGATAAATTCCTGGACACCTGTGTCCTCCCAAGCCTAAACCAGGAGGAAGCAAAAACTATAAATAGACCAATAACAAGGTCTGAAGTCGAGGCAGCAATTAAGAGCCTACCACACACAAAAAAGCCCAGGTCCAGATGGGTTGACAGCCGAATTCTACCAGACACACAAAGAGAAGTGGGTACCATTCCTTCTGAAACTATTCCAAATAATCCAAAAAGAGGGAATCCTTCCCATATCATTTTATGAGACCAACATCATCCTGATACCAAAACCTGGCAGAGACTCAACAAAAAAAGAAAACTTCAGGCCAATATCCATGATGAACATAGATGCAAAAATTTTCAATAAAATACTGGCAAACCAATTGCAACAGCACATCAAAAAACTTATCCACCATGATCAAGTAGGATTCATCCATGGGATGCAAGGCTGGTTCAACATATGCAAGTCTATAAATGTAATTCACCACACAAACAGAACCAAAAACAAAAACCACATGATTATCTCAATTGAGGCAGAGAAGGCCTTTGACAAAATTCAACAGGCCTTTATGCTAAAAATCCTCAATAAACTCGGTGTTGATGGAACGTATCTCAAAATAATCAAAGCTATTTACAACAATACTTAATGGGCAAAAACTGGAAGCATTCCCTTTGAAATCCGGCACTAGACAAGGATGCCCTCTCTCACTACTCCTATTCAATATAGTACTGGAAGTTCTAGCCAGAGCAATCAGGCAAGAAAAAGAAATAAACGGAATTCGAATAGAAAAGGTGGAAGCCAAATTGTCTCTATTTGCAGATGACATGATAGTATACCTAGAAGACCCCATTGCCTCAGCCCAAAAACCCCTGAAACTGATAAGAAACTTCAGCAAAGTCTCAGGATATAAAATCAATGTGCAAAAATCACAAACAATATTGGTGTATTCCTATACACCAATAACAGACTTAAAGAGAGCCAAATCAAGAAAAAACTGCCATTCACAATTGCTACAAAAAGAATAAAATACCTAGAAATACAACTTACAAGGAACGTAAGGGACCTCTTCAAGGAAAACTATAAACCACTTCTCAACGAAATCAGAGAGGACACAAACAGATGGAGAAACATTCCATGTTCATGGTTAGGAAGAATCAATATCGTGAAAATGGCTATACTGCCCAAAGTAATTTACAGAATCAAGGCTATCCCCATCAAGCTACCATTGACTTTCTTCACAGAACTGGAAAAAACCACCATGAACTTCATATGGAACCAAAAGAGAGCCCGCATAGCCAAGTCAATTCTAAGCAAAAAGAACACAGTGGGGGGCATCACACTACCGGATTTCAAACTATACTACAAGGCTACAGTAATCAAAACAGCATGATACTGGTACCAAAACAGAGATATAGACCAATGGAACAAAACAGAGGCATCGGAGGCAACGCAACATATCTACAACCATACAACCTTTGATAAACCTGACAAAAACAAGCAATGGGGAAAGGAGTCCCTGTTTAATAAATGGTATTGGGAAAACTGGCTAGCCATGTGCAGAAAGCAGAAACTGGACCCCTTCCTGACACCTTACACTAAAATTAACTCCAGATGGATTAAAGACTTAAACATAAGACCTGGCACCATAAAAACCCTAGAAGAAAATCTAGGCAAAACCATTCAGGACATAGGAGTAGGCAAGGACTTCATGACCAAAACACCAAAAGCATTGGCAACAAAAGCCAAAATAGACAAATGGGACCTAATGAAACTCCGCAGCTTCTGCACAGCAAAAGAAACAGTCATTAGAGTGAATCGGCAACCAACAGAATGGGAAAAAATCTTTGCAGTCTACCCATCTGACAAAAGGCTGATATCCAGAATTTACAAAGAACTCAAACAGATTCACAGGAAAAAAAAAAAAAAAACAAGCCCATTCAAAAATGGCCAAAGGATACGAACAGACACTTTACAAAAGAAGACATACATGAGGCCAACAAACATATGAAAAAATGCTCATCATCACTGGTCATTAGAGAAATGCAAATCAAAACCACATTGAGATACCATCTCACACCAATTAGAATGGTGATCATTAAAAAATCTGGAGACAACAGATGCTGGAGAGGATGTGGAGAAATAGGAACACTTTTACACTGTTGGTGGGAGTGTAAATTAGTTCAACCATTGTGGAAGACAGTGTGGCGATTCCTCAAGGCCTTAGAAATAGAAATTCTATTTGACCCAGCAATCCCATGACTTGGTATATATCCAAAGGACTATAAATCATTCTACTATAAGGACACATGCACACGAATGTTCATTGCAGCACTGTTTACAATAGCAAAGACCTGGAACCAACCCAAATGCTCATCGATGATAGACTGGACTGGGAAAATGTGGCACATATACACCATGGAATATTATGCAGCAATCAAAAATGATGAGTTCATGTCGTTTGTAGGGACATGGATGAATCTGGAGAACATCATTCTCAGCAAACTGACACAAGAACAGAAAATGAAATACCACATATTCTCACTCATAGGCGGGTGAGGAAAAATGAGAACACATGGACACAGGGAAGGGGATACTATACACTGGGGTCTATTGGGGGGAATAGGGGAGGGACAGCAGGGGTGGGGAGCTGGGGAGGGATAGCCTGGGGAGAAATGCCAAATGTGGGTGAAGGGGAGGAAGGCAGCAAAACACACTGCCATGTGTGTACCTATGCAACTATCTTGCACGTTCTGCTCATGTACCCCAAAACCTAAAATGCAATAAAAAAAATAAAAATAAAAGGATAAGCTCTTGCAAATCTAATTTTAAAAATCAACTCCCCAGGAAAGGGAAGATGAACCAGTACAAAGGCTCTAAAAATAAAGAACAAAAGGACAGAAAAGGCAAAAGGAAGAACCATGAATTTCCTCAGTATTAACTTTAAAGTCTGTTTTCTAAATAATAAGGGATCAATTTCTGTTCAACTTTAAGTTGTAAGTGGTACTGCTCAAACTAGATGTAACTTTATGTAATTACCAATTATCTTTTTAAAATATGGAGCCAAATAATATCAATCCCTCAGCCTCCCTATATTGCTCATCAAAACAGGAGGAGCCGGACAGGATGACGGGGCAGTCCGCAGTGATCTGAACAAGGAGAAGCAGAAAGAGGCACTGAGGGCCAGCGTTCTGCTTCAAGAAAGCAGAGCTAGAGGCTACACAGTATACAGCTTGTTCAGAGGCCTCTCACTTCTGACTGATTTCCTGCTAAGAAAAAAAAAAAAAAAAAGGCAAGGCTTAAAAATATATTTACAAGGATCCTTATGGGGTGGGATGGGGGAGAAATTAAAATGTCTAATTTTTCTTCTCAAGAGCTTTAAAACATGTGAATCAAATTCTGAATTTTTTACTGTCTACTGGCTATATCAGCTGGGACTCAGGTCAGATACAGACAGGTCACTGATGCTGACTGAAAATCACCTATATTTTACTCTTATTTTTGTTTACAATGCTTTAAATAAGTTTGATTAAAATTTTTCTCATCATTCTACTCAAAATACCACTGGCTCTTTATTCTATCAGATGAAATTACTACTCTGAAAAACACAATGGAATTCTTTCAAGATAAAATGTGCAATCTCCAAGGAGAATCTTGAGTCCTGCCCTATACTCTGAACCCCAGATTCACATCTTCAATGTTCTTCACGTTTCTACTTCAAAGTCTAGCCAGCGTCTGCAACTTAACACAGTCAACAGGAACATCTTTCATATCCACCCCTTCTCATATTCCAAAAGCTACTTCTCTTCCAGGCTGGTGTCAAAGACTGTCACACTGATCTTCCACTGAGCTGTTAACACTTAAACTGTCCATGGGTGGCGAAGCTAAGAGAGCACCGATTATGACACTCCTTCTGGGGCCTTAGGGCCTGCACAGAGGTTTTCTTCTGGTGTGTGTGAGGTGGGCATGGTATGTGTATGGTGTGTGTGCCGCATATGGGTTAAGTGTGTGGGGTGTGTGACTTGGGCATGGTGTATAATGTAGTGTATGGTGTGTGAGGTGGGTATATGTGTGTTGTGTATGGTGTGTATGGGGTATGGGTGCAGTGTGTGTGAGGTGGGCATGGTTTGTGTGTGGTGTGTGTGCCACATATAAATTAAGTGTGTGGGGTGCATGAGGTGGGCATGATATATATGTAGTGTGTGGTGTATGAGGCGGGTAGATATGTTGTGTATGGTGTGTGAAATGTGGTGTGTGGTACAGGTGATGTAATATGTATGTGGAGTGTGGTGTGCTGTGTATGTGGTACTTATGAAATGTTTGCGTGCTGTGTATGAAATGTGTGTGGTGTGTGCGAAATGTATGTGGTGTATGCATGGTATTATGTGCTGAGTGTGGTATGTGTGTTGTGTGTATATAAGGTGTGTGTGGTGTATGCGTGCGGTGTGTGGTACATGTGAAGAGTGCATGATGTGTAGTAAGTGTGTGTATTATGTTTGTGAAGTGGACATGATATGTGTGTGGTGTATAGAAGGTGTGTGTGGTGTCTGGTGTATATAGGTTAAGTGCATGGTGTGTGTGAGATGGGCATGGTATATACGTGGTGTGTGTGAGGGTTATATGCATGTGGTGTGTAGGGGGTATGTGTGTGGTAAGGGTGGTGTATATGGGTTCAATGTGCGTGGTGTGTGAGGTGGGCATGGTGTATATGTGGTATGAAGTGTGTGGTGTGTGTGAAGTGGGCATAATGTGTGTGGTTACTGGTGTATATGAGTTAAGTGCATGGTGTGTATATGGTGGGCATGGTATATAAAAGGTGTGTGCACAGTGGTTATAATATGCATGTAGTGTGTATGGGGTATGCATGTGAGGTGAGTATGATACATGTGTGGCCTGTGTGAGGTGGGTATGATACGTGTGTGTTGTGTGTGAGGTGGGCATGGTATATACATGGTGTGTGTGAGGGTTATATGCATGTAGTGTGTATGGGGTATGTGTGGGAGGTGAGTATGATACATGTGTAGCCTGTGTGAGGTGGGTATGATACGTGTGTGGTGTGTGTAGGTGAGTATGATGTGTGTGGTGTATATGGGTTAAGCGTGTGTTGTGTTAGGTGGGCAGGGCATATATATGGTGCGTGGTTTGTGAGATGGATATACGTGTGTGGTGTCTGTGCGGTGTATAAAGGGTGTGTGGGGTGTGTGAGATATGGTAGGTGTGTGGTGTGTATGTAGTGTATATGGGCTAAGTCTGGTGTGTGAGAGGTGGGTATGACATGTGTGTACTGTGTATGAGGTGACTATGACATGGGTGTGGTATGTATAGTGTATATGGGTAAGTGTGTGGTGTGTGTGAGGTGGGTATTTGTGTTGTGTGTGGAGTGTATGGGATATGTGGGAATGATGTGTGTGTGGTATATATGCATTAAATGTGTGGGATGTGTGAGGTGGGCATGGTGTATATGCGGTGGGTGGTGTGAGGTGGTTATGTTATGTGTAGGTATGATATACATGTGCTGTGTATGGGATGTGAGTGTCAGGTGAATGTAATATGTGTGGTGTGGATATGACGTGTGTGGTGGGTGTTGTAATATGGTTAAGTGTGTGTGAGGTGGGCATGGTATAGATGTGGTGTGAGGGGGGTATAATGTGTGTGTGGTGCATATGAGTTAAGTGTGTGCAGTGTGTGAGGTGGGTATGATATGTGTATGGTGTGTGAGGTGGATATGTTATGCATGCTGTGTGAGGTGTCTGTGGGTTAAGCATGTGGTATGTGTGAGGTAGGCATGGTATATATGTGGTGTGTGAGGTGGGTATGTTTGTGGTGTGTGGCATGTATGGGGTATGTGTATGAAATGGGTATGATACATGTGTGGTGTATGAGGTGGGTATGATATGTGTTCTGTGTGTGGTGTCTATGGGTTAAATGTGTGGTGTGTGTGAGGTGAGCATGGTATATATGTGGTATGTAAGGTGGGCATGTGTATTGTGTGTGGCATGTATGGGGTATGTGAGGTGGGTATGAGTATGGGGTTTGTGTGTGAGGTAGGAATAATGTGTGTAGTGTATATGGGTTAAGTGTGTGAGTGTGTGAGGTGGGCATGGTTTATAAGTGTTATATAATGTGTGAGGTGTCTGTATATGTGTTGTGTGTGGTGTGTATGGAGTATGTGTATGGTATGAGGTGGATGTGATATGCTCCTGGTGTGTCAGATGAGTATAATGTATGTATGCTGTGTGTGAGGTGATTATAGTATGTGTGTGGTACGTGTGGAGTATCCATACAAATTCAATGTGTGGGGTGTGTGAGGTGGGTATGATGTATAATGTAGTGTATGGTGTGTGGGGTGGGTGTATGTGTGTTCTATATGGTGTGTATGTGTGTGGTGTGTGTGAGGTGGGCATTGTATGTGTGAGGTACATGTACATATGTGCACACATGCATACCTGTGCACTGCAAAGGATAGGCAGGCCAGCAGCCGGGGACACGTAGCAGTGATCAGCTCAGCCAAGGCAGGGCTCAGGGTGGGAGTGGCCAGGCCCCTGGCAGCTCAAGATCTTGAATGCACTGATAGCCCAGGAGGAGAGAACAAGCTGTGTCACCATCTCCACCCAAGTTCATCGCTAACATGAATGTATAAGCTGCACTGAAACTGTTTCATATATGATTAGAATAAGAAAGATGGATGGATTCCAAGATGGCTGATTAGGAGCAGCTCAGGATTGCAGCTCCCAGCAAAAGTGCAAAGTATGAGTGGACACCACTTTTCCAGACAAATTTTTATTGCCCCCAGACCAGGAGATTCCCAGGTGGAGGAACTCCATGGGTCGCCAGCATGGCTGTTTTGGCCGATGCAGATTTTGGCTGGCACCCCAGTGCAGCAGTTCTCTGTACAAAATACACAGGTCCAGGCACCATTTAAGCTGGTGATTGAAACTCAAGGGAGACAGAGTCACCCATTCATCTGATTAAAAAGGGGACTGAAACAGGGAGCCAGGCCAGGAGATTCCCAGGCAAATAAAACGCCATGAATCTCAGCGTGGCTTTTTCAACCAGTGCAGTGGGTCACCGCACAGGAAATCACAGGAAAGCACCTTTTCAACAGTCTACTGGAACACCTAAGAGACAGTCGAATGTTCAACTAAAAAGCAAAAAAAAAAGGCTCTGAGGCAGGGAGCCAGGTGATCATGCTAGGCTGGTCCCATCCCCCCCAAAAAAACAGCAATCTGAAAGGTTCTGGATTGACAGTCTCACAGCAAGCACAGCTAAACCTGGGATGGTCCAGCTTTGTACAGGAGAGGCATCTGCCATTACCAAGGCACTCTTGGTAGACTATGGAGGCAGTCTGCCATTGCTGAGGAAGCCCACCATTACAGAGAGAGTCCACAATTAGAGAGGTGGGCCGCCATTGCTGAGGCAGTTCCAACTATACCTGTATAAACAGGACTGCAAGGAATTTCACATGGCAGCTGGGCAGAGCCCACAACAGCTCAGCAAAGCCTCTGCAGGCAGACAGTGACTAGGCTGCCTCCTCACTGGGCCGGGCATCCCTGAAAAAAACTCAGCAGCACAACAGAAACTAATAAATAAAGCTCTAACTCCTAGGACAAAGCACCTGGGGGAAAAAAAAGCAGGGGCGTTATGAGTTCTGCTGCAACAGACTTAAACGTACCTGCCCAGCAGCTCTGAATAAACAACAAAGCTCACAGCTCAGCACTTGAGGTTCTACAAAGGACAGACTATCTTCTCAAGCAGCTCCCTGACCCCCTTATATCCAAAGAATAACCTCATAGAGGAGAGCTCAGATTGACATCAGGCGGGTATCCTTCAGGGACAAA
This sequence comes from Callithrix jacchus, assembly GCF_049354715.1. Lineage (NCBI taxonomy): Eukaryota > Metazoa > Chordata > Mammalia > Primates > Cebidae > Callithrix > Callithrix jacchus. The sequence continues at coordinate 31,101,734 of NC_133520.1, forward strand.
GATAGCAGAAGAAACTGGCAGCAGTTTCTTCTGTTCTGCAGCTGCTGCAGGTGATCCCCAGGCAAGCATGGCCTGGAGTGTACCTCAGTAGTCCTACAGCAGAGAAGCCCGACTGGTAGAAGGAAAACTAAGAAACAAAAGGAAATAACTTCATCACCAACAAACTGAACGTCCACTCAGAGACCCAATCTGAAAGTCAATGACTACAAAGACAACAGGTGGATAAATACAGAAAGATAGGAATAAACCAGCACAAAAAGGATGAAAACACCTGAAAGCAGAACACCTCTCCTCCTACAAGGGATCAAAACTCCTCACCAGCAAGGGAACAAGGCAGGATGGAGAATGAGTGTGATGAATTGACAGAATCAGCCTTCAGAAGGTGGGTAATAAGAAACTTCTGTGAGCTAAGAGAACATGTTGTGACCCAATGCAAAAAAACTAAGAACCTTGAAAAAAGATTTGACAAAATGCTAATGAGAATAAATAACTTAGAGAGGAATATAAGTGAATTGTTGAAGCTAGAAAACACAACACAAGAACTCTGAATCATTCACAAGTTTCAACAGCTGAATTGACCAAGCAGAAGAAAGGATATGAGAGGTTGAAGATCAACTCAATGAAATAAAACGAGAAGGATAGATTAGAGAAAAAAGTGTAAAAAGAAATGAACAAAGTCTCCAAGAAATATGGGACTATGTGAAAAGACCTAAACTACATTTGATAGGTGTACCTGAATGTGACGAAGAGAATGAATCCAAGCTAGAAAATATTCTTCAGGATATCATCCAGGAAAACTTCTCCAACCTAGCAAGGCAGGCCAATATTCAAGTCCAGGAAATACAGAGAACCCATCAAAGATATTCCTCAAAAAGAGCAACCCCAAGGCACATAATCTTCAGATTCACCAGGGTTGAAATGAAGAAGAAAATGCTAAGGGCAGTCAGAGAGAAAAGTCAGGTTACCCACAAAGGGAAGCCCAGCAGACTCACAGGAGATCTCTCGGCAGAAACCCTACAAGCCAGAAGAGAGTGGGGGTCAATATTTAACATCCTTAAAGAAAAGAACTTTCAACCCAGAATTTCATATCCAGCCAAACTAAGCTTCATAAGTGAAGGAAAAATCAATTCTTTGTGAACAAGCAAGTACTCAGAGATTTCATCATCACCAGGCCTGCTTTATAAGAGCTTCTGAAAGAGGCACTAAACATAGAAAGGAACAACCAGTACCAGCCACTCCAAAAACGTACCAAATAATAAAGAGCATCAACACAATGAAGAAACTGCATCAACTAATGGGCAAAACAGCCAGCCAGCATCAAAATGACAGGATTAAATTCACACATAACAATATTAACCCTAAATGTAAATAGGCTAAATGCCCCAATCAAAAGACACAGACTGACAAATTGGATAAAAAGCCAAAACCCATCAGTGTGCTGTATCCAGGAAACCCATCTCACATGCAAAGATATAAAAAGACTCAAAATAAAGGGATGGAGGAAGATTTACCAAGAAAATGGTGAGCAAAAAAAAGCAAGAGTTGCAATTCTCATCTCTGATATAATAGATTTTAAACCAACAAAGATCAAAAGATACAAAGGACATTACGTAATGGTAAAAGGATCAATGCAGCAAGAAGAGCTAACAATCCTAAATATATATGCACCCAGTACAGGAGCACCCAGATACATAAGGCAAGTTCTTAATGACTTACAAAGAGACTTAGGCTCCCACACAATAATAGTGGGAGACTTTAATACCCCATTGTCAGTATTAGACAGATCAACGAGAACAAAAATTAACAAGGATATCCGGGACTTGAACTCAGACCTGGAACAAGCAAACCTAATAGATATTTACAGAACTCTCCACCCCAAATCCACAGAATATACATTCTTCTCAGCACCACATCGCACCTACTCTAAAATTGACCACATAATTGGAAGTAAAGCACTCCTCAGCAAATGCAAAAGAATGGAAATCATAACAAACAGTCTCTCAGACCACAGTGCAATCAAGTTAGAACTCAGAATTCAGAAACGAACTCAGAACCACACAGCTTCATGGAAACTGAACAACTTGCTCTTGAATGTTGACTGGATAAACAATGAAATGAAAGCAGAAATAAAGAAGTTCTTTGAAACCAATGAGAACGAAGACACAACATACCAGAATCTCTGAGACATATTTAAAGCAGTCTCTAGAGGAAAATATATAGCAATAAATGCCGACATGAGAAGCGAAGACAGATCTAAAATTGACACCCTATCATCAAAATTGAAAGAGCTAGAGAAGCAAGATTAAAAAAACTCAAAACCCAGCAGAAGACAAGAAATAACTAAGATCAGAGCAGAACTGAAGGAGTTAGAGACACAAAAAAAACCTTCAAAAAAATTAATAAATCCAGGAGCTGGTTTTTCGAAAAGATCAACAAAATAGACAGATCACTAGCCAGGTTAATAAAAAAGAAAAAAGTGAATAATGAAATCGATGCAATAAAAAACGATAAAGGGGATATCACCACAGATTCCAAAGAATTTCAAGCCATTATCAGAGATTATTACAAACAACTCTATGTACATAAACTAGTAAACCTGGAAAGAATGAATAAATTCCTGGACACCTGCATCCTCCCAGGCCTAAACCAGGAAGAAGTCAAAACCCTGAATAGACCAACAACAAGGTCTGAAGTTGAGGCAGCAATTAAGAACCTACCAGCCAAAAAAAACCCAGGTCCAGATGGGTTCACAGCCAAATTCTACCAGTCATACAAAGAGGAGCTGGTACCATTCCTTCTGAAACTATCCCAAATGAGGGAATCCTTCCCAGATCATTTTATGAGCCCAAAGTCATCCTGATACCAAAACTCTGCAGAGACTCAGCAAGAAAAGAAAACTTCAGGCCAATATTCATGATGAACATAGATGCAAAAATCTTCAATAAAATACTGGCAAACCGATTGCAACAGCACATCAAAAAACTTATCCATCATGATCAAGTAGGATTCATCCCGGGGATGCAAGGCTGGTTCAACATACCCAAGTCTATAAATGTAATTCACCACATAAACAGAACCAAAGAAAAAAACCACATGATTATCTCAATTTATGCAGAGAAGGCCTTTGACAAAATTCAACAGCTCTTTATGCTAAAAACCCTCAATAAACTAGGTATTGAAGGAATGTATCTCAAAATAATAAAAGCTATTTACAAGAAACCAATAGCCAGTATGATACTGAATGGGCAAAAACTGGAAGCATTTCCTTTGAAATCTGGCACTAGACAAGGATGCCCTCTCTCACCACTCCTATTCAATATAGTACTGGAAGTTCTAGCCAGAGCAATCAGGCAAGAAACAAAAACAAAGGGTATTTAAATAGGAAAAAAGGAAGTCAAATTGTCTCTATTTGCAGATGAAATGATTGTATATCTAAAAGACCACATTGTCTCAGCCCAAAATCTCCTGAAACTGACAAGCAACTTCAGCAAAGTCTCAGGATACAAAATCAATGTGCAAAAATCACAAGCATTCCTATACACCAATAACAGACTTAAAGAGAGCCACATCAAGAACGAACTGCCATTCACAATTGCTACAAAGAAAATAAAATACCTAGGAATACAACTAACAAGGAACGTAAAGGACCTCTTCAAGGAGAACTACAAGCCACTGCTCAACAAAATATAAGAGGATGCAAACAGATGGAGAAACATTCCATGTTCATGGTTAGGAAGAATCAATATTATTAAAATGGCCATACTGCCCAAAGTAATTTACAGATTCAATGCTATCCCCATCAAGCTACCAATGACCTTCTTCATAGAACTGGAAAAAAAACACCTTAAACTTCATATGGAACCAAAAGAGAGCTCACATAGCCAAGTCAATTCTAAGCAAAAAGAACAAAGCGGGAGGCATCACACTACCAGACTTCAAACTATACTACAAGCCTACAGTAATCAAATCAGCATGATACTGGTAGCAAAACAGAGATATAGACCAATGGAAAAGAACAGAGGCCTCAAAGGCAACACAACGTATCTACAACCATCCAATCTTTGACAAACCTGACAAAAACAAGCAATGGGGGAAGGAGTCCCTGTTTCGTAAATGGTGTTAAGAAAACTGGCTAGCCATGTGCAGAAAGCAGAAACTGGACCCCTTCCTGACACTTTACACTAAAATTAACTCCAGATGGATTAAAGACTTAAACATAAGACCTGACACTATAAAAACCCTAGAAGAAAACCTAGGCAAAACCATTCAGGACTTCATGACCAAAACACCAAAAGCATTGGCAACAAAAGCCAAAATAGACAAATGGGACCTAATCAAACTCCACAGCTTCTGCACAGCAAAAGAAACAGTCATTAGAGTGAATTGGCAACCAACAGAATGGGAAAAAAAATTTGCAATCTACCCATCTGACAGAGGGCTGATATCCAGCAACTACAAAGAGCTAAAACAGATTTACAAAAAAAATATGAACAAGCCCATTCAAAAGTGGGCAAAGGATATGAACAGCCAATTTATAAAGGACATACATGAGGCCAACAAACATATAAAAAATGCTCATTATCTCTGGTCATTAGAGAAATGCATATCAAAACTACATTGAGATACTGTCTCATGCCAGTCAGAATGGTGATCATTAAAAAACCTGGAGACAACAGATGCTGGAGAGGATGTGGAGAAATAGGAACACTTTTACACTGTTAATGGGAGTGTAAATTAGTTCAACCATTGTGGAAAACAATGTGGTGATTCCTCAAAGACCTAGAAAGCATTATAAATCATTTTACTATAAGGACACATGCACATGAATGTTCATTGCAGCACTCTTTACAATAGCAAAGACCTGGAACCAACCCAAATGCTTATCACTGGACAGGGAAAATGTGGCACATATACACCATGGAATACTATGCAGCCATAAAAATCAATGAGTTTATGTCCTTTGTAAAAACATAGATGAACCTGGAAACCATCATTCACAGCAAACTGACACAAGAATAGAAAATCAACCACCACATTTTCTCACTCATAGGTGGGTGTTGAACGAGAATACATGGACACAGGGAGGGGAGCATCACACACTGGGGTCTGTAGGGGGGGGAATAGGGGAGGGACAGTGGTGGGGGTGGGGAGTTGGGAAGAGATAGCATGGGGAGAAATGCCAGATATACGTGATGGGGAGGAAGGCAGCACATCACACTGCCATGTGTGTACCTATGCAACAATCTTGCATGTTCTTCACGTGTACCCCAAAACCTAAAATGCAATAAAAAATTAAAATAAATAAATGAAAAGAAGGTTGGGCCAGGTGCGGTGGCTCACACTTATAATCTCAGCATTTTGGGAGGCTGAGGCCAGTGGATCACAAGGTCAAGAGATCAAGACCATCCTTGCCAAAATGATGAAACCCCGTCTCTACTAAAAATACAATAAGGAGCCAGACATTGTGGTGCATGCCTGTAGTCTCAGCTACTTTGGAGGCTGAGGCAGGAGAATTGCTCAAATATGGGAGGCAGAGGTTGCAGTAAGCTGAGATCGTGCCACTGTGCTCCAGCCTGGTGACACAGCGAGGCTCCATCTCAAAAAAACAAAGAAAAAAAAAAAAAAACCACCATTTGCAGGACTGGATGTTAAAAGGGAAAAAAAATGTACAAGATTAAATGTGTGCTGTAGAAGAACCACCACCTGTTCATCTGCTGAGCACACCGTGATTCCTAACTCAGCAAAAGAACCCCCGCTCCGGGAAAAACTAAAAGTGAACTGCTGTTTCCAAAATGCATTTATACGGTTCAAAATCTGTGTTTCCCAAACCCTCCTTCCAGTCCTTGGCACTATGACAAGTATTTCTCACCCCTGAGAATGTCAGGCTGGAGATATGTAAGTGAAAGTCACCAAGGTTGAGTTTCAGCTGCCTGCATCCTTGCAGCCAGGGCCAGAAGGCCATGAGGGGATTCCTAGCTCCCGCTGTCCACGCTGGACTCACAGGGCACGGCTCTGCTGCAGTGGCTGAGCTCACCTCCATGAAGTGATTGCTCAGGGTGGGACCTGAGTCATTCTTGAAGGTCTGGCTGACACGGAGATGCCACTTGTTGCTGCTCTCATCCCAGTGCTTCCCATAGCTCGCCTCCAGTTCAAGTGATTCTCCTGCCTCAGCCTCCAGAGAAGCTGGGATAACAGGCAGCCACCACTACGCCTGGCTAATTTTTGTATTTTAATAGAGATAGGGTTTCATCATGTTGGCCAGGCTGGTCTTGAACTCTGACCTCGTGATCCATCTGCCTCAGCTTCTCAAAGTGCTGGAATTACAAGCGTGAGCCACTGAGACTGGCCTTTTGTTTTTTGTTTTTTTTTTTTGACTTATTATTTGTTTATTTTAGAGATAAGATCTCACTCTGTTGCCCAGGCTGGAGTACAGTGGCACATTCTTGGCTCATTGCAACCTCTGCCTCCTGAGCTGAAGCAACCCTGAATGAATAGACATAAGACTGAGGCTGAAGTGCCAGCCCTGGATCCATTCCTATATGCCTATGCTATTGGGAGCAAGTTCATCTCTTTGTGGATGAGCTCAGTGTACTCAGATCACCACTCGCCAGACTCTGGTGCTCTCTCTGGACATCCCACCTGGCCCGGGCACCCACCTTGTGGCTGAAGGCCAGGATCTGTGTGCAGTGGAGCTTGTGGCCCAGCTCCAGCCTGTAGGCACCGTCTGAGCCGCTCTCTGTCTGCAGCCTCTGGCCAGTGCTGCACTGGTGCGCTGGCTGCTTTGCCTGAGCTGTGAGAATAAATCAAAGAACTCCTGCCCTCCTCTGCCAGGCAGCCCTCAACCAGGGCTCCAAGAGGAGGAGGGCCCAGCCCAGCCTGGCCTCAGCCGTGTTCCCCCGACCCTGTGGTCTGCTTCACCTGTCACTCCATTAGAACCTGTTCATTGGGAGGTCTTAAGAGATGGATAAATTCCCCTCAACAGACACTCCTTTGTTTTTTAATGAGCAGGGACTAAGTCCTACTCAGAGCCCACAGAATGACTAATGGAAAACCCTGTGGTGACAGCATATCTTAGCTCTCAGAGCCACAGCCACAGGAAACAGGGCAGGCCCTGCCACCTCCACCTGCCCTGCAGCCAGGCACACAGTGCCTTATCCAGGAGGCTGTACTGGATCCTCAGGGAGTTGGTCCACAGCCGGCCCCACTGCTGCAGCAGGCCAAGGGCACACAGCCCCACCCACCCTTGCATGAAGAGTTTGGCACCCAGGGATGCCACCCAGCATCCATCCTCCTCCTTCCTTTCCAGCAGTGCTGCTGGGACAGAGAGCAGGCAGGTGAAAGTGTCAGCCACCAGGGACCAAAATTCCCAGCCTCAGGCAAAGAGGGGACTCAGGAATACCCCAGGTGCCTTGGGGTTGGAAGGCTCCTTGAAGAGTCAACACCTGTGCCCTGCACAACAGCCCGTGGACAGGCCTGATCATGGCTCACTGCAGCCTTGACCTCCCAAGCTCAATTGATCCTCCCACCTCAGCCTCTCAAGTAGCTGGAACTACAGACATGTGCCACCACATTGGCTAATTTCTGTGTGTGTGTGTATATATATACACACACATACATATATATATACACATACATATGTAGATACAAATACATATATACATATATACACATATATACATATATATACACATACATATATACATACATATACACACATATATACATATATACATATATACACATGTATACATATATACACATATATACACATATATGTATATATATACACACATATATACATATACACATATTTTTTGTAGAGAAAGGGGTCTCAGTATGTTTCCCAGGCTGGTCTTGAATTCCTGGGCTCAAGCAATCCTCCTGCCTTGGCTTCCCAAAGTGCTGGGATTATAGGCATGGAACACCATGCTTGGTCCAAGGATAAAGTAGAATGAGGCCAGGTGCAGTGGCTCATGCCTGTAATCCCAGCACTTTGGGAGGCCAAGGCAGGCAGATTTCCTAAGGTCAGGAGTTCGAGACCAACCTGGCCAACATAGTGAAACAGCGTCTCTACTAGAAATACAAAAAAGAAAAATTAACCAAATATGGTGGCAGGCAGCTATAATCCCAGTTACTCGGGAGGCTGAGGCAGAAGAATTGCTTGAACCCAGGAGACAGAGGCAGAGGCTGTGGTGAGCCAAGATTGTACCATTGCATCCAGTCCCAACAACACTGTGAGACTGTCCCAAAAAAAAAAAAAAAAGTAAAATAAAACAAAATCAAATAGGACAGATGACAAAAGAATTAACCACACATCATGGGTCATTGGGTAAATTTCACCTTCTGAAGCTTCTGCTTCTGCAACACTGAAGGTCATCCAGAACACACAGGTGGAAATGGGCCAGCTGTTATGACTCCCAAACACCCACATGAGGTTGTCAACAGCCACTGCTCCAAGTTCCCCCAGCCCCAGCCCCTGTCCTTCCCTTGGAATCTTTCAGAACACAGAAGCAGCACACCCAGGTGTTGCGACCCTGGCTCTGGCACAGTGCCAGCATCTGCTCAGCCTGTGTGTGTTTCAAATGCCCTGTGTATTTTAGGTCAAAATGTTACATGTGGTTCTTATCGTGGGTGAGAATCAAAACTACCCTAAAGCTGCTATTTTAAGGTTTGTGGAAGAGGTTGGAGGTTGGGGGAGGTTCTGGGGGCTCACACTGAGCCTGCATCTGTACTTAGATGGGATGTTGATATTAAGAGGCAGGGATGATGAGGACCATCAGGAGGCATTTGGCCCGCACCCTAGCCTGGCCATGTAAGAGACAGGGCACAAGGGGTCTCATCGCCTACCTGTCAGGTGGGCTTGGTGACTCAGCAGATGGCTCAGCGATGCAGAGAGGCCAGCTTGCTGCCCGCCTTCTGTGTGAGGTTCCCCGTAAAGATGACAGGGCTGCCCCCATCACCAGTTTCATCTCCAGCTGCACCTGGAACTGCTCTGCCTTGCCAACCATGGGTGGCTGTAGGTCACTCTAGCCCTGAAAAGGCCTTGGTGTCACCTGGAATGACAGGCTTGGCCAGAAAGCACAGCCATGATTATACAAGCTGGGACCAGAGATAGGGCAGGAGACAGCCCAGCTAATGGCTTTGTATGCCGATCCTTCCCCAGTTTTTGATTTTTCTTGAGATGGAGTCTCATTCTGTTACCCAGGCTGGAGTGCAGTGGTGGGATCCACGTTCAATGCAACCTTTGTCTCCCGGGTTCAAGTGATTCTCCTGCCTCAGCCTCCTAAGTAGCTGGGATGACAGGCACACACCACAATGCCCAGCTAATTTTTCTATTTTTAGTAAAGAAAGGGACTTGCCATGTTGGCCAGTCTGGTCTCAAGCTCCTGAGCCCAAGTGATCCACCCGCCTTGGCCTCCCAAAATGCTGGGATTACAGGCATGAGCCACTGTGCCCAGTCCTTCCTCAATTTTTAAACTGCAGATTTCTCAAAATTAGAAACCTGTGTTACAAACTCAGACATAAATACAAAGGACACCTCTTCTTTCCTTGACAACTCCCTCATTGGATCCATCAGGAACTCAGTTGACCGTCACTATGTGACTAGAACAAACCCCATCTCTCACCTCCGCTGCACACCAGCTCCAGCCCTGGTCATTACACCTATCTCACTGCAACATCCTCCTGGCTCCCATCCCGGCACTGGCAACGGATCTCCATGTGGTGACCAGACACGTCCAACCATGGCACACTAGCGTTTCTTACAGTAGAATCCAAAGTCCTTGAGGCCAGTGAAGCCAGAACTTTGTTGGTCACTTGTGCAGACACTGACAGGAGGGCCATGGGGACAGTTCACCTACTCTCCAAGGCCCCGCATGGGAGATCCTCTAGAAAAGTCATGAGCAACTACAAATATCTTTGATGGCCTTGACAACCTGCAAACAAACCCCACACACCCCTCTGATAGCCACTAGCCAGTCAGTTCACCCAAAATATGTCAAAACAATACTATTACCAGACCCTCACTACTTAATGCTGTTTCCCTGATCCCCACAGATGTGTGTGCAGATGTATGTATATGAATGTGTGTGCATCTGTGTACAGATGTATCTGTACATGGATGTATGTAGATGTGTATGTATACAGATATACCAAAATGCAGAGATATGTGTGTATGAATGTGTGTGTACAGTGATGTGTACATGGAAGTGTCTGTATGTAAACATGTGTATGAATGTGTGGGTATATAAATGTGTGTGATGTATATAAAGACGTATATATATGGATGTGTGTATATGAATGTATGTATACAAATATGTCTACATGTGGATGTAGATGCTCACAGCTCTTCCTGCTGACAGGCACATCCTAGCTCCAGCTTTCTCCAGTGTGTATCAGAGGCTGCATGGTGGTGTCAGAGCTTCCTCAGGGTGCACATGAACAGGGTGAGCACAGAACTTCTCTCCCAAACCACAACATTTTGCAGTTAAAGACAACACTAGTCACAAATACGTCAGGTCAGCAGGCGTAAACGGGCTCTGCAGGCAACCCAGGACCCAACCCCCACACACCAGGGCAGGGGGTGCCAAACAGAACACTTCCAACACCAACCTTAAATTCCACAAACTTTAAGGTTGAACCCAGGCCTCGAACCCCTGGGTCCAGGGATTCGAGGTTAAACCCAAGCTCTGGCACTTTGTATTCATGAGTTCATCTGCCTCAGTTTCCTCATCTTATATGGAGTTACAAAGAGGACTTGAAGAAGAGACCTCCTGTCTGCTGGAACAGGCTTCAGAAAGTTAGAGTGCTGGCTGTTACTGTAATTTTGATGAGTCTGGGGCAGATGGAAGTAGAATTTCTCCAAAAGCAAATAAACATTTCCAGGCTTCAGACAGCTCTATAGGGAGAGGCAGGAAGGTCCGAGGGAAGGCACAGGCAATCTGTGCTGGCACATTTAGCAAATAACAAGACGTTCAAGGGCCCCTGGGAGTTCTTGAAATGAGGCAGAAGTCTCAGCCATCAGACAGGTAGGGCTTTAGGAGGAAGACGGCTCTCCCCTGACATGAGTCTTCACCCAGGCTGAAGGTGGAAGTGGAGAGAGTATTTATGCAGAAAGACATCCAGCCCAGCTTCAGATGCTCTACTTCAGGCCTGAGAAAACACTGGAAACTGAGGCAGAATCGGAGATCCACTGCTGAACGTGCCCAGTGGTCATGCCTAGCGGGATCAAGTCTAAAGCTGCTATTTGTACCTGGCTGGAGTGCAGTGGCACGATCTTGACTCACTGCAACCTCCACTTTCCAGATTCAAGCAATTTGCCTGCCTCAGCCCCTTGAGAAGCTGGGACACAGGCATGCACCACCATGCTGAGGTAAGTTTTGTATTTTTGGTAGAAACAGAGTTTCACCTTATTGGCCAGCCTGGTCCCAAATTCCTGACTTCATGTGATCCTTCCGCCTTGCCTCACAACATTCGTACACTTTTTGAAGTCACTGATCTGCTTGAAAAGGAGATACAAGTTTTAAATCTCCCCAGGATGGAGAAGACAGACACAAAATTTCAACACAATGACAAGGGCTTCAAGTGACTTTCTAAGTTCCATCCAGGTACTCTTGGGTAAGATCCCTTGAAAAGCACCTACTAACATGAAAATGAGCCTGGACGACATAGTAAGACACATCTCCACAAAAAAGAGAACAAAAAAATACAAAGGCATGGGGGCACAGGTTTTATTCCCTGCTACTTGGGAGGCTGAGGCAAGAGGATCGCTTGGGCCCAGGGGTTCAAGCCTGCAGTGATTTAGAATTATGCCATTAAATAGAAGACCTTGTAAAAGAAGAGAAAAGTGGGGGAAGAGAGGGGGAAAAGGGAAGAAAAGAAGTAGGAAAAGAAAAAAAGAGGGAATAGAGGGAGGGAGAGAAAGAAAAGAATAAAGAAAGAAAAAGAAAAGAAATGAGAAAAACATATAAACCCTGTGGCCAGGGAATTCCACTGTTAAGAATTTACTCTGCAGAGACAATGGTGTTCACCACAGAATAATTGTAACAGGAAACCTGGGAAAAACTCAAGAGCACTTCATTATGAAACTAGCTGAATACATTCCATTCCATGGACTAGTACATGGTCATTCGAACTACACGGGAGATGCTGATATTTTTAGGTGGATGTATTAAGTCCACATGCTGATTGTGCATAGATCATCTCGAAAGGGAATCACCAAAAAATCCCTAACAGTAGTTGGTTTTGAGGAAAGGTGGGAGAGTGGCTTTAAGGCTGCACCAACACCAACCAATAGAACTTTTTGCAATGAGGACCATATTTCTGGGCCATCTGCAGCTGTGGAGCACCTGAAATTTGGCCCAGGAAGCCAAAGAACCAAATTCTTTATTTTCTTTTTCTTTTTTTTTTTTTAGGGAGGAAGGAAGGAAGGCAGGAAGGGAGGAAAGGAGGAAGGGAGGGAGAAAGGAAGGAAGGGAGGGAGGAAGGAAGGGAGAGAAGGGAAGGAAAAAAATCAGGCAATGAGAGAGACATTGCTGACCTGGATCTACAGGTCTACAAGTTGATTTTTCTTTTTCTTTTTTTTTTTTTTAAGAGAAGGAAAAAAAATTTGAAGGAGAGGAAGAAAGAGGGAGAAAAAGAGGGCGAGAGAACAGAAATGTTGCTTTATTCTAAAAAAAAAATGGGTATTAATAATGGCCAATCAATATTTCATTTAAACCTATGAGTAGGTGTGATGTGGTGTTGACAAGAATGTATATTTTGTGTATTTGAAGTGGAGAGCTCTATAAATATTTATTAAATTTACTTGTTTTAGATCTGAGTTCGAGTCCTTTATATCTTTATTAATTTTCTGTCTCATTGAGTCTAAGTCTCTATGTATCTGGGTGTTAGGATCATTAGCTCTTATTGTTGCATTGATTCTTTTACCACTATATCTTTGTTGCTTTAAAATCTATTTTATCAGATACGAGTATTGCAACTTCTGCTTTTTATTTATTTATTATTTATTTATTTATTTTTGCTCTTCATTTGGTTGGTAAATCTTTCTCCATCCCTTTGTTTAGAGTCTTTTTGTATCCTTGCATGTGAAATGGGTCTAAATGTAGCGTACTGTTGGGTTTTGGCTGTATTTTTGATTCGGGATTTAGTCAATTTAAATTTAGGGTTACTGCCATTTGATGTTAACTGGCTGTTTTATCCATTCGTTGATGTAAATTCTTCTTTATGTTGATGCTCTTTACTTTTTGGTATATTTTTAGAAAGGCTAATACTGGTTGTTTCTTTCTATGTGTAATGCTTCTTTCAGAAGCTCTCATAAAGCCGGCCTGGTGGTAATAAAATCTCTGAGTACTTGCTTGTTCATAAAAGATTTGATTTTTCCTTCAGTTGTGAAGCTTAGTTTGGCTGGATATGAAATTCTGGGCTGAAAGTTCTGTTCTTTGAGGATGTTGAATATTGGCCCCCACTCTCTTCTGGCTTGTAGAGTTTCTGCTGAGAGATCTGCTGTAAGTCTGATAGGCTTGCCTTTGTGGGTAACCTGACCTTTCTCTCTGGCTGCCCTTAGTATTTTCTCCTTCATTTCAGCCCTAGTGAATCTAACGATTATGTGCCTTGGGGTTGCTCTTCTTGAGGAATATCTTTGTGGTGTTCTCTGTATTACCTGGGGTTGAATATTGTCCTGCTTTGCTAGTTTAGGAAAATTTTCCTGTATAATATCCTGAAGAATATTTTCCAGCTTGGATTCATTCTCTCTGTTGCATTCAGGTATACCTATGGAACGTAAATTAGGTCTTTTCACATAGTCCCACATTTCTTGGAGACTTTGCTCATTCCTTTTTATCCTTTTTTCTCTAGAACAATCCAAGATGGCTGATTGCTACCATCTCGGGATTGCAGCTCCCAGTGAAAGCGCAGAGAAAGAGAGGATGCCACACTTTCAGACAAATTTTGGTCACTCACGGAGCAGTAGATTCTCAGTGGAGGAGCTGCACGGGTCGCCAGCGTGACTCTTGTGGCTGGCGCAGCAGTTTTGCTGGCACCTCAGCATGGCAGCTCTTGGTGCAGAGTAAACGGGACTGGTTCCTTTTCTGACCGAGGTTAGAAGAAACCGCACGGGTCGCCAGTGCGACTCTTGTGGCTGGCGCAGCAGTTTTGCCAGCACCTCGGTGCAGCAGCTCTTGGTGCAAAGTAAACGGGACTGGTTCCCCTTCTGACTGAGGTTTGGAGCTCCAGGAAGGCAGAGTCGCCTATTACGGATTCAAGTAGGAAGCCAGACTGGAGATTCCCAGGCAGAAAAGCACCATCAGTCTTAACGCCGCTGTTTTGGCCGGCACAGTGGGTTGCTCATATTTCAGCCCTAGGAATTAACAACTTGGACGTCCACTCAGAGACCTAATTTGAAAATTGGTAATTACAAAGACAACAGGTGGATAAATTTACACTGAGGGGAAGAAACCAGCATAAAAAGGCTGAGAATACTTAAAATCAGAATGCCTCTCCCTCTAAAGAGGATCACAGTTTCTCATCAACAAGGGAACAAGGCTTGATGGAGAATGAGCACATCCCATTAACAGAATCGGGCTTCAGAAGATGGATAATAAGAAACTTCTGTGAGTTAAAAGAACATATTGTAGCCCAATGTAAAGAAACTAAGAACTTTGAAAAAAGGTTTGACAAAATCCTAATGAAAATAGACAACTTAGAGAGGAATATAAGTGAATTAATGAAACTGAAGAATACAATATGGGAAGGCCGAGAAGTATGCACAGGTTCATTTTCTTTAATGTTAATTCATTTAGATTTTTTTTTTTCTTTTTTGAGATGGAGTCTCGCTCCGTTGCCCAGGCTGGAGTGAAGTTGCATGATCTTGGCTAATCGCAACCTCTGTCCCCCAGGTTCAAGCAGTTCTCCTGCCTCAGCTTCCCAAGTAGATAGGGTTACAGGGGCTAACCACCACATCCGGCTACTTTTTGTGTTTTTAGTAGACGTGGAATTTCACTATAGTTGTCAGGCTGCTCTCAAACTCCTGATCTCAGGTGAGCCACCTGACTCGGCCTCCCAAAGTGCTGGGATTACAGGCATGAGCCAACATATCTGGCTTCACTTAGATTTCAATAAACACATATGCCACTGGCTGCCATATGGGAGACTCAGTTCTATAGTCTTTCATAGTTTTTGAACTTTGAATCACTTAAATTCATGGCCTATTGTTTTCAGTTGTGGAATTTAATAAATAGTATTTAGATTGGTAGATTTCATTTAGATTAATACATAGAATTTAAATTGTACCAGTGAATGCTGATATATAAAAAGATTGCCAAGGTATGTGTGTGTGTGTGTGTGTGTATATATTTCATTATTATTATAATTTTTTGAGTTAGAGTCTTGCTCTGCCACCCAGTCTGAAGAGCAGTAGTATGAACTTGGCTCACTGCAACCTCCGCCTCCAGGGTTCAAGTGTTTCTCCTGCCTAAGCTTCCCAAGTCACTGCGACTATAGGTATGCACCACCACGTCCAGTTCATTTTTGTATTTTCAGTAGAGAAGGCCTTACATCATGTTGGTCAGGCTGGTCTTGAACTCCTGACCTCAAGCGATCCACCTTCTTCAGCCTCCAAAAGTGCTGAGGATTACAGGCATGAGCCAGTATGCCCAGCTGCAAAGGTGTGTTTTTGAGTAAAATGAACAATGTACAAACAAAAAATAGGGAACAGCTGGGGGTGGTGGCTCATTCCCATAATCCCAGCACTTTGGGAGGCTGAGGTGGGAAGATCGCTGGAGCCCAGGAGGTCGAGGCTGGAGTGAGCCATCATTGCACCACTGCCCTCCAGCCTGAGTAATACAGCAAGACCCTGCCTCAAGAAAAACTAAAATCAAAATTAAAAAAACAAAACCTAAGCATGACGATTGGGTTATCAGGCTATTTTATAATATGTGCCTTCCTCAAAACTTGTTACGGTATCATCACATCACCTATTTGACGTGAAAAAGAGAAAATAAAATCCAGAAACTCAAACTAAAAATATATGCAAATCTATAGCGTTACGCATTGTCCTGTGTCTCCCAGAAAGACGCTGAAGCCCTGCGAAGCCCTACGCTGCAGAGTCTGTGGATGCGACCTTATTTGGAAATAGTCTCTTCACATGTGATTGAGCTAAGCTGAGGTCATGAGGGTGAATCCTAATCACGTGTGCCTGGTGTCCTTATAAAAAAAGGATGTGTGGACAAAGACACCTACAAAGGGAAGACAATGTCAAGACAGAGACAGAAGACCACCTACAAGCCAAGGAACTCTGGAGGCTCTGAGAATCCGTGAGCGAGATCTGGGACAGATCCTCACTCACAGCCTTCACAGGAAGAAAAAACAATCAAAAATCTTTTGGTTTTAGACTCCTGGCCTCCAGAACTGTGAGAATAAATTTCTTTGGTTGAAGCCACACAGTTTAGGGTACTTTGTTAAGGCAGCGCTGGGAAATGAACGCAGAGTTCTTGGGGTGTGCATCAATACTCCTACAGGAAATTTGGGACGTGGCATGCTTGAACTTACAATTCATACCTTTCTCTATTCTGAATTATTTTTTTGAGAGACAGGGTCTCAGTCTGTCACCCAGGCTGAAGTGCAGTGGCACAAGCATGGCTCACTGCAGCCTCCACCTCCTGGGCTCCAGCAATCCTCTTGCCTCTGCCTCCTGAGTAGCTGAGACTACAGACACATGCCACTGTGCCTAATTTTTTAAAAAATGTTTTGTAGAGACGGGGTCCTACTATGTTGCCCAGTTTACCTGGGACTCCTAGCCTCAAGTGATCTTTTCACCTTGGCCTCCCAAAGTCCTGGGATTACAGATATAATCCATTGTAACTGGCTTGCCTTTTTTTTTAAAAAAACAAAGACAGAATCTTGCTCTATTGCACAGGCTGGAGTGCAGGGACATGATCTCAGCTCACTGCAACCTCCACCTCCTGGGTTCAAGCAATTCTCTTGCCTCAGCCTCCCAGGTAACTCAGCTTATAGGCTCCTACCACCACACCCAGCTAATTTTTGTATTTTTATTAGAGTCGGGGTTTCACCAGTGGGCCAGGCTGGTCTCGACCTGCTGACTTTAGGTGATCCGCCCACTTCAGCCTCTCAAAATGCTACAATTGTGGCTCACTGCAACCTCTGCTCCTCAGTTCAAGCAATTCTCCTGCCTTAGCCTCCCAAGTAGCTGGGATTACAGGTTCCTGCCACCATGCCACTTTTTGTATTTTTAGCAGAGATGGTGTTTCACCATGTTGGCCAGGCTGGTCTTGAACCCCCGACCTCAGGTGATCCGCCTGCCTCAGCCTCCCAAAGTGCTGGGATTACAGGCATGAGCCTCTGTGCCCGGCCTACTTCTATTATTATTACATTTTAATATATAATGAAATATTTACACAACTCACCGTAACGTAGAATCAATGGGAGCCCTGAGCTTGTTTTACTGAAACTAGATTGTCCCTTCTGGGGTTGATGGGAGACAGTGACAGATCAACAGGCATTGGATTCTCATAAGGAGCACGCAGTTTAGCTCTCTTGCATGTGCTGTTTACAGTAGGGTTTGCATTCCTATGAGACTCTAACAATGCCACCGATCTGACAGGAGGTGGAGCTCAGGTGGTGATGCCAGCAATAAGGAGTGGCTGTGAACACAGATACAGCCTCCCTAGCCCGCCCGCTGCTCACTTGCTGTGCTGCCTGCCCAGTTCCTAACAGGTGAGATGGGCATGGTGGCTCACGCCTGTAATCCCAGCACTTTGGGAGACTGAGGCAGGTGGATCACCTGAGGTTGGGAGTTTGAAACCAACCTGACCAACATAGAGACACCCTGTGTCTACTAGAAATACAAAAATTAACCTGGCATGGTGGCTCATACCTGTAATCCCAGCTACTTGGGAGTCTGAGGCAGGAAAGGCACTTGAATCTGGGAGACAGAGGTTGCAGAGAGCCAAAATCATGCCATTGCATTCCAGCCTGGGCAACAAAAGCAAAACTCCCAGTCAAAAAAAAAAAAAAAAAAAAAAAAGCCTGGTGCAATGGCTCACACCTGTAATCCCAGCACTTTGGGAGAATGAGGAGGGCGAATCACCTGAAGTAAGGCGTTTGGGACCAGCCTGGCCAACATGGTAAAACCCTGTCTCTTCTAAAAATACAAAAATTAGCCAGGTGTGGTGGTACATGCCTGTAATCCCAGCTACTCAGGAGGCTGAGGCAGGAGAATTGCTTGAACCTTGGAGGTGGAGGTTACATTTACCTGAGATCGTACCGATACATAGAGTGAAACTCTGTCTCAAAAAAAAAAAGACAGCCAAAAACAGGCTACAGACTAGTACTGATCCGTGGCCAGGAGGGTGGGAGACCCCAGCTGTAGACAATATGTAATAATCAAATCAGGGTAACTGAGACAGTCATCACCTCAAATATTTATCTTTTGTTTCGGGAACATGAAAATCCTTCTCTTTTAGCTATCTTGAAATATTCAAATAAATTCTCATTCACTGTAAATTCCCTTGTGCACTATTGATTACTGTAACTTATTCCTTCTATCTAGGCCTTCTTGTCCTTCATTCTTTTTTTAAATTATTTTCATTTATTTCTCAGATAGTCTTTCTCTTTCTGCCAGGCTACAGTGCAGTGACATGATCTCGACTCACTGTAACCTCCACCTCCTGGGTGCAGGCAATTCTCCTGCCTCAGACTTCGGAGTAGCTGGGATTACAGGCATGCATCACCATTTCTAGCTAACTTTTTTATTTTTAGTAGAGATGGGGTTTCACCATGTTGTCCAGGCAGGTCTCAAACTCCTGACCTCAAGCAATCCACCCACCTCGGCTTCCAAAAGTGCTGCGATTACAGGCACAAGCCACAGTACCCGGCCATTTATTAATTCTTACATTCATTTATTCTATGAATAACTACTGCCTGGTTATTATATAATTGGCAGGGTTCAAGGCTCTGGGGAAACAGCAATGGGCAAAATATAGTTGCTGCTCTCTTAATGGATCCATCATTCTAATGAGGGGGAAAGAGACAGGCGATCCATAAACAAACCATTAACACAGACAGCACATCAGGTGGAGAGCCCTATGAAGAATAAAATCTAAAGCGGGTACAGCCAGGTGCGGTGGCTCCCACCAGTAATTCCCGCAACTCCCTTGAGGTTAGGAGTTCAAGACGAGCCTGGCCAACATGGTGAAATGCCATCTCTACTAAAAGTACAAAAGAAAAAATGACCCAGGCGTGGTGGCACCTGCCTGTAATCCACCTGCCTGTAATCCAAGCTACTCAGGAGGATGAGGTGGGAGGATTGCTTGAACTTGGGATGTGGAGGTTGCAGTGAGCCAAAATTGTGTCACTGCACTCCAGCCTGGGGAACAGAGCAAGACTCTGTCTTCAAAAATAAAAAAGTAAAGAGAGATCAGGTGCAGGTTAGAGTGCATTAGCATGAGCAGGGGTGCTGTGGTGGTGGTAAAGGTGGTCAGGAAAGGCCTCTGTGATAGACATGAGGTGATAGACATGAGGGCTGAACCTGGGGACTCCTGGGGAGAGCAGCATGGGAGGGCCCTAGGTGTTGGTCCCATTTGTGGTCCTTTTGTTTAGTTTTGTTTTGTTTTTGACACAGTCTTGCTCCATCGCCCAGGCTGGAGTGAAGTGGCACAATCTCAGCTCACTGCAATCTCCACCAACCAGGTTGAAGCCACCTCAGCCTCCCAAAGAGCTGGGATGGCAGGCATGAGTCACGGTGCCTGGACTATGCATCAACATGTTTAAATTCTTCTGAAAACTGTGCTTTAGGAAGTGTTCTGACAGCCATCGGAAATAAATGACAGAATGGCAGGACAAGGATCACGTCAGTGACAGGGTGGCTGTGGACATTTGCTGGCCAGCAGCAGGAAAGCCACTCAGACCCTGGATTCTACCTCTGCAGCCCGTCTGCACCTGAACCCTCCTCCCTACATCAGTGGAAGCCTGGAACTCTCAGAACAGCAGGCCTCACCAGCCGCTGTCACCTTCACCAGAATGATGTGATTCATTCATTCACGTGGAAGACAGCAGGAACCCTGAAAGAACAGGATCCAGAATGTGTGGGTTTTGATGGACAAGGTGGTAAAATCTGGGAGGCTCCACCTACCTCACCTCCTGAGCCCCACACTTCTTCCCCAGTCATGTTCAGCAGAGAGACTAGAGTGACATGATCAGAAATGTAGATGCTTGGAAGGACACCAGCAACACGGAGAAGAGGAGGCCAGAGGTCCACAAGGTGCCCAGCTCCTGGCCTCGGATGCCCAGGACTCTGTCCAGAAAGGCTCCCTCCAGGCCATGGAACTTGATGGTCCTCGAGTTCCTGAGAATGGAGCTGGTGAGCCGGGCCCGCAGTCCTTCTGCCTCATTTGCTCTCCTGGGGTTGGAGGGAAGAGAGAGATGAAGACACGGCTGGTCTGGAATTCTCCCCTGCACCCTGACAGTCACCCTGCAGCAAATCCCACAGATCTCGACAACTGTGTCCCAAAGCTATCTGCCTCTCCGCATCCCTGACCCTCAGTCCTGATCCATCCACCATCATCCTGTGCCTGGACTCCTGCAGGAGCTGACCCGGGACCACTGCCCTGGGGAGGCCGCTTCTGATGCCCAGAGAACAGAGGCTTCCCCCGAGCCCACCTAGGTATGGCGCCATCAGGAAGGCTGCCTGGAGGTGGGTAATGCCTGAGCTACATCTTTCTTGTTTTCTTTTACATATTTGGTGGAGTTGTGGGGTCTCACACTGTTGCCCAGGCTGGCCTCAAGCTCTTGGGCTCAAGTGACCCTCTGCCCCTGCCCTCCTAAAGTGCTGGGATTACAACCTGAGCTACATGTTACATGAACAGGACGTGGGTGCTGGGCAGGCAGAGGATGAGGGAGTGAAGGCTCTGAGACAGGGCGCAGCAAACACTAGGCAGAGGGAGCAGCATGACTCAGAGGACACTCGGTGTGCATGGGCAGGGTCACTCGGCACTTTAGGGTCAGGCAGGAGTCTGGGGTCTGTGTTTCACAGGGGGAGAAGCATTATCAGAAGACAGCTGCCTCGAGAAGGTATTTTGTTATTTTTTGAGATGGAGTCTTGCTCTGTTACCAGGATGGAGTGAAGTGGCATGAACTTGGCTCACTGTAACCTCTGCCTCCTGGGTTCAAGTGATTCTTCTGCCTGAGATTCTGGAGTAGCTGCGATTATAGGTGCCTGCCACCATGCTCAGCTAATCTTTGTATTTTTTAATAGAGATCATTTTGCCATTTTGGACACGCTGGTTTTGAACTCCTTACCTCAGGAGATCCACCTGTCTTGACCTCCCAAAGTGCTGGGATCACAGGCATGAGTCACTGGGCCTGGATGAAAGCCACGCAGGCGGCTGGAGAAACAGTCCAAGTGACAGATGGACATTGGGACAGCTGGGCCTAGAGAGGAAATAAGTTCCTTCCCTCCATCCCCCTTCCCTCCCTTCCTCTCTCCCGCTTTTCTTTTTCTTCCCTACTCCTTTCTTCTACTCTCCTGCCTTTCTTTCTGCCCTCTTCTTTCCCCTCCCTCCCTTTCTTCCTTCCCTCCCTCATTCCTTCTCTTTCACCTCTTTCCTTCCCTTTGTCTGTCCTCCCCTTTCCTATCTTTCCTTCCCTCCCTCCTTTTCACTCCTCTTCGCCCTCCTTTCTCCCCATCCCTGCCTTCTTCCCTTTTTCTCTCCGACCCTTCTTTCCTCCCTCTCTTCTTCCGTAGTTCTCAAACACTGGTCCAGCGCCTTCTGCATGCCGAGCATTAACTAGATACTGAGTCTGCAACAGGGAGTGGCCCGTGCTGCTGCAGAGCTTGCAGTCTAAGGAGAGCAAGGCCATTGGTCCCTGCCAGGAGCTTCCTGCAGGGCCCTTTAGGAAGTGGGAAGTGCTGAAGAAAAGCAAAAACAAACCCAGGACAGGCCAAGGAAGGGAGCTGCTGGGAGGAGAGGGATGGGCAGGCCGTGTCCTTGCTGGACAATGGCAAGGGAGGTGGCCCTGACTGTAGGGGGTGCTGGAGGGGACCAGGGTCTTCTGGAGTGAGGGTGGTCCAGGTGGAGAAAACAGGTAAATCGGATTCCTGGAGAGATGTGTGAACATCAGGCAGGTGTGAGGATGGGGAAGGGGGATAGGTGGGAAAGGGAGGGAGATGAGTGGAAGGTGAGGCTTGAGGCAATGAGGCAGCTCAGGGCAGGCCAGGTGGGCCACTGTGGGGCCTTTGGCTCAGACTGAGAAAAATGGGGCCACTGTGGGCCTGAGCAGAGGAGAGTGCAATGGATTCAGCTCACACAGGTCTCCTGTGGCTGGAAATGGAGAGAGGCTGGGGCAGAAGTACGGAGTGAGCCAGGGCCTTGCTGCGGGATGCATTTTCAAGATGACGCCAAGCAAATCTGCTGACTGATGGAGTGCAGGAGAAAAAGGAATTGATCTGACCCAGGGCCTGGGGTCTGAACACTGGAGAAAAGAGCCGCCATCCAATGTGATGGGGAAGGAGTGGGGCAGGTCTGCACAATGGGCGACTCACTGAGACAAGAACAAAGCCAGACCCGCCGGCTCCGACTCAGCTCTGCTCTCCCCATTACCCACACCAGGACCTGGATCTTCCTCCCTAGTTCCTGCCTGGTTTGTCTTTTTCCCAAAAGCCGAACCTGACACTGATTCCTCTTCTTGGTGATGAAGAAACTCAGGGGCAGGCAGCTCAGGAAGACAGCGATGGTGGAGGGACCCAGGAGCTGGGGACAGAGGGGACAGAACATCAGGAGATCCCAAGGAGCCCAGCTGCCAGAGGCGTGTGAACCACAGCAGCTCCATCTTGAATAGGAGCTGGATAAAAAAAGGATGAGACCTACTGGGCTGCATTTCCAGGTGGTGAAGGCATTCTGAGTCATAGGATAAGACAGGAGGGCAGCACAGGATACAGGTCACAGAGACCTTGCCAGTAAAACAGGCTGCAGTAAAGAAGCCAGTCCAAAACCCACCAAAACCAAGATGGCAACCAGAGCGACCTATGCTCGTCCTCCCTGCTACATTGCCACCAGCGCCACAACGGTTTACAAATGCCATGGCAACATCAGAAAGTTTCCCTGTATGATATACAAAAGAGGAGTCATGAATAATCTCCTCATTCAGCATGTCATGAAGAAATGACCCTAAAGATGGGCACCAGCACCCTCTGGGCTGCTCTATGGAGTAGTTATTTTATCGTCACTTTCCTAAACAACTTGCTTTTTTAGGAAAGAATAACTTGCTTTGTGCCTCACACCTGTAATCCCAGCACTTTGGGAGGCTGAGGTAGGCGGATCACCTGAGGTCAAGAGTTCAAGATGAGCCTGGCCAACATAGTGAAACCCAGTCTCTACTAGAAATATAAAAATTAGCTACGTGTGGTGACATGCACTCGTGATCCCAGCTACTCAGAAGGCTGAAGCAGGAAAATCACTTGAACCTGAGAGGCGTAGGTCGTACTGAGCCAAGATCACACCACTACCCTCTATCTAGCCTGGGCAACAGAGTGAGACTCCATCTCATAAACAAAACAAAGCAAAAGAAAACAAAACAAGCAAACAAACAAATGTGCTTTCACTTTACGGGCTCATGCTGAATTGTTTCTTGCACGAGATTCAAGAACCCTCCCTTGGGGTCTGGATCGGGTCCCCTTTCCTGTAACACAGCTGCAGATCCTGAAGAGGGTCAGACTTGGGTCCTAAGATGCGGAGTCAGGGAATGTGATAAGGGCAGCCATCAGGTCCCAGGGATCTGAGCTCATGGGGGTCTGCTGGGTCAGGAGGCACCTGCTGAAGACGGGGCCCTTCAATGTCAGGGAGGGGAATGGCCCACTTACACGATGGGGAGAGGGTTATATTCAAGACAGAACATGCACACACAGGAGTAGAACTACGGCATGTTTCTGGCCACAACAGTAAAGTTGAAACCTCTGGAATCAGGACTGGGTTCAAATCCGACTCTGACACTTCTGAGTGTGGCCTTGGGGCAAGTCACCTCCCTAATGTGCAATTTCCTTGTCTGCAAAATGGGAACAGAGTTGTCCTCATTTTGCATGTTTGCTTAACATTTAAGTATTTTTCGAATCTTCATTTTACCCTCATGAGGGTTGTCAGACTTAGCAAATCATCATACAGATGCCCAGTTACCTTTGAAGACAAAGAGTGAATAAGGTTATAATTTAAGTCTCGTGCATTATTTGAGACATACACTGAGAGTCCGAAACGCACACTTCACTGGATGTCCTGTGTTTTCTCTGGCAACCCTGCTCCCTAGGAACGTGGTGCTTTTGGATACTTATCTCCCCCCTCTCAGCTTTGGTTTCTATATCTGGAAAATGTGGAAGTGAGAGGTAAAATAAATAATTTTTAAGTTGCTCTAACTTTCTGAGAGTCTTTCACAGGTTACTTGAACCCATTCTCTCACCAAGCCCCACCCCAACTCCAGTATGCATGCCTCAGTTTCTCCTCTCAGTCCTTAGGAACACTATTTTTTTTTAGATGGAGTCTCTCTGTTACCCAGGCTGGAGTGCAGACTCGGGATCCTGGCTCACTGCAACCTCTACTTCCCAACCAATTCTGCTGTCTCAGCCTCCCTAAGTGCTGGGATTACAGGTTTGACCCACCCCACCCAGCTCAAAGAAAGTAGAACGCTATTTTCTAATGTTGGGTCAGTTTGTTCCATTTATGCGGCAATGGCATCACCTGGTAGCCTCATGGAGAAGTGCCCTGAGGGTAAACCACCCACCGCAGGGGTTGGAAAAACACTCAAAGGAATCTGAGAGAAGATGAGCATCTCTCTCTGGGGGAAAAATGGTTCATTAAACTGTAGCAACCTCAGTATCCGCCCCTTCTTCACCAGGATCTCATGGTGATGTTAGGAGATGTCTACCAAGAGGCAGGAAAAGTGACACGGTGCATTATCTGTGGATATCTTGGTCTTCTCTGACAATTTTTTTTTTTTTTTGAGGGGGAGTCTCGCTTTGTCCCTCAGGCTGGAGTGCAGTGGTGTAATCTTGTCTTACTGCAATTTACACCTCCCAGGTTCAAGCAATTCTCCTGCCGAAGCCTACTTAGTAGCTGGGATTACAGGCACATGCAACCATGCCAGGTTCATTTTTGTATTTTTAGCAGAGACAAGGTTTCACCGTGTTAGCCAAGCTGATCTTGAACTCCTGACCTCAAGTTATCTGTCCACCTCAGCCTCCCAAAGTGCTGGGATTACAGGCATGCACCCCCATGCCTGGTTTTCTCATTTTATTTTTTCTTTTATTTTTTAGATGGAGTCTCACTCTGTCACCAGGCTGGAGAACAATGGTGTGATCTTGACTCACTGCAACCTCCACCTCCCGAGATTCTCTAGCCTCAGCCTCTCGAGTAGCTGGGACTACAGGCATATGCCACCACACCTGGCTAATTTTTGTATTTTTAGTAGAGATGGTGTTTCACTATGTTGGTCATCATGGCCTTAAACTCCTGACCTCCAGTGATCCTCCCACCTCCGTTTCTTAAAGTGCTGGGATTACAGGCGTGAACCACCATGCCTGGCCATGGGTTTTCTTGAACCAAAGCATATTCCTTGTCATGTTTAACAGAATTGTGCCCCAGCCCTGTACTTTTCTGGATTCATCCTTCTTTGAATAGTGAACTCTCAAAAGCTGTAACTAACATTGAAGAGCCACTGGCCAGGTGGGCTGGGTAGTGGCAGAAGGGCTGGGGTCCCAGCAGTTGGCATCCCCTTTCCCAGGATGTACACATGGCCTCATGTACCTGTCCTTTTATCTCCTAGGTCAACTGGTCAACATCGTCTGGGTGAAAGAAGGAGACCAGATCTTGTTTTCATCCATGTTTGAAGCCAATACCACCACCCACAACATTGCTGTCAGTGCGTGCCCAAGCCACCAATAGCCTGGAAATATTTAGACCTGGTTTATTAACCACACACCTGCCAGACCCAACCAAGCCAAAACATGAAATCGACTGGGCTCAGTGACCCACATCTGTAATTTTAGCACTTGGGGAGGCCAAGGTGGGTGGATCTCCTGAGATCAGGAGTCTGAGACCAGCCTGGCCAACATGGTAAAACCCCATCTCAACTAAAATATAAAAATGAGCCTGGTGTGGTGGTGCACACCTGTAATCCCTGCTACTCAGGAGGCTCAGGTCAAAGAATCACTTCAATACAGGAGGTGGAGGTTGCAGTGAGCCGAGATTGAACCGCTGTACTCCAGCCTGGGCAGAGCATGAGACTCCATCTCAAAAAACAACAAAAACACAAAATCAAACCCCTGCCCCCCACCTTTTTTTTTTATTATTTTTTTTATTTTTTTAGAGAGAGGGACTTCCTGTGTCATCCAGGCTACAGTGCAATGGTACAATCATAGCTCACTGCAGCCTCTTACTTCCAGCCTCAAGCAGTCCTCCCACCTCAGCCTCCTGAGTAGCTGGGATTACAGGTGCATGCCACCATGCTCAACTAATATTTGTGTGTGTGTGGAGATGGGATCTCACCATGTTGGCCAGGCTGGCCTCAAACTCTGGGCTTCAAGGGATCCTCTCATCTCAGCCTCCAAAGTGCTGGGATTACAGGCATGAGCCTCTGTTCCTGGCCAAAACCTAATTACACATTCATGAGTGACCGAGGGCACGAGCTTCTGTGTCTTCTAACAATGAAATGGATTATTTTTGGGGTATAACTTTGCTGGGGATGCTGTAACAAAGTGCCACAAACTAAGTGGCTTAGAACAAGACAAATTTGTTG
This sequence comes from Callithrix jacchus, assembly GCF_049354715.1. Taxonomy (NCBI): domain Eukaryota; kingdom Metazoa; phylum Chordata; class Mammalia; order Primates; family Cebidae; genus Callithrix; species Callithrix jacchus. The sequence continues at coordinate 31,128,527 of NC_133520.1, forward strand.
TCTCAGGCCAGATGCCATGGCTTACATCTGTAATCCCTGTACTTTGGGGAGGATGAGAGGATGTCTTGAGGTCAGGAGTTCGAGACTAGCCAAGCAAATACGATGAAACCCCATCACTACTGAAAGAATACAAGGCTGGGAGTGATGGCTCACACCTGTAATCCTAGCACTTTGGGAGGCTGAAGTAGGCAAATCATGAGGTCAGGAGTTTGAGACCAGCATGGCCAACATGGTGAAACCCTGTCTTTACAAAAAATACAAAAATTAGCTGGGTGTGGTGGTGTGCATCTGTAATCCTAGCTACTCAGGAGGCTGAGGCAGGAGAACTGCTTGAACCCAGAAGGTGGAGGTTGCAGTAAGCTGAGATCGCACCACTTTATTCCAGACTGGGGGACAGAGCAAGAATTCATCTCAAAAAAAAAAAAAAAAAAATTAGCTGGCATGATTGCATGTGCCTGTAATCCCAAGCTACTCTGGAGGCTGTGGTGAAAGGATTTCTTGAACCAGGGAGAATGAGGCTGCAGTCAGCTGAGATCATGCCACTGCACTCCAGCCTGAGTGGCAGAGCGAGACCCTGTCTCAATAAATCAATAAATTAAATAAAAAGTTGTGCTCTCCCAGTTGGGAGGCCGGAAGTGTAAAGTCAGGTGTCTGCAGCCGGGCTCTCCCTGGAAGCTCTGGGGAAAAATCTGTCCCAGCCTCTCTCCTGGCTCAGGCATCCCTTGACTTATAGTGAACATTGTCTTTCTATGCATGAACTCTGTGATTATAACAAGAAAATAGCAGTCACATTACATTTTTTTGTTTTTTGAGCTGGAGTTCTGATCTTGTTGCCCAGGCTGGAGTGCAGTGGCATGATCTCTGCTCACTGTAACCTCTACCTCCTGGGTTGAACAATTCTCCTGCCTCCTTTACCTGAGTAGAAGGGACTACAGGCACATGCCACCCTGCCTTGCTCATTTTTGTATTTTTAATAGAGAGGGGGATTCACCATGTTGGTCAGGCTGGTCTCAGACTCCTGGCTTCAAGTGATCTGCCCACCTCAGCCTCTCAAAGTGCTGGAATTGCAGGCATCAGCCACCGCACCCGGCCATACTTATCTTTTTGTCCACAGAAATGACCAGCATTTCAATTTTCATTTGTCTTGTTTTGTTTTTCTTAGATAAAAACAAACTGGCAGTTATAATTGGGGAGGACAATTTGCATTATGGGAATCTTAAAGTCGTGCCAAGTTTTGTAATCAAAGTTGGTAAAAAAAAAAACTGAAGTTATACGGTGGGGGTGGTGGCACTCGCCTGTAATCTCAGCACTTGGGAGACCGAAGTGGGTAAATCAGGAGTTTGAGACAAGCCTGGCCAACATGGTGAAACCCCGTCTCTACAAAAAAAATACAAAAATTAGCCAGGCCTAGTGGTGGGTGCCTGTAATCCCAGTTACTCATGAGACTGGGCGGGATCCTGGGAGGGGGAGTGAGACTCTGTCTCAAAAAAAAAAAAAAAAGAAGAAAAAAACTTTATCCTGGGATGCAAGGCTAGTTCAACATACACAAATCTATAAACATAATTCACCACATAATCAGAAGCAAACACAAAAACCCACAGGACTATCTCCATAGATGTGAAGAAGGCAAAACTCAATAAACTAGGTATTGACAAAATGTATCTCAAAATAATAGAAGCTATTTATGACAAACCAACAGCCAGTATCACAATGAATGGCAAAAACTGGAAACATTTCCTTCAAAATCTGGCACTAGACAAGGATGCCCTCTCTCAACACCCCTATTCAATATAGTACTGGAAGTTCTAGCCAGAGCAATCAGGAAAGAAAAAGAAATAAAGGGTATTCAAACAGAAAAGGAGGAAGCCAAAGTGTCTCTATTTGCAGATGACATGATTGTACCTCTAGAAGACCCCATTGTCTCAGCCCAAAATCTCCTGAAACTAATAAGCAACTTCAGCAAAGTCTCAAAATAAAAAATAAATGTGCAAAAATCACAAGCCTTCCTCTACACCAGTAACAGACTTAAAGAGAGCCAAATCAAGAACAAACTGCCATTCACAATTGCTACCAAGAGAATAAAATGCCTAGGAATACAACTAACAAGGAACGGAAAGGACCTCTTCAAGGAGAACTACAAACCACTGCTCAACAAAATAAGAGAGGACACAAACAGATGGAGAAACATTCCATGCTCATGGTTAGGAAGAATCAATATCATGAAAATGGCCATACTGCCCAAAGTAATCTACAGATTCAACACTATTTCCACCAAGCTACCAATGGCCTTCTTCGCAGAACTGGAAAAAACCACCTTAAACTTCATATGGAACCAAAAGAGTCCACATAGCCAAGTCAAATCTAGGCAAAAACAACAAAGCTGAAGGTATCACACTACCTGACTTCAAACTATACTACAAGCCTACAGTAATCAAAAGAGCATGGTACTGGTACCAAAAAAGATATAGACCAATGGAAGAGAACAGAGACCTCAGAGACAAGGCCACACATCTACAACCATCTGATCTTTGACAAGCCTTACAAAAATAAGCAATGGGAAAAGAATTTCCTGTTTAATGATTAGTGTAGAGAAAACTGGCTAGTCCCGTGCAGAAAGCAGAAACTAGACCCCTTCCTGAACACCTTACACTGAAATTAACTCCAGATGAATTAAAGACTTAAACATAAGACCCAACACCATAAAAATCCTAGAAGAAAACCAATGCAAAACCATTCAGGACATAGGCATAAGCAAGGACTTCATGACTAAAACACCAAAAGCATTGGCAACAAAGGCCAAAATAGACACATGGGACCTAATCGGACTTCACAGCTTCTGCACAGCAAAAGAAACAATCATTAGAGTGAAACGGCAGCCAACAGAATGGGAAAACATTTTTGTAATCTACCCATCTGACAAAGGGATAATAACAAGAATCTACAAAGAACTCAAACAGATTTACAAGAAAAAACAAACAAGCCAATTCAAAAGTGAGCAAAGTATATGAACACACACTTTACAAAAGAAGACACATGAGGCCAACAAACATAAAAAAATGCCATCATCTCTGGTCATTATAGAAATGCAAATCAAAACCACATTGAGATACCATCTCACGCCAGTTAGAATGGCGATCATTAAAAAACCTGGAGACAACAGATGCTAGAGAGGATGTGGAGAAATAGGAACACTTTTACACTGTTGGTGGGAGTGTAAATTACTTCAACCATTGTGGAATTCAGTGTGGGGATTCCTCAAGGACAGAGAAATAGAAATTCCATTTGACCCAGCAATCCCATTACTGGGTATATATCCAAAGGATTATAAATCATTCTACTATAAGGACACATGCACACAAATGTTAATTTTGGCACTGTATACAATAACAAAGTCTTGAAAACAACCCAAATATCCATCGATGGTAGACTGGACAGGGAAAATGTGGCACATATACACCATGGAATACTATGCAGTCATAACAAAAACGAGTTTGTGTCTTTTGTAGGGACATGGATGATCCTGGAAAGCATCATTCTTACCAAACTGACACAAGAACAGGAAATCAAACACCGAATGTTCTCACTTATAGGTGGGTGTTGAACAATGAGAACCATGAACACAGGGAGGGGAGCATCACACACTGGGGTATGTGGGGGAGAACTAAGGGAGGGACAGCATGAGGTGGGGAGTTGGGGAGGAATAACATGGGGAGAAATAACAGATATAGGTGATGGGGAGGAAGGCAGCAAACCACATTGCCACGTATGTACCTATGCAACAATATTGCATGTTCTTCACATGTACCCCAAAACCTAAAACGCTATTTTATATATACGTATAAATGTATATAAAAAGTTCCCTTTCCACCTCTTTCAATCAAACAAAAAATAATAATAAAGAAAGAAAGAAAAAAAGAAAAATTGGGGTTATTAATCAGTTGGTAAGGAGTAATGGTCTTGTTCACAAACTTCGGGTTCTTTTTTGCAGGCTAGAAATCACTCCAGTTAGTAAAATAATAACAGTAACGACAACAGCCAAAAGGGAAGAGTATTTAAAATGCAGGAGGTGCTGGTCTAGGCACGTTCGTGGGTAACATTATTTAGCCTTGAGAATCATCTTAGGAGTACCTCCTCATATGATTCCTATCTGATAGGTGGAAAAACTGAGGCACAGAGACCTATGTCGCCTGTCCGGATTCAAAGTGGTGTTAAGTTGTGGCACAGGTGTCACCTGACATTGTCTTGTGCACTATGCCTATCTAATTATTATTTTTATTTTTGAGACGGAGTTTCCTTCTCGTTGTCCATGCTGGAGTGCAATCTCAGCTCACTGCAAACTCCGCTTCCCAGGTTGAAGCAATTCTCCTGCCTCAGCCTCCTGAGTAGCTGGGATTACAGGCACGCACCGCCATGCTTGGCTAATTTTGTATTTTTAGTAGAGATGGAGTTTCTGCATGTTGGTCAGACTGGTCTTGAACTCCTGACCTCAGGTGATCCATTCACCGCAGCTGCCCAAAGTGCTGAGATTACAGGCATGGGCCACTACACCGCGTTTTGTTTTTTTTTTTGTTTTGATTTTTGAGATGGAGTCTGCCTCTGTCTTCCAGGCTGGAATGCAGTGAAATGATCTCGGCTCACTACAACCTCCACCTCCCGGGTTCAAGCAATTTTCCTGCCTCAGCTTCCTGAGCAGCTGAGACTGTAGGCACGTGCCACCATGCTGGGCTAATTTTTGTAGTTTTAGTGGAGTCAGGGTTTCACCATGTTGGCCAGGCTGGCCTTGAACTTCTGACCTCAGGTGATTCACCCACCTCAGCCTCTCAAAGTGCTGGAATCACAGGCATGAGCCACCTCAGCTGGCCACTATGGCTATCTCATTGTATTTCTGAAAAAAGAGTGAAAAGAAATAATTGTATTTCCATCCTCATAGTAACTCCATGAAGGAGATAATATCATTTACCTTTTACAAATGTGAAAACAAAAGCTCCAGGTTTTTTTTCCTGAGACAGTGTCTCACTTTGAAACCCAAGCTTGAGTGCAGTGGCATGATCTTGGCTCACTGCAGTCTTGATCTCCAGGACTCAAGTGATCCTCCCACTTTAGCTTCCCGATTAGCTGGGACTACAGGGGGACACTGCCACACCTGGAAAGTTTTTTGAAATTTTTTGTAGAGATGGGGACTTGCCATGTTGCCCAGGCTGCTCTTAAACACCTGGGCTCAAGCAATCCTCCCACATCGACCTCCCAAAGTGCTGGGATTACAGGTGTGGTCACTCCAGCTTTTTTTTTTTTTCCCCAAGTCCACATTAAGTTGTTAGTGACTGAGTCAAAAGAGTCCCGGAGTCTGCTGATTCCTACTTCACTGTTTTTCCAGCTAGACTGTAGCCACTGTAATTTCTGGAAATTGTCTAACAGTGGACTGAGATGAATTATTTGGGTGTGCAGCACAGAGGAACATCTCTTACGAGACTGAACCCTGATGTTCTGATGGGGCCAGCATGTATTCTGGGAAAGGTTCCATACCTCCCATCCATGCCCAGTGAATAAGAATTAGGTACAAGGCGTAATGGCTTATGCCTGGAATCCCAGCTCTTTGGGACACTGAGGTGGGTAGATTACTAGGTCAGTTCAAGACAAGCCTGGCCAATATGGTGAAACCCCATCCCTACTAAAAACACAAAAATTAGCTGGGAGTGGTGGCACGCGCCTGTAATTCCAGCTAGTCAGGAGGATGAGGCAGCAGAATTGCTTGAACCCAGGAGGCAGAGATTGCAGCAAGCTATATTGTGCCACTGCACTCCAGCCTGGGTGACAAAATGACACTCAGTCTAAAAAAAGAAAGTGCTGGGCATTGACCAGGTATAGGGCGGTGGCACAAATCTGTTATCCCAGCACTTTGGGAGGCTGTGGCAGGCAGATTACCTGAGGTCAGGAGTTCCAGACCAGCCTGGACAACATGGTGAAACCCCATTTCTACTAAAATACAAAAATTAGTCAGGCCTAGTGGTGGGTGCCTCTAATCCCAGTTACTCATGAGACTGAGCAGGAGAATCGCTTGAGTATAGGAGACAGAGTGAGACTCTGTCTCAAAAAAAAAAAAAAAAATTTTACCCTGGGATGCGAGGCTGGTTCAACATACAGAATTCTATAAATGTAATTCACCACATAAACAGAACAAAAGACAAAAACCACATGATTATCTCCGTAGATTCAGAGAAGGCAAAATGCTCAATAAACTAGGTATTGACAGAACGGATCTCAAAATAATAAAAGCTATTATGACAAACCTACAGCCAGTATCATGATGAATGAGCAAAAATTGGAAGCATTCCCTTCAAAATCTGGCACTAGACAAGGATGCCCTCTCTCACCACTCCTATTCAATATAGTATTGAAAGTTCTAGCCAGAGAAATCAGGCAAGAAAAAGAAATAAAGTGTATTCAATTAAGAAAGGGGGAAGTCAAATTATCTGTATTTGCAAACGACATGGTTGTATATTTAGAAGATCCCATCGTCTCAGTCTAAAATCTTTTTAAACTGATAAGCAAGTTCAGCAAAGTCTCAGGATAAAAAATAAATGTGCAGAAATCACAAGCATTCCTATACACCAATAACAGACTTAAAGAGAGCCACTTCAAGAACGAACTGCCATTCACAATTGCTACCAAGAAAATACCTAGGAATACAACTAACAGGGACCTCTTCAAGGGGATCTACAAACCACTGCTCAACGAAATAAGAGAGGAAACAAACAGATGGAGAAACATTCCATGCTCAGGGTTAGGAAAAATAAATATTGTGAAAATGGCCGTACTGCCCAAAGTAATCTATAGATTCAACGATATCCCCATCAAGCTACCAATGGCCTTCTTCACAGAACTAGAAAAAAACAACTCAAACTTCATATGGAACCAAAAAAGAGCCCACATAGCCAAGTCAAATCTAGGCAAAAAGAACAAAGCTGGAGGCATTACACTGCCTGACTTCAAACTACACTACAAGGCTACAGTAATCAAAACAGCACAGTACTGGTACCAAAACAGAGATTATAGACCAATGGAACAGAACAGAGGCCTCGGAGGCAATGCCACACATCTACAACAGTCTGATTTTTTGACAAACCTCACAAAAACAAGCAATGGAAAAAGGATTCCCTGTTTAATGAATGGTGTTGAAAATACTGGCTAGTCCTGTGCAGAAAGCAGAAACTTAGACTGATTCCTGACACCTTACACTGAAATTAACTCCAGATGGATTAAGGACTTGAACATAAGACCTAACACCATAAAAACCCTAGAAGAAAACCTAGCCAAAACCATTCAGGACATAGGCATAGGCAAGGACTTCATGACTAAAACACCAAAAGCATTGGCAACAAAGGCCAAAATAAACAAATTGAACCTAAATAAATGCCAGAGCTTCTGCACAGAAAAAGGAACAATCATTAGAGTGAACTGGCAACCAACATAATGGAAAAATTTTTTGCAATCTACCCATCTGACAAAGGGCTAATAACCAGAATCTACAGAGAAGTAAAATAGATTTACAAGAAAAAAAACAAACAAGTCCATTGAAAAATGGGTGAAGGATATGAACAGGCACTTTACAAAAGAAGATATAGATGAGGCCAACAAACATGAAAAAATCCTCATCATCACTGGTCATTAGAGAAATGCAAATCAAAACTACACTGAGATACCATCTCATGCCAGCTTTTACACTGTTGGTGGGAGTGTAAATTAGTTCAACCATTGTGGAAGACAGTGTGGTGATTCCTCAAGGACCTAGAAATAGAAATTCCATTTGACCCAGCAATCCCATTACTGGGTATACATCCAAAGGATTAAAAATCCTTCTATTATAAGGACACATGCACACGAATGTTCATTGCAGCACCATTTACAATAGATAAGACTTGGAACCAACCCAAATGCCCATCATGGTAGAATGGACAGGGAAAATGTGGCACATATACACCATGGAATACTATGCAGCCATAGAAAATGATGAGTTTGTGTTTTTTGTATGGACATAGATGAACCTGAAAACCATCATTCTCAGCAAAATGACACAGGAACAGGAAATCAAACACCGAATGTTCTCACTCATAGGCAGGTGTTGAACAATGAGAACACATCAGCACAGGCAGTGGAGCTTCACACTCTGGAGTCTGTTGGGGGGGGAACTAGGGGAGAGACAGCAGGGTGTGTGGAGTTAAGAGGGATAACAGTGGGAGAAATGTCAGATATAGGTCTTGGGGAGGAAGGTAGCAAATCACATTGCCATGTATGTACCTATGCAACAATCTTGCATGTTCTTTACATGTACCCCAAAACCTAAAATGCAATTACACACACACACACACACACACACACACATAAATGTATATGCAAAGTCCCCTTTCCACCTCTTTTTCCCAAACCAAAAAAAAAAAAAAAAAAGAAGAAGAAAGAGAAAGAAAAAGAAAATTAGGGTTATTAATCAGTTGGTAAGGAATAATGGTCTTGTTCTCAAACTTTGGATTCTTTTTTTGCAGGCTAGAAATCACTCCAGTTAGTAAAATAAAAAGTTACAGCAGCCAAAAAAGAACGGTATTTAAAACGCAGGAGGGGCTGGTCTAGGCACGTTCGTGGGTAACATTATTTAGCCTTGAGGATCATCTTAGGAGAGCATCCTTATATGATTCCTAGCTGACAGGTGGAAAAACTGAGGCACAGAGACCTACATCATCTGTCGGACTCAAAGTAGTGTTAAGTTGTGGCACAGATGTCACCTGACATTGTCTTGTGCACTATGGTTATCTATTATTATTTTTGAGACGGAGATTTCTTCTCGTTGTCCATGCTGGAGTACAATCTCGGCTCACTGCAACCTCTGCTTCCCAGGTTGAAGCAATTCTCCTGCCTCAGCTTCCCAAGTAGCTGGGATTACAGGCATGCACCACCATGCTTGGCTAATCTTTTTTTTTTTTTTTTTTTAGTAGTAGAGATGGGGTTTCTGCATGTTGTTCAGGCTGGTCTTGAACTCCTGACCTCAGGTGATCCATTCACCTCGGCCTTTCAAAGTGCTGATATTACAGACATGAGCCACCACACCAGGTTTTGTTTTTTTTGTTTGTTTATTTTTTGAGATGGAGTCTTGCTCTGTCTTTCAGGCCTGAGTACAGTGGGATGATCTCGGCTCACTACAACACCACCACCTCCCGGGTTCAAGCAATTTTCCTGCCTCAGCTTCTTGAATAGGTGAGATTGTAGGCACATGCCACCATGCTGGGCTAATTTTTGTAGTTTTAGTGGAGTCAGGGTTTCACCATGTTGGCCAGGCTGGTCTTGAACTCCTGACCTCAGGTGATCCACCCGCCTCAGCCTCCCAAGGTGCTGAGATTACAGGCATGAGCCACCTTACCTGGCCACTATGGCTATCTCATTGTATTTCTAAAAGGAAAGAGAAAAGAAATAATTGTATTTCCATCCTCTTAGTAACTCCATGAAGGAGATAATATCATCTACTTTTTACAAATGGGAAAACAAAAGCTCCAGGTTTGTTTTTTTTTTCTCAGACAGTGTCTCACTTTGAAGCCCAAGTTTGAGTGCAGTGCATGATCTTGGCTCACTGCAGGCCTGACCTCCGGGACTCAAGTGATTCTTTCACTTTAGCCTCCCAAGTAGCTGGGACTACAGGGGGACACTGCCACACCTGGAAAATCTTTTAAAATTTTTTTGTAGAGTAGGGTTTTTTTTATGTTGCCCAGGCTGCTCTCAAACACCTGGGCTGAAGCAATCCTCCCCCATCGACCTCCCAAAGTGCTGGGATTAAAGGCATGGTCGCTTTAGCTTTTTTTTTTTCCCAAGGCCACATTAAGTTGTTAGTGGCTGAGTCAAAAGAGTCCTGGGGTCTGCTGACTCCTACTTCAGTGTTTTTCCAGCTAGACTGTAGCCACTGTAATTCCTGGTAATTGTCTAACAGTGGACTGAGATGAATTATTTGGGTGTGCAGCACAAAAAGAGGAAATCTTCTAGGAGACTGAACCCTGATATTCTGATGGGGCCAGTATGTATTCTGGGGAAAGGTTCCATAGCTCCCATCCATGACCAGTGAATAGGAATTAGGTACCAGGCATGGTGGCTCACCCCTGGAATCCCAGCACTTCGGGAGGCTGAGGTGGGTGAATCACTAGGTCAGTTCAAGACCAGCCTGGCCAATATGACAAAACCCCATCTCTACTAAAAACACAAAAATTACCTGGGCATGGTGGCAGGTGCCTGTCATTCCAACTAGTCAGGAGGCTGAGGCAGCCGAATCGCTTGAACCCAGGAGACGGAGATTGCAGCGAGCTGAGATTTTGCCACTGCACTCCAGCCTGGGTGACAAAACAACACTAAGTCTGAAAAAAGAAAATGCTGGGCATTGGCCAGGTGTGGTATGGTGGCACACATCTGTAATCCTAGCACTTGGGGAGGCTGTGGCAAGCAGATCACTTGAGGTCAGGAGTTCCAGACCAGCCTGACCAACATGGTGAAAGCCCGTCTCTACTAAAAATATGAAAATTAGCTGGATGTGGTAGCAGGTGCCTATAATTTCACCTACTCAGAGTGCTGAGGCAGGAGAATTGCATTAACCTGGAAGGCGGAGTCTGCAATGAGCTGAGATCATGCCACTGTACTCCAGGCTGGGTGACAAGAGTGGGACTTCATCTCAAAATAGAAAAAAACGTTGGGTGTGGTGGTGTGTGGTCTCAGCTACTCAGGAGGCTGAGGTGTGTGGATTGCTTGAGCCCAGGAATTTGAGGCTTCAGTGAGCTATGTTGGAGTCACTGCACTTGAGTCTGGGTGACAAAATGAGACCTCTATTTCTAAAAAACTAATCTAAAAAATTAACAAAATAAGAGAGACAAAAGGATAGTATTGATCACCAATAAGAGATCAATCACATCACCCACTGAATCTTGCCAACATGATCAAACTCTAATCTCATGGGGTGAGCATGAATCCAGCTGCAAATATGCCACAAGTACAAAAGACAGAGAATGGGTTCATTCACCAGGGAAATCCAGACTTTGAGAAATGCTACAGGCCCAACAATGTGGACTCTTCCAAAATCCATAGAAAGGTAAAGGGATAGGCCAGGCAAGGTGGCTCAGGCCTGTAATTCCAGCACATTGGGAGGCCAAGGTGGGCAGATCACAATGTCAGGAGTTTGAGACCAGCCTGACCAACATGGAGAAACACCATCTCTACCAAAAATACAAAAATTAGCCAGGTGTGGTAGCACATGCCTGTAATTCCAGCTATTCAGGAGGCTGAAGCAGGAGAATCACTTGAACCCAGGAGTTAGAGGTTGCAGTGGGCTGAGATTGTGCCACTGCACTCTGGACTGAGTAACAGAGCAAGACTGTTTTGGGAAAAAAAAAAAAAAAAAGGAAAAGGGATAGAGAAGAAACTTGTAGACTGTGTATTTTTTTAAATTTTAGTTTTTGGCCTGGAATTGTTGTTCACACCTGTGATCCCAATCTTTGCACTTTGAGAGACTGAGGTGGGCAGATCACCTGAGGTCAGGAGTTTGAGGACAGCCAGGCCAACGTGGTGAAACCCCAGCTCTATTAAAAGTACAAAAATTAGCTGGGCATGGTCCCATGTGCCTGTAATCTGAGCTACTTGGGAGGATGAGGCAGAAGAATGGCTTGAACCCAGGAGGCAAAGGTGGCAATGAGCTGAGATCACACCACTGCACTGCAGCCTGGGTGGAGTTTAAAAAAAAAACAAACTAGGTTTGGTAGAGACGGGAGCTTCTCTGTCTTATCCAGGTTGGTCTCAAACCTCTGAACTGAAATGATCCTATCACATCAGCACTACAGGTGTGAGCACTCACCCAGCCAACACAACTTGGAGATTGAAAGAGAATTAAAAGACATAACAATGCTGGGGAGCAGTTATGGGCTGGAGATGCATACAAGGGCGGCTCTACTCTAAAGAAACAGAAAGAGGCCAGGTGTGGTATCTCACACCTGTAACACCAAACACTTTGGGAGGCCGAGAAGAGAGAATCGCTTGTGCCCATGAGTTTGGGACCAGCCTGGCAACATAGTAAGACCCTGTCTCTACTGAAAAAAAAAAAATAGTTTTTTTTTTTAATTAGCCGGGAATGGTGGTGCACACCTATAGTCCTGGCTACTCAGGAGGCTGAGGGGAGATGATCACCTGAGCCCAAGAGGTCAAGGCTGCAGTGAGCCATGGTCACACCACTGCCCTCCAGCCTAAATGACTGAGCAAAAACCTGCCTCCAAGAAAAGAGAGGAGCAGAAAGAAGCAATTACTGTGAACGTCAGGGTTGGGGAATACTTCTAGAGAGAAGGGAGGGGCTGGCATTGTGCCCATCTCAGCCCCTTCTGAAAGTAGAGTCTAGTGGGGAAGACAGCAACACGAGTGGAGATTCAGGCTGCAGCACCAGGGAGTTCCCTTCCACCGTCCCGCCTCCTTGCCCTCTACTTTGGGGAACAGGAGCATGATTTTCTTTCTTCTTTGCCTTTTTAACTAGAGTTTCTGATGGGAGAATTCATATACAGGATGTATAGCATCAACACGAACCGCCAGCTGGAATTGACGACTGTTGATGCCCCAGTCAGGCACATCCCTGATTCCTCTGCTAAGTCCATCTGGATGTTGCTGCTGTCCAGGATTCTCAGCCACATGCTTGGTGCTCACTCCCAGATTCTGGAAATTTCCTGAAATCTCCCCCAAAAGGAGAGACACTCACTCACAATTATGCATACAATTTGTCTCTATGTGTCTTTTGTTTTCCCCCTGAGACAGAGTCACTCTGCTGATCAGACTGTAGTCCAATGGTGTGATCTCAGCTCACTGCAACCTCCACCTCCCAGGCTCAAGCAGTTCTCCTGCCTCAGGCTCCCAAGTAGCTGGAGTAGCAGGCACCTGGAACCATGCCTGGCTACTTTTGTATTTTTAGTGGAGACTGGGTTTTACCATATTGGTCAGGCTGGTCTTGAACTCCTGGTCTCAAGTGATCCGCTTACCTAGGCCTCCTAATATGCTGGAATTACAGGCATGAGCCACCATGCCCAGCCATTTCTGTGTCACCCCCTAGGCCAGCCTCTGCATGTTTGGGCTTGATGAGGCTATGACTGTCCAGCTGGCTGCCTGTCCTCTTTAGTCTCTGTGTCTCGATTCGTCTCAGCTGCCCCTAAATTCATTTTCTTTTTTCTTTCTTTTTTGAGATGGAGTTTTGCTCTGTCACCCAGGCTGGAGTGCAGTGGCTTTATCTCGGCTCATTGCAACCTCTGCCTCCCATGTTCGAGCAATTTTCCTGCTTCAACCTCCCAAGTAGGTGGGATTACAGACACGTGTCACCATGCCTGGCTAATTTTTGTATTTTTAGTAAGATGGGGTATTATCCTGTTGGTCAGGCTGGTCTCAAACCCCTGACCTCAGGTGATCCACCCACCTCGACCTCCCAAAGTGCTGGGATTACAGGCATAACCCACAGTGCCCGGCCTCAGTTTTTCAATTCAGACTGAGTGGGATTCTCTTGCTAGCAGCTAAGAGCTCTGACCCCTACGGCCTCCCACCCAGCGGGAAGTGTTAGATGTTTCTGGATCTAAAATCCAAGCGTCTAAGCCTACTAGTAGTTGCAAGTGCAGATGGTCACACAATTTTTTGACTTTACAATGGCATAAAAATCGTCACATTCAGTAAAAAATGTGCTTCCAGTACCTATACAAACTTTGTTTTTCACTGTTAGTATAGTATTCAAGAAATTGCATGAGGGCCAGGTGCAGTGCCTCATGTCCTTAATCCCAGTACTTCAGGAGGCTGAGGTGGGAGGATCGCTGAAACCCAGGAGTTTGAGACCAGCCTGGGAACATAGTGACACCCTCTCTCTATACACAAGATAAAAATTAGCCACGTGCAATTGTGTGCACCTGTAGTCTCATCCACTTGGGAGGCCGAGGCAGGAGGGATCACCTGAGCCCAGGAGATTGAGGCTGCAGTGAGCTATAATCATACCACTGCACTCCAGCCTGGGTAACAGAGTAGAACCTCATCTCTTAAAAAATAAAAAATTTAGGCCGAGCATGGTGGCTTACGCCTGTAATCCCAGCACTTTGGGAGGCTGAGGTGGGTGGATCACGACGAGGTCAGAAGTTTAAGACCAGCATGAGAAACACGGTGAAACCCCCTCTCTACTAAAAATATAAAAATTAGCTGGGTTTGGTGGTATGTGCCTGTAATCTCAACTTTGGGGACTGAGGTAGAAGGGTTGCTTAGAACCTGGGAGGCAGAACTAGCAGTGAGTTGAGATTGTGCCATTGTACTCTAGCCTGGGAGACAGAGCAAGACTCGGTCTCAAGATAAACAAGTAAATAAAAATTTAAAAGTAGGTAAACTACTGCTTCATGAGAACAGCATTTCTGTTTGAGATGATGAGAAAGTTTAGAAACAGATGGTGGCACTGGTTCCACAATATTGTGAATCTACCAAATGCCACTGAATTGTACACTTAAGCATGGGTACATTTATCCAAGTTTATCATCTATTTCTACAAACATTCACGAAGGCTGGACCCCTGAGATGTCAAAGTCATGATCCAAGGTGGGGAAGGGTGAGTGGGTTTTGTTCTCCTCTTGGTACTGCTCGGTTTGTTTTCAACCTAAAGTCGGCTGGGCTAACCTCCAATGCTTTGTAGGGTGAATGTATTACATGCATTTGCGGGCGGGGCATGGTGGCTCACACATGTAATCCCTGCACTTTGGGAGGCTGAGGTGGGCAGACTGCCTAAGCTCAGGAGTTCAAGACCAGCCTGGATAACATGGTGAAACCCTGTCTCTACTAAAAATACAAAAATTAGCTGGGTGTGGTAGGGTGCTTGTAGTCCCAGCTACCTAGTAGGCTGAGGTAGGAGAATCACTCAAACCCAGGAGACAGAGGTTGCAGGCAGTGAGCCAAGAGGGGATCACTGTACTGCAGCCCGGGCAACAGAGGCAGACTCCACCTCCAAAAATAAAAATAAATAGGCCAGGTACGGTGACTCACACCTGTAATCCCAGCACTTTAGGAGACTGATTTAGGCAGTTACCTAAGGTCGAGTGCTCTTGACCAGCCTGGCCAACATGGTGAAACCCAATCTCTACTAAAAATACATAATTTACCCAGTGCTCATGCCTGTAATGCCAGCCACTCTGGAGGCTGAGGCAGGAGATTCACTGGAACCTGATAAGCAGAGGTTGCAGTGAGCCAAGATTGCACCACTTCACTCCAGCCTGGATGACAGTGTGAGACTGTCAAAAAATAAAAATATGCATTTTAAACTTAGTATATTTTCACTTTGTTCTGTTTTTTTTTTTTTTTTTGATAGAGACAGGATCTCTCTGTGTTGCCCAGGCTGGTCTTGAACTCCAGGGATCAAGCAATCTTCCCACATTGACCTCCCAAAGTGCTGGGATTACAGATGTGGGCTACTGCACTTGGCTGCTATTACCAATTTATGATAGATTTACGGGGACATGACCCCATCATGAGTCAAGGAGCATCTGTAATCTTGCTGAAAATAGCGGTGGCTTGTGTGAGAATATGGAAGAGTGTCACAAAACACAAGGGGCCAGGGCCTGCAGGGGAACACCACAGGCTGCCTCTGGCTCAAACCCAGGGCTCCCTCCTCTGTCTTCTGCTGCGGGACAGACCACAGGCTCACAGCTCTGCAAATCCACACTGTCTGCACTGCAGGGCTTCGAATCCACAGCTGGGGGTTGTGGGTGATGTTAGAGCAGGAGCAGGGCAGGGGGCACACATCAGGGGTTGCACCTGCAGCCACACTGGCAGAGCAAGTTTGTTTTTTCTTTTTTTGTGTGTGAAACTGAGGTTCGCTCTTGTTGCCTAGGCTGGAGTACAATAACATGATCTTGGCTCACCAAAACCTCAGCATCCCATATTCAAGGAATTCTCCTCCATCACCCTCCTGAGTATCCGGGATTACAGGCATGCACTAGCATGCCTGGCTAATTTTGTATTTTTAGGAGAGACGGGGTTTCATCATGTTGGCCAGCTGGTCTCAAACTTCTGACCTCATATGGTCCACCAGCCTCAGCCTCCCAAACTGCTGGAATTACAGGTGTTAGCCATTGCACCTGGCCCTAGTTGCCCTGTCCTGCCTGCTGGCTCTGTACAGCCTCAGCTTCTTTTACCCCAATCCCTAGCTGACAGAGAGCAACCCCCACTCCCTGGGGTTCTAGGCCATCTTCTATGAGAGCGGTTACAAGTTACATGGGAACACCAAGTACAATCTGGTGAGCTATATCCCCACCAAACCTCGATGCACGTCCCCTGAGGGCCCCCTCTTTCTTCTTCCCTTACCAGCATAAAGAGCTGAGAAATTTCCAGAAAACACAGCCCCTAGTCCTGCCCCGTGGTGGGGAGATGATCAGGCAGCCATCACCTACACACCTGACTTCATTAAAGTGTCAACACGGGTCAGGCGCAGTGTGCGTTTGTAATCCCAGCACTTTGAGAGGCTGAGGCAGGTGGATCACAAGGTCAGGAGTTTGAGACCCACCTGACCAACATGGAGAAAACCCGTCTTTACTAAAAATACAAAAATTAGCAGGCCGTTTTTGCATGTGCCTGTAATTCCAGCTACTCAGTAGGCTGAGGTAGGAGAATCACTTGGACCCGGGAGGCAGAGGTTGCAGTGAGCTCAGATTGTACCACTGCACTCCAGCCTGGGTGATTGAGGAAGATCCCATTTCAATCAATCAATCAATCAAGTATCACACAGGAGATTCCCACATGGCATGACAGGGAGGAGCCTAACCCAGCCTGGGGCACGGCTGGAGGTCTGAGTTAGCTGAGTAAACTGAGGCATAAGGATTTAGTGTGGGCAATTTCCACAGGGCAGGGGCCTTACCAGCTGCAAGTCAGCAACAGCAAACTTCTTTGACCAGGCTCATCACATCTAGATGAGTGAGGAAAACAATCACTCCTCACTGTGTGCCCCCAGAACTCTGGGACCAAGGGAGTGGGAGACGTTATATTGGGGCCATTGTTTCTGTGAGCTCCCAGAAGCCTTTCAAGGTGGTGAGATTAGAACGGAGCAGGACTTGGCTGAGCGCCGTGGCTCACGCCTGGAATCCCAGCACTTTGGGAGGCCGAGGTGGGTGGATCGCCTAGGGTCAAAAGTTGGAGACCAGCCTGGCCAACATGGTAAAACCCCAGCTCTACTAAAAATGCAAAAATTAACCAGGTGTGGTAGCACTCACCTGTAGTCCCAGCTACTCAGGCGGATGAGGCAGGAATATCTCTTAAACCTGGGAGGCGGAGGTTGCAGTGAGCCAAGATTGCATCACTGCATTCCAGGCCTGGGTGACAGAGCAAGGCTCCATCTCAAAAAAAAAAAAAAAAAAAAGTCGGGGCAGGGGACAGAGTGGGGCTAAGCGTCTTCCAGGTTTACCTCTCCTCCAACACCCCAACTCTCCCACAGTCCTGAGTCAGGGGATGCCCATGGTGTTCCACAGGAGCACTTGGGATTTCCTCTACTGACCCCACAGGATATTTACCTAAAACAGAAGCAGCACTGAGGCAGCAGCAACCCAACTTCACTTTCAGGTATGCTGTCTCCTGAACAGAGATGGGGACGGGGCTCCGTCGGGGAGTCTTAGCAGGAGCAGAGAGAAGCAGGGCTGAGATTATAACCCCAGCTGAAGAACAGTAAAACAGCATGATTAAAACACTTTACAAGAGCCAGGTGAGGTGGCTCACAGCTGTAATCCCAGCACTCTGGAATGCTGAGGTGGACGGATCACCTGAGGCCAGGAGTTCGAGAACACCCTGGCCGACATTGTGAAACCCTGTCTCTACTAAAAATAAAAAAATGAGCCAGGTGTGGTGGCAGGTGCCTGTAATCTCAGCTACTCAGGAGGCCAAGGCATGATAATGGCTTGAACCTGAGATGAGAAGGTTGCAGTGAGGCCAGTTCATGCCACTGCACTCCAGCCTGGGTGACACAGTGAGACTCCATCTCAACAACAACAACAAAACACTTTACAAACGGTGGTCCCTCAAAACACTTACACACAGCATTAAGATTTGCTCTAACAAAGCCACTGCCATCCTTTCCTCCACTCCAAAAGAACTGAAAGCAGGAACTCTGAGAGGTATTTGCACACCTGTGCTCAAAGCAGCATGATTTATAACAGCCAAAAGGCAAAAATCAACTGACAGGTCCACCATCAGATGAAAAGATAAACAGAGTGTGATCCATCTGCACAGCAGAAGATGACTCAGACTTAAGAAGGAAGGGAGGCCGAATGAGATGGCTCAGGCCTGTAATCCCAACACTCTAGGAGGTCATGGTAGGTAGGTGGAGACTCTGTCTCAAAAAATAAATACATACAAATAAAGAGAAATAACAAAGGAAGTGAGAATACATCGTGAGTGACTCTAATAAGTAAGAACTGAACGCGTTCTCAGCTGCTGATAGCATTACTACCAACCAGTTCAGTTTTGTTCCTTTTCCCGGCTGGGAAGACCTGCGCTTGTCCCCAGGGCTCACCTTTCTGTACACCAGGCCAGTGATAGCAGACAACAGCCTTATCCGCAGCGCCTTGAGCCGGTACGTGTTCTGCTGCTTAAACAGTGTCTGCAGGCAGGCCGAGAGGAACATCAGCACCGCGAGGAGGTAGCCCCTCCAGGCTGGAGACTTGGGATCACAAACTCCAGAAAAAGGCTTGCAGGAAAAGGATAAAGAAGGTACAGCTGGTGAGAGTAGGTGCCCATGTGTGTTGCCTCTGCGCAATCCAGGCCAGCTGTGGAGAATCAGTCGGCGTGGCTGCCTTTTTTGCAATCATGATCTCAGTTATTTTCCCCACTGTCCATGCTTCTTTGCAATCTTACTGCACCTCCTCAACATCAAGAGATGGTGTTTTTCTCCCCCCTTTGTTATAGGCTAAATTTTGTCCTCACAAAAGTTGTACCTTGAAGCTCCAACCCCTGGTACCTCTGGATGTGACTGTGTTTGGAAACAGGGCCTTTAAAGAGGCAATAAAGTTAAAATGAGGTCACTAGGCTGGGCCCTCACCCAGTCTGGAGTCCTGATAAGAGGAGAAAATGTAGACACACAGGGAGACACCATGGTGGACACAGAGGAAAGACCATATGAGGACACAGGGAGGAGGTGGCCAACTGCACAGCAAAGGCAGAGGCCTCAGATGGAACCAACCTGCAGATACCTGATCCGGAACTTCCAGCCACCAGAATCATGAGGAAAACACATTTCTGTCATTGAAGCTACTCATTCTGTGATGCTCTGTTATGGCCGCTGAGCAGACACCACTTGAATCTGGGCTGGCCACAAAACCACCTCTGACCAACAGAGTAGAGTGGAGATAAAGCTATGCCAGCTGTGAGCCTCAGGAGAAAATGTGGCTTTTGGCCTGTTGCTTAGAACCCTCCCACACA
Source organism: Callithrix jacchus (assembly GCF_049354715.1). Classification (NCBI taxonomy): domain Eukaryota; kingdom Metazoa; phylum Chordata; class Mammalia; order Primates; family Cebidae; genus Callithrix; species Callithrix jacchus. Next base: position 31,147,991 of record NC_133520.1, read on the forward strand.
GCCATGTGAACAAGTCTGAGCTAGCTTTTTGGATGATGGGAACCCACATGGAACAGAAAGCCATCCCAGCTTCAGACACAACTGCAGGCACACGAGAAAACCCAGCCAAGAAAAGAAGAAAAACCCAGCTGAGCCCAGTTCACGTTACTGACCCACATTACCATAAACTAAATAAAGAAATGCTTATAACTTTAAGCTACTCACTTTTGGGGTATTTTACAATAAAAGCTAATTTATACAGTCAGGTAAGATCTTCCTTATTTGCCCTTGTGGGGGACACTTTCTCGTTAATCATTTCCTTTTTTCAGTATCCTTCTCACCCACCTTCCAGTGTCCTGAGCACCAGATCTATAGGCAGAGGCATGAGAGCTGAAGCCCCCTGACCCTGGAGGGATGCCATTAAGAGACCACCAGCCTTAGCAGAGCTCCTGAAGTCTGGACTCACCTAAGCAGCTTGGGGACAGTGAACCTGAAGACATCACTGATGAAGAAGCTGTGGGTCCGTCCCATGAGGAAGATAGAATGGAACACCTGCCAGATGGCCCTCAGCAGGAAGCCCCACTGCCTCCATTTTGCCATAGGAATGGCTCAGTCTCTGGAGCCTCCATGCCACTGCCTCCTTTCCTTTTAAACACCATTGCCTTGGTGTGCCTTAGAGGAAGGGAGAGGCTGGCTCTGGGTCCCATTTGATACTCTCAGCCACCAGCAGCAGGGCCAGGCATTAAAAGCTTGTTTTCCTAACAATGGGCATGGGTGGGTGTGGATCCAGGCTGGCTCCCTCACCTGTGCCTCCGTATCACCCTGAGTACCCATCTAAGAGGCAATCACAGGCGTTGTGGGGGAAGGGCAAAAGGGCAGCCCTGAGGACTTTTAGATGGCCATGGGAAAGCACACACGGTGAGCACCTACTGTGTGCCAGACACTCCCAGTCATCCTAAGACCCCCAGAAAGCCAAATGTTGTTCCCATTTTACAGATGAGAAAACTGAAGCTCAGAGAAGCCAACTTGTCCAAGGGCACACAGCTGGGAAGTAGAAGCTGGGATTCAATTCCGTCTCTCTGCCTTCAGAGCCCATGCACTTTTTTTCTTTTCTTTTCTTTTCTTTTTTTGAGATGACGTCTCACTCTGTCACCCAGGCTGCAGTGCAGTGGTGAGATCTCGGCTTACTGCAATCTCTGCTTCCTGGATTCAAGTGATTCTCCCACCTCAGCCTCCTGAGTAGCTGGGATTACAGGCAAATGCCATCACACCCAGCTAATTTTTGTAGGTTTAGGAGATGGGGTTTCACCATGTGGGCCAGGCTTGTTTTGAACTCCTACCTCAGGTGATCCACCGGCCTCAGCCTTCCAAAGTGCTAAAATTACAGGCCTGAGCCACTGCACCCAGCCTCCCATGTATTTTTCAATCTATCATGTTGTCAACCTGGAGGAAGAACAGCACCCCCTCTTTCACACGCACCACCAGCCAGCCCTTAGGTTGTTCTGAAACTATGGAGAATCACAGCTGATGTGCATGGGGCCTGGTGCTCTGGCTCTGGGTGAGAGCACAGACAGAGGCTCAGGCTGCCTCAAACTCATAAGATTCCCAGCCTTTGGCCATAAATAAGCACAGAGAAGAGCTAAAGTGAGGCAGGGAAGGGAGGTGGTAAGGGGAGGCCCAAGGGCCCCTACAGGAGAGGTCAGAAGCCCTGGGCAATAATGGAGTGGCTGGGGCTATGCAGCTGCTGACAGCTGGTCGCTGTGTGCTCTAAGGTAGGTAGACTGTTCCCCTCTCTGTGAGAGGATGAGTGTGGTCCCCCCTCTGAGTCCCTTGTGTGCCTCCAACAATCTGTAAGGTTATCAGTAATTGCTTGCTTGCTTGCTCTTTTGAGACAAAGTTTCACTCTTTTTGCCCAGGCTGTAGTACAGTGGCATGATCTCAGTTCACTGCAACCTCCATTTCCCAGGGTCCAGCGATTCTCCTGCCTCAGCCTCCCAAGTAGCTGAGACACACCCCCATGCCCGACTAATTTTTGTATTTTTAGTAGTGATGGGGTTTCACCACCTTGGCCAGGCTGGTCTTAAACTCCTGACCTCAGGTGGTCCACTTGCCTCAGACTCCCAAAGTGCTGGGATTATGGGTGTGAGCCCCCATGCCTGGCCACTTATCAGTAATTTCAATCCCCATTACAAATCTCTGACCCGGGGCCATGTGCAGACATCAGCTATTTACATGAAGGAGCTTACTGACTTCCCTGGATCCCCTTGCCAGGTGAGTATTATTAGACTTTCCATTTTACAAAAGAGGAAGGAAGCTGAGGCTCTGAGAGTTGGCGATAGCAGCCAGAGTCACACAGCAAGGGCAGAGCAGGAATTGCAGCCTAGATCTTGACTTATAGTTCCTAGAGTGTTTCTTGCGCACTAAGGACCCCAACCCAACAATAATAATAATAATAAAAGCAGCATAACAAAAATCCCCTTGTGAACTCAGGTGGTAAGACCCTTCCAGGCCATGGTCTTTGTCCCTCATTGCTGGCCTGATCTGGTGTTTGGTTTGGCATCTATTAAGAATTGTGGCTCAGCTCTGTTACTGAGTGGGCATGGCCTGCTGCTCACAGGTATTTTAGCATTTTCATTTCAAAGCCAAGAAGATGCCCGTTTATGCAGAGAGCATCCCTGACCACCCTTCCTGTCTGACCCCACCACTTCATTCATTGCCTTCACAGCCTTACCCATGACACCAACCCTCTCTTTGTCTCCTTAGAACCCCAGGTGGGTAGACTTTGCCTGAGTTTTTTACCAAGATGTCCCTGGTATCGAGTCCAGCTCATGCACAGAGTAGGAGCTCAATAAATACTTGTCAAACGAATGGGAAAAGCAGACTGAGTAATATGTGTAAAAGGGCCTAACAAGAGTGCCCAGCACCTACTGTTATAAATATTTATAGAAGGAAGGTTGGAGCCTGGCTGGGTGGACAGAACTTGGTTTTGGAGCCAGGAGACTATGGTTCCAGTGCCTACTCTGTCTCCTCTCCTCTAAGCCTTAGTGTTTCAATCTGTAAAATGGAGTTAGAGAAGAGTTGAATGGGAAGTTTACTTTCTGGCTGGATATTTTACTCAGTTCAGTTCTAGCTGTTTGCCCAAAGAGTCATTGTGTTCAGCCTGCAGGCTCCATAGCTGGCATTTTCCTCTTCTGGAGGTCTTACCTCTAATCAAGGAAGAGGTCCAGATTGCTGTCTAATGTCTGGTCTCTGGACTGAAGGCCATTTAGTGCAGGACTTATAAATGACCGTGGGGAAAGGCAGGGGTATGCATGAGTTGCATGGGCAAGGTGTGAGTTGGGGTATACAAAAGGGAGTGGTGAGGGCCGGGTGCAGTGACTCACACCTGAAATCCCAGCACTTTGGGAGGCTGAGGTGGGCAAATAACCTTAAGTCAGGAATTCAAGACCAGCCTCATAACCTGAGCAACATGGAGAAACACAGCCTCTAATTAAAAATACAAAAATTAGCTAGATCTGGTGGTGAGTGCTTGTGGTCCCCGCTACTTGGGAGGCTAAGAAAGGAGAATCATTTGAACCTGGGATGTGGAGCTTGCAATGAGCTAAGATGGTGCCACTGCACTCCACCCAGGGTGACAGAAGCAGAGAAAAAGGGAGGGAGGGAGGGAAAAAGGGAAGCAAGGAAGGAGTGGGGAGAAAGAGTGGAAGAAAGAAAAAAGAAAAAGAAAGAGAGAAAGAGAAACAAAGGAAAAGAGAAAGAGAGAAAGACAGGAAGAAAGATAAGAGAAAGAAAGGAAGAGAGAAAAGAGGAAGGAAGGAAGGAAAAAAGGGAGGGAAGGAAGACAGAGAAAAGAAAAAGATATATGCATGCATATGCTCATTGCAGCATGATTCCCAATAGCAAAGTCATGAAACCAACTTAAATGCCCATCGATGGTAGACTGATAATGAAAATGTGGTACATATACACCATGGCATATTATGGAGCCATAAAACAGAATGTCCTTTGCAGCAGCATGGATGAAGGTAAAAGCCATTATCTTACATAAACTAACAGAGAAACAGAAAACAACATACTACATGTTCTCTCAGGTAGAAGCTCAACATTGAGTACACATAGACACAACAGACACTGTGACATATTTGAGGATGGTCAGGACTGAAAAACTACCTATGAGGTACAGTGCCTATCACATAAGTGACTAAATAATCTGTACATAAATCCCCAGTGACACTTATATAATAAACCTGCACAGATACCTCTGAAGCTAAAAGTTTAAAATAAAAAACTGATAAACTAAATCAAAAGAAAGCATAAGGAAAGGAAAATGTGAGATAAAAACAGAAAAACAGTAGATACAATAAATACTTTGGTACCTTAAAAAAAGGAAATAGACAAATTAGTAAGAAGGGAAATAAGCATAAAAGCAAAAAAGGACAAGAAAAAAATTATAAGATATCTCTAATTATAAGGGACTATTTTGCACAACTCTGTGCAAATACATTTGAAATCTGTATTTATTACTATCCAATACAACTTCTAAATCATAAAAATGACCTACATCGGCTCTGTTCAATATGTAGCCACTAGTTACTTGTGTTGAGTGAATACTTGTACACTTAAATTTGGCTCGTGTGACTGAGAAAATAAATTTTTTCTAATTATTAATTTAATTTCTAATTATAATTTCATTATAATTAATTTAAATTTGAATGGTCTCATGCAGCTAGTGGCTATTGTATCAGAAAGCATAGAAGAAGATGAAATTTTCTTTAGACAGCATTATTTACCAAAGTTAAATCCAAAGAGTATTTATTTTAAAAAGAAAAAGCTTAAAGAGACCAACTCTATAAAAGAAATAAAGTTATTAAAGAATCTCATCCTCTTCCTCTGACATACACACACACACACACACACACACACACACACACAGTTGTTACAAGGAAAAGAAAAGCTCTTCTTTATAACACAGAACAGGACTTTGGCAAACTACTACTCATGGACCAAATCCTGCTGCAGACCCTTTTCCTGCAGTCTATGAGCTAATAATATTTACACAGCTAAAGAAGAAATAGAATATGTAACGAAGACCATATGTGGCCCACGAAGCCTAAAATACTTAGAATGTGGCTCTACACTGGAAAAATCTACTGGCCCCTGAGCTAGAAAATTGTCTGAATTTTAAAATCACTGTTTTGCAAATACCACCAAGGTAATATGAGATTCTGGCATGAAATCACTCCTAACACTATACACTAACATATTGTTAGGAAAAGGACATTCATATATCTCTATTATCCATCAAATGTTTATTAAGTACAGAATTTAAATCGAAGAGATGAAACTTAGCTTCACAAATATTAAGATAAAGTGACATTATAAACTTCCTGATGCAATGCAATGGGAAACATAGTATTTGCGTAAACATTTTGTCTAATCCAGAAGAACAGTTAGATGAATCCAGTTTGAGAAACATTCTATGAGACAATTAGTCTGGACTCTTCAAAAATGTCAAGGTTGTAAAAGATAAAGGAAAAGGGTGGAGGGGAAGCAACATTCTAGACTGATGAAAATAAGAAACATGACCAAAAAAATCCAATATAAGATCCCTGACTAATATAAAGAATCTTTGAGAGCAAGTGGAGACATTTAAATTTAGACCGTATACTACATAATATTAATTATCAGTAGCCAATGTCTTGTGATTGTTATTGTAGTAATATAAAAGAATGTGCTAATTTGTGGAAAAATCCCTTAAGTATTTTTGCATAATCTTGATGTCTGCAATTTGCTTTCAAGCAGTTCAGAGCTCCCCAAAATGTGAGTGTGTGCATGTATATGTACGTGTGTGTAAGAGAGAGAAAATGAGTGTATTTGTGAAGAGGAAAAGGGGCATTGAGACATAAAAAGCCAATCCCAGAAAATATTAATTTGTGAATCTAAATAAAGGGCACATGTGTCCTTACAGTACTTCTTTTTCAACTTTTCTGTTTGAAGTTAAAAGTTGGAAGAATTTTTTTAAAGGCACTTGTTTATTCAGGGTGAACATGATCTTCAAATTTCTTTGCTAGATGTTGGTTTCCTGTAGTTGTTAATAGTTTTTTGCCACCTGAGAAAATAAACTTAGCTCTGAAAGAAAAACCGTCTGTGTAGCCATAAAGCCAAACAATTGCTTCACAGAATAGGAGAAGTATAAAATTTATTGCAAGAAATATTGTTATAAGCTGTTATTCTCCTAATACAGTACAACCAACTAATAACTTGTAATGTTAGTCAGCATCTACTAATAAGGAGAGACCAACAGGCAGTATTTATACACAATTACACTGAGACCAAATCCTTATAGCCTGAAAAACAATATGGCAAACATTATGAGAAGGTACAGGAGGTGTTTTTTCATAATTTACAGGACAAGAAATCACACTATCTTCTTCTACTAGATGATTAACTATTCTGGGAAACATATATTTGGGTTTATAGTTATGATAGACAAGGATACAAGGTGCATAAGCAACCCTGTCATCTTTCATTATTACAATCTTGCCAATGTGGAGTGAAGAAAAAAATGACACAAGTAGATAGGGGCATTGGCCTAAGAGGAAGAAGAACGAAGTTATGGCTTCAGCTCTGCTTCCAAATAGACCCAATAGTTTTTGGTAAATTACTTCCTTTTTCTGAGCTTTAGTTTCCTTATCTGTCAAATGTGGCAGCTGAACTGAATTAAGATTGTTGGATCTGCAAGATCAAGGGCCGTTTATTCTGCAAGGACTGAGAGACAAGATGGCAATTTAGAACAATTTCATAAGAAATAAAACTTGAATGTGAAGTGAATATGATTCATTAGAATTCAACAGGACACAGGGAGAGGAGACCAAGAGATAGCTAACAATTAGCATCGGCTTCAGGGACTCACTCCCTTCTAAGACCTAGGGACTGCACTCAGTGGGGAGAGACACTTCACCAGAGGCCCAGAACGTTTTGGATGAAGAATGGCCACAAGAGGAAGAATGGAAATTAAACTGGGCCAAGAAGATTTCCACTGACTCCTTGTGTGATACGACTTTTCTTTCCAAACCCACCAAAATCTTAATATTTTTGCTGGATTATACTTTTTTAATGAATTCTAGAAAGAAGTAATATTTGGAAATCAGGTAGCAGCAGAAATTGAAAAGTCCCCCAGAACTAGGAGAGAAAACTCTGAGGAAGTAAATCCAGAAATACCTCAAAACTAAGAAATTGGGGTGTATAGAGCAACCCTTCATTAAACTCCATCTTAGAAAAAGTCTGCATTTTATATTTCATATGGGACTTTGTATCTTGTGTAATGGGGGGGCTTCTAGGCCCCTGCTCTAGCACTTAGCTCTGTTTATTTTGATTGAGTGGCATGTGTTCTGACTGATCTGTAAGTTTCTTGAGTAGCTGGCATCTGGTTCTGATTTATCTTGTCCATAATATACTCTGCTAAATAATTTTGCTATCACTCTTGAATAAAGGAACTTTCACCCATATCATCTGAGGAGGAATTGAATGAAATGAAGTATGAGGTTAAGAGAGCAGAGTTAGGAAGGATATTTTAATTATTTTAAAATGCAGTAGGACTTAGTGACATGTTCAAAATAAACCATAGATTTAGATCTAGAGCAGAATTAATTTCAATATGAACATGAACCTTCTAAAGGTTAAACCTTATCAAAGTTCAAGGAGTGAGCAGGTGTAATGCTTACTCTGAGTCTGCTAAGACAGCTCTTAAGGAAAGGGAGACTTCAAGTTAGTACTAGCCGCTTGCTCTGTCAGTTGTTTTCAATGAATCTGTTTTCTTACTCCGTTCTTCTGCTGTTTCCTTCGTCTTTCATTGCATTATAAAGAAGGAGCTGGGAAAGAAGAAAATTGCAACTGAAATGAGGGAATTAAAGATGACTGGGAAAAAAAAGAAAAGAAAAAGAAAAAAGCTCTAGCGGGAAGCTCCACCCAGGCCAGCAATCTGTGAACCGGGCAGGGGGAGGAAGCAGAGCAAGCAAAATGTATCACCTGCAGCCAAGTAGGTCAGGAGGCGGAGGCGGGGGGGAAGAAAAAAAAATGGAAAAAGCTCAGCGGCAAAGAAAGGTCAAAGCAGCGTTCAAGCGAACAGACTCAGCCCAAGGCCGGCAACTGGGGCCCAGGCTCGGTAGTGAGTAGCAAAAGGAGAACACGAGCAGAACGCAGCAAGCAGCAGCTGTGTGGGGCCAGGTCCAAAAATCTGCGTGCTGCTCTCCAAAGCTGTTCCACAGCAAAAGTTTGTGTGTTCTTTGTAAACAAGTAACATCCAAAACTGTAATCCTCTGCTAAGGTTTAAGCCTTGATACTAAAGGGATAAAATTTCATACAGAAGTTATTACTAGTAACTTTACAGGGCAAATGCAAATTGTAATGTCATTTTCCAATACTTGCAGTGCTAAAACTAAAAAGCGGATGGCACAACTCTTAATTTTACCTTACATCAAATTAGGTCAAAGTAAAGATAAAAGAATTGGAGGATTTGGAAGTACAAATAAGCCCGGCAGAGCTGCATACTGGGCATATCAAATTACAAATAAACACCCAGCATGTAAAGTCACTATTCATAGAAAAAAAAATGTAAAGGTTTAGTTAATACTAGCACAAATGTCTCAATTACTTCTGTTCAGCACTGACCCTCTTCTTGGCCTGTCTAAAATGCTCACTCTAATATAGCCAGAGTGGGGCAGGCTCAGAAGTTTGTCAAAGCAGTCTTATCTTACCATGTAAAGGGACAGCCTGGACCTATTCAGTCTACTGTGACTCAGATTCCTATTAACTTGTAGGAAGAAACTTATTACAGCAGTGGGAACCAAAGTCTTAACACCTCAGCAATCGGATAGCTCCCCAAATCACCAAATAAAGGAGGACATGGGCTGTGTGCCTGGAACGGGAAGAGAAAAAATGTACAGGGTCTAAAAGAATCTTTAGAAGTTAAGGGACAAAGTTCTCAACATGGTTAGAATATCATTTTTAATGACAGCCATTGTTAAACCTCCAAAACCAATAGCTTGAAATGGTTAAGTAATAAACCAATTTTGATAGAACAATGGCCACTTACAAAAACTGGAGATTTTTAAAAATGTAGTTGGTAAACAATTAGAAAAAGAACATATAGGTCTCACATTTTCAGCTTAAAACTCTCCTATTTTTATAATAAAAAAAAATCTAAAAAACAAAAAATGTTAACAGGTCTTAGAGCAATTAATGCAGCTATACTACTTTCACCCACTATGATTCAAAAAAATTGTCTACTATTATTGATTTGAAGAACTGTTTTTTTGTTTTGTTTTGTTTTACAATTTCTTTGGCAGAAAAGAACTTAAGCAATTTGCCTTCACTTTTCCTTTTATACTAATCAAAAACCTGCCAAAAAGTATTATTGAAAAGTGCTTCCCAAGGGGTGTTAAACAGTCCCACGATGTGTCAAACTTACGTGGACAAAGCTAATGAGCCCACCAGAACAAAGTGTCCTCAGTGTTCTATCACTTCTTACAGAACATTCTCTGTGCTGCGCCAGATAGAGAACTACTTATACAATGCTATCACCATTAGAAAAAAGAAGTCCATGCCATGTACTGGGTTAATAGTAGCTCCAGATAAAATTCAGACTACAACTCCTTATTTGGATTTGCACGCATTAATTACAAAAAAATACCACTATACCACCTCAAAAGGTATCCATCAGAAGAGACCATTTAAAAACTCTAAATAATTTCCAGAAGTTACTTTATAATATCAATGTGATATTATATACTTCACATAAATACTTCAGCCATTACAGCTTATGCTATGAGTAATTTGTTTTCTATTCTTTGAGAAGATTCCAGTCTGCATAGTCCTCAAGAGTTAACCTAAAAAGCTAAAATGGAATTGCAAGTAATTGAAGAAAAAAATTCATCAGGCTCAAGTAAGTAAAATTAATGGTAACAAGCCTTTAACATTATTAATTTTTTCCATTTACTCTCTTACAGTCTCTTAATAATAATCTCTTAGGAGTTGTTATTCAAAATCAGGACTTAGTGGAGAGGCTGCTTTAACTTCATAATAGCACTCACACTCTTACTCTAGATTTGGACCAAATTGCAACTTTGATTGGAATGGGGAGGTCTCAAATTGTAAAATGCATGGATTAAATACCATAAGAATAATAGTGCCTTACTTGTAACAAGACTTACAAAAATTCAAAGTCAGCAAGCCTATATTCATAGTGTAACGTGGCAAGCCTATTTGCCAAGTTTTGTGGGCACTTTAGATAATTATTATCCAAATAACAAAAAATTTTCAATTGTTAAAATTAACCGATTGGATTTTACCAAAAATTACTAAGTCAAATCCCATTGAAAATGCAGAAAATGTTTTTACAGATAAAATCTCTTAACAATAAAGCTTCTTATTCAGGATCTAAAAGCAAAGTTATTCAAACTCCTTATACACAATTGGGCCTGGCAGAGGAGCCAGGAAATGGTATAGCCAGAATGTACAACTGGACTTTTGAATCTAGGCCACACATATGCAGACTAACAAGTGATGGTGCAACCAGCTCAGGCAGCTTTATGTAAGGGCACCTGCTAGTTAGGAACATGCACCCACCCCAGACCCCAATCCCAGACCACCTGCCTGCACTGGGCATGGTCTCATCTTGGCAGAAAGGTGTGGGGGTGATGATCAGGTGGTGTGTCCCTGGGTCTCAGGCCTTAGAAGTTCCTTAGGAACTGAGCAGTCACTTGTCAGGGGGAGGGGCCCAGGGACCCCTTGTGTTTATTTGCCTATGGAATGTGTTTCTACCTCAGCTTCTCAGCCCTCACTGGAAGAGTCAAGGGCTCTCCCCTGCTCTATTTTTCCAGCTCTGATCCACTCACCTGGTGACTCTGATGGCTTCCTCACCCCAGCCTGGGTCCTCTTCTGTTATATGGGGGTCCCAGACTTCCTGCAGACAAAAGCCAACAACCAGCCCCACCTTGGTGGTTGGATCTGGACCTCTTTTTTTTTGAGATGGAGTCCCACACTGTCACCCAAGCTGTAGTGCAGTGGTGCAATCTTGGCTCACTGAAATCTCCACCTCCTGGGTTCAAGTGATTTTCCTGCCTCAACCTCCAGAGTAGCTGAGACTACAGGTGTATGCCACCATATCCAGCTAATTTTTTTGTGTTTTTAGTAGAGACAGGGTTTCCCCATGTTGGCCAGGAGGGTCTCAATCTCCTGACCTTGTGATCTGCCCACCTCAGCCTCCCGAAGTGCTGGGATTACAGGCATGAGCCACCGCTCCCAGCCCTTAGTTCTTAAAGTATAATTTTTTTCTCTCTTTAGTTTCCCATTTTTTTTTATTTTTATTTTTATTTTTTTTAAGTTTCCCATTTTTACTAAAGAAAAATTATGATATGATCAAATGTCTCTATTATACTTGGCCTGAATAGTTGTATAAAGCATAGTAACAATAATTATTTTTTACATAGGTTTTCAAAATCGGATTTCATAAAACTTTGTTTCATAAAGTGAATCTCAGATAAGACTTTTTAAAGCTGAGCCCAGCCATGGGTCTCATCCCTGAAATAACTACAATAATTATCCAGCCTGGGTAACAAAAGCGAAACTCCGTCTCAAAAAAAAAAAAAAAAATGATAAAGAAGATATCACCACAGATTCCACAGAAATACCAACCATCATCAGAGATTAATACAAACAACTCTATGCACATAAACTAGTAAACCTGGAAGAAATGGATAAATTCCTGGACACTTGCATCCTCCCAAGACTAAACCAGGAAGAAGTTGAAACCCTGACTAGACCAACAAAAAGGTCTGAAGTTGTGGTAGCAATTAATAGCCTACCACACAAAAAAAGTCCAGGTCCAGATGGATTCACAGCCGAATTCTACCAGACATACAAAAAGGAGCTGGTACCATTTCTTCTGAAACTATTCCAAACTATCCAAAAAGAGGGAATCCTTCTCAAATCATTTTATGAGACAAATATCATCCTGATACCAAAACCTGGTAGAGACTCAGCAAGTAAAGAAAACTTTAGGCCAATATCCATGATGAACATAGATGCAAAAATATTCAATAAAATACTGGCAAGCTGATTGCAAGAGCACATCAAAAAGTTTATCCACTGTGATCGAGAAGAATTCATCCCGGGGATGTAAGCCTGGTTCAACATACACAAGTCTACAAACATTATTTACCACATAAACAGAACCAAAGACAAAAACCACGATTATATCAATTGATGCAGAGAAGGCCTTTAACAAAATTCAACAACCCTTTATGCTAAAAACTCTGAATAAACTAGGTATTGTTGGAATGAATCTCAAAATAATGAAAGCTATTTATGACAAACCAACAGCCAATATCATACCAAATGGATGAAAACTGGAAGCATTCCCTTTTTGAAATCTGGCACTAGACAAGGATGCCCTCTCTCACCACTCCTATTCAATATAGTATTGGAAGTTCTAGCCAGAGCAATCAGGCAAGAAAAAGAAATAAAGAGTATTCAAATAGACAAGAAGGAAGTCAAATTGTCTCTATTTGCAGATGACATGATTTTATATCTAGAAGACCCCATTGTCTCAGCTTAAAATCTCCTGTAACTGATAAGCAACTTCAGCAAAGTCTCAGGATACAAAATTAATGTGCAAAAATCACATGCATTCCTATACACCAATAACAGACTTAAAGAGAACCAAATCAAGAATGAACTGCCATTCACAATTGCTACAAAGAAAATAAAATACCTATGAATAAAACTAACAAGAAATGTAAAGAACCTCTTCAAGGAGAACTACAAACCACTGCTCAACAAAATAAGAGAGGGCACAAACAGATGGAGAAACATTCCATGGCCATTGTTAGGAATAATCAATATCGTGAAAATGGCCATACTGCCCAAAGTAATTTACAGATTCAATGCTATTCCCATCAAGCTACCAGTGACCTTCTTCACAGAACTGGAAAAAACTACCTTAAACTTCATATGGAACCAAAAGAGAGCTTGCATAGCCAAGTCAATTCTAAGCAAAAAGAACTAAGCAGGAGGCATCACACTACAGGACTTCAAACTATACTACAAGGCTACAGTAATCAAAACAGCATGGTATTGGTACCAAAACAGAGATATAGACCAATGAAGCAGAACAGAGGCCTCGAAGGCAACACAACGCATCTACAACCATCCAATCTTTGACAAACCTGACAAAAACAAGCAATGGGAAAAAAAGTCCTTGTTTAATAAATGGTGTTGGGAAAACTGGCTAGCCATGTGCAGACAGCAGAAACTAAACACAAACTAAGCAGAAACTAACCTTACACTAAAATTAACTCCAGATGGATTAAGGACTTAAAAATAACACCTAACACCATAAAAACCTTAGAAGAAAATCTAGGCAAAACCATTCAGGACATAGGTGTAGACAAGAACTTCATGACCGAAACACCAAAAGCATTGGCAACAAAAGCCAAAATAGACAAATGGGACCTAATCAAACTCCACAGCTTCTGCATGGCAAAAGAAACAGTCATTAGAGTGAATCGGCAACCAACAGAATGGGAAAAAAATTGTTACAGTTTACCCATCTGACAAAGGGCTGATATTCAGAATCTGCAAAGAACTAACACAGATTTATAAAAAAAGAAAAAAACAAGCCCATTCAAAAGTGGGCAAAGGATATGAACAGACACTTTACAAAAAAGACATATATGAGGCCAACAAACATGAAAAAGTCCTCATTGTCACTGGTCATTGGAGAAATGCAAATCAAAACTACATTGACATACCATCTCACAACAGTTAGAATGGTGATCATTAAAAAATATGGAGACAGCAGATGCTGGAGAGGATGTGGAGAAATAGGAACACTTTTACACTGTTGGTGGGAGTGTCAATTAATTGAACCATTGCCCAAGACAGTGTAGTGATTCCTCAAGGACCTAGAAATAGAAATTCCATTTGATCCAGCAATCCCATTACTGGGTATATATCCAAAGGATTATAAATCATTCAACTATAAGGACACATGCACATGAATGTTCACTGCAGCACTGTTTACAATAGCAAAGACCTGGAACCAACCCAAATGTCCATCGATGATAGACTGGACAAAGAAAATGTGGCACATACACACCATGGAATATTATGCAGCCATAAAAAAAAGTTGAGTTTGTGTCCTTTGCAGGGATATGGATGAACCTGGAAAACATTATTCTCAGCAAACTGACACAATAACAAAAAATTAAACACCGCATGTTCTTACTCATAGACAGGTGTTGAACAATGGACACAGGGAGGGGAGCATCACACACTGGGGTCTGTCAGGGAAAATAGGGGAGGGACAGTGGGGGGTGGGGAGTTAGGGAGGGATAGCATGGAGAGAAATGCCAGATATAGGTGATGGGGAGGAAGACAGCAAATCACATTGCCATGTGTGTACCTATGCAACAATCTTGCGTGTTCTTCACATGTACCCCAAAACCTAAACTGCAATTAAAAAAAAAAAGGAAAAAAATTTCTCTAAAAGTCCTACTAATAATAATGTCTAGTTTCTGGAGTTTATCAAAAAGGAAGACTAAAACATTGGATTCTCATCCACCTTAGAACAGAAGAGAACTTCTTCAACCTAATAAAGGGCATCTCAAAAAACCCTACATCGAACATCATATTTAATGATAAAAAAATCAAATGCTTTCCTCTTAATGTCAGAAACAAGACAGGCATTTCCACTGTCACCAGAATTTATAATTATACTGAAGAACTGAAGGTTTCACCTTGTATAATGAGGTCAATCATTCAATAAATAATCTTGGAAATGAAGAAATAAAACTTTCTCTTCATAGATGACATGATTTGTACTTGGAAAATACCAAAGACTCTTCAAAAAATTAATAAAACTAGTTGGTGAGTTTAGCAAAGTTTTAGGATGCAAGGTCAATATACAAAAATTAATTATAGTACTATATACTATACTATACAATTCTGTCCTATAAAATTAATTGTAGCTTTATATGCTATACAATTTTATTTCTAGTTGTTTATAATTAGTATGTTCATAATTTGTATGAGCAATTGGAAATCAAATTTTAACATGAAGCACTATTTACAATAGCACCAAAATATGAAATGCTTCAGTATAAATCTATCAAAATGTACAAAATTTGTATGCTGAAAACTGCAAAACATTATCAGAAAATATCACAGATAACTAAATAAACAGAAGATATACTGTATTCATGGATTGGTGAACTCAATATTGTTAAGATGTCAGTTCTCTCCAATCAATATCTGAGCAAAAGTTTTGTAGAAATTTATCAGCTGATTTCAAAATTAGATGGAAAGACAACAGATTAAAACTAGCCAAAAGAATTTTGAGAAAGAATAATAATAGCAATGTTGAAGAATTCACAATACCCAATTTCAATAGTACAGTAATCAAGATGGTGTACTTTTGATAAATACGATGCAGACAGATACATCAGAGACAATCCAGATGTAGACCCAAAAATTTTCATATAATGAAATGGAGAAAAAAATAGTTTTTTTACAAATACTGCTGGGATAATTGTAAATCCATATTTTTCAAAAGCTAATCTTGATCCATATATCACACCATATAGAAAGTAATTTGACACTGTCTCATAGACATATACTTACAATACAACACAGCAATCTAGATAATTACCCAAACAAATGGAAGATTGTGACAAACACAAAAGACTATATACTGTATTATTTCACTAATACTAAATTCTGGAAAAGGTAAAATCATAGTGACTGAAACTAGATAGATGGTTGCCTAGAACTGGGAATTGGAGGAAGGCACTCACTGCAAAGGGCCAGGAGGAACTTCTGGCAATGATCTCTATCTTAATCATGGTCATGGATACATGACTGTGTGTAAATTCCAAAGCCTACTAAACGTTACACTTAAAATAGGTAAATTTTATTGCATGTAAATTATTCCTCAGTCAAACTAGGGAAAAGTGAATTGGCTCAATTATTCCTCAACCTTCCTTGAATTCAGTTTGACTTACTTGAGTCATTTTTTGACTGAGTCATCCATGTCCACCCTTCTTCATACAGTACTGTTTCCTGTATCATCAACTGTTGTTCAGCCTTTATTAAGAGTGCACCACTATTTTCTCCAGAATTTTCTTCCATTCCTCTAACACCCATTCTGCAAATTTTGATGTAAATGTTCAGGCAATGATGATCATATTACTTTTGCTGCTTACCTGACTATAAGATGCTTTCTGACTTCAGATATATTAAAATGTGAAAAAATGTACATCTTAGAATGGAAATGTGATAGGAGGAAACAAGGTTTAAATACTGATGAAATGAACTTTTTAATTATTATGTAATAATCTCTTTATCTTCAGTACTGTTTTTGGTTTTCAGTGTTACCTGATATAAATATAACTAACATGACATTCTTTTAATTTTGCTGGTATATCTTTTCCCCACTTTTTTACTTTGAGAGATCGACCTTCCCTTTATAATTAAGGGGCTCTAGAGAGCTAGTGCTGGTGTTGAGTAGTGTCTATGATACCTGGTGGAGGTAGATATTTGACAGAGCAGTAACAGTACCTTTAAGATGAGATGTGTTTATAAGTAAACAAGATACACCTCCAGGGATCCCCAGAAATACTTGAGGAACATCGCAGAAGTGGCTAATGTCATCTGCAAGCACGTGGAGCAAAAGCCACTGACATCTGAGTATAAATGTAATAATGATTCATGTCTCTTTCCTCAATTGACTTCATTTAGAATACGTACACAACATATAAAAATGTACTTAAAAGCCAGGAAAAATTCTACTAACACCTTAGGCTGAATTATCACAAATCATCAAATCTGTATGTTCTATTTCATTGCAAATAACACATATTACCTTTAGAATATTTATAACACTAGAAGTAAAATGAGAAAAATATAAGATAACCCTTCTAGAATATAATTAAATGATTGGGCAATAGGCAGACTGAAAAAAAAGGTCTCTACATTTGGTAAGAAAGAAGTCACTGATGGGCTCAGGAAAGACATTTATAGTAAAGTACAAGGACTAGGAGCCATATTAAAGGAAAATGAGTGAAAATCAATTACTCTCAACAATATGTTTGAGGAATTTGGGTAGTTGCATATTTCTTTTGAATCAGTCCATATCCAAAAATCTAAGGCTTAGGCCTTCCCAACTAAATTGCCTCACGCTGATTTCTTTCTGTATATCACTTTCAATTTTTACCTTGTCATATCTTTTTATCAGATTGTTTTTGCAAAATGATAAGAGGCCAGGCGAGTCCTGTCACACAACATGGTCCAGATACTCACTTTGACATCCATTGACCATGTGGCCTTAACTGCTCTGACCATCCATTTTCCCTGTCCTGCCTCCTGCCACCTCTCCAGCAACCTCAACACCCCACTCTGAGTTCTTCCAGGAACATCATTCAGGCTATTCACTCACTCATTCATTTTTTCAATCAGTGAATATAATTGAGCACCTGCTGTGAACTTGGGGTTGGAAAAACAGCAGTGAACACTCTATAACGTTATCTCTGTTTCTCCTGACAGCCCTGTTCAAGAAGTTCCTGTGTCTGGAATGCCCTTTTCTGGCTAACTCCCACCAATTCTCAGGTACCATCTCTCCCTGGAAGGACACCTGCCCACCGCTATCTCCTAGATATGGCCAATAACTGAAAGCAGAGCTATAGAAATTTAACCACAGACCTGTAAGCAAGAAATAACTGCTAGTGTAAGCTGCTGAGAGTTGGGGGGCTATTTGTTACACAGCATCATTGCAGCAAAAGCTGACAAATACAAACAGGCAAGTTCTAGCTTCAAGCTTCAGGACTGGGACATTATGAATAAACACTTAGTGTTTCTAGCCAAGGTGGGCCAATGCTAAGCAAATGTTCTCAGAAGAGACAACGTCTGAGATTGAGGGAGACCTGGGCGTGAGTCTTTGTTTGTCATGCAGGGGTAGTAAAAAACCTAGTGATTAAAAAACACATTCTCCGGAATCAAGTTGCTTGGGTGCAAATCCCAGTGCTGCCACTTATAAGCCACGTAACCTGGTACTAGTTTCTTAACTTTGGGGCCTCAGTTTCCTCATCTGTGAAATGGAAATGATTCAAGCACCAGCCTCACGGGGGCATTATGTTGATTCAGTGAGCTAATATATGTGATGTGCTATGAGCTGCTACTTTTCAGTCATTGTGGGTGAGCTTGGCTTGACAACTTTACTTCCAGAGCCTTGTCATGTATCCAGCGCACTTTGTGTTCTTTGGATTATTAGAAACTCTAGCTGGCATGTTGTAGCTTTCGAGGCATCAAAACCTTCTTGTGCTGTCTCCATAGCAACTGCAAGCATAGACTCTGGAGTTGGACACACTCAAGTCCTAATCTGGTGACCTTGGGCAACTGATTTAATTCTCTTTGCTCATCTGTAAAATGATAGCACTAATTTCACATGCCTCTGAGGGTACGGTGAGAATCAAATGAAAATAGTGTGTTTGTTACAGAAGCACTTAGCACAGCCCCTGGCTCATAGATGGTGTTATTGACTCTTCTAGGAGAAAGGTGACCTATTGGAGAGCTGTCTGCTTCTAGGCATAAGCTTGCAGGGATGGTGTGACAAGAGCAATCCACTCTTGCCAGTAGGACCCTTTGAGTCTTTTTCCCCAAGGTTGGCAAGAGTCAGGCACAGAGAATAGGCAGAGCCCACCTAGTACCTCCTTCTCCTCTATATTCTAGCTGTCTGGCTTAATCCAGAATATTTATGAGGGCCCCCTTCTTGTGAAGAAGCTCCTAGTTGGAACCCATCCCTACAATAGCCCCATCTGCCAGCACCACAATCCAATCAGCCTGGGGCAGGATGTGGAGTGCGTGGGTCACAAGAGTCTGTGTCTGGTCAGGGAAGGGTTAGAAGTTAACATGCGTATGGCCACGTTCCATGGCTCATGCCTGTCATACCAGCAATTTGGGAGGCCAAGGTAGATGGATCACTTGAGGCCAGGAGTTCAAGACCAGCCAGGTCACCATAACTAAGCCCTGTTTCTACTAAAAATACTAAAATGAGCTTGGTATGGTGGCACACACCTGTAGTCACAGCTACCTGGGAAACTGAGGCATGAGAATCACTTGAAATTGGGAGGTGGAGGTTGCAGTGAGCTGAAATTGCACCACTGCATTCCATCCTAGGTGATGGAACAAGACTCCATAAAAAAGAAAGGAAGGAAGGGAGGGAGGGAGGAGAGAGGAGGAGAGAGAAAGAGGGAGAGAGAGGAAGGGAAAGAGGAATGAAGGGAAGGGGAAACACAGTAAGAAAAGAAAAGTTATACACCATGTGCTTGGCCAGCCTCCTGGAGCAGGGGGTAGGGGTGGGAGTATTGTCCCTAGACTCAGAGTGGGGAGAGCTCCTCTTCTTGTGCTTCTGCTATCTTTCTTGAAAATAGCATTTCCAAATAGAGAAACAGAGGGGACTCCTTCAGCCTACCTCAAGAAGACAAGGAGTCCATCCGACCCCGGCCAATTATCCAAGGCAGAGCTGTAGTAGTAAAACCACAGATGCATAGGCAAGAAACAGCTGTTGTTGTAAGCTGATGAAATCTGAGGGGTTGTTTGTTATGTAGCATCATCACAGCAAAAGCTGACCAATAAAGAGGAAATTTGGACTCAAGTGGAAGGGGGCAGGGAGAGAAACTTGGGTTAGGACTGGATGTTAAGGGCATTCTCTGCCTTTGCCCTGTGCCCTCTGACACATGTTCCCAAACTTACTGTTCCCTGGAGTAGCCCACCAGGCCTGATGACCTGGTTAAAGATGTGCTGAGTGGCCGGGCGCGGTGGCTCACGCCTGTAATCCCAGCACTTTGGGAGGCCGAGGCGGGTGGATCACGAGGTGAAGAGATCGAGACCATCCTGGTCAACATGGTGAAACCCCGTCTCTACTAAAAATACAAAAACTTAGCTGGGCATGGTGGCGCATGCCTGTAATCCCAGCTACTTGGGAGGCTGAGGCAGGAGAATTGCCTGAACCCAGGAGGCGGAGGTTGCCATGAGCCAAGATGGTGCCATTGCACTCTAGCCTGGGTAACAAGAGCAAAACTCTGTCTCAAAAAAAAAAAAAAAAAAGATGTGCTGAGTGATGTGGGCATCCAAATAAACCAGGGGGTTATCTAGCAGGTACAGCTGCCTTTCTGTATGCAGCCCGGTGGAGGCTCAGCTGCTGCTTTGGGTTCCTGAGAGATTCATGCCCTGTGGCCCCTGAGAGATTCATGCCCTGTGGCCACAAAAGTAAGAGTGTCCTGAGTCTGCATCTACAGGGTGAAACTGGGAAGCCCAGGCAGGAGCAGGTTGGGGCACATCTACCCATCCGGGTGAGGTGCTACTCCCCATGTCTGTCCCCTGGGCACATGCTCAGCTTAAAGGCACTCACTCCCAAGCCAGCATCCCCTGCATCCTTACCAGCTTCACTTCTCTCCTTCCCAGCACACTTCCTGGAGGAATTACCTGTGCTTCCCAAGCTACTCTGACTCCTGCTCACTCTCTGTATCCATTTGAGTCCAACTTATGTTTTCTTTCTCCACTGAGACCACGTTTAATGAGGACACCATTCATTTCTCTATTCAATGATCCAGTGGTAACTTTTCAGTCCTACTTTTTTTATTTTAAATTTTAATTGATTTATTTTAGTTTTTATTGATATGTAATAGTTGTACCTATTTGAGGGGCACAGGTGATATTTTGAGATATGTAGAGCAGTGATCCCCAAGCTTTTTGGCACCAGGGATCTGTTTTGTAGAAGACAACTTCTCCATGGACCTGGGGGCAGGGGGTTGGTTTCAGAATGATTCAAGCACATTACATTTATTGTGTACTTTACTTCTATTACTGTTATTATTATTTATTGAGATGGAGTTTTGTCTTGTCACCCAGGCTGGAGTGGAATGGCATGCTTTTGGCTCACTGAAACCTCTGCCTGCTAGATTCAAGCAATTCTCCTGCCTCAGCCTCCCAAGTAGCTGGGATTACAGGTGCCTACCGCCATACCTGGCTAATTTTTTGTATTTTTAGTAGAGACTATGTTTCACCATGTTAGCCAGGCTGGTCTCGAACTTCTGACCTCAGGTTATCTGCCTGCCTCACCCTCCCAAAGTGCTGGGATGATAGGCATGAGCCATTGTGCCTGACCTGCTTCTATTAGTATTTCATTGTAAAATATAATGAAATACTTATGCAGCACATCATAATGTGGAATCAGTGAGAGCCTCAGCTAGTTTTGCTGAAACTAGACGGTCTCTTTAGGGACAATGGGAGACTGTGATAGATCATCAGGCATTAGATTTTCATTAGAAGCATGCAGCTGCAGGGCATGGTGGCTCCTTCCTGTAATCCCAGCACTTTGGGAGGGCAAAGCAGGGGGATCATGAGGTCAGGAGTTTGATACCATCCTGGCCAACATGGTGAAGCCCTGTCTCTACTAAATGAATACAAAACTTAGCCATGCATGGTGGTACGTGTCTGTAATCCCAGCCACTCAGGAGACTGAGGCAGGAGAATGGCTTCAACCTGAAAAGTGGAGATTTCAGTGAGCCAAAAATGCGCCACTCTACTCCAGCCTGGGAAAGAGCGAGACTGCATCTCAAAAAATAATAATAATAAAATGAAGAAGAAAGAAGAAGAAGAAGAAGAAGAAGAAGAAGAAGAAGAAGAAGAAGAAGAAGAAGAAGAAGAAGAAGAAGAGGAAAAAGAAGCAGCATGCAGCCAAGATACTTGCATGTGGTCTTTACAGTAGGGTTTGCACTCCTATGAGAATCTAACGCTGCCACTGATCTAAAGTTGGAGCTTAAGTGGTGATGCGAACAATAAGGAGTGGCTGTAAACACAGATGAAGCCTCACACACCTGCCCGCTGCTCACCTGCTGTGCTGCCTGTACAGTTCCTAACAGGCCTCAGACTGGTACTGGTTTGTGGCTGGGGGTGTGGGGACCCCTGATGTAGACAGTATGTAACGATCATATCAGGGTAACTGAGATAGTCATTACCTCAAATATTTAACTTTTGTATTGAGTACATGACAATCCTTGTCTTCTAGCTATCTTGAAATTTACAAATAAATTCTGATTCACTATGATTTTTCTTGTGTCCTATTGATTACTATCACTTATTCCTTCTATCTAGGCCTTCTTGTCTTTCATGCATTCTTTTTAAAAATTATTTTTATTTATTTTTGAGACAGAGTCTCACTCTTTCATCCACGCTGGAGTGCAGTGGCATGATCTTGACTCACTCCAACCTCCACCTCCTGGGTTCAGTCGATTCTCCTGCCTCAGCCTCTTGTGTAGCTTGGATTACTGGTGCGCTACCATGCCTGTATTTTTAGTATTTTTAGTAGAGATGGAGTTTCACTATGTTGGCCAGGCTGGTCTCGAACTCCTGACTTCAAGCAATCTGCCTGCCTCGGTCTCCAAAAGTGCTGGGACTATAGGCATAAGCCACTGCACCTGGCCC
The DNA here is from genome assembly GCF_049354715.1 of Callithrix jacchus. Taxonomy (NCBI): domain Eukaryota; kingdom Metazoa; phylum Chordata; class Mammalia; order Primates; family Cebidae; genus Callithrix; species Callithrix jacchus. Next base: position 31,170,509 of record NC_133520.1, read on the forward strand.
TTCATTCATTCATTTTTTTTCTCTATAATCTAGACTGAAATGACACATTCATTCATTCTTACATTAATTTATTCCACTAATAACTACTGCCCGGTAATTATATCCCCATCAGCGTTCTAGGCTTTGGGGAAACAGCAATTAAAGAAACAAAGTTTCTGCTATCTGAATGGATCCATCATTCTAGTGAGGGGGAGAGAGACAGGCAATCCACAAACAAACCAGTAACACAGATAGCACATCTGGTGGAAAGCGCTATGAAGAATAAAAACTAAAGCAGGTGCAGCCAGGTACAGTGGCTCATGCCTGTAATCTAAGCACCTTGGGAGGCTGAGGTGAGTGGATCACTTGAGGTTAGGAGTTCGAGATCAGCCTGGCCAATATGATGAAACCCTATTTTTACTAAAAGTACAAAAATGGTGACACCTGCCTGTAGTCCTAGCTACTCAGAAGGCTGAGGTGGGAGGATTGCTTGAACTTGGGAGGCAGAGGTTGCAGTGAGCTGAGATTACACAACTGCACTCCAGCCTGGGGAACACAGCAAGACTCGGTCTCAAGAAAATAAAGAAAAGGAAAAAGGAAAGGAAAGGAAAAGAAAGGAGAAAGGAAAGGAAAGGAAAGAAGAAAGAAAATGAAAGAAGAAAGAAAATAAAAGGAAAGGAAAGAAGAAAGAAAAGGAAAGGAAAGCAAAAGCAGGTGTGGGTGTAAGGCGCACTAGCATGAGCACGATTGCGGTGGTGGTGGTGGATAAAGTAATCAGGGAATTACTCTGTGAATGTGATAGAAGCGAGGGATGAGCCCTGAGAACTCTTGGGGAGAGATTTCCAACAGTGGGAACAGCAGGTGCAAAGGCCCTGGGGACAGAGTGTGCCGTGGGGGATCAGGAAACATCACAGAGACTCTGGAGGCTGGAGTGAAGCCAGGAGATGACGATGGGAGATGGGAATGATGGATACCAGAGCAAGGTGACAGAGGCCTTGCCAGGGATCATCACGACTTGGGCTTTGACTCTGAGGGAAATGAGGAGATGACCTGAGGTCAGGAGCTCGAGATGAGCTTGGCCAACATGGTGAAGCACTGTCTCTACTAAATATAAAAATTAGCCAGGTGTGGTGGCATGCACCTATAATCCCAGCTACTCAGGAGGCTGAGGCAGGAGAATTTCTTGAATGTGGGAGGGGGAGGTTGCAGTAAGCCAAGATTGCACCACTGCACTCCAGCCTGTGCAACAGAGTGCAACTCTGTCTCAAACACACACACACACACACACACACACACACACACACACACAAGTGGAGGGCTGGATTTGGCCTGGGGGTCACAGTTTGCCAGCTTCTGCCCAAGCCATAGCTCCAGATGCATATATTCTGTGTCTTGGAGGTCTCTGTCCAGACCCTTTGGTGAGGCCCAGAGAGGGGAAGCAATTAGATCAACGTCACCCAGCAAGGCAGGGCAGAGTAAGACAGGAGTCTAGTCATCTCACTCTCAGTTGTCAAAGAGACCCTCACAGCCAATTCCTACCACAACTCCTTGCCTTTCTCTTTGTGTCCATTTCTATTTATTGATTAATGATTATTTCTTGAGCACCTAGTATGTGCTTGACCCTAAGCTGAGCCCTTCTTCCCCACTTCCCTGACCACTTCCTGCATTTCTCTATCATACCATCCATGATGAGTCAGGGACCAAAATGACCCCCAACTGCAATGCCTCCCTGACCCAAAAGACCCCGAGACTCTCACCTGCTCCCCAATTGAAGTGTGGACTCCTCAGGGAAGCTGTCCACATCTCGCCGCAGGGCACAGGCCTCTAGGACTCCCTCCAGCCAGGCTGGGTCCAGCTACTGCCTGAGGCACACTTTCTTCACCACAGAGGTGTTCTGCACCCAGGCCTCCTGGAGCATGTAGGCCACTGAACACTAAAACACAACTTACTTTGGTCACAGAAGGATGATGGGGACAGAGGTATGACAGGTTTTGAGGAGCAGTGGGAGCTGGGCTCTCGGTGGGTGGGTGGTGGAGAGAACGAATGAAAGTGAGCTTGGCTGAGATAATGAGGGGTGGAAAGGCAGTGAGGAAGGGGGACTTTCAGGATGATGGGTACATCCTAGCAGACAGGCAGGGGGTGGCCTCACTTTGATGCTCATGAACCCCTCCATCTTTGACAGCTCCCCAAAGAGGACGGACAGCAGGGAGTACTTCTGTGTTCCCACTGGACCGACTACAGCCAGGAAACAACCCTGGGGCGTGGTGAGGTTTATTCTTTCAATACAAGAAAAGAGACATGACCTTGGTTAGGGCCCAGCCTCCATCTTTGAGGAAGGGTGAGCCTCAGATGGAGCTGAGCTTTCATGCTCTGGGAGTCTAAGAGCACCTGTGGGGCTGTTCTTTTCCTAGTCCTTGTCTGGTTATTTTAGCAACCATCCTGTGCACATCTGTGCATGTGCACACTCATGCACACACACAGCGTGCACACATGCATGCACATTTGCACACTCACACAAGCATGCTAGTGTGCACAGCAACACAATGTGGGCATACATCCACACACACAAGTGCACGTGCATGCCCAAGCAATCCATGCTCACACACATACATGTGTGCACACACTCACACCATGCACACACATGCATGCACGTCCACCCACGTGCACACAGAGTTGGCTGCTGCCTGAGGGTTTCACCAGCCTGGCCTCCTGCTTTGGCTCTTGCAATAAATAGGCTCTTTCCTACCCTGCCTGCCCCTGCTCTTGGTCCCACCCCACTCCTGTTCATGTCCCACAGCCCATCCTCCACCCCGTGACCAGAGAGATTTGTTAATCCAAGTCGGCAGTGGCTCATGCCTGTAATCCCAGTACTTTAGTAGGCTGTGGTGGGTGGATCACCTGAGGTTGGGAGTCCAGGACCAGCCTGACCAATATGGAGAAACTTTATCTCTACTATAAATACAAAAATTAGTTGTGTGTGGTGGCAGATGCCTGTAGTCCCAGCTACTTGGGAGGCTAAAGCAGGAGAATTGCTTGAAGCGGGAGGTGGAGGTTCCAGTGAGCTGAGATCACATCACTTCTCTCCAGCCTGGCAACAGAGCGAGACTCCATCTCAAAAGCCAAACAAACAAACAAACAAACAAACAAAAACCCATGTTAGCTCTGACCACTTCCCAGCTAAACATGTTCGCACTCCCATTTCACTCAGGGGCAAAGCTAAAGTCCTGATGATCATGAACGACGTCCCGGCTCCTTCCGCTCTGTGCCTCAGCTGCTCTTTCTTGGCCACGCTGACCTCCTTGCTGTTTCTTGAACACAATAGGTCAGTGGTTCTCAACTGGGGATGACTGCATCTCCCAAGAGTCATTTGGCAAGATCTAGAGATAATTCAAATGTCACAACTGGTAGGGGGTGCTGCTGGCGTCTAGTGGGTAGAGACTGGGGGTCCAATAAACATCCCACAATGCACAGGACAGAACCCAACCATGAAGTTTCAGCCCAAAATATCAACCATGCTGAGGTTGGAAAACCCAAGTCCAGGCATGCTCCTGACCCAGGACCTTTGCATATGCCATTCCCACTGCCTAGAAGGCTCTTCTCCCATGCCAGGCACGGTGACTCATGCCTGTAATCCCAGCACTTTGGGTGACAAGGCAGGTGGATCACTCAAGATTAGGAGTTGGAGAAGAGCACAAGCAACATAGTGAAACCCCGTCTCCACCAAAAATACAGAAGTGAGCTGGGTGTGGTGGTGTGCACCTGTAATCCCAGCTACTCGGGAGGCTGAGGCAAGAGAATTGCTTGAACCCAGGAAGTGGAAGTTGCGGTGAGCCGAGATCGTGCTATTGCACCCCAGCCTGGGTGACAGAGCAAGACTCTGTTTCCAAAGAAAAAGCTCTTCTCCCAGACACCTGCACAGCTCACGGTCTTTCCTTATGATCTCAGCTTGAACGCCAAGCCTTCCCTCCCTAGGCATGCCATCGTGCTCTGTCCCCTTGCCCTGGATTTTTGTTTGGGCCTCACATCTATCAGCACATCACCCCAAGAGAGCTGGGCCCTTGTCTGTTTCTTTCACCCAATCCCCAGTACCTAGAACAGAGCATGGCCCCATAGCTAGTGCTCCATCAATGAAATGAATGACAACGAATACAAATACTGCCCAGGACATATTTTCTCCCTTCTTGTGGAGTTTCAGGGCTGGCTAAGGTTTTAGGCCACAAAGACCAAACCATAGAGTTGGGAGCTATAGATGATAATGATCTGGGACTAACATATGTGGCACAGAATTTAGCAAAGCTGATGAGGCTGAACGATGGAGCTCCTAAGCCAGCCTCACCTTGGCAACATCTTGGCCAGCCTGGGAGCAGAGGGTGTCTCCTCCTGATGTGGGACACTCAGATGCCATTGTCCCCATCTGCAGGAGGTGCAGGTCTATGCTGTACAGGTCCCTACCTGTAGGAGGTACAGGAGCATCCTGGGAACCTTCCTGGCAGAGCCCTGGCCCAACCTAACCCACCCTCACATCCCAGGCTGGAAACCTGCACCAACCCTCAGGTGGAAGTTGGCAGGAGCCCCATGCAGCTTCTCCCTATGAAAGTGAGGCTGGTTTCCATGGGTGTTATTCTGTACCTGTGGAAGCAGGGAGGGCTTTTCTGGAACCAGGCAAAGGTTGCACCGTGTATCATGATGCAATCATTCCTGGCAGCTGTGGGGCACAAAAGGCCAGTTACAGGAGACACCTGACCTGGCCAGCCTCTGCATTGGAGAGGCCAGAGGCAGAAGCTGCAGCAGGAAACCTCTCCCACTGAACAAACCGTCCTGCTACTCGCTGGCTTGTGTGTGACCCTGCATGGGTCTTGTTCTTTCCATGTCCCATGGCTAACAATCCAGGGGAAGGTAAACCATGGCTCAGAGACCAAATCCTGCCTACTGCCTACTCTTATCAATAAAGTTTTATTGGAACACAGCCAAATCCATTCATTTCTATATTTCATGTTTTGAGCAGTTGTGACAGAAACTGTCTGGCCTGCTAGCCTAAAATATGCACATCTGGTCATTTATGAAAAAGTTAATAAATTTTAGATATAAATTATCATCTAATCCCAGTCTTCCCGGAGAGTGGAGGGGGTGTTATTAATTTCACTGTGGCCGGGCACAGTGTCTCATGCCTGTAATCCCAGCACTTTGGGAAGCTGAGGTGGGTGGATCACTTGAGGTCAGGAGTTTCAGACCAGTCTGGCCAACATGGCAAAACCCCATCTCTACCAAAAAGGATGAAAATTAGCCAGGTGTGGTGGCGGGCACCTGTAACCACAGCTACGCAAGAGGCCAAGGCAGGAGAATTGCTTGAATCTGGGAGGTTGCAGTGAGCCAAGATTGCACCACTCACTGCACTCCAGCCTGGAAGACAGAGCGAGACTCCATCTCAAATAATAGTAAATACTTATTAGAATATATATTATATATTTACTTTTAATTATATAACTATAATAATTATTATAACCTTTATAATCAGTAATAAATATTTCACTGTGACGAGAGTAATTAGATTAGTGGTTCTTGATTCTTAACACATAGTTAGAATCTCCTGAAAGATCTTATAAAAATCAGTGCTCTCATGGCTCAGTCCAGATCCACTAAATCCATTCTCACAATCAGCTGCTGTGATGACTGATATGTCCATTTTGCAGATGGAAACACGGAGGCTGAGAGAGATGATCTACTTGTTAGAATCAACCAGCTAATCAGTGCTGGGGCTGGGATTTGGACCTGGGCAGGCCAATGCCATAGGCTAGGCTTTTTACCACTAGGTATGTGTTTTTCAAATACACAGTTTGCCCAGGTTCTTCAGTACAACAAGGGGGAGGGTGGCTTGGTCCGTGGGGTGACAAAATGATGGGGTGGAGGGGCAAGCCCAGGTAACTTGAGTTTGGAGAGTCTCATTATGAGATGGACTCTGGCTCTGCAGCACAGGCTGGAGTGCAGTGGCATGATCTTTGCTTACTGCAACCTGCGCCTCCCGGGTTCAAACAATTCTCCTGCCTCAGCCTCCCGAGTAGCTGGGATTATAGCGCACACTATCACACCTGGCTAATACTTGTATTTTAGTTTGGCCAGGCTGGTCTCGAACTCCTGACCTCATGATCCACTCACCTCGGCCTCCCAAAGTGCTGGAATTACAGGCATGAGTCACCGTGCCCGGCTTGCAATGATGTTTTTCTCTAGCTTGACCAAAATGTTGTCATGCTTATCATCTTGGCTTTCTGCATGAGACAAGGACCTGGTCTGTTAGAGCAGGTGTCCCCAGTGCCCAGCTCACAGACTGGTACCAGTCTGCAGCCTCTCAGGAACTGGACCATACAGCAGGAGGTGAGTGGAGGACTGGCAAGCATTGTGTCACCTGTGTTTATAGCCACTCCCCATCATATGCATCATCACTTGAACTCTGCCTCCTGACAGATCAGCAGTGGCATTAGATTCTCATAGAAGCACTAACCCTACTGTGAGCTGCACAGGTGGGGGATCTGAGCTGCATGCTTCTTATGAGAAGCTAATGTCTGATGATCTGTCACTGTCTCCCTTCATCCCCAAATGGGACCATCCAGTTGCAGGAAGACAATCCAAAATCAGTATTTCATTACATATTACAGTGTAATCATAATAAATGTACAATAAACATAATGTGTTTGAATCATCCCAAATCCATGCACGCCACCCTTGGCCATAGAAAAACTGTCTTCCAGAAAACCAGTCCCGGTGCCAAAAAGCTTGTGGACCACTGTGTTAGCATGTTCCCAACAGTGCCTTTAGGTATTCAACTCAACCATCAGCACCTCTAACTTTCACAGAGATGGGAGGGAGGCTGAATTTTTTTTTTTTTTTTGAAATGGAGTTTTGCTCTTGTTACCCAGGCTGGAGTGCAATGGCGCAATCTCGGCTCACTGCAACCTCTGCCTCCTGGGTTCAGGCAATTCTCCTGCCTCAGCCTCCCAAGTAGCTGGGATTACAGGCATGTGCCACCATGCCCAGCTAATTTTTGTATTTTTAGCAGAGACGGGGTTTCACCATGTTGACCAGGATGGCCTCGATCTCTTGACCTCGTGATCCACCTGCCTCGGCCTCCCAAAGTGCTGGGATTACAGGCGTGAGCCACCGCGCCCCGCCCAAAATTTCAAATCCTCTAATGGCAAGGTTGGTTTCTTTGGCAACCAGCCCCACTGAGGCTGTCCAGGTGCCCCCAGCCATCAGTCATCTCATTAACACACAAAGACACATCACTTCATACATTACAAAGGCTTAGCGCTCTGCCTCAGGACACTGGGGCAGAGACCATACTCAAACTCTTATTATGTTCCAGTAACCCACAGAATGGAAGGAAAAATCTGCAGAGTAGATTCTTCATAAGTGCCTGTTATACAGAATGTATAAATAACTTTTACAACTCAACAACAAAGACAATCCAATCTAAAAACTAACGAAGCACTTTAATACACACTTCACCAGCAAGCACTTGAGAGATGCTTAACATCATTAGTCATAATTAAAACCATAAAGAGATACCCCTTAACTCACATTAGAATAGTCATACTAAAAAAAATGTGTTGACAAAGATGTGTGGAAACTTGGAACTATGAAACACTGCTTGTGACAATATGAAATGGTGCAGCACATGTGTCAAATAATTTGAAGTTTCTTCAAACGGTTGCAAGTAGATTTACCCAATGACTCAGTGATTCCATTCCTAGCTATATGCCCCAAAGACCTGAAAACAGGTGTTCAAACAAAAACTTGTATGCTCTTTAAATGTGTCAAAATCATAAATATGAAGGAAAGTCTTGGGAACAGTGTCAGGAAAACTGGATCAAAATGAAAAAACACATTATACGCCCAAGCGGGGCAGGAGGTAAAAGTGAAATGAGTTTGTGAACTGAATTATCACATAGGAACTGGGCTGATTTCCTGATCTAGGGGTTATGTGGTGGTAACCTAGGAGAGTTCCCATGCTTTGGGTAAAACATACCAGAGTATTTTGTGGGACACTGCAAATCTGGTACTGCAATAACTGCTGGAGACCCTAAGAAAAGAAACAGGTTATGTTTTGCACTGTTACTGGAAGTTTCCTAGAAGTATGACATTATTAGAAAGTAAATTACTTTTTCAAACAACCATATCAATACTATGCCAGAAAGCAGAGACATCACCAAAATCCACTATAGAGGCTACGCTTCATCCAGAGCTGTGAACCCTTATAAAAGCCTCAATGTCAACAGACTCCACTTAGTAGATATTATTATACTTATTAGAATTAGAGGCTACTGTGTGGATACATTAGTATTACGACACAGTGTAGATATTAGTGTTAGGGCGTGGTGTACCTATTATATTGGTGATGGAGAACAGTGCAGATATTACATTAACATCAGGAAACCATGTAGATAGTATTACATTAGTATTAGAAGCAATGGTGTGGATATCAGATTAGTGTTAGAGTATGGTGTGGGTATTATATTGGTGTTAGGGGACAGTATGGATATCATAGCAATGTTAGCGCACAGTGTGATTATTGTATTAGAGGCCACTGTGAGAACATATCTCAGCAGCCACTGTGTCTGGATGTTGACAATGATATCAGGGTGTAGTCGTAATGATGGGATTTGGGGATTTCATTTTTCTAGATGAATTTCTTTCTTTGCTGAGTACTCTAAAGACTCTCTTCTCTGCACTCAGGGCCGTGGAAAGGAAGCTTTTTACTCACCAATGAACAAGACTTAGTTGACACCACCCTCGTGGTGACCTGGCACCTCAGAGGGAAGTTGGTCAGGGGTGGGCTCACGTGCCCTCTGGTGGCGCCAGAGCTCAGCCCAGACACTCTTGCTCAGTTTCTCAGCAGACGTGCACCTCCGCCTGGCTGTCCTGAAATACCTATAAAATTCAATATTCAGTTTATTCAATGTAATAATTTTGGAAACTCAAGCCAAAATGAAGCCCATTGTAGCCATATTCTTCCCAAAAATTGGTGATGGAAGACTTTGGAAGCCATGTGGAATGAAATGAGTACATACACAAAATAAGAAAAACAAAAACCCACTCAAAATAGTCCAGAGACTGTAATATGAAATACAAAACTACAAAAAATCTAAAAGAAAATCTAGATGACATTGGATTTGGTGTTGAGTTTTAACACATAACATCAAATGCCAATTCATGAAAATATTGATAACAGACCTTATAAAACTACATATTCTACTGTGAAAAACTGTAGATAAAACAAAAAGACAAGACAGACATGAGAAGATATTTACACAAAACACATGTGATTTTAAAACTGGGTAAATATCTGAACAGATACTCAACCACAGCAAATATACTGATAGTAGGCTGGGCATGGTGGATGCTCATCTCTACTAAAAATACAAAAGTTACCCAGGCATGGTGGTGCATGCCTGTAATCCCAGCTGCTCGGGAAGCTGAGGAAAGACAATCGCTTGAACCTGGGAGGCAGAGGTTGTTGTGGGCCAAGATCACGCCATTCCTCTGCCCTACTGTATAGGTAAAAATGAAGATTCACTGAACCAGACTAAATTGTACTCAGTGGAAGGCTGATCAAGGATTCAAAAGAATGCAACCTTTTGTTTTATGTACTTCTGACCCAGAAGCACCCCCACTTCCTACTTCCGGTTGTTCCACCTTATTGAACCAAAAGACTGTACATCTTACGCATATTGATTGGTGTCTCCTGTCTCTCTAAAATGTATAAAAGCAAGCTTTACCCTGACCGCCTCGGTCCCATGTTGTCAGGATCTCCTGAGGCTTTGTCACGGGCATGTTCTTAACCTTGGCAAAAGAAGCGTTCTAAATTGGCTGAGACCTGACTCAGATATTTTGGGATCACAATCCACAGTCACCATGGTGTGACAGTTGACTACAGCATTCAGTATAGAGATGTGCCATACTTTGTAGCATGGGAGCAATAGGCTATACCATATAACTTATGTGTGGAGTGGGCTAAACCATATAGGATTTAAAAGGACACTCTATGGTATTCAGACAAGGATGAAATCACCAAGGACAAATTTCCCAGAAAGAATTCACATCGTTAGGAGATGCTTGAGTATATTTTAAATGGTTAAAGGCGCGTGCGAGAGAGAGAGAGAGAGAGAGAGAGAGAGAGAGAGAGAGAGAGAGACTCAACTCCTGTTATGATTTAATAACAAAGCTTAATAGAGTTAACATATTTCATCTAATCTAAGATGCTAATGATTAACAGACATTATTTTATGCACCATCACAAATAGGTTGCCAATTAAACTGGCTTTCTGAATAAGAACAAAAATGTGAATTTTTATTAATTTCTATTAATGCCAGTAAAGTAAAATGAAAATGAATTATGGTTTTGACATGTTAAAGCAAAACAGGAGGAAGCCGTTAGCCTGAGGTCTTGCAAAGCAGGCATTAACACTGACTTCAAAACATTAGCAAACCAACCAGTCAATGACAATAGGCCCAGTCGCAGCTGACTGTATGACTAGGGACGCTGAGGGAACCATCCCCACATCAGGCGGTCACCTAGCTGGAGCCAAGGAGAAACCTCACTTAGCTGCCACCAGGAAGAGCTCGAAGCCCCAAGCCCTGCCTTCTGTGTGTGATTCACGAATCATTCCTTTGCTTAAATAAACTGTTTATTTTGCCTCAAATTCTTCTAACCCCTAAATCCTAACGCCTAACGGGCAACCCCCAACTCTAACCCTAACCCCTAGCCCTAATCCTCACCCTAAGCCTTAACCATACTTAGTTTCTGCGTTTGCACTGATAGGTCAGTGTTGACAATTCAAACTGCTGTATTGGCCGGGCCGCATGAGCAGTGCGGATTTTATAGTAACATTGCGGAATGAGGCCTTGCATTAGCATCACAGCTGTTTTCTACATGAGCACTGTGGATGTCGTATTCGCATTTCGGATGTCATATCTGCCTTAGGAACACTCCATTTGTATTCTGAGGCTGCGGTGTGCACCTCGCTCCTGGTGATGTGCCCCCGCCCTCTTCTGGCGACTAGGGCCACTGCAAGGCCCTCTCACAGTAATACCCAAGCCCCAGGGTCTGTGCTGAAGACGACGCAGCTCCATGCTCGAAGTGCCCCCCAGGTCTACACTAAGGAGAACGCAACTCCGCAGACCGCTGTGATGCGACAAAGGGCGGCACTGTGACGCGATGCACATCTGCGGCGGAGCCTCGGGAATCTGAAAAGGCGGGCTTGGGTGCCCCCTCCTGGTGGCGGACCACTGCAGGGCCCTCTTACTCACACTGTAGTGGCAAGATGCCCCCTGCTGGCAACTAGGGCAATGCAGAGTCCTCTTGCTCACTGGGCTAGGGGGCTGTGCATAAGCACGTAATGTGCACCTACATGTACACGTGTATATATTGTACATATGTACACAATGTGCAACTGTATGTACATGTGTACACACTGTACATCTGTACATAATGTAAACATGTAAATGTGTACATATGTACGTCTCTACATAATGTGCACGTTATGTACACGTGTATCTATAGTACAAATGTACCTAATGTATACATTATACGTGTACATATTGTACATCTCTACATTATGTGCACATTTTGGACACGTGTACATCTGTCTGTACATAATGTACACAATGTGCACACGTATGTACACGTCTATATATAGTAAATATGTGCATAATGCGTACATTATGTACACGCTTACATATTGTAATACCAAAAGAAATTATATGTACATAATGTGTACAATCTGTACATTTACTGTGATATTACTTATATATATATTATCGTGATTACATATATGGTATCATTGTGATATTACAATAAATGTACATATTGTACACATGTACATATAAATGTACATATTGTACAGATTATGTACATTTGCTGTACATATGTATTTTGTACACATATGTACATCACAGTAAATGTACATATGGTACATATTATACACATTTATTGTAATATTCCAATAAACATACACATTATGAGTATATTCCAGGATATGATTTTTAGTATATTAGATAAAAATTACTCCTAATATCAAAGTGGGTATACACCCATGTGTGTACATTTTGTGTTATTATCAATCATGTCCTAAGGAGGTATTACTCTCATTGTGAAAGCAAGTGTACACTCGGTGATTGTTCCAATATCACAGGGGGTGTACAACGCTTCTGTGATGTAGTTTCTAATACCCCGTGGAGAGAGGATGATTATACACTCAATATCGCAGGAAGAACACCACCACTGTAATATTGTTTCCAATATCCAAAAACAGAAAGGACATTACTCCAAATATCACAGGAAGCATACAATGATATTGTTCCTAACAACTAGGGGATTACAGATGATACTACTCACTATGTGACTGGGGCTGTACACCCATCCTGTGATATTGTTCCTAATATCCAGGGAAGGAGAGAATGGTACCGCCCATATGGAAATACTGTAAATATGGCAAGAGGTGTACACCACTCTCTGATATGGTCACTAATATCCACAAGAACAACTATATTGAATTAAACATTGCAAGGGGTGAAACCCCCCTGTGCTTTCAATTCTAATGCCAAGGGGGGTGAGGATGACATTTTTGTCAATATCGCAGAGGTGTAACTAGAGCTAGTGTTATTGTGCCTAATATAAAAAAAAAAACAGAATAATATTATCATCTCCCTATGATATGGTTCCCAGTATCATATTACACCACATTTTCAAAAAAGCCGGCCCCTAGCAGCCAGGGGGTCCCTAAGCAGCTAGGGTGGGCCTGGGGGCTGCTATGGGCCCTCTGGCAGGGGCTGTGGGCACAGGCCCCTAGCCAGGGGGTCCCTAAGCAGCCAGGGTGGGCCTGGGGGCTGCTATGGGCCCTCTGGTGGGGGCTGTGGGCTAGCGTGCTGTGCATAGGTACAGAGTTTGCACCTATTTCTACATGTGTACATAATTTACATAGTGAGCACATATTTGTGCACGTGTACATATGGTGCTATCACAATAAATATGTATGTACATAATATGTACACAATACATATTACCTAATGTGTACAATATGCACTTTTTTTGTGATATTATGCATTATATATATTATTGTGATTATATATGTTATTGTGATTATGATATCACTGATATTTCAAGAAATGTGCATAGTGTACACATTATGTACCTACGCATTGTGTACACATTATATAAATATAAAGGTACATATTTTACAAATTATGTACATTTATTCTACATGTGTATTGTGTACACATATGTACATCAGAGTAAATGTACAGATTGTACCTAGTATATACATTTATTGCAATATGCCAATAAATGTACACATTATGAGTACATTCTGGGATATTATGTTTAGTATATTAGATAGAAATTACTCCTGTTACCAAAGTGGGCATACACCATGTGTGTGCATAGTTTACACGTGTACATATTGTGCATTTTATGTACTTGTGTACAGAAGGTACATTTCTACATAGTATGTACATATGTGTACACGTGTACATAGAGTACATATGTACAACCATGCACAATTATGTACACATGTATATATTGTAGATCTGCATAATGTGTACATGATGCACATGTCTACATATTGTAATATCACAATAAATGTATATGTACATAATGTGTATATGTACATGTATATTGATATTATGTATTACATATGTATTGTGATATATATGCTGTTGTGATTATATGATATCATTGTGATATTACAATAAATGTACATATTGTACACACTATGTACATACCTATTGTGTACACATTATGTACATATAAGTGTACATATTGTACAGATTATGTACATTTATTGTATGTATGTATTGTGTACACATATGTACATCACAGTAAATGTACATATGGTACATATTATATACATTTATTGTAATATCCTAATAAGTGCACACATTATGAATATATTCTGGGATATGATTTTTAGTATATTAGATAAAAATTACTTCCAATATCAAGGTGGGTATACACCCATGTGTGTACATATTGTGATATTATCCATCATATCCTAAGTAGGTATTACTCTCATTGCGAAAGCAAGTGTACACTCTGTGATTGTTCCAATATCACAGGCAATGTACAATGCTTCTGTGATGTAGTTCCTAATATCCTGGGGACAGAGGATGATTATACCCTGAATATCGCAGGAAGTGTACACCACCACTGTAGTATTGTTTCTAATATCCAAAAACAGAGAGGATGTTACTCCAAATATCTCAGAAAGCGCACAAGCCCACAGTGATATTGTTCCTAATAACTAGGGGATTACAGATGCTATTACTCATGATGTGACTGGGGCTGTACACCGGTCCTGTGATATTGTTCCTAATATCCAGGGAAGGAGAGGAGAATGTTACTGCCCATATGGAAATACTCTGAATACGGCAAGAGGGGCACACCACGCTCTGATATGATCACTAATGTAAACAAGAAAACAATTATATTAAATTAAACATTGCAAGGGGTGAAACCCCCCTGTGCTTTCAATTCTAATGTCAAGGGGGGGTGAGGATGACATTTTTGTCAATATCGCAGAGGTGTAACTAGAGCTAGTGCCTAATATTAAAAAAATCAGAACATTATCATCTCCCTATGATATGGTTCTCAGTATCATATTACACCACATTTTCAAAATAGCCGGTCCTTAGCAGCCAGGGTGGGCCTGGGGGCTGCTACAGGCCCTTTGGCAGGGGCTGTGGGCACAGTCTGATTACTCAAGACTGTTTCTGACTTCCTTTATAATGTGAACCCTTCTACGATATGACACTGAAATGAAAGCAAGCAGTGGAAGAAGGTTTGGTACCACAGAGAAACAATTTTAAAGAAATGAAAAAGCAAAAAGATCAGCAATTATGATGTGCTTCTTTCGTGGTTTTTTTTTTTTTTTTTTTTTTTCTAGATGGAGTCTTGCTCTGTTGCCCAGGCTGGAGTGCAGTGGTGCCATCTTAGCTCACTGCAACCTCCACCTCCCAACTTCAAGTGATTCTCCTGACTCAACCTCGTGAGTAGCTGTGATTACAGGTGTGTGCCACCATGCCTCGGTAATTTTTGTATTTTTAGTAGAGACAGGGTTTCACCATGTTGGCCAGGCTGGTCTCCAACTCCTGAACTCAAGTGATCCACCCACTTTGGCCTTCCAAAGGTCTGGACCACAGGCGTGAGCCACCATGCTTGGCTATACCTTTTAAACTGTGTGGCTTGTGTAAGGTCATATGACTAAAACAGGATCAAGTTAGGATCAAAACTCAAATTTCTGGAAAACAGGACATTTTCTTCTCTGCTCTACCATGTGTCTCCACTGCAGAAAAGAAACAGCAGCAAAATCATGGTATTGAATAAGAAGTGGGCTTATTCAGAGATGGAAATTGCTTTCTCTCCTTTTTGTCCGCCTGCCTCCCTGGCTTACTTTCTCCCTTCCTTACTTCTCTCCTGCCTCCTTTCCATCTTTTCATACATGTCAAAAATAAACTGTTTCAGGCAAACAGAAAGCTACAATGACTAATTTAAAAACAATGTATCCACCATTCAGCTCATCAAATCCTACTTAACATTTGGTCATATTAACTTCAGAAGTTTTGTTTATTTTTAAGAAGTTAAACATTACATATGTAGTTGCATCCATTTGTACCCTTCTGATAAAATCTTTTTCTTAGGCCAGGTGCAGTGGCTCATGCTTGTAATCTCAGTAGTTTGGGAGACTGAGATGTGCGGATCATGAGGTCAGGAGATGGAGACCATCCTGGCCAACATGGTGAAATCCCGTCTCTACTAAAAAAATACAAAAATTACCTGGAGCTGGTGGTGGTCACCTGTAGTCTCAGCTACTCGGGAGGCTGAGGTAGGAGAATTGTTTGAACTTGGAAGGCAGAGGTTGCAGTGGGCCAAGATCATGCCACTGCACTCCAGCGTGATGGCAGAGCGAGACTTCATCTCAAAAAGAAAACTTTCTTTCTCCACAATCATGTCCATTATCTTAGTTTATATTATATTCTTGCACAGTTTAATATATTTGTTATATGCTAGAATATATGCTTGTGTTCTGCCTGTTTCTAAAGTTTATTTAAATGGTGTCGTATTATAAAGATTATTCTGAAAATGGCTTTTCTATTCAAGATTATTTTTTAATATTTATTAGTATATGTAATTCTAGCATATTCATCTTTACTATTTTTCATTGAATAAATATGCTGGAATTTATATTCATCTAGTTATCTATTGATGAACATTTAGATTATTTCTGATTTTAATTATCACCACAATGCTGCAAAGAATATTCTGGTATATTTCTCATTGTATGTACATACAACGTTCTCAGAATATTTATACTTAGTAGTACAATACTTGGTTCATATGTTATGTGCATCTTTATTAGTTATTGCCAAATCACTCCCCAAAGTTTACTTTCTTTTTTTTTTTTTGAGGTAGAGTCTTGCTTTGTTGCCAGGCTGGAGTGCAGTGGTGTGATCTCTGCTCACTGCAACTTCTGTCTCCTGGGTTCAAGCAATTCCCTTGCCTCAGCCTCCTGAGTAGCTGGGACTACAGGCGTGCGCCACCATGCCTGGCTAATTTTTTGTATTTTAGTAGAGACGGGGTTTCACCATGGCCGGGATGGTCTCGATCTCTTGAACTCATGACCCGCCCACCTCCTCCTCTCAAAGTGCTGGGATTACAGGTGTGAGTCACCAAGCCCAGCCTACTTTTTTTTTTTTGAGATGGTGCCTCTGCAGTGGTGTGATCCCAGCTCACCGCAGCTTCTGCCTCCCAGGTTCAAGGGATTCTCCTGCCTCGGCCTCCCAAGTAGCTGGGATTACAGGTGTGTGATACCACCCCCGGCTAATTTTTTGTATATTTAGTAGAGATGGAGTTTCACCATGTTGGTCAGGCTGGTCTTGAACTCCTGCTCTTGTGATCTGCCTGCCTCAGCTTCCCAAAGTGCTGGGGTTACAGACATGAGCTACTACACCTGGCCTACCAGTTTACTTTCTACTAACAGTGTATAAGTTCCCAGTTCATCATTGCTCACCAATATTTAGTTTTATAAGAGTTAAACATGATTTTCAGGCCAGGCACAGTGGCTCATACCTGTAGTTCCATCACTTTGGGAGGCTGAGGTGGGAGGATTGCTTGAGGCCCTGAGTTCAAGACCAGCCTGGACAACATAGTGAGACCCAGTTGCTAAAAAAAAAATGTTAAAATTTACCAAGTGTGATGGCATGCACCTGAAGTCCCAGTTACTGGGGAGGTTGAAAAAGGAGGATCGCTTAAGTCCATAGGTTCGAGGCTGCAGTGAGCTATGATTATGCCACCACATTTCAGCCTTGGTAACAGAGTGATACCCTGTGTCTAACAACAAAAAACAAAAAAAAAAATTATGATTTTTAGGCTGGGCATGGTGGCTCAAACCTATAATCCCAGCATTTTGGGAGGCCATAGCTCATATCACCTGAGTTCAGGAGTTTGAACCAGCCTGGCCAACATGGCAAAATCCCATCTCTACTAAAAATACAAAAATTAGCCAGGCCTGGTTGTGGGCATCTGTAGTCCCAGCTACTTGGGAGGCTGTGGTAGGAGAATCACTTGAACCTGGAAGGCAGAGATTGTAGTGAGCAGAGATTGTGCCATTGCACTCCAACCTGGGCAACAGAGCAAGACTCTGTCTCATAAAAAATAAATAAAAATAAACACTGCACACTTAGGCTATACTAAATGCACTTTAAAATGTTCTTTCTTCAATAAAAAATTAACCTTAACTTACCATAACTTTTTTACTTTATAAACTTAGTATTTCTTTTTCTGAGATAGGGTTCCACTTTGTCCCCAGGCTGGGGTGAAGTGGTGCTATCTCAGGTCACTGTAGCCTCCCAGGTTCATATGATCCTCTCACCTCAGCCTCCTGAGTAGCTGGGACTATAGACATGCACCACCATGCTGGCTAATTTTCATATTTTTTTTGTAGAGACAGGGTTTCGTCATGTTGCCCTGGCTGGTCTTGAACTCCTCAGCTCAAGCAATCTGTCCGCCTTAGCCTCCCAAAGTGCTGGGATTATAGGCATGAACCACCACACCCAACTTGAAAATTTTCTTTCTTTTGTTTTTTTTTTACGTTTTGATTCTTTCATATTAACACGTCACTTAAAACACAAATACATTATACACCTATATGAAAATTTTTAAATATCTTTATTATATATGCTTTTTTTCTATTTAAATGTTTTCTTTTTAAACATTTTTTTTAACAACTAAGACACAAGCACACACATTGGTCTAGGCCTACACAGGGTCAGGGTCATTCATGGCACTGTCTTCCCTGGAACATCTTGTCCCAGTGGAAGACCCCCAGTTGCCACGATGTGCAAGGAGCCATCACCTCCAATGATACCAATGCCTTCTTCTGGAATTCCTCAGGAAGGACCTGCCTAAGACTGTTTTACAGTTAACTTTTAAAATATATGTATAAATAGAAGGGGTGCGTTCTAAAGTAACAATAAAAAGTTTAGCATCGTATATACATAAACCAGTAACATATCCATTTATCATTATCAAGTACTTTTTTGCATTGTCAAGTATTATATATTCTCACTTTTAGGTGAGAGCTAGACAGTGGGTATATACAGATATACACAATGGAATAATAGATACTGGAGACTCCACAACGTAGAAAATGGAGGGGGTGAGGGATAAAATCCTACCTATTGGACACAATGAATACTGTTTGAGTGATGGGTACCTTAAAAGCCCAGATTTTACCACTGTACAATATATCTATGTAAAACAACTGCATGTGTACCTCTAAACCTTTAAAAATAAAAAATAAGACAAAATAAACTATATTACATACTGTATATAATTGTATATGCTATACTTTTTTTTTTTGAGACTGAGTTTTCGCTCTTGTTACCCAGGCTGGAGTGCAATGGCGCGATCTCGGCTCACCGCAACCTCCGCCTCCTGGGTTCAGGCAATTCTCCTGCCTCAGCCTCCTGAGTAGCTGGGATTACAGGCACGCGCCACCATGTCCAGCTAATTTTTTGTATTTTTAGTAGAGACGAGGTTTCACCATGTTGACCGGGATGGTCTCGATCTCTTGACCTCGTGATCCACCCGCCTCGGCCTCCCAAAGTGCTGGGATTACAGGCTTGAGCCACCGCACCCAGCCTGTATATGCTATACTTTTATATGACTGGGAGCACAATAGATTCATTTATCCCAGCATCACCACGGACATATGCGGGATGCATTGTGCTATGACCATGTCTACGATGTCACAAGGGCTCCCATGTCACTAGGCCACAGGAATGTCTCAGCTCCATTCTCATCTTACAGAACCACCATGGTATATGTGATCTGTCATTACCAAAATGTCATTATATGACTATATATAGTTTGGAAAAATCATTCTTCTATTGTTACTTTGAAATATGGCATTTTGTCCTGGCACGATGGCTCACACCTCTAATCCTAGCACTTTGGGAGGACGAGGCTGGTGGATCACTTGAGGTCAGGAGTTTGAGACCCACCTGGCCAACATAGGGAAAACCCATCGCTAGTAAAAATATAAAAATTAGCTGGGCATGGTGGCACACACCCAGCTACTTGGGAGACTGAGGCAGGAGAATTGCTTGAATCTGGGAGGGGAAGGTTACAGTAAGCTGAGATTGTGCCACTGCACTCCAGCCTGGGTGACAGAGCAATGCTCTGTCTCAAAAAAAAGAAAGAAAGAAAGAAAAGAAAAAATATATGGCATTTTAAAAAATTATAAAATTGTAAAATTATCTAAGAGCAAAGAGGAGTAATACATTAAAAAACTGAGACCCAGACTGCTAAGTGACTTTGCCCAAAGTCAATAAACGAGAAATTTGATTCCCAGTCTCTTACATGATGTCTATCTGATAGCTTCTTAGCATGCTAAATTGAAAGAAACAGAAATCAACCGTGGCAGATTTAAACAGAAATGAAATGTATTTGGTGAATACATCTACTTAATGTGTATTCGTAGAGCGCTCACTATGTACGATATACTCTTTTAGGCACTGGGGATATGGCAGAAAACAAATGGACAAAGTCCCTACTCTCATGGAGCTTACATCCTAACGGCAGAGACAGATGAACAAACGCATTCATATATACATTTGAATTAAAAAAATAAGGAGGAATGGTTCAGATGTTAGCAAAGAAAAATAGAGGGGAACTGGCAGGAGAGAGGAGTGCAATTTTAGATAGAGTGGTCAAGGAAGCCTGTTTGTTGAAGCAGCATTTAAGTAGAGACGTGATGGAAGTGAGGAAGCAAGTCACACAGGTATCTAGGAGAAGAGCATTCGAGGCAGAGGGAATAACAAGTCCAAAAGTCCAGCATCAGGAGTGTGCTTGGCATTTGGAGGAACTGAAGAGAGACTGGTGCAGCAGGGTGGGGTGAGCCGGTAAAGGAGAGGAGACGAGATCAGAAAGGTGGCACGCAAGAGACCAATCACGTAGATCTTGACGAGCATTCTGCAGTTTATTTTGCATAATGAGAAGCTGTGGGGTGACTTTGAGCAGAGCATGAGAGTGGCATGATCTCACTTATGATTGTAAAAGACAACGGACTCCACCTGTGCGGAAAGGTCGGTGTGGGAACAAAAGTGAAAGCAGAGAAACCAGTTGAGGCTGTTGCATGGGCCACAAAAGTGAAAACAAATGGGATTATAACAACCTGGAAAGCTCCGGCAGAGCCAAGGAAACAATCAACAGAGTGAAGAAACAACCTGTGGAATGGGAGAAAATATTTGCAAACCATACATCTAATAAGGGGTCAGTATCCAAAACATATGAGGAATCCAAACAATTCAATAGCAAGAAAACAAATAACCTGATTGAAACATGGGCAAACGATCCGCATAGCCATTTCTCAAACAAAGACATGCGAATGGCCAACAGGTGTGGCCAATGGGTATGTGAAAACTTAATGTCACTAATCATCAGGGAAAAGCAAATTAAAACCACAAGGAGCTATCAGCTTTCACCTCTTAGAATGGCTATTAATCGAAAAGTGAAAAGATAAGTGTTAGTAGGATGTGAAGAAAAGGACACTCTTATGGCACACTCTTAGGGAGTATGCAAATTAGTATAGCCATTATGGAAAACAATATGGAGCGTCCTCAACAATTGAAAGCTGGAATTACCGTATGATCCAGCAATCTCACTACTGGGTATATATCCAAAGAAAACAAAATTAGTCTGTTGAAGAGATACCTGCACTCCCATGTTTACTGCATCATTTACTCACAAAGGCAAAGATATGGAATGAATCTGAATGTCCATTAATGGAAATAAATAAAATTATTAATGAAATAAATAAATAAAATTATTCTGTTTCTTGCAACGTAACATGCTAATAAATTAAAAAGAAGGAAATTCTGTAATTTGCAACAGCATGGATGAACCTGGAAGACATCCATTATCTGCTTTGCTGAAGGAATCAAATGTACTTGAAATCAAAGGGCTGGAGGATATTATGTTAAGTAAAATACGCTATACACAAAAAGACAAATAGTGGCCAGGCACGGTGGCTCATGCCTGTAATCTAGCACTTTGGGAGTTTGGGGCAGGTGAATTGCTAGAGATTGAGAGTTCAAGACCAGCCTGACCAAGGTGGTGAAACGCCATCTGTACTGAAAATAAAAAAGTTAGCTGGGCGCAGTGCTCACACCTCTAATTCCAGCTACTCAGGAGGCTGAGGCAGGAGAACCGCTTGAATGCAGGAGGTCGAGGTTGCAGTGAGCTGAGATCATGCCCTTGCACCCCAGCCTGGGCTACAGAGCAAGGTTCCATCTCAAAAAAAAAAAAAAGTGTATAATCTCACTTATAAGTGGAATCTAAAAAAGTGAACTCATAGAAGCAGAAAGTAGTATGGTGATTACCAGAGTCTAGGTGTCAGGAGTGGAGATACTCATCAAAGGATACAAATTTTGTTAGAAGGAATACATTCAAGAGGTTGTTGTAAAACATGGTGACTATCATTAATAATAATGTGTTGGACCGGGTACAGTGGCTCACGCCTCTAATCCTAGCACTTTGGGAGGCCGTGGTAGGCAGATCACCTGAGGTCAGGAGTTCAAGACCAGCCTGGCCAAAGTGGTAAAACCCTGTCTTTATTAAAAATACAAAAATTAGCTGGGTGTGGTGGCACGTGCCTGTAAACCCAGCTAGTTGGGAGGCTGAGGCAGGAGAATCACTTGAACCCAGGAGAAGGAGGTTGCAGTGAGCCAAGATTGTGCCATTGCACTCCAGCCTAGGACGACAAGAGTGAAACTCCATCTCAAAACACACACACACACACACACACACACACACACACACTGTGTTGTATTCTTCAAAATCACTGACAATAGATTTTAAGCCTTCTTACCACAAATAAACAAAAATGTGAGGTTAAGCATATGCTATTTAGCTTGATTTAGCCATTCCACAGTATATACATATTTCAAAACCTTATGCTGTACATGATAAACATATGATTTTTGTCAACAAAAAAAGTTTGATGAACTAATTTTCTTTTTTTAAAGGAGTCTATTGCAGTAATTCAGGTGAGAGATAATGGTGGCTTGGGCCATGGAATACTAGTGGAGGAAATGGGCCACTTCCAGAATTTTCTATTGGATTAGATATAAGGTTATGGAGGAAAGTCAAAGAGGTTTCCCAAGTTTGTGCCCGAAGCAACCAAGAGGAGTTGGATGGTTCACAGATTACCTGGAGACGCAAGCTCTGCAAATGGACCTAAATCAAGGGCAGGAAGACTAAGACTATACTTTCAGGAATCACAAATAAAGGGGAGGGAGAGAGTGAGACACGACCACTGCCAAGGTCACACCATAGTCTCACAAAGCCTTTCTTGCTGCAGGCACAAGACACCGGATGCCACCCCGGCATGAAGCCTGAATGCTACTGTTGTTGGAATAAAGAGTTTCCCTGCTTTCTTTGCATCACTATTTCCTCAGGCAACACATCAGGTGGACATGTCCAGTTGATCAAGCCAAGGTCACATGCCTTCTCCCTTGTGGCAAGAGGTGCTGGGGCAGTGAGTGTTGGGTCCTTCTATAGTGAGACATTGGCCCTGCTTTTTACTAAAGCTCAAATGATAGGGGATTCTCCAAATATAAGGAGGGGGCTCAGGTGAAGGGCAGCCACAGAAACAAGAAATATACACCACATTATGTTAGAGCAGTCACCATGGAAATGTGTTAGACTGCAGGTGCAGGAAGGTATTGCTGCTATCTTGAAGGAATGTTTTAAACCAATCTGAGAGAGTTTCATTCATAACTGTGAAAGCATGTCAAACTCTTCAACAGGAAGATGAACGGTTGCATTATCACTCAATAGCACTAAGTATCAGTAACAAACTTCCTTTTGCTCTGCCCGTTTCTCTTACCACAGCCCTGCTAGGTTGGGATTCTTACAAAAGTGAGGCTTGCTTTCAAGGCACTCAGTCCCCTATCTCTGTATTACTTATCCTTCCTAATCATTGCAGAGGAAGTGAGTCTAACAACCTCTGATGATTGCTGGAGGAATCAATGTACTTGAAATCAAAGGGCTGTACCAAAGTCAGGCATTACTGTGCAGTGGTTTAAAAGGTTTTCTGGGGCTGAGCACCGTGGCTCATGCCTGCATTCCAAGCACTTTGGGAGGCTGAGGTGGGAGGATCACTTGTGCCCAGGAGGATCAACTTCGGCAATGTCTCCACATAAAACCCCATCTCTACATAAAACTTAAAACTTAGCCAGGTGTGGTGGCGGCGAGTGCCTGTAGTCCCAGCTACTTTAGGAGGCTGAGGTGGGAGGATTGCTTGAGCCTGGGAGGTGGAGTGGAGGCTGCAGTGAGCTGAGATCATACAACTACATTCCAGCCTGGGTGATAGAGTGAGACCCTGTCTCCAAAAAAAAGGATTTGAAATCTATTACTTGGGCCCTACATCTGTGTTGCCTGGGAAATTTCTGCTGTTACAGAATATATGGAAGCCGGAGGTTCATTGTTCCTTGCCCCGAGAATTTTTTAAATTTGTATTTGTATTTGTATTTTTTGAGACAGAGCTTTGCTCTTGTTGCCCAGGCTGTAGTGCAATGGCCTGATCTCAGCTCACTGCAACCTCTGCCTCCCAGGTTCAAGTAATTCTCCTGTCTCCACCTCCCAAGTAGTTAGGATTAAGGTGCATGTCACCATGCCTGGCTAATTTTGTATTTTTAGTAGAGACAGGGTTTCATCACATTGGTCAGGCTGGCCTCGAACTCCTGACCTCAGGTGATCCACCCACCTCAGCCTCTCAAAGTGCTGGGATTACAAGCATGAGCCACAACATCTGACCAAGAATGCTATAACTCTGTGCATTATGCTAAGCAACAACAAGAAAAAAGAATGCTAACAGCCTTAATGATAGACCCAAGGTGGCAACGTTTTCAGTCTCCATCACTTTAAACATCATCTGAGCTCTGGATTTATTACATTGGTGTAAACTGATTGCCACCAAAGTTCAGGTTCTAATTTATGCTACCATTGTTGAAGAGAGAGCCTCCCAGGGCAGCCCAGGGATGCTTGTTCTTTCTGCATCTGGTTAACCCAGGTGTTGCTTTCCGTTTTCCCCTACTTGGTCCCAAAGCCTCTTCCTTCTTCAGAGTCTAAGGGGAAATCTGATTGGTCTCCTTACTGCCTTGGTCTCTCCTGGCATAGGAGCCATTCCATGGTTTGTGACTGAATTGACTAGGAGACAGTCCTCTGGATGGCTGCCTTTGTTTAGGATGCATGAACTGAGAGCCCATGAATCTCCTCTACAGGCTTTTCCTAACTTAGTTTCTGTGGCTGGGGTTGGGAAATCTCCCCAGGCTTTCATAGTACTTCCCGCCTCTGGGAAAGAATCTCCCAGGTTTGGCCCGAATTAGAAGGATGAAATTAACAGGGCAACTGAGGCCTAGTGCAAGAACTGGAGCAAAGTAAGAGTTCATGGTAGGTAGGAAGGAGGGCTTAGGCATTGTTCACCATGAGGAAACCAGGAGAGGAGAGTGTTATGGGTGTGTGAGGGTAGTGGGTAGGGTTATAGAATGCAGTGTCTATATTTTGGCATTGAATGTGAAAAACATTTTTGAACTAAGAAATAATAATAAATAGCCGGGCGCAGTGGCTCATGCCTGTGATCCCAGCACTTTCGGAGGCCAAGGCGGGCAGATCACAAAGTCAGGAGTTTCGAGACCAGCCTGGCCAACATGGTGAAACCCTGTCTCTGCTAAAAACACAAAAATGAGTCAGGCATGGTGGTGTGTGCCTGTAATCCCAGCTACTTGGGAGGCAGCAGAATCACTTGAACCCGGGAGGTGGAGGTTGCAGTGAGCTGAGATCACACCATTGCACTCCAGCCTGGGTGACAGAGAGAGACTGTGTCAAAATAATAATAATAAATATAAATATATGTGAAATGACTTCTAATTTCTGAATCACTTGTTTGGGACCCTTGTAGTTCTGAGCATATGAAAAGGGAAAACATATAAAAAGTAGGTCTTTTACCTTATTGGATTTGTTTTTTCTCAAGTAGAGATGTGGTCTTGCTATGTTGCCTAGGTTGGTCTTGAACTCAAAGAGATCTTCTGGCCCTGACCTCCTAGAATGCTGGGATTACAGCCATGAGCCACTGTGTCTGGCTGCCTTATTGCATTTAAAAATATATCTCCAAAAAACATTTTGGCAGGGAATGGGTGGCTTTCAGTTTCTAAGCTTCTTGGTGATACATGGAATCCAGTTTCTTTTCTTTAGAGACAGGAAGGGAATTGCTAGAGGGGGAGCCTGAAAGCTGGGAATATTTTTTAACTACACCTTTGTTTTCCCAGCTATGTAGTGTGCTTATTATTTTAAAAATCGTATATTGCTAAATTCTACCATACAAGCTCAAAGCTAGTGCCTGTCTTCTATGATATTAAAATGTAAGATAGGCATACTCATGAAGATCCAGCCTCCAATGACAAGAAACCAAAACACCTCAATAGTGAAGTACGAGTAGGGGGTTCTCATTGAAAAAATAAGTAAATTTTAGAGTTCACAACAAAGGAAAACTATGGGGAAAAGAAGTTGAATTTCAGTGTCCAGGTGAAGTGTTCAGCTAGGAGGTTTCCTAAAGGAAAGAGCATTATAGTATCTATTAGAATAAAATTCTTTATGCCCTAGTGTATAGCTTGTTGGGAAAGACATCCTTTTGATTGCGGAAAGTCAAGAGCTTTTACAGCCCTAGAGGGGTGAGCAAAGACAGTTAATGAAACAGTTTTCTTCCACGTCTGCAATTCACAGCATCACCAGGTTTGTGGGGTGCAGGTGGGCTAGCCAGTAAGATGCTGACTACCGGAGGTGGTTGCTGCTGTGCGCCTCATACCTGAGTCTTCCCAACCTTGATGGTTAATTGTCACATTACCAATCTGCAGCTGAGAGGGCCCTTGCAGATCTGAGAAACGAGATATCATCAATGCTGGTTTCTGCAGAACACAGCCTGGCAGTCAAGCAGGAGAGGGAGGCCCTCAGAGGGGGCTGCTTCAGGAAGTATGCCCACCTGGGCAGGTGGCGTCTTGTGTCCCCATACCCATCAGAACCTACATCTTTTTGTAGAACAGGAAGCACGAGATTGTCACCAGGTACTCAAACTGCAAACCATGCCATAGCTAAAAGTGTGACCTCAATTATCCTGGATCAAGAAAATAAAAGGTGGTCAACCCTAAACTCTCCGCAGAAGAAGGGGAAAAGTCCTTGGGACCTGAGTCATGTCTGGGGCTAATCTGTAAGAATCTTTTCTGGACACTCCCCTTTGACTTGAATGCCTTTCCACTCATTAAACAATTTATTTATGAACCCTATAATAAGAATAAATAAGAAACATTGACCCAATACCAGTGACGTGTCCAATATTATGCTAGAAATTATGGGAGAATACAAAGAAACTTATGAAACCTGTACTTTTATACGTTATACTTTCCAAAATGCTTTCATATTCTTGCAAGATTTTATCCTTAAAACCTCTGCTTATCATTTCCAGGAAGTCTTCATCCACTAACTTTACCTTGTTATTTACGTATCTTTTTTTTTTTTTTGGTAGAGATGGGGTTTGCCATGTTGCTCCTCATGACTAATGAAGCTAATCATCTTCTCTTGTGCTTACTTGCTGGATGTTTACCTTTTCTGGTGAAATGTCTCTTTAAGTTTTTTGCCCATTTTCTTGATTGGGTTGTTTGTTATTTTGTTATTGAGTTTTGAGAGTTGTTTCTATATTTGGGATACAACTTCTTTGTCAGATATGTAGGTATTTTTAGATAAACAAAAACCTCAACCTGGCTTAGACGATAAAAATTTACTGGCTCACAATATAGCAAGACCCAGAGGTATAATGGGTGGACTCTGGGATTGAGGGGGTTCAGTTTTCTGTTTTTGTTTTTTTTGAGATGGAGTGCTACTGCACTCCAGCCTGGGCAAGAGAGTGAGACCCTGTCTCAAGAATAAAAAGGGGACCAAGTGTGGTGGCTCACACCTGTAATCCCAGCACTTTGGGAGGCCAAGGTGGGCAAATTGCTTAGGTTCAGGAGTTCAAAACCAGGCTGGGTAATATGGCAAAACCCTGTCTGTACAAAAAATACAAAAATATTTTAGCTGGGCGTGGTGGCATGTGCCTGTAGTCCCAGGTACTCAAGAGGCTGAGGTGGGAGGATAGCTTCAGCCCCAGAGTTTGAGGCTATGGGGAGCCAAGACTGTGTCACTGCATTCCAGCCTGGGCAACAGAGTGAGACCCTGTCTCAAGAAAAAAAAAGGGGTTGGGCGCACTGTCTCAAACCTGTAACCCCAGCACTTTGGGAGGCCAAAGAGAGCGGATCATAAGGTCAGGAGTTTCAGACCAGCCTGGCCAATATGGTAAAACCCTGTCGCTACTAAAAATGTAAAAATTCGTGGGACCTGGTGGTTGGTGCCTGTAGTTCCAGCTACTCAGGAGGTGGAGGTTACAGTGAGCTGAGATTGTGCCACTGTACTCCAGCCTGGATGACAGAGTGACACACATTACTACAAAGCTAGGATCTCTATAGTTTCTTCAATTTCTACCCCACTTATTTCAAACTCTGAGGTGTATAAGGGTTGGAATGACCTTATTTCTAAAAGATGTGCCTGGTAGAAGGTCTGAGAGCGATGTCTAGAAGACCTAGGCCAGTTAGAGGACACCCACGGGTGCAAGGGGCTTCCACAGCTCTCCTTTCAAGTATTTTGCATAGAATTTACAGTTGTGACTAGGAAAGTTCTATGTCAAATGATATAGAACACTGGGGGAAGGGAGATGTTACTTTATTAAATTTTAAATAAAACAATGTGGTTGGAGGGCAGAGAGTTGAGGCAAGGGTATGGTTAAGCAAGAGGGGCAGGCAGGGAACAGGACATGTTAGGAGTTTTGATTTTTTTTGAGATGGAGTTTCACTTTTGTTGCCCAGGCTGGAGTGCAATGGTGCGATCTCGGCTCACTGCAACCTTTGCCTCCCGGGTTCAAGCGATTGCCCTGCCTTGGCCTCCTGAGTAGCTGGGACTACAGGCACCACACCAGGCTAATTTTTCATATTTTTAGCAGAGATGGGGCTTCGCCATGTTGGCTAAGCTGGTCTTGAATTCCCGACCTCAAGCAATACTGCCTCAGTCTCCCAAAGTGCTGGGATTACAGGTGTGAGCCACTGCGCCCAGCCATTTAAAAATATTTTATAGAAAGAGAATCTTGCCATCTTACCCAGGTTAGTCTCGAACTCCTAGGCTCAAGTAATCTTCTCACCTAGGCCTCCCAAAGTATTAGGATTACAGGCATGAACCACCACACCTGGCCTCATGGACCTCATCCAAGTGTCTGAGGTGAGCACCCGAATGTGAGTTCTGTTTACTGCAATGGGGAGCCCCAGAGGCAGAGGATTTGAAGAAAGATGATACTGACTTTGAGGTGCCTTTAAGATATCCTATCAGTGAGGCAGTTGGATGTATGGATCTAGGAGCTCAGGAGATACAGAGTCACAGGCAAATTGTTAACATGGAAAGGCATAGGGTGGGAGTTTCCTGGGGCCTTACCCTGGCTTGGTTCATATATGAGGTATGAGAGTGCATAGCAAATTTTTCTTTGTAATAGGCAGACCTCTTCTTGGCTATAAGAGACAGAAATGGCTTCATTAGCTTGGGTCGAGGAAGAATTGATCAACCAAATCATATGAACGTTAGAAATGCAGCAGGCCTCAAGGAACGATTGGAAAGACTTTCTATAGCGCTTGTCTTTTCTTCTCTTTTCCTCATGTACCATTAAAGCTTCCTGGCTTCTGAGGCCAGGTGTGGTGGCTCATGCCTGTAATCCCAACACTCTGGGAGGCCAAGGCCGACAGATCATGAGGTCAGGAGATCAAGACCATCCTGGCTAACACAGTGAAACTTCATTTCTAAAATAAAAAAATACAAAAAATTAGCTGACTATGATGGCATCGTCCTGTAGTCTCAGTAGGTTGAACAAGACAGGGGTTCATTTTTCTCAGGTAAATGTTTAGACTTAAATACAGTACTGACAATGTATTTAACAGGACTGCTATGGGTGTCCTGGAGTACACCCATAGTACACCAGGAGTGGATCTGGATTTTGTGGGTTGAATACAATTTTTGGAACCCTCTTTAAGGAAAATGATACAAAGTTTCCAGTACAAAATTGGTACAAAAGTAAATACTTGCTAAAGATGAGAAAAGAAATCACAACAAATTACTGGAGATTTGGAGATTCAGGTCCCTTTCTTCTGAGATCTCTTTAGCCAATTTACCAGACACACTTCCGAAACACATTCTTTTCCTCTCCATCTTGAACATTCCACAACTTGCAGTGATTGAGGACTCTGAAGCGTCATTAGCTTCATGGTACACCTGCCTTTGTGCTGCATAAAAATTCTATGACTACATAAAGAGAGGACAGATATACAAGTGGCTATTAATCTCTTTCAGTGTCTCATTACACATAACCCCAGAGAATATTCTTAGGATTTGTAGTTTCAGAAGAAATATGTTGGCTTAATATGGAGAGAAACCTTTAAATGCAGTCAATAGCTATAATGGGCTGTGTTAAAGTACGTTGAGTTCTTTGTCCCTGGAGGAGACGAGACTGATAACAGTTGATGAAGCTGTCTTAATGAAGACCTGAGCAACAGGTTGGGCAGAGTTTATTATAGATGAACTCTGAGGTAATAGAGTGAAATGTAAAGCACCTGGACTTCTAAGTAGGAAAGATCTGGGTTTTAATCCCCACTCTGTCTAGAAGGATGACATTGGGCAAGAGGTTTCACTTCTCTGAACTTCAACTTTCTCATCTGGAAAAAGGGGCTAACAAGACAATGCAAGTTTCTGTACAGATTAAATGTGGATGAGTTTTAAACACCCAGGCACATAATAATACAGCTATTTCCCTCTCTCCAGATCCTTTGCAGTATTGAGACTCTATGATTCTATGTGGGATCTGAGATATGTCTTGAAATCTAAATAGGACTTAAGTGAGCACAGAGGGAGAAAGCATTCTAAACAGAGAACTTTGATTTTAAGATGATACATTTCTAGATTTTGTCTAACATTCCCTCTCCTCTTCCAGCAACAGTCAAGTAATTTGGAGACAATTTATAAATCACAAAACAATCCTGTTATCACCCAGCTTCTCATTGTGTGGCCATATAATCCATATCTTAAATGGCAGAAGTAAGTCTTCAAGTAACTTTTTTTAAAGGGCAGTAGGGCAGGGCACAGTAGCTCACGCCTGTAATCCCAGCCTTTGGGAGGCCGAGGCGGGTGGATCGCCTGAGCTCAGGAGTTTGAGACCTGAGCAACATGGTGAAACCCTGTCTTTACTAAAATACAAAAAATTAGCCAGGTGTGGTGGTGTGTACCTGTATTCCCAGCTACTCAGGAGGCTGAGGCACGAGAATCGCTTGAGCCCTGGGGGTGGAGGTTGCAGTGAGCCAAGATCAATCTACTGCACTCCAGCTTGGGCTACAGAGTAAGAATCCATCTCAAAAATATATATATATAATAAAATAAAAAGGCAATAGGTATTCCATTTACTGAGCTCTTGCATACCTGAGAATATGCAACAGAAGCTCTGTTGCCTTCGCCCAGGCATATTAGTTTGGTCAAATATAAAATACGTTTTTGTAAATCCATTTTGTGTCTGGCTTAATAGAAGAGAGATGTATGTTTCTGCATTCAATCTGTTATAATACGTTATCGTGGTTGAAATATATGAAGAAAATCTGGCTTCACACAGATATATACTTGGGAAAGGGAGAAATAGTCTGTCTTTCTTTTCAGATAATTTTGAATATTCTTTGATACTATATCAAAATTCAACAAGTGGTGGTTTCCTAAAGCTTAGTTGCAATGTGGACTCTGAAACCGTATCAGTGAATCTTTCATACTCTGTTCAGTTAGAATCCATCAGTCTATCTTTCACATTGAATGGATATTTTACCCTAATTTTGTAACATCGTGCATTTGGTTATTTGGAAAATAATAGTTCGCTGAGTTATGCGTGTCTTCCAAATGTCAGCACATTTCATTAGATGATATTTAAAAAGCCACATTCATTTGCATTGCCACTCATCTCATCAGAAAAGTCTTTAAGCATCAGAGAACCGAGCTCGAAGGTGGCAGATATGACTTTCCCAATATTTTACTTTTCACTTGAAATCTGACATTTTTTGTTGGCAATTATTACCTTTGAAGTAACAGGCTCACTTTGTTCATTCTCAGGTAAAAATGATGATACATGAAAACAGCAGCTAGATCAGCCTGCAACTCAATCACATACACGCTACACGCTTTTCTTTCTTTTTTTTGTTAATCAATGAGAGCTTGTTTTGTTGCTCAGGTTGGCCTTGAACTCATAGCCTCGCCTCCTCAAGTGCCAAGACAACTGGCCAGAGCCACCACGGCTCCTGCATACATGCTTTTCCTTGAGACAATCATCATGCTCCAGTAGGTAGCAGAAGGGCCTTATGTATACTTCCCATTTGTCACACAGAATATTAAAAAGATGTGTACTTAAGATTCAGGACAACAAAAATTCGTGTTTTTATTGTTTCATCAAGGACACTCTTTTTTCTTCCTGTAAGGGGTGGTAGTGAAGCATATAAAAATCACTGGTACAGTCGGAACCGTGGCTTTGATTTCTACTAAACTGTAAACAGTTTTATCCAGCATTGCTTTTGTATCAACAGTGCAAATATCTATACAATGAAAATGGCCAATAACATCTTAACATTATTACAAAAATAGCTTTGACCTTGCAGACTCTCTGAAAAGATTTCAAAGACCCTGCTGGGTTCGTGGGCTACCCTTGGAGGACACCTGCTTTAGGACTTGTCTTTTGCTGATATATGGCTCATTCATTTAAATTTTCCCTTAAAATTTTGTATTTATTGTTCCTTGACTTCTTATATTTAGTATTACATAAAAGATTTAAATTAAACATAATTTGTTTTCTTTATAGCTAACCTATTTAGGTACTTATGCCATTTTTCTTTATTTTTTGTAATTAACAATTTTTTGCAATTAACAATTTTTTGCCAAAGTATATCTATATGGGTCTGACATTTCTTCAATGTGATGATCGCTTATGGTCTTACTATTTTTACCCAGCTCTAAAAACTTTCAATTTTGACTTTTTTTTTTTGAGACAGGATCTCACTCTGTCACCCAGGCTGGAGTTCAGTGGGGCAATCTTGGCTCACTGCAACCTCTGCCTCTCTGGTTCAAGCAATTCTTCCCCTACGACCTCCTGAGTAGCTGGGATTACAGGTGCATGCCACCACTCCTGGTTAATTTTTGTATTTTTAGTAAGACAGGATTTCAGTATGTTGGCCAGGCTGGTCTTGAACTCCTGGCCTCAAGTGATCCATCTACTTTGGCCTCCCAAAGTAATGGGATTATAGGCATGAGCCACCATGCCAAGCCTCAATTTTGACTTTTCCCCCCATTTTTCCTCCCTCTCTTAGGAACAGCTGTAACTCGAGTTATTAATGAATTTGTTTTGTCTGCTATTGCTACCATCTTCATTCTTTCTAACTTTTTCCCAGTTTACAAGATTTCCTCATTTGCCTTCATCATTCATCGATTGCATTTTCTACTACGTCTGTTCTCTGCTTCACTGTCTTTGCATCTTTGGTTGTAATGGCTATTTTGATTTCCTTGCAGTTCTCCCATATCGTACCTAGCTCACTTTTCATTTCTCTTGTGCTGTTTATACTTCATTCTGTTGTCCTTTTATCCCTCTTATTCCCTCTTTGTGACTTTTTACTCCCTGTTTGTGGAGGACATGATCTCTTACATCCTAGTGATTATCAAACCCAGTAAAAGATACAGATGTTCCTTGACTCGAGCACTGCTAACTTTTGGACTACCTGAGCACCTAGTTGGAGCTCTAGCTCATTGACAAGGTGTGTGCATAGCTTCCAACCGTACTCTCTAGGTCTGCTACATATTCTCCTACAGTAGTTTTGACACATTAAGAGGAGATCTTCTAACTACCAATGCACTGGTTTTCTGAACCAATGGGGTTCCGGGGAACGCATCTTTCTATTACTTGGTGAATGGGGGAGAGCTTCATTAGCATAACTTTCCTGGCTTTTCTCTACTCCCCCAGTCTTAGCTTCCTGGGGAGAGGAGTAAGGGTTACCCAAGTGGGGAGTTTAAGAAAATGGGCCTGGGAACTTAATCTCTTCCTTTAGGAAGCTGGTTTGCCTGCAGAAAGCAGAATCTTCTCATTGTTATCGTCCATGACATAAGATAATGCAGAGGCAAACATTGCCTCTATCGTAAGGAGGCTTGCATTTTAGACGTGTAACCTCAAAAATCCCAACACCGGAAATGTTGGGCTATGAACCCTGGTAAAGAAATGGGTTAAATTTTGGATGGCGAAATATACACATAAAGGGCAATTGGGTTACGTGAGGTATGCGGCTTGGAGCTTTAGGCTTCAGAGTATATTTAATATGTTTTGACTTTGGCATCCTAAAGAAGTTACATTAAGTCAAGTGGGTTTTTACTGTTTTGTAGACAGCTTTTAACTTCTCAGGAGCCTTTAAGTCTTAAGCCACCTCATATTTTGACCTTGGCTGTAGTTTATGTGAGGACATTGCAGCTTGTCCTTTTACAAAAAGGCAAACCTGCACACACTGGGCCTTGGCGAGGATGTGGTCCCTAGCAAAACAGTACACGCCTCAACAAGCCTCTTCATAGCCCCCAGGTAGCTCTGTAGCACACATCGTGGTTATATGCTGAACCTTAATCTGTGGCACTGGTCTTCCTTCACATGTGTGAGCTTCTTGGAAACTTCAGCAGGCATTGGTGGATATAGAGGACGTAGTGAGCAGGCAGAGCTAAGGCAAGAATTCAAATTCTGGGGGAAAACAAACAACTGTTTCAATATGTAGTTCTTTTAGGAACCGGTGGGCAAAAAAAATGTTTACTGCTGTTAAAATCCAAGTCAGTTGAATTGGTGTGAGCTACAACGTGTTAAATTATTACTGCCACAAGGAAGCTTCTGTTTTATGGTAATGTTGTTTATCTTGATCTGTGTGCTGGTTACTTGGACACATTCACTTTGTGAAAATGTGTTGAGCTGTGCACTCAATTTGTATACTTGTCCATTTGAATGTTTTACTTCTAAAAATGTTTGTATAAAAAGCAATTAGTGCCAAGCCTATGTAAATAGCACTAGATTGCCTCCCCAAAACCCGTTTTATATTTTAATTAAGGCTGGGCGCAATGGCTCACATCTGTAATCCCAGCACTTTGGGAGGCCGACGTGGGTAGATCACTTGAGCTCAGGAGTTCGAGGCCAGCCTGGGCAACATAGCAAGACTCTGTATCTCTAAAAAGAAAAAAGAAAGAAAAAAATAACATGGCATGGTGGCCTGCACCTGTGGTCCCAGCTACTCAGGTAAGGTAGAAGGATTGCTTGAGCCTGGGAGGTTGAGGCTATGGTGAGCAGTAATGGCACCATAGCACTTTGGCCTGGGAGACAGAGTGAGACCCCTGTCTCAAAACAACAACAACAAAAGGAAAAAAAACCCAAAATTAAAAATTAATTTTAAAAGTATATTTTAACTAAATGTCTTATTGGGTATGGGGCCTCACACCTGTAATCCTAGCACTTTGGGAGGCTGAGGTAGCTAGATTGTTTGAGGGCAGGAAGGAGTTCCAGATCAGCCTGGCTGACCTGGTAAAACACCGTCTCTACTAAAAATACAAAAAGTAGCTGGGCATGGTGGTGGGCACCTGTAATCCCAGCCACTCAGAAGGCTGAGACAGGAGAATCGCTTGAACCTGGGAGGTAGAGGTTGCAGTGAGCCAAGATCACACCACTGCACTCCAGCCTGGCTGACAGAGTGAGACTCCATCTAAAAGAAAGTTTTATTTCTCAGCAACTGCAAATCAGATACTCTCCCACATGAAGGCAAAGACAACCTAATGCATTGTTCATTTCATCTAAATTTACTAACATAAAGTTCTTCATAATTGTTTCCTATACTTTAAAACTCTATGCCTCCTTTCCACTTGTTATTCTTTATATGTAAACTTATTTATTAAGCATTTATTTGTTATCAATCTTATCATACATTTACTTATTTTAATGCTTGTTTTGTTGTTATGGACCCCTCTATGATGTCATTTCTTCTCTATTTCATCAATTTTTATTTTTGTTTTTATTATTTCCTTTGTTATATTTACTTTTAATTTATTCTGGATTTTAAGATTGTCTCTTTTCTCACTTGCTGTTAAATTGTGATATGTCTTTGTCAGATTTATTTTTATTTAACCTCTCTGAATTTTGTTAGGCTTTCTGGATATGAGGATTGGCATCTCTCAACAACCCTGGAAGATTCTCAGCCATTTTATCTTCAAATGTTGCTTCATCTTTGTTCTTAATCTTTTCTCCTTCTGGAGCTCCACTGAGGTATGTTAGACTTTTTAATTCTCTCTTCCATGCCTCTTAACCTTTCATTCATATTTTCCACCTTTGACTCCATAAACTGAATTCTAATAAATTCTTCTTCTTTTAACCCAAATAAAATATGCTCAATATCTAATAAATTCTTTGGCTCTGTTCTTTAGCATACTGGTTCTTTTTTCAGCTGTGAATAATCTGCTTGTTAGTCCATTGGCTAATTTAAAATTATATATTTTTCATTTCTAGAAGTTCTACTTTGTTTTTCTAAAAATCTACTTGGTTATTCTCTATAGTTTCTTTTTTCTTGCTCATGGTTTCTTTTGTCTTCCTTCCTTCCCTCCCTCCCTCCCTCCCTCCCTCCCTCCCTCCCTCCCTCCTTCCTTCCTTCCTTCCTTCCTTCCTTCCTTCCTTCCTTCCGTCCGTCCGTCTCGCTTTGTCACCCAGGCTTGAGTGCAATGGCATGATCTCAGTTCACTGCAACCT
Source organism: Callithrix jacchus (assembly GCF_049354715.1). Lineage (NCBI taxonomy): Eukaryota > Metazoa > Chordata > Mammalia > Primates > Cebidae > Callithrix > Callithrix jacchus. The sequence goes on from NC_133520.1 coordinate 31,206,985, forward strand.
CTGCCTCCTGGGTTTAAGCAATTCTCCTGGATTTGCCTCCCAAGTAGCTGCGATTACAGGTGCCCACCACCATGCTTGGGTAATTTTTGTATTGTTAGTAGAGCGGGGGTTTCACTGTGTTAGTCAGGCTGGTCTCAAACTCCTGACCTCAGGTGATCCACCCAGCCTTGACCTCCCAAAGTACTGGGATTACAGGCATGAGCCCCTGTGCCCGGCCCTCATAGTTTCTTTTTCTGCTTTTATTTCCTGAAAACATTAAACATATTTATTTTAGATTCTGTGACTGGGAAATTTGCATTTCTGCTTCTCCTGTCTGTTGGTTGATTGGGTCTGACTCATGGTGTCTTGCCTTTAGGAATTTTGTCATTCTTTTTTTTTTTTTGAAATGGAGTCTCTGTCGCCTCGGCTAGAATGCAATGGTGCCATCTCAGCTCACTGCAATCTCCTCCAGGTTCAAGCTATTCTCCTGACTCAGCCTTCTGAACAGCTGGGATTACAGGTGCCTGCCACCATGCCCAACTAATTTTTGTATTTTTAGTAGAGACGGGGTTTTGCCATGTTGGTCAGGCTGGTCTCAAACTCCTGACCTCAGGCAATCTGCCCACCTTGGCCTCCCAAAATGCTGGGATTACAGGCATGAGCCACCACACTTGGCCGGTATTTTGTAATTCTTAATGTAAACTATTATTTTCCTTGAAATTTATTCTTAGTAATTCTTTGAGGCCCAGGTTGAAAATAAGCTCTTTATAAGACATTTTGTATTTGGTTCTACCAGTTGTTAAATGTCCACTTGAAATTTTTCTAACCATGTAGGCAGCATAAATTCAGACCAAAAACCTTCATGAGGTCTGGTATATTAGTTATTTATTACATAACAAATTACATAAAACTTAGTAGCTTAAAACAACCTTGGTTATCTTTACATAATCTATGTAGAATATGGGAGTAGCCTAGCTGGGTGCTTCTAGCTCAGGGTCTCACCAGAGGTTATATTAAAGATGTCATTTGGGACTGCACTCATCTGGTTTTGTTTTGTTTTGTTTTTTGAGATGGAATCTCACTCTGTCACCAGGCTGGAGTGCACTGGTACGATCTTGGCTCACTGCAACCTCCACCTCAAGAGATCCTCCTGCCTCAGCCTCCCGAGTAGCTGGGACTGCAGGCAAGTACCACCACTCCCAGATAATTTGTTGTATTTTTAGTAGAGATGAGGTTTCACCATGTTGGCCAGGATGGTCTTGATCTCTTGACCTCGTGATCTGCCCACCGTGACCTCCAGAAGTGCTGGAATTACAGGTGTGAGCCACTTCTCCCAGCCAGGACTGCAGTCATCTAAAGGCTTAACTAGGGCCAGAGGGTACACTTTCAAGGGACCCCAGTCACAGGCCTGGCAAGGTAATGCTGGTTGTTAGGAAAAAGCCTCTGTTCCTTGTCTGTCTACAGGCCAACTTGAATGTCTTCATGTCATGGCAGCTGATTTTCCCCAGAGTGAGTGTTCCAACAGAGTAAAATCTAGAAATCTCAGTATTTTATATGACCTAGCCCTTGGAAATCACACATTGATTTCTGCAATATCTTTAGCTACACAGATCAGCCCTATTCAATGTACAAGGTAATTGTATGCAAGAAGTGAATGCCAGGAGGCAGAGGTCACTGAGACCATCTTAGATCCTGAGTAACACAGACGGCTTATTGTTGTAAATTACTCATGGAGGGTTTCTCCTCATTCTGTCTAGTACTAGGTCAAATCAGTTGTCACCTGACTTTTTTACAATAGGATTTGATTTTTCGTTACTTTTACACTAAAGGCATATTCATTTGGATCCTAACTGTAAGTAGCTATCTCCCATTAAATTCTCCACTGGGGCCAGGTGCAGTGGCTCACGCCTGTAATCCCAGCACTTTGGGAGGCCAAGGCGGGTGGATCACCTGAGCTCAGGATTTTTAGACCAGCCAGATCAACATGGTGAAACCCCGTCTCTACTAGAAATACAAAAAATTAGCTGGGTGTGGTGGCATGCACCTGTAATCCCAGCTACTCGGGAGGTTGAGGCATGAGAATAGCTTGAACCCAGGAGATGGAGGTTGCAGTGAGCCGAGATCATGCCACTGCACTCCAGCCTGGGCAACAAGAGTGAAACTCAAGTTTCAAAAAAAAAAAATTCTCCACTGGAGAAGGTCACTAGGCCTATTTCCTGAAACACTGTAATCCAGGTAGCCATCAGCATGGAAATCATGACAGAGTTGTTTAGACAACCTCGGAGTGGATATAAGAGCATTTAACTTCACAACTAAGTAGTAGCTAAATAAAAAAAAACAAAAAACTTCCAGAACTCCTGCTCACAACTCATGGTGGGAATTTGGAGATTTATGCTGGCCCATCAATACATTTTAAAATGTTATTTTTATTGGGAAAAGTGTTTACTGAGAATTTGAATTGCTGTATTTATTATTTTACTTTATTTTTTGAGACAGGGTCTCGATCTGTCACCCAGGCTGGAGTGCAATGGCACCATCTTGGCTCACTGCAACTTCTGCCTCCCAGGCTCAAGTTGCACCTCAAGTTGATTCTCCCACCTCAGCCTCCCAAGTAGCTGGGACTACAGGTGCACCACCACCATGCCGGGCTAATTTTTGTATTTTTTGTAGAGACGGGGTTTTAGCATGTTGCCCATGCTAGTCTTGAACTCCTCGGCTCAAGTGATCCTTCTGCCTTAGCCTCGAAAAGGGTTGGGACTACAGTCATGAGTCATCACGCCTGGCCAGATTTTTAATTGTTTTAATCAGATTTGTTCAAATAAATTATCCAGCATATGACAGAAATAGAATTCAATTAAAATGTTTCCCTTGGGGTGGCGGGGGGTGGGGGGGAGAAAAAAAAATGTTTCCCTTGAATTTGCACAGTTTGCACTCTTCTTATAGGATCTGCACTATTATTACAGTAGTTCTAACTTTTAGAAGGGAATTCTTACCACTTTACCTCCAATCTAGCCTCTGCTATACTATAAACATTTAAGACTGTTAATGTTCCTCTTGTACTATTTCAGGAACTTCTTACAAATTTTAGAATGTAAGTATTTTATTATTACCTTCAGTTCTAAATATATTATAATTCCCCATTATGTTTCTTTCTTTGGCTCAGGAATTGTCAAAAAATACATTTTATAAATAATTTTGAACACTTAATTTTTGGTTAGTTGATACACTGATAGTATTGAAAAGTGAAAACTATAAGTTGGCATTCAGTGAAAGTTTCACTGTTACTTGTGATCCCATCTGCATGGTTTCATACACTTCCCCCAATAAAGTGCTCATTGTTAATTTTTTGTGTATATTTCCAGATAATTTATATATAGAGAGAGAAATAGAAATATATACTTCCCCCTTTATATAAATGGTGCCATATGTTAAACAATATTCAGTACTTTGAATTATTTACTTCAATTTTGTATCTTGGAACTCTTTCCATGAGTTCATAAAGAGACTTGTGTTTATGTTTTCCAAATATTTGCATTTGAAAATTATCTTTTTGTTACTGATTTCTACTTTTATCTCATTAGGATCAGGAAATGTGGGCCACACTATAGTAATGTTTTGGTATTTTTTTATTCTTGCTTTCTGGCTTAGTATGTGCAAGGATGATAATTGCTAACATATCCTCACTGAACTCACTTGTTTAATTTGTGGATCTCGGAGGATGATTGTAGGTTATAAAATGTATCAGGTAAGCACTCCTATTATAGTTATTCTTCCAGATGTGGTATTTCTTTCTCTCCAACATTACATAATATAATCCAAAGAAATTTTGATGGCCCTAACATCTTGTGATCATCATAGTAGTCTAAATATAGGCTGGGAAATCCATCACTTTGGGAGGCTGAAGTGGGGAGATCACTGAGCAGGAGTTCGAGATCAGCTTGAGCACAGGAGTTTGAGACTAGAAGGGCCAACATAGGAATACCTCGTCTCTACAAAAAATAAAAATTAGCCAGGCATGGCAGCCTGTGCCTGTGGTCCCAGCTACTTTGGCAGCTGAGGTGAGAGGAACACCTGAGCCTAGATGGTCCATGCGGCAGTGAGCCATGATGGCACCACTGCACTCCAGCCTGGGTGACAGAATGATACCTTGTCTCTAAAAAATAAATCAGCAAAATAAATAATAGGTATAGTATGCTGTTTGCACCTATTCAGCTAGAAGTATCAAGTACTTAAATGCTTTTAAGAGACTTTCACTTCTGAACATGGAAGTATAACAAGGAAGTATAAAAGTATAACATTTACCCTCCTATCTTCAACAACTAAAAACACAGACAAAAGACAAGAAACAATGGTTTTTCTAAAATGGACAACAGGCCATGAAAAGTATTGGTCCCTTTGAGTGAAAAAATGTGAGAGACCCCATCTCTACTAAAAATATAAAAATTAGGAGGACCGATCCAAGACGGCCGATCACTAACAGCTCTGGATTGTAGCTCCCAGTGAAAGCTCAGAGAAGGAGACAACGCCACACTTTTAGACGAATTTTCATCACTCACGGATCAGCTGATTCCCAGTGGAGGAGCCCCACGGGTCGCCAGCGCGACTCTTGTGGCCGCCGCAGCGGTTTTGCCGGCGTCTCGGCACAGCAGCTCTTCATGCAGAGCCAACGGGACTGCTTCCCCTACTGACTGGAGTTTGGAGCTCCAGGAAGTCAGAGCCACTTGTTGCGGACTCAAGAGGGAAGCCAGACCAGAGATTCCCGGGCAGAAGAGCACCATCAGTCTTATCGCTGCTATTTAGGCTGCCACAGTGGGTTGCTCAGATCCCAGCACTGGGAATCAATAAATCAGACGTCGACTCAGAATCCTAATTAGAAAGGCGGTTCATCTACAATGAAGGGAAAAAAACAGCCTAAGAAGGCCGAGTATACTCAAAATCAGAACCCATCAGCAACGGAACAAGCCCTGATGGAAAAGGACTCATCAGTAAAGGAACAAGCCCTGACGGAAAAGGACTGTGTTCCATTATCTGAAGTTGGCTTTAAAAGGTGGATGATAAGAAACTTCTGGGAGTTAAAGGAACTTGTTCTAACCCAATGTAAAGAAACTAAGAACTTTGAAAAAAGGTTCGATGAAATGATGAAAAGAATAGACAATATAGAGAGGAATACAAATGAACTTATGGAGTTGAAAAATACAACACGAGAACTTAGTGAAATATGTACAAGCTTAAATAGGCCAATGGATCAAGCAGAAGAAAGGATATCAGAGGTCGAAGACCAACTTAATGAAATAAAATGACAAGACAAGAATAGAGAAAAAAGGATAAAAAGGAATGAGCAAAGTCTCCAAGAAATATGGGACTATGTGAAAAGACCTAAAATACGTTTGATCGGTGTACCTGAATGTGATGGAGAGAATAAATTCAAGTTGGAAAATACTTTTCAGGACATTATCCAGGAAAATTTTCCCAACTTAGCAAAGCAGGACACTATTCAACCCCAGGCAATACAGAGAACATCACAAAGATATTCCTCAAGAAGACCAACCCCAAGGCACATAATCGTTAGATTCACCAGGATCGAAACGAAGGAGAAAATATTAGGGCAGCCAGAGGGAAAGATCAGGTTACCCATAAAGGGAAGCCTATCAGGCTTACAGCAGATCTCTCAGCGGAAACCCTACAAGCTAGAATAAAGTGGGGGCCAATATTCAATATACTTAAAGAACAGAATTTCAGCCCAGAATTTCATATCCTGCCAATTTAAGCTTTACAATAGAAGGAAAAATAAAATCTTTTAGGAACAAGCAAGTACTTAGAGATTTTACTACTACCAGGCCTGCTTTACAAGAACTTCTAAAAGAAGTATTATACATAGAAAGGAACAACCAGTATGAGCCTTTCTAAAAATAAACCAAAAAGTAAAGAGCATTAACATAAAGAAGAATTTACATCAACGAAAGGATAAAATAGCCAGTTAATATTAAATGGCAGTAACCCTAAATTTAAATCAACTAAATCCCCCAATCAAAAGATACAGACAAAATCTAACGGTATATCTAAAGATATACAAAGACTCAAAATAAAGGGTTGGAAAAAAACTTACCAACCAAATAGAAAGCAAAAATAAATAAATAAAAAGCAGGAGTTGCAATTCTCATAATTAATAAAATAGATTTCAAAGGTACAAGGATACAAGGGTAAAAGGATTAATGTAATAATAAGAGATTTTAACACCCAGATACATAAGACCCATAATGAGATTTAGATTTAATGAGACAGAAAATTGATAATGATATCCAGGACTTGAACTCAGAACCAGAACAAATAAACTCAATAGAGCTCTCCATTTTAAACACACAAAATATACATTATCCACTTTAAACACACCAAATATTGATCGGCCATTATTGATACCCATTTTAGGATTGAAGTAATATTTCTTTTTCCCTCTTTTTCTCTTTTTCCCTCTTTTTTTCCTCTTTTTCCCTCTTTTTCTTTCTCTTTCTCCCTTAAAAAAAAAAAAATATATATATATAAAAATTAGCTGGGCATGGTGGCAGGTACTTGTAATTCCAGCTACTTGAGAGGCTGTGGCAGAGAACTGCTTGAACCTGGGAGGCGGAGGTTTTCCAGCCTGGATGACAGAGCGAGACTCAATCTCAAAAAAAGAAAAGAGATACCTCACATCATTACCGTAATTTTTGTTTTGGCATACTAAACAATGATATTTGGCAGTCTGGTAGACACTGAGGATAATAGAACTGTATGTGATAATTTATTGATGTTGAGGATAGACTGATGACATGTTCTCATCCTTTAGGTGCTTAAAGTCTGGTGAGAGAGGGAGGAATTGTAATGGTGTACGATATGAATGTGATACACAATGAGTTATATAAGCAACCATTAATTACAGGGAGAAGTATGAGAAAAAAAGAGGGCATTAGGGAAAACTACAGTTAAAAAAGAAAAGAAAAAAAAAAAAGAAAGAAAAAATGTGAAAAATGGCTCACCTAGCGTCCTAGCCAGAGGTGTTTTCTAGAACTCTGCACAATGAGGAGGAGCCTACATGGAGTTCACAGTCTCCTTGAGTTGAGAAGTTAGGGCTGAGAATTTGAAGAGGTGCAGGCATCTAGAATTCACAGGACAAACTGTTGAAGAGAAGAGAGCTGCAGAGGACCTACAAAAGGTTTCCTTTTAGTCTTCAGTAGAGTAATGATTAGCACATGGGTGTGAAAAAACTGACAGGGACCAGAGAAAGAACCACTGGACAGAATGGAGCAGAATAATTATCAGAAATTACACAAGGTTGAGAATAGTCCATATTCTTAATAATCAAAGTGGAGTAACTTTACAATACACAAGGCTGGGGTGGAGTACTAAGGACTGTCTCAGTAGTGAAGTCAATTTGGCTGCTCTAATTTCACTTAAAAAAACTAAAAACTGGTTGGGCATGGTGGGTCACCCCTGTAAACCCAGCACTTTGGGAGGCCGAGATTGGAGGATTATTTGAGTTTAGGCGTTCGAGACCAGCCTTGGCAATATAGCGAGACCTCATTTCATTAAAGCAAAAACAAAAACTCAAAACCCCGAAAAGCGATTATTGAAATGACCAACATGTTTACAGATAATGGCTTCCCAGAATGAATACAACAATACTTTAAAACCACAAAAAAACTCAGCACCCATGAATATAAAATTCAGTTTGTCATCTAATAAAAAAATGAAGCTATGCAAATAAGCAGAAAAATATAGCTCATAAGGAGGAGAAAAATAAGTCCATAAAAATTTTCTAAATAGGCCTGGAATGGTGGCTAATGCCTGTAACCCCAGCACTTCAGAAGGCTGAGGCAGGCAGATCATTTGAGGCCAAAAGTTCGAGACTCGCCTGGCCAACATGACAAAACCTGTCTCTACTAAAAATACAAAAAGTTAGCCAGGCATGGTGGCAGGCACCTGTAGTCCCAGCTACTCGGGAGGCTGAGACAGGAGAATCTCTTGAATCTGAGAGATGGAGGCTGCAATGAGCTGAGATTACACCACTGCACTTCAGCCTGGGCATCAGAGCAAGACTCTGTCTCAAAAATAAAAAAATCTAAATTGATGGAAATTATAAATCCATGGATCTAAGAAGGTCAATGAACCCCAAGCCCAAGTAACAGCAATAAAAGCAGTATGCCATATTCAAATTTCTTAGGACTACTCATAAGAAGAAACATTTTAAATTTTACATCAGCCAAAAGAAAAAAGACAACTTATGTAAAGAATATTAAAACAGCAAAAGATTTTTGCAGCAAGTAATGTGAGCCTAGAAGAGAGTGAAGCAATATACTTCAAGTACTAAAAGACAATTGCCAACCTAGATTTCTATACCCAGAGAAAAATTTTCAAAAACAAAGGACACAAAAGCATACAAAAGCTGGAAGAATTTAACCAGCACACTTGAACCGTAACAGTGTTAAAAGAGGGTGGGCAGCGGGCAGCGGGCAGCGCAGAGTGCGAGTTCTTTTGTTCGGATGACCAAGGCCTCCTTCTGTTGTTGTCATATCCTTCTATGAGGACCTGCAGTAGGCCGCTTCAGTGAGGGGTTCCCCTGCGCCAACCAGCTTGCTGCTTTCCTGGGCACCATGTCCCCCGCCAGCCCAACCCGACATGCCAGTAGCATGGCACCAATTCCTCTTGGACTCCTGGGTGCTGCTCTGAGCAGCAGCACCCTTTGCACCAGAAAGCTGGCAGCCACTATAGGGAACAAAACAAAACAAGAAGAAAGTGGAAGAAGAGGAATATGTGGTGGAAAAAATTCTTGGCCGTGGAGTGGTAAAGGGCAGAGTGGAGCACTTCCTAAAGGAGGAGGGGTTCTCAGATGAGGACCGCACATGGGAACCAGAAGAGAACCTGGATTTCCCCGACCTCTTCGCTGAGTTTCCGCAGTCACAGAAAACAACACACTATACAGAAAAATCCGAGGAAGACACGCATAAAGCTGATGATTCTGAAAATAAGGGAGAGAGCAAAGCAAAGAAGAAGCAAGAAGAGTCAGAAAAGCCACGAGGCTTTGCCTGGGGTTTGGAGCCAGAGCAGATTATTGGAGCTACAGACTCCAGCGGAGAGCTCATGTTCCCAGTGAAACAAACAACTCTGATAGGGCTGACCTGCTCCCTGCCAAGGAAGCCAACGTCAAGTGCCCACAGGTTGTCATATCCTTCTATGAGGAAAGGCATCCCTACCCCAAGGAGGATGACAAAAAAGATGACAAGAATATTGACCCTCCTGAGTACCAGCCCCATCACATCTGACTGTGGGTCTCAAGTGGAAAGGGAAGGAGTTCTATTTATCTTGATACCATAGACGTGGCTGGAGACGATGTCCTTTAAAGAGCCAGTATCGTTTCTGTGCCCTGCAGCGGCCCAAGTGCTTGAAAGCCACTCCAAGCTGTATAGTTTGCACACCCATCCCAGTGGGGAGGAAGAGGCATAAGTGTTTCAAGGAAATCTTTTCTGCATTTTGCTGAGAAAAGCAAAGGGCCTTCTGTGAAGGACAAAACTTGCAGAATTGGGTATGTGGAGAGAAAACAAAAACAAAAAACACTGTAGTTCTTCAAAGAGCGTCTCCCTGACCCAAAGCCTCCTTCCCAATAGTGTTAACTGCATTTTTACAGCATAGCATGTGTGTAGTTTTTGGCTATTACTGGTGTATTATTTGGGGGAGGGAGGGATGGGGGGAGGAGGAAGGGAGATGAGCAGCATCATTTTGATGAAAATTTGGGGTCTGATAGGGGAAATGGTGAAGCAATGGAAAGAACAGACAACTAATGATTTGCTTCTATGTCAAGAATGTTTTTACCTTTGAAGGAAATGTCACTGGCATCATAAATAAGGACTGTGAGAGGCTGTTTAAAAGCGTGAATGTCTGAAACCTGTAAGCCCAGGTGTTCCCTGCCTAAACCTAATGCTGTTCCCCACAAAGGATAAGTCAGTTGCTAAGTTACCAAAGTTGCCATTTTTTGAGATGGAAATTGATGGAAGAGGGAAGGTCTTTTATTGAAGAGTATACAGTATAAGCAGATCATTCTATCTCAGAGGTGCTAATTCCTGAAATTAGACAGAAGACCTTTTTCTTTCCAATAATGGAGTTATAAATATCAGCTTGTTCAAGCCACTGGCTGAGGTGTCGGGGAAGGGGAAGACGGCAGTAGAGGAGATAGGACAGTAGGGAAAGACAAGGACCCGTATTCTTAGTAGGGATATTCTTGGAGCTGGTCTCTTTTTTTGAGCTTTGAACTCTGAAACTGTTGGTGGCAGGGTTTAGTCACTGACTAAATGACAAGCACAAGTTTCATTGAATTGATTTGAGCTTTAAGTGATTTCAAAAGTCTTGGTCCCAGGAAAAGACTGAACTTTCATACCAGGCAGTGGTTCACTTTAAAATACAAATAAACGAACAAAACCATTTTTTAAGAAATCCTAAGAAGTAACTGATACCCAAAATGCTCTGTCCTGAGTCACAAGATCCATCAGTTCTTGATATTGTCCAGACTTGCATCTAGAGCTACATTGTAAAATCTTTTTAGGCATGTATTAGAGTTCTGTGAAAACTTTATTTAAATGTAAACGTAACACCACACTGTCAGTTTTTGTCTTAACAAAACTACAGATTTTATTAAAAGAAAAAAAGAGAGTGTGGGCCCAGGTACAGTGGCTCAAACTTGTAATCCCAGCACTTTGGGAGGCTGAGGCGGGTGGATCACGAGGTCAAGAGATTGAGACCATCCTCGCCAACATGGTGAAACCCTGTCTCTACTAAAAAAACACAAAAATTAGCTGGGTGTGGTGGTATGTGCCTGTAGTCACAGCTACTCGGGAGGCTGAGACAGGAGAATTGCCTGAACCCACTTGGCGGAGGTTGCAGTGAGCCAAGATCGTGCCACTGTACTCCAGCCTGGTGCCTGGCAACAGAGCAAGACTCTGTCTCCAGAAAAAAAAAGAGAATGTGAAAGAGGCTGGGCATGGTGGCTCACACCTATAATCTCAGTGCTTTGGGAGGCTGAGGTAGGTGGATCGCTTGGGGCCAGGAATTCAAAACCAGCCTGGGCAACATGGTGAAATCTCATCTCTACATAAAATACAAAAATTATCCAGGCAAGGCATGGTGGTGCACATGCGTAGTCTCAGCTACTTGGGGGCTGAGGTAGGAGGATAATCTGAGCCCAGGAAGTCAAGTTTGAAGTGAGCTATGATCACACCACTGCACTGCAGCCTGGGTGACAGAGTGAGACCATGTCTCAAAAAAAAAAAAGAATTTGAATAAAGCCACCAAGTAGAAGGAATATATTATGAGATAAAAATCTGAATATAAAGAGCACCCTGAAACATAAAGAGCACCAGAGATGGTAAATATGTGGGTGAGGCAGGGCGGGGTGGCTCATGCCTATAATCCCAGCACTTTGGGAGGCTGAGAAAGGTGGATCATGAGGTCAAGAGATCGAGACCATCCTGGTCAACAAGGTGAAACCTCGTCTCTACTAAAAATACAAAAATTAGCTGGGCATGGTGGCGCACGCCTGTAATCCCGGCTACTCAGGAGGCTGAGGCAGAAGAAATGCCTGAACCCAGGAGACGGAGGTTGCGGTGAGCTGAGATCAGGCCATTGCACTCCAGCCTGGGTAACAAGAGCAAAAACTCCATCTCAAAAAAAAAAAAAAAAAAAATATATATATATATATGTGTGCGTGAATATAAAAGAACTTTAAAAATTATTTTTACAATTTTTAAAAAAGGTAACTGAGCCATAAAATAAAAATAACAAAATGAAATGTGGAGCTTATGACATGTATAGACATTACATGACAGCAATAGGACAAAAGCCAAGGAAGGACAAATAGACGGTGCCACGTGTTCTTATACGATTTGTGAAATATAATTTTACTTCAAAGTAGAAGTGATAAATAGAAGGTGTATACTAAAGACCATAAAGCAGTGACTAAAGACAAAATAAACCTCCCCAAAAAGAGAAAACTCAAAGTAGTATAGCTTATAAGACAATAAAAAGATAAAATGGAAGCATAAAAAATAATCCAAAAGGAGGCAAAAAAAAAAAAAAAGAGAGATACAGAGAGAGAGAGAACAAGAATAGATAGAACAAATGGAGAGAGAATAGAGTGAGTAGTTTTATATTCTACAATGTTAATAAACACTTTCAGATTAAATCTTCTAAAGAAAATAAATAAGTCAGTTGGGCATGGTGGCTCATGCCTGTAAATAGCACTTGGGGAGGCCAAGGCAGGTGGATCACCTGAGGTCAAGAGTTTGAGACCAGCCTGACCAACATGGAGAAACCCTGTCTCTACTAAAAATACAAAATTAGCCAGGTGTGGTTGTGCATGCCTGTAATCTCAGCTACTTGGGAGGCTGAGGCAGGAGAATCACTTGAACCTGACAGGCAGAGGTTGTGGTGAGCCAAGACTGCGCCATTGCACTCCAGCCTGGACAACAAGAGCAAAACTCCATCTCAAAAAAATAAAATAAAAAATAAATAAGTAAGTCAAATTAAATCCTCTAAACCTGATTAAAAAGCAGAGATTATCAAATTGGATAAAAAAGGAAAATCTAATTACATACTACCTATAAGAAACTCCCGTTATTTATTCATTTATTTTACCAGCATCAACAGGGAAGAAGAAAATTCATTTTAAAATAAAGACACAATCAATGTTATATGTGAAAACTTGAAAAAAAATTAATAAAATAAAGGCACAAATGAAATAAAAGTAAATGAATTTAAAATAATACAACATACTAACAAGAAAGAAATGAAAGCTGGAGATCTTTCCAACCTTCAGAATGGTAGAATAAGGACTTCCAAAAATTTTCTACTCTATAAAAGCAATAAGAACTCCAAAACCTGTTAAAATTAGAATTTTTAGACTCTAGAAATTAAACATAAGCTTACAGCAATGTGAACAGTGTTTAGTCAAGAAAAATGGCTGAATCTTGGTAAGAACAAAGAGATTTGGGTTTTTAAGTTTTCCTAATTCTAACCCCTCTTCAAAGTCGCATTAAAAACCAATGGCCATGCTGTCACAAAAGCTATGAAAAGCAGCAGACTGGCATCTATTGGAGGGGGAAGAATGGATTTGGAGCTTCAGAAAAGCCTCAGTCTCAGAGGACTGTCAATATTTGACTTGTCTGGCAGCTCAATGAACAGTTCCATTCTTAGAACTAGTCTCTTGGTCTGAATCAGAACTCACTCTTTGTGAATAGTCCTATCCATGTGACATTTGTGGAAGACAATCATTGGCAGTGGTTTAATGTCAAAGCTGCTAGAGGTGTTGGTAACAGAGATAACAAGAAGCTTATGGAAAACTGAAAGGAAAAAACTGAAGAATAAGACATCCATTGTGAGATTTGGAAAACTCTGATGTAGTCCTAGGAATCTATAAGGCCGTGAACATGATGTGTGCATGCCCAGAAAAGACCTGAGAAGGCCTCAATATCTTATCTCTGGCTGACCCCAAGGCTTTTCCTAAGCAATAAATGAAGGCTAAAGAGAGACGTAAACTGCCTGAGAGAGAATTGAAACTATACCACAATACATAGTGAATCAACAAAATTTGGAAGACTTATTCATTCAAGATGGTTGAGAAAATCTCTGTTCAATCATTAACTGGCCATTAAACTAACTGAACAGAGATTTTACATTACAAAGAATATAGGCTCTACAGAATTAGTCCAGGAAAGTCACTAAACAAAACAATAGCAACAACTAGCCACAATATCAAACCCTGTTCCAGGGATCTATTACACAACATGTTGACTGTGGTTAATAACCAGACACTGTTTGCTTAAAAATTGCTGAAAATGTATTTTAAGTGTTCATACCACACAAAAAAAATCAATATGTGAGGTAATTCATACATGAATGAGCTCAACTTAGCCATTCCATAGTGTATACATATTTCAAAACGTTTTATACACAATAAATATATCATTTTTGCCAATTTTTAAAAAAGTAATTAATTATAAAAGAAACAAATAGAAGTTCTGAAGTTGAAAAATGAAATAACTGAAATGAAACATCACTAGATAGACTTAACAGCTGATTTCAGCAGGCATATGAAAGAGTCCAAAACCTTCCCAGGCACAGTGGCACACACCTCTAGTCTCCACTGCTTGGCAGGCTTCAGCAGGAGCATCACTTGAGCCAAGGAGTTTCAGTCCAGCCTGGACCACGTAGCAAGACTCTATTGCTCTAAAACAAACAAAAATGAGCCAAATGAAGAATCTGAGAACTTGAGGACAGAGTAATTAAGGAGATTACTGATTCTGAGGAACTGAAGGAAAACAACAAGAGCCTCAGAGACGTATGGAAAACCATAAAGTGTGTCAACATACACATAATGGAAGTCTCAGAAGGAAAAGACAGAAAAAATGGTCAGAAAGAATATTCAAAAAATAATGGCCAAACACCTTTCAAATATGAAAGAAATGAAACAACAACAAACAAAAGTCAGCACATCCAAGAAAATAAACTCCCAGTAGGATAAACTCAAAGGGATCCATACCTTGACATGTCATATAAAAACTGTTAAAAAAGACTGAGCATGTTGTCTCACACCTATAATCTTAGCACGTTGGGAGACCAAGGCAAAAGGAACACTAGAGGCCAGTAGTTTGAGATCAGCCTGGTCAGCATAGCAAGACCCCCAACTCTACAAAAAAAAAAAAAGTTAGCTGAGTATGATGGCATGTGCCAGTAGTCCTGGCTACTTGGGAGGCTTAGGCATGAGGATCAATTCTAGGCTACAGTGAGCAGTGATAGTGCCACTGCACTCCAGCCTGAGCAACAAACAAACAAATCAAAATTATCAAAAGACAAAAAGAGTCTTGAAAGCAGCAAGAAAAAAGCAACTCATTACATACAAGTCTTCTTAAGTAAAATTAACAGCTGATTTCTCATCAGAAACCCTGGAAGCCAAGGCCAGTCATGGTGGCTCATGCCTGTAATTTCAGCACTTTCAGAGGCCAATGCAGGTGGATCACCTGAGGTCAGGAGTTTGAGACCAGCCTGACCAACACGGAGAAACTCCATCTCTACTAAAAATACAAAATTAGCTGGGCATGATGGTGCATGCCTGCAATCCCAGCTACTTGCGAGGCTGAGGCAGGAGAATCACTTGAGCCTGGGAAGCAGAGGTTGTAGTGAGCCAAGATTGCACCATTGCACTCCAGCCTGGGCAACAAGAGCAAAACTCCGTCTCAAAAAAAAAAAAAAAAAAAAAGGAAACCCTGAAAGCCAGAAAGTCCAAGAATTCTATATTCAGCAAAACTATTCTGCAAAAATAAAGGAGAAATTAAGACATTTTCAATTAAACAAAAACTGAGAGATTTCATCACCAAATACCTGCCCTACAAGAAATACTAAAGTTACCTTCAGGCAAAATGGCAGACATAGATTTTTACCTCATCAATAATTACACTGAATGTAAACTGACTAAATACTCCAATGAAGGCCAGGTGCAGTGGCTCGTACCTGTAATCCCAGCACTTTGGGAGGCTGAGGCAGGTGGATCATTTGAGGTCGGAGTTTTGAAACCAGCCTGGCCAACATAGTGAAACCCTGTCTCTACTAAAAATACAAAATTAGCCAGGTGCGGTGGTGCATGCCTGCAATCCCAGCTACTTGGGAGGCTGAGGCAGGAGAATCACTTGAACTTTCAAGGCTGAGGTTGCAGTGAGCCGAGATGGAGCCATTGTACTCCAGCCTGGGCAAAAAGAGTGAAACTCTGTTTCAAAAAAAAATTCAATGAAAAGGAAGATATTGGTGGAAGGAGAAAAAAATATGTGATCCAACTATATGTGGTCTACAAAAGACATACTTCAGTTATCCTTCTCTTTTTTTTTTGAGGTGGAGTTTTGCAGTTGTTTCCCAGGCTGAAGTGCACGCCCAACTAGTTATCCTTTTTCGTTGTTATTTCTTTTACAAGAGACATACTTTAGATTCAAAAACACACAGAATTTAAAGATAAAATGAGGGAAAGAGATAGTCCATGCAATAGTATCTAAAAGATAGCTGGAGTGGCTATGCTAATATCAGACAAAATAGATTTCAAAACAAAAAATTGCTACTGGAGACAAAGCAGGACATTTTATAGTGGTAAGAATCAATTAGGCCAGGCTCGGTGGCAGACGCTCCACTATTTCTGTTAATATTTAACATCAGGCTGGGCGTGGTGGCTCACACCTGTAATTCCAGCACTTTGGGAGGCCAAGGTGGGTGGACCACCTGAGGTTGGGTATTCCAGAACAGCCTGACCAACATGGAGAAAACCTGTCTCCACTAAAAATACAAAATCAGCCAGGCGTGGTGGCGCATGCCTGTAATCCTAGCTACTCGGGAGGCTGAAGCAGGAGAATTGCTTGAACCCAGGAGGTGGAGCTTGTAGTGAGCCAAGATAGCATCATTGCACTCCAGCCTGGGCAACAAGAGTAAAACTCTATCTAAAAAAAAAAAAAGGAGTCAATTAATCAGAAATACCTAAAAATTGCGAACATATATACACCTAATAATTGAGCCTCGAAATACATAAAGCCAAAATTGACATAATTGAATCAAAATATAGACAATTCAACAATAACAATTGGAGACTTCAATACCCCATTTTTAATAATAGAACAACAAAACAGAAGATCAATAAGAAAATAGAAAAACAGGACTATAAACCAAGTAGACTCAACAGACATCTCTGGAACACTTCACTGAACAAAAGCAGCATACATGTTGTGTCAAGAGCACATGAGACACACCTCAGGACGGAATATGTATTAGGCCTAAAACCAGCCTCTATAAGTTTAAAGGAATTAAAATTATGCAAAACCTATTCTCCAACCACAGTGGAATGAATTAGAATAACAGAAGAAAATGTGGCACACTCATAAATATGTGGAAATTAAACAACGCACTGCTAAATAACTGAAGGATAAAGAACAAGACAAGAATGTCTGCTCCACTATTTCTGTTAATATTTAACATCAGGCTGGGCGTGGTGGCTCACACCTGTAATTCCAGCACTTTGGGAGGCCAAGGCATGTGGATCACCTGAGGTTGGGAGTTCAAGACTGGCTAACATGGTAAAACCCCTTTCTCTACCAAATATACAAAAAATTATCTGGGCATGGTGGCAGGTGCCTGTAATCCCAGCTAGTCGGGTGGCTGAGGAAGGAGAATTGCTTGAATCTGGGAGGCAAAGGTTGCAGTGAGCCAAGATCGCACCATTGTACTTCAGCCTGGGCAAAAGAGTGAAACTCTATCTCAAAAAATAAAATAAAATAAATAAAAATAGGCCGGGCATGATGGCTCACACCTATAATCCCAGCACTTTGGGAGGCCAAGGCGGGTGGATCACAAGGTCAAGAGATCGAGACCATCCTGGTCAACAAGGTGAAACCCCATCTCTAATAAAAATACAAAAATTAGCTGGGCATGGTGGTGCGCACCTGTAGTCCCAGCTACTTGGGAGGCTGAGACAGGAGAAATGCTTGAACCCAGAAGGCAGAGGTTGCAGTGAGCTGAGATTGTGCCATTGCACTCCAGTCTGGGTGACAACAGCGAAACTCTATCTCAAAAATAAATAAAATAAAAATAAAAAAATTAGCTGGGCATGATGGTGTACACCTGTAATTCCAGCTACTCGAGAGGCTGAGGCAGGACAATTGCTTGAATCCAGGAGGCAGAGGTTGCAGTGAGCCAAGATTGCTCCAGTACACTCTTAGCCTGGGCAACAGAGTGAGACTCCATCTCAAAAACAAAAAACATCATATTCTGAGACCCAGCTAAGGCAAATAGGCAAGAAAGGAAACAAACATATCCATATTGAAAAGTAAAAACTGTTTTTATTCAGAGATGATAAGATCTTTGTATATACAAAATGCTAAGAATACCACCCCCACCCCGAACGATCCAAGATGGCCGATCGCTAACATCTTGGGATTGCAGCTCTCAGTGAAAGCGCAGAGAACTAGAGGACGCCACACTTTCAGACAAATTCTGGTCGCTTATGGAGCAGAAGATCCCCAGTGGAGGAGCCACACGGGTCGCCAGCACGAATCTTGTGGCCAGCACAGCGGTTGCGCCGGCACCTCAGTGCGGCAGCTCTCAGAGCAGAGTAAACAGGGCTGGCTCCCCTTCTGACTGAGGTTTGGAAGACCCACACGGGTCCCCAGCATGACTCCAGAGGCCAGCGCAGCAATTGTGATGGCACCTCATGCGGCAGCTCTTGGCACAGAGTAAACGAGACTGGTTCCCCTTCTGACCGAGGCTTGGAGCCCCGGGAAGGCAGAGTCACCTATTATGGACACAAGAAGGAAGCCAGACAGGAGAATCCTGGGCAGAAAAGCACCATCAGTCTTAACGCCGCTGTTCTGGCCCTGGGAACTAACAACTTGGAGGTCCACTCAAGAGACCTAGTCTGAAAGTTGGTAATTTCAAAGACGACAGGAGGATAAATTTACAATGATGGGAAGAAACCAGCATAAAAAGGCTGAGAATACTCAAAATCAGAACGCCTCTCCCTCTAAAGATGATCACAGTTCCACATCAACAATGGAACAAGGCTTGATGGAGAACAAGCACATCCCAATAACGGAATCACACTTCAGGGAATGGATAATAAGAAACTTCTGTGAGTTAAAAGAACAAAAGAACATGTTGTAGCCCAACGTAAAGAAACTAAGAACTTTGAAAAAAGGTTTGACGAAATCCTATTGAGAATAGACAACTTAGAGAGGAATATAAGTGAATTAATGGAACTGAAGAATACAATACGGGAACTCCAAGAAGTATGCACAGGTTTAAACACTCGAATTGTTCAAGCAGAAGAAAGGATATCAGAGGTCAAAATCCAACTTAATGAAATAAAACAAGAAGACAAGATTAAAGAAAAAAGAATAAAAAGGAATGAGCAAAGTCTCCAAGAAATGTGGGACTATGTGAAAAGACCAAATTTACATTTGATAGGTGTACCTGAATGCAACAGAGAGATCAATCCAAGCTGGAAAATACTCTTCAGGATATTATTCAGGAAAATTTTTCTAACCTAGCAAAGCAGGTCAAAATTCAACCCCAGGTAATACAGAGAACACCACAAAGATATTCCTCAAGAAGAGCAACCCCAAGGCACATAATTGTTAGATTCACCAGGGTTGAAATGAAGGAGAAAATACTAAGGGCAGCCAGAGAGAAAGGTCAGGTTACCCACAAAGGAAAGCCTATCAGACTTACAGCAGATCTCTCAGCAGAAACTCTACAAGCCAGAAGAGAGTGGGGGCCAATATTCAACATCCTTAAAGAACAGAACTTTCAGCCCAGAATTTCATATCCAGCCAAACTAAGCTTCACAACTGAAGGAAAAATAAAATCTTTTATGAACAAGCAAGTACTCAGAGATTTTATTACCATCAGGCCTGCTTCACAAGAGCTTCTGAAAGAAGCATTACACACAGAAAGAAACAACCAGTATTAGCCTTTCTAAAAATATATCAAAAAGTAAAGATCACCAACATAAAGAAGAATTTACATCAACGAATGGATAAAACAGCCAGTTAACATCAAATGGCAGTAATCCTAAATTTAAATCGACTAAATCCCCCAATCAAAAGACACAGCCAAAACCCAACGGCATGTTACATTCAGACGTGTTTCACATGCAAGGATACACAAAGACTCAAAACAAAGGGATGGAGAAAGATTTACCAACCAAATGGAGAGCAAAAATAAATAAATACATAAATAAAAAGCAGGATTTGCAATTCTCGTATCGGATCAAATAGATTTTAAAGCAACAAAGATATAGTGGTAAAAGGATCAATGCAACAACAAGAGCTAACGATCCTATCACCCAGATACATAGAGAATTAGACTCAATGAGACAGAAAATTAATAAGGATATCAAGGACTCGAAGTCAGATCTGAAACACGTAAACTTAATAAATATTTATAAAGCTCTCCACTTCAAATACACAAAATATACATTCTTGTCAATACCACATTACACCTACTCATAGGTTTAAATGAAACATTGATTGGCCATTATTAATACCCATTTTTTTTTTCAGAATGAAGCAGTATTTCCGTTCACCCTCCCTCTTTCTCTTCCTCTTTCTTCCTCTCCTTTACTCATTTTTTTTCTTTCCTCTCTCTCAAAAAAAAAAAAGAAATCAACTTGTAAACCTCTAGATCCAGGTCAGCAATGTCTCTCTCATTGCTTGATTTCCTCCCTTCCCTTCTCTCCCTCCTTCCCTCCCTCCCCCCTTCTTCCCTTCCTTCCTTCCTTTATCCCTTCCTTCCTCCCTCCCTTCCTCCTTCCCTCCCTTCCGGCCTTCCTCCCTTCCTCGTTCCCTCCCTTCCTGCCTTCATCCCTTCCTCCCCCCCCAAAAAAAAAGAAATACCACCCCCCGCCCACACACAACAATTTAAACTCATAATCAAGTTCAGTAAGATTGTGTATTCACATAAGGTTGATATATAAAACTCAGTTGTATTTCTAGACTCTATCAAGGAACAATCCAAAAATGTAACTAAGGAAACACTTCCATTTACAACAGCATCAAAAAGAATAAAATACTTAATAAATTTGGTTGGGAGCAGTGGCTCATGCCTATAATCCCAATCCTTTAGGAAGCTGAAGTGGGAGGATCACGTGAGGCCAAGAGGTTGAGCCTGGTCTGAGCAACATTGTGAGATCCTTTCTCTTCAAAAAATTAAAAAATTAACCAGGCACAATGGCATATGGCTATTGTCCTAGCTACTCAGGAGGCTGAGGAGAGAGGATCACTTGAGCCCATAGGAGTGAGCTATGATGGTGCCGCTGCAATCAAGCCTGAGCCACAGAGCCAGAGCCTGTCTCAAAAAAACAAAAAACAAGTACATTTCACTAAAGAGAGGTAATACTTGTACACCGAAAACTGCAAAATGTCAATATAAAAAATTAAAGATATAAAGATAAGCGTAAAGATATCCTATGTCAATACACTGATTTAATATTATTAAAATGGCATACAAATTAAAATAAAAAATAAAATGGCAATATTTTAATATTAATATTTTTAAATATTGTTAGAGTAGCAACAAATTGATCTACAGATTTAATGTAATTTTTATGAAAATTCTGGTTGCCTTTCATGCAAAAATAGACAAAGTGATTCTGAAATGTGTATGAAAATGCAAGGGACCCAGAATAGCTAAAACAAACTTGAAAAAGAAGAACAAAGTTGGAGGACTCGCAAATCACAGTTTAAAACTTGCTACAAAGCTAATTAAGAAAACATGTTCTGTGGTGGAAGAGCAAAAGAAAAATATATATTTGTCAATTTTTTTTCCCTCTTTATCTACAACTGAATGCTACATTTTTTTGGGGGCGGGGAGAACCATAGCATGGAATGGCTTTTTTTTTTTTTTTTTAAAGGAGAGAAGGAAAGAAAAAAAAGGAGTGAAGGAGAGGAAGAAAGAGGAAAAAAAAGAGGGAGAGAGAACGGAAATGTTGCTTTATTCTAAAAATGGGTATTAATAATGGCCGATCAATATTTCATTTAAACCTACGAGTAGGTGTGATGTGGTATTGACAATAATGTGTATTTTGTATATTTAAAGTGGAGAGCTCTATAAATATTTATTAAGTTTACTTGTTCCGGATCTGAGTTCAAGTCCTGGTTGTCCTCATCAATTTTCTGTCTCATTCAGTCTAAATCTCTTTATAGGTCTTATGTATCTGGGTGTTAGGATCGTTAACTCTTATTGTTCCATTGATCCTTTTACCACTATATCTTTGTTGCTTTGAAATCTATTTTATCAGATGCTAGAATTGCAACTCCTGCTTTATTTATTTATTTATTTATTTTTGCTCTCCATTTAGTTGGTTAATCTTTCTCTATCCCTTTGTTTTGAGACTTTGTGTATCTTTGCATGTGATATGGGTCTGGATGTAGCATACTGTTCGGTTTTGGCTATATCTTTTGATTGGGGGATTTAGTTGATTTAAATTTAGTATTACTGCCATTTGAAGTTAACTGGCTGTTTTGTCCATTCGTTGATGTAAATTCGTCTTTATGTTGATGCTCTTTACCTTTTCGTATGTTTTTAGAAAGGCTAATACTGGTTGTTTCTTTCTATGTGTAATGCTTCTTTCAGAAGCTCTTGTAAAACAGGCCTGATGGTAATAAAATCTCTGAGTTATTGCTTGTTCATAAAGGATTTTATTTTTCCTTCAGTTGTGAAGCTTAGTTTGGCTGGATATGAAATTCTGGGCTGAAAGTTCTGTTCTTTAAGGATGTTGAATATTGGCCCCCACTCTCTTCTGGCTTGTAGGGTTTCTGCTGAGAGATCTGCTGTAAGTCTGATAGGCTTTCCTTTGTGGGTAACCTGACCTTTCTCTCTGGCTGCCCTTAGTATTTTCTCCTTCATTTCAACCCTGGTGAATCTAACGATTATGTGCCTTGGGGTTGTTCTTCTTGAGGAATATCTTTGTGGTGTTCTCTGTATTACCTGGGGTTGAATATTGTCCTGCTTTGCTAGGTTGGGAAAGTTTTCCTGAATAATATCCTGAAGAATATTTTCCAGCTTGGATTCATTCTCTCCATTGCATTCAGGTACACCTATCAAACGTAAATTAGGTCTTTTCACATAGTCCCATATATATCCTTTTTTCTTTAATCTTGTCTTCTCATTTTATTTCATTAAGTTGGTCTTCGACCTCTGATATCTTTTCTTCCACTTGATCAATTTGAGTGTTTAAACCTGTGCATACTTCTCAGAGTTCCCATATTGTATTCTTCAGTTCCATTAATTCACTTATATTCCTCTCTAAGTTGTCTATTCTCATTAGGATTTCATCAAACCTTTTTTCAAAGTTCTTAGTTTCTTTACATTGGGCTACAACATGTTCTTTTAACTCATAGAAGTTTCTTATTATCCATCTTCTGAAGTCTGATTCTGTTAGTGGGATGCACTTGTTCTCCATTAAGCCTTGTTCCCTTGTTGATGAGGAACTGTGATCCTATTTAGAGGGAGAGGCATTCTGATTTTGAGTATTCTCAGCCTTTTTACACCGGTTTCTTTCCATCATTGCAAAATTATCCACCTGTCGTCTTTGTAATTACCAACTTTCAAATTAGGTCTTCGAGTGGACATCCATGTTGTTAATTCCCAGGGCCGAAATCTGAGCAACCCACTGCGCCGGCCAAAACAGCGGCATTAAGACTGATGGTGCTTTTCTGCCCAGGAATCTCCAGTCTGGCTTCCTTCTTGAGTCTGTAATAGGCGACTCTGCCTTCCCGGAGTGCCAAACATTGATCAGAAGGAGAACCAGTCCCGTTTACTCTGCACCAAGAGCTGCCGCGTCGAGGTGCCAGCAAAACCGCTGCACCGGCCACAAGAGTCGCGCTGGCGACCCATGGGGCTCCTCCACTGGGAATCTTCTGGTCTGTGAGTGACAGAAATTTGTCTGAAAGTGTGGCATCCTCTCATTCTCTACGCTTTCACTGGGAGCTGCAATCCTGAGATGTTAGCGATCAGCCATCTTGGATCATTCATATTTGTCAATAAAAAATTATATATGTAACATATTAAAAATATATAAACTATACATAATAGGCAATATATATAATTATTGTTATATATAATATTTATATAATATGTAATAGTACATATCATACACTGAAAATATAATATATAATAGTATATGTTATACATTAATAATATAATATATAACAGCATATATTATATACATAATATAGTTAAAAGAAAAACTTCAGCCAAGTTAAATTTAAAAGAGTTTAATTGAGGCTGGCCGCAGTGGCTAGCACCTGTAATCCCAGCACTTTGGGAGGCTGAGGTGGGCGGATCATGAGGTCAGGAGTTCAAGATCAGCCTGACCAATATGGTGAAACCTCGTCTCTACTAAAAATACAAAAATTAGCCAGGTGGTGGTGTGCGCCTGTAGTCCCAGCTACTCTGAAGGCTGAGGCAGGAGAATTGCTTGAACACAGGAGGTGGAGGTTTCAGTGAGCCAAGATTGTGCCACTGCACTCCAGCCTGGGTGACTGAGACTCCATCTAGAAAAAAAAGTTTAATTGAGCAATGAACAATTCATGAATCTGGCAGCCCCCAGAATCACAGCAGATTCATTGACAGGGAGGGATGCCTCACCCAGGGAAGTGACATATAGAAACCGCAAATGAGATACAGAAACAGCTGGATTTGTTACAGATTTGCGTTTGCCTTATTTTACCATAGTTTAAACACTCAGCAGTATATGACTAATTAAGTATAGCTGCTGGGATTGGCCAAGACTCAGCTACTGTTACAGGCACATATTCCTAAGTTAGGGGTTCAGTCTTGTCTCCCTGTTAAATTAGATTGCAGTTCATCCACAAGGAATCAAATACAGAAGTACGGAGTCCTTCTTAGGCCATATTTAGTTTGCTTTAACAATTTCCCCTTTTGGTCATTTTCTTAATTTTTGAAAGACTGACCAAAACTTCAATTATTGATGTCGCTATCACCATCATAAATGTACTTATTTGTTCTTGAAAACAACTGGGAAACAGAAGACTAGTGAGTTTTGCAAAGGTAGGAACAAGGACTGAGTAGAGAATACTTCCTTATGCTGGAACATCCTGTTTATAGGAGAAAAACAAAACCTGGTCTGTTCTCGTCTAGGATTTATGTGTTTCCTTAAAGTCTTTAGTATAATTTTGTCACATTTGGCATGAGTGACTCTATTTTTGTTTGGTTTGGTCTGTTGGGGCCTAGAACATGAGTTCAGATCAAAACAATGCCCCCACCCCCCATAATTTTGTTTTAAAATTCCCCCTTTTTGGCTGCACCCAAAAAGCGTGCAGTGGCTTACACCTGTAATCCCAGCACTTTGGAAGGCTGAAGCAGGCAGATCACCTGAGGTCAGGAGTTCAACACCAGCCTGGCCAACATGGTGAAAACCATCTCCACTAAAATACAAAAATTAGCCGGGTGTGATGGCACATACCTGTAATCCCAGCTACTTGGGAGGCTGAGGCAGGAGAATCACTTGAACCCAGGAGACAGAGGTTGCAGTGAGCTGATACTGTGCCACTGAACTCCAGCCTGGGCAACAGAGCGAGACACTATCTCAACAACATCAACAACTTAGGGCCTTAGTGCCACTCTCAGTTACCATCATTTTGAGTTTCCAGTCTCAGCATGTCATTCGTAGGTTGCACATTACTTTCGGCCTTTGTCATTCCAGTTGTGGAGAGACCATTTGACATTCTGCATGCAAACATTTAGAAATCTTTGAGAGAATACGGTACACCAGGGAGACTATTATTATGACTATTGGGAGGATAATAGCAAGAGTTTGGAGTATACTCCTTACCCAAGGTCCCCATAAACCAAACCTCCTAAAATTAAGTAAGTCAAAGAATGAGCTAGATGAAGAGTCTACTCACTTAAATAAGTACTCTTTTCATGAATCCTCTAAAACTGAATTTTTATAATCTATATTTGATGTATTTCTCTATAGGCCACAAGTGCCAGCAGCTGCGAGCTACTTTTCTGTTTTGCCAATTCTATTATTTAGCATAACTTTCACAAGAGAACTTAAAGTCTGTTATGTAACTATGGCCTTTATGATAGAATCTGCTATAGACCCTATCATGAGGGATACATTTCTAATCATTGCCTCTTTTATTCCAAACTATGGAAAAAGAACCTGACAAATGATGCACTTGTAGAAGAGTAAAGGCCTCTTGGCAATGTTTCCTTTAACTCATGATGTGATGTAAGAGGAGTGAATTAATGT
Organism: Callithrix jacchus; assembly: GCF_049354715.1. Taxonomy (NCBI): domain Eukaryota; kingdom Metazoa; phylum Chordata; class Mammalia; order Primates; family Cebidae; genus Callithrix; species Callithrix jacchus. The sequence continues at coordinate 31,232,792 of NC_133520.1, forward strand.
TCTGTTTCTGATTATGAGTCAATGTATGTACCATTAAAGCTTCTCACCGATATTTCGCCTTCATCTTTTTTTTTTTTTGAGGTGGAGTTTCGCTCTAGTTACCCAGGCTGGAGTGCAATGGTGCAATCTCGGCTCCCTGCAACCTCTGCCTCCTGGGTTCAGGCAATTCTCCTGCCTCAGCCTCCTGAGTAACTGGGATTACAGGCACACACCACCATGCCCAGCTTATTTTTAGTATTTTTAGTAGAGACGGGGTTTCACCACGTTGACCAGGATGGTCTTGATCTCTTGACCTCATGATCCACCCACCTTGGCCTCCCAAAGTGCTGGGATTACAGGCTTGAGCCACTGTGCCCAGACCAGCCTTCATCTTTTATCTGTCAAAGTATAAGGTTATCCATGTATAAGGCTGGTTGCAAAATCCTTAACAAATGAAAGCATACACCATAAGTGCATACAACAGACCCCTTTTTCATTTCTGTTGTTCATAGAGGCATAACAAGAAAAAAATATTCAAAGATAAGAGTCTCGTGACCATAGAAGTCTTGATCCATTATCTTAGAAAGAGCTGTTCACATTGAAGATGCCATTTTCTTCTGGTGAGACTTCCTTCATTAGCTTTACCTTAAGGGTTCCAATGAGTGTACAGTTCCAAGAGTATGGAGGGACCCTTCTCAGTTGTGAGATTACAAACCCAAGTTTCAAGATCCCCAAGTTTTGTTGCACTGTGGATGGCAAGGAACAGTCTTTATGTGATGCTCTCAGAAGCTCCAGTCTTCGTGTTCTAGATTGTGAAGGGGTTGACTGTCCCCAGTGAACCATAAAAAGCTTTTTTTTTACCTGGTGAAAATACACTGCAGCATAATGATTTACTGTTATAAGTCCTCTTGCATGAGAGGGCTTTTATACAACCAGAAAACATGCATTTAAAATGATAATTAAATGAAATCCCTTTATAAAATGTTTAAATGACCCATTCGATAACCAAATATACCTTAACCTTGATTGTTTTCCTAGGAATATGGGTTTGACAAACCAAACATTAGTTATAAATGATTTCAGCAATTGATAAATTACCACACTAATATATTTTATTTGGATTATTTTATCTTTTTCATTATGAGTCATGGAATGCAGAATACCAATTGTCTCTCCAAGTTAGGTGCATAGCACTGATAACCGATGGGTTGTTATAGGTAATTTGACTCAGAACATTAATTTTATTGAAATTGTACATCTAAACAATTTCATTATCAGCTGATTTAACATTAAAACTTGGCAAGGTATTTTTTAGGTATTCAGTTAATTTTTGTTCTACTTGGGATGACAGTCATATAAACCGGTCAGTCTTTTCATTAAAGTTTCAGGAATTCTTACCTGGTTCAAATGATATAATTCTAAAGTTACTAGGACCTGTATTCAAGAGTGCTTTTTAGGGTCCTTTCCATTCCTTCATGGATCTCCTAAAACACACCATATTCTAGGATTTTGCATGCTTGTGAAATTTTCAGAAACTGCATCAACATTGAGCAATGAACTGTAAAAATAACTTTAAATAGTTATAGGTAAAGACACAATAGACAATTTAATTTGGTTATTTCTGTGGTCTACGATAACAACATAAATAACCATAATTATAATTGATAGCATATACTCAGACATATTAGAATTTTATAAATTCCATATAATTTTGGAACATATATTAATGTCATTCACTAAAATATAACCCAAAGAAGGTTAAACATTATTTTTTATTTTGACAATGCCTATTAAATATGTTAGAAGTTTAAAATACCTTATACTTAACCAGTTTGACCATGAGATGAGATTCTTACAAATTTTGTGTAACCCTTTACAATTTTTGTGTAAGAGGAGACAACTGCTTTAAGAAAAGCCTATTGTGCTTTTATTTCAACATTCGATTTACAGAAAAACTACATAACACCCCTTTAAATTTAGTCAACATATTCACAAACAATTTTTTCCACTAGATTAATTTTTACAAACCTTCCACAACTTACTCAAACCTTTAGCTTTTTCTTATCTAATTTTAAAATTTAACCCTCTAAACTGGGCAAAAATTTACATTCCCAGGCTGGGCATGGTGGCTCACACCTATAATCCTAGCACTTTGGGAGGCTGAGGTGGCTGGATTGCCTGACCTCAGGAGTTTGAGACCAGCTTAGCCAACATGGCAAAAACCTCTCTCTATTAAAAATACAAAAAATTAGCTGGATTTGGTGGCATGTGCCTGTAGTCCTAGCTACATGGAAGCCTGAGGCAGAAGAAACACAGCGAGGTTGCAGTGAGCAGAGATCATGCTACTGCACTCCAGCCTGGGCAACAGAGCAAGACTTTGTCTCAAAATAATAATAATAATAATTTACACTAATTAATTATATTATATAATAACTATTATATAATATACAATCAATCATATAATATGTATATGTTATATAATATCTAAATATATATTATAATATAATATAATTATTAATTCTAATAATTGACATTAACATAAAATTAATATTACAAAATAATAATAATTTACATTACTGAGCTTTCTTATAATCTTTTACAAAAAAACACATTTCACTCTCCTCACAAATTTTTAGTAGTTTCAATTACATATTATAATGATAACTCTTAGCAACTGTTACTTTTTTGTATATAAATTTCCTCTCACAGCTTACACAGATCATTTACAACATGCTTGGACTTTCTGACTTGTCCTAAACATCCTTCTTTTTAAACCAGTTATTTTACTTTAGGACAAGAATTTACTATACAAGATTCCTTCTTATATAAAATATCTTTATAAATTTCTTTGCATAGCTAGGGTGCATGGTTAATTCCACATGCTGCAGGCTGTACCTAGACTAATGTCTCCAAGCTAGGCAGATTGAACAATTTTTAAAAGTCAAAGCAGTTTATGACCTTAAAATGTTTAGCAAACCTAATATCTGACCTGCCTAATTTAAACCAAATGTCTTTATTTTTGCCAATAATCTTTAAACCTTTTTATTTCCCAAAGATTACTAAAGTTACGTGAACTAAAAGGCACTGCAGGTTTTATTTTTCTTTCAAAATATTTGATTTAAGTGCTTATTTTTCTTAAAGCCAATTAATTATAGCTCTTTTATATAAACATTACACACACAACACATACATAACTACACAGACAGACAGGAGAAGAGCCAGTAGTTGTAAGATTTTTTCATTTACCAGTTCTTAAGATTCTTAATTGGATTACTGGCTTTACAGTGGAGTCCTTGGAAGAACAGGGCCAGGAAAGCATACGGTTTCTAGGGCCTAATATAAAAAGCAGACACAGTTGGAAAGGCAAAACATCTCCAAAAATTAAGGGTTCCATTTTTATACCAGATCCTGGTTTCTGCCCAAAAAAGAGGGAGTCAACCCATCCCCATTGGAGTCTTATCTTTCAGTGGAGGATGGAGACATCTCCATACTTCCATATGGCCAAGAGCATGCTTCTCTGGTCTAAATGTGCAGAGATAAGTATTTCCCCAGAATTGCCACTAGACATCCCTAAAATTTTTTCTAGACATCCACTAGAAATCCCTATATTTCTTACTTAGTTATGACACACCAATAACTTTGTGTGCTCTCTCACAATGTGAAGTAATTTCTGATATCCTTAAAGTAAAATATGTCGGATAATGCAATGCAAAACAGAACACAGCCTTAGATTTTGGAAGGAATCTAGGCCGGGCGCGGTGGCTCAAGCCTGGAATCCCAGCACTTTGGGAGGCTGAGGCAGGCGGATCACAAGGTCAAGAGATCGAGATCATCCTGGCCAACATGGTGAAACCACATCTCTACTAAAAATACAAAAATTAGCTGGGCATTGTGGTGCGCATCTGTAGTCCCAGCTACTCGGGAGGCTGAGACAGGAGAATTGCTTGAACCCTGGAGGCAGAGGTTGCAGTGAGCCAAGATTGTGCCACTGCACTCCAGCCTGGTGCCTGGCAACAGAGTGAGACTCTGTCTCAAAAAAAAAAAACAAAAAACAAAAAACAAAAAAAAAAAAAAAAAAAGGAAGGGAATCTATCCACTTCCAATTCCTGGGGTTTCATGAGGGAAACAGAGGTTCTTCCAAAACAGAGTCTCTTGTAGATGTTGTTGTTCCCAAGGAGTCCCACGCTGTTAGAGCTTGAATATCCACTTTTAATTAAGCTGTCTTTTAAAAAGTGCTTTTAGGCCGGGCTCAATGGCTCCTGCCTGTAATCCCAGCACTTTGGGAGGCTGAAGTAGGCAGATCACAAGGTTAAGAGATCAAGACCACCCTGGCCAACATGGTGAAACCCCATCTCTACAAAACTTAGCTTGTCATGGTGATGCGTCCCTGTAGTCCCAGCTACTTGGGAGGCTGAGACAGGAGAATTGCTTGAACTCGGGAGGTGGAGGTTGCAGTGAGCCGAGATTGTGCCATTGCACTCCAGCCTGGCAACAGAGCAAGACTCAGTTTCAAAAAAAAAAAAAAAACCGTGCTTTTAAATTTCTTGTTACCTTGCTTTAGCCAGGCAAAATGCCTGATATGTCTGGCTTTTAAACTTTACCAAAAGTAATCTCACAGGTTCTCTGAGAAAGGAAAATTCAAGACAATTTATGGAGGGGAAGAGAATCAAAAACTGGCAAAGCTTACCCAAATATCAATCAGAAAGTACTCATTCCCTAAGCCAGGAATTGAACCTGTGCCACAATTTTAAAATGGCAGAGGCCAAAAGGAAGTACTGCCACGTAACTACAAGATCAAGCACCCAAGGACATACAAGACAAGATAAAGACTTCATCCAGTTTTTTTCAAGGGCCTGTAGCAAAGTTTATTACTGACCAGTTATGCTGGGCCCACCTGAACAGCAGGCTTATGGGGTCCTAAGCCCACATTCTATCCTAAGATACCCCTCATTATGACACAATAATACAGAAAAGCACAAAAAGCATAATACAGCTTACAATTAGCCTCATGAATCATTTTTCTATTAGTCAAAACTTTACAGAGGAGATAAACAGTGATTTTTACCATGCGTTGAGCCAGTTTGCACAGAGAGAGAGGGAGAGAGAGGCCAGAAGTCTGACTGGTAAGAAATTCTTACGCTTTTTCCTGTCTGCCAGGCCTCTGGGTTTTTCGTGAGTGGCCCTAGTGATCCAGCTCTCCATACCATAGACCTGCAGACCAAGCCACATCGAAAAGGAAAATCATATTTTTCTGTTTCATGGAACAACAGGCAAAAGCATCTGAATTTTGCAAGTTGCCACTCAACTGGCTGCATGGGGGTGCCAAATATCAGACTGGTAAGCCTCAAATTTGACCCTGATTGGACCCTGGCACCTTTAACTCACTTTTTAAAAAATTTTGCTTTAGGTTCTGGGGTACATGTGCAGATCACGCAGGATTGTTGTATAGGTACATACATGGCAAGGTGGTTTGCTGCCTCCATGCCTCCCTCCCCCATCACCTATATCTGGCATTTCTCCCCATGCTATCCCTCCCCAACCTCCCCACCCCCCGCTGTCCCTCCCTGCTTTAACCCATTTTTAACCAAGAGGGACTTTACTGAGGGGAGGGTATCTAACCAAATCCCATCCTTTACTCAGGTAAAATGTACCCCATTACTTATCCAAACTCAGCCAATTGGTGCTGCAGCAGGCTTTTCCTTTGGATCAGGATAGCAACTAAGCTAAAAGGTTAGCAGATTTAATATTTGAGAGTCCTCATTCTAAAATGCACTTCAATGCATTGTTATTCATTCAAAGCATTCCATTTAAGTTATCCTTAGTAAGATTTTACCATTTCTATAAGACTTTGCTGCTTTTTGTGCCTAATGTATAAGCCAGACGGAGCTCAGTTTTCCAGAAATTAAGGATCCAATTTTTACCTAAAATATTGGCTTTACTTTCTAGTTCCCTTGATTAACTTAGTCAATGATTTTTTTTTCCAACCACAAGAAAAATGAAACAAAGGGGTAGAACACAAAAATCCCCACAAATTTTTAAAAGCCAAATTTTACACACCCTGCAATATTACCAGTTTCTTTCTGACCCAGTCAGATGTAAGAGGCCTCTAACAGATCCAAACCAGTTAATTATCAGATCAAATCCATTCCTGGACCCAGTCCAATTTCTGTTGTGACTTCCAAACCCAGTTTGGATCAGAAATTTGCTCAAAGAAACTGAGAGAGCTCAAAACACCTATCTGTGGAGCTGCAAAATCGAGAGAACTTACCTGTGATCCCCAGCTGCTCTAAGAGCTCAATGTACACAGGTGGGTCCTGCAGGTACCTTGTTTGTTCACTCAGCACTCCTGGGGTTTTTGAGAAGCTCTACCTCAGACCCCACTTCTGACACCATCTGTTAAAAGAAAAACTTCAGCTGAATTAAATTGAAAGGAGTTTAATTGAGCAATGAATGATTTGTGAATTGGGCACCATGTTGGCCAGACTGGTCTTGAACTCCTGGTCTCAAGTGATCCCACTCCCTCAGCCTCCCAAAGTGCTGGGATTGCAGGTGTGAGCTACTGTGCCCAGCCTTATTTTTTATTTTCGAAAAATTTTTTTAATGGAGTCTAGCTGTGTCACCCAGGTTGGAGTGTAATGGTGTGATCTCGGCTCACTGCAAATTCTATCTCCCAGGTTCAAGTGATTCTTCTGCCTCAGCCTCCCAAGTAGCTGAGATTACAGGCACGTGCCACCACGCCCAGCTAATTTTTGTATTTTTAGTAGAGATGGGGTTTCATCACGTTGGTCAGGCTGGTCTTGAACTCCTGACCTGGTGATCTGCCCACCTCAGTCTCCCAAAGTATTGTGATTACAGATGTAAGCCACTGTGCTCAGCCTGAAAATTCTTTTTTGGTGTACATGGAACCATATACCACAGACCATATTCTGGGACATAAAACAAGTCTTATTACATTTAAAATAAATCAAATTATATAAAGTGTGTTATTTTACTTCAGTGGAATTACTTTAGAAATCAATTAGTTTAGAGTAAGGGAAAGAATCCTCCCAAACTCATGCATGACAGTCATGAGTTTCATCTTCCTCTGGAAGCGAAAGAAAGGCAGTGGGGTTTAGGGTATTGCAGTACTGGAAATATATGCATGTTAGAAGAGAAGGATTTCATAGGAGGTCAGTCTGGAAGCAGAAAAATGTCGAGTGCTTTCAGTTGAGTATAAGGCTTGAACAGCATGAGGGACCATGAGGTTAAGTGGAAATCCTAAGACTAAATCATCAAAGGCTTCAGCTAACTTTGCAGCTGCTGTGACCATACACAAACAAGAAGGGTAGGCTTTTGCTACAGGGTCAAGTGAGAGGCCAAAATAAGCTACTGGACTATGATGTCCATTGAGCTTTTGATTTAGAAGCCCCCAAGATTTGTTGTGATCTTTCATGTATACATAGAAAGGTTTACAGTAATTGGGAAATTCAAGGACAGGAATGTTTGGAAGGAAGCCCTTTAAGTCATAGAAAATAGTCTCAATTGAACCGGTCCGGGGCAAGGGCTCAGGTACTTCTGCTCTTATTAGAACATTTAAAGGGACAGCAAGTTCTGAAAATTAGGAATCCAATGTCTATGGTTTTCTATGAGAATGAGAAATCTTTGATGTTGTCTTTTAATAATGGGATGGGGGCAAGTCTCTAAAGTGTTTCAACGAAGTGGTTTTCCATCTTGTGTGATGTCGTGGCCTACATAATGGACTTGAATGCAATAACCTTGGAAATTTATTCTTAAAGACATCGTGTGCCTGGTATGTAAACACTCTGCAAATGGAGAGAATTGATTTTGCAAGCCTTTTCATCTGGAGAGCATAACAGAAGGGCATCATAGTTTATAAGAGTAGATTGGTGGGCGGGCACGATGGCTCACGCCTGTAATTCCAACACTTTGGGAGGCTGAGGCAGGCGGATCACCTGAGGTCAGGAGTTCAAAACCAGCCTGACCAACATGGAGAAACCCCATCTCTACTAAAAATACAAAATTAACTGGGCTTAGTGGTGCATGCCTTTAACCCTAGCTACTTGGGAGGCTAAGGCTGGAGAATCACTTGAACCCAGGAGATGGAGGTTGCAGTGAGCTGAGATCATGCCATTACACTCCAGCTTGGGTAACAAGAGCAAAACTTCATTTCAAAAAAAAAAAAAAATCAATTTATAGGAGAATTGGATGTCTCCAAGCTTAAGATTGAGTACTTGGGCAAAATAAGAGGATGCTCTGTAAACCCTTTGGACATCATTGTCCACACATAATTGTTTGTTTTCCCAAATAAATACTGAGTATGTTTGCAAGGACACGCCAAAGCATGTAAGGAATATGCGTATGACTATAGCTGTCTCAGGGATTGAGGATAGGATGAAATTGGCACTGGTGATTACAGGGAAGCAGGAAAGCAAATTATTGATATCCCTAGCTCTTGTACCACGTGGCTGCTGAACCTACAGGCCTTTTGGATGGGCAGAATGCAGTTACTACAAGGGCTAGTTCAAGGAATAATTTGTTTTGTTTTGGTTTTTTTCTGGCAGTTTACATGATAAGGCAGCCTAAAGAGCTTCAATATCCACCTTTTTATAGCAGTTTCGGGAAGTCATAGCTAGATCAGTTGAGATATTTAGGATCCAGCCTTTGTTACGTGTCCCATGTCTGAATTGTCTTTGGCCCAGAGTCTATCACAGCTAGGTCCAAGGTCTGAGATGTTTATAGGGGAGGCATCAGGCAGTAATTAATCAGTCTCTGCCATCATCAAACTATTGGGCAAATTATGGTACTCCACTTACAACAAATTAACTGGAGTGAAATTACTAAGCAGAAAGTGTATTGACGAGTGAGAAAGACCAGGCAGACAGGAAACAGCTGAGACAAAGGCAGAGACTGGGACATTTTGAGATTCCTACCACTGATAACTTTTTATTACTCCAAGGAAGAAAACAAGAGAATGGTGGTAGGGTTTGTGGTAGACAGCAAGCATTCTGTTTTTGCAATTGCTTGGAAATTTCTCCCTTTTGTGTTAAGGGCAATTGTGGACAGACCAGAGCAGCCACTCCTGCACAGCTGTCATTTGGCGCCAAACTTTGCCCTTTGTCTTTTCAGATCCTATCTTTTGAGTGAAGGTAGAGCAACTGTTCTTCCAGTGGCCCTTTTCCTTATCCTATGAACGGGCGTCTTTGTCTAGACTAGACATAGAGGTGTCCTTGTTCTAGCTATTTCTAGTTACCTCATCTACAAAGTTCATTTATAGATTTTTTCTAAGTCAAAATAACAGTATTCTAAAACATCTTGTAATTTAGAGAAGGGAACATACTACCTTCTATTTTTAAACTAAACCTGCCACCTTGGTTTAGGACCATCCAGAAAAAATTGAATAAGACAGTTGTGATATCCTTGCCCTTATCAAGACTAGAGAGACTCCTGGAAAGTGGCAGCTAAGTGGCCTCTGAAATTAGGATGACTTTATTCTTTCTCTGTCTACAAATTTGGCTTTTTGACCTTTTTTTTTTTTTTGAGACTGAGTTTCATTCTTGTTGCCCAAGCTGGAGTGCAGTGGCCTGATCTCAGCTCACTGAAACCTCCACCTCCTGGGTTCAAGTGATCCTCCTGTCTCAGCCTCCTGAGTAGCTGGGATTACAGGCACATGCCACCATGCACGGCTAATTTTTGTATTTTTACTAGAGATGGGGTTTCACCATGTTGGTCAGTTTGGTCTCAAATGCCTGACCTCCTGATCCACCCGCCTTGGCCTCCCAAAGTGCTGGGATTACAGGTGTGAGTCACCGTGCCCGGCCTACAAATTTAACTTTTTGGCCATTTTTTTTTCCTACAGGAAAGACTTCATGAAAGCTGCTAAGAGATCTTGTCTCATATATATAACATATATATTTTTAAGAGACAAGATCTCTTTAAAAAAAATCTTCTGGCTGGGCTCAGTGGCTCACGCCTATAATCCCAGCACTTTGGGAAGCCGAGGCAGGTGGATCACAAGGTCAAGAGATCGAGACCATCCTGGTCAACAATGTGAAACCCCGTCTCTACTAAAAATACAAAAATTTGCTGGGCATGGAGGTGCACGCCTGTAGTCCTAGCTACTCGGGAGGCTGAGGCAGGAGAATTGCTTGAACCCAGAAGGCGGAGGTTGCGGTAAGCCGAGATTGTGCCATTGCACTCCAGCCTGGGTAACAAGAGTGAAACTCCGTCTCAAAAAAAAAAAAAAATATATATATATTCTGCAGTTAACATCACAATGTATGTACCTATGTATGTGTAAGAAACTGGGCAATGACCTGGAAGATCACTGAATTACTGGTGATTGCCTATACCCAAACAATGAGAACATACAAGAGGCAATAATTGGCCCAGAAAATCTCAGCACTATACCCAACTTGATGCCTGTAAGAGTCTTGAATGGAGCAAAATGAATCAAATCAATAGGCTTATATCAAGGACAATAACAATAATAATAAAAACATAGAATAGAGGTTTAGGTGATGTTTATGAGGGTAGGAGCTGGGTGTGTGGCTCATGCCTGTAATATCAACACTTTGGAAGGTTGAGGCAGGAAGATTCCTTGAAGTTATAATCCCAAGATCAGCCTGGGCAATACAGCGAGACCTCATCTCTACAAAAAAACAAAAATTAGGCCAGGCACGGTGGCTCACACCTGTAATCCTAGCACTTTGGGAGGCCAAGATGGGTGGATCACCTGAGATCAGGAGTTCAAGACCAGTCTGGCCAACATGGTGAAACCCCATCTCAAAAATAAATAGCCAGGCATGGTGGCGCATGTCTGTAGTCCCAGCTACTCAGGAGGCTGAGGCAGGATGATGGCTTGAGCCCAGGAGACTGAGGCTGCAGTGAGCCATGATTGTGCAGTAGTACTCCAGCCTGGGGAAGAGAGTAAGACTCTGTCTCAAAAATAAAAATAAAAAAAAGAGAGAAAGAGAGAGAGAGAGAGAGGAGGGGCACATTTACCCAGAACAGGTCTTACTCAGCTCTGGAGTCACTAGTACTCCCAGGAGAAGAAACAGCGAAGTGTCTAGCAAATTTTATCCATATTTGAGCAGAAGAGGTCCAGGATCCAGCTTACAGTATCAGAAACTGTGGGAGAAAATAAGCCACTGTACCATGAAGCCCATTCAGAATGCTGCAGCCTGAGAACTGTTTTGAAGGGATGTTTTGCCTTGAGAAGAAAGTGGAGATTGTTTAGAGCTTTAGCCTAAGAAGTCAAATTGAAGTTCAACTAGTCTTGAGAATAGTTGGTCAAAAATGCTTCTTGGAAAAATGGGTATTTTTTTTCTGTTTTTTGGCCATTAGTTGGACAGTACAGCCAAAGGATACCAGGATTTATAAGTAGGCCACTGAGTGTGTTCTGGGGAGTGGGACAGGTATCGCCTCTCAGAGGGTAGAATTTGTGACAACTGAATTATCTGACAAGGAAACTCAAACTCACTCCCTGATTAAGGAAACAAATACTTGACCTAATACCATTTAGATTTGTAGGTGTTATTATTATTATTATTATTTTCAGAGGGAGTCTCTCTCTGTAGCCCAGATTGGAGTGCAATGGCACAATCTTGGCTCACTACAACCTCCACCTCCTGGGTTCAAACTATTCTTATGCCTCAGCCTCCTGAGTAGCTGTGATTACGAGTGCCCACCACCATCCCCAGATAATTTTTGTATTTTTAGTAGAGATGAGGTTTCTTCAATATGGTTGGAGACCATGTTGGCCAGGCTGGTCTACAACTCCTGACTTCCAGCAATCTGCCTGCCTTGGCCTCCCAGAGTGTTGGGATTACAGGTGTGAGCCACTGTGCCTGGCCATATAGGTGTTATTTTTTACCTCAGCATTTGTTCCTGCCCAGCAGGACCTGGGTACCTCACTGGCTATTAAAGTGTTGGAGCCGTACTGGAAGTTTCCTTTATTCCCCCTCCCTAAGAGGAAATTTTTATTATAGCTACACTGATTCTCCCTATTTTTGTAAAGTAGGACTCTTTTTTTTGAGTTGGAGTCTTGCTTTGTCGCCCAAGCTGGAGTGCAGTGGTGCAATCTCAGCTCACTGAAACCTCTGCCTTCCAGGTCCAAGTGATTCTCCTGCCTCAGCCTCCCAAGTAGCTGAGATTACAGGCACCTACTATCATGCCGGGCTAATTTTTATAATTTTGTAGAGATGGGGTTTCACCACATTGATCAGGTTGGTCTCAAACTCTTGACCTCAGGTGATCCACCCACCTCCATCTCCCAAAGCGCTGGGATTACAGGTGTGAGCCACTGTGCCCAGCCATAAAGTAGGGCGATTTCAAGTGGTTAACTCAATCACTTGTGGAGCTAGGGTGCCAGGGCTGGAATCCTGGCTGTGCTGTTAAGTGCACTGTGAATGAAGAGACTACCTAAACAGGCTTTGGATAAGCAACAAGGCTGTTTATTCACTCGGTTGTGAGCAGACTATGTCCAAAAAGAGAGTCAGCAGAGGGTGGTGGGATAGGAGCTGGTTTTATAGGTTTGGGGTAGGCAGTGGAGAGTTACAGTTCAGGGCGGTTTTTGCAAGCTGGGGCAGGGGTGCATCACAGGGACTACTATGACAAGGTTGGCTTATCAGTTGAGGCAGGAACAATGGCAGAATGTCACAAGGTTGGTTAATCAGGCACTGCAGGAGCTAGCTGTTTTTCTTCTTTTGTGGTTTTCCTGTTACCTCAGACTTTCTGGTTCTGGGAGGCCAACTGAAGGTGTACGCAAGGGTCACAGGGGTCACCGTGGCTTGACTATGGTGTACTTCATGGTGCAGTCAGTTCAAAGGACTTTGCACTAACTCTAGCTGTGTGACCCACCTTACGTTTATGCTTGATCCATAGCTCCATAGCTGAAATTTCAGAATTGGAGCTCTAAGTGTTCTTTCTGAGTCTGTCTCTATGTATATGTGTCCATAACTCACAAAAGTCTTTTTTTTTTTTTTTTGAGATGGAGTTTCGCTCTTGTTACCCAGGCTGGAGTGCAGTGGCGCAGTCTCGGCTCACTGCAACCTCTGCCTCCTGGGTTCAAGCAATTTTCCCGCCTCAGCCTCCTGAGTAGCTGGGATTACAGGCACGCGCCACCATGCCCAGCTAATTTTTTGTATTTTTTGTAGAGACGGGGTTTCACCATGTTGACCAGGATAGTCTCGATCTCTTGACCTCATGATCCACCTGCCTCGACCTCCCAAAGTGCTGGGATTACAGGTGTGAGCCACTGCGCCTGGCCTCTCACAAAAGTCTTTAGCGCCCATTGTGTGAATCTGTAGTAGTATTATTCTGCCTCCAAATGGTATTAATGATTTAGATTACGAAGCCTCTTAGAAAAAAAAATCTATTTTTGATTGGCTTAGAGATAAATACACACTTATACAAACAAAATATTCCTAAAATTCCCAGAAATTAAGGAAATAGAACCTCTATTTTTTTTTCTTTTTTTCTGTCACAGGATGTCACCCTATCACCTAGGCTGGAGTGCATTGACACTATCATGGTTCACTGCAGCCTAGACCTCCTGGGCTCAAGTGGTCCTCCTGCTTCAGCCTTGCAAATATCTGGGACTAGCTACAGGCACATGCCATCACGACTGGCTAATTTTTGTACTTTTTGTAGTGATGGGGTTTCACCATGTTGCCCAGGCTGGTCTCAAACTCCTGGGCTCAAGTGATCTGCCCCCGTTTAGCTTCCAAAAGTGCTGGGATTACAGGCGTGAGCCACTGCACCTGGCCCTCTAATATTTTTAACGTGAAAAAAGAAGTATTCTTATAGAAATTAACTCAGAAAAATTTTAAGAACACGAGTTAACATAATTTAGATAAATCTGTGGCAAAACTTGTTTAATACTTTTGGTTTAGTAAAAACAGCTATATGTTTTCTGAATTACAGGCATTAAATACAAGCCTACATTTTTTATTCTACTTAGGTAGGCACTTTAATTCATACAGATCTACTGACTGAATAGTTAGCGTTAGTTCTATGTAATGTTTAAGATTATAAAACATGTAAATATATGTTCAACCAAATAGAAAAATTATTCTGACTAGCTTTATTTCAACAGTAATAAGCTTGTAATTTCCAAGTTCTTTGGTAACTTAAAATTTTAGAGTGATTCTAAATTGCAACAATGAATGGGTAATCATTAGGCATCTAGTTCATTTCCAAGAAACACTGATTACTAAGCATACTTGTAAGTTATGTGCTTCTTATATTTATATGCAACAGAGAGACCATATCTTTGGGTCTTTTATGAGCAGGGTCATTTCTGCCACTTTGAGAAGTATATAAATGCTATTGTGTGACAGATAGTGCCCAATTATCCACTGTAGGGGAGGAAAAAAACCTTTTTGCTTACCCTCGTAGGTTCTGCAGCTGGGGTCCCAGAAACTAAACTGAGGTATGACAGACAAATAAACAGAAAAACAGAGTTTTGTTTTGTTTTTTTTTTACTTTTTCACGGCCACACTTTGCAAAGAAAAACAGTTTATTAACAAATGTGACATGGATACAGGAGAGAAGAACTCAGTGATGAGTAACTCAAAGGGGTGTTTAGAACTTGATTTAAACACTTATAGCATCTTAGCAAAGAACAATAAAGTTGTAGAGAAGCGACAAGATAAAGGAAAAGCAATTTAGGGCTGAGTGTTGTGGTTCACACCTATAATTCCAGCACTTTGGGAGGTCAGGGCCGGAGGATGGCTTGAGCCTAGAAGTTTGAGACCAGCCTGGACAACATAGGGAGACCCTGTCTCTACAAATTAAAAAACGTTAGACAGGCATGGTGGTACATGCCTGTAATCCCAGCTACTCAGGAGCACTTGAGCCCAGGAGGTTGAGACTACAATGAAACTTGATCATGCCACTGCATTCCAGCCTGGGTAACCGAGTGACACTTTATTTCAAATTTAAAAAAAAGGAAAGAAGCCAGGCTTTGTGGTTCATGCCTGTAATCCCAGCACTTTGGGAGGCCAAGGTGGGCAGATCACAAGGTCAGGAGTTCGAGAACAGCCTGGACAACATGGTGAAAGCCCGTCTCTACTAAAATTACAAAAATTACCTGGGGGCGGTGGCAGGTGCCTGTAATCCCAGCTACTCGAGAGGCTGAGGCAGGAGAATTGTTTGAACCCGGGAGGCGGAGGTTGCAGTGAGCCAAGATCACGCCATTGCACTTCAGCCTGGGTGACAGGGTGAGACTCTGTCTCAAAAAACAAAAAGGAAAGGAAAAGCGGTTTAGGTTTTTAGGGATGGCAAGTAGAAAAGTAAATATATGGGGGAAACTAATGGATGATAAGGGCTATTTTATAAGGTTTCTATGTGGATTCCTTTCTGTGCCATTTCTGAGCTATTAAGAGTCTAGAGTTGTCTCTGTAATTAAGAGTTTAATAGTTGTCCTTCTACTACTGGTGAGGGAGAGAGAGAGACACCTCTACAAATGAAAATTCATGCCTGACTTTTAGGCAAATGAGGCGGAGGTCAAATAATTTTCTTAGTGTCTGCTGTTTCTCAATTGTTTTCAGCTCAAAATAATCCTTACACCAAACTGGCATATTTTGGGGTGGCATATTCTGAGCCCTTAGTTTTCACTGTTAAATAGAAGTTACTATGGTTAATTGTCTGGTGCATTCAGTCTTTCATACTCTAAAATATCTAGTATCTCTGAATTCATTCATATCTTTTTATTTCCATCACAAACCCCACCATCCTTGCCCAAGCCATAATCTTTTATAGCTGGTGTACTGAATTAGCTTTTAACCATCCCTACAGTGTAGAGTAATATTTATAATAAAGTCAGAATATGAGATTCACTTTGTAACTGTCAGTGTCTGCCCAGGCTACTTCTCCAGCTTCATCTCTTCGGTCCCCGTTCTTCTCACTCACTTCTCCAGAGCCACACATGCTTCCTTGGGGCTCCACGAACATCCTCCCAGCCCAGAACCTGGTTACTTGTTCTTCTCTCTACCTGAACGTTCTTTGCATGACTGGATCCTTTTCATCATCTGGTCTTAGAGGAAATATTACCCTCTGTGCCAAGACATGACATATCCCAGTTCCTGTCCCCAGTTCCTGTCACAGGGCTCCTAAAACCCTTAGAATGTCCATAATGGTGCCTTTTGTTATTCATAATGAGCCCCCTTTGATCACACTGGGGTTCATGCTAATGAGTGATTTGGGGGTGAAGCCCCTAGATAGCCCAGAATGTGGCCAGTCACCAAAAAGACCCAGTGATTGGAGGATTAGAGGGCTGGATCATTCAGCTCATCCACCAGCCTCCAGAAAAGGGGACTGGGGGTTGGATGTTAAACTCTATAAAAACTCCTTTGCCAGGCACAGTGGCTCATGCCTGTAATCCCAGCACTTTGGGACGCGGAGGCAGGTGGATCATGAGGTCAGGAGTTCGAGACGAGCCTGGCCAACATAGTGAAGGGTCTCTACTAAAAAATACAAAAATTAGCCTGTGTGGTCTTGGGCACCTGTAATCCCAGCTACTCGGGAAGCTGAGGCAGGAGAATCGCTTGAACCTGGGAGGAGGAGGAGGAGGTTGCAGTAATCCGAGATCGTGCCATAGCACTCCAGCCTGGGTAATGGTGTGAGAACAACACCAAAACAACAACGAAAAACAAAACAAAAAAACTCCTTAACAAGATCTGATGAGCTTTCAAGTTACTGAACGTGGAGGTGCCTCTTTCCCCATAGCTTTCCCTATGTACTTCTGCATCAGGCTTTTCATCTCTACCCTGTATAACAAGTATGCTTTATAATAAACCAGTAAACATAAGTAAGTGTTTCCCTGGATTCTATGGCTGTCCTAGCAAATCATCAAACCCGAGGAAGGGATTGTGGGAACCCAGATGTATAGCTGGTAGGTCAGAATCATAGGTCATAACCTGGGACTTGCAATTGGCATCTGAAGTGGGGCAGTCTTGGGGGACTGAGCCCTCATCCTGTGGGATCTGACACGGTGTCCAGGTAGCTAGTGTCAGAATTGAATTGAATTGTAGGATGTGCAGTTGCCATACACCAGAGAATTGGTAGGGAGCAATGCCAACACAATTTGGTGATCACAGGCTAAGTACTCTGTGCTGTTTTGCGGGTGAGAGCAAGAACATCCATTAGTTTGGCTTTTTATATCTAATAGACCTCAGAGGCCTTCCCTGACCACCATATCTAAACTAGTTTCTCCTTCCTTATATTCCGTTTTTAATTCTCTTCTTAGTGTCTACCAAGTACCATCATCTGAAATTACCTAAATCCCTTTCTACTTGATTATTTTCTGTCTTCCCAACCAGAACAGAAGCTCCATGAAAGCAGGGACTTTATATGAATCATCACTGTTTCTTCAAGGCCAAGAATTTGTCTGACCTTAATAGAAGCTCAAGAAATGTTTGTTTACAGGTGAAAGAACGTCAGCAACATTGCTGGACCTTACCATTTTCGGCCCTCCTGAGGTGAAAAGCCAGGCCTGGGCCAGGACTGTGGGTCTTTCATTTCTTAGCATCCCCCGTTGTTTTCTGCTTAATGGTCTTAGCCTTGAGGCACAGACCCAGAACAAAAGGGTATAAGGGGGTTGCAAGGAACCTATCTTCTCTAATCTCCCCAGGAATGCTGCCCCTGCCCCCAAACTGCATTCCAATCTTAGCCTTGGAATGGGAGCCTTCTTTCAGCAAGAGTGTGCATGACAAGAGGCTGTTTCAGAGGGTCCAAGGCCAGGGTTTCCGGGATCCTTAGTGTCTTCTCCATATTCCCAGCAAGTGTTTTAGGATTCCACATTTTTCTAGTCAAGCATATCAACCATTCTTAAACAACACTGGAGCAAATCAGAGCACTTGGTTGCCTGCATCTGGGCCTTGCAAGTTGCTGATTGATTGATCTGGATTTCGGAATCTGGCTTGTGGTTCCGCTTTTTCCCCCTGCTTCCAGCTTTGCACATTTCAACTGGAACTTGCCTTATTGTCCCTTGTCAAGATTGTTGAACTGTTCTGATTAGTCTAAATCTCACTCAACAGATTTGTTTATGATGGAACACCACAGACTGAGTAATTTATAAAGTACAGAAATTTATTTCTTATAGTTCTGGAGGCTGGGAATTCAAGGTGGAGGGACCTGCATCTGGCCAGGGCCTTCTTGCTACATTATCCCATGGTGGTAGGCAGAAGGGCAAGAGACTAGACATGAGCCAGCTACAGCAGACAGGCCCCAACTCGCTTTTTATCAGGACCCCATTTCCGAGATAACAGCATTAACCCATTCATGAGGGCAGAGCCCTTACGGCCTCATTGTCTCTTAGCAATCTCACTTGGGAATTAAATTTCAACATGAGTTTATCGCATTCAAACGATAGCAGTACTGAGTGCCTCCTACATGCCAGACACAGTTGTGAGCACTTGAAATGCACCAGGGAGCAAGAGACATGAGTTCCTTGCCCAAGAGGAGCTTCCATTCTGGGGGTCTGGGGGTAGGCGGGTGGAATAACAACCCACGTAATAACTAAGTACATCGTACAGGATGTTGAGGGGGTGATGACTAAGTTCTTTGGACAAAAGAAAAAGTAAATGGGGGTAAAAAGATCTGTGGGAGGTAGCGATTTTAAACAGAGGAACCCAGTTTCGATTATGGCATCTGAACGAAGACTTGAAGGAAGTAAGAGAATCAGACTTGAATATTTAAGAGCAGAGCATCCCAGGCAGAGAGAGCAATTAATACCGATGCCTCAAGGCAGGATCATGCCTGGTACTTTAAGAAACAGCATATCTACTCTCTTGCCCTTCTGCCTTCTGCCATGGGAAGACGCAACAAGAAGGCCCTGGCCAAATGCGGGCCCCTCCACCTTGGACTTCACAGTGGCCGGTGCAGTGGCTCATGCCTGTAATCCTAGTCTTTGGGAGGCTGAGGCGGGCGGATCACCTGAGGTCAGGAGTTCCAGACTAGCCTGACCAAAAGAGAGAAACCCCATCTCTACTAAAAAATACAAAATTTGCCAGGCGTGATGGCTCATGCTTGTAATCCCAGCTATCCAGGAGGCTGGGGCAGGAAATCACTTGAACCTGGGAGGCGGAGGTTGCAGGGAGTCAAGATTGCGCCATTGCACTCCAGCCTGGGCAACAAAAGCAAAACTCTGTCTCAAAAAAAAACAAATAAGAGAAAGAGAGAAGTAATAGGGGTTGAACCATGTAGGGTTTTGTAGCCACTGTGGGACTTGGGCTTTTACTCTCAGGGACATGGGGAGTTGTGGTAGGATTTTGAGCAGAGGAGAGACAGGATCCACTCTGTTTTCAAAGGATCACACAGGCAGCTGTGTTGAGAACAGACTGGAGGCACAATAGTAGAAGCTAGAAGACCTGTTACTATCCCAGCAATGCACAAAAGAAATGATGGTGGTAGCAGGGAAAATAGTGAAAATTGGTTAGATTTTGGGTATACTCTGAAGAGAAACCCACAGGAAGAAATGGGTATGGTGTTTGAGAGAAAGAAAGGAGTTGGCCGGGTGCGGTGGCTCACGCCTGTACTCCCAGCACTTTGGGAGGGTGAGGCGGGCAGATCACCTGAGGTCAGGAGTTCGAGACTAGCCTGCCCAACATGGTGAAACCTTTATCTACTAAAAATACAAAAAATTAGCCAGACGTGGTGGTGGGTGTCCATAATCCCAGCTACTTGGGATGCTGAGGCAGGAGGATCACTTGAACCCAGAAGGTGGCAGTTGCAGTGAGCCAAGATCATGCCACCGCACTTCAGCCTGGGCAACAGAGTGAGACTTTGTCTCAAAGAAAAATAGTACAAAATAAAGAAAGAAAGGAGTCAAAGCTGACTTCAAGGTTCTCTCTTGAGCACTGAGAAGGATAGAGTTGCCATTAATTGCACGGGGGAAGGCTAAGAAAGCACCAGCTTGGGGTATGTATTTCCTAAGTGGAGAAGTTGACCAGGCAGTTGGATAGACAAGTCGGGATCTCAGAGGAGAGAGCTGGGGCAGATGTTTAGATTTGGGAATTCTTGGCATATATTAAGTATTTAAAGCCATAAAACTGGATAAGAGAATAACAGTAGAGAAAGAACAGAGGGTCAAAGATTGAGCCTTGGGGCATTAACTTTTAGAACAATACTGAAGAATAAAAAATGTAATGTGAGCCACCTTGATTTAAAATTTTCCAGTAGCTACACTTTTGGTTTGTTGGTTTTTTGAGACAGAGTCTTGCTCTGTCACCCACGCTGGAGTGCAGGGGCATCATCACAGCTCACTGCAGTCTTGACTTCCTGGGCTCAGGCAGTCCTCCCACCTCAGCCTCCCCAGTAGCTGGGACCACAGACACATGCCACCATGCCTGGCCAATTTTTGTATTTTTTGTAGAGACTGGGTTTTGCCTCCTGGCCTAGAAGCTGAATTTTTAAAAGAAAAATAAAATTAGTTGGGCATGATGGCGTGTACCTGTAGTCCCAGCTACCCGGGAGGCTAAGACAGGAGGATCACTTGAGCCCAGGAGTTGAGGGCTCTAGTGAGCCGTGATCACACCATTGCACTCCAGCCTGGGCAACAGAGTGAGATTATGTCCCAAAAAAAAAATAATATAAAATTTAAAAATAAAGAAAAAACTGGCAAAATTAATTTTAAACTGTATTTTTATTTAACCTAAGAGATCTAAAATTTTATTTTATCATGTAAGCAACATAAAAATTCACAATGAAATATTTTATATCCCTTTTTCTCCTAGTAAGTCTTTGCAGTGTGATATGTGCCGAGCACTTGCAGCAATCTCCATTCAGGCTAAGCACATTTCTAGTGCTCCATAGTGATGTGAGGCCAGTGGCTGACTTGTTGGACAGCTTAGATTGAGAGGTTTAGAAGAAGATAAGCTAGCAAAGGAGATTGAGAAGGAGGAAGCTGTGAGGTAGAAAGAAAACTGAGACACCACGGCTTTCCAGAGCCCATGTGGGTAGTGTAAGGTCCTTTGAATTCACCGCACCATGGACTATGCCATAGTCAAGCCATGGTGACCCCTGGGACCCGCACCTACACCT
The DNA here is from genome assembly GCF_049354715.1 of Callithrix jacchus. NCBI lineage: Eukaryota > Metazoa > Chordata > Mammalia > Primates > Cebidae > Callithrix > Callithrix jacchus. The sequence goes on from NC_133520.1 coordinate 31,253,813, forward strand.
CCAGATGGCCTCTCAGAGCCAGAAAGTCTGAGGTAACAGGAAAACCACAAAAGGAGAAGAATGGCTGCTCCTGCAGTGCCTGAGTAACTGAGCTTGCAACTTTCTACCACCGTTCCTGCCTCAACTGATAGATCAACCTTGTGACACTGGACCCTGTGACACCAACCCCCCACCCCTAGCTTGCAAATAACCACCCTAAACTGAAACTTTCCACTGCCTACCCCAAACCTATAAAACCAGCTCCTATCCCACCACCCTCTGCTGACTCCCTTTTCGGACTCAGCCCACTCACACTCAAGTGAACAAACAGCCTTGTTGCTTATACAAAGCCTGTTTAGGTGGTCTCCTTATTCAGAGCACATTCAAGGTAGAGAAGATAATCTGCAGAAGTTCTCTTTTGATGGTTTCTGTTTTCTTAGTGAGGGAGTAAGGAAGGTTTCCTGCCCATGGTGAGGATGCAGGAGGAGGTATTGGAGGTTTGAGGAGAGAGGACAGGGTGTGAAATAGGAGAGTGGGGCGGGAGAGTGAATGAACGGGGGAAGTAAGGGCTGATTGCTGGGCAGCAGGAAAACTCACCGAGATTGAGGTAAGTGAATTTAAAGTGAGGCTGAAGATTTTCTCCAGCCACAGGGGTCAAGGAGGTAGAGATAGATGGAGACCTGGATTTCACCAGGTGATGGTTTTATGCCCTACTTCTTGATGCCACTTCGTTTTGGTTATCTGATTGCAGATAACAGTAATCAGCTCACACTAGGTAAATCAAAAATGGAAATTTAGAGAAAAAAATCCGAAAGAAAAAAAAGGAAATTTATTGGAAAGATTCTGGATAATTTTCCAAAATCAAAAGGTACCCAGAAAATCAAGAAGCAGCAGGCAGCAGGCCACACTGAGCTGCAGGTGACTGCCTCCGCCTTCTTTATTTTGTTTAAACAGAGAGTCTCACTCTGTTACCCAGGCTGGAGTGCAGTGGCAGGATCTCCGCTCACTGCAACCTTGGCCTCCTAGATTCAAGAGATTCTCTTGCCTCAGCCTCCTGAATACCTAGGATTTCTTTTTTTTGAAATGGAGTTTTGCTGTTGTTACCCAGACTGGAGTGCAATGGCACAATCTCGGCTCACCGCAACCTCCACCTTCTGGGTTCAAGCAATTCTCCTGCCTCAGCCTCCCAAGTAGCTGGGACTACAGGCACGCACCACCATGCCCAGCTAATTTTTGTATTTTTAGTAGAGACAGGGTTTCACCTTGTTGACCAGGATGGTCTCGATCTCTTGACCTCGTGATCCACCAGCCTCGGCCTCCCAATGTGCTGGGATTATAGGCGTGAGCCATTGTGCCCGGCAAATACCTAGGATTTCAGGCGTGTGCCACCACACCTGGCTAATTTTTGTGTTTTTAGTAGAGACAGGTTTTATTGGCCAAGCTGAACTCCTGATGTAAAATGATCTGCCCACCTCGGACTCCCAAAGTGCTGGGATTACAGGCATGAGCCAGCCTCCTCTTTTGCATTTCTAGCCACTACCTCACACAAGATGACCTCGCCATTGCCAGTGACATATCACCTCACCCCCAGCCTCAGAGCTCACAGTTGTCTTTGAATTTACATTATGCCATGAGATGAATTGTGTCACCCCCAAACTCATACATCGAAGCCTTAACCCCCAGGGTGATGGTATTTGGAGACCGTACCTTTGGGAGATAACTACGGTTAGATGAGGTCATGAGAGTGGGGCCCACATGATGGGATTAGCGCCCTTATGAGAAGAGACTAGAGAGCTAGCTTTCTCTCCACCAAGGAAAGGCCACAGCGAAAAAGCAGCCATCTTGCAAGCCAGGCAGAGTGGCTTCTCGAGGAGCCAAGCTGGCTGGCATTGTTGATAGTGGACTTCCAGCCACCAAAACTGTGAGAAATACATTTTTTTTTTAGACAGAGTCTTGCTCTGCTGTCCAGGCTGGAGTGCAGCGGCGCAATCTTGGCTCACCACAACCTCCGCTTCCTGGGTTCAAGTGTTTCTCCTGCCTCAGCCTTCTGAGTAACTGGGATGTGTGCCACCATGCCCGGCTAATTTTTTTGATTTTTAGTAGAGACAGAGTTTCTCCATGTTGGTCAGGCTGGTCTCAAACTCCTGACCTTGTGATCCACCCTCCTCAGCCTCCCAAAATGCTGGGATTACAGGCATGAGCCACTGCACCCGGCCAAGAAATACATTTTTGTTTAAGCCATCCAGTCTATGGTATTTTGTTAGAGCAACCCAGGCTCAGTTCGACACATTACTAAAAAAGAGAATCTGAGGGAACAACCTTGGGTCAAATGGGGTATAAGTCAAGGAAAAAGTCATAAAGAAAAGGCAATAGTTAACAGTTCAAAAGATTGTTGTATATATTTGCAAAAATATAGCTTCAAAGGCTGACTCCTAATAAGTGTTCAAATGAAGTTTTGTAGACTAGTCAGGGTTAAAGGGTAATCAATATGTATATGTCTATATATATATAAAACCACAACTCAATTAGAAGGTGAACACATCAAAGATTTTATTTAACTCATTAATTAATGAAGAGATCAGTAAGATGTTTCAACCAGTTCAAAAGAGAATTCAAAGATCAGACATATAAGTAGGACAAAAAATGAATTTACAAATAGATGCAAAACTGGCTTTTTGTGGGGATGGGAAGAGAGAAAAATCAAATGACCCTCTACTAGACAGATTCATTTTCATGTGTATAAAGCCAAATTATTTGCATTGCTGTTAGTTCTTTACAACTCCTAGTATTGTGAAATAGCTTAGAGACAATGAAAGGTGCAAGTCCCACAGAATCAGATAACGCGGAAGGGTGTGCTGAAAAGGCGTGGTCTTTCACTGAAGACATTTAGTAATTCTTTGATCCATTTCACAGCCTTTCACGATTTTTTTTCTGACAACTAAAAATACCTGAGTTATTGGTAAGAACCATTTCTTCACGATTCTCTCACTGTCCATTATTTTTGTGTGCTCAATATTAGTTGGCACCTTTTCATTTTAAAAAATGAAATTTTCTATTTAATTATTTAAAGTTATATGGCACTCAGAGTCATAATCACATACAATAAAATATCAGGTACCCAAATTCCTTGTAAATGTGCATAATGTTATCCTGTTAAGCCCCAAAGTTGTTTTATCTCATCCATTTTGGTCTTTATAAACCATGTTAGCTCTCTGCTTCTTTTAATAAGAAAATGGAAAAGACTCTTAGTGATACGAACAAATGCTCACACAGTTAATATTAAACTTTAAAAAGCAGGATAAAATTATATGCTAGTGGATCTAAATTTTCTCCTGTGTTTTTTTTTTTTGTTTGTTTGTTTCGAGAACTTTGGAAATACAGAACATAATTACCTATATTTTTCCACCCCAGAATCAACAGCTGTTAGGAGTCTCATTGTCCCAGTCCGTTTGCCTGTTGTATTACTGTTTTCAAATTATTTACACCCTTTCCTGAGAGAATCTTACTCGGCCCTCTCATTGCCACCTGGCTTGCAGGACACGTCCCGTCTATGGCGGGTGTGACCATCTGATGTGTTTTGTGTGTGACAGGCTCTGAGCTACTTCCTAGGTGACGCTTTTAGCATCTTTGTAGTAGAAGTTTTTTCTTCCACTTAAACCCCCGAATAAAGAAGACATGTGGAGCAGAGCCCTGTCCCATCTGCGGCTGGGTTGGCCAGAGCAGGAAATACACCAGTGTGCATGTAAGCCCTTGGGGTATGGGGAGGCTGTTTGTTACTGTGATACCACCTACCCACGTTTTTCTTTTTTAAAATTAAAGATACGGCAAGGTATGGTGGCTCACACTTGTAATCACAGCACTTTGGGAGGCTGAGGCAGGAGGACTGCTTCTGCCCAGGAATTCGAGACCAGCCTAGGCAACATAGCAAAACGCTGTCTCTACAACAAATAAAATAATTAGCCAGGTATGGTGATGCACACCTGTAATCCCAGCTACTTGGGAGGCTAAGGTGAGAGGATCACTTGAGTCCAAGAATTGGAGATTGCAATGAGTTATAATCACACCACTGCACTTCAGTGTGGGTGACAAAAGCAAGGCACTGTCTTTTAAAAAAAATTCAGATATGTGTGTTGCATTTTGATTTCCACATTTTCTTCTTCAGAATTCACTTTTCTTTTTGTTCAAACAGTTCTTTCAGTGAGAGTCTGTGATTAGTAAAATTTCAGAGTTTGTGTGTCTTACTGGGCATAGAATTTTACATTTGACATTATTTTATTTCAGCATTTTAAAGATGTTATTCCATTGTCTTTTGGCATCTGCTTACATATGAGAAAGCCCAGAATCAATCTAATTTTCTTTTTTTGAGACAGGGTCTCACTTGTTGCCCAGGCTGGAGTGCAGTGGTGCAGTCAATCACAGCTCACTGCAAGCCTCAATCTTCTGAATTCAAATGATCCTCCTACCTCAGCCTCCCAAGTAGCTGGGACTACAGGTGCACACCATCACACCTGGCTAATTTTTAAAATTTTTTGTAAGCTGGATGTGGTTGCTCATGCCTGTAATGCCAGCACTTTGGGAGGCTGAGGTAGATGGATCACTTGAGGTCAGGACTTTGAGACTTTGAGACTGGGCAACATGACAAAACCCTGTCTCTACTAAAAATAAAAAATCTAGCCAGGCATGGTGGGGTGGGTGCCTGTAATTCCAGCTACTTGGGAGGCCAAGACAAGAGAAATGCTTGAATCTGGGAGGCAGAGGTTGCAGTGAGCTGAGATCGCATCATTGCACTCCAGCCAGGGTAACAAGAGTGAAAGTCGGTCTCAAAAAAAAAAATTTTTTTTTAATTTTGTTTTGTAGAGACAGGGTCTCGCCATGTTGCCCAGAACTCCTGGGCTCAAGTGATTCTCCCTCCTCAACCTCCCAAAATGCTGGGATTACAGGCCTGAGCGATTTCACCTAGCCCAATCTAATTCTTGTTCCTTGGTAAATAATCTGTCTTCCCTCTTTGGTAGCTTTTAAAATTTCCCTTTCTTGTTTTCAAGTGTGGCTATGAGTTTTTGAACCTATTTCCTCTCTCATTTTATGTGTTTGGAGAAGGAGGAGGTTTCAACTTCTGCTCCACCTGCTGTCTTGACCCAGAACTTGGTTCCTGCATGGCTAAATGAAGTGGACTTGCTTTAATGGCATGTACTCATTAGTTTCAATCATCTACTTCTGTGTAGTGTTGCAAAAACCTTATGCCCCGGCCAGGCGTGGTGGCTCACGCCTGTAATCCCAGCACTTTGGGAGGCCAAGGCGGGTAAATCACGAGGTCAAGAGACCGAGACCATCCTGGTCAACATGGTGAAACCCCGTCTCTACTAAAAATACAAAAAAAAGAAATTAGCTGGGCACGGTGGTGCGTGCCTGTAATCCCAGCTACCCAGGTGGCTGAGGAGGAGAATTGCCTGAACCCAGGAGGCGGAGGTTGCGGTGAGGCGATCGTGCCATTGCACTCCAGCCTGGGTAACGAGCAAAACTCAGTCTCAAAAAAAAAAAAAAAAAAAAAAAAAAACCTCATGCCCCTCCGGCCCCAGTGAAGCTTATACACCTATTTCTATTTAAGTGTTTTAACACTGATAAATGTTTGTGTTTTTTCAATTCTGTGTCTTCGTTTTTTTGTTTTTTTTTTAAGACAGAGTCTTGCTCTGTCACTCAGGCTGGAGTGCCGTGGTGGGATCTTGGCTCACTGCAACCTCTTCCCACGTTCAAGCAATTCTCCTGCCTCAGCCTCCTAAGTAGCTGGGATAACAGGCGCCCACCACCAAGCCTGGCTAGTTTTTGTATTTTTTGGGGGGGCGGTGGGGGAAGGAAGGCAGGAAGGGAGGGAAGGAGGACGGTAGGGAGGAAGGAAGGGATGAAGGAAGGAAGGAAGGGAGGAAGCGGGGAGGGAGGGAGGGAGGGAGGCAAGGGAAGGAAGGAAATCAAGCAATGAGAGAGACATTGCCGACCTGGATCTAGAGGTTTACAAGTTGATTTCTTTTTTTTTTTTTTTTTTTTTTTGAGAGAAGGAAAGAAAAAAAAAATAAGTAAAAGAGAGGAAGAAAGAGGAAGAGAAAGAGGGAGAGTAAATGGAAATATTGCTTTATTTTGAAAAAAATTGGGTATTAATAATGGCCAATCAATGTTTCATTTAAACTTATGGGTAGGTGTGATGTGGTATTGACAAGAATGTATATTTTGTGTATTTGAAGTGGAGAGCTCTATAAATATTTATTAAGTTTACTTGTTCCGGATCTGAGTTCGAGTCCTTGATATCCTTATTAATTTTCCGTCTCATTGAATCTAAGTCTCCTAGCTGGGTGTTAGGATCGTTAGCTCTTGTTGTTGCATTGATCCTTTTACCACTATATCTTTGTTGCTTTAAAATCTATTTGATCCGATACGAGAATTGCAACTCCTGCTTTTTATTTATTTATTTATTTATTTTTGCTCTCCATTTGGTTGGTAAATCTTTCTCCATCCCTTTGTGTTGAGTCTTTGTGTATCCTTGCATGTGAAACAGGTCTGGATGTAACATGCCATTGGGTTTTGGCTGTGTCTTTTGATTGGGGGATTTAGTCAATTTAAATTTAGGGTTACTGCCATTTTATGTTGACTGGCTGTTTTATCCATTCGTTGGTGTAAATTCTTCTTTATGTTGGTGCTCTTTACTTTTTGGTGTATTTTTAGAAAGGCTAATACTGGTTGTTTCTTTCTGTGTGTAATGCTTCTTTCAGAAGCTCTTGTAAAGCAGGCCTGGTGGTAATAAAATCTCTGAGTTCTTGCTTGTTCATAAAAGATTTTATTTTTCCTTCAGTTGTGAAGCTTAGTTTGGCTGGATATGAAATTCCGGGCTGAAGGTTCTGTTCCTTGAGGATGTTGAATATTGGTCCCCACTTTCTTCTGGCTTGTAGAGTTTCTGCTGAGAGATCTGCTGTAAGTCTGATAGGCTTGCCTTTGTGGGTAACATGACCTTTCTCTCTGGCTGCCCTTAGTATTTTCTCCTTCGTTTCAACCCTGGTGAATCGAACAATTATGTGCCTTGGGGTTGCTCTTCTTGAGGAATATCTTTGTGGTGTTCTCTGTATTACCTGAGGTTGAATGTTGACCTGCTTTGCTAGTTTAGGAAAATTTTCCTGAATAATATCCTGAAGGGTATTTTCCAGCTTGGATTCATTCTCTCCGTTGCATTCAGGTACACCTATCAAACGTAAATTTGGTCTTTTCACATAGTCCCACATTTCTTGGAGACTTTGCTCATTCCTTTTTATCCTTTTTTCTCTAATCTTTTCTTCACGTTTTATTTCATTAAGTTGGACTTTGACTTCTGATATCCCTTCTTCTGCTTGAACAATTCGAGTGTTTAAACCTGTGCATACTTCTTGGAGTTCCTGTATTGTATTCTTCAGTTCCATTAATTCACTCATACTCCTCTCTAAGTTGTCTATTCTCAATAGGATTTCATCAAACCTTTTTTCAAAGTTCCTAGTTTCTTTACATTGGGCTACAACATGTTCTTTTAACTCACCGAAGTTTGTTATTATCCATTCCTTGAAGAGTGATTCTGTCATCAGGATGTGCTCGTTCTCCATCAAGCCTTGTTCCATTGTTGATGTGGAACTGTGATCATCTTTAGAGGGAGAGGCGTTCTGATTTTGAGTATTCTCAGCTTTTTTACGCTGGTTTCTTCCCGTCATTGTAAATTTATCCTCCTGCCGTCTTTGAAATTACCAACTTTCAGATTAGGTCTCTTGAGTGGACGTCCAGGTTGTTAGTTCCCAGGGCCAGAGCAGCGGCGTTAAAACTGATGGTGCTTTTCTGCCCAGGATTCTCCTGTCTGGCTTCCGTCTTGTGTCCGTAGTAGGCGACTCTGCCTTCCCAGGGCTCCAAACCTCGGTCAGAAGGGGAACCAGTCCCGTTTACTCTGCGCCAAGCGCTGCCACGCCGAGGTGCCATCACAGCCGCTGCGCCGGGCTCTGGTGTCCTGCTGGGGACCCGTGCGGGTCCTCCGAACCTGTTTACTCTGCTCCGAGAGCTGCCGCGCCGAGGTGCCGGCAGAACCGCTGCGCCGGCCACAAGAGTCACGCTGGCCACCCGTGTGTTTCCTCCACTGGGGATCATTTTGCTCCGTGAGCAACCTGAATTTGTCTGAAAGTGTGCGTCGTCTAGTTCTCCGCGCCTTCCCTGAGAGCTGCAATCCCGGGATGTTAGCGATCGGCCATCTTGGATCGTTCCTCTAGTTTTTGTATTTTTAGTAGAGATGGGGTTTTGCCATGTTGGCCCGGCTGCTCTTGAACTCCTGACCTCAAGCAATCCATATGCCTTGAGGCATCCCAAATTGCTGGGATTACAGGCGTAAGCCACCAGCTGGCCACTTGTGTCTTCTTTTAGAGTTTCTCCCCCTCTTCTCTTCTTTCTGGCTGTAAACTGCCACCTGGTTTCAGTGTCCACACACACGTCTATAGCAATCTTGCCTGTTGCTTGGGCTCTATGCTGTTTCCCAGTCGTCTCAGAATGAGTCCTCCTGTGTCACTGCACAGAACAAGTCTACTGTTACTATGTCTCTAACTCCTGCCTCCAAACTCAGCTTGTGATTTCACTTTCAAAACCCACAGGATTACTCATGTGCTCTAGCAAACAATGGAATACCTCTTAGGATTTCTTTTCTTTTTCCTCCTAGTTCAGCAAACAAAGAATGATATAGAAATGTATTTCTTTATCAGTAAAACTCATGTACTTTATTAGTGAGGAATTGTGCCTGACTTTGAATAATAAAGGCCCAAATTAAAGGGCTTAATCTAATTAAAGCTTTTTTCACACTGTATAAAAGCTTCAGAGGTAGGCAATTTGAGGCTTGTACTGTGGGCTCCTCAGTCATCTGGGCTCAAGCACTTGGTTTCTGTTTGGCCTTCCTTACGTTTCAAACTCAGTGTCCCTTTGTGGTCACAAGATGGTTGCTGGAGATCCAGCAATCATGACCAGGTTCTTTTTATTTCTTAAGAGATGGGGTCTTGCTATGTTGCCCAGCCTGGACTCAAACTCCTGGGCTCAAGCAGTGATCCTCTTGTACATGCCACCGTGCCGGGCTGATTACAACTACATTCCAGACAGGACAAAGAGGAAAGTGAGAAGGGCAAAAAGATACACCTCCCACCTGAGTTAGCCCCTTTTAAAGTTTCCAGATGCTCCACCTCTTCCACATATGTTTCTTTGGCCATCTCTAGCTGCAAGGGTGATACTTTGTTATCTCGCATAAATGGAATATTTCCTTTATGCCACTACTTTGGATTACTCTGCAGCCCACATTAGCTTATGTCCTTGTTCTCAGCCATATTCTACTTAGATGAGGTATGACGCGATTTTTTTTTTTTTTTGAGTTGGAGTCTTATTATGTTCCCCAGGCTGGAGTGCAGTGGCATGATCATGGCTCACTGCAACTTTGAATTCCTGGGCTCGAGCAATCCTTCCACCTGAGCCTCCTGTGTAGCTGGGACTATAGGCACATGCCACCATGCCTGGTGAATTTTTAAGTTTTTTGTAGAGGTAAGTTCTTGATATGTTGCCAAGGCTGGTCTTGAACTTCTGGCCTCAAGTGATCCTCCCACTTTGATCTCCGAAATGCTGTACCAATTTTTTAAATAAATGTAAATGTTTTCATTTTCATGACCCTTGGCTGTTTTCAAAGATCAAATCAATAACTGTAAAATGGACAAAACACTAAACATCAAAATCATCGAATGTAGCTAACTTGAAATGCCATCCAGGAACCACTGCAGAATTGGCAACATTGACACACTTGTCAGTTAGTTCGATTCCACATTTACTTGGTGGAATTGAGCTGACAGCGCTGGCAGTGCTGGCCAGGCATCAGCCACCTGTGGTGAACACTGGAACAATCAAAATCGCCTGTCCTTGAAGGGTTCCATCTTAGTGCCTCACAAGTAACTGAAGGCAGAGGGAAGCCGCCGATGGTTTTACACAAGCCAAAAACTGATGACATCTGTGTCTTTGAAAGCCAGCACTTTGGGAGGCCAAGGCGGGTGAATTGCCTGAGGTCAGGAGATCGAGACCAGTCAGGCCAGCCTGGTGAAACTCTGTCTCTACTAAAAATACAAGAACATTATGTGGTGGCACACCCCTGTAATCCCAGCTACTCGGGAGTCTAAGGCAGGGGAATTGCTTGAAGCAGGGAGCAGGGCGGTGGAGGTTGCAGTGAGCTGAGATCGAGCCACTGCACTCCAGCCTGGGCAACAGAGTGAGACTCCATCTCAAAAAAAAAACAGCTCAGACTAGTTAGAGTGGGAGGAGAACAGAGGATTGAGGCAGGTGATTTTGTTCCAGAGGTCAAATATTGTTCTGCATTGCTGTGTCATTGCTCTTTATTACTTGCACCCCACATTCCACACCACTTATCCGATCTTCAGATTTTTCTCACCTGAAACTTTCATTTCCATAACTACCCTACCGGAAGTTCTGGGATAGTGAAAGTTCTGAGCTCCGGAGTCTACAATGTTTTCATGAATCCATTCTTTGCACATTTACCAAGCTCTGCATATGCTCTGGGCTCTGCACTATGGGCTAGAGTTGCAGAGGGAGATCAGACTCAATTCTTGCCTCCAAGGCAGGGTCAGAGTTTTTTGGCTTCTCTTTCTACTTGAAGAGTATTAACTGTCTAAGCTGATCTTGGCTAGGGAAGGGAGATAGAGGAGATGGGCAGAGCAAAAATCTGAACAAAAATGGGCAGCCTGGGATTGATAGCAGTGAAATCAGGAGGGCAGATTTGTCCTCAGCGCCCAGTAGTACTTTTCCCTGAACCCGGAGACGGCCTCCTTCCCTTCCTCTTTCCCTTCCTCCTCCTCTGGTCTCCTCACAGCCAAGCCTGGCTTCCATTCAAACTTTCCGGAAATCCCCTACCCAATTTCCAGCTTTTCAAACAATGGGTCTCTGGAGAATATTCCCATTGTCCTTGGAACTAGAACAATGAGAGAGTAGAGTCTCCTCTCTGGCTTCAGACTACATCCCTGCGCCCAGCCTGCCCCCAACCAAAGTAAAAGCTTCCTCGATTCTCCAATCGCTGTTCCCATCTGTACTGAGGCAGGAAGACGGGGGAGGTAGAAGAAAAAGCACTTTCTTCAAGTCAACCCAGCCCCTTAAATACCACCTGGTGCCTTTCTTCTGCTAGCTAGGACAAGAATCTCTCTACAGGACTGGGATTGGACACCTGCCTGTGCTCTGGGTTGGCAAGCAAGTTTGGGTTTTGATTGCTGTGTTTTCTAAGTCTCTTTTTCTTTTTTTGAGATGGAGTCTTGCTCCGTTGCCTAGGCTAGAGTGCAGTGGCGTGATCTCAGCTCACTGCAACCTCCGTCTTCCGGGTTCAAGCAGTTCTCCTGCCTCAGCCTCCTTAGTAGCTGGGATTACAAGCTCCCACTACCATCCCAGGCTAATTTTGTATTTTTAGTAGAGACAGTGTTTCCTGATGTTGGCCAGGCTGGTCTCAAACTCCTGACCTCAAGTGATTCGCCTGCCTTGGCCTCCAAAAGTGGTGAGATTATAGGCGTGAGCCACTGCATCCAGCCTCTAAATCTCTTTTGATGCCTCAGTTTCCCCCCCCATTATTGAGGTGAGAGAACCTAGAGGCCATTCTAAAAGGATTGGCAGTCTAGTTTTCCTCACTGCCCACTCCTCTTCTACTCCCTACTCTGACCCTAGGAGATCCCTGTCCCCTTTCTACCCGGTTCAGCCAAAAGGGCTGCTGGATGGGGAGGATGCAGGCGGGCTTTTCTTGCACCATCCTGGCGCCTGACTGGGTCGGGTTACTGGAGGCAGTCTGGATTTGAATGTGCAAATAAACAGAAGTCGCTTTGATCCTTGAGGCTGACAGGGAGGGGGAAGAAAGCGGAGTGCCCTGGTCAGAGAAGTGCATGCCGGGCACTTGAAAGAGGGTTTGGGGGATGTGGAGCATGAGCTTGTCCTTATTCCTTTGACTGGACCAAAAACCTAATTTGTTAAAAAAAAAAAAAAAAAAAGGAAAGAAAGAAAAAGAGGCAGGGACCCACATCAGACGTTTCAGACCTCCTCTGGGAACCAAATATTCTAATGGCCTTTCTGCCCTGTGACCAGGAAGGGAGTGGGTTGCTTGGAGCCCACCCTCCCTCAAGGCTTTCTTGCCTTTGGGACATCTTGGGTGCCACTTGGGAGAAGGAGAAGCAGAATGGAACTATGGGGTGTGTGTGGCTCGGGGTGGGGCTGTAGGTTGGGAGGGGGTAGGGCCTATTGTGTCCCTGGGCACCAATCCACAGCCACAGGCAGGCTTAGAGGGAGAGACAAAGGAAGGAATGGGAGCGCACAAAGGGAGCGGGAATGAAATGGTAAGTAAAGGCAAACAAAAGTGAGCCGGGGGAGACAAAAGCGGGGAACAATATTCCCCAGGCAATAGGCTCGGAACAATAGGGACACTGACAGCCCCACAAAGACACCAGTGTCTCCAAGTAGACGTTATCTCAGGCAGTGGTTGGCAGCCCCGCTCTGGCTGCAGCTATTTTCAGTGCCGCTTTTGTGCCATACTGAACAATATTCCTTGCATGGCTGCTGATAGAAAGATGAGAAGGTTTCTGTTTGATTCTTCTCTTCCTTTCCTCCTCCTCCCTCCCCTTTTTCCAACCCCCACCAGTTCCAGGCAGTCTGAGCTCAAGTCACTGGCCTGGTTAGGGGTGTGTGTGTGTGTGTGTGTGTGTGGGAAGAGACCAAGTGGGGAGGGTCTCTATCAGGACTTCCAGCTGCCCTCTATCTTCTCGTGGCCTCCATGGAGGGAAGCTAGCCGAGTGGAGATTAGGTCTGGGCAATTGGGGCTGAGAACTGGAGTGTGTGAAGAGGATCATCAGAGCCGTGGATTCTGCCCTCGCCCCAAATCACAAGACAGCTTGAGTGATTGACTATAAAAGGCCCTACTTAGCAAGGGTTTTGCTGGCTTTTCACATACATAATAGCCAAGGCCATAAAGGGTCCCACCCTGTCATTCCACCTCTTCCTCCACTGTGCCCACAAGTTCCCCATGCCACCCCCACAGACACTGCTTTCTCCCATCCTTGTTTGAGATTTTACCAGTCTCTTGACTAGCTCCCAACTTCCCTCCCCACCTCTGCCACTGCCAGATGAACCTAAGAGGCCAGGGAAACTAGTCCTAGCTTGGGAAAAGACTGGGGTGCACTAGCCCTTCCTTAGGCCGTATGGCCATTCCCACAGGGGTGTCCATGACCTTCATCCACAGTCCTGGCTATTCCACTCCGTATCACCCCTGCATTCCTTTCTAGAGAAGCTCGGACCCTAGAACATTGAGTTAGAGGTGTCCTTTCCCAGGGCCCCCTTTGCACACGGCTAGGGTACTCGGTTTTCTCAGTGTCACAGCCCACTATGACTGCCCTCATGGGCTTAGATAGAACCTTACAGTTTATCATCTAGCTGATCTTCTTCTTTGTATTATTATTCTACTCAGCTTATTTTTTTTTTTTTAGGTGACTAAGCTACTAAATTTCAGTTCTTTGGCTTCCTCAAAAAAATTGAGACCAAATTTCTTGGAAAGGCTTTTATATAAAAATTTCACCAGGTGTGGTGGCTCATGCTGCAATCCCAGCACTTTGGGAGGCCGAGGCAGGTGGATCACCTGAGGTCGAGAGTTCAAGAACAGCCTCACCAACATGGAGAAACTCAGTCTCTACTAAAAATACAAAATGAGCCGGGCGTGGTGGTGTGTGTGTCTGTAATCCCAGCTACTTGGGAGGCTGAGGCAGAACTGATTGGGAGGCAGAGGTTGTGGTGAGCCAAGATCACCCCATTGCACTCCAGCCTGGGCAACAGGAGGGAAACTCCGTCTTAAAAAAAAAAAATTCGGGCTGGGCACGGTGGCTCACGCCTTTAATTCCAGCACTTTGGGAGGCCAAGGAGGGTGGATCACGAGGTCAAGAGACTGAGACCATGCTGCTCAACATGGTGAAACCCCATCTGTACTAAAAATGCAAAAAACTAGCTGGGCATGGTGATGCGTGCCTGTAATCCCAGCTACTCGGGAGGCTGAGGCAGGAGAATTGCCTGAACCCAGGAGGTGGAGGTTGCAGTGAGCCGAGATCGCGCCATTACACTCCAGCCTGGGTAACAAGAGCGAAATTCTGTCTCAAAAAAAAAAAATTCAAGCAGATGCCATCCTAAGAGTCTAGATATTCAGGTTGACCCAGAAGGTTGAGTCATTGTGTAATCTGTGGGACTTGTGGCTATTTGTCCAGCTTTCTTTTTCTTTTCCTTTTTTTTTTGTTTTGTTTTTGTTTTTGTTTTTGAGTCTTGCTCTTGTCATTCAGGCTGGAGTGCAATGGCATGATCTTGGCTCACTGCAACATTCGCCTCCTGGATTTAAGTGATTCTCCTGCCTCAGCCTCCCAAGTGGCTGGGATTACAGGTGCCCACCAGCATACCCGGCTAACTTTTGTATTTTTAGTAGAGACAAGATTTCACCGTGCTGGCCAGGCTTGATATTTGTCCAGCTTTCTAAATATAAGTTAGCTTTTTGAAGGCAGAAAATACTTTCATACCTCTACTGGCTGCTTCATGGCATCATGGTACGCAATGAGTTCTCAATGAGCACTTGCTGAATTGGACTGAATTTAGAGAATCAGAAGGGACCTTAAACTTCATCTAATACCTTGCCACTCAAAACGTTGTCTCTGGCCCAGCAGCATCAGCATCACCTGAGAACTTGATAGAAATGCAGAATCTGAGGCTTCCTGAATCAGCACCTACGTTTTAAACAGGCTTCCCTGGTAATCCATAAGACACACACAACTGGTCTAGTACAGCTTCTTCCTCCCTTCCTTCCTTAAACTACTACCTGTTTTATAACATTATCACCATTCATTACCTAGAATCTTAGAAACTGTGAGCTAGACTAGGCCATCCAGCTGGCAGCTACAGAAAGACCTCGGTGGACAAAAACTCACTATCTGTGGTAACAGCCAGTTCCACAGTCAGAATAATATCAGACAGAACAGAACTAAATTTGCATTGAAAGAGCCTTGGGAATGGGACTTTGCACTTAGTATATACTTAAAGCTTGTGGAGGGAAATGTCTAAATAGTCTATTATTACCTCCCTTGAATTATTCCTATAATAGTTCATTTTATGTGTCAACTCAACTGGGACATGAGGTGCCCAGACATTTGGTCAAACATTATTCGGGATGTGCCTGTGGAAGCATTTCTGGATGAGCTAAACATATGAATCAGAAGACTGTGTGAAGCAGATTCTCTTCCCTAATATGGGTGAGCCTCATTCAATCAGTCAAAAGCCTGAATAGAACAAAAATGCTCAGTAAAACGGAATTGTATCTGTCTGACTGCTTGAACTAGGATGTTGGTCTTCTGCCTTTGGCTCTAACTGAAACATCAGCTCCTTGTGGGTCTCAATCTTGCTGGCTTTTGAACCTCAATTTATACCACTTGCTGTCTGGGACTCAGGCCTTCAGACTTGGACTAGAACTATACTGTTGCTCTCGGGTCTCTAGCTTGCTGAGTGCAGATCTTGCAACTTCTTAGCCTCAATAATCACATGAACCAATTTCCCTAGTACCTCTCTCTCTCTCTCTCTCTCTCTCTCTCTCTCTCTCTCTCTCTCTCCTCTCTCTCTCTCTCTCTCTCTCTCTCTCTCTCTCTCTCTCTCTCTCTCTCTCTCTCTCTCTCTCTCTCTCTCTCGCTTTCTCTCTCTCTCTCATCAGAAACACACACACACACACACACACACACACACAGCTTATACTGTTTCTCTGGAGAATTCTACCTAATGTACATTTTGGTAGTGAGACATGAGGTGCTGCTGTAACAAATATCTAAACATGTAGAAGTGGCTTTGGAACTGGGTAATGGGTAGAAGCTGGAAGATTTTTAAGGTGCATGCTAGAAACATGGGTGTTAAGGGTAATTCTGGTGAGATGTCAGACAGAAATGAGGATCATGTTGTTGGAAACTGGAGGAAAGGCAACCTGTTATAAAGTGGTGAAGAAGACTGGGCATGGGGGCTCACACCTGTAATCCCAGCACTTTGAAAGGCTAAGGTGGGCAGATCACTTGAGGCCAGAAGTTGATACCAACCTGGTCAACATGGTGAAACCTCAGCCATCTCTACTAAAACTACAAAAATTAGCAGAGTGTGGTGGCACATGCCTGTAATCCCAGCTACTTGGGAGGCTGCGGCATGAAAATTGCTTGAACCCAGGAGGTAGAAGTTGCAGTGAGCCAAGATGACAGTGCACTGCAGCATGAGTGACAGAGCAATACTTTGTCTCAAAAATAAATAAATAAATAAATAAATAAAGTGGTGAAGTGTTTTGTGGAAAGCAGAACTTATAAGCAACATAATTGGATATTTAGCTAAGGAGATTTCTAAGCAGAGTGTTGAAGGAACAACTTTGTTCCTCCTGACTGCTTACAGAAAAATCAGAAAGGAAAGAAATGAGTTGAAAAAGGAATTGTTAAGCATAAAGAAACAAGAAATAGAGGATTTGAGAAAGTCTATCCATATTGAAAACAATAAAAGGAAAGAAACAAAAAATAAAAAAATTTATTCTGAAAAAAAAAACAAAAAACAAAACTAAGGCTGAACAGCTATTTGATAAAGAGGTCATGAGTAAGACTCATAAACTTCATCAACCTTCTTAGCAAAACCAGGAATAGAGATGTGATTATACCAGCAAAGACATTGCCAGTTTGAACTAAATAAAGCAGAGAAAACAAGATGAAATAAAATAAGGCTGTGGACTTCTCAGATCCTTATTCTGCAAGTAAAGTGAAGAATGACCTCAAAGGCAATTCAGATATCATCAGGGCGGCCTCCTTGGTTTCAAAGGATGGTGTGATTGCCTCAGTTTCAAGAGGCCAGACAGCCTCCGACTGAAGCCTTGTGGGTGGGGCCACACTGTGGAGCCCTGAGGGTATAAATCCCTGTGGGGCAGAGCTGTGAAGGTGAGACTACTCCTCCAGTAGTTCCTAAATGTGGGACAGACTTCCTGGTGGGTCTGAAAGGCAGAGCATTGAACTAAAGATCATTATTTTTGAGAATTAAAATTTAATAGAATTTGTCTTGCTAGATTTTGGAGTTGCTTGGGATCATCATCCCTTTCTTCTTTCCAGTTTCTCCCTTTTGGAATGGGAATGTCTATCATATGGCTGTCCACCATTGTATCTGGAAGTATATAACTTGTCTGGTTTCACAGGTTCACAGCTGGAGAGGAATTTTGCCTCAGGATGAATGTACTGCAAGTCTCACTCATATCTGATTTAGATAATATTTAGACGAGACTTTGGACTTTAGAATTAATGCTGGAAGCTTTGCACAGTGGCAGTATTGTAGCCAATGAGGTTTGTCCAAGGCACGATTATTGCTAATCGAAAACTTTTCCCAATACTCTGCTGTGATGACTTGCAATACAGTTGGCACTGGCAATTTTTGACAGTCTCTACAGAGACTGAATTTAAAAAAAAAAGGAATTAATGCTGGAATGTGTTAAGATTTTAGGGAAGAAGATGTAAATATAATAAAAGTTTTAAAAAGAAGATGTAAATATAATAAAATTAAAAAACAAAATTTTAGTTGGTATTCAAGCTGGGTGAAGTGGCTCACACCAGTAACCCAACACTTTGGGAAGCCAAGATGGGTGGATCACTTCAGGTCAGGAGTTCGAGATCAGCCTGGCCAACATGGTAAAACCCTCTCTCTACTAAAAATACAAAAATTAGCTGTGTGTGGTGGTGGGAACCTATAATATCAGCTACTTGGGAGGCTGAGACATGAGAATCACTTGAACTTGGGTGGCAAAGGTTGCAGTGAGCCAAGATCCCACCATAGCACTTCAGCTTGGGTGAGAGAGCAAGACTCCATCTCAAAAAAAATTTTTTTAAATAAAATTTAAAAATTGGTATCCAAGAAGATGTAAATATAATAAAATTTTAAAATAAATTTTAAAATTTAAGACTAGGAACTGTGGTTCATGTCTGTAATCCCAGCACTTTGAGAGGCGAAGGCAGGTGGATCGTGAGGTCAAGAGATCGAGACCAACCTGGTCAACATGGTGAAACCGCATCTCTACTAAAAATACAAAAATTAGCTGGGTGTGGTGGTGTGCACCTCTAATTCCAGCTACTAGGGAGTCTGAGACAGTATAATTGCTTGTACCCAAGAGGCAGAGGTTACAGTGAGCTGAGATCATGCCACTGCACTCCATCCTGGAAACAGAGTGAGATTCTGTCTCAAAAAAAAAAAAAATTTTAAAAATATTTTCGAGGCTGTTGAGATGGAGAAAACATATTCTACATGCAATGAAGACATGATTTTTCTGTGGGGGTAGGGGCAGCATGCTATAGACTGAATTGCAAATGTTGGAGTTCTAACCTTAAAATGTGACTGGGTTTGGAGTAAGGAAGTAATCAAGATTAAATGAGGTCGGCCCGGCTCAGCGGCTCAAGCCTGTAATCCCAGCACTTAGGGAGGCCGAGGCGGGTGGATCACGAGGTCAAGAAATCGAGACCATCCTGGTCAACATAATGAAAACACATCTCTACTAAAAATACTAAAAATTATCTGGGCATGGTGGCACGTACCTATAATCCCAGCTACTCAGGAGGCTGAGGCAGGAGAATTGCCTGAACCCAGGAGGAGGAGATTGCGGTGAGCCGAGATCGCGCCATTGCACTCCAGCCTGGGTAACAAGAGCAAAACTCCGTCTCAAAAAAAAAAAAAAAAAAAGATTAAATGAGGTCATAAGGGTAGAGCCCTGACAGGATTAGGATCCTTGTAAGAAGAGGCACCAGAGAGCTCACTCTTTCTCTCCCTGCCATGTGCAGACATCGTGAGAAGGTAGACATCGGTAAGCCTGGAAGACAGCCCTCATCAGAAACCAACTCTGCAAGACCGTGGTCTGGGACTCCTGGCCTCCAGAACTGCAAGCAATTAAATACCTGTTGATGAAGGCACACAGTCTGTGGCATTTTGTTATGGCAGCTCTTGAAGACTGATATACTCCATAATGATGGAAAGGAGAGGCTACTAGGCCTGAAGCAGGCTTGCGCAGGGTGGACTGAGGGCTCTGAAGGGCCACACAGAATCTCATTATTCTTCCAAAGTAGAGGTGGTAACATTTACTCTTTTCTTTTGATGTCCTTGGCACAAACCAAGACAACAGCAGAGTGAGCCCCAAACTCAATGCAATTCCCAGGCGGGGATAGATACCCAAGACCATTACGATTATCCCAATTCAAAACTCTTTTCTCAGGCTGAAAGATTTCGCTGCTATTGTTCAGGTAAAGGTGCTGTTTCCTCTCTTGTGGGGTGTGGGGGGAGTTACTAATGAATAGAATCACATTTCTACAATTAAAAATTGAAATGTTTTTCTCCCATAGATTAGCAAAAAACACCACTATTGGTGCCCACTTATACCGAGCATTATTCACGTGGTCATTTTAATCCTAATGTGTTAAATTGTATCAGGGCCGGTAAAGATCATCAGGACTCCTATATATTCAACCAATCTAAACAGATTTATGAATCATTTCTGAGTGTTTATTTGATTTTCTTTCTCTATCAAACCAGTCAATTCCCTCCAATAAGATAAATAGCAATGGGAATTTCTGATGTATGGACAGTCATGTTTTAGGAGGAGAGGAGGGTGGTTGGGGCGAGTAATCTATTTTCTAGCCAAACTGGAAAATCTGCTTTTCAGAAGTTTCCTCCTGACTCCTCCCACCCCCACTCCCCACATCAAGGGAGGGCAGAGAAGGAAAAAGACATTAAAGTTTGGATTAAACCACCATTGTGCATGTTTATAATTCATTCCAAACAACAGAGGACAAGGACAGAAGCTTAAAACAAAATTCAGCTGGGAGCAGTGGCTCATTCCTGTAATCCCAACGTTTTGTGAGGCCAAAGTGGACAAATCATGAGGTCAGGAGTTTGAGACCAGCCTGGTCAACATGGTGAAACCCCAGCTCTACTAAAAGTACAAAAAAATTAGCTGGTCATGGTGGTGGGTGCCTGTAATCCCAGCTACTTGGGAGGCTGAGGCAGGAGAATTACTTGAACCTGGGAGGCGGGGGTTGCAGTGAGCTGAGGTCATGCCACTGCACTCCAGCCCTGGCGACATGTAAAGTAACCATAAGCTCGAGGTCTGATTTTTAGAATTAATAACACACTGTGGGCCTGGCAGAGTGGCTTATGCCTATAATCCCAGCACTTTGGGAGGCCGAGGTGGGCAGATCATGAGGTCAGGAGTTCAAGAGCAGCCTGGCCAACATGGTGAAACCCCACTCTACTAAAGATTAAAAAAAAATTAGCTGGGTGTGTTAGCGAATGCCTGTAATCCCAGCTAGTTGGGAGGCTGAAGCAGGAGAATCGCTTGAACCCAGGAGGCAGAGGTTGCAATGAGCTGAGATCGAGCCAGTGCACTCCAGCCTGGGTGACTGGGAGAGACCCCACCTCAAAAAAAAAAAAAAAATATATATATATATATATATACACATATGTATATGGTGTGTTTTTGTTTTGTGTTAGGCTCTACTTATACCTCTAGAGCTAGTTCTAGCATTGTTGCACCATCCTCCCCGCTTGAGATGGTTCTGATCTGTGTCCCCACCCAAATCCTACGTTCAATTGTAATCCCACTGTTGAAGGTGGGGCCTGGTGGGAGGTGATTGGATCGTGGGGGTGGATCCTTCCTGAATGGTTTAGCTCCATCCTTTTTTGGTCCTGTTCTTGTGTCAAGAGTTCTCATGAGACCTGGATCTCTCTCTCTTCTTCCTGTGAAGGGGCCTGCTTCCAGCCATGTGAAGATGCCTGCTGCAGCCTCGCTTTCTGCCATGAATAAAAGCTCCCTGAGGCCTCACCAGAAGCAGATGCTGCCATGCTTCCTGTACAGCCTGCAGAATCGAAAGTCAATTAATTCTCTTTATGAAATACCCGCTTGTGGACATTTCTTTATAGCAGTGTGAAAATAGACTAGTACCCCACTCCCTGACCACGTATCCTCCCCTCACCCAACGCACAGCTGGAATCAGGTGTGTTGTCAGTTTCCCTGTAAAGGCTCATATCCAGTTGGTGTACAGAGGGTTCAC
This sequence comes from Callithrix jacchus, assembly GCF_049354715.1. Classification (NCBI taxonomy): domain Eukaryota; kingdom Metazoa; phylum Chordata; class Mammalia; order Primates; family Cebidae; genus Callithrix; species Callithrix jacchus. Next base: position 31,274,953 of record NC_133520.1, read on the forward strand.
GGAGACTGGCATCTGAATGGTACTGCCTGGAATGAGCAGTGATAGGGCCCAGTCCATTTCTGCTTCTCAAATTGATGCCCCATCAGTGAGGCACAAAAGTGATTCCCACTCCCTGCCACCAGTCCCAGACCGTACTGCCCAGGTGGCTCATTGCTGGTGCTGTGGCTCTGCCCGCTGCCTTTGTGGGAGAAATGTAATATTAGCCAACCTTCAGGGTTAGGAGGTATTAATTTAGGGTGTGCTGGTGTACTAGGTGTTCAGTACCAAGGGCTATTCTTCTTCTAGGTAAGAAGTTTTAAATTTTGAGTTAAAACTGTCCTTTTCTTTAAAATTCTGATAAAAACTCAGGCATTCTAGGATTAATTCCCTGATTAAACTGACAAACACATGATCATGGAGCACTGCCCTGTTCTTGGACTCATTGTTACATTTATCTTTGCCATGTTTATTTTCACTCTCAGGTTTTTGTTTTCTGCACCCATTCCTGGTCTGAATTTTCTCTACGAGCCATCCTGCTGCTTTCATCGGGCACTGAGCTACGTGATGAAAGAGGCCTTATCTAGTCCCGCCTCAGGAGCAAAATCAAGTTAAAAAATCATTTTCAATAGCCATTGTATGCAAGACAATGCCTAAGATGAGGACTGAAGATGAGCAAAGGATACAATAATTGGATGCCACTCCTGTTTTGTTTTTGAGACTGAGTTTTGCTCTTGTTGCCCAGTCTGGAGTGCAATGGCATGATCTCGGCTTACTGCAACCTCTGCCTCCTGGATTCAAGTGAGTCTCCTGCCTCAGCCTCCTGAGTAGCTAGGATTACAGGCGTGTGTCACCATGCCCAGCTAATTATGTACTTTTAGTAGAGATGGAGTTTCTCCATGTTGGTCAGTCTGGTCTCGAACTCCCGACCTCAGGTGATCTGCCCACCTCAACCTCCCAAAGTGCTGGGATTACAGGTATGAGCCACCATGCCCAGCCACTCCTGTTCTCAAGTAGTTTAGAGCTAGTTGGAAAGATAGACATAGGTGTAATGTAAACTAATATTGCCAGGAGCAGTGGTTCATGCCTGTAATCCCAGCACTTTGGGAAGCTGAGGAAGGTGGATCACCTGAGGTGGGAAGTTCAAGACCAGCCTGACCAACATGGAGAAACCCTGTCTTTAAAAAAAAAAAAAAGAATGTGAACTAATATTGTGATGTCAACTTAGTAACTGAAGATGGCAATAAAATAGAAGTGAGAATTGAACTACATACCTATTAGAATAGTCAAAATCCAGAACACATACACCACCAGATGCTGATGAGGATGTGGAGCAATAGGAACTCTCATTTACTGTGGGAGAATGCAAAATTGTGTGGCCCCTTTGGAAGACAGTTTGGTGATTTCTTAGAAAACTAAGCATACTCTTTTCATATGATCCAGAAATTGCACTCTTTTGTATTAATTCAAAGGAGCTGAAAATCTATGACCATACAAAAACCTGCACATGGATATTTATGGCAGCTTTTTTCATAATTGCGGAAACTTGAAAGCAACCAAGATCTCCTTCAGTAGGTGAATGGTTCGTTAAATTGTGGTTCCTCTAAACAATGGAATTATTTAGCACTAAAAGGATATGAAATATCAAGCCATGAAAAGGAAAACTTAAATGAATATTACTGAATTTTTGAAAATGGAGGAAATTTGAATGCATATTATTAAGTCTTAAAAAAAGAAAGCTGGCTGGGTGTGGTGGCTCATGCCTATAATTCCAGCATTTTGAGAGGGCGAGGTGGGCAGATCACCTGAGGTTGAGAGTTTGAGACCAGCCTGACCAACGTGTAGAAACCCATCTCTACTAAAAATACAAAATTAGCCGGGTGTGGGGGCACATGCCTGTAATCCCAGCTACTAGAGAGGCTGAGGCAGGAGAATCGCTTGGACATGGAAGGTGGAGTTTGTGGTAAGCTGAGATCATGCCATTGCACTCCAGCCTTGGGCAACAAGAACAAAGCTTTGTCTCAAAAAAAGAAAGAAAGAAAATGAGCTGGGCCCATGCCTGTAATCCCAGCTACTTGGGAGGCTGAGGCAAGAGAATTGCTTGAACCTGGGAGGCGGAAGAATTGCCTGAACCTGGAAGGCAGAGGTTGCGGTGAACCAAGATCACACCATTGCACTCCAGCCTGGGCAACAAGAGCAAAATTCCACACACACACAAAAAAAGCCAATCAAAAAAGTTACATACTCTATGTGTCCAAAAGTTACATACTCTATATGACATTCTGGTAAAGGTAAAACTATGGAGATGGATGAATAGGCAGAACACAGAGGATCTTTGAGGTGGTGAAACAATTCTGTATGACACCATAATGGTGGATACATGTAACTTTATGCTTGTCCAAACCCACAGAATCTACAATACCAAGAGCGAACTCTCGTGTTAACGGCAGTCTTTGGGCAATAATGATGTGTTGATATAGGCTCATAACTGTAGCAAATGTACCACTCTGGTGTGGGATGTTAATAATGGGGAGGCTGTGATGTGTGGAAGCAGGGGGCCTCTAGGAACTCTTTATACCTTCTGCAATTTTGCTGTGAGTCTAAAACTGCCCTAAAAAAATAAAATATGTATTTTTGTAAGTGAGAAGAAAGCATATGAATGTTCAAAGAAGATAGAGTCTATGTAGGCAATAAAGGAGACAGTGGAAAAGGGACCTTGAAGTAAAGGTGGAATTGGCCAGGCAAGAAGGATAAGGAAGACTATTATAGCCCTGGGAAATAGTATAAACAAAGACACAGTCGGTTCTGCTCTAAGTCCTGTTTTGAAAACATGAATTTGTTTCAACCCGATTCATATATTAGGGAGCAATGTGAGTGTAATACAGATTTTGCATTTGCTTGTGCATGATTTTGCCCTGAGAAACACTAGATGAACAGAGAAAACTCTACTCAGCTGAACCAAACAGGGCAGAAGTACACAAAATGCACACAGGACACCTCTCACATTTCTACCACCTAACTGAGTTTACAGGGTGTGGAAACCCTCTTTCCACCACGTCACAGTAACTCATAAGCTACACCCCTTCCAACAACCACTTCCATGTACAAAATTAATGTCTGTTTCAGGATACTGTGCCATATTTATTGCATCATGTATGTATTTCTTAACAATTTAATGTGTGAACTGTGCTATAATTTTATTAGATTCCTATCTTTTTTCTTCTTATTGTGACAAAACTTCTGAATGATATAACCCAACTCTATTTTTCCCATTAGCCCTATTGTTTTTGGGGTTATTTTTTTTTTAATTGAGGTGGAGTCTCATTCTGTTGCCCAGGCTGGAGTGCAGTGGCACTATCTTGTCTCACTGCCACCTCCGCCTCCTGGGTTCAAGCAAGTCTCCTGCCTCAGCCTCCCAAGTAGGGACTATAGGTGCTCACCACCACACCCGGCTAATTTTTGTATTCTTAGTAGAGATGGCGTTTCAGCATGTTGGCCAGGCTGGTCTCAAACTCCTGACCTCAGATGACTGTCCACCTCAGCTTCCCACAGTGCTGGGATTACAGGCATGAGCCACTGCGCCCAGCCAGCCCTGTAGTTTTTATCTCATGCTTTCTGCATAACAGGGTGATTTTAGGAGCACAGATGTTGTGCTACAGCAAAACTGACTGCACGGGTTATGGAATAAAAATCTTGAAGAACTGTGAGTAAATGATTAGGATCACCAATTTGTATAGAAGAATTTTCAGATGAAAGGCTGGGATCAGACTCCTTCATTCATTTATGTATTCATTTGACCAATATTCGTTGAGTCCCTCCTGTATGCCAGACTCTGTTCTGAGTGTTGGAGACACGGCAGTGAAAAAAACAGACACAAATCCTTGCCCTGTGGCAATTTACATCCTAGTTGGGGAGATAAACAAACCCAAAATAAATAAATAAAATCCATAGTGTGTTAGGTAGTAATCAAAGCCAAGATGAAAAGCATAAAGCAGAAGAGTCAATGTGACATGTCAGGGATGGGTTTGGCTATGATCTATATTAGCTTTTGCTACATAACAAATTATCCCAAAACTTAACAACTTAACAACTTTATTCTCTTGCATAGTTTCTTTTTCTTTTTCTTTCTTTTTTTTTTTTAGACAGGGTCTCACTCTGTTGCCCAGGCTGGAGTGCAGTGGGGTGATCTTGGCTCACTATAGCCTCTGCCTCCAGGTTCAAGCAATTCTCATGCCTCAGCCGCCCGAGTAGCTGGGACTACAGATGTGCACCACCATGCCCAGCTGTTTTGTATTTTTAGTAGAGATGGGGTTTCACTGTACTGCCCAGGCTTGTCTCAAACTCATGACCTCAAGTGATCCACCCACCCAAAGTGCTGGGATTATAGGCATGAGCCACCATGCCTGGCCTCATATCGTTTCTGAGGGTTAGGAAAACAGGAGTGGCTTACCTGGAGTGGCTCTGGCTCAGGATCCTTCACGAGCTTGTAGTCAACGTATGTGCTGTGAACTTCCATGCTTACTCAAATGGCTGTTGGCAAGAGGCTTCAGTTCCCTCTCCCACCAGAGGACTGCCTATGATATGGCCACTTGTCATCACCGGAGAGAAGGCTTCTGAAGGGAGGGGCGACCTGCTCAAGATGAAAGCTGAAATCTTTTTAAAAAAGCAATTTTTTTTCTTTTTTCTTTTTCACTTCTGTAGAGATAAGGTTTTGCCATGTTGCCCAGGCTGGTTTCAAACTCTAAGCAATCTACCCATTCTAGCCTCCCAGTGTTGGGATTATAGGTATGAGCCACCACACCAGGCCCTGCAATCTTTTATAACTGAGTATCAGTGGTAGCCTGGTAGAGTTTGGATGTGTGTTCCTACCAAAATCTCATATTGAAATGCAATCCCCAGTGTTGGAGGAGGGGCCTGGAGGGAGGTGACTGGATCATGGGGTGGAGTTCTCATGAATGGTTTAGCACCGTCCCCATTGGTACTGTCCCTGTGGTAGTGAGTGAGTTGTCATGAGATCTGGTCATTGAAAAATGAGCAGCACCTCCTCCCTGGCTCCTTGCTCCTGCTCCAGTCATGGGACGAGCTTGCTCCCCCTTTGCCTTTGGCCGTGATTTAAGTTTCCTGAGGCCTCCCCACTAGCAGAAGTTGTTATGCTTCCTGTATGGACTGCAGAACCATGAGCCAATTAATTTTTTCTTCATAAATTACCCAGCCTCTAAAATATTTCTTTTCTTAACATTTTTATTTGATTTAGTTTATTTATTTATTTTGAGATACAGTCTCATTCTATCACCCAGGCTGGAGTGCAGTGGCACGATCTCAGCCCACTACAACCTCCACTTCCTGGGTTCAAGCAATTCTCCTGCCTCAGCCTCCTGAGTACCTGGGACTACAGGCACGAGCCACCATGCCTGGCTAATTTTTGTATTTCTAGTAGAGATGGGGTTTCACCATGTTGGCCAAGCTGGTCTCAAACTCCTAATCTCAAGTGATCTGCATGCCTCAGCCTCCCAAAGTGCTGGGATTACAGGTGTGAGCTATCGTGCCCAGCCAGGTATTTCTTTTTTTTTTGAGATGGAGTTTCTCTCTGTGTTGCCCAGGCTGGGGTGCAACCTCTGCCTCCCAGGTTCAAGTGATTCTCCTGCTCAGCCTCCTGGGTAGCTGGTATTACAGGCACGCACCACCATGCCCAGCTACTTTTTGTATTTTTAGTAGAGACGGGGTTTCATCATGTTGGCAAGATGGTCTCGAACTCCTGACCTCAAGTGATCCACCTGCCTCGGCCTCCCAAAGTTCTGGGATTACAGGCATGAGCCACCGCACGTGGCTATATCCAGGTATTTCTTTACAGCAAATGTGAGAACAGCCCAATACATAACCTAATACCACTTCTGCCATATTCAATTGGTCACACAAACCAGCCCTGGTACAAAAACCTCACTGGAATGGGCTGAAGATAGAATGGAAGGTGAGAAATTGGAGACTGAATATTCCTTTAAATAATTTTGTGTGAATGGAGGAAGGCAACTGGGTGATAACTGAAGGGAAAACAAAGCCAAGAGAGGGTTTTTTAAAGATGGGAGATGAGGCTAGGTGCGGTGGCTCACGCCTGTAATCCCAGCACTTTGGCAGGTGTAGGCAGGAGGATCACCTGAGGTCTGGAGTTCGAGACCAGCCTGACCAACATGGAGAAACCCTGTCTCTACTAAAAACACAAAATTAGCGGGGTGTGGTGGTGCATGCCTGCAATCCTAGCTACTTGGGAGGCTGAAGCAGGAGAATCACCTGAACCCAGGAGGCAGAGGTTGCAGTAAGCCGAGACTACCCCATTGCACTCCAGCCTGGGCAACAAGAGTGAAACTCTGTCTCAAAAAAAAAAAAAAGGGAGATGAGATATAATAGCACGTTTGTGTGCTAAGGAAATGATGAGAGGGAAAAATTAATGAAGCATGAGATAGAGGAAAGAATTGCTGGGGCAAAGTCTTGAGTGGCTTGGAGGACACAGGGTCTAGGACAAAGCAGTGTGAAGGCTCCCGTCAGGGATCGCAGATAATAACAGGAGAGCAGGCAGAGGGCAGGAGTGCAGGGGCAGCCAGATGGGTGGAAGTGGTAAGGTCTTCAGCTCAGATCGAGGAGGAGGGAAGAGGTGTTGGAGTTTTGAGGAGAGAGGAGGAGACACAAAAGTGTTGTCCAGGAGCATGGGAGAATGGATGATTCAGGGAAATGTGGCATGATTGCTGTGCAGCATTCAGGGTTCACATGAGATAAACGGTCGTGAATTTAGAGCAGACCAGTCAGCATGCTGTGTATTTCCCAGTCACCTTCAGCTGCATGGGAATAGGTGCAAAGTAGTAGGAGAGTTGAATGCAAAAACTTTGTGGTTTGGCCAAGTGAGTTTAGCAACGAATAAGAAGTGTTAGGAGCTGAGAGCCTTGGCTCATGCCTGTAATCCTATCACTTTGGGAGGCTGAGGGGGTAGGATCACTTGAGCCCAGGAGTTCAAGACCAGCCTGGACAACATGGCAAGACCCCGTCTCTACTACAAATACAAAAATTAGCTAGGTATTGTAGTGCACACTGTAGTCCCAGCTACTTGGAAGGCTGAAGTAGGAGGATGACCTGAGCCCAGGAAGTTGAGACTGAAGTGAATTCTGATTGTACCACTGTGCTCCAGCCTGGGTAAGAAGAGTGAGTCCCTCTATCAAAAAAAAAAAAAAAAAAAAAAGGCGTAAAAGGTGTTAGGGCTCTTCTTAAATATGTTCCTATAGCTACGAGGACCACTTGTGCTGGTTTGCCCAGGATAGGCATAGTTTATGTCTGTTTTCCCTAGGTAATTTTATTATTGTAATTATTTTAGAGACAGAGTCTCACTCTGCTGTGCAGGCTGGAGTGCAGTGGCTAGATCACAGCTCACTACAATCGCAAACTCCTGGTCTCAAGTGATTCTATTGCCTCAGCCTCCTGAGTAGCTAGGACTGCAGACATGTGCCACCATGCCCAGCTAATTTTTAAAATTTTTGTAGGGTCTTGCTATGTTGCTCAGACTGGTCTCAAACTCCTTGCCTCAAGCGATTCTCCTGCCTCAGCCTCCCAAAGTGCTGGGATTACAGGCATGGACCGCTGGGGTCTGGTCTACAGTAATTATAGTGTCTCTTTTTACTATCAAAACGTTTGGAATTGGATAATAAATGAAATAATCCTTCATTCTACCTACAGCCAACACGGAGTCACTGAAGTTCTCTGGACAGAAAATTCCTCAGTGTTTGACTTTTTAAAATTTTAAACAGCAAATGGCTTGTAAGTCCCTTGAGATCACTGGTCATATTTCATACCTCTTTGTCCCCAGTATCTAGCATCATTTTACTTGTGGTCTTCTCCTTCTTTTTTTTTTGAGATGGAGTCTTGCTCTATTGCCAGGGTGGAGTACAGTGGTGCGAACTTAGCTCACTGCAACTTCTGCCTCCCGTGTTCAAGCAATTCTCCTGCCTCAGGCACCTGAGTAGCTGGAACTACAGGCACCTGCCACCACACCCAGCCAATTTTTTTGTATTTTTAGTATAGATGAGGTTTCACCATGTTGGCCAGGATGGTCTCGATCTCCTGACCTCATGATTCACCTGCCTCCACCTCCCAAACTGCTGGGATTACAAGTGTGAGCCACAGTGCCTGGTATGGTCTTCTTGTCTATCAGTTAGCTCTGAAAAAGCACAGGTGACTCAGTACCAGAAGAGTCATTGAAGATTATCCCACCTTTAGCCAAACTCTCCTGTCTCTCAAGACAAAGGAAGGGGATTGAGGCAATTTATACACTATAAGCCTGCTCATAAACACGATGGGGGTCAAGTCTTGAGTAGGTAGGAGTAGAAGGGAGGCCAATCGAGAGTCAGGCCATGGTAGGCCGCAGTGGCTCACACCTCTAATTCCAGCCCTTTGGGAGGCCAAGGCGGGTGGATCACTTGAAGTCAAGAGTTCAAGACCAGCCTGGCCAACATGGTGAGACCCCCATCTCCACTAAAAATACAAAAATTAGCCAAGCAAATATTATGGCAGCGCAGGCCTGTAATCCCAGCTATTCGGGAGGCTGAGGCAGGAGAATTGCTTCAACCCAGGAGGTGGAGGTTGCAGTGAGCTGAGAGTGTGCCACTGCACTCTGGGCAACAGAGTGTGACTCTGTCTAAAAAAAAAAAAAAAAAAGTCAAGCCATGCAGTGGGCAGGCTGACCCAAAGTTTTAAAATTTATTTATTATTTTATTATTATTATTTTTTTTTTTTTGAGAGAAGCTCCACCTAGGCTGGAGTGCTGTGGTGCCATCATGGCTCGCTGCAGCCTCGATGGCCGGGGCTCAAGCAATCCTCCCACCTCAACCTTCCAAGTAGCTAGGACTACAAGCACACGCCATTATGCCTGGCCAATTTTATTTGTTTGTGTAGAGACAGGATTTCGCCAGGCTGCCCAGGCTGGTCTTGAACTCCTGGGCTCAAGCAATCCTCCACCACAGCCTTCCAAAGGTATGAGATTATAGACACTGTGGGATTGTAGAGCCACCGCACCAGGTCTTTATTGTTTAAATTGACAAATTATATTTATACATATTTATGGAGTACATGTGTTATAGTAGGTATCCAGCCAGGCATGAGCAAGGCAGGAGAGGGCACCCCCCACCCACCAGGAATGTCAGAAAACCATGTGGTGATGGTCAGACAGTTGTCACACTGCCTCTCTAAAATAACAATTGGTTGCAACCAGCTCCAGGGAAAGGCAATTTCCCAGTAGGTAAGCTTCCCAAGAAGATCTCAGGTACTGGGCCAGTGAGCTCCAGCATGTGCATTAAGAGGCAACATGGCGGCCAGGCCCAGTGGCTCATGCCTGCACTCCCAGCACTTTGGGAGGCTGAGGAGGGTGGATCACTTGAGGTCAGGAGTCCAAGACCAGCCTGGCCAACATCGCAAAACCTGTCTCTACTAAAAATTCAAAAATTAGCCAGGTGTGGTGGTGGGCACCTGTTATCCCAGCTACTCAGGAGGCTGAGGATGAGACTCCCTTGAACCCGAGAGGTGGAGGTTACATTGAGCTGAGATTGTGCCACTGCACTCCAGCCTAAGGGATAGAGTGAGACTTTGTCTCCAAAAAAAAAAAGTAAATGTAAATGTTTCCCTGGGAGTTCTATGAGCTGCTCTAGCAAATTAATCAAACCCAAGGAAGGGGTCATGGAAACCTCAGTTTACAGCTGATCAGTCAGAAGCACAGGTAAAACAAACCTGGAGTTTGTGATTGGCATCTGAGGTTGGGGGCAGTCTTCTAGAACTGAACTCTCAACCTGAGGGATCTGACAGCATCTCCAGGTAGACTGAGAGGACACCCAGCTGGTGTCGGCTATGGAATTGATGGCTTGCTTATTGGTGTGTGGGGTAAAACCCACACACATTTGGTCACAGTTTTCTGTGTTGATTGACTGTGGTGTGAGAGCAGGGGAAAAACAGTTTTTTTTTCCACCACACTGGCAGCAACCTATCTCCTTGGAAGTCACATCATGTTACTTCTGTCACAAGTCTACCCAGTTTCGAGGGAAGAGACTTAACGTCTCAATGAGGGGAAGTTTCAAGTCACTTCATTAAAAGATCATGCAGGGGCCAAGGGATACTTCTCCCCTTCGCCCTCTGAAGTTTAGCTGAACAATCAACTTAGAAAAGGCAGATTAACTGGAGAAAAGACATCTATATGTATTATTAATGTGTGTGTGGGGAGACCCACAGGGTGATTGCTCACCTCCCAGTGGAGTTCAGAAGCTTATATATCACCCTGGCAAAACAGGCTATGGGAAGGGGAGAAGAGGAATTCTGCTGAGGGGCAGTAAAGGATTACTAGGGAGAATGGATGGATGCCAGAACAGAAATTAACTTGTCTCAGTCTTACAGGGAGGGGAAGAAAAAACAACTGTTCTCCTTGGTGGGTCTGGATTTGGGGCAGATAAAGGAACTTCAGAGAACAACTTCATCCTGGCTTTGGGAGAGTCAGTGAGGGGGAGCTCAGAGAGATCTTGAGATTTCTTCTTCCTTCATGATATGATTTGGCTGTGTCCCCACCCAAATCTCCTCTTGAATTGTAGTTCCCATAATCCACATGTTGTGTGAAGAACCCAGTGGGAGGAAATTGAATCATGGGGGCAGTTCCTCTATGCTATTCTCCTAATAGTGACTGAGCTCTCACAAGATCTGATGGTTTTATAATGGGCTTTTCCCCACCTTTCCTCTGCACTTCTCCTTGCTGCTGCCAAGTGAAGAAGAACTTGTTTGCTTCCCCTTCCACCATGATTGTGAGTTACCTGAGGCCTCCCCAGCTCTGCAGAACTGTGAGTCAATTAAACCTCTTTCCCTTATAGATTACTCGGTTCCGGGTATGTCTTTATTCGCAGCATGAGAAGGGGCTAATACAGTTCAGCTTGTCAAAAGGCCATATTTTGGAATCTCAGTTTCTGAGCCCTAGTAATCATATGGAACGGGTAACATTGTTTAGTCCATTTTGGGAAAATGTAATCGTGACACCAAGCTTTGGTTTTTCAACCTTACTTCCTTCCAAGGAGTCTCATTGGAAGAAGAACTCAAGACCACCTGTCACCCAGCTCCCCTTCCTGATACATGGTGATGGGAATAAGGGTTTGCCAATGTCCAGTGGGTTTAGTGAATGGAGATTATAGGCTGTACCTCCTCAGAGAGAAACTCAACAGAATGACAGAAACAATCACATCTATTTCAGCAGCCCAACAAGGTTATTAGTATGACATCCCATAATATGTTAGTTTTTAATTGTTGTGTAATAAAAGACCACAAGTTTAGTGCCTTAAAACAATATAGATTTGTGATCTCACAGTTTCTGTGGGTCAGGAGTCTGGCATGTTTTAGCTGGGTCCTCAGCTGATGGTCCTGCCAAGCTGAAATCAAGGTGGTGGCGGGGTTTGTCTTCATCGGGAGGCTTAGCTGTGGAAAGGTTTATTTCCAAGCTCCCTCAGGTTGTTGGGAGAGTTCATTTTCTTGCGGTTGCATAACTGAGGTTCCCATTTCCTTGCTCGCTGTTAGCAGGGAACTGCTTTCAACAACTAGAAGTTACTCTCTGGTCTTTGCCACACAGCCCTCTCCAAAGGCCCTTTGAACATGGCAACCTACTTCTTCAAGGCAAGCAGCAAAAATCTCTTTCATTTCAGAATCTTTCTCTTCAGATCTCTGACTTTAAGATGGGCCCTGATAGGGTTTGAATGTGTGTCCTCTCCAAATCTCATGCTGAAATATGGTCCCCAGTGTTGGAGGTGGGGCCTGGTGGGAGGTGATTGGTCATGGGAACATATCCCTCATGAATGTATTGCTCCTCCTTTCCCCATCCCCTCGCCCTGTGGTAATGTGTTCACATGAGAGCTAGTTAAAAAGAGTCTGGGGGTGACTCATGCCTGTAATTCCAGCACTTTGGGAGGCCGAGGTGGGAGGATTGCTTGAGCTCAGGAGTTTGAGATCAGCCTAGGAAACAGTGAAATCTCATCTCTACTAAAAGTTTAAAAAATTAGTCAGGGATGGTGGTACATGAGGTTAGGAGGATCACTTGAGCCCACAAGGATTACTTAAGCCTGGGAGGTCGCAATGAGCTGTGATTGTGCCATTGCATTCCAGCCTGGGGGACAGAGCAAGACCCCGTCTCTTAAAAAAAAAGTGTTGTCAATCTTCCACATCTCTCTCTTGTGCCCTCTCTCGCCACATGGCAACCTTCCACCATGAGTAAAAGATTCCTGAGGCCCCACCAGAAGTTTAGCATTTGCTGGTGCCATTCTCGTACAGCCTGCAGAACTGTGAGCTGAATAAACCTCTTTTCTTTATAAACTACCCAGGTACTCCTTTATAGGAAAGCAAAATGGACTAATACAGGCCCTGTCCCTTTTAAAGACTCACCCAGTTAGGTCACACCCATCCAGGATAATCTTCCTTTTGATTAGCATAAAGTCAACTGATTTGGGACCTTCAATAGATCTGCAGAATCCCTTCGCCTTTGTCAAGTAACATAACATAATCATGAGAATCATCCGTCCGAAGGTGGTACACGGGAGTGGAGGGTAGCCCAGAGCAAACATGTGGAGTGAGAAAAGAAGAAGCCCCAGACACCCAACATTCAGGAAGCAGAAGGAATACAAGGAACCACTAATGGACCCTGAGAAGGAGTCGCCAGAGACATAGGAAGACAACCAGGGGAGCTGTCTTGCTGCAGAAGACAGGATGACAGTTTTAAAATATGTGCACAAATTCTTTGATACCCCTCCCTTTAAAAGGCAGGATCTAAATCTCTTCCTCTTCAGTGTGGGTTAGACTTAGTGACTAATGAATAGAATGAAGTGGGCTGGGTGCGGTGGCTCAGGCCTGTAATCCCAGCACTTTGGGAGGCTGAGGCAGGCAGATTACTTGAGGCTAGGAATTCGAGACCAACCTGGGCAACATGATGAAACCCCGTTTCCACTAAAAATACAAAAATTAGCTGGGTGTGGTGGCACATGACTGTAACTCCAGCTGCTTGAGAGGCTGAGGCATGAGCATTACTTGAACCTGGGAGGTGGAAGTTGCAGTGAGCTGTGATCAAGCCACTGCACTCCAGCCTGAGCAACAGAGCAAGACTCCATCTAAAAAAAAAAAAAAAGTATAGAGTGGAAGTGACAAAGTGTGAATTTGGAGACCGGGTCACTAAAGGCACTTCAAATCCTGCCCCTTTCTTGCTGGGGGAATTTGCTGCAGTGTCATGGCACAAATAGCCTTTGGAGACATCCAGGTGATAAGGAGCTGAGACCTCCAGCCAAAAGCCATATGAATGCGCCATGTTGTCCTCAGCCCCAGTCAAGCCTTCAGGTGACTGTAATTACATGACAGACTTTGAACCAGAATCACCCTGCTAAGTCACTCTGGAATTCTTGACCCACAGAAACTGTGAGATAATAACTCTTTGTTGTCTTAAGGCTCTATAGTTTTGGATTAATTGACTACACAGCAATAGATAACGAATACAATAAGGGAGTAGGATGTTTTTCAAGGAAAGAGTGATCAAGCATATCCATGTAGAATTTAGCTTGATTTTTTTAACAGTTACCTTCTGGTGGGTACTGAGTCCTGTCGTATATGATTCCAGAATTGAGGAAGTTTAACTCAGCTTTTGTAGGAGTCCCTTGGCTGGGATGAGTACAATGATGTGAAAGTAGCAATCATTTGCTTTTTCACTTACATAATGCTGGAGGGGAGGAAAAAGAGAAGCATCTGGAGACTGCAATAGCATCAATCAGTCCTCACTCACAAGATAGCTTTGGCTCATTACAGTGTGAATTTGGAAGAGCTTTATTTTTTTATTTTTGAAAAAAGGCACCAACTTACAAGTCCTTCCTGTGCCTTTGGCCAGCAGGCTTATAGGGAGTAAAATCAAATAACTGAATGTTCTCTGCTACTTCTCTGGATTCTTCTGGGTGAAATCAAGATATCTGTAGATGGCTTTATTATTCCCAGTAAATGATCCAAAGTGACTTGTTTTAGTCAGTCATCACTTGACTGAGCAGCTCCTGAAGGGGGAGAATGTCCCAGGAATCTTACTTCTGTTTCCACCTCTTGTCCAAAATTTGTCTCTTTTTTTTTTTTTTTTTTGAGACGGAGTCTTGCTCTGTTGCCAGACTGGAGTGCGGTGATAGGATCTTGTCTCACTGCAACCTCCGCCTCCTGGGTTCAAGCTATTCTTCCGCCTCAGCCTCCCGAGTAGCTGGGACCAGAGGCGAGTGCCACCATGCCGAGCTAATTTTTGTATTTTTAGTAGAGATGAGGTTTCACCATGTTGGCCAGGATGGTCTCGATCTCTTGACCTCGTGATCCACCCACCTCGGCCTCCCAAAGTGCTGGGATTACAAGGCATGAGCCACCGTGTCCGGCCCAAAACTTGTCTCTCAGCTTTTCAATTTGTTCTTCCTCCAGATTTAAGCACATTTACTACAATTCCTTACTTCTTAGATTTTTTACATTTTATTTTAGCTTTTGAAAGTAACTTGGTCCTTTAATCATTCAAGTCTTTTAACTTGTACTAATTTGGCAGTTTAATTGTTCTTAGCATGCTTCGTTTTTACTTCCCATTTTATGCCTCTTTATTTTATTTCACTTAAACTGCTTGTCCTCAATCATCATAGATAAATATATCTCATATATTTATATATATGAGATATATTTATCTTTTTTGTTATTATTATTTTTTGAGAAGGGGTTTCACCATATTAGTCAGGATGGTCTCGATCTCCTGACCTCGTAATCCACCCTCCTCATCCTCTGAAAATGGTGAGATTATAGGTGTGAGCCACTGTGCCCGGCTATTTTTATTTTTTTGAAATGGAGTCTCACTCTGTCACTCAGACTGGAGTACAGTGGTACGATCTCAACTCTCTGCAACCTCTGCCTCCTGGGCTCAAGACATTCTCCTGCCTCAGCCTCTCCAGTAGTTGGAATTACAGGCATGCACCATCACACTTAGCTAATTTTTGTATTTTAATAGAGATGGGGTTTCACCATGTTGGCCAGGCTGGTCCCGAACTCCTGACCTCAGGTGATCTGCCTGCCTTGCCTTGGAAAGTGTTGGGATTACAGGCATGAGCCACCGCACTTGGCCCTCAACCTCAATCATATTTTTTGTTTCTTCTTATCACTTTAAACTTTATAGTTGCTGCCTTCTTTCTCCTCCTCCTCCTCCTCCTCCTCCTCCTCCTCCTCCTCCTCCTCCTCCTCCTCCTCCTTCTTCTTCTTCTTCTTCTTCTTTTTGAGACAGTGTCTCACTCTGTCACCCAGACTGGAATGCAGTGGCAAAATCATGGGTTATTGTAGCCTCAGACTCCTGGGCCAACTGATCTTCCCACTTCAGCCTCCCAAGTAGCTGGGATTACAGGCACGTGCCACCACACCCAGCTCATTTTAAATTTTTTTGTAAAGATGAGGTTTCACTATGTTGTCCAGGCTGGTCTTGAATTCCTGGCCTCAAGTGATCCTCTTTCTCGGCCTCCCAAAGTGCTGTGATGACAGGTGTGAGCCCCTGTTGCCCTCTTTTTATCTTGTCTTTTATTAGTTTTAATTTTCCATTAATTTAATATTTTTTCTTCATTAAATGCTTTCCTGCCCAGGTGCAGTGACTCATGCCTGTAATCCTAGCACTTTGGGAGGCCAAGGCGGGCAGATCACCTGAGGTCAGGAGTTCAAGACCAGTCTCGCCAACATGGTGAAACCCTGTCTCTACTAAAATACAAAAATTAGCTGAACATGATGGTGGGTGCCTGTAATATCAGGTACTTGGGAGGCTGAAACAGAAGAATCACTTGAACCTGGAAGATGATGGCTGCAGTGAGCTGAGATCGCCCCACTGCACTCCAGCCTGGGCAGCTGGGCAAGACTCCATCTCAAAAAATATAAATAAATAAATACTTTAAAAAATAACTTATTTTCTCTTGATTTGTAAATGGGAGGCATAAGCCCAGGTATCATATGCAGCTGTGCTGTGCCGATGACCCGCAGCTTAAGCAAAGGGGACCAGAAGTTTTCCCCTCTGTTGTACAGTGCCAGTTTCTTTTAATAGGCACCATATTCTCTTCCTAATTAAAAAATGTTTAACCTGATTGATATAGAGACCTGCTGGCCAGACGTTCCCCCAAGATGAAGATTTCCACTTCCTGGAGTACAAATCCTGAATAATCCCCTCCCCTTGAATGTGGGTGGAACATGGAAATATCCCACTCCTGTATACCAACTTTGGGCTCATGATTCTCTAATTCAGGGGTTGGCAGACTTTTTTGAAAGGGCCACATGGCTTTGTGGGCCATACAGTCTCTGTTGCAGATACTCAATTCTGCTGCTGTATGGTGAAAGTAGTCACAAAGAATACAGAAACGGAGCTTGGCACTGAGGCTTATGCCTATAATCCCAGGAATTTAGGAGGCCAAGGTTGGAGGATTGCTTGAGGCTAGGAGTTGAGGACCAGCCTGTACAACATAGGGAAACCCCATATCTACAAAAAAATTTTTAAAAGGCCGGGCACAGTGGCTCACGCCTGTAATCTCAGCACTTTGGGAGGCTGAGGTGGGCAGATCACCTGAGGTCAGGAGTTTGAGACCAGCCTGGCTAACACGGTGAAACCCCATTTCAACTAAAAATACAAAGAATAAGCTGGGTATGCTGGCATGCACCTATGATCCCAGCTACTCAGGAGGCTGAGGCAGCAGGATTGCTTGATCCCAGGGAGTGGAGGTTGCAGTGAGCCTGCATTGCTTGAGCAATAAGAGGAAAACTCTATCTCAAAAAAAAAAAATATTAATTTTTGTTAAAATTAGCTGAGTATGGTGGTATACGTCTGTAGTCCTAGCTACCTGAGAGGTTGAGGCAAAAGAATCTCTTGAGCCCAAGAGTGAGCCCATGATCATACCACTGCACTCCAGCCTAAGTGATAGAGCAAGACCCTATCTCTAAAATAAATAAATAAATAAATAAATGAATGAAACAGAATGAGTGGGCTCGACTATGTTTCAATAATGCTTTATTTGCAAAACAGGCTGCCAGCCCCTAGCCATGGTTTACTGGCTCTAACCCATATCACCCTCCCCAGACCCTCCTTCTCCTGGACTCCAGATACACAGCCACCTGCCCTCTAAGCATCTCATCTTAGCTGTCTCAGAGAAAGGTCAGACTCATCTCCCCCTGTAGTCCATTCCCGACACCTGGTTTTTCTCCTGTGTGCTCTGTCTGTCGTATAAACCATATCCTCATCTTGTCAAGTGCCGGAGTCAGAAAGCCAGACGTGATCCACCCCCATCTCTCTCCCGCACGTCCCACATCTAATCAGTCGCCAATTAGTCTAATTTCTAAAGTTATTTCTGATCTATGCCCTTGATTCCATCTGTACTGCTACCAATCACTATTTTCTGCCTCAAATATCACAACAGTCCCGTGTAGTAACCAGAACAATGGCCTGGCAAAGATGTCCACATCCTAATCCCCAGAACCTATGAATATTTTGCCTTGCATGAGAAAAGGCACTGCAGATGTGGCTAAAATAAGGATCTTGAGATAAGGAAATTATCCTGGTTTACCCAGAGGGGCTCAGTGTAATGACAAAGATCCTTATAAAAGAGAGGCTGGCGTGGCGTGGTGGCTCACAACTGTAATCCCAGCACTTTGGGAGGCCGAGACAGGTGGATCACCCGAGGTCAGGAGTTTGAGACCAGCCTGGCCATCTCAACTAAAAATACAAAAAAAAAAAAAAAAACAAAACTAGCCAAGCGTGGTGGCAGACAGCTATAATCCCAGCTACTCGGGAGCCTGAGGCAGGAGAATCACTTGAACACGGGAAGTGGAGGTTGCAGTGAGCTGAGATGGTGCCATTGCACTCCAGCCTGAGCAACAAGAGAGAAACTCCGATTGAAAACATACATACATACATACATACATACATACATACATACATACATACATACAAGGCTAGAGTCAGACATAGAGAAGAGATGTGACCACAGAAGCAGTGGTTGGAGTCATGCACTTTGAAGATGGAGGTAGGTGTCATGACCCCGGGAATGCAGGCGGCCCTGGAAGCTGGAAAAGACATGGACATGAATTTTCCACTCGAACCTCCAGAAGGAGCCAGCTCTCCCCACTCCTTAACTTTAGCACAGTGAGTCTGACTTTGAACTTGTGACTTTCGGACCTGTAAGATAATGCATCTGTGTGATGTGTAGCCATTCAATCTGCGGTCATTTGTTACAGCAGCCACAGGAAAGCCCTCCATGTCCTCATCCTCCCTCCAGTCTTGCTACCCTCAGTCTATTCCCCATATTACCCCAAATGCAAATATGATCCGTCCCATCCCCACTGAAAACACTTCAATGACTTCCTGCATCCTTAGGATGAATTCCAAGCTCCTTGCAAGACCCCATCATCCAGCCCCCACCAGTGCATGTTCTGATCATAATGAATTTTGTGTCATGCTCTCTCCTGTTAAACTGGATGCTCTGTTTGGGACACATCTTCCTCCTCTCTGTCCTGACTCCTCTAAGGCCCCTTCAGTTCTCAGTTTAGCATCACTTCCTTAGGGAGCTGGTCCCTGGCCCTGTTCCGAGTTCAGACCCTCTGTTGAATATGCCACTGTAATTCCCCTGTCATAGCCGCGACCCACTTCATGTTAGGACATGTAGTCAGAGACTGCATGTCTGTCTGGTTGGCCACTCTGCACCCAGCACCTTGCATGCTGCCTGGCACACACCAGGGCACAATGAATACAAAAATGAACAAGGGATGGGTCCAGGGAGACGGAGTGGAGGTGGGGTTGAGGGGCTCCAGTACTATGTAATCTCCCCTTGCAAAAACTGGGGGAGAAAAGCCCACGGAGAGAGATCTGGAGCAGGCTCAGGGCGGTGGGAGTCTGAATTGCCCTCATTTCCCTTTTCTGCTCAGCCCTGGTTGGGAAGGTGCTGGGAAGGGGAGCCAGGCGTCACTGCCCTACTGCTACAATTAGCTGAGCCTTTCATTCTCCCTCTACAAAGAGGAGAAAGCAAATCAAAGGGAGATAAAAGTGAATGTCCCACAAAGGACATCGAGATGAGGGGGAAGGAAGGGAGGGTGGTGGGAGTGAGAGGCAGAGGCAGAGAGAACGCCCTGCGGCCCAAACAAAAGCCGAAAACCAGCGGATCCCAAGCATCAGACGGTAGAGACATAAGGACAGGAAGAGCCTGGGCCGCGTGGGGATCGGGCAGCCCATCAGCCAAGGAGGAGAGGGTATGAAGAAAGATAAAACGCCTATGTGAATGGCCAGGGAAGAGGGTGGACAAGGACCCCGGATGGAGTGGGGACAAAAGCATGAAAAGACAAGATTGCCACCATCCCGTGAGCCACTCCACCGGGGCAAAACAAAGAGGAGCTGGAGACAAAGGCAGAGGGAGGAAGGTGGAGAGGGAACAAACTGGCCCTGCATTGGCGACAGGGCTGTCAGCGTGGAGCTTAGCAGTACATTCTCCAAAGGGGTCAGCTTAGGCTCTGGTGGGAAGAGGTAATCAGAGAACTGGCCTATATTTACTGAAAGTTTAAATGAAAGAAATCCTACCTGATTAGGTTCCTTGTTTTTGAACTTTACAGCAGGAGAATTTAACAAATCAACAAAACAAAAACAAGGTGGCCTTGAGCCTTCCAACATGTGTGATTTTGTGTCTGGCTTCTTTCTCTGGTAGTGTGGCTAAGTCATTGTCATTGCTGTATAGTATTCCATGGTATGAATATGTTACCATTTGTTTTTCTATTCTTTTATCTGGTGGAGGATTTTAATTCAGGTCCACTATCTCTTATCTGAAACCTTAGGGCCAGATGTGTTTCAGAATTTTAGAAACAAAAGATGCACATTCTCTGTATTACACAACTCCCAGAGCAAGTTCTGTGACAGTTCCTAAAATCAAGCACATGAATATTTCTGCAAGGAAATGAAGATTCACCCTATAAATAGCTTCACCTCAGTTCAGGTCAGGTTTCACTGCCAAATAATTTCAGGCTAGGCCAGGCGTGATGGCTCACACCTGTAATCCTAGCACTTCGGGAGGCCAAGGTGGGCTGATCACCAGGTCAGGAGTTCAAGGCCTTCCTGGCCAATATGGTGAAACCCTGTCTCTAGTAAAATTACCATAATAATAATAATAGTAATAAGAAGAATTTCAGGCTAGATGAGGTTATGCCATCAAGTAAGAGATGACAGAGTTTTGGCTTTCAGGGAGGGCTTTTGGATTTCTGAATTGAGAATTAGGAATTGTGGACCTATATTTTACTAGCTCCCAATAACATTTGCTTTGGGAAGCACAGGCAGAAGATGAATTGGATACTACCTCAGGGACATCAGCAAAAATCGGAAGTCAGAGCTAAAGTCCCCAGGTGTTTAAGCGGTGAGATGTTGCCTAGAAGGGGGGATCTGGAGTTGGTAAAAGAGGGTTTCAAAGCCTGCTTCTGTGTGAGACAAGGAGGATTCCTGCAGGCTGCTGGCTGCTCAGGTTCCACTGCCTGGGGTTAGTTGAACATTGTAAACCTTTGTTTTTATAACCTCAGCTTCTAATCTCATAAATTGTTGATGATATTTTTTGTATAATTTTAAAAGCTCATTTATCTCTTTTATCCTTTTCATCTTTGAGTCCGCTAGTTCTGTTTTACTTATCTTGATCGTTCCTTATCTCTATTTTGTTCTTTATGATTTTATATTACATTCTTTCATCTCATCTTATCTTTTCGCTTTTATGGTTATTGTGCTGTTTTTTAGTGACTGGGGAAAGACTCCTGGGGTTTGGAGGAGCAGGCAGTGGCAATTTGTCTCCTGACCTCCCTGGGAGCCAGATTGCTGTGTACTTGGGAATGTTTCCTTCCTTAGGGAGATTTCTGTGTGGTGGGGAGCCCTCAACATTTTATCTCAAGTCTTGACCAAGCATTGCTCCTGGGACTTTTGAAGCCTTGGTCTCAAATCAGGAAGCTGCTACAAGTGGTGGGGATTGAATTTTAGGCAAATATTTCTTTGTTCTGGGAGAGAGAGCCTGGGCCTCAATAACCTCGAATAGCCTCTCCTGGCCCACATACGGGTACTCATCAGCCTCCTAAGTGCTCAGGAGTACTCAGCACTTGTTGGTGAGGATGCAACAACGTGTACTACTTAATATTTCCCCTGGCAATAGGAGCTTCTTTTCCATAAGTTACAGAAGGCATTGTGCCTGTAGAGTGAGGATTTGGTCCTGTTCTAGCCACTGCGAGACGGGGCACAGGGAGGAAGCTGCCAGCGGGATAGCAAGACACAATATTCTCCCCAGCTTGGCAGAGGTGCCCTTTAAAAAAATTATTTTTAAATTTTTATTTATTTATTTATTTTTGAGACAGAGTTTTGCTCTTGTTGGCCAGGCTGGAGTGCAGTGGTGCCATCTCTGTTCACCACTTGAGCCTCCCGGTTCAGGCGATTCTCCTGCCTCAGTCTCCTGAGTAGCTGGGATTGCAGGCATACACCACCACGCACAGCTAATTTTTGTATTTTTAGTAGAGACGGGGTTTCTCCATGTTGGTCAGGCTGGTCTTGAACTCCCATCCTCAGGTGATCCGCCTACCTCAGTCTCCTAAAGTGCTGGGATTACAGGAGTGAGCCACCACGCCCTGCCGGAGCCACCATGTCCAGCCAGAGGTGCCCTTTAAAGCCAGACTAAGGGAATCTTAGACACACCCAGGGGCATGCCAAGGTTTCCTTACGAGGCTGTGCCAGGTTGAAGAACCCCGACCTTGGGAAATGTGTTGCTGTGAAGAGAGAGGCTGGTTAAACCCTCTGCTCAGAGCTAAGGCGAAACCTGCTCTGTCCTTTTGTTCTATAGGGAATGCACATCTGACAATTGCCCTAGTTGTGGGCAGATCCTTAGAAGGATTGAGACCCAGGAAAAGTGGCCTGAGAGTGCCTAGGGGCTCAGAAGGTCCCCCATAAGAAAGCCTGGAGATCACTCTCTCTCTCTGAAGGGAGGAGAAGGCAGGCCTGGGAGGTCTGGAAGCAGGCTGGGACCAGGGCCACAGGGGACTCAGAGCCAGCATACCTGGTCAAAACTCACTTGCAAGGACACACACGTCTCCATGCTCCGACGCCCCTCTGAGGGACCCAAGTCTTCACTCAGGTTGTCTGAACAGCCCCACCAGATTCCAGCTTGGTCATGAAGAACAAAGGAACAGCCCAGGTCCTCACCTAGGACTAAGCAGCAAGGCGAACCCTGCCTTCCTGGCCCTCCTCCCGGTGGGTGCAGTGCAGGCTGTGGGGCTTGTGGGGAACCTGTGGTTGCGTTTGGCAACCTCCAGAGTTGACTGGCCTTAGAGAGCCTCGTGCTGAGTAGGGGGCTATTTTTAGTTTAATCATTTAGTTGCATACTGTCTTTTATATCGTTGTAATAATCTTTATTTCTTTTAATTTACTTCGTCTTTTTTTTTTATTGTCTGCTATATTTTTTTCTCTTCCTGTTTTCTATTTTTTCACCTTAATAAACTGGATGCTGAGGGTCTAGGTCTCTGGGGAGAAGAGGCAGCCCTTGCCCCCAGCCGGGTGCTCTGTCCTCTCTGATGGCCCCCAAATCCCCTTATTGGGCACCGCATGTCCCCATTGACTCTGCTGATTTGTTAAAAACCTCTACCGCAGAATTCAGGAGTCCCTAGGCCAGAGTTTTCCCCAGGGTGATGCAAATATGTTTACCTATACTAATACACATTTAAAGTATAGGGAAATGTTGGTAACCCTTTTGCTATTTTTATAATTAGAAAGTTAATATATGCTCATCACAAAAAATATATAAATATAATTAAGCACGGTGGCTCATGCCTGTAATCCCAGAACTTTGGGATGCCAAGGTGGGCGGATCACCTGAGGTTGGGAGTTCGAGACCAGCCTGACCAACATGAAGAAACCCCGTCTCTACTAAAAATACAAAAATTGGCTGGGCATGGTGGCGCATGCCTGTAATCCCAACTACTCGGGAGGCTGAGGCAGGAGAATCACTTGAACCGGGGAGGCAGAGATTACAGTGAACCAAGATCGCACCATCAGCACTCCAGCCTGGGCAACAAGTGCAAGACTCCATCTCAAAATGTGTGTGTGTGTGTGTGTGTGTGTGTGTGTGTGTGTGTGTGAAGTAGAAAATGTAAATCCCGTTTCCCCCAAATCCTTGGGAGAAAGCTTGCTAAGATAATACATACGTGGAAATAAATCTGCAGCCTAGATTTGATAGGTGGCTGGGCACAGTACTTCATGCCTGTAATCCCAGCACTTTGGGAGGCTGAGGCAGGCAGATCACCTGAGGTCAGGAGTTGGAGACTAGCCTGGCCAACATGGTGAAACCCTGTGTCTACTAAAAATACAAAAATTAGCTGAGTGTGGTGTTGCATGCCTGTAGTCCCAGCTACTCAGGAGGCTGAGGCAGGAGAATCACTTGAAGCTGGGAGGCGGAGGTTGTAGTAAGCTGTCATTGCACCATTGCACTCCAGCTCTGGGCAACAGAGTGAGACTTGGTCTCAAAAAATAAAATAAAGTAAAATAAAATTTGATAGGTGGCTGGGCACGGTGGTTTACACCTGTAATCTCAGCAGTTTGGGAGGCTGAGGCAGGCGGATTGCTTGAGCTCAGGAGTTCGAGACCAGCCTGGGCAACATGGCGAGACCCTGTCTCTACAAAAAAATACCAAAAGTTAGCCAGCCATGATGATGCCTGTAGTCCCAGCTACCTGGGAGGCTGGGGTGGGAGGATCACTTTAGCTCAGGAGGTGAAGGTTGCAGTGAGCCATGACTGCACTAGGGCACAATGTGCCATTGCACTGCAGCCTGGACCACAGAGTGAGACTCAAAAAAAAAAAAAGAAAGGTAAGGCTAAATTGTCCTCCAAAAACACTAAGCCAGTTTATATTTCTACAACAGTTTAGGACTTTTCCCTTTGTCCAGACCCTCACAGCCTTCACCAACACAGCAGAGTGGCTAACCTAGACTTTTGGAAATTATTCCTGTGTCCACCTACCCCTGTTTAGCACCCCACCCCATTTCCAGGCTATTGGGATTCAGGGTCGATGGGAGTGACTCCTGTCTGGTAATCACCAGAAGATGTAACATACTCGCTGGGCGAGGCTGCTGCTATGGACTCCTGCTGTGACACTCGTAGGCTGGCTGCTGTACCCTACAAAGGACATGCCAATGAGCTCCCTGCAACCCAGAAGAAGCAAAAATGTGCCCACTCAAGCAGGAGACCCCAGGAGTGCTTGAGGATGGGCAGGTGCCTGTCTTCATGTTCTTGTGGGCAGATGCCCACCAGAGTCATGCCTGTGAGTCCGTCAGGATCTCTCCCAGAGCCTGACCCTCCCAATCCATCTGACAGCATCGCATTGCTCCGGGGAATCCTGGTACTGTGTGTGCACCCGGCAGGGCCCTGTGGTTAGGAAGCTGGGTCTTCCTGCCAGCCCACTCCCGAGGGGTGCAGAGGACAAGGGTGGGCAGGGAGGGAGGGAGGTGTCGGTTGTGTAGTCAGCTTCGGAGATACTCCATCTGCAGGTGAGAGAGAACCAATGAGAGGCAGCCCAAGCTAAGGGTAAACAGATGTGGAGATCAGGTGGGACCAGGTGGAAGAAACAGCAGAAATGAGGGGAGAAGGAGAGGAGGAGAGCTGGCTGGAAGGAGGCCCCCACATACCCAAGGCCTGGGTGCCAGCTGGCTCTTCAAGTCCAGGCAGCTGGTTGAAAAGTGAGAGCTAGTCACTATCCAGATAACCGGTTTGACATTTTCTCTGAGAGAGAGAAGGAGAGAGTGAGAGAGACTGAGCGTGGTGGCTCACACCTTTAATCCTAGCACTTTGGGAGGCTGAGGTGGGCAGGTGGCGTGAGCTCAGGAGTTCAAGACCAGCCTGGGCAAAAATGGTAAAACTCTGTCTCTACTAAAATACAAAAAAATTAGCTGGGGGTGGCAGTGTGCACCTGCAGTCCCAGCTATTTGGTAGGCTGGGGCAGGAGAACTGCTTGGACCTGGGAGGCAGAGGTTGCAGTGAGCCAAGATCATGCCACTGCACTCTAGCCTGGGCTACAGATTAAGACTCTGCCTCAGGAAAAAAAAAAAAGAGAGAGAGAGAGAGAAAGAGATGCTAATGGGCCATAGCCCATGGCAGCAGCTGCCTGGGTAGATCACCAGGGGATGCCCAGGTATGGTGAGTGAGGGGCCTTTGACATGGGTGAGAGATTCTTTATACCAGGGATGCCTTCATATGGAAAAACATGTCTCTTTTAAGGGGAAGCAGTTTGGGTCAACTAACATTTATTTAATTATAGACTGGCTTACCCCACACCCATTCTGAACCTCCTTTCCCTTACATTCTAGAGGCTGGAAAAATGAACATCTTTCTTTTTTTTTTTCATCTGTAGCTGTAGGGAACATCTGACAGTGTCCTGTCAGTGACAGGCAGAAACCTGCTTGGGTTTTGGAAAAGCTTGCTTTTTAATAAATGAGACAGATGTGTCTGGCACCATCCCTTCCTCCTGTATCTTGCCTTGAATAGGGATGTGATACCTGGAGCCATGGCATCCATATTGTGACTCTAAGAAAAAGTCCAAGAAAAATACAGGTTGTCGTTCTCAGTATTATTGTGTCCTAAACCAATGCCAGCTACTGACAATATCCAGACTTCTTGCTATTAAAAAAAAAAATCTCAATTTATTTCATCTCCTACTAGTTGACTTTTCTGTTTCCCATCATTGAAAAACATTCCTAAGTGACAAACTTACTATGGACATTTTCATAGGGAAGGAAACTTCAAGGAGCCCCTTAGCCTTTACAGTTGAACTTGGAGATGAGTCGCCACGATCCTCTACCTAGAAAAGAAAATATCTGGAAAGAAGCTTCCTCCCTCCCTGGAACTGGAGGACCTGGACCTCCTAGCTCTGCTAGGTGCCCTGGTTGGCCTTTCCCCAGATGAAGGGGCCTGCATTGCTCATTTCCTGCAGGATAAATCCAGGCCCTGGGCTGAGCGCCAAGTAAATGAAAAAGACAGCTTCACCCTGATAGTCCCTCTGCCCCTCTGTCCCCTGAGGATCCCAGATTGTGCTCTGGATGCATATGTGCCTGAGCCACACCTGGAGCTCACTCCCAGGATGATGGCATGGCTGCTGCGGAGGCACAGCTTTGTCTCTTTTGCCCCATCCCTCCTCCTGGGATCATAGGAGCACATAACCCCATCTCAAGAGGCTTTCCAGACAAACTCTGGGGATCCAGGCAGCCTGAAAAATAAAAGGCAGACCCCGGAGAATCAGCAGAATGAAACTAAAGTCTTCACTATGCTATCACTTTACTGCCTTTGTTAGGAGATGAAGTAGTTAATCCGGGATAATTGTTCTTTCTCTCCTTCAAGGGCTCCTCTGCCATCCTCCATATCTGCTCATTCTCATCCTTCATTCATTTTATGGTTTCCATTTCTCCTAAAAACCCTGATATCCTTGAGTATCCTCTGCCAGCCAGACTTTCCTCCCGAGTTCCAGCCTCAGATACTCAGCTATTGCACAGCTGCACCTGGGCCCCATAAACTTACTGTGTGTAAAATGTAAGTGTTCGCTGTACCCAAATCTGCTTCTACCCCTACATACCTTAATGGCAGCAATTCCCCTGTAATAATTTCCTGTTGCGGCTATAACAAATGGCCACAAGCCTAGGGGTTTATAAGATCTTAGATTTATCTTACAATTCTGTAGATCAGAAATCCAAAATGTGTCTCACTGGGTGAAAATCAAGGTAGAGGTAGTGCTATATTCTCCTTGGAGGGTCCGGGGAAAATCCATTTTCTTGCCTTTCCAGCTTCCAGGTGCTGCCAGCATTTCTTGACTGCTGGCGTCGTCCATCTGCCAAGCCAGAAATCACATCACTCCAACCTCTGCACACATCAACACATCTCTTTCTCTGATGCTCTTTTCTCCCTCTTTTACTTATAAGGCTTCTTATGGCCAGGTGCAGTGGCTCTCACCTGTAATCTCAGCACTTTGGGAGGCTCAGGCGGGTGGATTACCTGAGGTCAGGAGTTAGAGACCAGCCAACATGGCAAAAACCAGTCTCTACTAAAAATAGAAAAGTTAGCTGGGCATGGTGGCACGTGCCTGTAATCACAGCTACTGGTGAGTCTGAGGCAGGAGAATAGCTTGAACCCAGGAGGCGGAGGTTGAAGTGAGCCAAGATCACACCATCGCACTCCAGCTTGGGTGACAGAGTGAGCCTCTGTCTAAAAAAATAAATAAAAGTCTTTTGTAATGACATTTTGCATCCCTGCTAATCTAAGATTTATTAATTTAATCACATCTGCAATGCCCTTTCTTTTTGTTTTCTTTCCTTTTTTTTCTTTCTATTTATTTATTTTTTTGAGGCAAGATCTCCCTCTGTCGCCCAGGCCACAGTGCAGTGGCACAATCTCAGCTCACCGCAACCGCCACCTTCCAGGTTCAATAGATTCTCATGCCTCAGCCTCCTCAGTAGCTGCGAACTACAGGTGTGAGCCACCACACCCAGATAAGTTTTGTACTTTTAGTAGAGATGGGGGTCTTGCCATGTTGCCACTATACCTGGCCTATGCTACTAAGTTTTGGGATAATTTTTTTTTTTTTTTTGAGCCGGAGTTTCGCTCTTGTTACCCAGGCTGGAGTGCAATGGCGCGATCTTGGCTCACCGCAACCTCTGCCTCCTGGGTTCAGGCAATTCTCCTGCCTCAGCCTCCTGAGTAGCTGGGATTACAGGCATGAACCACCGTGCCCAGCTAAATTTTTTTTTTTTTTTTTTTTTTTTTTTAGTAGAGACGGGGTTTCACCATGTTGACCAGGATAGTCTCCATCTGTTGACCTCGTGAATCACCCACCTCGGCCTCCCAAAGTGCTGGGATTACAGGCGTGAGCCACCATGCCCAGCCCATTTTTGGGATAATTTTTAATGCAGTAATAACTCTTTCAAAGGGCCAGAGAGGTGGAGTTGGAGAGGGGTCTTTTAAAGCAGATCCCCTGTAAAAATATCCTTAAACACGACAGGCATGGTGGCTCATGTCTGTAATCTTAGAACTTTGGGAGGCTGAGGCAGGTGGATCACTGAGGTCAGGAGTTCAAGACCAGCCTGGCCAACATGGTAAAACCCCATGTCTACTAAAAACGCAAAAATTAGCTGGGTAAGATGGTATGCACCTGTATTCTTCCAACTGCCAAACCAAAAATGAGCTGGGCATGGTTGGCGGGCACTGGTAGTCCTAGCTACTCAGGAGGTTGAGGCAGCAGAGTCGCTTGAATGCAGGAGGCAGAGGTTGCAGTGAGCCAAGATCGCACCACTGTACTCTAGCCTGGCAACAGAGTGAGACGCCATCGCAAAAAAAAAAAAAAAAAAAAAAAAAAAAAAAAAAAGCCAGGCACAGTAGCTCACACCTGTAATCCCAGCACTTTGGAAGGCCATGGCAGGCAGATCACCTGAGGTCAGGAGTTTGATATCAGCCTAACCAACATGGAGAAACCCTGTCTCCCGTATCTACTAAAAATACAAAATTAGCTGGGCATGTTATCGTATGCCTGTAATCCCAGCTATTCAGGAGGCTGAGGCAGGAGAACTACTTGAACCCGGGAGGTGGAGGTTGCGGTGAGCCAAGATCGTGCTATTGCTCTCCAGCCTGGGCAACAAGAGTAAAATTCCATCTCAAAAAAAAAAAAAATTCTTAAACAGCTGTGTCGCCTGGCACCTTTTGATAGCTGTGTCCTCTGCCTGGGGTGCCTGATTTTCACATGGCTGACTCTTTCTTTGTTTTTTGTTTTTTGAGATGAAGTTTTGCTCTTGTTGTCCAGGCTGGAGTGCAATGGTGCAATTTCGGCTCACCACAACCTCCGCCTCCTGGGTTCAAGCGATTCTCCTGCCTCAGCCTCCCGAGTAGCTAGGATTACAGGCGTGTGCCACCACACCTGGCTAATGTTGTATTTTTAGTAGAGACACGGTTTCACCATGTTGCCCAGGCTGGTCTTGAACTCCTGACATCAGGTGATCTGCCCACCTTGGCCTCCCAAAATGCTAGGATTACATGTATGAGCCACGGTGCCCTGCCATGGCTGACTCTGTTATCACTCAACTCTCCCTAGAAAGATTCTTCCAGCTGCCAAACCAAAGTAGTGCCCGCCTTTCCACAGTCATCTTCTGCACCGCATTTATGACTCTGATAGGTCCGTCTACTGGAATGGAGGCACCATGAGAGCAGGGAGCACCCTCTCAGTCAGCACAATGCTCTCAGCACACAGAACAGCGCTTGACATACATAGATGAGCCCACCAGCTCTCATTTGCTGCCTGTGCTTCCCTGCGGCCCACGCTTCTTGTCATACTGCAGGACGTGAAGTTTCTCTTCAGTCCTTCTGTCTCACGCATTGTTCCTTCTCCCAGAATGCCTTTTCTTTTTCTCTTCTTCTTCAGTTGTTCAGATGACTGACACCTACACAACTTTTTTTTTTTTTTTTAAGACAATGGTCTTGCTCTATTTCTAAGGCTGAAGTGCGTGGTGTGACCACAGCTCACTACAGCCTTGACCTCCCAGTCTCAAGCAATACTCCCACATCAGCCTCCTTAGTAGCTGGGACCACATGTTTGCACCACCGTGCCTGGCTAATTTTTGTATTTTTTGTAGATACAGGGTTTTGTCATATTCCCCAGGCTTGTCTGAAACTCCTGGGCTTAAGTGATCTGCCCACCTCAGCCTACCAAAAAGTGTTGGGATTACATGCGTGAGCCACTGCACCCAAGACCTACACAGATTTTAAGAAAGGTCAGCTGGCCAGGTGTGGTGTCTTACACCTGTAATTAATCCCAGCACTTTGGGAGGCCAAGGCGGGCGGATCATGAGGTCAGGAGTTCGAGACCAGCCTGACCAACATGATGAAACTCTATTAAAAATACAAAAATTAGCCAGGCACAGTTGTGCATGCCTGTAATTTCTGCTACTCAGGAGGTTGAGGCAGGAGAATTGCTTGAACCCAGTTTGGGGGTTGGGCGAGATTGCAGTGAGCCGAGATCGCACCACTACATTCCAGACTGGGCAATAGAGCGAGACTCCGTCTCAAAAAAATGAAAAGGTCAGCTGCCTGTCAGGTGTCCCTCCTGAGTGCAGGCATTGCATGCTGGCTTCCCTGCCATCACACTTACTGTCCACTGGGGCTGTCGTTGACTACTGAAGCGTCTCTGCCTTGCCAGGTGTTGAAGAGCTGTGTCTCCTTCATCGTTACATCCCTAGGGTCCGTGGCTGTCTCATTGAGTGTTTGCTGAATAGAGAGGTGAGTAATGATGGGGTTGGCCTGTACCCACACGATGTCCTCCTTCTCAAGGCCTTGCCCCTGCTGGGTGAGGAAGGGATGAGATTTATTCTACATTACCTATGTGTGAGTGTCCCAACCTATGTAAAACTCACTTCTGCTGTGCAATAACCCTTGAGGTGAACTTGGGGGCACCGGAAACAGCCTTGGGCTGTATGGGCAAAGCAGTGACCTTAGCTGCCAATCACTGGAACCCCAGAACAGCTTTCTCTCATCTCAAGGTGGGATGCTGCCTCACCTTCCCCTCACGCTGCATCAGATGGGTTCCCTGGACTTCTGCTCTCTATGGACTCACAAACCCATGACTGCAGTCAGGGGAGGCAACGTTGTCTGTCCTGCTCTCCTCCCACTGCATGGGGGAGGCTAGCAGTGGCTTTGGTGATGTGAGTGTGTGAATTTGGGGCAGAAACCAGGTGGGGAAGAAGAAAGAGAGAAGAAGAGAGAAAGAGGAGAAGACAGTGGCCACTGCTGGCTGGCAGGAGTTGACTCCCACTCTGAAACGCCTAACAGAGTCCCCTGGATGCAGAATGTCTCCCCTCCCCCATGCAAAAACCCCCTTTCCAGAACAAAAGGCCTGTCACTGAAAGCACTTATTTCACAATAACAATAACAGCAGAACACACAAAGTACAAAAACATTTTTCTCAAAAATTTTCCCAATTCAATTCAACAAATATTTATTTTCCAGAAAAAGCAGAGATATATAAAGAAATAGAAATGTGGATTTTTTTTGTTCTCGTCTTTGATTGAAAAGCCTATCGGCACAACCAGGAGAACAGCACTGCCCCAGTGAGCCAAGCACAATGGGAAAGCATTTTTAAAATAGAAAAGAACGCTAATATATAAATACACCTAGGTAATTTTAAAACATAGTGCAGCCTCAACGCTAGGGTGGGGGATGGGCCTCAGGCTCACAGGCAACTTGTGTTCTGTCTTCCCTGCAGGCTGCCAGGGTGAACCTCCAACATTGTCTTAAAAAAAAAAAAATGTGTGATTTGGAGGAAAATGCAAAACGATCACTAATAAAGGTATACCCAGCTAGCAAAAACCAATGTGGAAAATAATTTAGAAAGTAAATGGGAGGCCGGGGGCAGTGGCTTATGCCTGTAATCCCAGCACTTTGGGAAGCCTAGGCTGGTGGATCACCTGAAGTCAGGAGTTCGAGACCAGCCTGATCAACATGGTGAAACTATGTATCTACTAAAAATACAAAATTAGCCAGGTATGGTGGCGCATGCCTGTGATCCTAGCTACTTGAGAGGCTGAGGCAGGAGAATTGCTTGAACATGGGAGGCGGAGGTTGCAGTGAGCTGAGATCATGCCATTTCACTCCAGCCTGGGCAACGAGAGCAAAAACTCCATCTCAAACAAGAAAAGAAAAGAAAAAAAAAAAGCAAATGAGAGTCAAGAGAGCCAGTTTGGGGTAAGAAAAGAGCACCGAACTAGAAGACAGAAGGCCACTTCCCTGCCCCATGCCTCAGTTTCCTCATTTGTAAAATGGATTCTATCACCTCTACTATTCCTTCAGGCTCTAATAGGCCATGATTCTAAAGGGATTGCTTAGGAACGTAGGGTCAAACATTGTGAAGAAGATGTGGAAATCCCATTAGGGACCTTCTAGTTACCTCTATCTGAAGACAAAGACCAGGGAAGACATCCCCAGATAAAGAATTGCAACCACAAAACTCCTTTAAGGAAAAGTAGTGGGCCCAACCAAACCGAGCAAGAGTTTTTAACCTGTGTGCCAGGAATTCTTTTACAGGTTTCGATCATCGAGTCAAATTGATCTTTGCCACTGCTGTGGGAACACATGTATTTTAGTGATTTCTCTTGTACAGAATGTGGACATGAGCAAGTTGTGTGAGACAATACACAGTGGGTACCACCTGCTGTCAGGTAGAGGCAAGAAGCATTGCTGAACAGGCCAAACTTTGCCAAGGATGGTGTCCGATATGATTTGGATACGTGTCCCTGCTCAAATCTCATATTGAAATGTAATCCCCAATGCTGAAGGTGGGGCCTGGTGGGTGGTGATTGGATCATGGAGCAGTTTCTCATGGTTAAATTCCATCCCCCCGGTACTGTTATCACCACAGTAAATTGTCTTGAGATCTGGTTGTTTGAAAGGGTGTAGCATCTCCCCACTGTTTCTTCCTCCTGCTGTGGCCATGTGGAGCTCCTTACTCCTACTTTGCCTTCTTCCATGATTGGAAGCTTCCCCAGAAGCAGAAGCCATGATGCTTCCTGTACAGCCTGCAGAATTGTGAGCCAATTAAACCTCTCTTCTTCATAAATTACCCAGTGTCAAGTTTTCTCTTTTTTTTTTCTGAGATGGAGTCTTGCTCTGTTGCCAGGCTGAAGTGCAATGGCGTGATCTCCACTCACAACTTCCGCCTCTTGGTTCAAGCGATTTTCCTGCCTCAGCCTCCAGAGTAGCTGGGATTATAGGCGCACACCACGATGCCCAGCTAATTTTTTGTATTTTCAGTAGAGACGAGGTTTCACCATATTGGCCAGGCTGGTCTTGAACTCCTGATCTCATAATCTGCCTGCCTTGGCCTCCCAAAGTGCTGGGATTACAGGTGTGAGCCACTGCACCCAGCCAAGTTTTCTTTTTATAGCAGTGTGAGAATGAACTAATACAGTGTCAGAGAGAGAGAAACAACTCTAGGCCGGGCGCAGTGGCTCAAGCCTGTAATCCCAGCAGTTTGGGAGGCCAAGGCGGGGCGGATCATGAGGTCAAGAGATTTAGTAGAGATGGTGAAACCCCGTCTCTACTAAAAATACAAAAATTAGCTGGGCATGGTGGCGTGCACCTGTAATCCCAGTTACTCAGGAGGCTGAGGCAGGAGAATTGCCTGAACCCAGGAAGTGGAGATTGCAGTGAGCTGAGATTGTGCCACTGCACTCCAGCCTGGCACGTGGCAACAGAGTGAGACTCTGTCTCAAAAAAAAAAGAGAGAAACAACTCTACCACACTGGTGACCTATCAGCACCAATGAGAGCCGATGGCCAGTGCTTTCATGGACTGTGTCTACAGAGACTGTAGCGGTGAGTGCAACAGCTCTGCTGGCTTGTTCAGTGTTGTTCTGAGCTCTTTTAGTGTCTTCGAGGATACTGCCAACACCCATAATATTTATAAATAAATATTTAGGGTAAGGTGTCTCACGCCTGTGATCCCAGCACTTTGGGAGGCCAAGGTGGGTGGACCACAAGGTCAGGAGTTCAAGACCAGCCTGGCCAATATGGTTAAACCCCATCTCTACTAAAAGTACAAAATTTAGCCAGGCGTGGTGGCACTTGCCTGTAATCCCAGCTATTCTGGAGGCTGAGGCAAAAGAATTGCTTTAATCCGGGAGGCAGAGGTTGCAGTCAGCCGAGATTGCACCACTGCACTCCAGCCTGGGCGACGGAGTGAAACTCCTTCTCAAATAAATAAATAAATATTTTAAAAGAAAACACCTGTAATAAATGTGCCATGAGCACTGTGGAAAACTGTGTACAAGGGATCCCCATGTTCCCTGTCTTACCAGTCAGGGAATTAGGCCTCTTAGGTCTCACTCCACCTTCTTCCTGTCCCTGAACACTTGTCTGTTTCAGCTCCCTCCTCTCCTCTGCTCTGGTTCTCTGCCCTCACCCAAACCCAACCCACACAGATGTACCAAGGGGGAACCTACCATATCCTCTCCCCCAACCCCACATCCACGGACACCTCTGTCCCGAAGGCCATCCCCTGGCATGATTATTTGCAGATCTTCTTTCTCTTTTGGGTCTCCCAAAGTTCAGGACTTGTACATCAACCAGGTGCAAACAAACAAAAAACGAACAAAACACACGAAATAAAAGTCCATGACTCTTCAGATAATTCAACCTGGAGGGAGAGGGAGGATGAGGCCTTTGGAATTGGGCTGAGCGATTAGGTCATAATTGATCTTTACTGTTGTAGCTGCAGATTATTTATCCCACTCCCAGAGGAGCGTGTGTCACCCGCCTGCCCCACCCCCAGCTTTCTGAATCGGAACTGCCTGCACCCAAGTGGAACAGGGGGACCGCGAATGGCTGCTGGGCTGTTTACTCATTCTCCCTCCTTGGGGGCCTCTGGCAGCTGCCCCTCCCTGGCATGTCACATGGATTTTTCTCACTCTCCTTTTTACTGTCATGGGGCATCTCAGACCTCCTGGGGAAGTGGGCCAGGGACCAAAGCCCAGGCCAAAGAGAGTGTCCTTACAGCAGCCTCCGTTCTTGAGTTCCTAAGAACTTTCCCAAGCATGCCCTGGAAAGGAAACAGGGGCGGGAGGAATGAGGTTCCCTAAAAATACATTTAGATTTCCCAGTGGAGGGATGAGTGGGAGAGTGGAAGACAGGACTGTGAATTACATGGGACATTCAGCTCCACTCTGTCCCCAAGGTGCAGAGGGACTGCTGGAAAAAACTTCCCTGGAAAAGAACGGGAAAGAGAAGTTCTTCTACCCACAAATAAATCTCCAAGGGTTGCCCTGGGCCGTGGAGATTCATTCTCTTATGATTTGTGATAATAATTCATTTTATTTCTGTAGAGTCCTTTAAAACATTTTTACTGACTTCATTTTGCTTGTCAGCATGACCTCATTTGTCCTGGTCCATGAGGCAGGGCAGAGATGAGCCCAACTTCATAAACAAGAGAACTAAGAAGGAACACAGCTAAGGGACTTGCCAAGTCCGAGTCAGAACCTGTGTTCCCTGGCTCTCCTCCTCAGACCAGTTATGCAATTTCCCTGTGACAAGTGGGGGTCTCCTCTCGGGGGCTGGGACTTTCACTTGCTGGATTGAAATTCCCTGGTAGGACTGCCTGGAGACACACAGCCTCCCCTGGTGAGGGGATTCCAGGTCTCCCACCTCTCTTAGGTGGCAGGTCCTTCTTGGGACTGCCACGCCACCTTGCTCTAGAAAGCAGAGCTGTCCTCAGAATGACCGACTAACCACAGCCAATATGGCTGCACACCTGCTGTGTCCTAGATTTGTGCCAAGGATTTACACCAATTATCTCACTTGGTCCTCCAGGAACCCTGGGTAGTGGGCACTCTGACCACTTTTATTTATCAGGTGAGGCAGTAGAAGCAGAGAAATGAATATGCCCTATGTATTAGTCTGTTGTCCTGCTGCTAATACTTGAGAATGGTAATTTATAAGGAAAAAGAGGTTTAATGGACTCACAGTTCTACATGGCTGGTGAAACCTTATAATCATGGTGGCAGGTGAAATAGGACAAAGGCACGTCTTACATGGTGGCAGGCAAGAGAGAGAATGGGTAGGGAAACTCCCGTTTAGAAAACCATCAGATCCTGTGAGAGATACATGCACTATCACAAGAACAGCAGAGGTAAAACCCACCCCCATGATTCAATTACCTCCCACCGGGTTCCCCCCATGACACATAGGAATTATGGGAGCTACAATTCAAGGTTTGAGTAGGGACACAGCCAAACCATATCAAGTTCTGAAAGGGCAAGTCCCTCACAGTTCTGGAAGGGCAAGTCCAAGATGAAGGAGACAGAAGATTTGGCTCCTGGTGAGGCCCACTTCCTGGCTTGCAGATGGAAGCTGTGCCTCCTTGCTGCATCCTCACATCATGGAAGACAAAAAGAAAGAAAGGGCTCTGGTCTCTAGTTCTTTTCTTGTTTTTTGTTTTTGAGACGGAGTCTAGTTCTGTCACCCAGGCTGGAGTGCAGTGCCTTGATCTCAGCTCACTGCAAACTCCACCTCCCAGGTTCAAGCAATTGTCTTGCCTCAGCCTCCTGAGTAGCTGGGATTACAGGTATCCACCACCACACCCAGCTAATTTTTTGTATTTTTTAGTAGAGACAAGGTTTCACCATGTTGGTCAGGCTAGTCTCAAACTCCTGACCTTGTGATCCGCCCACCTTGGCCTCCCAAAGTGCTGGGATTACAGGTGTGAGCCACTGTGCCCAGCCTTGGGGGTTTGTTTTTAATCCAAGGCATTTCTTTACAGGCTGAAAATGGGAAACCATCATAGACTCTGAGGAAGGTCTCTGGCATGGCAGGTGGGGGGCCCAGGGATCGGGGGCTGACATTTTGAAGCAGGAGGAGGAAGCTGCCAGTGATCTGGGATCAGTCAGGGACAGCTGTGGACCCGGAAGCCAGGATACCTGGGTTCTAGCTCTGGCTGTGCCAAGTGACGCCAGGTGGACCACTGCCTCTCCCTGGGTTTGCATGCTCTCAGCTGTACTCCGCAGTCATCCAGGGGTAATTTCTAGGGTTCCTGGCAGCACTGATGCTCTTTGACAGTTGATCTTTGCTGCTCTTTGGTCTCTCTCATCAATGCCCCTACACCTATGAGGTGGCATATAAGGGCTTGAGGTGTTGTTATTGACTGAAAGTTTGTGTCTCCAACCCCTAAATTCATGTGTTGAAACTTCGATCCCCAGTGTGATGGTATTAGGAGATGTGGCCTTTGGGGAGTGATTAGGTTTCGATGAGGTCCTGAGGGAGAGCCTCGAGGATTGGATTAGTGTTCTTTTAAGAAGAGTCAGAGGCCGGGCGCAGTGGCTCATGCCTGGAATCTCAGCACTTTGGGAGGCCGAGGCAGGCAGATCACCTGAGGTCAAGAGTTTGAGACTAGCCTGGCCAACATGGTGAAACCCCATCTCTACAAAAGTACAAGCATTAGCTGGGCATGATGGCGGATGCCTGTAATGCCAGCCACTTGGGAGGCTGAGGAGGAAGAAACACTTGAACTTGGGAGGAAGAGGCTACAGTGAGCTGAGATTGTGCCATTACACTCCAGCCTGGGTGCCAGAGACCTCCATCAGAGTCTATGATGGTTTCCCATTTTTAGCCTGTAAAGAAATGTCTTGGATTAAAAACAAACCCCCAAGGCTGGGCGCAGTGGCTCACATCTGTAATCCCAGCACTTTGGGAGGCCAAGGTGGGCGGATCACGATGTCAGGAGTTCAAGACTAGCCTGACCAACATGGTGAAACTCTGTCTCTACTAAAAAATACAAAAAAATGGCTGGGTGTGGTGGTGGGTGCCTGTAATCCCAGCTACTCAGGAGGCTGAGGCAAGATAATTGCTTGAACCCAGGAAGTGAAGTTTGCAGTGAGCCGAGATCAAGGCACTGCACTTCAGCCTGGGTGACAGAACTCGATTCTGTCTCCAAAAACAAACAAACAAAAACCCAAAACACAAGCAAGCCTGCAGTTATTTAAATGCTTCCTGGGATCTCTAAGTTATGCTCCCATCAGAGTGTCTTCATAGATACCTGACATGTTCACGTCGTGGTCTCATCCCATTCCCTTCATCCTCCAAACCCAGTTCTTCTACTCACTGCTATGTTTCAATCAAGGCAGAGAAACACTTAGTACCTGGCTGAAGCTACAGTTTGACTTCCTGACCTTCAGAACTCAGTACGATACAGCAGAGACCAATGCTTCCCAGGACTGGATCCCAGAACCCTCCATCTCACGGCCATTGCTGTCCCACTACCACGTGGACTGAGGCCATTTTCTTAACTGCTGAGGACTCCAGTCTCCTGAGGTCTGGGTTCAGAGGGCAAATAAGCCACACCTGGTTGGGACTGCTTGGTGAGACCTGGGTAGGGAATGTGATGGGGTCACAGTCTTCTACACACCCTGTTCCAGCTCTCAAGAGAAAGAAAGAAAGAGAGAGAGAGAGGAGAGACAGAGAGAAGAAAGAGAGAGAAGAGAAAGAAAGAAACAAAAGAAAGAAATAGAGAAAGAAAGAAAGAGGGAGGGGGGGAAGGGGGAAAGGAAGAAGGGGGAAGGAAGGAAGGAAGGAAGGAAGGAAGGAAGGAAGGAAGGAAGGAAGGGAGGGAGGGAGGGAGGGAGGGAGGGAGGGAGGGAGGGAAGCCAGGCATGGTGGGTGGCTCACGCCTGTAATCCCAGCATTGTGGGAGGCCAAGGCGTGCAGATCACCTGAGGTCGGGAGTTCGAGACTACCCTGACTAACACGGAGAAACCCTGTCTCTACCAAAAATAGAAAATTAGCTGGGCGTGGTGGTGCATGCCTGTAATCCCAGCTACTTGGGAGGTTGAGGCAGGAGAATCACTTGAACCCAGGAGGCAGAGGTTGCAGTGAATCAAGATCGCATCATTGCACTCCAGCCTGGGCAACAAGAGCAAAACTCCATCTCAAAAATTAAAAAAAAAAAAAAAGAAAGAAAGCCTTTGTAGCGTTTGCTGATATTTATGAAATACAAACTTCTACAATAGCCAGTTGCAAGCCACCAGTGGATTCGACATTCTGAGCTCCTGTGAGAAGGCATGGGCTGGGTCCAACACATCATTGCTCCCTCCCTGGTGCCCACTCTTGGCTCTCAGATGTCCTTGATGAAGGGGAAATTTTAATTTCGTTTCAGTCCCTGGCAGGTGTCTGATGCACAGTCTAGGAAAACCAAGTCCCAGACACTCCATCCCTCTCCAGGCTCCCAGGCTCCAGCCACAGGGGAAAGAAGCAAACAGTGTAGAGCCTTGATGTCTAAAAGGGTTTTTTTCTTCCGAGGAGTTCAAAGTAGTTACTGTGTCTGATCTTACCTTACCCTCCCAACACCCTGGGGAAGCGGGGAGACAGCAGGAATGATGTTGGCATCCCTTCCTGAAAGATGAGGACACTAAGGCCCAGAAAGTATAGACAGCTTGTCCGAGGCCACTAGCAGTTGGAAGCAAAGGCTGGAATAGGGAGACCAACTATGCCTCGAATCCTCAGCCTCATGCCCCTTCCCCCACGTCACCTTCTTGCAACCCACAATGAGGTGGATAGCAGTGGAGAAGCAGGAGATCTCCCGTGGTTTTCCCAGACAGAACCCAGGTCTCCACTTCCCAGCTCTCCTAGTCTCAGACCACACACCCATAACGCCTCCAGGGTAGCTGGCCCGACAGGCTTCCCTTGGGGCTGTGCCAACTCTGTCTCTGCTCATTAGCAGGTCTGTTTCCAGGTGGATCCACCACGGGGTCATTAAAGCAATAAACAAGTTCCCAATTGTCGGTGGGCTAGACCTGGCACCCAGCGCTCCCTGCATTGTGCTGAGTTCCAGCGGGCCCACACAGCCCAAGAAACAATGCCTCACTTCCTCCCAGGAAGCCGAAGACCTGAGCCAGCCTCCTGGGCTCGCCCACGTGCTCTGGCCAAGCCATTGTCTCCAAGTTGGAGGGGTCCAGTCATTCCCATGACCAGGGTAGTGGCATCCTCTTTGCTGTCCAAAAGCGGGAGGTCAAGAAGCCAGGGCCAAGAGCTATAGCTTCCCTAAGGATGCTACTACCCAGATTGCCACAATCCCTGGCCAGGAGTCCTGTGGCCTTTGCTATGCATCTGAATTGCATGCCTCAGTCTTTCCCTGGAACAGGGGTGAAAAGAAGACTCTAGAAACAAATGCAGGACTGGAGCCCTAACCAAGCCACCCAGCCTTCCTGGCACCCCTTTCCCTCTGTTTGGCTAGGATTGCTCTCTGCACCCCAAAGTATTCATGCATATATCCCCAGGGAGGGGCTGAGTGGCAGCAAGGATAGGCCTATCAATAATGTGAGCAATGATGTCATCGAGCCTCGCAAAGAGTCCCTCACTAGGTAGGGGAGAAATTCTGGCAGCCCAGGGCTTTCTTTCTTAAGATGTATTCTAACAGGCATTCAGCTGGGTCCCTCTCAAAGTGGGTTATCAGGGGCCTATGCCAGAATTGCCACCAACCTGGATTTCTTTGTTTTCAGTGTCTCTACTTGGAATTCCTTAGATGGAACGATGCGTTACGAGCGGGGGAAGAACTTGGGGTTAGAGCGAGCTAGGATCTGGAAAGAGAAGGGGATTCGGGGTAGGGTAGAGACTGAGAAGCCTGAGCCAGATTTATGGCACCTTGTGCATAGGCCAGGGAAAAGCTGGCCTTGGTGGTCCACAAGATGAGAAGTGTTAAGGTAGGAAGGCAAGGTTGCCAGAGACTCTGCGTGTAGTCTCTCGCCCTTGCCAAGACCCAGCAAGAGCTGGTGAGGCTGATGATGTGTTTAGTTGAGGGCCAACTGCATCAGCTAAACACAATTTGCCAAGTCTGCTCAGCTTTGGCCCTGAGCCCCCACCCTGGGAAGCACAGACAACTTATCCGTAGAGCTCGCTGGGAGAGGATACAGGAGCTCTGGATTGTAGAGACTGATGGAGAAAGGTCCTGGCCGAGGACATGGGGGCTGGGGAGGACATGCTGGAAAAGAGATCTTTCACAGAGAAAGGAGCCCCTGCTAGGAGATGGCTGTGGAGTAAAAGATGTTAGAAATATGTTGAAGGGCTGGGTGCAGTGACTCACTCCTGTAATCCCAGAACTTTAGGAGGCCGAGGTGGATGGATCACCTGTCAGGAGTTCAAGACCAGCCTGGCCAATAGTCTCTACTAAAAATGCAAAAATTATCAGGCCATGGTTGCAGATGCCTGTAATTCCAGCTACTTGGGAGGCTGAGGCAGGAGAACCACTTGAACCCGGTGGGTGGAGGTTACACTGAGTGGAGATTGAACCATGGTACTCCAGCCTGGGTGACAGAGCAAGACTCCTCAAAAAAAAAAAAAAAAAAAAACGAAAAGAAAAGATAAAAAAGAAATATGCTGAAGAGATAAAAGGATGACACAAAGAACAGCCTCAAACTACAAACCTCAGTGTAGGAAGCAGCAACACTGCCTTTCTTTTTAGATTAACTTTATGGAGTTAAATATAAAATGAAATATGAAATAAAATGCACCGTTTTTGTTTTATTTCATTGGAGGTAGCATCTTATTCTGTCACTCAGGCTGGAACGCAGTGGTATGACTATAGCTCACTGCAGTCTCACTGCCTTTCCTCAAGCCATCCTCCTGCCTCAGCCTCCTGAGTACTTGGGACTATAGATATATGCCACCATGCCCAGCTATTTTTTTTTCCCTTTGGTATGAAGGGGTCTCGCTATGTTGCCCAGGTTAGTCTTGAACTCCTGGCCTCAAGCAATCCTCCCTCCTCGGTCTCTCAAAGCACTGGGATTACAGACATGAGCCACCACACCTGGCTGGACTATATCAGATTAAACTGTATGGTTCAATAAGTTTGGATAAATATATAAACCCATGTAAACAGCACCGCAACCTAGGTAGAGAACATTTCTCTAAAAGTTCCCTCCTTTCATTGCAGCCAGTCTCCCCGCAGCTACTGGCCCCAGGCAACCACTGATCTGGCTTCTGTGTAGTCTCTCGCCCTATTGAAGCAAGATTTTCATATAAGTGAATGCATAGAATACGGGCTCTTTTGTGTGTGGCTTTCCTTAGTTTTTGCATCTATCGGTAGTTTCTTTCTTACTTTCTTTTTTTCTTTTAAGATGGAGTTTCACTCTTGTTGCCCAGGCTGGAGTGCAATGGCATGATCTCAGCTCACCACAACCTCTGCCTC
Source organism: Callithrix jacchus (assembly GCF_049354715.1). Lineage (NCBI taxonomy): Eukaryota > Metazoa > Chordata > Mammalia > Primates > Cebidae > Callithrix > Callithrix jacchus. The sequence goes on from NC_133520.1 coordinate 31,316,720, forward strand.
CCAGGTTCAAGTGATTCTCCTGCCTCAGCCTCCCGAGTAGCTGGGACCACAGGCACACACCACCACACCCAGCTAATGTTTGTATTTTTAGTAGAGACAGGGTTTCTCCATGTTGGTCAGGCTGATCTCAAACCCCCAGCCTCAGGGGATCCACCTGCCTCGGCCTCCCAGAGTGCTGGGATTACAGCCATGAGCACCATGTTCTGCCAGTTTGATTCTCTCATCGAGTAGGTTCCATTGCGCAGCTATACCACAGTTTGTTTTTCCATTCACCTGTTGGTGGACATTTTGACTGTTTTCAATTTAGTACTGTGATGAAGAAAGCTTCCTTCAACATTTGTGTACATGTCTTTGTGGATGGATACGACTGGGCGCAGTGGCTCACACTTGTAATCCCAGCATCCTTTGGGAGGCCGAGGCAAGCGTATCACCGGAGGTCACGAGTTCAAGATCAGACTGGTCAACATGGTGAAACCCTGTCTCTACTGAAAAAATACAAAATTTAGCTGGGTGTGATGGTGCATGCCTATAATCCCAGCTACTCAAGAGGCTGAGGCAGGGAGAATTGCTTGAACAGGGGAGGCAGAGGTTGCAGTGAGCTGATTGAGCCATTGCACTCCAGCCTAAGTGACAGAACAAGACTGTGTCTCAAAAAAAAAAGTCTTTGAGGGACCGGGCATGGTGACTCAAGCCTGTAATCCCAGCACTTTGGAAGGCCGAGGCAGGTGGATCATGAGGTCAACAGATCGAGACCATCCTGGTCAACATGATGAAACCCCGTCTCTACTAAAAATACAAAAAATTAGCTGGGCATAGTGGAGGGTGCCTGTAATCCCAGCTACTCGGGAGGCTGAGGCAGGAGAATTGCCTGAACCCAGGAGGCAAAGGTTGCGGTGAGCCGAGATCGCGCCATTGCACTCCAGCCTGGGTAACAAGAGCAAAAGTCCGTCTCAAAAAAAAAAAAAAAAGTCTTTGTGGACACATATTTTTATTTGTCTTGTGTACATATCTAGCAGGGGAATTGTTGGATCTTGTGGTAAGTGTATGTTAACTTTATAAGAAATTGTGGCGGGGTACAGTGGCTCATACCTCTAATCCCAGCACTTTGGGAGGCTGAAGTGGGTATATTGTTTGATCTCAGGAGTTTGAGACTAGCCTGGACAACATAGTGAGATCTGGTCACTATTAAAGATATTTTAAATTTAAAAAAAATTAGACAGGCTTGGGGGTGTGCACCTGTGGTCCCAGCTACTTGAGGGGCAGAGGTGGGAGGGTGTTGAGCCCAGGAAGTCAAGGCTGTACAGATCCATGATCATGCCACTGCACTCTAGCCTGGGCAACAGAGGGAGACCCTGTCTCAAAAAAAAAAAAAAAAGAAAAGAAAAAAAGAAATTGCCAAACTATTTTTCAAAGTGATTGTGACATTGTATGCACCCACCAGGAATTTATGAGGGCTCCGATTGCTCTACATCTTTGTGTACTCTTGGTATTATCCATCTTTTTTCTTTTCTTTTTTGGAAGCAGGCTCCGTTTTTGGAAAAAAAAAGTTAACTTAATTTGTTTTTTCTTTGAGACAGAGTCTTGCCCTGTCACCCAGGCTGGAGTGGAATGGCATGATCTCAGGTCACTGCAACCTCCTCCTCCTGGGTTCAAGTGACTCTCCTGCCTCAGCCTCCTAAGTAGCTGTGATTACAGGTGTGCGACCATCATACCTGGCTAATTTTTGTTTTTTCTTAGTATAGACAGGGTTTATTATGTTGGCCAGGTTGGTTTCAAACTCCCAACCTCGTGATCCACCTACTTTGACCTTCCAAAGTGCTGGAATTACATGGGTGAGCCACTGCTCCTGGCCTTCAATTTAATTTAATGTTAGGTTGTAGGATTCAGGTGCAGGATGTGCAGGTTTGTTACATAGATAAACGTATGCCATGGTGGTTTGCTGCACCTATCGACCCATCACCTAGGCATTAAGCCCCGCATCCATTAGCTATTTATCCTGATGCTCTCCCTCCCCCCCCACCCCACCGACAGGCCTCAGTGAGTGTTGTTCCTCTCCCTGTGTCCATGTGTTCTCATTGTTCAGCTCCCGCTTGTGAGAACATGTGGTTTGGTTTAGTGGTCCTGTGTTAGTTTGAGGCAGGCTCTTGCTCTATCACTCAGGCTTGAGTGCAGTGGTGTGACCATAGTTCATGGCAGCCTCAACCCTCCAGGCTCAAGTGATCCTCCTGCCTCAGCCTCCCAAGTAGCTGAGGCCACAAGCATATACCACCAAGCCTGGCTAATTTTTTGTAGAGATGGAATCTCCCTATGTTTCCCAGGCTGGTCTTGAATTCCTGGACTCAGGTGATCCTCCTGCCTTGGCCTCCCAAAATGCTGGGATTACAGGCATGAGCCACCGAGTCTGGCCTCTTTTTTATTTTAATCATTCTACTGGGAGTGTTGTAAAGTCTCATTGTGGGTTTCATTTGCATTTCCTTGATAATTAATGATGTTTAATGTGCCTATTTGTCATTCCTGTATCTTCTTTGGTGAAATGACTGTTCAAATACTTTGTCCATTAAAAACAACTGGGTTGGGTGGGTGCAGTGGCTCACACCTGTAATCCCAACACTTTGGGAGGGAGGCTGAGGCGCGAGGATCACTGCAGGGCAGGAATTTTCAACCAGCCTAGCCAACATGGTGAAACCTCATCGCTACTAAAAATACAAAAATTAACAGGATGTGGTGGCACACACCTGTAATTCCAGCTACTTGGGAGGCTGAGACAGGAGAATCACTTGAACCCAGGAAGCAGAGGTTGCAATGAGCCAAGATCACACAACTGTACTCTAGCCTGGGAGACAGTGTGAGATTCTGTCTCAACAAAACAAAACAATTGGATTATTTGTATTCTTCTTATTGAATTGTAAGTGTTCTTTATATATTCTGAATACAAATTCTTTGTCTGACATATGCCTTGTAAATATTTTTTTTGAGACGAAGTCTTGGTCTGTCTTCCAGGATGGAGTGCAATGGCAAGATCTCAGCTCACTGCCACCTCCACCTCCTGGGTTCAAGCAATTCTCCCTGGCTCAGTTTCTCAAGTGGCTCGGATTACAAGTGTGCACCATCACATCCTGTTAATTTTTGTATTTTTAGTAGAGACAGGGTTTCACCATGTTGGCCAATCTGGTCTTGAACTCCTGACCTCAGGTGATCTGCCTGCTTCTGCCTCTCAAAGCATTGGGATTACAGCCATGAGCCACTGTACCCAGCCTGACTTCCCTGATTTTTGTAAAACAGGGTCTCTGTTCTCCACGCTGGAGTACAGTGATACAATCATAGCTCACCGCAGCCTCCAACCCCTGGGCTCAAGCAAATCCTCCCATGTCAACCTCCCTAGTAGCTAGGATCATAGGTGCGTGCCACTGTGCCTGGCCTCTTTTCATTTTCTAAAAGTGTGAAGAGCAGAAGATTCAACTTTCAACTGAGTTAGGCTTATTGTTTCTTTTATGGCGAACGCTTTTGGGGTCCTAAGAAACCACTGCCTACCCCAAAGTCAGAAAAAAATTCTTTTATGTTTTGTTTTAGAATTTTATCATTTTAGCTTTTATTTTTAGCTCTGTGATCCTTTTCTAGTTTATTTTTGTGTGTATTATGAGGTAGGGGTCAAGGTATATTTTTTTGCCGTGACTATATAGCTGTTCTAGTATCATTTGTTGAAAAGATATCCTTTCCTCTTTAAACTACCCTGGCACGTTTGTAAAAAATCAATTGACAAAACACGTGTGGATCTATTTCTGGACTCCGTTCTGCTTTATTGATCTGTGTGTCCACCCTTATGCCAATACCATACTTGACTTGATTACTGTAGCTGTACAGTAGGTCTTGAAGTCAGGTGATATGAATCCAACTTTGCTCTTCTTGTCAAGATAGCTTTGGATATCCAAGGCCCTTGAGTTTCCACATAAATGTTAGAATTAGCTTGTCAATTTCTGTGAAAATTACTGGGTAATTATGATTGGGATTGCACTGAATGCATAGATCAATTTTAGGAGAATTAACATTTTAACAATATTGAGTCTTCCTATTTTATGGGTAATTTTAGGTGTCAGCTTGACTAGTTTAAGCGTACCTAGAAACCTGGTAAAGCGGTATGTTTGGGTGTGTCTGTGAGGGTGTTTCTGCGTGAGCCATTGCACCTGACCAACACTTCTAATATTAGATATTGAAATACATGTAAGCTATGCATACATACATTTAAAAAAGATTAGGGCTGGGAGCAGTAGATCATGCCTGTAATCCTAGCATTTTGGGAGGCCAGGGAGGATCACTTGAGGCCAGAAGTTCAAGACCCTCCTGAACAAGAATCCATCTCTACAAAAAAATTACAACTTAGCTGGTCACAGTCATGCATACCTGTAGTTCTAGCTATTCAGGAAGCTGAGGCAGCAGGATGGCTGAAGGCCAAGAATTAAAGGCTTCAGTGAGCAATGACACACCACGGCACTGCACTCCGGCCTGGGTGACAGAGTAAGATCCTGTCTCTAAAAATAAAAATAATAGGCCGGGCGCAGTGGCTCACACCTATAATCCCAGCACTTTGGGAGGCCGAGGCGGGTGGATCACGAGGTCAAGAGATCGAAACCATCCTGGTCAACAAGATGAAACCCCATCTCTACTAAAAATACAAAAATTAGCTGGGCATGGGGGTGTGTGCCTGTAGTCCCAGCTACTCGGGAGGCTGAGGCAGGAGAATTGCTTGAACTCAGAAGGTGAAGGTTGCGGTGAGCCGAGATCATGCCACTGCACTCCAGTCCGGGTAACAACAGCGAAACTCCGTCTCAAAAAAAAAAAAAAAATAGTAATAATAATAATGTTTGTAGGGCTGGGAGCAGTGGCTCACACCTGTAATCCCAGCACTTTGGGAGGCTGAGGCGGGCAGATCACTTGAGATTAAGAGTTTGAAACCAGCCTGGCCAACATGGTGAAACCCCATCTCCGTCAGAAATACAAAATTAGCCAGGCATGGTGGTGCGCGCCTGTAATCCCAGCTACTCGAGTAGCTGAGGCAGGAGAATTGTGTGAACCTGGGAGGTGGAGGTTTCAGTAACCCGAGATTGTGCCACTGTACTCCAGAATGGGCAACAGCGTGAGGCTTGGTCTCAAAATAATAATGATGATGATGCATGTAAGAATAAAAAATAGGGACATCGATCCAAGATGGCTAACCGCTAACAGCTCGGGATTGTAGCTCCCAGTGAAAGCCCAGAGAACGAGACGACGCCACACTTTTGGATGAATTTTCGTCACTCACCGATCAGCCGATTCCCAGTGGAGGAGCCCCACGGGTCGCCAGCGCGACTCTTGTGGCCGCCGCAGCGGTTTTGCCGGCGTCGGTGCAGCAGCTCTTCCTGCAGAGCCAACGGGACCGCTTCCCCTACTGACCGGAGTTTGGAGCTCCGGGAAGTCAGAGCCGCTTGTTGCGGACTCAAGAGGGAAGCCAGACCAGAGATTCCCGGGCAGAAGAGCACCATCAGTCTTATCGCTGCTATTTAGGCTGCCACAATGGGTTGCTTGGATCCCACCATTGGGAATCAATAAGTCGGACTTCCACTCAGAAACCTAATTAGAAAGGCGGTTCATCTACAATGAAGGGAAAAAAACAGCCTAAGAAGGCCGAGTATACTCAAAATCAGAACCCATCAGCAACGGAACAAGCCCTGATGGAAAAGGACTCATCAGCAACCGAACAAGCCCTGATGGAAAAGGACTCATCAGTAACGGAACAAGCCCTGATGGAAAAGGACTGTGTTCCATTATCTGAAGTAGGCTTTAAAAGGTGGATGATAAGAAACTTCTGGGAGTTAAAGGAACTTGTTCTAACCCAATGTAAAGAAACTAAGAACTTGGAAAAAAGGTTCGATGAAATGTTGAAAAGAATAGACAATATAGAGAGGAATACAAATGAACTTATGGAGTTGAAAAATACAACACGAGAACTTAGTGAAATATGTACAAGCTTAAACAGCCGAATGGATCAAGCAGAAGAAAGGATATCAGAGGTCGAAGATCAACTTAATGAAACAAAACAACAAGACAAGAATAGAGAAAAAAGGATAAAAAGGAATGAGCAAAGTCTCCAAGCAATATGGGATTATGTGAAAAGAACTAATATACGCTTGATTGGTGTACCTGAATGTGACGGAGAGAATGAATTCAAGCTGGAAAATACTCTCCAGGACATTATCCAGGAAAATTTTCCTAATTTAGCAAAGCAGGACACTATTCAACCCCAGGCAATACAGAGAACACCACAAAGATATTCCTCAAGAAGACCAACCCCAAGGCACATAATCGTTAGATTCACCAAGATCGAAACGAAGGAGAAAATATTAAGGGCAGCCAGAGAGAAAGATCAAGTTACCCATAAAGGTAAGCCTGTTAGGCTTACAGCAGATCTCTCAACGGAAACCCTACAAGCTAGAAGAGAGTGGGGGCCAATATTCAATATACTTAATCAACAGAACTTTCAGCCCAGGATTTCATATCCTGCCAATTTAAGCTTTACATTTGAAGGAAAAATAAAATTTTTTAGGAACAAGCAAGTACTCAGAGATTTTATTACCACCAGGCCTGCTTTACAAGAACTTCTAAAAGAAGCACTATACACAGAAAGGAACAACCAGTATGACCCTTTCTAAAAATACACCAAAAAGTAAAGAGCATTAACATAAAGAAGAATTTTTATCAACAAAAGGACAAAATAGCCAGTTAATATCAAATGGCAGCAACCCTAAATTTAAATCGACCAAATCTCCCAATCAAAAGATACAGACAAAATCTAACGGTATATCCAAAGATATACATAGACTCAAAATAAAGGGTTGGAAAAAAAAAACCAACCAAATGGAGAGCAAAACTAAATAAATAAAAAGCAGGAGTTGCAACTTTCACATTTGACAAAATAGATTTCAAAGCTACAAGGATACAAGGGTAAAAGGATTAATGTAATAATAAGAGATCTTAACACCCAGATACATAAGACCCATAATGAGATTTAGATTCAACGAGACAGAAAATTGATAACGATATCCAGGACTGGAACTAAGATCCAGAACAAATAAACTCAATAGAGCTCTCCATTTTTAAACACACAAAATATACATTATCCATAAAATCTAACGATATATCTAAAGATATACAAAGACTCAAAACAAGGGGATGGAAAAAAACTCACTAACCAAATGGAGAGCAAAAATAAATAAATAAAAAGCAGGAGTTGCAATTCTCACACTTATAAAATAGATTTCAAAGCTACAAGGATGCAAGGGTAAAAGGATTAATGCAACAATAAGAGATCTTAACACCCAGATACATAAGACACATAATGAGATTTAGATTCAACGAGACAACAAATTGATAACGATATCCAGGACTTGAACTCAGAGCCAGAACAAATAAACACAATAGAGGTCTCCATTTTAAACATATAAAATATGCATTAACCACTTTAAACACTCAAAATATTGATCGGCCATTATTGAAACCCATTTTAGGAATGAAGTAATATTCCTTTTTCCCTCTTTTTCTTTTTTTCCCCTTCTTCTTCTCTTTTTCCCTAAAAAAAAAAAAAAAAAAAATTCATAGTTGAAACACAAGTGAAAGATTAATAAAACTGTGTTATATAATAACAAATGAAGGATTAGCACCAGAATGTATAAAAATTCCTATCATTTACTGAGAAAGAAACAGAAATTTCAGTAGTCAGTTCACATAAAAAATAAAATAAAATAAAATAAAGAATAAAAAATAGGAAGATATTTAAAAATTAGATATCTTATAAAACATTTAAAAGTATATAAAACGATTAATAAAAACAGGTAAGGCCGGGCGCGGTGGCTCAAGCCTGTAATCCCAGCACTTTGGGAGGCCGAGGCGGGTGGATCATGAGAGATTGAGACCATCCTGGTCAACATGGTGAAACCCCGTCTCTACTAAAAATACAAAAAAATTAGCTGGGCATGGTGGCGCGTGCCTGTAATCCCAGCTACTCAGGAGGCTGAGGCAGGAGAATTGCCTGAACCCAGGAGGCGGAGGTTGCGGTGAGCCGAGATCGCGCCATTGCACTCCAGCCTGGGTAACAAGAGCGAAACTCCGTCTCAAAAAAAAAAAAAAAAAAAAAAACAGGTAAGGTAATTATTTACCCAATATCCGGTGAATCAGTGAGTGACGGCAGCCATAGCGGTGATGGGTTGAATCAAGGAATAAGTGAAAAGCGGAAATTCTAGGGAGCATCTCCAACCACCACACTGTTAAAAAACAAACAATAACAAATTTTTCAGGCTTGCTTCATTTACTGTCATGCATTATGATAATTTTCATAGACTGGATGAATTTTTATTTTGTAACAATTTATATTCATTCATTCATTTTCCAACCTGCTTATTCCAGTTCAGGGCTGCAGGTGGCTGGATCCTGTCCCAGCAGCTCAGAGGATCAGGTGGGAACCAGCGGTGGACAGGTTCCATTCCCCCACAGGGCCCACGCACACACACCACACTCACACAGACTGGGGTCATTTAGACACGCTGATTAACCTCATGTGTACATATGTGGAACGTGGGAGGAAACTGGAGTACCTGGAAAAACCCATGAAAACATGGAGAGATTGTGCAAACTCCACGCCAACAATAACAGACGGATTTCTTTTCCTCATCAATGTTATAAAGAAGCCACATTGGGTTGGGCATGGTGGCTTATGCCTGTAATCCCAGCACTTTGGGAGGCCAAGGTGGGTGGGTCGCCCGAGGTCAGGAGTTCAAGACCAGCCTGGCCAGCATGGTGAAACCCCATCTCTACTAAAAATGCAAAAAATTAGCTGGGCATGGTGGCGGGTGCCTGTAATCCCAGCTACTCAGGAGGCTGAGGCAGGAGAATTGCCTGAACCCAGGAGGCGGAGGTTGCAGTGAGCCGAGATCGCGCCATTGCACTCCAGCCTGGGTAACAAGAGCAAAACTCCATCTCAAAAAAAATAAAATAAATAAAAATACAAATATTAGCTGGGTGTGGTGGCGCACGCCTGCAGTCCTAGCTACTGGGAAGGCTGAGACAGGAGAATCCCTTGAACCTGGGAGGCGGAGGTTGCAGTGAGCAGAGATCTTGCCATTGACCTCCAGCCTCGGCGACAGACTGAGACTCCATCTCAAAAAAAAAAAAAAAAGAAAGAAAAGAAAAAGAACACACATTGGTATTCTATTGGTTCTGTCTCTCTAGAGAACCCTAATACATCATCCATGAACATGGCCTCTTTATTCTTTTAGATCTTTAATTTCTCTCAGTAACGTTTAGTAGTTTGCAGTGTAAATGTCTTACACATCTTTTATTAAATGTATCATTATTTCGTGGTTGTTGGTACTAATAGCAACTTCTCGTTTCATTTTCCAGTTGTTACTAATATAGAGAAAATCGGTTGATTTTTGCATATTGACCTTGTATTCTGCAGCCTTGCTCAGTTCGCTTATTGGTTCTACTAGTTTTGTTTATTGTTTTCATTAATTGCTTAGGGTTTTCTATATATGTGTCATATTAACTGTAAACAAGGATAGTTTGGGCCAGGCAGAGTGACTCAAACTTGTAATCCCAGCACTCTAAGAGGCCGAGGTGGGCAGATCACGTGAAGTCAGGAGTTTGAGACCAGCCTGGCCAACATGGAGAAGTCCTGCCTCTACTAAAAATACAAAAATTAGCCAAATATGGTGGTGGGTGCCTGTAGTCCCAGCTACTCAACAGGCTAAGGCAGGTGAATCACTTGAACTCAGGAGGCAGAGCTTGCAGTGAGCCGAGATCGCATCTTTGCACTCCGGTCTGGGGGATAGAGTGAGACTCTGTCTCAAAAAAAAGAAAAGATAATTTTGGCCAGGAGCAGTGGCTCATACCTGAAATCCCAGCAGTTTGGAAGGCCAAAGTGGGAGGATTGCTTGAGTCCAGAAGTTTGAGACCAGCGTGGGCAACATAGTGAAACCCCATCTCTATTTAAGAAAAAAAAGGTTTTTTTTAAATTAAAAAGAAAGACATTTCTCCCTTTATTAGAGGTATGCCCCACATTTCTAGTTTACTTGATATATTATTTGTTTGTGTATTGCTGGGTTCTAGTTGAAGAATTTTTTTTTTTTTTTTTTTGAGACAGAGTTTAGCTCTTACTGCCCAGGCTGGAGTGCAATGGCACAATCTCGGCTCACTGCAACCTCTGCCTCCTGGGTTGAAGCTATTCTCCTGCCTCAGCCTCCTGAGTAGCTGGGATTACAAGTGCCTGCTACCATGCTCAGCTAACTTTTTGTATTTTTAATAGAGAAGGGGTTCACTATGTTGGCTAGGCTGGTCTCGAACTCCTGAGCTCAGGCGATCCACTGGCCGTGACCTCCCAAAGTGCTGGGATTACAGGCATGAGCCACCGTGCCAGGCCTATTTGCAGAAATTTTGTTAAGGCTTTTATGTCTACATTCAAGAGGAGCCTTAGTCCCCAGTTTTCCTTTCTTATAATTTTTTTTTTTTTTTTGAGACAGAGTCTTATTCTGTTGCCCAGGCTGGAAGTGCAATGGCAAGATATCAGCTCACTGCAACCTCCGCCTCCCAAGTTCAAGCAATTCTCCTGCATCAACCTCCCACATAGTTGGGACTGCAGGTGTGCACCACCACACCTGGCTCATTGTTGCATTTTTTAGTGGAGATGTTATTTCACCATGTTGGCCAGGCTGGTCTCGAACTCCTGATCTTATGTGATCCACCCACCTCAGCCTCCCAAAGCATTGGGATTACAGGAGTGAGCCACCGCACCTGGTCTCCTTATAATATTTTTGGTTGTGGACCGGGCACAGTGGCTCACTCCTATAATCCTAGCACTTTGGGAGGCCAAGGTGGGTGGATCACAAGGTCAAGAGATCGAGACCATCCTGGTCAACAAGGTGAAACCCCGTCTCTACTAAAAATACGAAAATTAGCTGGGCATGGTGGTGCATGCCTGTAGTCCCAGCTACTCGGGAAGCTGAGGCAGGAGAATTGCTTGAACCCAGGAGGCGGAGGCTGTGGTGAGCCAAGATCATGCCATTGTGTGGGAATCGCTCCTGCAAGGGACCCTTGACAGGACCCTCGCCAACTGGAGCTTGAGCCCGTACACGTTTCTCCTTTCCTGGGGGCTGTTGAGCTAAGGGGAAAAGAGGAAGTCTGGTTGCACTTATTCTGTAAACACCTATTTTTGCCTCTGACATTTGCAACAGGATGGTTGAACTCAGGCCTTGTGGTCTAACAAGACATTGTGTGGTTTTATCAGACAATGTGTGCCTCCTAGTTCCTACTCTGCACAATAACTTTATGACTTTAGTTACTTCTGCTAACTCACTCATATTGTTGGCATGTGATCCTATAAGAATAGACAAAGGTTATCTCTATTTAGAATGGCATTTGGAAAGTTCCAGCTGTACCTTGTTAACGATCTTGCTTGCTTGACTGATTTTAGATAAACACATGCTTAAGTTTATGACCCCCTTTTGTAAACTTTATTGTCCCTTTGCTGTACACCCTTTGATTATGAGTCATACTTTCTGTACCCCTTTTCTTGTGATTCTTATTCTTGATTTTAAGATACAATGGAATGTATGTCACTCCTCAAGCACTGAAAGGTATATAACCTGTAGTGTGCACAAACAAACTCGCTGTTCTGGCATTGCCTGACAGTCCTCCAGACCCCACTGTCTATCTGTCTTTTCTTCCACGCACTCCCTCTTCCAGGTTGAGAACATTTGAGTGGGGCTGAGGCTCTCCGCTGGCCGGAAGCCCCCTGGCAGATGTGCCGGTCCCCCACACCATTGCACTCCAGCCTGGGTAACAACAGCAAAACTCCGTCTCAAAAAAAAAAAAAAAAAAAAGAATATATATATATACACATATATATATACATTCTTTTATATATATATACATTCTTTTTTATTGGTTGTGGCATCAGGGTAATACTGGGCTCATAAAAATGAATTGGGAAATGTTCCTTCTTTCTCTGTTTTCTGAAATAATTAATGTATGATTAGGACTATTTTACTTTTCAGTATTTGATAGAATTTTGCCAGTTTAAAGAAATTACTGCTTCAAGTCCTTAATCCATAGAAGGCTATTAAGATTTTCTATTTCTTCTTGGGCCAGTTCTGGTAATATGTGTGTTTCAAGTAATTTGTCCATTTTATCTAAGTTGCCAAATTTATTCCATAAAGTTGTTAATAACACTCCTTTTAAGTCCTTTTCATCCTTTCCATGTCTGTGGAATCTGAAGTGATATGTCCCCCACCCTTCATTCCTGATATTGGTAATTTTTGTCTTTCCTCTTGATCAATCTAGCTAGAGGTTCATCGATTTTATTGATCTTCTCAAGGAAACAGCCTTTACTTTCATTGATTTTCTTTATCTTTGGTCTGTTTATTATTTCACTGATTTCCACTCTTATCTTTATTACTTTCTTCCTAGTATTGCTTTTTGAAAGTCATAGAAGGGCATGGGCTTCTATTCCCATCTCCAGTCATAAGTCACAGAAGGTCTGAGTTAAAAGGGATCTTAGACCCAATCTTGTCTGCCCCTTTCATTTCATAGGTGAACAGAAATTCAGAGGGGGAACTGGTTTTCCCCCAGCCACTTAGCTTTCTTCTAAGGTCAATTAATTCATTCATTTCTTCATTTATATATTCTTAGTCATTCATGTTAGATATATCTGTTGAGCTTATACTATGGACCAGAGGCTGTTCTAAGACCAAAGATGAATAAATCTCAGCCTTTGCTTTCAAAAATCTTCCAGCCTAATGAGGGAAGTAGCAAGTTCTCAGCCAATGCAGTGACAAGTGTCACAGCAAAGGTATTCTCAGAGTGCCATGAAAGCACCAAGAAAGTGATTCAAACTCTGAAGGATGATGTGAAGATGAGGATGGGGACAGGGGATGCTCAGGGAAGACTTCAAAGAAGACATTTAAAATAGGTCCACTAGGGCCAGGCATGGTGGTTCACACCTATAATCCCAGCACTTTGGGAGGCCGAGGCAGGCAGATCACCTGAGGCTGTAAGTTCAAGACCAGCCTGACCAACATGGAGAAACCCCGTCTCTCCTAAAAAAAAAATACAAAATTAGCCCAGCATGGTGGCGCATGCCTGTAATCCCAGTTACTCAGGAGGCTGAGGCAGGAGAATCGCTTGAACTCGGGAGGTGGAGGTTGTGGAGAGCTGAGATCATGCCATTGCACTCTGGCCTGGGAAATGAGAGTGAAACTCCACCTCAAAAAAAAAAAACAGGTCCACTAGGCAAACTTTTTCACTCCAGAAAGAGCTTTGTGAATCTACTAAAAATTTGTCTAAATAAGGCAAATGGAAAGCAATGCACATCTCAATAAGTAGCCACCAATTAATCAATTAGCTAATTTGGTGTCCAGCATCTGCTGTGAGGGTTGGGAAAACACAGATTATGCAAATGATTAAATCACACTTTCCAAAGAATAAATATTCTCTTGGATTCTCATTTATTGATTTTCTGTGTTGCAAATGGCTAATCCCATCCACAAAAGGTAAATATATTTAGAAGCTGTAGTTATCTGCTGGGCACGGTGGCTTATTCCTGTAATCCCAGCACTTGGGAGGCCAAGGTGGGCAGAACATCTAAGGTCAGGAGTTCGAGACCAGCCTGGCTAACACTGTCTCTACTAAAAATACAAAAACTAGGCCGGGCGTGCTGGCTCACGCCTATAATCCCAGCACTTTGGGAGGCCGAGGTGGGTGGATCACAAGGTCAAGAGATCAAGACCATCCTGCTCAACAAGGTGAAACCCTGTCTCTACTAAAAATAAAAAATTAGCTGGGCATGGTGGTGCGCGTCTGTAGTCCCAGCTACTCGGGAGGCTGAGGCAGAAGAATTGCTTGAACCCAGAAGGCGGAGGTTGCGGTGAGCTGAGATCGTGCCGTTGCACTCCAGTCTGGGTAACAACAGTGAAACTCCATCTCAAAACAAAAACAAAAACTAGCTGGGCGTGGTGGCATGTGCCTGTAGTCCTAGCTACTTGGGAAGCCTGAGGCAGAAGAATCACTTGATCCTGGAGGCAGAGGTTGCAGTGAACTGAGATCACGCCACTGCACTCCAGCCTGGGTAACAGAGCAAGACTCCATTTCAAAAAAAAAAAAAGAAGAAGAAGAAGCTGTAGAATTATCTTAGCTATATTGACATTCTTTTCTATTATCTCCTTATCTATTGCTGCATAACAAATTACCCCAAAACCTAGTGACTTAAATAATGAATATTTTTCATTTTACACAGTTTCTGTGGGTCAGAAATTCGGGAGTGGCTTAGCTGAGTGATTCTCATTCAGGGTATCTCATGAGGTTTTTCATGAAACTATTGGCTCTTGTTACAGTCTCTGAAGACTTGTCTGGGACTAGAGGATCTTACTCCCAGCTCACTCACCTGGCTGTGAGCAGGAGGCTTCAGTTCCTTGTCATGTGGGTCTTTCCACAGGGCTCCTAGATTTGGTGAGAGGCTTACCCCAGAGCAAATGATTGAAATGCCTTTTTGCATTTTATGACCTGATTCATCCCACATTGTAACTTCTGCCTCATCTTATTCATTAGCAGTGACTCATAGCTGGGCATGGTGGCTCACACCTGTAATCCCAGCACTTTGGAAGGCCAAGTTGGGCTGATCACTTGACATCAGGAGTTCAAGACCAGCCTGACCAAGATGGTAAAACCCCATCTCTACTAAAAATATAAAAATTAGCAAGGTGTGGTGGTGCACCTGTAATCCCAGCTATTCAGGAGGCTGAGGCAGGAGAATTGCTTGAACCCAGGAAGCGGAGATTGCAGTGAGCCAAGATCGTGCCACTGCACTCCAGCATGGGTAACAAAAGGAGACTCCAAATCAAAAAAAAAAAAAGTTAGTCACAAAGTCCAACCCCCACACTCAGTGGAAAGAAGGGATTACTCAAGGGCGAGGACATGAATGAACACCACGAGGGAAATCATTGGGGGCCACCCTGGAGTTTACTATCACAGATACCCTTATGGGTTGACCACAATTTTTGTTTGTTTGTTTGTTTTGAGATGGAGTTTCGCTCTTGTTACCCAGACTGGAGTGCAATGGCGATCTCAGCTCACCGCAACCTCCGCCTCCTGGGTTCAGGCAATTCTCCTGCCTTAGCCTCCTGAGTAGCTGGGATTACAGGCACGCGCCACTGTGCCCAGCTAATTTTTGTATTTTTAGTAGAGACGGGGTTTCTACTTGTTGACCAGGATGGTCTCGATCTCTTGACCTCATGATCCACTCGCCTCGGCCTCCCAAAGTGCTGGGATTATAGGCGTGAACCACCGCGCCCGGCCCAGACACAATTTTTTTTTTTAAGACGGGATTTTACCATGTTGGTCAGGCTGGTCTTGAACTCCCGACTTCAGGTGATCCACCCGCCTTGGCCTCCAAAGTGTTTGGATTACAGGCATGAGCCACCATGCCTGGTCCGGGTTGACTACAATTTTAAGAATCTGGAAGTTTAGTGACATTGAAATTAAAATGGTGAGTCCGGCTGGGCAGAGTGGCTCACACCTGTAATCTCAGCACTTTGGGAGGCTGAGGCAGGCAGTTCATCTAAGGTTGGGAGTTCAAGATCAGCCTGACCAACATGGAGAAACCCTGTCTCTACTAAAAATTAGCTGGGCGTGGTGGTGTGCACCTGTAATCCCAGCTGCTCGGAAGGCTGAGGCAGAGAGTTGCTTGAACCCGGGAGGCGGAGTTTGCAGTGAGCCAAGATCGCACCACTGAACTCCAGCCTGGGAGACAGAGTAAAACTCTGTCTTCAAAAAAAAAGGTCAATCTATCTTTGCCTCATTTTCCATACAGAACTGTAAAGAAAAAGTCCTAATTCTTGGAAATAAAATTATTTCCTAGAATCTTGTCCTCTTTGTAGATGTTATGCATTATATACTAAAATTAAAAATAATGGTTAGATCTACACATATGCAGTGGCAAAAAAAGAAAAGAAAACAAGCAAACAAAAGTAACGGGGGTTTTTATTGAGGACCCAATCCAGTCGCATGCTGGGAGAAATACCTTAAAAATTAGAAGGCAACTTCAAAAAATCTTCTGAAAGGATGTATCCTTTGGCAGTTTGGAATTATGCAGGAGTATGACTCTTACTGTTGCTTATTCTAGAGACTGGGATGTAGCCATGGATAAGACAGGGGTGAGTGGGGAATGAGGAGCTGTTGTCTTCTTATTGAGTAAGAGCAAGACCAAATTCACAGTGTTAGGTTTAACAGAGTATTCTGTGGTGAGGAATCTGCAGGTTTTCATGACAACCTCTGTCTGCAGAAGGGTAGGGCTCTGGAAGTTCCCTTCAACAGCTGATGAAATCCCTGAAAATGTGACGGAGTAGTGTGGGCCATTTTAAGGGCCAACTTGGAGTTTTAAGCCAATGACTGAAGATTTGGAAAGGAATCATGTTGTTGATTGGGGGTGCAGGGGTCATATGGTTGTTGGTACAGATTTCACTGAAGAAAGCTTGCTTTTAACAGAATAGATTCTTCAGCTTGCATGGATAGTTTGTCATGAAAATATATTTAAAGTGGGAACCTGTAGGCCGAGCAAAGTGGCTCATGCCTGTAAGCTCAGCACTTTGGGAGGTCACTGCTGGTGGATCACATAAGAAGAGGAGTTTGAGACCATTCTGGCCAAGATGGCGAAACCCCATTGGCCTCTACTAAAAATACAGAAATTAGCTTGACATGGTGTTGCAAGTCTATAATCCCAGCTACTTCAGAGGCTGAGGCTGGAAAATCACTTGAACCTGGGAGGCGAAAGTTGCAGCGAGCCAAGATTGTGCCACTGCACTCCAGCCTGGGCAACAGAGTGAGACTCTCTGAAAAAAAAAAAAAAAAAGAAAAAAAAAGTTGGAACAGGTGCTAAGAACCCTGCTTATTTTTCCAAGACTGAAGAGAACAGAACACAGTGAACAGGCTTGTACAGACTCAGAGGCCCAGCTATGAAGTGCAGAAGATCACCTATCCTCATGCACCCTGGTGACAAGGAAGGGCTCTTACCTACAGAAGTATCCCAGCAGGGATATATCTAATTACTTTCTAGAAGGATATGATTTAAGGATTGCCATGTACTCCTTGGCTCTCAAAGAAAGATTTTTCAGGTCATGAAGAACTACATGTTAGAAAGAACGGATTCAGGTGCAGTATCAAAGGCAATGTCACAGTGGATTATACAAGGTAGCCGTTTATTTGTCTCTCAAGTAATTGTCCAAAAATAAGCACTACACGGCTTTATGGAGGCTCCATGGTATCGACTCCGTGGAATCAGGAACCTAGACTCCTCACCCATTTTCTTTTCTTTTCTTTCCTTTTTTGAGTCAAGAGTCTTGCTCTGTTACCCAGGCTGGAGTGCAGTGGCTCAATCTCAGCTCACTGCAATCTCCGCCTCCGGGGTTCAAGTGATTCTCCTGCCTCAGCCTTCTAAGTAGCTGGGACTATAGGCGCATGCCACCACACCCAGTTAATTTTTGTATTTTTAGTAGAGACTAGATTTTGCCATGTTGGTCAGGCTGATCTTGAACTCGTGACCTCAAGTGATCCATCCTCCTTGGCTTCCCAAAGCGCTGGGATTACAGGTGTAAGAACTTCCTGTAATCTTTCCTAGAGGAAGGCAAATAAGATTGGTAATAAATATCCTGGCCCTCACCCATTTTCAATGCCCTTTTCTCATCTCATGACTTAGGATACCAGTTATATATAGCTCCAGCCACCATGCCCATATTCCAGTCAGCAGAAGGGAGAAAGACGGAATGAGCACAATATACCCTATTTCTTCCTTTAATGGCCGTAACCAGGAAGTTACCTATATCCCTGTGCTCAGGTCCTATAAAGCAGAACCAAGAAGTATGCATCCCTCTCATTGGGTCCTATAGGGCCAAACCAGGAAGCAAGTATCCTTCTGCTCAGGTTCCTATATGGCAGAACCTCAGCACATGGCCATACTTAGCTGCAAGGGAGGCTGGGATATGCAGCCTTTTAACTTATCATCATTTGCTTAGCTAAAATTTATATAATTCTAGAAGGGAGAAACAGATACCTGGGGACAATTACCAGTCTATGATGTAAGAACTTCCTGTAATCTTTCCTAGAGGAAGGCTAATAAGATTGGTAATAAATATCCTTTTATTAGACTTTAAGCTTTACGACAACAAGGAGCTTCACTCTGCTCAGTACTTTGTCTTCATTGCCTAGCAGAGCTCTGGCATATAGGAAGCCTTCAACACATATTTATCAGGCGAATGAATGAATGAGAGGCATCTAGATGTAAGAGGAATTCCAGGCTGAGCGTGGTGGCTCATGCCTATAATCCCAGCACTTTGGGAGGCTGAGGTGGGTGAATCTCCTGAGATCGGGAGTTCGAGACCAGTGTGACCAACATGGAGAAACCCCATCGCTACTAAAAATACAAAATTAGCTGGGTGTGGTGGTGCGTGCCTGAAATCCCAGCTACTCGGGAGGCTGACGCAGGAGAATCACTTGAACCTGGGAGGTGGAGGTGGAGGTGAGCCGAGATCGTACCATTGCACTTCAGCCTGGGAAACAAGAGCGAAACTCCATCTCAAAAAAAAAAAAAGAATTCCAGAAAATACTTCACTGTGCCTCCTCCCAAAAACTTGTGCTGCAAGGATCCAATCCACTGTGGCTTTTTCGTTTGTTTTTTGAGATGGAGTCTCGCTCTGTCACCAGGCTGGAATATAGTGGTACGATCTCAGCTCACTGCAACCTCCACCTCCTGGGTTCAAGTGATTCTCCTGCCTCAGCCTCCTGAGTAGCTGGGACTACAGGCACACACCACTACACCTGGCTAATTTTTATATTTTTAGGAGGGATGGGGTTTCACCATGTTGGTCAGGCTGGTCTCAAACTCCTAACCTTGTGATCTGCCCGCCTCGGCCTCCCAAAGTGGTGGAATTACAGGTATGAGCCACCAGGCCCAGCTTTCCACTGTGTTTTTGTTGTTATTGTTGCTGTTAAAATTAAACCTGAAGAGGTATGTTGAGAGCTCTTCCCGAAGAGAAATTTCCTACCTACCATACCCACCCTGCCAAGTAATATGCTTTTTATAGGTTTGGTCTTATGTCCAGTGATGGTACGTTTTAGATGCACATAGAACCATTTGATGGCATATGATGTGAGCAAGCCAGGCTGTTCCAGCAGTTACCACTATAAGCAAACCTAGTATCTTCTTATGGATTTTTTTCCCAAGCTCTTTTATATTACACAGATTAATCCTTATAGACAGGAGAGGCCAGCTTTGGTGCAAATGGAGCATCTAGAAGGGGTGGCTGGGAGAGCCTACTGCCGAAGGCGGAGAGAGCATCCAGCCTCCTTAGCTTGGGGCCTGGGTTAGCCTCAAAGCTCTCCCCTGAGGGCTGTGTTTCCAGCCTTGCATTTAATAAGCAGAGAGAATTGAAAACAGTAAAAAATGGAAGCTAATACAACAGTCAATAAAAAGATAAAGCAAACTAAGAAGAAATAAAAAAAGATGGTAAAAACAGCTGAAATAAAGAGGGGCCGCAGGCAATAAAGTGATAATATGAACTAAAAGTAAAGCAAATAAGCTAAAAAGAAATTAAAAGACAGAACAAAGACATGATCAGGCAAAGGTTAGAAATAAAAGATGGAGAATAAAAAGATAATACAATAACAATAACTCTAAAAGATGAGCGCAAAGCAGATAGCATAAAATAGCTAGAAAAAGACAAAACGGAGACGAAAAATGACTGCGATAAGTAAAATCACTAAAGCCAGAGAAACAAAAGACTAAAGGGATTAAAACAGTAAAATGTGTTCAACCAATACCAAAAGACATAAAAAATGTAAAGGACTGGGCTATGGGGGCAGGAGTAATAGATCAATTTTGCTTCAAGTTAAAATGCTGCTGCAATGTAAGTACAAATATATCACTCATTCAGACGAATTCTTTGCGTCCAGGCAACCTAGGGTTGTGCAGACCTCCCAGCATCTAACCTCTATATATTAATTTGCTAGACTATTACAGACGGGGTGGCTTAGACAACGGAAGTTTATTTTCTCACATTCTGGAGAGGAAAAATCCATGGTTAAGGTGTAGGCAGGTTGGTTCTTTGTAGGGAGAACACCTGTTCCAGGCCCCTCTGCTTAGCTTGTACATGACTGTCTTCTCCCTGTGACTGTTCCCATCAGCATCTCTTTGTATGCATCTGCATCCAAATATTATTATTATTATTATTATTATTTTTTGAGACGAAGTCTGGCTCTGTAGCCCAGGCTGGAGTGCAATGGAGCAATCTCGGCTCACTGCAACCTCCGACTCCCAGGTTCAAGCGATTCTCCTGCCTCAGCCTCCTAAATAGCTGGGATTACCGGCGCCCGTCTCCGCGCCTGGCTAATTTTTTTTTGCATTTTTAGTAGAGGCAGGGTTTCACCATATCTTCGAGGCTGGTCCCAAACTCCTGACCTCAGGTGATCCACCCACCTCAGCTTCCCAAAGTGCTGGAATTAAAGGCATGAGCTAGTGCGCCTGGCTCAAATATCATCTTATGAGGACACCGGTCACATTGGATTAGGACCCATTCTCATGATCTCATTTTAATTTAATTACCCCTGTGAACACCCTGTCTCCTAATATGGTCACATTCTAAGGTGCTGGGGGTTAGAACATGTGAATTTGGGGAGTGGAGGAGGATATAATTTAGCCCGTAACAGCAACCCTGCAAGAAGACCCTGGAAGGATCCCTTTGGGCAGAGAGGTGAGGGCAGAAAGCAGGGTCACTGACCTCTTCCATGCCTGACTGGGGGCTCTGACACAAGTGACTGTTTTTCTCCTTGATTTCACTTTCTGAGTAATATTTTTTATTTCACTTGGACCCATGGAGCAGTGAGGCCGAGCCCTAAAAAGACAGGTCTCTAGAGTCCCTAACCATTTTCTCTTATGATGTTAGGGTTGCTGAGAGCAATAAATGTTCTGGAGGCTCCTTCTCCTATGGCTAATGAAGAGGCCCACCCATGAGGCCAGGCCTGGTATGCTTGGCTGCTCATGCCAAGAAACTTTTCTGGGTGGGGTTCACTATTTATTTATGACAAATATTCCACATCGGTGATGGTGTTCTACAGGTTCCAAGAAACCTCTCTAGTAACAAACTATAGAAATGATCCCTGAAAGTATAGTCTTATGCCAAGAAACTTCTGCTCCCAGGAGAAACACCTTGTGAGATTGAAGGTGCTTTCTAAATCCCGAGGACAGACAGTATGTTCTTCAGCAGGGTTTTGGAGTTTTGTGCAGCTCATTGTCTTCTGCCTTTTCCAAACAGGGAAGTCTGGGATAGCTGGTCACCGCTGGTTACCAGAACACCCCACTCTTGCAAATGGGTTTTCTGTTTCTCGCTCCAAATGTGAACATCTTAATCCATCCAGACTGTTAAAAAAAATATCTTAGAATAGGTCATTTATAAACAACAGAAATTAGTTGCTCAACATTCTAGAAGCCAGAAAGTCCAAGATCAAGATGCTGGCAGATTCAGGGTCTTAGGCCCAGTCTTCAAAGATGGCACCATCTGTGTCCTCCACATGGCTGAAGGGCAAACAGACTCCCTCAAGCCTCTTTCACAAGGGCACTAACATCATTTATGAGGAGTCTGCCTTCATGACCTAATCACCTCCCCAAGGTCCCACATTTTTTTTTTTTAGACGGAGTTTTTCTCTTGTAGCTCAGGCTGGAGTGCAATGGCTCGATCTTGGCTTACTGCAGCCTCCACCTCCTGGGTTCAAGTAATTCTCCTGCCTCAGCCTCCCGAGTAGCTGGGATTACAGGCGAGCGCCACCACATCCAGCTAATTTTGTAGTTTTAGTAGAGATGGGGTTTCCCTATGTTGGTCAGGCTGGCCTGAAACTCCCTACCTCAGGTGATCTGCTCACCTTGGCCTTCCAAAGTGCTGGGATTACAGGTGTGAGCCACCGCACCCGGCTGGTCCCATATCTTAATAGGATCCCAGTGGGGATTGTTGTGAACTGAACGCGAGCCCGGGAGTCTCGTCCAGCAAGAGGGTCCCAAACCTGGAAGAGAGCGTGCGTGGAAAAAAAGGGAGACAGAGAGAGAGACGGGGTCTGGAGGACTGATTAGGCAGTGCCCCAGCAGCAGTGCCCAAAACAGCGATTTTATTTGTGCATTCGGTTTCCTTATATAGTTTTCTCTTTAACATCATTACCTCAATGCAGATCATTACTTAAACTATAAAAGGAACAGAAAATTCCTTGGGGGATGATTCTGAGGAACTGTCAAAGGGAACAAATACTAATTTAAAAGATCAAGGGGGAAATAGGTGATGCTGATTATCGATATTGTCAGAACAATCAGTAACTTGGATAACAATCTTTAATTAACTATAAGTCACAAGCTCAGCAGTAAACCGTGCATCTGCGAGAGACAAGGACCGCAGGGGAGGTCGCCAGGTTGAAACAATGCCTGGTAAACAAAGTCATAAAACAGATTTACATCAGGAGCCAGAAAGGGGGACACAATGCCTTGTGAGACCACTCGGCATTCACCTGGCCATTACCTCATTGGCCAAGAAAGCTGAAAATAGTGTCCTGCTTAATCATTCTCAATTTCCTCTTTCATTCTCTTCTTAATTTCCTCTCACTCATAGCTCTACAGCCTCCAGCCAGGGAAAATGTGTAAGGGGTCAAGCTCACCTAATGGCGGAGGCCAAGTTGTTAGCCTCTCGCAGGGGCGACCTCCACAATAGGGGATTAAGTTTCAACATATGAATTTGAGGTGACACCATCATCTGGACCATAGCACATGCTCAGAAATGTGTGCAGTGGAGGGGTCTCTCTCTCTCTCTCTCTCTCTCTCACACACACACACACACGCATATGCACACATGGAGCAGGCAGAGTCCAGCCCCAAGCTCCTCCCAACAGGGCTGGCTTTATGGATGTGCAACCTGTGCACTGTGCTCAGAGGCTTAGCCGGTCCTGCACTTGATACTTGATTTAATGCTCTACTTTCGCCATCCTGAAACTCTTAACAATTTTGGAAACTTTCCCTCCCTTCCTCCCTCCCTCCCTCCCTCCCTTCCTTCCTGTCTCTCTTTCTCTTTTTTAACAGGGTCTCACTCTGTGGTCCAGGCTGGAGTGCAGTGGCACTCCTGGGTTCAAGAGATTTTCCTGCCTCAGCCTCCCAAGTTGCTGGGACTACAGGTGTGTGCCATCACTCCAGCCTAATTTTTGCATTTTTAGAGAGATGGGGTTTCACCATGTTGGCCAGCTGGTCTTAAACTCCCGGCCTCAAGCGATCCACCCGTGTCAGCCTCCCGAAGTGCTGGAACTGCAGATGTGAGCAGCCTGTCCTAATTTTGGAACATTTCATTTTGTATTGGACCTGCAAGTTAAACAGTCCTGCCTCCACTTCCCACCACGTCCTGATGAGAAGGGATGTGGAAGCCACCAAGCTTTTCACCATGAGGTGTCCATCCAGGGCAGAGACTTGATCTTTGGGTACAGTTCTTAGCACAAGGTAAGCCCTTTGGAAAAAGAGGAGGAAGAGCTCAAAAGCCTTTAATTCAGCCCCCAGGGCTTCCTGTCTAGCCTTAACTCTGCAGTGAGCACTCAGCTAAGCCTGAATCTTGTAGTTGTCCACCTCTAATCTCCAGCCTTCAGACTTGGCCTGTCCCAGCCCTGTTCTCTTCAGGATCCCTGGCAGAAACCCAAAGGGGCGGAGAGGGGAAGGATGAAAGGAAAGTGAAAGTATCAGCCTCTCTGGATGTCCCTTCTCTTCCTCCTCCTCCTTCATCCTCCCCTCTCCCCTCCCCCCACTGTTGCCATGGAGATCAGAACAAAGCCTCTCTTTCCCCTCTTTTCTGGATTGTTAATTGTCTTTACTCCATGGTGCCTTTGTTAATTGTTGCCAGTCCCTCCCAGGATGGGGATCTAGGTCTCCTCCAGGCAGGAAAGAGGGTTTTTATAAAAGTTAGGGGTGGGGGTGGGGCACTGTAAGCCAGGTGGTGGGGAGAAGAGGACTGCAGAGGTGACCTCAGGATTTTCTAAATGGCCCAGGCTTCTGGGAGGGAATCCCATCTCTTTTCCTCCCTCTCTCAATCACCTGCCTTTTCTGTTGGGGCCCAATGGCCCCTCTCTGTGGGAAGAGACAGAAAAGAATGAAAAAAACACCATTGTGTGTGTTCCCACTCGTGTGGGCGTCCTCTCAGGGGGACGTGGCCCTGTCTTTGCACTGCCTGATTCCAAGTAGATCAGGAAGACGTGCGGCCTGATTGTTGGCCCTACACTTAGGACGCCAGATAATTACATTCACAGAGAGTGTGCACTAGCCTTGGAGGTGAGAATGACTACTCCAGCCTTCTTCCCAAGCTCATTCCCTGTGGCAGCTGAACACGTGAAGGATGGAGTGGAAAAGCTCTGGAAGAGAGAGAGAGAGAGAGAGAGAGAGTGTGTGTGTGTGTGTGTGTGTAAAAAGGACTCAAGTCACCAACATTAGCTGAACCCATACACCGATTGGTGGTATGGGTTGAATCTTCTGTCCTTGGGAGAAAGTCCACCACATGGGAAACAGGAGGCTGACCGGTGTATGGAAAGCAGAAAGCTGCTTCCCCTTTTAGGGTCTAGGCTAGCATCTGGGGTACTGAATAATACTCAGCTGCTGTTTATTATAGGATGTTTCAGATTCCGAGGACCAGAAAACCCCACAAGCAGTGAGGCAGCATGGTTTGCAGGACAAAGCATGGATCTGAGGGCCAGAAAGCCTGGGTTCAGATGTCTGCTGCTGCCCCTTCACTGTGTGGTCTTGGGAAATTTCCCTCCCCTCTCTGAGTATCTTTTTCCTCATCTGTGAAAGGAACTGTCCCTGTCTTCATAGAGCCGTCAGTAGCTTATGGGAGTCCTGTGTCTAACATGCAGGCTTGAGTGAGCTATCCCTCCTCCTGTGCCTCTGGCTTCTCTATTGCACAAAGAGGGAGCTGGAGGAGATGGTTCTGGATGGCTGATTCCTTCCAGATCTTGTACTGTCAGATTCTGATCGGCAAATGAAACAACTGTGACTTTAATCTGTTACTTTCTTGATTGGCTCCATACCTGAGTGTGACTCCCTAGAAAAACCCAAGTAGAACTGAGTAGAAGCCCACCTCAGGTCAGCCTGAAGGCAGTGCTTGCCTCTGAGAAGAAGCCCCACAGACTGTCCCATGGTGCGAGACGCCCTGAGTGGAGCTCCTCTGACTCACCTCTCTGGCTGTCGGCATCTGGAAAAGCACTTGCTCAATTAGAAGGGTGAAGAGTTGGTACCAGACGAACCTCATGAGGCTGGGCCTACCCTGACCTGACTTGACCTGACCTCACAGCACCCTCTTTCTAAGCTCTGCAGGGAAAATGGCCCTGGGTTAGGTGAGGGTGGGTGAGGGGACAGGCAGGACCTTCTTGAGGCAGAGTAGTGAGACCAGGATTCCAGGATGCGTCTTCCTGTTCTCAATCCACGGGCTCTTGCTTTTTCTCTCAGAGCTTTCACTCTGATGCTTGAGGAAAGTAATTCACACCATTCTGTGAATTTAATTCTTTTACTATCTGTGTCAAGGGCATTTGCATTTTGCATCTCGTCTCTAACCTTGGATGTTAAAGGGAAAGTCAGGAACCCAGCATACCTGGGCACCGAAACCCCACCCATGTTTCAGGTTATGGCCACACACAAATCACATCAGAGCCCACACTCCCTGAAGCCAAGCAGAGTCCTTCTTTCAGCAGGTATTTTTGCATTGTCTACTATGGGGTCTGGAAATTAAATGGAGACTAGGGCAAGGTCCTCCCTCACAGAGCCTACAGTCTAAAGGGAAGCAAGAAAAATACAAGAAGTCAGGCGCAGTGGGTCACGCTTCTAATCTTAGCACTTTGGGAGGCCAAAGCGGGTGGATTATTTGATGCCAGGAGTTTAAAACCAGCCTGGCCAACATTGTAAAACCCTGTCTGTACTCAAAATACAAAAATTAGCTGGGTGCCTATAACTGAGGTGGGAGAATCACTTGAGCCTGGGAGGAGAGGTTGCGGTGAGCTGAGATTGTGCCACTGCACTCCAGCCTGGGTGACAGAGCGAGAGTCCACCTCAAAAAAGAAAGAGAGAAAGAAAGAAGGAAAGAAGAAAGAAAGAAAGAGAGAGAGAGTGTGAGAGAGAGAAAGAAAGAAAGAAAGAAAGAGAAAGAAAGAAAGGAAAGAAACAAGAAAACAGAAAATAAGTGCAATTGTGTTGTAAGTGCTATGAAGGAAGCAGCAGGGCTGAGAAAGAGAATGAAGGTGAATGGGGTAGAGGATGATTTTATATGGGAGGAAGGGGGAAAAGGGACATTTTTGTTGAGACAAGAGGATGAAAAGGTGCCCACTCTAGGAAGAGGAAGGTTTGGGGCGGCACTTTCCAGGGTTTGAAGTCTAGTTCAAGGCAGATCTTCCAATATGGGGATCTAATTGAGATTGGGCAAAATTTATAACAGTTTAGGATTAGAGGACATAGTGAAGGGAGAGTCTTGAAAAATAAACAATTGTTTGAAAAGCTACTGGTTTGCCCAGTTAAGCAAACTATTGTCCCAAGAAGGGGACTGTTTGAGCAGTCTATTATTCAGATAAGTTGACTTTCAGGAAGTTCCTGAAACAAATAATGAAGTTATTTACTGGTTTACCATCTTATCTTCCTGGGCAAGAAATTTCTGGAACAAATATTAAAGTCATTCGGATACAAACAGCCTCAGTGAAATGAACTCCCTGCAGGTGGTATCAGCTCTCAGAAGCCTTGAGGCTATTGTAGTCTAGCTGAGAGATAGGTAATGGTGGCCTGGATTAGGGTGGGGTGGTGAAAACAGAGGAATGGATGGATTGGGATATATTTTTGGAGATAGGCCAATGACTCACTAACTTGACTACATGAGAAAGAAACAATCACAGATGATGGCTAGGTTTGTTGTTGTTGTTGTTGTTTGTTTTTTTTAGAGAGGGGGTCTCACAATGTTGTCCAGGCTGGAGTGCAGTTGCTATTCACAGGCAGGATCCCACTACTGATCAGCATGGGAGTTTTGACCTGCTCCGTTTCACCCCTCCTTAGGCAACCTGGTGGTCCCCTGCTCCCGGGAGGTTGCCATATTGATGCCGAACTTAGTTTGGACAACTGATCGGCATAGCGCACTACAGCCCAGAACTCCTGGGCTTAAGCGATCCTCCCACCTCAGCCTCCCCAGTAGCTGAGACTACAGGCACATGCCACTGCGCCTGGCAATGGCTAGGTTTTTTACTTGAGCCACTAGATAGGTGCTAGTACCATTTACTGGATGGGAAAGAAGATGTTATTGGGTTGGGGATGATGGTTAAAGGTTCAATGTTAGGGTTAGGATGCGGAAACCATCCTCACAGGATTAACAAGTTTACATGCTGGGTTCTGGACAGACATACCGTTATAATTCAGCCTTAATGGGCAAGTGTGGTGGCTCACACCTGTAATCCCAGCACTCTCAGAGGCCGAGGTGAGAAGATCACTTGAGCCCAGGAATTTGAGATTAGCCTGGGCAACATTGCAAGACCTTGTCTCTACAAAAAATGAAAAACAATTAGTTGAGCATGGTGGTTCGTGCCTGTGTATGTCCTCCCAGGTACTTGGGATGCTGAGGTGGAAGGATCACTTGAGCCCAAGGGGTTGAGAGGCTGCAGTGAGCCATGACTTCACTATTGCACTCCAGCCTGGGTGACAGAGCAAGATCCTGTCTCAAAAAAGAAAGAAGGAAAGGAAAAGCATTAATTAGGTTGCACTTTGACGCACTTCCTTGTTGCTAAAAGTCACATAGAACCAGATAGTGACCATTTGCATCCCCATTGTTCCTATAGATAGGAATTCTGATGTTAGAATCATAAGGCTTTTGTTGAAGAATGGATTTGCATCCCCATTGTTCCTATAGATAGGATCACTGACGTTGGAATCATAAGGCTTTTGTTTAAGATTTGCTTAAGATGTTTTTAGCTCCTGAGTTCCAGCTGATGCCACCGGTTTGAAGACCCTCACAGAGGAGGGTTATCAGCTTGAGAATACAGTTTCTTCATCTCCCCTTCTGTACTCTTTGACACATCCACAGCCATCCCCACACTTCAGCCCACTCCAAACCCCTTAAAATCCCTAGCCCCCAACTCTTTGGAGAAGCAGATTTGAGGTTCTTCTCTCTTTTCCTTGCTCGGCCTTGAGTTAAAATTCTTTCTCTGCTGCAACACTTGGTGTTGGTGTATTGACTTGCAGGCCCTCGGGCACTGGACCCATTATGACTACAATGTCAGTGAGGCCCTTGGGTAGAAACATCAAGTGTGCAGTGGGAGAATAGTCTTGGGTATTTAAATAATTGGGAGAGTCATCACCATATGGATGATACTTAAAGCTATGGAAAAGGACAAAATTTTACCTAGGGAGAGGTGGTAGGAGGAAAATGGGGTACAGGAGAGAGCCCACAGGGAATGCCCACCTGGAGACCAGGATGGAGGAACATAAACAAGGGTGGCTGGGAGGGAGGAGACAGTGAGGTGGCAGGACTCAGGAGGTCGGGAGTCATGGAGTGTTTCAAGGAATGGTTGACTGGGTTAAATGGTGTAAATTTGATAGGTGTTCCTGAGAAATGGTGCAGTAGTAGAGAAAATCTACAATCTTCAGTCCGATAGCTTCTTCTCTCCACTAACTGGAGCTTCATTTTTCTCAGCTCTAAAATGGGATTCCAGGTACTCAGGGACTTGCAAAGACATGAAATTAAATTAAATTTAAAAAATAAAATAAAATGGGGATAATGACACCAACCTCACAGGATTGGGATAAGGTCCAAATAGATATCATACAGGAAAATACTGCTGTGCCTTAAACCCAGTAGGGAGACACTTAATATCTTAATTTGGTGGCAGTGATTGGAAGGGCTGATCTTTGCTCTTCCTCTCTCAATTAGCTGTTGCTAAGGACAGCTACAGGGAGGGACCCACAATGAAGCTGCTGCACTGAAGATGATCAGGGGCCAGAGAAAAACAACCAGATATATGGGAAACACAGCCATGTTGTCTGGGAGGAGGAAAGGCTTGGCGGCACTTGGGTGACTCTTTCATGGTCTTTAGAATGGCTTCATCCATAGTTATCCAAAAATCAGGCCCTTAATGTTGGTTTCTCCAACTCTGCTACACCCACCTGTTTTCTCCTTTCCATTACCCCTACTCCCAGCTTAGCTCAGGCCTGCATCATTTACACCCTGGCCACTGCCATTGTCTGGTCACTGGCTTCCTTCCTACCTCCAGCGAGACTGATGGCATCTGAGGCCTTGCTTAGAATCCCTCGTGGCTCCCCATTTCCTTCCATCAGCAAGTATTGATCAGTAAGTATTTATCAAGGGTCTGCTCTGCTCTTTACCAGTCCCTGGCTAGGCATACTGGAGAGACACACCCCTGTCCTTGTGGGGCTTACAGTCCAGAGGGGAGACAGACAAATGAATGGTTACCATATTATTTACAAGTGGGGAGTTTTCCAGAGCCCATAGATGGAACACCTGGCCCAGATATGGCCATCAAGAAAGGCTTCTGGGAAAGTTGATATCTAGGCTGAGACTTAAAAGATGAATAAAAGGAGTTAGCCAAGCAAAGCAACCGGCGAGGATGAAATCCAAAGCCCTTAGAAGGCCTTGAGAGCCTTGCTGACCATCACCTTTGGGCACACAGGCCACCCACACTGTGGGCATAGACTTATTAGTAGGTCCATGATTGTCACTCCTTTAACCTGCCCTACACCCACAGGTCCTTCCAAGACCCATTTCAGATGCCACCTTCCCAAGAAGACTCTGGTTCCCACACCCCATTGTCTTTGGTGGTCCCTTGCCCATTTTCCTGCCCTATCTTAGCCCTCTCACTTCACTGCAATGGTACATTGACCCATTTCTCTACAAAATGAGAATCCAGAAAAGGCAGGACACTGTCTTATTTGTCTTTGTGTCCCTTGCACCCAGATGAGTAAGGCATACATAGACCTTTTTTTTTTTTGAGGCAGTGTCTCACTCTGTGCCCCAGGCTGGAGTGCAGTGGTGCGATCTCCACTCACGACAACCTGTGCCTCCTGGATTCAAGCAATCCTACTGCCTTAGCCTCTTGAGTAGCTGGAATTACAGGCATGTGCCACCACACCCAGCTAATTTTTGTGTTTTTAGTAAAGCAGGGGTTTCACCATGTTGACCAGGCTGATCTCGAACTCCTAACCTCAGGTGATCTGCTGCCTCGGTCTCCCAAAGTGCTGGGATTACAGGTGTGGGCCACCGTGCCCAGTGACATGTAGACATTTGGTAAACATGTTGAATGAAAGGAATCCAACTCTCCATCCTCCCCTATCCTCCCATATAACACGACAGGAAAAAATAAGAGATTTATTTGAGAGGCTGCAAATGACAGGATTAGGGAGTGGTCGGAGACATCAGGAAGCCATCTAGCTACAGGTGATCAGGTTCTTAAGAGAGGTCCGTATAAACTGGGTTTTTAAAAACCTCGAATCCAGGCTATCTGTCTGCAGGGGTTGGGAGGTTCGGAGCTGGACCAACTTCTTAGGTCTTGGTGTAAGGAGTGAAGATTCTCTGTAGCGACTCTTCATACCTGGGCAATGGGAGGGAGCGGAATCCACCTTCTTTCTTCTCTTCTCTACACCCCTCACTCCACCTCCACCCTCCCCCAACGCCCAGAAACCTTAGCTTTCCCCTTTCCAACAGAGGTTTCCAGCTGTTGATGCCTGGATGGACTCGGCTACAGGGAGGAGGAGGAAACTCTCTGTCCCTCCCTTCTTCTGCATGTCCCCACCCTCCCTCCTTCCCTCCTCCCCCTGCGCGCTCTCGGTCTCCCTCCCTCTTTCTCCTCTAGGCTGTCCAGTCGCCTCGCAGCAGCCAGCCGCGAGCGCCCTGCTCCAGTCCCGGCTTGGAACTGGACTGTATAAGCACTGGTCCTGGAACCCGGGCCCAGGAGCGGCGAGCCCGGGTCTGAGCCCAGAGCTCAGCGGTCAGCCTCGTAGGCCCTGACTCCGAACCGAGCCGAGGAGCTGAGCTTGGAGCCGGAGAGCCCGAGAGCCGGAGAGCAGGGCGGGCGGCGCGTCTGGCGAGTCGCGGAGCAGGACCGCGGAAGGCAGGGAGACGGCCGCAAGCCCAGGGCAGAGGGCAGAGGGCAGAGAGCGGCCTGGCTCGGCGGAGAGGGCGCCGCCCGGCCGGAACCGAGCTCGCCGCCCCGGACGGCGGCCCCCCGTGGGGCGCGGACCCAGGGTGGCCGTGGGTCCGCAGCGACTCCACGGCCGACGGCGGGGGGGCGTGCCCCCTCCCAGCCCAGCGGCCCCAACCCGGCCCGCCCGCGGCGTCGCGGGGGCATGTGAACGGGAAGCCCAGGCTGCGCCGCGAGGACTGCACGGAGGAGGAGAAGGAGCGCGGAGCCGCGAGCCCCGAGCCCCGAGCCCCGAGCCCCGCGCCTGGCTGAGTAGTAAGTGCGCCCCTCCGCGCCGCAATCGCGCCGTCGCGCCCCTCTCCCCCACCCCTCTGAAGTTTGACACTCTCGCCCCGACGTTTCTGGGCACCCACCGGCTGTCTTCCCTGCGAGTTTCCACCCTGTGCAAAGTTTTTCGAGGAGGGACGGGCCCTCACCTACCTCCAACAACGCTGGGCAGTGGCGACTCCTCCCTGGCAAACCCGGGTCCTTGTGGAGAGCGGTGGCAGCCTGTAAGGCAGTGTGTGGTTTGTGTGCGTGTGCGTGTGTGTATATGTGTGTGTGTGTTCGCGCGCGTGAACCACCCGGGTCGAGCTTAGGGTGCGCCCCCAACCCGCTCCTCGCCGACCGCAGGGGACTAGGTCTTTCTTATAAGCTCGACTATGCCCCGGCTTTAAGGGTTTCTCAGCCGGAAGCCGAGGCGACCTGCGCGCGTCCTGCGTGGGGCTCAGGTGCCTGCGACGAGGCGCAGAGCTCCTCCGCCATGGTTGCGTGGGGTGCTGGGGGCCAGACGCGCACCCCTTGCCATGGTTCCAGGGTCTGTCCCCAGCGGACCAGACCGGCGCCGCATCCTGTTTGTTTTCTGCTCAGACTGCTCCTGTTCCACCCCCACCCCCACCCCAGGCTGCTTCTTACTACCCCCGCCTCCCGCCCTGGGATCTCGGAGCTGAGCCTGTTCATCCCGATTTCGCTGCAAACGCTGATCGCGCCTAGGGGTAGGGAGATACGGAGCGGGTAGTCGCTCAGTTCCCAGCGGCTCGCCATTGTTTTCCCACCCCGCGCGTTCCGTACGTAAACACACACGCACACACAAGGTTGTGTGTGTGCGCCGGCTCTTGCTGCTTCGCGTCCCCAGGAGCGCAGGGATCGCCCGCGGGATTCGCCCAGCTGCCCGCATGGGTCTTCAGGCTGGAGGCGCTCCAGGACTTAACTGGAGCTGGGGAGGGCCGGAGACGTAGGGGTTGCCGGAGAGTCCCAGGCGGGGCGGTGAGCCCGGCCTGGGCGGGAAGTGAATTTTGAACTTCAGCCCCGGACCTTTCCGGGAGGACCCCGAGCGCTCGAGCGGCGGCTCCCGCCCTGGAGGGCCCGCGGCAGCTGCAAAGACTCCGCTGGCGCTCTTGGCAGCCGCCTCGGTGACAGAGGCTTGGAGGAAGCCGAGGAGTTTTCCTGGGAAGTTTGCTTTGACTCTCTGGGAATTTCCGGGCAAGACGCCTCGGCGCTGGCGCTGGTGAAGGGGTCTGGTCAAAGACAGCCAGAGACGATGCTGCTGGCTCCTGACCACTAGGCTGTACTTGGCTCTCAGTGGTCCAAGTAGGTGGGTCCCTACCTCCCGGAGTTAACGCCTTCCAAACCAGTATCCCCCAAATGATCACGACATGCCGGTTTCAGCGATGGGTGCATTAACTCTGCTCGTTTCGCAGTCTAGGGAGGCAAGCCCGGTTCCGGCTGGGCGGTGCTCTCCATCCAGACAGGCCGCTCTCTGCCCTAGGCTTGGGGCGGCCTCCTTTCCTCCCGCGGTCCTGCTCTCGGACTCGTCGGACGCGGCACTGGCCAGCTAGCTCCGGCTCCCCGGCTCCCCGGCTCCCCCGGCTCGGTAATCCGCGGCTGGGCGCAGTCCTGAGTCAGGGCCTGAAGCTGACCCCTGTTTCCACTGTGCTTCATTAGAAAGCGCCTCGAAAGATGCTGGGGTTCCAGTTCCCCATTGATGAGCAGCGTGGGTTTGGACTTTCCCGCATGGGAAATGGGCAGTTATGCACCCATCTTCGAAACTGGCATGTCGTGATCGTTTAGGGGTTACTGGTTTGGAAGGCATGATCTCCACGAGGGTAGGACCCACCTACCTGGACCACTGAAAGCCAAATATGGCCTAGTGGCTAAGAGTCCGATCCAGATGCCACTGGTGGTGTGACTGTGGGCCACTTAACCTCTGTGCCTCAGTTTCCTCAGCTATAAAATAGGGTTAATATGAGCGCTTGGTGGGGTTGTCCTGAGGACTAAATGGCTTCATATAGTGAAACTGAGTACAGTGCCTGGCACATAGTAAGTGCTGGATAAGTATTAGCGGTTATTGCTGTTATCACTCAACTGACCTTGTACAGAGTCCGGAAGAGCAAGTGGCCATGGTGTTCACCTAATGGATTATAATATTGTCCACTTCTGGGGAGGAATAGATCTTTTACACTCTCTCATCCTTTCCTAATTCAGCTTCTCAGATCAAACTTATCCCTCCTACTCCTTGGCTAGTGCCATCGAGTCTTTTTTCTTTTTCTTTTTTTCCTTCTTTCTCCCTCCCTTCCTTCACAGTTTTTGTGAAAACATTTTATTCCCTCCTTTCCTCACTCTTCTCTTTTTTTTTTTTTTTGAGACGGAGTTTCCCTCTTGTTACCCAGGCTGGAGTGCAATGGCACGATCTCGGCTCACTGCAACCTCCATCTCCTGGGTTCAAGCAATTCTCCTGCCTCAGCTTCCTGAGTAGCTGGGATTAAAGGTACACGACACCGTGCCCAGCTAATTTTTTGTATTTTTAGTAGAGACTGGGTTTCACCATGTTGACCAGGATGGTCTCCATCTCTCGTGCTGGGATTACAGGCTTGAGCCACCGCGCCCAGCCTCCTCATTCTTAAAAATCAATCTTGGCCCAACTGCAGTGTTCTCTCTCCATGGAAATCAGGTCCCAGGAAAGAAGTGTCTCCAAAAGGGCGTCCCTTGAGCATCCTCAGCCTGGGCTGCTGGCTCAGGACTGGATGTGCATTTGTGTCTCTGGGGGCTGGGTGAATTTCCAGAGAGAGGAGCCCAGGTGTCTGGGGCCCAGGGGAAGAGTCAGGTGGGATGGGCTGGGACTGTCCCGGAAGGAGCCCTCCTCCCTGAGTAGCGTCTGTGTCTGTCTCCTGCTGCTGGGCTCACTAGGGAACCTGGAACAGCACAACTGCCTGGGTGGACGGGATGTGGGATTTGGGGTGAGGGGCAAAAGTGTCACCTCCAACTTTTCTACTTGCAGTTGGAGGGTTTTCTAGGAATTTGGGTTTGTCACACGTTCCTTGTCTGATTCGGGACTCTGCAAATGCATAGCACAGGTAAGGGGTGAGCTGAGCAAGCAGGAGGAAGAACAGGCTCCTGCCGCCCAGCCACACTGCTTTGGAGAACAGGCTCCTGTCCTCTTTTCTCAGATCCTCCAACCTCCACCCCAGGCATGGGGGAGGATGGCCAGAAGGTTGCTTCTTTGTGTTGGAGATCCTGCAATTGGCAGTTCTTAGTGGTGACAACCGGCACTGTGGTCACCCCATTCATTCCTTCAACAGAAATTGTTGACTGCCTGCTATGCGCCAGGGCCTGTGCTATGCCGTGGGATAACCGGAGAACAAGACAGGCAGCGTGCCTGCCTTCAGAGAGGCTTCTTTCTATTGCAGAGAGACAGACAGTAAATAATTTTAAGTAACCACGACTATCAGATTATGACATGCAATGTGAAATACCGCAGGGTGATGTGATAGAAAACATATGTAGGTCAGGCAGTGGTGGCCCTAGATTGGGAGGCCAGTGAAGGCCGCCCTGGGGAGAGGACAGCTCAGCCCAGGCCCTGAAGGATGAGAAGGAGCCAGCTGCATAAAGACCTGGAGAAAGGGGATTGCAGGCAGAGGGAATAGCAAATGAAACCCCTGAGGCCAGAACATGGGCAACAGCTATGTGGCTGGAGAAGAGAGACTGGAGAATGAGAGCCAGAGCCAGAGCCAGAGCCTGGTAAGACTGGATAGGAGTCTGGATTTTATTGCAGGCGATGGCAAGCCATCAGAGAGTTTTAAGTAGGGGAGTGACATGATCTGCTCTAAGATTTTAAAAGAGTTAATGGGACACGAGAACCGGTAATCATAGTTGCCCCGGGGGAGGGAAATGATGGCTGAGGAATGGGACGGACAAAGGATTGTTTTCGCTGCAGACCCTGTTGTCCTTTCTAAATTTAGTACCAGGTGGGGTTATACAAACCATACCCCCAAACCCCCAACAAACATGGTTAATAAACAACAGTTTGTAACCTGGAAAATGTACATAAGAAGTGAAAAAAATCAGGATATAAAACTAGGGTACAGCCCCAATCTTGTATAGATGATCGTAAGTATACACATGGCCATCACGTACACATGCCTAGACAGAAGACTGGGAGGTGCATCACAGGATTTACAGAGGTTAGCTCTGGACACCGGACACGTGGATGCTTTAATTTCCTTCTTTATCTTCTATTTGTTTCTTCACTTTTCTACAATGGTCATGAATTACTTTTGTTTGTTTTGAGATGTAGTCTAGGCTGGAGTGCAGTGATGTGATCTCTGCTCCCTGCAACCTCCGCCTCCCGAATTCAAGTGATTCCCCTGCCTCAGCCTCCCCAGGAGCTGGGACTACAGGCTTATGTTACCACACCTGGCTAATTTTGTATTTTTGGTAGAGACGGCGTTCACCGTGTTGGTCAGGCTGGTCTTGAACTCCTGACCTCAAATGATCCTGCCCTCCTCAGCCTCCCAAAGTGCTGGGACTACAAGTGTGAGCCACCACACCTGTCCAATTTACCTTTTTTTTTTTTGAGACACAGTCTTGCTCTGTCGCCAGGCTGGAGTGCAACCTGTCTCGGTTCACTGCAATCTTCACCTCCCGGGTTCAAGCGATCCTCTTGCCTCAGCCTCCCAATAGCTGGGACTATAGGCATGAGCCACCATGCCCAGATAATTTTTCATATTTTTAGGTAGAGTCAGAGTTTCACCATGTTGGCCAGGATGGTCTTGATCTCTTGACCTCATGACCACCCACCTCAGCCACCCAAAGTGCTGGAATTATAGGCATGAGCAACCACATCCGTCCAAATTACTTTTATAAGTGAAAAAAGAGAGATCACTTTGGCTGACTAGTAGTGAATAGCTTGAAGGGGAACAAGGATGGAATCAGGCCAGTTAGGAGGCTGACTTGATGATTTGGATTACACTTGCTTGGGGAGGGCTTTCCACCTCCAGCTCAGATTTTGTGATCAGGAGTGCCAGGGTCAAGTCCTGGATGATGTGCTGCCTTGGCTCTGGAGAATACCCCACGTTCC
Organism: Callithrix jacchus; assembly: GCF_049354715.1. NCBI lineage: Eukaryota > Metazoa > Chordata > Mammalia > Primates > Cebidae > Callithrix > Callithrix jacchus. Next base: position 31,353,360 of record NC_133520.1, read on the forward strand.
ACCTGCACCCTTATCCCCTCCTCCTGGTGGGAGAGCCCCATAGTGGGCATTTTGCTACAGTGGTGATTGGCAGACTAGAAAACATCCACAGTGAGAAGGATTTAGGGCCAGGAGAAATGTTTGTCCCATAACATCTTCGAGCCTCTGTTTTCCCTTCTGTGAAATGGGACAATAACAGTGATAATATCTTCCTCTTAGAACTTTTGGGAGGCCAATGGCTGATGGTGTCTGCAGCAGTGACGCTCCATGAATCGTAAGGGCTCTGGGGTTTGCTGTTGCCAGACAAGTGTTGGTTGTGCTAGGCCTCTTCCACCAAGGGATCTAGGTGTCCTTGGCCTTGAGAGGCTGACACTGCATTCTACAAAGGTTTTCTCCTCTCTGGGGGTGCTTTGAGATTGGTCCTTATTGGGCAGCTCCCCTGGGTAAGTCTCCAGGAAGCTGACACCACCGGAAAAAGCGGAATTCAAATGCAGCTGTGCTCCTGAGCCCCCTCCCCCAGCCACATTCAGGGGTGAAGCTGAGTGTTTGAAAAGGGCTCTGTGCTGGGAGGGCCAGCCAGGCACACAGTAAATCGTGCTTTGAATGGGAGTTATTTTTGTGCTCAGTGTTTGCTTAAGAGGGCTCGCTCCTGCCTGAACTCGCTGCGATCCTCACCCTTTGCTAGTCCCCTTTCTGGAACCCGGATATGTCAGTCAGGGAGGCCATCACAATGCCTTTTACCAGATGGGAAGCTAGACCCACGACGGATTGCTTCCCTCTGTCAGCTCCCTGCCCTGAAGCAGGAAGGCATGCTCTGGATGGTGGTCTTTGCCTCGGCGACTACCCACCTATTTGACTGCTCCTTCCTTAGTCCTCGGGAAGACTTGATTAGGATATTGCTACAGGCCAGCTCAGCAGGGTTCCTCCAACCTCTGTCAGCTTCTCTGATCTAGAGTGACTGGTTTTTTAAAAAATGCAAATACTTTTCTCTGAGCAGCAGTGATACAGTAGTTCCCTCCTAAGAGCCCTTGTTGTATGCCATGGACTCAGCTTAAAGCCCATGGTGATGAAGCCTTCGAAGCTCCCCTAGGAAAAGATTTCTTTCCAGCCTGTGTGGTCCACAGCATAGAACCTTTTTCTTTTTTGGAGATGGATTCTGCTTGTCACCTAGGCTGATGTGCAGTGGTGGGATCTCAGCTCACTGCAACCTCCGACTCCTGGGTTCAAGCTATTCTTCTGCCTCGGCCTCCCAAGTAGCTGGGATTACAGGTGCCCACCACCAAGCCTGGCTAATTTTTGTATTTTTAGAGAGATGGCATTTCATCATCTTGGCCAGCCTGGTCTTGAAGTCCTGAGCTCATGATCTACCCGCCTCGGCCTCCCAAAGTGCTGGGGGATTACAGGCATGAACCATGGTGCCCGGCCACCTTTTTTTTTTTTTTTTGAGACAGAGTCTTGGCTCTGTTGCCCAGGCCAGAGTGCAGTGGCTTGATCTTGGCTCACTGCAACCTCTGCCTCCTAGATTCAAATGATTCTCCTGCTTCAGGTCCCCCAGTAGCTGGGATTACAGGCATGCATCACCAAGCCCCGCTAATTTTTTTATTTTTAGTAGAGATGGAGTTTCATCATGTTGGCCATGGCTGGTTACGAACTCCTGACCTCAGATGATAAGCCCAACTCAGCCTCCCAGAACGCTGGGATTACAGGTGAGAACCACCGAGGCTGGCCTCACAGCATAGAACCTTGTAGCTGCAGGTGGCTGTCCTGCCCTAGGGGGTGGCAGGAGGTCCTTCTTGCTTTAAGAAGACCCCTCTGCTTCCATGGCCTGCCTCTTCTGTGAGTACCTGGAGGCCTTGGGGCCTGCCTCCCTCCTCACTCCTGGCAAGAGCGGACTGTGGTGCTCTCAGGGAGGATCTTGATGGTCTTGATGGACAGCAGCAGTGGTCAGACCTCTTAGAGGCTGTGAGGTGAGGAGGAAGTAGCTGAGGTCTCCCCTGCCTCCTCCCAAGGTCTTCCATGGGCAAACCAAAGCCCCAGGATGTGTTGTGTCTGTGGCTGGGCATCTGAGTCCTGAGTGCGCACCGGGTGTGCACAGCTGGGAGATGTCCTGAGATCTGTAGCCACATGTTGAGGGCTTCAGCCAGGGGTGCTTTCTGGGGAGAGGAATGTGTACGGCACAGTAGAGGAAAGAAGGAAGAAGTGGGAACAGCGTCTCCAGCTGCCGCCTTTCTTCTCAAATAGCTTATGATACCCAGGCCCTTTTGGTCACAGGAAGTCTGACACTGGGAAGTCATTAAATTTGGAATTCGGTTCCTTCCACTCTCCCCCCAGCGGTGGCCTTAGCATTTAAATAGCCTTGGCATGAAGCCCCATAAACTGCCCAAGGGATTGGGGCAAGGTTGGAGGGGAGGGTATCAGTGTTACCCCCTACATTGCTCCCCTGTATCTTCTGGGGACCTGTCCCAGCTAGGGTGTCAGTGTTTTGGCTTGAGAGGAGAGAGAGAGGAGGGGGCTACAGACTGCGCAGGAGCCCCCCCCCCCACCACAGACTGGCTCCCCTCCTGCTCTGGTGGTTCTAGTTGTAATCCCTGCCAAGCCTGGTGCTCCCTGGGGGATCCGCCCCAGAGGAGGCCAGACTGTTCTCCTCCCCTCTGCCTTACCTCCCCCAGTCCCCGCCCCCTGCTTGACTCAGAATGGAATGTGCAGCCTGTGGAACAAGATGGAGTGAGAACTAGTTCCCAGAGGGCCCTTGTCCCACCCCCTCCTATCCCTCCACAAAGAGAGTGAGGAACCTGGGAGCAGGGCCTGGTTCCAGGTATGGCTGGTGGTGCTCTGGTGCAGAGGCAGGCAGATGCTGTGGGGGTCCAGGACCAGCCGTTTGAAGGCTTTCTTTTTTTTTTTCTGAGACGGAGTTTCGCTCTTGTTACCCAGGCTGGAGTGCAATGGCGCGATCTCGGCTCACCGCAACCTCCGCCTCCTGGGTTCAGGCAATTCTCCTGCCTCAGCCTCCTGAGTAGCTGGGATTACAGGCACGCACCGCCCTGCCCAGCTAATTTTTTTTTTTTTTGGTATTTTTAGTAGAGACGGGGTTTCACCGTGTTGACCAGGATGGTCTCGATCTGTTGACCTCGTGATCCACCCACCTTGGCCTCCCAAAGTGCTGGGATTACAGGCTTGAGCCACACGCCTGGCCTTGAAGGCTTCTTATAAGTCCAGCATTCGGGCAGGTGCTGAGTTAGAGGAGGTGCAGCAGGCAGAGCAGCTCCCGTAGCTGGGGGTGGTCAATATCCTTTGTTGACTTCTTGTGTGTGTGTGTGTGTTGGGGGGGAGTTGCCTGAGGTCAGGAGTTCAAGACCAGCATGGCCAACATGGTGAAACCCCTGACTTCTTTTTTTTTTTTAAAGATCGTGGCTCATATTCATTTTCTTATACCTGTAGCATCTAAAAGTAATACAACAAAGTGTATCACTTTTGTCATTAGAATGAAAAGGATTTAAAATACATCTAATATTGCCAGATAGCTAAACAGAAAAGTCACCAGGGTTGGTTTCCACAGAAGACCAGAGGAGTCAGGGCTTGACCAGCGTTAAGAGGGGTTCCGGCAGGAGGAGTGGTTGTGGAAATATGTCACTGCACTGATGCCATTTCACGATGACAATTGAGGGGACCCCACAGACCTCCTGGTGGGCTCTGGGGGCGGGGGTCAGCGGGGGGGGGGGTTCCCCGGGACTCATGGGGCCTCGTGCTTTGGCCCTGGCGCCTGAGAAAGGCTAGACAGGGAGGGGAGCCTTGGCATGAGCTGCCCTCAACTGACTTAAAAGCATTAACTCTTGTCTGGCCACACAAGGCAGGACCTGGCATTCCCCAGAGTGGAGGATGAGGAGGGTTTTCCTGTCTTAGCCCTCAACCTGTTCGGGGTGTGAGGTCCCTCACCCTCACCCGAACAACCTCTCCCCACCCTCCAGCCCTATTGAAGGAGTCTGAAGTCACTCAACCATCCCTGTGAGGTTTTGGTTCCGGCCTGTTCCATGAGGGTGCGGTAGGGTGGGGAAAGAAGGGGGAATAAAAGGTATGGGGAGGGGTGGAAGGAAGCCTGTGTGCAGGTACAGCTAGCTCTCAGAGGCAGGTGGGGTGAATCTGTGGGGCTTGAATAGGACACTGCTGAAAGCAGAGGGAGTGGCCCCTTCAGCCCCTGCCATTTCTCAGGCTTGCCTGGCTCCTCTCTTCTTGGCAGGTGGAGGAGTGTGTGATGTGTGTGTGTGTGATGTGTGTGTGTGTGTGTGTGTGTGTGTGTGTGTGGAGGGCCAGGTGTGTGTGTGTGTTTGTGGCGGGCTGAGTGATGTGTGTGTGAGTGTGGTGTGTGTGTGTGTGGGGCTGAGTGTGATATGTGGGTGTGATGTGTATGTGTGTGTGTGTGTGTGGAGGGCCAGGTGTGTGTGTGTGTGTTTGTGGTGGGCTGAGTGATGTGTGTGTGAGTGTGGTGTGTGGGGGGGAGGGGCTGAGTGTGATGTGTGTGTGATGTGTAGGTGTGTGTGGGGGGGCCAGGTGTGTGTGTGTTTGTGGAAGGCTGTGGTGTGTGTGTGTGTGTGTGCATGCATGCAGGGCCGGGTGTGGGGTGTGTGTGTATCTGTGCATGCTGGCAGGCCTGTGCTCTGGAGACCTTGGCCAGGCTTCTCTGACCCATGGGAACCAGGCAGGGCCTCCGAGAGCTCCAGGGAGACAGTGAGAACATTAGACGGATGTCAGAAGGAAGGGAGAGTAGAGTGGGAGAAAAAGGAAGAGCCAGAACAGCCCCCAGAGCTTCTGGTCCCCCAAGCAGATCGGGGTTTCAATGCCAGCATAGCTGGGGAGGGGCAGTAGTGGGCATTCAACCCCTTCCCTTCTTTTGCTCTGTCAACTTTGTTTCCATGGCGATCATGGAACTCCCCCCCCCAGCCATCTCCCTGGTCCAGGAGCACATAATGTGGGGGAGTCTGGCCAGGGCAAGGGGCTGAGGAAGAGGGAGGAGTGGTAGAGAGCGGCCCAGTGGTGGGCTCCCTAACAGGGGCTGGTGGGGCAGGGAGAGGAGACCTCTCCTCTTAGTTGGGTAACGTACCCTAGCCAGTAAACTCCTAGGGACCAGAACAGGAAACAGGGTCAGAGAACAGAGGAAGGGGACCTGTGTCAAATCTTGACTTGGGTAGAGGTGGGTAGCAAGAGGGCTTCTCTTTGATATCTGAGGTAGACAAGAGATGGACTTGACTGCTCTCAGCCAGAGAATTCTTGAAATGGATATACAAGTCTAGGTGAATGAGCCCCTTTCAGAGTTGTGCAGTGCACAGTCTGTACAACTGTACACATCAGCCTGTTGGAACTGGCTGAAAGCTTCAGGGACCTTTGCTTTTCATAATGTAAATTCTTCTCTTCTACTGGGTTCACCTGCCCTTAGATCCATACTCCTCACCATGGTGGCACCCTCCATTTGGTGCTGATTTTGGCTATCTGTGTTACCATTTTCTGGGCACTGGTTAAGTTGAAGTTTGGAGAACCAGTTGTGTGTGTGTGTGGGAAGGGGGTTGTGTGTGAGTGTCGTTGTGTTTGGCAGTTTTGAGGGGATCTGTTGGACTGTTGACACCCTTTGTTGAAACTGAGTCCTCTTGGGCCAATTGGGCTCAGGTGTAAGGGACCCCCGGATTCCTGAGTCAGGACTGATTGGGTTTAGGAGCTCTCAGATGGGGCAGGTAAAACTGAAAAGGGACACATAGGGAAGAGGGGAAGTTTTTGCCTCACCTGACAGCAACCCCTGCCCCAGGCCCTTCTGCTGTTCCTCAACTCACAGTCTTCTCATCTCCCTGCCTTCTTCTCTCCACCTCCCATCATCTCAACTCACCCATTCCTTGCCCTTCGGGATCCGTGCTCCTTGGTCTCTAAGGAAACAGCTTGGCTAGCCAGCTTTACCAATCTAGGTGCGTGCTGGTGGTAGATTAACAGGCAACTCCAGAAAGCACATCGGCCTTTTAAGCAGGCATGGGGCCTTACTAATGCAAGAGGTGATTGAAAAGTGGGAACCTGGCTGGGCAAGGTGGCTCACGCTGGGAATCCCAGCACTTTGGGAGGCTGAGGCGGGTGGGTCACGAGGATCCATTGTCTAGGATCAAGACCACCCTAGACAGTGAAACCCCGTCTCTATTAAAAAATTAAAAAAAAAAAAGAAAAGCGGGAACTTGGGTTGGAGACGGAATGGATGTTGGGGCCTGTGGGGGGTCTGCTCTGGTCCTCTGTCCCTGAGGCAGGTATGGTAGGGAGCACCTGCCTTGTGACTATGCCTGGCCACCTGAGTCTGGGGCTGAAAGACATGAGGCCAGCACAGCCTGACCCAGTTTTGAGAAAGTGAAGTAGGCTGGGTGCAGTGACTCATGCCTGTAATACCAGCACTTTAAGAGGCTGAGGTGGGCGGATCACCTGAGGTCAGGAGTGTGAGACCAGCCTGACCATCATAGAGAAACGCCATTATCTACTAAAAATACAAAAGTAGCCAGTTGTAGTGGTGTGTGCCTGTAATCCCAGCTACTTGAGAAGGCTGAGGCAGGAGGGTTACTTGAACCCGGGAGGTGGAGGTTGTGGTGAGCCGAGATCACACCATTGCACTCCAGCCTGGCAACAAGAGTGAAACTTGGTCTCAAAAAAAAAAAAGAAAGTGAAATAAATAACTGATACCCGTACTGGCAAACCGAGGGCGAGGAGGGACATGCAGGGTGCTGCTTCAGGAGCACCCATACCAGATTGGGGCAGCCAGGGAAGTCTCCCTGAAAGACGAACTTAAAGACCTGGAAGGTGGGGAGAGTAGGTCAGAGGGAGGAGGAGGTCATAGGGGCGTGTCCCCTCCACATCTCCCAGGGGCCCCACCTAGGCCTTTAAGGGCATGTCAGATGGTCCTGTTTGTCACCAAGGATCTGGGTGACTTTGTTGGGAGAGTGAGTGCTGGGCATTTGGAGACAAGAGGGCCAAGGGCTCCCAGGACTCAGGGGCCTGTACAGCTACAGGTTGTGTGTGCCAGCACAGGGGAACACGGGTTTTGGTGTGCACTAACATACGTGGGCGCCCTGCCGGTGGGGGCCCTGGGGATAGGGGCTGCCTGTGGGGTGGTGCTGTGGGTCCAAGTGGGACTCGGGTACTGTGTGGTGTGTGGCCCAAGCTGCTGTGGGATTGAAACCCCAAGCCTCTCCCAGGCAGCTGCAGGGGGTGCAGAATTGCTAGGGCCAACTGCAAATTAGCCAGGCTGGCATTAAATGCCTTTGCTGCCTCTCTCCTCCAGTCCCTCCCTACCCTCCTGAAAATCAACAACTGTGTCAACAGCAGGGCAATTGTGCTTGGCCAGCAGCCTCCAGGGCTGCCAGGACCGGGCAGGTGCTGGCAGGGGCTGCTGGAGCCCCACGCTGGGAGCAGGCTGGGCCTGGCTGCCAGGGCTGCAGGATAAACAAGGCCGCACACAGGCTGGGCCGGGAGGGAGGCCACAGGCAGGCAGGAGGCAAGAACAGGTGTCTCAGGAGCTCTGTAGACACAAAGGGCCTCTTGTCTCCTCCTCCCTGGCCCCAGGGAGCTGCCCCCAGCCTCCCTCCTCTCAAGGCCCCGCCCAGAGATCAGTGACCAGGTCAGCCAGGGGGTGCTGTCTTCCAGATTCACCCCCTGCCTCCTCTCAGGGTTTGTTTTTCTTGCTTGAGACAGAGGTGAGACCAGTCCTTGTGGGGGGAGGCGCATTAGCCCAAGAGGCAGGAGAGCTGCCTCTGAGCAATCTACCAGCCCTGAGGCCTCGGTGGGTCTCAGATTTCCTGCTGGAAACACAGCAAAATCTCTCTTCCCTGGGACACCCAAACATGAAATGGATGGGAGATGGGAATAGCATATGGAACTTTGGGGAAAAAGGATGTGGTGAATGTCAGGAGTGATGTAAGCTGGGGTGAGACCTAGGGATTCCAGGTGGGATTTAGGGCAGGCAGTGACTGGGGTATGACAACCCACCTCCCTCCTTACCTATTTTAAAGCAGACCTTTACAGAGCACCTACTGTGTGCCAGCCACTGCACTAGGGACTGAGGAGGCCATGGAGAATAATATAGGACCGGTACAGACAGACAGGCAGCTTCTAGAGCCAGGCTGCCTGTGTGGTCTTGGGTAAGTAACGTAACCATGATAACGTTGTACCTGCCACAGGCTCATGGGGCTATTGTGATGGTGACATGTAAAGATGTAAAATGTGAGGCCGGGCTCAGTGGCTCACACCTCTGGCTCACATCCCAGTGCTTTGGGAGGCCGAGGTGGATGGATCATGAGGTCAGGAGTTCGAGACCAGACTGGCCAACATGGTGAAACCCTGTCTCTACTAAAAATACACAAATGAGCCGAGCATGGTGGCATGTGTCTATAGTCCCAGCTACTTGGGAGGCTAAAGCAGGAGAATCGCTTGAACCCGGAAGGTGGCGGGAGGTTGCTGTGAGCTGAGATTGTACCACTGCCCTCCAGCCTGGGTGACACAGCAAGACTCCGTTTCAAAAAAAAAAAGGTGTAAAAGGTAAAGAAAGGATATAAAACAGTGCCTGGCATATAGTAAGGGCCATTAAGAGGTGCCTGTTACTGTCCCTCTTCCTGAGAGAGAATATTGAAGGTTCAAATCTAGCCAGAGCCTGGAGGGGTAGAGAGGTAAACAAATATCGGCAGGTTGGTTACGTACTGGACGCCAGTGGTGTCCACGGTCTCCAGGATGCCCTGGAAGAATAATGAACTCTTCTAAGATTGTCTGGAAGGGATTTATAAGAGGACATCTAGGCTGTGTTTTGAGTGAGGTGTAGGAGTTTGCTGGTCAAGAAAGGAAGAATTACAAAAGCAGAAAGTGTATGGTTTTTTTTTTTGAGACGGAGTTTCCCTCTTGTTGCCCAGGCTGGAGTGCAATGGCACGATCTCGGCTCACCGCAACCTCCGCCTCCTGGATTCAAGCAATTCTCCTGCCTCAGCCTCCTGAGTAGCTGGGACTACAGGCACGTGCCACCATGCCTGGCTGATTTTTTGTATCTTTAGTAGAGACGGGGTTTCACCGTGTTGACCAGGATGGTCTCGATCTTCTGACCTCATGATCCACCCGCTTCGGCCTCCCAAAGTGCTGGGATTACAAGCGTGAGCCAGCGTGCCCAGCCAAGCCATATTTTCTTTATCCGCAAAATGGGGTAATGGTTCTTCCCCATGGCAGAGTGATGGTATGGATTAGAGAAAAATGTGTGCTGGGCACACAGTAAGTGGTAGCTGTTAGGGTTCCTCTGTTATCTGGCCCATGTCGGAAGCCTGTCTGGTCCTTGGTCTTTAGCTATAACAAGGAGACAATGCTCTTTCTCCTTCCTTCTATGACTTCTGCAGAGGTGAAAGGGCCAGGCTGCCCATCGCCTGGGTAGATAAGTCAGGCTAAGAGGCCTAGGATGTCTCCCCTTATATAGAGGGGTTAGGTTCCCGCTTTCCCAGGGGCACCAGCTGGGCGCCGCTGGACTGAAGCGGAAGAAGCCTGACTCCATGGTGGCTGCTGCTGTCTGTTCCAGGACCTTCCTGTGGCTTCCCACCAGGGGCCACTCCCTGCACATGAGGCAGTAGGGCCCCCTGTCCCACCTTTTCTTATGGGGGCCCCTGACATCTCCCCTTTCCAGCTGTGCTGATGTTTCCGGGGTCTGCTTGGGCTGCCGGTGCTAAGACCCTGATCTAGCTTCTACTGCTAATGGCTTGTATGCCCTCAGGCCTGTCACTTAGCCACCTGGAGCCTCACTTCCCCCATCTGCAACTTGGGAAGGACCATTTGGAGTTCTCTCAATATAAAATAAGAATTCTGGTTTGCTGGAAATAGAGTTAGGTGAAGATGATGACAACCACGCTGGCAGTTTTTGCTGCAGTTTCAAAACCCGGATGTGGATCAGACACTGCCACAGCCTGCACAGGATGCTTCTGGGAGGCTTATATCAGGGGTACCTCACAAAGCCCTCTAGTTTGGAAGGGCAGGGAGCACCTAATTCTTGAATCTGGCAGTTGAGGAACTGGAAACGGTCTAGGTGGTGGGCTTTCCAGAGTCCGACCTGGCTGCGGATCTGCAGGGATGAGGCTGTCCTATGTGGCATGTCTGAGTTGTTCAGAACAAGTGACAGTCCACACTGGGATCTTGCTTTAGAGTCCCCTGGCCTCCTGCCCTGGTGTCTTGCCATTGGTTGTAGGGAACTGGTGATGAGAAGGGCCAGGCATCGAGGAGTGTCTGGAGCCCACTGGGTCTCCGACAGTCACAGAGAACATCCTGAGACTGCATCTGGAGGGATGTGTGCTGTAGAGCCCCCATTTACCCTGTCCTCCCTCACGACCCATCTTGGCTGTGGACATAGCCCTGTTTTCTCTTCTTCCCCTGCAGTCATGTTTCTCAGGTAGCCACAAGGTGAGCTGAGACCAAGGAGAGGCGTTGGCGCAAAGGAGATGCTGGCCGATTAGGCTGGGGACACTACTCTGGGTTCTCCCAGCCAGGTGATCAGATGACTCCCTGCGTAGCCTTGGAAACTGCCCAAGTAAGAAAAATCGAGGCAGAAAGAGCAGCGGGGACACTTGGATTTTTCCAGGGATTTTGTTCATATTTACGTGCCATTTGCATATAACCAGTACACTAAACATAATTTTATAATCTATCCCCAGGCACATTGAGATTTGCCTTTTACTCTTGTTTCCAGAGATGGCTGGTTCTGCCTTTCTGCGCCTGTCTGTGCCTTCTCACTCCTGTCCCATTACTCCTACTCCTGGACAGAGGGTAGGTGACTAGGGACACAGTCAGCATGGGGTGATCTGACCTGACCGCTCTGGGCTAAGCACAGAGGGCTGGATTCCCAAGCTCCCCTCCCCACTCCACCCCAGCAGCCACCACCTCGCCTGTGTCAGGGATCAGGGCGCCATGCCTGGCACTCAGCAGGTGTCCAGTAGACGTGAAGCAAAAGCTCAATTCAAATTTGGGCAAATACATGCCATGGAGGCTCCTCCCGACCTGGCCTTTTAGCTCATGAAGGGAGAGGCTGGTGGGTTGAATGGAGCCTCCCGTGGTCCCCAGGGTGGGAGGAATCGATTTCCCTCCCAGCAACTGTGGCCAGGGAGCCATTTCTTTCTCTGCTTGGCCTTGCAGGAAACAGTGTTGAGAATGAGAGGAGCAGAACGGAAGAGCTAGGCCTTGTATTAATTTGTTTTTCAGATTGAGTCTCCGTTACAAGCAATTTATTACATCCGGGTCTCCAGCCAAGCACATTCTGTTCTCCAGTGTTGGGGGAAGACACTTGGGGGGGGTTGGGGAAGAGGCTGGACAGGAAAGAGGAGCAGATGAACAATTTTATGACTGAGTGTGTGGTGTCTTGGCCTGTGCAAGAGGTCGGTTTTAGCGCAGTGCATGTTGAGCCCAGCCCCGTGTGGGGAGGCGCTCCTCTGGACACCATGCCGTTCCCATGCGAGCCCAGACAGCCCTGGGGAGCAGGGTGAATGACTTCCCTCCCACTGTCATGCCTCCCGGGCCTCAGGCTCCAGATTTCTCTCTGTGGAATGAGGTCAGAGCAGTGATGCTTGGAACAAAATCATCGTTTCTTGAGGCAGCAGGGCCTGGGGAGACTCCTCCGAGGAACAGGGGAGCAGCTGTCTGAGGGGACCCCAGAAGAGGGGGAGCAGGCAAGGTGGCCACCCCTGTGGAAAGAATGGCGCACAAGCAAAACAACCCCCTCTCTGCAAAAGTGCTGAGCTGGTGGAATTTCACTTGGCGGCTGCAAGATCAGGGCAGTAGATAGAGCCCTGCGGGCACCAGGGCTGTGTGGGTGTGGGGGTCCCGGAAGAGAGGGCAGGGGCAGCACCTGTGGTACCCCCTCCACTGAGCCAGCCTCCACACTGCCAGGGGCTCATCACTGATCCCCATTCCTGGAGGTGCGTCCCTTACCCCCATCCACCTGTCACGTAAGTTGGTCTCATTCTTCCCCTCTTTTTCCTCATTCTTATCCCAACTATGGCTTTGGCTCGAAATAGCGACATCATCTAGTCTTCAAAGGGCCAGTGTTGCCCAGAGGGCATGGTGCCAGAGGGCAGGGAACTCTGGTAGGAGGAACTCTTTCAGGAACCTGGAGGGAGGGCATACTTGAAGCCCCGGCGCCTCTGCCTTATGGCTGGGCTCTGGTGGGAGCCCAGGCTGCTTAGAGAGGAGAGTGAACCCCTCGGTAGTGGCTTTTTGCATCCCACCCGCATCTCCAAGCTGGGTGCCACTGGATGATTGTTGAAGGGCAGATTCACTGGAAGGATAAGAAGCTCTGGTGGGACTCTGGGAAGAATCGGCACAGAGAATGTGTGTGTCGGGCAGTTGGGGAGAGAGGGTGCTAGGCAAGGAGAGCCTGGCCTGGTTTCTAGCTGTGAGGTTTGGACTATTGCCCTCCACACAGAGCTGGTGGCCACTTAACTCTGAGCTGGTTACTTGTCCTCTGTTCTCTGGGTTGACAGCCTCCTTCCTCCCTGGCTAGCTCAAGACTTTTTTTTTTTGAGATGGGGTCTCGCTTTGTCTCCCAGGCTGGAGTGCAGTGGAGTGATCTCGGCTCACTGCAACCTCCGCCTCCTGGGTTCAAGCCATTCTCCTGCCTCAGCCTCCCAAGTAGCTGGGACCATGTGCCACCATGCCCGGCTAACTTTTTTGTATTTTTAGTAGAGACAGGGTTTCACTCTGTTGGCCAGGCTGGTCTCGAACTCCTGACCTCAAGTTTATCCACCTGCGTCGGCCTCCCAAAGTGCTGGGATTATAGGTGTGAGCCACCGCGCCCTGCCAACCTCAAGACTCTTGCCGGAGGTTCAGGAAAGGATGAACTCAGATTAGATTCAGCACAGGTGAATTTGGTGAGTGTGTACTGAGCACAGATTCTGGGCCCAGTGTTGTGCTAAGATGAGCCTCTGTAGGGCACCTTTTTACCAGGTGCTGTGCGGAACATCGGTGACTTACAGAGGCTGAGGAGCCCCTCTGGGATGGGAAGGGATGGTGTTAGTTTAGACTGCAATTAGGTGGAGACCATGTACGTCAGAAGGAATCTTGGACACAGGCCGAGGAGCTAGGACTTTGTTGACAGTGGGGAACCAGAGGATCTGTCAGAGAACTTTCAGAATGGGTGGCTCGTTCATTCAGGCTGAAGCTGCCTTCTCATTGTCCTACAAAAAATTCCAACAGAACCCTGTTCTTTTCCTTTCCATTCAAAGACATTTTTGCTGCCTTCCGTATTGAACTGCCTGGTAACTGAGACAACGTTCTCTTTCCTGCCCGGGCTAGTGGATTCCCAGGGCTGCCACCTGGGAAAAAGACAAGTTGCTTTTCCTAGTCTGCCCTGACGCATGCTGCTTACAGCTTTGGTCCCACTGGGGCCCAAGCAGATCAGCGTGGCCAGCTTCCCTGGGGTACTCAGCATGTCCAGTTTCCAGGATGGGCATGCTTATGTTGTTCAGGATTGAGGAATATTGATCTCCAGATGTCTTTATTATTTATTTATTTAGAGGCGGACTCTCACTGTATTGCCCAGGTAGGAGTGCAGTGGCGTGATGTTGACTCACTGCAACCTCCGCCTCCCAGGTTCAAGTGATTCTCCTGCCTCAGCCTCCTGAGTAGCTGGGATTGTACACATCCAACACCACACCTGGCTAATTTTTGTGTTTTTAGTAGAGATGAGGTTTCATCATGTTGGCCAGGCTGGTCTCAAACTCCTGACCTTGTGATCCTCCCTCCTTGGCCTCCTAAAGTGCTCGGCTCACAGGTGTGCGCTACCGTGCCCAGCCAACTTTGGCTCTTCTCTTCTTTCTTTCTCTTCCTTCCTTTTTTTTTTCTTTCTTTCTTTCCTGTCTGCCTTTCTCTCCTTCCTTTTCTTCTCTGTCTCTTTCACTTTCTCTCTTCTTTCTTTTTTTATCCTGAGATGGAGTTTCACTCTTGTTGCCCAGGCTGTAGTGGAATGGCAGGATCTTGGCTCACTGCAACCTCCACCTCCCACGTTCAAATGATTCTCCTGCCTCAGCCTCCCGAGTAACTGGAATTACAGGCGCGAGCCACCACACCCAGCTAATTCTGGTATTTTTAGTAGAGACGGGTGTTTCACTATGCTGGCTAGCTAGGATGGTCTCGAACTCCTGACCTCATGATCTGCCTGCCTTGGCCTCCCAAAGTGCTGGGATTACAGGCATGAAACACTGCGCTGGGCCTCTCTCTCTTCTTTCTTTGACATAGGGTCTTGCTCTGTTGCCCAGGCTGGAGTGCCATGACACCACCCTAGCTCATGGTACCTTTGAGCTCCTGGGCTCAAGTGATTTTAGCTGTGACTTAGGCACATGCTACTACACATGGCTACATTTTAAGTTTTTTATAGAAACAAGGTCTTGCTATGTTGCCTAGGCTAGTCTTCAAAGTCCTGGCCTCAAGCAGTCCAACTGCCTTGGTCTCCTGAAGCACTGGGATTACTGGCATGGGCCCACCACATCTGGCCCAGAACTTTGTTTTTTTTCTTTGAGACGGGGTTTTGCTCTGTTGTTCAGGCCGGAGCACAGTGGCATCATCACGGCTCACTGCAGCCTTGACCTCCTAGGCTCAAGCAATCTTCCTGCCTCGGCCTCCCAAAGTACTCGGATTACAAGCCTGAGCCACCACGTGTGGCCTCAGAACTTTCTTACATTCTGGTTTTCTCACCTACAAAGCGGGAAAAGAATAACAACTACTTTGTGAGAGTAAAAGGACTTAATAAAGTGATGTATATATTATGACCCTTAGTATAGAACCGGAGTATAGACGGCTCTGGTAAGTGGGAGCTGATACTAGTGTCATGGCCGCTGGGGGTGGCTGTTGAAGTCTGTCCTGGGGTGCGACAGTCCAGCTCTCCTGGGCCTACTTAGATTTGGAGGGTCACTCCTCCTAGGGTCATGAGCATGATCTCTTTGGGATCTGGGAAAGGAAGGGAAGCAGCTCTCCAGTGTGTGGAGGGGACATGTATTGTCCCCTGTCCCCTCTGTCCCCTCTGTCCCCCACAATATTCCTCCTTCAGTTGCTACGTGCAGATTCGCTGTGCAGCCCGTGTCAAGTTACTTAGCCTCTCTGCGTTTCCGCTTTTTTACTGTGAAATGCCGTTAATCATGACGCCCTCACTTGAGAAGGAACATTAAAAGCATCACATGAGAAGAGTCTAGAATAGTGTGTGGGAATCTTATCCAGGTGTTTGCTACTGTTGCTGTTTGTGGCTGTGGTTATTCTGTTATTGGAGTGACCCCGGTTCGGTCAAAGAAGCAAGGGTGAGAGCCACTGTCCCCAGTGTAGCAGCATGGGGACATGGGGTGGAGGTAGGCTGGGGCGTGGACCCGACATGCTGGCCCCAGGGAACAGCCCAGAATACGAAAGAAACTGTTTGTCACATACTAGCTGTAGGTAGGGCGTTCCCAGGTGTGCTCGAAGTGACAGTCTGGCCCAGAGCACACTGCCTTTTCTTCCCACCCTAACTGCTGGCCACCAAGGGGACAGTTCTACACTACGTAGGATTGATTTCTGTGAAACCCATGGAATTTACATGTAGTTTTAAGGGACTGTTTTGAGGCATGAAGCCACCGCATTCACAAAACCCAATTGCAGGCGAATTGTAATTTGTAACAGTAAACAGTCTGTACCTGACCTTTGGACCCTGGGTGCTCAGTATGATGCCTGTAGGGCCTGACAGGAAGTGAGGGTGGTGGCGTGGGTGTGGGGGGCCACCCTCCCTCTGGCCATGGTGGCCCGCAGCATCCAGGCCCCAAGAGGGTTTGTCACTGGCTGTCCCTTGGCACCAAGCCGAGCAGGCTGAGAGGGTTAATTGGGGTTTGCGGTGCCTGTGGAAAAATCTGCTCAAAGATCTCATGCTGTGGTTTGGAACTTTGGAGTCAGGCATACCATAAGCGGAATTTTATCTCCACGCAAACTTCAGTTTCCTCATCTGTACAATGGGTTTCATCCCTGCAGAGAATATCTGTGAAGTGCTTAGCTGGTGGTGATCACTCAATAAATCGCAATCATTGTCGTTATCTTTCTGATGAGGAGCTTCTGTATGTGGCCTTCCCTGAGCTACAACTGGATCGCGGAAATCAGAAGCTTAGCAACACTTTTATTTCCACTGCGTTAAAGGCCTGCGAGCCCTCCCCTGCCTATACTTTTGTCTCTCAGAGAAGAAGTAATGATTCACTCCATGTGCAAATGGAAAAACTGAGTCCTGAAAGGTTGGGTGGTTTGTTAAAGGCATCCAAATCTCTTACACATGTGCGGGGCTTTATCAACCATCAAGTGTGTAAAGGGCGTGACATTTAGAAAATAACTGTGCCAAGGCTCCTAGGGATCTGGTGTGTGTATTTTGACTCCCAGTTTACAGACAGGAGAGATGAGGCTCAGAGAACTTAGATGAGCCCAGGATCGCACATTGAGTTTGTGGCAGAGTTGACGCTCCAACTCGAGCCCTCTGCTTTTTCCACCGCACACACAGACCTCTCACCTGGGCCCTTCTGGACTCTCTCTGCAATTATTTTTTCCCCTCACAGGTAGATCTGTGAAGGTGGAGAGTCAGCAGCTGGGAGGGACAGGGTTAAATTCTTTCTAAGCAACAGAGCTGGTTTTGAGCTGGGCGCCTTCAGTGACCCCGTTTATTGACCCCCTTCCCTTGGGTCAGGTCTGCAGGCAGTGGGGGAAGGGAAGCACTGCAGGGAGCTCTAATGGCCCAGTGGGGGCAGAGAGAGGGCCAGGAAGGGGATGCTCATCTGTCTCCCTCTTTGGACAGAGATGAACAAAGATGCCGATGGCTTTTTCAGTCTCCATAGAAAATCCCTAAGGCTCCCTTGTGGGCTGCCATCGGCTCAGCCTCACTCTTAATCACACCACGGAGCATGGGTAGCTCCTGTAGACACAGCAAACCCTGTGATGTGCTGTTGGTTAAGTGGGAACTGGGGTATTTTTGCCAGTAAAGCACCAAATCAGAAAATGGAAGCATCAAATGAACCTTAGGGCTAGTGGGACTTTGGGGCTTGCCTCCTGTCATTCACTGAAAAGGAAAAGGATGGTCTGGGTGGCCCACAGAAGCCCGCATCTGTGACCTCAAATGGATGAGTCCCTGCAAACTGGGAATGCTGCCCACTTCCTCTTCCTCTCCCCAAGTGGCCCCTGTCCTGCGCCTCCCTTCTATGAGCACAGACCTTCTGTTTTAGAGCTTCAGTCTGGACCATTGTGCTGTGTCCTTTCCAGGCAGGGAGGGCACCAGGAGTAAACCTTCTGCAGCCCTGAGCTGCACAGTGAGTCCCCCAGGGTTGTACAGCAAGCCAGGGGCAGAGCTGTTCTGGAAACAGGCATCAGCTCAGTGCTTGCCTTGAAACCGTCAACCTAAGATGCACATCCAAAAGGATTTCCAGGAAAGTCAAGGAACTGATTGTAGGGGAAGACTAAATCTCTTCCTCCATCTCCATCTTCTCTTCACCTGGGTACCTTGAACTCCCTGCTGAGAAATCCTAAATACACCTTGTCTCTGGGTTGCACGTGGAAGCCTTTAATTGCTTCTGGAGGCAGTGAGGGAAGGAATTCTAGTTGGTCAGGTGGGTCTGGCGCTGTCTGGCTCTGGCTGCTTCTAGACACTTCAATTAGTGGTGTTAATTACGGCCTTGGGAACACAGGTTCTCCCAAGGCAGCCATTCTCCAGCGCTGCTGCCCCCGAAGCCCTCTCACCAGTTGGTGAGGCTATGTTTATGGCCTTGCCTCTGCCCATCTGTGGATTAAAGACGCCCTGAAAGTGTAACTTATTAGCAGTTTTTTGTTCTCCCCATCTTTTAAAAAATTGGATTAAAGTAGACATAATGTAAAATTTACAGTATTTAAGTATGCAGTTCAGAGGCATTGAGTCCATTCACATTGTTTTCCAACCTTTAGAGTCTCACTCTGTCGCCCAGGCTGGAGTGCAGTGGTGGGATTTCAGCTCACTGCAACCTCCGCTTCCCACGTTCAAGCAATTCTCCTGCCTCAACCTCCCAAGGAGCTGGGATTACAGGCACACTCCATAATGCCCAGCTAATTTTTGTAATTTTAGGAGAGATGGGGTTTTACCACGTTGGCCAGGATGGTCTTGATCTCCTGACCTCGTGATCCACCCTCTTTGACCTCCCAAAGTGCTGGGATTACAGTCTTGAGCCACCGCGCTCAGCCTCTGTTCCCATCAAACAATCAATAGCTTCCCCTTCCTCTCACTCCAGCACCTGCAACTCTATTTTGCTTTCTGTCTCTACGAATTTAGCTATTCTAAGTACTTCAAGCAAGTAGACTCATACAATATTTGACTCTTTGTGACTGCCTTATTTCAGTTAACATAACGTCTTCCAGATTTGTCTACATTGTAGATGTGTCAAGATTGCCTTCCAGCTTAGGGCTGATGATATTTCATTGCATGTATATATCATATTTTGTTGATCCGTTCATCCATTGATGGACACTTGAGTTGTTTCCCATTTTGGCTGTTGTGAGTAATATCACTATGAGTTTTGGGGGTATATCCCCCAGAAGTGGAATTGCTGGATCATATGGTAACTCTATGTCTAATTTTTTGAAGAGCTGCCATCCTGTTTTTCCTTTTCTTTCTTTCTTTTCTCTTTCTTTCTTTCTTTCTTTCTTTCTTTCTTTCTTTCTTTCTTTCTTTCTTTCTTTCTTTCTTTCTTTCTTTCTTTCCCTCCCTCCCCTCCCCTCCCCTCCCCTCCCCTCCCTCCCTCCCTCCCTCCCTCCCTCCCTCCCTTCCTTCCTTCCTTCCTTCCTTCCTTCCTTCCTTCCTTCCTTCCTTCCCCTCCCTCCCTCCCTTCCTTCCTTCTTTCTCTTTTTCTTTTTTTATGAGATAGAATCTCTCTGTCTCCAGGCTGGAGTGCAGTGGCATGATCACAGCTCATTGTAGCATCAACCTCCTGGTCTCAAGCAATCCTCCCACCTCAGCCTCCCAAGTAGCTGGGACCACAGTGCATGCCACCACGCCCAGCTTATTGATTTTTGAGGCAGAGTCTTGCTCTGTTGCCCAGGTAGGAGTGCGGTGGTGGGATATTGACTCACTGCCGCCTCCACCTCCTGGGCTCAAGCAATTATCATGCGTCAGCCTCCCAAGTAGGTGGGATTACAGGCACCCGCCACCACACCGGGCTAATTTTGTACTTTTAGTAGAGATGGAGTTTCATTTCACCATGTTGGCTAGGCTGGTTTCAGACTCCTTGATTTCATAATCTGCCTGCCTCAGGCAGTTTTGAGATTACAGGCATGAGCCACCACACCCACCTAATTTTTGTATTTTCTGTAGAGACGGGGTTTTGCCATGTTGCCCAGGCATCTATCCTGTTTTCATAGCAGCTACACCACTTTTCATTTTACATTTCCATCAGAAATTCTCTACATTCTTGCCAACTCTCCTCCTCCTCCTCCTCTTTCTTTCTTCTTCTTTCTCCTTCTTTTTCAGATAATAACCATCCTGTTAGGTGTGAAGTGAAATCCCATTGTGCTCTTTATCTTTTAAGAGGAAGTCAAAGCCTGAGAAACACATAGATACTTCCACGTTGCAGAGGCCCTTGAGCCCAGGCTTTCTAGCCCTGTCCTGGCTTCCATTCTGTGTCCTAAACTCCTTTTGCTGTTTTGTCCCCAGCGCATCAAGAGAGGGCAGGTGGGGTCCACTAACTGTTAGGGGCCCTGCCTTCCCTCCTGTCACAGCAGCAGTGTGGCTGTGACCCGGCAGAGGTGTTGGGAGGGCGGATGCCCTTAGGGGTCGGGAGGGTTTCAGTAATGTGAAATTGAAAGAGTTGAATCATTTCAACCATGGGGCATGGGGATAAAGCAAATTATGGTGCAGCCATAGAGTGGAAGATGCGCAACCATTAAGAATGGTTTTACGAATCATTTTTAATACCCAGTTTTTGTCAACATGAAAACTGCTGAGTACTATTAAGTGGGAGAAAATAAATAACATAAAAACTTGCCTATGAATTTAATGATGAAAAAGAAAGCCACCTTCAAAGAAAAAGATTTCATAGAAGTAGGCCAAATTGTTATCAGCGGCTACCTCCTGAATGAATGTGAAATGGGTCTGTCGCCCAGGCTGGAGTGCAGCGGCGCAATCTCGGCTCTCTGCAACTTCTGCCTCCCGGGTTCAAGGGATTCTCCTGCCTCAGCCTCCCCAGTAGCTAGGACTATAGGTGTGTGCCACCACATCCAGCTAGTTTTTTTTTTTTTTTTTTTTTTGTATTTTTAGTAGAGACGCGGATTTCACCGTGTTGGCCAGGATAGTCTTGATCTCCTGACCTCGTGAGCTGCCAGCCTTGGCCTCCCAAAGTGCTGGGATTACAGGCGTGAGTGAGCCACGGCATCTGGCCTGTTTTCTTATTTTTTAAATTTTAATTTAATTTTTTGAGACAGGGTCTTGCTCTGTTGCCCAGGCTGGAGTACAGTGGCGTGATCATGGTTCACTGCAGCCTCAACCTCCTAGGCTCAAGTGATCCTCCCACCTAAGCCTCCCTAGTACCTGGGACTATACTTGTGTGCCACCACAGCTGGCTAATCTTTTTGTATTTTTTGTAGAAATGGGATTTTTGCCATGTTGCCTAGACTGATCTGGAACTCCTAGCTCAAGCAATCCACCCGCCTTAGCCTCCGAAAGTGCTGGAATTGCAGGTGTGAGTTACCATCGCCCAACCTGTTTTATGTTCTAAATTTTGCAGATTGGCTGGACGTGGTGGCTCACACCTGTAATCCTAGCACTTTGGGAGGCCAAGGTGGGCGGATCACTTGACCTCAGGAGTTAAAGACTGGCGTGACCAACATGGTAAAACCCCATCTCTGCTAAAAATACAAAAATTAGCTGGGCGTGGTGGTGGGCGCCTGTAATCCCAGCTACTCGGGAGGCTGAGGCAGGAGAATTCCTTGAGCCTGGGAGGCAGAGCGGTTGTAGTGGGCTGAGAAGGTGCCACTGTACTGCAGCCTGGGCCACAGAGTGAGACTCAAAAAAAATTTTTTTTGCAGATGTTCTACAATAAGCACACACTCCTTTTACATTTAAGAAAAAACTGGTAAAATAAGAGTGACTGTAACTATCCATTAGGTGTAAGTGTTGCCAGGGTCTACTAAGGACTCAGTTCTGCTTGATGCTGTTGAAAGTTCAGGAATGAATGCGAAGCTAACAGGGAGGTGTGGGGATGGGTGGTGGGGAGGACTGGTCAGAAAACAGAGGGGTGATGAATAGAAAGGAAGTCAGGGTCTGGACAGCCTGGCGGCCTCCAGAATGCTGCCCCTTGTTCACAAGGAACCTCATTCACAGGGAAGATACTGTGGGTGGGACTCTGGCTTTGAGTCACCTTGTCTCTGCAAGTGGCGCAGGCAGGCTCCATTGAGCTCCTCACCCATGTTCACCTGGTCCCTTGGCATAGCTGGCAGGAGTGAGTGAAACCTCTAGCCTGTGAAACCAGGGGTTTTCCTGCCCCAGGTTTACTATTACTTCTCTTGAATCACTTGTACCAGGGCCAAGGGCCTGGTTCCCTTGACTTCCATCGTGGGAGCAGCACTAGCCCAGCAGAGGTGGGAGGGTGGAGTCTCCAGGAGATAAACATTCCCTGGCTCTTGGGACCTCTGACCAGTAGAAGAGAAACCAGTATAATCCAGCACTTAAAAAAGAGACTCATTAGCCAGTTTCTGGGTCAGTTTCTTGGTTAGTAGTCACTGGCTATGACCTTGGGCAATGGCTCCTAGTAGCTATTTCACAGGACTAATGAAACAATTAAAAGGCTAAATCCCTATAGATTATACTTAGCATATGAGTAGTTGATTTCTATGGTCTGCTTGAGAGGTAGATTATGATCCTAGACTACCTGGGCTTAAATCATGTTAGTATCTCAGTTTTTTTCTTTTTTCTTTTCTTTTCTTTTTTTTTTTTTAAAGACAAAGTCTTACTCTGTAGCTCAGGCTGAAGTGCAGTGGGATGATAATGGCTCACTACAGCCTCGACCTCCTGGGCTCAAGCCATCCTCCTGAGTAGCTTGGGCTACAGGCATGCCTCACCATGCCAGGCCAATTTTTGTATTTTTTGTAGAGATGGGGTTTCATCACAGTGCCCAGGCTGATCACGAACTCTTGGGCTCTAGCGATTCTCCCACTTTGGCTTCCCAAAGTGCTGGGATTACAAGTATGTGCCACTGTGCTCAGCTGGCATCTCCGTTTTTTTCATCTGTGAATTGGGGATGATAATACTATCTACTTCAGGTGATTATTGTGGAGATTTTTTTTTTTAGACAGAGTCTCGCTCTGTCGCCCAGGCTAGAGTGCAGTGTCACGATCTCAGCTCACTGCAACCTCCACCTCCCAGGTTCAAGTGATTTTCCTACCTCGGCCTCCTGAGTAGCTGGGACTACAGACGTGTGCAACCACACCCGGCTAAGTTTTTGCATTTTTAGTAGAGACGGGATTTCACTGTGTTAGCCAGGTTGGTCTCTATCTCCTGATCTCGTGATCTGCCCACCTTGGCCTCCCAAAGTGCTGAGGTTACAGGTGTGAGCCACCGCGCCTGGCCATATTGTGAAGATTAAATGGATTAATATAAATAAAAGTGATTCAAAAAGTGCTTGGCACATAGTAAATGCTCAGTAAGCCATAGGTCGGGTATGGTGGCTCATGTCTATAACCTCAGCATTTTGGGATGCCAAAGCGGGAGGATAGCTTAAGGCCAGGAGTTCAAGACTAGTCTGGGCAACATAGCAAAATCCTGTTGCTCCAAAAAATAAATTAGCTGGGCATGGTGGCATCCACCTGTAGTTCCAGCTACTTGGGAGGCTGAGGTGGGAGGATTGCTTGAGCCTGGGAGGTTGAGAGTCTGTAGTGAGCTGTGATTGTGCCACTGTACTCCAGCCTGGGTGACAGAGTGAGACCCCAGCTCTAAAAAATAAAAAGTTAGCTATAATTGGGGTCTTTTGCCACATACCAGTGTAACTCAGCCAGTTTGTGGCTGACATCTGCCAATTGATCTGATTGTCTTAAGAGCCCCAG
Source organism: Callithrix jacchus (assembly GCF_049354715.1). NCBI lineage: Eukaryota > Metazoa > Chordata > Mammalia > Primates > Cebidae > Callithrix > Callithrix jacchus. The sequence goes on from NC_133520.1 coordinate 31,376,406, forward strand.
TGAACTGATCAGTGCCCATGACTCCCTTTCTAAATGATCTTGAATGTCACCATTATTCATTTTATATTATTAGTATTGTGGGTTCCACGTGTCAGGATCCCTCCCTGGGTCATATTTCATCTCACCCCTTTCCCAAGTCTTGATTGAGGTGGTCCTACCTCTGTTTCCAAAGGGTGCTGGTGAAGGAAATCGGGGTCCTGGGTAGACTGGGGTGAATGAAAACTGTCTGCTTTGGGGATGTTTGATGAGCATCATAGATGAAAACAGAGACTATGCTACTTCTCTCCTCCCCTTGCTTCCCTGCCCTTTTGAAAAGGCGCCCAAACCAGGAAAAACAAACAGCCACCCGTTAAAAAAGGGGATCATGAAAATAACAAAATGAAAGAAGAAATTTAGTGGCAGGCTTGGCTGACGATGGGATAGATAATGGGAGGGGAAATGCAGTCTTTGCAGAGAAAAAGAACAGAGCACTTTGTTCACTGGAAGAATGAATGCTGCCCAAGGAAGAGCTGCTAAATTGGGGTGTCCGATGAGCAGGTTTGTGTTAGGGGAGCTGGCAGCGATTAGGCTTCCATGAGGCACCAGTGCTGTCCCACCTAGAACTCCTGGGGTGAGGGACACTGTAGACTTGAGTGGGCTGGGCCAACCGGAGGCCAGTCTGGCCTGGGGGTCTTGGCTGCCATGATCACAGGGCTGCTGCTCACCTCAGGAGCTGCCCAAGCTGAGAGCTAGAGGCTTGAACCTCTCAGGGAGCCCTTGGACTTTCTCTCAGGGTATATATTTTTTTCTGGAGTCTTAGGGAGATAATCTCAGGGAGGAGAGGATGAGGCCAAAGTGTGTTTGCTATTTGCATGCCGGCCTTCTGCATTCAAGGCTGTGCTCCTGTTAACACTGCCTGGTGGCTTTCTGGGTGAATGAAATTTACCCAGAAATGTTAAGTGGTACATGAAAGTCTTTCTTTCTTTCTTTCTTTCTTTCTTTCTTTCTTTCTTTCTTTCTTTTTTTTTTTTTTTTGAGACAGAGTTTTGCTCTGTTGCCCAGATTGGTGTGCAGTGGCACAATCTTGGCTCACTGCAACCTCTACTTCCCGGGTTCAAGCGATTCTCCTGCCTCAGCCTCCTAAGTGGCTGGGATTATAGGCACCTACCACTACACTTGGCTAATTTTTGTGTTTTTAGTAGAGATGGGATTTCACCATCTTGGTCAGGCTGGTCTCGAACTCCTGACCTCATGATCCACCCACCTTGGCCTCCCAGCGTGCCAGGATTATAGGCGTGAGCCACTGCATCTGGTCAAAAGTCTTCCTTTCTTGTACCACTTATCCATCTGGATCATGGACCCGTTCCCCCTGCCTCTGCAGTGAGTTGTGTGGCTGAGGTGGGAAGAGGGAGAGAGAGCTTTCCTGAGCCTTTGGGATCCCAGGATGCTGCGTGGAAGTGCTCACTTTGGGAGTGGGCTATGGGCTCACAGATGCTGATATTTGAGGCTATTTGAAATGCATTTAAGAAGGGCCTTAGATGGCTGGGCGTGTTGGCTCACACCTGCAATCTCAGCACTTAGGGAGGCTGAGGCAGAAGGATCACATGAGCAGAGGAGTTCAAGACTAGCCTGGGCAACACAGTGAGGCTCCATCTTTATTTAAAAAAAAAAAAAAGGTGGCAGGGGGCCTTGGAAACATACTGGTTTGAGGCTGAGTGGTCTGGCTGTCCAGAGGTTTCCTGGAAGCACAGTCCTTCATTCAGCCACCACAATACTAAGTGCCATTCTGCTTTGTGCCAGGCATTGTGCTAAGTATTTTCTATGTAATAACTTGTCGGTTCTCCAGCAAGCATGAGAGGTAGGTATTGTTAGCCCCAGTTCAGATAATGAATCTGAGATGTAAAGAGGTTAAGGCTCAAGTATTCACTGGGCTACTTAGAGCCTAGTGGCTGCCGGCTTTTCTACCCTTCACCTCCTAATCTAGATTACAATGACAAAATGCCCATTACAATTGTTCAGCACAGGTGTGTGCCAGGCACTGGGCTTTGCCTGTGTTATCTGTTTACTCTTTGAAACCTCACTGGTGAGCATATATTACTACTCATCCCAGTTATTGATAAAGGCAGGAGGATCATTTGAGCCCAGGGGTTCAGGACCAACCTGGGCAACATAATGAAGCTCAGAGAGTTAAACTAGTTGGCTAGTTAGGAGGGACGCTGGGTTTGAATCAATGCTGCGTGTCTTCCAGAGCATCATTTTACCACGTGCTGTGAAGGCTTAGTTTGTGTGGCTTAGACTTGTCACCAAGCAGAAGCCAGTGATGCCCAGCCCACCCCAGTACTGGTAGAAGGAATGTTTGGCAAAGGTGAGATTTCATCAGCCTGGTGGGAAAACACGGCTGTTTGCGCTTGTCTTTTCCCCTGCTGTGGTCATCCCTGTAGTCCCCACCTTCCCCTCCCTCCAAGGTTGGCAGGAGACTGCAAGGGTTAATGGAACAGCACTTCACCCTCATGGGCTCCAGAGGAAATGAGGGAGCTCATGAGTTCCGCGCAGCTTTTGTGTCATCAGCCAGGGAAGAGAAGGCACCGTGGCTTGGCCAGATAAGCGGTGGTGCTGCGAATGTGGGGCTTCCTTGGCAGATCTGTAGCCTTTCAGCCTGTTTGCACTGTCGGGCTCCTGCTGGGACTTCCAGGGTGGTTGGGGACATCAACAGGGCACTCAGAAAATTGACAGCCTAGGCTGGGGAGGGAGACCTGCTCGGAACAGATGGAGGAGGAAGAGGGTGATGGCCACGTGTTCTGCAGGTGCACGTCTTCTCGCTTGATCACGTGAGGCAGGGGGTGGTGGTGGATCAGGGAGCAAATACTTTTTTGATTTTCACAAACACTGTCATATTTAGTCTTCTGGACAACGCTACGAGGTAGGTATTATTTGTTCCATTTTCAAGATAGGGAAACTGAAACTTCCCCATGGCCACACATCCAGTGGTATATAATAGAGCCAATCTTCAGACACAGGTCCATAAGACAAAGTCCTTTTTCCACTAGCCACACCAGGATGTCTCCCAGGAATGCTGGGTCATCACACCCACCCACCTGCCTCCAGAAGAGCTGGGCTGCCTGGGGAGGAGAATAGGGTGTGAGCCCTGCTTCCTGTTGCTCTGGGGTTAGGGAGGAGAGGGACTCCTTCTTTAGGGCTCTCTCTTTTTTTTTTTTTCAGACAGAGTCTCACTCTGTCACCCAGGATTGGAGTGCAGTGGCATGATCTCAGCTAACTGCAACCTCTGCCTCCCGGGTTCAAGCGATTCTCCTGCCTCAGCCTCCTGAGTAGCTGGGACTACAGGCACACACCACCAAGCCTGGCTAATTTTTGTATTTTTAGTAGAGACGGGGTTTCACCATATTGGCTAGGCTGTGTCGAACTCCTGACCTTGTGATCTGCCTACTCGGCTTCCCAAAGTGCTGGGATTATAGGTGTGAGCCATCGCGCCTGGCCATGGGGCTTTTTCTCTTTACTCTCTTCCCTGAACATATATTCTGTACCAGATTCTATAATTATACCTTATCTCTTACTCACAAAATAGTTCTTGGACTCTCTGTTTCACACATGAAGAAATTGAGGTTTTGAGAGGTTTAGTCTTTTCCCCAAGTTCCCAGAGCTTCCTGGGTTTCTTTTGACTTAAGTTTTCCTTGGCCACGACTCAAGTCAAAAACAACTGGAATCCTATGAGGTGAAGACCGTGGCCATTCTATCTTTGCTGGATTAGAACCTGTTATTTTGGGCCGAGGAGAGTGGCCAGGGATCAGCTGATAAATGAAAGGATGTGGATTTGGACATCAGTGAGGCCTGAGTTCAGATGCCACTTCTGCTGGGCCCTGGGTAGGACATTCCGGCCCCGAGTCTTAGTCTTTGAAGTATTCTTGTGAGGATGAGCAGGAAAGTGAATGCAGAGCCCTGCGCTTAGTGCTTGCAGCCAAGTGCCGTGCCATTGCATGCTAGCTTTTTGCCTCTCATTCTTTTGGTCAGTATCAGGGCTATCCCCCAAGCGGCCTTTGACAGGGTCAGTCAACCTCAGCTGCACAGTTTCTGCATCTGCCTTCCCGAGGCTGGGCACTGTCCCTGCAGGAAGCCAGGTGTGCTCACCTGTGCAGGGCATAGGCCTGGCCTTGCTGCTGGGAGATAGGGTGAGGCCTGCCGCTGCCTTCTAGCACTGGTGGGGTGCAGGAGAACCTGAAGACAGGCTTGGGTTGTAGAGACACTGTTGACCTCTTCTCCACGTGGGGCCTTCTGGAGGCACACATCACACTGGGAGCCTCAACAGCTCTTTCAAGCGGTCCCATCTGTCTTTCTCTCAACCCACTCCCTGGGTTGGGAGAAGACTCAGGTGCCTCTGAGGCCTGAGGACCAGGTAGGAACATCATAGCTACAGTCTCCCCCTGGCCACTGCTTTCCTTTGTGCCTGTGGGCCAGGGCCAGTTGAGTCCCGGCAGCCGCAGAACCTCAGGCTGGACTGGGATTCTGTGCCAAAGGTGCTTCGGGGAAGCCGCCTCTTCTCCCAGGCTCTGGAGCTTACCCAGCCTCTATTTATGCTGGCCACTTTACCAGGTGAATGCCACCACCTTGGCCAGCCTGGAAACAGCCAAAAGACTGGGAGTCTTGGCTGTGGCTCCCCTGAGCTGGGCTAGACCAGACCGGGCTGTGCCCTGGATCTGATACCCCCCAGGGCCCACAGAGGCTGAAAAGGGAGAGAGGGACTCTCCGGAAAGCTTTGTCCCAAGCTTGCAGCCAGTCCAGCTTCCAGCTTTGAGTAAACATTAGAGATAGGATCGGGTGTAGCCAGGAAGGGTGGCAGGGTGTGGTCTGTTAGAAGAATGGCAGGATGTGGCACCGGGGCACTGTTCTGGGCACCCACGCCTTGGGCTATTGTTTAGGGCAGGCTGAGGTTCTCAGCTCTCTGGGGCTTTCAGAGGAAGTGGCATTCCCATGGGACTCAAGCCCTGCCCCACCCCTGCTGCATGGATCTCTTTCCCTGGCGATGCCCCTTGGCACCACTCTCTCAGGGCAAGCTTGGGGGTAGGAGCCAGCAGTGGAGGGGGCTTAGGGTGTGCCCAGCGGGGAAGTGTAGCCATTGGCCCTCTTGGAGGGTCTGCTTGTCTGTTCAGGCTTCCTGTACCCCAGGGTCTGAGTCACCCGTCATGCTACGATGACTGGAATTTATCTCTATCTTTATCTTCATCTAGATATTTTTTTGTGGGGTGGGAAGGCTGTCGTTGTGGAGGGAGGAAGGGCTGACAGTAAAAACTCGTTTGATTCCAATCCAACAGGGTCGGTCGTTGACTGGTTAGAAGAGGAAGTGGCTGGTGATTTGTTTTGTGCAGAAAGGGGCTAGGTGTGTGCGCGCCTGTGGGTGGGTGGGGGTCAGAGGGGCTGTGACAGGGCTGGTTGTAGGGAGGAGAAAGGAAGAGGATCGGCACCTGCAGCAGGCTTTGTTATATAAGGGCCATGCTTTGAACTACTCTCCCTCCATGGAGGTGGGTGCCTCTCTATACCTTGTCCCAGGTGCTGGATTTGGGGGCCCCAGGCAGGCACCAGCTCAGAGACTCAAGGCTCTGCGTGTCAAGGGTGAAGATGGCTGGAGCTCTCTCCTCTTAGAGGTCTTCACTTCTTAAGGATGCTCATGGTGAGATAAGACCAAGGTGGAAGAAGGAGGGAAGAGGGATTGTGAGGTAGGTTCCTGAGAAGGAAGGGAGGGCAGAGCAGAGATGCTGCCCAGTGTCCCAGCTGGATGAAGCCTCCTGATGCTATATAGCTTTTTGTTCTGTTTTGTTTTGTGCACCCAGGCTGCAGTGCAGTAGTGCGATCTCAGCTCACTGAGATCTCTGCCTCCTGGTTTGAGGAGTTCTCCTGCCTCAGCTTCCCGAGTAGCTGGGATTACAGGTGTGCAACACCATGCTCAGCTAATTTTGTATTTTTAGTAGAGATGAGGTTTCTCATGTTGGTCATGCTGATCTTGAACTCCCAACCTCAGGTGATCCGTCCGCCTCGGCCTCCCAAAGTGTTGGGATCAGGCGTGAGCCACCACACCCGGCCATTCTATATAGTCTTGAAGCAGTGCTGCCCAACAAGCTGTGTGAACCCGAAAGCCCCTGACCTCAGTTTCTGGGTTTATAAAATGTGTTAAGGTTGAGCAGGAGAAGAGACTGGGCACGCAGGAGCACTTCCACCCGAGCGAGAGGCTAACGGGCCACCCTGTGGACTTGTGATCTCTGACCAGGACCAAGGCATCGGACTGGGGTGGAAACTGAGGGAGCCCAGTAACTCCCGTATCCTGTGGACCCAGGGTTCTTTGGCTTCTGGGCATTTTGGGAGAGTGGAGTTTGAGGTTACTGACCTTAAAACCTTCTGAGGAGCCACATGGAAAATCACTGAAGCAAGGAGCATGTGTGTAGTGCGGGAATAAAGGAGCTTGAGGGATTATTTTAGTCTCTGGAAAGTCTAAAGGGAACTTAAGGGAGGACTCCAACGGCGTCTTTACATCTAAAAAGTATGGAAAATGTTTCTTATCTGACTCAAGATAAAAAGAAAAGGAAATGGACTCGCTTTGCTGCTGGGGGTATTTAGGTAACTCATAGGAAGAATTTAGACTCAAGGAAGAGGCAGCAGAGGATAATTGGGTTTGGGAGAAAAGCCTGAGAGGGCAGGAGCTGTCTAATAGTCTTAACAGTATCCATCATCTGTTAAGGATCCAGGCCTGCTTTGTGCTGTGCTGCTGAACTTTCTGTCACTCTCTCATCAGTCTAAGAATATTTATTGATCCAGGTGTGGTGGCTCATGCCTATAATCCCAGCACTTTGGGAGACTGAGGTGGGCGGATCACCTGAGGTCGGGAGTTCGAGACCAGCATGACCGACATGGAGAAAGCCCATCTCTACTAAAAATACAGAATTAGCTGGGCGTGGTGGCGCGTGCCTGTAATCCCAGCTAGTTGGGAGGCTGAGGCAGGAGAACTGCCAGAATCCGGGAGGTGGAGGTTGTAGTGAGCCAAAATCATGCCATTGCCCTCCAACCTGGACAACAAGAGCAAAACTCCATCTCAAAAAAAAAAGAATATTTATCGAGCACCTACTATGTTTCAGGCACTGTGTTAGGCACTGGAGCTACAGTGATGATCAGAAACCAGGTATATTTTTGGCTACCGGGTGACTCCAAAATAAGTTTTTTTTTTTTTTTGAGCCTCTTGGGTTCAAGTGATTTTCCTGCCTTGGCCTCCCAAGTAGCTGGAATTACAGTGCACCACCACGCCCGGCTAATTTTGTGTTTTTACTAGAGTCAGGGTTTCACCATGTTAGTCAGGCTAGTCTCAAGCTCTTGACCTCAGGAAAGAGCTGGGATTATAGCTGTGAGCCACCGTGCACGGCAACTCCAAAATAAATTAAGCATGTAAAGGTATCATTACCAAATGTGATAAGTACTTTGAAGGTTGAGCTCAAAGTGCCATGAGAATGTAAAATAGGCACTCTGACAGGGTTTGGGTTGTTAACGGGAGACTCATCTCTTCATGTTGAGGTTCTTTTTTTTTGAGATGGAGGAGTCTCGCTCTGCCACCCAGAGGAGTCTCGCTCTGCCACCCAGGCTGGAGTGCAGTGGCGTGATCTCGGCTCACTGTAACCTCCGCCTCCCGGGTTGAAGTGATTCTCCTGCCTCAGCCTCCCGAGTAGCTGAGACTACAGGCGTCTACCACCATGCCCAGCTAATTTTTAATATTTTTAGTAGAGATGGGGTTTCACCATATTGATCAGGCTGGTCTCGAACTACTGACCTTGTGATCCACCTGCCTCCACCTCCCAAAGTGTTGGGATTATAGACGTGAGTGTCTGTGCCAGGCCCATATTGAGATTCTTACTCCCATTTTACTGAAGAGGAAATGGGCTCGGAGAGGTTAAGTTACTTGCCCAAGGTTGCACAGCATGAATGGTCAGAGTTGGGATTCAAATGTAACCAAGTCTGTCTCACCATAGAAGTTCTTCTCTCAACTACTTGACTTACAGAGCATCCTGGACTGCATACAACTTATAGAATAGATATTCACCCCATATTATTTAATTTTTATGGACACCAGTGGCATATGGGTTATTGTGCCCATTGTATGGCCGAGGAGACAGACTAAGAGCGGTTAATTAACTTGCCTAAGTTCACACAAGTCAGCCTGTGGCAGGGCAGGAATTTAAACCCAGATTGTTGAACTCAAACCCTTTGGGTCTTCCAGGCTGTTCCCTGACTCCCTCCAGGACCCTCTTACAGACACAGCTTGCAGAGGTGAAGCAAACTGTGCAGAGACCCTCAGCTGCAGAGTGGCAGAGCAGTGAGCACATAACTACTGCTCTCCTTCCACCTTGCTCCCCTTCCAGTCTTACCTAGTTGATTATGGGACTGTCGCTCTCCTCTCTGGAACGGTTAGGGTCTGGAGCTTCGCACTGATGCACTTCACAGAGACACCTATGTCTCTCTGGGCCACCACCGGCTGAGGCTCGGTTCCCTCAAGACCAGACAGGGCAGGGAAAGCAGCTGCTCTTCTCAAGCAGGCCTGTGCTTGGGGAGGCAGAGAGGGAGGTGAAAGAGGTACCCAAGGACCCTCTCCCCAAAGGTAAGACCCAGCAGAGGTTCTCCAGTGGGGGCGGGGTGACATTGTGCCTGGGCCATTGCCTTTTCACGGACAAGTGGGCCCAGAGGATACCAACTAAGGGCCAGTGCCCAGCACCTGCAGTTGAGCCAGACACCTGTGCGGAGGGAAGGGCCCATCTGGGCAGGGTGATATGGTGGGCATCAAGCCCTAGTGGACAGACTGACACCTCTAAGCCAGCTTGGCTGGTCACCAGGAGCCACTGTCTTTGTGCTGGAGGCCACAGTAGGCCGCTGAAAGGTCCAGGGGCTGTCCCTCGTTCCTTAATATAAGGGTGATCCCCAGTACCTGGCTGGAGGGACTGTGGGGGCTAAGTGTATAGAAGCTCAAAGGGAGGAGGTGTCTTAGTGCAGTGCTGTCCAATAGAAATAAAATGGCAACTACATGTGTCATATTTGCTAGTAGCTATATTAGAAAGTACAAAAAGAAATAGGTGAGATGAAATTTCTTTTTTTTGAGACAGAGTCTAGCTTTGTCGCCCAGGCTGGAGTGCAGTGGCGCAATCTTGGCTCACTGCAACCTCTGCCTCCTGGGTTCAGTTCAAGCGATTCTCCTGCTTCAGCCTCCTGAGTAGCTGGGATTACCAGGGCTCGCCACCATGCCTGGCTAATTTTCTGTATTTTTAGTAGAGATGGGGTTTCATTCACTGTGTTGGCCAGGCTCGTCAAGAACTCCTGACCTTGTGATCCATCCGTCTCGGCCTCCCAAAGTACTGGGATTACAAGCATGAGCCACCATGCCTGACCCGAAATTAATTTTAATAATGTATTTTTATCTAACCTAACTTATCCAAAAAGAATTTCAACTTGAAATCAGTAACCATTATTAATGAGATATTTTACATTCTATTCTGTGTACTAAGCTTTTGAAACCTGGGGTGTGTTTTCTGCCCACAGCACATTTCTGTTGGGACTGGCTGCGTTATAAGTGCTTAGTAGCCACATGTGGCAAGTGGCTGCAATCTTGGGCCATGCACTCGAAGGGTTAATTAGGACAGATGATGACCTCCTCTGCCTCCACCATCAGCTCCGGGGATGGATGGTCATTCACCATCCCCAACTGGGGAGATCTTGGACGGGCCTTTGTGTCCTGCTCGTCTGACCATGCTCCCGAAGGCCGTGGCTGCTGCTGGGATATCTGGGCTGCAGTGGGAAGGCTTTGAGGTAGGAGCTGGAAGCCCCTGAAGTTGGGACAGAATGAAGGAGAGACCCTCAGGACTCAAGTCCGGACCGGTGGCCGGCCTGCGCCCGCGGTGGGTGTGAGTGAGGTGGCGCGGAGCCCACGGATCAGAGGCCCACAGGCCCGCATTGTGCGCCTGTCACACTTCCTTTGGCTTTATTGCTTTTGTCCAACACCGTATTGTCTGGCTTCCTTTTGTCCCCCATTCAGTGCTGCTGCCTTTTATTTTCCAGCCAGCCTGGTTGTTTTCATTTCTTTTGTCTGAAGTTCCTGAGAGGAAGGTTTTATTTTCAGCGGTTTGATTAATTCACAGCTTGAGCCCAGGGTTTGTTTGTTATGTAATTGCTGCCTTCGGCTTTAGGAGAAAACCCCCTCCCCGACTGCCCCCACTCCCACTTCTCTCCCCGCCTGCTCTCGGCCTGGCTCTGAGCCCCTCCCAGTGCCCGGATGGGCTGAGCCGCCTGCTTCCTGGACGTTCTCCAGGCCCCTGGGCTGTAGGAGGGGACCCCAGGGTGAGCTGGGCTGGGGTCTCTTCTCTTCTCTGCATCTAGGTGGGATGGGGCTGTCGTTCTTATAGTCAGGGAGGCCCCTCTTTGCAGTGCCCTGTCCTGGGACCCAGCCCCTGGGGAATCCTACACTTTGAAAGTGGGCGAGCAGGAGGGTCTGGTCTGATCAGCAGGCTGGAATCAAATCAAATGCACACGCATTCACGCGCTGCCTGCCAAGCGACGTCGCAGTCAACGACCGACCACATGTAGGATGGTCCCGCAAGTTTCTACCCTGTATTTTTGCTGTAGCTTTCCTATCTTTGGATACACAAATACCATTCCATTACAATTGCCTACAGTATTCAATACAGTAACACACTGTACAGGTTTGTAGCCTAGGAGTGATAGGCTCTACCATACAGCCTAGGTGTAGTAGGCTGTACCAGCTAGGTTTGTGTAAATATACTCCGTGAGGTTTGAATAATAAAGAAGTTGCCAGGCGATGCATTTCTCAGAACATGCCATGCTATTAAACGATGTCGGACTGTATACAGATGCAGTCAGCCCCCATATCTGAGACGGTTGATTCCATGACATACCAAAATGTGCGGATGTTCAAGTCCCTGATATAGAATGGCACAGTATTTGCATATAACCTACGCACATCCTCCCGTATACCTTGGTTTTTATTTATTGTTGTTATTTTTGAGGTAGGGTCTCACTCTGTCACCCTGGCTGACGTACAGTGACTTAATCTTGGCAGCTTCAAACTCCCGGCTTCAAGCGAATCCTCCAACCTCAGCCTCCCCAGTAGCTAGGACTACAGGTGCATGCCATCATGCCCAGCTAATTTTCATATTTTTTTGTAGAGACAGGGTCTTGCTATGTTGCCCAGGCTAGCGGGCATCTACAAAAAAAAAAAAGCAATCCTCCTGCCTCAGCCTCCCAAAGTGTTGAGATTACAGGCATGAGCCACTGTGCCTCTAGATTTATAATACCTAATATAATGTACGTCTTATGTAAATAGTTGTTGCACTATATTGTCTAGGGAATAATGACAAGCCTACATGGTCGGTACAGGTGAAATTTCTTTTTTAAATGTTTTTGATCTGAGGTTGGTTGAATCCATGGATATGGCACCTATGAGTACAGAGGACTGACTGTGTATATTTTATTCCGTTATAATGCTTACTTATTTAAAATACTGTACATGTACTCTATTATATACAATGCATGTTTCATTTTATGTAACAAACATTTTACAGAGTTGATGCAGTGTTTAAATACTGTACTGCTTGGTATTATTTAAAGACCTCACATGCTTGGATGTTTAAGGGATTTTTTACTGTACAGTTATTTTTACTATATCTGATTTTGGCCTTACATACCTCCCCTAAACATTAATCCCCATGCAAAAAAATAAAAAATAAAAATAAATTTATTTAATAGTGCTTTTCTTTTTTTTTTTGAGACGGAGTTTCGCGCTTGTTACCCAGGCTGGAGTGCAATGGCGCGATCTCGGCTCACGGCAACCTCCGCCTCCTGGGTTCAGGCAATTCTCCTGCCTCAGCCTCCTGAGTAGCTGGGATTACAGTCACGTGCCACCATGCCCAGCTAATTTTTTGTATATTTTTTAGTAGGGACGGGGTTTCACCATGTTGACCAGGATGGTCTCGATCTCCTGACCTCATGATCCACCCGCCTCGGCCTCCCAAAGTGCTGGGATTACAGGCTTGAGCCACCGCGCCCGGCCTTAATAGTGCTTTTCTAACTAGCGCATCTCAAACTCACCTGGAGGGCTGGTTAAACCTGATCCCTGGCCTAACTCGCAGAGATTCTGATTTGTGGGTAGGACTCAAGACTTTGCGTCTCAAACAAGCCCCCAAGGCCTGCTGAAGCTGTTGGTCCTTATACTGCATTCCAACGAGCAGTGGTTTAACAGACACCAGGTCATGTGATGGTATTTGGAAATGTAATAAACAACAAAACACCAGATCAGTGCTTATTGGTGCCACGAACTGTTCTAAGTACCATATAAATATCAACTCCTAGTCCTCATGGCCGCCCTGTAGAGTAGGGACTCTTTTCATGCTCATTTTATAGGTGAGGAAATGTGAAGTATAGATTAGCTAAGCAATTTGCCCTCGGTCTCTGGGCTAGTCAGAATCTGAGGCAGGACCCATGCGTAGCTGAAACCTGCTGTGTGTTCTCACTGGAATCCAGTCTCTGGATGTGTGCCCCCAGTGACTTTGGAAGACAGGCATCTGCTGCTCCTCCCAAGCCTGGCATGACCCCTTTAAACCACTCCCTGAGATCCTGCGATTGCTCGGCTCCTCAGATGTCCCAGGCAGTGATGTGACAGGAAAGGAACAGCAGGTGCAGAGTCTCAGGAGGGTCTGCAAGGAATACCAGCTACTTAAACCAGGAACTGCAAACTCAAATACCTATGATGGCCAGACTCTAAATGAGAGATTCTAGCTAGATATTACTAAATATTTTTCAATTTTTTTTTTTTTTGAGACATAGTCTTGCTGTGTCATCCAGGCTGGAGTGCAATGGCGTGATCTCCGCTCACTGCAACCTCAACCTCCCAAGTTCAGGCAATTCTCCTGCCTCCGCCTCCTGAGTAGCTGAGATTACAGGCGCATGCCAGCACGCCTGGATAATTTTTGTATTTTTAGTAGAGGTGGGGTTTCACCATGTTGATCAGGCTGGTCTCAAACTCTTGATCTCAGGTGATCTGCCCACCTCAGCCTCCCGAAGTGTTGGGATTACAGGCGAGAGCCTCCGCACCCGGCCAGAAAATATTTTTCTTAAAGCCACTCATCTCAGCCTGTTATTCCCACCCCCAACATCTGCTTTTTTTTTTTTTTTTTTAAAGAGATGGAGGTCTCATTATGTTGCCCAGACTGGCCTCAAACACCTGACCTTAAGTGATGCCCCTGCCTCAGCCTCTTGAGTAACTGGGATTACAGGCATGAACCACCGTATGTGGCTATTTCCCCCCTTTTGATAGATGCATGAAATAAGAAATCGTTTACTTTTACCTTGTCTCCAACGTAAGAAGAAGACTATATGTCTTATATATAGAAGAATATATGTTCGATGTAGTTAATACTTGATTTCCCTTTTGGGGAGTAGCAGGAGTATAGAGGCTAAGGTAGATGGGTCTGTCCATAAGAAATACCCATTACTCAATTCCAGCCAGTTTTTGTCACCACAACAATTGAGCTAGAAGTTCAAATCTAGATTTTTATGTGCTATCTCTTGACTTTTAAGTTTTGATAACTAATTATAAAAACGCATTTGTAGGCTGGGCGCAGTGGCTTATGCCTGTAATTCCAGCACTTTGGGAGGCCGAGGCAGGCAAATCACCTGAGAGGTCAGGAGTTTGAGACCAGCCTGGCCAACATGGTGAAACCCCGTCTCTACTAAAAACACAACAATTAGCTGGCATGGTGGCAGGTGCCTATAACAGCTACTCGGGAGGCTGAGGCAGGAGAATCTCTTGAACTCCAGAGGCAGATGTTGCAGTGAGCCGAGATTATGCCACTGCATTCCAGCCCGGGTGACAGAGTGAGACTCTGTCTCAAAAAAAAATGCATTTGTATACATACAAACATGCACAGATACTCGCGTGCACACACACACTCACACACACACACTTTTCAACTCTGTTGAGCTCAGAAACTGCCAGTCAGGATCTGGCCTCGTGAGTTGGGCCCATCAGTCCACTAGTCCCGTAGTCCCAGCATTAAACAGGCAGAGCGTGAGGAAGGGTGGGCCCACTCTTCTCTAGAACTTTTTGCTTAAAAAATGAAAACCAAAACAAAAAACGTGAGGACCACAAGAGCCTTTGCTGTGGGTTCACAAGTAAACTTGTACTTTCTGTGAGTGTGCCCGTGTGAGGGGCACGAGGAGGCGCTTGGGTGGGGTGGGGGGAGCAAACGGTAGGGTCACTGCCTCTGGGCAGAAGTTTACGACTGGAGACTCACCTCAGCTCACTCTGTCCCTCCCCAGGATGTCCATGAGGAGCCCCATCTCTGCCCAGCTGGCCCTGGATGGCGTTGGCACCATGGTGAACTGCACCATCAAGTCAGAGGAGAAGAAGGAGCCTTGCCACGAGGCCCCCCTGGGCTCAGCCACTGCCGCTGAACCTCAGCCTGGAGACCCAGCCCAGGAGTCCCAGGATGGTGCTGACCCCCGAGCTCCAGCCCAGGTGCCCAGCACTTTTTCAGGGGCTACTGGGTCAGTGTCCCCACCCTGCCTCCGTCCACACACGCATGCGATGTTCCTGGCCTCTCTCCTTGGCTGGGCAGGCCCACAACCCTAGATGGCAGCAGATACAGGCAGAAATGGTGATCATAGGAGTAAGACGCCGTGTAGGGGAGCAGGGAGGCACTGCCAAGCTCAGACTGCGACCAGAAGCCAGGTCACCTATCAGAGCAGGACCTGGACTCAGGCCCGCACTCACTCACTCGCTCACTTGGTAGTGACTATTCACCTATGTGTGACCCAGTCTTTGCTTCCGAGGACTAGACAGGGAGATAGGACACACATGCTAAATGTCTAGCTTAAAAGTCATCTACCAGATGTTTCAGGTTATTTGGGAAAATCAGTCTGATCGCCCAAGCAAGAATTAGGTCACTGCTAAAGAGGATCCGGTTCTTTACCCTTAAAACAAGAGAATGGGCTGGGCTCGGTGGCTCACGCCTGTAATCTCAGCACTTTGGGAGGCTGTGGTGGACGGATCACGAGGTCAGGAGATTGAGACCGTCCTGGCCAACATGGTGAAACCCTGTCTCTACAAAAAATTAGCCTGGCGTGGTGGCACACACCTGTAGTCCCAGCTACTTGGGAGGCTGAGGCAGAAGAATCACTTGAACCAGGGAGGTGGAGATTGCAGTGAGCTGAGATTACGCCACTGCACTCCAGCCTGGGAGACAGAGGGAGACTTCGTCTCAAAAAAGACAAAACAAAACAAACAAACAAAAAATAAGAGAATTAAGCTACATGATTAATAAGGATTCTTGCTCCTGCTAAAAATGCTATTATTTCATGTAGGTGATGTAAAAAGGTAATAAATAATTAAAATTCAAATAAGTAAAAATGAGGAGAGTTACAGGCTCTACGAAGGAATCCAGCCTGGAGGAGGAGGGTTCGGGGTGGGGGCATTGGTGATCAAGGAAGACTTCCTGGAGAAGTAGAGCCTCAAGCTAGGCCTTAAAGGATGGGGAGGACTTTGATGAGAAGAGGAGTGAGGCAGGCAGAGGGGAGTGTGAGTAACTTGCCCCCTACCTGCTCCCCATGCAGCCCCGCTGGCGTAGTGGGTGTGTTGAAGGGATTAATAGTTAATAGCTTACTTTTGGCCCCTGATTGCAATGGCAAACCTCATTCACATGCATTAACACCTTTGATCCCAGCAACGATCCAGGAGGTATTAATATTTCCATTTTCAAAAGAGGGAAGTCAGGTTCACAGCAGTTCAGGGACTTGTGTGGGATCAAGCAACTTGTGAGTCACTAAGCCTGGACTGAAACGCAGGTCTTTTGTTTTGAAATCTTTTGTTCTTTTCCTGAGCAAAGGTCCAGCAGATGGAGGACAAAGGGGCCTAGCAGGTGGAGAAGTAGGACTTAAGTATGGTTGGGATCTCTCAGGATACACATCTTTGAGGTGCCCAGCCCTCCCTGCAGCCTGTCCCCTTCTCTTGGGGGTGACAGTGACAATTCAGCATGTCTTGCAGGACTGTAGCTCTCCAGAGGGTAAGGGGTCCCCAGAACCTGAGAGACCAGGAGCGTCGGAGGCTGCCTCTGGAAGCCAGGAGAAGCTGGACTTCAACCGAAATTTGAAAGAAGGTAGGATGTCTGCTTTAGTTAGAGGCAGAGTCCTGGGGCAGGGAGGTGTTAGGACAGTTATTACTCACCCCTTTGCTGTCTTCCAGTGGTGCCAGCCATCGAGAAGCTGTTGTCCAGTGACTGGAAGGAGAGGTTTCTCGGAAGGAACTCTATGGAAGCCAAAGATGTCAAAGGTGGAGGCCTGTAGCGGGTGGGGGACGTGTTTGAACTCCGCTTCTCTTCTCCTGGCCTGACCGTGCAGCCTGGCTATGTATGGCAGTTCTTGGTACCCTCATACCTATCCTGTGCCATCTGGCTCCTGCCTGGCTTTAGGTGTCATCACCATCCCTCACCTGGGGGCCCCAAGCATTAGGTCTGATTCCTCCTGTGCAGGAGAGGCCTGGTAGGAATCAAATCCCATGGCTTTGAATCTGGGCTCTCACCAGGCACCCTTGTGACTTCAGGCATGTCTTTACCACTTTTCAGGTCTAACTGCAAAATGAGCAGAAAGTTTCCTTTCACTCTAATTAATTCTAAGTCAGTGGCACTTCACTAAGTGAATGAGAAGTGGTTATTAACGGGCTGCTGTCTCGAGCCCTTGACGCGAACACTACAGGCTGCTGCTTGGATTCCTTACAGTGATTTTTTTTTTTTTTTTTTTTTTTTTTAGATAGGGTCTCCCTGTGTCACCCAGGCTGGAGTGCAGTGGCACCATCTTGGCTCACTACAGCTTAAACCTCCTGAGTGATCCTCCCATCTCAGCCTCCTGAGTAGCTGGGACCACAAGCACCTGCCACCAAGCCAGGCTAATTTTTATTTATTTTATTATGATTGTTTTTTGGAGGCAGAGTCTTGCTCTATCCTCCAGGTTGGAGTGCAGTGGCTCGATCTCAGCTCACTGCAACCTCCACCTCCCAGGTTCAAGCAATTCTCCTGCCTCAGACTCTTGAGTAGCTGGGATTTCAGGCACCTGCTACCATAACAGACTAATTTTTGTATTTTTAGTAGAGACAGGGTTTTGCCATGTTGGCCAGGCTGATCTCAAACTCCTGACCTCAGCTGATCCACCCGTCTCAGCCTCCCAAAGTGCTGGGATTACAGGCGTGAGCCACCATGCCCAGCCAATTTTTATACTTTTTATAAAAAGAAATGAGGTCTTACCATGTTGCTCAGGCTGGTCTGAAACTCCTGGGCTCAAGCAATCCTCCCACCTTGGCATCTCAAATTGCTGGGATTACAGGCGTGAGCCACCAACCGCCCCCAGCCAGAATGACCATTTTTGCACTGTCCTTAATCACGTCCACAGAGATAAAACCATACAGGTACCCAGGCTCCACCCCTACTTACTGAATGGGAACCCCATGGTATGGTAGGGACCTGCCCATCTCTATTTCTCAAAGGATCCCTGAGTGATTTCTGATGTGGAAAAAAAAATCTGTGGCTGGGCACTCAGGAATAAAGTGCTGTATCAGACAGGAGCTAAACTGGAGGTCAGGGAAGCACTAACATTTATTGGTCAGGACCATGTGCCAGATCCTGGAGTAAGAGCTTTGCATATATTAACGTGTGTGTGTGTGTGTGTGTGTGTGTACATATATATACACATATCTATTATATATACATATATAAATATATATATAAATTTACAGAAATTTCTCTACAAATATATATATGTATATACACATACATATGTACATATATGTATGTGTATGTGTATATATATTATATATGTGTATATATATTTATAGAGACAGGGTTTCACCGTGTTGGTCAGGCTAGTCTTGAACTCCTGACCTCAGATGATCCACCGGCTTTGACCTTCCAAAGTGCTGGGATTACAGGTGAGAGCCACTGTGTCCTGCCTCTATTAGCTCATTTATCCCTCACAGTGACCCTCTGAAGTGATTATTACTCCCACTGACAGATTTTGAAAACCCTCAAGGGCAGAGAAATTGATAAACTTGTCTAACAGCTCACAGGTAGGTTGGGTTGAAATGGGAATTTGAACCCAGACCCAACTTGCTTCAAAGCCTGGGTGTGTCCCCCTGGATCCCTCTGACGGGATGGTGTCTACCCTGGCCCTGTGTGCTGCTGGGGCTGAGATGTCCCACTGGCAGCGTTTTTAGGGCCTGGACTTCGTGACGAATAGGGGCCAACTTCCAGGCTAGTAGTTGCCAGGTAGCAACATGAAGAGCCCCCTTCAAGGCAGGTGTCTTGTGTCATCGTCTCTGTGGCTCAGCCCTTAATAGTCCTGGGACATAGCAGTTGCTCAATAAGTGTCTGATGAATAAATGGGTAGATGGATGGGTGGGTAGATGAACAAATAAAAAAAAATCCCATTGGGGGCTGTTTCACTGTGGTGCAGGGACCCAAGAAAGCCTAGCAGAGAAGGAGCTCCAGCTTCTGGTCATGATCCACCAGCTGTCCACCCTGCGGGACCAGCTCCTGACAGCCCACTCAGAGCAGAAGAACATGGCTGCCATGCTGTTTGAGAAGCAGCAGCAGCAGATGGAGCTAGCGCGGCAGCAGCAGGAGCAGGTAGGCCCTGCTCAGTGGGTGTGGCTTTCTTTCCAGGAAAGCGAGTGTGTCAGGACCTAGAGAAGGTCCTGGTAGGGACCTTCCAGTGCAGGCCCCACCAGTGCAGGCCGGGGCCAGGGGTAGGTGGGGCAGGGGCTGTAGGATTCCTACCTGGACTGATTCATGAGTCCTTGACTCTGGGAGGTGGAGGTTGCAGCAGTGAGGGGTTAGGGGTAGGAGGGTATGAAAGGGACTCTAGGAAGAGCAGCTCGCAGCTTCCTGCCCAGCCTCCTGGTCCTGGAGGGAGGGATGAACTTCCTGCAACAGGAGAACCAATTCTGAGGGCCGACCGCTCTGCTCCCCACTGCCACCCCACTCCGCGGTTTGCACTACTGTGGAAGGCAGGGCGTGGTTAGGGCTGGGCAGGCTCTGGGCACCAGGGTTAATGTCCCTGACCCACTCTGCCTACTCTTTCCCTCTCCCAGATTGCAAAGCAGCAGCAGCAGCTGATTCAGCAGCAGCATAAGATCAACCTCCTTCAGCAGCAGATCCAGGTAACCAGGAGGGAGACCTGGAGAGGCACAGGAGGCAGCTGAGGGAGTTGACACCGGCCTGGAGTAGAGCTGGGGACAGGGGATGCGTGCGCCAAGTTAAAGCTCCCAGAGCAGAATCACTCAGGCCTGACCCTAGGAGGGTTATTTCTGTTCTAGCCCCAACCTGTCTTCCTTCCCTGTTTTAAGGGAGGAGCCTGTCGTGTCTTCCTTCCCTGTTTTAAGGGAGGAGCCTGTCGTGTCTTCCTTCCCTGTTTTAAGGGAGGAGCCTGTCGTGTCTTCCTTCCCTGTTTTAAGGGAGGAGCCTGTCGTGTCTTCCTCCCCAGCTGAGACCTGAGGGTAGATGGACAGGGGCCCACAGAGATGGCCTGGGGCCAGAGGGATTCTTGGGAAAACTGTCCCTTCTTTACCCCCTGTGCCTGTTGTCTGTGGGTCTATTCTCTGTGTCATGGGCTGACCATAGCTGGGTAGCTCTTTGGGTCCCTGGGGACTCACACAGGGTTTCTTTGCCTTCAGCAGGTTAACATGCCTTATGTCATGATCCCAGCCTTCCCCCCAAGCCACCAACCTCTGCCTGTCACCCCCGACTCCCAGCTGGCCTTACCCATTCAACCCATTCCCTGCAAGCCAGGTGAGTGTGAGAAGGGAGGTCCCACCAGTGCGGCCAGCCTGTCCCGAGGTCAGGGAAGGCGCCCTGGAGCCGCTCTCATCCATTAATTTGCTATGTGGCCTTTCTGGGCCTCAGCTTGGGATCTGTCTGGTGGAAAAATAATCCTCTTTTTCTGAATCTTGCTGAATTTCACTGAACTTCACTGGGAAAATGAAAAGAAATAGCACATTGGAAAACCATAAAGCCCTTTCCAGATGGAAGATGATATAGCAATCCAGGTCGAGTCTTCCCAGTTCTGGTACATTTACTATGCCAGAGTATTAATATCTGGAATATTTCCAGGGACTCACTCCTGTAATCCTAGCACTTTGGGAGGCCGAGCTGGGCGGATCGCTTGAGGTCAGGAGTTTGAGGCCAGCCTAGCTAACATGGTGAGACCCCCATCTCTATTAAAAATACAAAACTTGCTGGGTGTGGTGGCAGGTACCTGTAACCCCAGCTACTCAGAAGGCTGAGGGAAGAGAATCACTTGAACTGGGGAGGTGGAGGTTGCAGTGAGCTGAGATCATGCCACTGCACCCCTGCCTGGTTAACAGAGCAAGACTGCATCTCAAAAACAAAAAAACCTGGAATATTAACTGGAGTTTATAAATCTCCCAAGTTCTTCTGTTGTTGTTGTTTTTGAGACAGAATCTCACTCACTGTGTCGCCTGGGCTCGAGAGTGAAGTGGCTCAATCTCAGCTCACTGCTGCAACCTCTACCTCCCAGGTTCAAATGATTCTTCTGCCTCAGCCTCCCAAGTAGCTGGAATTACAGCTGTAAACCACCACACCTGGCTCATTTTTGTATTTTTAGTATAGATGGAGTTTTGCCATGTTGCCCAGGCTGGTCTCAAACTCCTGACCTCAAGTTCCTTGGCCTCCCAAAGTGCTGGGATTACAAGTGTGAGCCAACATCTCCCAAATTCTAACAGCCATGATTCCTACCTTCAAACTCTTGTCCCTGCCTACACCATGTCACTCTGGCCTTCTACCCCATCACTGAAATTCAGCAGACTGGCCATGTGTCAGACAAGGGTGTGGGACATGACGGCGTGGGGCAGTTGGGGGCGGAGCATGGAGTCTGGGATTTATTTTGTATGCTGTAGGGTGCATGTGAATGTTTGAGTAGCAAGTGTGTCTTTCTGCTTTGAGGGGTAGGGTGTGGAGGGGAGACTGGCCAGAAGCAGGAACTGCTGAGGTGATTCTAGCAATACAGAATGATACCTGAATTAGGGCAGTGACAGAGAGTTATGGGGACAGGGCAGAGGTGCTGCCCATAATTACCCTAGGAGTGCAGACAGCTTCAAAGGCAGCCATGCTAGTCCATCCTCCCTGTTCCACAGGCCAGAAAGAGACAGAAGAGGAAATTCCCCAAGGCCCATAGGCCGTGAGCTTGGGTAGACTGCTCAGCACCACCGACTCTGCCTGGTTTGCGCCGGGCACTGTAGGGTGGTGTAAATGGGAAACACAATGGACTGAGGAAGCCAGGCCCCATCTTCATCTATTAAGGGGCTGTAGAAAGATGCCATGGACCGGGTGGCTCATGAACTACAGACGTGTATTCCTCACAGTTCTGGGGGCTGGGAAGTCCGACTGTGAAGCCAGTGTATTCAGTGTCTGGTGAGGGCTGACTTTCGGGTTCAAGGATGGCATCTCTCACTGTGTCCTCAGGTGGCGAAAGGGGTAAAGAGGCTCCCTCAGGCCTCCAATCCCGTTCCTAAAGGCTCCACCCTCATGACCCAGTCACCTCCCAAAGGCCCCACATCCTAATCCTGTCACACTGGGAATTAGCTTTCCACATAGGAATTGTAGGGGGCAGAAACACTCAGACCATAGCATTGTGCCCCAGACCCCCCCACATTCATGTTCTTGTCATATGTAAAATACATTCATTCCCTCCCAGTAGACACCCAAATCTTAACCTGTTCCAGCATCAATTCAAAACTTTCAAGTCCAGAGCCTCATCTAATCTTACCTAGAGCAGGCACAGTGGCTCATGCCTGTAATCCCAGCACTTTGGGAGGCTGACGCAGGGGGATTGCTTGAGGCCAGGAGTTCAAGACCAGCCAGGGCAACAAAGTGAGACTCTGTCTCTATAAAAAATAAAAAAAAATTAGCCCAGCATGGTGGCCTGCGCCTGTGGTCCCAGCTACTTGGGAGGCTGAGGAAGGAGGATTGCTTGAGCCTGGGAGGTCAAGGCTGTAGTGGGTTATGTTCGCACCACTGCACACCAGCCCGGGAGACAGAGCAAGACAAAACGAGACAGATACCGAGTGAGGCCCTGTCACAAAACAAACAACAATAATAAATCTCACCAAAATCAGTCATAGGTCAGACTCAAGGTATAATGCATTCTGAAGCAGATTCCCCTCCGGAAGGAATGAATTTCCGAGGTCTGCAAGCTGCTTGGTTTATGGCACATTGTTTCAACAGCCTGAGTAGACCAAGACAGGCCCAGTGTGGAAGTTTCCAGTTAGCAGGGGGAACTGGGAGTGGAGAAGGTTGAAGGTGAAGAACGGGGCTATTCCAAACCATTGCAACTCCCCATGAATGTGGAGGGGAGCCGTGGGGGCTAGGGGACCGTGTGATCTTTTCGGGGATAGGGCCCCCAACTGCTTTCCAGGTGAGGAAAGGAAGTAAGCTATGGGAGCCGGGGACTGGCATGGCTGCCTCCCACTTTGTTTGCTCCAGAAACTAAGCAAGCAAGGTCCCTTGCAAAAGCTGACTGCAGACAGTGGCTGTCCCCAGATCACAAGCCTTACACGGTGTTCTGTGCCCACAGCATGGGCTCCACAGTCCTGACCTTGGGCTTCACATGCCTTGGAGCCAACCTGGCCCCCATGGCCTACCTCATTCCCCACTCGCCCTCACATACTCGGCCGCCCCATCTCCACCTGCCCGAATCCTGCTCATTTTGCAGGTGCTAAGCTCACACCTTGGCTCCCCTAAGGAGCCTGCTCTAGCTACCCCAGCTGGAGCAGAGTTTGCTGGCGTTCTGCCTGTGCAGCCCTCTTCACCACCTGCCATGCACTTCGTGATTTCTACATGTGGCCTGTCTCTCCACCTGGAGGCTGGGCCTGGGAGTGACGTAGGGTAGGTAGGAGTGCCGTGTCGAGGAGAAGGAATGGCTGTGGAGTCTAGAGGTGCCGGGTTCAAATCCTGTGCTGCCATTTAATAGCTCTGTGGGCAACCCATTTTTCTTCTTATTTTTATTTTTGAAAATTTTAAATTCTTAATAATAGAGATGGGGGTCTCACTATGATAGCCAGATTGGTCTTGAACTCTTGGCCTCATGCAGTCCTCCCCCTCAGCCTCCCAAAGTGCTAGGATTACAGGCATGAGGCACCACACCCAGCCCCATTTGGCTTCTAAGCTTTTCTCTTTTTTTTTGAGATGGAGTCTCACTCTGTTACCCAGGCTGGAGTGCAATGGCATGATCTCATCTCACTGTAACTTCCGCCTCCCGGGTTCAAGCAATTCTCCTGCCTCAGCCTCCCGAGCAGCTGGGATTACAGGTGCATGCCATCATGCCCGGCTCATTTTTGTATTTTTAGTAGAGAAGGGGTTTCACTGTGTTGGGCAGGATGGTCTTGATCTCCTGACCTTGTGATCTGCCCGTCTGGGCCTCTCAAAGTGCTGGGATTACAGGTGTGAGCCACTGCGCCTGGCCAGTTTTCATTTCTTTATCTGTCAAATGGGATGATGATGTATTCAGCCCCTGTTATATACTGCATACCATGTATTATTGTGAGATGATACATATGAGACGTTCTACACAACAGGCAGCCGCTTTTGTGTCCTGCGCCCAGTAGGTACAAAATAAAAGTAGCTGTTGGATGAATAGATGGTGTCCCTTCTCTCATTGTGCCATTGGATGGTATACTCTAGAATCTGGGAAACTCTAGAGTGGGTTGGAAAGGGGATAACCCAGTGCAGATGTCGGTTAGTGTGCAGAGGCAGTGGGGGTGAGGGGACAGGAGGCCTCCAGCCGTGCTTTGGGGCTGGGGAGGGCAGTGGTTGGAACCAAGCTGGGCCAGCTGTGAGCCATTGCCCACCTTGTGGTGCTGGGACCTCGTCAAGCAGGGTGTCTGCTGTTCTGTGCTCATCCAGGACTTTTCTCCCTGCTGCCTTTTCCATAGTGGAGTATCCGCTGCAGCTGCTGCACAGTCCCCCTGCCCCAGTGGTGAAGAGGCCTGGGGCCATGGCCGCCCACCACCCCTTGCAGGTACCGCCCTCTACCCACCGGCCTGGGGCTCCCTGCTGAGCTTCTGACGGCTGGCTGCCACCTTAGGGGACTGCGGGGTGTGGACGGGTGAGCCATGGCGTCCTGCGTTCCTGTTCACCTGCTCCTTCTGTGTCCACTTTTCTGTCTGTCTCCTTGTGTGTTCTGGGTATGCTCACCTCACTTCCTCTCTGTCCCACTGCGGGAGTCTCCTCTGGTGTCTGTCATCCTCTGACCTGCCGGGTCTCCCTCAGGAGCCCTCCCAGCCCCTGAACCTCACAGCTAAGCCCAAGGCTCCTGAGCTGCCCAACACCTCCAGCTCCCCAAGCCTCAAGATGAGCAATTGTGCGCCCCGCCCCCCCAGCCATGGGGGCCCCACACGGGACCTGCAGTCCAGCCCCCCGAGCCTGCCTCTGGGTAAGCCTCCTGCTGCCCGCACTTGTCCGGCAGCCCTCTTAGCAGGGAGCCGGTGGCATGATGCGACCGTGAGCAGGTCCCTTCTCCTCTCTGGGTTAGACTTGCTCTTAGCAGAAGCTCCCCTTCCTCCTCTCCCTCATCATGTCTGTCTGGGCACTCCAAGCGTCAGCGATTCAGGCCAGAGTTGCACAGTTCCAGGGGGTACTATTCTCATTTCTAGTCTATTGACATGCACAATAAATAGCCAGTGTAAGTGGCATCCCCTTGAGGACATGCAATGCCACCACCCTGTGGAAGGACAGGAGGGAACACTCACTCAGGTGCCTCATGGGAGTGGCATGGCGGGAGGGTGATGGAGTTTGGGCTCTCACTGGGCTGACGCCCATAGCCTCCCTCACTTCTCTTCCCTCTCTTCTGCCTTCTCACACAGGCTTCCTTGGTGAAGGGGATCCTGTCACCAAAGCCATACAGGACGCTCGGCAGCTGTTGCATAGCCACAGTGGGCCCTTGGAAGGCTCTCCCAACACCTCCTTCCGTAAGGTAGGGAACCTGGGGGCAGCCACAGATGGTGGCCAGGGTTGGAAGACACAGTCTGAGGCCACCAAGTAGGAGGCAGGGGAGGAGTGGGTGATGCAGAGAAGGCTGATGTCAGGTTGCCCTGTCAACCTAGGACCTCATCAGCCTGGACTCATCCCCGGCCAAGGAGCGGCTGGAGGACGGCTGCGTGCACCCACTGGAGGAAGCCATGCTGAGCTGCGACATGGACGGTGAAGGCTCGGGCAGTGGGCTGAGGGGTAGGAGGGCCCAACTCTGTGTCCTGCCAGGACCAGGGCAGACTGTGTCTGCCTCTGATCCCTTCCCTCTCTCGGTCTGTTGGGTCCTTTCCAGGTGTGTGTGCCTCTGCTGTCCCATTATGTGTTTGTTGGCTCTGTCTCTGAGTCTGCTTTCCACCCTGTCTCTGAGACTGCTGAGTTTCTGCTCTTTCTTGAGGCCATATTGCTGTGATTTTCTTGTGTGTCTGTCTCTGGTTCCCTGGCTGGGCCTCTTGCTGTTTCCTCTGCCTCCTATGCTCCTGCCTTGCTCCTCCTGGGCTGGCGGCTGTGGGAGCCTCCTCAGTGCCTCCTGCTGGTCAAGTAGGGGAATGTCTCTCTGCTGGCCTTGGGGCATTCTGGTGACCCCAGACAGGCTACCTGGCTGACTTCTCTCCTGTCCCCCAGGCTCCCGCCACTTCCCCGAGTCCCGAAACAGCAGTCACATCAAGAGGCCCATGAATGCCTTCATGGTGTGGGCCAAGGATGAGCGGAGGAAGATCCTGCAAGCCTTCCCAGACATGCACAACTCCAGCATCAGCAAGATCCTTGGTAAGGGCCAGTGGGTGGGGCCATGGTTCAGGGAGACCTGGTTGCAGGAGTCGGCTGGGTCTATTCAGGACTTTCTTGGTGATATTCCATACTGTGTTGGACTCCAGTGGAATCTGATGTTAGGGGTGCAGGAGTCGTTGGGGATGTGAGGGCAGCTGGGTTCTGGGGTCTTGTACCACTGAAGTGTTCAGTAGCACCTGTCCTCAAGAACTCAAGGGGAGAGAGAGAGAGAGAGAATCCATGTGTGTGTTTACATTCTTTAGTACTCATGATCTAAACCTACCTGTTCCACTGTTTGCCCAGACCCTTGATCTGGCAGAAAACAGGAGAGACTAGTGTTCTTGGGCTGTCGCTAGAAAGGTTTTTTAAAATTACATGTCCTGATTGGCCTCAGAGGGATGTTGGGCAGGGCAGATGGGCTCAAGGGGGCAGATGTTTTCAAGACCGAGACTCCTCTGGTGTCAGCGCAGGACTCTTGTAGACTGAGATACCAGGTATTTTGTCCTGAGCAGGGAGCCTGTCTGGGTTGTAGAAGGCCTGAGGTGGCTGCTCTTTTGTTTATGCAAATCAGGCAGGCCAGAGGCTCAAGGAAGTTGCTGGATTGTTAGGAACGTGGGTGGGTGCTGAGTCTAAAGCTGGCGGTTGGATACCCCTGTACAGGCCAATTTCATTCATTCATTTGCCCAGCATCCAAGGAGCAGCCACATCGGGCCAGGCCCTTGCTAGCTGCTTGCACATGTATTATCTTGTGGACCTACCTGAGCCCCAAGGTCTTCTCAGGTCCTGCTGTGGGTGGTCAGCGGAGCCCAGCACTGACTGCCTGCCCCTGGGGGGTTGGGTCAGGATCTCGCTGGAAGTCCATGACCAACCAGGAGAAGCAGCCCTACTACGAGGAACAGGCGCGGCTGAGCCGGCAGCACCTGGAGAAGTATCCTGACTACAAGTACAAGCCGCGGCCCAAGCGCACCTGCATCGTGGAGGGGAAGCGGCTGCGTGTGGGCGAGTACAAGGCCCTGATGAGGACCCGACGTCAGGATGCCCGCCAGAGCTATGTGATCCCGTGAGCAGGCCCTCTGCAGGCGCCCAGGAGACTGTGTGTGCACATGTAGCCCTCATGAGTGGCTAGGTGTCCGTGTGTGGCCTGCCTTTGTGTGTGACCCCAGGGGTGCTGTGTATATGCATACGTGTGTGTGTTACCTGTGTGTAGCTGAGTCCGCACGTGCTACTTGACTGTGTATGGCTATGTATGTGACTGTGGTGAGCACCCAGTGGCTGAGGACATAGGACTGTGACCGGAGGACTGGCCACATGGACCTAGAGACGGTGCCTATAGATCCCATGGCAGCGGAACTTAATAGAAATTCAGAGGGGCTAGAAATCAGAGTATTAATCACACAAAGGTTCCTGACTTAAGTAAGCACCCTAGTTTATTCCTGTAAACAGGAAATCTCCTAGGGCATTTAAAATATGCAATTTCTGCCTGTGTGGTGGCACATACCTGTAATCCCAGCACTTTGGGAGGCTGAGGCAGGAGGATCCCTTGAGCTCAGGAGTTTGAGACCAGCCTGGGCAACATAGTGAGACCTCATCTTTTTTTTTTGAGACGGAGTTTCACTCTTGTTACCCAGGCTGGAGTGCAATGGCACGATCTCAGCTCACTGCAACCTCCGCCTCCTGGATTCAGGCAATTCTCTTGCCTCAGCCTTCTGAGTAGCTGGGATTACAGGCAGCGCCACCATGCCCAGCTAATTTTTTGTATTTTTAGTAGAGACGGGGTCTCACCATGTTGACCAGGATGGTCTTGATCTCTTGATCTCGTGATCCACCCGCCTCGGCCTCCCGAAGTGCTGGGATTACAAGCGTGAGCCACCGTGCCCGGCTGACCTCATCTTTAAATAAAAGTAGCCAGGTGTGGTGGTGCACACCTGTGGTCCCAGCTACTTGGGAGGCTGAGGCAGGAGGATCATTTGAGCCAGGGAGGCCAAGGCTACAGTGAGCTGTGATTGCACCACTGTACTCCAGCGTGGGTGACAGGGCATGACCCTGTCTCTAAGTAAAAGTAAACAAATAAATAAAACACGCAGTTTCTTAAAATTGGATTCATACATGATTGTCCAAGAATATTATCTGTTGAACACATCTATGGCCCTGGGTCTGCAGGTCATCTGCAGGGCTGTAGGTACTGGTGAATTTGGCCATCAGAAAGCAGGCGGGGGGCAGGGTGTTTGAGTCAAAGCCAAGAGGGTATGGAGTGGGAGTGCACGCTCTGAGGAGGCCTGGAGGGAGACGGGTTTGGGATTGAATTGAGTGTGCATCCATCATCGTGCCCCTTCTCCGCCCCATAGCCCGCAGGCTGGCCAGGTGCAGATGAGCTCCTCGGATGTCTTGTACCCTCGGGCGGCAGGCATGCCGCTGGCACAGCCACTCGTGGAGCACTATGTCCCTCGTAGCCTGGACCCCAACATGCCTGTGATCGTCAACACCTGCAGCCTCAGAGAGGAGGGTGAGGGCACAGATGACAGGCATTCGGTGGCTGACGGCGAGATGTACCGGTACAGCGAGGACGAGGACTCCGAGGGCGAAGAGAAGAGCGACGGGGAGTTGGTGGTGCTCACAGACTGATCCTGGCTGGGTGGGCCCAGCCCCTTTTCCTCTGGGGAAAACCTCGTCACAACCCAATGGGCACAGCCAGCCAACCTAAGACTATGTTGGTACTTGGACCTGGTCGTGCCACAGAGATGGGCAAAGCTGTGCACTTGTAGATACATTAATGAGGGGAGAAGCCCCCCCTCCCTGAGGAGCTGTTGGCCTAGGTGGGCAGGAACTGCAACGTGGCTGTGGACTGAGCTGGCTGAGCACCTCAGCCTTTAGGGCTTATGGCCAAGGGACACTGTATGACCCTCCTCTCCTGCAGGTCTATCCACCTGGGGTCTGGCAGCTACAGACCTGTCTCCCTGGGGTCACATGCTTTGTTTCCATTCTTGTCCTGGCTGGATCAGCCACTGTGGGACCAACACCCCTCCCACACTCTGCCAGACCACTCACCAGGATCGCTTTGCACTTTGTGCAAAAGGGTCTGGCTGTCCCTTGCTGTCTTCATCTCTGCCAAGCCCATGGTCCCTTTGGCTGCTGTGTGTGTGTGCGTGCATGTGTACATGTGTGTGTGTGTTCATCTGTTCGTTCATTGCACAAGATATTTATTGAGTGCCCACTATGTGCCAGGCACTGTAGTTTGCTGAGTTCCTGTGGGTGTGTTTCTCGATGCCACTCCTGCTTCTCTGGGGGCCTCTTTCTGTGCTTCTCTTTGTCCCCAAATTGCTACCTCTTTGTCAGTCTGGGTGTCTCAGGTTCTGTGTCCTTGTGTGCATTTCTGTCTCTCTCCATCCTTGTCTCTCTGCAAGGCCCTCATTGTTTCTCCTCCTTGGTGTCTGTCCTTGCCCCCTGTGCCCTCTGGATTCTCTGGGTCTGTGTAGGCCCCTGGTCTGCCCTGGGCTCACCAGCCTTCCTGACCTCCTTCTGCCCTCCCCTTCACTCCCTCCCTGGCTCTGCCAGTCGGTTCCCACAGAGCCATTTTTAGCTCTGATCAGCATGGGAATGTGCCTCAGCCTTCAAGGGGCTTTGTCCTGGTGCCCCCGCCCCTGGTCCCAACCTGATCCCACGAGGGAGTCGGGACAGGAGGACTGATGGTGCTCCCCTTCCTGCCAGTGTCAGAGGCCCTGGAGAGGGGCCCCCCCATGGCAGCTAGTCTTTATTCCTCCCTCATGAGCGTGGGGGGCGGGGGGCTCCCCATTCTTGGAAGAAATTGAGAAGACTCCTGGGCTTCAGCCTCTGCCACCCAGCCCTGCCTCTCACCTGCCTGCCCTCCCCTCCCCGCTCTACACTAGGGACTGGATCTCAGCCTCTGATCAGTTTCACAAGTTAGTTTCCTAAAGAAATCAAATCCCATTTTCACCTAACTCTAAACAGCCCTCTGATCAGTATGGGAACTCCAAATCCCACAGGGCCAGATGTGGAGTCTGTGTCTGCCTCGGCCCCATCTTCTCTCCTTCCTCAGCCTCAGAGCCGCCCCCACTTCTCTCCAGGCTGTTTCTTTTTTTATGACTGTAAACATAGATAGTGCTTTATTTTGTTAATAATAAGATAATGATGAGTAACTTAACCAGCACATTTCTCCTGTTTACACTCGGGGGATTTCTTTGTTTTCTGATGACATAATAAAGACAGATCATTTCAGATTCTGGCCCTCGTGCAGGGGAGGAGGGAAGCTGGCCTAAGTCCAGAATTCCTAAATATGCCACCAGCCTGGGCACCACTGTCCCCTGGTGGCAGCCTGCAGGAGCTTCAGGCATGGGGCCTGAGAGGAACCAGCTTAAGGCAAGGGAATCCCAGGCCAAGCCTGTGAGTGACAGGTGCCATCCACAGAGCCCACGCTGAATGCCCCTACCTTGAGGAGGTGAGCCCACCCGGATCCTAAGAAAGAAGGCAGTAGTAAGAGCATTGTAATAGGAGTCAGGAAGCTCGGGGTCTTCCTAGAACTGGCCACAGAGCTGGGGTTGGGGAGTGGGGGCCCGGTCTCTCCATTGGGCCTCATTGTCCTCATCCGACAACAAAATTAAACCTTATACATGGTTCTTATCATTCAGACAAGGAGCCCTTTGAGACGCTAATGAAAGCTGTGGATCATTTTCTCAGAAAAGGACTCACAAAGGTACACCCTGAAGCCCATCAGAGGCTCCCATGGTGCCAATTAATGAAGCAGGGACTTTAATGATAATGCTGGTCAGGACTGTCTATCCATGACACATGCTTTGGTTTTTCTTTGTTTTTTTCTTTTTGAGACAGTCTCACTCTGTCACCTAAGCTAGAATGCAATGGCACAATCTCGGCTTATTGCACCTTCTGCCTTCCAGGTTCAAGTGATTCTCCTGCCCTAGCCTCCCGAGTACCTGGGACTATAGGCACCCACCACCACATCTGGCTAATTTTTGTATTTTTCGTAGAGATGGGGGTTTCACTATGTTGGCTAAGCTGGTCTCGAACTCCTGACCTCATGATCCACCCGCTTCAGCCTCTCAAAGTGCTAGGATTACAGGTGAGCCATCACACCCGGCCTGAACAC
This sequence comes from Callithrix jacchus, assembly GCF_049354715.1. Lineage (NCBI taxonomy): Eukaryota > Metazoa > Chordata > Mammalia > Primates > Cebidae > Callithrix > Callithrix jacchus. The sequence goes on from NC_133520.1 coordinate 31,407,405, forward strand.
GTGTTTTGAGTGAATATTTCAGACCTAGTTATCACATTAGGAGAAGTAATAGCCCTGCCAGGGCTAGATGACAGCCTGAAACCACTCAAAATGCACATTAACCGGGGTCTAGAGGAACAACTCTTGTGAAAAATTAATCCCATCAGTATGGAATAGGGACAGCAAAACCAAATGGCAGTTCTTGTGGAAGAGTTGAACTTGGGCTGGGTTAATAGAGGCTTGTGTTCCCAACAAGGGAGGTGATGGTCCAGTGTACACCACACAGACCTAGTCCCGGGGCAGCATGCCCTTCCTCACCCCCTCACTAGGAAGTCTGTGCTCATAGTGGAAGGGCCCAGGAGCACAGGAAGGATCCTGGTGGACACTGTCCTTAGAGGAATAGTCAGAAGGGCCAGGTGTGTCTCCTCTAGGAAAGAGGAGATGGGGGTTGGACAGAAAGGACAAGATTGCTTTCTCCAAAGCTGCTGGGGGGCAAAGTGTAGTATTCCACAAAGCTCATGAGCCACTGAACTTGAACTCCTGGATGGGTCTCAAGGCTGGCGTGACATGAGGAACACCTCCACAAAAAGAGTAGCGTGAACGTCCCAACTCTCTAGAGCAGTCCTCAGGCTCTTGAGTTGTGGTGAAGGGATTTCTAGATTGGAGAGGGTGCTGGTGAGAGAGGGTAGGTGTGGCTGATTCTAGGACCCCAATGTTGGGAGGGTGTAGAATGGAGACTGCCCAAGAATTAAGGGCCCAGCCATTTGGTCTGGGTGGGGAGTGTCCTGGATGCTGGCGGGCTGGTTTTCCCAGCTCAGGTTCTCCGAGCCTCCTTTGCCTTCCCAACCCCATGTTTGGAAAAGATGCTGGCAGAGGTGGGAGGAGGAGCTGGTGGCAGCGCCTGCCCCCTGGTGGTCCTGAGGGAGAGTTGCTCATTGCACCTCCAAGGGTCCATCCGCTCTGCCCTCCTTGGCCCTCTGCCCCAGCCTCCTCCACTCGTACAAACCAGGTTCTGCCAGTCTCCTTAAGACTCTCCCACCCTGGCTCACTCCCACATTCTCTGTCGGTCCTGAGTTCCTCTTCCCTTCCCCAAGTCCTCTTGTCTTGCCTGCCTTATTCCATCTGCTGAGACACAGGAGCGGGCCCTGGAGCCCCACCCCCCAGTTCCATGAGAGGCAGGATGGGGCCAGGTGGTTGCAGAAGCCAGGAGCAGAGTGCTGTAGTCATTAACAGGAAAGCTGGGCCACAAGTCTGTCCCCTCCATGCTGCTTGGGCAGAGACAAGGGGCAGAGCTCGTTGGGAAGGTGAACCTGCCCAGGAATCCTTTGAGGTCTTTGCTAGGGGTCTGAACCCAGATCACACTTGGGAGCCTCCAAGGCCCAGTGCTCAGCCAGGAGGGTAGGAGTGCTGGTTAGCCCAGGGTGGCAGTGAAAGGAGTGAAGGTGGAACTCCCAGACTTGGCGGGCCAGGGTTGTGCCCTCTGCCACCATACCGGCTCACTCCCCTGGAGGACTAGGGGAATGAGAATGCTTTCTCAGAGGCAGCAGTGGGATGATGCCTGCTGTTAATTACTTCCCATGCAGATGTGTCCAGGGCTTTAGGGGCACAGGGTGATGGGGGCAGGGGGTCTGTTCCAGCCATTCCCTACTCACCACTGCAATGGCTGCCTCCAGCGATGCAGCATCAAAGCCCAGGAGGCTAGAAACAAAGTTGGCTTCACAGTGTTAATTCTGCCCTCAGTTCCAGAGGTGACTCAGAGAGGAACAAGGAGTGGAGACACTGCTATTTAGTCCAGACAGATCGTGTCTGTGACCACCTAACACCATGGATGACTCTAAGGGGCCCCTACCTGCCAAGTCCTGGTACCATCCCCACGCCTGGGCACCTTTTTCACCGGTGTCCCCCACTGGTACCCCCCGAGGCTGCTGCCCATGGAGGGCCTGGCTATGCTGGATCACCATGACCTTGAAGGCTCCAGCAGCAGGTGCCAGCTCCAGTGGTTGCCATGGCACCAGAGTGCTTTTTGCAGGCAAAAGCCAAACAACCAGAGTCCACCTGGCAGGCTGCGGCTGCTGTTGCCACTGCTGCCCCTAAGGGCACTGGGCACTTCCTGGCGGGGGGCAGTCTGAATCAGCTGCTGCCTGATGCCCAGCCTGGAAAGCATAGCCAGAGTGGCGGCTGCTAAGAGGGGTGCCCCCTTCTCATCTTTGACTTTCTGCTCCTTCCTCCCTCTGGCCTTCTGAGAAAGTTCCAGAAATCACTCCTGCCCACTCTCATAGCAGCCCCTTCCCCACCCCTGACAGCTGGGAGCTGGAGATGACGGAGGAAGAGGTCCTGAGCACTTGTGTTTAGGACGTCACTGGTTCATCTGGGTCAGCCAGCGTCCTTTTAATCCACAGCCTCATTCCCTCTAAGGGTAGATTCTACCTAGAGGGTCAAAGGCAGAGAAGCTGAGTTAGAGAAATAGGGGTCCTGCCCAGGTCTACAAGAAGTTCCGGAGCCTTCGGAGCTGGGTGCAGGGGAGGATGTGTGCAGGCTGCTACCGTGACTTCAGCATAAAGCCCAGGTTGTAGGGAGTCATCAGGAGGGGCTATAGCACCCCTCAGCCCCCCATGCAGGGGTCAATTCCTCACCATTGCCACTCAGCCACAGCAGTCCGGAAATGAGCATTTTAATGCAGAAATCATGATAATTTACAAATGAATCACTTTCTGGGCCAGAGCCAGGAGGGCCCCGAGGAGCTGTGAGGGCAGAAAAGAGGTGGAAGCTGTTGAGCGTCTGGGCAACCAGCTCAGTCAGCACCTTTCTGATGGGATCCTGCCCAGCCTCCCACGCTGGACCCTAGGGGGCCCCTGGCCCCCACCCCATCCTCTTGGCTCCCACTAGTCATTCCCAGATAGGGAGACCTCAGGTCAGCTTCAGGATATAAGGTAGAGCTGGAGAGGCATCCCTGGAAGGAGGGCTTGAGGCCAGGGAGGGAACAAGGCAGGAGACTGCTGGTTCTGGTTTTGGCCACCTCATCCTTGGCCATGTCCCCTCCAGCCAAGCCACAGCACGAAGCAGAGCCAGGTTCTGGAGGCCCAGGGCCTTACCACTCCCTCTCCTGTCCCCCTAGTAGGAGAACAGAACAAGCATAGGAGAGCATGTCAGGGAGCATGTTTCCTGGGGCTGAGGTTTGGGAAGAGGTCATTTGATTGGATCCGGTTTGGAGAAGGTGAAGGGTCTCAGATGAGGTGGCTGCTGAGGGAGCTGTCATGCTCAATTCTTGGCCCCCACGCATCACCAAGATATGTACATCCATGTGTCAGGGTTGGCATGATGCTGGTTTGGAGCTCAGCACCTCCCACGTGGGGCATGCAGGGGGAGACGGGCTGGAGGCTCAGGGCACTGGAGGTAGAAAGGAGCCCTCCTCGCCTCCTTCCCCAGGCCAGGAAGGGGTAAAGACACATGTAAGGCAGCCCCAGTTCCAGCATGGCCTGAGTCTGGGAATGATGTTTCCCAGGGGTGGTTATGGTCCAGGCCCTGGCTGCAGGCACTTTCCCCCCAAGCCTGGTGAGGTGAAAGGGACTCCCAGAAGTGGGTCCTATCAGCCCCTCCGGACAGGAGAATGAGGTCTTCAGTGGCCACCACTGGGGGCTGGTGGCAGGGACAGAGCCTTCTCCCTGGACACCCACCTGTCCCCTCTCCCACCTTGGCCAAGGGTGTGGACCCCGGAGCGCAGAATTGAGCTCTGGAGAACAGGTTTGGCCAGACAGATGGGTGGGGAAGGATGGGGTGGCTGGTCACTTTGGCATCTCCAAGGCTGACACCTGAAGCTTCACCTTGAAGTACTGGTTGAATCGGATCACTGCGTACCTGGGGGAAGACAGAAGGAAGCTGGGTGTGAGGAAGGCAGGCAGGTGGGCCATGCTCGGGGTGCTCACATCATGAGGGAAGTTTCTCAGCGGCTCTAAGCCTATTTAGGTCTGGGGAGGTCATTCCCAACCCAGACTGATTAGTATTATTAGCTCTTTTGCTTCTTTTATTATTTATTTATTTAGAGATCGAGTCTCGCTCTACTGCCAGGCTGAAGTGCAGTGGTGCAACCTCGACTCACTACAACTTCCAATTCCCTGGTTCAAGCAATTCTCCTGCCTCAGCCTCTGGAGTAGCTAGGATTACAGGCATGCACCATCACGCCCAGCTAATTTCTTTTCTGTATTTTTAGTAGAGATGCAGTTTCACCATGTTAGTCAGGATGGTCGACCTCCTGACCTCGTGATCTTCCCACCTCAGCCTCCCAAAGTGCTGGAATTACAGGTGTGAGCCACCGCACCCAGCCTTATTTTTTTTCTTTTAATATTTATTTATTTATTTATTTTGAGACAGGTCTGGCTCTGTCACCTAGGCTGGAGTGCAATGGCACAATTTTGGCTCACTGCAACCTCTGCCTCCCAGGCTCAGATGATAGATGATCCTCCCACTCAGACTCCAGAATAGCTGGGACTACAGGTGAACGCCACCGCACCTGGCTAATTTTTGTATTTTTTGTAAAGATGAGGTTTCACCATGTTGCCCAGGCTGATCTCAAACTCCTGAGCTCAAGGAATCTGCCTGCCTTGGACTCCCAAAGTACTGGGATTATAGGCGTGAGCCTATAAAAGTTGAATTTTTAACTTCAACTATAATTTTTTCTTCTTAGACTAGAGCAACCCTTCCACAAACATGCTTGTTTGGAGTTTTGTTTTTACAGTTCTCTATTGGGAAGTATATTCATATTGCTGTGCACATGAATCTCTACAACTTTTTCATTTTGGATGACAGAAACTAGACGGATTAAGCAATATTCCCTATTTCTCCCTCTCCCCAGCCCCTGGCAACAATTCAACTTTGATTCTATGGATCTGACCACTTTCGTTATCTCTTATAGAACCGTATTTGTCTTTTTGTGACTGGCTTATTTAGCATCATGTCCTCAAGGTTCATCCATGTTGTGGCAAGTGACCAGATTTTCTTCATTTGTGAGGCTAATATTCTACTGTATGTATATACCATATTTTATTTATTCATTCATCTGTGGACAGACATCTGGGTGGCTTCCATCTCTTGGCTACTGTGCCAAGAAGAATGCTGCTGTGAACACAGGTATATAAATATTTCTTTGAGAGCCTGCTTTCAGTGATTTTGGCTGCCCACCCAGAAATGGGATTGCTGGATCATACGGAAGTCACATTTTTCTTTTTTACGGAACCACCATACTGTTTTTCACAGTAGCTCACCATTTTACATTCCCACCAATGGTACAGAAAGGTTCCCATTTCTGCACATCCTTACCAACAATTCTTATTTTCTGTTTTTTTAATAGCAGCCATCCTAATGGGGTGAGGTGACATCTCACCATGCTTTTCATCTGCATTTCTCTTATGAACACTTTGAAGCCAGGGTAGTGATTCCCTTTCAGCTGAAGGTAGGTAAGGAGGAGAAGGGCAAGGCCCTCGACAAGAATGGAGGAAGAAATGATTCCTGGTGCTTTGGGACATAGGAACCTCACAGGACAGGGACCCCCTAAATCATCAATATGCAAGCAGCGGCTAGCTATGTATGTTAGGAGTTCTGAAGGAGTAGCTGGGCCTGTTGCCCAACCAGAAGGCGGCGTGGCGACACTTAACCAGCCCATGACTTCAGCAAGACACTTCCGCTCTCAGGACCTCTGTCCTCTCTGCCGTAAAATGAGGATAGGACCTGCGAGAATTCAGACTGATTTTCAACAATTCCATCCGCCACCAGGCTCCGTGGATAGGTGCACTGGCAGCAGGGCAGGAAGTGGGCAGTAGGATGCAGTGGGGACTAGCAGACCTCCTACAAGGCACAGGGAGGATGTGACACTTCTCTTTTCAGAGTGGCACTTTCCTGGCATCCCCTGGGGGCAATGGCTCTGCTGGAGATGAGCTGGAACGGGGGCGAGTCAGCAGAGCAGGGGAGCGGACTCTGGGCATTCTGCCTGGGCTGTCCTTTGCCTGCACCCTGGGCTCAACCAAGGCTGTCCCTTTTGTCCACACCCCACCATCACCCCCACACTCACCTGAGGAAATCAAAGTCGATGGTGGAGTACTGGTTCTGGATGAGGGCCCAAAGAGCCCAGAAGAAGTGAGACGCCTGGAAACAGACCAGAGAGGGTCAGCCGGGCAATCTCACCATGCCTCCTTCTGACTCTACAGAGCTGTAGGGATGGAGTCATTGTGGAAGACACACAGCTAGGACCCTGGATGAGATGTGGTGGGGTCTCCCCAGCACAGGCTGGGGAAATTATGGAGCCCAAGTCACTGCACAGCATTTGGAGCCTCCACTCTTATTAGAGAAAGGTGGGCAGAGCCAGTTCTACCAAGGCCCCGGTGTTCACCAACCCTCAGGTGGGTAGTCAGCAGTGAGGAATTTCAGGGAGTGCCCACAACCTAAGCAGGACCCACACGCCACCTCTGGCCTCTTCCCCACCCAGGGGAATCTCTCGGAGTCTTCAAGGCCAAGGTATCCAGGCCAAGATGGACCGCTAAGCCAGAGCTTAGGCCTAACAGCCAGTGGGGGCTAGTGCCCTTCAGGAAGGTGCAGGGAAGGAAGAGCGATGGGCAGCAGTGCCCTGGCCACGTGTCTGCCTGAAGATCCCCACACTAACCTCCTCCACTCCTTTTCCTCTCTCCTACTGGGAGGCTGGTTGGACTAGAAAAATGAACCTAGATATGGAAACAAGAACCCCCCAGCCTGGGCATTTGCTGAGCATCAAACTCTGCTCTCCTTGTGGCTGGAGGTACCCACCAGGCCAGGAACTGGGTGGGAGGAGGGTGAGGACTGGAAAACGACCTGTCGCACACTATGCTTATTGCCTGTGTGATGAGACAATCTGTACACCAAACCCCAGTGACTTGCAGGTTACCTATGTAACAAACCTGCATGTATACCTCTGAACCTAAAATAAAAGTTAAAAAAAAGAAAGCCAGGGAGCTGTGGTTCCCATGTACCCCTGAGCAAACACTAGTGACACCATCACTTTCCCACACGAGTGCCCCCACCCTTGTGGCTCTCCCATCCCATTCCCACTCCATCCCAGATTCCTCCTCACTCAGGGGTTGGCTACACTTTATTTCCTTTCCATCATTTAAAAGGGGCATAGTAAGCTAGCATGTATGAATGATCATTGAAACACTAAGCAAGAGGAAGGCCTGTTCTTAAGGTCTTAAAGTCTTAAGACTGGAGGAAGAGCCTAATATAGAATCAGTTTTATGCCAGTGAGGAAAACAGAATAGGGAATCTGAAATTACAGAAAAGTAAAGATTTTATTTAGCTCTTTTCTGTACTGTGAAATTCCAGGCAGCTGACTTAGCTTCTTACTAACGCGCAGCTGACATGAATGAGACTAGTTAGCAATCCTTGAGCACACACCAGTGGAGCCCTGGCATGGCCAGGTGCCTTGGATAAGGGGCATTCAGAATTAAGAAGTGACAGCAGACTCATTTGAGCAGGAAGAGCCTGTTGGGAAAAGCTTACTTAGAGTTCTGAGTCAGTGGAGGTAGTTACAAAGAAGGATTAGAGCTTGACATTCTCTATCTTCTCTAAAGGTTAAAATATATATATATATATATACATAAACGCACGCATGCACACACACACACATACACACACAGCCAGGCATGGCAGCGTGAGCTGTAACTGTGGCTACTCAAGAGACTGAGGTAGGACGATCATTTGAGGCCAGGAGTTAGAGGCCAGCCTGAGCAACATACCAATATCCTATCTGTACAAAAAGTTTTAAAAAAATTAGCCAGGAGTGGTGGTACACACCTGTGGTCCTAGCTACTCGGGAGGCTGAGGTGGGAGGATCGCTTGAGCCCAGGAGTTTAAGGCTGCAGTGAGCAATGATTGTGTCGCTGTGCTCCAGCCTGGGCAAGAGAGTGAGACCCTGCCTCAAAAAAAGTATGTATATATGTATATGGATGAATTTGACTGCAGCATGAAGGGCTGAGGTTAGATGGTAGAACTACTTATTCAAACAAGGGAATTGCTAACATAGGAAGGTAGGCTATTTCTTGGAAGTTTCTCTAGAGAGGAGAGAGCCTAGATTTGGTGGGGCTGGGGGGAGCAGGGAACGGGACATCAAATATTAAGGGCTGCCTAAGAGGGCTCTTCCCAGGCTTCACCTGTAGGGTGGGTCAAGAGCCGGGGATGGATGTCCCCAGGCTCTCACCTAGCCCTGGGCTCCGGGTAGGAGGTTAGGTGGGTCACCAGCCCCTCCTGCTGACTCCTTTCCTGCCCCAGCCCTAGTCACAAGGCACTCACCAGGGCAAACTTGTTGACTTGCACGTAGAGCCTTTCCACCTCCCTGGGGGTCACGGCCATTCCCCTTTGTGCCTGCAGGTAGTAGTGCAGCCACTGCAGCTGGGTCTCCCGCGCCGGGTACAGGCAATAATCCACCTCATTCACGCCTGATGGGGAGGCAGGCCAGATACAAGTTGCTGGGAGATGGGCCCACCTAGGGTCTCCTCCAGCTCAGTAGTGTTCCCTTCTCCCCTCAAAACTCCCATCTCCTTTGACCTGCAGGCTGTGCCCAAGAAGGTGGCCCTGAGCAGGCAGCTTCTTTGATTACAAAACTCAGCTAGTGTGGGGGTCTACCCCATCCCAGCTAGGAGCACTGCTTCTGTGGGACTGAGGAAAGCAGAGAGAGAGGCAGACTGGTTAAGAAGCAAGACACCATCCTGGGAGTCACAGGAACCCCTTGAGATAGCTCCAGGGTCTCTCCCATCCACTGCACAAAAATGCCAGTGCACAGGAGGCCCTCAGTTAGCCCTGGATCAGCATTGCCAGTCCTAGGCCTCATGCTAACATCATTAACCTTAGGGGAGCCCTTTCCTATCACTCGCTGAAATCTCTTCATTTATCAAATGAGGGAGCCAGACTTCATGTAGGGATATCAAACATGGCTTCCTGGTGTTAAGCTGGCTACTTAAAAACATCACCCGGAGAGCACCCCACCCAAGGCCAATATTCCAGATGGTTCAGATGCGTAGCTGGGCTGGGAACCCATGGATCAGATGGCTCTGGTTCCTTCCAGCCCTGCTGTAGCCCTCCAGCTGCCAGCCCAGTATCACCAGCCTCATCCTGGGCATGGTGGAACAGACCGTGGCTTCAGAGCTGGTAGAAAAAGAAGTTTATAAGACAAGACCAGGACTGGGCCACCTTCTCCAGCGTCCCCTCCTTCCTCTTCTTGTCCTTCTCAAGCTTCCTTTATATCCCTGGAGAAACATACACAGTGTCCTGAAGCTCCAGGAGTGTGGCTAGAAAAGAATCTCCTGGAACAGATGTCGAAACGGAGGCCCACAGAAGAGAAGTGTGCTCAAGCTCAAAGGTGGTTAGAGGCAGAAGTTTCATCTCCCAGTGCCCAGAACCGTCTTCCTCACTCCTGCGTATCCGTGAGGTCCCTCTCCCCAGGTCTGGATCTCCCCAGCTCTCTTTCTTCCCCCATGCTAGGTTCTGCCTCCTCCACTCTCAACTTGGGAGCAGGCTGCAATCTACCCCTTTGGAGAAATTCCAGCTGGACTTTGCTCTGTGCCATGGGTGAGAAGAACTTAAAACGCTTAAGAATTATCCTCTATGGAAAGGCCAGTGGGCCTGGCATCCAAGCATTCCCAGGCCCAGGGCCCTGCTGGTACCAGCCTCTGCTCCATGGCACACCCTGAGACTCGGCTGTTCTGCCCAGCTGAGGCCCCATCACTCCAGGCATTCCTAGGTGTACTCTCAGGTACAGTCAATGCTCAACAGATTCATTGCCTGGGGTTCTGGAAGGAACACAGTTGGCCTGATGGTGCTGGTGGAGAGTGGCTCTCCAGTTGGCCTGGGCATGCCTTTCCTATCCTGAGCCACAGGGCCCGGCCCCATCATGTGAACCCCTCACTGTGCTAGTCTGGGGACAGCTCTCCAGTCCCAGTGTCCAGCTCCATCCATGTGAGTTGCCTCCTCGGTCCCACCTAATTAAGTCTCAAGCTGGAAAAACCTGCCCTGCTTCCTTTACACAAATGGTTCCATTGTGCATACCATGCCTTTATAGAACAACTGCCTACCCTAGGAATCATCATCCCCCTACACTGCCCCTTCCATTCCCACTCCCGGAAAGCTTCCCAGTCTAATCACAGCACCAAACGCCAATACAATGCTTAGTATGTGTCAGATGTGTGTGTGTGTGTGTGTGTGTGTGTGTGTGTGTATATCTCATATCAACACTATGAAGTGGGTACTATTATGATCTCCATTTTATAGGGGCACAGAGAGGGTAAATAAATTGCCCAAGGGTCACACATCCAGTAAGCAGCAAAGCCAGGAACTGAACTTAGGGAGTCAAATTACATAGCACATTCTTAGATTCTACTAAGACGATTCTCATCAGGCCACCAGGCAAACAGCTACTTATAGCTTGTTCTGCTCCTTATCTGCATGGAAGGCCCCCATGTACAACTTCACCAGTTGCACTGGGCATAAAGGACCTTGGACAAAGGAGCGGAGGCTGAAGTCATCCTGTGCTGTGGTAGCCAAGCCGCAGCAATTATCTGTGTCCACCTGGAGGAAGGGGTCTTTTTCTTTGTTTTTTTTTTTGAGACAGAGTTTTGCTCTTGTTACCCAGGCTGGAGTGCAATGGTGCGATCTTGGCTCACCACAACCTCCGCCTCCTGGGTTCAGGCAATTCTCCTGCCTCAGCCTCCTGAGTAGCTGGGATTACAAGCATGTGCCACCATGCCCAGCTAATTTTTTGTATTTTTAGTAGAGACGGGGTTTCACCATGTTGGCCGGGATGGTCTCTATCTCTTGACCTCGTGATCCACCCGCCTCAGCCTCCCAAAGTGCTGGGATTACAGGCGTGAGCCACCGCGCCCGGCCTTGGAAGGGGTCTTTTTCTAATTTGTGTACCAAGCTGAGTATCTTCAGGGATCCTACAGAGGTCACATTTTCTTAGTTGGTACCAAAGTGCCATATGGGCTAAGAGAGGTCTGCCCTGTGTATGTGAGTCCTGGCTCCCCCAACGAGACTTGGAACTCTCTAAAAGCAGGCTGTGCCTTAACCCTTCAAGCTGTGATATTTTGGAGGACAAAAGCTATCTAGCCTCTACCCTCCAAGTACAGAACCCCTCTGGCCCTCCCCATGCCCCGCCCTGGTCCCCATCATAAAGAAGGTGCTTTGAACAGTGGTCAAATATAGTCCTGTATTGCCTAATGACAGGGATACCTTCTGAGAAATGCACCATTAGGTGATTTTGTGTGATCATCACAGAGTGTACTTACACAAACCTAGATGGACAGCCTACTACACACAGGCTACACGGTACAGCCTGTCGCTCCCGGACTATAAACTTGTACAGCACGTTGCTGTACTGAATACTATATGTAACTATAACACAGTGCTAAGTAGCTCTTTATCTAAACATATCTAAACATAGAAAAGGTACAGTGAAAATAGGGTACCTGTTACCATAAACATACAGTAGTCTCACAGGACCACCATCTACATGAGGTCAGTCATTGAAACATCACTACGCAGCACATGACAGTAGCAATGCCCCTCTCACCTGCAAACTCATTGAAATGGTTGCCAATGTCAAAAGCTTGGTAGTTGTAGCCAGCATATTCATAGTCAATGAATCGCACGTGACCTATGAAACAGAGGCCAGTCGATGAGAGTTGGCTCAGGAGATCTGGAAATGGGCCTGGTCAAACTTCCACTGACCTCTGGGATGTACCCACTGACTAATGCAGGCCGTTGCAGCAACCCTGCCCAACCGCATCGCTGCAGTAGTCTTCTAAGTTACTTCCTTCCATCCATCTATCTGCCCTTCCCAGCTCCCAGTTGTCCCTCTCACACAGCTGGATCTTCAGGGCCTCCTCATCTAAAGACATCTGTCCTCAGCATGGCTAAGGATGAGGAATACAGCTAAGTATTAATACTCCCTGGAGTGATGCTGTCGGCAGCAACACCAGGAGGTGTGCTGTGCCTCTCCCCTCTCTCCTCTTCTCCTCTACTCCTCTCTCTCTCTCTCTCTCCCTCCCACCCCCCCTCCCCTCTCCCCTCCCTCCCTGAAGGCTCGGGACAGCCACAGTGTTCTCAGAAGCCCAGAGTTGTCAGGAGTAATGGCTTAAGTGCCCTACCATTGAGGACCTCCACAAACCATGATTTTGAGTTCTTTCTTGGCACAGTTTTTTTTTTTTTTTTTTTAAATAGGATCTTACTCTGTCACCCAGGCTGGGGGGTAGTGGCTCCATCACTGCAACCTCCACCTCCCAGGCTTAAGTGATCCTCCTGTCTCAGCCTCCTGAGCAGATAGGATTATAGGTATGCACCACCATACTGGGCAAAGTTTTGTGTATTTTTTTGGTAGACACAGGGTTTCACCACATTGCCTAGGCTAGTCTTGAATTCCTGGGCTTAAGCAATCCATATGCCTTGGCCTCCCAAAGTGTCGGGATTATAGGCATGAGCCACTGTGCCCGGCCCTTGGCACAGATTTTTCAAAGTGGGAAACTTTTATTTTCTTTTTCCCTTCCCTCCTATAAATTAACTTAATACCTAAATCCGCCGGGTGCAGTGGTGCGTGCCTGTAGTCCCAGCTACTTGGGAGGCTGGGATGGGAGGGTCGCTTGAGCCTAGGAGTTCTGGGCTGTAGTGCGCTATGCCCATCAGGTGTCCACACTAAATTCGGCATCAGTATGGTGACCTCCCAGGAGCAGGGGACCGCCAGGTTGCCTAAGGAGGGGTGAACTGGCCCAGGTTGGAAACGGAGCAGGTCAAAACTCCCGTGCTGATCAGTAGTGGCATTGCGCCTGTGAATGGTCACTGCACTCCAGCCTGGGCAACATAGCGAAACCCTGTCTCTAAAGACCTAAATCCAGGTCTCCTTTTGCTTGTCCCAGGGCCAGGGAAGCCATACCTTTGGTGCTGTCATAGATGATATTCTTGCAGAGCAGGTCATTGTGACAAAACACCACAGGGGACTCCAGCTGGGACAGATGCTCCTTCAGCCAGGCCAGCTCTTGTTCCAACACCTCCACCTTAGGGACATCTGCAGAAAGGCTGGACAGTGGCAAAAAAAGGTAGCCAGTGAAGAGAGGGCTGATAGACAGGGGGGCGCTTGGCCTCGAGAGTCCTGAGTTCGAACCTTATCACTCCCTCCGTCTTACTGCAGGGGGACCTTGGGAAAATGGCCAGTCTCTTAGACCTTCACTTTTATCATCTGTAAAATGGCACTGAGGCTTCCTGTCCATCTGACTTCTCTGGTTACACTAGGAAGCTGAATAAGACATGGGCATAAATGCATGAGGCAGGGCATAAAAGTCACTGGCTGAGGGCATCCCTGCTATTTTGTGAAAGGGACAGGAGGGTAAGGAAGGAGACAAAGGGAAAGGACAGGGCAGGTGAGAACAAGTGTCCAGACTCGGGGATTCCAGAATAAGAGAGAGCAAGGGCAATGTGAGCAGTGGGGAGGGATGCAAAACAGACCCACTCTTAGGATGCTGGGAAAACTCACCAGGAGGAGGTGCTGCTCCCTAAGTTGAGACTCTCTTACAAGCTCCTCCCTGGGAGGAAGAGCAGAGCCCTGGCAGGGAGCTGGAGCAATGGAGCTCTCTTGAGGAGGCAGAAGTATGTCCTGGTGTGCCTCCGCTCACCCCAGCAGCTCACCGTGTCACAGGGAGAAGGGACCAGAGAGACAGGCTAACCTCTCTTTTCTTTTGTAATTAAAATCTTCTTAATCCTAGGACTTTATGGTCTAACCTCTCATCTCACAAACAGACCATCAGCTCATATGAGAAAGCAAACAGAGAACTATTTTTTTTTTTTTTTTTTGAGACAGAATCTCGCTCTGTTACCCAGGCTGGAGTGCAGTGGCATGGTCTCAGCTCACTGCACCACCTCCTGAGTTCAAGCAATTCTCTGCCTCAGCCTCTCAAGTAGCTGAGATTACAGGCGCCTGCCACCATGCCTGGCTAATTTTTGTATTTTTAGTAGGGATGGGCTTTCACCATCTTGGCCAGGCTGATCTTGAACTCCTGACCTCGTGATCCACCTGCCTGCCTCCCAAAGTGTTGGGATTACAGGCGTGAGCCACCGTGCCCGGCCACAAAGAGCTTCTTTAGTTCACTCCTACACTGTCAAAGGAACGCTAAAGCCTTCAATGAGAGCATGCTTGCTTTGTCGGCTCCCCAGTGACTCATCCCTTCTACCTTGAGTTATGAGTACGTGTTCCCTGGTCCCAGACCCCTGCCAGACCATGCACAGGCAACTTGGCGGCATGAACAAATTTGCATGGGTCCACCTCTCCTTCTGCCCCACCCCCATCCCATGCACCCAGCAGTCTTTACTGCTGAAAGAAACACATGTTGGGGAATGAAGAAACCAATCAATCAAGTTATCAAAGGCCATGTGGAAGTCTGATGAGGGTACGCTGTCCTCATGTGCTCTGAACTTTTGTCCCCAGGAGGCACACAGGTCTGTGTACACTGAAAAGGCCAAACACTTATCGCAGTCCTTAAAAACCTAGAACCACCAATGGACAGAGAGGAGGAGGCTGGGCTTTGTTCTCCATTCCTGTGTCACCTGTTTGTGTTTCTCTGTCCAGGGCAGCAAGAGCACGTAGAGGAGGATGAGAATGAGAGTGGTCCTCTCTCACCTTCTCACGGGACAGACCAATCGCTCCCTCACCCAGCCCAGAGGCCAGAACACGAGGAAGAGTATTCAGTGACTGAGGCGCCCCTCTGTCCCCACTGGGGAAGGAAGAGAGGACAGACTCTCTTCCAGGCTTTGAGAAAGTCAAAGCTAAAGAAGATCTGAGGTTAGCCGGGCGCAGTGGCTCACACCTGTAATCCCAGGCTGAGGTGGGCAGATCATGAGGTCAGGAGTTCGAGACCAGCCTGGCCAACATAGTGAAACACCATCTCTAATAAACATATTAAAAAAATTAGCTGGGCCTAGTGGTGGGCGCTTGTAATCTCAGCTACTCAGGTGGCTGTGGCAGGAGAATCTCTTGGACCCGGGAGGTGGAGGTTGTGGTGAGCTGAGAATGTACCACTGCACTCCAGCCCGGGTGACAGTGTGAGACTCTGTCTCAAAAAAAAAAAAAAAAAAAAAAAATCTGAGGTGATCTAGTCCAGCCCCATGGGGAAACTGAGGCTCAAGGAAGGAAAGAGGCTTCCTCCCAGCCTCCAGATATCTCTTGCACTGCTGGGTCCTCTACTTCCTCGTCTAAGGAAAGCAGTCCTTGGCCTGTCCAAGGATCCAAATTGAATAGAGCCTTCTAATTGTGAAGCCTGTGTACTCTCTCTGAAGGCCTGGGTGCCCTTCAGAGACTCTGCAAAGGCCTCTTTGAGTCCAGGGAGTCCACTGGGAGGAGTGATATGGGGGAAGCCTCCCCCATGCTTCCTGGAGTTTATCTGTGTCGACAGGTCTGCATAAGATATGTTTCAGTCTTGACTCTTCTTAAGAAGCTACCTTTTAAGATTCCTTTTTTTTTCTTAGACTGACCATCGAAAGAGAAGAACCGGGAGGGGTCCTTTGATTTGCTCAGGTCCTGGACTGAATAACATGGCTCTGACATCCAAGATGCCTGCTGCTCTGTCCCTGACCTCAGTCTGACCCTCACTGTGCCCACCCCAAGGCCACGCAGATGGTTACTGTGGGAACAATCCTGGCCTTCCGTCTCCTCAGGGCCTCCCTCACTGCTCTGTTTCCCTCCCCTGAGCACTTGAAACATTGTCAGCTTTGCTACCTTCAGTTCCGCCACCATGGGGCTCTTTCAAGACTGTGGGATTGGCAGAAGAGTAACCACCACCACATCCCAGAAACACCGCCCAGGAAAAACTGCTCCTCCCGCTCCTCTGCCCCCGAGTCAGCAGGACGGGGAGGAAGGGGCTGCAGGTCTCTGCAGGGAGGCCTTGGGGTTCCTCCTGATATTGGGACTGCTGCCTGGCCAGACTCCACTCCGCTGTCAGGATCTCGGCAGGCAAGAGTCTTTCTCCCCACAAGACTCTTTCTAAGAGTCAAATCCTCCCAAAGATCTGCTCCAGCCAACCTCATCTACTCATCACTCATGAGCAAACCCCACTCCAGCCATCTCCTCCAGTTGGAGTAGCCTCCCTGCTCATTTCTGCCACGCCGCCTCTGCCAAGACAACTTTCCCTGGTCTCCCACCCCCAGCATATATTACACACCCTGACTTCTTTTGCAGCTGTGCATGGCCGTGTCCTGTATACCCAGATGGCTCTTAAGCTCTTTGAGGGCAGGGCCAATGTCACATTCATTTTTATATTGTTTTAAATCCCAGTCAATCAATGTCTGTGAAATGAAGGACTGAATAATCCAGGGTTATTAGGCAATGCCTGGAGCTCCAGGTGCTTATCTCGTCTAAATGATTGCTCATTGAGGCTCCGCTTTTGGGCAGTCAGGCAGCTTAGGGCATGGATCATCCCCTAAAGAGGCTCAAAGAAGTCAAGTGACTTGATTTGTTCAAGGTTCAAAGGTGTGACAAGAGCAAAGAGATTGGGCTAGCTCTCCTCCAGGGATTACTCCCTCCAGTACCCCTCAAGGTCACACACTGGCAGCACAGCCAAAGGAAGCTGTAGAGTTCAGGACCATGTCTGAGCACCAGAGGCCTAGCTCTAGTTCCTGAGCTGCCACTGATCAGTGACCCTAGGCAAGTCCCATCCCCTCCCTGGGCCTCGGTTTTCCATCTGTCAAATAAAAGCTGTGGGCTGAAGGATTGGAAGGACCTGTTCTCTGTGAACTGTTCTAGCCCTGAGGGAAAAGGAAGTCCCTGTCTCAGACAGAATATCTGACAGGCAAGGTCTGAACATGGTCAAAGAGAGGGCAGGCCTTGGCCACCATGGACAAATAGTCCCAATGCAGTGCCTGATAAGCATGGCATGGGAGGATGCAGATAAAGTCATGCATGTGGGTGACAGAGACATACTCAAAATGGGGATGGAGTTCATTATTATCTTGTCATCTTAGAAGAAGACACATCCTTCCCCCCAAACCTCTTCTGCACCCTACTCCCATGAACATTTGGAACTCCGGTGATGGCCAATTCCAAAAAGGAGCGTGAAGGAATCAGAGACTCACTCCTGCCTTTTATTTGGAGGACGGAAGGCAAGACACCATTCTTTCCTCCAGGCCTCCATCTTTTCCTCGGCACTCAGGGTGTGTTGGGGAGTCAGGTGTCTAAAGGTTACAGGACTCTCAGGTTGCTGGTCCAAGTGCTTAAGGGAAAACTCAGGGAACCCTGTCTTCCCTGGGGAAAGGCAATGTCAGGATGGGTGGTCTACCTCCTTTCTTGGGAAAAGCAGTGAGGGAAGCAGCAAGCTATCAGTCTGAGCAAGGTGGGGATATGGTCCCCAAAGGCACATGGGGACAAGAAAGATCTTGGGAAGTAGCAGGAACCTTGATGTCCCAAGGGCTTGTCAGCTGATGAGTTGAGTTCTTCTGATGCTAAGTTCAGTCCCACCTCATTCTGAGGGCCCTGCCCTGCTCATGGTTCAGAAGGCAGGGCAGGTGGAGACAGCGCTGGGCTGAGAAACAGAAGCCCTGCCTCTCACAAACCCCGTAACACTGGGCCAAGCTCAGTCTCTGAGCTTCAGCAACTGCTAAGCAAAATGGGGAAATGTTGTCCCCAACCCTGGTCCCTGCCACAATCAGAGAGTCAAGGAGAAATGAGCACACTGGTTTAAAACTGTTCATCTAAGCTCCTGAGATTTAATCAACAGGCCTAACTCTGCTTGGAGACAGAGGCTTAGCAGCTAGGACTGAAGGTACTGCAGGGGAAACTCCCCAACCCCCTCCCCAGGACCTGAGTCCTTAAACCTCCTGGCAGGGTGGGCTGAAACCAAAAGGATGGGGAAGGCAGATCACATTAAGGCAGCCTTGGACCCTCCCAGATCTTTGTACCTGGGGTTGATCTCGTTCTTCACAAGCGTGAAATAATTGTGCATCTTGTACCAGAGAGTGGGCTTGGGCAGGCTGCCGTTGGCGTGGATAGTATGAATCTTTGCCATTTCTAAGGCGATTAACCTACAGCAGGGAACAGGAAGAGTAGAGCATCAGTGCTGGGACATGCCCTCCCCACTCATCCCCTCCTGGCCAGATAGGGGCCCTCCAGGCCCACCAGGGCAATAGCCAGAGGGCCAAGGATGGGATGATCGCAAGTCCTTTAGAAGCACAGGTCCCACAGAGGGAAGGTCTTGGCCGAAGGAAGGAAAATAAATTAAGACCTTAGCTTGGCAGCAGCTCCCTTTCCAGTATCAGGCTGGGGCTGCCTCAGGGAGCAGAAGGGCAGAGCAGTGGGCTGTTGGTCACAGGTCAGTGGCCTTGCCTTACCCCAGTGTACCCACGGCAACCCCTGAGAACAGAGGGGCACTCGGGGATGGGGGCGGGCCAGCTTCTCCTCCCCCTGGACTCTGACCCATCCTCTCAGGGTACCTGAACATAGATCACTTTGCACCAAGAGATCGGGGGTGGTGATGCCAGGCAGGGAAGAAATGCCTGCCTCTTATCAGCCTGGCCAAGGTGGGGAGGAAATCAGACTGGCCCAGGGCAGCCCCTTCCTCGGGAGTTAATGCTGGCGGCTGAGTGCCAAGGACGCAAAACAAACCAACGTTCTATTTTCAAGTTCTCCTGTGGACATTTATCCAAGGTCTCAGGAGAGAAGGAGTGGGTGGTAGGGAAGGTTGCTGGGAGAAGGTGGGGGTGAGTGGAAGGCTGACCGGTCAGAGAAGGAGGGCCTTGATAAGGACCCCATTGCCGGAGGCCCTGTGTCCCAGCTGGGCCTTCCCAGTCCCCTGCCAGTCCTCCCTTCTGCAGCCCCACCCCCCAGCCGTCTGCTAAGCCTCCAACAGTCAGCTTCCTTCCAACATACAGCCTCTGCCTGTTGCTCGAATAACAATCACTGGGAAAGACAACAAAGGCATTGGCTGTTTGAAACCTTGTTACCAAGCTGTTTCACCGACATCCTCTCTCTTGCCAGGCCCTGGGAAGAGGCAGGCCATATCCTATTGGGATAACAGAGCAGTTTTGGGATTCCTCTGGATGCCCCCAAGGCCCCCACCTCCTAAAGGGTAGAGGAGACAAGGGGCGTGGCAGCAACCACGTGGGTGAGAGAGGAAGGCTGTGCTTTCTTTCAGAGGCCAGAGCCCTGGGGCAGAAGAAGGGAACCCACCAGGGTTTGCGCAAGGCAGGGAAACAGACCTGAGACTCAGGCCTTCCCTTCCCAAAGGAAGATTCGGAACAGAGCATGAACGGAGCGTTTTCTTGAATATCAATAGGGCTGTTGTTTGGAATAGCAATGAAAGTAACCTCAACACTCAGCATTTTCAGGCTGCAAAGCCTCAGCAGGCCGAGGCTGGGGGTGGGGTTCAAGGGAACATGTAGAGGGTGGCTCCTGGAGGCCTTTCCCGAAGACATCACTTCACCCAGAGAAATGATGGTCTATCCTGGGAAAATCATCAAGGAAGGGCCTACCTCCCACACCTATCCCAATTTCTGGCTCTCCCCCAGATGCCACATTCTTCTTCTCAGGGAACCTAAATCCACCTTCAATCTTCTTGACAATGGTAATTGTTTGCATGAGAGGATGAGTGACAGCCTCGGATACATAGAAGCAGAGGGATCCTGGGAGTGGTGAGACCTGCCCATATCCGAGCTTATTTGCACCAGACTAAGGGAGCACTGTGGGGAGTGCAGTGGCAGAAGTCAGGACAGGGTCCCCTGTACCCTGCTGTGACTTCAAATTTCTAGTCTGGGTACTTTTGGAGCTGTTCAGCAGGAACCTGCAAACACCCTTGCATAGGTTAATATGCCTCACACCCTCAAGATACACACACACAGCTACAATACATAACTGAAACATGCCACCCGACCAGCAGCTTAGGAGCACGGGGGTGGAAGGGCTCTCAGATCCTCTTCTTCTGAGGTCCTGAAAGGCATACACAAAGAGAGCCACATGCACTTGGGGTTACGTGGGTGGCAGGTGATGAAGCAAAGAAGCTTCTTGCTCTACCCCCAGGTGTACTTGTTTCTCCTCAGTAAGTGAGGCCTTCTTCCCCTTGGATTAGCCTGGGCAAACGCCAAGACTCCTAGGCAGACCCCTGTGCCCCTGTCCTAGTGGCAGGAGTAAACCCCAGCCTGCCTCAGGCCTCATTCAAGTCAGTGCCCTCCATGTGGGTCATGGCATTGGAGGGAGGAAGGAGGACACTGCTTGCCATCCTTGTTCTGGCACAGAGGAAAGAGGGATACTAGGGATCCTTCTTTGGTCCTCCCCCATTCCAGGCTCTACAGCATCCCCAGGGCTTGAAGGAAAAATCCAGTTCCTCCTGGGCCCACCACATCCAAGCATTTACTGGGAGGGGTTTCCCAGGAGCCACAGGTTGTTGTGAGCCTTTGAAAGGAGGCCTTGACAATTCCCCAAACCTGGGTTCCCACCTCGTTAGGGAGCCTGGAAGGAGCTCAGACTGGCAGGAGAGGTAGCATCTCCCTGGGCTGGTAAACCATGCTTACCCTGGATAGGGCCCATTTTCCTTGACAAACAGAGACAGAGGTAGAAAACCCTGAGTGTCCTGGGGATCTGGCTCAGATTTAGTTTCTAAGGCTCTGAGATGTTTCCAGGTCAGACTTGGAGTGGGCAGAGGTTTGAGGTACAGTACCAGGAAGCAGACCTCTGCTGCACTTAGGGAACCAGGTCCTCTGGTCCCATGCTCACGACAATTTTTCCTTTCCTCCCCCAGAAGCCATCCTTCTAGCAGACACCGCTTAAAATCCATGGAAAGCTATAGCCGTTCTCTGCAGAGCAATGCCTGTAAACATGCATTTTTTAATGCAATTTCAGGGAACTCTTAGATCTTACAAGTCTCCACTACAGACCCCACATGCCAAAGATTTCCAAGCCTAAGTCTTGAAGAATAGTAGAGACAGAGGCCCTGGCACCCTCCTCACCTGAAAAGCCGGGGCTCACGGATGTGCTCAGGCCCCAGAGCCACACCCTGCATGTACTCATAGCACAGCCCATTCTGGAAGGTGCAGTAGAGTTTGGGGGCACAGCCATGTGCTCGCAGCAGCTGGAAGTTTCTGACTTCATTCTCCCGGTCCACCAGCAGCTCCGTCCGCTCCCCATAGACCCGGACCAGCACACAGTCCTGCATGTCCTCCTCCATGTAGCAGGCCACCAGCTTGTTGGTGATGCCATCCGTGAAGCGCTGGCATGTGGAGAGGGCAGTGCGTGAGTGGGGGTGGGGCAGGGTCTCTCTGGTCTCTCCCCAGGGCTCTGTAGCTCCTGCAGGAGGTGCTCATTTGAATGCTGAGCACAACCACCCCAAGCCCCCAGTGCTTTAGCCAAGTCACTCATGCTCTACTCTGTCCCCAACCTTGGGGGTCTCCAGTCTCTATAGAGTTCAAGAAAAAAAGAGGTAGCTTGGGTTCAGCTTCCATACACTCCTGGGTCTGCCTCTAGTGAATGGGATTTGGCAGTGGAGAAATTTCCACACTACTTGGGAGGCAAAGGCACCCTCCCGCTCCTTACCCTCCATCCCAGCACCAAAAGAAACCCTAGGGACCAGAATGTGGCAGGGGAGGGCTGGGAGTTGTCCAGAACAGAACATCCTGACTAGGTGCCTCTCACCTTGTGCCAGGCAGTGGGCTCTGCTTTACCTCGTGCCCCATCCAGTGGCAGAGGTACAAGGAGGGCATTAAGGTTGGCACCCATCCCAGGACTTTAGTGGTCAGAGGTCCTGACCGGAAAAGGCAGGAGACAACTGGGCTGTGAGTAAGGTTCTCTGGACAGCAGGGTGATAAGGAGAAAGAAATCATGGATTTATGGGGCACAATGGGACAGAACTGGGAGGGCCTTAGAGATCATCCGAACAAATTCTAAGTAGGGAAACTGAGGCAGGAGGGGGAGGGTAGATGGCATGTTAGGTCAATGCTGGCATTAACCTCAGGCCTGCTTGATGCCTTGACAGTCTTACACCAAACTGGACCTCTTATTTTGAAAATGCTACTCCCTCCCCAGGGTTGGGGGGGTCTGTCAGCCTCCACACTTGGTTTAGAACCTCCCCACAACTTTGCCCTCACCCCACCCCACCCCAGAATGCCCACTGCATGGAGCTGCTGTGAGAGTGGGTTCAGTGGATGGCTCTGTCCACAGATGTGTCCCGGGACCTGTGGCCAGCTGGCGCTGGGGAAGGTAGCCCGTGTGGGGGGTGCTGAGCCTGAGCCTGCAGCTATGGTGAGGGGCTGGGTGCTAGCTGGAATTCCACAGAGTGGCTCCAGGGACCTATAGAGGCAGCTCAGAGCCTGGAGGATTTGCTCCCACCATGGGGTGGGGCAGAAATGTATGCGTGTGTTTGGTGGGGGGGGGGGGTCTCTAAAAAGTTCCCGCCTCCTCAGGTTTCAGAGCTGGCTGGGCACGAGCTTCTGGGCAGCGAGGGGTACCAGCACCCAGCGTCACGGGGTGAGGCCCGCAAACGCAGCACGCCGACAGTGGGCAGGTGGCCACCCGGCGTGCCCAAGAGCCCCACGAGAAGGGGGGCGTGTGCAGGGCCGAGGGAGGTGTGAGCCTAGTTTTGCTTAGGGACGAAACAGATCCGTACACAAACCACGTTCCAAACCTTTCTTGCGCAGCAGCCGCGCACCCCTGGGACCGACACTCTGGAAGGATGGGAGGACTGGGTCCCCGCATCCTCGTGGCAGCCCCGGCAGGGCCCCATCCTCGGCCCCGCGCCCACTCCACTACCTTGGTCCGAACTTGCTCGGGCTTCCAATGCGGCCGCAGCTCCTGGATGAGGCGCAGGGCCCCGGGAAGGATGTCGTCCGGGTCCACGGAAATGCCGAAGTACGCGACGGCGGCGGCCCTCTGGGGGCCCGGCGGCTCCCGGCCGCCGGCGCTGGCCGCCGCCTTCTCCTCCATGCCCCATGAGCACTGCGGGCAAGGCGTGTGCCTCCTCAGGTGAAAGGACGCGCGCGGCTGAGGGGCCGAAGGGGGCACAGCCATTCCCAGCAGCCCCACCCCCTCGGAGCCGCGGCCGACGCTAGCCCCGGCGGGGGGGCCCGGCGAGGGAGTGGGAGGGGTAGAGGAGGGGCCAGGGGAAGTCCATGACTCAGGCGCGAGCTGCCCGCTTCGATCGCCCGCTCGCGGCCCGCCGCCCACCGCCGACCCCGGAGCGCCGCGGCCCGCCGCGATTGTGACATCACGGGCGGCGGCCCGCGGGAACGCCCCCGGCCCGCCCCTGCCCCGGCCCGCGGGCCGCTGGGGAGTGCAGCCAGCCAACGCCGGCAGCTGCGGCCGCCGCTACCTGGAGCGCGAGGCGGGGGCGGGGGCGACGCCCCCCTTGGGGGCCCGGTGACGCCGGGGGTGGGGCCTCCGCTGGCTCCGCCCTGCCCGGGTCCCCGCCGAGGCTCGCTTCCCGGCCTCTGAGGCAGGGAGACTCCTGCTCTCTCCCGGTAGCCTGGGGGAGGAGGCTGGGGAGGGCTCGTTCTGCGCCCCCACCTCATCCTGGAATGGAGAGATCCGCTGCTCCCACGACGTCAGCTTGAGCTCGCCCCTCTGTTCCCCTGCTCCCTGCCCCCACCCCGTCCCCTGACCCCGGGAAATGACTCTGCAGGGGCGACCCCTGCTGCATCTCAAAGGTGCTTCCCTGCAGGCAACACCCGACAGAAACACACTCCATGGAGAGGGGACATTGGGTGATGGCGTTGGGATGAGTGTGTCAGTCCAGCAGACTGTGCTGTCCCCTGACAGGCCACTGAGCAGCCAGGACGTTGGAGTGTTTGGGCACATCCTGGGCAGGACTTGGGGCAAGACTTAGTTAAAGCCTCCCTCCCATCCTGAGCGTGTGAATGGGGCTGGGTAGTAGACCAGTGGGCATCCCTGAGCCCAGTGCTTTGCTGGACATTCGGGGTGTGAAGTGGACAGACCCTGCCCACGTCCTGGGGAGGAGAACTAAAGGCCCAGCGCAGCTACAAGGCCAAAGCAAGGCGTGGTGATGGCTGGGGGTGGGAAGGAAGGGGAAGGGGTGACAAAGTGTCGGGGCGGTTGCTGTGGGGAGGAGCCTGGAGAGAGGCCAGGCCGGCTCCAAGTCCCTCTACTAGCCAGGCTCTCCTTTGCTCATTCTCTGCCACCTCCTGAGCAGGGCTCTGTTGGCTGCCGGCCCTATTTGCTATAGTGAGGCCTCAGGGATCTCACTAGTCACCATCCCTCACTGCCCCACCCAGAAAAGCACCTTCAGAGAAGGGGCTCTTTCCTTTTTCCCCAGTTACCTCTGGTCTATCCTGGAACCTCTCAGCCACAAGGCTCCTATGCTTACTGCTGTCCAGAATCCAGCTCTGCCTAGCATGACTTCTGCAGTGATAGAAATGTTCTATATCTGTGCTGTCCAGCGTAGTGACCACTAGAAACGTTGATTTTATTCGATTTTAATTAATTTTAATCTTAGTGTAAATAGTCACATGTGGCTGCCATATTGGACAGTGAAGGAGATGTGGGGTGGTGCCTGCCTTCTGAAGGTCATGGAGCCCCGAGATGGAGCTGGAAAAGACCCTGGCCTCCAACACTTCCTTGGCAGTGAGAAAGTACAGCTATGCAGGACAAGAGAACATGGAGAATCAGTGGGAGTCCAGGGTTCTGAAACCCAGGCTTGGGTTCTTGGCTCTGCACAGGGACTCTTGCAGGGACTCTAGAGGTACTGAGGGCCTGGTTAGGCTGTTCAGTGCCTCGTGATTTTCTGTCAAAAGAGAGGTGAGCAACTGTGGTGAAGAAAGACACCTTCCGTGGCTCCAGGTGGATGTTGATTTCTCATTCCCTGAGTTACACATGCCCCCAGACAGCCTAATAATAAGAGTGAGAGAAAAGACTTCAGCCTGGGGAGTCCCAGTGGATGGGATGGAGGATAGCAGTGCATGTGTGCACCTGTGTGCTTGTGCACGTGGCCCTGAACCAGGGTGTGTGAAGCACTGTACTTGTGACAGTACCCACTGCTTGTGATAAAGTGGAAAGCCCCCAGGACCTGCTTTAGACGGACTGGGTTCCAGTCTTGATTCTTCACTATCTTTCAGTATTCTTCACGACTTGATTCTTTTTTTTTTTTTTTTTGAGGTGGAGTCTTGCTCTGTCACCAGGCACCAGGCTGGAGTGCAGTGGCGCGATCTTGGTTCACTGCAACCTTTGCCTCCCAGGTTCAAGCAATTCCCCTGCCTCTGCCTCCAAAGTAGCTGGGACTACAGGCACACTCCACCATGCCCAGCTAATTTTTGTATTTTTAGTATTTATAGCGACGGGGTTTCACCATGTTGGCCAGGATGGTCTCCATCTCTTGACCTCGTGATCCACCTGCCTCAGCCCCCCAAAGTGTTGGGATTACAGGCGTGAGCCACCGCGCCCGGCCACTACTTGATTCTTGACTGAGTAATCTTGGGCAAGGCCTTCCATTCTCTGGGCCTCAGTTTCCCCACCTATAAAGTGGAAGTATTGACTGAATCTCTGGTGTTCTATGGTTTTAGGTGGTAGTGCCTTAGACTGCCTGTGTAAATGGCTACATGGGGCATGGGCAGGGGCAGTAAGGAGAGTAGAGGGGAGTTTTGCAGGGACAAGAGACAGGGCTGACTAGCTCAGCAGAGCAGAGTCTGAACTCAGAGCTGGCTTCTGTGAGCTGAGAGAACTTTCTGAGCCACGGTCTACTGCCACAGCAGTAGGCTTGGTCCCTGAGAGAGTAGAGGGGGCTTGGTGCCGGCTCTCTTCAGGCTTCCCACCTGAGGTTGTGTAAAACAGCTCCACCTGAGTCCTGCTGATGGCCAGCGTGAATGTGTAGCTTGTCTGTGTCACTTCCTATCCATACGTGATCACGCAGCCCCTCCCTCCATCCTAAACCCTAGTGAACCTGGATGCAACAGGCTGTGAACATGAAGTCTTTATTCTATTTGTCTTCAAAGCAGGGAAGGGCTGGTGCAGGGGTCAGGGCACGCCTCCAGCAGGAGCTCCATACCCGGTGCTTCCATGTGACGGCATAAGCCCAGGCAGAGGGGCATCCCAGAGAGTGTTCCAGCTCTGGGCCAGGGCTGAAGGCAGGGCCGCCCGGGCAACAGAGGGCCTCAGCGGGCCAAGGCGAAGCCAATGCGGCTGTTACCACGATCAAACTCTGTGTAGAACTTTCGGATAAAGGTGGCGCCCAGGGCCCAGGTGGGTCCAGTGGGTGGTGGGATATCCATGGCATGGATGGCCAGTGTGCACAGCTTTTTACTACTGTAGGATTCCTGCAGGAAGGGGGAGAGTTTCTCATTACCCAGCACCTCAGCATTCTCCTGTCACCTTGCCTGACCCCAGCAGCTGTCTTCAGTCACATTCCCCCTTCGCCCCCTCTCCCCTAGCCACATGGAGCCTCCCTCACTTCTTGGCCATTTTGCTCCGTCATGGACTGCACCACTCCTGCATTTAGGTCCCATGCTAGATGCCAGGCAAATAATGCATCAGGCACCATACTTCCTATAGGAGCCCACAGTTCGCCTTAGCTTCTGAACCTAGACAAGCTCTTCACCTTCTCTAAGCCTATTGATGATGAAAAGAGGATCAGAATATAGGAGCCTAAGATGACTGGGAGCATTTGATGAGAAAATGGAGATGAGGGAACAGGCACAGTGATTCCCAAACATGGCCACACATTGGAATCACCTGGGGAGACCAAGCCCTGGGTACCACTCCTAGAGGTTCTGATTTAATAGGTATGGGATGGGGCCCCGGTACCAGGATTTTTCAGAGCTCTCCAGGTGACATGCACAGCCGAGTTTGAGAACTACGGTTCTAACATGATCCGAGCATTGTAATCTTTCCCCTTTTGGGGGTCTTTGTCCAGCCTTCCTCCCTGCCACCAAGGGGGCCTACTCGAACCTCACCTGAAATACATAGTCCGCGCTGGTGAGCGTGTATTCTTTGCCTCCCAGGTGGAAAGAGATGTCGGGGAGCGTAGGGCCCTCGTTACACTTCACGACATACTGTGGTGGGGGCAAAGGGAGCCTTCTTGAGAGTGGAAGGTATCTCAGAAGACAAGGGGTCCTGCACTGGCTGCCTGGACTCTGTGCTGGAGGGGGCTGAGCACAGTGCCCCTCCCCGTGGGTGACCAGCCACAGGTGTGGAGAGTGTGAGTGAGGCACACAAGCAAAGGCCTGAGATGGGACCTCATGCTGCCTGGGGGATTTGTGAGCGAAGACCAGGTGGTGCTCCCTCCACCCGCAGCACCTTCCCTCTTTGGCTTCTTACATCAAACAGCCTCTTCTTGGCCCCCAAGGCCTCCATGAGCTTCTCTATGGAGCTGGTAGAACCTGAGATGTAGGATGCACCGGTGTCCACCAATGCCAGGCAGCCGTCTTCACAGAGCAAGGTGGATGACCCCACAGACACCCTGGGGGAGGACACAGTCGGTCAGACAGACAGAAGGCCAATGGGGCACCTCCAGGCTGCGTGTCCTTCCTGAGTGTGGGTGGATGGGTGGAGACCACACTGGTGGCCCACTGAGGCCGTGAGTGGAGGAAGGAAGGTACTGTCGCCCTCCACTGCTTCTCCCCAGGTCCCCCTCCCTTCTCTGTTCCCCAGGCTGGACAGAGCAGGCAGAGAGTAAATGGTGGCTGTGCTTAAGAAGTGGCTGCATCGGAAAGAGGGCAGGATCCCCCTTCCCCACCCACCCCAACCCCAGTGATAACAGCAATTTTTGGAGCCTGGGGAGTGTTGAGGATTTCTAACCCCTTCATTGGAATCTGCCAGAGGCCAGTCCTGATGAGGTTGATATAGTGGAAATTCCCTTCATAATGCTGTGGGTCACTGCCTCCCAGCACAATCTGTCCTCCCAGCGACTGGGAATTCCTAAAAGAAAGATCAGAAACTCTTGGAAACCCATAACTTCCAGGACCCAGGGACTCAGGCAATCGGGGAGAGTTGGGCAAGGGTGCAGGGCAGGACAGAGGGCTCTAGGGCAGAGGCATATGTGACAGCCAGCCAGCGCGGACTGCTGCTGGGGAGCACGCAGGCCCTACTGCTTCTCTGCCTATCTTGCCCCTCCCCAAGCCCAACCAGAGGGTGTTCCAGGGTAGTCCAGCTGTGCCCCAAAAAGCATCCCCAAAGAGGTCACAGAAAAGGTGCAGGTCCAAGGAGAGCGAGCAGATTGAACAAGACACAAATGGACGCCCCTCGCTCGGGGGTTGGGTTGCTGCTGATTGAGCAGTGCATGGGAGGGGACCCTGGGGAGGATGTTGGGTGTGGGATGGGTGGGGGGTATGGAGAGAGCTGGGAGGAGGGACAGAGAACTTCAGGATCTAGTGGAGGCTGGGCTTGCTGATTCGAGCTGTGGGCCAGTGGTGTGTGCGATTCTAGGTCAGGTTCTCAGGGAATACTGGAAGGTCACAGCCATGTGGGGATTCTTTCTCCTTACTCGGAATCTCTGCAGAGAAAGAGACAGCGGAAAGGACGCTTCATTTTATGCAAGCCTCATCAGCCCTGCTGTTTGGCAGGGTGGGTGTCATGTACTCTCTTTGCTCTCCAGGCAATGGAGTCACCAAGAGGTGAAGTCTCCTGCCTGAAGTTACCAAGGCCATGAGTGAACAAGTGTGGCGCTGGAGCCAGACCCCTGGTGCCAGTCTGGAGCTGATTCCCCTCGTCTTCCTTTCCTCCACGTTGCACTTGGCTCAGGGACTACTATAGGCCTGTTCTCCAGGGCATGCATGTGTGTGGGATGTATTTTTCCAGAATTCATACTAGAATTCACACATGCACAATGTGTGCATGGGTGCGTAGGTGTCCATATGTTATTTTGTGCAACTGCAGACTGCTTGTGTTTCTACAAATTCGGAACGATGCATATGTGCCAGCACAACTTCCCTCCTGCTCCTCTCCCAACACTTTAGGATCTCTCCAGGTGTTCCCTCCTTCCCATCCCAAGATGAAGGAAGAGGCCGGCCCTCTCCTCTGAAAGCCTGGCTTCTTCCTGTCTGCTGGATCCTCCTCTCTTCCATGACCTCCAATTCTGGTGCCCCCACTTAGCTCCTCCTCTTTCTACATTTTTTATCTCTTTCTTTCCATTGGCTTCTTCCTCCACCTACGGGCATCACTCGAGCGTCCTCTAGCATTTTCAAACACCCACCCTTCCTCTCCTGCTCTGGATCTCACCCCACACACCACCCCCATTCCCTTCACTGTTGAATTTCCCAGGGCAGCCTACATCTCATGACCTCCACTTCCTGACACCCACATCTGCCTCTTAACTGCTTGCCATCTGGCCGTGTCCCCACCTCCTCTAAAACGCTCTTCTGAAGACCACCCCAACTGCAGAGCCACCAATTGGCTTTTTCTCAAGGCCTCCCTTTCCATCACTAAACCAGAGACTCCTCTCCATTCACTCTGAGATGTCTCTGGACTCCAGTCCTCTCTGCTATTCTTTTTTTTTTTTTTTTTTGAGATGGAGCCTCACTCTGTTGCCCAGGCTGGAGCACCGTGGTGTGATCTCAGCTCACTGCAACCTCTGCCTCACCTCAAGCGATTCTTCTGCCTCAGCCTCCTGAGTAGCTGGGACTACAGATGTGTGCGACCACACTTGGCTAATTTTTGTATTTTCAGTAGAGATGGGGCTTCACCATATTGGCCAGGCTGCTCTCAAACTCCCGAACTTGTGATCCACCCACCTCAGCCTCCCAAAGTGCTGGGATTACAGGAATGAGCCACTGAGCCTGACCTCCTCTCCTCTATTCTTTTTGCCACTGGCCTTGTGTTCTCACCCTTGTGATTTTTTTTTTTTTTGAGATTGGAGCTCACTCTGTTGCCTTAGCTGGAGTGCAGTGGCACAATCACTGCTCACTGCAGCCTTAACTCCTGGGGTCAAGTGATCCTCTCACCTTGGCCTCCCCAAAGTGCTGGGATTCAATCGTGAGCCACTGCTCCCAGCCCCTCTTATCTCCAACTCATGCCATCTGCCTAAACCCAGCAGTTTGGAGTAAAACCCAACCCTGTGCAAGAGCTGACAACAGCTTCCCCAAGGCTGGCTGAGCTGCATATAAGCTCAGCCTAGAACTGAAAAGCATCCATGGTTTTCAGCAGCACACTCGCTGCCTGCCTGTGACACTCATTACGTTGGAATATGTCTTGTCTTCCTCATTAGCCTGTAAGCGCTATGTGGGTAGAGGAGTACGGATTCTGCCTTGATCACTATGTTCACTGCTGTACCCCCAGAGCCTACCACAGGGCTTGGCACACAGCATTTACTGAACTGGTGAGTGAGCAAACAAGCAAATGAGGGATCTAATGGATGACTGAAGTGGGCTGTCTCTGTGTGGGAGGAGCCATGGCCCTCACAGGCAGGGTTCCAGGTCACAGAAACACCTTATTTTCCATCACCCCCACCTGGCATCTCCTCTTCCTCCAGAGTGGTACCGTCTATTAGAATGTCCTGCCGGCCCGGTTCAAGCCTGTAATCCCAGCACTTTGGGAGGCAGAGGCAGGTGGATCACGAGGTCAAGAGATCGAGACCATCCTGGTCAACATGGTGAAACCCCGTCTCTACTAAAGATACAAAACATTAGCTGGCATGGTGGTGTGTGCCTGTAATCCCAGCTACTCAGGAGGCTGAGGCAGGAGAATTGCCTCAACCCAGGAGGCGGAGGTTGCGGTGAGCCGAGATCGCACCATTGCACTCCAGCCTGGGTAACAAGAGCGAAACTCCATCTCAAAAAATAAATAAATAAATAGAATGTCCTGCCATGCTGGGAATGTTCTCTATCTGCATCGTCCAAGACCGTAGTTACCAGCCACCATGGCTGCCAAGCATTTGACATGTGGCTAGTGCAACTAAGAGGCACCTGTTGAATGCTTAATTGATGCTTAACTGTACCTAATAAATTCACGTTTCAGTCGTGGCTTCCATATTTGCTAATGCAGCTCTAGATACTGACTGGCTGTCACCTACTCACAAACAATTCTGGCCCAGGCTCCCTTTTCACTCCCCAGCTCTTCTTCCCTCTCCTCCCCCACCTCAGCCCCTGGTGTCCCTGGAGTCCCTGGGGTCCCGGTCCCCACCTGTTGTAGTAGAAAGAGAAGACGTCCTCTTTTAGCAGCCCTTGGGAGATGATGTTGTCGAAGAGAGGAGTAACCTTGCCAATGGCCTGTTCACTGAAGCCCATGCCCACAACCCCATCGAACTCGGCCAGCATGAAGGGTAAGGCGGGCATCTCCGTGACCTCTCCAAACGTCTGCGTCACCGTGATTCCACCCACCTGTGGGAGGAAGGACCAGAGGAGACCAAGCCCACTGCCCACTCCTTGGCCAGAGTCTGGTCTGGGCTTCTACACTAGGGATCCCAGGGGCACACATGCTCCAGGGTACAGAAATCAGGATAAGAGTATTTCCTAGACTCTGCACGCACACACTCTGTGCCAATACACATCTCTGCTGCGGAACCCAGAGAGAGCTGGAGTTGACCAGGGACTGGACAGCAAAGGTTGAGAGGGTGGTAAAGCTGCCAAATCTCCCCTCCCCTTCCCCAGTGGTCTAGCTTTCATGCCCGGCCGTACTGGGTCTTGGCATTCTCCCTTATCATGGGCGAAGACTTTCTCCAGCACAACCAAGCTTGCCCTTCTTCCTCCTTTATACCTGAGTTCACAGAAAAAGGGAAGGAGGCAGGAATCACCCGGATTTCCTCTCAGGTCCCATGTGTACCCCTCCCCTAAGTGACAGAGCAGGGGCTGAGAAACTCCAGCATGAGGAAAGGGTCAGACATGGGCCAAATGAAAAAGAAAAGCAGGTCTTGACCTAATTCCCAAGGTCAACCTCAAGTGCAACCTTAAAACCTATGCCAGACCCTAAAACTCACCCTGCCCCTGCCTCTGCCCCTGGATTTCAGTCTAAGGTGTAGCTAAGAGCCCAGTCAGAGCTGGTGAACTTGGACAAGTGACTTGACTGCAGCCGTGGGGCTCAGGACAAGCCCTGCGTTAGATTAAAGTTAAGTTAGATGCAAAAGCCTCCATAAGTCACCCAACGGTGAGCCCGCAGCCCAGGCTTGCTCCCCCATAGGTACTGCTATTTTGCAGCTCCAGTCAGATGCGGCAGAGCACGGTGTTCCTTAGCTCCCCAGGCTTCAAGTGGGCTGCAGTGCACCTTCCCCCAGGTGTGGGCCCTGGAGGGTCAGGAGAGGCCTGGGAACAGAAGGGGTAGGGGGCAGATGACCTATGGCGGCCCCACTTACAGTGATGACGTCCTGGCTCAGAAAGCCACTGACTGTTCCTGTTGAATAGCGGAGGGTAAGTTCCGTCCCATTGTGCTTATAGCTGGAGGAATCCGAAGCATCGAAGAGCTTGTGATACACTGGCAGGGGAACGCAGGCTCGGGTTTGTCCAAGAGTGGCCCAGACAGGGGGACTCAGAGGCAGGGTGCATTGTGGGTATGGCTGGTGTGGCTTAGGACTTAGCTTAGATGAAGGGATGAGTGGCCCTAGGTCAGGGGGCTTGGACTATGTGCTTCATCAATCAAGGACTGGCTTTCTTGGGCCACCCCTCATGCGCCCGTACCTGGAGAATTTTGTCCTAAATGAAGGAATTTAAAGTAATCACTACACCGATGGCACCAAAGAAGATGCTGCGCACAGAGTAAGTGCACAATAAGAGGCTGTTGATTAAGACTGGGGATGGAATCTGGGCGTGGTGGCTCAGGCCTGTAATCCCAGCACTTTGGGAGGCTGAGGTGGGCAGGTCACCTGAGGCCAGGAGTTCGAGACCAGCCTGGCTAACGTTGTGAAATCCTGTCTTTACCAAAAATACCAGAAAATTAGCTGGGTGTAGTGGCAAGAGCCTGTAATCCCAACTACTCAGGAGGTTGAGGCAGGAGAATCATTTGAACCCAGGAGATGGAGGTTGCAGTGAGCCGAGATCACACCATTGCACTCCAGCCTGGGCAACAAAAGCGAAACTCCATCTCAAAAAAAAAAAAAAAAGACTAGGGGTGGAAGAGTTCTGAGTTCCTGGGATGGGTTTGAGAATTCAGTCTTGTCTCAATTTCAGGAAGACTGGAGAGTGGCCTTCTGGGTGGTCAGGGGTTCTTGGAGCTTGCCTTTTTTTTTTTTTCTTTTACCTTAGTGGCTATATCAGAAAAATGGGAAACATCTGCCTCTCTACCCTAAGTGTCAGTGGGAACAGAGGCAGAGAGGAAGCCACTCCCTTGGCGGTAACGGGGATGGAGCTGGGTGAGAGGCAGGATTGCTCATGCACAGCAGGGCAGGGGGACTTGGGGAGAGGCATCGTGGGTCTTAGGTCTCACCACAGGCAGTGTAGAGACGGCTGCACTTGGAGGAAGGCACCCAAACGTTGGACGAACCAGTGTCAAAGACAACTTTGAAGGTCTGGGGTGGGGTGCCGATGCCAATCTCACCATAGTACTGGGTCTGCGGGGGTAAAAAGAAAGAGAGGGCTGGAGGGGCTCAGGGGAGCTTGGGTCTTGGGGTCTTGCCTGGCCCCACTCTTGGCTCTTGGGAGGAGATTTGGCCCAGGTGAGGTCCTATAGCCTCTTTGGGTTTCCATTTTCCTGCAGGAACTGTTAGGAGGCTTAGCATCATCCCTTGGCATTCCAGAAAGTGAGTCTCAGTAAGACAAGAGGGTGAAATAAAAACATTGAGAATGAAGCAGGAAGCGACCTTGACCCTTGAGGATCTGCTAGGGCAGGAAGCCCGCTGTGCTGGGCCAGGTCACAGAAACCCCACCTGAGTCACACACCCCTTCCCACCCACCTGTGACACCTGGGCTGAGGCCTGGGCTGAGTTCCAAACCTAACCCTGCCCCTGACTGGCTCCTGAGTGCCCTCCTGTCTTCTGTGCTCAGGACTTCCAGCTGGAAAATGGGATTTTTTTTTTTTTTTTTGAGATGGAGTTTTGCTCTTGTTGCCCAGGCTGGAGTGCAGTGGTGTAATCTTGGCTCACTGCAACCTCTGCCTCCTGGGTTCAGGCGGTTCTCCTGCTTCAGCCTCCTGAATAGCTGGGATTGCAGGCATGCACCTCCACGCCCGGCTAATTTTGTGTTTTTAGTAGAGACAGGATTGCTCCATGTTGGTCAGGCTGGTCTCAAACTCCCGACCTCAGGTGATCCTCCTGCCTCCTCCTGCCTCCGCCTCCCAAAGGGCTGGGATTACAGGTGCGAGCCACTGCACCCGGCTGAAAGTGGGAATTCTCTAGCGTGTTCACGTGTTCCGTTCCCCAGCACCTTAGTCAAACACAGCCTGGAGAGGGTGGGTCCTGTGGCAAAGAAAGCCCTAGGCTATGGAAAGGAGGGAGAGAGGGAGCGAAGGGCTGAGCCAGGCACTCACGTCCATGTAGTTGGTGAGGATCACAGAGGAGGTGATGTTGACAAGGGCCATCCTCTCAGGTCCAAGCCTGGCCATGTCCACACCTCGTTCCTTCAGGCTTTCTCGGATTGAGGGCATTCTCTTGAGGGAGATCCTGGCCCAGGGTGGAGGAAGCACATATAAAAAAGTGTGTACCCATAATGATAGGGTCCTCCAGGCCAAACCCCTGCTTTAGTACAAACGCCTCTAACGGCTCTAATACAGCCACCTGGAAATCACTTCTGTCCCTGAGGGCCTCTGGAGCATTTATAAGAGTTACCGCTTGTCAAGAGTCAATTTAGAAGAGTCGTCTGCCCTGGGATTAAATAACCCTGAAGTGACTTCCTTCTGTTGTCTAATTTTGATTAGACAAGGCCATTTGTTATGGCCTGTTCATTCATTCATTCATTCATTCATTCATTCATTCATTCCATAATCACCTGCTGAACAACTACTTTGTGCCTCACTGTGCTGGAAACTGGAGCTAGAACGATAACAATCTGGCTGCTTTTAAGAAACTCGAGCTGGAGGGAGGACAGACAGGAAACAGGCACAGACATTCCCTCTAAGGAGATGAAGGCCAGGGAGTGCCCCTGTCAAAACTGGGGGCTGGCGGGGAGACAGTGCCATGGGCGGCCGCTAGGTGACAGCAGATGCCCACAGCGGCTGAGAGGTTTCCAGGACATCTGGGGACAGGCATCCGGCCAGGGCTGTGGTGGAGAGGAACCCCTGAGCTGCGTTGGGTCTAGAGAGATGCAGAGCACCATGCACCTCGTCCTTGGAAAGTTATGTCCCAGTCTCTTGGCTTCTTGTCCAGATGTTTTCCCATCATCTTTGAGAGGCAGAATTAAAGAGACCTGGGAAACTGACTACACTGAGCTACTACTGAAGGAATGCACACCAACGTAGTACACACACCCATGCAGACCGCATAGCAACTCTGCACACCAGCGGTCATCCGTTTTATAGGTGAGAAAATGAAGGCTCACAGGGATGAAGGTGACTCAGAAATGCTGGAGCAGGGATTCAGAGCATGTCTCGCCCTATTTCCCATATAGGGTCCCCTGAATCCTGACATAAAGGCTGTTTGCCAAAACCCAGAGGAAGATGTATCTAGCTGTTTGCCAGAAGTTCCCAGGACAGAAGCCAGAAGGTCCCAGTTAGCTCTGCAATAGACTTTCCCATACACACGGAGATTCCCCCTTTCTTCTCAGTGGCTGGTCCTCCTATACGTACGCTGCCTTTCCTTCTGACATCCTTCCTGTATCCCGTGCATTCTACTTACCCCCATTTTGCCCATGAACATGAATGCAACTTTTATGCCTAGCGGCATGGTATTGTAACAGAAATGATTTTCATCTTCCTATCACAGTTACTGTTACCAACATATTTTCACATCATCATTTTATT
Source organism: Callithrix jacchus (assembly GCF_049354715.1). Lineage (NCBI taxonomy): Eukaryota > Metazoa > Chordata > Mammalia > Primates > Cebidae > Callithrix > Callithrix jacchus. The sequence goes on from NC_133520.1 coordinate 31,443,169, forward strand.
TGATCTCATGAGGTGGTTGATTTTATTACTCCCTCTTTACAGATGGGAAAATGGAGGGTCAGAGATCTGACCCTAAAGAGGTTGCATTTCCTGCTATTTACTCCAAACAAACAGCCTATGCTTTGGACTTCTTTTTGCCATTCCTTTTCAGAAAATTCTTTCCTTCTCCCCTTCGTTTTCCCCCCAGTTCTTTAATTCTTCAAGGCCCAACATGTACCCCCACCTCCAGGAAGCTTGCCCCAAGGCCTCCAGCCCATATTGGCCTCACCTTTCCTTGGGCTTCTGCTCTGTTTTTCCTTGGGCCTCACAGCCTGCACTCTACAGCTTGTGGAACTGGCACCATATGGTGGTGAAGACAGTGGTTGCAGGGGGGCATGCATGAATCCCCTTCCCACCTGTGTGATTCTGAGAAAGCTACCTAACCTCTCTGGGTCTCTAAGCCTCCATTAACTCGTTTCTAAAAATGGGCCTAATGGTAGCCCCTACCTCAGAGTCCCTGTGCAGATGAAACCATGTGCCCACTGCTCAATAAATGTAAATTGTGAGTGTGTACATGCACACGTCCACCTTGAGAATGGAGCTTATTCATTCATCTGCCCCAAGTACCTCGCATGATGTTCTGCCCACAGCAGGTAGCAGAATTGCTATAGTTCTGTTTCAAAAGCTGGATTCCTTCTCCACCCCTTGCCCAATTCCATTCTGTTTCTCTTTTGGATAACAACAGGGGAAGATGTTTTTACTTTCCTCTACCTTATCCTGGGGGTGGTGCTGCTCTGAAGCACCCATCCTCTTACCCCATGCTCACAACTCAGCAATTATTCCCTGAGAGCCGCAGAGCAAGAGAAAGCAGCTTTGGAAGCAAAAGGCCCAGGGTGTGTTGAGGCTCAGCCTCTTACATATCACCTCCTTGAGCCTCTGTGTCCTCATTTGCAAAGCGGAATGCTGAACTGTTGGGAACATGACTTGAGATGAGACATGTAAGAAGATCCTGTGAAACCCTAAGTATTTTGTAGGCTTAGCAAATATTACCATGATTAAAATGTGCCTTCCTACTTTCTGTATTACTGGTCACATCTGCCGTCCCCAAATTGAAAACGCCTTTCTCTGTGAGGCCGTCTCTCAAACACTGCCTCTTCCCCTTCTTCAGTCTTTTTGTTTGTTTGTTTGTTTTTGTTTTTTAGATAAGGGCTGGCTCTATGATCCAGGCTGGAGTGCAGTGGCTCAGTCTCTGCCCACTGCAGCCTCCACCTCCCAGGCTGAGCCAATCCTTTCACTTCAGCCTCCCAAGTAGCTGGGACTACAGGTGTGCACCACCACACCTAGCACTAAAAAATTTTAGTATTTTTTATAGCAACAAGGTTTCACCATGTTGCCCAGGCTGGTCTTGAACTCATGAGCTCAAGCGAGCCACCCATCTCAGCCTCTCAAGTGCTGAAAGTATAGGCATGAGCCTCCGTGCCCAGCTTTCTTCTTCGGTCTTAACGAATCACTTGTTCCCACAGGGCCTGGCTCCTAGTGGAGGCTAGGGTTTTCTCCTAGCTGTGGGCTGCTGCAGCCTTGCTTTTCATATTTGTAAGAATCCATCCTGTAGTACTAATAGTAGCTGGGCTCTTGAAACGTGCCTGGCTTTCTATGCCTGATCTCATTAAATCCTCAAAGCAGGCACTGTTATTATCATCCCTGTTTCAAATGGTAAACTGAGACTTGGAGAGGTTAAATAACCTGCCCATGGTTCCAGACCTAATGTGTTCTACTAGTGAAGCAAAATTTAAATGAAGGCAATTCAACTCTATAAGCTTTGCAATTAGCCACGATACGGCTGCTTCCCTGGTAGACTTAACTGTACTCACGCCCCCACCTTTTTTTTTTGAGATGGAGTCTCACTCTGTTGCCCAGGCTGGAGTGCAGTGGTGTAATCTTGGCTCACTGCAACCTCCACCTCCAGGGCTCAATCAATCCTCCTGCCTCAGCCTCTCGAGTAGCTGGGATTACAGGCACATGCCACCATGCCTGGCTAACTTTCGTATTTTCAGTAGAGAGGGGGTTTCCTCATGTTGATCAGGCTGTTCTTGAACTCCTGACCTCAAGTGATACTCCTGCCTCGGCCTCCCAAAGTGCTGGGATTACAGACACAAACCACCATGCCCGGCCACCTATGCCCTTCTTAATAGTCCTTAGTAGTCAGGCTGTGAGCTCCTCAAGAGCAAGGGGCATGTCCTAATCATTTCTGAGTTCTTTACAGGTCTTAGCATGGTGCTCTGGGCAGGAAGCAAAAGACACAGCTTCTAGACCTGACTAATAGTGCCACTTATTTATTGGGCAAGTCTCTTTACCTCTCTGAACAGGTCCATGCCTCCCTATCCAGCTGATTATAAGGAGTGAATGACACCACATACGGAAAAGCCAGGGTGTTGGGAAGGTGGGAGCCCTGCACCCCTCCCACCCCTTCTCTGATTGTGTTACCAATTACCGTTCAAAGGTGGTGGTTTCTGTCGGGAGACCGAAGGTGCAGGAGCCCCAGAGCAGCAGCAGCAGTCCCCAGCGAGGCATTCCTCTCCATGCGTCCATGCTTCCCTCAGTCTGGGGCTCTCTCTAAGATCCGCGGAGGTTCTGTGTTTCCCTTAGCCCTTCTCCTTTTATACACACCATGCATGGGGTGATTGCAATTCTGCTCTATCCTGATTTATTACCCCGGGGCAGATGGCAGGGCAGCCAGCAATAAATCTCACTGTGGGACAGAGCTAGGTGGGTGAAGGGTACCCAGGTTTCCAGAATGTGGAGCAGAGGGGCTGGAGGAAGGAGAGCTGTGGGAAGCAGTCTTGTGCCCAGTGACGCTGGCAGCCCTCTATCTGGCATGGCCCTGTGACCCCTTAAGCTGGCAGAGCTTGATGAGAAACAGCACTGTCAGGGCCAACATCAAAACTGGGACAAGCATAGAACCTAGGTTCCCAGCTCCCTAGCCCAGACCCATCCCCTATACCCTAGAAGCTCCATCCTCTGTATTAACTTTGGCTTTGTCCCTGTCTGGCTTCTCCCAGGCTACAGCCCAGTTTTTCCATCTAGAACACGGATGAATCTATCTGAATGGTTTCTTGGTGGGAGAAGCAACAGCAGGTTTCATTGTAAGAGTAGAGGGGCCGGGTGCCACGGTTCATGCCTGTGCCAGCACTTTGGGAGCTGAGGTGGTTGGATCACCTGAGGTCAGGAGGTCAAGGCCAACCTGATCAACATGGTGAAACTCCATCTCTACTGAAATACAAAAGTTAGCTAGGCATGGTGGCAAGTGCCTGTAATCTCAGCTACTCAGGAGGCTGAGGCAAGAGAATCGTTTGAACCCAGGAGGCAGAGATTTCGGTGAGCCAAGATTGTGCCATTGCACTCCAGCCTGGGCAACAAGAGCGAAACTCCGTCTCAAAAAAAGAAACAAAAGAGCCTAAAGTTTATGCTGACTTCAGACGGTCCTTTATGATGCTAGTCTGCCATCTCCTCGGTTTTCTGGCTCTCTGGATAAGGTGGCTTTCTTTGCCACACACCTTGTCTCTAGACTCGTTGGTTGTTGTGTGGCAAGTGCTACAAGCTTGGGCTGAGCTGCTTATAGTCTTGAACAGCCTTCCTGTGTCTGGTTTAATTCAAGCATTGTTTTCATCAGGTTTGATTTACAGGTTATTTAAATGGCCTTCCCACAGGGAGAAGCAATCACACAACAGAAAATTTTTCTTTGCCTTTTTGGTAGCTGGCCCAAGAAATATTTTAGGCTGGGCAACAGTGGCTCATGCCTGTAACCCCAGGGCTTTGAGGGGATGAGGTAGGAGGCTCACTTGAAGCTCGTTTGAGACAAGGCTGGGCAACATAGCGAGACCCCCATCTCTGAAAAATAATTATAAATTAGCTGAGTGTGGTGGTGCATGCCTGTAGTCTTAGCTACCAGAGAGGCTAAGGTGGGAGGATCACTTGAGCCCAGTGTTCAAGGCTGCAGTGAGCCATGACTGCACCACTGCACTTCAGTCTGGATGACAGAGTGATACCCTGTCTCAAAGAAAAAAAAAGGAAATACTGTACATCTTCTTAAGATAGTTTCTAATTCTTATGTTATCTTCATCAGGTTTTTGATTACTTAGGAAAACTGAGCTTTCGAAAGGTTAAGGCTTTATATTCATGTAACTTTCTGTATTGCTTTTAAAGTCTTTCGATTATCACTTTTGTTAAATGAATGTTATTTTCCAAAGACCTGTGGTTCTGTTTTGATCAAATGTTTTGAGGCTCTAACATCTTTGACAAATGTCCTCAAAATCTAATCCGAAATTAAGTTTGAAATGTTGCTAATTCTTTATGCTTTGTTTTCCAGAGTCAACAAAGCCCTTTTTCTTTTTGAGCTATTTATAGCTTATAGAAATTGGGTTTACCTTTCTCTTTCTACCTGTGAACTTCAGAGTTTAAAAAGCTATTCAATCCTGCTAGGCCCAGGGACTATCATGAAGAGGTGGGCACATGAGATTGCAAGGGCCAGTTTTAAGAAGTAAAATTAGTTCAGATCCTCAAAATATAGGTACACAGATGCCTAAACAGCTGATGGCTCGACTCATAGAACTTATAAAAAGGTCAGCTTTGTAACTTTGCTTTTTGGTTTTGGCTCTTATGTTACTTAAAAGGTTTTAAGGGTTAATGAACACTTGCCCACCTCCATTCCCATCTGGCCTAAAACATGTAATTGACTGTAAGTCTTTTGGCTTTGAGCTCCTTAACCGCAGGGATCCTACTGAGGGAGACGATGAACCTGGGGCAAGTAGCCGCAACACCCCCGGCAGCAAGAGGGAACAAGATAAAAGTTTGGTCACTTAGGCTGCCTTTGGTATATCTTGGCCAAATGAAAGAATGTCAACTAAAAATAAAATCTTAGGTTCCCCCCTCCCACCATCTTGGCCAAGGGGACCCCAGAAAACCCCTAAAAACTTAGTGTTCTAAGCATAATGTAATGGGAAGTCAGACCCACCTCATTATACCCCCTCCCTTTTGTGGTTTAGATACAATAACTGATCAACATTAATGTTAAAATACAGGTCCTAAGACTGACATAACTGCAATTTTGTGGCCATAAAATATCAAATGATAAACGAGACCTAAGGCCATGCCAGGCAAGAGTTAAGTCATGCATCCCTACACTTAGAGAATAAGCTATATTCTCAATGACCCGAGGTTTCTCTTTTTCTCTAGCAGTTAAAAAGCTCAGGCTTTAAGATAAGCAATATTAAAACAATTGCAGCTCATCCAGTTCATAGATGCTGACTAACTGAATCTCAGTTCCACCAGCCGTAAATATAGCTTTGATTGGACAAAAGACTGATTTCACTAATTTTCTCCTGACAATAATACTTCTGACCATCAACTGGTTTTGGCTGGTTATAGAGATTATGCATTTACATACCTTTGTGTTCTGAAAAGACCTTTTGATGCACAGGGCCTGACTGTAGTACATGTAAATGTTAAGTTTTCACCCCAAGGTAAACACGGGTCATATGTAACATGTATGTTCAATGCACATGTGTCAGGACCACCCTCATAAATACTCAAAGCTTCTCCTGTAAACATATATGTAGTATAGTGCCTAGAGTATAGTGCCAAAGCAAAAAGAGATTTGGTAATTGCCAAACCTCTTAAAACATTAGTTAGGTCTCCCACCAGGACAAAAACCTAGAATGGGCTACCAGATAATATTTCAAAGGGGTTCAATCTGAAACTACTTTAGGGAGCCACTCTAATCCACAACAGCAATCAGCAACATCTCATCCCAAGTCCAGTTGGTTTCTCGATATATTTTGGCAATGCTTCTTTTTCGAGTATGCTGTGAACATACATTGAATATGTTTGCTTAGGCAACTGCTGTCATTCCCACAGGAGCCCTGGGTAAAATTGACAGTGGGGAACAAACTTACTGACTTTCTTATTGATACAGGGGTAACGTATTCTGTAGTTAATACCCACCAATCTTAATTCAAAAAAGACTATCTGTGATGCTTAGATTATCATCTTGGAGACCACAACCCACAGGAAAAACTGAAAAGATGAAGCATACTCTAAAAAGAAGCATTGCCAAAATATATCAAGAAACTAACTGGACTTGGGATAAGATGCTGCTGATTGCTGTTGTGGATTAGAGTGGCTCCCTAAAGTAGGTTCAGATTGAGCCCCTTTGAAATATTATCTGGTAGCGCATTCTAGGTTTTTGTCCTGGTGGGAGACCTAACTAATGTTTTAAGAGGTTTGGCAATTTCCAAATCTCTTCTTGCTTTGGCACTATACTCTAGGCACTATACTAACTTCTGTTCATGAGTCTGCTCCTAGCAGGACCACTCGTCCCACAGATGTGGTCTTATATCCTTTTCAGCTGGGAAATTGGGTCCTCCTAAATATCTGGAAATAACAAGGACCTGAACACCAATTTGCTGCCAAGTGGACAAGGCCATTTGAGCTGCTGAATGCACACTCATCAGTTCAACTTGCTGGAGTAAAGCCATGTGCACATCATACTCAGGTCAAGGCAGCACCACCAGAAGACACCTCACTAACCCAGGAAAACAGTGGGCTTGTGAGCCCCGGAAAGACCTAAAGCTACTCTTTCACAAAAAAGGTAAGTAAAGTGAAAACGTATCCCGTGTGTGTCTTGCATGTCCTTTAGGGATTTTTGTTTCCCTGTCAAACAACTCTTTAGTTAGGATTTCTCAATCTATTGCCTCTTCCACTAACCCATCACACTGCCAGATTTGTCATCTTAAACCTTGTTCAGTTCAGTCACTCTGATCCTATAGTTGCTCCTGTACACATAATTTCAATCATGTAGCTGCTGATGCATTAGACGTATGGAAGCTGCTTTCTCAAATCACCCATAGGACCCGACCGATTAACTCCATACCTAGAGGACCCATGCTGCTTTCTTATGCATTCTCTCATCAGACAGTACATGCAAAGCAATCGTGAGGACCCACAAGCCTGAAAGCATACTTTCTACTGACCAAATGGCCTCCCTAAGCTAGCCACCTGTTACTAGCTTAATTCCTCCTCTTCAGACCCGTATTGATAAAATTCGACAACATGCTACCTGGCTCTAACAAACCTTAGAACACCAAAGCAGGCTTAATCTGGGGCACTTTCAGAGACTGCTTTACAGACCTATTCCCCTGGATTCCTAGGGTAATTCCGTCAATCTTGGGAGGCATTCTTAAATTCAGCCTTGATGTTCTTCTTTTGGTCATGGTGGTTTACATTCTAGTAGAACTTATGTACTGTGTAAACAAAGGTTGTGCATGTCTCACTAAAACTATCAAAGCAAAAGGGAAATGCCCACGACCATTGTTCCTAAAAATGGCACTACGAAATATTTCCTTAGCCAGGTCAAATGGTTTCATTCCACAGTCACCCCTTGTCAACCCTGTTTGGCAGGTGAGATGATGTCCCATTGTCCCCAGTCCCACAAGACTGTGGGATGAAACTTAGACAATGGGGAAATTGAAACAGTAGAGGGAGGCTTAGCATAACTGACTCCATTTTGCCTCTGCCCCTCAGAGGTACCATAGATTATAAGCTTCCTCTTAGTTCTGTACATAGACCAGATAATTATAGGAGTTTAGCTTGCAGTTCAACTTTAAAAAGAATGATAACAGTTCTTTCCCCCAAACTAACCCCCAAGGAGATAAGGGAGAATACAGACAAATAACAATGTTATGCTAAAGATTTATAGGAACATTGTGACCTGACCTAGAAAAAAGAAGTTTTACAACCTCCTTGGACTCTCGCCGGCACCCAGGTGTCTGCTGTCGTTGGGCACCTCTTGATCCCAACACCTTCTTCTTCCCCCTCCCGTTAACATAAAAAAGAGCCTAAAGCTCATGCTGACTTCAGATGGTTCTTTATGATGCTGGTCCGCCATCTTGGTTTTCTGGCTTTCTGAATAGGGTTGCTTCCTTTGCCCCAACATCTTATCTCTCAGCTTACTGGCTGTCGTGTGGTGAGTGATGTGAGCTTGGACTTGGTTACATAATCCTCTGGAAGCAGGGAGCTGGGGGAAGAGGTGGTTGTCTATCCTCAGTTGACTTAGTAATGGTGGGAAAGAAGGGCAATCCTCAGGGTTTCAGAAAGCTTCTGACAAAACAGAGGTAGAGCAGCCGCTCCTCCAACTTATTCTCCTCTTCTCACTTGGCTCTTACTCCCTTTTAGGTCCTGGTTCTCTGCCTCCTTTCCGTTTCCCTGTAACTTTACAAGCAGTCAAGGGCAGCTCCCCAAGCATACATCTGATCCCTTAATCCCAGGATGGGTGCTATTTATTCAGGCTAAGATGCCTATCCTGCCTTTTCCCTGATTTATTTATTTATTTTTATTTAATTACTTTATTTTTTTAGACAGAGTCTTGCTCTGTTGCCAGGTTGGAGTGCAGTGGCCCGATCTCTGCTCACTGCAACCTCCACCTCCTGGGTTCAAGGTATTCTCCTGCCTCAGCCTCCCAAGTAGCTGGGACTGCAGGTGTGTGCCATCACGCCTGGCTAATTTTTGTATTTTTAGTAAAGACGGGGTTTTACCATGTTGGCCAGGATGGTCTCGATCTCTCAACCTTGTGATCCACCCACCTCGGCCTCCTGAAGAGCTGAGATTACAGGCATGAGCCACTGCACCCACCTTCCCTGATTAGTTATTAGGGTTTACTTCAAATATCACCCCCTCCTTAGTGAAGCAGGGCCTGACTCAGCCTGGAATTGACTGCTTTCTGCTGTAGGCTTCCACAGCATGGTCATAAGCCCTTCTAGGAGAGTGCCCATTTAGCTGCTTTTGGAGCAGAGTTCTCTATGTATGTATGAATATGATTTTTGCCCACAGTGGTGCGTGGTATTTATTAAATGAATGAACTAGTGAACTGCAATGGGCAGTGCATAGAGCCCTGGGCTGGTGCTCAGGGACTTGGATCCTAGTCTTTGTTCTACCATAAATTTGCTATGTGATGTTGAATCCCTCCCTTCCCCTCTTTGGACCTCAGTTTCCAAATCTGCACAGTGAAGCAGATGGCTGGATGGCCCCAAGGGTGACTTCATGCTCTGATACTCTAATATTCTAACGTTCTGTGCCTCTAGGGTGCTGCTCTCGACACTAGCTGTGGGCAGTACAGACAATGAGAGGAGCTCATCTCTGTGGCTAATGTGTTGGCTAATTAATGTGTTTTGACCTCAGAGATGTTAAGGCCTTTCCCAAATGATGGGCCCTAGTGGTGAATTTTCAGGTACTGTGGTTGGGAGTGGGGGAATTGTTTGGGGACAGGGATCCCCAAACCTTTTGATCCTTCACAGTAGGGATACCTTGTCAGATTAAATGAACATTTATGAAGCACCCCTAAAGTGCTCTCTTTCAATCCTCTTTCATTTACTAGCCTTTCATTCACAGAGCCTTTATTATATGTGAGCACTCTGCTGGATGCTGGAGTTACAAGGTTTGCAAAAATAACACAATTTCTGCTCTCGTTTATGGAAGAGAAAGATTATTATCATCACACATAAATATCAAATAGCACTGATGACTAGTGCTAGTCCGGGAACTCCAGGAAGCTTCCCCCCGCAAAAAATTATACTTGCATCGTGATCTGAAGGTTGCATTGGCAATGAATAGCTGAAGACCAAGAAATAGAGTCCCAGCAGGAACAGAACATGCAAAGGCCCTGTGGAGAGAGGAAGCGTGGTGTCAATAGAAACAAAAAGCCAGCACGTCTAGAACAGAGAGGAGAGAGTGGGGTGAGAGACGTGGCCAGAGGCAGGAGCGGAAAGAGCTCACACTCACTGAATGCTTACTATGTGCCAGATACCACTCTAGGTGTTTAATGCACTTAATTCTCACAATAGCCATATGAGGTAGTAGCATTATATCGCTATTTTACAGATGAGGACATTGAGGCACAAGAGGATTCAGAAGGTAAACTGCCCAAGGTTCCACTGGCAATGAGGGCCAAAGTCAGACTGCAAGTTTAGGCTGTGTGACTCAGAACCCCGTACAGAGACGAGCTGAGTGTCAAACCATAACACTTCCTGCATCCCATGTTAGGAAATTCTATGTCTACCCTAAGAGCCACGGGAAGTTGTTAAGAAGGGGATGATGTGACCGGGTGCAGTGGCTCTCGCCTGTGATCCCAGCACCTTGGGAGGCCAAGGCAGGCAGATCACGAGGTCAGGAGATTGAGACCATCCTGACTCACACAGTGAAACCCCATTCCTACTAAAAAAAAGTGCAAAAAAATAGCCAGGCATGGTAGTATGTGCCTGTAGTCCCAGCTACTGGGAAGGCAGAAGCAGGAGAATTGCTTGAACCTGGGAGGCAGAGGTTGCAGTGAACTGAGATCATGCCACTGTACCCCAGCCTGGGCGACAGAGGCAGACTCTGTCTCAAAAAATAAATAAATAAATAAATAAATAAATAAGAAGGGAATGATGTAATTAGATGTGTTTTGCATGTGTTCTGGCTGCAGTGTGGATTAGCAAGGAGTTGGGATGGTCCAGAATAGCGTGGCATATCCCAGTGAGGAGGTCTGGTGCTAGAACTAGCTTGGACTAGGGTACGTGGCCGTGGTCAAGATGAAAAAGATCAGATGGATTTGAGAGAAATTTAGGAAATAGACTCTGCAGGATGTGGTATATAGACAGTGGATATAGAGTGGAGAGATGAGGCACTCTGCGTACATAGAGTGAATGGAAGAGAACCAGGCTTTCAGATGGGGAAGAGCGTTGGAGAGAACCGTGAGTCTGAGGAACTGTTGAGTATGGATCTCCTTTGAGACATCCCAAGGGTGATATCAAATGGCAGAGCACAAATAAGCCTGGGCGAAAGATGTATGTGTTATTTGCAGTTGGTGATTAATGAGAGAGGTATGAATGAAATTAGCCAGGGAGAAGGTGGGCAGCAGGAAAGCCCAGGACTCTGAGCTTTAATGGACAAGCAGCAGAGGAGAAATCTGCAGAGGAGACCCCAAAGGAGGGGCCAGAGAGGGAGGAGAAGAGCAGCAGGTGTCTCTGAAGTTGCTGGGAGAGGCTGGTTAGGGAGAGATGGTGAGCAGCGGTGGGTGCTGCTTCGAGGTGAGGTGAGACTTGAGTTAAAATGGAGACATGCAGGGCAGCAGCGCTGTCAGTGGGAGCTGTTTTGCTGATTCAGAGCAGTGGGAGTCCACACAGGGATGAGTTGATGAATGATGGGAAGTGCCACGATGTGAATGTTTGTCTCCCAAAATTCATAGGTTGAAATTGTAACCCTCAATACCATCGTATTAGGAGGATGGGCCCTTGGAGAGGTGATTAAGTCCTGGTGGGATTAATATCCTTGTCAAAGGGGCCCAAGGGAGCTCTTTTTCCTTCCACCAGGTGAGCCACAGCGAGAAGACACCATTCATGAACCAGGACGACGTCCCTCGCCACACACTGAATCTGCAAACGCATTGATCTTGAACTTCTCAGACTTCAGAACTGTGAGACATACATTTCTGTGGTTTATAAACTACCCAGTTTACGGCATTTTTAAACAGCACACTGAACAGACTAGGATAGACAACAGAGTGTAGGCAGCCATTTTGAAAAGTGGAATCATAAAAAAGGGGAAAGAGGGTGATAGATGGAGGAGAATGAGGAGTGGGTGGGGGGTTTTCTCTTTCTTCCTCCTCCTTCCCTCCCTGTCCTCCTCCTCTCCCTGCCAATCCTTTCTAATGATGGGAGGGAGTTGAGTATATCTAAATGCATAGAAAGCGCTGGGGTTGAGAGGAAGAGTTAATTAACACAGTAGGATTCCTGGGAGGGAGGCAGGGCACGGGGTGGAAAACAGCAGGATGGCGCAGCCCCTCCACTGCAGCAGGAGAAAGGACGGCCCAGCGTTTGCAGGTGTTGGTGGCTGGTTTGCTTGGCGGTGGAAGCTGAGGACTGCCTGTCTGGTGGCTGTTTATCTTCTCTGACAAGTAGGAAGCAAGGACCTCTGCTGAGAGTTGGGGATGGGAGGGAGTTTGGAGGCATGAGGAAACTGGCAAAGCCCTGGAATCATTATGGAAAGTGGGAAGAAGCTGACCAGGGAAGCCAAGAGGATTTCTGTGAGGAATGAAGACATTTAATGGCTAGCGATCATGACTTTATAGGAAGCCAGTTGGCCTGGTTCTCTGACTCACCCTACCAACACCACAGTGCTCAGCTCCTTGGATACAGATGCAGAGAAAGTGCACAGCTGGCTTCATCCAGGGCTGGGGTGATCAGAAATGAAGGACAAAAGAATTTCGAGTTTTAGCAAAAATGTTATTGGACCGGGGCAGTGGCTCATGCCTATAATCCCAGCACTTTGGAAGGCCGAGGCAGGGTGATTGCTTGAGTGTGGGAGGTTGAGACCAGCCTGGGCAACGTAGTGAGACCTCGTCTCTATAAAACAAATGCAAAAATTAACTGGGTGTGGTGGTGCCCACTTGTAGTCCCAGCTACTTGAGAGGCTGGGGTGGAGGATTGCTTGAGCCCAGGAGGCTGAAGCTGCAGTGAGCTGTGATTGTTGCCACTGTGCTCCAGGCTGGGTGATGGAGCGAGACCTTCTCTCAAAAAATCAAAAAACAAAAAACTGTAATTGAATCAAAAACTGTGGAATATAAGGTGGCTAGAGGAAAGAAGTCAAGACAGGCCAGGACTGGTGATCGGGAAGAAAGCAGAGGCCCATGGCAGGTGAGAAGAGTGAGCAGGGCTGGTGGGAACAGTTGAATCACAAAGCTGGAAGATGAGCGGGCTGAGCGTGGGCTGAGTCCCCAGTAGAACGTGGCTATGGATAGCTGAAGTAGAGGAGGGGTGAGGGTGTCAGAAATGAGGCCCCAAGGGTCTGAGAGGCTAGGGTATGGCAAGGTCACCATCTGCGTGGTTTGTGATGTCATTCAGGAGGTGCAGAGTACACGGGGTGGAGGAAGTCCTGTGAACCGGTAGCTGAAGTCTTTGATAAATGACAGGGCAGGACCTGCAAGTCCAGTAATGACATCAGGGAGTGCGTGGAGGGTCCAAGACAAAAAAAGCAGGGCCTGAAGGGAGGAGGGTCTTCTCCCAGCCTGGGAGGTGAGGGGATTGGTTTCCCCATAATACAGGAACAAGCCAAGACCCAGGAGGGTAAGCAATGTGTCATGATTTGCAGATGGTAAGTGGCAGAGTGGGGACTTGCAGCTCTCCTGCACCAAATCCTGTGTTACTCGTGAGTACAGTCGCTGAGCTTGAACTTGGGTGGGTGCCCTGCCCCAGAATCTCACTTCTCTCCACCTCAAGCTCGAAGCCCCTGCTTTGCTGGAGGAGGGTCTGTCATGAATCTCAGGAGAGTGCTTAAGAGGTATGCTGTCTCTTTTCCCACCATGACTGCCACCTGTCATAGCCAGTGCGGGTGACTGACCACCTACCCTTTCTCTCCCCCTGCTCTCAGCAAACCCTAGAGGAAAGGGAGCAAGGAGCAGGGAGAGGACAAGTTGGGAGACTGTGGGAGCTGGGGTCAGCCTGGGGGCGGCAGCAGAAGATGAGTAACAGCAGCCAGCGTTCTTGAGCACCTACAGTGTGCTACGAGGTGCTTTGAATACGACTGGGTTTTGTTCTCCAGGCAGGCTGTGAAGTGGTAACTATCATCCCCACTGCTCAGATGAGGCCAGTGAGGTTAGAGAAGGACAAGCTGAGGGCTCCACCTTGTGACTCCCTCTCTGTGGCTGTGGGTATTGGGGACAACTGGCAGAGCCAATGGGATTCAAAAGGAGAATCTGTAGAGAGTGATCCAACCCCGCAGAGCTTTTTATGGGGACACGTGAGCGTTTCTAAGCCCCACACCTAGGATAGTTTAGACTCTCAGTACAGTGTGGCAGACCCTCACATCTATTTTTGGTTAAGATTCAGGACTCTTCTATTGAAAAACCAGCTCCCAATATATCAACGTGAATTCAAGGTCTCTCAAAGTGATGAGTGGTCGGTGAAAAAGAAAAAAAGACAAAGAAACAGTTTTCTTCAAAGCTGGGCCCTGGGGAGACACCACATAACGCTGCTCCGCGGTGGATGTCTATCTAACGTTCCCTGAAAACCACAGTTTTCATTAGGCTCTTTCAACAGAGGAGGGGGAGTGAGGTTATACAAAGCTTCAGTGATAATTACACAAAAAGAAACATAAGCAGAAACTGTTGACCAAACATCACAATATGGTATTGTAAAAGCAGAACAATGTTAAAAGTTACTTTCTGTCCATCAGCATAAAAACCATAAACCATAGCAGAATAGAGGGTAATTATAAACTTAGAATTATCAGCAAGAAAATCATTGAGCTCACAGCAGCAGGGGGAACAGGATCTGACACAGGACAACCGGCCTGACCACAAAACTGCAAGAAGGGGGAGCCCCCCATGCAGGCGGGGAGGAGTCGTGGGAGAAGAAAGACTTGCATCCTTATCTCAACCACAGAGGATTGTCCTCCTGACAGACAGTCCGTTTATAGGCGCTCCATAAGGGTCGCATTCCCTTTCCGGGGTCCTAATCAATATGCCTTTCCTGGGGAAGGAATCTGGGTAATAAGCCTCTCCATTACACGTCCGTTTATGGGCTGTCCGCAGCAAGAAGCTTAGTACGTGCTGTCCTCTCTCTCTGGCAGCCAGGCTATGTGGTTTGTCTTTTACAGAGCTCTGTTTTCCAAGAACAGCTCAGCAGGGCCAAAGTTACAAGCTACATTTTAACTTTTCACACTATTCTTTGTGTCCCCAAGTGTGAGTAGTATAGAGCATGACAAGCGCAGTAAAGCGAATAACTCATCTCAGGCAAACTAAGATAGCACAAAAGAGGAAATGTCAACCAGTTTCTTCCCGTAATTGCAAAAGTCTCGGATTTCGCCAATCCTTCCAGAGGCTTGGAGTTGCTCAGTCACCACCGAAGGGTCTGGCACATTCTCAACACTCTTCAAGAGCAAAGGCAGGGCCAGGAGGTCCAGAGAAGGCAACGTGAAGCCCTGAGCTGCTAGTACATCTAGGACCCCTGGGGACCCAGCGCTCTCCAGCCAAACATGTCCTCCCTCCCTCATCTATCCCCTGCCTCTTGCCATGTATGCAGCACCAAGACAGGCCCGACTGACCGCCATGTGGCCCTGAGTCCAGCCGTGCATACAGTGAGAATACAAAGCACCAATAACGTCACCGGGAGAAAGAGGAGGAAAAAAGACGCTGCTAACTCACCGCGAGGCAGAGGGCAAGTACAGACAAGATTTGCAGAGACCGCAAGGCAGGCAAGGAAATCAACTTCTAAGAGGGTAACAGGGTCCAAAATGGCAGCGTCTGTCTTGTTTCTCCCGGTTTCCACCCCAGTGCACAGCCTGGGAGGGGAGCAGCTGGAACGGAGATCCTGAGATCAGAAAATGGGCGAGACAGCTAAGCACAACTGTGCGTGGTCTGGAGCTGGGACGGGCAAGGGGCCTGAAACCTCATCCTGAAGCCTGGCCAAGGGCCCTGGAGAAGCTTGGTAGGAAGAGAGAAGCAACATATGCAGCCCTTAAGGGAGTCAGAGCCAGCCCTATTTTCTGTGCCCACAGTGTCTGTCTGAGGCCGGTGAGATGTGGTAGGAGGGGGAGAATCTGCTTGAGTTCCAGTCTGAGGAGGAACTGTCCAGCGGTCCACACCACCCAACAAGGCAGGTGCCCTCTGAGGTGGTGAACTCCCTACCTGGGGACAGCCCTGCCTAGGCACTCAGCTGTCAGGGAGCTCCCTGCCATGGGCAAGTCCAGGCTGACTCTGCCTGGCCAGCCCTGGTGTGTCCCGACTGCCAGGTGGCCTGACCTGTCACTCTCCCATTTCTGCTGCAAGGGTGGGAGAAAATACAGAAGGGGAGGTGGCGCAGTCAGGAGAGTCTCTCCTCCCCACTGAACTTGGGCCTTCCAGTGGTCTAGGCTGCAGATGGAAAAGAGAGAGTGTGGGGACCCTTATCAGGTCATCTCTTGACCCCCTTCTGCCCAGGGTCCAGTTCTTCTCACAAAGGCTTGCCAGGATGCTACGCAAAAGCCCTGGTCTGCGTCACCTCTTGCTCAGGGAAGTGGAGAGGGTGGGGGCAGAGGAAAGGGTCATATTGCCCTGGCCCTTTCCCAGTGAGGCAGAGCTGGGACATGAGAACCAGGCAGGGGAAGCATAAATCCAGTCGGATCCCAGCCCCCTCATCTTTCTTCAGATCCCACAACCTCTGGAAATCTCTCAGGATATAAGTGGTACTCAGGGTTTTTCTTAAAAAACCCAGATCCCACTCTCCTCCGTGATAATGAGCCCAGAGAGAGTCAGGTGTTGAGATGAAGCCTGGAGTGGTCAGAGGAGGTCAAGGGTGGAGGGAGGGAACGCTGGGTGGCATCGAGTCTGGTTTGTGCTGCTGTGAAACAGGCATGGACTTATCCTTGGTATTAGCAGTTTAGAAGAAAACTCTTATTGTGGCCCCTGCCCAGGGGTGGTGGTAAAGAGGTAGAAATTGGACTCACTAAGGCTTAGTGTTTGGGAACTAACCATCTCTTGGCCAGTCCTGCTTCCATTCATTAAAAAGCAAATGGGTGCATTTGGATCACCTCTGGAAAAAAAAAAAAAAAAAGTAAATGGGCCCAGGCACAGTGTGTCACGCCTGTAATCCCAGCTACTCAGGAAGCCAAAGTGGGAGAATCTCATGATGCTAGGAATTCAAGGCCTAGCTTGGGTGACATAGAGAACCCCTGTGTCTAAAAATAATTTTTTAAAATTAGCCAGGCCTGGGGGCACACACTTGTAGTCCTAGCTACTTGGGAGGCTGAGGAAGGAGGATAGCTTGAGCCCAAGAGTTGGAGGCTGCAGTGAGCTGTGGCTGCGCCTCTGCACTCCAGCTGGGTGACACAGCAAGACCTTGTCTCAAAAAAAAAAAAAAAAAAAAAGACCTTGTCTCAAACAAAACAAGTGAATGAGCAAGCAAGGGGTGAGATCAACAGCGGCCACGCCTCTCTTCCACCCGTCCTCCTTCCTGCATCATGCTTCACTCCTCATCCCTGAAGAACCCCGGCTGGCTCTGGAGGAATTTTCCAATCAGATGGGGCGCTGAACTCTACAGGTAGAGATGAGCAACTGGGGCCTTGAGACGGAAAGAAAGACCCAGAATGGAGTTCTGTATCCATCCAGGGCTGCCTTGTGTGGGTGGATCCGCTGGAAGGCATAATTACTCAGAGAGCTCTGGGCACTGGGTGGGCAGGAACAGAAGAAACTTGGGATGGAGTTGGGGTGGGGGTGAGGAGAACCCAGCGTCCTTAGTTGTTTGTCCTGGGAACCTTAAAGGCCAGCTATTCAGCCACAGGGTTGGGGTGATCCCAGCCTGAGGCCTGTTTAAGTGACAACCCAGGAAAATCGAAGGCAGGTTACACAGGTCTTAGGAAATGCAGGGGCCTGGGGCAGGAGAGGACTGGCAAGGGGCTGGGGGCTTGGTGGGATAGCCTGGTCGAAGGGTGTGCCTAAAATGAGATGAACCCAGGCTGGTGAAACCAGACATCCATGTCCTGAGGCATGAAAGCTAGAAACATAGAAAACTGCTTTTCCTCAATGGCGCCAGGAGTCTGTTTTGTTGTCAAACAAGGTTAAGCTGGAACGTTCCTTTTCCAGAGGAGGGTGTGGCAGCACAGCAGTGTAGTGTGTGTGTGTGTGTGGAGGGGTGACAGGAGGGTGGTGATTCTGATAGGACAGTGCTATAACCCAGCACTGTCAACAGCAGAAACATAGCTGGGATGGAGGATGGCTGTTAGGAACAGGGATTGTACTATTTTACTATTATGTGTGTGTGTGTATGTATGTGTAATGGAGTTTCCCTCTTGTTGCCCAGGCTGGAGGGCAATGGCATGATCTCGGTTCACTGCAACCTCCACCTCCTGGGTTCAAGTGATTCTTCTGTCTCAGCCTCCCACGTAGCTGGAATTACAGGCGCATGCCACCATGCTTGGCCAATATTGTATTTTTAGTAGAAATGGGGTTTCTCCATGTTGGTCAGGCTGGTCTCAAACTCCCAACCTCAGGTGATCCGCCTGCCTCGGCCTCCCAAAGTGCTGGGTTACAGGTGTGAGCCACCGCACCCCGACAGGGATTATACTATTAAAGAAAACGTATCCAATACCACTTATTAAAGCACAATAAGGCAGGCTTTACTCAGGCTGTACTTTTGAGATGAGTACAGGGACCACCGCCACAGGGTCTCTCATTTGGGAAAAGAAGTTGGGCTCATCTCCAAATACAGCGAGTGAAAATGCAAAGGAGCAGGTGGGTCAGTGGATGAGAATTACTGAGGAAACATCAGAAGCATGGGGGATTCTGGCTAAACTCATCTAACAGATTCCTGCCGCAGACAGGCCGGGGTGATCAGACATCACCTGGGGCATGGTGTAGGCTGAGGAACCTGGTCACATTTCCAGGGTGAGCAGATATTGAGGGTGGGGATTATTTGCTAAATTGACTTAGCGGGGCTCTTTGCTAAAACTGGATTTTACAAGGAAGTGCCCAGATGACTCTAGCAGAAGATTAGAAAGCCCTGACTAAAGTTTGGCCAAGCAAAAAATATCAGTACCTCAAGAATACATTTCCCATGGGGTGTGGTGGTTCACGTCTGTAATCCCAGCACTTTGAGAGGCTGAGGTGGGCCATTCATCTGAGATCGGGAGTTCGAGACCAGCCTGACCAGCATGGAGAAACACCGTCTCTACTAAAAATACAAAATTAGCCAGGCGTGGTAGCACATGCCTGTAATCCCAGCTACTCAGGAGGCAGAGGCAGGAGAATCGCTTGAACCCGGGAGGCAGAAGTTGTGATGAGCCGAGATCACGACACTGCACTCCAGACTGGGCAAAAAGAGCAAAACTTCAGCTCAAAAATAATAATAATACATTTCCCAGAAAATTAACCTCTCTTCCTCCCTCCCCACCCACCTCTCTCATTCCTCCTTCCTTCCTTCCCCCTCCTCCCTTCCTCTTTCCTCCTTTTTTTTGAGACAGATTCTTGCTCTGTTACCCAGGCTGGAGTGCAGTGGTGCGATCTCAGCTCACTGCAATCTCTGCCTCCTGGTTTCAAGCAATTCTCCTGCCTCAGCCTCCAGAGTAGCTGAGAGTAGCCACCATGCCCAGCCAATTTTTTTTATTTTTTAGTAGAGACAGAGTTTCACCATGTTGGCCAGGCTGGACTTAATATTTTTTTAATCAGAAGAAAACATGCTGTAGTTTTAAAAACAAGTGCAACTAAAAGGTTTATAATGAAAGCCACCAGTCTCCAATCCCACTCCCATCGCCAGCCCCCAGGTAAGACTGTTAACTCTCTGGACTGTTCTGCTATTGTTAGCCATGCATATTCTAAAGGTGATGCATAAACTTTTAAAGAAAGATGCCATTCTTAATTTAAAATTTTTACGCATTATTTATTTATTTATTTTTTTGAGACGGAGTCTTACTCTGTCACCCAGGCTGGAGTGCAGTGGTACGATCTTGGCTCACTGCAACCTCTGCCTTCCAGATTCAAGCAATTCTCCCTGCCTCAGCCTCCCAAGTAGCTGGGATTACAGGCGCCCACTAAGTTTTGTATTTTTAGTAGAGACAGGGTTTCACCAAGTTGGCCAGGCTGATCTTGAACTCCTGACCTCAGGTGATCCGCCTGCCTCGGTCTCCCAAAGTGCTGGAAACTATAGGCATGAGCCATCATTCCTGGCCAAAATTTTATACATTTTTATTACTACCCTTTTGGAGTAGATGAGAATTTCTCTCATGTTCTACCCCTCGGTTTTTGACAAAATAAAAGCTCAGGTCTTTCCTGCCTCCGGGCCTGGGTGTGCAGGAGGCATAGAGGTCACCACAGGCCCCAGGCCAGCGCAAGCTCACCTGGCTTAACAGGTGCCCACCACCACGCCTGGCTAATTTTTATATTTTCAGTGGAGATGGGGTTTTACCATGTTGGCCAGGCTGGTCTTGAACTCCTGACCTTGTGATCCACCCGCCTCGGCCTCCCAAAGTGCTGGGATTACAGCCACCATGCCTGGCCTTTTTTTTTTTTTTTTAATTTTGATCTCATATTTTTAACTTCCAAAGGCCCTTTCTGATTCTCTGATAACTTCTGTTTTTATTGCATCTGCTACTTGTCTTACAGATGCTATGGATGCAAAATTTTCTTTTACACCTTCAGGGATCTTACTGCTTTGTTTGGTTTGGTTTGGTTGTTTTTCTTTTTCTTTTTTTTTTTTTTTTGAGATGGAGTCTTGCTCTGTCACCCAGTCTGGAGTACAGTGATACAATCTCCGGTCACTGCAACCTTCGCCTCCCTGGTTCAAGCAATTATCCTGCCTCAGCCTCCCTAGTAGCTGGGACTACAGGTGCGTGCCACCACGCCCAGCTAATTTTTGTATTTTTGGTAGAGATGGTGTTTCATTATTATTGGTCAGGCTGGTGGCGAATTCCTGACCTCAGATCCACCCGCCTCAGCCTTCCAGAGCGCTGGGATTACAGGTGTGAGCCACCTCGCCCAGCCGAGTCTTTTTTAGTTTTGTTTATTTTAAGAAACAAGGTCTCTGTGTTACCTAGGCTGATCTCAAACTCCTGAACTCAAGAGATCCTCCCTCCTCAGCCTTCCAAAGTACTGAGATTACAGGTGTGAGCACACCACCATGCCTAACTAATATATTTACGTTTTGTAGAGACAGGGTCTCTCTACATTGCTCAGGCTGCTCTTGAACTCCTGGCTTCAAGTTATCCTTCAAGTTATCCTCCCAAAGTGCTGAGATTACACGTGAAAAGATGGGAAATTTTGTAATTTTTGTTTTTTCAACCACACACTAAAAATTGTATCTGTTTTCTGTGGAAAGTGCGTCTCCTCTGTATCCGTGTGCTTGGTCTACTCTTCCAACTTGAAGTTTTCTTGAAACGCCTGTGACTCCTTGACTTCATGCACGGTTAAGAGGGAAGAAAGTGGAAGGGCCTAGAAACTCAGGGTACATAGGGAGAACTCATGGGCAGGTGCACCCCACTCTAGATGGGGGCTCCAAGCTGCCTTTTTTGGGGGGGAACCTTCAATGTCAACATCCGAAGGTCTTTTTTTGGGGTCTCTGGTCTCCCGCATGGGGAATATATACCTGGCTGCCTGCATTCCTGGCACAGAGAGAGGGATGGGGACTTATCCAGAGAGACTGTCACACAGTCCCGCTTTTCAGCCACTCTCTCTCTCTCTTCTTTTTTTTGGGGGAGGGTTGGGACAGAGTCTTACTCTGTCACCCAGGCTGGAGTGCAGTGGTACAGTCTTGGCTCACTGCAACCTCTGCCTCCCGGTTCAAGTGACTCTCATGCCTCAGCTTCCTGAGCAGCTGGGAATACAGGCGCACATCACCATACCCAGCTAATTTTTGTATTTTTAGTAGAGACAGGGTATCACCATGTTGGCCAGGCTAGTCTGGAACTCCTGACCTCAGGGGATCCGCCCACCTTTGCCTCCCAAATTGCTAGGATGACAGGTGTGTGGCACTGCACCCGACCTTCAGCCACTCTCATAATCCCCATCCTGATGGTGCTTGCTGTCCCCATGACTGGTGTGTCTCCACTGCAGTCCTTGGGAGAGGAAGCGTCTGGCCTCATCCTGGTGAAGTAGCCTGGTTTTCTTGACTGGGGGAGGGGACTCGGGAAGTGGAACTCCTGCATGTGCAGATTTCAGCCAGTCTCCCTGTCTCTGTCCAGGTCTCTTCCCTACCAGACACTTCCACATGCCGAGGCTTGGTCCTGGACAGGAGTCAGTTATGTCCCCTCTGTAACCCCCTTTGCTAGGTTCAGGGTTGTGGTTTCCTTTGCTCTCTGCCAAGCTCTCCATACAATTTCCATCTTCAAAATCTTGTTGACATTTCTCATCTGCTATGGTTTCCTGTCCCTTTTCTTTGTCCTTGAGGATTTATACCTTTCTTCTTCCTTTGCTGTCCTTTTTTTTTTTGAGATGAAGTTTTGCTCTTGTTGCCCAGGCTAGAGTGCAATTGCGTGATGTCAGCTCACTGCAACCTCTGTGTCCCAGGTTCAAGCGATTCTCCTGCCTCAGCCTCCCAAGTAGCTAGGATTACGGATGCCCACCACCATGTCTGGCTAATTTTTGTATTTTTAGTAGAGACGGGGTTTCACCACATTGGCCAGGCTTGTCTCAAAACTCCTGACCTCAGGTGATCCACCTGCCTTGGCCTCCCAAAGTGCTGGGATTACAGGTGTGAGCCGCCATGCCTGGCCCCTTTTGCCGTCTTTTAAGGGACTTAGGGAGTGAGCAAACGCAGATGTGTTCAAAGTGGGGCTTTTTCACATTTTATGAAGCTAACATGCTGCAGTCTTGTAAAGACTTTTAGGCAGATATTAGAGGAATCATATCTAATTTTCATCCCCACAGGGCGATGAAACTAGGGAGCTGTTTGCTGTGTCTTGGCTTCCCCAGTAACCAAAAATAAGCCCCGTCCCCTGGCTCCCAACTCTGAGCCAAGAAAGAAACCCTGATGGGTTCTGATGTCTTTTAAAATGGAAAATGGAAGAATGGAAGAAGGCACAGAAGGTGAGGAAGGGCACACTCTTTGGACTTGATGTCTTTCCCCTCCCTGTGACCAATTCTAGACCTGGGAAGCTGCTGTCAGAGAGAGAAGGCAGTCAGGGGCAAAAGCAGATGTCTGGGCCCTGGCATGCCGTCTGAGAAGAGGAGGCCTGCCCTGGGGATTGGTGACTTGTCTGTATTGTCACTAGTGTTGTGGAGAGGCGCTGCAGATGGGTTGGGTTGAGTGACATTGCCTGCCAGACTGCTTCCCAAGACAAATCGTTCAGGAAAAGGATTGGGTCTGCTACCTGGCAGTGCTTTTGTTTAAGTGGGGTGGGGGCTATAGAAGAAGGAAAGGCTGCAGTGTGTAGGAAGCTGATGGTGTTTGCAGTTAGAATGTGGAGGTCTGACTCCTGGCTCTATGACTTTACAACTACTTGAGCACACCACTTAACCTCTTCAAGCCTCACTTTTCTCTTCTATACAATGGGAATAGTATTCCCACCTCATCAGTTGTGAGGACGAAATGAGGTAGGCCTGTGCTCGGCAGGCTGCAGGTACTCAAAAACTGGCTTGTGAATATGATGAGTGATAAGAGAGGCAGAAACCACTTGCATCCCTCTCACCCCTGCCCCCAAATTCCTAGCTGACATCTATTGAGACTTAACAAAAGGGGTGGAGCCTGGGAAGAGATCCTCCCACTTCCACCCACAAGGGATGCCCGGGCCCTGCTGATTTCTCCCCCTTGGGCACGGTTCAGAGACCCCAGGAATACGTAGGTTCAGGTGACCATAGGCAGCCCTACCTCCAAGTGTTTGGGCTCCAGTGTCCCACTCTCTGAGCCCACCAGAAAGGCCAGAGAGAGGGAAGGGAATCCCTGCGGCCCTTCACAGCCTCCAATCTTCCCCTCTCCTTCCCTTCAATCTGGAGAGCGGGCTGAGAGCCATATGAATTCAGAAATCCCTTTTGTTCCACAGAGACTCCCCATATTTTCCCAAGACCCGGGGCCAAGAACTGCAAAGCCCAGAGTCTCAAAGGTAGCAGTTCAGGCTGCTAGAAGCATGGGATAGGTATTCCTCTCTCTTCCAGCTGTCTGCTGAAGCAGGGCCTCTGGTCAGCTAGATGAGAGATCTTGGAGGACTCCTGGGTTGCAGCATTGCTGACAAGGACTAGAAGATGGTTAGAGGAACCGAACCATACACAAGGTCACACAGGCATGTGCATATGAACATGTGTGCAGTTTCTCATATCTAGCCCCCACATGCATGCCCTCTCACACACAGGTCAGCTGCTCACGCCAGAGAACACATTTCCCTCTCCTGCACTTGAAGCAGCCTGCACACTCTCCCATCTGCCCAAACAAGTTTCTGAGGAAGGATAAATGGGGTCACAGGAAGTTTTGTAAAAATTAGGCTGGCTAAGAGCAGAATTCAGGAAACCATCAGCCTCTTCCTACCCATCATCAGAGAGAGGCTTGCTTCCAGGTGCTAGGAGAACAACACACTTAACAGAATAGGTGCTGAGTTGATGATTCTGCTCCTAGAGGTACAGAGACACATCCCAGGGTGTTTAGGGATTAAAAAGCCCTTCCAAACACCATCATGCTGTTATGACACGTGATGATGTGAGCTCACAGCAGTATCGATAATTTGAGAGATTCTGGAGAGCACCTTCAAGGGTAGAGACAGGGGAGCAGATTGTCATGTTCTCATGACAGCCTATCTCATTGCCATAGCAACACAGCTCTGCCTCCATCCCATGGAGTTCTGGTTTCCATAATGGGTGGAACATTGTGGCACTTCACTGTATGGGGGTGGGTCCTACCATTCCTCTTGGTAAGAATGTTTTCATCCTAGACTGTGCAGCATAGGGGTACCCTGAGACTATGAAATGGTGCTGTTTTCTTGTGGGCAGGAGGTGGATTTCCTGGGGTTTTCCCACTGATGGGGTTTTCCTACCTCTTCCTACCACAATTTCTACTCCCCAGCTATTGCACCCCCAAGTAAGTCCCCACGAGGCAGGCTGCCCTTTCTTCATCTGCATCTAGCTGACTCTGATGGAAACCCTGCCATGGCAGAGAGGCATGACAGGTCAGTGTGGAAGACAGGTTCTGGTATCAGGAGAACTATTAGGCTTGGAGCTCATTGCCTGTGTGCCTGGAGCGAGTGATTTATCCTCCTTAACTTCATGGTTCTGCCTAGAAAGATGGGGACAATGCATGCCCATCACCCTGGGTGGTTATGAGGATGAAGAAAAGCAATATGCGTAAAGGCTCCCTGGAGGGGAGAGGGGAAAGTGAGTGGCTGGTCCACTGTCGATGCCCCCTTGCATCCAAGACCCCAGCAGAGGTCTGACTGTGGGGTTCAGGTGATATTTAAGCCTCAAAGGACAAAGCAGTGACTGGCACGATCTTCCAGATCAAGCTGCCCAACTTCTCTGGGAAAGGGAAAGGTACTTAATCGGTCCATCTCCCCCACACCACCCTCACCCCCCAATACTGCTCAAAGTGTGGGCAGTGAGCCATGTCCCTCTGCAAAGTGTTACTCATCCTCAGGGAGATAAGTCTAGGCATTCTGAGGACAGCTCCAGAATTTTTATAGGAATTCCACATCGCTGAAACATTCAAGCACCATCCAATTTGGTCTTTTGTTGTTTTTAAATTTTTCAGGTTTTCAGTGATCAGTTTTAATTGTTTTTGTTTGTTTGTTTTAAGTATCAATCTGCAATGGATTGGAGAACTAACCGCCTGTTCCTTCATTACATCTAGTGTGAGAAGCACTGACCTTAATGACACCACAGGCATCCTGAAACCAGCTAACTATCCAGTGAGGGTGGAAGAGGAACAGCTTCATCAGAGTTGCGTGCAAGAATGAGCCACAACAGATCACAAGTCGGTGACTTATACAACATTTCTTTTATTGCCTTGGGCCGGAAGCTCCAGCGCCCCCTCCCTTTGCACGGCGTCGCCCCGCCCCTCATGCTCTGACTCCTCTGGGGTCTGAAGTTCACTGCCCCGCACCTGCGCCCTCAGCCCCGCCCACCGCCTCCTCCGTGGCTCCCGGATGCCTCCTCCCGCTACCCATAGCGCAGGCTCAAGACGTTCCAGTAGGGCGGCAGCAGCTCCCGCTGCACCTCGCTCCGGGGTGCGGGGATCTGGCGGCTGCTGGGGGCGCACGGGCCCCTCTGCTGGGGGCTCCCGGAGCTCTCGGAGGGTGCGCATAGCGCACGGCTCATCCTGGCAGTTGCAGCCGGCTTCCTCTGGGCGCTCTGCAGGCTCCGCGCCCAGGGGACCAGGAGGGCCAGGGATCCCAGCTGCTGGCCCAGGACAGAGAGCACAGAGAGATGAGGCCGGGGACCGGGAAAGACTGCTTGACAACGCCTCCTCACATCGCATCCTATTCTTCTTTTCCTTCCTTGACTTTTTGGAAACTTGGGGCTGAATGCCATGCAGAACCAGCACGACCATCTTAGCCGGGATCATCTCAAGCCCGGCACCTCCCTCTTCCAACATAGCTTTGATTTAGAATGTATGCCAAAATTAGCGTAAATAACTTTCATATTACATTACTTCCTTTTAGGAAACAGAGTAGGTCATGGAAATAAAGAAAACCGAAGGATTTGCTCAACCCCAGCTCTGGGCCCCTTCCTGGCTGTGAGCTCCTTGGGTGATGCGGCCATGTTCATTCAACTCTATCTCTCAGAGTGCTAGAAACAGTGGCTTGCTCATAGTGCGGCCTCAATAAAGGCTTGTTAAATACATAAAAGCTAATTTAAAAAACATGTAGTAACAGAAATCAAGAAAGTGGAGCTAAGCCACTGTGGCCCCACACACCTGTGTTCCAACCCTGGGCTTTGATAAGAATTGTGACCCTCCCCCAACCAATAAGCTGCATAAGGACTCAACGAGAAACAAAAATTATCGGGGTCACCTTAACTGGCTCTCTTCCTCCATCCTGGGTTTAACTTCTCTCCTTCATTTGAAGATTAACAAGGCTAATTTGGAAGGCACTTCACATGCAAGGCTCATTAAGTTCACTGTACTTTTTGGCAGTAAAATAGGGCAACTGGCTCTGAGTAGACAATACCTCCAGCCCACTGTGGCAAGAGATTAGTGGAAATGAGGCCTGGTGTGTGAATGGGTGTGCTGGTGCGGGGGCTGGCTTTGAGCCCCGCTACTCCATGTGCTGGTGCACTCTGGAAAAGGGGAGTGTGGACCTGGTCCAGAGTTAATGACAGTCGCCTGTGAGGTCCCTCCACCCTTGTCCAGGGCTTGGGTGAGACAGGAGGAGGATGGCTTCCTCCCCAGTTGCACCCACTAGACCAGCGTTGTATCACTGTTCAGGCTGCTGTTGGTGACCTCACCTAAAGCTTTTCGCCAAAATGAGCCAACAACTCTATGTTCCTGGAAAGGGTGCGGTTATTGTTTGGAACAGCCTCCCTCACCCAGAAAAATGCCTGATCCCAGGACAGAAGAGACGTTTGGCAAAGGACACCAGGGGCCATGTCCTCTGTGCTCGGGAGGTCTTATGGGCATATACAATGGCATCAAATGTGTGGAGGGCATGCCCCAAGTTTCATAGCTGGGAGAACTGAGGTCCAGACAAGCTAAACTATGGGTTCTAGTTTGCCCAGAAAGCTGATGCCAGGAAGTGTTCCAAGCCACAGCTCCTGACTGGGGGATTCACATTGTTCTAGCTCGTGCCACTCACCAGACACACTCCTGGGGTGCTCTGACACCTGCTGGTTTTCCAGTGTTTGACTGAGCGACTCTAGGGAATTCTCTTTACCTCTGTGGGTCTCAAAATTTCCAGCTCATCAGTTCCCCAATGAACTGGAGACAGTTCATTGTCCCCAAAAGGTGATAGTATCAAAGATCTCTCTTTTCATGCTGGGTGCGGTGGCTCACACCTGTAATCTCAGCACTTCGGCAGGCTGAGATGGGCAGATCATGAGGTCAGGAGTTCGAGACCAGTCTGGCAAACATAGTGAAACCCCGTCTTTACTGAAAATACAAAAACTTAGCCAAGTGTGGTGGTGTGCGCCTGTAATCCCAGGTACTGGGGAGGCTGACGCAGCAGAATCATGTGAACTCTGGAGGCAGAGGTTGCAGCAAGCTGCACTCTCGAAGTGCAAAACTCACGCTGTTGCACTCCAGCCTGGGTGACGGTGTGAGACTCCATCTCAAAAAAAAAAAAAAACTCTGCCTTTTTGTTTCAGTTCTTTTTTTTTTTTTTTAATTCTCCACAAAGAATCTGATAAAGGACAGTTGCATATGAAGTTCTTCCTCAACATGAGTACAGAAGGGTTGCTGACGTAGAGCAGAGAACGCAGCATGAAGAAATCATGAAGACGCCCAGGGGCTAACAAGCCCTAGGTGGGTGACTGAGGCCCATCACAGAGGCAAGGCATCCCTCACTTGCAAGGTTAATGGGACCCCTCGATGAGCTGTACATGTGCCAGTCTTAGGTTTCCACCAAACGCAGTGTTAAACTCACACCAACCGACTAGCTGGAAAATACGGGAAAGCTCATTTTGCAACAACCCACTTGCTCCCGCCCACCCCTTTCCCCAGAGGATGCGTGCCTGCGGGGCTAGGATTCTCCACAGGAGCCATGTCTGATGGCTCCCCAAAGTGGATGGCACAGAGGAAAAACAGCAGCTGCCAAGAAACCAGTGAGTTCATCCTGGCGAGAAGACGCAGGTCCCAGGAGTGCCTTGAGGCTGAGACAGAGAGAAGGAAAAAAGACTAGGTCAGGCACAGGACCTGTGTTCCACTCACCCCATCCTTATGCCTGAGTCTGACCTTGTTCTCTCCTGTTGTGAGATAAATTTGATTATTTTTCTTTGCTAAGGACAGAGGAAGAAAGAGGCAATCATCTTGCTTTCTCCCATAGCCTTTCACAGCCTTGAAGACAGTCATTAAATTGTCTTATTGCCTATAATTCAGGGAAGAGAAAAACCTTTCCTTGATTTATCAGGTCAGTTATCTCCATAGCCTATTCATTGTGGACTCTGAGAGGCTATGAATTGAATTGGCCTCATCATTTTGGCTGCTGATATGGGAGCCATGTGCCCTGATCCTCTCACCATTTCCCATCATCCTGCCTTGCTCTGCCTCACCGCCCCCCCCATACCCCCCCCCCATCTCTTCCAGCTCCCAAGTCTAATTTTTTTTTGAAAAAGTCATCAGACACTTTGAGATTGTCCAACAAACATGATTAAAGACAAAAAGCATGGGGGCACTTAATGTATGTGGTAGAATGGAATGATTTGGAAAGGGGCCGTGAGTGGCTGACCTGCTGTAGACAATTTCTGTGATTCCCTCCACCCTGGGGGGTTTGTATCCAGTGAGTAACAGAGAAATTCTGGGTATGGCAGGCTTTTGAAGTAAGGTGGCCCCTACTTCTTGGTAGGTGCCCTTGGTGAGGCTTGTATTTGCCATCCATAATTTGGGGGAGCTGCTCAGAGGGGCCCCATTGATCTCAGGAGCCCTGAGGGATTCCCCAGGTCCATCCAAAAGTGTCTGTGGTCTCTAATTCCAGTCACAGCATTCATTGATTGCATGTATTCCTTCTGCAGCAAGAGAGAGCCCTCCAGATCCCTAGAGTGCTAGCTTCACAAATAAAGTGCGACTCAGTGTATTCACCCAGGTATCCCAGGATAATCGGGGCAGGCTGGTAAACAGGAAAGGTCAGTGTCCCCCTTCCCTGCCTTTGTCTGCCCCGATGCATCTGTCCGTCTTAGAACAGATTCCCCGCTCCCCTCCGGAGCATCCCCCGGTCAGGGCAGACCCCCTCCCCAAGGGTGGATGCCCAATGTGCCTACCTTGCCTCAGTCCTGGCCTGGGCGGGAGCTTGGCGGAGCTGCTGAGATGACGAGACCACCTGGCTGGGTGAACGCTCAGAGAGTGGGCAGCTGGGCTCCTGGGCTCACTCTCGCCAGCTCCCTGATCACATCCCTTTTATGAAGCCCTGTGACGTCTGCAAGCATAGGCCCACTCTGCCTCCCTCCCTCCTCCTCAGACCCTCCTAGAGAGCACAGCCCCCTGGCCGCCTGCACCCCTAGGCTCTGTGATGCGGCAGCCTCTCCTTCCGTCCCACTCAAGCCCTCTGACATGGACTATTTCCTCCTCACCCGCTCTTTCCATCCTCCTCACCTTCTTCCCACCCAGAGGACCCATTCTGCCCCCAAACAATGTGGAAATGTGCTATCTGAGTAGGGTGGGGAGAGGCGTCAGTGTGAAATGTCTTGTTCCCTCTCGGACAAGAGCCACAGACACACCTAGTCTGAAGTAGACAAAGTGGCAAAGGACAGGGCGAAGGGAGGAAAAGGGCACAGGCTGACCTGGGGCTCCTCATCCCGCGCTCCCAGCTCTGAGGGAAAGCCAGGTCAAGGTGGGTCTCCAGGTGGCTCCTAGACTGTGCCCTGTGACTGGCGCAGGCGGGCGGTGGGGGGGATTCTCTCCTTTTCTCTTCCTTCCTGCGTCTCTTCTTTCCTCAGTTACTGAGAACTTCCTCAGCACAGGGTTTTGAGGTGAATACGCTGTGGTGTGGTCAGAGACCTTAGGTAAGCAGCCAGCTATGAGCAAGTAGGTTGAAATGGGAGCTCTAGAAGGTGGGAAGTGCCAGGGGTGCAGAGAGGGGACTTCCAGGTGGCAGCACATCCAGACAGCCTGCTTGGGGGCCTGCCTCCTTGTCTCGCCGCACCCACCACCATACCATTTTGTGACTGCTCAGGTATAGCACTTTGAGGACAGCGACAGGCCCTTTCCCCCATACCCCTGGCACCCACTCCATCGCTGGGCACATACAGAGAGGGTCCTCAATGGATATTTGCTAACTGCATGCTTTGCAAGTGACTTTTGTCTCTTTCTTGAGCCTGCAAGGACTCTCTTTACCCTTGGATGAGGGGCTCTCCAGGGCAGGGACTGTTTCTTCTATTAGGCGGGGAGTCTCTGAAGGTAGGGGCTATGTCTCTACCCTCAGACAGGAAGCTCTCCCAGCACAAGCTCGACGCATACACACATACACACACACACGCACACACACCACACACATATACACACACACCCATACACAGAGATCACATATACACACAGATTCCCTCAACTCTTAGTTCACTGCCCAGCCTGTGGGAGCACTTAATATATGAGATAGAACTGGACCTGGTGGTCCCCTAATGCTTGAGTAGCATGCCAGCAGTCTGCAGGTTGGTACTCCTCATGTGTCTGGTGCTTGCTGTTAATAGGGGCTTGCAGACATGTGATTATCGCACCCATTAGGGCTGTTAAATGCCAGGACAGAAATGACGGGCTATGAGGACAGCACTGACCCTCATAGACCAAAACTTCGCTATGGGGGATGATGTGTACGTACCTTGGCCTGCCCTGAAGCAGGAGGTGGACTTAATGGGCTGAAGATGCCAATTTTTATTTTTTTTAGATGGAGTCTGGCTCTGTTGCCCAGGCTGGAGTGCAGGGGTGCAATCTGGGCTTACTGCAACCTCTTCCTCCCGGGTTCAAGTGATCCTCTTGCCTCAGCCTCCTGAGTAGCTGGGCCTACAGGTGTCTGCTACCATGCCCAGCTAATTTTTGTATTGTTAGTAGAGACAGGGTTTCTCCATATTGGCCAGGCTGGTCTCGAACTCCTGCCCTCAGGTGATATGCCCGCCTTGGCCTCCCAAAGTGCTGGGATTATAGGTGTGAGCCACTGTGCCCGCCCTAAGATGTCAACTTTGAGCCTCAGACACACACACAGCTTGGGAATTTAATCTTCACTTTTCCTCCCATAAATATAGAGTGGAGGTGTGATGCCAGCCCCAGACCAATCTCCTTGGGGCTCTGCATCTCTGCTTCCAACAGTCTTGGCAGCCTCTTGACTCGACTTGGGGATTTGAGGTCAGTCGCTCAGCTCCATTCTTCCTTCTGGACTTGGGGCGGTCCGGATGTGACGGGGTGTGAGTCAGTGCTGGGGACTGAGGGAGTGGTTCCCATTCTCCCTCCATTCCCCTCAACCAATGATCCAAGTTCAAGGAGCTCATCTCTGTTGTTCAGACCATCGAGCTAGTGCCTTGAAGTCTCCGGAACAGCTGTGGGAGCCAAGAATTATTACTCTAGACAAAGGGTTGAGAGCAGATGCAATATCTAGGTTATTACGGAGCTGGCCTTGAGAGCCAGGAGCTGTGCCAGGCACAGATATGCGAGGGGCTGTAGGGGGCTGGGTCCAGCTAGCGGCTGTGGAGGGGTGCTGGCTGTAGGGTCTCCCTGGGCTCCTCAGAGAGCTCATATTCTGCCACATGCTTCAGAGAAAGGGACAGGGAGGGGCAGGGGCTGGATTCCACTGGCCACGCCTGTCCCCAGGAGAGGATAAAATCTGTCACACTCAGGAAAGCTTTTCCTGCCATCATCGGCTGTCACACATCCTGGGGCCAGCACTTAGCCAGATCCCCAGAAATCTCAGGCACTTACTGGTTGGGTCACCTAGAGTCTCTGCATCTTCATTTCTTTGGCTATAAACAGGAAGCTATTTATAGCTACCTTCCTCTTCAGCCACACTCAGCTACAACTGCATCTGGATCCCCTCCCCTGATGGGCTCTTGTCAAATGGAGAAGGTGCAGGGGGAAGAGGAGTCGAAGGCACCGCCCCTGGGCTAGGGGGTGTCAGGGGAGGAAGAGGAAGG
Organism: Callithrix jacchus; assembly: GCF_049354715.1. Lineage (NCBI taxonomy): Eukaryota > Metazoa > Chordata > Mammalia > Primates > Cebidae > Callithrix > Callithrix jacchus. The sequence continues at coordinate 31,475,378 of NC_133520.1, forward strand.
GCTACTGTCCCTGGGGCAGCAGTTTTATCAGCTCCGTGGGTTCCCCCTCACCCCACAGGGCACCCCCACAAGGCTGCTGGCATCATCTGCTTACCTCACTCAGGAAAGGGATATTGTAGACATTTCCCAGGAAGCTGAAGGCCACAGGGAAAAAGCCCCTAGGAGCAGAAGGGAGAAGGGAGGAGTCAGTGATGGTCCAAGAAGAGAGGATAGAGGGCAGGAGGCTGAGGTCCATCGAAAGGCTCAAGCTCTGGCTTCCGTGCACCGGGGGCAGGCTTGGCTCCGAACTCCTGTGTTCCAAGAGGCAGCCAAGTGACATGGTTAAGAATGAAGGCCCTGGCCAGGCATGGTGGCTCATGTCTGTAATCCCAGCACTTTGGGGGGCCAGGGCAGGTAGATCACCTGAGGTCGAGGGTTCGAGACCAGCCTGACCAACATGGAGAAACCTCGTCTCTTCTAAAAATACAAAATTAGCAGGACGTGGTGGTGCCTGAAATCCCAGCTACTCGGGAGGCCGAGGCAGGACAATCACTTGAGCCCAGGAGGCGGACACTTCGGTGAGCTGAGATGGCACCGTTGCATTCCAGCCTGGGCAACAAGTGCTAAACTCCATCTCAAAAAAAAACAAAAAGAATGAAGGCCCTAGGGTCACACTCCTTGGGTTCACATCTGGCTCTACCACTTACTGGCACCATACACACTTGGTCAAATTCCTTAACTTCCCTGAATCTCAGTTTCTAGCCATAAAATGTGGCTAAAAATAACGGTATCTACATCATAAGGCTGTGTACAAAGAAATGCTCAGGAAATGCTTATTTTTATTATTGTTACTGTCACGATTATTACACTTCTGGCCTAAAGCTTTCTTCTCTTTCTGAGATCCGCCTGCCCCGGGCATCTTGGGCCCTGGGCTTGGGTGGCTGTTGGAAGCCAAGCTCACCATTACATTCCCTGGTGCCCTGGCTCCCCCAGGCACAGAGCCATCCCTGCCTTTGGCAACTCTGCTCTCATCAGAGATACCCTGCCAAGGCCTGACTTCGGACACATGCATGACTCCTCACAGGCCTTGGGGGCGCCAAAGCTGGCATGGGAAGGGATCCCGGTGTGTGGCAGATTGGAGGGGTGATTAGAAATGTGGATTCTGGCTGAGCCACTTCCTTAACTTGGGCCTCAGTTTCCCAAGCTTTCACTGCACTCTGAGGTCCCTGACAGCTGTCATTCGTTTGGCCCTTCTGTGTTACTGCTCAGTGTCAAGGCTGACTTTCTGTTTGAACTACGGAATCTGCTGCTGTCCCACTCCACTTTCTAAGCCCTCCATTAATGCTAACTGTCGTCGGAATTTATTTATGCATCTTCCCTACTAACCTGCAAGCTCCTTAGGAACTCTCTCCTTGTTCAGTGCCACATCCTTACACCTGGCCCTGCATTTGGCAAGCAGTAGGTGCTTATTATATATTTGACAATTTGAATAAATGGCTGTTTGAAAATAACATATATAATATATATTATATATATTATATATTTATAATATATAATGTATATATTTATTGTATATTATATATATAATATATTATATTTTATATATATATATTTTTTAGACAGAGTCTCACTCTGTCACCCAGGCTGGAGTGCAGTGGCACAAACTTGGCCCATGGTAACCTCCTCCCCCAACGTTTAAATGATTCTTGTGGCTCAGCCTCCAAGTGGCTGGGATTACAGGTGCTTGCCACCATGCCTGGCTAATTTTTGTATTTCTTTTTTGTAGAGATAGGGTTTCACCATGTTGGTCAGGCTGGTCTCGAACTCCTGACCTCAAGTGATCCACCTGCCTCGGCCTCCCAAAGTGCTGGGATTACAGGCATGAGCCACCGCGCCCAGCTGAAAAATGATGCATTTGAATATGGAATAAATAGATGGCAGGTATACGTGAGAAAATTTAAAGCCACACTTCCCGATGTTTCTGAGGCCTAGGCCATTCAGGCCAATCGGGGGTTTCAAGGCTGCATTCAGCAAATAGGGGCTCCTGTGAGGACCCAGGGATTCCTGAGCCCCACTCCCTTCCATGATTGCAGAAGCCATCATTCTCATCATTCTTCCAGTCCTTGTTGTCCCCATCCCACCCCTATTCTCTCCACTATACCCTATAGACATATGAAGGCTTCCTTCCCACCCCCGCGTTCTCTAGAACCCCTTCCTTTCTTTCCCTCCAGTACCCTCTGGACTTCTCTTAGACCCTCCGCATCCCTCAAGGCTTCTCTCAAGTGCCGCTTCCTCTACGACATCACTCTGGGCTCCTCTCTGAGTGCCTACAGGCCTGACAGTGGCCACACATCACGGCTGAGTTCCACCCTGCCTTTTCACAGGCCCAGGGCTGACACAGGCGAGGCCAGGGGGTGACACAGGGCCCAGGAGCCAGAGCCCCCTGGGTTCAAGAACGACCTTTTTCACATACCAGTTTGAGACCTCAGGCCAGGGGCAACCTCTCTGAATGTTGGTTTCCTTGTGTGTGAAGTAGAGGAGAATCCTATGGTGGCTTGTTGTGATAAAATCAGATGATGATCACGAGCGTGTCTGGCCGTGTTCTCACTGCCCTTCCTCTCCAGCTGAGATTTGAGGGCAGCCTTCGTGTCTCTTCCCTACTCACAGGCACAGTACTGAGAACACAGTCAGTGCTCTATCGATATTTGTTGATGGACAGGCTAATCCTTCCAAAGTACTTTTCAGCTTGCTTTGGGGGGCCTTTCCATAGTGTCCACAGTTCTTAACTCTTGCAGGATGAAGTCCCAGCTTCTGCACTACCCTGCTGGGGTAATCTCAGCCACTCAGACCCTTTGGGGGTTCTGTCTAGGGTTATAGGGCTTTGCACTCACTTGAACAGACTGAAGAATCCATAGATTTCCAGGAACATGCCCAGGAGGGGCCAGCGTAGGAGCACGATAACCACACCCCCCAGGAAGAAGCTGGTTCCCTTGAGCTTGTGCCGCTGGAAGAAGAACCAAAAGGTCTTCTTCAGGCCGATGATGAGGGAGAGGCCCGTCAGGAACAGTAGCTGTTGGGGAGGGAGGGGAGCTTGAAGGAAACCCATTAGCCCCCTGAGGAGTGGGGGGCTCAGGCCTGGAGCCAAGCTGTGGGCAGGGGCAGAATGTGCTAACTCTTCAAGACCATCTGAGCGAGGGCCGTCCAGCAACGTGGCAGGATCCCAGAACCTTGATAAGTCTTGCTCTAAACAGGACTGCACAGAGGCAGGGGGATGGATGAGAACCTCTGCCCGTTTCTAGTTGCCCACCCAATTCCCGGATCCCAAGCATGTTTTCAGATGGGACCTCATTTCTTACCATACCATCTAGGGAAGGGAGGATCGAGTGAGATTTTTATTCTACAGAAGTGAAGATTGAGACCTTAGTAGGTTAGGCAGCCATACTGAAAGTCACACGGACCTTCAGAGGCTCCACCACCTACAGAATAACCCTCCAGGCCTTCCCCTCGATGCCCTGTCTTCAGGTTGGCTCCTAATGATCCCTTGAAAGTGCTCAGGCTCTCGTCAACTTGAACTCTGGTTTTCTTCCAGCATGTCCCATGATTCCCTTCTCCTTCTGTCTACCCTTTCTCTTGCTGTTCCAATCTCCCTGGAAGTGCTTTCTCCACCTCCACACCCATTTCCTTTCCAAATTCCTTTCCACCCTTCTCCACTTCAGTGTGCCCTCTTTCCACTAAGCCCCTTGTTTCACATTAAATGTGTTTATCCTGTTGTGACTTTACCATGGCCCCTGCCTTCCTCTCAGCCATGTATGTAGTGTTATATCCCTAGGCCCAGAGCAGGCTTCAGATGGCAGGGACAGTGTCTGAGTCCCCTTAGAACCCCCAGGGTCTCACCCAGAGCTCAGTGTGAGCATCCAGGTCCTCAGATTCTTGGTGCCAGCAGGCTCTGTTTCCATTTCCTGTGCCCTCCTCTGCCCAGGTTTGATGATGTGTGACCCTGGATGGGCATGGTCTGAATAAACTTGGGATTTATTTAAAGACTTAAATAAACTATCCTGGCAATGGAGACTTCAGAAAGATTGGGGCAGGGGAGTGGGGACACGGGGCTGGGGGACTCACGTTTCCAAAGGCCAGGAGCACAGAATCAAAGTACAGGAGTGTTCCAAAGAGGATGAAGAAGATGCCGAAACCGGTGACGCCCGCACCAATCTCTGCAATGGGCAAGGAGGTTGTACAGGAAAGGGCTTTGGGGAACAGGTGGGGACCCTGAAACTTCCTCCCTTGCCACAGGACAGGTGCCCTCTATGAGGGTGACTCCACTTCCATCCAGAAATCTCAACTTTTGTGCTCTCAGGGGATGGTGGGATGGGAAGGGAAAGGAAGGATGGCAGGAAGCTTTGTCTAGCACCTGGGAACTGTGCTGTCACTTCTGTACACAGTGGCATTCTGTCCTCACTGCAGCCCTGTGGGGCTCAGCCTCCTCTTGTGTCCACATGCCACATTATCCACATCAGTATCAGGGCTGAACATAGCATCTGCCTCCTCTGCTTCTGCCTCGTGCAACTGAGAACCACTGGAGCACAGCCCACACCGCACAGAAGGGAGCCACTGAAAACTCAGGACTACCAGCCCCAAAGAGCCTCAGAACCATCCGGCTCTCCTGGTCCATTCTCAGGAGGCTGGCCCCCCTGTGCAACTCTCCACACCGTTTCCTTTCTTCTCAGAATTGCCCTGTCTCCAGCCCTCAGGTGGTGACATTTCATACTAGATTGGAAAAACAGAAGTCGTCAGGAATGCACTCCTCTTCCCAGCTGGGGACCTATATCTGAGACCCAAGCCTGCACCTGCTCCCATTGTCCTCCCTCCCTCCTGCAGCAGGCACCTTGCAGGCCCCGCCACACACCCCTCCGCCAACTCTCAGTTCAGCCCAGTGGCATTGGGCAGTTCTGCCAAGGTTGGACCCACACTGACAGTGAGCCCCCATTCCCAAGGTTTCCAAGTGTCTCAGGGCATTCTTTGAAGCTGCAGGAGTTCGCTCAGAGCCAGCAAATGTAGCCCAGAAGTGCAGGATATGAAGGCTGCTCGTTTGGTCAAGGGCTACATTTTTGACATTTTGATATATATTTCAGATCACTTCCCTCAAGACGAGGTGTACAATAAAAGGATATGTAGTTCCTCTTTTCCTTAACACTCTCCATCACTCAGAATTGTTCATTTTACTTATCTTTGCCACTGGGATAGACAACAAATGAAAATTTATTGTGTTGCTGCATTTTTAAATCATGTTACCTTTTAAAGTTTTAAATTGTGGCAAAATGCACATAAAACAAAACTTACCATCTTACTTTTTTTTGTTTATTTTTGAGACAGAGTCTTGCTCTGTTACCCAGGCTGGAGTGCAGTGGTGCGATCTCTGCTCACTGCAACCTCCACCTCCCTGGTTCAAGCAATTCTCCTGCCTCAGCCTCCTGAGTAGCTGAGATTACAGGCATGTGCCACCACACCCAGATAACCTTTGTATTTTTAGTAGAAATGGGGTTTCATCATGTTGGTCAGGCTGGCCTCAAACTCCTGACCTCATGATCTGCCCGCCTCGGCCTCTCAAAGTCCTGGGATTACAGGTGTGAGCCACCACGCCCGGCTCGTCTTGCCATTTTTTTAAATGTTCAGTTCAGTGGTATGAAGTCCATCTCCTGAATTCTTCATCTTGCAAAGCTCAAACTCTACACCCATGAAACAGTAGCTCCCCATGCCCCTGCCACCAGCCTCCAACGGTCACCATTTTACCTTCTTGCTCTATGAATTTTTGACTACAGTGGGAACCTCATGTAAGTGGAATCATACAATATTTGTCTTTTTGTGACTGTCTTATTTCACTTGTAATGTTCTCGAGCTTCCTTCATGTTGTAGCATGTGTCTGAATTTTCTTCCTTCTTAAGACAGAATAACAGTCCATTGCTCTCTGTAGCCGCATGTTGTTGATCCATTCATCTGTTGATGAACATCTGGGTTGCTTCCATCCATCTCTTAGTATTGTAAATAGTGTTATCATAAATACGACAGTAAGAAAATGGCTCTTCAAGACCCTGCTTTCAAGCCTTTCCGGTATATGCCCCAAAGTGGAATTATAGAATTACACTGGCTCACATGGTAATTCTACTTTTAATTTTTTGAGGAATTGTCATTTTGTTTTCCATTGTGACTGTACCATTTAACATTCCCAGCAACAGTACGCAAGAGTTCTCCTTTCTCCACATCCTCGCCAGTACTTGCTCTGTTTTTTTGTTTTGCTTTGTTTTGATAGCAGCCATGCCAATGGGTGTGAGGTGGTATCACATTGTGGTTTTGACCTGCATTTCCCTAATGATTAATGATCTTTTCATGTGCTCGTTAGCTGTGTGTATATCTTCTTTGGAGAATTGTCTTAGTTAAGTCCTTTGCCTAATTTTTAAGCAGGTTGTTCCTTTTGTTGTTGAGTTATAGTTCTTTACATATTGTGGGTATTAACTATCAGGTATGTGATTTGCAAATATTTTCTCCCATTCTGTGGTCACAGAAGTTTTTAATTTTGATGTAGTCTGACTGATGCATTTTTTGCTTTTGTTGCCTGTGCTTTTCGTGTCATATCCTAGAAATCATTATCAAATCCGTCGTTGTAACACTGTCCCCTATGTTTTCTTCTAAGAGTTTTATAGTTTTAGCTCTTATTTTTGGGCCTTTGATCTGTTTTGAGTCACTTTTTGCAGACAGTATAAGGTAAGGGTCCACCTGCATCTTTTGCGTGTGGATACCCAGCTTCCCCAGCACTGTCTGTTGGAAATGACTGTTCTTTCCCCATTTCATGGTCTTGATACCCTTGTCAAAAATTTTACTGGACTTGTTAGAATCAGTCCTCACAACCTCTATGAAATTTATATTATTATCTTTTGCAGACAGTTGTTAAAAGTGAGGGGGAAAATTATTCTGGTGTTTAGAGGCAGAACTGTAAAAACAAAAACAAAATTATCGAGACTAGATTTACTGGCTGAGTTATATTTATGACTGAAAGAAAAAACACAGTCATCTTCTGGGTAGTTAATCCATCATCTGTTGCTATGCAGATTTTAAGAGGATTAGGACCAATTCTAATACAGAAAGAAGGTCAAAGAGCTTCTTTAAAAGAATCATCAAAAATGCAGTGATGGAGCCAGGTGCTTAGTGGCTCATGCCTGTAATCCCAGCACGTTGGGAGGGTGAGGTGGGTGGATCACTTGAGGTCAGGAGTTCAAGGCCAGCCTGGTCAACTTGGTGAAACCCTATCTCTACTAAAAATACAAAAATTAGCTGGGAATGGTGGCACGTGTCCCTAGTCCCAGTTAATTAGGGAGGTTGAGGCAGAAGAATTGCTTAAGCCTGGGAGGTGGAGGTTTCAGTGAGCCAAGATCACGCCACTGCACTCCAGCCTGGGCGACAAAGTGAGACTCCATCTATCTCAAAACAAAAGCAAAAACAATGATGGGATGTAGCATTCAAATTACAGACTGAAACCTTGCTCAACTCATAGTCTGGTGTCATGTCAGTCTTACTGACCCAGTAAGATTGGGACACAGTGTAACTTAATTTCTCCCAACATTTCACCCAGCTGCCCAGAATCCATTGTCTACTTAAAGCTGATTCCTTGTGTTCCTGACAAGCCTTCACGATCTATGTGGGTTCATTCCCTACTTCTACCTCCTCCTGCTGGCGGGAATTAAATTTCTCAGAAGCTGGGACAGCTCAGCAGCGTATCACCCCTGTGGGTCATGATGAAGGTGTGTTCTGCCAACACTGCCATCCTCAGAGACAACATTGAGAATCTAGAAGTACATCTATCTGAATTACCATGAAAATTCTGTATAGGTCGGAATATTGTGGCGGAAAACCGCAGTCGCCTTTCTTTAACCCAAATGATAAAGGTGTTTTAGGTTTTTATGCTTGTTATAAAATATCTGTCATTGGCTTCCACCTGCCATAAAAATATCTGTCATTCATTTCAGCTCTGACTATACACCCTTCCCTCCTCCTCAGTAGGTGTATTTGTGTGGAAACACGATGTGCACATTTTATTGGGTTTTCATTTTGTTTTGTCAAACTATCTGTATGTTCATCCTGTACGCACTTAAGAACAGTCTCATCCTCATTTTGTAGAAACAGCATAAGTTTCTCACATTAACACGTGATGTCCATTCTCCTTATCCCTCCTTCTGCAGCAGGGATTTGCTGGCTGGCGTGGTTATCCTTCTTCCACCTGTTCTACACTCTTCTTTAAGGGCAGGTGCAATTCCAGGACTTTCCTGCGATGGAGGCAGCCTTCCTTACGGGCCACACTTAGTGCTCTCAGTGCTCTGTGGGACACAGAACCCCACAGAAAAGCGGGTTACTCACATACAAGCTTCAGACCTGCCTTTGCCTCTTGCTTCTGGAGTAGCTTAGCGATTTGAGTCAAGTTACCCAGCCAGAGGCTGCTCCTAAAGTTCTTCTCAGGCAGCAACAATGGCAGAGAGAGCGGAAGGTAGGGATGTCATACAGATGCCCCCAGGAGAGACCGGCATGCTTGCCAGGCAAGGTCCCCGTGATCCAGGCAGAGAGATCTGGCAGCACGCCCTCTGCTGGAGGTGGCCTGCGCTGTCATGCTTTCACCCAGCTGAAAACAGCTGGGAGGTCAAGTTAACTTCAGGGAGGCCTGGCCCTCCAGGGGCCACCTAGTGAGAAGTGGAAACCTCCCCAGACCTCAGAGACCAGCTTTAGGTCTCCCTGGCAAGGCACGCTGATGGCTGCACTGGTGTCCTTGTTTAGCCCCTTGCTCTGCAGTCCCTGAACTGTTTCCAAGAGCCCATGGTAACCTGATATAGACAAGCCAGACTCCTCGTTTGTAGCTCGTGTTAAGAAAAGCCAGGTTCAATATCTTTCTTGCTCCAGAAAGCAGCTGCGGCTCCAAGGATAAAATGTCTCATGGAGCAGGCAGATGAGTCCTTCTGGCCCCAGGCTGTGCAGCGAGTCTCAGAACATCATTGGCTTTTTTCCCCCTTTTCGTTTTCCTTTTCCTTTTTTTTTTTTTTTAAGCAATCACAAATGTACAGAAGACTTGCAAGCACAGTACAAAGAATATTCTTCTTGAACCATTTGAAAGTAGTTGCCACCTCATACCTCATCACCCCTGAATGCTTTGGTGTGATCTTTAAAAATTCTCCTGGACACTAAGGACATGAATAGACAATTCTCAAAAGAAGATATACAAACAGCCAACAAACATTTGAAAAATACAACATCACTAATGATCACAGAAGTGCAAATCAAAACCACAAGGTGATACCACTTACTCCTGCAAGAATGGCCATAATATTAAAAAAGGGAAAAAAAAAAAAAGATGTTGGCCTGGATGTGGTGAACAGAGAGCCCTTCTCCACTGCTGGAGGGAATGCAAACTAGAACAGCCATTGTGGAAAACAGTGTGGAGATTCCTTAAAGAACCAACAGTAAAACTACCATTTGATCCAGCAATCCCACTCCTGGGTATCCACCCAGAGGAAAAGAAGTCATTATATGAAAAAGATATTTGCACATGCCCGTTTATAGCAGCACAGTTTGCAACTGCAAAAATATGAAACCAGCCAAAATGCTCATTAATCAACGAGTGTATAAAGAAACTGATATATATATATATATATATATATGCACATACTATACACACTATGAACTAATGGCATTTGCAGCAACCTGGCTGGAATTGCAGATTGACCCTGAGTGAAGTGACTTAGGAATGGAACAGCAAACATCGTATGTTCTCACTCATAAGAGGGAGCTAAGCTATGAGGATGCAAAGGTATCAGAATGATAAAATAGACTTTTGGGACTCAGGGGACAGGGTGGGAGGGGGCTGAGGGATTAAAAATTACACACCGAGTACAGTGTACACTGCTTGGATAATGGGTGCACTGAAATCTCAGAAATCACCACTAAAGAACTTTTTTTTTTTCCGAGATGGAGTTTTGCTCTTGTTACCCAGGCTGGAGTGCAGTGGCACGATCTTGACTCACTACAACCTCCACCTCCCCAGATTCAAGCAATTCTCCTGCCTCAGCCTCCCGAGTAGCTGGAATTACAGGCATGTACCACCATGCCTGGCTAATTTTGTATTTTTAGTAGAGATGAGGTTTCGCCATGTTGGACAGGCTGGTTTCAAACTCCTGACCTCAAGTGGGCACCCGCCTTGGCCTCTCAAAGTGCTGGGATTATAGGTGTGAGCCACCAGGCCCAGCCTGAATAACTTATTCATATAACCACACACCACTTGTTCCCCAAAAACCTATTTAAACAAACAAACAAACAAAACCTTCTCCTAGACAGCCAACTACAACCATCAAAACTGGGAAATTAATATTGATATGTGACTTTCCTCGAACCTTCAGACTCCATTCCTGTGGCATCAGTTACCCTAGTAGTATCATTTACAGCAAAAGAATCCGGTTCATTATTCTTGTGGCATTTAGTGATCATGTCTCTTTAAACTCTCTGGAATAGTTCCTATGTCTTTCCTTGGCATGATCTTGACACTTTTGTAGATTCAGGCCAGTAGTCCTGTAGCCATCCCTCCATTTGGGTTTGCTGGCTATTTCCTCAAGACTAGATTCAGGTCATGCATCTTGGGCAGAGATAGCACAAGATGTGATGCTGTGTTTTCCTCACTGCATCCTGGTAGGGGGCGCACGATGCCGATTTGCTCCACTGTTGATGTTTCTTTACTCCTAAGGTAGTAAAGAACTCAAGCCTGTAATCCCAGCAGTTTGGGAGGCCGAGGCGGGTGGATCATGAGGTCAAGAGATCGGGACCATCCTGATCAACATGGTGAAACCCCGTCTCTACTAAAAATACAAAAATTAGCTGGGCATGGTGGCGTGCGCCTGTAGCTATTTGGGAGGCTAAGGTAGGAGAATTGCTTGAACTCAGGAGGCGGAGGTTGCGGTGAGCCGAGATCGCACCATTGCACTCCAGCCTGGGTAACAAGAGCGAAACTCCATCTCAAAAAAAAAAAAAGAGAAAGAAAGGCTCCAGACTACCCCATCCCGGACCCTACAGGGGATGCCCGTCACCCTACCTTACCGATGACGCTTTGCACCAGGCCACCCCTAGTGTGAATACCCTTCTCACTCTGCTGGGCTTCTAACACCCCACTCTGGGCATCCCCTTCTGTGTACTCCATCTAATGACTTTAAGACTGAATCGTTCAGGAAGAGGAAGGAGAGAAATAAGAAGAGGAAGAGCCTTCGTTTGATTTTCGAAATTAACAATAGTGATTGATAGTATAATGAACACACTGTGCCAGGCACAGTCTAAGCACATACATGCTTTAGGCATATTAACCCATTTAATTTTCATAACTATCTGTATTGTAGGTACCAATATTAGCCCTATTTCACAAACAAAACTGAAACACAGAAGTTAAGTCATTTCCCCGGGGGGTACACAGGAGCTGGCAGAAGCAGAGTTTGAACCTGGTCTCAAGCTCCAAAAAGTGCTTTTTGGGTGGGCATGGTGGCTCACATCTGTAATCCCAGCACTTTGCGAGGCTGAGGCGGGTGGATCACCTGAGGTCAGGAGTTCGAGACCAGCCTGGCCAACATGGTGAAACCACGTCTCTACTAGAAATGCAAAAACGTAGCCAGCAAGGTGGCAGGCACCTGTAATCCCAGCTACTTGGAAGGCTGTGGCAGGAGAATTGCTTGAACCCAGGAGGCAGAGGTTAGCCGAGATTGCGCCATTGCATTCCAGCCTGGGCAACATGAGCGAAACTCCATCTCAAAAAACAAAAACAAAACAAAACAAAAAATTGAAAGTGCCTTTAACCAACCCAGTCCAGTCCACTTCCGCAGGCAATGCTCTTGTCTTAGCCATTAATGACCTCCATGTTACCAGATCCAATGGGCAGGTGTCAGCCCTCATCTGTCAGAGGCCGGCCACTCCCTTGTTGAAACAGCCTTTTTCTTGGCTTGTGTCCAGCACGTTCTTGATTTTCTTCCTACTGCATTTTCTCTGTCTCCTCTGCCAGCTCCTATGTCTCTCTCCTCCTCTTGGGATTTGAATTGCACAGGGCTTATGCCTGAGCTCACGTCTCTTCTCATTCTATTTCCACATGTATCTCCATATGTTTATTTTGTTTTAAATTTTGTCTTAAAGCTGAGATCTCACAGTGTTGCTCAGGCTGGAGTGCAATGGCACAATCATAGCTCACTGTAGCCTTGAACTCCTGGGCTCAAGGAATCCTCCCATCTCAGCCTCCTGAGTAGCTGGGACTATAGGTACATGGCCACCATGCCTGGCTAATTTTTAAAAATCCGTTTAAATGTTTTTCTCGTTGAGACAGGGGTTTTGCAAGGTGTCCAGGCTGGTCTTCAACTCCTGGCCTCAAGTGATCCTCCCATTTTATCTTCCCAAAGTGCTGAGATTACAGGATGAGCCACCACACCCAGGCTCTCACATGGTTAAACATCCTTTGTAGGCTGATGACATTGATACCTTTCTAGTCCAGGCCTCTCTTTGGGCTTTGAAACTCACCTTACTCAGCATCTCTGCCTGGCTTTCTCTCAGCCATCCTGAACTGGGCTAATCTTGATCCCAAACTGGGCTATTTATCTTCCTTCTTCCAGCTTGTGTCTCCCTTGGTTTTCCCCAAACGAGTAAACATGTCACCACCGCCTACCCTACCACTTAAGGCAAAAGCCCGCTCCTCCCCCATGCAATCTGCTGCTAAGTTTTCTTTTCTTCTTCCAAGATATATGTTGAAAGCTGTCCATTTCTCTCCATTCTTACCACGTAATTCCTGGCCACGATCATCTCTTGCCTGGGCCCTTGCAGTAGCCCGCACTTGGCCTCCTGCTTCATTCCTGCACCCTCCCAGTCCTCCTCCACACAGCGCTCAATGGTCTTGCAAAACATACAACCTGATCATGTGAGCATACGGCCCAGACTCCTTCACAGCCACCCACTGAGCTAAGACTGCAACAGAGCCCCTCATCCGCACCAAGGCTCACAGGCCCTGCCTGATGGGGCCCAGGCCTGCCCGGCCGCCTATTCTCCCGCCACCGTCCCTCCTGCCTGCCACGCTGCAGCCACACCGTTCTCCATGGCTTCCGTGTGAGCCCTGTTGGCTCAGGGCCTTGGTAGATGCAGTTTCCTGGCCTGCAGTACCCTCCCTCGCACTTGATACTTGACAGTGCATGCTCATCCTTCAGATCACAACTGAAATGTCAGCTGGTCCACTTTGTTCCCTGACCTAAATCTGGTTCCCTCATTTCTCTCTCATAGGACTTGCTTATCACATTTGGTAAGACTATGTTTACGTAAAGGTTACTTGGTTTAACAAAGTGTCAGTGTGCCACTAGGTTGAGGACCCAACCCTCCTCTCTCTATATTTTCATTCACCAGGTTCGTGGTTCTCCCCTGGGGTGAGGGGACTGTAGCGGGGAGGGGGCGGGAAGTGAATTTATTTCCCAGGGCACGTTTGGCAATGTTTCAAGACGTTTTTGATTGTCACGACTTGGAGTGGGGGTGCTACTGGCATGCAGTGGGTAGAGGCCAGAGATGCTGCTAATATCCTATAAGGTACAGGACAGGCCCCCACAACAAAGAATTATCCCGCCCCAAAATGTCAGTGGTGGGGAGGTGAGAAACAGTGCCTGCCCTTGGTGATCTCATGGACACTCATGGTCCTAAAGAACATGGATATGCAGATTACTCCCACCTTGCTCTCTCTAGCCCAGGCCTCTACCTGGAACTCCAGACTCACATACGCAGCCGCCTACCTGACATCTCACCCGGAGGTCTAATAGCACAAACAACTCGACACATCTAAAGCCCAACTCCTGCTTTCTCCCCAACTCAACCCTTCCCATTGCACAGGCTAAAAAATCTACAAGGCATTCTTGACTCTTCTTCTCTCACACCCTACATCCAATCCATCAGCAAATCCTCAGCAGTTTCCTCAAGGCAGATTCAGCATGGACCACTCCCACTAATCCCCTGCTAACACCTTAGTCTCCTTCACCTTCTCAGGCACACACAGGACCGGCTTCCTGGCTGTGCACGGTGGTTCACGCCTGTAATCCCAACACTTTGGGAGGCCGAGGCGGGTGGATCACTTGAGTTCAGGAGTTGGAGACCAGCCTGGTCAACGTAGTGAAACCCGTATCTACTAAAAATACAAAAATTAGCCAAGTGTGATGGTGCCCACCTGTAATCCCAGCTACTCTGTAGGCTGAGGCAGTAGAATTGCTTGAACCCAGGAGGTGGAGGTGGCAGTGAGCAGAAATTGTGCCACTGCATCCAGCCTGGGTGAGAGAGTGAGACTGTCTCAGAAAAAAAAAAAAGAACTGGCTTCCCTGCTGCTGCCTTCATACCTCCACGGTCTATTCTCAAACTAGTACCCAGAGTGATCTTTTAAACACAGAAATAGAATGTATCACACCACTGCACAAAACCCTCCAATCATTTTTTTATCTTATATAAATAAAACCAAGGTCATCTCAGTGACCTTCCTGACCTCAACTCCTAGGATTCTCCCCCTCTTTGCTCCAGGCACACCTGCCTCCTTGTTGCTCCTCGCACAGACCAAGTATGCTAATGCCCCAGGGCCTTTGCACTGTCTGTCCCTGCTTCCTGGAACATCTCCCCTCCAGAGAGCTGCCCAGCTTTGCTTCCTCACTTCCTGTAGGTCTCTGTACAGTGCCCTTCCCTGACTGCTCTGTATAAAATAGCAACCCCTCCTGCCTTGAACTCCATAGCCTCTTATTTTATTGTGGTCTGGAGGACTTATTATCTTCTAATATACTACATTCTTCTTTCTTTTTCTTCTTTTTTTGTTTTTTGAGACAGAGTCTTGCTCTGTCCCCAGGCTGAAGTGCAGTGGCATGATCTCAGCCCACTGCAACCTCAGCCTTCCAGGTTCAAGAGACTCTCCTGCTTCAGCCTCTCAAGTAGCTGGGACTACAGGTGTGCACTACCATGCCTGGCTAATTTTTATATTTTTAGTAGGCACGGGGTTTCACCATGTTGGCCAGGATGGTCTCGATCTTTTGACCTTGTGATCTGCCCGCCTCGGCCTCCCAGTGCTGAGATTACAGGCTTGAGCCATCACATCCGGCCCTCCATACTTCTTTCTGTTAATGACCTGTCTCCCCTCTCTAGAATGTAAGCAGGGAGTCTGTTTCATTTAATGTTGGACATTCTATGTCCAGTACAGTGCTTGGCACACAACAGAGACAAATCTGTTGAGTGAACAAAAGAATGTTGTCACCAGTTCTCAGATGAAAAACCAAGGCTCAGAGGCTTTAAGTAACTCACCCAAATGAAGCCCTCAGAGCTACGGTTCTTCCCATGGCCCAGACCTGTTACAAGACCTCCTCCCTACCTCTTGCCCAAAAGAAGGGGAAGGATGTTTAGGAGGGAAGACATGGTGGTTTGGGGAGGGAAGTGGAGTTTAGTTTCTGATAAGAAGCCTCCAGGGCCACAGGAGACCTTGATGGTTGTGGGGGAAAATGTCTGAATGGGCAGAGGCCTCCTGAGTCCACCTTTGTGGCAATCCAGTTCTAAGAACCCAGGGTGGGAGGGGGTCAGTGTAACTGGGAAACCTGCCAGGTCCCCTGGGCACCAGCCTCTGGCTACCTGTGGGCCCTGAGCAACCCCCACTGGCTGGAGAGCAGGGGAGCCACACCCCAGCCTGCCTGCTGCCCCAGGGTGCCAGCACAGCAGCTCCCAGCCCCTGGCTCCAGAGGTCACGCTGGTAGGTTTCCCAGAGACACCAAGCCTGGCTGGGAGAGAGAGCGAGCCAGCAGGGAGCCCAGCCCGGATAGCCCATTGCAGCCCCGCTCCCCCGACTCACTCTGCCATTCGGTGACGGAGATCATGCCGCACTCAGCCTGGGGGGCCTTTCTGGCGGAAGCGGGCAAGTGGAGCGTGACCCAGAGGACTCAGCTGGTACATGGTCACGGGAAGCTGACCCTTGGTAAGTTGCGAAATGAACCTGTGGCAAATCATTAACTCCCTCTCCAGCCCGTACCCCCACCCACACCCACACACCACGCAGGTGCCCGTGTGTTCTGCCTCTCTCGTCTTCCCCTCAAAACTTAGACTGTATACGGAAGCATAGGGATCTAGGGGGTGCTTAGGTTTCTTGCTTGGTTTGGTGGTGTGGGAAGAGGTGGCATCCACACATCTCTTTGGGAATGTATTAAATTCATCTTGAAAGTCAGCTTTTTGCTTTCTGCTATTACACTTGCTAGACACTGGGAGGCGATGAGCGACTGTGCAAAGCCTGTTGATGCCCTAATGGCACAGCCAGATCCGGTTAAATCAATGGCAAATGCACCATGGGGGAAGTTAGACATGAAGGGCTTCGACCTCCTTTCCCCAAGCGGTGTGCAGCTTTGGACTGACTGTGAGGTTGAGCTATGGAAGGCAGAGCCCTGAATTTGGGCTTGGGACAGGACTGGACGATTCAGGGGGCCTGGTTCTAGTCTGCCCACCAGCTGCTGTGTAGACAGGGATTCGTCCTTTCCTCCTCTGGGCCTGCAAAAGAAGGGACAGTTAGTTCCTAACATCCTTTTTCCCGTCTCAGAGCAGTGGTTCTCAACACCAAGAGAGCCAACATCCACTCTGCAATGTCTCCTCTATCCAGACATGAAGAAATGAATTTCACAGATGATATGACTAATCTACATACATCATTTAAAAATGCAAATAGGCCAGGCGCAGTGGCTCACACCTGTAATCCCAGCACTTTGGGAGGCTGAGGCGGGTGGATCACAAGGTCAAGAGATCAAGACCATCCTGGTCAACATGGTGAAACCCCATCTCTACTAAAAATACAAAAAATTAGCTGGGCATGGTGGCGTGTGCCTGTAATCCCAGCTACTCAGGAGGCTGAGGCAGGAGAATTGCCTGAACCCAGGAGGCGGAGGTTGCGGTGAGCCGAGATCGCGCCATTGCACTCCAGCCTGGGCAACAAGAGCGAAACTCCGTCTCAAAAAAAAAAAAAAAATTGCAAATAGACCTGGCATTCAAAATGCATTATGTCTGTAATCCCAGCGTTTTGGGAGGCCAAGGCAGGCAGATTGCTTGAGCCCAGGAGTTTGGGCTCAGTGGTTTGAGCAGGGGAGTGGCCTCCAGGGCCACAGGAGACCTTGATGGTTGTGGGGAAAGATGTCTGAATGGGCAGAGGCCTCCTTAGTCCACCTTTGTGGCAACCCAGTTCTAAGAACCCGGGATGGGAAAGGGATCCCCTTGGCACCAGCCTCTGGCTACCTGTGGGCCCTGAGCAGCCCCTACCTGCTGGAGAGCAGGGGAGCCACACCCCACCCTACCTGCTGCCCCAGGGTGCCAGCACAGCAGCTCCCAGCCCCTGGTTCCAGAGGTCACACTGGTAGGTTTCCCAGAGACACTGAGCCTGGCTGGGAGAGAGAGACCTTTTGTAGAGACCTTGTCTCTACAAAAATAAAATAAAATAATTAGCCAGATGTGGTGGTGCCTGCCTGTAGTCCCAGCTACTGGGGAGGCTGAGGTAGGAGGATTGCTTGAGCTCAAGAGGTAGAGGCTGCAATAAGCCGTGGTCAAGCCATGCACTCCAGCCAGCCTGGGCAACAGAGCGAGACTCTGTCTCAAAAATAACCAAACAACAACAACAAAATGTAAGAAAAGCTAACATAATTTTTAAGTGTTTTTTTTTATTATATGGGTACAGTGGCTCATGCCTGTAATCCCAGCACTTTGGGAGGCCAAGGCTGGTGGATCACCTGAGGTTAGGAGTTCAAGACTAGCCTGACCAACATGGAGAAACCCCATCTCTATGAAAAATACAAAATTAGCCAGGCATGGTGGCACATGCCTGTAATCCCAGCTATTCGGGAGGTTAAGGCAGGAGAATCTCTTGAACCTGGGAGGCAGAGGTTGTGGTGAACCGAGATCGTACCACTGCACTCCAGCCTGGGCAACAAGAGAGAAATTCTATCTCAAAAAAAAAAAAAAACCAGACAAAAAGAAGAAGAAGAAACAAAAGAATAAGTTATAATAAAACAGGATGTCTTTCAATATATAAATGCTCAGGCAGGACTTACCAGAAGACATAAATGAAATAGGCAGATTGGTTGCACCTACACATAATATATGTTTGAATTTAAGAGAGATAGAAGACGAGCCATTCTATGCAAAAACAGAAATCACACACATGCCAGAAAATGAAAGAGTAGCAGGAAGTGAAACTAAAATAAAAACTGTTAGGTAAGTAATAACATACCAGATGAACGTGCATGTAAGAGAGGGAAAGCATCTTAATGGAAATAGGGATAACACAGCAAGGCAAATTAGGGAGCACAAGGTGGAGATCATACAGAAGCATGCTATGCATGGAAAGGGACTGGAACTTACGTGTTTGTGTATTGTCAAAACAGCTCCCGTGGAATGGGGTCGCCACGGAGTATCATGGACACATAGACCTCTGTCTTGAAATGTGTCAGTGTTAAGGCAAAATTCAGTCTCTGGGATCTTAAAAGGCCTTAGAGACCATATATTTCCCATGGGTAATGGAGGATAGAGGATGGATTTGGGAAGGGAAAAGAAGATAATAGCGGTTTAGAGGAATTGCACGTGTACCCCTGGGACAGTGTTGTAAAGACAGAACACGACATTTCCACACATCATTGTGACTACATTGGTGTTCATCCTTGGGCTGCAAAACAATTTAAACATATAAAGGATGGAAATAATATGTAATAAACTCTAAAGCCTTTACTAGGGAGACCCAGTGAGATCTCTTGCATCTCAAGTATCTCTGCTTTCATGACTGGTTCTCCCACGTCTCCTCTGTTAAATATTTTCAGTCAATTTCTTTGTATTCGGTATCACCTAGTGATAGAAACTGTTTTCAATCAGATACGTAGCAGTCAAAATCTTATAATCCTGTGTAGACAGTAAATGGAGTCCATTATTCAATAATTTTGAGACAATGCCTTTATTCCTTTTAAGCTGCTGCTCCATAATAACTATCTCCTAACTTTCTGAGTTTTTGTGAAATTTATTTTTAAAAGCTTATAAAAACATTTTGGTATTACTGTCAATTGAAATATGACCAACTTTTACTGGTAGTGGGTTTAGTTCAGCTGCACATTCAAAAGTTGTGCAGGATACAGGACAATTCTTTGTTTCGGAAATCTGTCCTGTGCCAGTCACTAAATGCCAGTAAGAGTTTTGCATCCTTGAGACAACTGAATGCCCCTAGGGGCCAGTATCATCCCCATGGAAACCACTGGTAGGTTAAAAGGTTCATCCTAGCTTCACGAAGCCTTAGGCATTTGATGTGTCCTTTCTGTGCCTCAGCTTCTTGGATAATTATAATACCTATGACTGACATAGAGGATGAGGATTAGTGAGGAAATACATGTGAGGGGCATAGAACCAGGTATCTGGCACATAATAAGCTCTTAAGGAACCACTGCTATTGCCATTACTGTATAGTTATAATAATTACTATTGTCACATTATTAGTAGTATACTGTTAATATGCTTTTATATGAAAGACTTCTACTGTCATCTCAAATTGTGGTCCTAAACTGCTCCCACAGGTGTATAAAATAGCAGCTGGGGATGCCTCTCCCTGCCTCCACCTCCAGCCATGGAACCCACCTGTGAGCTCAGGAGAATTCAGTGCTTATGAAACTGGACTCTCCTGGCATGATTCTCTGGGTACTGGAGCTGAGCCCAGAGGGGTTGTCCACAACTCACCCTACTGGAGAGGGACCTCCATAGGGACAACCCCAGGAAGGGGATATGCAGGCCTGGGAAGGCTGGGGCTAGTCCTTGACCCAAGGCTAGTCTCATGACCCTGCCAGATGAGAAAGGGGTGGGGTAGTGTGTTACTCCCTGGGCTGGAGGCACAGAACTGGCAGACAAGGGACACTCCAGGGACAGCATGGGCCCTGGTGATGTCTTCCAGCAAAGGCTATAGAGCTAGTAAAGAAGGGATCCTGGCAAACCTCCTCCCTCTTCCCACATCATTCCCCTGCAGGTGACCAGGGAGCCTTTGCAACCTCGCCGCTTCCACTCCCTCACATTTGGAAGTGAACTGGAGTTTTCAAAGTGATTTTCATCCATTTCCTCATTTCCCCTTCTTGAAAGTTCCATAAGATGGTTTAATATACCCATTTTCCAGATAAGGATACTGAGACTCAAGAATTTAGTGACTTGTGCAAACCTTCATGTGGCTAGCAAGGGGCATCTTGCTAGGACCAGGAGTTGAGGGTGACATGCCACCTTCTCTTATTAGTGTTGGCAATGAGGTGAGGCTCGGGATGAGGAGAGGGCCGTGGCATGGCTCTAGTTCCTTGGCAGCAGCAGGGTCTGAGGCTTGGCTGCCTGCCTGAGCCTGTCGTGCCTCTCTTCAAAAATAACTAAGTGATCATGCAGTTACACAGCACTCTCCTGTTCCTTTTTTTTTTTTTTTGAGACAGAGTTTTACTGTTGCCCAGGCTGAGTGCAGTGGCATAATCTTGGCTCGCTACAACCTTTGCCTCTGGGTTCAAGCAATTATCTGCCTCAACCTCCGGAGTAGCTGGGATTACAGGCGCCCACTACCACACCCGGCTAATTCTTTGCATTTTTGGTAGAGACAGGGTTTCACCATCTTGACCAGGCTGGTCTTGAACTGCTGACCTGGTGATCCACTTGCCTTGGCCTCCAGAAAGCACCACTTCTTAAAGGGCATTCTGCTACTTGCATTTTCATTTACACTTCCTTAGCTACTGTCCCCTTTTTGCAAATCCCAACCTGGCTTGATCTGGGCAGAGAGTGGAGCAGGCACCAGCCCTCATCATCCCTTGAGAGGAGGAGCCAGCCCTTGTTGGTGGATGCAGTGATGCCCATTGGTGCTCTGTGGTCTCACATTCCACCTCCTCCCCAATCCCTTGCCACTGGCTCTGGCCCAGATGGAGGCTGCAGATAAAGGCTCAGCCCCTCTGGAAAGTGATGAGTTCTCCAATATGCAGGCCCTCCCCCAGAGCCTGTATCTGGTCACAACTCTCCCTGATTCACAAAGGACATCATCCTGGGGATGTGACAAAATCCAAAATAGAGTCAAATTTTTTAAATGACCACCCCCACACTAGCCGTTAGAAATGGGAACGAGCCGGGCACAGTGGCTCACGCCTGTAATCCCAGCACTTTGGGAGGCTGAGGCAGGTGGATCACAAGGTCAGGAGATGGTAGACCATCCTGGCCAACATGGCGAAACCCCATCTCTACTTAAAATACAAAAATTAGCTGGGCATTGTGGTGTGTGCCTGTAATCCCAGCTACTGGAGAGGCTGAGGCAGGAGAATCGCTTGAACCAGAGAGTCGGAGGTTGCAGTGAGCCAAGATTGTGCCACTGTACTCCAGCCTGGTGACAGAGTGAGACTTGGGAACAGGTATCTCTGTTCAGCTTCAGTCATGAAAGCCAAGCCGGTGTAAGGTCAGGAATGAGAGGAAGCTCGCTTTCTCATCTCCCCTTCTCGCTTTTCCTTGAGCCAGCCCTCCCTCAGGCAACCTGCAGAAGCCGAGCTGAGCCCGCCAGCCTCCCAGGTACACTTCTTCTCTTCCACTACCCGCCCACACAATTTGCCAGGCTTCTTGACTCTTGCTCCCCACAGTAAGATTCCAAACTGAGAAGCGCTGGTAGAGCCCTTCATACTGAGTGTCAGTACCTGATAACCACTAAACACCTGCCAGGAGAAATAAACCAAAGGGATTGAGGCTGCATGAGAATCGGGGTGGTCTCACGCTTCTCACCAAATTATACACCTTCTTGTAAAGTGGCAATATAGCACATTGTGTAGTAATCGAGAAAGGCGGGGAATTCATTTTCTTCTCCTGCTGTCTTACCCTTTGTCTCAGAGTCAAACCAAGGGAAGGTGCCAGGGCCTGAAGCATCTGATACTCTCATTATACAGAACCTTGGGACAAACCCTAATCTGGGGTCACCTGGCCTGAAACGATGATGCTGGTGTTGGCAGCTTACCATCGCTTCCCCAGCTCCTGGGGATGGCAGCCGTGAAGTGCAGGCTAAGGCATGGGGGAAGAGGAGAGCATATGTTTTGCACCCAGCCTACTCCCCAGCCCCCATTCCCCTTTCCTGCCAACCCCATAAGCTGCCACACACTCTGAGGGCGGACACAGAGTAGGAGACACACACCACATGTACAAACCATTCATTTTATTTCCTGTATTGAGTTTATACAAACTTGCAAGATACAAATGCAGAACTCACTGGGATTCTTTAGTACCTAAATCTAAAAAGAATGCTGCTGAAAGGAGGAAGCAAATTCTCACCTGTTTCAGTCAGGACGCCCTCCTCCTCCCGGGAAGGTGGGTCATTGGCTAGAAAGATGCTAAGGGGATGCTACAGCTGTTTGCCCCCGACAGAGATTCCATCTGTCTAAACTTCACCCTTCTTCTAAGGTCACTTTTATACTAAATAAAAACACTGACACCATAAATGTCCTTGTATGGTTTATTGTCTAATAATAGCAAATAAAATTGGCCCCGATATGTGCATAAATAGATATTTGTGTGTGTATATATATGTGTGTGTGTATATACTATTTTTCCTTCGTTTTAGGAGCTGCCAGGTGGAGGGTGCCTAAAGGGGAAAGGAATTGGTTCCCTCTTGCTGTAGCCAGCCCTGCCCAAGAACACGCCTCTCCAAAAGGCAGGAGAGCAAGCATGTCACTTGCAACCTCAGAAAATCTTCAAAGTGACAGTAGCAGTATTTGATTACAGCCTCTTGGTTACTGATCATGGAGGTAAGGTGCTAATTGAGAAGTCCCTGGATGAATAATCAGAGTCCCCAGGTGGGTCACTTAGCCCCGGGCCCCATCTGGGCTCTGTTCATTCAGAGCAGGATGTTCCAGACTGGCGACAGGGTGTCAGTAAATGCCTCAGGTGGGAGGCCAGGCTTCAAACACTGGCCAGGAGCTCTGCTCCAGATTCCCAAAGCCTTGATTTCAGATCTAGACAAAGACTTCTATCCTGCCCAAATCCTTGCAAGGCCAGAGACCTTTTGCCCACTTTGACGGTTGACAAAGACTGAGCAGTTTGGAAGGCTGAGCTGGCTTAGTCCGGCGCCCCAGTGGCAGCCTGCCGGGGTAAAGTCCTCGGGGTTTCTTGGGTGAGGCCATTACCTTGTTTGTAGGACCCTCCTCAGCCCAGAAGCTGATTTTGCAGTCTGGATGCCAGACTGAAGTATCATCCCTTTGGAATACCCCCAGAGAGAAAGGGTGCAGCGGGGGGATGTCATAGATGTGACCCAGACAGAGAGGGATCAAGTGAAGAGGAGTGTGACAGGCCCAAGGAACTCGTACATGTCTGTGCTGAAGGACCAGGGATGGCCCAGAGGATCCCAAGCCGCCTCCTCTGGGCTTCGCACCACCTCGTAGACTGACATCCTTAGTGTTTGGTATAGGCTGCCATTCTACTGTCTGCCCTTCCCAGCAGGCTGATGAAGAGGGGTAGTCCAGCAGCTCAACTGGGGTGCATGCCTTCATGGGTCTCTGTGCAAAAGAGTTCCTTCCAAAGGATTCACGCCTGACAACTGCAGAGGGTCATCAGGAGCAGCCAGTGTAATCAAATCCTTAGACCAGAACTTCAAGGGAATGCCCTGCCCTGGCAAGATGCTCTCTGGGTGAGCTCTGGGGACCAGCCCTTTCCTGACTGGGGAAGAGGGTGGAAGGCAGCCACTGTGGCAGAGGGAACGGCACAGCGTTGGGACCTCAAGACAGTTACCCCATCTCCTCACCTCGTGTGCCCATTCCATTCAGACATTGCACATTTTGAAAATAGATTTGCTTTTTTAAAACAAAAGCATAAAATAAATCTGTCTTAAAATAAGTCTTTCCTCTCCTCTTCTTTGGATCAAAAAGGCAAGGGCTATGGCCTCGATATGCTAGGAACAATGTGGGAAATACGGGAGAGAAAAACGGGCCTGGGTGGGAACTGCAGGAAAAGATCAGACATCCAAACAAATAGATTACATATATAGATCTATAATATGTATAATCTCCATAAAACATATATTAAGGCATGTAAAGCAACATAAAGAGCCAGCTTTATGAAATAAGAGGTGAGAGAGAGGTGGCAGAGGTGCAGACATTATTTCTTGATATTTTACATGTATTTCTAAAAAATATTACTTAAAAAAAAAAAAGAGACGGACAAAGCGGCAGGCATGGAAGGCCCTGAAAAACCTGTTTCCTGTGGAGGGAGAAAGGCGTGGGAGAAAGAGGGAGAGGAGATGACCTGGGAGCCAATCCCACCTGCCAGTCTGCAGGGGAGAAAGGGCAGGTTTGGGGTGCTTGAACTGTGAAGATGGGAAATAGAGCCAAGGGTCACGTTTACAAAACCTGCTAGAAGTGAAGATCGCTGGAAGCCTCCCAGGCTATAATCCCTCAGAAACATGAGGATCTCCTAAGCACCTAGAACAGTGCCTGGCACATAAAAGGTGCTCGATAAATATTTGTTGAGTAAATTGTCATCTTTACTTGCATATGAACCAGTAACTGTCCCAGCCATGAAGGAGTGGAGAGGAATTAGTAGGTGTTCTTGGGACCACTGGAGGTCAGGCTGAAGCCTCTGGGTGACGACTCTAGCAGAGAGAAGGCTGAGGGGCCACGGTGTCTTCAGCTTCGCTAATTCCTCCTCTCTGGCTACATTCATCTCCAGGTGGGTGGAGCCAAGGAAGAATTCACTTTGCTTTATTGTCTCTCCCCCACCGGCCTCCCTGGGCAGGTGGATTGTGAGAATGCCTAGCCTCAGCCAGTCCTCCTGTGGGATGCCTGGGCTGGGGGAGGGTCCTGGAATCTGGCCTCCCAGATTGCGGCCTCACCCCCACTCCTCAAGGCATACTCTCAGCTGGCCTACTGCACATTCCAGGGGGAACAGGGCAAGAAATATCGTGGAACTGGGTAGGTAAGTCCCCGAAGATGACCACACCCTGCATAAGACAAGTCCTTCTCTTTGCCCCTTACCCCAGGATGGGGAGGCAGACACCAGGCGCAGATCTACCACAGCCATCTCCCAGGCAGTCACTATTCAACCCCCTTCACCCTGATCCCCACACCAAGCATCTCCACTGAGGCTGCCATGGGCTCCACTGGTGGGTCCTCCTGGGAACAAGGTGGGAGGAGCAGAGGTGACGGTCTGGCACTGCACCGGGCACTAGCCTAAGGCTCCACCTGGGGAAACCAATCCAATACCCCCTTTCCAATCTCCCTCCTTCCCACTTTACATGCCAATGTGTCCTGCTGCTTCCCCCTCCTCCTACTCTGAGGATCTCTCTCTCTCTTTCTCTTTCCTTCTGTCTTTCTCTCTCTGCTACCCTTTCCAACCTGCCCTCAGACGCTTCACAGACCTGCTCTTCTCTAGCCACAGCCAGCACTGTTTCCTCTGGGAGCCAGTAGCCTCTCCCCATCTCTCATCACCTTGTCTTTGGCTCAAGCAGGGTGGTCAGTCTTCACAGATGCCAGCAAGCACCCATAAGCAAAGCACTGGGTTTGTGTCAAAGCCCTGGGTCCAGCTGGGGCAGCAGGGTGGGGCTGATGAGGATAGGGGTGATGACAGGTGCTGTCCTCGGTGTCAGGCTGGCTCCAAGAGGCCGTGTCCATCTCCTCTTCACCTCTAGTCCTGACCTAAGATAGCCACAGGCATGTTCTCCACCACGGCATGTCCCCTATCAGGGAATGTTCCACTGGAGTCACGACAATCCCAGCCAGGGCCAGGCTGAGGCTCCCTGTGACTTGGGCATCAGCAAGGATGGCACTCTCCACTGCCATGTTAGGCCCTGGCCCAGGACCACTGTGTGAGTAGTGAGGGCTCCAGGGCTAGGCGTGGTGGGTGTGTGGATACCCAGGCATCCATGCTCCTCTCTACAGTAGCCCATGGCCCCAGCCTGGCTCCCTGCGGCATTCCCATGAGAGTGCAGGGTCAGGGGGCCAGGGTGGGGA
This sequence comes from Callithrix jacchus, assembly GCF_049354715.1. Classification (NCBI taxonomy): domain Eukaryota; kingdom Metazoa; phylum Chordata; class Mammalia; order Primates; family Cebidae; genus Callithrix; species Callithrix jacchus. The sequence goes on from NC_133520.1 coordinate 31,501,390, forward strand.
GCCAGGACCCGAGGTGGGCAGAGAACGGCTTCAGAATGTGGCTCTGTGGAGCTTCACAGCATTGGCCTCAGCCAGGGCTTGCACTGGAGAAAAGAGAAATGGGGTGAGAAGAGGGCTGCACAGAGGAGCAAGGACTCCAGCCAACCTCCCCTGGAGAAAGAAGCCTCATCCTGCAAAAACCTGGCAGAAACCACCCCAGTCCCTCAACCCTGAGAGGGGAACAAAGGAAAGGAAGTATCACTGTTTTTTTTCTACTTGACTGAGAGTGAGCGGCTGTGGGCTGGGGAAGGGAAGGGTTCACAGCTTTTGGCTATAGTTGTCAATGTTATTTTAAATTACAATTAGATTTGGGAGTGGAGAAACAGCTTTTGGGGGCTTCTGAAGGTTCTGCATCTGTGTATCTCAACAGATGGAAAGCTTGTCAGCAGACAGAAGGCACAGGGGTGGGGTGTCAGGGAAGAGCCTTCCCTGAGAGCAGACAGGTGAGGTCTCGGCTCCATTCCCTGTCTGCTTCTGGAGAAGCAAAGGCCATGGGCATCACAGCATCCAAGAAGCGGCCCTGCCAGCCAGCTCCAGCCCAGCACTGCGTGGGGAAGCCGGATGGATGGACGGATAAATGAACGGACGGATGGACGGACGGATGGATGGTGGGGAGGAGTGGCATAGGGCACCGGGGTAGAGGAGAAGCAATGCCAAAATGAGAGGGCATAGATGGCTTAATGGGGGTGGAGGAAGGGGCCCCACTCCCCAGGTGGATGAAATACAGTTGAAAAGTGCTTACGTCAGAGCTCAGACCCGCATGGTATGGCTGCTGTCGGCGCCCCGTGGGGATTCAGACGACAGGGGGTTGGCTGGAGGAGTCGGGGAAGCAGGGGAGGTGGGAGGGCTTGGGGTGGCACATTGCACTGGAAACAGAAATGAACAGGGAGGTGAATGGGGGTGGGTGGGGGAGGAGGGTGGGCACCCAGAGCAAGCGAGCTCCTCCCCAGGCGGGGCGCGAGGCAGGGAGGCAAGCAGAGAGAAAGCGCTGAGCTTGGAGCTCGCTCAAGCTAGGCCAAGCTGTCCTCGTTCCCAGGGCGCCATGGAGGAGAGTGTGAGGCCCCAGAGGAGACCTGGCCGAATCTAGGCTCTGCTGAGAACCAGTGTGACTGTGAGTAAGGCCAGGCCCCCTCTGGGCCAAGAGCTCCCCTCCGTCCACACAACGGGGAGATTCACACACCTCTCCACTACTGTGCAGATAGAAACAGGGAGTGGCACTTTATACATGGGGCGTCACTAATGATAATGATATGAATCATTATCATTGTGCAGTAAAATCACACTAAATGAGTGCAGGAAAATCGTACTAAGCCAAACCATCGGCCCCATTTAATGAACAGAAGTGAAGTGACCATCATGTTAACCAATGTCACGAAAACAGAGATTTCTGATCAAGAGTTCTGTTAACTTGGCACAGTCATGGCTTGTAAACATGTTCCCTGCTAACACTTGAGACCCCCTTTTCATCAGTCCAGTAAAGACAAACCTGGGTCCGCCCCTTAGCAAATCGAGACAAGCCTGAAGTGACGTTTGAATTAATGAGATTTTACCCTATTATCATTATTATTGCATGTTAAGAATAGCAAAGTGGAAGGACAATGAGAAGGGAAGACTGATTAATGGGGACAAGCTCTATGCAGTCTCCAGACCCTCACTGTAGCCGTGAGGCAGGAGGATGGCAGAGACAACATCCTTGCTCAGGCTCAGAAAGGAACCAGACCTCAGCCAGGGTCACACTGCACTTCCACCAAGAGAGGGATCCCAACAGTGAACTTCCCACCCTCATCCCCACCCTACCCTGGACCTCATCACCTTCCCTACCCTCTGTGCAAAAGAAAGGGCCAAGGTGGCTCCTGTAATTACATATCTAACACACCTACATGTGCGTGGAACACACATAGATCTCACGTGGATGTGAAGTTGTCTGCCTATACACAAAAGTTTGTGCATGGTAACTGGCAACACCACACCATTACGCTCATTGCACACAGCTCAGATATGTGTATTTGTGTATTTCCAAGCCTGAGCCCTTACACGTGACCCAACACGTGTAACTTCATGTGCAAATACACCCGCAAACACGTTCAAACACACATTCGTGTGCATATGCACATCACCGACCCAAGGGTTAGTCATCCAGCAGTCTCAGCTTATAAAACAGCCAAAAAAACAAAAAATGAAGCAAAAGATATCTCAGGGAAGCCAACACAGAGGTTACAGCCTCCATGGCATGCAGTGAAGCCCTCACAATTTACTCATAGGGACCCCTTGTGAGTCCAGTTACTCTTATTGATACACAATTCTAATAATAGGTGTTGACTCGCTGGGTTTCTAGCCCAGTGGAGATTAGAAACGGGAAAATTCAAAGACACGGAGAAACTGGGAGGCCCACTGACATCTATAAGAAAGCACGACTGAGGAGAGAAAATGTTTTGTAAAAAGCAGACGTAACAGCTTTAAAAGCGTGACGATTGGGGAACATTCAGCATAGCCTCAAACAGATCTGTGTCCACTGTAGCCCCTACGGGCATTCCTTTAACAGAGGTCAGCAAAATGAAGGTATTTATAATGATAATCATGAGCAAGAAAAGGTCCTATGAAAACAGAAGTTTGTTAAGATGGCAGAAAAATACTCCACATATATTAGAAATAGACCCATCAAAATAGTTAAAATTCACATATGCTGCAGATGTGTATCATACAGATGTGATATTATGATGTGTGCACTCACGAGTACCTGCGTGCAGCAATCAGTCACACATACTCACATTCACAACACTGTGCTTTCTCCCAGCCTGTGCACACGGACCTATGTTCACCATATTGCAATATATATACTGTACACAACATATACACAAATACGCTTTGTCATTTCCCATACTGCAGAAAAGGCACGTAAATACATGCCTTCATAAACACTACCTCCACTGATATATTGTACAATCATATACATGTATATTTATGTTCCAAGGGCTTACCAAATACCAGCTGGACTTATAAATAATGGGTCTCCACACAACATCCTTAGAAATTTTGCATAGATGCACACATTCCTACATTTGTACTCTAACCTTTCCTCTACTCCCACACTGTACACTTGAATACACACAAATGTGTGTATCTACAAACATCACCAGATCCAGACACTGCACATGACATTCATGCCACACGTACACACTCAAAAATGCCACAACTTCCCACATATTACATACCTGAGTTTGCACGCACTGGGTGAATCTGCAAGCATGACAGCATTCCTCACTGATTACTCTGCCCATGCCACATGCCACACACAGCACTGAACTCTACACGCTGTACCCACTGCACAATGTGCTCATGACCTGTGCCCAGCACTGCCACACACACAGTGTCCACGGTGTGAACCTGTGCCCTCACTGTACGTACCCAGGACCAGGCTTGCTGTGCCTGGCAGGGCTGTAGCTCTGAGGAGGTGGGCCACAGGCGAGGGGCAGTTGGGACAGTGGGCTAAGTCTGAGGTCTGGCCCTGCCACAGCCATTTTTTTAAATAGTTGAGGTTTTGGCAAAAGCAGGTGACCATTTGGTTTCAGCACACAGACCCTGATAAGATGGAAATCGGATAGGCTGGGTAGGTTTTGTTTTCATAGAACCTTTGGCTAAGGAACTAGTAGGGAGGGCCAGGGGCTGGGGCTGGGGCTGGGGCAGAGCAAAGTTTTCAAACCAGCCTTGTCTCTCTAACCCCTTGAAAACAGGAAGTTGCTTTTGCCCAGAGCATGTGGAATCTGATCTTTGGAAGGTTCAAGTTCATTTTGCAGCTAAACTACAGGGAGGTTCAGCAGAGGCCTGCTTCCTTGTGGCCAAACTGGTTTTGTTGCCTTTTGGCTGCAGGATGGGGCTCTCTGAAGCTATCCCTTCTCCTCCCCTCAGCTCCAGCCTAAAGACAGCCTCTCCCTGAAATGCCTCCAAGTCTCTCCCTGGCCACCCATGCTGAAGTCCATGACACCTTAACTGGTTAAGGCTTACTTAAATCATCTCTGCCGTAGCTAAGATCTTCTGGTTTCTGAAAACATTCATATTTAAAACAATTAGCAAAATGACAAATAGTTTCTATTTCTACTTCAGCTATTACTATTTCAACTACAACTACCAGCATCACAGTGCTACTGCTACTGTCGCCACTACTACGGCTTGCAAGCATGTATTGAGCACTTACTGAATGCCAGGCACTGTGCTAGGTGCTTGGCACACATTGTTTCCGATCCTCATGCCACCAGAACTGGAGGCAGAAATTTTGATTTGAATTTCACAGATGAGGAAATGGAACCTCAGAGCACCAGAATTTGAACCCTCCTTAATCACCAACATGAAACACCAGCCCTTCCACTTGGTTCCAAGCCACGATTCTGACCTGCTCCCGGCCTGACTCCTGCCTGGGCTGCTGTAACTGAGGCCCGCACACCTGCTCTCGCTCCTCTGCCAATGCCGTCTCCAACTATGGCTCTGCCTTCCGAGTCATTGCTCTTTACTGCGGACTTCAAAGCTCTCACTCTCACTACCTCTCTGTCCTAGCACCTTCATCTTGAGGAAGAGAACAGTTTCCCAGGCTCCTTGACTTACCCACTGTCTCTCCTCTCCCTTTAACCCTCCCATTCATATAGAATCTCTTTCATTCTTAAAAGATCAATGACATTTTCCTCTATTCTGGGATGGTAGCTCAGGCTAAGTAGAAGCTGACCCTGTTGATCTCAACCCTACCAGCCTCTAGCCAGGACCTGGTAGCCTTTGCATCAGTGCGAAGTCAGCTCCTCACAGTTATCTTTTCTTAGCAGAAAGGCAGGCTTAGATCAGTAGCCAAGGTGCTCATTGTATCGCTCTCAACTCTTTGCCTGCACCATCTTTCCTTTGATTCTTCCTATTTGCATGCAGCAAGAAAGGGAAATGAAAGGACACTCTGGAATAGATGGCCCTCTCCCTGACACTCCCCTGAGCCCTGAGGAGTTGAAGGAGAAGCAGAAGAAGGTGGAGAGGATCAAGACGCTCATTGCCAAATCCAGGTAACCATCTGGAAGAGTTTCTATTTCCTCTGCCCACCCTGAAAAATAGTTTTACCTTTCTCTGTCAAACTCAGTTATCATTTTTTCTCTGCGCCTTTCCCTGCCCTGCCCAGGCAGAATGGCTCCCCGTGCTCTGCATGGTTTCTGGCCATGACTCCCTCAGGTGACTGTAAGGATCATCCCGGCTCTGAGCTCCTGGTTGTCAGCAACTCTGGCCCCTTTGCACCTCCCTCAGCCTAGCACAGTACCTGGTGCTCAATAGATGCTCATCTCAACCTCCAGGAGCTTCTCCTCAGCTTCATATCGCTCTGCTCCTGCCCCCCTTGCAGCAGAGCCACGCTTCCTCCCCTACACCTGGTCTGCTGGTTTCCCTGGCAGGGTGGAGCGAGGCCCAGCCCCTCTCACCAGACAGCATGCGGCCCCTGCGGGAGGCCTCGGTCGCCAGGGCGCAGGAGATTTCAATCCGCTTCTCCTGCTCCTGCAGCTGGCTCTCTGAGTCCTGGGGCACGTCCACAGAGTCCCCCTCGCCGATGGGCACCACGTTCTGCATACTGAAGAGGCACAGACACACAGAAATGGAGGGAGGGACAGGATGGTCTAAGTGGCCTGGGGGGGCCTGCAGACTGAGGTTGGCAGGGAGGGCCAGGGCCCCGAGAATGTGCAGTCTCTGGTTCCCAGCAAGGCTGTCCCTAGGAGTGAGTGGGACCCTCGAAAAACACAGGTTGGGACCCTTACCCTCAATGTTCTCAAATGAATTAAAAGGTTCAAGTGAGCATTTAGGGCAGAGCCTTGAAGGGAAAAGAAGTCAGCAGAGGACGAGCCTTCAGTTTTGTCTTGATGGTGTGATGTGCATGAGCTGGCAGGTCTTACCAGCACCCAACGACCGCATCCCTGCCTCTGCTGGTGGCTGGGCCCTGTCTGCTGCCTGGAGCCACCACCTCGACGTGCTCTCCCCTGGGGAGGCTCTGTGCCCCCAGCGACTTCTAGTGGCCCAGGTGTCCTAGGTGCCAGGGTGGGCAGAGGAAATAGAAACTCTTCCAGATGGTTACCTGGATTTGGCAATGAGCGTCTTGATCCTCTCCACCTTCTTCTGCTTCTCCTTCAACTCCTCAGGGCTCAGGGGAGTGTCAGGCTCCAGGTCAATGTACCGTTCGGGGATGAGGACTTTGTCTGGAGTGGAGAGCTATGGAGGGGCTGGGGTCACCACCTACGTTCCCTCCCAGGATCGCCCACTCCAGCCCTTCCTGGTTCCACTCACCTCCTTATTGATGTCCACATCATAGTGCTGGGGCTCTAGCTCCATTTTGCGAAGCCGGGCGATTTCCTCCCGGGGTGTCTCGTAGGTCCGCCCACCAGGCTCCTCTGCCCGCAGGGCTGCCTCCAGGTTGGAGATGTCCACCTCGTGGATGCTGCGGTGGCGGCGCACCTAGGGGACACAAGCACCATCATGGCACCATGGCTATCCAGGCCTCCCGGCAGCTCTAACCATGCCCTGTCCTGTGCTCCCTTCCCAGCCCACCTGATCCAGCTGCCACCCCACTGCTCCCACTGCACCCCACTGCAGAACTATCCTCCTTCCTTTCCGCTGGCCCAAAGTCTGCCCACCTGCTAGGCCCTAGAGGCGACATCTCACTGACATCTCTTGTCAGTTCTTGCCGTTCCCCATCCTGCCCTACCCCGTATTCACATTCTGTGCTGTGGATTTTGGGCAGTTGAATTAGTGTGACTTAGATTTCTTTTTATTTTTTATGAAACAAGGTCTTGCTGTCGCTCCTGCTGCACAGTGACAGAATCATAGCTTGCTGTAATCTCCAACTCCCGGCTTGAGTCCTCCCATCCCAGCCTCTTCCCAAGTAGCTGGGACTGTAGGGGCACACCACCATGCCCAGCTAGTTTTTCAACATGTTTTTATAGAGACGGGGTCTTGCTTTGTTGTCAGGTTGGTCTCAGACTCGTGGCCTCAAACGATCCTCCCACCTTGGCCTCCCAAAGTGCTGGGATTACAGGCATGAGCCAACCACACCCAGCGAACTTCTAATGATTTCACATTATAGAAGTTTGAATCCATCAACTAGAATGTAAGCTGTTGAGGACAGGACTTACAAGTCATAATATTTCCATATTTCTAAACTTTAATAGAAAGAAAACTGAAAAGATGTCTTGGGCTACCCCCAGCTCTGTATGTAATGGCTGTGTAGTCCAGGAATCCTTTAATTTCTCCTCACTTTGTTTCCCCATCTGCAGAACGGGGATAATAATTCGTAACCCAATGTTGTTAAAAGGATTAAATGAAGTAACATGAAAGGGATTTCTAGATTATACAGTGCCATGCGGCGGTGAGCTACTGTGATTGTCGTGCTAGCAGCCAGCCTAGTGCTAGGCACAGAGGAGATGCTCCAGAAACGTGTATTAGTTATGACTTGTTATTTTTTTTTTGAGACAGAGTTTCGCTCTTGTTACCCAGGCTGGAGTGCAATGGCGTGATCTCGGCTCACCGCAACCTCTGTCTTCTGGGTTCAAGCAATTCTCCTGCCTCAGCCTCCCGAGTAGCTGGGACTACAGGCGCGCACCACCGTGCCCAGCTAATTTTTGTATTTTTTTTTTTTTAGTAGAAACGGGGTTTCACCTTGTTGACCAGGATGGTCTCAATCTCTTGACCTCGTGATCCACCCGCCTCGGCCTCCCAAAGTGCTGGGATTATAGGTGTGAGCCACCACGCCCGGCCTTATTTTTATTTTTAAAATATTTATTTATTTATTTATTTATTTATTTATTGAGACGGAGTCTCGCTCTGTCTCCCAGGCTGGAGTGCAGTGGTGTGATCTTAGCTCACTGCAACCTCCTTCTCCCAGGTTCAAACAATTCTCCTACCTCAGCCTCCCAAGTAGCTGGGATTACAGGGATGTGCCACCACACCTGGCTGACTTTTGTATTTTTGTAGAGATGGGGTTTCACCATGTCGGCCTGCCTCAGCCTCCCAAAGTGCTGGGTTTACAGGCATGAGACACCGCACCTGGCCAGTGACAGCTATTTCCACATGGTGAATTCTGTACTATTCTCTATTAAGTGAATTTTGTATAATTCATTTCAACAAAAATAATAAAGGCATTCCTTTTTGTGAGTTGTTTTCTTTAAACAAGAAAAAATCAACACTTGAAGGACTCTTCTGCCAGTGGGGGAGAGAACTCTCTGGCTCTCCCAGCTGCCCAGCTTGGGTTCTTTCCCCTCTTTCTTCTCAAACCCCCCAGGCCCAGGCTGGCCATGCCCTGGGAGTGGGCAGTGTTGGCAGATGCCAGGCTCGTGCCTGTGGGTAGCTGGGAAGGCATTACCACTTTGTAGGCTGGCCGGGGACTGGGCTCAGGGGCCGGGCTGGCCGGGAGCTGCAGGCTCCTCCGCTTCTCCTTCATGGAGCCACTCTGGTGCCGCCGCATTCGGTCAATCTGCTCCTCCACGCTCATCTTGACCTTCCCCTCACCAGGGAACACAGCACTCTTGGGGCGTTCCTGCTGCCAAGGGAAAACAGAGCTCTGACAAGTGCCTTATTGCCCACCCAGCTTTTCCATCCTGAACCCTTAACATTTACCTTCTATAGGAAGTCTGCCTGTAGTGGGCTGAACAGTGGTCCCCAAAAGATACCCCAGGTACCCGAGAGTGTAACCTTATTTAGAAATATGAGATAACTGCTGGGCGCGGTGGCTCACGCCTGTAATCCCAGCACTTTGGGAGGCCGAGGTGGGTGGATCACGAGGTCAGGAGTTCAAGACCAGCCTGAACAACATGGTAAAATCCTGTCTCTACTAAAAGTACAAAATTTAGCCAGGCGTGGTGGCATATACCTGTAGTCCCAGCTACTTGGGACACTGAGGCAAGAGAATCGCTTGAACCCAGGAGGCGGAGGTTGCAGTGAGCAGAGATTGTGCCACTGCACTCCAGCCTGGATGACAGAGTAAGACTCAGTATCAAAAAAAAAAAGAAAAGAAATATGAGGTCATCCTGAATTAGAGTGGGCCCTAATCCAATAATGGGTGTTCTCATAAGAGACAGAAGAAAAGATGACACACAGGGTAGAGGTGACATGAAGAGGGAGGAAGAAATTGGAGTGGTTCATTTACTCAGAAAGAAATGCCAAGGGTTGCCAGCAATAACCAGAAGTTAGGAGAGAAGCCTGGAACAGATTCTCCCTTAGAGCCTCCAGAAGGAGCCAACCCTGACACCACCTGGATTTTGGACTTATGCATCCATAACAGCACACACTTCTACTGTTTAAAGCCACCTTGTGTGTGGTCATTTGTTACAGGAGTCCTAGGAAACTAACACAGATTTTGGTACTGGGAAGGGGGGGGTGCTGCTATAACACATACCTAAAAATGTGGTAGAGACTTTGGAATTGGGTAATGGGTAGAGGCTAGGAGAATGTCAAGGTACATAATAGAAAAAGCCTAGTGGATTTCCTTGAAGACATGACTGGCAGAAACATGAACTTCAAAGATGATTCTGGTAAGGGCTCAGAGGACGTGAACAGCATAGTAAAGAAAGCTTCTATTGCCATAGAGAATATAGTCATGCCTCTGTATCCCAGGGGACTGGTCCCAGGACCCTGCTGGATATCAAAATTCATGAATTCTTAAATCCCTGCTGTAAAATGGTGTACATGTGTGTATAACCCACATATATCCTCTTGTATACTTTAAATCATCTTTAGATTACTTATAATGCCTAATATAATGTAAATGCCATATAAATAGTTGTTATCCTGTATGGTTGGCTTTCTTCTTCCCCTCCCCCCAAGATGGGGTCTTGCTCTGTCACCCAGGCTGGAGTACAGTGGTGCAATCATAGCTCACCACAGACTTGAACTCCTGGGTTCAAGCAATCTTCCTGCATCAGCTTTCCAAGTTGCTGGGACTACAGACACATGCCAGTTTGCCTGGCTAATTTTTTAATTATTATTATTTGTGGAGATGAGGTCTTGCTTTGTTCCCAAGCTGGTCTCGAACTCTAAGCTTCAAGCAATCCTCTTGTCCCAAAGTGCTGGGATTATAAGTGTGAGCCACCATGCCTGGCTTGTACTGCTTTTTATTATTTTATTTTTACTGTTGTAGTTTTAAATTGTTTTTTTCCCTGAATATTTTTGATCTGAAGTGGTTGAATCCATGGATGTGGAACCCACAGATAGGGAGAGCCCACTGTATATATATCATGAATGGAACGCTGGTAGAAATATGAATGTTAAAGATGCTTCTGGTAAGGTCTCAGAAGGAAATGAGAAATGTGTTATTAGAAAGTGGAAGAAAGGTCATCTTTATAAAGTGGCAGAAGTTTGGATGAATTGTTTTCTACTGCTGAGTGGAAACAACTTGAACGCTATGATGAACTTAGATATTTAGCTGAGGAGATTTCCCAGCAAAGTGTTGAAGGTGTGGCCTGTTTCTCTTTGTACTAATAGGAAAATGACAGAGAGAAAATAAATTGAAGAAAGAGCTGTTAAGCCAAGAGAAACCAGCACTTTTTTATTTGGGAGGTTCTCAGCCTACCTACTTCACAAAGGATGCTTAAATTAGCAAACTCATTGTAGAAAAAGCATGCCCCAGAGAGAGGGTCAAGGGTGTGACTGGACAATATTTTGCTAGAGAGATTAGATGTGTGGACCCAATTAACCATCCCAGAAGCCGGAAATAGAGATGGAGTTATCTAGAATGGACACCCTTGAAATACAAAGGGGGCCTACAAAGTTTTTGAGGCTGTTACACATGCAGAAACACTGCTAGCTTGTACAGAAAAAGACAGAGATAAGATGAAATGGAAAATGAAAATAGCTGTGAGACTTCTGAGATTCTACAGGGAGGAAATAGGCTAATAGAGCTACTTAACTACAAACACATGCTAACCTTCAAGGAAAAGCAAGAGTGACTCAGAGCAAAGCCATGGATGCAGAGGCAGGGGCTGATGGAGCCTCTGTGGACCCAGCGCCACAGAGGATTCTTCTCAGGCTTTGAAACCTAGTGGAATTTTCCCTGCTGGATTTGAAACTTGCTTGGAATGGTGACCCCTTTGTTCCTTCCAGTTTCTCTTTGTTGGGACAGGAATGACTTACTTTTTTTTTAATTTTATTTTTTTAAATTTATTTTTAAAATAGAAACAGGGTCTCACTATGTTGCCCAGGTTGGCCTCAAACTCCTGGCCCCAAGAAAGCCTCCTGCCTCAGCTTCCCAAAGTGCTGGGGTTATAGGCATGAGCCACCACACCTGGCCAGGAATGACTGACTTATGCCTGTCCTCTGCCATTGTATTTTGAAAGCAGATTAATCTTTCTTTCTTTTCTTTTGTTTTCCTTTCTTCTTTCTCTTTTTCTTTCCTCTTTTTTCTTTTTTTTCTTCTTTCCCTTTCTTTCTCTCCGTCTTTCCTCTCTCTTTTTTTTTTTTCTCTCTCTCTTTCTATTTTGTTTTTTGTTTTTGTCTTGTTCTGTTGTCCAGGCTAAAGTGCAGTGGCATGACCACAGCTCACTGCAGCCTCAACTTCCAGGGCTCAGATGATCTTCCAGTCTAAGCCTCCTGGAGGAGGCTGCGACTATAGGCATGCACCACCACATCCAGCTAATTTGATTTTATTTTTTTGAGATGGAGTCTCACTCTGTTACCCAGGCTGGAGTGCAGTGGCATGATCTCAGCTCCCTGCAACCTCCACCTCCTGGGTCCAAGTGATTATCCCACCTCAGCCTCCTGAATAGGTGAGATTACAGGTGCATGCCATCATGCCCAGCTAATTCTTGTATTTTTTTTTTTTTTTTTGAGACCGAGTTTCGCTCTTGTTACCCAGGCTGGAGTGCAATGGCGCAATCTCGGCTCACCGCAACCTCCGCCTCCTGGGCTCAGGCAATTCTCCTGCCTCAGCCTCCTGAGTAGCTGGGATTACAGGCATGCGCCACCATGCCCAGCTAATTTTTTGTATTTTTAGTAGAGACGGGGTTTCACCATGTTGGCCAGGCTGGTCTTGAACTCCTGACCTCAGAGATCCACCTGCCTCACTCTCCCAAAGTGCTGGGATTACAGGTGTGAGCCACTGCACCTGGCCCACCTGGCTAATTTTCAAGTTTTTTGTAGAGGCAGGGTCTCACTATGTTGCCCAGACTGGTCTCAAACTCCTGGGCTCAGGCAATTCTCCTGCCTCAGCCTCCCGAGTAGCTGGGATTACAGGCATGCGCCACCATGCCCAGCTAATTTTTTGTATTTTTAGTAGAGACGGGGTTTCACCATGTTGGCCAGGCTGGTCTTGAACTCCTGACCTCAGAGATCCACCTGCCTCACTCTCCCAAAGTGCTGGGATTACAGGTGTGAGCCACTGCACCTGGCCCACCTGGCTAATTTTCAAGTTTTTTGTAGAGGCAGGGTCTCACTATGTTGCCCAGACTGGTCTCAAACTCCTGGGCTCAAGTAATCCTCCTGCCTTGACCTCCCAAAGTGCTGAGACTACAGGTGTGAACCACCGGACCCAGAAAATTAATTTGTTTTCTAGTTTTACAAATGGAGAGGAATTTTGTTCCATAATGGATCATACCTAGAGTTTCATGCATACCAGATGGAGATGAATTAGACGATGAAATTTGGGACTTGATACTGAATGATACTTCAGTGACATATTAGACTTAGGATGCAGTCACGGGCTGAGGTTTTGGGGAATGCTGGTGTTAAGAGAATGTATTTTGCAAGCGAAATGGGCATGAAATTTGGGTGTCATAGAGTGGACTGAAGTTATTGAATAGTAGCTCCCAAAAGAGACGTTCAAGTCCTAGCCCCCAATACCTGTGACCGTAACCTTATCTGGAAATAGGTCTCTGCAGATGTAATTAAGAATCTCAAGATGAGACAATCCTGGATGAGGGTGGGCCCTAAATTCAATGATGAGTATTCTTATATGGGACAGGAAAGAAGACACACAGAAAACGGGGTGATGTGAAGACGGAGGCAGAGATTTGCTTGATGCATCTGCAATCCAAGGAATGCCAAGAGTTACCAAGAACCACTGTAAGCCAGGAGAAAGGCATGAAACAGATTATTTCTCCGTGTCTCCAAAGGAACAACCCTGCTGACACCTTGATTTGGACTTCTAGCCTCCACAGCTGTGACAGAATGAGCTTCTGTTGTTTGAAGGCTCCTGGTTGGTGGTGATTGGTTAACTCCTAGCAGCCCTAGGAGATCTGCATTGCCTTGGGGTCGCACATCTGACTCTGAACACTGACTTTTGCTGCTTTCCCTCCTTTGTATTTCAGCAATAGCACATTATGACAATTTTGTAAAATATTCTTTTTTTAACTTTTAATTTTTTATTTTTTGAAACAGAGTTTCACCCTGTCACCCAAGCTGGAGTGCAGTGGTGTGATCTCGGCTCACTGCAACCTCTACCTCCTGGGTTCAAGTGATTCTCCTGCCTCAGCCTCCTGAGTATTTGGGATTACATGTGCCTATCACCATGTCCTACTAACTTTTTTGTATCTTTAGTAGAGATGGGGTTTCTCCATGTTGGCCAGGCTGGTCTCGAACTCCTAACCTCGTGATCTGCCTGCCTCGGCCTCCAAAAGTGCTGGGATTATAGGCATGAGCCATCGAGCCCAGCCTTCTTTTATATTTCATGCATATGTGATGGTTCATACTTGAGTCAACTTGACTGGATTGAAGGATATATAGTATTGATCCTGGGTGTGTCTGTGAGGATATTACCAAAAAGGATTAGCATTTGAGTCAGTGAACTGGGGAAAGCAGATCCAATCTTAATCTGGTGGGCACAATCCAATCAGCTGCCAGCGAATATAAAGTAGGCAGAAAACCATGAAAAGGAGAGGCCTCCCAGCCTACATCTTTCTCCTGTGCCGGATGCTCCCTGCCCTTGAACATCAGACTCTAGGTTCCTTAGTTTTGAGACTCAGACTGACTCTTCTTGTTCCATAGCTTGCAAATGGCCTATTGTGGGGACCTTGTGATCACATAAGTTAATACTTAATAAACTCCCCTTTATATATATATCCTATTGGTTCTGTCCCTCTAGAGAACCCTAACTAATACAGATTTTGGTATTAAGGATGGAGTTCATTGGCTTTGGGGTTTCTGGAGTTGGCTGCTTAATATGATTAGACGTAAAAATGCTAAGGACTCTACTTCTAATAGTATGGAGAACACTGATAGTCATTGGCATGAACCGTTTAGAGAGTTATGCAAATAAGTGCATTTGACACTCCTGATTCACCACTCGTTGAGAGGCAAGTTTACTGACTCTATACATAATACCTTTGACCATATGTGGTGAAGCAAGGAGCATAGTGAAGCTGGCTGGTTGTTCCTAAGTTCAGTGGACAAAGTGATGAAAGAAAATGATGACCTCAGGGACTCTGTCTCCCAGCTTCAGAAGCAGATACTGAGCCTCAAATCTGCTAAGACTGTCCTGACTTAGAGTCTTATCTCCTGTGGAGAAAGAGCTGAAATTGCATAAAAACAGACACAAGCTTTTATCATGCAAATGGCTGACCTGCAATGAACGATGCATGCACAGCCTGGCCAGGTGTCTACTGTTAAAGTGAGGGCATTGATTGGAAAAGAATGGGACTCTGAAACTTGGAATGGGGACATGTAGGAGGACCCTGATGAAGCTGGGGACATTGAGTTTGTAAACTCTTATGAACCTTTTTTGCCAGAAGGAACAGTTTTTTAATCCCAACAGTGGCAACATCCCCTCCCCAGCCCATGCTGCCATCAGCCTTTCCACTCTTTTCTGAGGAGGTAAACCCTGTGCTGCCTGAGGCCACAGTGATGGCCTCCCCAGAAGCAGTTGCCAGGCAAGATAATGTTGATTCTCCTTAGAAGGTACCCACAGCACCTCTGTGTGCTTCTAGACCTATAACTAGACTAAGTCCTGGTGGGCCCCTAGAGGTGAGGTTGAGAGTATGACCCATGAGGAGGTACACAACACTCAAAAACACTGTTAGAGTTCTCTAATTTATATAAACAGAAATCTGGAGAACAGGAATGGGAATGGATATTAAGGGTGTGGGATAATGGTGGAAGGAACACAGAGTTGGATTAGGCTGAATTTATTGATTTGGGCCCACTAAGGAGGGACTCTGCATTTAATGTTGCATCTCAGGGAGTTAAAAAAATATTCTAATAGTTTATTTGCTTGGTTAGCTGACATATGGATTAAAAGATAGCCCACTGTGAGCAAGCTGGAAAAGCCTGATCTCCCTTGGTTTAATGTAGATGAAGGGATCCAAAGGCTCAGGGTGATTGAGATGGTGGAATGGATTAGTGACTTTAGACCTACCCACTCCAGCTGGGAGGGTTCAGAAGATATACCATTGACCAATGCCTTGCAAAATAGATTTGTGAGAGCAGCACCTGCATCTTTGAAGAGACCTGGAATTGCTCTTCTCTGCATTTCAGATCTAATGGTGGAAACCACAGTCACTCAACTACAAAATTTAAATACTAAATACAATGGGAATAATGGAACTCAAGGTGGCAGGGGTCAAGTGGCAGCACTCAACTGTCAAAGGTAAGGTGAGTGTAGCTACTGCAATGTACAGCAGAGGCAAAAGGCACCAGAATAGTATGACTCATGTAGAGCTCTGGCAGTGGCTAATCACGGTGTTCCTAGAAGTGAAATTGATAGGAACCCTACTGTATTCCTACTTAATTTATACAAGTAGAAAACTTCTAAGTCAAATGAACAAAAGACTAATTTGAATTATAAAAACAGAGAATGGACAACCTCTCTATTTCCAGATTTGAGCCAGTTTACAGATGCAGAACCCCTTGAATGAAGGGGAGGCTGGGTCCTCTTGAGGAAGGAGCCTAATACATTACCAACAATTTATGCAGTGAATCTTTTTACATCCTTCCCCAAGGAGACCTCTGGCCTTTTACCAGGGTAACTGTGCAATGGGGAGAGGGAAATGATCAGACATTTTGGGGACTACTGGACAATGGCTCTGAGCTGATGTTGATTCCAGGGGACTCAAAACATCACTATGGTCCTCCAGTTAAAGTAGGGGCTTATGGAGGTCAGGTAATTAATGGAGTTTTAGCTCAGGACCAACTTACAGTGGGTCCCCAGACTTATCCTGTGGTCATTTCCCCAATGCAAGAATGTATAATTGGCACAGACATACTTAGCTACTGGCAGAACCCCCTCGTTGGCTCCCTGGCTGATAGGGTGATGGCTATTACGATGGGAAGGGCCAAATGCAAGACATTAGAGCTGCCTCTACCTATAAACATAGTAAATCAGAAACAATATCGCATCCCTGGAGGGACTGGGGCAATTAGTGCCACAATGAAGGACTTGAAAGATGCAGGGGTGGTGATTCCCACCACATCCCCGTTCAACTCTCCCATTTGGCCTGTGCAGAAGACACGTGGATCTCGGAGAATGGCAATGGATTATCATAAGCTTAATCAAGTGGTGACTCCAACTGCAGCTGCCTGTACCAGATGTGGTTTCATTGCTTGAGCAAATGAACACATCTCCTGGTACCTGGTACCAACATTGAGCCCTCGATATGGCTCCATTCCTCAGGGTGATCGGCCAGCTACCTGATGGCAGGTTGATTATGTTGGACCTCTTCCATCATGGAAAGGACAGAGGTTTGATCTCACTGGAAGAGACACTCACTCCAGATACGGGTTTGCCTATCCTGCACACAATGTTTCTGCCAAGACTACCATCCATGGACTCACGGAATGCCTTATCCACCGTCATGGTATTCCACACAGCATTGCCTCTGACCAAGGCATTCATTTCGCCGCTAAAGAAGTGTGGCAGTGAGCTCGTGCTCATGGAATTCACTGGTCTTACTATGTTCCCAATCATCCTGAAGCAGCTGGATTGACAGAACAGTGGAATGGCCTTTTGAAGTCACAATTACAACACCAGCTAGGTGGCAATACTTTGCAGGGCTGGGGCAAAGTTCTCCAGAAGGCTGTGTATGCTCTGAATTAGCAGCATCCAATATATGGTACTCTTTCTCCCATAGCCAGGATTTATGGGTCCAGGGATCAAGGGGTGGAAGTGGAAGTGGTACCACTCATCAACACCGCTAGTGATCCACTAGCAAAGGTTTTCCTTTCTATTCCCTCGACAATATGTTCTGCTGGCCTAGAGGTCTTAGTTCCAGAAGAAGGAATGCTGTCACCAGGAGACACAACAGCAATTCAATTAAGCTGGAAGTTAAGGTTGCCACCTGGACACTTTGGGCTCCTCCTAACTTTAAACCAACAGGCTAAGAAGAGAGTTACAGTGTTGGCTGGGGTGGCTGACCTGGACTATCAAGATGAAATCAGTCTACCACTCCACAACGGAGGTAAGGAAGCATATTCATGGAATACAGGAGATCCATTTGGGCATCTCTTAGTATTACCATGCCCTGTGATTAAAGTCAATGGGAAACTACCATAGCCCAATCCAGTCAGGACTGCAAATGGCCCAGATCCTTCAGGAATGAAGGTTTGGGTTACTCCACTAGCAAAAACACCATGACCTGCTGAGGTGCTTGCTGAAGGCAGAGGGAATACACAATGGGTGGCAGAAGAAGGTAGTCATTAATACCAGCTGTGGCCACGTGACCAGCAACAGAGACAGAGACTGTAAGGGTCATGGGTGTTTCCTCCTTCTTTTGCTAAAAATATGTTTGTGCATGTATACACTTGTGCTAAGGAAATATCTTTATTTCATTTCCTTTTCCTTTGTCATGTGACATAGGATTTGTTAACCTCACATCAGCGTTTGGGCATTGTTAACTTTATGCAATAGTATTTGTGTTGGGGACTGGTGCATTTCCCATTGTAGGAAGGATAGTTGTATTATGCTAGGTGTAATTATGACATTATCATTGTCTTTATTTGAAGATTACGTATGATCTCAGGAGAGGTATATAGGTCCAAGTTGACAAGGGGTGGACTTGTGATGGTTAATGCTGAGTGCCAGCTTGATTGGATTGAAGGACACAAAGTATTGATCCTGAGTGTGTCTGTGAGGGTGTTGCCAAAGGCGACTCAACACTTGAATTGGGGGACTGGGAAGGCAGATTCACCTTTACTCTGGTGGGCACAATCTAATCAGCTGCCAGTGAATACAAAGAAGGCAAAAAATCATGAAAAGGAGAGATGGGCCTAACCTCCCAGCCTACATCTTTCTCCTATGCTGGATGCTTCCTGCCCTCCAACACTGGACTCCAAGTTCTACAGTTTTGGGACGCAGACTGGCTCTCCTTGCTCCTCAGCTTGCAGACAGCCTATTATAGGACCTTGTGATTATATAAGTTAATACTTAATAAACTCCCCTTTATTTACAGATACATACACACACACACGTATCCTATTAGTTCTGTCCCTCTAGAGAACCCTAACTAATACAGCGTATCTCCCTCATCCCTGACACATCTCCCTGCAGGGAAGCTCCTCCTCCAGTGGGGCTCTTGCCCCTCCTCCCACATGTTCCACCTTCCTCTCCAGCCCTGAGTTTCTTGCACAGCAGAGGCAGATGTGTGGACACACACAGTCCCTGGGGCTCGCAGCCCAGCTCAGGCCTGCAAGAGCTCTCAGAGATACCCACCTGGGAGGACAGTCCGTTGGTGAGTCCATGGGCATTCCTCCTCACCACCGCTGATGGGGTCACCTCATCATCTGTGGGTGATTTTGTCCGAGGGGGCACAATGCCAACTGCAGAAAGACAGAGTAACCAGTGGGCCTCGTGGAGCACAGGAGAGCAGGAAGCCAGCTTTTCAGAGACAGGCTCAGCCCCATTCTCCACTGAGATTAAAAAGCCCAGGGTGGGGCACCAGGCTTTGGGTGTGAATGAGCATCCAGGGCTCCTCCCTGAGCAACCTTGCCTTACTTCTAGAGGAAGATGAGACAGAAAATACCTTTGTTGAGAGCTGCCTGCTTCTCTGCCTCTACCTCTTGCCTGGTGGGCACAAGGCTGATGTCTCTGGAGGTGTCCAGGGGTGATGTCTGGTGGGGGTCTTTCTTGCTTTGTTCATAGTTTGCCTTGGGCTGGGGAGAAAGGGTGAGAAGACAGTTGATGTTAGCATGGCCGCCAGTGATGTTTCTTTGTTTTGTAGTAGTTGAAGCTCAAACCCTTGAAGATAAAGGGAACAAGGAAATTCTGTGTGCCACCTGGGGGTCGGACAGGGATGCACTGGAGCTTCCCACCCATGTACTTTAAGGCTGGCCAATGACGGGCCATTTTGGGGAGTGAGAGCTCATGGCCTCTAAGAGGCCCCCCAACCTGACCAGTTATCTTGGCTGGCACTAAGAACCACACACTTGCTGTGAGCCAGAGTCAAGGAATGGCCAGTGTGGGGTGGAGGGGGTCTCTGAGGATCCTGTAGAGAATCCTACCAGAGACATAAGCAAATAGAACCAGGCGGGCCTTGGTGTCAGAATTTTAGGGAAATGAAAAGGGCACTTAGTGTGTGGGCTCACACAGTCAGGAGACTAGAAGAGGCCTCAGCCATCATCTGAGCCCCCTCTGCTTGTGGTACAGTTGAAGAATCTAAGCCTCAGTGAGGAGACTACAGAAAGAAGACCAGGCTAAAGGTCAGCAACTCCAGTTCTAGCCTAACTAGAGAGCAGAGGTCCCCTTTCTTCATCTGTCAAATACAGGTAACATTACCTGCTCTGCAAATCTCAGCAGGCGAACGCTCAAGGGTTATGCAAATTACACACAGCTACACCTAGATGAGCACATGTGTTTTCCAATTTTAGGCGCAGGACTCTTTCTACTCACCATACAACCTCTTCCAAGCCTAACTGCATATCTCCTGGATCTTGGCTAGGAATGCAGGTGAGAGAACGAGCCAGAAAAAGGGCCTGTATCCTTATGTTCCAGGGACTCATGAAACCCAAAGAGGATACAATACAAGGTGGAGGCAGAGAGAGAGCATGGGCGGAGTGGGGCCTGAGATGGGCACAGGAAGGGATTGGATTGGCACTGGTAGGAGTGTCACTCAGTTTCCATTGGCTGGTCATGTTGGTAGGGAGTGGGGCATAACGCTGGCTGCGCATGAGTCTGGGGGTGGGGCAGACAGTAACTCACATCCCCATTACCTACAGAAAGCAAAAAGGCACAGAAAGATAGCCTGTGTGATGGTGTCGACTATCCTTTCCTTATCCCAGAGTCCAGCTGGGCAGGGGCACTGTAGAAACCAAGCTTTGGGACTATTAATGGGGAAATGACTCCAGTGCCCTGCCTTGACCCCTCACCTAGCCCTCTGCCCCTTGTCCCCTACCCCACCCTCCAGGACCCAAGGGTGCTGGGTACCTGCCCCCTGGCTGTCTCGCCACTGCGATGCCAGGAAGGGGAGCTGGGGTAGGGCCAGAAGCGGCTCTCGCTAGGGAGTGGAGGGACGGCTGGAGGAGACTCCAGGGGGACGTAGGCTTTGGGGAGGGGAGGCCGAGGCGGGCCAGGTTCCTGAGGCAGACAGAAGCCAGAGCATTAGGAGGAACAAGAGCAGCCACTGTGAGAGCAGGAGAAAAGAGCGTTAGCAGGAGGCAGACAACAACATCGCTGGAGACCTGGGCAGGCCCCTGGGACAAATGCATTCCCACCATGGCCTGCAGAGAGTGCCAGCTCTGGAGCTAACTCTCTGCCCAACCTTTAAGGCCCTCCTTGACCCAGCCCCTACCTGTCTACCACTTCCCACTGCTCCCCAGGTTTTCCCAAAGCTCTCTCATTGCCTCACCCCCATGCCAGGCAGCTCCTTTCCCACCCCTTTGCTTTTACCCACTCTCCTGCCTAGAATGCCTTTCCCTTGTTCCTCTCCCTGTCTTGCTGCTCCACAGCCTGGTTTAGGCTCCACCCTCTGATGGAACATCAGGGCATTTAGTCTGAGCCATGTGGCTCAATATTGAGACATACACCATCATGTTCCTACAAATCGGTCTTAGTCCATGCGATGCTGGGCTCCCTGAGTGTATCTTTCTAAGACGGCCTCATGGCACCCCATGCCCAAAGTCGAGTCCCAGAAAACACTTGCTGACTAGGAAACTGCTCCCCACACGGACCCTCAATCCTCTCGCTATCCCGGCATCATCCTGGATTTAAATTCCTATGAAATGCATGCTGTCTGCTATCCAACCTGGTGCCCAGGAACAGGTTTTGCTGAAAGGGAGCTAAAGATGACAGATGGAGATAAGAACAGGTGAAGGGGAAACCTGGAGGGGAGTTCATAAAACAGGGGTGAGAATGACCTCCTTAGACAAAGAGCTCAAGCACTAGGGCTGGAGGCCTGTGGGGAAGAGATGGGCACAGAAGTTGTATAGTTTCAGACAGATGAGGATCCAGTCCTCCTTCCCCCACCTACCTTCTACTCCATTTCTCAGCTTACCTCGTTGGAACCAGGCTTGGTGGGGGACCCCTGAGAGCCCGACACCAGTGAAAAGGGGCTGAGGGGGCTGGTGAGGCTGGCAGAGCTGAGGGGGCTGGCCGGGCTATTGGAGCTGTAGGTGGCTGAGGGGCCAAGTCCTCCTTGGGGGAAACAGAAGGGGAGAGTGAGCGATGGAGGAGTGTGTGGCCTGCTGGGTAGACAGACACTGTGAGTGGAGGTAGGGGGAAAAACCAGACCCAGGGATGCGGAAGGGCAGACTTAGTCTCTCAGAGCCACCTGGGCCTGCTGAAGGGACTCATTACAGGTTCTGGGGCCACAGGCTGGCTGTTGAGAGTTGTGCTGCCGTGGGGAAGATGGTAGATGGAAATGACACTGTTGTCCCTGAGGTGTCAAGGAAAGCCAGCCTGAGGTCGCAGGGCTCAAGGAAAACTCTAAGGTAGGGTTCACAGGTCACCAGTGGGCCCATGTGCTTGGGGGCTGGGGAGGCTCAGGTGCTTTTGACCTTTTTTGGAGAGGACTCTAGAGTATCAGGGTCAACAGTGTCTCTGAGTTGTCTACTTGGTCTATTCTGGGGCAGGGAGCGGAGAGCCCTACCTACCACCCTAGAACCCAGGGGAAGATTCTGGAATCCCAAGAAGGCCCTGCCTGGCTCTGAACACAGTGTGAGCTGGCAGGTGTGGGATGGAGGCCAGAAATACTGGAGCACTCCTGGTGAGGCAAGCAGCCCAGGAGGCACCCACCTCTGTGCTTGGCAGTGTCTGTGCCCCGGGAGGGGTTGTTCTTCCTCAGCCCCTCCATCACGTCCTGGATCCTCCAGATCTCCTTTTGGATTTGCCGGTTCAGCACCTCATTCTGAAGCAGCCACTCAGACAGTCAAAGGGAATGGCCATGATGAGTGTCCCGCCCTCTCCTTCCGCCCAGGCCTCTTGGAACCCACATTCCTTTGGGCCAGCAGGAGACAGACGCCCTGTACACACACACACACACACACACACACACACACACACACACCCCTCCAGAAGTCATCTTTCTCATGGACAGCCTCTGCTCTTCAGCCTCTAGGAGATGCACCCCAGAATTGACTGAGTCTCCGAACCAAGACTGAGGACCCACCCTTCTGAGTTCCCCCGGGGGGACCAGGTGGTCTTAGAGTGAATGCCCATCTAAGTAAACACTTTATGGTATATCCTGTTTTTCATGGGGCAAGAACTTCCATTTCACTGCTTTTCTTCACATCCAGACAGCCCTTTTCTAACACCCACTTCCAGCGTATACCTAAAGAGTCGTGAATTTAATTACACTTGACACTCTGAAACGTAAGAGCTTCCATTTATTTAGCATCCCTCAGCACCAGGCACTGTGGTAAGTGCTTTGCGCATACAGCGCTAACTTATTTCGGCTGCTCGACTCTAGGAGGGAAGGGCAGCAGCTGTCCCCTTTTCAGAGATGAAGAGACTCACACCCAAGGCCATTTATTGAGTAAGCAGCATCACCATCATCTAAATATGGGTCTATTTGGACTCAAAAGTTGGTGCTCTTGACCACAACCCTATCCCCGCTCCTAAAATGTCTGTTTCAAGTGAGGCTTGGCCACGGAACGTGGTGGTATTTGAGCCCTCTGGACCAGGCGAGTCTTCACTTCACCCTACCTACCAGGTGAGTGGCATTACCATGAAGGAAACAGAAGAAAATGGGGGAAACCAGGGTGTTAAGTGCATCAGAAAGATAGGGCTTACAACCTAGCTAGAAAAGAGGCAGGGCCTGGGTGAAGAAGTGACAGAGGAAAGGAAAGAATAAGAACTCCCCAAGATCATCAGGTCCATCCTCCTGCCTCTCAGAAGATGGTTTCTAAACCATCTCAGGAAGAAAAGCCTCTTTTCTGTCTAAACATTCCTGAGCAGATTGCTCCTGCACCACCCACTCTTCTAAAGCCTGAGCTATTTATGCTGTTTTTAAATACTGCTGGGCATGGTGGCTCATGCCTGCAATCCCAGCACTTTGCAAGGCTAAGGTAGGAGGATCACCTGAACTCAGGAGTTTGAGACCAGCCCGGCCAACAGAGGGAGACCCTGTCTCTATGAAAAATTTAAAAATTAGCAGGGCATGATGGTTCATGACTGTGGTCCTAGCTACTCAGTAGGCTGAGGTGGGAAGATCGCTTGAGCCCAGGGCAGTCAAGGCTGCAGTGAACTGTGATTGTGCCACTGCACTCCAACCTGGACGACAGAGCAAGACCCCATCCCAAGAGAAAAAAAAATCCTTTCAGTCATAAAACACCTTGTATCTAACTGAAGTCTCCCAAGCTTCACTTTAGCTCCTCCCATTATGAGATGAAACTAACGTGTCCCATTATCTTCAGTCTGAAACGTACAGTCTGTATCGATGGCCTGAGCCTTTGCTTTTGTCTCGAGGCCGAATCCTCATCTTTAGTCACAACCCAACCCCTGCCGGCTTAGGGACCCTTCTTCACCTGGGTGTCCAAATTGAGCTGCTCCCAGAGGTCATCATGCAGAGCAGAGACCTCAGACTCCAGGTGCTCATACTCCATGGTGCTGTTCGTCAGGGCCTGCAAGGGAAGAGGTGTTCATCACCAAAGCATTCCTCCTTATTCTGTAACAGATTTTCACACCTCTGGTACCCTGGAGCCAGGATATCAGAGGCGTGAAAATCTGGGGAGAAGGGCATGGAGGGACTGAAGGAGAGGGGTGCCAGTCTGAGGCATTCTGATGACAGCCAAACACTAGCTTTACAAGAGATGTAACAACCCATCCCACTACGAACTGAGATAAAGGGAAAATGAAAAGGGGATAATATCACCTTCATATCCTCCTATTCTCCCCAGATTAGGGAATAGAAAGTGGAGGGCATAGCTGGGAGACACAAGACCCCATCTCTACAAATTACAAAAGTTAGCTGGGCATGGTGGTGCATCCCTATAGTCCTAGCTACTTGGGGGCTGGGCAGGAGGATCACTTGAGACCTGGAGGTCGAGATTGCAGTGAGCTGTGTTTGCGCCACTGCACTCCACTGTGGGTAACAGAGTGAGACCCTGTCCTTAAAAATAATAATAATTTATTATTATTATTTTAAAGTGGAGGGCAAAGAGAAGAGAGCCTGAGGGAGGACATGTGTTCTCCAGAGGTTAGAGAGCTTCCTCCTTTCCAGGCCATGCTTTTGCGGGGCTTTTGCTGCTGCTTCCTGGAGCCATTCTCAAGCAGTCTGTGCTGGAAGGTCTGCCCTAACCCACTGGGAGGCAGTGACCAGGGCAGCAGCCTTTTTGCCAGTGCTTTGCATCTCCAAGGGAGAAGACAGAAGTGGGCAGCAGAGGTGTTAGCGTAGCCAAGGAAATAAGTGACTCACAACTTCACGCTGTCCCAAAGAAATCCTGGTACAGGCAGTTTGTGGGAAATAAGCTCATTTCCTCAGTGGATCTTGGAATGAGCAGGCTGGCTGACGTGCTGTTTATTTGCAAGGCAGTGATGAGGTTTTTGTTTATGCTCCTCTGCACGGGAGTACCCTGCTCTTGTCCTCTGAGGACAACTGGACTAGGACAGCACAAGCTGGGAGGTGGTGGCCCTCCTGTCTAGTGCCAATTGGGGGATGGGTACACAAACCCTGTGCCCCAGTTACCGTGGTCGCCTGAGACAGCTCCACGCGGATGTTGATGAGCTGGTTCTGCAGCGACTCCTTTTTGTGCAGAAGCTTCTCTGGGTAGGTGGGCTGGCTCCCAAACATCTCCAGCTCCTGGTGGGTCCCCATCAAGGCACTTTCCAGGCTCTCCTGAAGAAAGGCAAGGGAATGGCATGGGCAGCCCTGACAGCTCCTCTCTGGGATGGAAGAGCAGAGGCCCGAGCCCTTAGAGGCTCACCAGGGAGCTGAGTGGAGGCTGTCCTTGCTTTGTCGGCTTCATCAGGATGGAGACAGCAGCCCACAGCCTTCTCCAAGCCAGCCCCGCCCATGCACCCCAGCTTAAAGCCACCCCCAGCTTCTCACCTTCTCAGCTCGGAGCTGCTGCACCAGCCGGTCCTGCTCCCTCACCACCTTGTTCTGCTCACACAATTTTCCCAGCAGCTTCTAGGGGCCCAGAGAGTGGGGATGGAGAGGGAGAAAGAAGGGGATGAAGGACATAGTTTGATGGAAACCTGGGAGTTGGGTTACAGGGCCTGGCCTCTGGATATGTCCTCCTTTCCCCTGCTGAGGAACCCTGGACCTTCACCTAGACCTTGGTGGCTCCTAAGAAGAAGACGGATCTTCATCTTGGGAGGAAGTGAGTTGGGTCGAGAGGGCTGAGAGCCGTGTTAAACTCTGACACCCCTGTCCTTCCAAGGGTCGAAATTCACAAAGGACTGGGGAGATGATATGACCTCATTTCCTAGGCTGGGTGTCAGAACAAGCAGTCTTAGAAAAGCAGTGGGTAATAGAAACTGTCCCTCAGCCCCACAGAAGCTTCTCCCTTCCCTCTCAAGATCCTGTTCTTCCTCCTCCCTCCAAAGTCTCAGGATGGCTGAGCCTCTGTCTGAGGTCTAGTCCTGTCAGGAAGGAACTTCTCCCAGTCTCACTGGGCAGATCCACTACCCAAGTAGGGCCCATGGTGATGGGGAGCAGACGGGTGAGGCCAGAAGGAGGGCTCATGCTTTCCTAGTCCACACCTTCATTTATGCCATTCCTCAAATACCTGCTTTGCTCCTTGCTGCTGAGTCAGATTTTACCCTCTGGGCCTTTTAACTTCAAGGCCCAACTCAGTGCTACTTGTTTTGTCCCTGAACTTCAGCCCACCTGGCCTTACTTCCCTGCCCCTGGCAGAACCTATTGGGGCTCCCCTTTACCAGGTGAATACGTGTTACCACCTCCTGCTGCTACCTGGCGCCTCCCACTACCCTGAAGCTCCCTGAGGGCAGGGGCAGAGCTGTATTCTCCTTTCTAGTCAACTGTAGGGACTAATACCATGCTGGGCAGAGTGGACTGATCTAACCCCCAACAAAGTCTGCATTCCCGTTACAAGCAGATCCCACTGCTGTAGGCAAGAGGGCAGAGCGCTCAGTGGAGAAACGGATACAGCCACCATGGGAGGGAAGGGTGAGTAGGTGGTAGATCAGAAAAGAAGGGGGATGAGGAGGAGGCAGGCGGAATCTTGTGGTGAGAGAAGACATGAATCAAAGGTAGGAAGAGCCACCAGAAGAAGAGAGATGGATGGAGAGAGAGCCCCCACAAAGGATAGCAGCAGGAGGCTGGAGGGGAGGGAGGGAGCAGGGAGCTCTGCTCTTACATCTGTGTCTTGCTCGTTTAACTTGTAGGTGTGGAGGCTGTCCCGGAACACTTCTGGATATGGAGGGACCTGCAGAAACATGAGGCCGGTTACTGCAGCAGGGGTAGGATGAGGGTTCGCAGGGATAGGAGGCTGACATCACATTCCTGCTCTGCTCCTGCCAGAGACCGTGGTCCATCACCTCTGGTGGCTTCTGTTTCAGGGACCTCATTCTTCATCCCCTGGCTGGACGCCTGGGATGGCCTGGCCTAACCCCATCCCAGTTGTCCTAGGCTGACTCTGGAGAGATCAGAACTCTGCTTGAGTCACGCTCTGTATTTCCTCTCCCCCAAGCACTAGGATCTGCTAAGAGGGACTGCAGAGTGTGTTACTCCCAATGGCTTGTCAGTAACCACCATGAGGACATCAGTGAATTCATGGCTGTCTGTGGGAATAGGAAATAGGAGAATGGTAGGAATGAGCATTGGGAACAGTTGAAAACTGTTGCTCTAGTAGATTGAACGCCAATCACAGGGCTTGTGTCTAAACAAAAATTGGCAAGAATTCACAAGGGTCTCTGGGTCCAGCAAATGCTACCTAGCCTTGACACCACATTTGATGACCACAGCACATTCTATAAACCTTTGATATTAGATGATTCCATTACGCCCATCATGCCTTTAACCCCAGCGATGTCTGTCAAGATATTACAAATATGAAATCGAAATCAGAACACTAAGGAGCAGAGTTGTGATCCCCAGCATGGCATGAGATGTTGGTGCTGGCTATTTTGATGGTTTGGGAAATGGGCCTTGGGTTTACCCATGAAAGTGAAGAATGGAGGTGACATAGTGGAATTAGGGAAGGAAGACCAGGCCAAGCCTGTCTCCAGGCAGATGAGCAGGTTGGGTGGCGTGAGCCTCATCCTAGATGGGTGACTCAACCATGCAAAAGCAGCTGAAATGGCATTGGCAGGGACCATGCTGCCAGGCAGAGGTCTTACTTGCATGAAGAGTTGGGACCTGGGGGAGGAGTTTTCCACCATGCGGTTCACCATACTGATGAGAGTCTCGCTCTCACTCATCTGCAGCAGAGGAAGGAACGAACTATTCACACTCTGACCCACGTGTCAGTATCTCCCCTTCACCCACCTGTGCTTGTTTCCCAGGAAACAGGGGAGGGCAGCTCTCCCAGTACCCTGGGCTTGCCCTCACCCTTCGTGACCTCTGTTTCAGGACCAGCACTAAAGTGATCCTTGCAGAAAGGCCACAGAATGGTCCGGGAGGCCACTGGGCCCTTGCTGGAGGCACTGCAGAGGCCCTGCCCGGTGACCCTTCCCCAGGGTGACTGGCTGTTGTGGGTCCTGTCCACATTGGCTACGGTTGTCATTTCCCTGCCCTGATCTCATTTCTCACACTACTTTGGACAAAGACCACAGAGGCAGTTGGAAGGCTGCTCGCCCCAAACTTGAACTAAGTGAAACAACCAAAAAAGAAACTCTAGAACCTGCTCTTTGGATGGGCCACCACAGATACAGAGGCCCGGCCCCTCTCCCTGTCCCTGCCCACCCTCGGCTCTAGTGCAGAAAGTGCTAAACACGGTTTCCAGAGCTGGGCTGGCAGCATCCATGATGATCTCAGATGATGCTAGGGAGCAAACGAGGAGGCCAAAACAAGCGAGCCACGTTAAAGGGACACCGGGCTCTCCAACACGTTCTTTCTATTTCAAGAGTCTTTAGGAACATGGAAGTGGAAAGACTATTTGCCAATTTAAAAAAAAAAGAGAGAAATGGGAAAAGGGAGTGGATGAAGAGGAAGAGAAAGGAGGGGTGGGAGAAAGCGTGAGCCAACCAGATCAACCAGAAATGCCGTCATTTACCCCACTGGTTTCAATGGGAAAGAACCAAAAAGGGAAAATATCAGGGAATGTCCTTGGCTGTGTCCCTTTAACTCCATTGCTCTACAGGGGAAGGCAGTAGAAGACAGAGGGAGTTGTGCAGGGAAAGCTTTCTGGGAGAGAAAGTGAATGAGGAAGGGAGGAATGAGCCACATTAGGGAAGATTATCTGGGGCTCCCGTTCAGAGGGTCCCCTGTGTTTATTCCATTATCTCCAATCTCAGTTGTACCCACACTGTCCTTTCTTCCTCTTACCCCTTTTAGGCAACAGCCTGAATGCAGCCTTGCTTCTACATGTTGTAGGCTGGGCAAGGGCACCCACCACCCCGGTATTTCCTCTCCCCCAAGCACTAGGATCTGCTGCTAAGAGGGACTACAGGGTGTGGAGCTCCCAGTGGATACACCGTGGTATCCGTGAGATATCAGTGAACACCGTGAGAACATCAGTGAACCTGAGTCTGCAGCATTTCAATAGGCTTTCTGAGGAACTGATTTTCTACATCTTTAGTCCTGGAATGAAAGGGCCTTGAGGGCCAGGAGCCATCCCTGCACAGTCAACTGTGGGTATCTCATTCTTTCCCCAACAAGCAGATCTAGAGAAGTAGAGGGAGCAAGCAGGAGTGTTCTCATCCTGGCCTGTTCCCACCTGGGCTGCGGCTTTGGGGATCTTTCAGCCCAGGTGGGTCTTCCCTCTAGGAGGATTCTTGTGTGCTACCTTCTTTCTCTCCAAAATGTTAGATTTTGTAAGAAAGCACCTAACCCCCTGCCTCATACACAGTAAGTAGTGCTCATTGATATTTTTAAGTTTTGGAAAAACAAAATAATAACAGCAACAAGTGGTGGTCCCACTTCTTGCCGATGCCTGACAAAGAGCTCTCGTATCCACTCCCACTGGATTCTCCCAATAAATCTGTGAGGTTGAAAGGAAAGGGCAGGTTCTACAATGCCCATTTTATGATTGAGAAAACAAAGACCCAGAGAGACTGTGACATTTCCAAGATTTAAAAAAGAAAAATCCTTGTAAATGGCAGAGCGAGAAGCACAGCAGCAGTGTCTGACTCTTCTCATCATACAAGGCTGCCTTTTAAGAGTATTATCCTTGGCCAGGTATGGCAGCTTACGCATATTATCCTAGCACTTTGAGAGACAGAGGCGAGAGGATCGCTTGAAGCTGGGAGTTTGAGACCAGGCTGACCAACACAGTGGGACACCCATTTCTGCAAAAAAAAATTGTTTAATTAGCCAGGTGTGGTGGTTGCACACCTGTCTGTAGTCCTAGCTGCTCACGAGGCTGAGGTGGGAGGATCGCTTGAGCCCGGAGGTGGAGTTTGCAGTGAGCTGATTGTGCCACTGTACTCCAGCCTGGGGAACAGAGTAAGATCCTGTCTCAAAAGAAAACACAAAAAAGAATAATACCCTTTATCCATGAGGGAGTCCTCTGGAAGGCTATTTCTGAAGCCCCCAGCCTAATGGCCCAGCCCCTCTGTGAGGATAAAAGCTCCCAGGAAGGGACCCTGCTGTCTGCTTGAATGCTTGGACAGATGGGCTTTGTGGATGGAGTAGAAAGCTAATCACAAGGGTGACAGGGAGGACAGCTTGCCCAGGAACCTGGAGGCAGGCGGGCATGAGCCTGCTCCTCAATCCCACAAGGCACCTCAGATCCTGCTTCCCATCAACAACAGCCTAGGCTTCCCTGCCCTGCTCCGAATTGGAATCCTGAGATCTATACTCACATGGCCCGGAATGCTCATGGTGTGGACACAATGGGCTGCTTCCGGAGCCGGAATGCAATAGGAGCCATCCCTGCTTATTGAACTGTGGACACTAGTGCTTCCTGGTGCCTGAGGCATATTACAAAATCGAAGTGAGACATCAACCTGAAGGTCCAGTGAGACAGGAGGTGGGTCACATGGCTTGTGACTAGAAGAACCAACAGTTGCAGCTACAGCATCTGATTTTAAATGCGTGTTTTTCCTGCAACTTTAAGAGCATGAACTCATCCTAATGAGGTCTGACGCCAGCTTTGTCACACCTTAGCTGTAAACTGGGTCAAAAGCTCAGAGTCACATTCCAAGTTCGGCTGTTCACTGGCTGTGCGATCTCGGCATGTTATTCAACCTCTCTGTGCTTTGGTTTCCTCAGCTGTAAAATGGGGATAATGGCAGTACCCACCTTGCAGGGTTGTAATGAAGACTGAGTGAGTTAGAGATCTGAAAAGTGCATAGAATAGAACGGGGCATGGAGGAGGCCTCCCATTATTGTAGCCATTGTGATTTCCACCCTCCCAGGCTGCCTCCACAGGACAGTGTGCACTTCTAGGCCACGGTTTGTAGCACAGATCTGAACTTAGGATTATGTGCTTGTATAAATGCCCAGCATAATGACCCCCTTGCCTGTCTAATCTCAGTCTCACAGCTTAAAAGGCAAGAAAGGGTTCGAGCCCTGGAGCAGAGACCAGGAGGCGACGCTGGCATCTCCTGGAGCGCTCACTGCCTCTTCAGCTTGCTCACCTGGAAAACTGGGTTGATGATACTACCTCTGTCTGCAAGGAATTCCCAGGATTGCATGAGCTGTGTATGCAAAGGGGCTTTTGGAGGAACTAACGAATACACTGATTGAATACTGCTTTTAAAATCATCCTAGAGAGGGTCTGTAGGCCTCAGTTTACCAATTATAGAGTTGAGCAGCAACCTGTGAAATATGATCCGACAATGTCCCAGATTCAGGTTGAACTAAATCCCTAGCATTTTAGGCCCAGCCTAGAGCTCCCTCCTCCTCGCCAGCAAAAATGCAAATTCCCACCTGCCCCCTGGGGGCAGTTCCTTCTGAGCTGAGCACTGGAGAAATAAGAGGTGGCATTAATTATTCATGTGCCTACTTATTATGCTTCTTTCCCCAGGAAACTCCCAGCTGTCCTGAAGGGCTTTGAAGAGAAGGGGTGCGTGGGGGGCAAACCAAAACATAAGCCACTTTGTTGTGTCCTGCTTGCACCAACAAAGGTTGTCAAATGGCTGGAAGAGGAGGAGGTGGGGAGGAGTGGGGATGTGGTAGGAAGGCAGTGGGATGGTAACGGGGGCACCAGCTCTGCCTACCTGCTGATCCAAATACTCTAGGTTTCTTTGCAACTGAAGATCTAAAAGTTCATCCTACCCGGAGCCCGAGGCCCAGAGGCCAAACAGCAACACAAACAAACAGGAACACACAAAAGAAAACGATAAAAAAGAAGCAAAGCAGTTAAGAGTTAGCGACCAGGACACGGAGAGGCTTCTCCCTCTGCCCTTGAGGAGTTCTCAGGAAGGGAGGGGTGGAGGATGTGGGCAGGCAAAGTAGTTCTCTACCGGACACTCCAGGGAGAGGAGGGGCACACGCAGGCCCCAGTGCCATCTCTCCTAGGTCTGCCTAGGCCTCCCTGGGAAAGGTGAGTGCCACCAGAGCAATTTGGGCAGCACTTGCTAACGGCTGTTTCCCAGTTTTCTGGAAAAATCAGTTGTTTCCAGATGCATGTGTCTGCTGCGGGCAAGGCTGATCTGCTTTGGACACTGGCAGGGTGAGAATCAGAGAGGCACTAGCCTCCAGCCTGCCCAGCACTCCTCCACCCTGGCCTCCTGGTGCTGTTATGGAATCAGGTCAGCAACAGGCTTTCTGGACAAGGGTTCTGCCTGATGGTCCCAGTGGACCTCCCCAATCCTCCCAGGTGGAGCATCTCATCTAGATCTCTAGATGGTGGCAAAAGTTCTCAGGAGAACAAATTCCAGGGAGAGACACGAGTAGGAAGAGGCAGAGATAGAGGAGGAGACGCAATTCGGAAATTTTTTTCTTCCTCAATCATATCGCTTGTATCTCTCCCAAAAAGTGGCATTCCAGGCAAAGGACAAACGCAAATTAACTATGCTTCAGGGGAAAGAAGTTTAGGAGATCTTGCTTCTTGTTAGGAGCTCCGGCCTGACTTTTTCTGCCTAGGCCCCTTCTCCTGCATGCTGGAGAGGAGAGTGACCAGGATATTACGTGCTCCCAGATCTCATCCCTCCTCCACGGCCTGTGTCACAGAAGAGAAGGGGTTACTGGCACCAAACTTGATACTGGGGCTAGAGTCCTGGCTGGGAGGGAGGAGGTATCCAGAGGCTGCTAAAAACCAGCCAGGCCAGGCACTAGGCACAGAGAGTCCCTGGAGTCTGCCCCAGTTAGCTCCACCCTTGGTGGAGCATGGTGTGGGGAGAGTGGAGGGGAGAGAGGACGTACCATCTTATCGTGGACCGTGGGGGATGGTGGGTAGTTGTAGGGGAACAGTCCTGCAGGGACTGGCCTCCTGTCTCCCAGGTAATCATACTGGAAGAGAAAGGGATCGCAGAGGTGAGGGGTCTGGCTGGGACACGGAGTTCCCCATCAGCTGAAGCTCGAGGTTAGGGGTGTCTGTGTTCAGTCCCAGAGCAGATCTCAAACCGAAATAGATAGCAGCCCCCCTTGCAAGGATCTGTCCAGGTCCTCAAGATTTGAAAAGACAGAACCCTCTCTGCCCTCTTATATGACAGCACAGTTTCTTGCACAACCTGGGGGCATGTACAGAAAGCAGTGTTCCCACTCAAGAGGCAAGGCCATCCCCAAGGCAGCTCTCCTACAGACAGAACCACAGGCCAGGGGCTCCCCTGGGCAGCACTGCTGGTCCTGCGGACACACAGCCCAGTAGCCCAGTGGCCCTGTGGCCCAGATGCTCCCACATCTCTGCCTCTTCTCAGTAGATGGTCTTAGGCTTCTGGGGAATCTCAGGGGATGAGGAAGGAAGGTCAGGCTGGTGGCTCACCTTGGGGGAGCTGATGGATCGCCTCATCACATAGGCAGCAGGGTCAGCATAGATGTCCTCACTGCGAGGTGGCAGCCGCTCAAAGCGGGCACTGGGTGAGCGGACAGGGGAGTAAATGCGGGCACGGCTGTAGGAGCCCTGGCTGGGTGAGCGGGGCACAGAGTGGGAGCGGGGCTGTAGGGACAGGCGTCGCAGGGAGCTAGAGGCGGCATCCAGCTCATCATAATAGACTGGCTGCCGGGAGGGGCTGGGGATCCAGACAGTGCCTTCCTGCCGCCCGTAGCCGGCGGGCTCCTTCCACTCGCGCAGCTGGTAAGCAGGGCCGCCCCCATTGCGGAAGGCATGGCGCTTGTCCTCCATGGCCCAGGGTGGGCTGATCCGATCGTAGGCCGGCATGGAGCAGATGCTGTCTGGCCGCACCCCTGGTGGGTAGTACTGGTAATCATCAGGGTATTGGGAGGCGTAGGGGCCATAGTACTCAGGGACCCTGCGGGACACAGGGTAGAACCTGGAGGGACTGAGAGAGAAGGGACATTGTAAAAAAGGCAGGGAACACAGGTACCCCCGACCCACCACAGCCCCACTTCCAGGTCCCCAGCCCAGTGCTCAAATAGATAGAGGCTGAGGTTTATTCCAGAGGTGAGGGAAAGACTCCTGTCGGGAAAGACTCCTGTCTTGAAAGCCCCCTTCCTCAACCAGCTCCGCAAGGCTGGACATTGCCATTCAGAGCTTCAATCTTTTTCTTTAAAGTGACATCCCTAGGAAGAAATGTGAAGCCTTATTAGCCATCTCCAGCTCACATGAACCGCTTTATCCAATCTTTTCCAAGAGGCAAATCGAAGAAAGTCACTAGGTACCTGAAGGAGGGCAACGTAGGAGGGGCAAAAGGGTGCCATCTGATTTATTTCATTTTAGAAATGAGGTCTATTCTGTCACCAGGATGGACTGCAGTGGGGCCATCACAGCTCACTGCAGCCTTGAACTCCTGGGCTCCAGCGATCCTCCCACATCCACCTATAGAGTAGTAGCTGGGACCACAGGTGTGAGCCACGATGCCCAGCTTCCTGATTGTATGATCTTGTCAGGAGCAGAACCAGTAGGTTCTTGGGACTCATCCCAAGTTGTCCTTTCCAGAGCAGTTCTGATGTTCCCAGGCACCAGACCCCCAGCAATGTGCAGCCGCTCAGGCCACCAGAGGGCAGGTTCCTCCCAGGCCCCACGGCCTTCCTGAAGCTGTGGCTTGTAGTCCCTGGAGCTGCCCGAATCCCCAGGGAAGGAACCTGCAGCCCTCATTTGCCCTGATGGACACAATTGGACCCAATAAATGTCCCCGAATATTTCAAAGCCAGTCATTGGACAAAGGAGTAAATGGTCATAGAGGGCCGTGTTGGGACTAATGAGCTACTTTTTTTCTCTTTCTCTCTTTCTTTCTTTTCTTTCTTTCAACTTTATATAAATCATGGCTTTAAAACAATTAGAGCTGTTCAGAAATGAGGCTGGGAGTGGTGGCTCACACCTATAATCACAGCACTTTGGGAGGCCAAGGTGGGTGGATCACCTGAGGTCAGGAGTTTGAGATCAGCCTGGCCAACATGGTGAAACCCCATCGCTACTTTTAGTACAAAAATCAGCCAGGTGCAGTGGCTCGCCCCTGTAATCCCAGCTACTCAGGAGGCTGAGGCAGGAGAATCGCTTGAGCCCAGGAGGCGGAGGTTGCAGTGAGCCAAGATAGTGCCACTGCACTCCAGACTGGGCAATACAGCAAGACTCCATCTCAAAATAAAACAAACACAAAAATGGAGTAGGTTGGTCTGGCAGTGAGTGAGTCTCAAGTGGGTGGAACCCTGGAGGAGAGGATGTTGGAGGAGGGCCCGTAGCTTGGATGGATGTCTGACTGTAACAACTTCAGGACCCCTCCTGAAGCCTGCTGTGTTCTGGGCTCCCCAGCACGCCATGGAGAGGTGTTGGGGCACTCTTCTGAATAAAGTAGATGGAGAAACCAAGAATCAGGGACAGCAGCCAGATTCTAATGGTGGAGCCATGGGGCAGGAAGGATTCAGGCAATCTGGGAGGCATGGGCTTTGCTCCCAACTCAGCCTGGCTTCCAGAGGTTTTCAACAAGGGAGGCCCTGTGGGCTATGACCCCACCCCCACACTCTAGCCATAACACCATATCAGCCCCATCCCGGGCCCCGCCAGGCCTCACCTCCGAAGGTCTTCGGGCGGGGGTACCCCGCGGCGCAGGTTCACCCACTGCTGAAGCTGGTTCATGGAGCTCTTGCGCTGGGCAATTTTGTCAGTGTTGGTGCGTGGTGGGAAGCTCCGCCGGTGTCCCCCAGTCTCTCCGTCCTGAGGCGGGAAAGCTGTGCTCCCTGGCCGGCTCGGGGAGTGGTACTGCCAGCCATTGGGCTGGGCAGGCTGTTCCCCACCCCCTGGTACCCTTGGGCCCTCGGGGTAAGGGCTGCCCGGCTCTGAGGCTGGCTCCGGTCCAGCTGGGAGGCCGTTGGCTTTCACCAGAGGCTCTTTCTTGACTTCGGGCCTCTCAGGCCTTCTCTCTGCCTTCTCGCAGCCTCGGCCATCACCCTCCCCTCGAGTCTTGGCCTCTGGCTCAGGCTTGGGGAGGCTGTTGTGGGGCGGCTGGTGGTGGTGCTTGCTGGGCGGGATGTTCTCCGAGTCTGGCTTCTCATGGCTGCAGGAGGTCAAGGGAGATGCTGTCAGTGACTCCAGCCCAGCATGGCGGGGGTGGGGGGTGCCGGACTGGGAAGGAAAAAGGAGTGGGAAGGATGGGCGGGGAGGTGGCCATGGAACCAGGATTCTGTCAATTCCAGTTCTGCTTCCGAAGTCCCACTGCTTCATCTTCTCGCTCCAGCCTGGGCAATTATTGTATAACCTAACCCACCTCTGCCCACACCTGCTGTGTTAACTCTGCTCCCCAGGTCCTCTCTGCAGGCTGTTCTCCACTACCCTGTGTCAGCCTGCTTTCGCCCAGCCTTCAAGCTATGGCCAACCTCACCCAGTCTGGTCTTCTCTTTAGTCTGTCCCTGATCCAGCTCCCAAATTGGGTTTGCACTCACATCAGTAACTGTCCTCGATACCCCTGTGCAAAGGCTTGTTATGGGGCAGCTCTCTTTCCTACAGAAAGTTATTTAACTGCCATGAGTCTCGGCCTTCTCATCAGCAGAATGGGCATAATGACATCTCCCCTCCTAGAACTTCTGTGAGATATTTATGGCAGGCGCCAGGAGCAGAAATTGCTGCTTTCACCAAACTCACAAGCCCATAAACACGCTAGCTCCCTTCTTCAAAACACATTTCTTCCATGACCGACTTGCCGTGAGAATACAGGCCCCACAAGGGTAGGAACGTGGCAGACTTTCTTCCCCTGTGTTCCTAGCACCCACTACAGTGCCTTACACATTCATATTTACAGTAAGTATTTGTGAAACGAATAAATGAACTCCTGGAAGTACGCCGCTTTGTTGAAGCGAAGATGGAAACTTGTGACGGATTTCCCCCTTCAGCTTCCCAAACTCCACCCATTCAAGCATCCTTGTTGAAATATTGCTTGGTAAACATTTCTAAGCTGTGAATGGACTTGGAGTCTACACTGGGAAACCCCTTTCTCCTGGATCCCCGTTAGCACCTAACTCAAGACTCCACACCCAGCTAAGGGAGAGACAGACGCTGGGACCGTGGGTGATGGTGGGTGATGGGAGCAGCCATATGCTAAGAGTTTATTGCATGTCAAGTGTTTTACACGCACTCTGTGTAGGGCTCATGACAACTCTATGAGGTAGAGTTGTATTTGCTGGGTTTTGAGCAGAG
This sequence comes from Callithrix jacchus, assembly GCF_049354715.1. Classification (NCBI taxonomy): domain Eukaryota; kingdom Metazoa; phylum Chordata; class Mammalia; order Primates; family Cebidae; genus Callithrix; species Callithrix jacchus. Next base: position 31,538,596 of record NC_133520.1, read on the forward strand.
GAACCTTGGATTCAGTGAGGGTAAGTCCCTTACACTGAGGTCACGCTGCAGCCTAGTGGACAAGCTGTGATTCAAACCTGAGTTTAATTTCCTCCAAAGATAGTGTGCTTAACACACACAGCTGAGAAAAACGTGCAAATGTCCCTGACCTCTGGCTCCTGGCCAGGCCCCAATGGAACCTGGCTTCCCTCTTGGCCTCCTCCAGCTCAGACAGAGGAGGAGGAGCTGGCTAGGGGAAGAGAGACTTCAGGCTCTGAAATCACTCAGCCAGGCCTCCCACCTGGATGCAAGGTGGTGGCTCACACCCTCTCCAGGGCTTCAGGCAGGCACAGTGAGATTAGCAATGGCCCAGAGCTGGGAGTGTCTTCCACTCTCCTCTTTATTCTTTCTGCAACCCACTCTCAGTTCCCTGGCACTCACCTGTGCCGCAGAGCTTGGGGCACAGACTTCTGGGCTGGAGGGATCTGTACTCGAGCAGCCTCCCCCATGGCCTGGATCCAGGCCTCTTGCTCCTCAGGGCTCTCGGCACTGAAGAAGTAGGTGCGGACGCCGGCATGCTCAGCCTGTGGGGAGAGGCAGCGCGTGGAGCTGGCCTCGGCCTCATCCACCCAGCACACAGTCACCTGTCGGGAGAAGACACAGACGCCCACAGAACGGGCAGTCAGTTGGGCCATTCCTGGCACCTGGGCTCTTCCCCATGCGGAACTCAGGAGCAAGGTGAGAAGGGCAGCTTGCAGCCTCCCCGGGGGCTCCAACTGGTACCCAGGTATCCACCTTGGCTGGCTCTCTGGGCACCATTAGGCAGCCCATTAACTGGGTCAGCCTACCTGCCCCACCTGGGGTGATTAAAGCAGGAGGGACAATGATCACACCCACTTTCCCAGCAAATGCCATGTTTGATTTCAAAGGCAATGACCCCATGTCTGGGAGAGAAGACCCCCTGAGCACACGCCAATCTTAGCCCCAGCTTCACTGCTGAGAAGCTAGTCTCTTCCACGTGGAGAGACAGCCAAGCCACTCTCCGCGGGCATGCAAAGGCAGGCACTGGCATACAGATGGAGCACACTACCTAGTTGGCGACTGTGAGCAGGCACTGCGGGCGGGAACCCAGAAGAGAGCTCCTGTCCAGAGGAGGGGTCCTCACGCGGTCAGAAGGAGAAGCAGAGAACAGGTCAACCGAACACCAGAGGGAGAGACAGAAGACGACGCAGCAGGAAACGGTGAGGAGCACAGGGAAGGGGGGATTTTCAGATTGTCCCCTTCTAATCAGCATCCCCACTGGGAACAGCAGCACCCAGCAATTCCCAGTTTCGCCTACCAAGGGGTGGGGTGTAGAGAGCTTGCACCAGGGAAATTTGGGCTGGTGGTGTGGAGAGTGAGTCAGGGAATCGCAGTGCTAAGCCTGGCTCTGCTCCCGACCAGCTCTGTAACTGCAGACGAGTTGTGGTTTTGCTCTGGCCTTCACTGATGCATCTATCTCATGGGAACAGGGTCTGCCTGGTGAAACTCGAAGTTTTTAGGCTACAAGGAAAAGAGGCCACAGGACTAAATTCTTTCTGGGATCTCAGCATACTCCCCAGTGAGATCCTCGGTAGCCTGGATTAGCCCACTCGACAGGGGACATCTAGTAGTGACTCAGAGTCTCAAGTGTGAGCCTCACTCCAGCCTCTGACCCCTTGAGCCCTAAATCCTGAGTCTTTAGGGGTTGAGATACCCTAGAGCTCTCCTGAGCAGCCACATCAAACCCACACCCTCCAAATGCTCACAAGGTTCCTCAGCTGCAGCTGATCCCACCTCACCTCCACCTGTTCCCAGCCCTCAATTTCTTTCTAACAGGAGCCGGGATGGGCCTCCTTCCTCTGGTCCCCACTCTCCGGCAGAGGGCTTAGCTTGTGCGTGGAGCTCAGGGCAGGTGTGGGAGAGGGCAGGGGAGGTGTTGTCAAAAAGCCAGTGAGGCCGTAAGAAGGCAGCTGGGACTTGCAACTGATGAAGGTAGGGAGACCAGGGGCCCAAGCAAATCCTCTGGGTGGAGAACACAGAGTTATTGCAAAGAGGAGACACATAGGCAGGGCTTGTGGGTGTGTCTTGGGCGGGTGGGAGTGGGCAGTAAATGAATTCATTGATTCAGTGAGCATCCAGGGAGAGGCCTGTGTGTGAGGAACTCACTGGGGGCACCAGTCACAAGGAAGGCAAAGACGGGCTCTTGCACTTGAAGAGCTGACAGTCACACTGGGGGACAAAACATGCCACGGGAAACAAGGAGAGAGCAGAGGCACAGGGACAAGTGCTGTGACAGAGGAAAGCAGGGGGCCTGGGAAAAGACAGGGCCATTGATGGGGAGTGGGCAGGGGCTCTGGCCTGGAACTATGAAAGGGAGCCAGGGAATTGAGGGCGATGTCCCAGAGGGGCAAAGCCCCCGGAGCCTCTGTGGGGCCGAGTTAGAAAGAGGTTAAGGCATTCAGTGGTAGCCTGGGCAAGAACAGTTCCTGGCTCATTCTTAGCCATCCAAGAGTTTCACTCGGTGGCCACAGCAGGACAAGCCTCCCATCTGTCTCAGCTCCCCTCCCTTCCCTGGTGAAGGCCACTGAATAGCCACAACCAGAACCCTCTGTGGGCCACTGAGCACAGCCCTCGGAGTCAGTTTTTAAAGAGGCAGCTCAGTGAAGGGGAAGGAGGTGAGGAGCTGGTGGGCAGAGAGGTGGTATCTGGGGTCTGTGATGGAGGAGTGTGTCAGTCACTCGGGAAGGTTTATCTCACGCCTGCTGCAGGCAGAGATCCAAGCTGGAGCATGTCTGTGTCTCTGCACAGGTCTGGTGGGGAGGGTGAGACAGGCTGTTTGATTGTGTGTGTGGGTGGTGTGTATGTGTGTCTGTGTATAACAGGACTCCTTGTTGTTGGTTAAACAGCCTGTTCCTATTTCCCCAGCTAGAACTGGCTCCCTGGAGTCAGAGTTTTATTAATTGTTCATTCTCCTCACACCTCTGGCATACAAGACCCCGGGAGGCTGGAAACTAATTACGTGCCAAGTAAGTCCTTCCTTGCTCCCTGTAGCGGCCCCTGTGCCTGCTGCCCAGCTCTTTTCTGTGGCCAGATGACTGGAGCCTGAAGGACAGGAAGGGATAGAGTCTCTAAGGCTCTAGAAGCTCAAGGAGTGACCTGCAGGTCATGTCGTCTAACATCATAGCTTTGAAGGGTCTTGGACAGCAATTCTCAATTGGGGGAGAGAGGGCTTTGTACCAAGAAAATGTGTCGTTGATATTATAATGTTATATTTGGAAAATGAAAAGGAACCTATGATTTTTGCATCATAAAATACAAAAGGGCATGAGATTTTTATGGTTTTTGATGGGTCATGAATTTTTAAATGTGGAAAAGCACTGGCCTAGGATGAGCCAGCTGCAGGCACATCTTTAGCGGGTGGCTCTGGGGTTCCAGGCAGTGACACGGAGCGGGCAGGAAAGTCCTATTTTCCTGTGCGCTGGTTCTCTCAAATGGTTTCTTCATAAGGTTTGCAGCTCTTGAGTGGAATAAAACTCAACTTCTAATAATCTCTAAAGATTGAAATTTGAGTATGTTTGACTTGTGGGTAGGTCCAGTTCCCTGAAACCACGGTGGGGAGGAAGCCTTTCCAGAAAAGATCTCAGAACCCCATCAGCCCCCGCTCCTGCCTCTGCCCAGAGGAATTTCCCAGGGGCAGGCACTGGGCAAAAGGTCCAAGGACTCAGGACATAACTATTCCTGCCCCAGTGACAGTTGTGGTGCTGCTGAAACACATCTCTACTGGCCCACTCTGGGGAGAATTGTCCGCCAGGCCCCCAAGAGAGGAGGAAGGTCCCAGTATAGCCTTGTCTTTGCCTTACAAGAGACTGCGCTGAGTCTACCGACCATTGCTACTCCCCCTCCCCCCCCCACCACCACTATCACCACCAACACCTGGGATTCCTTAGGGCAATGGCTCTTGACCCTTCTCCATTCCCATAGGTTCTAGAAGAGCAGGCCTCCCTCCCTCACCTGGCCTGGGAGGGGAAGGCCAACTGACCTTAAACGTGTGTTTCCGGCTGATGTTGTCAGAGGGCTGCACTGCGGCTACCCGGAAGCTCAGGAGGGGGATGCTGCCCAGGATGCTCTCTTCCTTCTCATCTGTCAGAGAGGGAGGCACAAGAAAGGTGTGTGCGTGGGCTGGGAGGAGTTGTTGCCCCTCCGTGATCAATATCAATACATATTTGTTGTTCACCTCCTATTTGTCAGGCACGGAGCCACCACACACGCTCTGAGAGGACACTCCCTGGAGTTAGGGAGCGTGATGGCCCTGTAGATGCTTTTCCAGACACTGGGACTACAGAGGTGAATACAAGAGAGGGAGTGCCTACCCTAAGGGAATTCACATTCTAGTGCCGAAATCAACACGTAAATAACAGCAGATACTTTGGAACTGTTCAGGCACTGTTCTGAATGAGATGTCTTAATGGATTTAATCCTCCCAACAAACCCATGAAGAGGTACTATTAGTACCTTCATACTAATAGTAAAGTAAGGAAGGAGACACAGAGGTTAGAGGATTTATCCAAGGTTACTTCAGCAGCAAGTGGTAAAATTGGTCTTCAAACTCAAAAAGTCAACTCCCAAGCTAACATTGTTGACCACTATCCTATCTATCCTGCCTCACTAAACGAGACCATCCCCGCAGTGACATATGTAACAAGGTGGTTCGACAGAGCATGGTAGAGGGACTGTCCCACCTTCTGCTCTCTGGCGCCTCTAGGAAACTCTTTCTAAGGTTCTCCCTGGCACACAGAGCCTGCTCTGCCCTCTCCTGCTGCAGATCCCTGCCGAGGTTCTATGTCTCCACAGGAAAAGGCACCCCTGCATTGAGTGCTCTGGCCCTCTTCTCCTTGGGATCTGGCTAACAGTCCCACTATTACGTAATTCATCCCGAATCTCCAAAGGAGCCTGATGAATTGGCCAGTTGGGCCTCCAGCTGTCAGTAGGAGGCAAGAAATCGTGGGAGTGCTCTGTGGGACAGGAGTGGGGACAACTATGAGACCATGGCAAGACCCTCCCCACCTCGCTGGGATCACTATTTGCCCCCCAGGCTGGGGACGCTGAAAGGCCTTCCGCTAGGGTTCAGAAGAAATCTCTGTAGGGTTATAAGCTCCTCAAGCCCTGCTTCTTCTCTTCCTCATCACATCTACATGATACTTGGCCCACAGTTCAGCTTCTCTGTCCAGACCCCAGCATGGTATCTGGAGGAGGGGATAAAAAAAAGTAGGAGGAGGCACTTAGGTGCAAACCCCAGGGCTGCCTTCAGGAGACCTGAGGATGTCATCCTCCAGAGACGGAGCCCCTGCCTGGCGGAGTCCAGGCCAGCATTTAGGGGAGTCCTGAGTCCCCTAAATGGGGTGAACAGTGACCCCCATTTTGGTAAAGACTCAGACCAAACACCTCCTGAGCCTCTGGGTTCTCAGCCCTCGGAGTTTCTACCCCTACTGCTTCCCAAACACTCTCGTCTGCAGAGACCCCCACTTTCCTCCCAGTTTCTTTCCCACTCTGGCTCCAGTGTGGCCCCCTATCCTGAAGGCTCAGCACCTGGGTCCTGGACCTGGGCAGAGTCTCCTCCCTCAGTCTTGGGCTTTTCTCTGGGTCTGCACTGTGTATGCTCAGCCCCTTCCTGATTTCTCTCCTTGGGGTTCAGGTGGCTGCAGTACAGCAACCAGGGATAGCAGTGCTCTATAGGGTCACTGGGTACAACCTTTGTTTGCTGAAGTTAATGATTCACTGAATTGCTCTCAGGAGGCCTGGAAATCAGGGCTGTGCCCTCCTGGGTCAAGGAAGTGAAGGAAACAGCCTCTCCTGCTTCATAACAATTGTGCCCTCCCTCCTCTCATCCCTCACACCTGTTTCGTCCCCTGCATCTGCATGGTGCCACCATCACTGACATCAATGCTTGCTGGCACCCTTAGCCTGCGTTGGCACAACTTTTAAAAACAGAGAGTAGGGAGAGGTAAAGGGTATTGGGGTGGGCAGAGAAGGTGAAAAGTGGAGATATTATGTTCAGTCAGTATTGACTGAGCACTGACTAAATGCCACATAGTGGCTTAGGTGCTGTGGATACAGCAGCGATGAACACTGAGAAAAATTCCTGCCTTCACAGATGGGACTGTGCATTCCAGCAGGACAGGAGGAAGAGCCACACACACACGAGCTCCAATTAATAGGTGACCTACTAGTCGTGACTGGTGACCTCCTCCTCTTTGTCCTTGTCCTCTCGCCCCACTCCTCCAGGACTTCGCCACCCATATGACCACCTTGTTCACCCAGTGTACTGCTGGCACACTGCCTGAAACCTAGCAAGCATTGTTGAATGTGAACTGAATGAGTGAGAGTGTGTGAGCGAACAAGTGAGCTTTGTTTCTATCCTGCTGCCACTGGTGCCGGGACCACAGTGGGGACATCTGCCCTGCTGGTGCCCATCCAAAGCCGAGCTCAGAGGTATGGCAGAATGAGAAAGAGTGGTGGGTCCTGGCTTCCTGCCGGTCCGAGGGCCAAGCTCACCTTTATAGTAGAAGAGGCAGCGATCCACCAGGACGAACCAGCGCTTGTTCCACTGCTTAACCCCGGAGCTGGCCTGCAGGACAGCAGACAGGGAGAGGCAGATGTGAGGGCTGCAAGCTGGACGGGGAACAGGGGGTGGGGTGCAGGGAAAAGGGCACCGCATCAATTATAAAGACATCCTGGCCCTAGCTGCGGCTCTGCTGTTAATGCAAGGCAGCAACCCTCAGAGACCTCAGATGCAAGGAACTGACATTAGATTATTGCCTGTGACCTTCCAGTTCTGTCATTCAGTGCCTCCCCTGGGGAGATAAAAGAGGCAAGAGACAGGCAGAATGAGTGAGCGGAAGGGCGGGCAGGGATAGCGGCAAGGCCAGTCTGGTGCCAATCAGTGGACCCCAGACTTGCAGGAGACATACCTATCCCCCCATAATAAGCGGGACCTGCTGGGGAGCTAGCTAGTGGGTTGCTCTCAGGGGCTTGGGGACCCAGCATGTTTCAAGGTCATTGCATCTACCCATTAAGAAAACAGGCTGGGTTCCCAAGTTTGACACAAATTTTTCTGTGTGACTCTGGAAGAATACTCGGTTTCTCTGAGCCCTTTATGAGGAGACTGAGTCACAGAGACAGCAGGACGACATACCAAAAAAACACACAGACTGTCATAAGCACAGAGGAATCTCATTCTAGGAGGAGAAGGTGGAGGCTAAGGTGGCCAGAACAGCAGGGTGGCCTCACCTGTTTGAAGAGCCAGCCCGCCTTGGTGACGGGTGCACTGGGGTTCCGCTTCATGGAGTGTGAGCGCTTGCCAAAGGCGACAGCTTTGCGGGTTGTACGAGTTGCCTGGGGGCAGAGAGAGAAGCTGGCCTTGCTCCCTTTCACCTTTCTGCTGTGTCTGCAAGGGAGCCACCCTGCTAGAGCTGCTATCCCTATGGGGTTAACCCTTGGGTGCCCTCACACCAAGGAGCCCGGGTATGAATCTCAGATCTATTACTAACTCAAAGGCAGGGACTTTGGCAATTTTTGCAATTTTTCTTTGGCAATTTTTCTCATTTCTAAATTAGGGCTCAAAATAATAGTTCCAAAAAACAATAGTCTTACCTGTCTCACAGCTTTTTTTTGGAGGGGAAGGTGAAAATAATAAGATTTCTAATTTCCCTCTGGCCTATCCTACTCCCAACCTCCTTACTCCCTCCCCATTCTGGAAGTTAATGCCCTGCATCCTCCTCCTCTGAGAGGCCCATGCGTCATCTCATACCCAATGTAACACGGAGCTGGGAAGAGGGACAGGTGTTCTCCTAGCTCTGTGTGGCCACATGGCCACTGTCATCCTTCCACACTCTGGCAACAGTCCACCTTTCTAGAAGCATCACTGCCTGACGTCCCACTGTTTAATCCTTCTCATCACTGTCTGCTTCTCAATCATTCTTTCAGAGTCTAAGGGTTTTGATGTCAGTCTTCTTCATTCTGTCTTGCATCACTGCGGAAAATCTCCTTACTCGGGAGCAGGACCCATCAATGTCCTAACTTTATCCCGCCTTGATGTCCTCATCTCTAGCACTCTCCACCTACACTCCAGCCGCATGCTCCCAGGGTTTCCAAATGCACTCCAGCCACGCGCTCCCAGGGTCTCCACCTGCACTCCAGCCACGCGCTCCCAGGGTTTCCAAATGCACTCCAGCCACGCGCTCCCAGGGTCTCCACCTGCACTCCAGCCACGCGCTCCCAGGGTCTCCACCGGCACTCCAGCCACATGCTCCCAGGGTCTCCACGGCACTCCAGCCATGCGCTCCCAGGGTTACAGCTTTAATCTTGCCAGCACCCCAAGCCCCTCTGCTGCTATCTTCACTTCCAGGATTCCTGCTTTCTGACCCCAACATTCCACCCTTTGGGCTTTCTCACTCCATTAACTCAACATCAGCTTTTCTACTTCATTGAGGTCCCCAGCTCCTCAATTATTCTCCTTTTTTCTGGATCCATCAGCTCCTCCTGGTTTTAGCTACTTCCCCACAAAGCCTAGGCCCCATGGTGGAGTCTATCAACCAGAGTCTCACAAACCCAGTCTATTGTCTTCCTACCTCATTTTCTCTAAAACTCAATACAGCACTCCAAATTCATCAAATGATCTACTCTCCCTGCACTCAGAGCCAGATTATGGTGCTGTTGGAGAAAAAAACAAAAATCACACTGCCGTATAGATGAGGTTGCCACAGAGCTGCCGTCCCAATTCCAGGGGGCTCAGCCCCAGACGGCAGCTCCACTCTACACCCTCACCATCCTCCCCACCCCCCAACCTCCCCTGCCTCTGCCCTCCCCACAGTGGACCTGCTCCTTGACAGAGAAATTCAACGCTATTAGACACACACTCCCTCAATTTCTCACCCTTTTACCTAGAAAATGACTGTCCTTACCACTATCTTTGCCTCTTCTCCTCCAATGTCAAAAGAAGAGGTGCTGCCCTCCTTCCAAGGCTGACACTTCTGACCCACCGTGTCCTCTGAGACTAAGCTCCACCGAGCATCTCCTCTCAAATATGTCTGTGATGCCTCCTCCTCCACTGACGTCTTCTCCTTAGCAAATGGACTGAAGTCTGTCCATCTGAAAGTGTCTCTCTCTCTCACACTGCCACACACACATCCAAATTCCCCCTTCAATCCCATGCCCACTGTCCACTGTGAGGTAACACCTTCCCTCACTTACTCGTCAGTACTAGGCTCCTGGGAAGAGTTTCCACTTTCTTTTTCTTTTTCACTTTCATTTTTTTTTCATTCTGTCGCCAGGCTGGGGTGTAGAGGCACAATCTCAACCTCTACCTACTGGGTTCAAGCCATTCTGCCTCAGTCTCCCAAGTAGCTGGGACTATAGGCACATACCATTAGGCCTGGCTAATTTATTTTTATTTTTAGAGATGGGGTTTCACCATGTTGTCCAGGATGGTCTCCATCTCTTGACCTGATCTGCCCACCTCAGCCTCCCAAAGTGCTGGAATTACAGGCGTGAGCCACCGCGCCCGGCCAAGTCTCAACTTTCTCTCTCCATCGCTCCTAAATTTTCTTTACCTATTTTCTGAAATGGCTCTTGCACTATTATGGAATTAAGGCCACGCAGTCCTTGACCACTCAGCACTGGGCAATCTCAACCTTCCTGACTTTCCTGAAACACTTCTCGGGGTTTCTACAACACTACTATTTTCCTTTCAATACCTCCATCTATGGCCACTCCTTCTCAATCTCCCCTACTTCCACTCTCCAAGTAGGTGGGCCTCAACCACACTTTTATTATTTTATTTTTATTTTCTCACTTTTACATCATGCCCATGTTATCTAATCTATACCCACTGCTTCAGCTATGAGCAACATGAGAAAAGCTCCCTACACTATAGCCAAGACCTGTCTCCCAGCCCAACCCATTTTATACCTGATTGTCTAGCCAGGATTAAATAAGTGCAAAACCAAACTCATTCTCCTTCTAACCAAGCCTGTTCTGTATTTCTCATCCTGGTGAATGGTACCATGAGCCACCTAGCCCCCTCCCCAGAACTCAGCATTGTCTTACATGGGTCCCTTGTTCCCTCCCTTCCTTTACACAATCATGTATACAGGACTGATGAGTCTGTCTTCTTAATAGTTCTCAAATCCACTCTTCCCTCTCAGATTCCACTATTGGTGTCTTAAAGGTCCTCATCACTTCTTGCTGTCCGCCCTCTACAAGGAACTAAGGTTTTTTTTTCCAAAACACAAATCATCCTGTTTATTCTCTCTTGCACCCAGCACTTAAGAGAGAGGTTGGATTCCTCAGCACAGCACAGAAGACAGATCTGTGAGACCTGGCAGGGCCCGTCACCCATCTTCTGCCCCTTTACCAGACAGGCCCTGCCTCTGCTTCTCTCCATTCTCCTGTGTCTTTCGCAGTGTGCTCCCTGGCATTTGAGGTAGGACCCATCCTCCCTTATCCACCATCAAATCCCAATTCATCCTTGAAAGTCTGCTGCAGACACCCTCGCTCCATGACGCCCCGATCCCCCTGAGCGGTTAGCTACATCCGGCTCTCCGCACATCTGTGCAGTCCAAGCCACGGCCTGCAGGCCACACGCAGCCCAGCATGGCTTTGAATGCAGCCCAAAACAAACTTTCTTAAAACATGATGAGTCTTTTTTTGTTTTTTGGTTTTTTTTAGCTCATCAGATATTGTTAGTGTTAGTGTATTTTATGTGTGGCCCAAGATAATTTTTCTTCTTCCATTGTGGTCCAGGGAAACCAAAAGACTGGACACCCCAGCGTAAAACCTGTCACAGTGCAGCTTTCTATCTCCTCATTGCACCATGAACTCTTTGCAGGGAGGAACTTTTGTCTTTTTCACATTTATCGCCAGAGCCAGCAAAGTGTCCAGCCATAACGAGCACTCAGCAACTGCTTGCAGAAGGAAGTAAGGAATAAAGTGGGCTTTATTATAAAGTACTCCCACAACTGGGAAATAAAATTCTTATCTGAACATGACTAACAAAAATACACATATAATGACTGAGATTTTCTAATGGAAGAAGTCACCACTACTCTAAGAATACGCAAATCCTAAATCCTTCCCTTTTCTCTCAGTGCAACTCTTTCATAATTTTACCTCCTCTCTCCATGATGTAGAAGCTGCCACCCATAATTTACCACTCCCGGCAACCTCCCACTAACTCCTGAACCTCCTAGCCTCCTATCTGTCTGCCACAGCTTTCGGCAAACAGGCTAATCCAACTACCTGCCTTTCCTGCTCTCACAGCCAGGCTTGGGGTTGCGCAGAATCACGCTCTACTGCCCCAGAAGATCCTTTGAAATTATAGGGCAATGTTTCATGTGTTTTTCATTGACCGTCATTCCTGTTCCCCAAACCTGTCTCACATATCTTCTCTCCCAGCCCCCAGCCTGATGCTTCCCCACCCACCCCATTCTGCTCAGCAGAAAACCCTACCTCCTACTTTCCTGCACAAGTTGAGCACATTGTGTGGGCGTCTCTTTAATTTCCTAGACACCCACTCCCCAGCCTCACACACCCTTTTTTAATGCAGTTTCAGGAAGAGGTGGCTTTTCCTCATCCAGTCTAACAGCACCTCTGCATCTGACTCCCTCTGTCTCCATAGAAATGTAACTTACTTCCTGTCCTCTTTCTCCTTAACCTACTACCGACTGGCCCATTCCCCTCATGCCTCTGACATCTTAAAACCAAACAAAACCAACGAATGAAACCTCCCTCCCGTCCTGAGTCAACTTCTAGCTTCCATTCCCTGCCCTTCCATTTCCCTTCACAGTCACGTGTCTTTAAAAACACTTTTTGGAAATATCTCAAGCATTTCAGAAAAGCAGGGAATGATCCGATGATCATCAGTTCAAGTTGCTGTTCCCTAACAAAACCAGACAACTGGAGCTAAAAAACTCCTCAAACCCTCCCCAGTCTCATTACCTTTCCTCCCTCCCTAGAGGCAAGCACTGACCCAAAATTAGGCTTCCTATCCTTGATTATGCACTTCCACTGCAGCTGTTTCTATAAATATGTAGTACTGCTTTTCATGTCCGTACATTTACATAAGTGACATCATATTCCTCATATTCTGCCACTTGCTTTTTACTCAACATTATATTTTCAAGATTTATCCTTGTTAATACATATAGCTCCAGTTCATTTTAATTTTTGGCGAGTGCTCTGTTATATGATGAAATACTACCATTTGGTGTCTAGGTCCTCAGAAGAGCAGTTTCTACACTCTGCTCTTCCTAGGCCTCTTCCCCCATTCCCCTTTTACCTCTCCAGCCTGTCTTTGGCTCTTCTCACGCCACTCAAACTGCACTTGTCAGGGTCCCCAGTGACCACATTGCCACTAAACCCAGAGGACACTTTCAGCCTTTGCAACATTGTTCTCTAGATTTCCTTCTCCTGGGGTTCTCTTCCTTCCTTCTCTCTCTCTGAGCTCTCAATCACTTCATGTCCTTCATTTCAATGAGGTTGGGGAGATTTTTGTCCCCAAGGGCATCTGAGAATGTCTGGAGATATTGTTGATAGTCACCACTGGAAAAGAGGTGCCACTGGCATTTAGTGGACAGAGGCCAGGGATGCTGCTCAGCATCCCACAACACACAGGACAGTCTCATCCAGCCCCTGACTGTGAGCAGTGCTGAGGTTGAGAACCCCTGGTCTAGATGGTGGTCTTCTACAAGTTTCTGGTCTGAGCCCTCTTCCCTTCCTACTCTCCACTCTCTTCCTGGGTCACCTTGCCTAGTCTTGGAGCCTGCAGAAATAGCTGGGCAGGCTCTGATTTCCTAGGATTCCCAGAGAGCCCACTAAACATGCACTGAAGACATTTCCAGCCCAGCAGCCTGCCTGGAGGGCTGGACTCACCCGGACGCTGGGCCGCTCTGGAGGGACCTCGGACACCATGTTGTGGTTGGGTGTGTCACTGTTGGTGGTAGCCGGACGTTTCCCACCTGTTTTATTGGACATGTCCAAGGCCGATCTGATTTCAAGTTGACCAGAAAAAAGAGACTGGTGAGAGCCAAGAAACAATGGAAACCACCCATCCCTTTTCCACACCCTCCCACCCACTGTTTCAGCATCAGCACAAAATTAGATCTCCTGAGTGCCAGTGAGGGGTCATCGAAGCCACTCCTTCAGCCCTTCTGAAATTATATGCCAGTGATCTTGGACATTGGACATTTATTTTATTTAGTTTTTGAGACAGGGTCTTGCTGTCACCCAGGCTGTAGTGCAGTGGCACAATCAGGACTCACTGCAGCCTCGAACTCACAGGCTCAAGTTATCTTCCCACCTCAGCCTTCAGAGTAGATGGGCCCACGGGCATGGGCCACCATGCCCAGCTATTTTTTTTTTTTTTTTTTTTTCTTAAGAGAGATGGGGTCTCACTCTTTTGCCCAGGCTGGTCTTAAACTCCTGGACTCAAGTGATCCTCTCACCTTAGCCTCCCAAAGTGCTGGGGTTATAAGCACAAGCCACCTGTTCCCAGCTCTGAACATTTATTTTCAAAGTCTAGACCCTGGACTTTTAAAATAAATAATACATATAACCTTTTCCTCTACTTTAAAAGACACAACAGCCTAGTGGCCTATGAGAGTGAATTAATTAGCCTCTTCTCCTTTTTTTCTCCTTTCATTCAGTGAGCCAGAATCCACAGTGAGAGGAATTAGCATTTGGCTCTCATGACCATATCAGATTTTCTCAGCGCTTCCCTCAAAGGCCCCCTGAGTGCTATGCCAGCCTCACACCTGTCTTCTATTCCATCAGCTTAACCTGCAGGGTACACCAACCTGGCTTCTGCTAGACCCTAGGAAAAGTGGATGAGGGTGTCAGGCCAGATGGGTCTCAGATACTTCCAGTCCTCAGAACCGAGGTGGGTGCCTGCAAAGCCCTTCTGCTTTCCTTCTCTCCCCTTTGCCTACTGCTTCCCAGCTGCAAGGAGGCAGCGGGATGGTTGTGGTTAAGGACAGAAAGGCCAAACGGCAAGTAGGGGGCAAACTTACATTTTCAAGTCAAATTTTTTGTTTTCCTCTGGGACCTGGCCAGTCACTGGGTGTAGAAATGTGTTCCGTCTTTCATTGTGGCTGTAGAGGGGAAAAAAGAGACATTGTGGCAAAGATGAAAGAGGCAGAGACAAAAGCCAATGGGTAGATAGACCCTGGGTGGTGACAGGGACAGGTGACCCTGTAAGGAGCTTGTGCCTCTGTCCTCCAGTGGGATCCATGGGAGGCCCCTGGGCTGACATCCAGATGAGGCTGAGGGCAGGGAGTGGGGAAAGGAAGAAAGGAAGCCTGGTCACCTCTCACTAGTCAGTGCTAATGACTTACTAGAGACCTCTGAGGCTGGACATAAGCCACACTGAACTCTCTCAGTGGTGATCCTAAGGGTGGGGAAGAGGGCTTCCAGCAGCCAACTCAGCACATCAGGACCTCGCGCATGGCAGGTTCTCTCCCGGGAATGGCGCCTGCCAGTGCACCACAGAAAAAAAATGCTCCCTTATTATTTGCTGAAAAAACTTTCTTGTGACCTTGGACTCCTCCTCCTTCTCCTGCTTTATGCTCTGTCTCTTTCTTAAAAGAAAATGAGAGCTCAAAAACTCCATTCTTGAGCTTGGGTTTGGACACACTCATCCCCTAAGTCCAGGGTCTCCTGTCTAAGGGCTGCCTGATGTCACTGAGACCTCAGGGGCTGTCGGGCATGAAGGTCAGTGCTGGCTCAACAGTCCGATCTCATTAAGGGATGCTGTGGCCAGGAGTGGGGTGGGGTGTTGTGAGGATGGCCTGCCAGGAAGCAGAAGGGAGCAGGAACCAGAGGTTGAGGGAAGGGGGATAGGTGCAGAGGCAGATGGGGAGCAGCATTATGGAGGCTCCTTGGGAAGCCCTGCTGTGGCTCCTCCAGCTGACTGAGTGTCAGGACAGTTCCCAGGAGGCTCTCAGGGGAGATAGGGAGGAAGGCAGCAGATAGAACTCGGAGGAGCTGATGCAGGGGGTCTAAACCACAATGGCAACCACTGAGATCAATTCTGTAGGCAGCAACTACTTGGCAAGAATGTAGCAGTGGAGATTTGACCATCCAGCCAGTGGGGAGACTCGATGAGTTAAAGTCGTCTTCACCCATCCCTCTTGAGAGAGAACCCAGAGTCGGTGCCAGTCTACTGTAAGGAGCAGGCACTAGGACAGAGGCCACGGAGACTGGGCCACTCAAGCACACCCACAGCAGAGGGCTGGCTCTGCTTGACAAGTGGCAGGTCAGGCAGCAGCAGAGGAAGGAAATCTTAGCTTAGTGCCTTCAGTTGCATCAGAGAAGGAAAATAACCTTTTGGGGACCCCCTTTCAATAGCCCAGAACACGTCCTAGCCCTAGGGCAGTCTGCTAAAGCTAAAGATAATATCAAAGAGTGCTTTTTCAGCTTCCAAAGCCATCATGCTCAGATCTAATCCAAAGACATACCAGAAGATAAAAGCACAGCAGGCAGTGCCTGCAGTCCATGTGGAAATCTGGGCTTTGCAGCCCAGGCTTGCCAGCCAGGACCCAAAATCGTGCACGTGTCCACCAGGCCTGGGTTCTGAGTCTAGCACATTGATCGGCCACTCCCTACTTCCCAAACTTTATTCCCACCTCCCTCCCAGGTCCAACGAGAACATGCTCCCCAACTTCATCACAGGGAGTCTTTGCAAGGAAGAGTAGCTGTCTCCGGTTACCCTTGTCTGCCCCTGAATCTGTCCCCCCTGGTGGCCTGGGCGGGCAAGCAGTTTGTGGCAACTAAGGTGTCCTGTGAGGTGTCAAGTTGTCTGCTTTTTCCTAGTGGTGCAGGGCACCTGCCCCCTGCCCCAACCCTCCAGTCTCCTTCTGCTCTGCATGCTCCCGACAGTAACTGCTGAAATCTTCCCTGCAGGCATTGGCACAGACACACACACACACACACACACACACACACACACACACGCGGAAACACACACACAGTCTGCTGCCAACCATCACAAGACTTCTAGGGAATGGCACATCTCTCCCTGCCCCAGACTTTCCTACCCAGCAACCCCTACAAATGACGTCCTCATTCTATCCCAGCACTACCAATTTCAAAATAGCTTCCCCTTCACGAGCACTGCAATGCAGCAACCATTGACCTAACTGTGCTTCCTTCTCCAGGTCATCTCAAGCAGACCCCTCATTCTGAAGCCCCTGGATCCAAGCAGGATGAGCTGCCGTCTCAGCTTGCTCTGACTTAACTTGGCTCATGATCCGTGGAAGAAATCCCTACCTGACCCGTCGATCAGCCCGAAACTTCAACATCTTTTTGGAAGCTCTGTCCCCAGGTTGGCAGCCTCAGAGGACCCGCCGACCACCCGGCTCCTACCATGCCTCTGAGAAGTAAGTCCTCCAGTCCAACTCGTAAGGCTGTGACAGAGATGTAGAGGGATCGGTGGCAGAGACTCCAGCAGTTCCCCCTCCTCCCGGCTCTGGCCCTGGAGAACCAGGAGGGCACTCTCCTTGGGTGGTGGTAGGGGTCGTCCAGGTGCCCTAGTAGGCCTGTGACTTCCTGGGATTCGGCCAGAATGCTACTGGTCAGAGGACTGGAGGCAGAATAAACAAGGAGGGAATGATATCCTCCCCGTGCAGCTTCCCAAGGAGAAAATGCTGAAATGGAGAGACAGGCATACACAGAGCAGGTGTAGCACTCCCAGGTAGTCCGACCTCACTGAGCTAAGGACGCAGAGTGGCTGGGCGGGCGAAGGAGTCTGGGGCTGTGTTCCCATCTGCACGGCAGAAACTCATGCCAGCCCGACTTGCAGGGAGACAGTCCTCCTGCCTCCCCAATTCCCAACCCACAACACAGGCTCCTGAGCTGAAAATCAACTTGCTTCTCAGAGATCCTTCAGATCCTGTGGGCATAAGGGTTAAATGAAGCTCCAGATTCATCTGCTGTTATTGCTGCCGCTGCTGAGAAGCTGAGATTAATTGAGCAGGTCTCCTTCTCTTCTGTCAGCCTGCCCAGACTTCTGTGTGGATGGGAGCATAATGAATGAAGCTCCTCTGCCCCTGTCCCTGACATGCTCCTCTCCGACAGCACTGGGCTGCTTTCCCTCCGTGTGTAGCAAGTCGACCAGATGGGCGTGGACGTTATGGAACCAGAGCTGGTGGCTAGGATGAGGCTGCTCAGGCAATATTATAGGAGAGCTTCCTCCCAAGGCTTGTGAGGAAGAGGGCGGCAAATGGGGCTTGAGAGGGGGTCATCGTGTGTTTACGGCTGAAAATCTTCCCAGACACGAGATGATGCATTCCAGCTGGTGACTGACAGATCTGCTCAGCAGCAAGGAGGTTTGCATCGATGTTAATTCCCCTGAATTCTCCAGCGGCTAAAGATGGTCAGAGCTCCCCTTTCCTAATGTCCTTCATGTCTTAGGATCCTTGGACTGCAAGGGCCTTCCGAAGGTCACCGCTGCCATCCCCCTGCTTCTAGGCAAGACTGTTCTCCAATCAATCCTCATTAAGTTCTTTGCTTTTCTGTAAAGAGTTCTAGCAAAGGAGGCTCCAGACCCACTGCTATCTTGTCCTGCCAAGATGTTCTTTTTGATATCACATTTCAGGTCCTCTGGCTTTCTATATTATTCCATTTTGTCTTCACATGACAGATTCTGTTTTTGACCAACATGGTTCTTTTTAGCAGCACCAGGCAGTCTGCTGACATCACAGTCTGTTGCCATGGCAATTCTGTGATGTCACAACAGACCCTGAAAGGAAGGGGCTAATCTAATATTTTGGATTGAGCACAGAATTGATCAGGAATAATGTGATCAGCCAATGGAAAAAAAAACGAACAGCATTATTATTTAACCATAATGAGACGGGCTGGTAAAATTTAACTGGGGTCAACCGCTGCTCATATTTAAACAGCTTCATCTTAAATCCAGAAGGTCAGTATATTCAGCTATTCCCTGGGACTTTGGCAAATGATTTATCTGGTGACAGGAGGCCTGTTTTCAGATCGCATCCTCTCCCTGTCCCTAATTCAGTTTCTTGGGCCCTCTCTTGATACCCGCTTGAGGTTCCTGCCCGTGCATAATATGTGCTCAATAAATATTTGTTGAATGAATTAATTAAAAAAATTATCCAGCCCTGACTTAATTTTTAACCACCTGCATTTGGGGGTTGACATTCTATCACCAAGGGCTTCCCTATCTTAGCTCTCTCTTCAAATTAATTACTTCCTTTCCATGAGAGAAGCTCTGCTTCTGCCCTCTCGCCCCCTCGCCCCCTCACTCAGCTTCCCTCCCTAGCTCCCCACTGAATATGTAGCTTGGCTTTGATCCACCTTCAGTAGGAGGGGAAGAAAATTAAGCTCATCTGCACAGAAGGAGGAGGGGGTAGGGGTGCTTTGGGAAAATAAGCTTTCTTCCTCTAGAAGGCAAAAATATCCCCTTTCTCTTCAAGCTGAGCTCAGGGGCCTCCCACAGCCTTTGCTTAAGCTGCAAGTTAAATTACTTCTCCTATGCCCTGTAAAGATAGCATGAGGGAGTAGGAATGAAGGAAGGCTCAGGGGCTTCCCCTGCTCGTCGGGAGCTCTGAAATCCTCGGAATTAAGTCTGCACACAGAATGTCTAGCCGGGGCTCTTTCCCTTTGCCAGTAAACTGCACGGTATGGCAGATTTTCATTTCAGTTATACACCAAGAAGAACTTACAAGAGGCGGAACGTTAGAAAGGGAAACAAGCGTAGGTAATCCGTGTTCTCCTTCCTCTCTCTTTCCTTTCGGGATGTCAAAAGGCTTCCATTTGTCAAGTACACATGATTATAAATCCAAGAATACGTATCCAAATGGATCTCTCAAATCCCGTCCAAGAGATGGGAAAATCTCAGGTGGTACAGGGGATTGTGTGGGGGAGGCGGAAGCAGCCCTAAACTCCAGGGCAGTCCAGTAGGTGGTCACTTAAGCACTATGAGGCTGGCCCCGAAGGCACTGCCATCAATGGAAACAAGCATGGCAGGGCCAGACATGCAGTCCAAGATCCAACCTGAGTTAGCAATGGGACTTCATGTCATGGGCCCTTCATTTTCTCGTGTGTAAATGAGGTACCTTCTACCTATATGAAATAACAGTGTTCGCTTCACCAGCACATATATTAACTCTATGAAATAATAGCTGTAAACTTTCAAAAATGTAGACCATCATATGCACAAGAGATCATGGCTATGATCATTCTACTTAAAAACAAATTAAGAAATATGCCAGATGCAGGAACGAAAACGTGAAAAACACATAGTCCCAGGATTAAGAAGACTGTGTATGGGGCTGGGAGTGCCAGGGGCAGGCACTCTGGAAGTCCCAAGACCAATATATTTGAAAGAAAAGAAGCAGATCCTCTCCGTTTTCCAGGCCTTCATCTCTACACCTACTTGAAGCTTTCCTGGGGTTCAAGAGACATCCTCAGCCCTGCAGCACCTCACATAGCGGTAACTCCACACCACTTCATCTCCAAGCGTCCCCCTGGAGCATCACAACCACGTGCAGTATACCTGGCACTACACTGTCAAGACTGACAAAATTAACCGAAGTTTCACACTCTTCTGCAGGCATGCATGTTCACGCATGCGCACACATGCACTCACACCCCCCAGGCTGAACGCCTGGGACTCCCACTGTGATCAATATTGAACGACTAGAGAAATACTCCATTCCTTCCACCCACTGGGCCTCTCTTGATTATCTGCTGTACACCAAGCTGCTTCATTTCCATAGCTCCTGAGAATCTGCTGACAAGGAATTAGCCCAGCCTGGCTTCCCCATCCTGAGGGCGTCTTGGCTTCCAGCATTACAGCTCATTAGGTGGAGAGAGGTTTTCGTGCAAAGCAAGTGGAAAGGGGTCCTATCCCTCCCACTTCCTTCTTTCTCCAGATAGCAAATTCCAAGCCAAAACCGGGAGGATTTCTGCTGCCAGAGAGGAGGGGAGGGGAGGGAGAGGGTTGGCTCCTGCTCTGCACCTCCCTCTCTGGATCTCATCATTGTTTTCAAGGAGGCTTATCTGCTCCAGCATCCCATCCCAATTAAAAACCAACTCAGTTTACGTTTCCAGCCATCCTCATGCATCTGATTCCTGAAGTTCCCTCTGCCACTTCCAGGAGAAAATACACTTTCCCAACCAACTTCTCATCAAAGGCCCCCTGTTTTCCTACCTATTGCTGCCACAGAAAGAAGAGGTCAAAGAGAGTCAGGCTCTGGCAGCACCTCCAGGTATTTGCAGGTGGGAAGGAGCCCCTCCAAACAACACTGTCTTAGCCCGGCGTGGTGGCACATAGCTGTAGTCCCAGCTACTCAGAGGCAGAGGCAGGAAGATCACTGGAGCCCAGGAGATCAAGACTGCAGTGAACTATGATCGCACCACTGCACCCCAACCTGAGGTGCAAGACCCCCGTCTCTAAAAAACAACAGAGTGAGACCCCCAGTCTCTAAAAACATCAACACCCACTGTCTCTCCTCCATGTGCTCCTTGGAGGTCAAAACACCAGTTCTCCAGGTGCCAGGGAGCAGCTGCCAGTGGCTGCCGCCTAGCCTTACACTGGCTCTCTCCTTTCTTCTCTGCCCTTGCTCATTCCCCCCTTGGACACCACAGTTATATCCAAAGGGGAAAGAAGATGGCACCTCCCTACCCCAAGCAAGTTTGTTGGAATATCCTAAGCTACTGGGCTGCATGTCTAGGAGACAAGCCCCATGCTGCTCCCTTTCCTGCTTAACTCTGCCCATCCTCACCACAAACCCAGCCCCATCCCAAAACCTGTTATGACTAGTTATGAAAGGCTGTGGGGGTTCTACCTGAGCTCAGCTCCCATCACGAATGAAAGATAGAAGAGAGGGCTTCGTGGACAAGGGAAGGAAATCACAAATCAGGGGGCCAGGTCCACGTCTCTTCCTCCCTTCCAGCCCAGGCACTGTTCCTTCCCCCATTCTCTCACTGCAGTGTCTCCCAGCCCCTGCTCTGAGCCTGGGTGGTCCCTAATTCCTATGAGAGGAGGTAGGAAGCCCTAAGTTGGCAGGCTGAGGGCAGGAGGGCATGGGGTACTTCAGTCAGGGTAATGGGTTCAAGCTCATGTGTGTGCAGGAGAGAAAACATGGAGATCACTCAGGAACTTCATTCTGATCTCCCACCCTAGCTTGGTTCATCTTTAAACTGGTTGTCTTACTTTATGGAATCCCATTTGTCTTCTGAAAAATAAAGACAACCAGAGTAGATAGCATAACCGTGCCAGTGATTCAAACACTGAAGCTCTTCCACGTTGGTCAGGGAGGAGCTGCTCCCCCAAGTTCCCCAAGTGTCCCCGCCCCACCTCTGGGCCAGGGCCTGAGACCTCCTCACATCTCCATGATCCAGAGAGTAAAGAGTTAATGCCTGGCCCCTCACAGCCCTCCAAAACTCCAGGCCAGCTTCCTTTCTGGCTGATGAATTATTGAATATCACTGCTGGGTACAGCCAGCCCTTAATTGCCTCAACACTGAAGTGTCTTCCAATTGTGGGGAGCTGCGATTCTACCATTCTACCCATGGGCAGGCTGGGAGGCACTTTCTCCTTCACCCTGACCCAACTTGGAGAACTGGGGTGACCCAGCTCCCTGGAGCTCCTCAGTCTCCTTCTGCTGTGTGCTCTTGTTTTGTCCCTTCTAAAGAGAGGGGGAATTCAAAGGAGAAGCAGCTGC
Organism: Callithrix jacchus; assembly: GCF_049354715.1. Lineage (NCBI taxonomy): Eukaryota > Metazoa > Chordata > Mammalia > Primates > Cebidae > Callithrix > Callithrix jacchus. Next base: position 31,560,341 of record NC_133520.1, read on the forward strand.
CTACAGCTCTGGGTTTTCCTCCTCTCAGACTTCCCTCAGTAGCTAAGCCAGACAGAAGCAGAGAAAAAAGGCTCCAGCCCCCTCGCCTCCAAGTTGCCTTCTCCTGACAGCTAGCAATGTGGAACGAATCCCAAGGGGTAACAGGGCAGGGCAATAATTAATTACACTCCTCCCTTCCAGCTCTGAGTTGAATCTCAAACCCCTGCCCTTCAGAGGCTGAGGCAGCCCAGCTGTCCGCCGCCGGGTCTGCGGAAGGTCACCAGAACCATGTCTCTGCATCCCTAACTCAGCAGATCTGCTTCTGGTGTCCTACAGAGAGCAGCAACCCCACCCTGCCCCACCCCACAAAAGGAATTTCACTTCGTGGGTCTTTGGAGAATTGTGAAGCTGGCTGATCCCTCTCCTTCCCCATCCTCAAAAGCTACCAGTGCCTTCTTGGTTCCCAATCCAGCAGTTTGAGAATCAAGCAGTCTGGTGCCTTAGTTTTCTCATCTTGACAGTAAAACAATGGTATTGAATGATGCCTTGTTCAGTAAACTACAAAAACTTCCCACTGGACCAGACAGCAGAGGAAGAAAGGTTATGAGGCTCTGAAGGCGTGTGGGGCAAAGGGAAAAAGTAAACTCATGCCATCTCTGTTCCTCATGCTGGGAGGGAGGCAAGGAAGGCCCACTTCAGAGTCAGGGAAGCTGAGGTACATTGTCCCAGCTATAGTGACAGGAGAGATCAGACAAAGCTGGAGTCTCCTTGGGCTTCCTTCTTTCTGTCCCTGCTATGCACCCAATCTGAGTTCCTCATCTCCAGGAAAGCAGGAGAGAGCTTCATGGTTCAGCAGGAGATGCCAGCTTTTCAAGGTCTGCTCCAAGAGCACAGAAATGAAAGCCACAAAGCCTTTCACTGATCACATCTGTGGGCTACAGATCTGGGGACTGTGTGTGACGTTGGCTGGGGGCTACCCACAAACTTTAGTCTGACAACAGCTGCCTGGATGCAGGGGCATGGAAGGGCAGCCACACACACTGTCCACAGCCTGGCCTTTATTGCTGTGCCCTGCCCAAAACCTCAAACACAGGGGAACTGAATAACTTTGAGTTTGATGGAGCAGTTGTGGAGCAGGCCAGCCAGCTCACCAGAGCCTGGAGGAGGGGCAGGTGCTGTTCCGGTTGGGAGGCTGAATAGTGGCTGAAGGAGCAGGAGGTCAGCCTCAAATCTCTCTTTGGGGATCAGTGTGCATGTTGCATCTGCCTCATGTTCCCTCCTGTCCCTCCCCTCCCTACTGGCCAGCCAGGCTATGCTAAGAGTCTACAAAGCAGAAGCTTTGCCCGGGGAAGCGGAGTAAATGGCTAGAGCAGTAAACGGGCTAGAGCTGGGGAGCAGGAGCCTCCCGCCTGGGGAGCAGCATGGCGAGGGTTGGGGGGCAACAGCAGGCTCTAGTTTAGTTTTGCTTCTCACCTGCCCAGGGAGACCCATTCTGCCCCAGGCTCCCCGCCCCCAGGAGGGCTCAGCTGATCTCAGACTGGGAGTAATGAGGTAAGCTGGGTGCAGGTGGATTGTGGGAAATTTTAAACACCTCCTTTTGCCAGGAGCAAGGAGTCTGGAACTTCCCATGTACTTAGGGAGCTTGCCAAGGGCTGAGGGCACAACGATCTCCCTGTGCACTGCTGCCTGCTGCTGGGCATCCAAAGGGAGCCTAGGAACAAGGGCCACCCGTGGAACCAGCCGGAAAACGACTGTGCCTAGGAGAGCACGTGCTGTGGACTGAGACGATCCTTTGTGAGTTCCCCTGATGTCCCCGAGAGGAAGAGGGAGATTTGGAAAGGGACTTGGAGAGTTGTGAAAAAAGCTGGCACGTGATGGCAAGGAATGGACACTGTGTGGATTGTCCTTAAGGAAAAGGGTAAGGCCGGTGGTCTCAGTGTCAGTAGTCTTGGTAACTGACCACTACTGAGTCACTGTACCTTTCTGGGTCTCAGTTTCCTCACCCACAACATATAAAGATACTGGGGTTGCTGGGAGGACTAAGATCCCAAATGTAAAACCTCTAGAAGAATGCTTGACACATAATAGTTGCTTACGAAGTGGCTAATATTATAATCATTAATACAATAATAAAACAAGGGAATAAAATTATAGCACTATCCTAAATTGGCATCAAGTTGATAGCCTCTAGCCATATGTGGCTGTTCACATTTTGAATAGTTAAAATTAAATAAAATTAAAATTTTAGTTCCTCAGTTACACTAGCACATGTCATTGTGTCTCGGGAGCCACAGGAGCTAGGAGTTACCATACAGGACAGAATGGTCACAGCACGTTCCCTTGTGGCAGAACATTCTGTTGGACAGCAGAGGCTAGAGGTGCTCTAAACCACATTCCAGTTCTAATAGTTTAAATTCTATGAGATGCACTTCTAAGTCAGTTCACCTTTCCACCAGCGGAGACGAGCTCAGTGTCTTCAGTAAATACAAGTTCCCTCATAGTCCTAAGCTAAGCTAAAAAGAAAGGAAAATCAGCCAGGCACAATGGCTCACGCCTGTAATCCCAGTACTTTGGGAGGCTGAGGCAGGTGGATCATGAGGTCAAGAGATCGAGACCATCCTTGGTGAAACCCTGTCTCTACTAAAAATACAAAAAGTAACTGGGCATAGTGGTGCACGTCTGTAGTCCCAAGGAGGCTGAGGCAGGAGAATGGCATGAACCCGGGAGGCGGAGTTTGCAGTGAGCTGAGATCGCACCACTGCACTCCAGCCTGGTGACAAAGTGAGACTCTTTCTAAAAAAAAAAAAGGAAAATCTGCTGTCAACAAGAAAAAGTTAAAAATGATAGATTCCAAAGTTCACTTGAAATTAAGCCGGACGATACATAGTTTTTCGTGTGTTTTTTGTTGTTGTTGCTGTTGTTGTTTTGAGACAGGCTCTTGTTCCGCAGCCCAGACTGGAATTCAGTGGTGCGATCCCAGCTCACTGCGGCCTCTGCTCCCGGAGCTCAAACAATTCTCCCACCTCACTCTCCTGAGTAGCTGGAACTTCAGGCATGGGCCACCACGCTTGGCTAATTTGTTGTATTTTTAGTAGAAACACAGTCTCACCATGTTGGCCAGACTCGTTGTTTTTAAATCACATGCATTAAGACTTCTCTGCAGGGTTTTAAAGTATCATTACAAACAGCACTGGCCTGGTGGGAAACACTGGAAAAAGTCATCCAGCAGCTGAAGGAGGCGGGGAGAGGAGAGCTGGAGAAGGAAGGAGAGTTGAGGAGGAGGCGAGAGACACCAGAGACCTGCTCCTCCTTCCTGCTTTCCTTTTCCTTCCTGGATTGGCCAACCTCTAGCTGATGCCGGAGGGAAGAGAAGGAAAGGGCGGTCTTCTGTGGGGCCATTTGGTCCAGAGCAGGAGGAGCTGGCATGAGAGGGACAGGGGAGAGGATCTACCACCAAGGACAGCAGGCTTGGGATTCTTCCTTCCCTGCACCTCCCCTTCCCCACCCTGCACCCATCCAGACCTGGATCCTGTGGAAATCACAGAAAAACAACCTGTTCCTAAGCAAACATCACAAGAAGCAGGTGCCAGAGGGTGTCCAGGGATAACTGGGGCTTACAGAGGGAAGAGAAGACAATCTCAGAGGAACAGGAGAGGTGCTCCTAGACCTAGACCCAGCCTAGAGAACCTGCTGGCTACATCCCAGATAAGGAAAAGAGAGGGCCTGAGAAGGGAGGCAGGGAGGCAGTCAGACAAGCGACAGTGCTGTTCCCGCCCCTGTTCTGCCACGCAGCAGTCTTGAAGAAAGACTGGGCATGGAGGCTGTGACAAGGAGGAACAGAATGCCCTGAGAGGGGGACAGAGAAGGGGAAAGGGAAAGGGATGCAGCACAGGTGTCAGCCAGGACTCGGTAACTGACACCTGAGTAACAGGCGAGCCTGCCGACACCTGTCAGAGTATATGAGCAACTATTCTGCAGCTGCAACTTCTGGCTAGGCCTGGGAATGGGACCAGCTGCACAATTTGCAGGACCCCTTGTACAAAACTTAAGGATTTCCAGACAGCAACAGCAGAGCATAAAAACAAGCGTGTGGGGCACAGGTTGCATCCCCGTGAAGTCCCCCTGCCCGGGAATAACAATCCTGCTCTACTTGTCCAGGGAGTGAAGGGATGGAGGTTGGCTGGTTGCATTTGTGGCTGACTAGTAATATGAGGCGGAACACGACGAGTCTCCCTGTTCCTCTCCTTCTGGACATTTGAGGCTAAGAAAGAGTACTCTACTTCCCCCTCTTTCTTAGTCTCAAACGTCCAGAAACTTGGCTGCTTCTGCTCTCACCCTGCTGGGTCTAGTGGCTGGCACCTTCCCCCCTATTGTGCCGGGTTTCTGTTTGCCCATGGGCAGCCCAGCGGGAGGAAGCACCACAGCTGAAAGCCACCAGGGGGGCTGGGTTTACCTTATCGCTCAAATCTGCCTTCAAGACTGGCAGAGGAACAGTCAAGACTGACCCTGTTCCTACCCAGCAGGCTCTCCAGGGCCCCGAGTTCCTCCCTACGTCCAGCCTAACATCACTATGTCATCCAAAGTCTTTCCTCCCAAGAAAGAGGCAAGGGAACAAAAGGGCTCCTAGCTAGCGGCGGGAGGGGGTAAAGTCAGCACTTCCTTCTTGGTGACAGTCTCCCTCTTTTTTTTCAATCACGTGGGCATTCGTGAGTACGTACACAGAGAGATAGCATCAGCTGAGAAAAGCCAGTGCATCCACCACCTCCTCCAAGCCAAGGAATTCTTGTCCACACCCCCCTGCATGAAACTGTCATGAGAAGGTTGCAGGATCAAAGAGCACACATGGTTTGGAGGGTGAAGGGGTGAGGGACCTGAAGGGGAAGTTAAGGGAATGGGGCAACAAAAATCTAAATGCAAAAGGTTGGTTCTCTTTCTTTCTGGATTTCAGTTTTGCTCTCAAATGACAGCCTTGTCTTCTTAATGAGTGAAGCATTCTCCCCTCAACTCTCTGCACCCACCCCCGTCGGGTTCTGTCTTACCCTACATCTCACCACAGCTGACTCTGTTAAGTAAAGGGATAAAACCAAGAAAGTAAAAGGAGCACAGCCATGCCGGTCTCCTGTGGCTCTGTCCCCTCTGCCTTCCTTCCACGGCCCGTCCCAGGAAATCGGTCCACAAGAGAGGCCCACGCTGCGGAGCCCCTCTCTGGAGACAATGGCTCAGAGAGAGGGAGGAAGAGTGGCGGCTCCAGCGTTGTGTTCAGGGTGGCCAAACAAAACCACTGTCTTGATATCAGCACAGACAATGGTTTGTATCTCTGGCTTCTGCACCAAGTAGTTCCCTCCCTTAGACTAAGACAATTCTAAACATTTCCCTCTAATAAATAGTAATGATACTGGAATCTGCCCCAAGCTGAGAATTTGTATCTGGTGACAAAAGCCCACTCGAGCTGATGGAATGGGTATATCCAGTGCTTCCTTTTCTGCTCCAGAGTCACCCAGACAGACATAGAACAGACAGATAACCACTTACTCACCGGGTCTTCTTTGCTGTTCCCTCTGCTGCCTCTAGCCCTGACTCCTTTCACACTCAGGAATAGGGAGAAGGCTTTCCGTTAATATTCACCAGGTCCCTGGTGGGTAGCAATCATTAACAGCCACACATGCTGGCTTGCCTTAACCCCTTCAGTGCTGGGTTGCCACAGCTGGAGTGGGCTGATGGACAGCCCTGTCCCCTCCACTCTGCCCTGAGAAAGTAGCAACTCCCACCTTGATGCCATCCACCTGAGTAATGCCGCCACCTCCCATGTGGAGAAGGAGAGCCCTTTAGTCCCACCCAGGCGGCCCCGCCTGATTGGAGCACACTCGCAACCTGAGGCTTTTGGCTCTGGCACAATTCCCAATAGGATGAGCCCACATTATGAAATATTTGCCTGGCGGGCCAATAGAGGAGCTGGGATCTGGGGGAGGGATGATATTTTTATTTATTCCTGGAGGAAGGAGAGCAGACAAAGATAGCCCCAGCATCTCTAGCCCTGGGATGGGAAGTGGTGGGAAGGTGGTCTTCCGACCCACAGAACTGCCTCTAAGTGCTCTGTCCAGGTAGAGTGAACTAATCCTTGAAGCTTTCCAAGCAATTTGAGCCTCTGGCTATTCAGCTCAGCTAGAGGGTTTGTCTGTCTTTTTACTTTAATATCTCTCTGTCCCACTCAGAAGTTTAGAGAGCAGAACTAGGAATAAGAATAGAAATTAAGAGGAGAAACACATCATCAGGCAAAGAATTGCTTCTGTCTGCATAAACTAGGCAACCACAGGTATTGCTTATAGTTCAAAGTTGCAGAAATTATTTTTGCATCTTCGGAGGATACAGATGAAAGGTGAGCAAGAACAAGAAGAGATAAATCCCCTCTTTATCCCTTTAAAAACAGGCAACCAATTTGGGGGAAATCTAAAAGTATCTACAAGTAGGACACATGCAAATCTATGCAGATATATGCAAATGAGCAGCACCAGGCTTGTGAGAGAAAGTCCATGGCAGGATTTTCCTGGTTTGAGGAAGAAATCAGGTAGTCTCTAAATCAGAGCATCTCAATAGAGCATAAGGAACTCAATAAGCCTATATTTATTGAGCATTTACTCCGTATAAAACAGAGTGCCTTTAGGCCAAGCGTGGTGGCCCATGACTGTAATCCCTGCACTTTAAGGGGCCTAGGTGGGCAGATCACTTGAGGTCGGGAGTTCATGACCAGCCTGACCAACATGGAGAAACTCTGTCTCTACTAAAAATATAAAATTAGCCAGGTGTGGTAGCGCATGCCTGTAATCCCAGCTACTTAGGAGGCTGAAGTAGGAGAATCATTTGAACCTGGGAGGGGGAGGTTGCAGTGAGCCTGGGCAACGAAAGTAAAACTCTATCTCAAAAAACAAACAAACAAAAAACCAGAGTGCCTTTAAGTACAGCCTAGTAGGAGTTTTCTTTTTTACCATGATTATAAATGAAATACACAGAGAATACAAGTGCCCTCTCCCTACACACCCACAATTAACAGCCCCTCCCTTTTCAGGCCCCAGAGGAGTGATTTGCCTGCTCCTCCTCTTGCCAGCCCAGATTTAGTAGCTGGCACCTCCTCCTTATCACCCCTGGTTCCTGTTTGCCTATCAGTAGCCCAGCGACTTCGGCTCAGGACCCTGCTTTTAACTTGCCAGGGGGCCTTATCTTATCTCCTGGGCTGTCTTCCTCTTGGCCAGTGGCTGGCTGGCCGGGTTCCTTAAAGGGGCTGCACTGCATTCCCACTTGCTCCATTCACCGGCAAGAATGCCCCAGAGATCTTGAGGTGTTCTACTTGCGTAGGGTCAGAATTTACCACACCAACCCTCCTTCCCACCCTTTACAGTCACAGTGACTGTAGGGCTGCTACTGAAATGATCCACTGACTTACAGCAGAAAGATGCTTGTGTTTTTCCAGCCATCGTAAATGTTTCCCATGTCATGCAAATGCCCTGTCCCTTGGTACTTTCAGGTTCCTGCTCTTTCAAATTGAATTTTTCAAAGCAGGGGAGGAGAGGCTCAGGATAAAAAGTCCATATAGAAAAATCAGTTGTATTTCTATATACTGGCCACAAACAATGAAAAAAGGAAAATTTAAAACACCATTTACAATAGTGTACAATTAAGGGACAAATTTGACAAAGGATGTGCAAGATCTATACACTGAAAACTACAAACATTGCTGAAATAAATAAACTCCAAATAAAAGGAGAAAAATAATGTTTTCATGGATCAGGAGACTCGATATTGTTTTTGTTTGTTTGTTTTGAGACAGAGTTTCGCTCTTGTTACCCAGGCTGGAGTGCAATGGCGCGATCTCGGCTCACCGCAACCTCCGCCTCCTGGGTTCAGGCAATTCTCCTGCCTCAGCCTCCTGGAGTAGCTGGGATTACAGGCACGCGCCATCACACTCAGCTAATTTTATGTATTTTTAGTAGAGATGGGGTTTCACCATGTTGACCAGGATGGTCTCGATCTCTTGACCTCGTGATCCACCCGCCTTGGCCTCCCAAAGTGCTGGGATTACAGGCTTGAGCCACCATGCCCGGCCTCGATATTGTTAAACTGTCAACTCTCCCTATGTTTTCAATGGATACGACACATTCCCAACCAAAATCCTGGCAGATTTTTGTAAAGTTGACAAGCTGATTCTAACATTCACATGGGAATTCAAATGACCCAGAAGACCCAAAAGCTTTGAAAAAGAATAGCTTTGGAGGATTTATACTACCTGACTTCAAGACTTATTATAAAGCTACAGTCATCAAGACAATGTAGTGTTGGCATAAAGACACATGTATAGATGAATGGAACAGAATAGAGAGTTCAGAAATAAATCCAGATATTTTGGTCAATTGGTTTTTGACAAAGATATAAAGGCAATGCAACAGAGAATGACAGCCTTTTCAATGCATGGTGCTTGCTGTACTGGTATGCTACCGAACAAATAAACAGCCTTAACCCTATCATCAAAACTAACTCAAAATGGACCATAGACATAACTGCAAGATTTCTAGAAGAAAACACAGGAGAAAATCTTAGTGACTTTGCATTTGGCAAATATGTCTTAAACATGACATAAAACACACCAACTACCAAGAAAAATCAATAAATTGAACTTCATCAGAATTTAAGTTTGTTCTTCAAAAGACACTGTTACAGGCCAGGCTCAGTGGCTCATGCCTGTAATCCCAGCACTTTCAGAGGCCAAGGTGGGCATATCACTTGAGGTCAGGAGTTCAAGACCAGCCCAGCTAACATAGTGCAACCCCATCTCTCCTGAAAATACAAAACAGGTGTTGCGCACCTGTAATCCCAGCAACTCAGGAGGCTGAGTCAAGAGAATTGCTTGAATCCAGGAGGGGGAGGTTGCAGTGAGCTGAGGTTGCACCACTGCACTCCAGCCTGGGGTACACAGCAAGACCCTGTCTCAAAAAAAAAAAAAGACATTGTTACAAAAACAAAAAGATAACCCATAAACAAAGAGAAAGTATTTGCAAAATGTATAATAGACAGGACTTTTTCTATTCTATGTTCTTCTATTCTATAGTTCTTCTATGAAGAACTCTCACAACTTAGTATCAAGATAGCAAACAACAGAGGACGACACGGGTGGATCACCTGAGGTCAGGAGTTCAAGACTAACCTCACCAACATGGAGAAACCCCATCTCTACTAAAAATACAAAATTACCCAGGCGTGTTGGTGGGCACCTGTAATCCCAGCTACTCGGGAATGTGAGGCAGGAGAATTGCTTGAAACTGGGAGGCAGAGGTTGCAATGAGACAAGCTCGCACCATTGCACTCCAGCCCGGGCAACAAGAGAAAAACTCTGTCTCAAAAAAAAAATTAATTAATTAAAAAAATATATATATATAGCAAATAACACCAAAGAAGAGATACAAATATCAAATAAGGTACATAAAAGACAATATCATTAGTCATGAAGGAAATGCAAATTGAACTACTCTGAGCTATCTCTACCCATACCCACTAGAATAGCTAAAATTAAGGAACTAACCATATCAAGCACTGGCAAGAATGCAGAGGAACGGGAATGCTCATATACTCCTGGTAAGAATAGAAATGGTACATCCTGCTTTAGAAAACAGTTTCCCAGTTTCTCAAAGAGTTTAAACATCCATCCATCATACAACCCATTGACTTCACTTCTAGGCATTTATCCCCGCAAAAATGAAAGTATATGTCCACACAGTGACTTGTACACAAATGTTCACAGCAGCTTTATTTGTGATAGCCCCACACGTCAAACAACTCAAATGTCCATGAAGACATGAGTACAACGTCTGTATTAATGCAAACAACAGAGTACTACTCAGCAATAAAAAGAAATGAATTATTGAACTATGCAGCACAATGGATGAATGTTAAAATAAAATAGTTACATGGAATAAAAGGAGCCAGGCTTTCCTGAATGAAAGTATATACTGTATGATTCCATTATATAAGATTCTTAAAAATGCAAACTAATCTATAGTGACAGAAAGCAGAACGGTGTTGCCTGGGGCCAGGGCGGAGGGAGGGATCACAGAGAGGCAGGAAGAAACTGGGGAGTGGTAAACACATGTTAATTATCTTGATTGTGGTTATGCTGTCCCAAAATGCACCTAATTTTACCCTTTAAATATATACAATTTATCATGTACTTCAATACATCTGTAAAAAAGAAAAGCCTTCAATTGAGACATTAGAACAATGACTCTTATTGCTGGGCACAGCCATTACGTTTTACATGGTGATGGACTGAGGGTAGAAATGGGCAGGGTTTCCTCATGACCTGCCTTAGTCTGACAGAAATGCTGGTTACAGGCAGAGATGAACATGGGTCCTGAATCCACCCCTTCTCTTCTCATGGATTTAGATCAAATAATGCGGCAGACCTGAATACGGTCTTAATCAAAATAAAGGATTATTTGTTCTATGACAGAAGGGAAAGTATCAAAATCCTTTACGGTTCACAAAGCACTCTCATCATTATCCCATTTGGTTATTTTATGGTCTAATGAGGTAGGCAGAGAAGTGTCAGTACCACCCTCATTTTACATAACAAAATTCCTAAAGCCGGAAGTGGTGGCTGAGATAACCCACCTCATATACCTAAGGCAAGGCTGACCTTGGGGTCTGTTAACCTCAGTCAGAAGCTCTTTCCTCAGGGCACAAGGAGCTGCCCCAGCCTGGACACCCACCTATGTCCCTCGCCCTGGCTGATGCCCACCTGGGTCCCTGGCCCTGGCTGATGCCTGTCTGTGTCCCTCACCCTAGCTGATGCCCGCCTGTGTCCCTCGCCCTGGCTGATGCCCATCTGTGTCCTCACCCTGGCTGACTCTGGCCTGTGTCCCTCCCCCTGGCTTGTGATGCTCACCCAGCACTGGGCAGATGCTCCCAGAGTGCACCAGTGACAGCACCTGAGGGGCTGCCAGGATGGATGGAAACAGGGTTGGAACAGGTCAGCTAAGGGGAATACTGCAAGACAGGGAAGACTGATAGAAATGAGGGATGCAAACTCTAATTAGATCACACATTTGATGTGGAGAGGGGGAAAAAAACAACCAAAGGCCACTCCCAAGGCGGAAGTCTGGAGGCTGTGGAAGCAGCTGGAAGCTGTTAGAGAGCTCCCAGCCAGACACAGGGCTGCGTTCCAGGCCTCTGTACCCTCCCCTCCCACCTCTTCTCTGTCCCCTAACCTTCCTCCCCCTGACCTGGAGCCCTACCTCTCTCCCCTAACTTGCTCTGAGGGTGGGATGAGAGGGAGAAAGCCTACCCTGTGGGGGCAGGGGAGGGGGTGCAGAGTTTAAGGGGCATCCAAAAACTCTGTAATCAAGATTTTTTTGAGATGGAGTCTCGCTTTGTTGCCCAAGCTGGAGTGCAGTGGTGTGATATTGGCTCACTGTAACCTCCGCCCTCCAGGTTTGAGCAATTCTCCTGCCTCAGCCTCCTGAGTAGCTGGGACTATAGGCTTGTGCCACCACACCCGGCTAATTTTTGTATTTTCAGTAGAGATGGGGTTTCAGCATGTTGGCCAGGCTGATCTCGAACTCCTGGCCACCTCAGCCTCCCAAAGTGCTGGGATTGCAAGCATGAGTCACCATGCCCAGCCAATCAAGAATGATTTTAATGCAATATTTTTGAAATAAAAATTAACATTAAAAACCTATGATGAAATATCAACATTTCAAATAAAGACAGGACCAGTATGACTGGATTTTCCCTTTTGCCTCAGCCTCCAATGTGGCTTAAAGTGGCAGTGTTTGGGATCCCGTCTGTTTCAGATGTTACTATTCTGTTCTTCATGAAATGTTTGCATTGATTTTGATTTTTTAAAATATTACATTGAGATGTTATTTATCTTGACCACCAAGTTTTTTGGCACCCTCTTCCATTTTGCACCTAAGGGGAGTATCTTAATCGCCTTACCCAAGTCAGCCCTGCTCAGCGATAAGAAAACATGGGACAGGGCTCAGGAAGTCCCAGAGAGGACCCTGTGCTCTTTAAGAAAACTTCAATGCATGAACATGGAGGAGGCTAAGGGACTTTCCAGACTAAGGGGGAGGAAAGAGGCATGATCCTGAATTGGGTTCTAACGACCTTATTAGGACAACTGGTGAAATTTCAATATGGACTGAATATTAGATAATACAATTGTATCGACAGGATGAAGTTTCCTGAGCCTGTTCATTATACTATGGTTATGCAAAAGAATGTCCTTGTTTTTAAAAGGAAAAAAAAGAAGGCAAAGAAAGAGTGTCCAGAGGGTGACAGCTGCTTGACAGCTGCATTAAGCCAAACTCTTCTCTCTCCAGCCCGTCTCTCCTCCAATTCCAGGCAGTCCCAAGAAGACACGGAGGAAGTGGCGATGGCAGGAAGTCTTGTCCAGAAGATAGGGTATTTATTAGAGGGCAGGTTGGACATTTCTTCTTGAAATAAGAATTAACCTTGAATTCCCAAATTACCCCTCACACTCCCAGGAAAACTTCACAACTGGCACAGAAAGAAAAAGGAAATTAACATCTACTCAAGCCATGGCGCTAGCGAATTCTCTGCTTAACCCGCAGAGATAGGGATTGCTGTCTGGTTGTTACCGAGGAAGAACCTGAGAGGTCAGGTTATTAGCCCAAGGCTACACAGTTAGGAAGTGAGAGAACTGGGATTAGAGCCCAGGACACAGCCCAAAGCCAGCTCTCTTCCCACTTTATATTAGTTGTGCAACTTGAAATTCCCTTCTCATGCATCATCCAACCAGTTAATCCTTTCGTTTATTTTTATTGAGTTGAATCCGCATTAGCCTTGAGATTTTTGGTCCTGGAGTCAGACTGTCCCAGTTCCAATCCTGGCTCCCCCAGTGACTACCTAAGGGACTCTGGGTGAGGAACTTAACCTCTCTGTGCTTTCATTCCCCCATCTGTGAAAAGGGGATAATATATGGACCTTCTTCATGGGCTTGTCAGAGGAGTCAATAAGATTATGCCCATAAAAAATGTATGAAAGTTCCTGGCACTTAGTAAATGTTCAATAAATGCCAATAATCATTATTATCTGTCTGCCTCTGCCTTGGACTGTTCATCCTTAGGAGACAATGGCTCAATCTTGACTATAAAACCCCTCAGCACTTTGACACATACAGATAGATGCTTGATGATTTGTTCCTAAAGAAGTTATCCTTCAAGATGGCACCCTCTCCCCTGTACTCAGGAGCCAGAATAATTAACACCTGAGAATCTCAAACGTGCGGGAGGTCTGTTCCTAGCACAACTGGAACGGGGAGGTGGGCCTCTGTGTGTGTCACAGTTGAAAAGCATGTCCATTCTAAGGATCAACATTACTGGACAGAAATAGTTGACTAAGAAGACCCAGTTCTAGGCCGGTTGTGTTGGCTCACACCTATAATCCCAGCATTTTGAGAAGCCAAGGCAGGTGGATCACCTGAGGCCAGGAGTTCAAGACCAGCCTGGCCAACATGATCAAACCCCATTTCTACTGAAAATGCAAAAAGTAGGTGGGCGTCGTGGCACATGTCTGTAGTGCCAACTACTCATGAGACTGAGGCAGGAGGATCGCTTGAATCCGGGAGGCGGAGGTTTCAGTTGAGCCAAGATCAAGCCACTGCACTCCAGCCTGGGCAACAGAGCAAGACTCTATCTCCAGAAAACAACAACAACAACAAAAAAACCCAACTCTACTGCTTATGCTGTGCACATGCAACAGTATAATGCGCACAGCAAGTCCTTGTTCCCTTGGGGCCCGCTGGACGTGAGAGAGGGAATCTCATTGCCCCTAGACCAAATAACAGGACGAAAGAGCTGTCTATCCTGAGCATCTTGGGTTCTTCAGGGAAGCGCTCCTTCCAAAGGCTGACTGCTCATCTGAAAAGCTCGCCCTATTTTAGAAGCTTAGATTCAGCTGAGGAGGACCCACAGCCCGAGAAGGAAAACAAACCAACAGATCATGCAGCTAGGTGGCCAGAGCAGGCCAGGCCAAGGGCAGGGTGGCCAAAGGTCAAGCAGCAGTCAGATTGAGCCAACGTGAGCCTTCTGCAACAAAGCCAGAGCCAGAGCAGGGCAATTTTCTAACTATAAACAGAAGCTCAAGAAGCCCCAAACCACACACACGCATGCTGGAGGACGAGGGTAGGGCATAGAAGCTACGGGGTACACGCATGCAGAGCAAGGGGCTTCGCGACCGTTCAGGCAGGGGACCAAGGAACCGAGGGTTGTGTCAATGGCATGGATGCAGCGACAGATTCGGGTTTCGGGAAGCCTGGAGCTTATACAGTTTGTGGTGGGAGGGGTGTGGTCCTGATGAAGAAAAAGACTACAAAGACAAATCTGTGTGTTAGATAGGGCTTTGGAAGGGGCCGGTGCAAGTGTGCCCCCCACCCATGTGGACTTCCGAACACTGGCGCACACTTACATGCATGTGCTTCTGTGGCCTCCTTGTTCCTGCCTCAGCAGTATTTCTCTTTCCTCTCACACAGTACTTTGCCTGATTGTGTCGGGGGGGGGGGGGGGGGGGGCGCAGAGAGCATGAATAAAGCCCTCACACCTTGAATTCAATTCCTCTCTACCACCTGTGATGGGCATTTGGATTTTGCACGCCCTCCTCCACCCTCTCCAATGCTCTGCATCATCACCATCTCCCAGGGTGGAGTGCAGAGGGACTCTGCCTGGCCCCTTGCATTCCAGCCCTGCGCCCAGATTTGACCTTCTCTGTGGCATTTGGACTTTGCTGTGGGTAGCCCCACCTTCCCCAAAGGGCATTGCCACGGCCCTCTAAGCTGCCAGAAAGGGTGAAACCACAGCTCCCCCCAGCTGCCTGGCCCCTTGCATTCCAGCCCTGCGCCCAGATTTGACCTTCTCTGTGGCTGGCTGCAGATGTGCTCTGCGTTACAGAAATAGTCCAGCTCCTGGGCCCCTCCAGGCCCTCCCTCTGCTTCACTCAGAGACACCCCCACCTCACTGGCTCCAAGAGAGTCAGGCAGCATCAGAGAGAAGTGCTCAGTTCTCCAGCCTCCTCCCACACACCACTCACAGAGCAGAGAGTGGGGCCTGCCTGTGCCTCTCCAGCTCCTTCCAGCCTCAGTACTGTGTGTCTGCAGAAAGCATGGATGGAAATGAGAGGTTTGAGGGATCACAGAGTGAATGGAGAGCAGAAAGAAAAAGCCTGCAGCACCATGGAAAGCTTATCCAATTTGACCCAAAGAAAGGAGGTCAGGTTTAGGAAAACGGCTATTACCATCGTAACCAGAGAGCCACCCTACCCATTCCTCCAGATCCCTTTTTTTCAACTACCAGCTCCATGGAGAGAGACAGGAAATAATTTAGTGACAAGAGTAGCAAAAAAGATGAAATCTAATGGAGAAAGTCACAACCTAACATATCCTTCTTCCCAAAAAGAAAAATCTCCTGGCTCTAACATTGGTCTGTGATGGGACATTTAACTCCTAAACACTACCTCTGATAGGAAAATACATAGATACAGGAATGTCTAAATGTAAATTTCTCTTGTTGGGAAGTCTCAAGACAAAGACTAATCCTCTTCCCCTTTTAATTTCCCTCTTTCCAATAAGAACTTCTACTGGGTGTAAGGCACTGGGCCTTAGCACATAGCTAGGAAGGACAAGGTCTCTGGCCTGAAGGAACTGACATCAGATGGGGTTTTCTGGGGTTTACCTGCGGTGGAACCGTCTGCTTCCCCAATCCATCAGCGAGGAAAGGAAGGATGGCCGGGAAGCCACCCTGCCTGGATTTGAATCCTGATTCTACTCCATACTAGGAATGGGACTTTGGACAAGTTATTCAGTCTCTCTGTGCCTCACTTTCTTCATTGGCAACATGGGGGTTGGGTAAAAGCTTCTACTTCATAGGATGTACTGTGAGGATTAAGTAACTTAATACACATAAAATGCTTAAAACAGTACCCGTTATGTGTGTGTGGTTATCATCATCTCAACACCCCAGCTCGTGGAACTACCAGAACACAGGAATGGAAATTTGCTTCCTTCTGCATTGCTAACTGTGAGCTGTTTCTTTTCAGGGATCGAAAGGATTTAGGGTTCTTTGCAGGGTCTGATTGCCCCTCGAGGCGGGTGATGGAGAGAACATGGCCTCGTGGTCTAGGACCCCTTTGCTGTCTTCCCCCCTCTCCTCACATCTCTGCTCCTTGACTTGCCTGAACCTCCACACCTTTCTCATGGTTCACAGCTGGCTCTGGTCCCATGGAGCCTGTAGCTGGGAAAGAAGAATCCAGAGGAGTGCTCTTGGCCATTTCTACAAGTAGTCAAACATGTGTCTCTTCTCCTCAGGGGCTCACTTCCATGAAGGGCAGCAGTCAGTCAAAAATGCTTCCATATCCCATAGAGCCTGGCCCAAGCCCCTGCCTTCTCATGTAAAAATAGTTTCATATTCACTAATTCAATCTTAACCTAAGCAAGATGGTGGGCCTCATGAGCCCCAAATGAATGAGAGACAATGGATGGACTTAGTTACATCAGGAAAGACTGAATTTAAAAACAATGATGAGCTTTCCAACAGTGAGACTTTTAGATGTTGACTCCCTAGTGTCAAATGGAACAACCCAATCATTTATGAAAGACTTTACTAAAAGGATAGAGTGGTGCCTGAGGGGAGGGTGAGGGACTGAATGGCCTTCAAGGTCCAGGTTCCAGGTCTTTTCTGTGCATGGGAATGGCAGTGACACACAGCCATGCCCAGGTTCGGTCAGTCAGACTGCCCTGCTCCTTGCTGGCCCTTGCTAGTCCTCATGCCAGGCAGGAGAAGAGCCAATCGAGAGGAGTCAGGGTGTATAAACTCCCCAGGCCCGACTCCTCTAGGCTTAGAGGTCCAAGAAGGGCCAATGTGCAATAGGAAGTACTAACCCCTTTCCAGAAACCAGCTCCATCCCTAGATCCACGGTTACAGCAGAAATAACCATGTTCCTGAAACCTGCTCACTCTTACGGTTCCATGGGGTAGACACCTGATCTCAGCTCAGCCCAGATCTCTCCCAGGGCTGGGAACTGAGATGGAGAGAAAAAAGAGATCAGCCCTTCTCCAGGCAACTCTGTTGGTGATGTGCACAGGAAGGAGCTGCTTTTCCATCTTCTCTTTCCTGTAGACTGACCAGGAAGCTGGAAGGCCTCTCTGCAGTGAGAGAAAAAAACAAGCCAGCACACAGAGAAGGGCAAAGACCACACCTGTGGCATTCAGCTTTTGCTGCTAGTCGGTTCCTGTGGTCCAGCCATTTCTTTTACCTTGAGCTCTGAGAGACACCCCAGTACCCATATAATTAAATCCCCTCTGGACCTTAAGCTGCTTTGAGTAGTCAGTAACTTATAGCTGGAAGTCACAAATCAATCCCAGAAGGGACAAGATGACTTCCGGAGGACCTAAAGTCTCCATCTAGTCTTTGCACACATGGTTGACATGAGGAAGACAAGGAAAGAAAACAGGAGGAAGAAGGGAAAACACTGGGAATTTTGTCTAAAGACAGCAGAAAAGGGTGATGGGAGACGATGACCAGCCTAGAGTCCAGGCCATCTGAGAGGACAGGAAGAAAGAGGAGGGCCAGAGAAAGCAGATGAGCTTCCTACCAGCCAGTACAGAAGAGCTCCTGGGATGTTTAAGAGGGAGCTGGCAACAGAAGTGGGGATTGTCACATAGGTGAGCTACAGTCCATAGGGAAGGTAGGGGAGGACTCAGGGAGCTGACGAAGGACTCAGGAGCTCTGAGCTCAGCCAACAAGCTGACACAGCTCTGAGACATAGTCCCAGAGAACGGACATTATTGAGGGGAGAAAACATCTTGCATTCTTTCTCCTGCACTTTCCAAAGCAAATGTGGGTCTTCTACTGTCTTAGGGCCTCACAACTCTCAGGTTTAGGAGGTTTAACCTGCTTTCCTGCCCAATGCCGGCTGGAGAAGTGTTGCCTTGAGTGAGGTCCTGTCAAGAGGCTTCATCTGCCTCTTCTGGCTGAGCACAGTGGCTCACACCTGTAATCCCAGCACACTGGGAGGCCAAGGCAGGTGGATCATGAGGTCCAGAGATGGAGACCATCCTAGCCAACATGGTGAAACCCCATCTCTACTAAAATCACAAAAATTAGCTGGGCGTGCTGGCGGACGCCTGTAGTCCCAGCCACTCAGGAGGCTGAGGCAGGAGAATCACTTGAACCCAGGAGGCACAGGTTACAGTGAACTGAGATCCTGCCATTGCACTCTAGCCTGTGTGACAGAGTGAGACTCTACCTCCAAAAAATAAAAATAAAAATAAAAATAAAAAAATAATTTAAAAAACCCTGCCCCCTCATGTTTTCTTTAGAAGGGCTACTTCCCTGGCACCAATTCCATGAGCTAATGGACCCTTTAAGAATATTTTTCCCCCATCTGTTCTCTGGCTGGCTGGAGCAGATGTTCCTTGTTCCTATGGAAACTAACCTACCATCCTTCCTAATGGGTGGCTTCCTAGTGAAGCATGGGCCACTCCCCTGCCAGAGCGACCGGCTCTTACACTGCTTGGAGTTCACTGACAGCAGGCTCTTCACCGCAGAGGAACACCATGGATTCTTGTGCCTGAATATTAAGAGTCCAGATCTTGCCTGACCTAGAGATGACCCAGAAATGGCAGCCACCATCTGACACTACTTAGAAGACAGAAGAGGGAGGTTATCTTTGCCATTGCCCAGACCACAGACCAGGGTCCATCTTTCCAATGATGTGTTGAAAGCAGGGTGCGTCTTCAGCAGATTGAGTTAGCACTTCCTTGGCCTGTTTTTTCACATCACTAATGAAGACCAGAGAGACTCCCTAATTGAATTCTCCCTATTTCAAGCTGCTCATCACTCTCAAGCTTATCCAGCACTCATGATCCTTGAGGACAATCCTTCTCTCAAGACAGGTCCCCACTCAAGACAGCACTTCTCCAGTCAGGCAATGGGTGGGGAAGCAGGAAGCACTGTGCATTTCACTGGCTCGATATGGGGGTTGCTTCCCCTGCAGATGATGCATCTCTCACTAAATCCAACTTGACCCCATTTGTTCTTGGCTCTCACAGCCCCCACAGAGCCAGCTGGATTCTTGTAAGCCACAAAGTTGACTGAACTTTAGCTTCCTCTCTTCTGAGCCATTAGCCTACTGGGATCCCAGCAGTCAATGTATAAATAAAAACAAGCCAATAAATGATCCCTATCAGATGTCCAGAAAATACCCCCTTAATCAGAGAAGATGTCAGAGTCAGAGCTCCCTGTGCCCACCCTTGAGCCGTCTTCATTCGTTCTGAAGCGGTATTACCTTGGAAGAAAAGCCTAGCTCTGCAGGCAGGCAGACCTGGATTAGAATGACAGCTCAGCCCACTTAGCTGAAAGTCAATGGACAAGTTACTGGTCCTCTCTAAACCCTAGCTTTCTCCTCTGTAAAATGAGAAGACCAGTTCCCACATTATAAGAATATATGAGGCAATACAGAGCCACAATGCTTTCATAGCATTCCAAGACCTACAAACATCTGAACTGAAAGTTTTGTCCTAACTGGCAGCAGAAGTCAACCTGACTTGAGCATATTTAGCAGCAAACCGTGACCTGAACAGGCATGAGACTGTTTACAGCCTTTATTTATTCCACTCATGTGACTCTTTCAGTCTGGCTGCAGGATATTAATATCTGGAGCATATTATGGGGCTGCTCCAGACCCTACTGATGGTTTTATGTAATAAACAGAGTGTACCCCTTACTTTACCACTCTACAATCCATAGGCCCCCAGGGATTTCAGATAATGAAGTAGAGAGCTATACAAGCTATGTCTGTAGCTCCCCAAAACAGGAGTTTCAGGAGAGTCACCAGAGTTATTTAAGCTAAAGATGCTAACAAAGCCCTTGCCTCATCACCAGCCTGGAGAGTCTCTGGGTTCCTGCAGCCTGGAGTTAGCTCCCGGGAATGCCACGGGGTAGGGGAGAGGATTCAAAGACCAGCCCATCAGCCTACAGCAATCTGCTGCATTTCTACACTGAATAGAGCTGGCGGAGGCAATGTGTTATTTGGGTGGACTTCAGGTATAGACATGTCCACAGAGTCCAAACACGCTTCCCAAGTCCCCACCTCACTGGGCTTCCAACCCTGTCTCCACCCTACCACCACCCCACAGCTTCATCTGTACCAGCTACTACTCCCTAGAGGCATTCCCAGGGGATGAATGACAGAGCCCTGGGGGTCTCTGAGTTTATGAGGAGTTGAAGGAAGGAATTCTAATTGTGAGGGGGATGATGATGATGGGACACTAGGGTGAGAAACAAACACATCAACACACAGCAGAACAGGTTTGGCATGTTTCTCCTGATGCGCTTCATGGCCTCAGGAGGCTTTTCAAATGGGAAACCAGCCCTGGGCAGTCATAGTGAAAAATGTTGGGCAATTCTCGGATCTCTTGGCTCTAGTCATACATTTGAGAGACTCACTGATGATTATTATGGACTCAACCCACTCGAAGGCACAATCATCCAAGTGGACTTCTCGGTTCTGACCCTGGATCTGCTATCTAGAGAATACCCAGCCCCATTCTGCCACCTTCAGCCACGTTTCCAACAGGCATACAACTGCTGGACAATAGACCTGCAGCTCAGAATGAGGTCGTGGATGCTTCTTTTCTTGGAGTGATAAGGTCTACGTCAAATTCTTAGAAAGGCCCTACTGTGTAGCAAATGGAGACCTGAGGCATGCAGAATTAAACCAAGAGGAGGTGGCAATCAAATTCAATTCCCTCCTGTGACAAACGAAGAAGCTGAGGCCCAGAGAGAAGGACCAAGTTGCCCAAGACCTTGAAGCCAGTGAGAGACAAAGCTGGCCCTAGAGTCCAGGCATTGCTTTCCATAATCTCACCATGATAAGGATGGGGACAGCTTCAAAGGTCCCAGAATGTTCTTGTTGGAAAAGCCATGCTGCATGATTAACACCTTCTTCCTTCTGGCTTGAACATCTCAGAAGAGATTCTAATCTCCTAGAATTTAGCTGTGCTCCCTAATGCTGTGTCCCAAACCTATCCAAAGTTAAGACGAGACTCTCCTTGGGGAAAGCCACCCCTGGAGGGGACCAGAGATGGGCTAAGAAAACCGCTGCCTGTCCCCATCGTTCATCTGCCCACCCCCTAGGTGGAGCTATCAATGACCACGGAGGGGTCCACCCTGCAGAAGCTCCCCAAGTGGCAGTTATCTTTAATTTACACTTCTTGGATGCTTTTCCTTCTTTCCCCACTCTGCTAGTTTGAACAGGCCCATGGTATCCATCATCAGTCACAGGTTCAGGCTTTTCTGCATCACTGCTCTTAAGGGCTGTGCTGCTGGGCCGACCCATCACTATCTAGAAACTGTCAGGAAAAGAGAATCTCATGCACCTTGGTCTGGTCTTCCAGATCAGAGCCTAATCTTCCCTGTAGTCATTTTCCCTTTGCCTCTTTGTTCTGAGAAAGCTTGAGAATCTGCCACCTTTCCCCCGAGTTTAACAACCTTCCTAATTTAGGAACCTCAACTGCTTTCCTAGGCTAGGAGGGCTCTTGTTTCAGGACATGAAAATGGGATGAAAAAAATCAGAAAGTTTTCTTGTATAAAGAAACTCCTGGGTATCTGCTTTTAGGAAAAGGGTCCTAGAATTAACCTCAAAAGAAGAGCATCTAGTTTAATTCCTAGGGTAGCTTCAGTCTGAGTTTTTCCTAAAAGCTTTTGCTCGCACAAGTCTGCACACATGTGCACACCAACCATGTGTCTCAGATTCTGGCAGCTGGGACCTGTCTGGGGTTTCCCACATATTTGTTGTAATGCCAGGCCTGAATCCTCAAAAGGTAGAAGACCCAGACACTCCAGTACCTCCAGGAGTCTCCACATTTACAAAAGCTCCAGTCTATATTGTTTTGGGGGTACAGTGGGTGTGGTGAGAGAGTTTCACTGTGTTGCCCAGGCTGGAGTACAGTGGTGCAATCACAGCTCAGGGCAACCTCTGCCTCATGGGCTCAAGAAACTCTCCCACCTTAGCTTCCTGAGTAGCTAAGACTATAGGCATGTGCCACCATGCCTAGCTAATTTTCATATTTTTTGTAGAGCCAAGATTTTGCCATGTTGCCCAGGCTGGTCTTGAACTCCTGAGCTCAAGTGATCCACCCGCCTCAGCCTTCCAAAGTGCTGGGATTATAGGCGTGAGCCACCATGCCAGGTTTAGCCTATATTCTTGAGAGTTTAAGAAGACCCATCATTTGAAAAATTGATACAAGATTTTTAAATGTTCTTTACTTCAACGTCCTAGTTAAAAATATGTTTTCTCCTGGCTGGGCACGGTGGCTCAAGCCTGTAATCCCAGCACTTTGGGAGGCTGAGGCGGGCAGATCATGAGGTCAAGAGATCGAGACCATCCTGATCAACATGGTGAAACCCGGTCTCTACTAAAAATACAAAAATTAGCTGGGCGTGGTGGTGTGTGCCTGTAGTCCCAGCTACTCAGGAGGCTGAGGCAGGAGAATTGCTTGAACCTGGAAGGCGAAGGTTGCAGTGAGCCAAGGTCGCACCACTGCACTCCAGCCTGGCGCCTGGCAACGGAGCAAGACTCTCTCTCTCTCTCTCTCTCTCTATATATATATATACACACACACACACACACATATATATATATATATATATATGTTGTCTCACACTGTCCCCAAAATCCAATCCCCAGCTCTCCTTGGTCTTTTCTAAGGATAGAAGATGACCTCCCTCATTTCCAAAAGATGACGGTGGAAATAAGAATGGGCAAGCCCTAATCCCAAAGACCTGCAGATGATAGAAAATCTGCTATTCCTGCTATTCAGGACAAAGGGGAAGAGGAACTGAGAGTATATTTGTTTCTCCCATCTTACTTTGTGGAAGGTAGACACCTTCCAGGTAGAAACCTTCCACAAGTAAGAATGGAGAAAGACTCAGTGTGCATCAGTTTATCACATTCTAAAGACCTACAGGGAAAGATGATAGTGACAAGATCAGAATTCAGGTTTTCAGGAATCTGCCCCAAAAGTGACCTTATCAGGGAGCGTCTCCTCTGTTTGGAAATGGTCCTGCCTGGAGGCAAAATTTTTGGATTCCATGGACCAACAAAATTTCAAAAAATGAAATTTGAGGAACCACCATAAGGTTGCCAACTTTTAATTTTGCTAAATAAGGACATTTTAAAAGCCTGATTACCATCTACTCTCACCATCAGCTCTGAAAAAGGATAAGCCATAACCTCAGAGTAAATAGTTCTTCACATCTCCTGCCCAGAAGATATCCTTTAAACTCAATACATTTTGCTTTCTGAAAAAAAATTGGTATATTTTCCCTATTTTTGTTATTTCACCTCAGACTGGTGAAAACTCTGTCACAGACTAAAACTTGGGAATCACTGGACCAGATGATGGCTCTCTGTCCCTTTTAACTTAAGCCTAAAAATTAAGAGAAAGATCCTAAGCTTTTGGGATTCAGATCTTTCTGGAAAACCTGAGTGGGGCAGGTGCGGAAGGGAGGGAGAAATCAATACGCATCTACCACCATACTGAAACCTCTTAAATTCTATGAGCCCCTGAATTTTACCATACATTGCCTGTTCAAATAATTCAGGGAGAAGAGAGAGGAAGACAATCTACTCCAAGTCAAGAATTATCTGAGAGATAAAGTAGGTCTCTGGTGCATGGGAGAGAGCATCAAACTGGCAACATAACAGACACAGACCCAGTGATGCCATTTCAGTTGCACAATGAGGAGCCCAGAGAGGACTGGTTCCATACCAGGGAGCAGTTTTCCACTCTGCCTTCCATATCACTGCTTCTTTCTCATTACTCTGATGCAGAAAGGATGGGGGATGAACAGGTAAAGGAAAGTGCACGCATTGCTGGGCAGTGGGGTAGAGGGAAGGGCAGGCAGTACTATGGCACACTGGATTAGGAGTTGGGTCTTGATTCTAATCCTTCCCTCCTGCTGACTAACCATAGCGGCATCTTTTGGTTCCAGCTTCCTCATCTATGTTGTAGCAATATTTTTCCCATCTTCCCTACAGGATTGCAGTTAGACTGAGAGATCCTAGAAGGTGTTGATCCAGTTCTTTTCCATCTCTGTATGCTCTAGATCTAGCACACTGCTTAGGGAAGGAGAAGGCTCAGTAAACACCTGCTAAACTGAGCTAGAATGGGAGTGTGGATATGAAAGTGCACTTGGTCTGAGCTGCAAAGCACTATACGATTGAACAAAAGGCAGAAATTATGACTCTCTGTGGGCCAAAATTATGCACAGCAGCATCTACCAAATACATAAAGATGCTATAAATTCTGTGTGGAAGTAGGTGGTGATATAAATAAAAAAAGTTTAATGCCCATAGTTTCAAAAATAACCAGACTGTACAACCTATTAATTATATTGCCTAATAAATGGCTGTGTGATTGCCTCCTAAATTCAACTGCCCTATATGATTTCTTAGGCTTAAAATGTATTTTTGTTGCACTTCGCCCAGCCTGAATCACCTCTCATACATCTCCCATTATATTCAGAAGTCAGTAGGCAAACAGTGGTTTTCTCACTTATTCTGGATTATATCTACATTGAGAGTTGCGATCTCTTGCCTGACCGCAGCTGTGGAATATATCACAGTTTAGGACTCCCCAATCCCTGTTTTTGTGTCTTTCCATCTACCCCATATTCTTTCTCCAGCTTTCTCCACCAGATTCCTCCTCCAATGCATCTCTCACCACCCCAAATCTGCTTTTCAAAAACCACCTCCAGCCTCTGGCTGCGAACCATTGAGCCTGGGCCACCCACCATTCCTGCAAGATCCTGCCTCACAGCGTGTGCTGCCCACAGCACTGGTGACTGCTGAAATGGCAGCCAGACCAGACTGCCCACCCACCAGCCCCTGCATGAAGCAGGTCTCTGATCTCTGCTCCTTGCCACCAAGAAACACCACACAGACCCTGGGAAGATGGGGCCACATTCAGCCAGCCTTACCCACCCCCTACCAATCACCTGCCCCACCCAAATTTCTGCGTTCAGCAAAATGGCAATTCCTCCTCCCCCTTCTCAAAGGCTTTGGCCGCCATCCTCCCCAATTCTGAGGCACTGGGAAGAAAGTGCTTCTGCCACTTGCCCCTCATAGCTTTGATCCCTTGGGTTGGTTCACGCTAATTTCACACGGAGACCATGCTGGAATCCATATGGATTTCACTTCCCAGCAGACAGCTACAGGGCTTACAGGTAGCTTTATCAGAAATGTTCCAGGACTTAAAGATAACCACGGTAGACAGACACTGGGGACTCCAAAATGGGAGAGGAAAAGATGGGGACAGGGGTTGAAAACCAACGTATTGGGTACTATGTTCACTCTTTGGGTGACCGATTCGACAGGGACCCAAACCTCAGCATCATGCGATATGTTCATGTAACAAACCTGCATGTGTACCCCACCCATGACCATCTAAAATTTAAAAAGAAAGAAGTGGTCTAAGCACCTACAAAATCCAGGGCTTACCCCAGGGGCGTCAGTCCTCTGGATACACACGGGTCTGTACTTACGTCCCTGAATTCTCTCTGCAGCCCCCTACCCCCAAGGGAGGAGGTAGCCACCTTCCAGAAATTAGACACTTTCTTTAACTTTTTGATGAGAGACCCTGAGGAAGATGAACATTTATGCAATATTCTTATTTGCTAGCAGAGAAAGAGGGGATAAATGAAGGAAGAAGAGGTAAAAGATTTATGCCCCAACTGTTAACAGAAGTACCTGCACCACACACACACACACTCACTCTTACGCACACACACTCATTCATATCTGCCTTACTGTGAAGTATTCCTCTTTGCCCAACATGTGTGTTTTTCTCCCGGGTCCTCTCCACCGAAAGTTTGGCTGGACCCAGTTCTTCCTAGCAGAGATCCCCAGGACCCTAGATTTTACCTTCCATGCTGGATGTCAGGACCCAACTGGGAGACGCAGACTGCCGACTGGGAAGGAGTGAAGCAATACTTCTGATCAGAGAAAACTGCCAAGGGTGGCCGATGCTACGCCCATGAGAAGGAAGGAAACAGGGAGAGAGCCCGGGATTCCAGAATTCCTCCAGCCTTCCAGGAAGACTCTGGTGTCAGCTCTCTCCTTGCTTCAGTGCTAACTGAAAACCTAGAGAACGTCTCCCAGTAAAGCTGGCTCTGAAATCTGAAACTGCAGGTTGGCCGAGTCCTATATAAACACACTCACACCCCCAGTTTCTCGGGTCTGGTGGCTTACCCGCCCTCACATTCCCCTCACTCCCCACCCCTCCTGCTCCTTGGAAACATCAGACAGCCCTCTAGCTGCAGCTCCTCCTGTAACCCTAAGCCCAGCCGAGCTGAGCCCAGAGGTGCAGGCATGGGGAGAGAGACCTGCCAGGTACGTCCACGGTCTCTCCCAGCCCCAACGCCTCCAGCAGCTCAAGTCCAGGTGATTAAGTGGCACTCAGGATCCTGGCAATAAGGGCAACAGCCACGTTTGCAGCTTGGGAGCAGAGATTTTTAGACTATTCCTTCATATTAGGAAATATTCTCCTAAGGATCTGATTCCGGATAACTGGGTCTGACATATACAAATTGCTAAATTCACCTTCCTCACCTCTCCCACCCAATTTTCTGCATATCATTATTATTATTATTTTTTTTTTTGAGACGGAGTTTCGCTGTTGTTACCCAGACTGGAGGTCAATGGTGTGATCTCGGCTCACCGCAACTTCTGCCTCCTGGGTTCAAGCAATTCTCCTGCCTCAGCCTCCTGAGTAGCTGGGATTACAGGCATGCACCACCATGCCCAGCTAATTTTTGTATTTTTAGTAGAGACGGGGTTTCACCTTGTTGACCAGGATGGTCTCGATCTCTTGACCTCGTAATCCACCCGCCTCGGCCTTCCAAAGTGCTGGGATTATAGGCGTGAGCCACCACAGCCGGCCCTTCTGCATATCATTCTTGTGGCGCACCCCTGACCCTTACGTTTCCACCCATAATAGAATCAGGCCAGGTGAGACTAGGAAGGGACTGTAGCAATTGTGGTAACAAATGCCTCATTTTGCAGATGAGAGAGCTGAGACCAAGATGATGAAATGGCTTGGCAAAGCCAGGGAGTGACTCCCAGCCTGATTTGGCATCTTGGATGGTAGAAGGGAAACAAGAGGCTTAAAAGCCAGCAGTGGCTCATGCCTGTAATCCCAACACTTTGGGAGGACTGCTTCAGGCTAGAAGTTCAAGGCTCCCCTGAGCTACGATCCTATGATCATGCCATTGCACTCCAGCCTGTGTGACAGAGCAAGACCTTGTCAATTAATCAATCAATCAGTCAAGGTCAGTTGGAACCGTGCTTTAATACAACTAGATACTTACTTGGATTACTGATTGCAAGAAAAAAAATCACTTAACCTTTCTGAGCTCCTATTTCCTCATCTGTAAAATGAGGCTAAGGATCCCACCTGAGTCACAGTAAATACGGTAACGTGTGTACAGCAGCGGGCACGTGGTAGGCACTCAGTAAATGCCCATTGCTCTTCCCACTCTGCTCACCACTCCACATTGCCTCCAGTTACCAGCTGACTCAGGAAGGTCATTCTAAACTGCCTGTGGTATTTACTGTTCCCTCAGGGACTGGTTTCATGTTTCTCATTCACTGTCTTTCTGTCACTCTTTTAACATCCATAGTTTACTTTGTACAGTGCTCAGCATGTAATGCTTCATTTCTGTTAAGGGAAATCTTTCACCTGCAGGCTGATATCATAGACAGATTCACACTGAAGACTCCCTGCAGGTGTCCTCACATCTTAACCTCTAGGTTCCAAGTTTCAGTCCCATGAGCCAAACCACCTACTGAGCATTGTCCTGTGGATAACCAGCCTGCACCTTACACTCAGCATGTCTACAATCAAATTAAGATTGACCACCCACTGACTAATGATTTCATAGTGCAATCACATGCTGCATAAGGTCGTTTCAGTCAATGATGGACCACATATACAAAAGTGATCCCATAAGATTATAACACTGCATTTTACTGTACTTTTTCTTTTCTTTTGAGATGGAATCTCACTCTGTCACCCAGGCTGGAGTGCAGTGATGCAATCTCGGCTCACTGCAACCTCCGCCTCCCGGTTCAAGCAATTCTCCTGCCTCAGACTCCTGAATAGCTGGGATTACAGGCATCTGCCACCACACCTGGCTAATTTTCGTATTTTTAGTAGAGACGGAGTTTCACCATGTTGGTCAGGCTGGTCTTGAACTCCTGACCTCGTAATCTGCCTGCCTCAGCCTCCCAAAGTGCTAGGATCACAGGCGTGAGCCACCGTGTAGGGCCTTACTGCACCTTTTCTATGTTTAGACACACACACACTATTGTGTTACAGTTGCCTACAGTATTCAGTACGGTAGTATGCTGCACAGGTTTAAGCAACAGGCTACACCGTGAAGCCTAGGTGCGTAGCAGGCTCAGCCGTCTAGGTTTGTGTAAGTATGGTGTCATGTTCGCATGACAACAAACTCGCCTAAAAAGGTACTTCTCAGAATGTACCCCGACATTAAGTAATGCGTCACCGTATTGAGCAGGAACCAGCCAAGATACGGTCAATGAAGACAGTATCAAGTTCGTATGATACTTCTTGGACTAACAAATCGTTTCTATTAACAACTGCCAATGTCACTATATTTGCCTAAAGCAGGAGTCAGCAAACTTTCTCTGTAAGGGTTGGATGGGTATTTTTAGCTTCGTAAGTCCCTGTGGTGCTCAGTGGTACCAACACAGTGCAAAAACAGCCACCGTAAGTAAACAAATGAGCAGAAACGAAAAAGCACAGATAAATGAGTGTGGCTACGTCTCAATAAAACTCTAGTCATGGACACTAAAATTTGAATTTCATGTAATTTTCATGTGTCACAAAATATCATTCTCCTTTTGATTCTTTTTTTTTCAGCACCAAATATAAACCCCATTCTTAGCTCAAGAGTCATGCAAAATTAGGTAGTGGCTGGATTTGGCCCATGGGTCACAGTTGGCCAACCCCTGGCTTACAGCGTCTCAGGAAAGACACGGTAGATACTAGTAACAGTGACCATCTCCAAGGAGGGAACTGGGTGTAGATTAGAGATGGATCAAGAGAGGGACTTTCACTGAATACTTTTCTGTGTTGTTTGACTACTATGCCTGCATGGTAAAAAAAAAAAAAAATTATAATAATAAGATATGAAGGGGCTCTCCATCTAAGTTCACTCTTACTTCTGTCAATATCAACATTAACTCTCCCGGTTAACCAGGCTTATAACTGCCAGGTCAACTTTGACTCTCCTATCTCAGTCTCTCCTCCCAACAGCAGTCAGGTCTGAAATCCACTGGGCCAGTTCACCAAAGCACCTCAGCCTCTGGCTGGCCATCTATAACTCCCTCCCCTTCCCTACTCCTGCTACTGTCTTTACCACTCTGTTATTTACACACAACCTTACCCTCAACTGACTTTTTACTCCAAAAAAAGTCTTTCCAAAAGAGAGACTGAAGCTCTTTAAGGATTGGACTATCTATCCCAATTCCTTGCCTTCCCTCTCAGCTCCTATCCAGTGCCTTGTGCATGGCAGGCATGCAAT
The DNA here is from genome assembly GCF_049354715.1 of Callithrix jacchus. Classification (NCBI taxonomy): domain Eukaryota; kingdom Metazoa; phylum Chordata; class Mammalia; order Primates; family Cebidae; genus Callithrix; species Callithrix jacchus. The sequence goes on from NC_133520.1 coordinate 31,589,989, forward strand.
AAATAGTTGCTTGATTGTCAAACGCTCATCCTACTAGAGACGATTAGAAACACAGAGCAAAGACTCACCTACAATAAAAGCTCATTCTGCTAGAGACGATTAGAAACACAGAGCAAAGACTCACCTACAATAAAAGCTGGTTCTGAGACATGCAGCAGGGCAAGAGTGCACAAAAACTCAAAGACTTTGGGGGGAACATCATAGTAAAGGACACTTAGGGAGGAAAAGAGGCTCTGCTTTGGAGAAGGAAGTCAGGAAGAAGGCCTCCGGTGGTGGTACGGTTTGGGGGAGGAACTTGCCCTAATTCCAATCTCTAGAGCATTAGCACACAGTATAGGGAAACCCCTTATCCTCAGCTGGGAAATTTTGGTGATCCCAGAATGAGAGGCTCCCACATTTTGGAGGGATCTCAGCATCAAGCAGTCTGCCCTCCCACCTGGTGTAGGAAGAGGCCTCTGCAACAACTATGAAAGATGACTATCCCTGGGCCGCTCACACTCTTGGGGGACAGCACACTCGCTACTTCGGAAGGTAGCCTGCTCCACTGTTGAAGAGTGCTGATAGAAAGTCCTGCTTCTACTCATTGTTTCTACTCCAGAACTAAGCAGATTAGGGCTTCTTGAGTGTGTAACAAAAATACGAATGATAACTGCCAAATATAATACAGTTTTCAATACTTCTTCCTTCTAAGACGTTCAAAGGGTTTTTAAACACCCAAAATCATCAACTCTTTGGAACTGAAAGTCCCTTGCACAAAAATGTTTATTGAAGGAAACTGAATATAGTTCCTTTTCCTACTTCCCAACATGAAAGCCCTAAGGTTACACCCTAAAGGGAATCATTTTATTTCTTTAGAGGAGGAAACATCACAATCACCCATGGCCACATGGGCGCTAAATCCTTAAACTCAGAAAATGCATCCTAAGATCTAAACTGAACCCCTCGAGCCAAAGTGTTTCCTCTGGTCTCAGCCCACTTCTTACCCTTCCTACTGCAGGCATTAAGTTGGTGCTACACAACAAAACGCTAGTGCCTAACGCTTGAGCCAGGGCTGGATAGGTAATTTATACATATTGTCTCATTGAATTCCCACAGGAACTCTGGAGATGGGTGGTGGTATTCCCATCTTACAGCACAAGCAACTCATGGTTAGAAAGGTTAGCTAACTTGCCCAGCACCACACAGCTAACCAGTGACACAGACAAAATTCAGTTACGTCGGCTCAGCTTCAAAACTCGGTCTTTCCCCTACAGTCCCAGGTTTCCATGATAGCCCATCATCTCTGCCGACCTCACTCTGTCCCTGAAATGTGCAGAAACGCTTATTTCCATCATTTCCATCAGAAGCATGGGAGAGATAAACAGCACACGCAATCCTATAGTCCCTTTCCAGATTCCACCCCCTGGAGGTGTTCAGGCCTTCCTGGGATGGAGGAAACAAGAGCAAAGACCGTTCAAAGCATCCCAGAAACACTCAAGGGCAGAGTGGCACCTTTCTGGCTCACAAGCAGCACACAGGCCTGTGCTTTCCTACAACCTGCCCTTGCTCAGGCCTGGCTCCAGGCCTTACCACAGGGCTGGGGTGCTCAGGAGTCTATGAAGCATGGCATTGTTTGGGCGGCACAAACACATTTACCTGGGTCCTGGCACCTTTTCTCTGCAGCTCTGCTTTTGGAAATATTTGGCTGGCTCACCCAGGTGAGGACCACAAGGCCTCTTTGCCCATGACCCAACAATCCCGGTTCTGCAGAGATGGGCTAGAGTGTGCTGGGGCAGGCACAGAAGAATCACAAACGCCAGAGTGCAGCTGCTTCCCAAGTCATTGGCAGAAATCACTTTGCTTCCAGTGCACTCCCCAAGAAGCTCCGGAGCATCTGCACCAAGGCCCTTAGCCCACTTCCTTTCCTTTTTTTTTTTTTTTTGACAGAGCCTCACTCTGTCGCCCAGGCTGGGCTTCCCAGGTTCAAGCAATTCTCCTGCCTCAGCCTCCTGAGTAGCTGGGATTACAGGTGTGCACCATCATGCCCAGCTGATTTTTGTATTTTTAGTAGAGCCAGGGTTTCACCATGTTGGTCAGGCTGGTCTTGAACTCCTGACCTCATGATCCACCCACCTTCTCCTCCCAAAGTGCTGGGATAACAGGTATGAGCCACCGTGCCCTGTCTCTCCTATTTTCTTTCTTTCTTTCTTTTTCTTTTTCTTTCTTTCTTTCCTTTCTTTTTCTTTCCTTTCTTTCTTCCCTTTCTTTTTCTCTCCCTTTCTCCCTTTCTTTTTCTCTTTCTTACTTCTTTATGTCCTTTTTTAAAATCTCCCTTCCTCCTTTCTTTCTCCCTCTCTCCCTCCCCCACTTCCTTCCTTACTTTTTCTTCCTTTCTTAAGAAAGTTGCCTTATGTTACCCAGGCCAGTCTTGAACTCCTGGCCTAAAACGTTCCTCCACCTCAGCTTATCAAAGCACTGAGATTACAAGTGTGAGCCACTTTGCCCAGCCCTTAGCCCATTTCCAAAGCTCAGCTCCAAATCCCAGGATGTCCAGTTGGAGTTCACCATCTTCCTGACGCACTCCACACAGCAGTCAGGCCTCCCCACGTGGCTCATCTTTTCAACCTAACATACAGGGTGCTGGAAAGACACCCAGTTGTCCTCCACTCCAGGATGTCTGCCTCCAGAAACATGCACATTCCTGGGCTCAGCTGGCCTCATGACTCCCTGGACATAGGGATGACCTCTCCATTTCTCAAGAACACAAACCACAGCCAGGAGTTCAGAGCTCACACAAGACGTTACTACTGAAGACAGAATCAGACCTGGAGGCTACTGCTTCTTTTCCCAGTCCTGGGGAGAAAACGCTCTCTTGGCAGTCTATATTCCAGATTAGCCCATGGAAATCACATGATGCTCCACCTCCATTCCCCCATCCTCAGGTGGCTGTCCCGGAGAGCTTCACCTGACATTCACAGCTACCCATTTTTCTATCTGTCATCTCCCTGGGAGACATGGTCATTAGCAGAGAGCACCATGTAGGTGTCTAATTAAGCAAGCAGCAGCAAACGCAGAAACCCGTCCAAGCCACGCCACAGAGCATCCACCAGGGGATCCTCTTACAGGCAGCTCCCTCCCCTGAGCTTCCTGGAAAGGTCTCTATTGTTTGCCTAGAACACAGAAAAGTGCCCGATTCTGCCCTCCTACTTATCTGCTGGCACAGACTTCCCGGCCTCTGCACAACCCCAGGGGGTATTATTCCCATAGAGCACAATATGCATGGTGCCCCCAGAATTGTGGGACACAGCAGCACTGGTGGGTGGGAAAGTGAGGGTCCCCAGATGGGGAGGGACAAGGTCTTCTGAGGGATGCCCTCTTACCTGGCTTCTTTAGGAGTCCCACAGCCATATCCTGCCATCCTAGCATTTTGGGATTAGGGCACAGGAAGAAAGAGATTGATAAGAAGATGGCAGAGGCAGAGGTGGGCAGAGTGAGTGGCTCAGCCACTCCCCTCACCTGTGTCTCGGTCTTGTTGTCTGCACTGTAGCTCACCTGTTCCTGTTTCACCCTTTAAATGGAATGTTCCACTCGCCCTGTGAGCCCAGGGGAGAAATAAATTCCCTGTTCAAGAAAAGCTTTCTTCTTTAGAGACCGAGGTCTTTGGAATTCCATCCAATACTCTTTCAGATGACAATGGAGTGACTGGCCAACAGCAAATGCAGAGAAGGACCTTGGAAGGACAAGACTGACCCTAACTGGGCACCACTCCCCCTGGCCTGGGGATGGTCTAACCAAGGAGACTGGAGGGGAACAGACAGACACCTGCTGCCTCTGTAGCTCCTGGCAGACCTCACTCTCAGGTGTCAGACGGGTACCCCAACCAAGCTGGAGTGAAAATAGCAGAACCAGCCGGGCACAGTGGCTCATGCCTGTAATCCCAGCACTTTGGGAGGCTGAGGCGGATGGATCACGAGGTCAGAAGTTCAAGACCAGCCTGGCCAAGATGGTGAAACTCCATCTCTTAAAAAAAAAAGAAAGAAAGAAAATAGGAGAACTCTCCTTAACTTCTTCTCCTGTGCCCTTCCCTGAATCAAGCTTGTTTTTCTTCTAGGTCCTTATCTCCCTGCCTCAGAGACCTTTATCCACCTCATCTCTTACCTCCACAATGGCACAGGGCAGTAGAGATGCCGGTATGGAAGCCAGCAAGCTTTTCACAGGGACAGCATGTATGCCGGTATTGGGGAGGAGGGAATAGTACCTCAGGGACAGGTCCAGGGGTTCTCATTCCACGGGGGCTTCAACTGCTCTAAACCCAGCCCCTAGAGGTATCAACACAGGCCTCAGTGCCCTCACGTGCCCCAGAGCTCTGCCAGCTTGGCTCAGAACCCCGACCCACACTCTTGCTCCACACCAAAATATGTGGGTTCTCTCTGGCAGAAATAGGAGAACCACAGCCCTGTCCAGCAGTTTTCTGACTCCCGTGAGATGAACTGGACTTTGATTACAGCAGGACTGATTTAGGTTAGATACCAAGAAGCACTTGAAATGGGTGATAAGAGGACATTTAGGACTCTGTCCTTGGGCTTTAAAATTAAAGCCAATTTCCCCTCCATTGACTACAGCTTAATAGCTGTTTTCATCATGTGACTCTCCTCAGAAATCCTCAGGGGTCATCCCTCCCCTGCCTGCTACAGAAGGGTCTAACTCCAGGGCTTGGCATCCAGGGCCCATGGCAGCATGTCCCCACTCATCTTTCAAACGTCATCTTCTACGGCTCCATGTGGAAGTTTTCCAGTTCAACCTGACTGAGTTTTGCAATATTTCCCGAAAGACCTTAGGCATTCCTGCTCTGGCTGTGTCTTTCCCCTTCCCTTTCCCCAGATGCCTGTTAAATCCAAATCTCCCAGGAGAAGGAAGATGGACACCATGGTAAGGCTGAGCTCAAATGCCACCTCTTCCAGAAAGCCTTGGCTAAGCACCCCCAGCCCACAGATAACCCCCTCCACCGTGAAGCTGTAGGCATAGGTTAGCCAGTTATTCCCTAGAAATGTCCTGAGCATGACAGTGCTAGAGACTGAACAGAGAGGTGGGCCCTGCCCTCAAGGAAACCCTAACCTGGAGAGTGGATACTGACAAAGGCAAACTAGCAAAACCATCCTCCCATCAGAGGCAGCCTGGAATAAGGACAGCGTTGAGTGGGGAGCCGGGGAGGCCCCAGGGGAGGCCGCGGCATGGAGACACAGCACGAGAGGAGGAGTCTGGGCGTGCCAGAGGGAGTCACAGGAAGGAGATGGGAGATAGCTGGGGTCCCTGGACTAGGTCAAGGCACGTGTTGGGAAATAACAATAATTCTAGAAGCATTTACTCTGTGTTTACTATGGACACTGTGGGAATGCTTCCTATTTATGAGCTTGATTATTCCTCATAACCAAATGAAGCTGGACGGGTATTTGGGGACCAGACTGTGGAGTCTCAGGATACACATAATGCAATGCGTGAAGTGGCTCCCGCTCAATAAATATTTTTCATTGATCAATGGATAAATGGTCTTTGAAGGCTCACTCCCAGTGGGAGGAAGCTAGACTTTTTCAGGAGCAACTAAAGCTCTGAAAAATATTTTTCTAACTTTTTAAACTATTAAAAGAAACACCGGGACTGATGAGGGGAGGAGAGGCCCTGGTTGGGTAAGAACCTGGCTTTCTCGATACAGGATGTGGAGAGTGGGTGTCAGAGCACTCCCTGTGCCCACAAGAAACCCAAGTAGGCTCAGGGAGACAGCTGCTGGGAAAGACAGCTGCAGGCCGCTCAGAATAGGGACATGGGAGAAATGCTTTCAATGGGTGAGTCCAGGGGTACCCAACCCCTTGTTCCCAGCACCAGTGCAGGATATGCAGGGGTAAGTTTTGCTCAGCACCACCCAGAGCTGGCAGAGCCTCTGGAGCTGAGCTTGCCCCGCCTCCCCCACTCACTGGCACACTGACTTAGCTAACTTATTCCACAGAGATGGAGGTCCTTCTAAAAGCTCACAGTTTCCCTCGGTTTCCATCTTTTCTGGCCTCCCAGTCTTTGATTTAACTTTTATCTGGCCGACTGGAATGTAAGCCCATTCCCCACTGGAGAACTCAAGACAGATATCAAACGTACCTATTTAAACCCATTTCCTACTAGGGAATCAACAGAGATATCAGCTCATTCCTCTTTCCTTTGGCCTCAAGTTAGGATATCCCAGGGTGGGCCTCAATCAACCCTACTGTATTTCGCCAGGGGCAACTGGGGCTGAAGAACAGAGGAGTCAGATGACAAACAGCAGACAGGTAAAGTGGCCTCCTCCTTAAACGTCTCCAAGGCTAATCACATAATCTACCGCACCATCTGCAGCAGAGATAACTAGAACTGGATGTCTGGAGGTGCCTTCCAGTCTCCTACAGCCTGGACCAAGTCACCGAGCATCTCTCGGCCTCTTTTCCCCATCTGTAGAATGAAATGGAACCTACGCTTACCAAATTCAGCTCTTCTGAGCATAAAATAACTTGGTAAATATAAAAATGTCTCAAAAAGTTAAGCATAGGGTACTACTGATAGAATACCAGTCCAGGCCTAAACAGGCCCCCAGGCACAGCAAGCAGCCCTGAGCCCTGTGTCCTAGCTCCAGGCAGGGGCTCCAGCTTACAAGGCCTTTCCTGATTTCACTCTGGAAAAGGATAAGATAACAACCAGTGATGTGCCGGCAGCCAGGCCTCTTCTGAAAGTTTATCAGCAGCATCTGCCCAACCAGGAATGCAAGCCTGGCCCCACCTGTAGCCTTCGCCTCCTCAACCAGCTCTGAGGGTCTGGGCCTGTTTTCTTTAGAATCTCACATCTGAAAACAGGAGGCACCTTCTGATCCATCTCAGAGCCCCACCAACACTCACGGCACTCCCGGCTAGAGCTCCACCCACCTTTGAACACAGGCCACACAGAGGAAATCTGCCATTTCTTTTCCTCAGAAGTTTTTCTCTCACTACCCTGTCTTTCAAACTGTGGCTTTGGAGTCATCAGCGGGTTGGGAGCCCAAACTAGTAAAACATAATCCAAACTGGCACATAGGAGAAATGCATTTTTAAAAATTTGATGAAACAGAATAGAACATAGTGTATACTGCACTTGGTAAGAATAAGTATTATTTTGGGATCCTTTTGTTAAAACACACACACACACACAGTATCAGAATCTTGACTCAGCCATTTAGTCTTTCCATGCTTCCATTTCTTCAATTTAAAATGAGGATGATAACAGTATCCACCTCATATCGCTGTTGTGAGGACTGTGTTTGTTAATATTCGTGGAGCATTTGGAAAAGTACTTGACACAGGCGCTATATAAAAGTGTTATTTCATACACTTATACACACAGGGGTGCATGTGGGGGTACACCTGCGTGCATGGGTATCTTTGCTTACAAGGTAAATATCCTTCTTTAGCATGGGGGAAAAGCTGAAAGTCGCTATGTGGGAGAAGCTAAGAAGTGTTTCTCCAAAGACAATATGTTCTTAGAGTCCAATTCCCAGTGCTTAGGAGATTTCACAGGTGTCTGTCCTGGCTTTAGAGAAGGAGACAGAGGTGACTGGAGGAGCAGTGACTGGACAGAGCAGGTAGAGGATCCCTGAGCACAGGGTCAAGTGCTTCAAATTGACTCAGTTACAATTCAGCGGGGTCGGTACTACTATTACCCCTGCTGTGCAAGTGAGGAAGCTGAACCACAGAGAGGTTAAGTTGCCATACGGCTAAAAAGTAGAAGGACCGGGTGCAGTGGCTCCTGCTTGTAATCCCAGCACTTTGGGAGGCTGAGGTGGGCAGATCACGAGGTCAGGAGTTCGAGACTAGCCTTGCCAACATGGTGAAACCCCATCTCTACTAAAAATACAAAAATTAGCTGGGTGTGGTGGTGCACGCCTGTAGTCCCAGCTACTCCGGAGCCTGAGGCAAGAGAGGTGCTTAAACCCGGGAGGCAGAGGTTGCAGTGAGCTGAGATGGCTCCACTGCACTGCATCCTGGGTGACAGAGAAAGACACCATCTCAAAAAGAAGAAGAAGAAGAAGAAGTAGTAGAAGTAGTAGTAGCAGGGTCGGGATTTGAACTCTGCCTCCCAAGTCTGGACTTGGAACCTCTGGACTACAACGTCTGTTTCACCTTGCAGCCAACTTTTCGCATAGAAGGGGAAGGCTGGCCCTACGAAGTCTTGGCCACTGAGAAGCTGGCCTTGTCAATGAGAGGGGTGGCTTCATAGGGGTGGCCTCGTAGGCACTCGCTTTAAATCCAAGCAATTTAATTTTCAAGTGGCTCTCATTCAGGAAACAATACCTCCAGGTTCCCACTATAAAGTCTAGAGCTTTCTACTACAATAGCTCGCGATAATAAACTTGGTTACCAGGACTCATAACCATATAATGCATTAAGTACTTGATTAATTTGAACAGTATAAACCTGACTAGATGATATTACATCTCTCCCACACCCTCCAGACATTTTGGGAGAGGAAGAGTCTGGTTTTACAGGCCTGAGAGACCCGTGGCTCGCCAGAGGCCACCCTATGAGTGAGCCTGCAGTGAGGAGAGGGAAAGTTTCTGGTCCGGTCAGTGGGAGAACAGAAAGTCAGGTGATCTGTCTCCAGGCTCCCGTGGTCCCTAGCTCTCCCAGTCTGCCCTTGCTTCCTTCCCATCTTGACAACCATGCAAAGTCCCCCCAAAACAAGGTGCTCGGTTCATCTCTAGAACTGACACCGTGCCACATCAACGCAGTGGATACTTCTGGTGGGAAGGAAAGAGGAGACAGAAGACAGGAGTGGGCTGTAACTGTGGATTCACTCTCCTTTCCCTGCGAGGCGCCCACAGTCCTTTCCTGTGCTACGGAACATTTCATAACACAGGACGCAGGAGGAGGAGCAGGCTGTCAGCCTCCAAACTTTCCAGTGTCCTATTCGCTGTCCTTACAAATGAGAGCTGGCTAACTATCTCCTCACACTCGTCACAACCCATGACTTTTCATATCTTTTCATTCTGTGGTAAGCTCCAAACAAAATTTTTTTTAAAATAACTGAGGAAATTGAGATCAGGAGACATTAAGAGACTTGCTCGTTGTCACAACTGTGTGAACGTAAGTGAGGGAGGGTCCCGTTAAGGCAGGCTTCTTTCAGAGCCAGTAGGCACGTCTAGTCCCCATACATCGCCTGACCCCACCCAACAGGAGTGACCCTCCCTCCTGTGCACTTTGTCTGTAAGTCAGACGCAGGTATTTCTGAGTCACGCCTGTCGCCCTGCACTGCAATCATTTGTTTACATGTCTGTCTCCCCCACAGCACTCTGAGTTCCTTGAGGGTAGTGGCCGTGTCTTACTCATCTTTGCATTCCTGGTATCTGGCATATAAACATTTCTCAATAAATATTTGGGGAAGAAAGCAAGGAAAGGGAGGGCAGAAGGGAAACATAAAGAGGGAGGAAAGAGAGAAGGGAGAAAGGGACAGGGCAGGCAGGGAAGAGGAGGGAGGGAAGAAAACGGTGAGCGGGTACCAGGAGCTCATGGTCACCTCAAGCCAGTGCAGCTGAATCATGGCACATCACCTGCTGCGGGTCTAATTCTAAATGGGACAAGTGGAGCAGGCTGTCCGGGATGTCAATAGAGAGCACGACTAGCAGAGTGGCCTTTCAGCCACCAAGGGGCCAGGAAGCCACAGGACTTAAGGCACTGCTGCCCCATGTCCATATTCTCTTCTTTCCCACTGCAAAGGAAGGGAACAAAGGACCGGCTGCCTCTTTCCTGGAAGAATGCTATGCTCCACCTGCCTTCATGCCTCCATGCCCACCCATTCAGTGGAGGCTCGGTGCTGTCTTGGGTGATGGAGGCAGATTTAGGAGGATGGCAGCGTGCAATGTACACTGGGTAGACGCCTCCACTTGACTCCCAACCCCTGAAATGGGGTGAGCATGCGGGGTGCTTCTCAGGTGGGGAGCCGGTGCCAGCAGTGCCCTGAAGGAGCCATGCCCTCCCCAGGAGTCTGTGGGTGGGAGGGAGGAGTGGCTTCTACAGGAAGGGGCTCTGAGCAGGCTTGGTGCCTGCATGACTCAGGGAAACAACTAGAAACCATAACTTGGCAACTTAGCTTCTCTCTGGAATTTCCCTGGGGCAGAGACATAGGGAGACTTTCTGGTCAGCCCTATTTATACTGAGCCCCTGTGGGGCCCCATGGCTCCTCCTTCTTTTCTGGAAAGTGCTGGGTCCCCTATCTCTCCCCACATGGCTATTATTCATGCATCAACTGCCCCCTCCACATGCTCCGTGGATGCCTCCTGTATGCACAGCACAGGGGCTGGCCGGCGGCACTCTCAGAGCTGCATCTCCAGAGTATGTGTGTGTAAGATGAGGAGGGGGGCAGAGGGGTTCTTAGCTTTCCCCCAAAAACCCAGAATAATGCCATTACATTCTGCAAAGCCTGCCTGATCTTTTTTGAAAAACACGTTCTCAAGCCAAGCCTGGTGCATGCCAGGCAGCCAGGCACCTGGAAATGAAGCAGGAGGCTATTTCCAAGGGAGCTTGTGGCTTCTTCTTTGAGCCAAAGAAGGGGGCGGATGGTGAAGCAGGAGGTCCATGCTCAATCACACTCAGCTCTTTAAATGGAGAAGGCTGCTGTTTCCGGTCGGAATATGGAATAGCGTTACCCAGAGGCCATGGCTGCCCACAGGATGGTAGGGGGAGTCAAGCAACACCGTCAGAACAGTCCACTACATGAAGCACCACTTAGGGGAAGCCAAAGGCAAAGGCACTGGACTCTTCCTCTGACCTCACAGCTAATATGCTGTGCACCCTCAGGCAGGCCACAACCTCTCTGATCCTCAACTCATCTGTACATGACCATAAGGATGGGAGCAAGGAGAGGAAAGGAAGCAAACTGATTGTGCCTCATGTCTGCTTATAACTTTTAAAGGATTAAGTCCACTCTCCTGAGTAGAGCTGTCAAGGCTCTTCACAAGCTGGTCCACCTTCCAGCCTCCCCACTGGCCCCTGCGGTGCGCTCTGTGCTCCAGCCTCTGACTCTGCTGATCTAGTTCTGGCGCACGTGCTTCCTCCTGCATCTCAGCCTCTGTGCGTGCTGTGTGTTCTGCTGCAACCTCATCCCTTCCACCCCACCCTTCTCATACTTTAAGGTTCAACCTAAACCTGACCCTGCAGCCACTTTTTACTTCTACCCAGGAAGCCTACCTCCCTCAGTGTTTGCAAAGCACTCTATGCATCTCATCTTATTTTTTTTTTGTTCTTTTTTTTTTTTGAGACAGAGTTTCACTGTTGTTACCCAGGCTGGAGTGCAATGGCGCGATCTCGGCTCACCGCAACCTCCGCCTCCTGGGTTCAAGCAATTCTCCTGCCTCAGCCTCCTGAGTAGCTGGGATTACAGGCACGCACCACCATGCCCAGCTAATTTTTGTAATTTTAGTAGAGACGGGGTTTCACCATGTTGACCAGGATGCTCTTGATATCTTGACCTCGTGATCCACCCGCCTCGGCCTCCCAAAGTGCTGGGATTACAGGAGTGAGCCATCGTGCCCAGCCTTTTCTTCGTTCTTAATTTACGAGTGTGTCTCCCCTGCTAGACTGTGAACCTGAAAGAACAAGGACCATGCCAAATGCATCTTTCATTCAACAAGCATTTAATATATGTCTGCTGTGTGTCTGCCAGGGTACAAAGGAAAAGAGGGCAGCTCACAGCCTGGTGGCCCCAGTGCTTAGGGCAGTGCAGGCCCAAGTGGGCCCAGCCTGCTGCTGAGTCAGGAAAGGTAGGCCCCGGAGCTGCCCCCGGGGCTCTGGCAGGGCCTGCTCCACCTTCTATCCCTTAGCAGGAGACTAAACAATACTGAGAAGAAGAAACTAAAAACATAAACCACCACCACTTACTTACTGAGCACTTTACCATGTGCTATGTAGCCACTGTTCTCTATACTTTAGCTAGTCCTCAAATTAACCCTCTGGCAAAAGCCTTTGTTACTCTGACTTCTCATATATGAGAAAAGTGGTGCCCAGAGAGGCTATAAAGCTTTCTTAAAGTCACACAGCAGGCGGCAGAGCTTGCATAGGACCTCAGGTCTGTCTGAACCCACCTGCCTAAACACACCCCTTAGTCTCATGCTGCCCAATTTCATACGCTAACGATGAGCACCTATGTGTGCCCAGACTTCTTTTTCAAAGGGAGGAAAGGGCCGGGCATGGTGGCTCATGCCTGTAATCCCAGCACTTTGGGAGGCCGAGGCAGATGGATCACCTAAGGTCGTGAGTTTGAGACCAGCCTGACCAACACGCAGAAACGCCGTCTCTACTAAAAATACAAAAAATTAGCTGGCCGTAGTGGCAGGCACCTCTAATCCCAGCTACTTGGGAGGCTGAAGCAGGAGAATCACTTGAACCCAGGAGGTGGAGATTGCGGTGAGCTGAGATCGCAACATTGCACTCCAGCCTGGGCAACAAGAATGAAACTCCGTCTCAAAAAAAAAAAAAAAAGAAAGAAAAGAAAGGGAGGAAAGAAGAAATGATGATCTATGCACCTCAAGGCTCTAAACTGGATGGCTTTAGTCCCAGCTGCCCTACATCCTCTGGAAGTTCTCTGTGCCCTTGCTTTCCACCCACAGAAGTTCCCAGGACTCTTAATGAGCCCCACCAGCTCCCCACTGTGACTTGGGAAGCCAGTGGGGTCACACAGCAGACTGGTGCCATCTAGATTTCACCACCTTCAAAGTGCCATTAGTGGACCATAGAAGCTGGCTGCTTAGAAGGCAGTCCCAGGCAGTCCCAGGCCCCCGGAGTGTCAGCCACTGTCACTATTATCCAGAGCTATTCACCACTGGGATTCTTTCCTTAATGGGCAGACAGCAGATAATGGGCCTCCTGTGGTCCACTCCAAACACAATCACACTTCTCAAACATGCTCCTCACATTCCCACAGCCAAGCATGTACTCTCTCAAAACCCTACTGTGGCTACTGCCCATGTAAACTCCTATCCTACTCCTTTTATTCTGTGGACCGCTCTTCCACCCCAAACAAGCTAACTGGCCCTACACATGTTGCAAATGCCCTTCCTATTGCATGGAGTCTCATTTTATGGATGCAAGGTCTTCCCATCCTAAATCTAAGTCATCTCCTCCAGGAAGTCCTCCCAGATAGGACATGTCCAACCTGATCCTCCCTTTGTTTTGCATTTCCTTGGAACTTAAGGCCTTCCCCGATTTTACATTGGTTGGAGCCATTTATGTCACATTTACGCATTTGACAAACATTTACTAAGGGTCTGCAGCTGTGTGGCAGGCATTAACTGTGTGTCTACTACGTGCCACAGCGCACTGTGCTAGGCCTGACACTCAGTGCCTTCCAGGAGCTTGCACTCATGTTAGTTATCTTCAGACCCTTGCTGGGGGAGGCCCGCCTCCGCACTTAGATGGGGCACCCTCCCAAGGACTGTCTTCTGGTTGCTCAATCCCAGTACCTGACATTTAATAGGACTTTTGCATTGTTATCTCATCTTATCTCCGCAGCACCCTCAAGGTAGAATGGAGACACCCAGGCTCAAAAAAGATGAAGCAACGTGTCCAGCAGCTCCCAGATGGTTACCAGCTGATTCATCAATGGAATTCAGGTCCTCTGGCACCCAAGGCCAGTGGCCTTTACCCCTCAACATGCAGACTAGAATCACTGAGAGCTAGATGGGACCAAAGCGATGACTTCTGAACTGCTGGCACAGCCCAGTGGATATTTAGGAAGAAAGAAAGCGAATGTGGATTTGGAGGGCATTATAACCTGCCTGTCACTGGAAGGCTACAACACGGTTACACTTGTGTTCCTGGTGCATAATAGGTGCTCAGTATGTATCTGTCGAATGAATGAACAGCTTACTAGAGAGGTAAATGGCAGAGGGCATAAGCTACCTATATTATAATAATAGCTATTTACTGAGTGTATACTTATGATAGGCATAATTCGAAATGCAACTCATTTGATCTTCACACCAGCCTTTTGAGATGGTTATTGTTATGACCTCTCTCTTAAGATGAGGAACCTGAGGCAAAATCAGGTTAAACATCCTGCTTGAGGATGGAGTGGCAGGACTTGGCAAGGACCTGAGCAGACTGACTCCAGAGCTGTGCTCTTAACCAAGTTAGGCCAGTACCGTTCATCCATGAGATCACTCAACTCTAATTACAAGCATACTGAATGAGTGTTCTGACGAGTGCTGAGTGAGACCTGAAGTCACACGTCTGCCCTGGGCCCCCAGGTTCTGCCTGAGTCTGCATGAGTCACTCCTAGCTGTGATGAGGGGCAATACAAGTCCAGCCAGTGGGGTTGTATTCCAGCTGCGCAAGGAGGTCAGGAGCCCTCTCTGGGGTCCACACCCCAGAGTCCTGCTGCGACCCACAGGCCAGTCCTGCAAAGGGCAGTTCTTTGCTCTGACTTTGATTGCCGGGAATGGCTGGTAAGAGTCAGGGCTGTGGATTGTGAAGGGATTTTGAAGATGGAAGGAAATTTTTAGTATCTCAAAGGCTGAAGTAAAGGATAGAATGGGTTTGTCACTGGGGACAAAGACATGCTGGAAAGATTTATAAATAGAATAAAGAAAGGGACCTCGGTGAATAACTCCTTTATGGGACAGGATAGGAAGGGCAGGGCTGGGCAATAGGAAACTCCAGCTCTGGCTACTTTCTCCTCATCAGAGAGGCGGCTCATGCTGAGACAGAAATGTCTCACCATCAATAAGACAAGGAAAGGAACCAAATAAAGAGAACTTAGAAACAGTTTTCTCTGGTTGAGTCTTAACTGGGAGAGATACAATTGAGAAGGAATGAGTGAAAGTGGAGAGACGATTCCAGAAGTCACAAAAGCTGAAGGCCTTACATCTAAAGGTGCTGAATTGGAAGTCGATTCTGAGCATGCTGTTTTTATCTCACCTGAGGCCAACTGCTTACTAAACCTTCCATACACTTCGGTTTCTCCATTTATTGAAAAGCTATTGTGTCACCTGCTTGTGTCTTCATCTTTTGGCTTACAGACTGTGTTGGGTAAAGGAGACTGGAGATTAGATAATACTGGAGTTACTTAGAAGAAAGGAAATGCAGAAATATAGAATTTGATCAGAGCGTTCAGCAAGGGAGAGAGGCAGGAGCCACCTCCACACTGTGCTTCGATTACCCCAATTGCATTTAGAGAGATGCAACTATTTGGATTGTCTTAAGAGCTCCTGAGATAAGAAAGGCTTGTGTCAGGCACCTTGGGTAGGTGATATTTTTTCCCAGTTATCTGCAAGTTCAGCTCTCTGGGTCAGCCCATAGAAAACAAATGTCAAGAAGAAATGTTTCCTGCAATTAAAACAATAAAGAGAAATGCAAACTGGGTTTAGAGGGCTGGCAGGGGGTGAATCCGTAGGGACATGATGGCCAACTGTCCCAGCTTGCCCAGGACTTTCAGTGCTCAGGTCAGGAGAGTCTCAAGCACACTGGGACAGATTGCCTGCCCTACCAAAAATCTCACATAAATAAACCTCTGCTTTGACAAAGAACCAATGGGCACCACATGAGATCTTCATGCTCAGAAACATTGAGAGCTCAGGCCCCAGGACTGGCAGCCCAAATGCCCAGCTGCCTGCTTGGTGTGCCCCTCAGCACGCATGGTACTGTAGGCAAGTCCCTGTCTCGTGGGGCTTTGGTTTCTCTATAAGATCTGGATGGATTTTCCCTCCTATCTGGAAGACAAAATCCTATTAGAGACTTTATTTTTTAAGACAGAGTCTTACTCTGTCACCTAGGCTGTGAAGTACAGTGGCATGATCTTGGCTCACTGTGACCTCTGTTCCCCGGGTTCAAGGGATTCTCTTGCCTCAGCCTCCTGAGTAGCTGGGATTACAGGCGCCTGCCACTGTGCCCAGCTATTTTTTTTTTTTTGTATTCTTAGTAGAGATGAAGTTTCACCATCTTGGCCAGGCTGGTCTTGAACTTCTGACCTCATGATCCACATGCCTCAGCCTCCCAACGTGCTAGGATTACAGGCATGAGCCACCGTGTCCGGGCCCCCTATTAGAAACTTCTAAAGGTGCTCAGGACCCTGAGCCCTGAGAAAGTTCCTTATTGGTGGAAATTTCTATAGAGTAGCCTGTGAGCAAACCCAGGAGGCCATGGAGTAACACTCTGCTCTGCCTGTCACAAGGTCACTTAGTCCTGCAAAGATCTCAGGGCCCAAGTGAAGAAGGGGTAGAAGGGCAGCACGGGAAAAGGTAGTAGCAGCCATTTCCAGGTTGCCAATGCCAAGCACCGCTGGGCTTCCATTAACATATAGGCTGGGCTGAACAAAAAGGGGCAGAGTCCCTGTGCCAACAGTGAGCCCCATTTCTCACCCTACCCAGCCCCCTCCCTAACACATCCAGCACAGTGAGCCATGCTTCCCCTGGCTTGAGTCCACTTAAATTTCTCCTAAGCTGCTTTGTGAGGCAGGCTCTGAGCACTCCACGTGTCCAGTCCTGCTGTGGCCAACTTTCCCCACGGCCGAGGGCAGCTCCAGTTCCATGCCCCTTCTGCCAGCTGAAACAGAGCCCGGCTCCAACTGTGCCCTGCAGTTTGTGGAGAACAGAGGGCACAAGTAGATACTCACCTCCCCTGTCCCTTAGACACAGTCCAGCCAGTAGAAGAAAGCCTTCTGCCTGTGCCAACACACAGTCACGTCTTAGCTCATCAAATGTTCCATCAGTGCCCACTATGTGCAAAGCACTGGCAAAGAAACAGAGACAACCAAGACCCATATCTGCAACCTAAAGAGGGTCATGAGAGCACAGACACTGAGTCTACAGAGGCTTCCAACTCTCATTCTAACAAGCCTTGCGTGGCTTCCCCTGTCCATACCACCCCCAACCCAAGTGAGCATCACAGAGGCATGAAGACAAAAGAGAAAGAGGAGAACCAAAAGCCTAATGAATTAACAAAGCTGTGCTCCAGGTGATAGATCATCTAGCCTTACCCCCACCCACAACACATTTCTAGCAAATAACTTTTGCTGTCCAAGCCCTAAATCCAACTGCTAAGGATCAAACTAGAGAATTAAGAGTCAGAGGATAAATGTAATCAACCCCCTTTGTCCTTCTCCTTGCTTGGTTCATTCATTCATTCATTCCATGTATGTTTCATGAGTGCCTTCTGTGTGCCGGCATGGAGCTCAGCACTAGGACTTGACCTCATTCAGCATTCGCTGCCTTTCATCATCCTTATTCTGGCTCCCTCCTTCCTATATGATCCAAATGGGGCAAGGATCTGCTTACTGCCCAAACCCTGGGGCTCCGCACTTTGGCAGGGAGTGGTCCAGGCAGAAGCCCACTTAGTATAGCAGCCTCTGTAGTAGGAAATCATGGACAAAGTAGCTACTTGGGTTTCAGCCTCTCCCCAGTCTCTCTCCACCCGCTCCTGGGATAGAAACCCTGCCACTCTCTGCTCACATGCTTGAGTCACAAGGCCGAACTCCCAGCAAAAGAAGTAGCTCAAGGATGTAACAGGCGCAAACCCAGTGAAACAGATATACAGCATTTCATTTCATTCACTGTGCACCATTCTTCCTCATTTAATGCCCAAGAAAGCAGGACCAGGGCTTTCTGCTTGTCTGTCCCTCCTACCTCCCCCCACCCACCCGGCGCTGAGACCTCGCTCCCGATTTATCCTCAGCTCCATTCCTCTCTGTCTCCCTCTCAGGCCCACAGGATGTCTTGTGTCTCTAGTGCACCGCACGTGAAGAGGTACAGGAAGTAGACAGCGATAAAGAGCTAGCACAGGGCAAATGAGCCTTGATGCCGACGGGTGCCTTCTGGGACCCCCTCTTGGCCTGGAGTCTCTGACACATGGAGGCCCCAGAGAGCACCAGGAGCCCTGTGGTTGATTGGCACCTTGCAAGTAGGCTTCCCTCTCTGTCCATGCAGATTGTGGTGTCCAATTGTCTAACTCCAGATTTCTATCTCTGATCTGCACGGGCAGATGGGCCAGCAGCTATGCCAGGCCCCAGGGGACCACAAGCTCCTGGGGAGGAGGCACAGCCACCTGGCTCTCTAGACCAAGGCCTCAGGGGGCCTGCCTCAAGGGCAAGAGACAGCCCAGGCCTCCAAAAGGGAAAAATACAAGAGCAGGTCTAAGCCAAGCCCCAATCCTCTCTCTTCACTTGCTCCCTCCCATTCCTAAGGGAAGGACAGAGCAGGTAACAGAGCTAAGATGGCTGGCTTTCCTTTCCCATTCAAGGCACATCCTCTGACTCATTGTGTTTCTGAACGTGAGTTCCCTGATTTCTCTGATAAAACCTCACTATTCTCAGAATTAGAGCTGGAGCCCTGGCTGTTTTCTGATGAGCCTGGCTGAGGTAAAAAGGAAAGAAGCTGTTTTTAAGTGCTGCTTAGACCTCCTTACTGATGGATACTCAAACAAGTACCATACAATCCTATGTCTGTGATATACAGTCACTTTTCTTTTTTTATACAAGTTTTTTAACTTTTTGTAGAGATGGGGTCTCACTGTGTTTCCCAAGCTGGTCTCAAACTCCTGGGCTCAAGCGATCCTCCCACCTCGGCCTCCCAAAGTTCTAGGATTACAGGTGTGAGCCCCTGCACTCACTCACAGTGAACTTTCAGTTGTCTGCTGCTTCTCTGGCCTGTGCACTGTCTGCACACTCTTGCAGCTAGATACTAGATTGCTATGAGTAGGTGATTTCAAAATAACAATAGCCGACATTTACTGCACGTCGACCAGGCACCGTGCTGAGCTCTTTGTTTACACTGTCTCAGTTAATATTCATAACAACCTTACCAGGTAAGATAGAAACTGAAGCAGAGAGAAGTTAGCTAGCTTGCCCAAAGCCAAATAACTAAATTGGAGCCACAATTCGCAGCCAAGCCTGCTGACCTCAAAGCTCCACTCTTAACCTCTGTGCTGTACCACTGCTTGTGTGTGTATGTTTTGTAGAGTGTATTCTATTATTATTATTGTTATTATTATAGAGTTATGACTAGGTCACTGGTACTAGAAAGAGCCCGGGGTGATCATAGGGGATAGTCAGGAAAGATTGGTGTCTGAGCATTAATCTGATTAAACATGGCTGAATTGTATTTCATAGCTAATTGGAAAAGTTGTTTGGAATGTTTCAGGCTCTGACTCCCTGCATCGGTGCGAAGACTTAAAACGTGACTGGAAAGCAATGCAAAGGACTCCTTCCAGGACCTCCAACCTGGCCTTCATGGGGCGCCCATCTTACAATCCACCGAGAAGCCAGAACAGGTGGGAGTGGGCCATCCTGTTGCCATCCCAGAGCCTCCACCACAACACCACCTCCTAGAGAAGGGCCCCTTTCCAAAGCAAAAGATCACTTACTGTGAGATCAAAGAAGCAACATCTAATTAGAGAGTCATTAATAGGCAATTAGCCTGTAATGGATTAATGGAGCTAGGCAGTGATCATCTAGGCTGCCAAGATCACACACAAAAAAGAGACAACCAGACATTGCATGCCTCCTGATAGATGTTTACGCCACGAATGGATTCTTGCCTCCATCCCACAAATAAGTAAATTAAAGGAACCTGGATTTGATTAAGCCCTAAATCTAACTACATTTACAAGAACTACAGGGACAGCAGAACATGTTAAATGACACGATGAGGATGCAATCAGCCAAATCCAGAATGTAAAAAACTCTACAGGACAATGACCCAAGCTCTATGCAGTGGCTCATGTCTCTAATCCCAGGTACTGGAGAAGCCGGGGTGGGCAGATCACTTGAGGCCAGGAGTTTGAGACCAGCCTGGGCAACAAAGTGAGACACTGTCTCAAAAAAAAAACCAGTTTCTTTAGAAGAGAGAGAATACCTACAGATTAGGAGAAATGCTATAAAGACCAATCACGATGAATGGACCTTATTTGGATCTAAATTTAAAATAACACTAGAAAAATAAATCCACATAATCAGGGAATATAAACATTAACAGGATAGTTGATGACATTAAGGAATTGTTCATTTTGCTTAGATGTGATCAGAGTTTGATATTTTTCTTAAGGTCCCTATAGTTACACTTAATCTTAGCCAAAAAGCTGAGAATTGATGGAAGTCCCTTTCTTTAGAGATAAAATATCCAGCTGTCTAGGATTTGCTTCAAAATTATCAGAGGGCAGAACAGACCAGGAATATAACCAAAACAAGACTGACCAAGAGATGACTTCAAAACCACTGCAGCTTCGGCACACGGGTGTAATTACATCAGTCTCTCTGCTTTTGTATATGCTTGATTCTCTAATGAAAAGCTTTGAAAATATAAATGAGACCCTATAGATTAGGAGTAACTGTGCTAGGCAATCCTGCAATAAACTCCTCTAAGCTGGCCAGGTCTCTGGGGCTCCTGCCCTGGAGAGCTGGTAGAGAGAATCTTCAGGCTGTTCTTCCCTTTCCAGCAGAACCACTGTGACAAGTTACAGCTCACTTTCTATAGCCAGATCCCCTCAGAGCCTTTGACAGAGGTAGCGCCAATGCCACCGAAGAGGAAGCAGTCCTCCCAAGGCCCCACCATGAGGTTGTGGAGGAGCCCCATTCAGTCTTCTGAGGTGAAATCCAGCACTCCTTCCCTAGATCACCCCGGCTCAAAGCTGAAAACAAAGAGCATTTCCAGCCTCATACTGAGTTTGGCCTTTGGGCACCCTGGGGTCTGGAAAGAACGAGCATCTTGGCCAGGTGCAGTGGCTCACGCCTGTAATCCTAGCACTTTGGGAGGCCAAGGCAGGCAGATCACCTGAGGTCAGGGGTTCAAGACCAGCCTGGCCAACATGGTGAAAACCCATCTTCACTAAAAATACAAAAAAAAATAACCATGCATGGTGGTGGTGCATGCCTCTAATCCCAGCTACTCGGGAGGCTGAGGCAGGAGAATCTCTTGAACTGAGGAGGCAGAGGTTTCAGTGAGCTGAGATCACACCACTGCACTCCAGCAGGGGCATCAGAGTGAGACTCTGTCTCAAAAAAAAAAAAAAAAAAAAAAGCAAGCATCTTAGCCAAGCAGCACCTGCAGCAGCTGATCAAGTGCCTTGTTGCCTTTCTGCCCGCATTAGGTAGGTACCAGAAGTGGGAAATGGGAAGAAGAAAGGAGGCAGAAGGCGTGGGAAGAACAAGAACACAGAAGAGCTGAGCACCCAGGTCCACGCTCCAGCCCAGCCCAGCCAAGCGACCCACGCTACTGCCAACCCCACCTTGGGCAAACAGCGGGCACCTCCCAAGCTGCTTCCTCCCTTAGCACTTCCTGGTTCCACTGATCCCGGAGCTCTTGGGAGAGGAGAGAAGAACATTCTGGAGAAAAGAGAATTGGTGGAGAAAGGGACAGAGAGTTCAGAAGGCAGAAGAGGAATATTCGGTTTTTGAAGAAGTCCTTTGGAAGGGAGAAAATAGAAGGTGAGAGAACCATGCTTGACCTATTTCAGAGCTCAAATGTGCCAAGTAAATAATGAGTAAAAGGGAGAAAAGAGGAAATGGAAAGGAAAAAGAAAGCAACTGTAAGGAGTGAGGGAAGAAAGACAGAGCAGGGAGTGTCAGAGAGGCCCCTGGGAAGATAGAAACTGAGTCAACGGTCAGCCGGCTGTCCCGACCTTCTCCCAAAGCCCCATGCCCCCAGAGGCCCCAGTGTCTATCCCCAGCCCAGTTTGCTCAGAGGGAGCCTGCTCTTACCAGCCTAGACAGGTGTGCAGGAGCCAGGGTGCAAATACACCTCATGCCCAAACGGTCCCTTTCCTAACTCCTGGCAGCCTGCTCCAGGAAGAGAGACAAGTGAACTAATCCACCTGCCTCCTGAAGGGGGGAATGCTGGGAAGAGGCACCGCCTCAGACCATGCAGCCAATCAAGGAGCCCAAAGGAGCCTGCCCTAGCTCACGCTTTGCGGGCGCATTGCTGCAGGGGACACGGGGTTAACCGAGAATTCAGCCAAGGCGCTTGTTCCATATTCATGCCCATGCTGGGCAGTCACAAGATGGCCAGGGCATAGCTGCCTGCAGGCCATGCCACCTCCCACCTCCCCACTCTCACTGATCTTCAGGGACCACGGGGCCTGAGGTTACCTCTGAATCAACCTATACCAAAGCCAGACAAGCAGGCATCAGTCCTCACTCTTCAGCCACTAAGGAAGCAGGCCAACAAGTCCCTCGCTGAAAGTCAAGAGACCTCAACGCTAATGCCAGCACCAGTTCCAACTCTGAAACTCAAATCCTGGCGCTGTCACTTGCTGGCTGCATAACCTAAGGCAAGTCACTCAGTGCCTCCAAGCCTCAGTTATAAAGTCACTGTGATTCTTTCCCTCAGCCTTCACTTCCAGAGAGATGAGAGCGTGCATAGAAGGAAAAGTGCTCTGAGCTCTCAGCAGAAAAGACGCTCTATAAATGCAGGGTATCATTATCATAAACAAAAGTTCCTGCCCCACCTAGGGAGGAGGAGGTTTCTGTTAGGCTCTGCAATGCCTCCACCAAGTGAGGATAGGGCAAATGACAGACCAAGCCAGAGAAGACCCAGGTCCCCAGGCCTCGGCCACGCCTCCCAGGACAGCCAGATGCCCCCAGCTCCACCAGGCGGGAAATGAAAACTGGCTGAGTGAAGAGAGTGAGGAGGAAGGGGAAGGAAGGGACAGGGGCAGAGGAGAATGACCTGGCCCTGGGATTTGTGTTTGTCGGATGACCAGGGTTTCTCTAACCCTCCAGGGCTTTGCCCAAAGCTAGTGGCTTGGAGGAGCAGGCAATTCCCACCCAAAGGTCCCTTCTTTCCTCTCCTGGGGAGGAAGCTGTGGGCTGCGGAAACTTCCATGTGAAAGTAGAGCTCCAACGGCAGGACTGCAGTTCTCTGCCTGGCCTAAGAACAATAACAATACTGATACTAATCTCTGACATTTGTAAAGCGTTTTACACACGTTGACTATTTTTCATTGCAGCTTCACATAACCCAGAGGAGGAAGCGCTGTATTATTATCCCTCCTTCTCAGATGATTTAAACAGGGCTCAAAGGGGATAGTGAATGATCCGAAGTTACACATCCTTAAGGGAATGCAAAGCCCGCTGGGAACCCAAGTCTGACTCTCCAGCTAAGAGCCCTCTCTCACCGCCCTGCAGGCCAGGCTCAGCCTGCAGTGAACGAGGAAGCCTGCTCTCTGGGAGGAACCTCCTGGCCCCTACTCCCCAGCTGCCTCGGGGGAGAGCTCCTTCTCAGGCTATGCAGTGAGCAACCCACTTCCAGATTCATCGAGTTCAGTGGCCTCCATCCAAGGTTTCATTAGCAAAAAACTCCCTTAAAACCAAAAACCATCCATTCATTGTGCTCTTGATCATTAACAAGCTTTCCTAATCAGCCTGTTTAAAATGGTAAGGTCCCTCTGAGGTTGTGAGTTCTGAGGAGGCCTAGCCTTGCACTATTTGTCCCCATGTCTTGAACACAATGGCCACGGGTAATAGGACCGCAAGGGCAGCAAAGAGGAGAATCCCATTTCTAGATCCTGCTCTGGGGGAAGTCCTGGGATGGGATGGAGTAGAATGGAGTAGACATGCGGTCAGGACAGACATGCTTCAGTCCAGATGCCTGAAAAAACTCCCCTGTGGTGAACGTGCTTGTGGGCAAGGGTCGAAGGCGGACAGTATAGCTAACCCTCCCTCACAGTGGGATAGCCGGGGGTTGCGGGGAGAGGCAATAAGATGAGTGGGTCGCAAAGCCCCATTTGTATCCTGCTCAGTCAAATCTCAAATCTTTGTGCTAAGGGAGGAGTCAAAGACCCTGACACTCCAAACAACTTTCCTGATTACCTATGACATACATTTGCACTTCCCATAAGATTACCATGGGGGATGATTCTGGGGCTATCATTCCAAATTTGGTCTTCTTTTCTAATTGGTAAATAATTATTGCCTAAATTTATGGGGTACAATGCAGTGGTTTGATACTTGTATACACTGTGAAACTATCGAATCAGGATAATTAATGTATCTACCACTTCACCTATTTATTATTTCTTTGTGGTGAGAACATTTAAAACCTACTCTTCACCAGGCGTGATGGTTCATACCTGTCATCCTAGCACTTTGGGAGGTCAGGGTGGGAAGATCAGCCTGACCAACATGGTGAGACTGCATCTCTACCGAAAATACAAAAATTAGCTGGGTGCGGTAGTGCACACTTGTAATCCCAGCTACTCAGGAAGATGAGACACGAGAATAGCTCAAACTCAGGAGATGGAGGTCACATGAGCTGAGATTGCACTACTGTACTCCAGCCTGGGTGGCAGAACAAGACTCCGTTTCAAAAAATAAAATAAAACAAAACCTGCTTTTTTAGCAATTTAAAAATATACATTATCATTATATTATTATTAACCATAGTCACCTTGCTGTGTAGTAGATCACCGGAATTTATTCCCCTTGTCTCACTGATACCCTGTGACCAATGGCTCTTCTTTCCCCAGCCACACCCCATTCTAGCTTCCACTTAAGGAGGAAGCTCTTGGATGAGCTCACCTATCCAAGACACAGACAGCGGCACTTTCCCACTGGATGCTTTCCTTCCTCTTGGCCTCCTA
Organism: Callithrix jacchus; assembly: GCF_049354715.1. NCBI lineage: Eukaryota > Metazoa > Chordata > Mammalia > Primates > Cebidae > Callithrix > Callithrix jacchus. The sequence continues at coordinate 31,614,573 of NC_133520.1, forward strand.
AGGGTTAACCTGCAGATAACAAACCCCTGCCCCCACCACCTCCCCTCTGCACACACCATCTCTCCCATTCCAGGGCAGTCCAGGAAAGCAGAATGGCTCAGGCAGCTGGGCAGGGGGCTGTTTAGCTTGGCCTCAGCCCAGGACTGCAGACGACTCCTCTCAACATACAGACAGCCAGGCTGGGCCCCCTGGACCAAGTCCCTCCCTTCCTTCCCCAGCAGAGAAAGGCCCTGGAGAAGGCCTCTCTTGGAGTAAGGGGCAGGGAGGGAGAAGAGTCTGAAAGGGATCCCATCTCTCAAAGGCATCTTTACGCTGCAGTGGCCACTGCACCTCTCCCTGCTCTTTGCCAGAGCCACTGGGTTAAGGCAAGAAGACACTGAGGGAATACCATGCAGCCCCTAGCTCCAGGGCTGCCAGTGCCAGGGAGATGATGCCAGTTTTGACAAGCAGAGACAAAGGTGACCTCGGGAGAAAGCAGACAGACAAGGAGTCATGTCATCTCTCCCCTGTTCTGTCTGGGCAGTAAGTGCTGAGCCCCGGGGGAGTGAAAGGGCCGGCTGCTCTGAACTGGGCCATGGGATGAGAGTGTCCATGTGGCATGGGCAGGACACATCTGTACCTGTTTTTCGACCCAGACCCCACAGCTTCTGCTTGCCACAGCCCCTGTCACCTCATTTCAATGACTTTGACAGCCAGTGAATAATTCTGCCCAGTCACCTTTAAGAGAAGCCTCTAAAGCATTCCAGGACAAATGCCCCTACTTAAGGGGTGGCCCAGTGTGAACTTCTTTAGTGTCAAGAGGGGCTCTATAAGGGTCCTGTGCCTGATTCCATCTGGTCTTCTTCTGTCTCCAGTCACCAACTCTACCCGAAGACCCAGGTCCTCAACCAAACCCACTGAGCTCCTGAAACAGCTCTCGGTGTGGCATCCTAATCTCTCATGGCCCAGCCACCCACCTGCACCAAGTCATCCCAGTCCTCTTGCCCTTGAGATGGCAGGGTGCCTCCACCTCTGGTCTCCCTGCTTCCCCCCAAGTGACAATTCAGTCACGCCCTCGCTCACAAACCTGCTGTGCTTCTCCACTGTCTACAGGATAGAGGCTTGAAACGCAAGGTCTTTTACAATCTGGCCCCAATGTATTTATCCAATACGATCTGCTAACCACCATAGAACTGAAGGCATAGATTTGCTGTGAGTGATTCAAGTCACTGGTGCCACAGGAATTCAGTGGAAGGAGGTTAGTTCTAGCTAAGGACATCAGGGCAGACCTCCTAAGAGTGGTGTGTGTCGCTGGGGGTGGTGGCTCAGCTCACCCCTGTAATCCCAGCACTTTGGGAGGCCAAGGCGGGCGGATCACCTGAGGTTGGAAGTTCAAGACCAGCCTGACCAGCATGGAGGAAACCTTGTCTCACTAAAAGTACAAAATTAGCTGGGCATCACTGCAGGCTCCTGTAATCCCATCTACACGGGAGGCTGAGGCAGGAGAATCGCTTGAACCCAGAAGGCAGAAGTTGTGATTAGCTGAGATGGTGCCATTGCACTCCAGCCCAGGCAACAAGAGCAAAGCTCTGTCTCAAAAAAAAGTGGGGTGTGTGTGTGTGTATGTGTGTGTGCATACACACGCACACACCCACACTGGGGGAGATACTCAGATCATGCACTAGGCCAACTTGCATATTGCCCAGCTTGCATTCTGCCCTCCTCCTCCCTGCCTCACCCTCCCACGGGCTTGTAAGCACAAAAGACATATATTTGCAATCCACATGGATATAGGAAATGCTTTTCTGTACTTGAAGATTTGTCAAACTCCAGGCATCTAGGTCAACGACTGGAACAGAATCACAAAAGCTGGCAACTGCCTGCGACAAGTCCCCTGCTAGGGCTGTAGCAGAACGATAACGAAAGCCAGGTCTACAGAGGCTTCCTCCAAGGCTCTGGCAGGGCAGTTTGCTGGGAAGGCTTCCATTTTGCCTGCCCCTGAGCCCTGCTGCTCCACCAAAGGACTAGCACTGGGAAGAAAGAATAGCCTGAAGGTGGGGATGAAAGAGTTTTTAAAATCTCTCTTTCTGGACTCCCAGACTTTTCCGTTTGAACCCTTGGAGGGAAGTGTATAACAAGAGTTAAGAAAAAGAATCCAACCTCCTCTGCCTTCTGTGACTCTGGCAACTCTATGCCATATATCAATGGCCAGGAAGGGGAGTGGGAGAGGAAACTGAGTTGGGGAATGAAGGGACAGAAGATCAGACCAGACTAGTGGACGCCTAAACCAGCCAGCTCCTCCCTTCCCAGGCAGTGCCTCAGGCCAGAGAATGAGGGGACCAGAGCCAAAGGAATAAGAGGGAAGGGAATCAGGAAGCAAAAGATATAAATTATAGCTCTCTCCAGCTCTACCAGGAAAGCCCCTTCCCAGTGGCTGCCACCTCATCCACCTACCCAGCGAGATGTCACTACTGCAGAATCATTCTGAATGGGGTCCCTATATGCTCCAGAGAGACAGAGTAAGACCAAAAAATGGAAAATGAAACTGAGTGGTGAAGAGAGCAAGTGAGGATGAGGATGGGGAAAAATAATTAATGAGCTTGTGTTGGAATTAATTTTAAAGGAGCAAACAAAAGCAATTAATGTGGAAGGGTAGAATCCCTCACCTCAGCTGCTCCAGGGGAAGCCTCCAGGGTGACCGGAGACCTGGCTGCCTGTACTGTGTTACAAAGAAGATGGCAGTCTCTCACTTGGGGGGTGGGAGATCCAGGGAAAATGACTCACTTGTGCTCCAGGGGGAGGGGAGGAGTAACTGGGAGGCATGTCCCAGAGTAGTCATACGTGTGCCGGTGAACAATGCACACACCCAAAGACATGGAGGACAAACCTGTCAACTGCATTGCCAGCCGTAAAGGCATGCCAGGTGTGTAAAGTGCTTGTCAAAGCCTTGATGACAAGAAGTCATGGCGTGACAGGCAACGGGGAATGAAGGCCTATTCGGTGCCAAGTGCTGCCCTGGATGGCTTACAGTCTTATTTCTTTTCATCCAAACAACCCTATGAAGTAAGTATTCTTCTCTCCACTTTACAGATGTGGAAACTGAGGTTCCAAGAGGTTAAGCATAAAGGAGAGAATATGTGCCTTAAATTCCCAAAGACCTAGGTTTGAATTATGGCTCCATGACTTTCTAACTAGGTGACCCAGCTATGACACCATGCACATGTTACTTGACATCTCCAAACCTCAACTCCACACTCTATAAAATAGGAACACTACTACTTCCTTTCCAGGTCATTGTAAAAAGTGTGTAAAACAATGTATGCAAAGCTCGCTGGTAAGTGCACGTACAAAGTGTGTAGCAAGAGCTAGTGGTCTTCCCACCAGCCCGCTTCATTAAGGTCATTAGTTCTTAAGAACTCATTAGTTCAACAGTCAGTGCAGTCTCAAATGTGTGAAAAAGGAGGAAGCAAATGGAATTTATGGAAGCCCTTTTCTTTTTGAGATGGCGTTTTGCTCTTGTTGCTCTGGCAGGCGTGCAATGGCACGATCTCAGCTCACTGCAACCTCTGCCTCCCTGGTCCAAGCGATTATCCCGCCTCAGCCCCAAATAGCTGGGATTTCAAGCATGTGCCACCAAGCCCAGCTAATTTTGTATATTTAGTAGAGACAAGGTTTCTCCATGTTGGTCAGGCTGGTCTCGAACTCCCGATCTCAGGTGATCCTCCCACCTCAGCCTCCCAAAGTGCTGGGATTACAGGCGTGAGCCACTGCACCCGGCCCAGAAGCCCTTTTCTATACCAGGTACTTTACTAGGTCTTTAGGGTGGGGTGTCGAGATTAACAAGAAGAACATGACAGAGTCCCTGCCTTCCAAGAGTTTGCAACCTAGCAAGCCAAGCCCATAAATAACTATGAGAAGAGCCATGTGAGACAAAGGCAGATACAGACAAGGAGACTTGTGGCTCCTGGGGGCAACCAGGGAAGGCTGAGCGATCACATGACTTCTGAAAATGGGCAGGATTTTTGTAAGTGGAAGTAAGACAGGAGCAGGCTGCTTCTGTGGAAATGAAGGGGAGGGGGAGCAGGCTTTCAAATGGCCTCTCCTAAGGCAGGCCCTGGTGGGAGGCATGGGCTACTAACCAATACATCTTTTCAGTCTCCAAGAGTGGAAGACCAAAGACATCTGCAGATTCTTTGCTGTTCCCTCCAATTGAGAAGTGGAGTCGATTCCCCACCCCAAGCATCTGGGTGGGCTCAGTTTGACCAGCCGAATGTAACAGACATGACTGTGTGTGACTTCTGAGGCTAGGGCATAAGAAACCTTGCAGTTTCCACTTGGGTCCCCTGGAACGCTCTCTTGAGACATTCTCTTTCAGAACCAACTGCCTCGCTGAGGGCAGGCCAGGCCACATGGAGAGGCCATGCGTGGTGCTCAGGTTGACAGGCCCCGCTGAGCTCCCGGATGACAGCTGGCATCCCTTGCCCGACATCTGAGCAGCCTCCCTGGAGGCCCAGCCAGTTGAGCCTTTGGAGGATGGCCCCATCTGGAGACAACCCAAGCAAGGGCCACCCCCACCCCCTCCACACAAGCCCAGTCCACCCAGAGAACCCTGGGAGAGAACCATCAGCCTTGCTCTCAGCCGCTACGTTTTGGGTGGTCTGCTATGCGCAATACATAATCAGAACGCCAAGTCTCCACCTCACCAACCTGGGCTGTTACCAGGGAAGCTGGGGCAAGGATCATACTCAAAGTGGATGTGAAAAGCAGTGAGAAAAAGAGGAACTGTGTGCTGGGAGAGGGAGAGGAGGGAATCAGTTAAACTCTCCCCATAGCCTCCAGCTCCCCAAGCCCCTCCATTCTTCCCAACTGGATGCCAGATCAATATAACCCATAATTCAGTGAACCCGCAGGGAAATAACTGGGGGAAAATCAGTATGAATAAAGACATTTATACCAGAGCTATTCATAATAGCAACAAATTGGAAACAACCCAAATTCTCAGTAATAAGAGCAATGCAGTAATAGAGTAACAGGACAGAATTACTTACAGCTACTGAAAATGGCAACTTTATAGATCATTGTCATACCTGGAGTGCGTGTATAAAATAACATTAAACAAAAAAAATTCATGACACAGGACACTAGCTACACATTAATTACAACCATACAAACACATTAACAAAGACCAGGAGGACACGGGGAGGAGGCATATAGTTTAGCCCTTACTTACCCATTTTTAGGCAAAGTTACTTAAGCCCCACTTTTTTTAAAGTACCAGTTCAACCTCACAAATCCTAAAAATGGGGTCAGGACTGCATGAGAATTGGAAGGAGACCATATGTTGGAAGATCGGAACATGCTCTCTGTCACCAGGGAATTAGGGTAGAACCCCAGACCCAGGACAGGAGAAGGGAAGGGTGGACTGGATGACAGGGATGGAGTGAGCCGGAGGGGGTGTGGTATTCCCCAGCAGGGTAGCTGAATGTTAGAAAACATACCCTCCGTGTTTGCTGACACAGTGCAAAGAGAAGGACTCACACAAAAGGCACCCATTATCCCGTAATTATTGTCTCTCTCGTGCCTGCAATTAACGGCTGTCTGAGAGGCGGCTGCTGGGGTAAATAAATGTTCACCCGCATTAGAGTCAATCAGCCAGCTGAATCGCCAATTAACAAGCCCACTGCAGAGACACTCCCAACCAGCACAACTGCGGAGCGGCAGGGAGAAGATGAGACCGCACATCCTGGGCATGCTCCTATCCCAGCAGCAGGCAGGCGATGCTCAAAGCCACATCCTGGGCCCCAGGGGAGAAGCCAGTCCTGCCTCAAATGAGCCAAGCTGGGCAAGTAGGTATCCTGACCCCCACAGCCATGTCAGAGGGGTCTTTGTGTGCTGGTCAGCAACATTCCTGGGAGCCGCTACAGCTCTGGAGTGGTGCAGTCCTCAGCCAGTGGGAGTCTGTAGAGGAAAAAAGATGGAAGAGGAGGCCTCAGAGGTGCTGTTGCCTCCAGAGTTAGGGGAGGAGAGAAACAAGACAAACAGAGGAATCACACAGGGTGCTGACTCCCTGAAACAGACTTATACTGGCCTTAGGCTATTTTCGTTTACCAGCAAGCTCAGAAACACAGAGAAGGAACTAACTTGAGAGAAGTCAGAGATGACTCTAGTAGGGAGGAGATGGGCAGGAGATGAGCGGCTCAGAGGAGGCATCCCAACTCCTCTCCCAGGGATTTGGGGAGACAGGGGTGCTTTGCAGTCCTGTATGGCGCACCTGGTACCTGGCTACAGTGCTCTACCAGCCAGCCAGGCTCTCTCTCATATTGTAGTCTGCAGCCAGCAGGGCTCAGGCTACATGACAAGAGGCCCCAGAAGATGTGTACCAGGCCACCAGGAAGCCACTTGGATCAGCAAGGCAGATCATGGTTGTTAGAGATTATCTGGTCCAGTGGTTCTCAACCCTGGCTTCACACTAGAATTACCCAGAGCACTTTCTGCTCTCTGCTTTGAGGGCTTTTAAAAAATACTGATGTCTGGGTACCCACCACAGACCAACTGAACCAGGGTCTGTGGGGGAAAGGGTAGGGGCCCAGGAAGATGCCTTTTTAAAGCACCCCCAGAGGATGCTGGTGACTACTTCAGCTCCCTTGGCTTACAGTTAAAAAACTGGGAGTCTCGTGCAGTAATACCTTGTCAAAGGTGACAAAGTCAGCAGGGAACAGAGGTGGAGCTAGACCCCAGCTCGTCTGATTGCAGGGATGGAGCTCTTGGAACTGAACGTTGCTGGCTGAATAAATGAACGGGATTCTAAGCGAGCACCACAGGGATGTTCCTGATCCTGCTGTGGTCTACATTTCCATCCATGACTTGCATAAAGACCTCGAAGGCATGGTTATCAGATTTGCTACTGACAACGCTCAGAGGGAACGCTAACACAGTGATGGCAGAATCAGGATTCCATATACTGACTAACAAAAAAAGGACACCAGAAATGTAGCACCAAACAATATTTGAACTTTAAGATTTCAACTGTACATATCCAGAGGTTTGGAATGCATGTGCTTAAGAGTATGTTCCTAATAAAATGGGGAAAACACAAGTACAATCTGAGCGGCTGGGTGCAGTGGCTCACGCTTGTAATCCCAGCACTTTGAAAGGCTGAGGCAGACAGATTGTTTACGGTCAGGAGTTCAAGACCAGGCTGGCCAACATGGTGAAACCCCGTCTCTACTAAAAACACAAAAATTAGCCATGTGTGGTGGTACACGCCTGTAATCCCAGATACTTGAGAGGCTGAGGAGGGAGGATCACTTGAGCCTGGGGGATGGAGGTTGCAGTGAGCTGAGATTACACCACTGCATTCTAGCCTGGGGTGACAGAGTGAGACTCCATCTCAAAAAAAAAAGAAAGAAAGAAAATGAGTATTTTATAAAAACATTATGAGTTGGTGGGCACAGTGGTGCACGCCTATAGTCCCAGCTACTTGGGAGGCTGAGGTGGGAGAATTGTTCTAGGAGTTCAAGACCAGCCTGGGCAACATAGCAAATAAATAAATAAATAAAAGCAACAAAACTTTATTATGAGCATTATCATGCTTGTTAGAGATTATCTGGTCCAGTGGTTCTCAATCCTGGCTTCACACTAGAATTACCCAGAGAACTTTTTGCTCTCTGCTTTGAGGGTTTTTTAAAAATACTGATGTCTGGGTACCCACCACATGAAGAAATAAACGCGAAGCTTGTGATCAGATATTCCGGAAATAGTTTTATGTCTGTCCCCAGGAACCTGGTCAGTAGGACTAATTTTGAGACCTTGAAAGACAGGATTATCGCCCTCTGCATACCCTCAGTCCTACTCCACACTGAATAATTTAGAGCAAGGCTCTTCCACTTTTAATGTGTGTAAGAATCGCCTGGAGACTCTTGTTAAAACATAGATTCTGATTCAGCATGTTGGGGTGAGGCCGGAGATTCTGCATTTCCATCAAGCTCCGGGGTGATACAGAAGCAAGGATTTAGAAAGCCCTAGCGAGGGGTTCATCTGTGAAAACAGGCACTCTGAGTATGCTGTGGGCGCCTGTGTCTTTTCCCCTATAGCCTGGGAACTTGGAGAAGCAGAGAAGCTACAGTTGGAGGTAGGGAAGTTCCCAACAGTAAGTGCTCAGCTCACCTGATAAGCAAATGCACCGAATGAGCAAAGAAGAATGAAAGAGACCCACTGAAAGAAAGAAAAGACCCATGGGGAGGGAATTTTATTTTAGCGCAGTGTGGGTCAAGAGATTTTCCAAATGGAACGCTAGATCGCAGAACAGCATTATAAAAAGGACTCGACTGCATCAATGAGAGTTCATGTGTGTTTGGAACCAATGTGAAGGGCGGCTTTGGGCTCCCCTTGACCCTGACCTTCCCTCTAATGCAGATCACATCTTTTATGCAGCAAAGGGGAGATCTAAGCCTGACAGCTGTCCGTGGGAAAATAACCTGAGGGCTTCAGTACAATGAGCTCAATTTAAACACCAGTGATTTGCAAATTTAGTCTGACATAATAGAAATATATCGTCAAGTTAGAGGGCATCAGGGTCCCATGGAACAGACCACGTCTAGAGTATTGTGTTCAATTCCAGACAATTTGTTTCAGAGAAGATTAAAAGCTATCTTGTACTGAACTGCCTTCGGTTGCCAGGCACTGTTCCAAGCTTTTTACATGAATTAATGTATTTAACCCTCTCTATAACTCTATGGGGTAAGTACCATCATCACTCACATTTTACAGATGAGTAAACCAAGGCTCAGAGAGGTTAAGGATTATACCCAGGGTCACACAGCTGGTGAGTGGGAAGCCAGGTGCAAACCCAGGCAGACGGATGACAGATTCTGTATTTCCCCCATCGGGTCATACAATCTCCCCATACTCGCCTGACTCTTGAAACAATGACAAACAAGTGAACCCAGAAAGGGACAGCCAGGATGTTGAACTGGTACCACCGTATGGAAGTCAGAAGGGAACTTCAGCTCAACACTAACGAAGGATACAGGTTGAAACTGTCCACAGCAATAGAAAAAGCTGCTTCCCAGGGCAGTGGTCCTAGTCACTGGGGGCTTTCAAGCAGTGGCCGGTTGACCACGTGCCTGAGACACTAGAAAGGTGTCTGCTATGTGAGAGAAGAGCTGAACCAAGTGAAAGATTACTTTCCAAGGCTGAGACTCTCAGTCCCTCCCCCATCCTGGTCTTTCCATCTGGAAAAATAGACTCTGACACCAGAAGCACAGTGTCTATAATGAGCTACATTAAGCCCGGATGTGTCCACTGATTCTGGTGTGTGTGATGGAGAGAAAGTGACAGCAATGCCCAGACCAAAACTTGGCCAGAGCCAGGCTCAGTGGCGTGCACCTATAATCCCAGCTACTCAGGAGGCTGAGGCAGGAGGATAGCCCAGGAGTTCAAGACCAGCCTGGGCAATGCACCAAGACCCTGTCTGAAAAAAATTTTTAAAAACCTGGCCAGAATGCCTGCAATTTGAGCCAAGGGAAGAGTTGTGGGAAATATGTAAAGGAGCTGCTGCTGCTGACACCTCACTGTTTTCTGACCTGTTATCTCCCGAGGTTCTTGGTTCTTGTGGGAGTGATAAACTCCTCTAAGCCAGCTGAAAATAGCTCGCTCCTTCTCAAAGAAATATTTAAGGCCAGATGCAGTGGCTCATGCCTGTAATCCCAGCACTTTAGGAGGCTGAGGTAGGCGGATCACCTGAGGGCAGGAGTTCGAGACCAGCCTGACCAACATGGTGAAACCCCATCTCTACTAAAAATACAAAAATTAGCCGGGTGTGGTGACACATGCCTGTAATTCCAGCTGCTCCGGAGGCTGAGGCAGGAGAATTGCTTGAACCTGGGAGGCAGAAGTTGTAGTTTGCTGGGATCATGCCGCTGCACTCCAGCCTGGGCCACAGAGTGAGCTTCTATTTCAAAAAAGGAAGGAAGGAAGGAAGGAAGGAAGGAAGGAAGGAAGGAAGGAAGGAAGGAAGGAAGGAAGGAAGGAAGGAAGGAAGGAATTAAAAATATATAGAGTTAATTATAAAATGTATAAAAGACGTTCAGTGTTTCCTAATCCAAATAGCACTGCAGACCAGTACCTTATCCATATGATCAGAGTGCCCCAGAAGTGAGTGACAAAGCCACATCTCCAAGAAGGAAAGCAGAGAAAGACAGACAAGACGTGACCCAACCTCACCCTGCCAATCCTTCGGCCAGTGACTGGGAAGCCGGGATCCTGGCTCTGAGCCAGAAGGTGGAGAAACAAGCTGAAATGTAGCCCAGGAAAAGGCGTGGGTGTGAGAGTTCCCACAAAACCGGAGTTGCAGCACCTCATCCCTTGCATGTCACCCCCGCCCCAAGCATAACGCCTGGGGAAGGTGGGGAAGGCAACTTACCAAGCACCAACTCTTTCAAGGCACTATGTTAATTGCTGTGGGGAGATACACATTTATCGGCGAGAAAGACATGTGGATGGGATATTTCAGAACAACTTCTATTTCCAACTGGCTGATTCAGCCAATTAAATGACACTTTTACAAATATAACTTAATAAGTATAAGTGTTGATGACTTTGGCCTTGGTTCTGACAACACCAAATCTGGAAGATGCTGGGCCCGATGGGGATGCTCTCTATTCTGAGACAAGGAAGTCCTCCCTGAGGTCTAGACATGCTCTGTCTCCACACTTTCCACTCTACCTCCTCCCTGCCAGACTTTCCTAACAAGGAGGCCAGGACGGCTTGACCACACACAGCCCCTCAGAAGGTGCCTGAGATTCCCCTGTGCCTGCCAGCCCAGGCTTCCTTTCTCAGCCCTTCTGCCCCACTCCCTTTCAGGCTCTTTCCCACTGAGAAGCCTCTCCACACTCCCCACTTCTGCTATGCCACTCTTCCAGAGGTCTCAGGTTCTCTTCTTCCCACCCTGCTCAGATCTGGATTCCACCACAAGGCAGATGTCACAGGATCTCCCCGTTCCCCTCTCTTAGCACCCACGTGCACTGTGACCTGGGTTCAGCCTCACCCACAGCACAAATACTGGAGAGCTGGTAGAGGAGGGGACACTCTACAGTTCCCTGAAAAGAACAGCAGGGGCAACATAGACTCCTCCTGTCCCCTCTTCCCCCACACTATATTCTGCTCCCACACCCCACACCCCTCCCCCTCCCTGACCCGGAGCAAGTCCCTCCCAACAAAGCCACTGGAGCAAACCCTCCTTTCTCTGCTGAGTCACTTGACCTTCATGGTAAGAGACCAGAGGCCCTGGGGAAAATCAGCTCACCCAACTTAAAGTCGCTCTCCACGCTCACATCTGAACACATCTGAAAAGAGTAGAGGGAAGTACAGGGAAAATACGAGAATGAGTGAAGCCCAGCTGCTAGCTACCACCAGATGGTTAAGCTGGCTTTAAGGAGGACGCTGGGTTTCTGGATGCAGAGAAGGCCTGCTCTGCAAAGGGAGGCTATGGCCCCTAGAGGAGCTGCTGCCCATTAGACAGCCACCTCCTCAATCGCAGCTGGGCGGCAGGGAGCAAGGAAGGCTGCCGGCACTGGCTGTGGTCTCTGATTCTCCCTCCGCCCTGGCTCTGCCGCTAAGCCCTGCCTCAGCTGCTTTGTGACTTGATTTCTGCATGCTCTAATGGCCCCCTTGATTATACCTAGAGCAGCTGACAGGCCCTCTCTGTATGCATGGGAACATAAGAGCGGCAAACACTCACTCTCGCCCCTCCAGAGGAGGCAGCCTCTACTGCCTGCCTCTTCCAGAACACGGGGTCTGGGTACCTGTGGGAGGTGGCCAGCCTTGCAGCCCTGAGCCACCACAAATGAGCCATGACCACAGGGGAGCCATGACAGGGTGGAATCAAATACATAACCACACCCCCACACCTCCGTGTCTCTTACTGGCTGATACATGCCCGCACTCACAGTTGGGTCACTCAAGGGGCAAGAAGACAGCTGGGCAGGAAACATGGAAACATCCATAAATTCTAGTTCCAATTCCCCCCTCATTTCCCAATGTAGCCTTGGGTAAGTGGCCATCATCTCAGAAATGGGTTTTTCCAAGGTGATCAAAGGTCACCCTGGACAAGCCTTGGGGGAATACAGTATATTGAGTGGGTAGATGGCCGAGTATATGGATGCAGAGATTAGAGTGTCCAAGAAAGACACTCATGCAACTCCAGAGTGGAAATCGCTTCCTCTTGAAGCACTGGGCATGCTCGCCTTGCCGGCTGGTACCATCGTAAAGTACTGATTCTCCTCATCAGAAACCCACCACCTCCCCAGCCTCTACTCAGCCAGCTGGAGACAGAAACGTACATTCCACTTGAATTTGAGCAGAATTCCTAGTCACACACACACCGCCCTGGCCTGTAACACTGCATGTTACAGAGGCAGCAAGAACTGGAAATACCAAATCAAGAGCCTGGACAAGGCACCTTCTGACCGCTCTCATTTTTACAGTTGGAAATGCTGCTTAAAGCAGCGGGTGCTGAGTAAATTAACAAGAAACCTAGAGAGACAAGGACACAGCTAGAGCTGAAGCCTCTTGACCCTCTGCAGCCTCCTCCCCAAGCCATGGGCCCTAATTCAGCCATCAGCCACCCTCAGGCCTCCCTGGACTCAGGGCAAGTGGGGTAGCTCGAAGCTGAAAAGAGAATACACCCAAACAGCAAGGGAGTGTCTCCCAGCCATAAACGCCTTGCTGGTTCTGTTTGCAAAGGGCAAAGTCCATGAGGAAGGGAGAAAACAGTCCCAGCTACTGAACCCCACGCACAGGGGCCAACCCGGTCCTGAGAGATGGACAAACAGGCTAATTTCACACAGCACGGCTGAAAATGGGACCAAGCAGTGTGGATTCCTGCACATGCTCCTGCTTCTCATTCTGGGCCTTATCTGTATTTTATCACAATAAATATTTATAGGGTCAGCATTCAGCCTGGGTATTCCACAGCCACTCAAGGCCCTCCTGCTCCAGACACTCCCAACCTCAGCCACCATGCACCACATCCGCACTGCCGCCTCCCCCACCCCGCTGACCTTAGCCTGTACTCAAGGTCACACTTGGCAGGCATCCTGCTGACTGTCATCTCTGTTGTCAGATGGGAGACAGACAATGAGAAACTGGCTTCTCTGGGGACTGGTTTAAGGCTTTCCTGTCAAAAAACAGGCCCGGGCCCCTGACACCAAGTCTGCCCTCACAGGGAGGTCCAGTCGCTTGGCCGCCGGGAACAGCTTGTAGGGAGGGGTTAGCCTCAGCCGTGCAGCCAGCCCCACCCATCCTTCCCGGGTGACTCCCTTCAGACACGGAGGGAACACCCAGACTGCTTCAAGCTTAGCCTTCTCTTTCGGAAACTCTCCACAGCAGACAAGAGGAGCCTGAGTTCTGGGCCTGCTCCAGGCCCTCAGTTTTAAGGGGGCCAGGACAGACACTAGGATCTATTTGGATCTTGAGATCTCTGTTTCTCTCCATGTAAGAATGCTTGAGCTTTTGGCCAGGAGCGGTGGCTCACGCCTGCAATCCCAGCAAGTTGGGAGGCCAAGGCAGGCGGATCACCTGAGGTCAAGAGTTCAAGACCAGCATGCCCAACACGGCCAAACCCTATTTCTAGGAAAAGCACAAAAATATCAGCCGGGTATGGTGGTATGTGCCTAAAATCCCAGCTACTAGGGAGGCTGAGGCAGGAGAATCGCGTGAACCCAGGAGGCGGAGGTTGCAGTGAGCGGAGATGGCGACGCTACACTCTAGCCTGGGCAACAGAGCCGGACTCCATCTAAATATATATATATATATATCCTGTGTTCTCCTCACAGCAGGAAGAAAACAGGGCAGCAGATTCAGCAGGCTTAGGGGTGGGCCATGGCCCTGAGCAACAGACATCCCGGCTCCAGCCTTGGCTCCAGGACTTGCTGCCTCTGGCCCTGGGCAAGTCAGGAGACCGTTGAGTCTCAGTGACCTCACAGATCCGAGTGGCAAGAATCCCCCAGGTGACGGCACCCGGAAGGTGAGAGCAGCTGGAGGGCCTACGCAGACCTGGGAGCTTTAGCATGCACCCTCTCTCAGTGTTTCTGAAACTGAAAGAACTGACCCATCCATGAGTGTGAAAGCAAGTTGAAGGGTGAAGACTATCTTTAAAAATAAATATGTATAGGCCAAACAAGACTAGAATATGACATGCACCACTTACAGGAAGGGTAACAGACATGTGCTCCTGAAATGTATTTCTACTGGTTGCAGTCAGAAATTTTGATGTCTTACTTTTAAAATTTTCAGCCTGGGCACAATCGTTCATTGTAATCCCAGCATTTTGGGAAGCTGAGGCAGATGGATCACTTAAGCCCAGAAGTTCAAGACCAGCCTGGACAACATGGCGAAGCCCTGTCTGTACCAAAAAATACAAAAGTTAGCTAGGTGTGGGGGTGCGCGCCTGTAGTCCCAGCTCCTCGGCAGGTTGAGGTGGGAGGATGGCTTGAGGGAGGTCGAGGCTGCCGTGAGCTATGATCTCACCAGGACACTCCAGCATGGGTGACAGAGTGAGACCCTGCCTCAAAAACAAAAACAAAAAAAATCCCTTTCTTGCTCTTGCAGATGTTCTCACCCATGTAACTTGCTTTCTGCCCTCTGCAGAGTGAGCTGGTAAACTCCTTGAGGTAAGAGCCATGGCTCTAATTTCTCAAGAATTCTAGCCATCCCACCACCATTCCCTCCCAGGGCTGAGCTCAGAGCCCGGTTGGCCTCTGGTTCAAGCTGTTCATGGGCTGGAAAGCAGCCACTGAATCAAAAGTCAATGTGGAAAGAGAGGAAGGAAACCCACCACTGACAGTGCCAGGCACTGCCGCAAACATGGGCCCTAGAGGTCCAAGTCCCCTCCATTTTACAGATGAGGAAACCAAAGCTCAAAGAGGTAAAGTTGTCTGGGAGGTGGGGGATGGGGGAGGACCAGGACTGACATCTTGGTTTGGATAGCCCCTGGCTTTATCACTGCCAGGATTAGCTCTTGAGCCTCCCTGTCTAATCCCCCAAACATCCCCGGAGTCCCGTGAGGGCCAACGCAACTCACACTGCAAAACATATACACAAAGGGTTGGAAACAACAGAACAGTCTTTCCTACCTGCCTTTTTCTGTCTTTCCCAGTCCCATGAGGGAGAGAGGAGAGGGCTGTGCTGGGGGCATCTGGAATCTGTCTTCCTCCTTGTCCAGCCCTTGTCCTTCTCTGCCTCTTTTGAGGCTGACTTCCCCCAGCTCACCACCCTCCTCTCCCAACGCCAGCTAACCGGTTACCCGGGCAACCCAGCTGGGAGGCCGCCAGTTACCACGGCAACCCAGCATGGCCGCCAGGCTGCCTTGCTTAGGAAGGTCAGGGGACCAGCCGGGCTACCGAGCAGCTGGGATGCTGCTGGCAGGACTGACCCAGGCAGGGGGTTGGGGTGTGGGGGGAGGTGGCCTACGTGCCTGAGATATCTGAGTTCCTGCTGTCAGGGGCCACCTTTCCCTTTGATATGATTCCCATGAAGCAGGCTCTCCCAACTGGGGCATGAACCACAAGCCATATTCCCGGGTTCCATCACCCTAGCCGAACCCAACCCCTCCCACCTTCTCTACAGAGTTCCAGTCACCTCACCTCCAGGAAGCCTTCTCAGACTAAGCAGCCACCAGCTGTCACTCAGCCTAACCTCAGGCCCTCTCATCCTCCTCCCTTTCTGAGCATATCAGGAGTCCACACGCATGCAACCCACATGTGTCTACATGTAAATGTGGTCCCTCTGTGAAACATTTTGGTAAAAATCATAAGGCAGATCTAATATTTTCTAGTCCTTACTATGTGCCTAGCATGTTGTATGTGACTTATATGAAGTTTCTCGCTGAGAAACAGCAGAGAGAGGGTGAGGCTGTGTAGGGACCAGCTTCCTGGAATTCCTTCAGCTCCTGCCCTCCCCAGGCTCTCCCCAGCAAACAATCCCTGGCCTGGCTTTAAGGAGACACTTTGAAGGAGACATTAAGTTATTAAGTTTCATCATACCCAACATGGTGAAACCCCGTCTCTACTAAAGATACAAAAATTAGCTGGACATGGTGGTACACATCTGTAATCCCAGCTACTCAGGAGGCTGAGTCAGGAGAATCGCTTGAACCGGGGAGGCAGAGGTTGCAGTGAGCCAAAATCATGCCACTGCACTCCATCCTGGGTGACAAAGCGAGACTCCACCTCAAAAAAAAAGAGTCTTCAGGCCGGGTGTGGTGGCTCATGCTTGTAATCCCAGGACTCCTAGAGGCCAAGGTGAGCAGATCACTTGAGACCAGGAGTTCGAGACCAGCCTGGCCAACATGGTGAAATCCCATCTCTACTAAAAGTACAAAAATTGGCCAGGTGTAGTGGCTCATGCCTGTAATCTCAGCACTTTGGGAGACCGAGGTGGGCAGATCACGAGGTCAGGAGTTCGAGACCAGCCTGGCCAGCATGGCGAAACCCTGTCTCTACTAAAAATACAAAAATTAGCTGGGCATGGCGGCATCCCAGCTACTCAGGAGGCTGAGGTGGGAGCACTTCTTGAACCCAGCGGGTGGAGATTGCAGTGAGCCGAGATCATGCCATTGCACTCCAGCCTGGGCGACAGAACGAGGCTCTGTCTCAAAGAAATAAAGAAGATTATCCAGTGCCCGACGTTTTCTTCATATTATTTTATTTCATTTCATCCTCAATTCTGCAAAGACTTTAGTTTCCTGACAGGATAGCTAAGGAAACAGACCCAGAGAAGTTAAGTAATTTTCCCAAGCTGAGACCCAGCTTAAGGTTCCTGCCTTGGGGAACCTCCTAGGAGAGTACATCCTTTTCTTTCTTGGCCACCAACATGAGTAGCATATGTCCCTATCATATACAGCACGGTCGTTAGCTCACTAATCTGCTCCCTTACAAGACTGTGAGTTTAAAAATCTATCTTTGACCACACACCTGTGTGTGGCTCACACCTGTAGTCCCAATACTCTGGGAGGCTGAGGCAGGAGGATCACTCGAGTCCAGGAGTTTAAGACCAGCCTGGGCAGCAAAGTAAGACTCTGTCTCTACAAAAAGTAAAATAATTAACCAGGTGTGGTGGCACATGCCTGTGTTCCCAGCTAAAGTGGGAGGACTGCATGAGCCTGGGAGGTCGAGACTACAGTGAGCTATGATAGTGCCACTGCATTCCAGTGTGGGGACAGAGTGAGACCCCATCTCGAAAATAAATACAGCAAAATAAAGATTCATTTTTGTAACCTAATACCTGCCTGGTACATAAGGAGCATGCAGTAAGCATGTGTCCAAAGAAAATGGTAGTGCCAGGCTCCCAAGTCCTACCCACCACTTAATTCTGTGCTGTCTCTACCACAGCACCCTGTCTCATTCACTCAGCCAGTCAAAAAGCAGTTACCAAACAACTATGTTGTGCCTGGGTCTGCGTGAAACATCACAGATACACAGAAGGCAAATCAGACCATCTCTAGCCTCAGAGAAGTACAGCGGAGTGAGAGGCAAGGCTGAGGAGAACAGGGAATAAATTCCCCACCACTGCCCCCATCCAAGGCTTTCTCGTGTTTCTCTGTGCCTGTTCTTTGGGGCCTAACCCTCCCATCCAAAGCTTCATATATCCAACCAGCATTTGTGAGCACCTACTATGTGCTAAGCACTGCCCTCTAATCACTCATTGAGGGGGAGAGTGGGCAGGATTAGAAAACAATGGAATCAGGAATTACTGGAGAGTAGAGAAGTGATTGAGAAGGTCAGAGTCCAAGAAGCAGTGGGCAGGGCCACTGGGAGCACATGGAGAACTTTAAAGCGCTTTCACATTTGATGTGATCGTGGACTTTCAGGTTGCATTGCTTTGTACTCAGACCTACATCCTACACTAATTCATTTGACCCTTGGTGAGGAGGGCAGGGTGGGAATTATTATTATTATTACACTGAGACAGAGTCTTGCTCTGTCACCCCAGGCTGGAGTGCAGTGGCGTAATTTTAGCTCATTGCAACCTCCGCCTCCCAGGTTCAAGCGATTCTCCTGCCTCAGCCTCCCCAGTAGCTGGGATTATAGGTCCACGCCACCACACCCAACTAATTTTTGTATTTTTAGTAGAGACAGGGTTTCATCATGTTGGTCAGGCTGGTCTTGAACACCTGACTTTGTGATTCACCTGCCTTGGCCTCCCAAAGTGCTGAGATTACAAGCGTGAGTCGCCATGCCCGGCCAGGGTGGGAATTATGATTCCCATTTTAGAGATGAGGATACTGAGGCTCAGAAGGGAAGAGCATTGGGTTAGGAGGAGGAAATCTGGGTTCTAGCCCTACTTGTGATTCTAACAGGTCTCAGCACTATGCCTCTATCACCACACTCCCATTCTTACCCCCCCCCCCACCAAAGCAGGTTTTTCTTCCCTGCTCTGATCCCCAGTGAGACAAGCCTGGTTTCAAGTGAGCTCAGCAGGCTTGCTGGATAGCCTGGATCCAGTCCCTGGATAGTCCATTGCTGCTCCTGTGGTCCCAGGAACCAAGCAACACCAGAACAATGAGCACACTACCTGAGGCTAGGCAGAACTTAATAGGCTAATTGCAAGCACTTGGCTAATTAAAAGCAAACGGGCACCTGGTCATGATGGACCAGATTGGGTAGACACAGTGATGGTGACCTCAGAGCTCAGGAAGGACCTCACCTCCACCTAGGCCGTCTCACTACAGG
This sequence comes from Callithrix jacchus, assembly GCF_049354715.1. Taxonomy (NCBI): domain Eukaryota; kingdom Metazoa; phylum Chordata; class Mammalia; order Primates; family Cebidae; genus Callithrix; species Callithrix jacchus. Next base: position 31,633,283 of record NC_133520.1, read on the forward strand.
AGTGGAGTTCCAACCAACCCGAGGAAGACATAGCTGAATTCAGGGTGGACCAGCTACCCTGACGCCTCAGCATGGATGCATGCGTATTACATCACCTCCAGCTCTACTTCCTGAATTCACACAGTGAGGACCAATTCTCTACAGAGACTAAGTGGGTGGCCTGGGAGGATTTGACAGTATCTCTGAATACCAGCTACCCTAAACACATTTCCCACCAATCCACCTCAGCACTGTCTGGCCTTTGAGTTAAAGCCTTGCCTTCTGAAATATGATGTTCAGTAACTGACATTTGTGTGATTACTCTCAGTTTACACAGCGTTTCCATGTATATTACTCACCTAGGTATTAGCTAGGTAGGTGATAGTGATACTAACCCCAGTTCTCAGGCTAGGAAAGGAAAGTTCAGAAAGATTAAGTACCTTGCTGCAAATCATATGGCTACTATTTGGGCCAGGATTTGAACCCATGTCTTCAAATTCCAGAAGAGCCCTTTCTCCATGACCACAGCAAGAGCTAACACATAATCATAATTAGTTTATCAGATCAGCTTGTGCTACTTTAGAAAGTGCAGAGGTCTCATGGGAATGAGAAATGCTGGGTAGATTTGACAAGGGAAGAATAAAGACAGGAAGTGCACATGGCCATGCAGGGGCGTGGACAGGGGCTGCAAGAGTACCAGCTCCAGTGGCGTATCCTCTAAACCAGGAGGCACTAGAGGCCCATCTCCCTTCATCCATGCACCTGCCAGAGGAAGCCCCAGCAAGTGTGCCATTCCAGGGGATTATCCTGGAGGAAGTGGCTGCCTTGGGCATGTGTGTGGCCACCTCACCACATTCTGTGCCAGTGAGGCCACAGTTCACGTGGAGGCCCCAGGAGAGCTTGAGAAAGAACTTGAGGGTCTTTGGAGGAATAGGGGCACTTAGCCTTGAACAAGGAGACTTGGAAGGGTTTGGAGGGAGGGAGATGATGATACCTATCTTCAGATATCTATGCTTCTCATGCCAATCAGCAAGGTAATAATAACAAACACATTTCTCACTCTACTCAGCAGGATTCTATGTGCTTTGCATATGTAACCTCATTTCTCTTCACAGGAAGCTTATGAGATAGGTAGCATCATCTTCATTTTACACACGGAGAAACTGAGGCACAGAGTGGGAAAGCCACTGTTCGCATCATATCACTGGTAAATGGTAGATTCCAGCTTCAATCTGAGTTTGACCCCATAACTGTGGTTGGCTGGTTGGTTTTGATTCAGAGTCTTGCTCTGTAGCCCAGGCTGGAGTGCAGGGGCACAATCTCGGCTCACTGCCACCTCATCTCCTGGGTTCAAGAGATTCCCCTGCCTCAGCCTCCTGAGTAGCTGGGATTACAGGAAACCACCACCACACTGGCTCATTTTTGTATTTTAGTACAGATGGGGTTTCACCATATTGACCAGGCTGGTCTCCAACTTCTGGCCTCAAGTGATCTGCCCGCTTCAGCCTCCCAAAGTGCTGGGATTACAGGCATGAACTACCGTGCCTGGCCAACTGTGATCTTAATGACTGCACAAACTACCTTTTAAGAAAAGCCAAAGACTTGAACAAATATGCTTGTTATATGGACATATTATATATTGCATTGCTATTAATATGGACAATCTCACATTTGAGAAGTCTCTTTTTAAAAATTTTTATATCTTAATAGGCACCATGGCTCATGCCTGTAATCTCGGCACTTTGGGAGGCTGAGGTAGGCGAATCATCTGAGGTCGAGAGTTCGAGACCAGCCTGACCAACATGGAGAAACCCCGTCTCTACTAAAAATACAAAATTAGCTGGGTGTGGTGGTGTGCACCTGTATCCCAGCTACTGGGGAGGCTGAAGCAGGAGAATCGCTTGAACCCAGGAGGTGGAGGTTGCAGTGAGTGGAGATCACGCTATTGCACTCCAGCCTGGGCCACAAGAGCAAAACTGTCTCAAAAAAAAAAAAAAAAATTATATCTCACTCCCAATCAAACAAATGGATTGAAACAATAAATTAAAATCATGAAAAAAGTTGTAATACTCAATGTTGATGCTCATGTCACAAAAATCCATTCTCAGACACGGCTGTTGGGAATGTAAATTAGTGCTTTTGAACAAGGAATTTGGGGAAATATTTTAATAATGTAGCAATTTTACTTCTAAAAATGTAACTTAAGGGAAAAAATTATTGATATGTGTGAAGATTCAGATATTTATATATTCATTGTAGCCTTGTTTATAAAAGTAGAAAATTGGAAATACCTAGTTTAACATAGGGATTGTATCGACAAATTAATCGAGTAAGCATCTAATGAAATATGAGGCAGTCGCTTTAAAATGACGCTGTAAAGGCTACATGCAGTGGCTCACGCCTGTAATCCCAGCACTTTGGAGGCCGGTGTGGGTGGATCACTTGAGCCCAGGAGTTCAAGACCAGTCTGGCCAACATGGAGAAACCCTGTGTCTACCAAAAATACATAAAATTAACCAGGTGTGGTGACACGCACCTGTAGACCCAGCCACTTGGGAGGCTGAGGTAGGAGGATCGCTTGAGCCTGGGAGGTCAAGTCTGCAGTGGGCAGAGATTGTAGCACAGCACTCCAGCCTGGACAACAGAGCAAGGCCCTGTCTCAGCTGACAATAATAATAATAATAATAATGCTGTGAAAGAATGTTTAATGATATAAAAAAATGTTTCCCGTTTAAGTGACAATAACACACATCTGGTTCATGATTTTAATGGTGTATATATATATATATATATGCATTATGATGATAAATATAGTCATATGTTCATGCACAATTCATAAAGGTACATATATACCAAAATTAAAATTATATATCAAATCTATGGGTCATTCTTAACTTTTCTTTATATGTTTTTCTACATTTTAAGTGACTATATATTACTTTTATACTCACAGAATAGTAATTATTTTAATGTATACCCTTCATCACATTAATTCTATGCCTTGGAATATACCCTAAGTCACCCAAAACACAGAAAGAGGCTGATGAACAAAAACGTTCCTCTCGTGCTATCTATAAAAGGGAAATAAGACGACAACCTAAGTGTCCAACATGGAAATGATCACATAGAATCGATTACAGCCACACACTGACTATCACACACTATTTTAATCAGAAGAAAACTACTTTAATCACCATGTAAAAAAAGAGAGGTGACTTGTTCCACGCAGCTTCAGAGACTCGGAACCAGAGGGTGGAACTTAGAAGCTGACAGATTTTGATTCAATATAGAAGAATGTCCTGACCACAGGAAGCTGCCTTGCGAGGTAACGAGCTCCCTGTCACTGGAATTATGCAAGTGAGACTGCTGCTCCTATCAGGGAGGCTGAGGAAGGCTCATCTGGCTTGGAGGGAGTCTGGACTAGATAGTCTCTGAGGGGCATCTGAAGGTTGTGGGTGCTGAGTGGGAGCCTCCTGAACAGAGAGATGGCCCAGGAAAGGCTTCTCCTCAGCCTACCCTCAGCTTCTTTTCCTCCTGCTCCCACTTCCTCTAAATGTCTCCCAAAATAGTCCTTTTTTTCTCCCTGAATGTGCTTTAAGTGGCTAGAGACTGGCCTGCTCAAGTCCCCTCATTAAGCCCTGGCTTCCAGAGCCCCTTCGCCTCACCAGAGAGCTCAAGGAGTACAAACCCTGCAGCTCTCCTGTGAGGCCCAGCCCCACGGATGCGCCAAGACCAGTGCCAATGACCTCATCAAAATTTCACAAGAGGCGGGAGGAAGACCATGAAGAAACTGGCCTGAGGAACCACAGCCTGTTCAGCAGCAGTTGACACCATGCTCCCGGCTTCTTCACTTTGGCCCAGGCCAGTCCCCTGGCCAAGAGAGCTCGCTCTGTGAGCCCACGGCTGCAGGCTGGCCCTGGGTGAGGTGGGAGCTCTGCTCTGATGTCAGCCCGGGAGCCAAGTGGCTGCCTCCCTCACTGAATGAGGGATCAGTAATTATTTCATTTACAACAAGCAGGAATAACCCAACTCAATAATCCAGGCAGACACATTCAAAGTAATTATTTGTGTAATGCATCCTGCACCATCACCTTCCTAGGAAGGAGGAAAAGAAGCCGAGCCCCGAAAAAATGGGGGACCCCATTATCTGCAACCTGTGTGCCACAGCCCGCCAGGATTAAATACACACCAGCGCTAACACATTTATCACCTCGCCACTGCTTGGAAAACCATGGGCTTTTAATAATTCATATCTGCGGCCCGACACTCTGCGCCCTTATGCGGAGACACAGAAACCCTCTTGTTTCCATAAGGAAAGCCCAGTGGCAGTGCCAGGCGGGGCGCCCTCAGCCCCTCCCACCACCCCAACCTGGAGACAGGCCCAAGCCTAGGCCGCCCCCACCTCCTCTTCACCAGCAGGATCTGCTCATGTCCTGCCGAAGCTAAGACGCAGCTGCTCGGGGGTGAAAGCTGGCGACGGAACAGGCCCAGTCCCCCTCCCCAGCTTCATGCTCCTCCAGGGTGGTCTGGAAGCCAGGATTGGGGAGATTGGTAGGGCAGGTGCCCGCAATGCCCTGCACCTTCCCAGACAGCAGGCTCAGGCAGATACCTGAGAGCCAGGACCCTGCCCCAACACGCAGGAGACACTCAGCAGAGTGACCACCCAAGTGATCAGATTGGGAGTAAGGGGTCTCTACAGGCCTTAGGGAACAGCCTCCAATTCCTGAAGGCTGAAACCTCCTGACACCAGCTCTGAGCTGCAACCTCCTCCCCACCACCTTCCACCCTCCTGCAGCTCTCCCTCTGCACCCTGTGCCCCGAGACTGGCTCTCCCTTTCTCCTGGTTCTCCATCTCTACTCTCCCTGGCTCCACAGCCCCTTCCCTGCCCTGGCTAGCCTGTTGTCTCAAGGAGCATTTCCCAGGAGCCTCTTCTCCCTTCTCCCCACCTCCACCACTTTCCTGTCTCGCCCCCTTTCCTCCCCGTCCACTGTAGCCCTCCTTACCCCTCCCTGGCCAGTTCCCCAGTCATCCTCCTTTCCCCAGACTCCTCACACAAAGCCCCCGAGGCTCATAGTGGGCCGCAGCCCGGTCCCATCATTATAAATGCCATCCCCTCACTCCCTGCCCCCTCCACCATATACCAGGCTCCAGCTCCTTCAGAAGCTCCCCAGTAAATCTGAGACCCGCAGAGCTCAGATGCCTCCTAGGAATTGGAATCCAAGAGTCTCTATCACCCTGCATCCCAACCTGACCCATAAGAATGATACACACCCTGACCCCTCCCCACACTGAGGAAGGTGAGTCCCTGGGGCTGACCTGAGCCTGACCCTGGACCCTCTCCATCCCTCCTTCCTGCTGGCAAAATTAAAGGGAGGGTGGGCTGGCCTCTCTGTGCTAGCCTGCCTGGGGGACCCCTGCGGGACCCTAGGAAGCTGCCAGCCCAAAGCTGCCCTCATCCAGGAGATGCAGTTTAAATGTAATCAATTTAAACAGCATCAGCCCTGACAGGGGACTCTGGAGGTGGGGGTAGGGGCACAGAGAGGGCTATAATTAGCATTCTCAGCATCCATGATCCCCAAGTAAGGCTGCCAAGGATGAGGGATGGGGAAGCCAGTGCACCGCAGTGCAAGCAGCCAGGCTCACGCGGCAGACAGGCAGCTGCCAGCCCTGACCAGAGCCCAGCCTTCCTCCTCCCACCTCATCTATGTGATGCATGAAAACAGACTCACCGGCTTCTGAGGTGCGATCCCCACGCTGGAAAGCTCTAACTCTGTGAGCCCCAAGGTACCCCTCCCCGCAGCTCAGGCCAGCTGGGGTCCTCCTCCCCTGCCCCTGGGGCCCCCTTCTGCAGAGCGGGGCTCCGGATCTAATCTGATCTAATCAGTCATCTCTCCGGCTGGCAGGTCCCTGGCGCAGGGAGAGGATGCTGTTGTGGTTACTGCAGGATCCAGCATCTTTCCCAGGCAGAGGCAGCTGGGCATGCTCCATCGGCTCCCCCGGGGATTTCAGGGCCACGTGACTCTCCCTCCCCAAGCTGTCACTTAGGATCAGGAGTAAATAGTCCCCGAAAAGGTTTAACTCCATCCACACCAGCGACAAGCCGCTAACCATCCACACAGCCTGCCTGCCTGGGAGAGGATGGGGTGGCTCAGCACAGCCTCCTGGCCCTTTCATCACCGGGATAAGGCTGCCCCCCAAAGGGAAGCAGGGCCACCGTCTGGGCGAACTGCATTCTTAGAGTCCCCCACCAGAGACTGCAGGGAGCCAGAAACTGCCCAGGGGAATCATGTGTGGGGCCTCGCCCAGCCAGCCTGGTGGTCACCTTTCGGCTCTGTGGCTGTCCACTCCAGAGAGGGGCACATCTCTAGGTGTCAAGAGGGCTTGGCTGGGGACCCAGGGCCTCCCCATCCCCCACCCCCACCTCAGTGCAGAGAATTTAGAGAAATAACATTTGGAGAGGGTTGGCACCCACGAGGAGATGCCAGGATCTTCTCCTAGACCTCAACCCAAACTGGTCCCTGATCACCTTGAGCAAGGATGCCAGCCAAGCTGCGGGGTACCTGGGTTCTGCATTATTCAGGGTCAGAGGCAGAAGGAAGGGCCTCCGAAAATGGAGTCGCAGTCCTGCTTCTGCTTAAACAAAGATTGCTTTCTGCCTCGGTTTCCCTCTATCCACGGATTCTGTGCGACAATGGGCAAGTGTCAGAAAAACACGATTTCATGAACAGGATCAGAAAGATGGAAAAAAAAAAAGATTCCCACCTAAACCTCTAGGCAGGCTCACTGGTCTCCATCCCCCCTGCCCCTTAAACCTGGAAACTGGAGACTGGACCAGATGAGCTTCTGGGGTCACTTCTGAATACAGAACTATGTCAAGAAGTGGGGCCTAGAGAGAGGGTGTCTGCAAGGCCACGCTCACATGATAATTGCTTTTTTTTGTTTATTGTTAGAACAACTTGATTAGAAAATTAAGCCTCTCCCCTCCGATACCAGTGGGTCTCTCTTAGTGTGATCTGAGTATATTTATCATTTTTACCACCTGAAGTCCTTACCTGCAAAGGAATGTGCCATGGAAGGTACAGGAGCACAGACTTCCCTCCCAGGGCCTGGGCGGAGCTGGCTGGTTGGTGTGGGGGCAGTGGCTCCACTCCCCGCCGACACACACAACAGCGTTGGGGGAAGGCAGGGACCTAGAGAGCTACCAAAAGGACCATCCCTCCCACCCCAGAGCAGGCCAGGCCGGAGCTGGGAATCTGGGGTTAGGGCGGCAGGCGCAGCTCACCAACCCCCTTGGGGAGGGGGACCCTCGGTCACCTCCCGTTGTTCCCCTGCCCAGCTGAGATGCCAGGCCAGCCCCGTGTTGACTACAGGAAAGCTGCTCTGCTGAAAAGGCAGACAAGTTGTGGATGAGGGCCCAGTGCCAGGCAGAACCGACCCAGCCCAACTCACCTGCCCTGGCACTCCAGGACTTGGCAAGGCTGCCAGGTGCAGGCAGGGGGAGAGTCTGCTTTCAATCAGCCAAGATGAGGGGCTCTTGGGGTCTCTGACCCTGAGAAGCCAATGGAGTAAAGGAGAATTGGAGCAAGAGATTATAGCATCCCAGAGGGAGGCCAGGGAGGGGGACAGAGACCCCAGTCCCGGCCCCCATAATCCTCTGGCAGCTGGAAAAGGCAAGGCGACCAACAGATGGGCCTGCTGGGCGGGTTTCCTCTCTGGCAGACAGAGGGCAAGGGCTGCAGACAAGTCCCACAGATCCTCTGAGAAGCCTGAACCAGACGTGTGAATGTTTCTGGGGGATATGGGAGGCTCTAGGGGCATGAGAGGCCGAAGGGAGGGTGGGTGTGAGGTGCATGCCTTTATGGGGGGATCAAGGTGGAAGAGAGGCGGTAGCGTGAAGATCTTGGAGCTGCAGCAGGGCCAGGTGAGGTGGAGGGAGCAGAGAAAATAAATTCCCTTTATTGACAAATCTAAAGTCTTGCTCTGCGAGCCCAGAAGAAGGGAGAAGCGAGCCTCATTCAAACAACTCCAATGGGGAATGTGTGGGGTGGCATGAGGGAGGGAGGATTCCACAGAAAGCACCTCTGTGATCCTGTCTGTGCTCTACAATCTCTGGCCCCCATTGCTCAGAGGATCAAGTCCAAGCTTCCCAGGCACCTACTCATGGTCTCCAAACACAAGGGTCCTCCCCACCCTTCTGGTGCCATCCCCACTCCCTACCATACAGCCTTGGTGGCCACCAACTTGACTGGCTCACTCCCTATTCAGTGCAACTGCATCCCCATGGGTCTCTCTCCCTTGCAGAGCATACCAACCCAGGGGGTGGGGGCAGCAAAGGAAGAACTAGCTCACTGCAGCCTCCACTGATACCTGGACTTTAGTGATTCTCCCTCCTCAGCCTCCCAAGTAGCTGGTACTACAGGTGCACACAGCCATATACAACTAAATGTTTTATCTGTTGTAGAGACAGAGTGTTGCTATGTTGACCAGAATGGTCTCCAACTCCCAGGTTCAAGCAATCCTCCTGCCTTGGCCTACTGAGTAGCTGGGACTATAGGTGTGAGCCACCATGCCTGGCTAATGATAAACTATCTTTGATGATCTGTGTAAACTTGGAAGCCCAGCTCCATCCCTGAGTAACTCAGTGACTTTGAAGAAGTTACTTGACTATTGAGCCCGTTTTCCCCACCTGCAAATGGGCTTCTTTGAAACCCAGCACATTCAATGCCTTTTCTCTTCGGCCGCCTCCTTCTTTACCGTTCTGGGGTGTTACCTGCCTTTCTAAGGGCAGGGCTAGCCAGGTCACTATACCTAAACTGCTTTCCCAGGACTCCTGGACTCTGCCCAGTCTGCCTTCTGGAGACAGCAGAACAGCTCTCGGCGGCTCCACCGCCCCTCCCAGGGCGCCCCCTCCTCCAAGGTCTCGCAGTTCGGGTTGGGGTCTGTGTTGATGACTCCCTGAGACCCAGCACAGCCTTGGAGGACTCACGGGGGCCTCACCGCCTAGCCTGGAGCACCCGGGGCAGAGGGCTGGGTTCTGATCTCTGCCTCCCCGCTGGCCCTCAAGGACAGCCGAGCAGCCCGTGGGCGCGCCAGGGCTGAGGGCGGACTGCCTGCCTGCACGTTCTCGCACCTTCCTGGAGGAAGCGTTCAGAGCAGAACAAGACGGACGGCGGGGTGGGGTTCCCTCGGTGGAGGAGCCGCCGGGGCCCCGCTTGGGAAGCGGGTTATCAGGGGCGTGGCTCTCAGAAAGCGTCCTGTCACGTCTCCCTCCCTGCCAACCTTGGAGAAGGGGAGAGGCGCCCCTGGGGACAGAACTGGCAAGTTTCACCGCTGGCGGCTTCAACGGGAACGGGGGAAGGGGACAAGGGGGCGGGGAAGACTTCCTGTTGGGCCGGAATGGGTGTTACAGAGCTAGATCTTTAAGCATCAGAAAGACAGCTACCAGACCCACTATGGCTGGGATGTGGCAGGGGATGGGAAAGGGGCCCTGTCACCTCCGGGAAAGCGCCATCAGCCTGAGACACTCTGCGAGCAAACCCCTGAAAGGCCTTGTGGGGCCATCCTTGTGCTCTGGAGCCCTCTTGTGGATTTATACGGTAAGTGCATGCAGGCTGGAGATGCGTTTCTCCCATGTTTCATCCTTCACTTATTCCCTCCTCCTCCCACCACTCTTCCCAGTAAATGACACCTTCAGAACCTCAGGCGCACTTGAGCAACACGTCTGTTGTGAATACCATGAGGGTCACTTCTTAAATACCCTGAAAGAAAGGGCTTGTTGACACGAAATTAACATACTTGTCTGCTCCTGGGCAGACGTCAACATTTGCTCATTGAAATTTCCCTAGTCCACACTAAAAGAAACAAAATAGCTCCCCAAGTTGTCTGGATTTAACTATTACTTGGAATCCATTTCTGGAATCGTTTGGGTTTCTAACTCACCCACCAACCAAATGTCATAAGCTTTTGTGGGAACTGGGAACACAGGAACGAACAGTGAGCCAGCCGTTCATTCATTCACTCACTCATTCAGTAAGAACTCACTGAGCACCTTCTTTGTCCAAGCGAGGTGCTGAGGAGGCTGGGAGGCAGCCATGCCATCATGCTGAGAGCGCAGCCTGTGAAATCAGGCACACGCGAGGCTGCCTCCCTGCTTGCTTTCTACTAATACAAGCCTTGTGTGTGACATAGAATAATAAGTCCCAGTTTTCCCATTATTTCCTAAAACAGGGATGATAGGACCTCCTCATAAAGGCATGGTGAGGAGTCAATGTTAAAGCACTTAGTTTCTAGAGGGGCGGCTGCTGCTGAGATATACAGAAAGGCCATCAGGTCTGGAAATGTATGTGAACACAGAATACATGGCTGGTTGATAATTAACAATATTGCCTATGTCTCTGGACTTTACAGCCTCCTCGTGTTACGCCTGCCCTTGATGAGTTTTCAGTCTGGACTACTGGTTCTCAAAGTATGGGCCCCAGAGCAGCCACAGCAGCATAACCTGAGAATATGTTGGAAATGCACGTTCAAGACCCTCTGAATCAGAAACGCTAGGGTAGGGCCCAGCCATCTGTGCTCCAACAAGCCCTCCGGTGATTGTGATACATGCTCCAGTTGGAGAGTTCCTGATCTAGTGGAAAATGACACAAGTATAAGCGATTAACTGCAATACACAGACAGAGCTCTGCAGAGGTGATGTCATGGGCAGGGCTTGAAGGAAGAACAAGTGTCCTCAGATGGGCACGAACCATGTAAGGAGAAACTGGCACCTGCAAAGGCCCAGATGCATGGAAGGGAGGCGAATGTTGAGAGAACCACAAGCAACTTGGTATGGCTAGAGGAGAAGGCTAAAGAGCCAGCTGGGGACTATGGGAGGTGAGGCTAAGAAGGGAGCCAGGAGTGAGACTATGACGTCCTTTACGTGCCCAGATAAGGAATTTAGATGTTATCCTGTAAACGATGGGAAACATGCAAAGTTTTTAATATGACCAAATCTGAATTCTAGAAAAAAGCACTCTTGCAGCATTATGGCCTGGAGGCAGGAAGATCAGTCGGGAAGCTTCTACAATAATGCAAATGAGAGTCCATGGCCATGGGGATGATGAGAAGAAGGTGGGTTGAGAGATATTTGGGAGGAGAATTAACAGGACCCACGGGGAGGCGTGAGAGAAGAAACGGTGAGGGTATCTCTGAGGGCTCTGCATTGGCAGTATTTCTAGAAAAGACGAAACCAAGAAGCGATGACTCCAAGTCTGGACACGCTGAATTGGGGGAGCTCAGAAGAAAGCTCTGGGCTGGTAGCTGAAGCAGAAATCAATTACACCTCTGTTGTTTATCCCTCAATGTTTTTTATACATGCATTTATTTCAGGAAATACTGGGTTCCTATCATGCCAGAAAGGTTCTAGGAGGGAGTGGAAAACACAATAGCCAGAGTCTGCTCCCAGGGCTTATGCAGCAGCCGGGGACCAGCAATACATAAGCAGATACATAAACAAACGTGTTTCAGGTAGTGCCGGGTGCTGTAAAGAAAAGTAAGAGTGTGGAGGGGCGGGGGAGCTGGTGGAGCAGTTAGGCACAGCCTCTCTGAGGAGGTGACACAGGCTAATCAAGACGTTGGAGCCAGGTGTGTGGAAATAGGAGGAGAGTGCTCCCAAACAGGGGGAACAGCGGGTGCCGAGGCTCCCAGGTGGGGATCGGTTTGACATGTTGGAGGGAAGGAAAGAAGGCAGCGCAGCCAGCTGGTCGAGGGACATGAGGTCAGAGAGGTGGACAGGTACGTTTCTAGGGACTGATGAGATGCCATAATACATGTAAAGGTGTTTAATGAACAATCTCTAGAGCCATGTACAAAAAGGAATATGAAGGTGATATCTGCAAGAGAGAGAAAAGAAGAAACAATTCACAATTCTTAACTGAAGCAAGAAGCATTTGGGTCCAAACTTAGGAAAAGCTCAGTCTATAACAGCCATGTGTTATTAGAGCAATTTCCAGAACAGATACTTTGAAAGGAAGAAAAGAAGGAGGAGGAGGAGGAGAAAAAAAAAGAAGAAAAGAAAGAAAAGAAAACTTTGTTTTTGCTTTAAGAATATGGTTAATAGGGCCAGGTGTGGTGGCTCGAGCCTGTAATCCCAACACTTTGGGAGGCCAAGGCAGGTGGATCCCTGGAGGCCAGAGTTCGAGACCAGCCTGGCCAACATGGCAAAACCCCACCTCGACTGAAACTACAAAAATTAGCCAGGTGTGGTGGGCACCTCTAGTCCCAGCTACTCAGGAGTTGAGGCATGGGAATCACTTGAACCCAGGGAGTAGAAACTGCAGTGAACTGAGATCACACCACTGCACTCCAGCCTGGGTGACAGATCAAGACCTGGTCTAAGAAAAGAAAAGAAAAAGAATAGGTTAGCAGCTAAGCTGACGTAGGTGGTAGATGGTGACAGATTAAGTGCTGGCAGATCTTGGCAGTGGGGGGATGGAAAGGTAACCCCTCTTGGTATAGATGGATGAGGATTTCAAAGCAGAGAGGGAGGGAAAGGAGGTGAGACGAGGATCCTCCCTCCCCTAGCGAGACGGGCTCCCTCTAGTGGTGCCATTGCCCCAGCCAGCTGGGCAGAGATGCTTCATCCCTGCAAGAATCTGAGGCCAGACCAGAGGGTGAGGCCCACAGGCCTGGGCACGCTGAGCCTCACCCATGCAAATAAAACCAGCTCCCAGCCTGGCTGGGAGATGGAGAGACCCAGACCAAGGCAAAGAGGAATGAGTTTCACTGGGTAGCTCATGGACTGCTCCAGCCTAAAGAGCTGTGTCTCTGCTTCCAAGGTTAAGTCCAGGGCCACTTCCTAAGGCACACCTTTAGCCACGGCAGGAAATAAGGGCTCCCTAGCCCACAGAGGGGCCTAACCAACCCCTAGGAGTAAAACAGAGCACCCCCACCCACAAAAACCACCCCCAGAATCACAGATGCCCCCACCCACTGGAGCAAGAGTGACCAGAGCTGGCCTTGCCACCCCCAGTCTGATGTCCTCCTTCGTACACCACACGGACACCTTCCCTTCCCGCTGCCTCCGCATCGGCTCCAGCTCCTGCCTCTGAACTCCACCTGTGTGTCTGGAACAACCTCTTTCCTCTACTGTGTTGAGCCACCTCCTTCCCACCGGTACAGCCCAGCCCAACACTCCCCCCACCCACCCCCGGCCCAGGACTGACATTGGGTACTGCCCAGACACACAGATACATATGTTCTCATCTCTATCTCAGCTCTCAGAAGAGAGCTGGCACCTCCTAGCCAATCACAGACCCAGCAGTGCCTTCAGTGAAAAACCAGACACTTTAACCATCTCTCCTCCTGACAAGGGCAAAAGCAGAACCAGTGGTGACATCAGAAAGGAAGCTGCATCTTACTCACTTGATGAAATACACAGCTCCTTCCCGGGTGGAATCCACTTCCCAGCCCTTGGGCAAACCTGTGAGGAAAAAAATCACCAGAAATGAGATACCCTGGGATCAACCTCTCTTCCTCTCTTCCCACAAACCCAACCTGCACTTAGGAGGGATGGGTGTCTGGACAGTCAGGAAAACCCAAAGATAAGCCAGCCAAGTTCAAACCAACCGTTGCATCCTTTTTTCTCCATTATTTCTAGCACCGAAATTCCCAGCAAGTAATGAGAGACATGGGAGTGGATGGGACGTCCTCTGTAAAGGAGCGGAGAAGTGACCAAGTGAACCGTTGTCTGTCTGGAGGCACTCATTCATTCAGCAGATCTTTACTGAGCATCTGCTGTGCGCCAGGCCCTGTGTCAGCCCCTGTGTCAGCCCCTGTGCCAGCCCCTGTGTCAGCCCCTGTGTCAGCCCCTGGATACAACAGTGAACACACAGATGGTTCCCCTGGAAGTGTCCTCAGGAACATCCAACCAGAAGGGCAGGTCACTTGCCCCAGAAGCTCATCACAGGTCGTTAACACCCAAGATCCGAGTAAGCCCCAAGTCTCCAAATCCCAGGCCAGTGTTGTGACCAACAAGCTCTGCTGCTTCTGGACAGGACCCCACGGACCTGGGAAATCAGCCCCAGGCAAAGGAAGAGATTTGCCGTTTTTAAAATTTCTATCAGTGTCTCTGAAAAAAAAAAATTATCCATGGAAGTGCTCAGAGGAGAATCACAGAATCTCAGTGTGAACAAGGAGGTTGACAGAGGCAGGAGGCACCCAGGCAGTCCCCACCAGTGGCATAGCACCTGCATCTCCAAAGCTCACTGGTAGGCACCATCGCATCCCACTCACTCTCCCAAAACAGCCACCCTGGGCAGTGTCCTGCCTCCCCAGCAAACAGGATTCCTTCACCCCATGGCCGAGGAGGAGGAGGAATCTTTGGAGAGACCCGAGGGAGTCCACTGTCAGAGGGAGGGACAGTCAGGGAGCTGGCTGCGATCACTCCTTTGGGAAGTGTAAGCCCCCGACCGACATATTGGAAAATAGGTGGGGATTCCCTTGATGCACAGTGACTGCCACCTTTCTGGCCGGTCCACACACCTGCCTTGTGTATGAAGTCTTACAAAGCATAGCTGTTCACTGCTGTTCTGACTGGCCTCTGCCGTGTTAGCAGCTGCCTTGAGGCACCAGCAGCTGGGTTCTGCAGAGTGGCAGGTCCAGTTTCTAATCATTCATTTCGTTCACTTCTATTTATCAAGGGTCTATATTTCCACAGTTGCTGCTGATGGTGATGCTGCTGTGTCAGCAGGTCCAGCTCCCGCCAGGACTTGGCCCACCTATCACACCAGCTACCACTTAGTGAGTGCTTCCTTCCTCCAAGCTACACACTTTACCTCTGCTAGTGCATTCAATCTGCATAGCGACAGTAGACAATAGGTGTCCTTCGAGACATTCTCACAGATGAGGAAACGGAGGCCCCGACAGGTTCATCAACTGGCTCCAGGTCACACAGGAAGTGTCTGGGCCGGGACGTGAGTGCTGCTGTGCTGCCTCCAAAGCCCACACTCTTCCCTCTGTGCCGCTGCATAAATGCTACTTGTTCCCCTCTGTCTCTGTGGGAGGACGCTGCCATTCAGGAGGGCGTGGGTTGGCATCCTCCCCAAGTAGAGGGATCCCCATTGGGTCAGAATCATAAATAACTCTGCCACTGTGATGTGCCTGGGAAAGAGGCCAGTGTGGATTGTGGCTCCTGCCTTTTTCTAGCAACTTCCCTCCACACTGCCCTCTCTGCCTGGGCAACACCAAGAGTGCTTATATTCCCATCCAGGCGGAGTGCCCGCTGAGGCAGCTGCCCTCCCGGCAAGCTCTGGGGGCTTCTTAACCCCTCCCCAGCCTCAGACAACCAGTTGGCTGCAGCCAAAAGTGAAAGCATTGGCCCCAAGGCCTGGCCTCATCTTCCACTCCTACCTAGGATGGTAATGAGGGGGATGGTCGCAACCTGTAAACAGCTGAAACCCTGAAGCTGATGCCACTGTCAACCTGGTAGAAGAAAACAGCCCTTGCCTCAGAGTCAGGAGACCGCGCAAGTTGGAAATACCATGGAGACAGCAGCAGCAGCAGCTACCTCCATTTTGGGAGCCAGCTCTCTGGTGTAATTCTTGCTACTACTTTTTGAGGCTCATGATCCTCTCCCCGTCATAAAGATGAAGAAGCTAAGTCCAGGAAGGATTAAACCCCTTGCGCAAGACCACACGGATAGAAACAGAGCCAAGACTGAGCTCAGATCTCTCTGCCTCCAAAATGTATGCCTTTAACCATGACACCACTTTGCTTATTAGCCAAGTGGCCTTGAGCCAGGTACTTCCTCTCTGCTCTTCAATTTTTCTACCATAAAATGAAGAGTTGAACTCGATGATCCCTGAAGTCTCTTCCAGCTTTAAAAACAATGATCCCAGCTCAGAAGCTAAAAAGAAGAGGACCCTGAACAACTCAAAGGCTTCATCCTGCGTGTCCAGCAGTGCCAGCTATGCCCATGAGTGATGGAGGCCCTGGAACCAGGCACCTGGTGTCCAGTCCACTGAAGGGCTGGAAGGCGAGGGGGTGGCAGATCTCCTCACACTGTGACTCACACCCCATCTTACTGGCCTGTGATGGCGTCATGAGGAGGGTGAACAGCTGTTTCCTTAAAACACCCAGGCCCTGTGACTCTGGATGTCTCCACCTCAGCAACTGAAACTGAAGTCTTTTTCTTCAGGTGTTCCTTTATTGCTGAGCTGTTATTGTCCCACCTTTCCCACTGGCCCTGAGGGCTAGCAGTGATGTTTTCTCCATAATCAGCAATTAATGTCAGCCCTGTCCCCTGTCACGTTTCTCCCAGTGGGAAGGTGCTCCCACTAGCTACATGGGTTTATTTACATTTCAATTAATTAGGATTAAAACTCCAGCTGGGCGCAGTGGCTCACACCTGTAATCCCAGCAGTTTGAGAAGCCAAGCTGGGTGGATCACCTGAGGTCAGGAATTTGAGACCAGCCTGGCCAACATAGCAAAACCCCATCTCTACTAAAAATAAAAAAATTAGCTGAGCATGGTGGTGCACACCTGTAATCCCAGCTACTTGGTAAGCTGAAGCACGAGAATCTCTTGGACACAGGAGGCAGAGGTTGTAGTGAGCTGAGGTCATGCCACTGCACTCCAGCCTATGCGACAGAGTGAGACTCTGTCTCAAAAAAAAAAAAAAATCCAAGCCCTCAGTGATGCTTGTAACATTTCAGTTCATTGCCACATGTGGCTCATGGAAATTGTATTGGGCAGAGCAGATAGAGAACACTTCTGTCATGACATAAAGTTATAGAGTGCAGCACTGGGGGCTGGCTTCTGCTAGTTCAAGAGCCCTTGAGACAGGGGATTTCCTGACGGGGCAGAGGGATGAAAGAGGAGTAAAATCTCTGTCCTCAAAGTTCTGTCCCAGATACTAACAGTGGAGGTGGAAGCTTAGAGAGCGCCTGATGTGAGCTCCAACCAGCCTGCAATCTCCCCCAGAGGGCAGTCCAGGTGCTAAGCTGAGTCCATCCATGGGGAAAGGAAAACATCAGAAGCAAAGCTGGGGCACAGGATTCCGGCTGCCACCTCAAGCATCCTCCTCAACTGCAAAGGCAGGGACAGACCAGCTCCTTACCTGGGCAGGAGGGATGTCCACTCTGGATGGGTGACTTTGTTCCAGGGTGCACCCAGCTGGTTGACTTTTCCTCATCACTACAGAAAGATCAGTAAGAAAGTGTCAGATACAAGGAGGCTTTTCGGGGTGAGACACTCATCTCCAAACTGACATTCACACTGACTGTCCAATCCCAGACACACGAGATGGGAGCGTCCACAAAGCCGTTCATTTGTTCACATTCGCAGAGTATTATTTACTGAGGACACTCAGGATCCCAAGATGAATAATACCTAATCCCTAACCTCAAAGAATCTACAACCCACTGGGAAACAGATGCAGAAAAAGATAGCTGCAATACAATATGATAGGCACGAGAATCCCTATTGTAGCTATGCATAGAAAGTGTGATACCGTCACAAAGAAAGGAGTGCTCCCTGGCATGAGGTTAAGGAAGGGAAAGTATGAAGGCTTCGCTGCAGAGGCAACTTTAGAGATGATTGCTAAAGTCAGGTGGGAAGAACAAGGAAGGTCCTTAACTGACAGCTTCTCTAATGGGTAAGAAAAGGAAGAGGCCGCATGAACCCATAGTCCTTGTGTGTCAACAATGCTATGTATTTTTCATTCACGACATTCTCTTACACTAGGAATTTTACAGACTATTAATCTGAGGTTCAGAGAAGTTAAGAAATTTGCCCAAAGTCAAAACCAGTAAGTGATGAAGACACAATTAGGACCTAGAACTGTCCCTGACAAAACTCTTTCTGATACACCCAGCAAGGGACTCCCCAGCAATACAGACCCTCTGAGCTCTAGATTCCATGGCAGATGAAGCCATCATTTTTCAATCCCTACTGACCAAGTGACACAGACTTTTCCAGAGCCAGATGTGGCCCAGCAAGAAGCACCTGACTGTCTTGGCTACTTCAGTATGTGGAGGAAGGACTCTCAGATCACCTGGATCACCAGGCTTTAGGATGGGGTCTTGGAGCCCAGGACAAGACTCTGCTCAATGTCTTTAAGGTATAAAGGAAGTAGAATAAACTCCACTAAGAAAGACTCCACTAAAAAATAAAAATTAAAAAAAAAGACTCCATTAAATTTTTATTAAAGTGAGATATTGAATAAACTCTCTATACAGTTTACAATGTAATAGTTTTGACTTATCTATACACTTGTGAATCTGACACCAAAATCAAGATAATGAATTCCCAAACTTTCTCTGTGACCCTTTGCAATTCCTCCTTCCCAGACCCACTCCCAGCTCTTTCTATCCTCACCCCTCTCCCCCACAACAACTGACTTGTTTTCTGTTACTATAGATTAGTTGCATTTTCTAGAGTTTCATATAAATAGAATCATACAAACTAGACTGCCTGAAGCTTTTTTCTTTTTGAGACAGAGTCCCACTTTGCCATCCAGGCTGCAGTGCAGTGGCACAGTTATGTCATAGCTGATTTGCAGCCTCGAACTTCTGGGCTCAAGCGGTCCTCCGTCCTCAGCCCCCTGGGTAGCTAGGACTAGAGGGAAACACCACCATGTCTGGCTTTTTTTTTTTTTTTTTTTTGATATGGTGTCTCGCTCTGTCACCCAAGCTGGAGTGTACAGTGGAGTGATCTTGGCTCACAGCAACCTCTGCCTCCCAGGTTCAAGCAATCCACCCACCTCAGAATTACAGGCATGCACCACGACACCTGGCTAATTTCTCTTATGTTTTTAGTAGAGATGGGGTTTCACCATGTTGCCCAGGCTAGTCTCGAACTTCTGACCTCAAGTGATCACCTGCCTCAGCCTCCCAAAGTGCTAGGATTACAGGTGTGAGCCACCTCACCTGGCCTCTGGCTGTTTTTTTGTAGAGACAAGGTTTTGCTATGTTGCCCAGGTTGGTTGCAAACTTCTGATCTCAAGTGATCCTCCTGCCTCGGCCTCCCAAAGCACTGGGATTGCACTGTAAACCACGGCACCCTGACTTTCATGATTTTTTCCATGTGTGCCGTGTGGTCATCCTTCATTCCTTTTGATTGCTGAATAGTATTCCATTGTAGGAAACACCACAGTGTGTTCATCCATTCACCTGTTGCTGAACTTACGGGTTGTTCTCAGTTCGGGGCCATTACCCATAAAGCTACTATGAACATTTGTGTACTAGTGTTGGTGTGAACATAGGCTTCTTTTTCTATTGAATCCACTGATTTTCCCTAAGGTTGGACACCTGCTGCAGGAAGACATTGCCCAGCTAACCTACTCCTCTGATAAGCAGAGAAAAAAACAAAGTCACTGCTCTAGTGACCTCTGAGCTTTGGCACCATTGAAGAAGACTCTAAATACTGGGTCTCTGGTCTTGGCTTTGGTCCTGGGAGGCAGTGGAAGAGGAAGCCAATAAAAAGGAAGGGTGGGACAAATGCCAGGAAAAGAAATCGAAACTAGTGGGGAAAGGGGAGGGCCCACTGAGAACCATTCCAGCAACCTGACCACGGCTGGTCTTCCCTGGACACCATGAACCACACTGTCCAAACCTTCTTCACTCCCGCCAACACTGATCATCCCCCCAACTATGAGATGCTGAAGGAGGAGCACGAGGTGGATGTGCTGGGGGCGCCCCACAACCCTGCTCCCCCAACATCCACTGTGATCCGCATCCGCAGCGAGACCTCCATGTTCAACACCCTCTTCATGAACTCCTGCTGCCTGGGGCTTCATAGCGTTCGCCTACTCCATGAAGTCCAGGGACAGGAAGATGGTTGGCAACCTGACCGGGGCCCAGGCCGATGGCTCCACCGCCAAGTGCCTGAACGTCTGGGCCCTGATTTCGGGCATCATTATGACCGTTCTGCTGATCATCATCCCAATACTGATCTTGCAAGTCTATCAATAGATCGAGAGGAATCAGCCAGGCCAGGGGCCCTGCCCGTGACCTGTTTCCCATGTACTCTACCTTCCATTCCTCGCCCTGCCCCCGAGCCGAGTCCTGTGTCAGCCCTTCACCCTCACACACTTTTCTACAATGGCTTTCAATAAAGTGCACATGTTCCTGGAAAAAGAAAAAGGAAGGATCTGGGAGTCTGGGAGAAAGCCAGCCAGTGCCCTCGCCTCCTTTACATCTCTCCGGAGACTTTGCAGCCCCTGCCTCTCCCCTCCTCACACACTGTCGGCCCCCTCAGGCTTCCCATCTATCTCCACCCCACTGGAGATCACGGACAACACCATCCCACCCTTGACATCCCACCACAACCCTCAACTTCCTCTTCCCCTTGTCCTTGCACCATCTGGCTCCCCTTGTTTGCCCCCCTTCTGGGACAATGCAGTCACAGGCTGTCTCTACTCCCGCACTGAGCTGATGGGGAAACTGCCTGGGAGAACTGGGGTCACTGCAAATCCAGTCTCCCAGCTTAGCTGAGCCCCGAGCACCACCTAGAATCTTCTTCAAGGTCCCCAGGCAGTTGCCCCCTGCAGAGAGCTCCAAGGGTTTCCTGCTAGCCTCAAGATCCAGGCCTGCCTCTGCTACCCAGCCCCTCTCCCGCACGGAGGATCTCATCTCTTAATTGAAGAAAAAATAGAAAAGATTAAGTGGGAGCTTTCCCAACACACCCAATCACCTCACCCCCAAAACTTACCTAGATTCTCACCCATCCTTTAACACTCGTCTTCCACTAGAGAAGAGGTAGCCCTCTCTCCCCTTTAAGGCTAATGTCTCTGCCTGGGTTATTCCCCCTCCGTCTTTTATCAAACCTCCATCTATTGAGCATCCCAACCTTGCGTCTTTACCTCCTCTCCCTTTACGTGGCCCATCCCTTTTCCCTCCTCCCCTGTCCATGTCTTCCGTAGTCTCAACACTCTGCCTCCCTCTCAATGCCATGTCACCTGGCAGCTTCCTGTCTCCCACTCCTCACTCCTGACCGAACACTGGACACTAGTCCCTCCTAGCTTTCCCCACATCCTGGCCTTTCATTCGCCAATCCACTGCAATCTGGTTTCTGTTCTCAGCCCTCTCCTGAAACCACTCTCCTAGACGTCATTAAAGGCCTCCCTCGTTCCTAAATCCAGTAGACGTTTTTAGCCTTTGGCCTTTCTGCTGCATCCAGTACTGCTGAATTCCTTCCTTTTGTTCTTCTTAGCATCCCTCTTCCTTGCCCTGGGGCAGCATTCCACCTCTGGTCCTGGTGACACTCACCTCTGCCACCCCTCAGTCTTACTTTCCACCCTGGCCGCTCTTTTGCCTGGAGATCCTCCTGTCTTTTCCCCTACACTCTTCTGGGTGGTTCTACCCCCACAGGATGACTCCTTCCCAGCCCAGGCCTCTCTCTTCAAACTTCATCCTGTGTATCCAGATGTCTGTTAGACAGCACGCCCTGAATGTCCCCGGGGACCTCAAGTTCAGTGTTTCCGCATCAAACCTCTACTCCCCCTAAAATGTGCTCCTCTTACCATACTCCTGATCTCTGTCAAACTCAAGCTAGAAATTCTAAGCTTTAGCTCTGATTCTTCCCTTTGTCTCCCTCCCCAGAATTTAAGCATTAGATGAACACTCCTGATTTGGTTCCTGAAGATTTCTCTCATCTCTCCCTCCCCTTCACTTCTCACCATTTTAATTCGGGCCCCATCAGTTGTCTCCTGGACTTTTGCAACTGTTTCCTAACTGCTTTCCATACCTCAAGTTTCTCCTCCTGCCTCTCGCTTGGCCCTCAAATCATCCCCCATGCAGCTGCCAGGGAGATGGCTCTAAACGCAGATCTGAGGATGGCAAGCCCGGGGCTGAAATCTCCTTTGGCTTCCCATCGCGTACAGGATGGAGTCCAGACCCCTTGGCCTAGCATATAAGGGCTCTTTCAAGCTGTCTCTTCCTACTTTTTCTGCCTGGTCCTCTACAGTGTCCCAGGAGCTCCACTCCATCTCCACCAAACCTCTCCAAGTGCTCTAGGTTACCTGTGCCCCAGCTCTTACTGGTATCTTTCTTTCCCCCGGCCTCTGCTTCCAAGGCTTTTTCACTCTTGTCTCTACTCCAGAATCAACTTAAATGCTTCCTCCTCCAGGAAGCCCTCGCTGAACTCCCTGGAGACCATTAGTTCTCTCCTTCTCATAGCATCATGAAAATACCTCAAGATTAAGAATAAATACCATATTACTTCCTAAGTATTGATTTATGTTTTCTCCCTGTTACCTTAAAGTAAAGGGTGTTTTTTATCTCCAGTGCCAAGCACTTCAGCAAATAGTGGATGCCCAATAGATGTTTGTAGAATGAAAAAGGAAAAGAAGCTGGATGGTAAGTAAGAGATTGGGAAGAAACAAGAGAATGAACCACTTCCTCAGTGTACCTGAGGGGCTCGTGGAAATTCACATTCTAAGGCTCTCCCCCAGATACACTGAATAGGAATCTCCTGAGGTAGGGCTCAGGAATCCACCTTTTAAATAAGTTTCTTGAATGAGTCTTGTAAACTCTAATATCTCAAGCCATGGCAGTTTTAATATTGCAGAAATTCTGTTATTTAAGAATCTGACTTAGGGTCAAGAACTTTAGTGGAGTTAATTTCTAAGATAATATAATTACAACATCAATTATGATCATGGTGGTGATAATTACAGAAGAAAGGCCTAAAGCAAATGTGAAAACTTAGAAACACCAAGGAGAAACCACCGCCTCCCTGAGCCCCTGCAAAGGCAGCTTGGTACACAGGGAAGCCGTGCACTAAGTCAGCAGATGCTAGGCTGAGTCTGAGCTCTGAAAACAAGAGCTTTTCTCTTAGACCGGTACTTTCAATCTCCCTGGACCTCGGTTCCCCATCTGACAAATGAAGGGGTTGCGTCTAAGATTCCTTCCAGCTCTGATGTTTTGTGAGTGGCTATCTTGAGGAAGGAAAAGCTCCTCAAGTGTAGGTAACAGTCCAAGACGCTGTGCTTCTGGACTTGCTATATTTCTGGGAGACGTCTATCCTGGCGAAAGATGACTACAGTAGAAGCGAGCCAGGAAAGCCAGCAGGGCCACTTTGTTATAATGAGATTATGCCAGAGCCATTTTGGTTTATGAAATTAATATAACAGTGCTAATATATGACTGAGAGTGGCAAAGGCTCTCTCTCAAGAATGCTAAACATATAGTGGGCATCTTCCCCCTCCCTCTTGACCACAGCCCCATAAGGAAGAAAGACGGGAGAGGAACTGCTATCCTGGGCAAGCTGAGTCTGGGGTGAGGGTGGCCAGGAACTGGGTGGTAGAGGCAGGATCTCCTGGTATGTTGTCACTTACCCCAAGTCTTCCCGTAGGAAAGACTGGGGGGAAATGAAAGACCTACCTCCAGTCCTTTCAGAGAAGAAGCTGAAAAAACTCCAGTCTGGGCATTGGTCTAGTCATCCTCCTGGAGGCCTCGCATGTGACCAGGGAGAGGGAGAAAGGGCAGCACCTCCCCTGCCCTGCCCTGCCTTTCCAAGCCTCTGCTGGACTTTGACCCATTGAGGAAAAGGCGGGAGACACATTCAAACAGGCATGGCGATAAACTTATTAGTCATGCCCGCTGCTCCAGCCACTTCACCCACCTTCTCCAGCCTGCCCCCAGCCCTGCCACTTTTCAAGTTGGACAACTTAAAAGAAACAAATTGAAATAAGAAGAAGAGCGAGACCAACGTACTTGATGAAGAAGATTCTCCCACCGCGGTCAACTCCGTAGGCCCACCGGCCGGGCAGGTCCAGCCAGTCAATCTCATCGGCCATCTCGGTGTCCCTGCAGCCCCTCTCGCTCTCTGTGCCCCCAGGCGCCGGCTGGGCAAGGGGCTTGGTACCTGGGAACCCCTACTTGCTGCGAACTCCTAGAGGCCGTGATGGGGGAGGGGGTCCGGCCGGGCTGGCGGCGTTGCTCCCGGGTCCCTGGCAGTGGCTGGCCTCCCACCGAAGACGAGCTGGCCGCAAGCCGGGCTGCAGGGAGCAGGCAAGCGCTTAACCCTGGCCGGCCGGGAGCCCCAGACACCACCTGCCTCCTCCTCCTCGACTGGGAGCTCCTCTTCGGACCGTTTCCTGAACTTTAATGACGGGCAATCGGCGCGGTGAGTAATTACGATGCCCCTCCTGCCGCGACTGTTAACGGGCAGCGCTGGGTCTCCGCTCCTCCTGGCTCTGCCGCCCGCCAGCCTGGCGGAGCCCGGCGAGAAGACGCTGGAGCCGGGAGGATCCCTCCCCGAAGGGAGCAGGTTGCAGTGCGAGCAAGGGTGTTGCCTCTCCGCTCCCAGCTCGGATCCTGCACTTGAACCACCGGCGGGGCCGGGGGCGGAGCCGCGCCGCCGCCTCGGAAGGTAATTCGCAGCCCCGAGAACTCGCCGGCAGCCCCAAGTCCCCAATCCAGGCGCCCCGCGCAGGGAACCAGTTTGACTGAAAGCGCTTTGAATCAGGAACCTCATGGACGTGTCCAGCCACTGAACGGAAAAGGGGAAGTGATCAAACCTGGTTCTACTTAGTGGGAGGTTAGCAGAGGAACAAAGGTCAAAGGCACGGGAGCGTGGCGGGGCTGTGAGCAGCGAGGGGCCCCGGGAGCCTCTTCTAGCTCAGGTGCCAGTCTGATTAGTCGAGCTAGTTTTTAACCTTTATTTCCCAGCACCTCCTCTAAGAAGCCTACCATGACTAAGTAGAGTCACAGGGAGACATTAGAAATACTCAGAAACCAGCATCATTTGTGTCCCTCCTTTCCATTTCCCCTAACTTGCACCAGAAATAAAAGGAAAAAGGAAGAAAAATAGAGAGAGAAAAAAGGGAATGTGTTATGTGTACAGAATGCAGGTTGCAAGCATTTCATACTGGTATACCAAAAAAATAGTATTGCTGGTGCCCACAGTTCTGCCAGCTCAGGGTCTATATCAAAGTCGGCCAGCTTAGGCAACATAGCAAGACCCCCTCACTACAAAAAAAAAAAAAAAATTAGCTGGACGTGATGGCATGAGCCTGTAGTCCCAGCAACTCAGAACACTGTCAGGAGGATCATTTTGAGCCTGGGAGGTCAAGGCTGCAGTGAGCTGTGAACCTGCCACTGCACTCCAGCCTGGGAAACAGAGTGAAACCTGCTCTCAAAAAAGAAAAATATGTTAGGGTCCATTTGGCTTTCCCAGCTTACTCCGAATCTGCCCCTGGGGCTCCAAGTAGGTACATACTGTTCCATTCTATGTGCCAGACCCAACAGAATAATTAGACAATGAGAGAGACACCTGTCTTTAAAGGGAGCAATGTGTTCCATGACAGTTGGCAAGTATCTGTTGGGCGAACATACTTTTTGTGAGCATTCTAGCAGATTTGATCCCCATTCCACATAGGTAATCCCTACTCATCCCTTCAGTGTCCACCCATGTGCCACCTTCTCCAGGAGCCGTTCCTGACATTACCCCAGAGAGATGTAGATGTCCTTCCTCTATGTGTCATGCCCTTAGCACACTGTAATGCAATCCTTGATTGAGTCATCTGTCTCCTCCATCAGACTGTGTGCTCCTTGGGGCAGAAACTCCATCCTATTCATCTTTATAGCCCTGGCAGCTGCCTGCGGCACCCAAGTAACACTTTTTTTTTAATTTGAGGCGGAGTCTAGCTCTATCCCCCAGGCTGGAGTGCAGTGGCACGATCTCAGCTCACTGCAACCTCCACCCACTGGGTTCAAGTGATTCTCCCACCTCAGCCTCCCGAGTAGCTGGAACTACAAGCACTCACTACATCTGGCTAATTTTTGTGTGTTTTTAGTAGACATGGGGTTTCGTCATGTTGACCAGACTGGTCTCAAACTCTTGACCTCAAGTGATCCACCTGCCTCAGCCTTCCAAAGTGCTGGGATTACAGGCATGATCCACCTGGCCCAATTAACATTTGATGGATGCTGGATATGATCATAACTGGGAACTACTCTTAATTCTAACCACAATCCTGTACTTTTGGACTTTATTTGGGGGCACTCTGACTATAACCATCAGCATCATCAGGGTGTGGGGATCTTCCTAGAAAAAGAAACTCCAGTGACCCCTTTCATGGATCCCAAATGCTCAACCTGGAGGGTATAAGATGTATGCATCTGACAGGAGGTAGAGCTAGGAGATGCCTCAGAACATCTAGTCCAATCCTCTTGTTTTGAATATGGCAAGCAAGGAACAGAGAAGGGAAAGGGGCTGGTCAAAGTCACTGAGAAAGGTGGTGGCTGAAAAGGATCTGATCACCAATGTCTCAGGCCAGAGCTCTTTTCATTACATCATTCACACTCCAACACTAGAAATTGACTCTGCCAACATATACAGCAGAGACAGGGTTTCACCATGTTGGCCTGGTGCCACGTCTAGGCTGAGTTCACTCTCCAGAAGCAGAAGACAAGCAGAGGGCTACAATGTCCAAATTCTTTCTCTCTTTTCAGAGTCTACAAATTTCTAGTGGAGAAAGCTGCATTTGACAATAAAGCAGAGCTGCACCTGGGAAGCACAGATGAAGGTCTCAGTGCCCCTTCATTCTTGAATTGGGAAAAGTTGGCAGATCAAGGAAGCCAACTCTGCCAGGCTGCAATCCCCAGTCACCAGCCATATGAAACACCTGCAGGACTCACGCCACTGACGAAACACAGAGCCACCTGCCTAGCCCGTGATGGTCAAGAATATAAACCGCCAGCATTGCTGCCAAGATGCCTCAAGGGAAAATACCAGCAACCAGTGCACTCCCAGTCCAACCTGAGCAACCAGTAAGGGCGGCTGCTGGTGCTGAATGTGGGCGGAAACAAGGGACCCGATGACATCTAGTTGGAAACGTGTATCACACCACTGTCTTCTTTGAGCTCCTGTTGATCTCTTTTTCCACAAGGTTTTTGTCTTGTTTAATGTCTAATCTAGCCTGGGGTTCCTAGGGACATTTACCTAGATGAGAAAAGGCCAGTGGCTCAAATTTTTAAATGTTTAATACTCATTTGAAATAAGAAATCAGGTTTGAAAATATTTCGTAACCGGGGTGTATTCCTGCTGGTGACTTTCCACATGCTACGTGTTGTTTATCAGTTATGATTAGTATCGATACTGCTAGTAATGACATTTTAGCAAAAGCGCTAAGGATATGTAGAAAAGGAGTCGAAACCCAGATAAAAGCAGCTGCTGGTTCAACAATTACCCAGAAAAGAGAAGGAGGGCTGACATACTAAAATGAAAATCGTACATGGCTGGCCACTAAGTCAGAAATTCGGCTGTTTGCTTTTCTCCCCACAGCAAATGTTTTTTATCTCTTTCAAACTTTTTATTTATTGATTTGCTTAGAGACAGGATCTTATTTTGTCACCCAGGTGAGGTGGTACAGTGGCACAATTATAACTCACTGTGACCTTGAACTCCTGCACTCAAGCGATGATCCCACCTCAGCCTCCCAAAATGCCAGCGTTACAGGAGTGAGCAACGGCTTCCGGCCTCTTTCCTCTCTTTAAAAGGCAACGAAGCATTTGGATAAAATATATCAGTAATATTTATAAATTATTCTGAACCTCCATTACATTCTGATGTCTTAATCACTTCAACATTACTATTTCTGGTTTGATATCTGTGGTAGGCTAAAAAAACAGCTGCTCTGGCCGGATCTCTGTCACAGCCCAACCCTCAGTGGAGTGACAGGGTTACCGTCTGCGTCAGATCCCTAGAATCTGTTAAAGTTTCCTTATTTGGAAAAAGGTCTTTGCAGCTAGAATTAAGAAGCTTAAGATGAGAAAATCATCCTGGATTACTGGGGTGAGCACTAAATCTAATGATAAATGTCCTCATAAGAGACACATAAGAAATTTAATAGAAGAGGAGGAAGTCATGTGACCACGAAAACAGAGATTGGAGTGATGTGGCCAGAAGTCAGGGAATGTTGGCAACCACCAAAACTGGACGAGGCAAAGAGTACATTTCCCCCTAGAGCTTACAGAGTGAGTGTAGCCCCGCCAACACCTTGATTTCACACCTGAACTGTGAGAGTATAAATTTCAGTTGTTTTAAACCACCCAATTTGTAGTAATTTGTTACAATAGCCTTGAGAAATTAATACAGTACCTACAAGAAATCATAACTCAATGAGGGCCAGGTGAGGTGGCTCACACCGATAATTCCAGCACTCTGGAAGGCCAAGGTGGGTGGATAACTTGAGGTCAGGAGTTCGAGACCAGCCTGACCAACATGGTGAAACACCATCTGTACTAAAAACACAAAAAATATTTGGTGGCACACGCCTGTAATCCCAGCTACTCAGGTGGCTTTGGAACAAGAATCTCTTGAATCTGGGAAGTGGAGGTTTCAGTAAGCCGAGATTGCGCCACTGCACTCCAGCCTGGGCGACAGAGTAAGACTCTTGTCTCAAAAAAAAAAAAACCTCAATGGGGACTGAATAAATGTCCATTATTATTTTTACTTGCCCATCATCCACTCTCCCTTCTGCTAATAGCCCCAGGTTTCCTTTTGACATCTACTCTCTGCTGCTCTCAGCCTGTGTGGGTTGGGTGTGCTGGCCCCACCTTTACTGTCACTCCATTGAGGGTTGGGCTGTGACAGAGATCCAGCCAGAGATCAGACAACTCTCCATTCCCCTGGTTCAGGAAAGGCCACAGGGCTCAGACGAGACCAATGAGACTCTGTTTTTTAAAGATCCCAAAATTATCAGGAAGAAGCCCTTTTTCTCTTGCATTTGAAAGTGGCAGATGTTGTGTCACTGCTGCTGGGGTCCTCATGTGGACAGAGCCTGCCTGAAAGTGAAACCAACACAGGAGGAAGTGAAGCCGGAAGACGGAGCGAGACTGGGTCCTCCTTGTATCCCGGGCGCCCTGGGATCCAGCTTGCCAGGGAAGCTCCACCCCTGGAATTCCAGCTATAGGTGCCAATAAACCCTTTACTTCCTTTAGTTGGTTTGAGCTGGGTTTCTTCCCCTAACAAATGAAAAAGTCCTGACAGATACAAAAGTCACACACAAAAAAGGCTTTTTGTGTGTAATGGGGAAGCCAAAGAGATAATCATGTGTTTCTGGTGACTCACAAATAGGAGCTCTTCTGTTCTGAGAAAGCCACGATTTTAGATCAAGAAAGGGTCTTCGTGATCATCTACTCCAAAAAAACACATTTTTCCCAACAAATATACTAGAAAATTCAAGGAAGTAACCAGAATTGTGACAATTCCACAGCAGAGTTAGGACCAGAACTCAAGTCTCCTGGAAACCTGATCAATAGGAAGTTCACATTGAGACATTGGCTACATCGTTTAAACATACTTGGCCAAGAGACTCACAGAGTTACAAGAAGATTGTAACAGATTCCTTTGGGCTATAAAAGAATAACCACAACAGCAATCTGTGCTGAGGGCTGGTGTTTAATAGCTATGCTCACCTACAGGCGAGGTCACTAGCCACTGATGATTGTCTTCCAAGAACCAGGAAGCAAAGGAAGGGAAGGCAAGAGCCATCTCTGCCAGCATTCGAGATATGGCCATGTAAATATGCAAGGGCCCAGACAGACTAGTTGCTTAATTAAAATCATACCTCTCTGTAAGGGCTTGAAAGAGAAGGGTTTCATTATAAAAACTGCCATTCTAGTGCTAGCATCCAGAGGTTGGCAGAATTCTGAGGTTTCCCCACAACCAAGTATATTGAATTGCACTGGTCCCACAGATATTTATTAAGACCCTCTGTGGGCAAGGACAGAATGTCCCTCCCTTCACGGAGTTCATAAATGTGTGGTCTCAGAAGATAAGTCTATAGACAGAAATGGAGAGAGTAAAGGGAACGAAAGGACCACAGTGGATGCTGCTGTCTTATATCGTATATATTCTACATAGCCTCAGTGAGAAGAATGACATCTGAACAAAGGCTTGAATTATAGGAGACAGCAAATCATGTGGACACCAGGGAAGCATGCTCTAGGCAGAGGAAATAGCAAGTGCAAAGATCTGGAGGCGGGAGCATCCTTGAAGCGTTTGAGAAATGACAAGGAGGCCAGTAAGGCTGGAGCACGGTGAATGAGGGAGAGACTAGGAGGAGATGAGGATGGAGGGTGGAGGGAGGCCAGGGCATTCCCAGCCATTGGAAGGAGTTTTGCTTTTATTCCAAATGTTACGAAAATGCTTGGTTGGTTTTGAGTGCAGAAGTGGCATGATCTTCAGGACTTCATGTTATTGAGAGGATCACTCCGGCTGCTGTTTAAAACAGGGGTTCTAGTTAGGAGGCTATTGTAATAACATCCAAGCAAGACGTGATGATGGCTTGGTTCAGGATGTCAGGGGGAGAAGCAGCGAGAAATAGTAAGATTCTGGGTATCTTTTGAAGGTGGAACTGACAGGATTTGCTGACAGACTGTAATTGGGCTTAGAGGAAGAGGAGTCAGGATGACTCCAAGGGATGTGGCCTGGGCAGCTGGAAGGATAGAGCTCCTTCCCATTGACCGAGATGGTGGTAGATTGTGGGTAGAGCATGTGTGGCAGGGAGTGGTGGGATCAGAAGTTCAGTTTTGAGCATGTTACACTGGAGATGCCTATGAGATAGCCAAGCAGAGATGCCAGCGAGGTGAATGGATGTATAAGACTATGAGGTTGGTGCAAATGTAATTGTGGTTTTTGCCATTAAAAGTAATGGCAAGGCTGGGCATGGTGGCTCACACCTGTAATGCCAGCACTTTGGGAGGCCTAGGTGGGTGGATCGCCTGAGGTCAGAAGTTCAAGACCAGCCTCTGACCAACATGGAGAAACCTTGTATCTACTAAAAATACAAAATTAGCCAGGCGTGGTGGGGCACACCTGTAATCGCAGCTACTCAGGAGATTGAGGCAGGAGAATCGCTTGAACCCGGGAGGTGGAGGTTGCAGTGAGCCAAGATTACACCATTGCACTCCAGCCTGGGCAACAAAAGCAAAACTCCGTCTCAAAAAAAAAAAAAAAAAAAAAGCAGTGGCAAAAACCGCAATTACATTTGCGCCAGCCTAACAGAAGACCAGGGAGTAGAGAAACACATTGGTATGCATTGGTATTTTCCGGTGATTAGATGGCATTACAGCCCTGAGGCTGTTTGAGGTCACAAAGGAAATGAGTGCAGGTGGGGAGGAGACAGAGACGAAGGGCTGAGAACTGGGGCACTCCAAATTTCAGAGGTCAAGTTAATGAGAAAGAATCTGCAAAGGAGCCTGAAGAACAAGCGCCCGTGAAACAGGAGGAGCACGAGCAACGGCAGCGTCCTGGAGGTGCGCCCTGTGTGTATTGACATTGCTCACAGGCAGAATCGATGTGTGAGTGGTGCCCATGCTCCAGAAGGGCTGAGGTTAGGGTGGGTTCTGTCTGAGCAGGAAGCAACTTGTACTCCTGGGTGAAAGGGAGGAGAGACAGCCCAGGTGATTTTTAACTTGGTCTGAGCACAGGCCTGGGAAGATGATCGTTTTAGCTAATAAGCCCTTGCTCCTCCGTAGAGAAGGGCGCTGAAATGTGCTTCCTTCAGCTCCATCTCTCAAAGCCTCTGCTCTGGCTTCTCCTGGGAATGATGCCAGCCCAAGATGGCTGGCTGACTTTTCCTGCCAGGATGTGTCATGGAGCAGAGAGCTGGCACTGACGGTTCCCCAGAGGGGGAGGGGAGGACTGAAATTGTCAGGGCAAGATACGGGCCTGGGGGAGCCCAGAGGAATGGCCCCCTAGTCCACCTGCTGACCTCTCTTCTCTGGGTCTCTTCTTGACTTGACAGCTCTTTCTAGGTAGACGACGCTCTTTCAGTGCTGACTTTAATGTCTGTTCTGGGATCTTTCTAGAAAATGGCAGCTGGTGCCGACTCTGGCATTTCCTGGGACTAACGTAGCACTTTCGTTCAATTTAGTTCAATAAATGTAGAAGGCACAATTATGCCTCCATCTCGGCAAAAACTGTTTTTGCCTTCAGCCAATCAGCTTCTTCCTCTCTTGTCTCTGTCACCCACCAACCTGCTCTCCACTTGACAAGTGGAGTGAAGGTCAGTCCTCTCCACTCGTCAAGGACCTCGGCTCCCAGTTCAGCAGCTTCTTCCTGCTCCCATATCTCCCTCTCATTCTGTGTGATT
Organism: Callithrix jacchus; assembly: GCF_049354715.1. NCBI lineage: Eukaryota > Metazoa > Chordata > Mammalia > Primates > Cebidae > Callithrix > Callithrix jacchus. The sequence goes on from NC_133520.1 coordinate 31,665,347, forward strand.
TCAGCACTAATGTGAATGAACTATCATCCAGTGTCCTAACCTTACAATACTCTGATACCCTCAACTGCAGGGCTTTCATCCCACTCCAATTAGCTACTCATGGCCAAGACCACACCTTGGACTTTCTCACCATGCAGATTTGCTCCAGCCTGGAGAGCGTAAACTCCAATGTCCTACTTCCTGACAACAGTTTTGGTCCTTCCCATACCCTCATTCCTGTCTTCTCTTATTTTTTTTTTAATTTTTATTTATTTATTTTTGAGACAGAGTTTCACTCTTTTTGCCCAGGCTGGAGTGCAGTGGCACGATCTCAGCTCACTGCAACCTCCGCCTTCCAGGTTCAAGTGATTCTCCTGCCTCAGGCCTCGGGTGTAGCTGGGATTATAGGTTCCCACCATAATTTTTTGTTTTTTAGTAGAGACAGGGTTTCATTATGTTGACGGGGCTAGTCTTGAACTCCTGACCTCAGATGACCCACCAGCCTCAGCCTCCCAAAGTGCAGGGAATCCAGGTATGAGCCACCGTGCCCGGCCCTTTCTTCTCTTTATACCTGTTCCTTGCCTTCTTCCTTCAGTACATTTCCTCCTAATCTATCGACCAAAGCCTCATTCTACTTCCTGCATTATTCAGTCCAGACTCATGGCCTGTCACTTCATCCTTGCTAATTGCCTTGTCCACTTGTCCTCAGCTGTATCCACACTGCAAGACCCCACTCTGGATTAATCTTCCTACTTTTCTGCTCCTGCCCAGAAAAATATCGAGCCAGTGTAGGAATTACGTTGATTCCATATATCTCTTGCTGGGTCTACAGCTGCTCTCAGCAGCAGACCTCATCATTATTCCAAGAGAAAATAAAGGCAATCAGAAAAGAACACCTTCCCTTCAGTCTTCCTAAGCCCGCTGTTACAATCTTTCTCTGTTTCTACCATCTGTCTCTTTCCTCCCATCCAAAGCTAAACTGTACATGTTCCCAACCCTGCAAGTGCCCGTCCCTCACCAGCTTCCCAGAATCCTTACTCCATCACTTATCTCCTCACCCCTGTATTTTCAAGCTCTCCCTCACTTCTAGTTCTTCCCCTTAAGCCTATAACTAAGCTCAAGATTTCTACCATAAGAGAAAAAAAAAAATGAAAAACCCAACCCCACTCTGGGATAGTGCCATTATCTAGACCCTCATTACCAGATGACACATTGCCACTCTCCTTCATTTCACTTCAATCTTCTTAAATGAGTGTTCTGTGTACTTGGGATGTCTTATTCCTTGCTTCCCAGTTACTCGTCATCTGGCTTATATCACCATAACTCCTTGAAATGGCTGAAACTACTCTGGCAAAAATAGGCCCTTATGTCCAGGTTGCTAAATCCAACACTTTCCAGTTCCCATCCTGGGTGACCTCTCTGTCACATGTGATAGCCCTGGCTCTCCCGGTCCCTGCACTTCATGCCTCCTTTTGTGTGTCCACTCTGTGCCCCAGCCATCCTGAAACCCTACAGTTCCTTGACTGTGCCTTTGTGCCTGTGGCTTCCTCGACCTGGAGAACTCTTCTCCATCCTGGTCCTGTTTTCCAGTCCTTCCAAAGGCAGCCCAGGAAGGAGCCCTCTGTAAGGCTCCTGGTATCCTGTGCTTGTCACTGCTATAGCACTCATAGCTGTATAGAAATTGACTTTCCCATCTCCCCATCACACTGAAACTCCTTGGAAGCAGGGTCTGTCTTTTAATCTACTTTTCTTTCTCCATTTTATTCAGCAGCAGTAGACACAGTTGACCACACTGTCCTTCATGGAGCTCGTTTTTCTCTAGGCTTCCCTGACACCATGTTCTCCTGGGTTACCTGCTACTTCACTGACTGTTCCTTCTTAATGCCCTGGATGACTGCTCCCCCTCAGCTTACCCTCAAAAGTTTCATATCCAAACTCCACCCTGGGCCCTTTCTCTACATTATGTACACACTCTCCCTAGGTAATCTCCCCCATTGTTCTCAATGCCATCCATAACATTGCTAGTTCCCAGATTCCTATCTGAGTCTAATCTCCCCCTTGGGCTTCAGATGTGTATATGCATTTGCCCACTCCAACTCCATGTGAATGTTTAATCAGCATCTCAAACTTAACGGGGCCAAAGTAGAATTCTGTTCGAAAAATTTGTTCTCCCTGAGTCCTCTCTACCTGTGTATGTGGCACCAGCTACTCACCCCATTGCTTGGCCCAAAAACCTAAAAGAATGTGACCAACTATACTGGTTTGTCTGGGACTTGTCCTAGTTTTAGCCCTGAAAGTCCCATGTCCCAGGAAACCCCTCATTCTCAGACAATCCGGGTGGTTGGTCATTCTACTTAGGAGTCACCCTAGATTTCTTTCCTCACATTCCACATGCAGTCAATTTCTCCTTCCAGATATAGCCCAAATCCTCCCCCTTTCCATTTCCACTGCCCCCTGGTCCAAGCCTCCGCCACGTCCTACATAGACCGGCTAAACAGCCTCTTCATCTGGCCTCTCCTCCTCCTCACTTGGCACAATACTTTTTTTTTACACAATAGCCAGAGGATCTTTGCAAAGAGCAAATATGATTGTAGCACCCCACACTCTTACCAGCTAAAGCCCTCCAATTACCCAGAGAATAAATCCAAAGTTTTTTCCCGTAGTCTGCCCATGATCTGGCCCCTGTTGGCCCAGCCACTGTCATCTCACGGTTCTCTCCACTTATTTATTAGCGCTTAACCACTGCCTTCTTTTATCCCAGCTTCCCCCGAGATCACCTTACGACCCACTCCTCTCTACCACTCAGGCACATGGTCAAGGTCACCTCCTCAGTGGTACCTTCCCCAACTACTGTATCCAAAGATACCCTGCAAGTTTCTCCCCATCACATCACTCTCTTCTATTGTCTTTAAAGCATATACCACAACCTGAAAGCTTCTTGTTATCTTATTTTTGTTTTCTGACTCCACTACTTAAGGTGTAAGCTTCTTGAGGGCAGAGAGAGACCTTGCCAGTCTTATTCAAATCTGTGTTCCCGGCACTTGGCCCAGACCCTTACATACAGTAAGTGCTCAGTAAATATTTGATGAGTAAGTGGATATTCGGCACATGGTACAGGACCTCTCACTGGACTCATAAATGAACAAATTATTGAGAAAACCAAGCTGTATGCTGGGCACTGGGTCCACCTTTATAACTTAAGTTATGCTTTATTTTTACTTTATGGTCTACTAGGAAACAAATGCACAAATCAACCTTTTAAACAAAATATGCATAACAATTTGAATATGCTGGGGAGTAATAAGTGGCATATTATTTTATTTTCTTAAGTAAAATGTGGCTGGGTGTGGGGGCTCACACCTGTAATCCCAGCATTTTAGGAGGCCAAGGGGGCTGGATCACTTGAAGCCAGGAGTTTGAGACCAGCCTGGGCAACAAAATAGAACCTCATTTCTTCAAAAGATTTTTTAAAATTAGCTGTAGTTTCAGCTACTTGGGAGGTTGAGTCTAGAAGATCACGTAAGCCCAGGAGTTGGAGGCTACAGTGAGCTATGATCGTGCCACTGCACTCCAGCCAGGGTGATAGAGTGAGACCTCATCTCTAAAAAAAAATTAAACTAAATTAGAACTAAAGAAAATGTGATCTGCTATGGGCCCTCATTCCACTGGGGTGGCAGCAGATTCAATCTCAGTCATTACTGGGCCTCTCCCCACAAGCTCTACAGTCATACAGAGGTCCCAGGAGTCCAGAAGATCCAGGAAGGGCCCTTTAGTCTTCAGCTTCATATGCTCCTAGCTCTAGCCTCTATCATTCCTTAAAGAATTGACTACTTCTTGGCCAAGCTAGGACTTGGGTGAAAAAGGATAGGTAAGAGAGGTTGAGGGGTTTTGTAAGAGCAAAGTTTGATCCAAGCTACTGACAGGACCTCCCCAAAACTCCATGCCATTTTCACCTCTGAAATTGCTTTGAACCTGCCTCTGGTCTGTGAATCCCACCTCTCTTTACCTAAGCCCTTCTCTTCTTTCCCTCCTCCCTTAGGACTGGCCTACAAAATTTCCCTTAGGTGGTCTACCTCACACTTCCTACAAATGAGAAAGTGCTCCAAATGGCCAGTTATCTATGTGAAACAGAACTCTTACATCTCCCTTCCGCACTGTGCTCCCCTTTCAGAATTTCCTATCTCAATGAAAACATCACCTTCCTCCTTGTCACCAAGCCTAGTAAAGCTGGCCCTTTTTGGTTTCTCCTCCTCCTTCATCTAATAATACACTGAATCCTGCCAGCTGTTGCACCTCCATGGTTCCCCCTTTCCACTCTAACCATCCCTTTGGTTGAGCTCATTACTTCATGCCTATATTTGAACATGAGCATTCTACTTGATTCCCTATTCTAGTTGCTCCTCAGTTCCATCCATCCACCAAATGATCCAAGAGCTATTCCAAAAGAACCAATATGACCATGTCACTCCCACAATGGTTTGTCACTTTAGGTAATATAAAGCAGACCAATTTTGTTAGCATTCAGAGTAACTCTATCATTTAGACCCTGCATAACAAACTCTGTCCCCCACTATGCTTCTCTATCCCCCAGGACCTCCACCCAACTTTGCCAGCCTATTAGTCATTTCCCCAGCATGTTTCCTGTATCATCGCATTTCGACTTTTTCTCCAAAGCTATTTTTCGAAATATCCTTTGTTTTGCTACCCTTTAACTGCCTCATTCCCCAACATCCACCCAGTCAAGAGTACTCATTTGTTAAAGTCCAACTCTATCTAATCCAAAAAGAAGGAATTAACATTTTCCTAGAAAAGGAGTGAAGCATTGTAATCAGAGGCACAGGATCTGGAGCCAGACTGGGTTTCAGTCCCAGTTCTCTGCCATTCCCTAGTTACATAACTTGGGCAGGTTACTATGTCTCACGTCCCTCCTCTGTAAATTGGGATATATGCTGTAATATACACTATATGAGTATTTGATATTATGTGACAAATATGGTGTAAGAACTTGTCATATATATTACCTACTTTAATCCTCCCAACGACTCTGAGATATTATTATTCAAATTTTACAGACAGCCTCTTAAGACTCAAATAATTTACTTATAGCCTCAAAGCTGGTAGAAATGGAAAGCTGGAATTCAAGCTCAAATCTGTCTGGACCAATGCCCAGGTTCTCTTTACAGCACTGGAAAAAGCACTAGGAAAGAACCAGAGAGGTCTAATCTCTTAAACTTACTGTTAGATAGACTCTGTAAAAGAGAATGTGTGTGCTGGTAAGGAGCATAGAGAAACACAGGAGGGTGAGGAAGTAATATTAGGCTCAGAGTCAAAGGCAGTTGATAGAACAATGTGTAACCCCACAGGCAAAAAAAAAAAAAAAAATGACAGGAAACATGGATATGAGCCCAACAGCAATATCAGACTTTGTTACTGGGAAAAGGTTAATGTGTTCCTAAAACAGTTAACTTGAGAAGGCAGGTGTTATATCTAACATCTTAACTTTAGGGAGCCCAGCACAAAATCAGGGACTTAAAGAGTTTAAAGAAGTCACTTGGCCAAGTGCACAGGCTCACACCTATAATCCTAGCACTTTGGGAGGGAGGCTGAGGCAGAGGACTGCTGGAGCCCAGGTGTTCAAGGTTATGGTAAGCCAGGATGGTGCTAATGCACTCCAGCCTGGGTGACAGAGGGAGACCCTGTCTCAAAAAAAAAAAAAAAGTCACTCTATTATCTCATCCAGTTTTTAAGTATTGAAAGAAAAAACTATCAACCTAGAATTCTAAAGCTCATGAAAATATTTTTCAAAAGGCGAAGGAAGAAGTAAAGACTCTTTCAGACAAAATCAGCAGAGAGAAATCAGCAGTTCAAGAAGCTCTTCAGGCAGAAGGAAAATGGTATCTAATAGACATTTTGATCTACATAAAGCAGCAGAAATTGTAAATGTGTGGTAGACAAAGAGGTTTTTTCTAAAAGATGATGAAGATGAACTCTTTAAAGCAAAACTAACAGGAACATATTGTAGGTTTATAACTTTTATATAAAGAAAAGTAACCACAACAGTAGCAAAAGGGACAAGAGGGAGGAAATGTTAGCATATTGTTGTTAGGTGCCCATACACAGACACACACACACACACACACACACACACACAAGTGAGGTAATATACATGAGGTTGTATAATATTATTTAAAGGTATACTGTGATGTTGATGAGATAAAGCCATATATTTAAACACAGTTGCTAAAATCAAATAAAGAGGTGTAGCTAATAAGCCAATAGTGAAGATAAAATGGAGTCCCAAAATATAATCCAAAAAAGGGCAGAAAAAGAGAAATACACAAAACACAAAACAAAATAGATTTAATCTCAACTCTATCAATAATTACATTAAGTGTAAATGGTCTAAATATTCCCAATTAAAAGGAAGAAATTGTGAGATTGCATTTTTTAAAAAAGATCCAACTGAATGCTATCTATAAGAAACTTACTTTAAATATAAAGGCACCAAGAGATTAAATGTTAAAGGACAGACAGACTTCCATCTTTGCGGTGTTATGAAGCTATCTGCAAATCCTCATCCTCAAAAATAAACACAAAACTAGAAAAAAATGACAAAAATAAACATTTCAGGCGTCTGAAAATGAACCAAAGGCAGACCAAACACTGAGAAGCATTTATTCTTTTAAAATTGCCAGAGCTTTAGGTATTAAGTATTAAAAGAAATTTGGTTTCTCAGCCTCAGTCCCTGCATTGTGAGCTGAATAATTCCTTGCTTCGGGGGCTGCCCAGGCATTGCAGAATATTAAGCAGTATCTCTGGCTTCCAGCCACTAGGTACCAACAGCATTTCCCCAGTTGCAACAACCAAAAACGTCTCCAGACTTTTCCAAATGTCCCTATGGAGCAAAATCAGGAAGATAAACAATAATAGATCTAAATGCACCTAGTAAAGATCCCTAAAACACAGAAAGTAAAAACTGACAGTAGAGAATGCAGAAATAAACAATTCAGTAGAACAATTACAGTTGGTGTGTTGATACTCCCCTCTTGGAGTATCAATTTATAAAACAATTAGAAAATCAGTAGGTATATAGAGGGCTTGAACAACATTATCAATCAACTTGACCTAACCAACGTGTAGAGAGCATGTCACCAGCAAAAGCAGAATACACATTTTTTGGTCAAACATATAATGGAATATTCTATAAGATAGACATATGCTAGGGCATAAAACAAATCTCAACAAATTTAAAAGGGTTAGTATAAAAGAAAGTAATTTTATCTAGGCACCACAAAATTAAACTAGAAGTCAAGATATTTGGGAAATCTCAAATGCTTAAATTTAAAAATTAAGTGACACACTTTTTATATTTTTCTTTCTTTTTTTTTTTTTTTTGACACAAGGTCTCATTCTGTCACCTAGACTGGAGTGCAGTGACGTGATCACACCTCCCTATACCCTTGACCTCCCAGGCTCAAGAAATTCTTCTACCTCAGTCTCCTGAGTAGCTAAGACCACAGATTTGTGCCACCATGCCTGGCTTTTTTTTTTTTTTTGTAGAGACAGGATCTCCATATTTTGCCAAGGCTGGTCTCAAGCTCCTGGGCTCAAGTGATCCTCCCGCCTCAGCCTCCTAAAGTTCTGGGATTATAGGTGTAAGCAACTGTGTCTGGCGTAAATGACACACTTCCAATAGCCATAGGTCAAGGAAATCACACAGGAAATTTAAAAAATAACTTGAACTGAATGAAAATGAAAATACAACATATAAACATAGGTGAGAAGCAGCTAATGGTGACTACAGGGAACTTTTTAGCATTAGATATTTATATTAGAAGAAAAGAAAGGTCTTGAATCAGTGGTCTAAGTGCCACCTTAAGAATTAGAAAAAGATTAACCCCCAAAAGAGCAGAAGAAAGAAAATACACTACAAATCAGAAATCAATGGACAAAACAAAGCAAAACAGGAAACAAGTGGAAACCAATCAATGAAAACAAAAACTGGTTATTTGAAAAGAACAGTAAAGTTAATAAACCTCTAACCACATTGATAAGCAAAAAACGAGAGAAAGAGAGAGAAAGAAGACAAGATATAAATTACCAAGATCGGGAATGAAAGAGAAGACAACACCGATCTTAAAGACGAGGCGAGGATGCCTGCTCTGACCACTTCTATTTCACTTTGGACTTGGTATCTAGCCAGTACAATAAAGCAAGAAAAATGTAAATAAAAGGCATACAGATAAGAAAGAAGGAAGCAAAACTAGTTTTATTCTAAGATGCAGTCATCTGTGTAATATATTCTAAGGTCACAGGACACAGGGTCAATATACAAAAATAAATTGTATTTCTATATTACTAGCAAAGAAGTGGAAATTAAAATGAAAAAGGGACAATTTACAATAGTATCTCGAAAAGGAAATATTTAGGGATAATGTAAAAAGATCACTATATTAGGCCGAGAGTGGCAGCTCACACCCGTAATCTCAGCACTTTGGGAGGCCAAGGCCAGCAGATCACCTGAGGTCAGGAGTTCGAGACCAGCCTGACTAACATGGAGCAATCCTGTCTCTACTGAAAATACAAAATTAGCCAGGTGTGGTGGTGCATGCCTGTAATCCCAGCTACTCGGGAGGCTTATGCAGGAGAATTGCTTGAACCCGGGAGGTGGAGGTTGCAGTGAGCCAAGATTGCACCATTGCCCTCCAGCCTATGCAACAAGAGCAAAACTTTGTCTCAAAAAAAAATATATATATATATATATTGAATACTACAAAACACTTGAGAGAAATTTTAAAAGACTCAAATAAATGGAGAGATACGGTATGTTTATGGATCAAAGGAATCAATATTGTTAAGATGTCAACTCTTCCTAAATCAATCCATAGAGTCAGTGTAACCCATTCAATGCCCCACCAGCCCTCCTCCCTGGATTTTTTTGGTAAGCATTAATAACCTAGTCCTGAAATTCAAATAGAAATACAAAGGATGACACTTTTATTTTTTTTTATTTATTTATTTTTTTGAGATGGAGTTTCACTGTTGTTACCCAGACTGGAGTGCAATGGCATAATCTCGGCTCACTGCAACCTCTGCCTTCTGGGTTCAAGCAATTCTCCTGCCTCAGCCTCCCGAGTAGCTGGGACTACAGGTGTGCACCACCATGCCCAGCTAATTTTTGTATTTTTAGTAGAGACGAGGTTTCACCTTGTTGACCAGGATGGTCTCGATCTCTTGACCTCATGATCCACCTGCCTCAGCCTCCCAAAGTGCTGGGATTATAGGTGTGAGCCACCGCACCCAGCCTAGGATAACACTTTTATTTGGCAGCTATTTCTCTTGAAGTTCAGTGGTTCAGGACCTGCAGCACCTGCTGAGTTAGGAGGGACAGGAGAGCTGCAGCTAGGTCAGTGGCAAGTAGCCTGCAACATTCCCTTTAGATACGATGAGTTTACCCCTCAGTCTTAAATCTTTCCTCAGTGGATTAACAGGAAAGCCAGTGATGGTGAAGCTTAAGTGGGGGAATGAGTACAAGGGCTACTTGGTGTCTGTACATGGCTACATGAACATGCAGCGTGCAGATACAGAACTCATAAATGAGGCATTATCTGGACATCTAGGTGAAGTTTTAGTAAGGTGGAAATAATGTCCTTTATATCAGAGGTGTGGAAGAAGAGGAATGGGGAAATGAATGAATAGCATCTTTTGAAGGGGGTTTTAAATATATATATTTCTAGACAATAAAGATTTGGTTTTCAAAAAAAGAAAACATAAAGGCCCAGGAGTAACCAAAACCATTTTGAAAAAGAACGAAGTAATTTCAAGACTTACTATAACGTTACAGTAATCAAGGCAGTGTGGTATTTATGTAAGCACAGAGACACAGATCGATGAAACAGAATAGAGGGTCCAGAAACAGATCATCTACACAGTCAACTGAAAGTTGATAAATATGCCGAAGTTACTCAATGGAGACAGGATAGTCTTTTCAACAATTGAATATCCATGTGCAAAAATATGAAACTTAACCCTTGCCTTCATAACACATACAAAGGTTAATTCAGAGTGAATCACAGACTTAAATATCAGAGCTAAAACTACAAAACTTCTAGAAGTAAACAAAAGCAAAAATATTTGTGGCCTTATTAGGGAAAATTTTCTAAGACCTTTGGAAAAGCATGGACCATAGAAGAAAAAAATTGATAAACTAAACTTCTGCAAAATTTTTAAAAATCTGCTCTCCAAGTTACATTATTCAAAAAATGAAAAGGCAAGAAGTCACAGACTGGGAGAAAATATTTGCAAAACATATATAAATGACTTAGATCTATAATATATATATATATTTTTTGAGATGGAGTTTTGCTCTTGTTACCCAGGCCAGAGTGCAATGGCGCGATCTCGGCTCACTGCAACCTCCGCCTCCTGGGTTCAGGCAATTCTCCTGCCTCAGCCTCCTGAGTAGCTGGGACTACAGGCACATGCCACCGTGCCCAGCTAATTTTTGTATTTTTAGTAGAGACTGGGTTTCACCATGTTAACCAGGTTGGTCTCGATCTCTTGACCTCGTGATCCACCCGCCTCGGCCTCCCAAAGTGCTGGGATTACAGGCGTGAGCCACTGTGCCTGGCTAGAATATGTTTTTAATGTGCCACACACATACACAAACCCATACAAATACTAACAATTTGGCTTCAAAAAAGGACAAAAGATTTGAACAGATACTTCACTGAAGAAGGCATTTGTCAATGCAAATAAACATATGGAAAGATGCTCCGTATCATTAAACACCAAGGAAACGCAAATTTACACCAAAATAAGATGCCACTAGAATAGCTAAACTTAAAAAGACTTACAATGTCAAGTGTTGACAAGGATATGGAGCAACTGGGGCTCATACGCTGCTGCCAAGGAGAATAGCCACTTTGAAAAACTGTTTGGGAGTTTCTTACATTGTTAAATATACAGTTACCATATGATCCAGCAATCTCACTCCTAGATTTATCAAAAAGCAATGAAAACATATGTCCACACAAACACTTGTACTCAGCGGTTCATAGAAGCTTTATTCATAATAGACACAAATTGTAAACAAACCATTTATTATCTAGTGAATGAACACTGTGGTATAATTCTACAACGGAATATTACTCAGCCATGAAAAGGAATGGACTACTGATACACTCAAGAGCACAGATAAATCTCAAAACCATTACAGTAAAGAAGCCCAACACAGAAGGGTCCATACTGTACATAAAATACCATTTTTACAAAATTCTAGAAAAGCTAAAATAGTGGTTGAAAATCATCAAAGGCCAGATGTGGTGGCTCACACTTGTAATCCCAGCACACTTGTAATCCCAACACACCTGTAATCCCAGCACGCCTGTAATCCCAGCACGCTTGTAATCCCAGCACGCCTGTAATCCCAGCACGCCTGTAATCCCAGCACGCCTGTAATCCCAGCACGCCTGTAATCCCAAAACGCCTGTAATCCCAGCACACCTGTAATCCCAGCATGCCTGTAATCCCAGCACACCTGTAATCCCAGCACGCCTGTAATCCCAGCACACCTGTAATCCCAGCACGCCTGTAATCCCAGCATGCCTGTAATCCCAAAACGCCTGTAATCCCAGCACACCTGTAATCCCAGCACGCCTGTAATCCCAGCACGCCTGTAATCCCAGCACACCTGTAATCCCAGCACCCCTGTAATCCCAAAACGCCTGTAATCCCAGCACACCTGTAATCCCAGCACCCCTGTAATCCCAGCACGCCTGTAATCCCAGCACCCCTGTAATCCCAAAACGCCTGTAATCCCAGCACACCTGTAATCCCAGCACGCCTGTAATTTCAGCACGCCTGTAATCCCAGCACGCCTGTAATCCCAGCACACCTGTAATCCCAGCACACTTGTAATCCCAGCACACTTGTAATCCCTTTTTTGGGAGGCCAAAAAAGGCAGATCTCTTGAGCCCAGACATTCAAGACCGGCCTGGGCAACGTGGCAAAACCTGGTCTCAACTAAAAATTAAAAAAAAAACAGCTGGGTGTGGTGGCACACCTCTGTAGTCCCAGCTACTCAGGAGATTAAGGTGGAGGATCACATGAGCCCAGGAGATAAGGCTGCATTGAGCCATGATCACGTGTAGAGCCATGACACGATGTTATGAAATATGTATACACTGTGGAACGGCAAGTCAAGCTGATTAACTACATATTACCTCACATACTTAACATTTTTTGTGGTGAGCACCCTTAAAATCTACTCTCAGTGATTTTCTTTTTCTTTATTTTTTTTTGAGACAAGCTGGAGCGCAGTGGCGCAATCTTGGCTCACCTCTGCCTCCAGGCTCAAGTAATCCCAGCTGGGATTACAGGCGTGCTGGGATTACAGGTGTGCTGGGATTACAGGTGTGCTGGGATTACAGGCGTGCTGGGATTACAGGCGTGCTGGGATTACAGGCGTGCTGGGATTACAAGCATGCTGGGATTACAGGCGTGCTGGGATTACAAGCGTGCTGGGATTACAATCCTCCATAACATCGTGTCAACACCTCTACAATCTAGCCTGGGTGACAGCGAGACCCTGTCTCTCAAAATAAAACAAGAAATAAAGAAAATAAAAGCAGATCAATGGCTGCCAAAAGCTGGAGGCTGGAAAGGGGACAGAATACAAAAGAACAGGATGGAACTTTCTGGGTGGTGGAAATGATCCATATTTTGATTATGGTGGTGTTCATATGACTACATGTGTTTATCAAAACTCACTGAATTCATACGTAAAATGAGTGAAACTTGCTGTATGTAAATTATACCTCAATAAGCTAATAAAATATGAGGAGTAGGTGGGAGAGATGTTGCTCAAAGGATATAAAATTTCAGTTAGGAGGAATAAGTTCAAGAGATCTATTGTACAACATGGTGACAGTAGTTAATAACAATGTATTATATTCTGGAAAATCGGCCAGGTGAGGTGACTCACACCTGTAATCCCAGCACTGTGGGAGGCCGAGGCAGGAGGATCACTTGAACCTAGGACTTCAAGACCAGCCTGGGCAACATAGGGAGACCTTGCCTGTACAGATAATTTAAAAATTAGCCTGTCGTGGTGGTTCGAGCCTATGGTCCCCGCTACTCGGGAAACTGAGGAAGGAAGATTGCCTCAACCCAGGAGGTTAGGGCTAAAGAAAGCCATGATCGCATCACTGCGCTCCAGCCTGGTAACTGACAGGCTGCAAGACTTTGTCTCAAAATAAATAAATAAATAAATGCCCTGCACGGTGGCTCACACCTGTAATCCCAGCACTTTGGGAGGCCGAGGCAGGCGGATCACCTGAGCTCAGAAGTACAAGCATAGGCAAGTCACTGTAGGCCAGCCGAGACAACTGAGCACCACCCTGGGCAACATGGTGAAACCCATCTCTACTAAAATACAAAAAAATTAGCTGGTCATGGTGGCAGGTGCCCGTAGTTCCAGCCACTTGAGAGGCTGAGGCACGAGAACTGCTTGAGCCTGGAGGCAGAGGTGAGCCAAGATTGCGCCACTGCGCTCCAGCTTGTCTCAAAAAAAAATAAAGAAAAAGAAAATCACTGAGAGTAGATTTTAAGGGTGCTCACCACAAAAAATGTTAAGTATGTGAGGTAATATGTAGTTAATCAGCTTGACTTGCCGTTCCACAGTGTATACATATTTCATAACATCGTGTCATAGACAGTAAATATATACAATTTTGTCAATTTAAGAAACAGACAGTTTCGGGGTTTTTTGTTTTGTTTTGTTTGTTTTATGTCACCAGGCTGGAGTGCAGTGGTGCGATCTTGGCTCACAGCAACCTCTGCCTCCCAGGTTCAAACGATTCTCCTGCCTCAGCCTCCTGAACAGTTGGAACTACGGGCACGCACCACCATGCCCGGCTCATTTTTGTATTTTTAGTAGAGACGGGGTTTCACCATGTTGCCCAGGATTGTCTCGATCTCCTGACCTTGTGATCCGCCCACCTCAGCCTCCCAAAAGTGCTGGGATTACAGGCGGGAGCCACGGTGCCACGGCAAAAAACAGAAAAGTTTAAAAAACAATGCCCTTAACCATCTTGGAAAACTGGATATGAATGATTCCTGCATAATGAAGGGCCTTTTTCACACTGACCACAGGTCAGTGACCCTCAGGCTACCACTTGAAAGATCAGTCATGAAGACCTCGCTGATTTAAAACCTTGGGTTTAAAAAGTCATCACTAATAATGCTAGCTTTTCAAAAAAAAAAAAAAAAAAGCTCAGATACTACACATTAAAAAAATAATGTAAACATTGAAGATAGACCTTTTCACACATAAAATTGCTTCTTTGAAATGAATTCATAAATTACTTAATTGCTATGTCAGGAGGGAGCCTGTCTATTGGAAAAAAGAGGCTATGGAAATTGTCACTTGAGTTAAAGAAAAGTGTATTTTGTGTCTAAAATACTCTGGTCACTGTGCAGACCCTTCCACCACAGAGGAAGAAAGGAAAGAGCAAACCACAATTAAAATTCAATGTGACATGAACAGTGATAAAAAAGCATACAGGGGCCAAGTAAGGTGGCTCACACCTGTAATCTCTACAATTTGGGAGGCCCAGGCGGTAGGATCTCTTGAGGCCAGGAGTTTGAGACCAGCCTGGGCAATATAATGAGACCTCATCTCTACACAAAAAATATAAAATTAGCCAGGCATTGTGGTGTATGCTTGTGGTCCTAGCTACTCGGGAGGCTGTGGTGGGAGGACTGTTTAAGCCCAGGAGTTTGAGGCTGCAGTGAGCTATAAACTGTTCCTCTGTACTCCAGCCTAGGCAGCTGAGCAAGACCGTCTCTAAGAAAAATTGCTTCTAAAAAGGCATAGAAGGTACTGTAATACTGAAAACAGGACGAAGAATTCTGCAGATGACAGAGATGGAGTCAGCATTAGGGAAGCCTTTAGAAGGGAGATGAAACCTGATCAAGGCAGACAAATATTCCCAAAGAACCCAGAGGGCTCTGTGCTGAGTGAGAGGGATAAGAAGGGACATGGGCTTAGCATAACTTGTTATCCTTTGAGACAACCTGGGAAATTAATTTCAAGAACATGCACCTGCTTCCATCTTTGGACTTCCCAGCAAGACCCTTCTTCTGTATTTCAATATTCCTCTAAAAAAAGTACTGTCCCAGTACGACAGGCTAATTTTTAAATTATCTGTACAGGCAAGGTCTCCCTATGTTGCCCAGGCTGGTCTTGAAGTCCTAGGTTCAAGTGATCCTCCTGCCTCGGCCTCCCACAGTGCTGGGATTACAGGTGTGAGTCACCTCACCTGGCCAATTTACAAGACTATAATACATTGTTATTAACTACTGTCACCATGTTGTACAATAGATCTCTTGAATTTATTCCTCCTAACTGAAATTTTATATCCTTTGAGCAAAATTTCAATATTCCCCAAAAAAGTACCTTCCCAGCCTGTAATCCCAGCAACTCGGGAGGCTGAGGCAGGAGAATTGCCTGAACCCAGGAGGCGGAGGTTGCGGTGAGCCGAGATCGCGCCATTGCACTCCAGCCTGGGTAACAAGAGCGAAACTCCGTCTAAAAAAAAAAAAAAAAAAAAAAGTACCTTCCCGGCTAGGTGCAGTGGCTCACACCTGTAATCCCAGCACTTTTGGAGGCCAAGGTGGACACATCACCTGAAGTCCGGAGTTCAAGACCAGGAGTTCAGCCTGGCCAACATGGTGAAACTCCGTCTCTACTAAAAAAATACAAAAATTAGCTGAGTGTGGTGGTGGGCACCTGTAATCCCAGCTACTCAGGAGGCTGAGGCAACAGAATCCCTTGAACCCAGAAGGCTGCAGCGAGCTGAGACCATGCCATTGCACTCCAGCCTAGGCAACAAGAGCAAAACTCATCTTAAAAAAACAAAAAAAAGCACCTTCCCTCAGGGAATACTGGGTTACACCCCAGGCCAATTGAGCTATGACTTTCAGCAGCAAATTGTCCTGGGGAAGGGAATGCATTCAGAGGTAGAGGTCTAGAAAATGTGGCAAAACATATTTCTAGGCGTGGTAAAAACAAAAACAAAAAACCTCCTATGTGAATTCTTAGCGACGCAAAAAAGAGACCCCTGCCCTCTCTACTCAGTCAAATCAAGCAGAAACAAGAGAAAGAAAAAGCACCACAATAATACAGTTGAAAGTTGCCTCAGTCACTGCAGGCACAGGGAAGTTATATGCAGACACCATATGCCTTCCATTCTGTACACCTGGAAGTAGCTTAAGGACAGCCCTTCACCCAGGTTTGTTGATTTCAGTTCATATGGAGCTAATATCGACTTACCAAACAGGAGTCTCAGTCATCTACCTGGGCTTGGCTGTTAGCTCCAAGAGGGAAGCCAGCAACACTAGCATGAACCCCCAGCCCAATAGTTCTTGGCTTTTTTGCCTCCTTTCAGGCCAGTCACATGTACCACTCCGTCATCAAACACCGTGATTCTCTATGCCAGAAGCAATACGGTATCCTCCTCACATTGAGAACACCTGCCCTGATGCACAGGAATGCAACAGAAAACGGAATGCTGGGCAACTAAAGAGAGAGACAAAGTGGAAAAACCCTAACACACAAAACCCAGCAAATCTCAAACAGCAGCCTCTTAGATCTCACCTCCAATCTCCTAAATCACCATTCTCGTTTTACTCTCTGAGCAGATCAAAAAGAAATCAGTTCCTTTGTTTGTGTTCAAAAACAAATGTTGGTTCTCCTGTAAGAAACAGCCCCTACTTCTGGATAGTTACCACAAAAAGGCGGAGTCACACTGGGCCAGGCAGGCCTGGAATGGGCAGGGCAGGGCAGTTTTCCAGCTTGTTTACACATTGAGGGACCTACCTCCATGGAAGCAAAAGCCACCAGATCTGTGTAACATGCGTCCATCAGGCACTCCCAGATGGAAAATAACGCCATCTGGTGGAGACAACAGAGCATCACTAGATTTCTAGTGGAGAAATCTCTGGTGGAGACAGCAGACATCACGAGAAACCCAAAGCCAATCTTCTGTCAAAAAGAGCTTAAACCCCTGGTGTGGTGGCAAGAATACCCTGGTACTCCACTGCAGCCTATTAATTCTGGGAAAGAAGGGTCTCAGCTGATTTGTTCGCATATTAAATTCATAAATTAACAATGTGTCTTATTAATGACACTCGAATTAATGGATGTTGTATCCCTAGCCAAATTGAAATTTGTAATTACTTTTACAAATTTAGTTAAAGCTTGCTGTGGCTTTTCTCTAAGGACATTTAAATTCTGTGATTCAACATCATCTGATGATTGTGGCACACTTGTTCTGTCAGACAAGGCTGTGTTGATGAAACGTCAATAAAACTGATAAGAGGTGACTTTGGGAAAGCTATTAACTTGGTCAAGCCCAGTGGCTCACACCTGTAATCCCAGCATTTTGGGAGGTCAAGGCAGGAGGGCTGCTTGAGGCCGGGATTTGCTATATGGTGGGTCACACCTATAATCCCAGCATTTTGGGAGGCCACGGCAGGCAGCTCATGAGCCCAGGAGTTCAAGACCAGCCTGGGTAATATGGGGAAACCCCATCTCTACGAAAAACTAAAAATTTGCTGGGTGCGGTGGTGTCCACCTGTGGTCCCAGCTACTTAGGAGGCAAAGGCAGGAGAATCACTTAAGCCTGGGAGATGGAGGTTGCAGTGAGCCAAGATCATACCATTGCATTCCAGTCTGGGTGATGGGAGTGAAACCCTGTCTCCAAAAAAAAAAAAAGTTGTTATTCAACAAATATTTCTTGTCTATAACATACCAGGCACAGTTCTAGGCTCTGGATTCATAAATAACAAGATCCCCGCTCTCATGGAGCTTACAGACTAGTGAGGATGGGAGCAGATAAGAAGCAAGTAAAAATGTTAACAAGATGAGGTCAGAGTGAACATAATTTTAAAAGGTACTGGAGAGGAAACAGGAAGGGTGGGGGGATAGAGTGATCAGAGGTCTCTTTAAGGTGATTATTTGAGAGTGAATCCTTCATGATGAAATTCAGTCTTAAAAACACGCACTTCAGAACATGTATCCAGATAAATCTTTTTTAAAACTCCTGGGACTCCTCTGGTTTTTGCCTTCAGAGCCAATATATGAACCCCATTAACAAAAGGAGGTTTGGCCGGATGTGATGACTCACACCTGTAATCCCAGCACTTTAGGAGGCCAAGGTAGGCTAATTGCTTGAGTTCAGGAGTTTGAGACCAGCCTGGGCAACATAGTGAGACCCTGTCTCTACAAAAAAAAAAAGAAAGAAAGAAAAAAATATAAAAATTGGGCAGGCAAAATGGTGCACGTCTTGGTCCCAGCTACTGAGAGGCTGAGGTGGGAGGATTGCCTGGGCCTGGGAAGTCGAGGTTGCAGTGAGCTGTGGTCATGCCACTGCACTTCAGAGCCTGGGTGACAGTGAGACCCTGTCTCAAAAAAAAAAAAAAAAAGAAAGAAAGAAAGAAAAGGAAAAGAAGGCTTAATCAAAGCAGCATTATTCAGCTTTACTATCACCTTTCTCTGACCCTGAACATTCTTGGGATGTTTCTGAAAGTTAATTTATGGTTTTTTTTTTTTCAACTTTTTTGAGACAGGGTCTCACGTTGTCACCCAGGCTGCAGTGCAGTGGTTCAGTCATAGCTATCACATCAGCCTCCCAAGTAGCTGGGACTACAGGCATGCACCACCATGCCCAGCTAAATTTATTTATTTATTTATTTATTTGTAAAGATGGTTTTGCCATGTTGCCCACACTGGTCTTGAACTCCTGGGCTCAAGAGATCCTTCCGCGTTGGCCTCCCAAAGTGCTGGGATTATAGGCATGAGCCACCGCCCCTGGCCAATCCAGTCTTAATATAAATGTTTACCCGATATTTTAGTGGGAAAATGTGCAATGAGCTCTGGTAGAAAGTCAAAAACTTTGTGAGGTCCTTTCTTCTTCTATCTCTAGCAGTTGTCCTCTTCTTTTGCTAATAAGTTCTTCATCCTTATTCTTTGTAAGGAACTATAAAACAGTAGTGAAAATAAAATATTCAGCAAATAAAGGCAAGAGGAAATGGAAAAAGGACATCACTGAGATAAAGGGGGAAGTGTAAAAGATTAAAAGAACAAACCCTGAAAAATGGTTCCAAAGCTGTTTCCCTTGTGGTTGAGCTTTCCAGGCCTTGCAGCTCTCAGGCTCATTAGATCTCTAGGGTATCCTCCCCGTGGGTCAAGCAACCTACTTTCCACAGACCTAGTTTCCCCTCTTTCCCTGATGAGATTAAGGAGGCTGCCAGTGGTGAAACACTGATGTAACTCGAATTGCTTACATGGTAATACATAACCCTGCTCTCAACTGCCTTCTCCATTCCATGTGTAGAAAGAGTTCGTTCTTTAAATTCCGACGTCAAACCTGCTATGGAAACATATTGGTTTAAAGCATCATAGGTCCTGCTTGATGATCCTCAAAGTCAGCAGGGTTAAAAAAGACTGATGTATCCTCTTTACGATACTGTTTGTTACAGATATTGGTATCATGCTGCCTTTGTATTTTAAAGTCACAACTGACCAACACAGACTTATGCGTTGGTCACATCCAACGCTGGAGCACATCCAGGAAGGAAAAGATTGGTGTTTTGTGTTAATCCCAAAACATTCAACTAAGTTCATAAGGAAAGATTTCAAATAGCTAACATATATATAATTAAATAACTCAAAACCTCTTTTTCCAGATAAAAAGAAATTAAGTCTCTCAGCTCAGAAAGGCAATTCCTGGGAAGCATTATTTTTTAATGTGCTGAAAATGTATATCTCTGTATTATATGCTTTTATAAATAACATGTATTGTTATGAGAAAAAGTGAAGATTTCCCATTTTTATTTTAAAAGGTATAGAGAATAGCATCAGAGCAGAGTACGAGTCTGAGGCTGAGGGAGTCATGGCAGGACAGGCGTTTAGAAAGTTTCTCCCACTCTTTGACCGAGTATTGGTTGAAAGGAGTGCTGCTGAAACTGTAGCCAAAGGATTGTGCTTCCAGAAAAATCTCAAGGAAAAGTACTGCAAGCAACAGTAGTCGCTGTTGGATCCGGTTCTAAAGAAAAGGGTGGAGAGATTCAACCAGGTAGCGTGAAAGTTGGAGACAAAGTTCCTCTCCCAGAATATGGAGGCACCAAAGTAGTTCTAGATGACAAGGATTATTTCCTATTTAGAGATGGTGACATTCTCGGGAAGTACGTAGACTGAAATAAGTCACTACTGAAATGGCATCAATATGACGCCATATCTCTTTTATAAAAGAGATAGGGAAATTATTTACATGATGAAAGATTTCAGAACTTCAGTGGAACAGGCAGCGTCATATTGATGCCATTTCAGTAGTGACTTATTTCAGTCTACGTACTTTCCAAGAATGTGGAAAAAAAAAGCTACAGAGAATAGAGTCCAAATGAACTCTCCAAATGAGAATATGCCAGAGAACACCAAATTCCCAAATCTGAGTAATTATCAAAATTTCTGAGGTCCTGGCCTGGGCAACATGGCAAAACCCCATCTCTACAAAAAACAGAAAAATTAGCCAAGTGTGGTGGTGTGCACCTGTAGTCCCAGCTACTCAAAAGGCTGAGGTGGGAGAATCGCTTGAACCTGGGAGGTTCAGGCTATTGAGGCTGCAGTGAGCCAAGATCACACCACTGCCCTACAGCCTGGAGGACAAAGCAAGACCCTGTTTCCAAAAAAATTTTTTTTTAAAATTCTGAGGTCAGCAATTAAGTATTTGCTTTTAACTTTCTACTGAGGCAGAAAAGAAAAACAACAGTTTCTACAAAATATCAGGATAAGCATAGCAGTAAATCTGGCTTAATGTAAATGTGGGTATTTTCATGTATATTAGTGGGGAATGGCAGACATGCTTCAATTAACACCAAAATAAAATAACCCGAGATGTCAACTCAGTTTGTACTATTGTTTAACTGCAACTAAATGTTAGTTTCTTTCCTTCCAGTTCAGAAATAAACCTTTAGTAACTTTTCTTCATTAACAGGGAAGATGAAAGTACCTCTATTCAGAGTATTATTATTCTTTAATCCATTAATAGGGCTGCCATAACCCAAATTTTTTTTTTCCAGAGTAAAAATTTGTTTCTGGTGTTGTAACATTTCTTTTCTTTCTTTTGAGACGGTCTCAATGATCGTGTATTTAATATTAAAGCACAATTCCATCTGACTTTATTTTTTGAGACTGACTATCACTCAGGCTAGAGTGCAGTGGTGTAATCCTAGCTCACGGCAGGTTTGAATTTCTGTGCTCAAGCAACCCTCCTGCTTGCTCAACTTCCCAGGTAAATGAGACTATAGGCTAGGACCACAGGTGTGCGCCACCATGGGCTTTTTTTTTTTTTTTTGTAGAGGAAAGGGTCTCACTGTTGCTCAAGGTCTCACTATTGACTTGAACTCTGGGCCTGAAGCAATCCTCCCACCTCGGCCTCCCGAAGCGCTGGAATTATAGGCATGATCCACCATAGCTGGCCCATTTTTGTAAATGAGAGATCATCATGATTTTACAATACCATGATTAACATGACTAATAATGCACAAAATAGAGATTTCCCTGCTAAACCGTAGGGCTGAGCTCCACATCTGAATGTTATTCTGTTTATTTTCTTTGCAGCAGAACTGAAAAGCTGGGGCCAATTTCAGAATCAAATCTTCAGTCTCTCTGAAAGGCCTCTCATAACACTTCAAGAACCAAATTCTTCTATTACTAAAGTGTTGTTTGCAATTATATTAATCCTGTTTAGTAATTCCAAAACCAATGTAAAATACTATGATACATAAAAAGTTGAACCAAAGTATCATTTAACGTTTAATAATTGCAAATATTTTTATTACAATTTACAGATTAGTTATGTTATATACACAAATATAATTTTAACTATAAAACCCAACAAACTAGTTACATTTAAATCATTGATCTGTAGAAGCCAATTTAGTCTTCTAGTCCCCTAAATTTACCTTCCTTAAATTATACAAAAATAAAATCTGATAGTTTTGATTTCAAGTTAAAGATGAAGAAGTGTTACCACATTTCATCACTCAGAAATGGAACTTTTTCCTGTCTGTACAAAGCCTTTTACATGCTACATTGACACTTAAAGCACCATTAACAAGATTATAAATGTGTAAAATGTTTAATTAAAACCTCCAAGGATTTTCTGTGTAAGATTATGGGGGTTTAACTTTGTTCTAACAACTAGAATTGGGATGAAACTAACAAGCATTTTGCTTTTTTCTCCTTCAGTCTAACTTTAAAACAGTCTCTTCTGTCCTTCTCATCACCTTCTGATCACTTCTTCTAAAGGAGGGTAGTATATGGAAGAATTCTTAATCAAGCTTTTAGTCATTTGGTAGTGAGGTTAGAATCCCATGGGGACAATCTCCCAAAATCCAATGAAAGATGTCTCATTATTTTCAAACACGCAGAGGTGCTAGGTTTCAGAAACAGGA
Organism: Callithrix jacchus; assembly: GCF_049354715.1. Classification (NCBI taxonomy): domain Eukaryota; kingdom Metazoa; phylum Chordata; class Mammalia; order Primates; family Cebidae; genus Callithrix; species Callithrix jacchus. Next base: position 31,687,847 of record NC_133520.1, read on the forward strand.
AACACAATGTAAGTCTCGGAAATAAAATGCTTCAGCTTGGTTTTAAAAGAATGCCTATGTGTTGTCAAAAAGCCTTTTTCAAGGCAAATGATGCCTGCTTTCCAATTGACACAGCTGGTACTTGACACTAGCCTGTTTTCATGTTATTAGACCAGCCTGTAAATGTGCTCCCTATCATTACCTGAAGTGGAGGTGCACAAAACACACAGAATAAGGGCTCTGCAAAACTCTGACCAACTTTTATGGTGTTGCATTCTCAATGTGTTTAAGTATGAATATATAAACACTAGAAGCAGTTCTTAGAACAAACCAGATAGAAATAAAATAATGACCAGGTAGATTGTAAACTGAGGTAGTAACCCTGTAAGCACTTCTGATGAAAAATTCATCCCCACACTTATTAAGTTCAAAGCTAAGAGGTCACCTATTCTACTTGTGTTTTCCCTGATAGGAAGCACACGGAGTGAAAGCAGTCCACTGAAGAGTTGGTTAACAAGCCATCAACCTAACTCATGTGTACCTTGTAAAGCTAAACAAATAAACCTAACACAACCAGTCAATGCAAAGACTTCAAAGGAAACTTTGGGCTAAAGATATTAAGACTGTCTAGTCATTAATTTATACTTCTTTCCTGAAAGTAAGGACCTTGCCATTACTTCTCTCATTATTAAATAGCAGGACACAATAAACCTGGATATTGACTGAAGTTTATATTTTACATTTCAAATGTGAAAATTCAGAACTGCCTGAAAACTCAGAACAATTTTACAGTGACGTCCTGACAGTTTTCAAAGTGACTGTGCTGAGGCATGCTATTCACTAACACTGGCTTTCTGTTGAGAACACATATACCAAAATCAAATTACTCTGAGATGTCTCCTCTTTCTTCCTAGGAAAATTCTAGGCTTTTAAGTTTAAAAAATAAATGCTTGTGATGTAACTATTACTTTCCAGAGTGTTTTACAACAACTTCAACCTGTTAGGAGATACAAAGAACTATATTAAATTGGGAACTACGAAAACATATACAGAACCCTCTCCAAAGAACAGTTTGCAAAGAAATTAAATACATTAGATGTTAAAATGTGGTAGAAAGATGCAGCTTTCCCAAAGTAGTAAAGTACTGCACATTCGAGTTTTGTGGCAGTTCTTGGAAATTTCCTAGGTAGAACATTATTTTCAACCCAAGTCATTTTTACAAGAAAAAAAAAAGTGACACAAAATAATATACTTTAAGTTGGTAGCATACACAAGGGTATTGTTTTAGCCTAAGGTAGATAGGCCAAATCATTGAAATAAAAAAAATATAGAGAAAAACATCAAAGCCCATTAACTTCTGAATTTTGAGAAAGAAACAGAAAAGAGCCCAAAGTTTTCAGACAGGCACACATAATTTAGATTAGAATGAAAATGGGTTTTAAGTCCTATAAATATCGTTTTCCAAGAAAATGAGTTTTGAAAGTGCAAAATGATAACTCAAAAAGGCCCCCTTTTCACTCAAGCAAGCAAAGGACATTTAAAAGCACATCCAACTAAATCAAAAAAGGGAGGATTAGAAATGCTACTTAATCCTTCATTATCAGGGCTGGCTTCAAACCTGAATGTTTCGGAGTAGGGTATTTGCAAAAAAAAAAAATTAAACTAGATCCAAGTTATATTTCCTCTAAAACAAACAAACAAAAATGTCAAAGGACAGCTGCCAAGATTTGTTTTTAAAAGACACCTCTCAGGTAAGAGGTAGTGTATGCTAGGACTACAGGCTGTCAACCCATCTTAACATTGCTTGAAAACATTAAGTCCTTTGAAGCATTTTCCCTGGAGTCTATTAAACATTCTTTCTCTGTGCTCAAATGTCAAGCAATATCCAATAGCATCTTCTGTTTCTTGAATTCGTTTCTGGAACCTGCATCCATCCCTTGCAAATTCTTCCCATGGTCCTTTGCGATCCTCATCACCACTTATATAATACTCAGTAACTTCTTCAAGGAAGGTTACCTACAAAGACAAAGACAAATTTCAACAACTCTCTAGGATGTTACAATTAGCATTGAGGTCAATAACCCTTTATGCTACCAATTATTTCAGAATATAGAATATCTTACTATTCCCAGCTAAGAATAGTATCAAGTTCTGACTAGATGGCATTTGGATGAAACAGTCATCAAATGTCACCTAAATATTTCATATAGAGATATGTATCTTTCATCTATCTATATCTCTCATTTATCTGTATCTACCTGTGTAATGCACACACACACACACACACACACACAGAGTTGTCTGTCCCCTGTTCCCCGTGCCCTACCGGCCGTTAGCTTTTGGTGTTAATAAAATGAATCCAGATAGGGAACTGAATTTTTCATGCTGTTATTAACCCTTGCTATTTTTTAATCCTTAGAGAAATACAGTTCTGTGATATTCTTCCCTTAAAATGACAAGCAAAACATTTCTGAAAATAACCACTATATCCCCGGAAGTCACTGTTTTCATCACAGCATAAAGGCTTTAACAATATTTTTGCTTACTTTTATTCGTTTTCCTTTTAAAATTTTTTTTCATTTTTCAGTGCTTTCTAACTTTTAAATCAACATGTAGTACTATTTTTATATTACTACTTTGGTAATCACAATATAGAAGAGAAAACGTTACTTAATAAACAAAGTACAGCCAAATTAGTATTTTTAACGCCATGTTACTGTAAGAAACGTTATAAGATTTTAAAAACCTTTGTATTCAAGATGCTATCACTATACATACATGAAATTGATTCTAATATACATAACAATCCCTACTCATTACTACTTAATCCCTACTTAATTTCTAATCGTTTTTTTCTAAGATATCAAACTCCAAAAGTAAATACTTGCTTTAAAGTATGTTTAACAGTTACATCAGCTAACCCCACTGTGGCCTACTACTTTCGTTCCCTCCCTTTACATCAGGCCAAGGGATGCCCCTGAGGACAATTAGCAGGTATGTAACACCTTACTAGATACTGCTTTCTAGTTTGATTATTACTCATTCATTGTGTCATTAAGACGTATGTCTAAATAAAAACGTAGTGTTATCACATGCCAAGCGCTTTTCAAAGAGTTTTACATTTTTATTTCATTTAATCCTCACAGTAACCCTATGGGGTATGGACTATTACCCCATCATGCGGATAAGAAAACAGAGGAAGAAGGGTTTTTCTAGACTCACTGTATCCCATACACCATATTCCATCTATACCAATGGCAAGTAGTCAAAGGCTGTCAAATAATCCTATCACATTCAGACAAAATCATTTATAAATTCTGCTTCTAGTTCAGAGTCATTTCATTTTTCAATGAGCAAGCTAAAATTAGACATGAGACTGGCCTGAGGTCTCTCAATAAGAACTAGCATTTAAAGGCAAGGCACAATAAATTTTGAGTTTGATTTGTCTCATTTAAGTTTTGCAGTAACTTGTATAATAGATACTATTTTTCCCATCGTAAGTGAGAGTTAGGTAACTTCCCAAGTCTGGCTGCCTTCCAACTCTCTCAGCCTTCACCACTGAGGGGTAGAGAACTCGGGTCTCCAGCTGTCAAGTGCTCCTTCCATTGCCCCACTTTGCTTCTTACCTATTCATTCTAAATAGGTCATTTTGTCAGGGTCCCCTTGACAAAAGGATGAGAAAAGCTCTTTTACCATGACATTTACAAAGTGTGAACTAAAATTTATTTTGCCCTAAAGACATAAGATTATCACCGTTTAGAGGTATTTTCTACCCAGGAATAATTTCAAAGTATTAAGCTGGCCATTTGGAGCCAAGAGATTATGGTACTGTCCACCGGAAACTCGCCAGTGCTGCAGAATCCGAGGTCAATAATGACTCGCCCACTATCTTTTCTTTCCAAATAACGGTATAGGAAACTAAACAAACTTTCCCTCTACAATATTAATAGACATCTGAGTTTGGGGAGATTTCAATTAGTAACTTCAGTTGAATCAACAATAAAGAAAAACTAACTCAAAAGACTCCCCAGATAAGGCTAACCTGACAATGTAATGAAAGTAAAACGCTGCCTGAAGTTTTAAGACTAGCCTGGGAATAGGAAACAACCAGTCAAGATAAACCAAGTTAAGTGGCCATCACTGTTTAATCTGTAGCTGACCACTGATAACTGCGTTGCATTCCTAAGAAAAGGCAGTACCACTTCCTGTATTGGCTTTGACTGTCAAGTATAACCATGTGATATCAAAACCACTGAAATTACTGTTGCCTTTCATGCCAAACGACCAGATAAATTTGACGTGCTACTTGATATCATCATCCCTTTGGGTTGTAATGGACAGGAATGAAGACACTTGTTATATGCAAACAAAATGTTAAATATTTGCAAACATACCACATTTAAAATCATTTTAAAACTCTATGACTGTAACAGGACCTTTTCAACCTCTAGAAAATTAAATCGTATATACACAAAGTTTAGTAGTCTGAAAAAAAAAAAGTGTGAGAAGTTGATGCTTGCAAGGAAATAGCCCAGAACTACTAATCCAAATAAAAATGACAGTTTCCTGCTAACATCCACACACTGGTATGTACGTTTTGGACAAGAACAATGTGCATGGCGGTGGGGGGTGAGGGAGAGGAGAAGAAGGGTCATTTACATATTTCTCAGTCCAAGCATATGAATTTAGAGGCCTTCCTCAAACACACATGCATTACTAAGCCTCCAAAAAGTCATGCTGCGATATTTAACCATGTCCAGTCAGAACACACCAGGCATGTTAAAAGACAAGAAACAAACCTTTTTTCTTTTGACATGTGTGTGTCTTCTTCCTCCAGAAAGAACTTCACGCTGTACCAAGTCTGGACATTCACTTTCTTGGCTCCCCAACAGCTGCACCTTACAAGAAAGTAAGGTGTGACACTCAGAAATGGCCACAATGGACTCAGATGGTGCCTTTGAGTCACGACAGCCTTTCCAATTTCCCCCTGATGTTTGAAAAGGAGCCTTAAAATTTAAAGGGTTGTAGGGATCATCAGAATTACAGAAAGAGTTCCACAGTTTGAGACTCTCTGCTTCATCTGCACTAGATTCCCAATCGTCTTCCTCCCCAGAACTATGCTCAGGGGTCTCAGGAAGGCTCCCTGACTGGGAGGAATTCTCTAGATCAGACTTGCCAGACAAATCCTTCTCTGAATCAGAAGGCTCTTCAGGAACAATTCTGGCAGCAGTCTGAATTGTTGCTGTAAAGTTCTGGGGATTGTAAGGATCTACACTGTAGAAAGAGTTCCAAAGGTGAAGCCCTTCAGGGTCTTGTTCGAGGTCTGAGTCTGACAGTGAGCTATCACTATCAAAACCATCATCCTCAGCTTCCTCATCCCAATCCTCACCTTCTGGATCGGAACTGGTTTCCAGGTCACTGGATGCACCTCCCAAAATATAATCTATGAGTTTGTTACTACAAGCTGGTCTGGCAGAAATCGGAAGGTCATCTCCTATGCATGAGTAGTCAACCACACTTATTCGGTCCTCTCCAGGCTCCTTTTCCACAGGTATCTCACAAGAGGGACAGCTCTTGGAAGGGCTCTGTTTTTCCAAAGCAAGTGGAACCTCTTCAGTTAACAATTCTATTTTTTCTTCAGTGGATTCCTGGGTGGTTCCAGGAATGTCTCCGGCAGGAGGAACAAACTGTGTTGGGTTATTTCTGCAGTGTTTCAGATCCATCCGGAGAAGGCTGTGCTCCTCCTCCAGGCTGTGGTAGCCATGATCTTGGTCAGGGGTGGGTAACTCTTGTCCCTTGCTAGCCTGCTGAAGGAATTCCAGCCGTTTCATGCGAAGATGGTGAATTTCTGGTAGGCCTTCCGTAGAAAGAGGTGGACATCCCTGCCACGAGGCCGGAGTGAGCTCTGCACTCAGCGGCTGGGGATGACAGTGGTCCTCTCTCAGGCGGCAGCTCTCTGAGGTTAGTGTCTGAAAGCCGACTAAATCGCCATTTCCATCACTGTTCTGATAGCTGACTTCTAGCCGAGGAAAGCAGTCCAGGTAGGAAGGGTTCAGCAAATAGGAGACCACGCTGAAATTGTCTATGCGTTCAATGTTTAGAGACCCGGAGGGCGAAGAGCCAAGTTCCCGGTCAGAGTACAGACGGGATTGAAGGCTACTGGGCAACAGTTCCACTCCCCACAGCTGCTGCTCTAAGAGAAAAGCGTGTGCTGCGGGGTCCCAAGCACTTCCCTTAGCTTTAAGCTCCAAATCTAAGTCTGGGGGCGAGCACTGCCAGTGGATCCCCTCCTCTAACCAATCAAGGGGACTGGTAGCCAAGGGGCCCAAGGGGTCCAGCTGGAGCGAACTCAAAGATTTCTGCGCTGTGGGGGCGGCTTGTTTCTCCCGTCCCTTCAGGGCTCTCAGGGCGTTGTGGACTCCAGCAAAATCTAGCCATCTGGTCGGAAACATTCCACCGAAAAGTTGACCCCAAATCAGCAGCTTCTGAAGCAATCCGGGGAGCGGCGCAAGGAGCTGGGAAAGGAGCCTCGTCCAGTAGCTGACCCGAGTCTCGGGCCGGGCCGAGGAAAGCAGTGTGGGGTTCCCGGAGTTTTCCGGGGCAAGAGGCCTCGAGAACTTGGAAGAGCCTGCTTGCGATCGCCAAGGGAAAAGGGGTAGCCAGAACCGGGAGCCCGCCCGAGGGCCGGGCCGTTTCCGCGATCCGCCTGTCCCCGGCTCCATCTCCTTTTTCTCGGCAGTCTCTCAGGTAGGGCCGCGGCGCTAGGCGGCTGGAGGTCGAACGGAACTCGGAGGAAGCCTACAGAATCTCGGCCCTGCCCAGCGGTGGCGTCGGTGCTCCAGGCCGATTTCTGAGCCAGCAGAAAAGCCACAGAGGGCAGCGGATGCGGCAGCCGGCGGCAGAACACACGGAGGAACGGCCCGCGCAGGAGGCGGCGGCTGATGCGACTTCCATCTCGGCAGGGAAAGAAGTTCCCTAGTCGTCTCGACGCGTCAACAACATGGACAGGAGCCCGCCCGCGGCCTCGGCGGCGGTTTTCGGAGTGACAGGGTTGAAAAGCCCCTGAGCAGCGCCACACCGGAAGAGCTGGGTTCGCTGACGGGCGCGGTAGAAGAGAAGCCCAAAATGGCCGCAGAGCCCGCGCGCCGGCAGGACACCCCCCTCTCGGCCGCCGGATGAGACGCAGGACTGCCGGGCCTCTACGCCACTAGCGCCGCGCCGCCTAACGTCACTCGTTAAGCCCACAGGGGCGGGTCTTTCCGCCCACATCCGTGTGGCTGCCGATTGGTCTCACCAGATTTCCCTGTCGGCTTCCTTACTCGAGGTAGGTGGGCACAGCAGCTAGAGGTTGCATCAGCCGGCGGGATGGACGCATGCGCAGTCGTTTCTCTGCGGTCTCCTAGGAGACCGCCCCGCAGCCCTCTGGGTTACTGTGGTCTCCTAGGAGACCGCCCCCGCAGCCCTCTGGGTTAAAGGGCTTGGGGAGAGAGTTTCCAAGATAACCCGAGAATTTCCCGGAGGCCTTTTGATGGCCTAATACATACCAACATGTGTACGTCATCCCCTGGTATGCAATGGGGATTGGTTCCAGGACCCCTTAGACGCCAGAATCCGCAGATGGTCAAGTCCCTTATGTAAAATGGACAAGTGTTTGTTTATAACCTACATACACCTCAGATACTTTAAATCTTCCTAGATTAAGTATAATACCTAATACAATGCAAGTGCTATTATAGTTGTTATACTGTATTTATTTGTATGTTTTATTGTGTTTTTTTTCCTCGAATGTTTTCAATCCATGAAAGTTTGAATGCCCAGTAGGCCAACTGTAGGCTTCTCGTAGTCTTAGATTTTTATTATTCATTTGTTTATTTGAGACAGGGTCTGGCTCTGTTGCCCCGTTGGAGTGCAATGGTAGGATCTCAGCTCAATGCAGCCTCAACCTCCTGGGCTCCAGCGAGCCTCCCACCTCAGCCTCCGGAGGAGCTGGGACTACAGACCCGCACCACCACACCTAGCTAATTTCTTTCTGTTTGCTTGTTTTTGTTTTTGAAATGGAGTCTCACTCACCAGGCTGGAGTGCAGTGACGCGATCTCGGCTCACTGCAACCTCCGCCTTCCGGGTTCAAGCGATTCTCCTGCCTCAGCCTCCGAGTAGCTGGGACTACGTGCACGCGCTACCAGGCCTAGCTAAATTTTGTATTTTTAGTGGAGGGGGGGGTTCACTATGTTGGCCATGATGGTCTGGCTCTCTTGACCTCGTGATCTGCCCTCCTTGGCCTTCCAAAGTGCTGGGATTACAGGCATGAGCCACCGGGCCGTTCAACTTTTGCATATTGTTTATATAGACAGGGGGTGCAAGTGATTTTTCTGCCACAGCCTCCCAAGTAGCTGAGACTACAAGCGGGTGTCACCACACCCGGCTAATTTTTGTATTTTTATTTATTTATTTATTTGAGACGGAGTTTCGCTCTTGTTACCCAGACTGGAGTGCAATGGCGCGATCTTGGCTCACTGCAACCTCCGCCTCCTGAGTTCAGGCAATTCTCCTGTCTCAGCCTCCTGAGTAGCTGGGATTACAGGCATGCGCCACCATGCCCAGCTAAGTTTTTTTGTATTTTTTAAGTAGAGACGGGGTTTCACCATGTTGATCAGGATGGTGACTATCTCCTGACCTCGTGATCTGCCCACTTCGGCCTCCCAAAGTGCTGGGATTACAGGCATGAGCCATGGTGCCTGACCACAACCACTTTCTAGGAAGCCAAGAGGGACTCAGTTTGTGTTGTTTACCTTGTATTATTACCCATGCCTCTGGAAAATCTCACTTCTCGATCCTAAGAACTTCAGAAAAAATGTATTAACAATAGAAGTCAGTTTCATAATAGAGATCCAAGTATGCAAATTCGTTACTGGAAGCCTGTTTCTTGTAAAGCAAGGCTAATATTTCCTCTTTCAATGGCTTGGAAAGAAAACTACGTTTTCTCAATGCCTAGCCTAGACAGAGTGGGGCACAAAGATTAGCTAATATTCTTCTGTGGTTCTGCTTTCTGGCCCTCTGTTGTTTCCTCGTTGCCTGCAGAATAAGGCTCTATTCAGCCTGCCCTCCCACTGTGCTCTTCTAGCCTCCTCTTCTGTCACTTGTCTTCATGCGTGTTATACTCTAGGAGCATTGGGCTTACCTGTACTCCTTGTTTCATGCCTTAACTCATGCTGTTTCTCAGCCAAGAAAAGCTGCACCTTTCTTCTTATACACCTACTCATTCTTCAAGATCCAACTCAAATGTCAGCTCCTCCTTGAAGCCTTCGTTGACCTTTCCAGCCAGAGTTAATGGATCCCTCACAGCACTTATATTATTCTGCTCTCTTAGAGCACTTAATACATTGTATTGTATATACCTGTAAATGTTCTCTCTTGCTGGTCCCTGAACTTCTTGAGGGCTGTATCCAACTGTCTAGCAAAGTGGTTCCCAGATTATACTCTGGGCACCCCTGGGGATCCTGCTTTGAAACCCTTTCAGAGAGTCCTGAAGGCCAAAAATATTTTCATAATAATTCTAAGCTTTTCTTTTCCTTTTTAACTCTCATTTCGTCGTGAAGGTACAGTGAAGTCTTCTAGAAGATACATGGTGTGTGATCTAGCAATAGAATGACTGCAAAAGTAGATAGATATGAGATTCTAGCCATTTTATATTAAGCCAGATATTTAGACATTTGGAAAAAATGTAAGACAGTGCCGCTCTTCTCACTAAGCTTTTTAGTTTTGAAAAATAATTGAACATTACCAGCCTGGGCAACATGGCAAAACCCTGTCTCTACAAAATATGCACAAATTAGTTAGGCATGATGGTGCACGTCTGTGGTCCCAGCTACTCCGGAGGCTGAAGTGAGAGGATCACTCAAGCCTGGGAGGCAGAGGTTGCAGTGAGCCAAGATTTTGCCACTGCACTCCAGCCTGGGCAACAGAGTGAGATGCTGCCTCAAAAAATAAATTAATTAATAACATGTAATGGATTTATTATTTTTAATTCAATTTTTAAAAATTTTGGGCCAGGCATGGTGGCTCGCACCCGTAATCCCAGCACTTTGGGAGGCTGAGGCAGGTGGATCACGAGGTCAAGAGATCGAGACCATCCTGACCAGCATGGTGAAACCCTGTATCTACTAAACAGACAAAAATTAGCTGGGCATGGTGGCATGCGCCTGTAGTCCCAGCTATTTGGGAGGCTGAGGCAGGAGAATTGCTTGAACCCGGGAGGCAGAGGTCGCTGTGAGCCAAGATGGTGCCACTGCACTCCAGCCTGGCAACAAAGTGAGACTCTGTCTCAAAATAAATAAATAAAATAAAATTTTATTGTTTTTACTGTTAGAGACAGGGTCTTATATGTTGCCCAGTGGGTATTCACAGGTGCAATCCCAGAATGCTATGGCCTTAAACTCCTTGGCTCAAGCAATCCTCCTGCCTCAGCCTCCCAAGTAGCTGGAACTGCAGGTGCCTACCACCACACCCAGCCTAAATGAACATTTTTCAGTATCTTGAATTTTTTTTTTTTTTTTTTGAGACAGAGTTTTCGCTCTTGTTACCCAGGCTGGAGTGCAATGGTGTGATCTCACTTCAGCCTCCCAAGTTGCTGGCATCACAGGTGTGTACCACCACACCAAGTTGATTTTTTTTCTTTTTATTCTATTATTATTTTTTGAGATGGAGTCTCTGTGGCCCTTGCTGGAGTCCAGTGGTGCGATCTCAGCTCACTGCAACCACCGCCTCCTAGGTTCAAGCGATTCTCCTGCCTCAGCCTCCCAAGTTGCTTGGACTACAGGCACCTACCACCATGCCTGACTCATTTTTATATTTTTTTAGTAGAGACGGGTGAAATATATTTTATATTTCACCACGTGTGCCAGGTTGGGATTTTTTTTTTTCTTTTTAGTAGCGATGAGGTTTCACTATGTTGCCCAGGCTGGTCTCAAACTCCTGAGCTCAAGCAATTTGCCTATCTCTGCTTCCCAAAGTGCAGGGATTACAGGCATGAGCCACTGCACCTGGCTGGGGCCCTCAATAATTTTTAAGATTATAAATTTTTCCTGAGACCAGAAAGTTTAAGAATCATTGAGGTAGTATGTTGACTGGCACATAATAGGCAACCAATAAATGTTTGTTTAATGAACAGAAGAGTAATAATACTTTAAAATAATGTCATCTTCCTTAAGAGCAAGCCTCTTGCATTCCACTATCAACTTTGTCACTGACTAATAGCATATACCCCTGAAAACAATTTCTTAAAACTTTCTTGAATGGGCCTCCCCTTTCCCATGTAGTCATTGGATATATAATTTTTATTCTTCCTTATGTTGGAAGTTGTCCTAGAGAGGGAAAATGCAATCATAAAGTATTTAGGCTAGGCATGGTGGCTCACGCCTGTAATTCTAGCACTTTGGGAGGCCAAGGTGGGCCGATTGCTTGAGCCTAAGAGTTCAAGACCAGCCTGAGCAACATGGCAAAACTTGGCTCTACAAAAAATTAACCAAGTGTGGTGGTGTGCACCTGTGTTCCCAGCCACTGGGGTGGTTGAAGTGGGAGGATAACTTGAGACCAGGAGGTTGAGATTTCAGTGAGCTGAAAACATGCCACCACACTCTAGTATGGGTGACAGAATGAGACCTTGTCTTGAAAGAAAAAGGGAAGGGGAGGAAGGGAAGACAGGAAGGGAGGAAGGGAGGAAGGGAGGGAGGGAGGGCAGGAAGGGACGGTAGGAGGAGAAAGAAGGAAAGAAAAGAAAGGAAGAAGGCAGGGCGCGTGGCTCATGCCTATAATCCAAGCACTTTGGGAGGCCGAGGCAGGTGGATCACGAGGTCAAGAGATCGAGACCATCCTGGTCAACATGGTGAAACCCCGTCTCTACTAAAAATACAAAAATTAGCTGGGCATGGTGGCGTGCGCCTGTAGTCCCAGCTACTGGGGAGGCTGAGGCAGGAGAATTGCTTGAAACCAGGAGGCGGTGGTTGCGGTGAGCCGAGATCACGCCATTACACTCCAGTCTGGGTAACAAGAGCGAAACTCCATCTCAAAAAAAAAAAAAAGAAAAGAAAGGAAAAAGAGAAGAAGGAGGGAGGGAAGGAGGAAGGAAGGGAGGGAGGGAGGGAGGGAGAGAGGGAAGGAAGGAAGGAAGGGAAGGGAAAAGAAAAAACCTGAGCGACAATCTACAAGTTTATGAAAAAAAAAGTTTTAAAATTAAAATACTTGAGAGCTACCTCTGAGAATGTGACTTTGCCTTGTTTCCTCTCAGCTGGAAAAGTGTGACTCAGCCTTCCCAAGCCTGCTAGAGGGCAGAGGGAGGCCAGCTCTGTACACAGAGATAACATGTTGCCAAGGCCACATGCAAGCTGGTGAAGACAAAAAGTTCGTCAGTTGTCAAGCTAACTGGCACTTTGGCCAGATAAAATTAAAACCTCAGTGAATTCTGTTTATTTTAAAAGACTTTTCCAGCCCTGAGGTAAAAGTGTATATGGCTCTTGATTTTTCAGAGTCGCCACCAGCTCCAAAATCTGATATCCCAGTATCTGCGCACCATGGCTGCTGCCTCCTACCAATCCACACTGCCCTGATATCCCTATTCAGCTGCCAGGCAACCCCTCAGAGACCATAAACCATTGCTCTTACCACTTTTTGTGATCTGTCACACTATTCATTTCCCTCCTTACGCAGCATGAATTTCCATGAACCAGTGTTAAAACTACCCTCTTGCCCTCTACTCCCTGGCAAAATTCCAACCTTAGTTAAGCCCAGCTACTCACTCATTCTTCACCTGCACCCTTGGAGCTAATCATTGCTCAAGAAGATCACTCAGGCATGCTGAGTGACTCATTTCATCCTTGTGATCACAAATCTCATCAACTGTGGCACTCCCACCACAGTTCCCTAGAATCTTTGCTTCTCCTATACTCTGAGACTCTCACAGTACATTTTTTCTTCAAATTTCTAGCATTTCCCATAAATACACATTCTCAGTTTATGATCACATTCATACTTCAAGAAAAAACAGATACAACTGGACAGAAATCACCTTATCTTTCCCTGACCAAATCCACTAGCACCTGGACCCATATAATCTACATTCAATCCCACTATAACCCAAGAAGCCTCCTAGATCCGATCCTATCCCCTTTTTTTAATTTTTTTTTTTTTTTTTTTTTTTTTTGAGACAGAGTCTCACTCTGTCACCAGGGTGGAGTGTAGTGGCATGATCTTGGCTCACTGCAACCTCCACCTCCCAGGTTCAAACAATTCTCCTGCCTCAGTCTCCAGAGTAGCTGGGACTACAGGCATGCTCACCATCACACCTAGTTAATTTTTGTATTTTTAGTAGAGATGGGGTTTTCACCATGTTGGCCAGGATGGTCTCAATCTCTTGACCTCGTGATTCACCCACTTCGGTCTCCCAAAATGCTGGGATTACAGGCATGAGCTAACATGCCTGGCCACCTATCCCACCATTTTTACTCAAGAAATTCTGACCTGTCTTATCCCTTCTTCCTAGTAGCATACACGTTTCTCTCACTAATATTCACATTAACATTATTTAATATCACCATATTAAAAACAAAAAGACCACCCAGCATGGTGGCTTATGCCTGTAATCCTAACACTTTGGGGGGCCAAGGCAGGGGGCTTGAACCAAGGCTTGAGTCCAAGGGTTCAAGACCAGCCTGGACAACATAGCAAGACCTTGTCTCTACAAAAAATTTAAAAATTAGCCAGACATGGTGGTGCATGCCTGTAGTCCCAGCTACTCAGGAGGTTGAGATGGGAGGATTGCTTGAGCCAACGAGGTCAAGGCTGCAGTGAGCCAAGAACATAACCACCACCCTGCAGCGTGGGTAACAGAGCGAGACTGTCTCAAAAAAGTAAATAAATAATAATAAACCTTCCCTAGATATACGCCCCTCCAAGCTTCTGCACCACCAGAGCGAAACCTCTTGAGAGTTTGTCAGTGCTTATGGTCCCCACTTTCTCTTCACCTATACTCTCCCCAGCCTACTCCCATGTGGCTTTCACCCCCACCACTCATGCAGGCAGCTCTTATCAACGTCACCAAGAACATTTCGCTGTATTCACTCCTCTTGACTGTTAGGGGTTGAATTATGTCCCCCAAAATATAAAGTCCTAACCCTCTTAGTACCTGTGAATGTGGTCTTATTTGGAAATAGGTTATTTAGAGATGATCAACTTAAGATGAGGTCATTATGGTGGGCTCTAATCCAAGATGACAGCATCCTTATAAAAAGAGATTTGGACACAGACACATGCGTGCACACAGAGAGAATGCCACATCTATGTGAAGGCAGAGATTGGGTTGATGCATATATAAGCTAAAGAATGCTAGATTGCCAGCAAACCTCCAGAAGCTGGGAGAGAAACATGGAACAGACTCTCTCACAGCCCTCACAAGGAATCAACCTTGCTGACACCTTGATTTTGGACTTCCAACCTCTAGAAATACATTTCTGTTTAAGCCTCTCAGTTTGTAATACTTTCTTAATACATTTCTGTTTAAGCCTCTCAGTTTGTGATACTTTGTTATGGCAGCCCCAGGAAATTGATCATACTTCTTTAGGTTTCTGGGACACCATTGATCTGTTCCTCCTCCTCCTCTAAATGTTGGCCTCAGTCCACCCACGTACCTCTCTGACCTGGGTGATCTCATCTAGTTCCATGGAATTAAACACCACCTGAATGCTGATGGCTTCCATATCTAAACTTCCAGACTGACTTCCTCTGGGTTTCAGATTCCATTCTACTACTTCTCCACTTGGATTTCTGTCACACATCTCAAACTGATCACAATCAAAAGTCTTGATTCAGCTCTACTGAACCTACCTGCCCACCCCACCCCACCCCCAGTAATTCCTCTGCCTACATTCTGAGGCTCCAAACTGAGGCATCATCCTCAACTCCCTTTTCCCTCAATTCCATATGCAGTCCATCAGCAAGTCTTATCAGCTCTACCTTCAAAATATATCCAGAATTTCACCACTTTCCACCATCCCCAAGCCACCATCATTTTTCCCTCCTGGACTACAATAGCCTTCTCTTCTGCTTTCATTCTCGCTGCAAACAGCAGCCAGAAGGATCTCTTAATGCATAAATTAGGCATTACCGCTCCCCCCTTTTTGTTTTTTTGAGATTACCCTCTCTGTTGCCCAGGCTAGAGTGCAGTGGTGCAATCTCAGTTTACTGCAATCTCCACCTCCTGGGTTCAAGCTATTCTCCTGCCTCAGCTTCCTGAGTAGCTGGGATTACAGGCATTACCACCACACCCAGCTAATTTTTATATTTTTAGTAAAGAAGGGGTTTCATCATGTTGGCTAGGTTGGTCTTGAATTCCTGACCTCAGGTGATCCTCCCGCCTCGGCCTCCCAAAGTGCTGTGATTACAACTGTAACTCACCGTGCCTGGCCCCTGCAGTTCCCTTTCTGAAAACCCTATCACCCTAAGAATAAAGTCTGGGGCTCTGATTGACTTTAATGCTTAGATCAAATAAAATAATCTCTGAAGCCCACTCTGCCTGCCCCATCCCTCTGCATGCCACCTTGTCCATATCATTCTTCCATGTATTATTTCTTTCCATGCCTGCCTCTCTCGAAAGACTGAGTTCCTTGAAGGCAGGATCCATACCTTTGTTATCCGAGTAGCCACAGTATCTGACTCCTTGCCTCACCCAGAGTAAAACACTAGTGTTGCTTGCTGAAATGATCACTTTAGACAAGTCCCAGTCACCAGAAAATTCTCTCCCAATTTAAAATGCGCCTCATTTTTTCAACTTTCAAATCCAGGCTAATCTGTTCCCCAAATCTTGGCAAGCTGGGCTACCTAATTTTTGCCACCTCTCTTTTGAACTCAGAAATCTGGGTCCCCGGGGCTTCTTTTGTTTCTTTTCTCCCTCGGCAAACCCTCTCCCTCATTCCCCGTCTTTCTCATTCCCACCCCCTCACGAGGGTTCAGATTTCTACCCCATTTGGCCAAGAAATTTCCTTCACTAAGACTTTTGGCAGATTCAAGTACTAACCATTTTTTTTTCCTTTTTTGGAGACAGAGTCTTGCTCTTGTTGCCCAGGCTGGAGTGCAATGGCACAATCTCAGCTCACTGCAACCTCTGCCTCCTGGGTTTAAGCGATTCTCCTGCCTCAGCCTCCCGAATAGCTGGGAGTACAGGCGCCTGCCACCATGCCCGTCAATTCTGTATTTTTAGTAGAGACGGAGTTTCACTATGTTGGCCAGGCTAGTCTCAAAATTCTGACCTCAGGAGATCCACCTGCCTCGGTCTCCCAAAGTCCTGGATTACAGGCTTGAGTCACCGCGCCCAATCTCAAGTACTAACCTTTAAAAAGTCCACAGGGACTTGTCCAGAACTGCAGACCACTTATACAGCAGATCATACTTCCTGCTGTTTACTACTGAAAAAGCCCCTAGAAGCCCCCACAGAATTCCCCCGTATGAAATGAATGACTCCCCAGTGGAGAGTTTTGAAAACTTCTGGGTTCAGTGCTTGAACAAAGGCCACATCACTTCCGTCTGCACTTGGGGGTGTCACTTCTGGGCTATGCTTATGCTGTGGTAGCTTGACAGTTGTGCGGCATCTCGAGTTTCAGTTTTTTTTTCCTATAAAATGGAGTTGGCTGAGGCAGGAGAATTGCCTGAACCCAGGAGGCGGAGGTTTCAGTGAGCTGAGATCATGCCATTGCACTCCAGCCTGCGTAAAAAGAGCGAAACTCTGTCTCAAAAAAAAAAAAAAAAAACAAAAAATAAAATAAAATAAAATGGAGTTGGTTAAATATCACTAGGTAGTGGCTTCTTAAATGCAGAGAACTCTCTTAATTTACCGTGGAAAGCCCCAATCCAGTACCTAGTACAGGGCCCAGGATGCATTCACTGCAATGTATTTTTTATGAGTGGAGGCATGCCACTAGGTAGTACTGGTAAGAACTGTGAATGTCTGCGGACAGAATTCATGAATGAGCCATACTTACTGTCCAGGGCACTTGTCATGGGAAATGATATCACATATAAAAAGCACCCGAAATGTCAATTAGACCAATTTAAGGGACTGTATTAAACATCACCTGGGAGGGGTTGCACACGGTTTGGAATGCAACAAACCTAGGTTCAAATTCCAACTCCAAGACTTATTGGCTGTGTGCCCTTGGGCACATTATTCTATCCCTCTGAGCTTCAGTTTCTTCATCTGTAAAATGGGTAATGACACCCACCTAATCAAGTTGTTCTGAGGATAGATTTAGCAGACAGATGTAAAATGGTAAGTGCAGTGCACTAGTACATATAAAAGTTACCGTTTGTGGCATTAAAAAAACACTATTATTTACTGGGTGTGGTGGCTCATGCCTGTAATCCCAGCATTTTGGAAGGATGAGGCAGGTGGATCATGAGGTCAGGAGTTGGAGACCAGCCTGGTCAACATGGCAAACCCCATCTCTACTAAAACTACAAAACTTAGTTAAGTGTGGTGGCGGGTGCCTGCACTCCCAGCTACTCAGGAGGCTGAGGCAGGAGAATCGCTTGCACACGGGAGGCAGAGGTTGCAGTGAGCTGAGATCATGCTATTGCACTCCAGTCTGGGCAACAAGAGCAAGACTCTGTCTCAAAAAAATAAAATCACAATTATTTTCATCTCATACATCAGATGTTTCAATCTAAACATTTAAACATCAATCAGTGTTTAGATTGATAATTTCAGCTGGGTGGAGTGGCTCACACCTGTAATCCCAGCACTTTGGGAGGACAAGGTGAGAGAGTTGCTTGGACTCAGGAGTTCAAGACCAGCCTGGGCAATGTAGCAAGACCTTGTCTCTACTAAAAATTATTTTAAAAAGTTATGGGAGGCTGAGGCAGGTGGGTCACTTGAGCCCAGGAGTTCAAGACCAGCCTGGGAAACATGGCAAAACCCTGTCTCTACAAAGAATAAAAAAAATTAGCCAGGCATGGTGGTATGCGCCCGTGGTCCCAGCTACTGGGAAGGATGAGGTGGGAGGATGCATTGGGGATGCATTGAGTCCGGGAGGAGGAGTTTGCAGTGAGCTGAGATCTCACCATTGTACTCCAGCCTGGGTGAATGAGTGAGACCCTGTCTCAAAAAAATAAAATTATAGTTTTATTTTTTTTCTCAAATGTCATTTATTAGAAAATACAATTCCCAAGAAAGGAGATACAAGGGATTCTGGGAAGTGGGAAGTAAACAGTACACAGATCTCTTTAAATCAGGAGCATAGAGGGTCATAATAAAATGAGCTACAGGCAAAAAGCCAGTAACACATTTATGGTCCATTCATCTGGAAAAGTTTCACCACCTGTTCTCCACTCCCCTTTCCCCTCCCGGAAGCAGCCAGCTTTATTCTCTGCATTTTAATTTTAGAGAAAATTTAAACTTCCATGCTGCCCTGTGGCTTCAGTCAATGGAGCTTCTTCCTCCCATTATGGAATGAGTCAGCAGAACAGGGAGTTTCTGATGCTTGGAATTAGGGAGGGCCAGTTTACAGAACCAGAACCTCCTCATTTCACTCTTTTCCCAATCACGGGAAACATCCAGCCAACTCTGGTTTTAAAAGTTAATATCAAATTCAAAGTCCCTCCCTCTTTTTGGCAAGGAAGACAACCCTTTGGAGTGAAACACAAAAGATCGAACATCAAATCCATCAGGTAGGGAATAAAGAATATGAAGAGATAAGAGACTCCGTCTCTCCCTTCGGGCTCCTGAGCTTAGCTCCAGGGGAATAATCACCACTCCAATCCAGCCTCCTACAGAAAATCATGGGGGGGAAAAAAAAAAAAAGTTTTGATGGAATCCCCCACCCCACCCCATGCCCCTTTCCTTCAGATAGGGCATTCCTTTGGCTCCAGACTAAATAGGTTTATGGCCCCACAGAATGAGGAAAAGTCTTATAAAAAGGGTGACAGAAATGGAGTTCCAGGGAGAAGCAGCACAGCAGAAAGAAGTGGGCAGTGATGGATGGGGAATGCTTTCCAGAGCCACCGAGCAAGCAGTCACAGCGGCATCCGCAGCCCAGGGGGCTCTTCCCAGGACCAAGATGCTCTTGAGTCAAACTACATCTAAGGACTCAGGCAGTATTTTGTCCCACCAGAGAGAAATGAAGGGAGAGACCTATGGGGGAACACCCCCAGCATATTCGTAGAGACCAGCTGACCCCAGAAGGGCCAGGAGAATGGAGGAGCAAGGGGGAGAAGATGGTATTCAGGGCAAGTCCTAATAAAGTACAGAAGGTAAGAGGAAAAGTCCCCCCAAAAGAGCATGGGTCCCTGAATACGGGTCCATGGCGGAACCCCAATACGGAAGGCCCTTCCTTACACGTGTAGGTATCACAGCGCTCTCCTTTGGAGGCAAAATCATAAAGGCCCAGTGGTGCAGGCCTCAGTCCAGCACGGGCAGCCCTCCCTACCCTCCCCAACCTGCCCTTAGAGAGGGAGGGCTCTGACCAAGGACCCACTGGGCCCCTCCCCAAATAGTTCCTATAGCTAGAAAACAAAACAACACCAAAAATCTAGGGAAAAGTCCAATAAGAACCTTATCATACAAAAAGTCCAAATAGTCTTCCTTTCTTGCCTTCTGAGGCATAGATATGTCCCTTCTCGCAAGGCTTCCTGTCCCAGTTAGGACAACATCACTATTTCATTTTTTAAAAATAAAGATATCCACCCACCCGCCCCAAAATGCTACTTCATACAGCCCACCCCACATACTCCCCAAACCAGGCATTGCTCCCTTGACACAAGGTAAACTTAAAACTTTGCTGCAACCTCACAGCCTCCAAGGGGCTGCTCATCACAACCAACCCACGTTCAGTCTGCAGAGGAAGAGACAGCAGAGAGCGTCTTACTCTCCCTGCCTCCTACCACAGAGGCCAGAATCACCTGGACCAAGCCAGAGGCCCGCCCAGGGCCCCCGCCCTTCACAAGGAAGAGTCTCGCAGGAGAGAGTCCTCTCTCCCAGCTCCCGCCACCAGCCTGGGATCTGGGTGGTAGCTCTGCTGGGCTCACAAGGTGCCATGACTTCGAGATCCCAGTGCGAACCAGCCAGTCTTCTCCTGTGCCAGGTCCAGCTCTCGCAGGCGGATGTGTACCTCACCGAGGAGGACGTTCTCCCAGAATCCCTGCTCACTCAGCACGCTCAGCTGGAGCTCCCGCTGCTGCAGGTCCCCCTTGGGAATCCCATCATACACCAACTGCAAACAGACAGATGGGAGAGGGAAGGGTGAGAGAAGGAACAGGAAGAATCCAGAGGGAATCAGAGAGGGAGATGTTAAAGTCTATGGGGGTTGATCCAGCTGAGGCTAACGCCAACCCTGCAGAGTCCCCGGAATACAGAAGGTACACAGACTCCAAGGGAAGCATTAATGAACTCTGCTTTTGGCTCAGAGTTCAAGCAGATGAGGGCTTTGTACTGGGGCCACTGCTCATTTTCAGCACAGGACCAGCAGGCTCCTCCTTCCCACAGGATAGGGCCAGACCCCAGTCATGAAATCTCAGCCCAAAAGGGCTGGCAAACTTTTTTTTTTTTTTTTTTTGAGACACAGTTTCACTCTTGTTGCCTAGGCTGGAGTACCATGGCATGATCTCGGCTCACTGCAACCTCCACCTCTCAGGTTCAAGCAATCCTCCTGCCTCAGCCTCCTGAGTAGCTGGGATTCCAGGCATGCACCACCATGCCCAGCTAATTTTGTACTATTAGTAGAGATGGGGTTTCTCCATGTTGGCCAGGCTGGTCTCAAACTCCCAACCTCAGGTGATCCACCCACCTCAGCCTCCCAAAGTGCTGGGATTACAGGTGTGAGCCACCAGGCCTGGCCTGGCAAACTTTTTATGTAAAGGGACAGACAATAAATATTTTTAGGCTTTAAAAGCCATATAGTCTATGTTACAGCTACTCAACCCTGCCATTGCAACATGAAAGCAGCCACAGACAACACCTAAATTAACAAATACAGCCATGTTCTTAATACGATGTCTTAATACGTTCTTTAATACGACTTTATCTAGGAAACAGGTGTAGGCTGCCAACCCCTGCCCGCCCCCCACCGTTTCCCCCACCCACCATCTCATTGTAGGTAGGGTTGCAGGTTTTCCGGGCCACTTTGGTTTTCCTCTTAGTGGTTTTCTGAGGGTCAGGAAGGAGGTAAATTTTCACATAGGGGTCGGGGTCATTTCCATCCTGCAGCAGCTGCTACAATAGAATGAAAACCAAAATATATTAAGATTCTTAACATCTGTCTCTTCATCACCATGCCTGTGATCACACTCTGATTCAGACTCTCATCTCCCATCTGGCGTCCTGCAATGCACACCGAATTTATTTTGTCTGCTTCCAAGCTCACTCCATTCTGATAAAAATATCTACTGTGATAACGTGTCCTATGAAAACACCAATCAGACTCCTATGATATCAAGTCTATACTTTTTATCCAAATGCTCAGGGCATCCTATAATGTGCTCTGAGTGAACCATCATGTTCCCAGGTATCTTCCTGCCATACCCACTGTCCTTATCTATTTTGTCATCTGATCCACTTAACCCCTAAGAGGTAGAGAGATGAATCAGGGAGATTCAGTTGCTCACTCAAGGGCAGCCAACTAGTGATTCATGTCACGCCTCTGCAAAAACCCATGTCATCCAGGGGAAAAGCCAGGGTTCTTACTATCGGGGTGAGATGCTGGCTTGTCATACCCTCTCCAACCTCATCATCCACTCCTCTCTACTTTGCTCCATTGGCTTCAGCCACTGGTCCTTGCTGTTTCTGATGCACCCCGGAAGGCTCCCAACTCTGGGCTGTCAGATCTAACTGCTCCCTCTGCCCGGGACAGTCTGCTCTCAGATGCATAAACATGGCTCCCTCCCTCACCTTCTTCATTTTGGTAAGACACTTCCTCAACAATGAGGCCTTCCCTGACTACTCTGTACAAATTCCACTCTCTTCATTCCATCCTAGCATTCCTTCTCTGTTTTATTTCTTGTTATAGCTCTTACTGCCATCTTCTATGCCATATATTTTACTTATCTGCCTGTATGCCCTTTCCAACGAGAGTGTAAGTCTCCCGAGGGCAGGGATTTTGTTTAGTTTTCCCCCATACCCAGAGCTAATGTATCAGTGCCTGGCATATAGCAGGCACTAGAACATTTATTGAATGAAGAATAAATGGATGAATGTTCATGCTCCTCCTGCCATATCCCACTACCCCAACATACACAAAATGCCTAACAAGGAATGCAGCACAATGCAAGTATTGGATAAAAGCTCCTTCCTGGCTGAGTGCAGTGGCTCGCACCTATCTCAGCACTTTGGGAGGCTGAGGCAGGTGGATCACCTAAGGTCAGGCATTTGAAATCAGCCTAGCCAACATGGTGAAACCCGGTTTCTAATTAAAAAAATACGAAAATTAGCCAAGCATGGTGGTACGTGTCTGTAGTCCCAGCTACTCAGGAGGCTGAGGCAGGAAAATCGCTTGAACCCAGGAGGCGGGGATTGCAGTCAGCCGAGATCGCCACCACTGCATTCCAGCCTGGGCGACAGAGCAAAACTCCATCTTAAAAAAAAATCCCTTCCTCTTCTAGTCACAATGCTCTTAGAACTCATACCAAAAATTTGGTAATTACATACTGCCTTGATCATGTTCAAAGGATATCACGTGGCTGCTGAATCATTATAGCCAGGTCATGAGTCCCTTGGGCCTCTCCCTTATGAAAATTACTATAATCGTCATTATTATAATAAAAGCAGGCATGGTGTTAAGTATTCCACAAGCATTATCTCATTTAATCCCCATAATGACTCTATGAGGTAGGTGCTAACATTTTCCTCATTCTGATGAGGCTCAGAATGATTACTTGTCAAAGACCACAGTTACAAGAAGCTCTATCTTGTATTGCCTGGTCATACCATAGGCTTGCTATGGCAATAGGCCCATGGTGGATGTTCAGTAAACTGTGGTGGTTACACCTTATGACACGGGGCAGAGAAGGTCTGCCCAGACAAGTAGTTCAAGAAAAATTAAAAAAAAAAAAATCAGGGCTGTGCATGTACTTACCAAGCCCCGAATATGCATCACCATAATGAAGAGTTTATTGTTTTTGTAGGAGATGGATAGCTTCACCTCCCCTCCCACCTTTCCGACGGGCCGGGCCCATGTGCCATCTGTAGGGACAAAGGAAACCAAGAAGGGTCAACAGGCCACGTGGGTGTTTCTGTTTTCTTTCTGAACCCCCTCACCCCAGCCTCTCCACGTCAGGCTCCTGATACTCATGAGGCATCGATACAAGTGTAGTCTGAATGTGATTAGAGTTAACTTGGTGGGGATGGGTCTGAGGATATCATCAACTGAATATTCACCCTATGGGGAACCCAGGTAAGGAACTATGGACCCCACAGCCTGAGTGGGAAACCAGATTCCCTGGAGAGTTAGAAAACGAACAGGAGGCAAGTCAAGGGGAGAGAACTGAGAAGAGGTGGGAGCAGGAGCAGTTACCCTTGGGGCAGTTCAGAGGAGTTGGCAGGAAGGTCTCAAAGAAGGTACTGTACCTGAGGACTTAGGAGCTGGGCTGGTGCCCATAGCCTTCTCATCCCGGGGCAGCAGGTGGAAGAAGGTGTACACCAAATCACACTGGAGCAGAACAGAAACAGGGCCATTCTTCAATAAGACAATGGCCCAATACAAAAAGGAAGGGAACTGTTCCAGGTTAAAAAAGACTTAGGAAATATACCAACCAACAACAAGCAGTTCTTATGTGGATTATGGCTCCAACAAGCCAACGGGAAAAGGAATTTGGGAGATGATAGAGGAATTCTGAATATGAACTATGTCCTGGATAACACTGTAGTTACGTTAAAAGTAAGGCCTTATTATTTAGAGATGCACAGTATTTAGGGAGTACAGTATTATGTCTGTGATTTACTTTTTTTTTTTTTTTGAGGCGGAGCCTTGCTCTGACACCCAGGCTGGAGTGCAATGACACAATCTCGGCTCACTGCAACCTCCGCCTCCCAGGTTCAAACGATTCTCCTGCTTCAGCCTCCTGAATAGCTGGGATTACAGGCGTGTGCTACCACGCCCAGCTAATATTTGTATTTTTAGTAGAGGCAGGGTTTCTCCATGTTGGCCAGACTGGTCTTGAATTCGTGACCTCAGGTGATCAACCTGCCTTGGCCTCCCACCACATCTGGCCTGTAATTTATTTTTATACCATGAAAAAATAGATAAAGCAAATATAGCAAAATGTTAACTGTTAAGGTGATGAATACATAGGTGCTAATTGTATTGTTTCTCTACTTTTTTGCATGTTTAAAAGTTCTCATACTAAAAAGCATAGAAAGAAAAAAAAACAGGCCAAGTGCAGTGGCTCATGCCTGTAATCCCAGCACTTTGGGAGGCTGAGGCCAGAGGATTGCTTGAGCTCAGGAGCCTAAGATCAGCCTGGTGACATAGGGAGACCCTGTCTCTACAAAACATACAAAAATTAGCTGGATGCGGTGGCCCATTCCTACAGTCCCAGCTACTCAGGAGGCTGAGGTGGGAGGATCACTTGAGCTTGGGAGGTTGAGGCTGCAGTGAGCTGTGATTGTGCCACTGTACTCCAGCCTGAATGACACAGCAAGATCCTGTTTCAAAAACAAAAACAAAAAACCTGTGTGAAATACTCACGCATTAATAGTGAGAAAGAAAAAGGACGTACTCTAAATATCTTTCAAAAGTCAAATGGTTAAGATTATGGTACTGCAAGTTGGTGTTTGGGGGAACAGATATTTAAGGTTATAGCATCTGCGTACTATAAACACTCAGGGAAAAAAGCTCAGATTATAGAGGTACACTTAAGCTAGAACCATCATAAAACTGTAAAAATCATGCCTGCATATGGACAAATAGGAAGGGAACATGGACAATAGAGTCAGATGATTTGCTAAAGCATTTAATAATAGGATTCCTCATGACTTTATTAGGACCATTAGAATACCGTTTGTTAAAAAAAAAAAAAAATCTAGGTTGATATACATACTTAACCGGCTCAAAAAACTCTTTTTCCTCAAGGAGGAGCCTTCCTTCCTGAGGCTGTGCTCACTGTCATCACTCTGGGTTCTCAAAATAACCATGTGCCTGGATGCATTCACGTTTCTGTTTAATTGCATTTCTGTGCATAACCCTGTGAGGCTGGAACCACTCTGAACCCACCCACCTCCTGTCTTCTGCAGACTGGAGCACTGGTCACTCAGCCCGCAGACCCAGAAGTGCCAAGCCCTGTTCCTGACTCCTACTGGCTCCAGACACTCCCACCCCTGCCTCCCCTACGGTCCCCACCAACCAGCCTGGACAGCCAGGAAGAAAGGCGAGCACACCCACCTCGGCCACCTCAGGGGCTGCGTGGATCAAGTGCCAGATGTAGCCGTTTAGCTCCTCCCTCCGCCGCTCGGCCACCGCCTCTCCGCGGGAGCGGCCAATCACGAAGCGACTAGGGAAGCTGGCGAGGCAGCAGAGGCAGTGGGGATGCAGGAGGTGAAGATGGGGAAAGAAAATGGACACAATGGGCTTTTTTCACATTTCATTTGCATTTCCAGTCCCCTGGCACCCCTTTCCCAGCAGCCTCCCTTTCTAGGGACCCTCACAATTGCTCCTGTGCTGCACATCTGTGGCCAGATCTGACACCTGCTCAGCATCTCACACCTGCATTTCCAAGGGCCCCAGACAAGAAAACCAAATGGCTCCCCAGAAGTGTCTCGGGAGCCCTCAGTTTCTCTCATCAATGTAAAAATTCAGTTTTTCCTTTTTTGAGACGGAGACTTGCTCTGTCACCCAGGCTGGAGTGCAGTGGCATAATCCTGGCTCACTGCAACCTCCACTTCCCAGGTTCAGGCAATTCTCTTGCCTCAGCCTCCTGAGTAGCTGGGATACCAGGCAACCGCCACTATGCTCAGCTAATTTTTGTATTTTTAGTAGAGAAGGGGTTTCACCATGTTGGCCAGGCTGGTCTTGAACTCCGTAGCTCATGATCTGCCTGCCTCGGCCTGTCAAAGTGTTATGGTTACAGGCGTGAGCTGTACCCGGCCAAAAAATTCATTTAAAAAGCTGTTTGTTTGTTTGCTTTGAGATGAGTCTCGCTTTGTTGCCCAGGCTGGAGTGCAGTCATGTGATCTCAGCTCATTGCAACCTCTACCTCCTGGGTTCGAGTGATTCTCCTGCCTCAGCCTCCCGCGTAGCTGGGATTATAGGCGCCTGCCACCAAGCTAATTTTTGTATTTTTAATACAGATGGGGTTTCACCATGTTGGCCAGGCTGGTCTCTAACTCCTGGCCTCAGGTGATCCACCCACCTTGGCCTCCCAAAGTTCTGGGATTACAGGCGTGAGCCACCTCGCCTGGCCTGAAAAGTAGTTTTTTAAAAAAATTTCAGTAAAATACATATAGAATTTGCCATCTTAACCACTTTTAAGTGTACGGTTCTGTGGAATTAACTATATTCACGTTGTTGTCAACTCCATGCTTGTTTCATCTTGCAAAACTGAAACTCTGTGCCCATTCAACAACCATACCTTCCTGCCATCCGACCTCGGCAACTAGCTTTCTAGTTTCTGTCTCTAGGAATCCGACTACTCCAGTAACTCAGATAAGTGGGATCATGCCAATTTGTCTTTTTGTGACTGGCTTATTTTACTTAGCAGAATGTCCTCAAGGTCCATCCACATTGTTGCCCGTGTCAGAATTTCCCTCCCTTGCAAACGCTGAATAATATCCCACTGTATGTACATATGACATTTTGCTTATCCATTTGAAAAATGGTGTAACTCTTCAAATAATTAGAAATTTTGAAACATCAGATTCAACCAACTCCTCATGCCGTCTTTTCTGGCCAGTGGGCTGGGAGTGAGAGCTCTTGCGTGCAAGGACAGCTTGGCCAGCAGGGAGAGCTCTTGCTACCAAGCTCCATACCAGGCTGAGCAAAGCAGGCAGCTCTTTAGTCCAAAAGCGTATTTTCCGCTGCTGCAGTCCTGCCCACCTCCCACCCCGTATCCTTTCCCCCTCCCCGACATCCCTCTGCGCAGATAGTAAAGGGGCAGCTACCTGGGCAAGTGGGAAGAAGGGAAGAGCAGCCGCAGCTTATTGTGTAATTCCTGGAACTCCTCAAAGGTCCGCTGGATATAGGTGGCCTCGTGAGTATTCTCTCGCATTACCTTTACCACATATACCTGCAAAGGTCCAGATCTTAGGGTGTATCTGCCGAGCCCTCTGTATCCAGTGAAGCGGGTAGGAAAGGTCTGGAAGTTGTGTGTGTGTGTGTGTGTGTGTGTGCGCGCGTGTGCACGCGCCCGCGCTGAGAGGAGGGGCACGTTCCAGAAGGAAGAGGGCAAGAGTCTCTCCAGTGCAGACAGATGATAGAAGCATATACACAGGAATCTGAAAGCAGACTTCCCACATATGTTGCCGGGACCCTTGACTCAGAGGGAATAATCATCCATTTCCGCTCCCCAGTACTAGGCAGGTCACGTGAGCAAGGGAGAGGGCAGTGGTCCGGGACTGCTCCCAACACAGGACAGTCAGTCCACTCCAGTGCCCACTGTTCAAGTGTGAAAAAAGTCAGGACCTCAATAAGCCAGGGTCAGCAGAGAGCAAGTAAGGGGGTCAAACTGGAGAAAACACTTACATAGCCTTTGCTGGGGTGGAAGACCTTCTCATGGCGGCAGAGTAAGACATCACTGATGCGGCCAGAGCTCTTGAGAGTGTGTGTTCGGGAGGCAAAGGAGAGGGTCAGCCGGTCATCTGAGCCCATGAACTTCATCTGAGCCAGATTATGTATGAAAAAATTCAGCTTTGTGGCTACACTGCCCAGGCTGGACTCAATCAACCTGGCAGGAAGATGAGAAAAGAGGATATAACCATGAACTCAAATTCCTGCTGCCTCGACAGGGGTGTTCCAAGGAATAATCCTGACTCTTGAGACTAACAGTCGGCTCAGATCAAATCATTTTCCTGTGTCATATCTTCCTCAAGCAAATGATTGGCAGACAATTATCTCATACAATTTGCTCATGTGAACTCGAGGGTCTTATCTCTTCCCCTGGCTACCCACCTGAGCCAAAGATGATCAAACCACGGTAGAAAGGAACTAGGAACTCTGTGTAAATGTCTAAATATTGTGGCGAAAAGATTTCAAAGTTCAGTAAAATAAAACCTTACCAAGCACTGTTCAACCTAGAGATTTCAATTCAGAAGGAGAAGTCCTGTGTTAGGAGGTCTAACAGAGAAAACGTAATTCTCTGAGTTCCAAAAAGAGTGAACAATAATGGAGAACATCATCACGTGGACAACATTTTGTAGGCATTCATAGATAGACACATCCTTGCCTTCAGAGTGTGCCTAAAAACATTGTCAAATATGAGGAAACTGAATCCTGGAACTCTATGTTCTGGCAAAGGGAAGGGTCTGACCAAGCAAGTTAAAAAAGAGGCCGGGCGCGGTGGCTCACGCCTGTAATCCCAGCACTTCCGGAGGCTGAGGCAGGCGGATCACGAGGTCAAGAAATCGAGACCATCCTGGCCAACATGGTGAAACCCTGTCTCTACTAAAAATACAACAATTAGCCAGGCGTGGTGGCATGCACCTGTGGTCCCAGCTACTCCGGAGGCTGAGGCAGAACAATCTCTTGAACCCAGGAGGCAGAGGTTGCAGTGAGCCGAGATTACGCCACTGCACTCTAGCCTGGTGACAGAGCAAGACTCCGTCTTAAAAAAAAAAAAAAAACTGGCCAGGCACGGTGGCTCACGCCTGTAATCCCAGCACTTTGGGAGGCCAAGGCGGGTGGATCACGAGGTCAAGAGATCAAGACCATCCTGGTCAACATGGTGAAACCCCATCTCTACTAAAAATACAAAAAATTAGCTGGGCATGGTGGCGCGTGCCTGTAATCCCAGCTACTCAGGAGGCTGAGGCAGGAGAATTGCCTGAACCTAGGAGGCGGAGGTTGCTGTGAGCCGAGATCGCACCATTGCACTCCAGCCTGGGTAACAAGAGCGAAACTCAGTCTCAATTAAAAAAAAAAAAACTTAAAAATTATTGGCTGGGCATGGTGGCTCAGGCTGGGCATGGTCACTCACGCCTGTAATCCCAGCACTTTGGGAGGCCGAGGTGGGCAGATGATGAGCTTGATCACGAGATCAAGACCATCCTGGCCTATAAGGCGAAACCCTGTCTCTACTAAAAATAGAAAAACTAGTGGGGTGTGGTGGCACACACCTATAGTCCCAGCTACTCAGGAGGCTGAAGCAGGAGAATCACTTGAACTCAGGAGGCAGAGGTTGCAGTGAGCTGAGATCTCACCACTACACTCCAGCCTGGTGACAGAGCGAGACTCCATCTCAAAAAAAAAAAAAAATTATTACAAAAGCCACATTATACATTGCTCCACAGACAAAGTATTTGACTGGGACCTAGTGAGAATGTAGGTAAGAGTGACAGCGATACCCTTGTGTACAAACTTTAGCGCCAAAACGCAAATGGGAAACCAAGGTTGAGAGACGCAAAATGATTTACCTAAATCATGGGTGAAGTTGGGACAATATATCCACATGGTCAACTCTAGGCTCTACTCTCTGAGCTAAGCCTTTCCTCTTTCCCAGTCCTGCTCCTGCCAATCTGGCAGGCTGGGAATTACTCAGGGTGGGCAGTGCTGATTCACTCAGGGTGTTACCTAGTGAAGTAGGTAGTGGCATTGGCCTCTGTGTCCTGAGGCCTCAGGGCATCATACACATACTTGAGGTCCTCCAGGTCTGAGAGCTCAGGGATCCCACAGGACAACATCTAGAAGGAGCAGAAAGAAGAGAGGGTGGATGTAACAAGAGAGAATTCTCTCTGCTTCTCCACCTTAAGGCCAGGTTTTCTACAGCTAGGCTCCCTAACCCTTCTAGAGGGTGGTAGACAGAGGCTGTGGGCAGTGGCTGGAGGGCCACAGGAACTGAGGGGCTGGGGCAGGGAGTTAGACACCTACACAGACATCACTGTCCTCAGGTAGTCCGGGTCCCTGCCTTTAACTAGGGCAGGCAGGTATTCAGTTGGGGCTCAGAGAGGTAAATCTCTAGAAATTCCCTGAAGCAAGACAGGGAAGTCTTAAAGATGGTGCCAGGTAATAAGAAGGAGGTGTTCGGAAAGGGATGGAGCTCCTCACCAGGCCCAGAAGGTTGAGGAAGAGGTGGGTGTGCTTGCGAATGAGGTTGTAGGCTTGGCAGCAAAGGTCAACAAAATCATGGAAGCGGCTGGAAGGCTTGTCACCCCCGTTGATGACATACGCCATGTCCGAGGTGAAGACAAAGGGGGCACGGTCCCTGAGCCAAGGGGAACATACAGGTAGAAGGTCAACATGGAGGAGGAAGCCCGCCATATGGGCTGTACCAGTGGACAGTTTCCCTCATCCCTCGTCATGTATCCAAACTGGATAGATGGGGCTCTAACTTTTTTCTTTGTTCCTTTCCTACCTTAATCTTAAAAGCTTTCTATATCCTTCATTGGTTCCTTATCTGTGAGCTGGCTGTATTTTTTTCTGGATATCTAACTGGATTCCCTTTTGCTACAGTTTGGGTTCATTTCCCTTTGTTCAGTCCTTGGTAGGGAAGAACAGCTGGTCCCGACATTCTTCTGCAAGTTCCCTGCAAAGACTTGACCTCTTTATCAGTTTCCTCTCCTCCAATGCTGCTCAGCCCTGGGACCACGATCTGAGGCCCAGCTGCTTCCATCACAGGTTTGTGTCCCAGTTCTGAACCACTGTTGCTCACCTCCTCGCCCTCCACTCACAACCCGGCTTCAGGAGATCACTTACCGCTTGATGTTGCCAAACATCTGGGCATGGCCCAGGAAGCGGCCAAAATCAATGTGGAACATGTGACCAGTGGTCTTCAGCATGATGTTGTCATTATGCCGGTCACAGATGCCCAAGACGTACGTGGCCACGCAGCAGCCAGCACAGGAGTAGATAAAGTTCTCCACAGCCTGGGAGGGGTCAAGGCAGATGGGAGGAGAGGACATAAAGCTGGCCTGGAAGGACTACAGGGACCACAGCCAGACAGAACTCAACCAGCCCTGGTCTCTCTCTTTTGTGAACCCCAGCAGGGTCTCACATCTGCCTGTTCATCCTTCATCATATACTAACTTACACACGTACACACACAGAAGCATCTCCCATGTGTCATAGAGAAGAAGATGGAGGCTTGTATGTGTATCTTCACCACTTCATCTGAACATCATCTTTTCTTTCTCCTAGGGAGATTGGTTGGACAGACAGTGGACTGATCCAATAGCCCAGACTTGATCAGCCCAGACTAAGGAAATCTTAATAAATGGGAAGACTGACATTTATAACCTCCCCAACCGGCCGTGATGATTTTAGGTGCAGCCACTGAGACGGCCAACTTAAGGATCTCTTCCTGACCCTGCTCAGAACTGTAGCATCCTTCTTCCTGACCCAAATATAACTCCTATTTCCAGAGTTCTTGGTAACAGCTAAATGCTAATCTAATTAAAGTCACTGCACTCCGAACAAGAGCTGAGGCAGCTTAACACGTCTAGAGAGTGTTTTACACTTGAAAATCAGACATCTCTAGCTGGTAAAATGTGTCAGAGATATTTCTGAGTTTAAAGCAGGAGAGAAGTGGTGAGGGGTTGAATCCATCTTATTTTGTTTTTGAGACAGAGTCTCGCTCTGTCGCCCAGGCTGGAGTGCAGTGGTATAATCTCTGCTCACTGCAACCTCTGTTTCCCGGATTCAAGCAATTCTCCTGCCTCAGTCTCCTGAGTAGCTGGGATTACAGGCAGGTGCCACCATGCCCCGCTAAATTTTTTGTATTTTTAGTAGAGACAGGGTTTCACTATATTGGCCAGGCTGGTCTCGAATGCCTGACCTCGTGATCCACCCACTTCGGCCTTCCAAAGGGCTGGGATTACAGGCGTGAGCCACCATGCCTGGCTGAATCCATCTTATTTTGTCTGGTCAACATCTGTCCCTTATCTGTCTTTCCAGGAAGAAAAAATACATGGAATCAGGAAATAGACCACTTCTGCCTTCTAAGTCTTCCTGTGAGGTTTGTAGAATTCCTAAGAACTCAGGAAAGACATCAGCAGAGGGCAAGGAGCGTCATAGCCAGCTAGGAATGCATGAAATTGGGAATGAGGGAAAGCTTACTAGATAGAGAATGCCCGCCCTCTTTGCCTTCTTCCATAAATTTCCACCCATTCATCCTTCAATGACCTTGAGTCCCGTATCTTTTCAGACCTTCCCAGCTCACACTGACTCCTCATTAGAACCCTACAGATGCACTGTCACCTCTGTTCATACAGGGCTTACTTTGCCCTTTTGGTCCCATGGGTTATAGATCTGTTCTAACAGCTTCTGGACTATTTCACAAGGCCTGTTGCAAAACTAGCTCCACACAGAACGCACCCACCCCAGCTACTTATCCAACTACAACCTGATGACGAATCCACTGGAAACTAAGAGTAGAAAGGTTGTAAAGAAATCACAGCATTCACCTTCTGGAAGACTATTTCTAAGAAAGTAAAATAAATGAATAAAAGCACTTAATACGGAGCATAACATGTAACTCTCAGTCTTGACCTGGATCTCTGTCAGATCCTCTCACTGTCACAGACACGCTTTCTTTTTTCTTTTTTTTTTTTTTTTTTTTTTTTTGAGACGGAGTTTCGCTCTTGTTACCCAGGCTGGAGTGCAATGGCGCAATCTCGGCTCACCGCAACCTCCGCCCCCTGGGTTCAGGCAATTCTCCTGCCTCAGCCTCCTGAGTAGCTGGGATTACAGGCACGCGCCACCGTGCCCAGCTAATTTTTTGTAATTTTTAGTAGAGACGGGGTTTCACCATGTTGACCAGGATGGTCTCGATCTGTTGACCTCGTGATCCACCCGCCTCGGCCTCCCAAAGTGCTGGGATTACAGGCTTGAGCCACCGCGCCCGGCCTCTTTTTTCTTTTATTTTAATTGAATCAATATTTATTTCAGGACATGCCACGTCAAAATAAAACAGAGTCAACCCTTGCCTTTAACAGTTATACTATATTATAGAGCACTTTACAACTGCATCCATCTTTAAGTGTAAATTATTGGTATGTGGGCTAATGATTATCTGTAAGCATTTCTCTATTCAGATCCATAATCCAAGTGCTCTCTGAATATTACAAGGTGACAAGAAGTGGGAAGTGGAAGAGGAAGAGGAAAGAGAGGGGACTAAGGTTCTTCCAGTTTAAGGTTTTGTTGCAATGAGGGGATGAGGAAGTATGAAGATATTTTCGTTGTCTTTTCATCTTTAGATGTAAACATCTAAGTGATGTTTACAACATAAATTCAGCAGGCTTTTCCTGAGCTGTAACTCAGAAGTTTTCTTCCCACAAACAATGTATTTACAAATGTGTTTATTACACAGCAATCTCACAATAACTAGGAAAGATTAAAGAGCACATTCCTAGTATATTTGTCTGCAGTGTTTTCAGGGAAATACATATTGCCATGGTGAAGTTCTAAATAGATTCAACAAAACATCTAAAAATTGTAAGTTGTTAAAAAAAAAGGCAAAGAAATAAATTTCACCAAAGAAAAAAGATTAATTATAGCTTAAATATATAACTAAATCACTAGTTAAACTATACAGATCTAATACAAAGCAAAACCAGCCTCAAAGACCTAACATTTTTAAAAAAGCCAAAAAATAAGGCCTAAATCTGCATAATATTGAGTTTTATTTCCATTCTTCCTTTCCCTCTACTATCCATGCTTTACCTAATCTGCCTCTAGGGGCTTACAAGAAAACAGTTTCTGTCTTCCATTTGACCTCAAATGTCCTGAGCAAAGTTTTTGCTATTCTGCTGAGGGTTCTTTTGTCGGTAGTTTTAGATATCATTATTTCTACTAATTTAGTAGTGTTGCTCATAGTGCCAAATTTAAATTCTTCCACTGGTTCTTCTGAAATGAACTTTTACAGTGTCTTGTCTGCATAATATATATATTTTTAAGGAAAACCCAAGCAAAATCTATTGCTTAGACAGGGTTATTATTATTTTTTGAGATGGAGTCTCGCTCTGTTGTCCAGGCTGGAGTGCAGTGGCGTGTTCTCAGCTCACTGCAAACTCTGCCTCCTGGGTTCAAGTGATTCTCCTACCTCAGCCTCCCAAATAGCTGGGATTACAGGTGTGCACCATCACACCCAGCTAATTTTTGTATTTGTAGTAGAAACGAAGTTTCATCATGTTTGCCAGGCTGTTCTTGAACACTTGACCTCAGGTGATCCACCCACCTCGGCCTCCCAAAGTGCTGGGATTACAGGCATAGCCTCCACACCCAGCCTGTTATTATTTTTTTAAACAGAATAACTCTTGACAATTTTAAAACCTCGGGAGAAATAATTCATTAGAACTTCATTATTTTGCCATGAAGAATTAAATACGAAAAACCTATTCTGAAGCACCTGGTTACTTTTCTCTCCCAGAGTCTCATAAAGTACATGTGAATGGGCCATTTGTTTGGGTCAGAAGTACACTTTATGTTCCTCCACTTACAAGTACTCAGTATGTTCTTTAGGACTCATTTTGAAGATATACCAGGACCCTTTTCTCATTCAAGCACTGCCTACCATGATAGCTGAATTTTGACCTCAAAGAAGGTCTAAGTAATTTCTATCAGTGCTCAGGAATAATTTTAGACATCTTGGTCCATGACCTACAGCAAGTGGTATCCGTGAAATTAAAGGATAATTCCAATGGGCTTGGTCGTACTGCTGCTTTGCCATCTCTTATTTGTTTTGAGGAAGTGGGGGAGGCTAGGTAAGAATAGGGAATCGGGGTAAGAGGGACGTGAGAAAAGCAAGGAGAAATCGAGTAGGCTGCCTCTCACAGATATTCTTTCTACCTTAAATGAATCCTGTTTTGGCTGAGAAAATAGCTGTGTGCCTGTGGGCAAATGACTAAACTCTTTTCCCCTCCCTAAGTTATACAGGGCGTTAGCCACTTACTGGCAAGAAGTCTCACTCCATCAAGGGGCACTCTCCCTCCTGATTAAAGGGGTTTCATGTATAGAGTGTGGGATACTCTCTTGGTGAGTAGGTGGCCAAGACAAATATATCTGTAGTTTCTTTCTTCTGGAAGTCATCATATGAAACTACCAGCATTGCTGGGTATGGTGGCTCATGCCTGTAATCCCAGCACTTTGAGAGGCTGAGGTGGGCAAATCACTTGAACCCCTGGGTTCAAGACGAGCCTGGGCAACATGGCAAAACCCCATCTCCACAAAAAATAGAAAAATTAGATGGGGATGGTGGCACACACCTGTAGTCCCAGATATTTGGGAGGCTGAGGCAGGAGAATTGCATTAACCCAAGAGGTGGAGGTTCTTGGCTATTTCACAAGGCCTATCACCCAGGCTGGAATATCCCAGCCTGGTGGCAGAGTGAGACCCTGCCTCAAAAAGAAAGAAACTACCAGCATTATTCTTGCAGGAAGGCTAAAAGGGTAGTCTTTCTATCTTTGAAAGACTGAGATTAAACATGAACATGCAGAGTTAGTTTCTCCGTGTGTGTATTCTTGTACATTCTTCCATACACTTATTTTTATTTAGTATTATTCCACACATTTACACATATATGTGCATTGATCAATATAAATTAGCTTTTGGGTCCCTTGAAGTTAAAATCGTATGAATTAGCATTCTGGCATATAGCCAGTCTCTTAGGAGTTTGGTTATTGTGACTTGTTCCCTCCGAGTGTCCCTACCTCACTCAACCTAATTAACCCAGAGACTAGAGTTGTGAGGCTGGGAACAGGCCATGGACCCCAGCAGGCCACCAAGGCCCTACCACCTGGGAAAGCTCCACTTCTACTCTAATCTTCCTTCATCAGGAACCAGTCAGCCCTCTTTCCTCTCATCTCTGTCTCATATCTAACCTCATTCCTGGCTTTGAGTTGCAGCCTTGCCACAAACCAGCTCCAACACTAGGAATGAGTGAGTAAATCTTAATTCACACCTATGAAAAGAAGAGGCTGGAACAAAATGTTCTCTAAAGTCTCTTCCAACCAACTCTGATTCTACAAAGTACCACTGAACCCTCTGAGAACACAGGGAACTTGAACAGGATCCACCATTGGATGGGATACAGGTAGGCTCCCAAAAGCTGGCCCCTCCTCCAAGACTTAATCTGTCAGGGGGACTCGATGAAGGTTTCTCAGTCCAGTACCAGGGGATTTTCTCAGCCAGCTTGCAGGAGCTATTTGAGTGAGTCATCCCTAGATATTTGGAGGCACCAGCCAGCCGAGAAAGAGTACATCCTTCTGCCAACAAAGCTGAGCTGTCTTCTCTGTGCAAGTGTGGGTCTTGTGGTTAAAGAGCCGTGTCCCGGCATCAGACACACGCACCCCAGATGCACTCCCCAGCCCCCAGTCCTACCTTCTCATATTCGTCCTCCCCAGGGTTGTGTTTCTGCAGCCAGTCTGCCAGGGGCCGGTCCTTGAATGAGCCAGTCACCCCATGCTCCACCTGGATCTTACGTAGGGTCTCGGCATTAGGGATCATCTCCACCATCCCTGTGAGGGGAGAAATGGGGGTCATGCTCCAGACCAGAATGAAGGGTCTGCAGGGAGAGGATTATAAGAACTGTGCTCATGCTTCCCTATAAATTAAGCTGTAAGGCATTTGGACTAAGTCTGATAATAACAGGAAAACAGTAACCATAGAAAGGAAGGTCATTCCCACATTTCCTTTGCCACACTGTCTTTTTGTTCTCTCTAGTTTATAGCTGCTGCTCCCTTTGCTTTTCATTTTTATTATGG
Source organism: Callithrix jacchus (assembly GCF_049354715.1). Classification (NCBI taxonomy): domain Eukaryota; kingdom Metazoa; phylum Chordata; class Mammalia; order Primates; family Cebidae; genus Callithrix; species Callithrix jacchus. Next base: position 31,724,698 of record NC_133520.1, read on the forward strand.
GAATTAAAATATATATATAAGAAAAAATGAATGGTATCATGAATTCACATGTAACTATCACCCAGCTTCAAAAATTATCAACATTTTGCTAATCTTGTTTGCAATCACACAACCCTATTTCTCCACTCCCTGCCGCCTTGCTTGGAGTATTTTAAAGCAAATCCCTGATACTTTATTTCACTCATAAATATTTCAAGTGTAATTACAAGGACACAGCCATGATGCCATTGTAACATCCAAAAAGTTAACAATAATTCTTTAACTCAATCTATATTCAAATTTCCTCCAATTTTCTGTCTCTCTCATATATATATTTCTTTCCACAGAAGATCTCACTCTGTCACCCAGTCTGAAGTATAATGGTGTGATTAGGCTCACTGCAGCCTCAAACTCCTGGGCTCAAGTGATCCTGCCGCAGCCTCCCAAGGAGCTGGAACTGCAGGCACCTGCCATTAGGCCCAGCTAACTTTTACATGATCCTTATTAGAGATGAGGTTTCACTATGTGTCTAGGTTGGTCTCAAATATTCCTGAGCTCAAGCAATTCTCCCATCTCAGCTTTCCAAAGTGCTGGATTACAGGAATGAGCTACTATGCCTGGCCCAGAAAATATTTCCTTACAATTGGTTTGTTTTAATCAGGATCCAAAGTCTACACATTTGGCTGTTATGGTGCCGAGTCTGTTTTACTTTATAATGTCTCTCTCCGATGCCTCCCTTTTAAGGCCATTCCAAGGCTTCTCATGAAATAATCTTTCCCTCTTCACTTTCCTGGAGGATGACACAGTTTGTGCTGGCAACGGGCAAAAGGACAATAAGCAAAGGGATCCCTTCCACCACCCTCACCCTCACTCCCCACTGACCTCTGCCCCGGCCAGTGGAGAAACAGCGGAAGATGACCATGCGCATGTCCAGCCCCTCCTGGACCCAGATCTTGCTCATGATGCGAATCATCTGCAGCGTTAGCATGTCCTGGCGAAGGTCGTCCCCACACTGGATGGAGGGACACAGTGATCAGATCCCATCTCCACTGCCTCCCCAGCTCTCAGTCTCCCAGATGGGCAACCTTGGCCCTAACTAACAGTAACAGGGAGTTCCACTGCCTCACACCCCTGACCTGCTTATTCAGCGCACACCAGGTCAAAGATGGCCCAGGAACCTTCCCATTTTGCCCATGTGTTGTTCTGGCTCATCCCTCAATCCCACAGGCCCATCTGAATTGAATTCACGGTCTGCTTCTACATGCAGCCCTTCTGATCATCGGGCTTTTTTTTTGAGACGGAGTCTCACTCTGTTGCCCAGGCTGGAGTGCAGGGGCGCGATCTTGGCTCACAGCATCCTCCGCCTCCCAGGTTCAAACGATTCTTGTGCCTCAGCCTCCCACATAGCTGGGATTACAGGTGCCTGCTACCATGCCCAGCTAATTTTTTTTGTCTTTTTAATAGAGATGGGGTCCCACCATCTTGGCCTGGCTGGTCTCAAACTCCTGACCTCAAGTGATCCACATGCCTCAGCCTCCCAAAGTGCTGGGATTATAGGCATGAACCTGGCCCATCAGGCCTTTTTTAAACTTGAATGTTTACACTTTGGATTTGGAACTTGCACACAGCAAACATGTAAGTTACTAAGTCATGTACATGTATTTTGTCTCCCCCACTAGATAATATGCTCTGATGCTATGATTTACATCTCAGAATTGTGGATACATCAGAGTCAGAAGGGACCTTAGGGTTCATCTAGTTGGACCTGCTCTCAGATATTAATTTCCTCTTAGACAGCCCTGTCACATGGCATTCAGCCTCTGCTTGAATACCTGAGGGACAAGCAGGTCACCACCTTCCCCAACCCATTGTTGAGGGAGCTCTGCCTCCTAGAAAGCACTTCGGGATATTGAGCTGTCAGTTGCCTTCCTATGCCTAACACTCTGTTCTTAGGCCTCTGGGGCCATGCAGAATTCATCTAAATCCTTTTTCACCAGATTGTCTTTCCTATGTCAAGACAGCATGGAACAGTGGGAAGAGAACCACCCAGGGCCTACTTAGCCACTCTAGGCTGCCTCCTCCTCTCCCCCAACCAGGTCCACCAGTCTTGAGTAAAGTATTCTCACCTTGAAGATGACACGGACGTTCTCACCCAGGGGATCCACATTTTGGAAGGAGAGTTTGAGGGGGACAGCATTGGAGTTGAAGTAGGAACAGTCCTGCCATGGTGAAAAGGGTAGTGATGAGGGTCAGAGTGGCCTGTGCCAGGAAAGGAAAATGACCTCTCCACTTCAGATCAAGATGCTGCTCCCCGCTACTGCCGGCCAACCCAAGATCTGCTCACTGTTTCTTCCGGATTTCTCAGGAACCCAGCTTCCTTCCTTCTCTCGTTAAGAGGCCTCATCCCAATTCAGTTTGTTATAAAGTGCTCGGCACTGACCTCAGCTCTAGCACTTGATCCTCATCCTGTTAGTTCATTCTGCACACATCTTACTAGTTGTGTGACCTCTGGTAATTCACATGTCCCATCTACACCTCAGTTTACTCCTCTGTGAAAGGGGACTCCCAATAGTACCAACTTCCTAAGACTTGTGAGAATAAAATGCCATAACCAACATAAAGCACTCAGAACAGGGCCAGGCACAGAGAGTGCTCAATCAATGACAGATGACAGCTGCTATCTCAACCACCACCCCCGACTTCATCTGCAACATCACCAAAGAAAGACACCTGCCCAGCCGCCCAGCCTGCAACCCAGTTCCTCTACCCTGCAAGCTGTTAGGCTTGTAAAAGTCCATACACATTAGGAATGGGAAGAGACCACAAATATGCCTTTCTTCCTAATCTCTCTCTTACTTTCCAGCTTATACAGAGAGGCTCACCTGTGCCCTTTTGAGTTCACAGCCCTTCTGCATCTTGTTTCTCTTATATTTCTGCCACGTGTGGGCAGAGGAGAGGCAGGAATAATCCTCACTATGTTACATGGAGGTGAGCTGAGACCCCTGAGGAAAAGATGCTAGTCCAAGGCCGCATGGGAAGTCAGCAACAACCTGAAGCCCGGACGACTCAGCTCCTCACCCTTGTGTGCCTGGTCAGTGAGGACCTCACCTCCACTGAGCCCTCCCACACCGACAGTCCCAAACCTACCAGTCACTCACCCTGGGCACGATTCCCTTAACCAGCAGACTGGGGCTGAGTGGCAGACGGCACGAGCCATTGAGGATAAAGAACTGCTTCACCTCCTCCAGGCCCATACGGAGGATTCCCTGGAAAGAAGGGGAGGAGGGCAGCAGGGGTGAAATGAGGGCCCATACTGAGAACCAGACCTCTCCCGGGGGTGGGTTCTCAGCAGTGGTTGGGAAACCCCTGAGAAGTGTGGACACCCTCCAGAAGATCCTTAAGAAGGAGGACCCCCTGGACCCCAGCCTGGGACAGTATACAAGCAGTAAGACCAGATCGCTCCAGAGGGGAGCAGAGGGCAGAACGGCAGGAAGCAGGCCCCAGAGCACTGAGCGGGTAAGCTGTCTCTTAAGGGGGAAGAGCTGCTCAGGCTTTTGCCAAGAAAAGCTAACAATCTGGACACGTTGATACAAAATCTCTCCATTTTTAAATGTCAGCAACCAGGAACACTGCTGGCTAGTTATAGTGCCTTCGTACAAACAGATAAAGGTATCCTCTGTGGGTGGCAGCAGGCCTGAGCCATGGGTCACAATACGAACAAAATACGGCTGGATTTCAGCCCTTACTTGCCCCTTCTGGCTGAGTGCTCTTGTGCAGTGAACAGCTTATACAACTGTGCTTAGCCTTTAAAACAAACAGCTAAATAAAAATGTCAATATTTTACAGGCCAAACAATACATCCATGGGCTGTATCCAGCTTGTGGACTGCCTGTGTATGGCCTACAGGTTCCAGAGTCATCTGCTCCCAGTTCCAACATCAGAAATCGTTGCCTGGAACCTTGTCGTTCAGGATTCCTAAGAAGAAACTGGCTGCCAAAGCCCTGGATGAGAAATGGGTAGAGGCAGCGTCACCCCACTCACCTGCCTTGCTGATGGGGCTGCCTCCCGGACCTGCTGGGCCAGTTTGGCCAGGGCATTGACAAGCCAGCACTGGCGGTTAAACTCTTCTCTGAGCCCCTTGCCACAGCAGCACAGTAAGGCTGCCAGCAGATACTGGTAGCGGATGCTGAACTGAGAGTCCTTGAGGCCGTCCTTCAGCAACCTGTGAGGCAGAGGGAGTCTGGAGTCAGGGCACTCCAGCGATCAAAGGCTGGGGTGCGGGGGGAGACGGAGTCAGGCCCAGCTCCAACTCACTGCAAAACCCACCCTGAACTTGGGAGGGAAAATACTCTGTATGTATGGCTTACATGGCTCACCTGTGCCCCTACCCCAATCTGTGCCCTCTGTCTTTAAGCAGAGTTCACAGCCCCTTTGCAACTTGTCTCTCCTTTCTATTTCTGCCATGTGTGGAAGAGGAGAGACAGGAATAAGCCTCACTATGTTACATGGGGGTGAGCTGAGGCCCCTGAGGCCACATGGGAAGTCAGCAACATCCGGAAGCCCAGACAACTCAGCGCCTCGCCCTTGCGTGCCTAAGAGTGAAATACTCCTACATGAAAGACACGTGTCTACCTCCCACTTTTCTACACACAGTTTTACCAGAAGAAGTAGTGAGTCACTCTCAAGTCAGATACAGCTCGTTTCAGGAGGAAGCGCACCAGTGGGCTGTCCAGGTAGCACTCATACTTTAGGGCCTGTTTAGGAGAAAGGGAGAAAGAATATGAAGCTTCATTAACTGCCAGTAATCTACACCTATCATTATTGCACTGGGATCTCTGGTTTCTTTTTCTTCTTCTTCCTTCTTTCAGACAGTCTTGCTGTGTCGCCCAGGCTGGAGTGCAGGGGCGTGATCTCAGCTCACTATAACCTCCTGGGGTTGAAGCTATTCTCCTGCCTCAGCCTCCTAAGTAGCTGGAATTACAGGTGTGTATCACCACGCCCAGCTAATTTTTATATTATTTGTAGAGATGGGGTTTCACCATATCAGCCAGGCTGGTCTTAAACTCCTGACCTCATGATCCACCTGCCTCAGCCTCCTAAAGTGCTGGAATTACAGGCGTGAGCCACTGCACCTGGCTGGGATCTCTGGTTTCTAAGGGACAGAATGCAGACTCACTTGGGGTATTGGAGATGGGACCAGCAGAACTGGAGGGAAGACCAGTGCACCCACCTGTACCAGCTGGGGCAGGTAGTCCAGCAGCTCAGCATCTGAGAGTGAGCCAATCCACTGCACAGCCATACGACGCACCTCCTGGTCCGGGAACCTGCAAAACAGAGCCCAGTGCCCTGACAACCTTGCTGCAGGCTGAGGCACAGCTGTGAGCCAAGCATCCTCATCCCTGGGCTTCAGAGGGATGGAGAGAGAAAATGCAATGGCCCTAGATTCCGCCAAAGTCACTAGGAGAATCCTTAGCACCTTCCTTGGACAGCAACCCTTGGGAATGAGCCTCCTTTATGGTCAGAGTCTACCTTGAACCACGGGAGAGCAATCGCGTAGCCACTTTTACTCCTTGGATGATTTAAAGAAAATGGGACAAAGTCCCCAAACCTACTCCCAAAATTTCTCCCCTGACTCCCACCGTGCCAGAAATTCCCACAATTGGGGGGCCCTGATGTGAGTAAAAGCATTATTTTGTCTTGGTGACATCCTTTCATGCAAAAGATGCCAAGCAAATAACAGAAAATCACAGAATTTTAACAAAACCATTGCCTCAAAAACCCCTAAAGGCAGGTCACATGAATGAGTACATTTTGTTACTGAGAGTGGCAGGAAAGAAGCGGAAAACCCTGGGCACCGTCTAGAAAAGGCATCCCTGACACATCTGAGACTGGAAGCCTTGGGTCCACAGGGAACCCTTCAAGAGAAACAGGGAAAGAGACAATAGTTCAAATAAAACAAAGTAATAAGAATTTCAGTTGCACAGGTGTATGCATTTGTCAAAATTCAGCCAGTGTATAAGTAAAGTTTGGGTATTTGCTTATGTGTAAATGTTGCCTCAAAAGAAAAAAAAAACAACAGAACGAACACTGAGCTCTAGTTAATAATGTGCATGCCAAAGCAGGGAGTTTAATGGTGTGTGTAATTTACTTAAAATGTCTATGAAGGCTGGGCATGGTAGCTCACACCTGTAATCCCAGCACTTTGGGAGGCCAAGGAGGGAGGACTGCTTGAACCCAGGAGTTTGAAAACAGTCTGGGCAATATAGTGAGACTTCATCTCGACAAAAAATTTAAAAAATTAGTCAGGTGTGGTGGTGTGCATTTGTTGTTCCAGCTACTTGGAGACTGGGGCAGGAGGATTGCTTTTGAGCCCAGGAGGTTAAGGCTGCAGTGAGCCGTATTCATGCCACTGCACTCCAGCCTGAGTGGCAGAGCAAGACCCTGTCTCAAAAAAAAAAAAAAAAAAAAAAAAAAAAAGCATAAAAAACGTGATGGATAGGCTGGGCACGGTGGCTCATGCCTGTAATTGCAACACTTTGGGAGACCAAGGCAGGTGGATCACGAGGTCAAGAGATTGAGACCAGCCTGACCAGCATGATGAAACCCCACCTCTACTAAAAATACAAAAATTGTTGCATGCCTGTAGTCCCAGCTACTCAGGAGTCTGAGGCAGGAGAATCACTTGAACTCAGGAGGCAGAGGTTGCAGTGAGCCGAGATTGTGCCACTGCACTCCAGTCTGGGGACAGAGCAAGACTCTGTCTCAAAAAAGAAAAAAAAAAGGTTGCTAGATGTATGGATACAGGGATGGATAAATGAAATATATACAATCCAGCACACAGAGAAAATGCTAACGATAGAATCTAGGTGATGGGCACATGGGTATTCACTGTACAATTTTCAATTTTGTTGTATGTTTGAAAAATGACCACAATATAACAGTGGGGTAAAAAATGAGAAAGAAAAAGCAAAAAGGAGAAATGGAAAATCCCTGAATATCCACACCCACTTTACCATGTTCCCCAGGGCTGGCTTAGATCCGTGATGGGCAGTACCATGCCCTGGCTTCTACAGGGTCACTTGGTCAGAAAAGGCAGGTGTTACAACTCACGTGGCATGCAGGAGCCCCAGGGCATCTTGGTGGTTCATGTGGGTCCACTGCTTCAGGAGAGCATAGATGTCGGGCAGGCAAGCCCACTCCCAGCTGGGGGCGCTGGCGAGCACCAGGGGGAGTGAGCTCACCTCCGAGTGGCAGTAATATCGCTTCTCCCAAAGGCGCTTCTTGTCGGCATCAGTGAGCCTGATGAGCACGGGGAAAGGAGAAGGTGACGGGGCAGTGAGAGAGAACAGCGTCGGTCAGAAGCTGCAGTGCTTACCCTCCAGGGAGTGCTGCACGCACAGCAATTCAGTGGTTCCCAAGCTTTGCTGCAATGACAGCCACTCGAAGGGCTAGGTGAAACCCCTTGCCATGGCTGGTCACACCTGATAACCAGTTAAGTTCGAATGGCTGGGAAGCCAGGCATCGGTACATTCCAAAGATCACCAGGTGATTCCAATATGAAGCAAAGTTCAGGAAACAGGGCTCAAATCCTACCTTTGATCCCAACTCAGGGACATCTTGGATGCAGGCAGAATGCATGGGCCAAGGGCACCAAATCTGCCACCCCTCCTGCGGAGGCCCTGAGGGCACCGTTCTCAAGCAGAACCACCAGAGGGCAGTGGTCCCCCCACACCAGGGTCTCTGCAGCCGAGAGGCCTCCTGGGACCAGCTGTCAGCTTTCATGGACCCGCAGCTAATTGGGCCTTGCTTGAGATCAGGTGTCTAATGGGAGAAGGGAGCTGAGGGGCTAATGAAGTGCGGTTGGCAGAGTGGGGGAAGGGAGGTCTGCAGTCACTCAGCTACTCCAGCTTCTCGGGGCGGACGAAAGGCACAGAGATGAGCCCTGTATCTCTCATGCCCCACTACACACACACAATACACGCACAGGGCTGCCAGGAGCCAGAGAGGTAAACAGAGAGCAGACAGGGAAACCTGGTCCCTCTAGGTCCTCCAGCTCCAGTCCCACCCCTCCTTCTCCAATCCTGTGAAAGCAGCAGCCCCAAGGATGAGATCAGCCTGGACTCGCTCACCCCTGAGAGCTGCCAGCTCGCTTGGACACCCAATCCTTTTTGGAAAGTGACAGGGCCAGAAAATTTCAAAGGCTGTTGGTGTGGCAGGGGCAGGAGTTGAGGGCAGGAGGTGGGGGCAGGGTGGTGGGGCAGCTGCCCCCATGGACAGCAGGTAGTAGACAGCACATCTGGGGTGTGGGGCATAGCTCTGGTCCTCCTGAGTAGTGGAGTCTGGACCAAGTCCCCAGGGTGGGAGTTGGGTATTCTCAGTTCTTATTTCCTGACCTTGACTTCTCCACTTTTCCTAGTGTCCACTGATGGAGAAAGACCTGGGGGCTGCCACCACTTCCTGCCTAGGTGCCAATGCCCACCCCTTCCCACCTCCAATCCCTAAGCAGGAGGACGGGGACCCAGTGCTGGGAGGTCAGATGAAGTGGGGCTGGGCCTCACCAGTACAGGGACTCCTTCTGCATGATGTCTTTAAGCTTGCGCTGGTCTTCTTCCTGGAGGCTGCCAAACTCATATCGGGGGCTGAACTTGTCTCCAGGGGGGCTGGTGAACTTGATGTCAAAGGCCGAGGTGGGGAAGTCAATCTGGGGGACGGGGTCAGGGACGTGAGGAGAGAGAACAGGCAGCGTGGGTAGACTCTCGGCTTCTTTATCTCACCCCATCATTCTGGCCTGTCCCTCCCTCACTCCCTCAGGTTCTTTGTAAAATAACCCAGTTGGACTTGGTGATCTCTAAAGTCCTTTCCAGCTATAACTCTCAGCAAAAAAATGAGAGGGAAACAAAAAGAGAAAAAGAATGGACATGTGAGGAAGTGGTCTGGTGGTAATGCACCTTGGTGAGGCGACAAGCCTCAACCAGAACTCTCAACAGAAATGTCACCTGGCTGAACCACAGGGAGCATCCAGGCTGAGGCCGGGGAGCCTTCCATAGCGTGCCAGAGGGCACTGCTGCCAGAGGGGAGGCAGGACCACACGCTGGGAGAAGACCCTGGAACACTGGGTCCCTATTCTATGCCACCAGACGTTCATCCTACTAAAGTGACTATTAGAGCTGAGTGAGCCAGTTCTCCAAAGGAGCTCTACTTTCTTTCATTCAAAAAATATCTTTTTTTTTTTTTTTGAGACAGTCTTGCTCTGTCACCCAGGCTGGAGTGGAGGGGTATGATCTTGGCTCACTTTAACCTCTGCCTCCCAGGTTCAAGCAATTCTCATGCCTCAGTTTCCTGAGCAGCTGGGATTACACCACCACGCCCAGCTAATTTTTGTATTTTTAGTAGAGACAGGGTATCACCATGTTGACCAGGCTGGTCTCAAACTCCTGACCTCAAGTGATCCCCCCAACCTCGGCCTCCCAAAGTGCTGAGATGACAGGTGGGAGCCACTGCACCCAGCCTCATTGAACAAATATGTATTGAATCTGAACATGTGCCAAGTATTTTCTAGGCTCTGGGCATTGAGTAGTAAATAAGACAGACAAAAATTAGCCAGGTGTGGTGGTATGCACCTGTAGTCCCATCTACTTGGGAGGCTGAGGTGGGGAATGATCTGTGCCTGGGAGGCAGAGTTTACAGGGAGCCAAGACTGTGCAGTTGCATTCCAGCTTGGGTGACAGAGACCCTGTCTCAAAAAAAAAAAACAAAAAACAAACAAACAAACAAAACAAACACCTGCCTCAGGGAGCTTTCATTCTATACCACTATATTTCATTCTATGTCAACATTCATACTCCATACCAAAGTATCCCGTAACCACCAGAAAGGGAAGCTGGGAACTGGGAACTGGAAACTAGATTCTGGGCATGAACAGCTCCTCTCTTCCCCCTGGAGAAGATGTTCACCCTGTGAAAGCACTGCGTCACTGGCTGGGGGAAAGGTGTCCCCTCAGGCCCCAAGAGGGCACAGGTCAGGTTTGATCAGACTCAGAAGTATGAGGATTCAGTACAAGGGACTCAGAAGCTGAGCCCTGAATGCAGAGGGTCTCAGACCCTATCTTCAGACTCCGTGAAATAAATGTAACCCCGGAGATGGGAGGTGGACACCCCAGAGCTCACCTCCCGCTCCACGTCTAACCACATTCACTCGGTTGCTTCAGTCACGTCATCCTCCCATGCTGGAAGTTCTAGCATTCTCGCTCCCTGGCTGTCCCAGCTCAGATCTCAGGGTAAAAATGTAGAGTTGACTGGAATGGTCTTGCTGGCGAATGGAGGGAAGAGCCAGCCTCACCTGCAGGATGACACTGTCCGGCTGGTGGAAGTTCGGGGCACTCCAGCGGGCACTCGGACTTTCCTGTGTTGCTGGCCACAGACCCAGAAGCTTCCGGCCACAGGTCAGGACCCTCAGAAGGAAGGAGGGTGGGAAGAGCCACTAAAATGGCTAAGCAGAGAGGTTTTTCTCCTGCTCCCCCAATCCAAAAATCTGCCTTTCTGTCTGAAGCTACCATCCAACTCCCCTCTCTCATTCTCCCAGTAGACCATAGTCGCCTCCTTCTCCCAAGTCCTGTAAAAGCTCACACCCCTCAAGAGGCCTTGTGAGCTAACCACAGCCTGGTCTGGATGACTTGGTGGTAGGGATACCTCTGTGAGGTGGGGAGGCTGGGCTACATGACCTCTAGCGTTCTTCTAACGACAGGAGCAGATGATACATTACCAAAGCATTGCTTTCCTGTGTCCCCTCAACAGTCCTGTGCCACTGGAACTGCTCAGTGGTTCTCGGTTACATCAATAGTCCTGGTCACCAGTTCTGTGCTTGGGGACCCTCTGTACTTCACCAGTGAGCCCCACATGGCCAACCCTCCCAAGGGCACTGTCACTGGCCCCTTTCTCTGTCCCCCTCCTCCCCTTCCAAGGCCAAGAAAGCTGTATCCTGGGGCTCACATACTGCCTGAAGTTGAAGAGTGGGGTAGTGACCCAGCCCAAGGCTTCAGGCACCCTCCGCTGTTTGTTGGCCTCTGAGGAGCTCCCTGGTGGGGGGATGGGCAGAGCATAGAGAGTGGCACAGAGCAGAGTCTCCCGAGGCAGCCGGTTCACCTGCACTGGGAAGCAGATCCTGCAGAAAACAGGAAGTCAAATTAGGAGGGGCCACTCCTGTGGTTTCAAGCAACAGGTGGTCCAGGAAGTCAAGCTGAGGCTGAGGTTACAGCCTCCCTCTCAGGGTTTAGACATACTCCGTGGGGAAGCCCTCCTCCTGCAGAACTAGGAGAGGCCCCAAACTAGGCGAAACCCCCACTGGATGTTCCCAGAAGCACAATGTGGCGTCCTCGGAGCTTTGTAGCCGAGTGAGGCAGACATCCCCTGATTGTGAGGCTACTACTACCCATGGTGCCTGGACAGAACCCGCTTAGCCAGAGCCACCTCGGACTTCAGGTGATGACACGTCCCACACTGTCAGCCTTGCTCCTTTCCTCATTTTAGAATTTCTGCAGAAGGTCCCCAAAGCTACTCCTTTTGTCCTCCTTTTTTCCCTCTGACAGTCCCCATCCCTCCCCCACTTCTCACCGAGAGCTACCAGGAAGAAGCACCATGTTCTCTGTCCTTGGTTCACCCTCCCCCACAGCCCTCTCACCTGTCCCCACACAAGTCCCTTCACCTAGCCCCAGGGACACACGATGGGTTTTTCCTCACCCCTACCCCCAAGAGAGATTCAAAGCCAAAGGGACTTCAAAGATTCAAAGAGAAGGGGCTTCTCCAAGTCGCACAGTAGTGAGAAAGCCAATGACAGGGCCAAGAGAACTGAGACACATTAGCCCCACCACTCCTCAAGCCCAGAAGTTCCCTCCAGGTCCCTCTGTCTGAATCACACCCAGCCACTCCCTCCAAGCTCAGGATAAGGAACTGCTGGGTGGGGTGAAGTACCCAGGGGAGGGGAGCTGTGGAAAGGCAGGGAGGACCCACATTACCTTTCAGGGAAACTGTCCCTGGGCCAAAGTCCATACTGTCACACCCTCCTGGCCAGCCCAGGGCCCAGCAACTTCTACGCCAGAGGGCACAGAGGCAGGGTGGCCACCCCCAAGGTTAGCAGTTTCATGATAAAGCAACCTGTCTCCACCGCTGCCCTCACTCCTCCAGGGGAATCTCCACCTAAGTGAGGCACTCCCTCCAGCCTACCACAAACTGGCAGAGCCCTGCTCTGTCCCAGCTGCCTCTGCCCTGGGGGGCCCACAGCTATAATTAGGGCCCCTCCAGCAGCCAGCAAACATGCCAGGCCAGGGCTTGGCTGGAGGTGTCAAAGCAGGGCTGCTGGGCCTATTTTGAGAGTTAGCTGATCCCTGTACCACTACAGTGAGGCAGAGAATCAGCTGACCCCATAGCAAAGGGGAGAGGCTTAGCCCTTTCTTTTCATCCAAGGAAGAAGCTTCCAGCTTCATGTCTTAAGGAAAAGGAAGCGAGACACAGCCAAGGCCCCCTTCCCTTCAGTCCTTGGGCATATCTGGTATTCCAAAACCTCTCCCACAGACCTTCACCCAGGGCTGGTCAGGATAACCATTATGTTAGTTGCAGCCCTTACCTTCCTCCCCGAGAAACCCCCTCTTCTTCCTGCAGCCCATTTGACATCACATCACATCACACAGGCTGCCTAATGTGCTGGTTGGTGCCAGTCCTGGTTCCACCACTCACAATCCTGGGCAACTTAACTCCCATCTCTGTGCCTCAGTTTCTTATCAGGGAAAAGGGGAGCATAGCTTCACTTGGATGTGTGTGCACACTGTGTACTTTTTGCTATGTGACGTTGTGGTCACTGCACTGGCACTGGGTTATACAGATGGCATTTTCATGCACATGTATCCCCAGGTATCAGCCACTCTGTCAATCACCTGAAACAGAGAAACCGAAACAAGAGGGGTCCCCAGCCCAGAAGCCTGTGCCAAGTACTTTATTTACAGTGTCCTAACTGTTCCTCAAACAATCCTGTAGGGTAGGCCCTATTATCACAGCCATTCTAGGTTGAATGACCTGCCCAAGGCTGCACCTACAGTAGGAAGGAGAGAACGACTGGCCCAAAGCCTGTCCTGGGAACACCGGCACGCCTTCTCCCAAATGTCTTAGTCTTGACCATGAAGAGCTAAGAAGTCTCATTCCAGACATCTGGATGGGCAGTGCAAGACAATGCCCTTTGCAAGGCTCTAGGCAGGGGACTGGCCTTTAAAATTCAAGGTAGCGACTGGGCACAATGGCTCACACCTGCAATCCCAGCACTTTGGGAGGCTGAGGCAGGCGGATCATGAGGTCAGGAGATCAAGACCATCCTGGCTAACATGGTGAAACCCCGTCTCTACTAAAAATATGAAAAAATTAGCCAGGCATGGTGGCACGCACCTGCAGTTCCAGCTACTCGGGAGGCTGAGGTAGGAAAATTGCTTGAACTCAGGATGCAGAGGTTGCAGTTAGCCGAGATTACACCACTGCACTCCAGCCTGGGTGACAGAGTAAGACTCTATCTCCAAAAAATAAATAAATTAAATAAATAATTTTTTTTTTTTAGTAGCGGTAAGACCTCTTTGTGTTGCCTAGCTGGTCTCAAATTCCTGTGCTCAAGCAATCCTCCCACCTTGGCCTCCCAAAGTGCAGCAACTATAGGTGTGAGCCACCATGTCTGGTCATATACACCTTTATTGCTCTACGAATTACCTAAGTGTGAAAGCCATTTTCCCAGATGTCCATCTGTAAAATGACCCATCCCTTCTAGCATTTCCAGATTCTTTATCAACTTATTTTGCATCCTCGGCCTCTCCAGGACCCTTCTCGTCCTCTTTAATCTGTGCTTCAGGCACAGTATGATGGCTCATGCCTTTAATCCAAGCACTTTGAGAGGCCGAGGCAGGCAGATCATGAGGTCAGGAGTTCAAGACCAGTCTGACCCATATGGTGAAACCTCATCTCTACTAAAAATACAAAAATTAACCAGGCATGGTGGTGCGTGCCTGTAGTCCCAGCTGACTCGGGAGGCTGAGGCAGGAGAATGGTTTGAACTCCGGAGGCGGAAGTTGCAGTGAGCCAAGATTGGGCCACTGCACTCCAGCCTGGGTGACAGAACAAGACTCTGTCTCAAAAATAAATAAATAAAATAAATAGAAAAATAGAAAAAATAAAAAATCTGTGCTCCATATACGTAAGTTGCAGTGCTGCTCTGCAAGTGAGGACTCTAATATAGTCAATGTGGGGAAGTGAAGCTGGGGGCAGCACACAGGGGATTTTCTGACTGTCTGGAAGGAAGGTAGAGCACAGCACAGATGAGGCACAGGGCAGGAAAACCCCCGCAGTGCCCCCATTCAAGCAAGGCACCCTCTCCTCCGTTTCCTTCCTGCTCTGCTTGGCTAATGCCTACCTTCCTGACACCAAATTACTGTGAACACGTGGTGATTAATACTACCTTGTGCTTTTGGTTTCATATTTATATTTATAACCTGCCTATCTCATCTCGATGCCAAAAGTGCCTCTGAGTTAAACAAATGTCCCCATTTTTCAGTTTGAGAAAATGAGGCACAGAAAGAATAGAAAGTAGTATTCGAGACAGAGCTAGAATTAGACCCTCACTCCTGTGAATCCAAGCTCAATATTCTTTCTCAAGGCAACCCTTCCTTCTCTGTCGATAAAGGAAAAAAGCAGTCTCCTCTCCTTGGTCTACAGAAACTATGGGAAGAAGGAGAGGATGAGAAGCACTCCAACTAGTTATACTCTTTAAGGGAGACAAGATCAAAAAATAAAGTATTATTAAAACTAACAACTAACATTTATATGGTTTTTTATGGTTTACAAAGAGCCTTTATGGGTCCTTCTCATTGGATCCTCATGAGAACTTGAGAGGTGGTAATTATACTTGGCCCCATTTAGGAGTCAGGGAAGTGGAGACTCAAGAGTTCAAATGACTTGTCCAGTTGGGGTTAATGAGGAAGCCTGGGTTTATCGTTAGTCCAGGACTAGTTATCTGGCCCCAGGGATACTTTGGAGGCTTAACAGGTCTGCAGTGGCCTGGGCACTGGAGCCTGGGGGAAGGGCTTACTGCTGGTCCCAGATGATGAGGTGGAAGAGGTACTTGGAGAAGTGGGCTCTTCGGGTCTGCAGAGGGCTGCACAGCTCCTTGCCACCATGGCTGAGGGAGCAGGAGAGGTAGAAATCTTCATAGCTACAAAAGAAAGGGAGCAGGTCAGGACACCTAGCTCCCAAAACCAATCACCCAAACCTGTGCGTCCCCCTAAGGCCAAAATCCATATTCCCCGGCAAAACTCAGTCTCTGAGGGCTGTAACACCGGCTTTCTGGGTAGGACAGTCAAACTGGGTGTAAGTAAATGCGCTCAGGCCAAAGCAATGCAATCGGGATTCCTCTGCCTGGTTTTAGGCTCCATGCTGAGCCTTGTGGTTTTTCTTTCTTTAGTGGGAACCGGCCACCCAGCCTCCTTATAGAAGCTCCAGCCCATCGAGCGTCTGTGTGTGTGCGCGCACGTGCATGCGCAAGTGAGAAGGGTGGGGGAGGAAGACGACATATGCCGACGTGAATGCCAACACACGGGGGTCCCTGTGGCTCATGACAGGTGCCTGACAGAAGAGGTCAGAGAAGGCCCCGGTTTCCCAGGCTGCCTCCTTTGTTCTCTGCCAATCGCCCAGAGGAATACATTAAGTGAGGAACAAAGAGAGCAGGAGAAGGGGGCTGGGAGAAGGGGACGGCAGGGGCGGGGTAGGGCCCAGTGCCTATTCCCTCAGGCCTTGGATGCTGGGGACCCAACAGAGGCGCTGAGGATTACCAAAAGAACATCCTCCTCCACCCACCCCTGCAGGCCTAGGGAACCCCAGACAAAGGGTCATTCCCACCTCCCCGCCCACTCCGACTGGCCGGGGAGCTTGCACTCTATCTGGGAATTGGCCATCTGTTGCCATGTCTCCTTCCACTGGCCTTGGATCTGGAGGGGGCAGGGATGCAGAGGCAGCCAGCACCAACAGGCAATAACAAGATCTGCTTCACCTCCTAAGGGACTCCTCTCTCCTCTGGGCTGTCCCCAGCCCAGGTCCTCCTCACGCACTTGGCTCAGCCCCGCAGCCCCATTGCACCACAATGTTACACAATGCCACACACATCCTAAGACTTAGGACAGTGGAATTATGTGCAGATGGGAAGAAGCCCTGATGGAGGTCAAACTCAGCTTGCTCCCTCGAGGCTACTCAGCCCCGGGCTCACCTGGTAGCCCAGGTGATGGGGATACGATGGGTGGCATAGACAGTGAAGGCCAGGGCCCCAGAGAAATGGTAGGCCTCCTGGACCAGGTCATGCTTGCAGCTCCCAGGCACTGCCGTCTGGAAGTCTGCGTTAAATGTGTTGCAGTACAGCTCCACCAGGTCCAAGATGGCAGCGGTCAGGGCTTCCACGACCTTCTCTGGGAAGGGAAGGGGTCAGAAGAGAAAGACATAAGGCCTTCACAAGCCCGATCTGTGGCCATGGCACTGGCTGGAATGGGATGGCCTAAGACCTATGCACCCCCCAAGTGGTCCCCAAATGCTAGTCAGTCTCTAATAGCTGTGACAAAGTTCCCTGTCTGTGGTGAAATGTGAAAAAAGCAGAGGCACGTCGTGAGCTTTTCATATACTGACAGTTACACAATGTTAAATATAATCCTTATTTTTATGTATTGCCACTTACTTAGTATTAAAATGTCCTTTCTTTTAGGAAATGGTGTTAATAATTATTAGCAGTTGCTTCAATAAAGCAAAGGCCAAAAAATGTGGCCAATTAAAAGGCTGGCGCTTCTCTGTTGGTCCCCCAAAGTATTTGGGGGACATTTTACTGGTCTATGACATCCAAAAGACTGGGAATCACCATAACAATCCCAGGAATGCAAAAACAAAAAACAAACCAAAACAAAGGAATCCCAGGGATATAGGTCTGTCTTAAGGCAAAGTTCAGCTGCAAGGGCACGACAGGGGAATCCTAGAAAAATCCTAGTGAAAAATTCTTTCTCATCCTCTCCCAAGCCCCATTCTAAATTGGAAACGTAGCAAGTGTGAGCCATTGGGAGAATAATCACAATCTACGCAAGTGGGAGGCTTCCCATCTGGATGGCAGGGCTAGCGCTGCCCCGCCACCCCACTCCCACACTTCCACCCCTTCATCACCATCTCCCAGGGACACCAGGAGGAATGACTAGGAAAAATAATGAGAAAACACTTTGTCGAAAGAAATGTGCTCTCCAGCTGTGTCCACACCTCATATAGGAATGAACACACACACACACACACACACACACACACGCATGCACGCGCACCAGGCGAACTCCGACACATAAATCAAGGGGGCCAGGCAGATAAAGGAATCTAGGCAGAGACTGGAGTTTTCGGCAGCCCGACTGGATAAAGATGAAGTGCAGTTCCCTTACCTCGGTTTTCCCTCACAGCCAAGACACTGGGATCCTGTTGGGGAAAAAGAAGAGGGAGGGGAGCTTCAGGGCCACAGCCTTTTTATCACAGCTGAAAGAAGGGCTTTTCACAGCTGCACTCATCTGGACCAGACTGGACTGAAATGTGAGGAGCTGAGAATCCCCAGAGAGGATAGAGTAATGGTTGGTTCCAGGTCTGTGTGATGGACAGAGTGAGCTGATGGAGGATAGAAATCGCATCCACCCTTCTGAGACATCCCAACCCTCAGGCCACTCGGCTGCAGAGCACACAGCCCCTGCTGGAGTTCCGGAGCCCCTGGCTCTAATGAGATTTTCCTCCTGGTTTGTTTTTGCACCCTGATGGATATGCAGACTGTCAGGCAATGCCTTGGTGACTGTGAATAAAGCCTTTACTGGCCTGGGCTCTTGGCAATCAGTCCCAGGTAGCTCTCCCTCAACCTCAGGAAGAGGGGACACACTTGGCATCCATTTTTGAAGAGCTCTTGTGGTTGAATTGCTTAAACATAAAAGGTGGAGGTGGAGAGAAGTCCCTTTTTAGTGAGTGAACACCTACACACCCTAGCAACAGGCAGCTCGGTTACCTGGCAGTATTCCTCTCCTCCTTCCCCATGTAGCGCCCTGGGCCCCTTTACCTTCTGAATTTTAGGCTGCATGCGGGAGGGGCAGGGGGGCAGCTGGTTGAGAGCATTGGTGATCTCAGGGGTTTCCACAGCTGCCAGGGCGTTGCAGATGGCCTTGACGGACTGGACCACCCTGTCAGCCTTCAGCGGGAAGTCCCCCTGTGGGAGGTGGCACAGTGAGGCTGGCAGGCTCTGCTCTGATGCTCTTGGTCTCCAACCCCTCCCTAACCCAGTCTTTAAAGGAAAGCGTTGGGAAGAGTAGAGATTCATGATCCTCAGGGGTAAATGTGTAATACATTTCATTTTCAAATATCCAGCATCAGCAAACAATCTCTCCCACTGAATTCAATGGGCCATGCCCACATGCCCCAATTCTTTCAGCTGTTCCCCTTGAAGCTCCTCCTATTTCTAACCTCTCTCTATCGTTAGTCTACTTACACTGTTCACATACATACAGGATCTCTCCCAGAGACCTGTGGAATTTCCAGACAGATATGTCACTTCTGCACACATGCCACAGCCATACCCTCCCCTCTGCACTTTGGCTCCTGCAGTTTCCTCATTTGGAATTCCCTTGCTTATCCAGCTCTGATTACCTATGTACATTTAAATCACAGAGGAGCTAAAATTCTACCTCCTACATAAAGCTGTCCCTGGCCAATCCGCTTCCTCTAGCACCCTCCAGGAGCTCTTAATTAATTAATTTATTACCATCCTGTTCTGTCTACTAATAGCTGTATGTTACTATTCAATTTTTCTAACAAGAGCACAAGCTCCCCAAAGGCTATGACAATTCTTACACTTCTCTACCCTCCCCCTACCCCACCCCATGGCCACTAGCGTAGGGCCAGACCAGCACAGCACAGGTGTTCAGAGAGCTTCCCCTGCATCAGTGGAAATGTTCGAGCAGAGGTTGCTAGAGAAGGGATTCTGGCAGTGACTAGACATAATAATGAACCCCTCAAAAGGGAAGAGTCTATCACTACTATAAACTGAATCAATGAGACAGGGATTGGTTTTTGTTTTTCGAGATAGGGTCTCATTCTGTCACCCAGGCTAGAGTACAGTGGTGTGATCATAGCTCACTACAGCCCCAAACTCCTGGGCTCAAGCAATCCTCCCACTTCAGCCTCCAGAGTAGCTGGAGCTACAGGTGTGTGCCACCATGACTGGCTCTAATTTTTGTATTTTTTGTAGAGATGGTGTCTTGTTATGTTGCCCAGGCTGGTCCTAAACTTTTGGGTTCGAGCAATCTTCCCACCTCAGTCTCCCGAAGGGTTAGGATTATAGGCGTGGGCCATTGCACTTGGCAAGGGATTGTTTTTGAAGACAACTGTCAGATTTTCTTCAGCTTTGTGACGTTTAAGACAAATGTGGATTCTCATGGTTTTGAGGCTTGAGGCTCCACGTGAGTCCAAGTGGAGAGAGCTGTGGCCCCTCCCTACATTTGAAACCTTCTACTTCCTGATGGTTTCCCACCTGTGATACCAGCACAACAGAACCTCTCAGACCAAAGGTTTCTGACACTGCTCATAGAATGCATGCTCCAATGAACATCAAGTGCAGCAGCTAGGGGGTGACAGCTCCAGGTCCCTTAGCTCTGGAGACATCCTACTCCAGAGAATGGGACCAGGACATAGTTCCTGACCTACTTCTATGGAGGAGCAGAATCCCTGGCGATGCACTCGTCACTGCCCATGAGCAAGGGGGATAAAAAGAAGTGCTCTGCTCCACCCAGATCCCTCCTAGTGCTGGGTGATCCCAAGAGGACTGGGGAAGGGGAGGAGGAGCTTTTGGCAGCTGGGCCAGCCCCTGGATTCGTACTCACGTCAGCCAGCAGGAAGGCATCCACCTCATTGTGGTAAGTGTCGAACAGAAGACTCAGAGCCTGCCTGGGAGTTGGGGGCAGGGGAAGACAATAGGAGAGGTCATGAAAGACCCAGTGCCCTGGGAAACCTAGTTTCTCCCTCCCTCTCCTCAGCTCACACTCTGATTTAAAAGAGGTCGCATTCTTTCCATATGTCTTGTGAAGACTGAAGGAGGGAGAGTCTTTCTACTCTGCCACTTCTCACCTGGAGAGAAGGATGGCAAAGTTCCAGAGGGAAGAGATGAAACATGCCTGGAGTGGGGATCTTCCCTGACAAGACATGTGGGCCCCAACCCCTGACACCTGCAAGAATCCCTTAGCCCTAGCAGAAACACAAGCAGGCACATCTGATGGGGTCCCTACACAGTCCTGTTTGGAGCCCATGCTCACCTGCTGATGGTCTGCTTGACGGGCCTCTCTTGGAGATGGACGAGGTAGTTCAAGGTGGAGGGGCTCTGGTCATCATTCACCTGTGCAAGAAGTGCCCTATTCAGAGAGGGCACTCAACCCATCCATCACACCTACCCCACTCCCACCTGATGTGTTCCATACTGTATTCCACCTCCCCAGCCCGGTGCAACCCTCCACCACCCTCACACCAACCGTCCGGGCCAGGTCACTGCGCACGACCTTCTGCTCCATCAGCTGTAGCCGAATGTCAATGTCAAACTTGCGGCAGTGTTGGATGTACTCATGGCTGCCCAAGGCATGCTTGCTGGTAGAGAGACAACACCATTAGCATCCTGGGGGCTCACTGGGAAGGGAAATGCATACCTTAGCCATGGGGAGAGAGATGCAGAAAGGTTTAGGTAAGAAGGTAGTTCCTGTGTTGCACCCCCTACTTTGGCTCCTAGGAAATGTCATGGTAGAGCTTAGGAAAAGAAACAGAGGTCTGTCTAAACAAAAGCCGCCTGATACACTTAACCCTTGGTCAGTACAAATATTGACTCGCCTAGGTATTTATTACCTGTGTGGTAATCGCTGGTTCACTCCAGGGCTGGGAACCATTGCAGGGAGTGGGGAAACAGAGGGACACCACAGGGAGCAGTTGCTGAAGCCCTATTCTCTGGGCCTCCATACAGGGGACAACCAGGAAGAGACATGGAGTCCACCTGTGCTCAGACTCCAATGTGGGAACTCAGAGAGTTCAACTAGGGTGCTGAGGCCAAACACAACCAACCCACCGAGCCTCCAGGTTAGTGTCCCCATTCAAGTTCTTTTTCTTTTTCTTTTTTTGACACAGAGTCTCACCCAGGCTGGAGTGCAATGGTGCGATCTCAGCTCACTGCAACCTCCACCTCCTGGGTTCAAGCAATTCTCCTGTCTCAACCCCTCAAGTAGCTGGGATTACAGGCACCTGCCACTATGCCCAGCTAATTTTTGTATTTCTAGTAGAGACAGGGTTTCACCATCTTGGCCAGGCTGGTCTTGAACTCCTAACCTCGTGATCCACCTGCCGTGGCCTCCCAAAGTGCTAGGATTACAGGCTTGAGCCACCGCGCCCGGCCTCAAGTTCTTTTTCTACCTTCCCTCTGTGGCCCCTGCTGCTTGTGAATAACCTTAAAAATTTCTGACTCCTTGAAAAGTCCCAAATGCATGCCAGTCCCACCTACTCCAGCACCCATAGGTGAGACTCCGCATTTCAGAGAGGAGGGCCGAGGAGTCCCTCTGATCCAACTTCTTCCTCTTTCCCAAATCACACCTTTATCAGCAAGGAAACCCAAGAAGAGGAGCAGAGGGAGAACTACCTCCAGGCTGGCACTGCAGGCCTGGACCTCAAGAGCTGGGTAACAGAAGCCGGAAAAGGACTTCCTTCCTCAGCAGAGCTGGGAATCTAGGCCAGAAATGGAGAGGAGAGGACAGGAGCATAAGGGGAGAGGTATGTGCAGAAGCTGGGGGAGGTGCAGGGCCCCAGGGCCGTCTAGATCTGGTAAAGGCTTGAGGGAGGGGTTCTCCACATTCTGAGAAGACCAAGCCTCTGATCTCCGCCCTTTCAGATCTAAGACTGAAGTGCAGCCAAAACCTGGAGGTGGTGAGGCTGGGCCTGGTGGGTGAGCCTGGGAGGAAGGAAGAGTGTGCTGGGGCTGGGGTAGGTGGCAGGAAACCCAGCCCTCCCATGGGACTGCCTCCAGGTTCTTATCTGAGAGCAGCCTGCATCCTGAACCCACTCACCCCTTCAGTATCAGCCCCTCCTAATTTTCGGGGGTAGAAAATCTGAGAGCTTCCTTGGGAACTAGCAGATTTCTGGAACCCCCCCGAGGGTCCTTTCTACCCTCACCCCAGCCTGGGTTGTCATGTGCTGGGGGCCTGGGGGCTGGGCCAGGAACCAGCACTGTGCTTTTCTGTTGGGCAGGAGTGGGGTTCCCAGACCAGGACTCATGGACACAGGTCCCCTGGGGGCCTGGCTTGATCTTCTCTGTGGAAGGCCTTCCTCTCCACACATTCAAGTCAGAGCACAAGGGGTGTGACCTGAGGACCACTGACCCTGTCCCACCTCACTGAGAACATTTTACCTGAGTCTTGGCAGGAAGGTAGAACCTGACAGTTCCCACTACCTCTGGACCCAGGGGCTCCAGCATTTGGGGTGCTGCAAGGGAAATGGCAGTATCTGGCCAGCCCAGAGCCCCATGACTTTTTTCTGTGGGCTGCTCCTTCCCTGCTGGTATTTACTGATTGCCCACTGGGTCATTCTCACATTTCACCCTCCCTGCAACTTACAGAGGGCCCTGAGCATCAGACGTCACAACTAGGAAGTGGCAAATCAGAATTCACACCTGTGTAATGGTGTCAGCAGGAGCTTCAACTTACCCACTATATCCCCTTGATCCCTTCTAACAGTGGCAGGCCACCTGGTGCTCTCTCTGCCAGGTGACCCTGCCTCTAGGACCCTTCCTGTTCCTCTAGGGGAAAGTGCATACATAATGGAGTTTAGAGGTGGAGCACATTTGAATGGCACCCTGGAGTTGTACCATACAGGGCCCTGCTTCTTTCTTTTCCCTTAGCTTCCAGATGAGGAAGCAGAGGCCAGAAAGGACCCAACAATATCCCTAAATTTGAAGAAATAAGCCCAGATAGCTGGGCACAGCAGCTCACACCCATAATCCCAGCACTTTGGGAGGCTGAGGTGGGCAGATCACCTGAGGTCAGGAGTTTAAGACCAGTCTGACCAACATGGTGAAACTCCTTCTCTATCAACAATACAAAAATTAGCCAGGCATGGTGTCCCTCATGCCTGTAATCCCAGCTACTCAGGAGGCTGAGGCATGAGAATCACTTGAGCCTGGAGATGGAGGCTGCAGTTAGAGATGGTGCCACTGCCCTCCAGCCTGGGTGACAAAGAGAGACTCTGTCTCAAAAAAAGAAAGAAGCCCAGGAATGAAACTTCCATCCTGACTGCCAAATCCTATGCTCTAACCATAGATCAACCATCCTTGCCTCTAGACCTGGATATAAGAGAGAGAAAAGGCAAGTAGTGGCACTTATAGGACACTCCGAAGAAGTGAGAGACAGATCTCTCCTTTCTCGATTCTGAAGACCTGCTTCCTCCAAGTGGACAGAGGTCGGGGGGCAGGAGCTGCCCTGAAGCCTAAGGGAGAAAAGCAGAGCTTATCTGTCTGCTGCCACACTGCTATACCATCTGAGAGGTAGTAACCTTGCCTCCCTTCCACCCCAGCCCTCCAGAACCCAGGGTAGTGGAAAGGGGGTTGCCTCAGCTGGTCCACATCAGACTTTCCAGAGAGGCTGCTTTCCACAGAGGGCACTGGATGAAAAGGAGCTGGAGGCGTGCTTTTGGGAGGAGGAAAACTAGCTGCACAGGCCAGCAGGGGAAAAGGCAGGAGAATGGGGAGAGACTTTCTCCCCTGAGCTCCACAAGAGCACTTCTGCCATAAAAACACCACACATAATCTTGAGCAGGAGATATAGCGCTACCATATAGTCTCCCCAAGCCCACCCCTCCCCATAAATACACACATCTCTCCATAGGCAGATATGACCTAGTCTTTGCCTAATCCCAGCTCCAAACTCTTTCCACAGCAGATTTGCCTCAGGCTGTCAGCCAACCCTGCTGGAAGACAGAGCTCCTGGGGAAAGTGTGACGTGGCCAAGTGTGCCCAGAAAGCGGGAGTCTTGACTGTGGGACTGGGGCGGAGCTGCCAGGCCGGTCCCAGCACCAATCCCAAGAAGCCCCCTCACAATCCTATTACCCAGAAGGCAGGGGCTACCTCCACCAATCCACTCACCTCTGTAGGAACTCCTCCAGCCCACAGGGCTTCAACACAAAGTCACCCACGTCCACATTCCTCAGGTCATCATGGGTGTAGCACAGGGTCTGGTAGATAAGCAGGTCTACAGTGGAGGAACCTGTGAAGGGTAAGGCAGGGGGAGCAAAGATGACGGGTGTTGGGGCTGTTGGGGCTCAGTTTCCCTACCCTGATCCCCCTGCCCAGCTAAGTGTTCTCCAGCACCATCACCAATCAGATAAAGCATGCAAATAGTTCAGGGTTGGGGAAAGTGACTGCACTAGAAATCTGGCCCTAAAGCCAGCCCCGCAAAGGAGCATCCTCACTGCCCTTCATCTGGGTCACAAGATGAGACAGGAATAGGATCCAAAACACAGTCATCCCCGCCCCACTTCAAGAGATGCTCACACCCTCTCCCTTATCACTAACTTACAGTTGCAGGTAAAAGTGAGTGCCTCTTGAAGGCTGTCACACAACACCGTCACCTTCAGGTTGACCTCATCCCCCAGGTGCTCTGGGCTAGGGGTGACAGCACTCCAGACATAGCCAGTAAGGGAGTAGTCTTGGATGTCAGAGCCAGATCGAAGGCTGCACAGGAAGAAAAAAAACCCTCACTGGGCCTTTAGAAGAGAGTAGTCAAGAAGAGGTCTGCTGGAGCCCTCATGCCTGGACTCAAGAGCCCCTCTGTCCCCACTCAGCCCAGTCCTCCACATTTGCAGGCCAGGATGGGGACAGTGGGATCACAACTCTGAGAAACCCCCTTCCCTACACTTCTTTTATAATTGCAAAATGTTTCCCACCATTGAACAGTGCAAATAGTTCTAAAATGACAAAGCTTTCCATGCTAAGTTTAATGGAAAATTCTTTTATGAATCCATTTCCTTTCTCTTTTAGTTCCAGATAACACTCTTTTTTTTTTTTTTTTTTTTAATTGAGACGGAGTTTCGCTCTTGTTACCCAGGCTGGAGTGCAATGGCGCAATCTCGGCTCACTGCAACCTCCACCTCCTGGGTTCAGGCAATTTTCCTGCCTCAGCCTCCTGAGTAGCCGGGATTACAGGCACACGCCACCATGCCCAGCTAATTTTTTGTATTTTTAGTAGAGACAGGGTTTCACCATGTTGACCAGGATGGTCTTGATCTCTTGACCTTGTGATCCACCGCCTCGGCCTCCCAAAGTGCTGGGCTTACAGGCTTGAGCCACCGCGCCCGGCCTTTTCCGGATAACACTTTTATTGCCAACTGGGGTGCATTTGCTCCTAAGGGCAACTGAGGGTCAGACCCTAGAGTGGTCAGGATACCTTGACCATTCAATGGAGGTTTCATAAATTTTGTTAAAAAATGTGAAAAGTTGCTGGGCATCGTGGCTCATGCCTGTAATCCCAGCACTTTGGGAGGCTGAGGTAGGCAGATCACGAGATCAGGAGTTCGAGACCAGTCTGACCAACATAGTGAAACCCCATCTCTACTAAAAATACCCAAAATTAGCTAGGCATGGTGCTGGGCACCTGTAATCCCAGCTACTCAGGAGGCTGAGGCAGGAGAATCGCTTGAACCCGGGAGACAGAGGTTGCAGCGAGCCGAGATCATGCCACTGCACTCCAGCCCAGGCAACAGAGCGAGACTCCAACTCAAAAAAAAAGTGAAACTTCTAAGATATCAAAAACCCTACAGACACTTGTTGTAGGAAGCATTTCGTAGGTGTGAATTGAGATTTATTTAATTATGGTGCTTCTTCCCTCCTAAAGAAAGCTCTGAAATGAATGGCCCTCCTCCCCATCCCCCATAGCCCTCCCACATCCCCTGCCCCATTCTCTATCTCTTACATATCCAGCATGTGGCAAAATGCAGCAACCTCTTCATCTCTCTCTTCTGAGACCTCAAACAATTCATGGCCATTGGCAACCGTGTGGGACCGGGAGCCCACCTTTAAGAGAAGAGCAGCCAACTCAGTGCCTTTCCCCCCCATGGTGTCCCCTCCCTATGAGATACTCCCAGACCTAAACTTAAATTCTAGATGACAAGAATTGTTAGTCACTTAACATTCAATGAAAGGGGCACAAGAACAAATGGGACATCCAGGAATATATGTATCTGCTGTCCTAGGAGACCAGGAAGGAGCCAGGTTGAGGGAAGAGGTGAAGCTCTCTGGCTGAGTACTGAAGCCTGGGTGGGATGGATGAGAATGTGGCCAAAGCCACTTCAGGACAGTCTGATAAGTATGAGGCAACTGGTAAGGCCGTTCAGTACTGTCGGGCCGCTCCTGCAGCAAGGGCTTTCGAAGAATCCTCTCAGAGGCGTGACGGGGAGCAGAGCAGGAGCCATTTTTCCTAACCTCTCCACTGAGGCTAGAGCAGGTGGGCTGCTCAAATGGTGCCCAGGGAAGATTGGCCCCGGTCAAAGGCCTCCACATCCACAAGCCCCAGGGACCCAAAGCAGAGAGAGACCAAGAGCCCTTAGATAGAAGAGATGATTCAGACACATGTGCCTTCTGGGTAAATGCTATTTGAGGAAGAAAGCATCAAAGCGGTGGTCTGGGCAGGGGAAGACCTGGTAGAAGCTTGGCTCCTGGCTTCCGAGTCAGCCGGCTCTGGATGGCTGGAATGTCAGGGAGCCTGCCTTGGCCCCATTTCCTCTCTCAAACTATATGTATGGTGGTGAGATTCTCAGACAAGGTCTCAAACTGTCTCCCATCCCAGAGCTGTTTTCAGTCACCCAGGAGGGTTCCTAACGAAGCCCCCAGCAAGGCCCGTAGCCCAGCTTTAGGGAAAAGGAAGTGAGGGGGAGGGAGAGCCAGTGCATGACATGTTTCTGCCTGACAGGCCTGCTCAGGGCAGCCTAGGAGGCCACGCCAGGAAATGAGGCTTCAGCTCAGATAGAGACTCAGCCACCATGGTTCCAACAGCTGTTTCCGGGGGGAGTCTGGCTCCAGCCTGTGCACATCACAACACCCCACACCTCTCATCCAACCCACCGGTTACCCTCAAGTCCTCCCTGCCTCTTGGGGCAGATGGCAGCAACTGAGTTCCTCATTTGAATATCCAGACTGTTTCCTCTGGTTGACCCTCTCTTGTCAGCCCTGTTCCCCTGGGTGTAATGGGTGGCAGGGGCGGGGGTGCATAGAGGGAGGGCAGCATTGGGGACAGTTGGCATGTGAGGCCCCAGCTCGGCCAAGTTCGTGCCTGTGTCCTAGTCAAAACAATAGTACCACTGTCAGCAATTAACCCACGAGAGGGAGAGAGAGAGGAATAAAAAAAGAAAGAGAGAGAGAAACAGTAGGGGGAGGGAAGAGAAGGCAAGAGAGGGAGAGAACAGAGCAGCCACTGAAGGGCACTGTCATGCCCTTTCTGTACCACTCACTGGCACCATAAGAAAACAAAAGCCACTTACGTTTGCCCGGCTGGCAGGCCCTGATGGCATCGCCCGATGCTGGCTGGGGGAGTCTGCCGGGCAGAGGCTGGCAGCGGGGGTATCAGACTGGCATTGAGAGCCAGCCATTTCCAGAGCTGGCTCCACCGGCCTGGGATAAGGAGGTTCCTTCCGGCTGGAAGCCCGGCGGAAGCGGGGCGGTGGTACAGGCCGAGGGCCCAAGGGGTCCCCCATCCCGGCAGGCTGAGCCCCTGCACCAAGCTGACTTGGGGAGGACCAAGGCCGCATTTCCCCACTCAGACCTGGCAAGAGCTTTTTGCTTTGTGCCCACTTCTTCAAGGAGATTCTGGGCTGAGCTCTGTCTCAGAACTCTGATGACACGCAGGGGATGGGGGAGGGTGAGGAACTGAGGGAGGCAGGAGAGCAAGCGACAGAGGTGACCACCTACCAGGGTGCCCTGACTCAGTGAGCAGGCCCAGCTGGGTGTGAGGAACTCAGAGCTGGGAACAGGAATCTCCCAGTCCCTATAAATAGCGGAAACAGCCCCACCTCTCAGAGCAGGGCCTTTAAAAATCCCTGAGCTCTAGGGATGTGCCTTATTCCAGGACCTGATTCAGCTTTTGGGGTTACTCTCTTAGCAGAAACAGAGGAAGTCCCTGTTTCTAAAGGACTGTGTAGCTCTTCAGAGTTGGGAAGGATCCCAAAGGCTAGATACAAGGTGACAAGGTGGGAAAACCCCAGTGCCCTTAAACAATGGCTAAGGAGGAAACCGGATGGAATGAAGTGGAGTGTTAAGCTGTCACAGAAGGCATCGGCCAGCCAGGTGCAGTGGTTCGTGCCTGTAATCCCAGCACTTTGGGAGGCCAAGGCAGGCAGATCACCTAAGTTCAGGAGTTCGAGACCGGCCTGGCCATTGTGGCAAAACCCCGTCTCTACTAAAAATACAAAAATTAGCCAGGCATGGTGGTGCGCACCTGTGATAGCAGCTACTCAGGAGGCTGAGGCAGGGGAATTGCTTGAACCCAGGAGGCAGAGGCTGTTGTTAGCCAAGATCACTCCACTGCACTCCAGCCTGGGCAACAGAGAGAGACTCTGTCTCAAAAAAGGAAAAAAAAAAGAAGGCATCAGCCATGGGGGTATCTCTTGACTCCTTGGACCCAGGATGAAATACAAAGCCTTCTGGTCCCACCTGGGAGATGCTGCTGAAGTTCCCCTAAACCATAAAAAAGTCAGAACTACCCTGGAACCTGCCTGGGGGCTTTGACCTAGATAGTTCTGCTATTTTACACTATATTCTGCAAAAAAATAAAATTATTTGTCATACTGCATACTTTTTCTAAATATTTTCATTGTGAGAAGAGAATGGGTAGAGATGAATAATGCAAGGGTCGCACGACAGTGTGAATGTAGATAATGCCACTGAACGCACGCTTACAGATGGTGACCGTGCCGAATTTTATGCAATGTTATTTCATCACAATAAATAGCAGAGCGGGGAGAGAGAGAGAGAAAGGGGGAGAGAAAGGGCTTAGGAATGAGAGAGGCCAGGGCTGAATGCTGGCTCTGCTATTGCTTGCTGTGTGTCTTTGGACTATCAGGAAGGGTTGTTGTGGAGATCTGGACCAAGGTCTGGTATTCAGTGGGCACTAAACAAGTAGTTACTATTGTGAATGATCTTCATCGCCACGCAGCATTTTTGGCAGAGCAGAGCCTCAGAGCAAGCGGAAGCAACTTGCTCTGGTCCAGAATGCCATTCAGCCAGCATCGGTAATGAATCCCCTAACTCCCAATTCAGTTCTTACATCAGGAAGTGGCCACACGCTAGGAACCAGGGTTTCCAAATGCCTGCCCCCAGAAAGGCCGTTTTGGCCAAGATATGTGAAAACTGGCCATGAAAAGAAGACCTTTCTCTACTGGTATCCACCCCTAATCAAGCCTCCCTTGGACCTTCCCCACCAGCGCCAGGGTCCCAGTGGCAGAAAAAGAGGGTAGGAGAAGCCTAAAAGGGTAAGGACTTGGCAGAGTAGGATGTGGAACAGCAGAGAGACTAGTCCCTGTTTCTAAAGGACATGGAGAAAGAAGACAGGAGAAACACATGAAGGTCCTCACCGGAGCTGCAGAAATCCGGCGGTTCTTGCCAGGTGTCCCATTCTTTCGGTTGGCATAGCGGGAGGCATAGGTGCGGGGGGGCACCTGAGGGGGCATAGTCTTGCTCCGGGCCACAGGTTTTCCAGAGGTGTCTTTGCTGAAGTCCAGGGTCCCTCGGCCCTCCTTCCAGCCCCTGGTGGCATCCCGCAACATCTCCGCATCATAGGTTGACTTCAAGTTGAGCCTTGTAATTGCATCGTTGATGCCATCATAGTCCACAGACCCCAGCAGGTGGCCCTGACCCCCACCTCCTGGCACCTCTTCCTCTTCCAGGATCTGATTCCGTAGCAGTTTTCCTGGCAATTGTTCGACCGAAGAGAAAGTGTTGATGTCATTGGGCTGGGAGATCTTAGAGGATGACGGGGACCCCTTTCTGGGAGGCAGGGGAGGGGTATCCCAGATAGAGGTTCGGGGAGGCAGAGGAGGTGGGGATAGTTTCTTGCAAGAGCCCTCTATGTCTCCTGGTCCTGGGGACAAAGAGACTCCCCCATCTGAACCATCAAAAATGTAGAGATAGTCTCCAGACAGGGAGCCTTTGGGCCAGGGATCTGGGCCAGGCTGGGGCCCTTGGGAGGTAGAGTGGTTGGGCAGCCCTTCCTGTGGGGAGAGTGAGTTGTAGTTGAGGGTAGGATCAGAGCCAGAGAGACCGCGTAACAGCTTGAGGTCAGTCCGCCTTCCTGCTGACTTGCTATAGAAGTCTACCCCAGGCTCATCCCAGCTGATGAGAGAGGGGTCTGCGTTCTGCTTGGCTCTGCTCTCCTTCTTGTCATGCCGGAGCCGGGACAGGGCATCATACTCCATCTGCAGGGCTTCGGCCATCGCCAGCTCTTTGCGGCTGATGCCCACAGACTCCAGGGACTTCCAGTGTTCCCCATTGCCCTGAGTCGAAGACATGGTGAGGGTGGGGAACACAGGAGACAAAGAAGCCTCTACTTCCTGCCAACCTCAGTTCTGGAGGGTTGTGACATGGTGTCTGGGCACCTGCAGGTGA
The DNA here is from genome assembly GCF_049354715.1 of Callithrix jacchus. Lineage (NCBI taxonomy): Eukaryota > Metazoa > Chordata > Mammalia > Primates > Cebidae > Callithrix > Callithrix jacchus. Next base: position 31,755,406 of record NC_133520.1, read on the forward strand.
GGGGTAAAAATATCTGTCAGTCATAAAGAGAGATTTACTATTAATCCACTTTAGGTGACATAATCTGGGCCAATGCCTGCTTCTTTGGTGTCTACAACAAACCGAAAATACAGAAAGATGGAGGAAAAAAGGAATACCAAGACAACGTTCCCTATTTATTATATCCAGCTACCCATTCATTCATCTCTACATGTCTCATCTCTGTGCCCGAATCCCTATACTCACCTCTGTCATTTGTGCCCCAAGAAGAGAGAGAGAGGCACCTTTTTTTGTTTGTTTGTTTGAGACTGAGTCTTGCTCTGTCGCCCAGGCTGGAGTGCAATGGCGCGATCTCAGCTCACTGCAACCTCAACCTCTCAGGTTCAAGTCATTCTCCTGCCTCACCCTCCCAAGTAGCTGGGAATACAGGCACCCACCACCATACCCGGCTACTTTTTGTATTTTTAGTAGAGACGGGGTTTTGCCATGTTAGCCAGATTTGTTTCAAACTCTTGACCGCAAGTGATCCACTGCCTCGGCCTCCCAAAGTGCTGGGATTACAGGCATGAGCCACCATGCCTGTAAAAGATGCCGGACAAGAGTATGAGTATGTATGATTCCATTTATATAAAATTCTGGAAAATGCAAGCTCATCTATAATGACAGAAAGCAGATCAGTGGTATCTTGGGGACGGAGTGGAAAGAAGAATGGGTTACAAAGGGACACAAGGGAAGCTTTGGAGGTGATATGTTCATTATCTTGATTGTGGTCATGCCTTCATTGGTATACTCACATGGCAAAACTTACCAAACGCTTTCAATATGTATATTTTATTACATGTCAATTACACCTCGATAAAACTATAAATGGAAAGTACCACAGAGCCCTGTTAAACGGACCTTGTAATTACTCAGCACTAGGGTCCTCCCAAAATACACCAATATATACAACAAAAGAAAGCTTGCCAACAGGTGAGACTCGGCTACCTGATGTCTTACAGGTGTGCCAAAATATTGCTTCCCCTCGGCCCTCAGGAAGTCACATAGGATCTCCGAGCTAGTGCCTCCACTTTCTTCAGTGCTGGTACTCTTTTCTCTAGAAGCCACGACATGAGCCAAGTTGAGAAGCACTCAGTAAATGCTTGTAATGATAAGGTCAGTCTGGCCCAGTGGTTCTCAACCCCAGCTGCAACATTAGCACAACACTGGGGGAATTTTAAAAAGTACTGAAGCTCAAGTACTCTCAAGAGAGTGTGATTTAATTGTTCTGTGGTAGGGTAATGGCATTTTTTTAAAAACTCCCCAGGAGATTCTAACGTGTAGCCCTAGCTGAGAACTCTGGATCTATGAATGCGTGTTTGTGATGAGGTTGGGGGAGACCAACATGAAGTAGTCACTTCCGACTCTTAGCACCAGCAGCCCAAGACGGTCACAATTCCCTAAAATTATCAAAAATTGTTCATTCTTTTGTACTGTGTCACCCAACAGAACAAACATGAAACATTACACCTCATGATTAGAATGTTGAAAACATCAATAGGAAAAAGGTTCAGATAGGTTCTTTTTTTTTTTATATGGAGTTTTGCTCTTGTTACCCAGGCTGGAGTGCAATGTTCCTCCAGGGATCATTGCAAGTGATCCTCCTGGGATCAGGCAATTCTCCTGCCTCAGCCTCCTGAGTAGCTGGGATTACAGGCACGCGCCACCATGCCCAGCTAATTTTTTGTATTTTTAGTAGAGACAGGGTTTCACCATGTTGACCAGGATGGTTTTGATCTCTTGATCTCTTGACCTCGTGATCCACCCACCTCGGCCTCCCAAAGTGCTGGGATTGATTACAGGTGTGAGCCACTGCGCCCGGCCCAGATAGATTCTTGTGTGGCAAGTTGCTGAGATTCAAAATAACTTAGGACAAAGTTATCCCTTACCCTGGGGTACTTCCGGGACCCTGGTACATCTATCACGTATAGGCACAGAACCCTGGTCCGAAGGGCTCTGGCTCAGTGAATCTGACAAGTATTGTACTTAGGAATTAGTTCACCATGGATGGAACAGTCTGAGCCCAGCCTCAGGGTATCTAAAGCAGCTCTCTGTTAACTTAATTTCTATGCCTTTCCACAGCTCCTTCCAGATCACTTTTTATCCACAGTGGGTATGAGTCTTGCTATTTGAAATTCAAAGGAGTAGCATAAGCAGATGGAGATGTTCAGAACCCAGCTGCCTGGAGCAGGGAGACTGGTCCCAGGAAAAGGAGGGCCTAGTGCCCTACAGCTAGGAGACGCCAGATAAATGCTCAAAGTTGGATTGGGCTTAAGCATGTTAATCCAGAGAATAATTGTATATTTTCAGTGCTGAGCTAGGACAAGCAGAGTATTAACATTTGCCTTAAAAAGACGGGCACAGTGGCTCATGCCTGTAATCCCAGCTACTTGGGAGGCTGAGGCAGGAGAATTGCTTGAACCCGGGAGGCGGAGGTTGTGGTGAGTTGAGATCGTGCTATCGCACTCCAGCCTGGGCAATAAGAGTGAAACTCTGTCTGGAAAAAAAAAAAAAAAGATTTGCCTTAGCAGGCACTGTTGTGAGGAGGAAAATTCAGGCCATTGGAAATAATTTTCTTCTTCTGCTGTTTCCTTGTCTAACATTGGAAATAATCTTTTTCAACTTCCAGCCTCTCTTCCAACACTCATTTATCCACATCTGCACTCAGCTTCACTTTCTTCCTTTCCGCCCAGGGGAAGCAGTTCCTGCCTCCTGCTGAGGCACAACTTTCTTCTGCTCTTGCCCCATCCACTTCATCTCTAGGATAATATTCCATGGATTTCCTTCCCTCTCCTATATCTTCAATCTCCTCTCCTGAATGTGATTTTTCTCTTCAGCACATAAACATGCTTCATCTTTTTTTTTTTTCTTTTTGTTGCTGTGACTCTGATTTGAAGCTTCGTCTAATCTTAACAAGAAAGGAAAACCCCACACCCTAAACACCTCCCCTTGGCTTTGTCCTCTCTGTTCTTCCTTCCATTCTCAGCCCAGCTTCCAGAGAGTGGACTACAGCTGATGTTTCCAAATTCTACTTCCCATTTACTCTGTAACTCACTATAATCTGGTGCCTGCCCCCTGCACTTGTTTTTATCTGCGTCTCAGGCTATTGAACACAGCAACATCCACTTCTCTCAACTTTAGTCTTGGGAAGCCGCTTACTCTTGGTTCTCCTCCAACCTCACTGGTAGCTACTTCTCAGACCCTTTGCGGGTTCCTTCTCGTCTTCCTGACCTAGGAATATCACAGTTGCAGTCTTAGGTCTGTTTCTCTTTTATTTCTACACTCTAAAGCCTCTTTCTTCATCATAGCTGTAAATACCATCTATTCACTCAGGAATGTCAAAGTTATTTCTCCAGAAAAGAACTCTCTAGGGTTCTAGATTCTTACATCTAAGCATTCATTTAAACTCTCACATGTGTTGTCATGTCTATCAAAAATATGCCACCCTTTCCACCACCTGTTAGTCCAAGCCGTCGAACGGGTCAAACAGCCACCTGAAAATCTGTCTGCTTTCATTTTTGCCTCCTCCCACCCCATTATAATCTAGTATCTGACAGCAGCCAGAACATTTACTGTAAAAAGTACAACAAGGCACGTCTCTCCTAGAGAGGAGAAAGAGAGACTGATTTATTGTAAGGAATTGGTTTACGTGAATGTCAGGGTGTTCAGATCTGAAATCTGCAGAGCAGGCTGGCAGGCTGGTGACCTACGGAGACTTGATCTTGCTGCCTCACATCTGAAGGCTACGTGAAGGCAGAATTTCTTCTGCCTTGGGGAGCCTCAGTCTTTACTTTTGAGGCCTTCAGCAAATAGGAGGAGCATCCACATTATGAAGGGTTATCCACTTTACCCAAAGCTACTGCTTTAAATGTTAATTTCATCTGAACAACAGCTTCATACTGACATTTGGACTGGTGTGTGATGAAAAACCCAGTAAAACTGCTCCAGCAGCAAAGTCCGGCCACCCATTGGCAGGCATTGCCACCTGCCTGGACACTGCTGCTGTATTTGGTTCTATGAACCATTCCTTCCTTAAACCCTCTTCCCCTGGCTTTCAAGACACTATTTTTTTCTTATTCTCCATCTCCTTCCTCTTTGTCTTCCTCTTCCTTTGTCCACCCCTGAAATGTTGGTGTTGGCTCAGGATTCTATTCCCAGCTTACTGTATCTCTACCCGCTCTGCTTGGGCAATCTCATCTATTCTTATTTCCTATCCATGCTACTCACATGTTAATGATTCCAAATATGTACCTCTCCTTCAAGTTTATATGCCCACTCATATCTGAAAATCCAAATGTCCAAAACTCAACCACCAACATCTTTCCCCTGCACAATCTGCTCCTTGCTCCCGCTTTCCCATGGTGAATGGCACCCCCCGGATCCCCAAGCTAAAAATCCTGCAGGCATCCTAGAGTCCCCCTTCCTTTCACCCCTCTATCCAGTCACCAAACCTTTTCCTCCTTAATGCTTCTCAAAGCTAATCTTTCCTTCTATCCTAACTGTGGTTGCCCTAATTCAAGCCCTTATCTTCTTATTTGGGCTATTACAATGGCCTCTAAGAGTTCTTCCCCCACTAACCTTGCCCTCTTCAAGGCCTTTTTTGATGTTGTTGAGATGGAGTTTCACTCCTGTTACCCAGGCTGGAGTGCAGTGGTGTGATCTCAGCTCACCGCAACCTTCACCACCAGGGTCAAGCTATTCTCCTGTCTCAGCCTTCCAAGTAGCTGGGATTATAGGCATGCACCACCATGCCCAGCTAATTGTGTATTTTTAGTAGAGACAGGCTTTTTCCATGTTGGTCAGGCTGGTCTCGAACTCCCAACCTCAGGTAATCCATCCTGCCTCGGCCTCCCAAAGTGCTGGGATTACATTACAGGTGTGAGCCACCGCACCCAGCCTTTTTTTTTTTGAGACGTAGTATTGCTCTATTGCCCAGGCTGGAGTACAGGCAGGATCTTTGCTCACTGCAACCTCCGCCTCCAGGTTCAAGCGATTCTCCTGCTTCAGCCTTCCGAGTAGCTGGGATTACAGTCTCCTGCCATCATGCCCAGCTAATTTTTATATTTTTAGTAGAGACACGGTTTCATCATGTTGGCCAGGCTGGTCTTGAACTCCTGACCTCAGGCAATCTACCTGCCTTGGCCTCCCAAAGTGCTGGGATTACAGGCGTGAGCCACCACCCCCAGCCCTTCAAGGCTTTTTCACAGAACATCCTGAGGGCTCTTCCTAAAACATAAATCTGATCACCTAGCTTCCCGCTTAAGATCCTTCAAAGGCTCTCTGATTTCTCTATAAGACTCTCTCCCTCCAACCATTCATTAAACACATACGTAATACCTCTGTGACTTGCTTCAAGTTGTTCCAATTTGCTATTTGCTATTGGCTCCCAATAGCAACCAGTATATCTCTCAAACATAGGCTTAAGATATTTTATCTAAAATTACGTGTTTATAGATCTATCACCCCCACTATGTTCCTCAAGTTCCAAATTCACATCATTTCTACTGAGCTTGAACTGGAATATCAGGGCAGAACCTTCTGGGAGGTGAGGTATTTTGAGATATGGAGGTGGGTGGTCAAGATGGAGGTGGTATGCTCCTTCGCATCCTTCAAACACAGGACTGGGTTTCAGAACTAACCAGGTTGGGTTGGCATGTGTAAGGCAGGTGCAAAGATGGCAAGAAAACCACACACAGTGCCTTCCAGCTCTGGGATTCCTTGATTCCAACCTACTGATTCCTTAGGTCGAATCTCTAAGAGGCCTCCAAAGTCACATGAAAGAGAAGGAAAGGTCCTGGGGTGATACACACAGGCGCTGTTTCTGAGGCTCTTCCCAGACGGGAATTCAGATGGAGGAAAGGTGAGCTACCCGTCTCTAACCAACATTCCCCTGGCTCTGGGCCAGGCCACCGCAAGACTGTCTCAGCGACACAGGGAAGGAAGCCCAGCCCTCTGACAGATCTCATGCCCAGGGCCACACTGGCAATGCTCCTCCCAAAGGCTCAGCACTCAGCTCGCTATGATGCTGAGAGATGGTGACGAAATAGGACAAACAGTATCCCCCGCAGGACCAGGAGGGCCACCCCCAAGGTGAAGTGAAGGTTCAGAGAGCAGCAGCCAGACTCGAGGGATCTTCACTGAGGGAAAAGGGAAAGGCAGGAGCAACCAGTCCCAGCGACCTTGAAACGCAGCGAGCTGGCTTCCTTCATTTTCCAGGACTAGAGGACACGCAAAAAGTATTTTAGGAATCAGGGTTTCATGTTTCCTACCTCCCCACTTCCCCAATTCAGTTCTCTGTCAGGCTCTACATTAGAAATTGCTCCAGGGCCAGGCGTGATAGCTCATGTCTGTAATCCCAGCACGTTGAGAAGCTAAGATGGGAGGATTGCTTGAGTCCAGGGTTCAAGACCAGCCTGGGCAACATAGTGAGACCCCATCCCTATGGGAAAAAAAAAATTAGCTGAGTATAGTGGCAAACATCTGTAGTCCTAGCTACTTGAAAGGGTGAAGTGGGAGAATCACTTGAGCCTGGGAATTTGAAGCTACAGTGAGCCATGATGGTGCCATTGCACTCCAGTCTGGGTGACAGAAACCCCGTCTCAAAAAACAAAACAAAAAAAAAGTTGCTCTATTCTCTTAGTCTTCAAGGGCTACTAGGGATTCTGTATAAAAATAAATAGCCATGTAGGTCCCTTGAAAGAGGAAGGGTACACAGGGGGCACCCCACACATCCTATTCCACATGAATGACACCTCGACCACAAAAAATGAAAACCATGTGAATGGTGCCTCCTGGAGTTAACACACCTTGGTGGTTCAGGCTGCGTTCTCTAATGTCCACCTCTTAGAAAACAGAGGTACCTGTTTTACCACCTGCCTGCAATAATTGTTAACATTTCCCCACATTTGCTCTCTCTCTTGCTCTGCTTTACCATTTGAAAGTAAGATGCCCTTTCCAAAGTATTTGTAAGAAACACTTTGGCCAGGTGCAGTGGCTCACACCTGTAATCCCCACACTTTGGGAGGCCAAGGCAGGCGAATCCCAAGGTCAGGAATTCAAGACCAGACTGGCCAACATGATGAAACCCCATCTCTACTAAAAATACAAAAATTAACCAGGCCTGGTGGCACATGCCTGTAATCACAGCTATATGGGAGGCTGAGGCATAGAATTGCTTGAAGCTGGGAGGCAGAGGTCGTGGTGAGCTGAGATCAGGCCACTTTACTCCAGCCTGGGTGACAGAATGAGACTCCATCTCAAAAAAAAAAAAAAAAAAGAAACACTTTGCCTCTAAAAATGTCAGCATGAATCTCTAAAAGCAAGGGCATTCTCCTGTGTAAACACAATGCCATGAACACACCCACAAAAGTTAACATTGACAACAATAACATTAGCTAATGTACATTCCACATTTGAGTGACTGCAATTGTCATCTGGGAAGTTTTAAAAATATACACATTCCCAGCCTCTACTCCGGAGGTTCTGACTCAGTAGGGTGAGTCCCTGGATGCTGTGTGCTTCACAAGCCCCTACAGTGATTCGAATATGCAGCCAGGTTTGATCCCACAGGCTAGGGTTTCAGAACTCTCAGGAAGATAAGGGGACCTGAGTAAAGGAACCCCAAAAAGCACCCGGCAGTCAGCTAATGAAACGAGAGGACATGCCTATGGCCAAGCAGGTCGGTGCCAGGGTCTGAGCTGTACCAGGCACCAAACTCAGTCTCACAGCTGCCCACAGATGGCTGAGGGCTGGCCACGGAGGAAATGGGGTCAGGACAGAGTGACACAATGGTTCAGAGTCAGAGAGTGGACAGAAAGAAGAGGGCACTCCCTCCAGTGGAGCTGGCTCTGTTTAGTCCCTGTGCCAGCGTGGGAGGAGCCTCAGGGGCCACCACTGGAGCCAGTGGGTAGTAGTGAGGCTTCCTGCTCTCTTGCTGGAAGGCACCCTAACAGAATTGTCCTGCTTGGGACTGGGAGAATCTGGAGTGGTCTGGGTCATCTCTTCCCCACACCCTGAGCCACAGATTGGATCCCAATGGATGCTGAGTGCCAGCTACTTGACAGGCCAGGCACACACATATCTAAAGACTCAGAAGTATCCAGATAAGGCCAGGGGAGGTGGCTCACATCTGTAATCCCAGCGCTTTGGGAGGATGAGGTGGGCGGATCACAAAATCAGGAGCTCAAGACCAGCCTGGCCAACATGGTGAAACTCTGTCTTTACTAAAAATACAAAAATTAGCTGCGTGTGGTGGCACGCACCTGTAATCCCAGCGACTCAGGAGGCTGAGGCAGGAGAATCACTTGAACTCAGGAGGCGGAGTTTGTAGTGAGCCAAGATCACGCCACTGCACTCCAGCCTGGGCAACAGAGTGAGACTCCGCCTCAAAAAAAAAAAAAAAAAAAGAAGTATTCAGATGATTGTGGCACAATTATTCCAGGGAGCTTACAATCTAGCAAAGATGGCAGACACATACATAAAGAATTCAGTACCCTCTTGGGGCATAAAGCAGGAAGAGGAAAGGTACTGCATGTCTTGGACCATCTTCAGTGGGCAGGGAAAATGGAGAGCTCTAAAGCAAGGCGGTGAAGAATAGACAGGGTCTCAAGCCCCCAGTCTTGGGCATCCTGATTTTCAATAGTTTTTACTAAGGGAAGACATTCGGCTCTACGACCGCCCCAGGAAGGGATCCTCAGCACCTCCCCTAAGGGTAGGCAGGATCAGGGGGGTCACAGGCCATAAGGACTTAACTCCTTTGGGGTCCAGATTTTTCTCTTCAGAGAGGACCTCCACCTCTATCCAGCACCCACACTCACCCAAACCCCCAATCCCACTGGCTTTGCAGCCAGGGACCCTGTCCCACATCTCACTCCACACACCTGCTGCTGGCTCCACCCGCCCCTCCCACAGCCCGGCTCTAACAGGGAACATCAACATACTCGGCCAGGAATCTGACTCCTCCAGCAGGAAGGTGTATTAAGGTCAAGCAGGCCAGTTCCCAGCCTCTAACAGATGTGCATCTGATCCCTGCTTCCTTGCGGAAAACCCACGGGTAGAATACAGCTCTATAAGCTTATCTGACGGTAGGTCTATTACGGAATCACATGCACCAACAAGGTCTTTCTCTTCTCTAGCATGCGAGCCCTCTGGTTGCCTCTCATTTAGTTCCAAATGTGAGAAGACAGAAAAATAACAGCTTGTGTTTTTATTTTTGTTTTGTTTTGAGGCAGAGTTTCCCTCTTGTTACCCAGGCTGGAGTGCAATGGTGCGATCTCAGCTCACCGCAATCTCCACCTCTTGAGTTCAAGCAATTCTCCTGCCTCAGCCTCCCAAGTAGCTGGGATTACAGACATGTGCCACCACGCCCAGCTAATTTTCTATTTTTAGTAGAGACTGGGTTTCTCCATGTTGGTCAGGTTGGTCTCCAACTGCCAACCTCAGGTAATCCTCCTGCCTTGGCCTTCAAAAGTGCTGGGATTACAGGCGTGAGCCACCACACCTGGCCAATAGCTTGAGTTTTCTTCCCACTCATACATCTCTCTCTAGTGTCCTCTTAGCTAAACTAAAGCAGCCCCATATGATCTGGCATTTCCTACCAGGACTTACTGTCCATCCTTCTACTCTCTGGGCATACCATACCCTGGGCTTGCAGTTAATTTGAAGCCAAAGTGCATACAAGAGTTTAGTGAAAGTCTTTCTGGGTCCTAGACAAGCTGAGGGCCGGGAGCTTGGAGCCTGTGGGACACAGCTACATAAAGTCAGGTCTTCATGCACTGCTGACTCCAATTCAGAGACCCCAGTTCTAGCTCAGAAACCATTTGGTTTCATGCATGCACACATGGAATCCTTGGAGATCATAGCTCCTGCCACATACCCTGTTGATTCTGGGCTTTGAGTATGAGGAGAGACCAGGATGGAAGAGGTGAGGCAGCTTATGGCTCCTCTAAAAGCTTTCCTTCCTCTAGAGCTGGCCATTTTGATTGCAAGGCCAGGGACCAGAAGCTGGCAATCAACTGAATGGAACATTTGGCAAAGAAGAAAGAAAGTCTTGGCAGCATGTGTATTTCTAACCCAGGAATCATCCCAGGAACTACAGCAGCCACCTCTCCTCTGTCTGGCTCCTACTTCCTGCTTCCGCCTCCCACTCTTCCCTCACCCAAGAATGAGTCCTTCTCATGCGGGTCACCCCAGGTTCCCTCTAAGGGCATGGTAGTTATGAGGGACTCCTCTAGCTTTCTCGGCCTTCCAGAGAAAGGCAGGGGGACAGGGAAGGTCCCAGGATGACCTCCCCTGACCAACCCTAGCCTCCAGCCCATCCTGTATCAGAGAAACCACCACAGCATTTCCAAACAGCAACACCTAGGAAACCCTAAATGCTCTGAAGGTCCTGTAGATGCTGTGAAGTACAAAAGCAGCTCCCCTGAAAGAGGACACAGAAAATGGGTGGAGTCGGAGGCGAAAACACAGTAGCTCTCTTTAGGCCTGGCCTCCCCCATCTACCATCCTTCTCAGCTTTGCCTCAACATAGCATTTGCTTCCTGTAAACTGAGGTCTCCCGCAAGGCCCAGATCGTCACCACTGTCACCTCCAGCCGCAGTTCAGCCTTCTTAGCTCATGCGCTTGGGAACCCAGTTCTGTAGGATTCATTCCTGTGTGGGTGGAGAAAACTCCCTGGAGGATGCCAGCCTGTTCAGTAGAGTCCGTAAAGCAGGTCCCAGCTGTTCCCATCCAGCCAGGGCTCCATAGTGAGGGAACAACACACCAAGGCTCAGCTCGGCCTGGAGGGCTCACCAGAGAGAGGAGAGAGAGGCCGTGGCAGAGAGGCTGCCTCCCCAGGTCCTCTGCACTGGGCTCAACGGGGCTGGGCTAACCCATCTGGGTCTGCAAGGAGCAAGGAGGCAGTGCTGAGGCATGCCTCAAATGAGGGCCCAGCCCCGTGGCAAGGAGATGAGGTTGTACATCGGGGCAACTGCAGAGGCACTGGACTGATCAGAGGGCAATGAATAATGCCAGTGAGACCATCCCCCAGAAGGAAGACATCCTTGCTGGGGGCTGACACTTACTTTTTGAGTGAGTGTCTCCAATTCATTCAATTATAATAATTCTTAGGGTGCTTTCTGGTAGCACCTTTCGTAGACGTCTGAAAGGTTTTCTCTTGTCTCAGTGACAGGGTCCTCCTTTCTGTCCCAGAGAGGGAGGACCACTAAGGCTAAGTGGCTTTGTACTGTGTCTCCCACTAGAGCTGCTGCAGAGTCGGAAAAAGGTCATAGACCCGATATAGGGAGGCTGGCATGGTGGGAACACTCTGAAACACTCTTGGCCCCAGCCCTGTGCTGTCCCCTACAAGTATATACTCAGCACAGATGTGCCAGAGCCCCGGTACGCAGAAGGATCACACACATAACAGTGGAGGAGGCAGGGCCAGCAGCCTCCAGGTGGTGCTGCTCTCTGTGGGGAGGATGGGGGTGACTGCCTGTAAGCCTGGGTGCAGGAGCCAATGGGCAGGGTCAGGCTGTGTGGGTGGTAGGCTGCTGGCAGCTGACAGCCACCTGCTCAGCGCTGAGGAAGGCCAAAGGAAGTCAAGCAGAAAAAGACAGAGCCAGCCATCCGTGGGAACCGGCTAAGGCACCGAGCAGCCCCCATGCCATGCTTCTTTCCTCCCTCGGGATAGGAAGGCTCTCTACCATGTGCCCACAGCCCGGCCCCCTGTCCTGTGCCACTATGCTGCTCCTAAAGCAGATACCTTCAGTTAATGATAAAGCAGATACCTTCAGTTAATGCTGACTCCTCAAACATCGAGACAATCCCTAATAGAGCACAGTCACTCTTGGGGACCTGAAGCCACAGGGATCACACAAACTGCCTGGAACCCCCAATCCCCCACTTTCCCCCCTGCACCCCCCACACACATCTACGCCTCCCCCTACATACAGACCACACACCTCCCACGCTTATTCCATCCCCCTCACACCCTCCCCATACACACCCTACTCCCCTCACATACACCCTCCTGCTCACTCACTCCCATACCAGTTCTCCCAGAAGCAAGGAAGCTGGCCTAGACCCCATGAAATCACATTCTTTTTCTTTTTTTTTTTTGTTTTTGAGATGCAGTCTCGCTCTGTCACCCAGGCTGGAGGGAGTGTAGTGGTGCGATCTAGGCTCACTGAAACCTCCGCCTCCTGGGTTCAAGCAATTCTCCTGCCTCAGCCTCCTGAATAGCTGGGATTACAGGCACCCGCCACCACACCCAGCTAATTGTTTTTGTATTTCTAGTACAGATGGGGTTTAACTGCGTTAGCCAGGATGATCTCGATCTCCTGACCTTGTGATCCACCCGCCTCAGCCTCCCAAAGGCCAATTACAGGAGTGAGCCACTGCACCCGGCCGAGGTCACATTCTTTGTGTCACTGACAAAGAAGTCTGAGAAAGAAGGTTAAACCCAGAAGAGAAAGAAAAACAGGCCCTCTCAGCCCCAGGGGCAGCTCCAGCCCTTCCCCAAGCAGGCTCTTCCTTCTCTGCATTCCAGCATGCAAGGGGCACCCAGGCAAAGAGCATGTCATGGAAAGAGCCGCAGACAGAAGAGCCTCACAAGAGCCCTTTTCCAAATGCCCCCAGACCTTCTGGCAGGCCCCCAGGGTGGCCGGTTGTTCCCTAAATCAGGAAGGTATAGAGAAGTCCTGGGGTCCCCACAGACCAGGGTAGGAAAGGGACACCAGCTTTCAAGCAGTTCCCATCTTTCAATCCAGAGAAAAGCAGGAAAATGAAACACCCCTAAACATCTGATACTCATTTACACAGGGGTGTAAGAGGCCAAGGTGTTAGTCCCTCCCAGGGACATTTGCATTTAAAAAGCAAAGTCAAAGGAGGCGAGTGCCCAACCCAACAGGCTCTGGAAATGATAAGATTTCTATTTTCACAGGGAGGAATGAGCCATGAAAAGCTAGGCTCGGTGCTCTCTAGTGTTAGGCCTCATGGCTCCATAGCCTCCCCCAGCCTCAGCTCCTGAGCCTAGGAACCTCTTGCCCCTCTCTAGAGTACTGTCCCCACAATGCTGCCCACTTGGCAGCCTGCGCCTTTAAGGCAGTGACCCCTCCAACCCCTGGTCTTGGCTATTCTTAGCCCAGGTTGATCCAGGTGACCACAGTCCTCTGCCTATAGCCATGTGGTTCCCAAGTTGGGAGCCTCCATTCTTCCTGGTACCAGGCCAGAAGGATATCCTGCTCCAGGGTCAATCAAGGACACTGAACCCAGCAGGGAGACCAAGGATTCTTTCTACTTTACCCAGGTCAAAGGAGAAACCCTATTCAGGGCGCAAGGCCTTAAGAGAGAACTGAAGACTGGGTGCAATGGCTCATGCCTGTAATCCCAGCACTTTGGGAGGCCAAGGCAGACAGATTACTTGAGGTCAGGAGTTCAAGACCAGCATGGGCAACATGGTGAAACCCCATCTCTACCAAAAATACAAAAATTAGCTGGGCATGGTGGCGGGCACCTGTAATCCCAGCTACTAGGGAGGCTGAGGCAGGAGAATCACTTGAACCCGGGAAGCAGAGGTTGCAATGAGCCAAGATCGCACCACTGCACTGCACTCTGTCTCAAAAAAAAAAAAAAAAAAAAAGAACTGAGAAACAAGATACTCTCCAAGATAGCCTGTGGCTTCCCAGAATCCTCAAACCACAGGAAGGATACCTAGATGGGGGGACTGGGAAGAAGTCAGAAGGCAGTGGTCCTGATAGTGCCAGACCACAGAGTATCCCAGCAGGATTGCCCATGTCAGCCTGGTCACCCCTAGACAGGTTGCAGCAGTAGGTCTCAGTTTCCCCTCTGCCCTGCTTACCTGCACGTACAGCCTGGTATGGACTCCCCATCGTACCTGACTCTTAGGTACTTACTTCCCATTCGTACCAGACTCTTAGGGCCTCAAAGCCATGGCTACCACTGAGGGTGCCTTTCCCTTCCTCCTGCTTTCTCTCTCTCATTTCCATCTGAATTCAAGATCCTCAGCAAGGCCAGGCACAGTGGCTCAAACCTATAATCCCAGCATTTTGAGAGGCTGAAGTAGGATGATGGCTTGAGCCCAGAAGTTTGAGACCGCCTGGGAAACATAGTGAGACTCCACTGCTACAAAAAATACAAAAACTAGCTTGGTGTGGTGGCATGTCCCTGTAGTCCCAGCTACTTCGGAGGCTGAGATAGGAGGATCAACTGAGCCATGATTGAGCCACTGCACTCCAGCCTGGGTGATAGAGGGAGATCCTGTCTCAAAAGAAAAAAAAAAAGAGCTTCAGAAGCCTTCCCTGGTTAAGCCTTCCTATATCTCCTCACTTCTCAGTGTCTCCTTAGTACTCTGATGCTCTGTATGTCACACTGATAAAAATGGTGGCCCTGTCGCCTGGGGAACAAGATGGGGTTTAACTGCGTTAGCCAGGATGATCTCGATCTCCTGACCTTGTGATCCACCCGCCTCAGCCTCCCAAAGGCTTTTGCCTTACATGATATTGACCATTTTTGTATCTGTGTGCATGGAACGGTCATGAAGATTTTGAAACAAGAAAGTGACTTTAGCAAGGGGGAGGGGTATAGAGCAAAGAATCATGTGAATTAGTTTTGATGTTGCTTTGTACATGCCCTGATGCCTTTCTCCAATTTCTTATCCCCCAATTTGCACAGGAAGTTCCCAAGGGAGACAGGATGTCCTTAAGGCAGAACCTAAGTCTACACTAAGCAAAGGGGACATTCAGCAGAGGAGTAAACCACCTGGCACACTACAGCACGCTCACATTCCACCAGCCCCTTGCCCATGTGACCCTCACCTCGGGTCCCCACGATAGCAGCAGTCAGAGGTCATTCTCAGCAGTGATTCACAGACTGTTTCAGCTGGATGAGCGGCCAGGGTGTGACTGTTTGTACAAGCATCCTTCACCAACAGTCCATAGGAACCATGTTGAAATACCTTCCCCCTGTATGTACCTTTACAAGGTCTGTGAAACTAGTACAGCCCACTGTTGCATCAGGAGTGAGGGTATTACACTTTGTGCTGGTGAAAGGGAAAGAGAAGGGAGGCAGAAAAGTGGGGAGACAGAAGGGAAATTACATGAACATGAGCATCACAGAAATAGAAGGAAGGAAACAGACCTTTCTTCCCCCTCTGGTATTTTGTGCCAGGTATTGCCTTATTTAGTCCTCATAACAATCCTTAAATGTGGATGTTATTATCCTTCTTTTACGGAAGAGGAAAGTAGAAAACAGGAAGGGGATGGAGTAATTGGCCCAAAGGTCACACAACTTGTAAACAATAGAATCAAGAGTTAAACTGAAACGTGTGCAGGCCCAAACTTCATAGTCTTTTTCCCATTGTATTTTGGAAACCCAGGCACACCACAGTTGAGTAAGTGTTTAAGCTGATATTGGTGATTATTCTGGAACACCACCATGCTCTCCCCCCAACATTCCAGAACACTTCACTCTCCCAGGCCACTCAAAAAAATAAAAATAAATAAACAAGCAAACAAACACCCCACAGTTTGGTAGACAAGAGAACCAATGAGCAGGGGGGATTGTGTGAAGTCATACAGCTTGTCAGTGATAGAGGTGAGACAAGAAGAAGGCGTACAGGTCCTTACACTCCCTCTCCAGTGCTCTTTCCAGACAGAGTTTGGTTCTTGTTTTCCAGGCTGAAATGCAACGGTGTGATCTCAGCTCACCGCAATCTCCACCTCCTGGGTTCAAGTGATTCTCCTGCCTCAGCCTCCCAAGTAGCTGGGATTACAGGCATGCACCACCACTCCCGGCTAATCTTGTATTTTTAGTAGAGATGGGGTTTCTCCATGTTGGTCAGGCTGTCTCGAACTCCTGACCTCAGCCTCGGCCTCCCAAAGTGCTGGGATTACAGGCGTGAGCCTTTTTTTTTTTTTTTTTTAATTTTAAGAGACAAGGTCTCACTGGGTCATTTAGGTTGGAGTGAAGTGGTGTGATCTGTCACAAGTGATCACGGCTCACTGCAGCCTCGACCTCCCAGTCTCAAGCAGTCCTCCCACCCCAGTTTTACAGTGGCTGGGATTACAGGAGCAAGCCACAGCACCCAGCTATCTCTCCCGTTGATTTTTTTTTTTTTTTTTGAGATGGTGTCTCAGGCTGGAGTGCAATGGTGCGAACTCTGCTCACTGCAACCCCCACCTCCTGGGTTCGCGCAATTCTCCTGCCTCAGCCTCTGGAGTAGCTGGGATTACAGGCACACACCACCACACTCGGCTAATTTTTGTATTGTTATTAAAGATGGGGTTTCACTATGTTGGTCTTGAACTCCTGACCTCGTGATCTGCCCACCTCAGCCTCCTGAAGTGCTGGGATTACAAGCATGAGCCACCGTGCCCGGCCCTCTCCCATCCTTCAGGAAAGGAAATCCCCCAGCCTTCCTGTTCTAATCTCTCTTAGATTGGTCCATTCTTTTCCAAGCCTCTGATGACTTTCACTAAGTGAAATAACCTATGCAAAGCATATATTGGGCACCAAAAAAAATTGTTATTCCTTTCTTTTACCCGAATGATTATTCTCTTACCTGAAAAATTATTTTATTGGGCACCAAAAAAAAATTATTATTCCAGCCGGGCGCAGTGGCTCAAGCCTGTAATCCCAGCACTTTGGGAGGCCGAGGCGGGTGGATCATGGGGTCAAGAGATCAAGACCATGTTGGTCAACATGGTGAAACCCCGTCTCTACTAAAAATACAAAAAATTAGCTGGGCATGGTGGCACGTGACTGTAATCCCAGCTACTCAGGAGGCTGAGGCAGGAGAATTGCCTGAACCCAGGAGGCGGAGGTTGTGGTGAGCCGAGATCACATCATTGCACTCCAGCCTGGGTAACAAGAGTGAAACTCCTTCTCAAAAAAAAAAATATATATATATATATTATTCCTTTATCTCACCTGAATGATTGAGACAGACACTAAACTAGTCTGTCACCTTGCTGACCCCCTAAAGTATCAGCTCTCCACTGCCAGGATAATCTTCCCACGGTGCAGTTCTAATCATGTCATTCTTCTTCTTTTATTTATTTTTTTTTTTTGAGACAGGGTCTTGATCTGTCGCCCAGGCCGGAGTGCAGTGGCAGGATCTTGGCTCACTGCAACTTCTGCCTCCCAGGCCCAAGCAATCCTCCCACCCTAGCCTCCTGAGTAGCTGGGACTACAGACACAGGCATCACCAGACCTGGCTAATTTTTCGTATTTTTGGTAGATAGGGTTTCACAATGTTGCCTAGGCTGATCTCGAACTCAAGTGATCTAGCCGCCCGGCCTCCCAAAGTGCTAGGATTACAGTGTGAGCCACTGCACCCAGCAGTGCCTGCTCTTATATTAGAGCCATCACACATCCCTCATGAATAAAAGTGACTTTGCTTTCTTTTGAACATTTTTATAATTTTTAACATGCTCTACTGCATTTATGTGTATTCTATTTTGGATTATCCCTACTAGTGATTAGAATAAAAAGAACAGCTTTTATTTGTGCAGCTATATATTGCTACAAAGCACTTTTATAGACATTAGTCCACTAATCTTAAGAATAAAAATGGCTGGGTGTGGTGGCTCACACCTGTAATCCCAGAAATTTGAGAGGCTGAGGCAGTGAGGTCACCTGAGGTGGAAGTTCAAGACCAACCTGTCCAACGTAGTGAAACCCTATCTCTACAAAAATATAAAAAGTAGCTGGGCATGACAGCAGGTGTCTATAATCCCAGCTATTCTGGAGGCTGAGGTAGGAGAATTGCTTAATCCCGGGAGGTGAGGTTGCAGTGAGCTGAGATCATGCCATTGCACCCCGGCCTGGGTGACTGAGCGCCAAATAAAGAATAAAGATAACCTCTTATTTGTTTATTAACACAGTTACCAATACATCTTTTAAGGAACATCCTTCATATTTTTTTTGTTTGGTTTGTTTGTTTTTGAGATGGAGTCTTGCTCTGTCGCCCAGGCTGAAGTGCAGTGGTATGATCTCTGCTTACTGCAATTTCCGACTGCCAGATTCAAGCAACTCTCCTGCCTCAGCTTCCAGAATAGCTGGGATTATAGGCACCTGCTGTTATGCCTGGCTACTTTTTATATTTTTGTAGAGATGGGGTTTCACCGTGTTGGGCAGGCTGGTCTTGAACTCCTGACCTGAGGTGATCTCCCTTTCTTGGCCTCCGAAAGTGTTGTAATTACAGGCATGAGCGACTGCACCCGACCTCTTGGTTTATTTTTTAAAGAGACAGGGTCTGTCTCCGTTGCCCAGGCTGGAGTGCAGTGGCATGATCATAGCTCACTGTAACCTCAAACTCCCCAGGTCAATCAATCTTCCCACCCCAGCCTCTGAAGTAGCTAGGAGTACAGGTGCATACCACCATGCCCAGCTAATTTTTAAACTTTTTGTACAGATAAAGCCTCGTTCCACTGCCCAAGTTGAACACTATTACTTTTATCATTTCAACTTGGATCTACAAACACCTCATTACATACAAAACATTCTTTTCCACTAAGCCTTTAAACCGTATGGATTACCTCTTTATTTATCTTTGTCTCCCCCAGCATGCTTAGCACAATGTTTTACACAAAGTACATGCTCAGTACAGAACCACTAATACTATGTTCTCAGGGTGGTCTGACCAACCCAGAGGAGAGGACTTAACAGCTCCTCATCATAGGATCAGAGGTTCAGAGGCTGTTTGAGGAAGGCAAAATTATAATGTATTTTTCCAGATAATCACCTCATAGCATTTATCAGATTTTTAAGAGTTTAGAGATCTCCAAAACAATAAACACCACAGTTCTAGTTTCTATAATCTCTAGGAAATGCTGCCTAAGACTGTATATATTAACTCTTAGGGCACCCTATCACAATTGATTCACATTGAGCTTATAAAATTACCCCACTCCATGAACAAACTCATCCATTTACCTGCATTTGGGGATTTGGGGGGGTGGGTACAACGTGGTTTCCTCAAGGTCAGGGACCGCACTCAATTCAATGTTGTATTCGTAGAGTTTAGCACAAACCTGCTATTGAGGGATAATAATTACAAGAATCATGAGCTGCTGAGTCACTCTTTACATGCATCAGGCATTGCTCTAAGCAAGTCATAAATTAACTCATTTCATTTTACAACAAAATTTTCTGGTATTATTTCCCCCATCTTACACATAAGGAAACTGATGCACAGATAAATTAAATAACTTTTCCGGCCAGATGCGGTGGCTCACACCTGTAATTCCAGCACTTTGGGAGGCCGAGGCAGGTGGATCACCTGAGGCCAGAAGTTCGAGACCAGCCTGATCAACATGGTGAAATCCCATCTCTACTAAATACAAGAAATTAGCCAGGCATGGTGGCGTACGCCTGTAATCCCAGCTACTTGGGAGGCTGAGGCAGGAGAATCACTTGAACCTGGGAGGCAGAGGCTGCAGTAAGCTGAGACTGTGCCATTGCACTCCAGCCTGGGCAACACGAGTGAAACTCTGTCTCAAAAAAAAAAAAAAAAAGAAAAGAAATTAAATAACATTTCCAAGGTCACACAGCTTGTAAGTGGTGGAGCCAGGCTTTGAACCCAAGTAATCTGGTTCCACATCCATGCTCTTAACCATCTGCTAAACTTACACTGCCCCTCATTTGATGAATGAATGAATGAATAAATGTAGGAATGAATGAGCAGAGGCACTGAAGATGTTTTTGCTGAATGAACAATTAGTCAATCATTAACTAATCCACCTTTTGTCTCTACCCTGTGTAATCTATAGGATTACCATGAGAGTCCTTCTCAACTTTCTTTGAGTTCAACCAGAAAATCTCTCCACATAATTCCCTATCACTATAGAATTCCTGTCAGTAACATTAAAAAGCTTGGATTAATTCTTAGTGAACTACTCTTACTGAACAAGAACTATGAGTGAACTAAGTTTTCTCAGAACGCCAAGCACTAGGCAAGGGTTTTACCTATCTCTTCTCTGCTGTGCCCCTAGAAAAGTGTCAGTGTGCATTCAATGCCTAATGGTGGAATGAATGCACAAAAGATAAAATGCAAACTCCTTCAGTGGCCCAGGCCAGATTCAACTGCTTTCAGTTCACCTCCTTCACCACACTCCATTCCCCATCCTGCCCCAATTCCTACTCATTGTTCAGATCTCTGCAAACACTTAATTTCCTTCAAGAAGTCTGACCACCAAAAAGGCCCCATTGTAAGTTCACAAGGCACCCCATATTTCCACCACTCAATGACTTAAAAGTACCTAAAGTCACTGGTAAACACTCAAGATGTTTGTCAAATTAATGCACAAATGAATGAGTTCCTTTTTAACAGGATCTGATTCACTTAAACCTTTGTGATCTATGCTCTTCCAGAAATGACTTTAAGAACCCCTTCGGTCATTATTGGCTCCTGGGGAAGCTCCACCTCATTCAGGACTCAAGCTTCATAAACATTTTTTTCTCACAGGCCCCTTCAGCATAGCACAGAAGGAACACGGTTTCTAGAGGTTCCTTGACCTAGACTCAAACTCTGTCTCCTCTCAAATTAGTTGTATACGCTTTTTTTAAATTATTATTACTTTTTTCTTTTGGATCACAAATGCTGTATTTAAAGGTCCATCTCAATTTACTGTGGCGGCACAAAATAAAGGAGCAGGTCGTGACACACCGTTTCCATCTCAAGTGGTCGAATCCAACATCCAAGGCGCAGTGAGCAGCCAAGCTCAGCGCAACCTCGGGCCTCTCGCTCTAACTCCAACAGGGTTAGCACATCGCCCTCGCATACAGGGCCTTTTACATTGCGGATGATGGAGCAGCTTGTGTCATCCCTAAATTCCATGCGCACCTGCATGCACTGTCCCCGAGAGCTGGTCCAGCCCAGGACCTTGGTGACCCTGGCCAGCTCGATAGGCTGCACATGGCTGGTATCCATGATGGCGGCTCAGGGGCAGTCTGGCAGACTTTTTAAAAAAATTTTTTAGAGCCAGGGTCTCACTCTGTCACCCAGGCTAGAGTGACACCTGGGTGCAATCAGAATGGTGCAATTATTATAGCTCACTGCAGCCTCAAACTCCTGAGGCTCAAAAGATCCTTCCACTTCAGCCTCCTGAGTAGCTGAGACCACAAGTATGCACCATCACGCCCTAATATTTTATATTTTTATTTTTAGTAGAAACAAGGTCTTCTTATGTTTCCCAAGCTGGTCTCCAACTCCTGGGTTCAAGTGATCCTCCCACGTCAGTCTCCCAAGTGCTGAGATTACACCATAAGCCACCATTCCTGCACCCAATCTTTTTTTTTTGTTGTTCTGGGATCCTGGAGATTTTTTTTTTTTTTTTTTTGAGACAAACATTCGCTCTTGTTGCTCAGGCTGGAGTGCAATGGCGCAATTTCAGCTCACCGCAACCTCCGCCTCCCCATTCGAGCAATTCTCCTGCCTCAGTCCCCGGAGTAGCTGGGATTACAGGGGCCCGCCATCATGCCCGGCTAATTTTTATATTTTCTTTTAAGAGATGGGGTTTCTCCATATTGGCCAAGCTGCTCTCGAACTCCTTACCTCAGGTGATCAGGCTTCAGCCTCCCAAAGTGCTGGGATTACAGGCGTGAGCCACCACACCCAGCCCCCAATCTTTAAATTAAAAAAAAAAAAAATTGTCTCCTTAAAGTCTAGAGTGAAAATCTATCTCTGGCTATAATGTTCTTCTCCCAGGATCCCAGAACAACGCATTTGCAAACCATCTCCCTTTTCTTTTTCTTTTTTTTTGAGACGGAGTTTCGCTCGTTACCCAGGCTGGAGTGCAATGGCGCGATCTCGGCTCACCGCAACCTCCGCCTCCTGGGTTCAGGCAATTCTCCTGCCTCAGGAGTAGCTGGGATTACAGGCACGCGCCACAGTGCCCAGCTAATTTTTTGTATTTTTAGTAGAGACGGGGTTTCACCATGCTGACCAGGATGGTCTCGATCTCTTGACCTCGTGATCCACCCGCCTCGGCCTCCCAAAGTGCTGGGATTACAGGCTTGAGCCACCGCACCCGGCCCGTCTCCCTTTTCTTGGTCAGAATTAAATCCACTTTGCTGGTGCTCGCAGTCTTTCACTCTGGAATCAATTTCTTTCACTCTGGAAGACACACAGCATGGCCAGTCAGGAATGAGGGAAACCACTACTTTTAGAAAAAGAGGGCTTTTGGGAGATGTCAACCATTGAAGGGCTCCATCATTACTACTACCTGGGCTTTGGTTAGTTTATTAAGTGAGACAAAAGAATTCACACTTGATTATTCTACTTGGCAAGGCAAACTGTAGTATTTCCCCAAAAATGGAATCTCTTTGGCCCTCTACCCTTCTTCTCTCATCCTTATAACTTCTGGTGTGCTGCAAAGGATGCCATCTAGCATGAGAGAGAGAAAGAAAGACTTGGCTGGAGAGAAGGCTTAAACTCAAGCTTCTTCCTGGTGAGCTTGGCTTAGCCAGGCTTGAGGAATGAGCCACGTGTGTAAAGCAACTCTCTATACTAGGCACTCTCTATACTCTACCTTGGAACAGTGGCAGGAGTGACGCCGCGGTCAAGATGGAAGGATAACAGTTTCCAAAGAGGCAAACAATCTTTGGCTTCTCTGAAATACTATGAAGCCTCTGCTAGGGGAGACTTCCTACAGAGAGTTCTCGGGAAGAGAATGGAGTTAAATGCTAAGGCTTCCTTCAGCCACAGGTCTTAACTTCTGCTTCAGGACTACAGAGAATCTCTCTCTACTTCCTTCTCTGTGCCCTGAGGGTCTCTGCTCCCCAAAGCACAAATGTCTTCTGATTCCTTAGTCTCCTTAACCAGGGTGATGATTTGGGACGAGTGAATTCCATCCCAATGTCCTGAGGGAAGTACATTTCCCAAAAACAAAGCCACTAACTGGGCTGACACAAGACTCCCAAGTGCTGCAGGATATGTGCACTTGGCTCTTGTAAATAAAAAATAAATTTAAGTGTTCACAGCCGCCGCCGTGCCGCCATCGCTCTCCAACGCCAGCGCCGCCTCTCGCTCGCCGAGCTCCAGCCGAAGGAGAAGGGGGTAAGTAAGGAGGTCTCTATACCATGGCTCGTACAAAGCAGACTGCCCGCAAATCTACCAGTGGTAAAGCACCCAGGAAGCAACTGGCTACAAAAGCCGCTCGCAAGAGTACGCCCTCTACCGGAGGGGTGAAGAAACCTCATCGTTACAGGCCTGGTACTGTGGCACTCCGTGAAATTAGA
Organism: Callithrix jacchus; assembly: GCF_049354715.1. Classification (NCBI taxonomy): domain Eukaryota; kingdom Metazoa; phylum Chordata; class Mammalia; order Primates; family Cebidae; genus Callithrix; species Callithrix jacchus. Next base: position 31,778,665 of record NC_133520.1, read on the forward strand.
CGTTATCAGAAGTCCACTGAACTTCTGATTCGCAAACTTCCCTTCCAGCATCTATTGCGAGAAATTGCTCAGGACTTTAAAACAGATCTGCGCTTCCAGAGCGCAGCTATTGGTGCTTTGCAGGAGGCAAGTGAGGCCTATCTGGTTGGCCTTTTTGAAGACACCAACCTTTGTGCTATCCATGCCAAACGTGTAACAATTATGCCAAAAGACATCCAGCTAGCACACCGCATACGTGGAGAGTGTGCTTAAGAATCCACTATGATAGGAAACATTTCATTCTAAAAAAAAAAAAAAAAATTCTCTTCTTCCTGTTATTGGTAGTTCTGAACATTAGATAATTTTTTTTCCATGGGGTCAAAAGGTACGTAAGTATATGACTGCGAGTGGAAAAATAGGGGACAGAAATCAGGTATTGGCAGTTTTTCCATTTTCATTTGTGTGTGAATTTTTAATATAAATGCGGAGACGTAAAGCATTAATGCAAGTTAAAATGTTTCAGTGAACAAGTTTCAGCGGTTCAACTTTATAATAATTATAAATAAACCTGTTAAATTTTTCTGGACAATGCCAGCATTTGGATTTTTTTAAAACAAGTAAATTTCTTATTGACAGCAAAATAAATAAATACATAAATAAATAAATAAATTTAAAGCTAATAAAAATTAAAAAGTGCTGCAGGATAGGTCCTTTCAAGGGTCACGTTGTGATCTGCTGGGTAAGCGTTCAGTTCCAGCATTGCTACTAACTGCATGACCTTGAGAAAGTCACTTTTTCTTAGGGAAGTGATGGCCCAGGTCCTTTCCGGTTTTAATACTCTATGTGATCGTACAAAATGCAAGAACAGCTGGGACAGGTGGCTCAAGTCTGTAATCCCAACACTTTGGTAGGCCAAGGTAGGAGATCACTTGAGACCAGAAGTTCAAGACCAGTCTAAGCAACACAGTGAAATCCCATCTCAACATAAAAAGAAAAAAATGTAAGAATAGTCCCTCAAGTGTCATTTTATAAAACAGATGCAAAACAAAGCAGATATGAAAATACCAAAACAAGAAATCTGCCTTAATTTCTCCAGGATCTTCCATGTCCCAAACCATTTTTTCTCTTTTCTTTTCTTTCCTTTTCTTTTTTTCTTTTTTTTTTTTTTTTGAGAGTCTCACTCTGTTGCCCAGGCTGGAGTGCAATGCCATAATCTCAGCTCACCGCAACCTCCACCTCCTGGGTTCAAGCAATTCTCCTTGCCTCAGCCCCCCAAGTAGCTGGGACTATAGGTGCCTACCACCACGCCCAGCTAATTTGTTGTATTTTTAGTAAAGACAGGTTTCACCATGGTAGCCAGGCTGGTCTGGAACTCCTGACCTCAGGTGATCCACCTACCCTGGCCTCCCAAAGTGCTGGGATTACAGGCATGAGCCACCATGCCCAGCCCCAAACCTTCTATTAGCATTGCTCAGAAGGCAACAAAATGACCTGATCAGATTATCCCACATCTCCTTCTTCCTTAGAAGGTAGGGATAGAAATAAAAATGCATGGAAAAGCAGATAAGGCCCAGACAAATTTATTATGCCTACATGCCCATGAGATGTCCCAGGCTGGTGATGTCTCATGGGAATTCAAGAAATCCATTAAGAATGAATTCTGAGGGCCGGGCGCGGTGGCTCAAGCCTGTAATCCCAGCACTTTGGGAGGCCAAGGCGGGTGGATCACGAGGTCAAGAGATCGAGACCATCCTGATCAACAAGGTGAAACCCCGTCTCTACTAAAAATACAAAAATTAGCTGGGCATGGTGGTGCCTGCCTGTAGTCCCAGCTACTCGGGAGGCTGAGGCAGGATAATTCCCCTGAATCCAGGAGGCGGAGGTTGCGGTGAGCTGAGATCACCCCATTGCACTCCAGCCTGGGTAACAAGAGCGAAACTCCGTCTCAAAAAAAAAAAAAAAAAAATGAATTCTGAGGCTGGACATGGTGGCTCACGCCTGTAATCATGAATCTTTGGGAGGCCGAGGTGGGCAGATCACCTGAGGTCAGGAATTCAAGACCAGCCTGGCCAATACGGTGAAACCTCATCTATACTAAAAATACAAAAACTTAGCCAGGCATAGCAGCACATACCTATAATCCCAGCTACTTAGGAGGCTGAGGCATGAGAATCCCTTCAACCTGGGAGGTAGAGCTTGCAGTGAGCAGAGATGGTGCCACCACACTCCAGTCTGGGTGACAGAGCAAGACTCTGTCACAATAAAAAAAGAATTCTGAGGCTGGATGTAGTGGCACACGCCTATAATCCTAACACTTAGGAGGCTCCTTTGAGGCTAGGAGTTTGAGACCAGCCTGGACAACATACTGAGACCCCATCTCTACTAAAAATTAGCTGCACCTGCCTTGGCCTCCCAAAGTGCTGGGGTTATAGGCATGAGCCACCATGCCCATGTCAGGAATGGGATAAACACACAGGTGGTCCAGGTCTGTAGTGCCAACTACTCAGGGTGGGGGCTGAGGTTGGATCACTTCAGCCCACTGCACGCCAGCCTAGGCAACAAGGAGAGACCCTGTCTCAAAACCAGACAAATAACAAGAATGAACTCCTCATTTTGCTGTCCCTTTCTGTTCTCCCAAGACCCAGTATCTCTCTGGAAGTGGCACTGAGGCTGAGCACAGGGTATGGCGTGTGACTGCCTGCTTCAAATCCCACCTTTATTATTTACTAGATGGCTGATATCAATGAGTGTAAGCATTTATATTACTTGCCAGCTCAGCGTTATCCTGTCTAAAGGGAGTAGCCAACCCTTAGAAGGTGTTTGTCCTCCTCCATTACTACAAATATCATGAGGCAGCCTTTCCTTCTCTCCCAGTTCCCATCCTGCCAACACTATTTAAAGAAAAATACCCAGCCGGGCGCAGTGGCTCACGCCTGTAATCCCAGCACTTTAGGAGGCCAAGGTGGGCAGATCATGACGTCAAGAGATTGAGGCCATTCTGGCCAACATGGTAAAACTCCATCTCTATCAGTAAAAAATACAAAAATTAACCCAGCACGGTGGCACCTGCCCCTAGTCCCAGCCACTCGGGAGGCTGAGGCAGGAGAATCGCTTGAACCCAGGAGGTGGAGGTTGCAGTGAGCCGAGATCACACCACTGCACTCCAGCCTGACGACAGAGCAAGACTCCATCTCAAAAAAGAAAAATATGCAAGGAATACAGCAGTTACCTTGGTATTGTCACATTACTCTTTCCTTAGCAAGAAAGAAAAGGTCCCAAAATATTCCCTACTCCCTATGGTCCTCAGACCCCACCCTGTCCCCATCCCTGACAGTTCTCCCTCCCTTATGATGGAGGGTAAACCCAGGATGAATAATCATTTGTAAAGTACTCTGCAGTTTTCAGGGTACTTTTGCACACAGGATTTTGTTCAGTTCTTGGTAAGCAGTATTACATTATTAATCCTGCAAACCATGGCTACTCTCCCACCTCCATTTTACAAAGATGCAAACTAAATCTTAGGTTCACAAACTGTCCAAGCTCACATAGCTAAGAAGAAAGTCACACCAGGGCACTGTTTTGTCTACTACTTCACATTATGATGTCCAAGTTCACCTCCTGGGAATATGAGGAGCCTGAACCTTATGGCTAGTGACATGCCCCTCAAGGGAACAGAGACCTCCTCATTTTCCTCCCTGCTGGTCCAGGCAGGGCTATGCAGGCTGAAGGACCACAGACATGATACAGATGCAAAGCACCAGGCATAGGAGGAGTGGGGACACCACCAAGAGGGGACCAAAGGCCCATGAGGGTATAGAGTATCTGCCAGAGCATACTAGGTCATGACATAGACCAAAGGCATTCCAGACCACTGAGGAAGCCCAAAGGGGCTCCCCCAGGAACAGCCCAAGTCCCCAGAAAAACTGACCCTTCCTCACCCAGCACACCCCCTTGGCCCTTTCTCCCTCATGCTTCCAGTGAAGAAGGAAATGGACAAGCAGCCAGTCCTGACAGCTTGATCAGATTCAGCCATATACACCCATGCACACTCAGCAGTAAGCTCAGAGTCATGGAAATCAAACCTTGGGCTCACCCAAAGGCCAAAGAAGAGAGCCACAGCCTGGGTCTAGGGCTCCAGCTCAGAACCACCGTCTTTTCAGATGCTGGCTGCCAAACAGAGCTATAAAATGTGCCTCGTCTTAATTTTTCCATGGACACAACCTCAAGATGGGACAGCCAGGCTCTGGAGGAGCTGGGATTCCAAAGGCTCCCTGCCTCTCTGCTCTGGGATCCACAGCTAAAGTTGGGGAGAGGGAAGTATTTGGGGTCTGCATTGCCACCCTTTGGGCCATTTCTCTTCCTAAAATCTTCCCAAGGCCGAATGCAGCAACAGAGTAAGTTTTCATTCAGCACTGATTCAGGGTTGGAATTTAGTGCAAATTGCTTACATCTGCCTGGCCATATCCCAAATAGGTAGTTTAGAGTGAGGAGGAGGGGCAGCATTGGCCCACTTCTTGGACCCTGGGTAGCTGCCTGCTAAAGAATCTGGTGCCATGCTGGGACCAGCCAGCCCAGGGTACAAAACTTTCCAACAGAGTTGAGAAAAAACAGCCCAAGAGGGCTGCCAGAGACAGTATAGCGATTCCATCCCAGGCCTGACGGGAAGCTGCGAAGACCCCAGAAGAGGGTGGAGATGGAGAGAAGGCAGGCCTGAAGGAGCAAGAGCAAAGGCAGATCTCACACACACACTCTTCAACATCGGCCAACTAGGGTGTGTGCACTAACCCCATACCTTTGGTAACCTCTTCCCACAAGCCAGGAGCCTGCCAAGCCCCTGGGCTCCCCACCCTGCTCCTCCCCACACCAGCTTGGCAGCCTTGCTTGCGCTTCCTGCTGCGATTGCTTCCTCCAACCTCAAAGTCACCGCTGTCGGGAGCTGAAAATGAGAGACAAGTATAGGCCAGGAGGGCAGCGCCTTCTCGGGGCACCCGCGAACTCAGGCCTGAGGGTCCCTCTCCCTCTTGCAAGCTCTCAGTCTGCTTTTGCTGCAGTGTCCTTATAAGGGAGAAGGCAGTTCTACCCTCCGCCCGGCTAAGAAACGTACACATTCCCCAGGCTAGATGCCGACTTCTCACCCAATCCACGGAAGGCACTACCCCCATCACAGGACAGGTTTTGCTTTTTTTATTTCTCATCTTAAATAAACAAACCCCAAAGGCATTGGCTGGTTCAGATCGCCCAGCAGCTGGGAGCCAGGAAGTGTGTTTAGCGAGAAGGGGGTGGGGACGCGGGTGCCTGGAGCCCCAGAGGCCCTGAAGCTGCTGGAGTGCAGTGGCGTGGGGTGAGGGGCAACCTGCTCTGCGCGGCCGGCAGAAGCTCAGGCTCCCACGGCGTCCGCCGCTCAGCCCGCCGCCTGGAACCCTCCGCCGCTTCCATTGTTGCACCTCCGCTCTTGCCATGTTGGAGGGAGAGCCTCCTGACCTCCGCTGCCTCCACTCTGGGGGCACTTTGCAGACCCGGGGGCCGGTGCAACCGGCTGGGTGCGTGTCCTACCTGCGCTAGCTGCGGGCTCTGCTGCAACACCCGACGTGCCTTGTGCCCAGCGACGTGGGCTGCTCGCTCCGCGCCTCCCGGGCTCGCTCTGCGGCTCCAAGCGCCTCTTGCACCAGCGCGAGGGGAGCTGGCCGGCCGCACGCCGCCCGCTCCCGGGCCGCTCCCCTCTCCAGGCTCCGCGCCGACCCTGGGGTCCAAGGAGGAGAGGGAGAGGTAGCAAAGGGTGCAAGGACCAGCTTGGGGGGCGGGGAGGGGTGCTCTCCGCCGAGAGCGTGCGCGAGCTCGCAGAGTCAGGCCACCCCGGGTGAGACAATAGCGGGAGCAGCGGGCGAGAGAGGGGAAGCCATCTCCCGGACACCCGGCGCACTGCACGGCGACGCGAGGCTCGGCCAGACCCAGCCTGGACAGGCAGCCGCCCGGCCGCCGGCTCCAGCCGCAGCGCCGAATCCGCCGCGAGCCGGAGGGCGGGGCGGCTGCTGGAACCCAGGCCGCCCTCGGCTTCTCCCCTCCCCTTCCCCCTTCTTTCCTTCTCTCCTCTTCTCCTCTCCCCTCCGACTCCCTCCCCACTTGCCATTGCGTGGGGGTAGAGAAACGCGCTAGCGTCAAGTTGAGCTCTGCAACCCAAGAGCCGGGATTTCTACTCCCCACTTGGGTGAGGGTTTTTGCGGATGGTCGTTACTTTCCCCTGCTGGCACCCCTTAGCTTGGGTCAGAGGAAAGCGCAATCATTCTGCTAGAAATGACGGTGCCGAGGTCCAGTTATCCGTTTCAGGAATTTCCCCCATAATTACGGTAGCGATGTTCTGAGGAGCCCCTACCTTGAGGGTGAGGCGGGGGTAGAGAGAGGCTGTCTCTGGCCTTTACACGCTCAATCTCATTCGTCTGTCTCCTTCCTTCCTCTCTGGAAGGGGAGTCTCGTTTTTGTATTCGTCCAGGTGGATCTTCCAAGCTGTGACCCAGAAAATAGCAGTCAACCTAAGTGGGGAGGGGAGACAGAGGATCCTCCAACCCAACTAGGGTAGGGAGAAAAAAACCTTCCATGCAATATGTTATATTTAAAATTTCTACTCTAAATACCTTACTTCGAGCATTGCTCTCTGGAAGAATTTTCCTAAAGGCTCCACCCAAAAGAAACCATGAGTTGGCCAGCTCCTCGTTTGCATTTGGTTTGCATTGTACCAACGATCCCTGATCTCAAAGTACCTTTTCCTAAAAACGTGAATCGTTTTTTCCTCCACTGCCCTCGTTTCTTCTTTCTCCACAGGCTATGAAGATTAACACCTGGTTCTCAGCCTTTCAAGTAAAACTATGATTAAATACATTTGTTAGGTTTCTTTCTTGTTTACTGGTCTTTTGTTATAGCAGTATCGGCTGTGACTCTTATGATGGGGAGGAAAGGGATCACTCCCCCCTTTCTGCTCCTACAGTCCCTTCTGTACCCAGTGCCTGTGACTTTGAGTAGTCCACTTCACGCTCAAACATCAACAGTAGCGTCCTCACCTATCACGCAGGGCTTTCATCATGATCAAAGGAGAGAATGTAAGTGAAATATCTTGATAATTAACTGAAGGCCGCCAGCTCTGCACATATGTCATAATGTATATGATGTTATTCCTGATTTCAGGAACCACAGGGGTTAAAAGACCTGTCCGTGAATGCATTCGCCACTTGTTCACCATACAAATATTTATGACAGCTTACTCTAAGTCTGTCATCAGGTCAAGCTCAGAAGCCTGAGAGAACAGATTGATACAGGCAGGGGCCACTGGTGGTTCCATGCTGCTGGAGTGAAGAGTCTGAAGGTGAGAACTCCCAGGAAGTAGGCCCGGGTAGCTGAGTGAAGGATCAAACCACAGGCTTTATCATACATTTTGGTAAGAAAAAAATTGGGTAAGAGATGCCAGGGTGCAGTTGCTCACGCCTGTAATCCTAACACCTTGGAAGGCTGAGGCAGGCAGATTACCTGAGGTCGGGAGTTCAAGACCAGCCTGGCCAACATGGTAAAAAGCCTGTCTCTACTAAAAATACAAAAAATTAGACAGGTGCAGTGGCACGTGCCTGTAATCCCAGCTACTCTGGAGGCTGAGGTAGGAGAATTGCTGGAACCTTGGAGGTGGAGGTTGTGGTGAGTCAGGATCATGCCACTGCACTCCAGCCTGGGCTACAGAGCAAGACTTGGTCTCAAAAAAAGGGAGAGAAACGGAGCATGCCAAAAAGTTTAGGTTTTGCAGGTGACAGAGAACCTGCTGTGCACAAATGGAGCTGGGAAGTAGTATGACCAGTAAAAAACTTCCTCGCCTATTACAGAGAAGAATTTGGAGGATGCACTCCATGTCTTCACTACACCCCTCCAAATCTTCCTGGCCCTCTGGCTTCCTAGAAGGAGTTGGCCAATGGGAGCCATGGCTGGAGATTGAATAGGGAGGGAGGTCAGGGAAAACTGGACATTTATTCTTCAGGATCCCTCCCTTTGGAGTCACAGTGCACTGGCTGCCACCCTCAACCAAAGGTCACAGCTTCCACAGGTGATTCTCTCTCCCCTCCCTCTCTCTTGATTCAGATAATCACTCTCCTCCTCTGACTTCTCAGGCCTAGGGGGTAGAAACATTGATTTGCTACTGGCCCCAGCAGATAGTACATTATTTCTTGAGGTTTTCCTATACCCCTCCACCTTTTATAAATTCTCTCCTTATTTTTTAACCTTTCCTCAAATTACTCCTCAAGTGCAATGTGCCATTTGCTTTCTGCCAGGACCTAATAACACAGGTCAAGAGTGCAGCCTGGGAGCTCGACAGAGAAGCCGTGGCTACATTCCAGGTGGGAAATCAGGAAATCTCAAAACCATACCAGAGCTGTGACAGTGGGGAAAAAAAAAAACTGGGTAGATACAAGAGATACTTATGAAGAGAAATCAATAATATTTGATAATATATAAACTGCAGGGAATTAGGGAAAGAGAGGGCTCTAGAATGACTCCCCATTAGAAGCCTTAGGACTTGTTGGTAGGCAGTACCATTACCTAAGTTAGGGACAACTAGTAAGACAGGGCCCAGATGTTAGGGGAGGGATCCCAAGTTTGATTTTGAACATGCTGAGTTTGAGGTGTCTGTGGAATGTCTAGATGGGGGTGTCTAGTAGACAGCAAACCTACGAAACTCAACTGAAATCGGGGAGTGGACAAGTGATAGCAGCTTTGGATTCTGCAGGTTATAGGTGGTCAGTGAAGTCATAAGTCTGTATGAGATCATCCAGATGGGCAGAAGGAGGAAAGAAGAAACAACCAGAGAGGTAAGAGAAAAACTGGAGGCCACAGACTGTCAGAAACTAGGGTGGGAGAGTCTCAGAAGAGAATGACTGGATAGGCCAGGCATGGTGGCTCCCGCCTGTAATCCCAGCACTTTGAGAGGCCGAAGTGGGTTTATCACAAGGTCAAGAGATTGAGACTAGCCTGACCAACATGGTGAAACCCTGTCTTTATTTAAAATACAAAAAAAACTAGCTGGGCGTGGTGGCACACACCTGTAGTCCCAGCTACAGAAGGCTGAGGCAGGAGAATCCCTTGAACCCAGGAAGCAGAGGTTGCAGTGAGCTGAGATCACACCACTGCACTCAAGCCTGGAAGCCAGAGTGAGACTCTGTCTCAAAAAAAAGAGATTGACTGGATAACAAGGGCAGCAGGAACCTCCAGGAGGTTAGGGCTGGAAAATCCCTTTGGATGGGCAAGAAAGTCACTGGTGCTCATGGAGTGAGAGTGATCATAGTTAAACTAGCCTCCAGTGGGTTCTAGGCCTAATTTATTGCCTGATTCAAAGCTGGTGCTCAATAAATTCTTGGTCAGCAAGTGAATGCAGGAACCTGGATCTGGAATAAAAGAGACATGCTTTTTCTAGAAGCTGGGCAATTTAAGACAAGAAGAAATATAAGGCAGTGGATAGAGTGGAATGCAGGATAAAAGGGGAGATTTTTGTTTTTTCTTTTTTTTCTTTCTTTTTTTTTTTTTGAGACAGAGTTTCGCTGTTGTTTCCCAGACCAGAGGTCAATGGCACGAGCTCGGCTCACCGCAACCTCTGCCTCCTGGGTTCAAGCAATACTCCTGCCTCAGCCTCCCAAGTAGCTGGGACTACAGGCGTGCGCCACCATGACCAGGTAATTTTTGTATTTTTAGTAGAGACGGGGTTTCACCTTGTTGACCAGGATGGTCTCGATCTCTTGACCTCATGATCCATCTGCCTCAGCCTCCCAAAGTGCTGGGATTATAGGCGTGAGCCACCGCGCCTGGCCTGTTTTTTCCTTTTAGGATGAGAAAGGCTTAAACATGTTAATATGCTGCAGAGTAAGACCAAAGAGAGCAAGATGAATAGGAGGGAGATGGGACCCAGGCATATGGGGTGGAGCTGCCTCTGATATCCTTGAGAGGAAGGCTATACAAAAGCAGATGCATTTGTAGACTGGTAAAGAGAGTAGAACTTGAGACTAGGTGTTGAGAGGACTGGTTGCTGCCTCCCGGGTTCAAGTGATTCTCCTGCCTCAGCTGCCGAGTAGCTGGGATTACAGGTGAGTGCCACGCCTGGCTAATGTTTGTATTTTTAGTTGAGATGTGGTTTCACCATCTTGGCCAGGCTGGTCTTGAACTCCTGACCTTAGATGATCCCCGCCCACCCCACTAATCCCACCTCAGCCTCTCAAAGTGCTGGGACTACAGGCGTGAGCCACCGTGACCTGCCCAAGGCTGTGAATCTTGAAGAAGGGGGAAGAAAGGGACTGGGCTACCTCCAGTCTTATTCCCCTTCCAATCTTTTCTCAAGCAACCCAGCCAGGATGATGTTTCCAAAGCAAACATCTGCTTCCCCTGCTTAAAATCGACTAAGTGGTAGGGTATGGGATTTCTGCTTTGGTTTTGAAACATCTGTATTCTCAGAGCCTAGAACAATGCCTGGCACTTGTGCTCAAAAACTTTTTGGCAGATGAATTAATGGGTGACTTTGTGTAACTTTTAAAGTCCAATCTCCTAAGGAAACTCGGAATTCTCTCACAGTCAGCCCTTGCTTTTTACTCTAGCTTCAGAGAACAAGGACTTTGTCTTGTGCATTCCTGCATCTCCTAAAGGCACCTGCCACACAGAATTCAATAAATGTGTATTGAATGAACAGCCTCCCACATTCCAATGTAAACTTCATACTTGGGCCTTACTGAACTCCCTGCAGTTCCTAGAATACACAATATTCTTACCTAAGGGCCTTTCCATATGGTTTCCCACTACCTGGAAAGGGCCTCCTACCTCCAATCCGCACCTCTATCCCCTTCCCTTTATGCGTTGTCTCTCTATGTGGTAAGCTGAGTAATGGTCTCCCAAAGGAGGAAATGTCTACTTCCTAATCCCTGGAACCTATGGCTGCATTATTTTACGTGGCAAAAGTATTTTATGGATGTGATTAAGTTAAGACCCTTGGGAGTGGAAGATTAGCCTGTATTATCCAAGTGGGCCCAATCTAATCACATCAGTCCTGGAAAGCTGGGAACCTTTCGTAGTTGAAGTCAGGGAGAGATGTGATGATGCAAGAATGGTCAGAAAGACTGGGCGTGGTGGCTGACGTCTGTAATCCCAGCACTTTGGGAGGCCGAGGCGGGCAGATCACGAGGTCAGATCAAGACTATGCTAGCCAACATGGTGAAACCCTGGGTCTACTAAAACTACAAAAATTAGCTGGGCATGGTGGCTCGTGCCTATAGTCCTAGCTACTCAGGAGGCTGAGGCAGGAGAATCACTTGAACCAGGGAGTTGGAGGTTGCAGTGAGCCCAGATCACACCACTGCACTCCAACCTGGTGACAGAGCAAGACTCTGTCTCAAAAAAAAAAAAGTCAGAAAAATGCAACATTGCTAGCTTGAAAGTCAGAGCATGGAGGTCCTGAGCCAAAGGATATGCACGACCTCTGGAACCTGGAAAGGTCAAAGGACAGATTCTGCCTGAGAGCCTCCAGGAAGGAACATTACCCTGCAAAACCTTGATTTTAGCCCCGTGAACCCCATGTTGGGCTTTTGATCTGCAGAACTATAGCATAACTTTGTGTTGCATTAATCCACTAAATTTGTGGTCATTTGTTAGCAGCAATAACAAACTAATACATCCTACAACGAATTCTCTGCAAGGTGACCCTAGAGTGCCTCCTAAGAGTGTCTAGACACACCCAATAGCTACTTGAGTTGTAACACTGATCATGGGTGTTATAACTGCTTGTCTACTTTTTTCTGATTTGGGGAGAGGAAAAAAGAGGAGGGCAATGGACTATAAGCTCCTTAAAGATAAGGGATCTCCATTGTTTTACCTTTGAATTTCCAGGCCTAATTCATTGCCTGATTCAAAGCTGGTGCTCAATAAATTCTTGGTCAATAAGTGAATGGATGAAGACCTGGATCTAGTTACAGGAAGACAGAGCAACTGAGCCAGAAAATGAAAAGCTTGAGAGTCTAAGATTGCAGTGGTGACCGGGTGTGATGGCTCATGCCTGTAATCCTGGTGCTACGGGAGGCTTAGGCTGGTGGATTGCTTGAACCCAGGGGTTCAAGACCAGCCTGGGCAATATGGCAAAACCTAATCTCTACAAAAACACAAAAAATTAGCTGGGCCTGATAGTGTGTACCTGTAGCACCAGCTACCCAGGAGGCTGAGGTGGGAAGATCACCTGAGTCCAGGACGTCGAGGCGGCAGTGAGCTATGATCATGCAACCACATACCAGCCTGGGCGACAGAGTAAGATCCTGTCTCATTAAAAAATACAAAATAAAATTCAGTGCCAAGAATAAGCAGGTTACTGGTCAGGGAGCAAATGGCTGAAATCAGTGGTAGGAGATGATGATAGAATCTGTTTATCTGGGCTATATTTTTTCATAGCTCTGCTCTAGACTAGGACTAATCTGTAAAACAAATCCAAGCTAATTTTTGTTTTTTATTTTGATATTTTATTTTTGATATGCACTCCTGCCCAAGCTGGAGTGCAATGGTGCTATCTTGGCTGACTGTGACCTCCTCCTCCCAGGTTCAAGTGATTTTCCTGCCTCAGCCTCCCCAGTAGCTGGGATTACAGGCATGTGCCACCATGCCTGGCTAATTTTGTATTTTTAGTAGAGACAGGGTTTCTCCATGTTGGTCAGCTGCTCTTGAACTCCCAACCTCAGGTGATCCACCTGCCTCAGCCTCCCAAAGTGCTGGGATTATAGGCATGAGCCACTGCATCCAGCCCAAGCTAATATTTTGAAAGGCAATGTTTATAACAATTTTATTTTGAAATCTTTCGATAGGCTTTCTTCAGAAATATTCAAATATCTTTGAAAGGTGAATGGATGTTAGAGATGGGGTGGGTGCTCAGTAAAAATTTTATGGATAGACTGACTGCTTCATTCCTTCAACTCTTACTGGCTTTGAAATCAGTCCGACTTCTTCCCTACACCTTTTCAATGATCCATGACATTTGAGGACTGTGTTGTTCAGGGAGTATTTATTCCAGTATCCGAGCTCTTATTACTATTATTATTCTTTGAGACAGCGTCTTGTTCTGTCACCCAAGCTGGAGTGCAGTGGCGCAATCTCGGCTCACTGCAAACTCTGCCTCCCGGGTTCAAGCAATTATCTGTCTCAGCCTTCCGAGTAACTGGGATTACAGGCACCTGCCACCACGCCTGGCTAATTTTTGTATTTTTAGTGGAGACGGTGTTTCACCATCTTAGCCAGGTTGGTCTTGAACTCCTGACCTTATAATACACATGCCTCGTCCTCCCAAACTGCTGGGATTACAGGTGTGACCCAGGGTGCCCAGCCTCAGTATTTGAGCTCTTGATGCTGTGTAAGATTCTTGGGCTCAACCAGGCATGGTGGCTCATGCCCATAATTCCAACACTTTGTGAAGCTGAGGCAGGAGGATCCCTTGAGCTAAGGGAGTTCAAGAGTAGCCTGGGCAACATACCAAGATCCCATCGCTACAAAAACATTAAAAAAAAAAATCACTAGGCATGGTGGTGCATGCCTGTAGTCCCAGCTACTCTGGAAGCTGACATGAGAGGATCACTTGAGCCAGGAAATTGAGGCCACAGTAAGCTATGATTGCAACCCTGTCTCAAAACAGACAAACAAAAAACAACCTGTACTATGCATCTTCCTAGTACCTTGTGATGGTCTCAGTTTCGAAGACTCTATGCACTATACTGTGACCACAGAAGACTGGCCCCCTGAGTAGGTTGCTACAACTTGGTGTTGGTTTGGGGAACTCTGGGAAGGAAGGGTCTACCACTTTCCCCCTCTATGATATAGATTGATGATGATTTTTTTCAAAGGCAGTGAGTCTGATGAGAAGGAGGGTAAAAAAAAATCCCTTTAAAAATTATTATAGTAGGGCTCAACAAAATGAAAAGGCAACATACAGAATGAGATAAAAAAATTGCAAACCATATATCTGATCAGGAGTTAATATATAAAATATATAAGGAACTTATACAATTCAATAGTAAAACAAAACAAAAACAAATAACCAGAATTTTTTTAAATGAGCAAAGGACCTGAATCAACATTTTCCCAAAGAAGACATACAAATGACCCACAGGTGGCCAGGCACAGTGGCTCACGCCTGTAATCCCAGCACTTTGGGAGGCTGAGGTGGGCAGATCACCTGAGGTCGGATGTTCAAGACCAGTCTGACCAACATGGAGAAACCCCGTCTCTACTAAAAATGCTAAACTAGCCAGGCATGGTGATGCATGCCTGTAATTCTAGCTACTTGGGAGACTGAGGCAGGAGAGTCCCTTACACCCGGGAGACGGAGGTTGCAGTGAGCTGAGATCATACCATTGCACTCCGGCCTGGGCAACAAGAGTGAAACTCTGTCTCAAAAAAAAAAAAAATGACTCACAGGTATATGAAAAGGTGCTCAACATCATTAATCATCAGGAAGTGTAAGTCAAAACCATAAGGAGAGATCACCTTACATTTGGTAGTGCAGCTATTCTCAAAAAGTCAAAAGATTACAAGTGATGGCGAGGGTGTGGAGAAAAGGGACCCTTGTACACCATTGGTGGGAATGTAAACTGGTACAGCCATATGGAAAACAGTATGGAGATTCCTTTAAAATATTAAAAATAGAACTACTGTACAAACCAGCAATCCCACTTCTGGGAATATATCCAAAGGAAATGAAATCAGTATGTTAAAGAGAGATCGGCGCCTCCATGTTCATTTCAGCATTATTCACAATAGATAAGATGTGGATTCAACAGAAGTATCTGGCAACAGGTGACTGGATAAAGAAAATGGAGGCCGAGTGCAGTGGCTCACACCTGTAATTCCAGTACTTTGGGAGGCTGAGGTGAGCAGATCACCTAAGGTCAGGATTTCGAGATCAGCCCAGCCAAAATGGTGAAGCCCTGTCTCCATTAAAAATACAAAATTAGGCCGGGTGTGGTGGCTCATGCCTGTAATCCAAGCACTTTGGAGGCCAAGGCAGGTGGATCACTTGAGGTCGGAAGTTCAAGACCAGCCTGACCAATATGGCGAAACCCTGTCTTTAAAAAAAAAAGAAAAAAATCTGAAAAAACAAAAGAAAAAAAATACAAAAATTAAGCTGGGCTTGGTGGGCTCATGCCTGTAATCCCAGCACTTTGGGAGGCCGAGGTAGGCGGATTGCCTGAAGTCAGGAGTTCGAGACTAGTCTGGCCAACATGGTGAAACCTCTGCTCTGAAAAAAAAAAAGCCGGGTGTGGCAGTGGCAGGCTCCTGTAGTCCGAGCTACCTGGGGAGACTGAGGCAGGAAAATTGCTTGAAACCAGGAAGCAGAGGTTGCAGTTGAGCTGAGACCATGCCACTGCACTTCAGCTGGGACAACGAGTGAAACTCCATCTCAAAAAAAAAAAAAAAGAAAATGGGATACATAAGGAAATCCTGCCATTTGCAACAACATGCAGAGATCTGGAGGACTTTATGCTAAATGAAATAAGCTAGAAACAGAAAGACAAATACTATATAATTTCACTTCTATGTGGAATCCAAAAAAGTTGAACTCACAGAAACAGCAGAATGGTTACCAAGGGCTGAGAGGTGAGGGAAACGAATAGATCTTGATCAAAGAGCACAAAATTTCGGTTATAAGATGAAGAAAGTTTGGGGATCCAACATGCAGCACTATGACTATAGTTATTAATAATGTATGGTACTTGAAATTTGCTGAGCGTAATCTCAAGCGTACACACACGAGCACACTTAAAAAGATAGTGGGAGAAATCAAAGAACTAGTAGAATCCTCAAATATACAGAATCTGTGAGTTTAGCTTGCCCTCTAGTGGGAAAATTAAGTTCAACAGTCTGAATAAGGACGCTTCAAGAAGCCCTCCAGGAAGATTTTATGCTAAAGTACAAGACGGCACTTGTGGTGTTTTTGATGCAACTAAATGAAGCAAACAGATTCATTTCATACTATCTTGGGTGGACTTTGCAATGCTAACAAGCCAATCTTTCAATAGCTCACCGTTGCCTGTAGGATAAAATTGTTTGCTTTAGCCTGGTGAAAGTGTGGTCTCCAATGTGACCTTATCCCTCTCTATCTCCCTCTGCTCCAGCCAGATTCAGTTATTCTCCATCCTCTAAATACACCGTGCAGTCCCTACATTCCTTCCAGATTTTCCGTTTTCCTCCCTACTGTGCCTAGCTCACTGTTGTGGAAGCAGTGGGTAACCAGTAAGCAAATTTTGATTGATTAATCCCATTCAGTTAATTTAAACAGCTGGTTTTGTTATCTTGCAGGAAGAGGAATTTGATGTAACAAAGTCTTTGGGTAGGAAAAAACTTGAAGACCCCTTTATCTATTCTTGTCCTTTTAAGGAGGCCTGGACAGACACCTTTCCCTTCCTTAAAACTTTTGTAGTCCAGGCACGGTGGCTCACGCCTATAATCCCAGCACTTTGGGAGGCCGAGGCGGGTGGATCATGAGGTAAAAAGATCGAGACCATCCTGGTCAACAAGGTGAAACCCCGTCTCTACTAAATATACAAAAATTAGCTGGGCATGGTGGCCAGCTTCTCAGGAGGCTGAGGCAGGAGAATTGCTTGAACCCAAGAGGCGGAGGTTGTGGTGAGCCGAGATCGCGCCATTGCACTCTAGCCTGGGTAACAAGAATGAAACTCCGTCTCAAAAACAAAACAAACAAAAAAAACTTTTGTAGTATAATTTATTTCCACATCTCATTCATAGAAACAGTGCTAGCAGTTTTTCCTTATCTGCACAGTGGGTGCTGAAAAAAATATGTCTAAATAAATAAATGTCTGTGTTTTTCTCATTACAATTTCTTCAGTACACCTCTGATAGCTACTTGTTTAGACTGAATTCTGATCATGAAGTTTCCCTGCTGAAAACTCAGGGACTCGGCCACCCTCATTTTATAAAGCCTGCCTTTCTGTCCATCCTCATCTGCTGCCACTTCACTTTATGTTGAAATTGTTTGTTGGTGTGTCTTCTTTCTTAGACTGTTAGTGGGACCCATGCCCTCTACTCATCTTAGACTCTAGGGCCAGCACAGAGCCTAAGCCATAATAGATGATGGGAAAATGTTTGTTGAATTAAATCACTCCATTCTGGCACATTTTGAGCCTGTTACTTCTAATCTTATTCACAACGGAAAAAGTAACAGAATGGTAAAACTTTAGATTTACAAGTTATCTTAGAGGCCATCTAATCAATTTCCCTTATTTTATAAATGTGGAAACCCAGGCCTGCTCAGGATCATGCAATTTGTTGGTCTTTGTTCTAAAAGAATCAGACAATTGTAGGAAAGAAAAATTTCCCCAACTGAGGCTGAGTTATTTTGTTGTTCATTGTGTTCAGAAGCCACTAGTTCCCAGAAACTACAATGAATTCCCTTATCAGTATTTGAAATTTCATAATCTTGTGTTCCACATCCCATGTGTCAGGGTTGATGAAATTGATTTTAGGTGGCGGGGTGCAGTGGCTTACGCCTGTAATCCCAGCACTTTGGGAGGCTGAGGCAGGCGGATCACCTGAGGTCAGAGGTTTGAGACCAGCCTAGCTAACATGGTGAAACCTTGTTTCCACTAAAGATACAAAAAATTAGCTGGGCATAGTGGTGGGTGCCTGTAATCCCAGCTACTCAGGAGACTGAGGCAGAAGAATCCCTTGAACGCGGAAGGCAGAGGTTGCAATGAGCCAAGATCGTGCCATTGCACTCAAGCTTGGGCAACAAGAGCCAAACTCTGTCTCAAAAAAAAAAGATATTGATTTTAGGAAAAATTAGGCTGCTGGAGATTTGTATTCTTAATACTCTATGTTGCTCCCCTTGGCACACACTACTTTGGGAAGATTCATCTTGTGAGTCTGTCTTAAACTGCAACTTGAGGCCCGGTGTGGTGGCTCACTCCTGTAATCCCAGCACTTTAGCAGGCCAAGGTGGGCAGATTATCTGAGGTCAGGAGTTCAAGACCAGCCTGGCCAACATGGTGAAACCCCGTATCTACTAAAAAACAATTCAAAAATATTAGCCGGGCCTGGTGGCAGGCACCTGTAATCCCAGCTACGCAGAGTCTGAGGCAGGAGAATTGCTTGAACCTGGGAGGCAGAGGTTGCCAGATCGCCCAGCCTGAATGACAGAATGAGACTCCTTCTCAAAGAAGAGAAAACTGCAACTTGCTTGAAAAAGGAGGAAAGGCAGAAATTCAATCCAGAGTCAAATTAAAGCTCTAAACTGCTTTTCCCACAATTTAAATTCAGACCTTTCCACAATCACTTCTATTTTCTAATAGTATTAGCTCCTCTGTGCATGAATCAAAGTGTCTTTTCTTCTTTTGTGCTAAGGAATGCTTATCTAACAGCTACATCATCTGATGAATGGAAATGTATTTTTCATTAATGGGAGAGATGCTGTAATTTGGCTCGGTAGAATAATTAAAATTAAGAGGTCTCATCAGGGAAGTGATAAATAGAAGGCAGAAGTATAATAAAAAGAGGCTGCTCCTTAGCACAGCTGCAAAGATTGAAAGGAAAAAAGGAAGGGAAGAAGGAAGGAAGGAAGGAAGGTAGGAAGGAAGGAAGGAAGGAAGAAAGGAAGGTAGGCAGGAAGTTGTAACCCTATGTCTGAATTTTGAATATTATCTTGGTTGCCCATTTTTCTGTAATTTACTACCACTAATTTCCTTTTAGAGAGTTAGTAAATACTGATAACTTTGAATCAAACATGAAACAGGCTGAAGAACACATGTTTTAAGTGAGTGAATGGAACAAGAAGAAAAGGAAAGGCAAATATTTGTTTTGCTTTATCTTGCTAAAACAAAAAAGAAAAAGAAAATAAAAAACCTTTAATCCTAAGTAAAACCTAAATCTAGCTACTTAAAAGGAAGCAGGCCAGGCGTGGTGTTTCACCCCTGTAATCCCAGCACTTTGGGTAAGCTAAGGCAGGCAGATTATGAGGTCAAGAGATGGAGACCATCCTGGCCTGGTGAAGCCCCATCTCTACTAAAAATACAAAAATTAGCTGGGTATGGTGATGTGTCCCAGCTACTCCGGAGGCTGAGGCAGGAGAATCACTTCAACTCGGGAGGCAGACGTTGCAGTGAGCTGGGATTGTGCCAGTGTATTCTAGCCTGTCAACAGAGTGAACTCCATCTAAAAAAAAAAAGAGAAAGCAATCTATTAGACTTATATGAAGTAAACAGAAAATCAGTTTGCCAATGAGTGCCCGGATAGCTCAGTCGGTAGAGCATCAGACTTTTAATCTGAGGGTCCAGGGTTCAAGTCCCTGTTCGGGCGTTTGTAGTTTTCTCAAAGATGGATGTTATAAACTACTTGATTCATTTTTCATTAGTTTCAGAATACGTTACATAAGTAAGTTCTCAGGGAGGAAAAAAAATGACTGGAAAATCATTTAATTCCTTGGCAAGTATTGAGGTTTGGCATGGTGGTTTCCCAGAATGACGTCAGTTTTCTGATTGCTCATAGCTGAAAAAGGAAGAAAAAAACACTTAAAAGCAAGCAGCTCCTGCTCTCACCTCAAAAAAAGTCTGTGAGATAATGCATATCCTCATGAGCTTGATTTAACTATTCAACAATATGTACATATTTCAGAACATGATGTTTTACATCATAAAGTATACACTTTTTATTCATCTATTAAGAAAAAAACAAACCGTCCGCCCGAACAGGGACTTGAACCCTGGACCCTCAGATTAAAAGTCTGATGCTCTACCGACTGAGCTATCCGGGCTCCCGTGGCGAAACGGTTGTTCTGCTATGTTTTACATAAGATAGAGGGCCCTTGAGCGATTGCATCATCCACATTTTGTGACTGCTTTAACGCCAGGGAAGTTCGTGATCCGTGCGTAAAAAGAAAAACAAAAGGCCCAAATTCTGCACCTTTCACCAGCATCACCAGCTAATTCAGAATTGCAAGATATTTATGCGCCTAGTAAGCATTATTAGGTAGGTTTTTTGATTTGTAGGTTCAGGATTAAAAGAATGGCAAGGTGTCAGTTTTGAAGCGCTGTAATAACCTTACGTCTATTTTACCATTGCTAATAGGATGGGCATCAGCGCTAAAACCTACCCAACGATAGAAAAAAAAAATGAGTCTGTCTAAGAGAGACTATGAATTTGCTGTTCTGAAGCTATCGGGTTGCACTGCGCGGTATAAAGTGAAAGGAAGGATGGTGAGGTTATCCAGTGGGTCCCTTGAAAGCATCCAAGTAGTTTTTTTTTGTTTGTTTGGTTTGGTTTTGAGGCGGAGTCTCTCTAGGTCACCCTGACTGGAGTGCAATGGTAGGATCTCACGGTTCACTGTAACCTCCGTCTCCCGGGTTCAAGCAATTCTCCTGCCTCAGCCTCCCAAGCAGCTGGGATTACAGGTGCCCACCACTATGCCCAGCTAATTTTTGTGTTTTTAGTAGAGACGGGGGTTTCACCGTGTTGGCCAACTTCTGGAACTTCTGACCTCAGGTAATTCGCCCGGCGCATCCAAGTAATTTTAAGGTGCGCAAACTCAGGAGAAATTCACGAGCAGCGACGTTGGGGGCAGAAGCTCTACAAAGCTAGAGAGACAGGAAAACTGAACGTGGCCTTGAAAAGAGATTGTTTTGATCTTGGCATTGGAGGTTCTTCCCTTCCGTAGCCAACGGTAATTTGAGCACTGCCCTCTGCTATGGAGCTGGTGTTGAGAATTACTGCGGTAGAGCTTTGAGAGTGGGACATTAAAGGATCTTTGTTAGCTAATGTTGCTTTACAGATTCCATTCTTAATCTCTTTCCAGGCGATTGCTCTGGTCCAGCAATTCCATAATCAGGGGCGTCCATATCCAGAGTAACTATTCCAGTAAGAAAAAAAAAAAAAAAGAAAGAAAGAAATAATCAGGGGTGGCGGGCGCAGTGGCTCACGCTTGTAATCCACCACTTTGGGAGGCCGAGGTGGGCAGATCACTAGGTCAAGAGTTCGAGACCAGCCTGACCAACAAACCCCGTCTCTACTAAAAAATAAATAAAAAATCAGTCCGCCTGTAGTCCCAGCTACTCAGGAGGCTGAAGCAGGAGACTCGCTTGAATCCAGGAGGCAGAGGTTTCAGTGAGCCGAGATTGCGCCACTGCACTCCAGCCTGGGCAGCAGAGTGAGACTCCGTCTCAAGTTAAAAAAAAAAAAAAAAAAGAAGAAGAAGAAGAAAGAAATAATCAGGGGTGTACAAAAAGATCTGACTACAGGAGAGATCATAATGGCATTTTAATCAGAAACGAGTACCTGAATTGAACCTTAGAAAGAAAAAAAGTAATCAGAAAAGAGAAAAATAGCTACATAAATTATGGTACTGTTATAATATTATGTAGCCATTAAAATCATGTTTTGGAAGAGTAGGATTTGGGGGGAAAATGGAAAGCATTTTTAAGTTAGGAAATATTTTATATCAGCGGGGCGCGGTGGCTCAAGCCTGTAATCCCAGCACTTTGGGAGGCTGAGGCGGGTGGATCACGAGGTCAGGAGACCGAGACCATCCTGGTCAACATGGTGAAACCCCGTCTCTACTAAAAATACAAAAAATTAGCTGGGCATGGTGGCGTGTGCCTGTAATCCCAGCTACTCAGGAGGCTGAGGCAGGAGAATTGCCTGAACCCAGGAGGCAGAGGTTGCAGTGAGCCGAGATCGCGCCATTGCACTCCAGCCTGGGTAACAACAGTGAAACTCCAACTCAAAAAAAAAAAAAAAAGGAAATATTTTATATAAATTGTGTTTTGTTTATTTCATATTTTTGAGAAAGGGGTGCATATATATGCATTGAAAAACAAAGGATTAAAAAAAGACAACACTGTTTGTAAAGAAAAGCAAAAGATAAATGCTTATACAAAGCCTGGGTTCTGAAGTTAGGTGCCCTGTTCGAACCCTGACTGCCACTGTGTAACTTGAGCAAGCTACTTCTCTGTGTGTCAGGATAATAGGATGATGGCAGGATTCAAATAGTATAGTGTTTGCAGTAGTGTCTGACATGTAATAAGCATTCATGAAGGCATAAAGATCTAATGGCAAAGATATAACAAGAACAGACCCTATGAATCCTGCTCTTTCAACCTTCTCTGACACCATCCACCTTTCAACAAAGGATTAACATATTTGATTGAAGTGGAACAAGACGTAGACAGCTGATTTAAGGCTGGGCGTGGTATCCCAGCACTTTGGGAGGCTGCTTGAGGCTAGGAGTTTGAGAGGCACCTAGACAATATAGCCAGACCTGCCCCTTCCCGTTCCTGCACCCCGAACCCACATAATCAATTAATAAACTGGGCATGGTGGTGCCTGTCTGTGATTCCTGCTAATGGGGAGGCTGAGGTGGGAGGATCTCTTGAGCCCAGCAGTTCAAGACCGGCTTGGGCAACATGATGAAACTCCCTCTCTGCAAAAAATACAAAAATTAAAAATTAGCCAAGTGTAGTGGCGTGAGCGTGTAGTCCCAGCTACTTAGGAGGCTGAGGTGGGAGGATTGCTTGGACCCAGGAGGTGGAGGCTTCAGTGAACCAGGATGGAGCCACTGCACTCCAATCTGGGCACTGTATGGTTGATCTGCATGTTACATCATGCATAAAAATCAATTACAAACACATTAATGGCCTAAGTGTGAAAAGCAAATCTTTCCAGTTGGCCCTTTGGACCCTTAAAAAAAGAAAAAGCAAAAGCAAATCTTTGGAACTCTTAGAAGAAAATAAATGAGAGTATCTTTATGACCCAGAGAAAGGGAAGAATCTCTTATGTATCCAAGAAAAGCACAAAACATATGAAAAATTAATAAATTTTATTTCATTAAACATTGTTAATCAAAGACAATGTTTAAAAAGTGAAAAGCTATGTATGTGAAGTCATTATTTATAACACATATAACCAAGAAGGATTACTATCCAGATTATATGGAGAACCCTCACAAGTCAATAAGTAAAAGACAAGCCAGGCGTTGTGGCTCGCGCCTATTATCCCAGCACTTTGGGGGAGGGCCGAGGCAGGCAGATCACGAGGTCAAGAGATCGAGACCATCCTGGCTAACACCGTGAAACCCCATCTCTACTAAAAATACAAAAAATTAGCCGGGTGTGGTGGTATTCGCCTGTACTCCCAGCTACTCAGGAGCCTGAGGCAGGAGAATAGCTTGAACCCAGAAAGAAGAGGTTACAGTGAGCCTATATCTCGTCACTGCACTCCAGCCTGGGTGACAGAGTGAGACTCTGTCTCAAAATAAAAAAAAAAAAGTAAAAGACAATCCAATAGAAAAATTGGCAAAAGGTCTGATTATGCAACTCATACATAGGAACCTTAAGTCGATAAATATGAAAAAATGCTTAACCTAGGCCAGCGCGGTGGCTCACGCCTATAATCCCAGCACTTTGGGAGGCCGAGGCGGGTGGATCACGAGGTCAAAAGATCAAGACCATCCTGGTCAACAAGGTGAAACCCGTCTCTGCTAAAGATACAAAAATTAGCTGGGCATGGTGGTGTGCGCCTGTAGTCCCAGCTACTCGGGAGGCTGAGGCAGGAGAATTGCCTGAACCCAGGAGGCAGAGGTTGCGGTGAGCCGAGATTGTGCCATTGCACTCCAGTATGGGTAACAACATCGAAACTCCATCTCAAAAAAAATGCTTAACCTTACTAATAATCATGGACATATAAAATAAACCACCATGAGAAACCATTTTGCATTTATCAGATTCTTTTTCATAATTTGAAAATGCCAAGGACTGGCAAACATGTGCAGCAAGATAATTATTTTATTTTATTTATCGATTTATTTTCTTCATTTTTGCAGCAAGATAATTCTTACACACACCTAACAGGAGTGTGTTTTTTCTACAATCATTTTAGAGAGCACCTTGGCATGATCTGTTAGGGTGGACTATATGTAGTCTATGACTCAGTAATTTTCTCTAGAGTACACATGGAGATAAGCATGAGAATGATAACAGCATTGTTTGCAATGGCAAACAACTGAAAATGCTTGAGTATGTGTTAGAGGAGGAGATGAATAAAACCTTGTGGTACATCCATTACTATTACAGGCTGAATGGTGTCCCTCTCAAAATTCATGTTGAACACCACCCCCAGTACTTCAGAACGGGAATGTATTTGGAGACAGGGCTTTTATTTTTATTTTTATTTATTTATTTATTTTTGAGACGGAGTTTCACTCTTGTTACCCAGGCTGGAGTGCAACGGCACGATCTCGGCTCACCGCAACCTCCGCCTCCTGGGTTCAGGCAATTCTCCTGTCTCACCCTCCTGAGTAGCTGGGATTACAGGCACGCACCACCATGTCCAGCTAATTTTTTGTATTTTTAGTAGAGACGGGGTTTCACCATGTTGACCAGGATGGGCTCGATCTCTTGACCTCGTGATCTACCCTCCTCAGTCTCCCAAAATGCTGGGATTACAGGCGTGAGCTACTGCGCTGGGCCGGAGACGGTGCTTTTAAAGAGGTGATTAAGGTAAAATGAGGTCACATGGGTGGGCCCAACATGATTATTGTCCTCATAAGAGGAGGTTATATTACAGATAACATACAGACCGATGGGCAACCACAGGAGGACAAGGACACAGTGAAAAAGCCATCTGCAAGCCAAGGAAAGAGGGCGTCAGGAGAAAGCTAACTTGCTAACACCTTGATCTTCAATTTCTCCAGAACTATGAGAAAATAAATTTCTGTTTAAGCTACTCAGTGGTATTTCTTATGGCGACTCTAGAAAACTAATAAAATTACTATACAACAATTAATTATACATTCATACATTTCAATATATTCCTATACAACAGCATTACAACATTAAAAATGAATTAATCACGGTGGCTCATGCCTGTAATCCCAGCACTTTGGGAGGCCAAGGTGGGCAGTCAAGAGTTTGAGACCATCCTGGCCGACATGGTGAAACCCCATCTCTACTGAGAATACAAAAATTAGCCGGGTGTGGTGGTGTGTGCCTGTAGTCCCAGCTACTTGGGAGGCTGAGGCAGGAGAATTGCTTGAACCCCGGGTGGCGGAGACTGCAGTGAGCCAAGATAGTGCCATCACACTCCAGCCTGGGCAACAAGAGCAAAACTCCGTTGTTGGGGGGCGGGGGGGAAATGAATTAACCATAACTACGCAGTTTAACAGCACTGAACTTCACAATGATGAGCAAAAATGTAAGTTGCAGTTGACCACATATAGTTTGATGCCATTTGTAAAAATTTTTAAAGCATAAACATATTTTTAAGGAATATCTACACACGTAAACCCTAAAGATCTTTAGTTTATATACACATACATAAATGCATGGCAGGGGTAAACACCAAACTGAGGATAGTGGTTCCCCAGAGGCTGAAGGAAGGAGATACCATAGAGGTGACTACGGGGAACTGTTTTGTATGTGTAAAGTACTGTTCTTTAGGAAGAGGAATGGGAAAAGGGAGATCATATTCTTTATACCTTTTGATATGTATACAGTCATTTTTTTCCAGAAAAGCTATAGGCCAATAATACTGACTTTTAATTTTTTTATAACTAGAAGGGGCCATAAGAAATGGTTGAATTCAGCCATTTTATTTTACAGATTAGGGAACTGAAGATCTGAAACAGTGTGTAACTTTTTCTGGTTTCCAGAAATAGCTAGACCAGAACCCAGGTTTCCTGTCTTTTTAATCAAATCAACAATTTGTGAGCACAGCTTTTTTTTTTTTTGAGACAGAGTTCGCTCTGCTGCCCAGGCTGGTGTGCAGTGATGTGATCTCGGCTCACTGAAACCTCTGCCTCCGGATTCAAGCGATTCTTCTGCCTCAGCCTCCTGGGTAGCTGGGATTTCAGGCACTCACTGCCATGCCAGGCTAATTTTTCTTTTCTTTTTTTTTTTTTTTTTTGTATTTTTAGTAGAGATAGGGTTTCACCATGTTGGTCAGGCTGGTCTTGAATTCCTGACCTTGTGATCTGCCCGCCTCAGCCTTCCAAAGTGCTGGGATTACAGGCATGAGCCACCATGACCGGCCTTCTTTAAGCATTTTTTAAAATTGTATTTTAGGTTTTGGGGTACATGTGAAGAACACGCAAGACTGTTGCACAGGTACACACATGGCAGTGTGATTTGCTGCCTTCCTCCCCATCACCTATATCTGGCATTTCTCCCCATGCTATCTCTCCCCAACTCCCCACCCCCCGCTGTCCCTCCGCTATTCCCCCCAACAGACCCCAGTGTGTGATGCTCCCCTCCCTGTGTCCATGTGTTCTCATTGTTCAACACCCACCTATGAGTGAGAACATAAGCATAGTTCTTAAAGAAGGAAGTGGTGATTACTAAGTCAGTTGATGTTTTAAGCCAATTTCTTTTTTTTTTTTTTTTTGAGATGGAGTCTCACTCTATCACTCACGATGGAGTGTAGTTGCCCCATCTTGGTTCATTTTGACCTCCACCTCCTGTGTTCAAGAGATTCTCCTGTCTCAGCCTCCCGAATAGCTGGGGTTATAGGCATCTACAATCACAACAAGCTAATTTTTGTATTTTAAATACAGATGGGGTTTTGCCATGTTATCCAGGCTGTTCTCAAACTCCTGACCTCAAGTGATCTGCCTGCCTTCTCCTCCCAAAGAGCTGGGATTACAGGCGTGAGCCACCACACCCAGAATTTTTTTTTTTTTTTTGGTAAGGTTACCTGACTGATAGAAAAGGGAAATCTTACAGTAGTGTTTTTTTTAAAAAATTATTACTATTATGGCAAGTCATTTTATGAAATCCTTGGGAACAGACGGAGAAATGTTGCCAGATGTTAACCATATTAGGGGAGATCATTGATGGCTTAACAACAACATTGGAGGCCAGGTGAGGTGGCTCATGCCTGTAATCCCAGCACTTTGGGAGGCCGAGGCAGGCGGATCACGAGGTCAGCAGATCGAGACCATCCTGGTCAACATGGTAAAACCCTGTCTCTACTAAAAATACAAAAATTAGCTGGGCATGGTGGTGTGCACCTGTAATCCCAGCTACTCAGGAGGCTGAGGCAGGAGAATTGCCTGAACCCAGGAGGCGGAGGTTGCGGTGAGCCGAGATTGTGCCATTTCACTCCAGCCTGGGTAATAAGAGTGAAACTCCGTCTCAAAAAAACAAAAAACAAAACAAAAACCAAAGAACCCACAAAATTAGCTGGGCGTGGTAGTGGATGCCACCTGTAGGATTAAAGGATTATACCTGTAATACTAACACTTTGGAAGGCCAAGGAGGGAGGATCACTTGAGGCCAGGAGTTCCAGACCAGACTGGGCAACATAGTAAGATCCTGTGTCTATTTCTTTAAAAAATTAGAAGATGAGCAATTACTCACAAATCAGTGTCAACCATGATGGGAAAAACTCCATTCTTAACCACGGCTTACTCAACATATTTATTGAGGTTCCATCTATCTATCGATCGATTGATTGATCGATCAAGACGGATTCTCGCTCTGTCACCCAGGCTAGAGTGAAGTGGCTTGATCTGGGCTCGCTGCAACCTCCTCTTCCCAGTTCAAGCAATTCTCCCTCAGCCTCCCAAGTAGCTGGGATTACAGGCGCCCAACACCCCGGTTGGCTAATTTTGTTTGTATTTTTAGTAGAGACAGTGTTTCACCATGTTGGCCAGGCTGGTCTCAAACTCCTTACCTCAAGTGATCCCCCCGCCTTGGCCTCCCAAAGTGCTGGGATTACAGGCATAAACCACTGCCTAGCCAAGTTTTGTTTTTTTTGTTTTGTTTTGTTTTTAAGATGTAGTCTCACTCTGTCACCCAAGCTGGAGCGCAGTGGCACAATCTCTGCTCACTGCAACCTCTGCCTGGGTTCAAGCGATTCTCCCACCTTAGCCTCCCGGGTAGCTGGGATTATAGGACATCTGCCACCACACCCAGCTACAGCCCTCAAAGTTATAAATGAAGACAAATTAGAGATGTTGGTGAATATTTTGCCCAAATTGAAAGGGCTCATCTCTCTTAAACTAGGAAAGTGTAACTGCAGCTCATCAGTCATTGCACTTAGCACATTCTTTTTACCTGGACAGTCTGACTCCTCCACTAGACAGATTCCAGATCTTGTTTTGGAATCCTCTAGGTTGGTGCTTGGCACACAGTAGGATGCTCAGCTAATTAAAAAACATTTTTTTTTTTGTAGAGATGGGGATCTTGCTTTGTTGCCCAGGGTGTTCTTAAACTCCTGGGCTTAAACAATCCTCCCACCTTGGTCTCCCAAAGCGTTGGGATTACAGGGGTGAGCCACTGCACCTGGCCTCAACAAATACTTATTGATATTACACAAATGGAACTGCATGAACAGATCATATTCCAAGACTCCAGGAGACATTAGGAAAGGATCCAAACTAACCAGATGCTATTTAAAAGTTACAAAAAAAAAAAAAAAAACTTCCCGTTGGAAGTTTTAAGAAAATACTAATTGCACAAAAGGGCAGAGGAAATAGTTGACAGTGGTTCACCTAAAAAAGCCCCCCCTCTCCAGCCTTTTCCTTTTTCAAGTGAGGTGGCTGCAGATTTCTATGAAAAAATTAATTCTTTAGCTCCTTTATGGAACTCTGGATCTTCAAGCTATGCAGCAGGTTATGCTAGAAGCACGGCAAGGTGGAATGTACAAATTTAAGGAAGGTTATTGCCCTATGTTCTTTTGCATGGGTCTGTATCCAGCACTGGGAGCCACGTTTTGTATTGCTTATTGGGAGAGATAAAAATGGTATATACATGAATAACTAAAACAATACGTGGTAAATGCTAAAAGAGAGGTGCAAAGAACACTGAGATGGAGCTTTCTTGGGTTATACAACCAGGCCTAATGTTTCCTAATATAGAAGAGCTTTCAACAAACCTCTCAGGTAGGTTCCCTTCAAATGACATTACTTCCCCTAAATACCTAATTGCATTTATTTCAGGACGACTCTAAATGTTATAGGATTTTTTGAGCTAAAATATACTGCCTTGTAATTTCTATTGGTTTTAGTTCTGCACTTTGGAGTAGAGAATAAGGCTCCGTTATTTCCAATATTATACTATTCAGTTAATTAAAGACAGCTTCCAATTTCCATGCCCAACCCTTTCCCTCGGTTTTTTTTTTTTTTTTTTTGAGACAGACTTTCGCTCTTAACGCCCAGGCTGGAGTGTAATGGCTTGATCTCGGCTCATTGCAACCTCTGCCTCCCGGGTTCAAGCGATTCTCCTGCTTCAGCCTCCCAAGTAGCTGGGATTATAGGTGCCCGCCACCATGCCCAGCTAATTTTTTGAATTTTTAGTAGAGACGGGGTTTCACTATTTTGGACAGGGTGGTCTGGAATGCCTGACCTCAGGTGATCCGCCCACCTCGGCCTCCCAGTCTGGGATTACCGCTGCGAGCCTCTGCACCTGGCCTCCCTCGTTTATAAGCAGGTTAAAAATTCCTTTGAACCTTCAACTATTTTTCTTTTCTTTCTTTTTCTTTTTTTTTTAAGGAGTTTCACTCTGGTTGTCAAGGTTGGAGGGCAATGGCGCAATCTTGGCTCACTGCAACCTCCGCCTCCCAGGTTCAAGCGATTGTCCTGTCTCAGCCTCCTGAGTAGCTGGCATTACAGGCGCGCACCACCACGCCCGGCTAATTTTTGTATTTTCAATACAAACAAGGGTTCAAAAAATAAAGAAAGAAACAAGGGTTCACCATGTTATGTTGGTCAGGCTGGTCTTGAACTCCTGACCTGAGGTGATTCGCCTGCTTCGGCCTCCCAAATGGGATTACAGGGGTGAGCCACCGTCCCTGGCGTCTTCAAATATTTCTTATTTGACATGGCTTCAAGCTTCCTTACCACCCTAGTGACGCCTTCGCCCCGTTTCTCCTCCTTGCCACCCTTGGGGAGTAAGAATGAATATTGGCGACTGCCAGAGGAAGGGTAGTTTTTCCGAAGAGCTGAAGGCAGCCTGTGATTACCACCTTAGCTCTTCCCCTTCTCTATTTTCTGATCTCCTAATACACGTCCGTAAGTATCACAAGACCCTGCAAGTCCCTCAAATATTCTTGAAATCTGAAGACTTTCAATCTTCCGGGGCCCTACGACTCTCTCCCGGCACTAGGATCTACTCTATGGTAGAGAGCGCAGCCTTTCTAGCTCTCTAGTCCTCCGATTGCCCCATCTATGGTTTCGGAGGCCTCACCGGAAGCCCTCGTGTAGGGCCTTGTGGGAGGCCGGAAGTTGCGGTCTCATTACTCGCTATTTCAAAATGCTGCCTAGGCCCTGGGACCTGTGACTGCCACCCCTCCCCCTCCCGGGCTCGACCGGGGAGAGATTCATGGAGCTGCCGTAAGGTGTGGCTCTTGGCCTTCGTCGGCGGGGTGAGCCGTAGCTGGAGAGTGAGGAGTGGGCAGCTGTACCGCCAATTGTGTGGGCCTGGAAGCTGGGGTAGCTGGTGGGAGGAGCCTGAGGCGTGGGTCGGGCGGCTTGGGGAAGGCAGCACTGGGCGGAAGGAGGACTCGGGGGGAGGGGAAGGGTTGTGGGATAAGGACTCGAGGAAGATAAAAGTGGGGGTTTGTGACGTGATGTAACTGGCCATCTGGTGACACACCGAAAGTCGACGTAGTTGGATTGAGTTTAAGTGGACACAACATTTGAGGGCCATTGAGGCAATTCAGAGAATAGAAGTGGGAGAGAGGGAGGTGGGGAGCATGACATTGACGTGTCTTAAGTTTTTAAGTTAAGGGTTGCGGAAGTTCTGCCTTAGAGGCACTTGAGTGCTTGTTTGAAAATGCTCGTGTTGGAGCCACACCGAAACTTCCAGATAGTATCGATATAGGGCTCAGAGAAATATATTTTAATAAGCACATCTCCCAGTGAATTTTGTATACCTTAAAGCTTGAAAACCACAATTTTTTTTTTTTTTTTTTTTTTTTTGAGTGGAGTTTCGCTCTTTTTGCCCAGGCTGGAGTGCAGTGGCGCGATCTAGGCTCACTGCAGCCTCCACCTCCCGGGTTCAAGTTGTTCTCCTGCCCTAGCCTCGGGAGTAGTTGGGATTATAGGCACCCGCCGCCACGCCCGGCTAATTTTTGTATTTTTAGTAGAGACAGGGTTTCACCGTGTTGGCCAGGCTGGTCTCGAACTTCTGACCTCAGGTGATCCGCCCACCTCGGCCTCCCAAAGTGCTGGAATTACAGGTGTGAGTCACTGCGTCTGCCCCGAAAACCACAGTTTTAAAACGACACCTGGAGAAAATGCTGCAGCTCTGTTCCTTCATCAGGGAAGATCATTGTTAGGGAGTGCCTCCAAGCCCCGGGGTTGTTGGCACGTGGAACTAGTATCTTGCAACCTCTTGGTATTAACTATGACTATATCTCAGTTTAGATTTAGTCCTCTCTTTCCTCATACGTACTTTTTTTTTTTTTAAAATAGATGGGATTTTGGCCAGGCCTAGTGGCTCACGCTTTTAATCCGAGAATTTTGGGAGGTGGAGGGGGGCAGGATTGCTTGAGTCCAGGAGCTCGAGACAAGCCTAGGCAACAAACTGACACCCCACCTCTGCCAAAAATCAGAGAGGAGTCATGTCTGGAGCTTCTAGTCCCAGCTACCCGAGACTGAAGTGCGGGGATCACTTGAGCCCAGGAGGTCGAGGCTGCAGCGAGCCGGGTTGGAGCCACTGCACTGTAGTCTAGGCAACAGCGGGAGAGCCTGTCTCAAAAACAAAAACAAAGAGTTCTCACTGTGTGCTCAGGCTGGAGTGCAGTGGCTATTCACAGAAATGATCATTGCACACTACAGCCTGAAACTCCTTGACTCTGGGGATGCTCCTGCCTCAGCCTCCGGAATAACTGGGAATACAGGCACAGGCCATCACCTGCAGTTGGTTTTTTTAAGGTTCTCTAAAGTCCCCCCACTTTAATCTTCCCTGTTGCCGCAGGTCCTGTAGAACTCCTGCATTCTGGATTTGGCTAATTAACTCCTTGCTCTCCATTTTCCCTACTAACTCACAGTTAGTAGGTAGATTTAGATTTGGATTATTTATCTTTTGGTCAGGAATACTTCATAGGTGGTGTTCCGGTTTCTTATTCCTTCATAATCAAGTATTATATGGTGTGTGAAAGACCCTTTTTTAGTGATACGGTTGGGGAGGGTGGAATGGTAAGCCTACTCTGTGTTTTCTTTCCATGCCAACCTTTCATTCAAATGGTTTTAGCATCCTCTGCCCCGCCACTGGCGTGAAGTGGTGTGATCTCGCCTCACTGCAACCTCTGCCTCCCGGGTTCAAGCGATTCTCCTGCCTCAGCGACCCAAGTAGCTGATTACAGGCGTTTGCCACCATGCCCAGCTAATTTTTGTATTTTCTTTTCTTTTTTTTTTTTTTAAATCATGGGTAATGTCAAGTTTTTTTTTTTTTTTCCTAAGCACTTTTTTTTTTTTTTTTTGAAGATGGAGTCTTAACTCTGTCACTCAGGGTGGAGTGCAGTGGTGCGATCTCGGCTCAATGCAACCTCTACCTCGCAGGTTCAAGCGATTCTCCTGCCTCAGCCTCCTGAGTAGCTATTACAGGAGCCCGTACCACGACGCCCGGCTAGCTTTTGTGTTTTTAGTAGAGATGGGGTTTCACTATGTTGGTCAGGCTGGTCTCGAACTCCTGACCTCAGGTGATCCGCCTGTCTCGGCGTCCCAAAGTGCTGGGATTACAAGCGTGAGTCACCGCACCCAGCGCCTTCAAAAATTTCTTATTTGACATGCCTTCAAGCTTCCTTACCGCCCTAGTGACGCCTTCGCTCCGTTTCCCGCCCCTGCCACCCTTGGGGAGTAAGGATGAATACTGGCGAATGCCAGAGGAAGCGTAGTTTTTCCGAAGAGCTGAAGGCAGCCTGTGATTACGACCTTCTCTGTTTTCTGATCTCCTAATACACGTCCGTAAGTATCACAAGACCGTGCAAGTCCCTCAAATATTACTTCTTGAAATCTGAAGACTTTTCAAACTTCCGTGCCCCACGACTCTAACGGGACTCGGATCTACTCTATGGTAGAGAGCTCAGCCTTTCTAGCTCTCTAGTCCTCCGACTGTCCCATCTATGGTTTCGGAGGCCTTACCGGAAGCCCTCATGTAGAGCCTTGTGGGAGGCCGGAAGTTGCGGTCTCATTACTCGCCATTTCAAAATGCTGCCGAAGTAGGACCTGTGGCTGCCACTCCTTCCCCTTCCCGGGCTCGACCGGGGAGAGATTCATGGAGCTGCTGTAAGGTGTGGCTCTTGGCCTTCGTCGGCGGGGTGCCGGGAGCGGTAGCTGGAGAGTGAGGATTGGGCGGCTGTACCGCCAATTGTGTGGGGGTAGCGGGTGGGAGGAGCTTGAGGCGTGGGTCGGGCGGCTTGGGGAAGGCAGCACCCGGCGGAAGGAGGACTTGGGGGGAGGGGAAGGGTTGTGGGATAAGGGCTCGAGGAAGATAAAAGTGGGAGTGGGTGACGTGATGTAACTGGCCATCTGGTGACACACCGAAAGTCAACGTAGTTGGATTGAGTTTAAGTGGACACAACATTTGAGGGCCATTGAGGCAATTCAGAGAATAGAAGTGGGAGAGAGGGAGGTGGGGAGCATGGCATTGACGTGTCTTAAAAGTTTTTAAGTTAAGGGTTGCGGAAGTTCTGCCTTAGAGGCGCTTGAGTGCTTGTTTGAAAATGCTCGTGTTGGAGCCACACCGAAACTTCCAGATAGTATCGACATGGGGCTCAGAGAAACGTGTGTGTGTGTTTTGAGACGGAGTCTCACTCTGTCACCCTGGCTGGAGTGCAGTGGCGCGGTATCCGCTCACTGCAACCTCCACCTCCCTGGCTCAAGCGATTCTCCTGCCTCAGCCTCGGGAGTAGCTGGGAATACAGGCGCATGCCACCACACCCAGGTAATTTTTTTTTTTTGTATTTTTAGTAGAGATGGGGTTTCACCTTGTTGATCAGGCTGGTCTCGAACTCCTGACATCGTGATCTGCCCGCCTCGGCCTCCCAAAGTGCTGGGATTACAGGCGTGAGCGACCGAAGCCAGCCCTAATTTTTGTATTTTCAGTAGTGAGGGGGTTCAGTATGTTGGCCAGGCTGCTCTGGAACTCATGGCCTCAAGTGATCTGCCCGCTTCAGCCTCCCAAAGTGCTAGGTTTACAGGCGTGAGCCTCTGCCCCCGGCCTGGCATCTCTTGATGACTGTTGAGTAGACGACATTTAACCTGAGACTTTAAGGTTTAGGATGAATCAGTTTTCTGCAAAACTCATTGTGCTCCAAATGAAGGAACAATGTGTGTAAAGGCCCTGTTTGAGAAACTGAAAGATCAGTGTGGCTGAGGGTTAAGACTGAATAGTGCAAGGTGAGACTGAAAAGGTGCTGAGGCGCTAGACCATGTGTTTTGTCTTACAGCAGTAGCAAGCTCTTGACCAGGCCCTGACACTATAGGATTTTTTTTTCCCTTTTTATTGAGACAGAGTCTCAAAAAAAGTGGGCATGTGCCGCCATGCCCGGATAATTTTTGTATTTTTAGTACAGATAAGTTTTTTTTTTTTTTTTTTTTGAGACGGAATTTCGCTCTTGTTACCCAGGCTGGAGTGCAGTGGCGTGATCTTGGCTCACCGCAACCTCCGCCTCCTGGGTTCAGGCAATTCTCCTGCCTCAGCCTCCTGAGTAGCTGGGATCACAGGCGTGCGCCACCATGCCCAGCTAATTTTTTGTATTTTTAGTAGAGGCGGGGTTTCACCATGTTGACCAGGATGGTCTCGATCTCTTGACCTCATGATCCACCTGCCTCGGCCTCCCAAAGTGCTGGGATTACAGGCGTGAGCCACTATGCTTGGTCAGAATTTTTTTTCTTTTAAAAATGATTTTGGCAGGCTGGATGAGGTGACGCATGCCTGTAATCCCAGCACTTTGGGAGGTTGAGGCGGGTAGATCAACTGAGGTCGAGAGTTCGAGACCAGCTTGACCAATATGGAAATCCCGGTCTCTGTTAAAAATACAAAATTAGCCAGCCTTTGGTGGTGCATTTCTATAATCCCAGCTACTTGGGAGGGAGGCCGAGGCAGGAGAATCGCTTGAACCTGGTAGGTGGAGGTTGTGGTGAGCCAAGATCATGCCATTGCACTCCAACCTGGGCAAGAAGAGCAAAACTTCGTCTCAAAAAAAAAATTTATT
Source organism: Callithrix jacchus (assembly GCF_049354715.1). NCBI lineage: Eukaryota > Metazoa > Chordata > Mammalia > Primates > Cebidae > Callithrix > Callithrix jacchus. The sequence goes on from NC_133520.1 coordinate 31,813,840, forward strand.
TTTTGGTAGTGTACAGTTTGTATTGGAGTGGGGTTTAGAAAGACTAGGATAGAATTTATTGCAGTGACCCAAGCAAGAAATAACACTTTTTGGTTTGGGGAAGTGGTCATGCAGATAGAGAGAATGGAAGGTCTGAGTTATTTGGGAGCTATAAATCTACAAGGTTGGGTTATGGATGTGATAATAGAGGAAGAGGGAGAGATTGAGGATCACTTCTAACTTTATGGTGTGAGCAACTGAATGTTACTACTAATCGGCAGCATATTATAGTGGAAAAGGATAAGTTTTAGACTTGGGCAGTTATTTGACTTCTTTAAGCCAAATAGTTTCCTCTTTTAAAAGCGGGTAACTTGGGAGGCCATGGGAGGCGGATCATGAAGTCAGGAGTTCGAGCCCAGCCTGGGCAAAATGGTGAAACCCCATCTATACTAAAAATGAAAAAAAAAAATTAGCTGGGCATGGTGACATGAGACTATATTCCCAGCTATGTGGGAGGCTGAGGCAGAAGAATTGCTTGAACCCAGGAGGTAGAAGCTGCGGTGAGTGGAGATCCTGCCACTGTATTCCAGCCTGGGTGACAGAGAGACTCTGTCTCCAAAAAATAAAAAAGGCTGGGTGCGGTGGCTCATGCCTGTAATCCCAGCACTTTGGGAGGCCGAGGTGTGTGGATCACCTGAGGTTGGGAGTTCAAGACCAGCCTGACCAACAGGGAAAAGCCCCATCTCTTTCAAAAAAAAAAAAAAAAAAAAAGCGGGGGTGGAGGGCAGGGAAAATATCTAACTGGTGTATTCAAAAGGGATTTCAACTGACTTCATTTTTTGTATAAAATCTTGACAGTGCCATTGCTTATAATGTTTTCTTTTTGGCCTTTTTTTTTTTTTTTTTTTTTTTTGAGACAGAGTCGCTTTAGTTACCCAGGCTGGAGTGCAATGGGATGATCTCGGCTCACCGCAACCTCTGCCTCCTGGGTTCAGGCAATTCTCCTGCCTCAGCCTCCTGAGTAGCTGGGATTACAGGCACGCGCCACCATGCCCAGCTAATTTTTTGTATTTTTAGTGGAGATGGGGTTTCACCATGTTGACCAGGATGGTCTCGATCTCTTGACCTCGTGATCCACCTGCCTCGGCCTCCCTAGGTGCTGGGATTACTGGCGTGAGCCACCGCGCCTGGCCGGGGGAATTTTTTTTTTAAGCTATTAAATGTAGATCTTCACCAACCTGTACAGTATGCTCCCATTTTAAAGTCCTTCCACTCCTATTTTCCCTCTCTGTGATTCCTCCTCTGCCTGGCAGTCAAAAGTAGTTTTTTCTGCTCTGAATTTCCATGGCCCTTAAATTAGTATCTTTTTAGTGGTACAGAACTTTGTGTTGGGTGTTAAAGTTATGTAAGAAACCTTTATTTTTGTTTAAATTCTTCAAAGTTGCCAAGTGGTCAATTCCTATGCTGACGAAGGTACTTAACCAACATGGCTGGGGCTCTCTTCCTGAAAATCATTCCTGAAGGAACTATAAAGGGAAAATACTGGAGAAACACACATGGTCAGTTTCAAACTGGATGGAGGTTGGGGATGGAAGGTGGGAGGCAGCAGCTGACCTGAAACAGCAGTTAGCCAGGCATGGCTGTGGGAGAATAAAATCATTGGGCAAGGCAACTATTGGAATATTGCTCTAGTTTCTCCCCTGCTTCATTATCTTGGAATTACCCTTCTCCACACCTGCTATAACTCAAAGCCCTAGTCCACTTCTCTCAAGAGTGAATCAGGGTATTAGAGAAGCCCATACTTGTGAAGCGTAGGGGGAAAACAGGTGGTGACTGACTTCAGGCAGTCATTTCTCTGTGGGTTACCCTCTTAATCCTTAGGTCTTACCAGATTCCTATCATAATGCTGCTTCTGCCTGGGAAATGAAAGCTGAAGCCCTGATCTGAGTAGTGGTTATGTGGGATGGAGAGTGATTGTGGCTTTCTACTTTACTGGGGCTGATATGGACTAGAGTCTGGATTTCACCTATATTTGCTTGTCTCAGTAACTGATATCCGTCTTCTGGATAAAAATAACAGACGAGCAAAGATATTTTAAGAGAAAACATACATCTTCATTGGAACAGAAGTATTAGAACAAATGGACTAAGAGTTTAAACGTAGACTGATAATCATCCTAAAAGAAATAAGGGAAGATGTTGGCAATTTGAAATAAAAGTATAAGTGGAGACTGGGAGAACCAAACAGAAATACTGGACATGAAAAATACAGTGGTTGAAATAAAGAACACTGGCCGGGCATGGTGGCTCATGCCTGTAATCCCAGCACTTTGGGAGGCTGAGAAGGATTGCTTTTGCTCAGAGTTTGAGACCAGCTTGGGCAACATAAAAAAAACTAGCTGGGTTTGGTGGTAAATGCCTGTAGTCCCAGCTACTCTAGAGGCCAAGGTGGGAGGCTTGCTTGAATTGGGGAGGTCGAGGTTGCAGTGAGCATTGAGCAGTCCAGCCTGGGTGACAGAGTGAGACCATGTCTCAAAACATCTGTATCCATTCTGTTTTTTATTCCATGTGTAATGTTACGGAATCACAGATGGAATAAATAACGGAATGGATACAACTGAGGAATGAATTAGAATTTTAGAAGGAGAAAATCTAGAACAAAGAAAATATAAATGAAAAACTAAGATAAGAGTAGGTATAGAGGTACTGACATCTGATAAAATTTTCTCTTTGAGAAATAAAAATAATAATTGAAGAAATAATGGAATAATTCTCTTATTTACAATAAAAAAAAATGAAAGACCTCAGATTCAGAGGTCCCTTACAGTGCTAAGGATGAGAGATAAGGAGTCTGACTCTTAGATATGTTATAGTCAAATTTAAGAAAATCAAAGCGAAAGACAATTATGGGGGCCTCAGAAGAGATCACATACAAAGGAGCAAAACTGAATTGACTTCAAAGTTTTCAACAGCATCACTAAATGCAAAAGACAAGAGAGTGTTTTCAGAGTATTAAAGGGCAAACTAGAATTTTATAGCCAACTGCATATGTTTAGGAGGAAATGATAAAAATATTCTCAGTTATGTGAGGTCTTGGAATCTTCACTACACAAAAGACCTGCATTGAAAACAGTGCTGGATGAAGTATTGAGATACTCAAACCTGAGAACCGTTACAGTAAATATATGAAATAGAGATAATCTGATTCCTTGGTCTTGTTTATTGACTTAAAGGCCAAGGCAAAAAAAACAAAAACGAAGAAAGGACAAAAAATACATATCTACGTCAGAATTTAAAAGCCATATGATGTTATGCTAAAGATCTTTTTTTTTTCCTTTTTTTTTTTTTATTCAGCTCACTACAACCTCTGCCTCCTGGGTTCAAGCGATTCTCCTGCCCCAGACTCTTGACTAGCCAGGATTACAGATGTGTGTCACCATGCCCGACTACCTTTTTTTTTTCTTTCCAGCAGAGACGGTTTCGCCCTGCTAGCCAGGCTGAGCTTGAACTCCTGAACTTGTGATCTGCCTGCCTTGGCTTCTCAAAGTGCTGGGATTACAGGCATGAGCCACAGCGCTCACCCTTTTTTTCTTTTTCTTTCTTTTTTTTTTTTTTGTTTTTGAGATGGAGTCTCACTCTGTTGCCTAGGTGGAGTTCAGGGACATGATTGTGACTCACCTGCAGCCTCAACTCCCCAGGCTCAAGTGATCCTCTCACCTCAGCCTCCTGAGTAGCTGGGACCACAGGTGTACTTCACCATGCTGGGCTAATTTTTATATTTTTTGTAGAGTTGAGGTTTTGCCATGTTGCTCAGGCTGGTCTCGAACTCCTGGACTCAACGATTCACCTACCTTGACCTCCCAAAGTGCTGGGATTACAAGTGTGAGCCACCAAACCCAGCCTAAAATTCTTATTAGCGGGGAGACATGCAGGCTTTTAAAAAGGTAGTGACATATCAGAAAGAAACAGAGTAAGACAAAATGTTAAATTATAAGATGGTAGAAACATCCATATTTATCAGTTACACTGAATGAACTAAGCTTACCAGTTAAAGGTAAAAAGCCAGATTAAAAAGAACCCTAAAGTCTAGCTACCTCTTATAGGCCACACCTCTCAATACTGCCACATTGGGGCTATTAAAACCATAGTAGAGAGTAAAAGATTATTTAAGCCATGTACCAGAATGTTAATAAAAGACGGAGCATCCTAAGTCCGAAAATCTGAAGTCCTTTAAAATCTGAAACTGACTTGATGCCCACAGTAAAGTGCTCATTGGAGCATTTTGGATTTTGGGTTTTTGGATTAGAGATGCTCAGCCAGTATGTACAATGCAAATATTTCAAAATCTGAAAAAAATCTAGAACTGGAAACACTTCTGGTTCCAAACATTTCCAATAGGGTACTCAACCTGTAGCACTATTCGTAACAGTAAAACCCTAAAAAACAACTCCAATCAGGATATACAGAAGTCAAAGTAAATGAAAAATGAATAAAAGTAGGCTACAACCTGGATGAACTTTGACCATGCTAAGTGAAATAAGCCAGACATAAAAAGGACAAATATTGTATAATTTTACCTATATGAGGTACCTAGACTGGGCAAATTCATAGAGACAAAAAGTAGAATGGTGGTTACGAGGTGCTAGAGAGGGAGCTAATGGGGGAACTATGTAATGAGTACAGAGCTTCAGTTTGGGATGATGAGAAAGTTCTGGATGGAGATGGTTGGTGGTGATGGTTGTATAACATTAGGAATATACTTAGTGTCACTGAATTGAACACTTAGAAATGGGTAGAATGAGTTGGGTATAGGGGTTCACGCCCATAATCCTAGGACTTTGGGAGGCCAAGGTGGGAGATTGTTTGAGGCCATGAGTTTGAGACCAGCCTGAGCAGTATAGTGAGACTGTCTACACACACACAGTAGCTAAAGTGTGCTGGTGCCCCCCCCCAAACACATTAGCTAAAGTGTGCTGGTGCCAACCTGTAGTCCTAGCCACTTGGGAGGCTGAGCCAGGAGTTGAGTAGTTTCGCCTAGGAGTTCGAGGTTACAATGAGCCTGGGCAACAGAGTGAGACCTTGTCTCTTAAAAAAAAGTTAAAATTAACTTTTAGTATGTGTAGTTTACCATGATAACAAAAATCTACAAAAAATGAATTTTGATGTGACAGTAGGAATTAATCTATTTTAGTGGAACAGAATCTCCCAAATTACATGCAACATCACTGCTTTTTTTTTTTTAAGAGCAACTAAACCAAAAATACTTTTTAGGACTCCATTTTGATCAGTAAAACGTATAAAAAGGAAAGCAAGGGAAATGAAAACAATAGGAATCAGGATGATTATTGCAGGAAGGCAGCAGAATGGGATGGGGGATGTTATGGTTAAATATAGGTTATTGTCAGACGTCCTCGTTGGTGGATGATGATTGCATTATTAAAAATAAGGCCAGGTGTGGTGGCTCACACCTGTAACTCCCAACACTTGGGTTAAGAGGATCACTTAAGGCCGGGAGTTTGAGACTATTCTGGGCAACATAGCAAAACCGTGTCTCTACAAAAAATGAAAAAAATTAGCCAGGTGTGGTATCGCATGCCTGTAGTCTCAGATAATCAGGAAACTGAAGTAGAAGGAGTGTTTGAGCCCAGGAGGTTGAGGTGGCAGTGAGCTATGTTTGTGCCACTGTACTCCAGCACAATGCCCTGTCTCAAGTTATGAAAAGATAAACATAAGTAAAATGGGCCATGTGTGGATGAACAGAGTATGTCTTGAATAAAAGAGATTAATTCTATGCACTTGAGGTCTAATGGGGAAAAAATGCTGCTAAATGGGGATGTTAGTGCTTGTCTGAGTTTGAAATCTCGACTCCAGTAGTTTACTCATTGGGTGATCTTGGACGAATAACTTATGTTTCTTTTTCCTGATCTATAAAATAAGGATAATATCTACATAGTAGGGCTATTTCAGTATTAAATGGGTTTATATGTATGCCTGGTACATAGTATGCTTGATGAGTCTTTACTATTTGTTTCAATTATTTAATGCTGTGGAATAAACCACCCCAAAACTTAGTGAGTTGAAACAGTCATTTTTCATTCAGTGGAGTGACGGGTTGAGTTGGATAGTTTTGGTGATCTTGTGGTTTGTCATGCAGCTGTAAGTCAGGTGGCAGCTGGGGCTGGAATGTGTGTGGTGGTTTGTTGTGTTTTCTTTCTTTACTTTTTTTGGACACCTCAAGACCATTGAATGACTGCTTTGTTGTAGTCAGGTGGCAACTGGGGCTGAAAGATGTGTGGTGCTTTGGAGGATACAGCTAAGAGTCGGGCTCAGTTGGGCAACTGCATCTCCCTCTCCTTGTAGCCTTTTTGTGTGGTCTCCAGTAGGGTAGCCAGATTTTGGGCATCTCCAAAAGTAAAAAACAACCTGCCAGGCCTGGAATTGTCACATTATCACCTGCTGCATTCTATTAAGTCATAGAGCCAGTTAGGGAGCCTGGTTCATTGGGAGCCATTTTTGGAAACTGGACATTATTATTAATGTTTCCATCTACCATGTTGCTTTACCACATATATAGTTTAGACACTGGGAATGTATAAATAAACATAGTTACAAATTCCTGCCCACTTGGAGCTTATGTTTTACATAATAAATAATTAAAATATATAGTGTTTTTGGTTGGTAGGGAAAAATAAAGCAGGGAAGGAGATAAAGCACAGAAGTGGTTGGGAGTTTTAGTTTTAAAAATGACTGTTCACGTGAGGCCTCACTGACAAACTGTCATCTGAGCAGAGACAAAAAGGAGGGATAAGAACTAGAGGGCAGGCTGGGAATGGCAGCCTATGCCTATAATCCCAAGGATTATAGCACTTTGGCTGAAGGAGGAGCCCAGGAATTTGAGACCAGCCAGGGCAGCATAGCAAGACCCTGTCTCTACAAAAAAATTAATTAGCTGGGCATGGTGGCTTGTACCTAAAGTCCCAGCTGCTTGGGTGGCTGAGGTGGGAGGATTGCTGGAGCCCAGGAGGTTGAGAGGCTGCAGTGAACCATGACTGTGCCGCTGCACTCCAGCCTGGGTGACAGAGACCCCATCTCTAAAAGAAGAAAGTGAATGAGGAAGTAGGTGATGAGATCAACAGCCACCCATTAAAAGCCAGCTTTAAAATTACTTTTTTTCTTTTGGGCATAAAGCTTTTAAATTTTAAATTGTTCTTGTTTCCTATTTGACTTCCTATTTAGTAGCAAAGGAGGTAATGGGAGAGGGAGGAATTTATATTTTGTTACCGCTCTAAGCCTTTTTAGAAGCATGAGGGATCTTGTTTTATTCAGCCAGTGTATTGATTGTCTTTTTTTTTTTTTTTTTTTTTTGAGAGGGATTTTCCCTCTTGTCACCCAGGCTGGAGTGCAATGGCATGATCTCAGCTCACTGCAACCTCTGTCTCTCTGGTTCAAGCCATTCTCCTGCCTCAGCCTCCCGAGTAGCTGGGATTACAGGCATGTGTGCCCCACGCCCAGCTAAATTTTGTAGTTTTAGTAGAGACAGGGTTTCACCATGTTGGCCAGGCTGATTTTGAATTCTTGACCCCAGGTGATCCACCCTCCTCGGCCTCCCAAAGTGCTGGGATTACAGGCATGAGCCACTGAGCCTGGCTGATTGTCTTAAAAATTTTTTTAATTTTTTTGGAGACAGGTTATCGCTCTGTTGCCCAGGCTGGAGTGCAGTGGCAGGACTTGGCTCACTGAAATCTCCACCTTGACAGTTCAAGCAATTCTCATGCCTCAGCCTCCTGAGTAGCTGGGATTATAGGCACATGTCACACCCAGCTAGTTTTTGTATTTTTAGTAGAGACAGGGATTCACCATGTTGCCCGGGCTAGTCTCAAACTCCTGACCTCAGGTGATCTGCTTGTCTTAGCCTCCCAAAGTGTTAGGATTACAGTTTTGTGAGCCACTGCACCTGGCTATTGATTGTCTTTCTAGGATTCTTTTATCCTTTCCCTGATGTGGCTTATTATTCATCAATTTTAATAATTGTTGCCTTTTTGTTAGAAAAACAGTGTGAATGAAGGTTAACTCAAGCAAGTTTATTTGAAAATCTGTTTTCCGGCCAGGTGCAGTGGCTCATGCCTGTAATCCCAGTACTTTGGGAGGCGGAGGTGGGTGGATCACAAGGTCAACAATTTGAGACCAGCCTGCCTAAAGTGGTAAAATCCCATCTTTACTAAAAATACAAAACTTAGCAGGGTGTGGCGGCATGCGCCAGCTACTCAGTAGACTGAGGCAGGAGAATCTCTTGAACCTGGGAAGCAGAGGTTGAAGTCAGCAGAGATCGAGCCACTGCACTTCAGCCTGGGTGACAGAGCGAGGCCTCATTGACAAACTGTCAAACTCCCAAAAAAAAAAAAAATTAAAAAATTAAGAAATCTATTTTTTTCTCTGTAGCTTTTTTTTTTTTTTAAAGATGGGTGACAGATTTTCATTAACCTTTACTCTATATTTCAGTTCATGCTACATCTTTTCCTTGATGCTATGTGTCCATCTTGGTTTAACCCATTTTGTAGATTTATAATTGCCATCTTTTTGGGGTTGATACATTTAAAAGCTGTTTTTACTGGAACTGGAAGTGTTGACTTTTAGTTTACTGTGGTCCTCTGTCAAGACATGTTCCAACATGTTTTAGAGGTTTTCCTACAAGTCTTGTTGGAATCTTAAACCTATGACTCACCTTGGTAAATCCTCAGTCCTGCATCTAGAGAGGGCTCTGCCTGATAACCATTGGGAAGATAAGGATTTGACTTTCAGCTAAAACAGTTTACTCATTAACATCAGCGAGGAGGTTGAAGCATGCCTGAAACTGTTTCTGTTTCAGGCTTCACCTGACAGAAGCATGGACGGTTCTTATACTTAATTAAATTCTTCAGTTTGGCAGGATCTGAACTAGGAAGTTGGCGGAAGATAAGCAGAACCTCAGCAAGGGTATACAGCATTTGGGTAGGGTGCTCCATTTTATGTGTCATTTGTTTTTTACTTCTGCTGGTTGCCTTTCTGTGAATGCTAAATAGGGAATTTTCTGTGTTAGAATCGATTTTATAAAGTTTTTTTTCTATTTAGTTTTACCAACAGACTGCAGTTTCTTCACTGCCAAAATGACGTCATTTTCCACCTCTGCCCAGTGTTCAACATCTGACAGTGCTTGTAGGATCTCTCCTGGACAAACCAATCAGGTAAATCATTTTGGGTGTTTATAGTTTTTCGGGTTTTTTTTTTTTTTTTTTTAAGGTTTAACTGGCTCATGACTGTAATCCCAGCACTTTGAGAAGTTGAGGCAGGAAGCTCACTTCAAGCCAGGTGTTTGAGACCAACCTTGGCAACATAGTGAGGCCCCTGTCTCTACAGAAAATGTCTAAAAAAAATAAATTAGCTGGGTGCAGTGGGGTATGCCTTTAGTTCTAGCTACTTGGGAGGCTGAGGCAGGATGATCACTTGAACCCTGGAGTTTGAAGCTGCAGTGAATTACAATCACAACTACTATACCCAAGATTGGGCAAGAGAGTAAGACCTTGTCTCTTTTTAAAAAATAGGGGGGATGTGGGAGTGTTGCTTGGTGAGGTGGCTTATGCCTGTGTTCCCAGCACTTTGGGAAGCTGAGGTAGGCAGGTCTCTTGAGCCCAGGGGTTTGAGACCAGCCAGAGAAACATAGTGAAACCCCCTATCTACAAAAAAATAGAAAAATTACCCAGTATGGTGGTGTGCATCTGTAGTCACAGCTACTCTGAAGGCTGAAGTTGAGCCGGAGAGATAGAGGCTGCAGTGACCTGTGATCACACCACTGCACTGCAGCCTGGGCAACAGAGTAAGACTTTGTCTCAAAAAAAAAAAAAAAAAAAAAAAGCAGGGGAAGCTGTTTAAAGAGGTTCTTTTGTTCCATAGTTTCAGAAACCTACTTGAAATGTAAATAGCACATTTATTTTATGTTTACATCAGGTACGACCAAAACTGCCACTTTTGAAGATTTTGCATGCAGCAGGTGCACATGGTGAAATATTCACTGTTAAAGAGGTAAGCCATAAAATTCTCAGTTTTAAGAATAGTTGGCCAGGCATGGTGGCTCACACCTGTAATCCCAGCACTTTGAGAGGCTGAGGTGGGTAGATCACGAGGTCAGGAAATCGAGACCATCTTGTCTAACATGGCAAAACTCCATCTCTATTAAAAATACGAAAAATGAGCTGGTGTGGTGGCACACTCCTGTAATCCCAGTTACTCACGAGGCTGAGGCAGGAGCATTGCTTGAACCCGGGAGGCGGAGGTTGCAGTGAGTAGAGATAGTGCCATTGCACTCCAGCCTGGTGATAGAGCAAGACTCCATCTCAAAAAAAAAAGGAACAGTTGAGAAATACAAGCCAGTGAATGAGTAATTTTGAAATCAGGCCTCAGTTCTACTCCTGAGGTATCAGAGAGGCAACTTTTACTCTGTTTTAAAGACTGTGAAGTTGAACATCATATTTCCTTTCTTTTGAAGCTTATTGTAAGATAAACATAAGATGAACCATGAATTCACTGAGTTAAAATGCAGAGCAAGTAAGGATTAAAAAGACACTTTTTGGGCCTGGTACTGTGGCTCACACTTGTAATCCCAGTATTTTGGGAGGCTGAGGTGGATGGATTGCTTGAGCCGAGGATTTTGAGACCAGACTGGGCAACATGATGAAACCTCATCTCTACAAAAAATACAAAAATTCATAAGCCAGGTTGAGTGGAGCATACCTGTAGTCCCAGCTACTCAGAAGGCTGAGGTGGCAGGATTGCTTGAGCACAGGAGTTTGAAGCTACAATGAATTATGATGGCAACCACTGCACCACAGGCTGGGCAAGAGAGTGAGACCCTCTCTCTTAAAAACAAAAACCAGAAACTTAGTTGGGAGGGAAAAAAAACCCAGGGGTGGGCCACTGGGCATGGTGGCTCATACCTGTAATCCCAGCACTTTGAAAGTGTGAGGCGGGTAGATCACTTGAGCCCAGGAATTTCAGAGCAGCCTGGGCAAAATGGTGAAACCCTGTCTCTAAAATAATACGAAAATTGGGTAGGCGTGGTGGTATACTCCTGTAGTCCCAGCATCTACTTGGGAGGCTGAGGTGGGAGGATCGCTTGAACCTGGAAGGCGAAGGTTGCAGTGATGGGCACTCCAGCTTGGTTGACAGATGAGACCCTGTCTCAAAAAAAGGACACTTGGATGTATAGGCTGTATTTCGAGGCAGGAATTAAATGCAGCAGTTTTCATTATTTTTTGTTCTTTTTTTTTTTTTTTTGAGACAGTCTCCCTCTGGCACCAGGCTGGACTGCAGTGGCACCATCTTGGCTCACTGCAACCTTCACCTTCCGGGTTCAAGCAGTTCTGCCTCAGCCTCCCCAGTAGCTGGGACTACAGGCAGGTGCCAGCTAATTTTTGTATTTTTTACTGATAGAGATGGGGTTTCACCAAGTTGGCCAGGATGGCCTCAGATCTCTTGACCTTGTGATCTGCTCCCCTTGGCCTCCCAAAGTGCTGGGATTACAGGTGTGAGCCACCGCGCCTGGCCAGTTTTTATTATAAATGTGTCAAATACTCTTCTGAGCACTGTCAATTATTGTAAACATTTATAATATCTTATTTAGCTTCTGATTTTTTAAAAAAAACAAAAAGGAATTGTATTCTTTGAGTGGAAAAGACTCAGCATTAAAATGTTAGTCTGTTGCTTTCATTTGGTAGGGTAGATAGCTAACCCTAAAGAGAAGAAACAAAATTATCAGGCTTTTTTTTTAAACTTAAAACCTTCATACCTATCAACACTGCCACACTCCAAAACCATTGCACCTCTCAAGGAAACAAATCTGGAGGCATTTCTGGTTTTTTAGAATACCTGTATTTTATGATTTTAAATTAAGTGCATTGTTTTGGACTATAGCTCTAAAAATGTTGACACATATCACCTTTTTTTCCAAATTGTTATTAAAGTCTGGATTTTTGTTTGTTTTTTTGAGTTTGATCCTTTTATTGAAGCTTACAATTTCACTGGACTTTTGGCCCCAAATGAAAAAAAATGCAAACTAAAAAGAGTATTGTATTGGCAGGGAGAGGTGACCACTGTCCCCTGGAATCCGAAGCCAAGCAGAGCCTGGCAGGCAAGTGAGGGGTCTCAGCTGCGGAGGGCAGTAGCCTGGCCAAAGATGCCTGGGGAGCAGATTTGGCTGAGCTCCCTGAGCAGGGACAGCCCCAGTCAGCTAGAAGTTAACACACAAGGATTTATGGGTTTGGTGGAATCCAAGCCACTGGTCCCATGGTCTCTCATGCTTGGTCATATTTCACTTAGGAGAAAATGGGTTCATGTGACAGGATGGCCTGGTGAAGGAACACAGGTGCTAACAGTAACAGGCCAATGAACACTCGCCACTGGCATCAGGGTGGAGCTCAACTGACTGGACACTAACTCCATTACAAGGACCAGTATCTCCTGCTTCTGGTGCCAGGCTATGCCACTCAACTGCTCATGGCCATCAGGACATTCAACTTCTATCCTTTCCTCCATCAGGACCCTACCTGAGACCTGTGTGGCCTAGCCCTGGTCCTTACTATTTGGTGGCTATGATGCAAGACTCTCAATCCTGTTTTAGAATGGTGTTGCATCAAGCAAGGGAGAATGTTCTTCTTGACAAGAACATCTAGAGGGACAGGGAAAGATGAGAGGTACACATGCTTCTCACTCTAAGAAGCCAGGAAAGGTCCCTGGTGCATTCTCCACAGATGGATTGGGTCATAGCATCCAAGAAGCTGTTATGGTGACAAAGTTCTGGAAGCTGAGCTGGGTGTTGCCTTGTGTAGCTGTGTCCTTCTACCGAAAGGCCTTCATCAGCACCTGGAGCTGAGTGCACACCTGGATAAAGCAGTCAAGCTGCATGGGAGGATTGGCAGAGTGTGAGCAGTAGCAGGAGACCAGAAGCTGGGTAAACTGGGGTTGTAGTCCATTTGGGACAGAGCTTGCTGCAGCTCTGTAGCTAATGGAGCCTGAGTGGTCCCTGTTATACTGCTGGAAGAGTGTCTTCCACTGCTGGATGAATTTCCACAGGGTTGAGAAGCCATAGACATTGATGCAGCCAGACTTGGTCTCGTCAAAAATGTTTATCATCATAAGGCAGGTCTCATCATTAAACGAGGATCAATTGAAGTTGACCAGGGCCTGCTTCACCTCCTTTATGGAGAGAGCCACTGTGATTGGACTCCACTGACTGGAACCGGGAGCAGGCCTTAGGATCCACATTGGGAGGGGCGCCACCCTGTCCCTAAGACCCAAGCTTCTGGGCACCATAGGAATTGGGAGGTGGCTGACCATAGGGGCCCCCTGGAGCTACACTGCCATATGGTCCTCCTGGAGTTCCAGAGGGAAACATCCCAGGATTGGGTTGTCCACAGGGCCCTCCAGCTGGTGGTCCACAGGGCCCTCCAGCTGGTGGTCCATAAGGCCCTCCAGGGGCAGGACTCCCATAACAACCACCAGGGGGTAGCCTGCTGCCATACCGCCCTCCACTATTTGGGGGGTCCAGGGTAGCAGCTACCCGGAGGTGCTCCTGGTACTTGTCCTGCAGCTCGTGGGCAGCCCTGCCCTTACAGATAGCTGGCCATGGCTATTCTGGCATCATATGCAGGCAAGGAGTAAACTCTGGATTTTTATATCATAGTGATTATGATGAATGATGCCATCTCCTTCATTTAGCATGGCAGAGTTGGCCTGAGTTTACATGATAAGCTTTCTGTTGTGAACATTGACTCTAGCTATTGCATAAAAGAAATTTCCTGATTTTTGTTATTTATTTATTATTTTTGAGACAAAGTGTTGCTCTGTCACCCAGGCTGGAGTGCAGTGGTGCGATCTGGGCTCACTGCAATCTCTGCCTCCCAGGTTCAAGTGATTCTCCTGCCTCAGCCTCCCGAGTAGCTGGGATTACAGGCATGTGCCACCATGCCCGGCTAATTTTTGTATTTTTAGCAAGGGCAGGGTTTCACCATCTTAGCCAGGCTGATCTCGAACTCCTGACTTCAGGTGATCTGCCCACCTCAGCCTCCCAAAGTGCTGGGATTACAGTCATGAGACACCATGTCCGGCCTATTTATTTTTTTGAGCCAGGGTCTTGTTACTCTGTCACCCGGGCTGGAGTGCAATGGTTGTATCTCAGCTCACTGCAACCTCCACTTTTCAGGTTCAAGTGGTCCACCTGCCTCAGCCTTCCTAGTAGCTGGGACTATGGGCATGCCTCACCATGCCTGGCTAAGTTTTGTATTTTTTGTAGAGACAGGGATTTGCCATGTTGCCCAGACTGGTATCAAATTCCTGGGTTCAAGCAGTTTGCCTGCCGTGGCCTCCCAAAGTGCTGGGATTATAGGTGTGAATCACCTCATCCAGACTACTAAATTTGTATTTAATAAACACTTGGATTTTATGTTTCATTCACTTACAGTGCTGATGGCTTATAAACATTGTACGTCATTTGCCAGAAATAATTATTATGTGAACATACATCAGAAGCCTAAAGTCTTTTTTTATGTGCCCTGGACTAGGAAAATAGTTTTATATCCAGGCAAATTTAAAGTTTATTACTTCTGATAATAGCATGGGCTTCTTTATTTGGATGTTTGAGAAAATTTTTAAGAGGATACTAGGTAAATTCACTGCTTTTTCTCATTGTCAGATAGTTAATTTCTGTGCTGTCAGGTAGTTAATTTCTGTGCTAAAATGGTTGAGTCTGTTAATTGTCAGAAAGACCAGGAGTAAATGGACCTAGTAGTTGGGAGCAACTTTCCTGTTGTAGGACCCCTTGCACAAACATTGACAGTCTTGTAAATATGTTATCTCTTTCTTTAGCAAACTAACTTACCTTACCTCCTCTAATGAGTTGGTGTTTTTGGCAGTAGCTGGACAGATCACAACATGGTATTTTATTTCATGCAGGTCATGCACTATTTAGGTCAGTACATAATGGTGAAGCAGCTTTATGATCAGCAGGAACAGCATATGGTATATTGCGGTGGAGATCTTTTGGGAGAACTACTGGGATGTCAGAGCTTCTCCGTGAAAGACCCAAGGTAAAAAGTGTGAGGGTTTGCGTATCTTTTTGGGTGCTTACACCTAGCCACTTAATTTCTATAGGTTTATTACTTTGCTCAACAAATATGTAAGGGCCTACATATGTTAGATAGCCTAGGAAGTAGCCAGAATATGGTAATGAGCAGCCCACAGTCTGATTTTATGAAGTGGATAATTTGATAATCAAATTATCATACCAATTCATGGTAAACCTACACTATGGTAAGTGCTACAGAAGAGAGATACATGAAGCCGAGAGTGGGTGGTATTTAGAGTGTTAGAGGTCAAGGAAAAGTTCTTTTGAGAAAGTGAGATTTGAGCCAAAAGCTGAAAGATAATTGAGTTGATGAGAGGGAATTAGTTGAAAGAGTGTTTGAGGTTGATTAAACAACATGTGTAAAGACCTGGGTAGGACGAAGCTTGATATGACTAGGTTAGAATTTTGTGAAGTAATTGTTAGAGGAAGAGTGAGCAGATGAGAAAAATGTAGAATTGCTGGGCAGTTAGGGATTGATGATGAGCCTGGTAAGAATCATGATGGGGCTAATCTGACTTGTTACTTTTCTCCAGCTGCATGGGGTGTAAGTCATTAGCTTATACAGTCAAAAGCTAATTGGTAATTTAGAGGCTAGTGTTCTCTTTCTGTTTAGCTTTGATGACTGTTGCATCTGAGCTCATTCTGTCTTACATTAAGACTTCTCTCCACCCCCACTCTCCAATTAAAATGTGAAACTTAACTCTTGGAAGGAAGGAATAGTTTCCAAAGGAAATCTCCACACTTGGATTACTGTTACCTAATGAAATAAAATGTAAATTAATCAGTTTTTTAAATATTGGCAAAGTAACACAGGGTCCTGGGCATTAACATCTTAATAATTAAATAATTTTTTAAAAATCTGGGAAAAAAATTCTGCCTCTCTGTGCCTTATGGAGAAAGTTGAGAGATAACATCAGAAATACATTTAATATTTAATAGCAAACAACTGATATCTTTATAATGGCATTTGGGGTTGTTAATTTTTTAATCTTATCTCTTTAACAGCCCTCTCTATGATATGCTAAGAAAGAATCTTGTCACTTTAGCCACTGCTACTACAGGTACGTCACATCTGTTTTTTTCAGTCTATATCACAGCTTTGAGTTCAAGGGGGAAATGATGGGAAAGCAACAAAGATGAAGGTGGAAATGGAATGCTATCTTTGGCATGACTGGGAGGAATATATACTACTTGTCACACAGTGTTATTATGTTATTAACTTTTCACTGAAAAGTCAAATGTAAAATAGAGGGATTCCCACTTTCTAGACATACTGTTAACATTTTGTTATATTGCTTCATCTAGACACACTCTTAAAAATCTCTAGCTGATTTTTTTTCATACATTCAATACCATTGTTACACATCACAAATTTAATACATAATTCCGTAATCCTATTTCATAGCCAGTTGATGTATCATTTCCCCCAGTTATCTCAAAAATACCTTGTCTTTTTGGCTTACTTGAATTAAGATCCAAACTCTACACATTGCCTTTGGTTGACATGTCTCATAAGTGTCTTCAGTCTATAAAACTTAACCTTCCTTTTGTTTTCATGTCATTTGCTTGTTGAAGAACTGGGTCATTTGTCCTGTAGAATTTCTCACGTTCTAGAGTTGGCAGGTTGTATCCTTGTGATTTTGTTTAATGTGTTTCTTTACCCCCTCTATTTTTGGTGAACTGGTAGTACTTGAATAAATTCAAGTTTAAATTTTTTGCCAAGACAGCTTTATAGGTGGTGCTTCGTGCTTGTGTTTCTTCATATCAGAGTCATGTAAGGTCTGCCTGTCCATCTTTTAGTCAATTATGTTAACAGTCTTTGAGCTCAGGCGGTATAGTCTCATCGATCAACAGATCGACAGATACAGGTTTCTCAAGAAACTTTCACCTAATGGCTTTAGCCATCTCTTATCTGAATGCCAGTTTGTCCAACCCTTTACTTGATTCTAGACATTCTAAATACTGCTCTTTGAGTCTAATCTATTAGGTATGTATAGGAAACTGGCTGTACTGGAGTCTGAAGTCTCTGAAGTGGTGGTCTCTAAGAGACAGGTAAACTGGATAGACTGAATGTAGCCATTTTCAAATAACGAAATTTTTTCCTTCTCCACTACTACATAAAGCCCTTTTGTGAGCTTCATATTAGATTTTAGGTAACACTGCCCTCTGAAGAAAGCCCAAGTTACTAATCTTTTTAGATTGACCATCTTTTTTTCTTTTGAAACAGGGTCTCTTGTTGCCTAGCCTGGAGTGCAGTGGTACTATCTCAGCTCACTGCAACCTTAACCTCTAGGGCTCGAGTGATTCTCCTACCTCAGCCTCCCAAGTAGCTGGGATTATAGGCACATGCCTGGCTAATTTTTCATATTTTTAGTAGAGATGGGGTTTTGCTGTGTTGCCCAGGCTGATCTTGAGCTCCTGGACTCAAGCATTCCACCTACTTGGGCCTCCTAGAGTCCTGGGATTACAGGTGTGAACCACTGCACTTGGCCAAGATGGGCTATCTTTTGATAATTTACAGAAATAAATAGCTTGAGAAGAATCCATTCCCTATTTTTCTTTTTCTTTTTCTTCTTCTTCTTCTTTTTATTAAATGTAGACAGGGTCTTACTCTGTCTCTCACGTTGAAATGCAGTGGTACAATCATAGTTCACTGCAGTCTACCTCCTGGGCTTAAGTGATCTTCCTGTCTCAGTCTCTCAAATAGCTAGAACTACAGATGCATGGCACTACATTGCACCTGGCTAATTTTGTTTTTTGTTGAAATGGCATCTTCCTGTGTTGCTCAGGCTGGTCTTGAACTCCTGTCCTCAGTGATCCTTCCACTTCAGCCTCCCAAGGTCTTGGGATTACGGCATGAGCCACCAAGCCCAGCCCTAGAATCAATTCCTAATAAAGATTTATTCTTTAAAGGCAGAGAAGGAGACATCGCTGTCATACTGAAACATGATTTTGAACTTACTGAATTTTGAAGCCTGTTGGTCTTATGGACTCATTTGTCCACTTCACATAGCTGTCAATTTGAGAGTGAAGGCCTGCAAATGATATGGCAGCTTTATTAAAATTTAGTCACTTGTAAAATAGCATGACTTTCCTGGGATAGTCACTAAAGATTTGAAATACATGGAGGATTTTATAATTGCTGATCCACTTTTTCAGTAAAATTTGTTTTCGGAATGATATGTTCTTAGAATATCTGTAATTCTCCCTTTTGTACTTTCTTTGCAGAATTTAACATGCCATATAAAGAACATTTTGTTGTTGGGTTGGTTTGGTTTGAAACAGCATTTCTCTGTTGCTCAGGCTGAAGTGCAGTGGCAAGATCTCGGCTCACTGCAACCTCCACCTCTGTGGCACAAGCATTCCTCCCACCTCAGCCTCCCCAGTAGCTGGGACTACAGGAGTACACCACCATATCTGGCTAGTTTTTTTAGTATTTTTTTTTTTTTTGTAGAAACAGGTTTTCACCATGTTGCCTAGGCTGGTCTTGGACTCCAGGACTTAAGCAGTCCCCCTTCGGCCTCCCAAAGTGTTGGGATGACAGGTGTGAGCGACCATGCCTGGCCCATTTTTATTCCTTAATTTGTCATTTTGAAAAAATTTCAGACTTAATAAAGTTGCAAAAGTATCACATAGAGTTTCCCTATATCCTTTCCCCAGATTCTCCAAGTGGTAACATCTTACACAATTATAGTATGATGATCAAAACCAAGAAATTGCCCCAAGTAGTTCTGATTGATTATCTGTTCTGACTTGCAATTGCATTGGTGCTTGTGGCTGGCCATCTCTGTTGATTTTTAAATGAGAGAAGTGCTTTTCATATAATCTATTTTATACCTTTGCAAATATGTTAGACTTTTCATTTTGATGGTTGAAGAAGATGCCATTGTTTAAAATGAAGTTCTTTCTAAATCATTTCTCCAGATTTTTCCAAGTATACTAATGAAATATGATGAACTTTGTGTTTGTAAGGTTTATTGCTGAGTTTAAAATGAGGAAACTGAGGCCAGTATAAGAAAATGAAAATCCAGTTTATTTAGCTCCCGGGCGAGGTTCCATGGTCCCGGGGAAAGGGGTCAAGGAAGTCGCACCAACTTCCTGGGGCATGGGGTTTTTATGGCTAGAAGGAATGAGCAACAGCTGGGTGCTCTGATTAACTCTAGGGGAGTGGGATTAAGATGGTACAGGCTGCTATTGATTTGTTGGGCGGGTTTTCCAATGGGAGAGCCGGCCAGGAGCCTTTCATCAGCTGGAGCCTTCCAGGGGAGCCATGCGGCAGAGCTGAGTGCAGGGCCTGGTGCTGGGTGCAGAGGTGGGTGTGTCCAACCTCCCAGCGAGGCAACCGGCCTTACAGTGTTTGTTTACTTATTTATTTGTTTTTGGGACTGAGTCTCACTCTGTCTACCAGGCTAGAGTGCAGTGGTGCGATCTCGGCTCACTGCAACCTCTGCTTCCTGGGTTCCAGTGATTCTCCTGCCTCAGCCTCCTGAGTAGCTGGGATTATAGGCACAAAAATAGCTGACTAATTTTTGTGATTTCAGTAGAGATGGGGTTTCACCAAGCTGGTGGGTTACTCAGGCTGGTCTTGAACTCCTGGGCTCAAGCAGTTCACCCACCTCAGCCTCCCAAAATGCTGGGATTACAGGCATGAGCCACCACACCTGGCTGATTTTAAGGTTTCTTTTTTACATTGTGATTTCCTTAGATAGTTTATTTTTGCTTGCAACTCTTTTAACCTAAGTAAGGTAGTAAGGCTTAGAAATATAAATGACAGTAATAGGGGATTGCTTTATTAAAGAATTGCTCCATCTGCATTATATGTTAATCGAACTTTGCTTTGAAGACCGCTGTGGTCAGAAAATGCTGTCTCTCAAACTTTTCATTTCCTCCACGTATCTACAAAAATGTTTCTGGAAGTAATGTTTTTTATAATTAGAATTTTGAAAATGTTTGCTTTTATCAGAACAACTACATTGACAGATCAGTTGTAGGATCTGTACCCTTCCTCTAGCAGCCTTTATTGGATGGTGATGATAATTTCCATAAATATTTTATCTCTGAACCTGGTAGTGGTTGATGAACCTGACCCACAGTAGACTTATTTGGGTGTATCTCATTTACATAGCCTCAAATAATGAATAGTCCAGATTATTGTTTGCACCTTGATCTTTTCCTGTAGCCAAGTTTTTGTCTTTTGTTCTACTTGAAAAATTTCTTTTTAAGTCCTTGGAATGTATTTCTCTCTTAGATTAGTGCAGTATCTAAGAATTTCTCTCTACTGGGTTGTTGTCTTTGCTTCTTTTTATTGGTCTTGAGAAAAACTTTATTTGCTGCTACTTCTTAGGAAATGTTTATAGTAACTGGGAAAAATAAGATGAAAAAGCCTAATTAATATAAGGTGATGGTGATGGGATTTAAACCATAAAATTATCATTGACCCTTAGAATGTCGATTTGGATGCAGATGCTATTGTTTTATGAAGCAAATGGAGAAAAATCCAGATTTTAAGATCTCATAACTCTCTGACTTTTTAACACGTGAAAATAAAAATTAATTTTAAAAAGCCACACTTTTTTGCTATTGTTTGTGAGTTAGGCAAACTTGGTAATACAGGAAGAGATGACAAAAATAGTTTCCGTTATATACTGCTTAGAACCACTTTTCACATAAAAATTTCAAAGCTTGGTATGAAAGAACATTTTTAGCTATTTTTCACTTTTTTTTCCCAATTATATTTGGTAATATATTTTGGATATAGCCTGTCCTGGTCTTTGCCATTTTTACCAATTTTGATTTTTCCCTTGCAAATGAGAGCCTTGTCCAGCCAACATGGAGAAGTACATTTCTAGGGACTACACCTGGCTCCCGGGTTGTTTGCTGAGGTCCTTTTTGTGTGGAAAGAATGGTTATTACCAGGGAAGGTTTTCCTTTTGTTTTACTTGCTATCCAGATGCTGCTCAGACTCTCGCTCTCGCACAGGATCACAGTATGGATATTCCAAGTCAAGACCAACTGAAGGTAAAATCACCACATGGTGACTTCTTTTGTTGTACAGAGTGGCCCCTTCTCTGTACCTATGGATCTTGAACTCCCAAGACCTTTCCCTGAATGTGGTAAGAATTTAATAAGAAAGGTTCTTGGGAGTTCACAGACCAGGGACAGAGTGAACCTTCTCTGTTCTGCCCATAACAGAGTTCCAGTCTCTGAACCTTTCTTTGGGATGTAGCACTTCTGATCTTCAGTTCTTCCAGTTGCATTTTTCTTTGGGTTTGTGTGTACCTGTGTGTGTGTGTGTTTGAGGAAATTGCTTTATTAGATTTTAATAGACTTGTTGCAGTTAAGTTCATGTCAGGCCATTTTCTAAAGCTTCCCCAAATTTGGGGAAATTTTATAATCATCTTGGTATGTGGTGAGGGTTTCACATGTTTTCTGAATTATGCCTAATTTTGTAGTAGGCTTGCGGCTTTATACAGATAGCCTGTTTTTAACAGTAGATTTTGGCCTTTGTGCAGAGTTTTTTTTTCCCCCCAGGTTTGGGATTCTCCTAGCTTTGCTCACAGTGGGTTGAGGAGAGATGTTGCCTTTATTTGATGACTGTTGTGAACTCGAGTTCTCTTTCTTGTGTGTAACCCATTGTGTTTCACACTAACTGGTGAGCCAGAATGGAACTGCTACATCCCCTGGTCTCAGTTATTTCTACTGTACTGATGGACGACATCTTTCCCTTCTTTCAGCAAAGTGCAGCAGAAAGTTCCACTTCCAGGAGAAGAACTGCAGAAGATGATATCCCCACACTGCCTACCTCACAGCATAAATGTGTAAATTCTAGAAAAGGTATGTTTTGGATTAAGGGTATATAGACTTTTGTTCTCTTCCTCTTCCTTTTATCCTTTAAAAAATTTATTTTTATTTTTACTTTTTTTTGAAATGGAGTTTCTCTCTGTCGCCCAGTCTGGAGTGCAGTGGTGTGATCTCTGATCACTGGAACCTCTGCCTCCCGGGTTCAAGCAATTCTCCTGCCTCAGCCTCCCGAGTAGCTGGGATTACAGGCATATGTCACCACACTTGGCTAATTTCTTTTGTATTTTTAGTAGAGACAGGGTTTTGCCATATTGGCCAGGCTGGTCTTGAACTCCTGATCTTGTGATCCTCCTGCCTCAGCCTTCCATAGTGCTGGGATTACAGGCATAAACCATTGTCAGCCTTTTTTTTTTTTTTGGAGATAGAGTCTTGCTCTGTCGCCCAAGCTGGAGTGCAGTGGCGTGATCTCGGCTCACTGCAACCTCCGCCTCCCAGATTCAAGTGATTCTCCTGCCTCAGCCTCCTGAGTAGTTGGTATCACAGGCATGCGCCATAACCCTCGGCCAAATATTTTTTGTATTTTTAGTGGAGATGGGGTTTTGCCATATTGGCCAGGCTGGTCTTGAACTCCTGACCTTGTGATCTGCCTGCTTTGGCCTCCAAAAGTGCTGGGATTACAGGCATGAGCCACCGCACCCGGCCCACTTTTAAAAAAATCTTTTTATATGTGAAATAGGAGAGGCATATGTTGTAATTCCTCACTCTTCTTTGAAAACCTTTTTCATCAGCCTAGTTACTGCCGTTGTTAGCTTTGAAGAAGGTAGTGTTTTTTAGCAACCCATAAGTAGTAGGATGATGCAAGACCCTTCTCTTGGCTAGCATGCTTCTAGAAAATAGCTACATATTTATTGATTTGCCACCAGGTGGCTTTTCTATACACATGAATTCAGCTGCCTTAGACTTTTAAATCTTGGTATTCTTGTGTGTATATGATTTGGTTAGAATTTTTATTCTGATTTGTCTACTTGAGGCAAAGGCTAATTTTCATACTTTTTTTTTTTGAGACAAAGTCTCGCTCGGTTGCCCAGGCTGGAGTGCAGCAGTGTGATGATCTCAGCTCACTGCAACCTCCACTTCCCTGGTTCAACTGATTGTCATGCCTCAGCCTCCCAAGTAGCTGGGATTACAGGTGTGTGCCACTGTACCCGGCTATTTTTTGTATTTTATTAGAGATGGGGTTTCACCATGTTGGCCAGGCTAGTCTCAAACTCCTGACCTCAAATGATCCATGCTCTTCAGCCTCCTAAAGTGCTAGGATTACAGGCGCACACCACCACACCTGGCTAATTTTTGTATTTTTAGTAGAGACTGGGGTTTTGCCATATTGACCAGGCTGACCTCGAACTCCTGGCCTCAAATGATTCACCTTCGGCCTCCCAAAGTGCTGGGATTGCGCCTGGAGCAATTTTTATATGTTTTGAAGTTTGCGAAGATGACATAATATACGTAATCACAAAGCCAAGAAAGGATATAAGAAGCCTGGTATAAGTTGAGCATTCTAAATTTGAAATGCTCCAAAATCTGTAAACTTTTGAGTGCTCAAATGACACCATAGTACAAAATTTAATACCTGACCTCATGTGACAGGTTGCAGTGATAAAAACTGTTTCATACACAGAATTATTTAAAATATTATATAAAACTACCTTCAGGCTTGTGTACAAGGTATACATGAAACATAAATGAATTCCGTGTTTAAACTTGGGTCCCATTCCCAGGATATCTCATTACATATATGCAAATATTCCAAATCCAGAAAATTTTTTTGCCCTTGGATGGCAGTCACCAGGTCTTTGTCACTGCATTAGCTATGTTGTGGTCAGGCTAATGAGTTAATGCATATTTTCTCTAAAACTCCACTTTATAAAATACTTTCTAAAATTAGGGGGTTTTTTTTTTGGCAAAGATGAATGAAATTGTAAATTCCTCAGAGTGGTTTTATGGCATGATGGCTTCTAGCCTAGGCATGCAGATCAATGGCAGGTTAAGCCTCTAGTTATGTCTGAGAAACTTTGGCTGCTGAAGTTACTTTAAAAGTTTAAATTAAATTTGAATAATTTTGTCATGCTGGATAGTTTTCTTTAAATCGCATTTGAGCATAAACTGAATTTTGGTCTACCTAGCTACTTTGTAACTATTCCAGTCTATGTGATATTAAATGTGTAATTTTACTCCTTTAATACAAATCCTTGTTTATTTTGTACTCAAAATGCAATTTTAAGATATGTAAGAACAGGGCTGGGCACTGTTAGATCCAGGCCAGGTATGATAGCTCGTGCCTGTAATCCCAGCACTTTGGGAAGACAAGGCAGGAGGACTGCTTGAGTTCAAGAATTTGAGACCAGTTTGAGTAACATAGCGAGACCTCATCTTTACAAAAAAATGAGCCTAGTGAAAAATTAGCTGGGCATGGTGGTGGTGCGTGCCTGTGCTCCCAGCTACCCAGGAGACTAAGATGGAAGGATCACTTAAGTCCAGGAGGTGGAAATTGCAGTGAGTGGAGGTTGCAGTGAGTCAGTATCATGCCACTGCCCTCCAGCCTGGTCGACAAAGTGGGCCTCTAGCTCAAAAAACAAGTTGAGAGGGCAAGGGCGGGCATAAGAACAACCAATTCAAGGGAGAGATATGTAGTTTGTGATGAAAATTTGGGAATAAATAACTTACTATTTTCAGGAAGGCCTGTAGGTAGAAAGGACAGAATTTTTATTTGTGGAATGACTGTTTTCATTTCCTTCATAAGTTGTAGAGCTTGAGTAGGGAAGAATAATTTTAATATGGCACCATCTCAAGAATTTGGTTTCTGATAATTTCAACGACCTGTAAGTGGAAACATAATTGAAGTTTCCCTGGCCACAGACAAGCCTTTTAGTCAGCATTATTGACATAACTCGTAAGTAAATAGGGTAACATTATGTTGTGGCAAGCACCCATGTATTGCAGAAATTCGTTCACCATGTGTACTTCAGCACACATTAACTCCCATGGTTGTTGTGGGCAGACCTAATGTATTGGGAAGAGGCAGAAGAGAATGAGAAAGTAAGAAAGGAGCATTAGAGCGCAACAAAAGACTGGAATGTGGAAAAGAATATCATGGTAACAGACTTAAGTTATTAGCTGCCCTCAGTGTCATTCAGATACACAACATGAGATGTTTTACTTGAAATGATGTGGGGCCTTAATATTTGTGGTATGTCTGGATACTTAGCTCCAAGAGCCCATTGATCCAGCAAGGACATATGTAGGTGCTTGGACAACACAGGGTTTAGTGTTTTATAGTGGTTGTTATCTACTAAAACGTACACATTTTTGAGAAATGACTTAGAATATGTGGTGCCAGTGAGATTGCTTGGACAACCTTGTGATCCCCTCTTCTGGTTTGTATTGCCTTGCTTTGATCTTAAGGGTTATGCCACTATGTTACCATCATTTGCAGTGCCATGGATCAGACTATTACCAGGCACTGTGTACTAAAGCAAGTAATTCTATAGATCATACAATATTAGGAGTGTTTAAAATGCCAGTAAATGAACATTTAGAATTTTTTTTTTTTTTGAGATGGAGTTTTGCTTTCGTTGCCCAGGCTGGAGGGCCATGAAGAAATTCTTTTTTTTTTTTTTTTTGAAACAGTTTTGCTTTTGTCGCCCAGGTTGGAGTGCAGTGGTGCGATCGTGGCTCACTGCAACCTCTGCCTCCCGGATTCAAGCGATTCTCCTGCCTCAGCACATGCCATCATGCCTGGCTAATTTTTTTGTGTATTTTTAGTAGATATGGGGTTTCACCATGTTGGTCAGGCTGGTCCCGAACTCCTGACATCCTTATCCGTCCACCTCGGCTTCCCAAAGTGCTGGAACTACAGGCATGAGCCACTGTGCCTGGCTCATTTAGAAATTCTTTTAGAATAAGGTCATTGTTCAGATGCTTTTAGAGTCGTTTTTTCTCCTATCTTCTCATAGAAGACAGTGCTTTTAGAATTTAGACTTTATAAACGATGATGTACTTATAGTGTCATCATTACTTACTAATGAAGCCTAAACAAGAGAGGAGATTTGAGCTCTGCCACTAAGATACTTGATTTCTGGTTCTTTCTTTCTTAGAATAGAAATTCCTTTTTACCTATTTTATAAAGAAGTTTTAAATATTCTAAAGATAGTCTTGGTTATTACGTGTTGTGTGCATAGTTATCGTCCTTTTCATTTGACTTCTATAGATGAAGACTTAATAGAAAATTTAACCCAAGATGAGACATCTAGGCTGGACCTTGGATTTGAGGAGTGGGATGTAGCTGGCCTGCCTTGGTGGTTTTTAGGAAACTTGAGAAACAACTATACACCTAGAAGTAGTGGCTCAACTGATTTACAGACAAATCAGGTAAATTTCACATTTGAAGGGGTGCAGGTTTTTTTTTTTTCCTTTGAAAGGGTAACATTCTTGGTTACTCTCGACCATACATTATATTCTCTAAGAATTCTTATTTACTCCTGTGGCATTAAATACTATCTTCTGCATGTGACACCCAAATCTATATCTCTAGTCCTTATCTCTGCCCTAAATGCTCAGCTTCAGTTTTCAGATGCCTAATTAACTAACACCTCTACTTAAAGGATTTGACATTGAACAATTTCAAAATGGAACTTTTGGCTAGGCATAATGGCTAATATTGTAATCTCTAGAAGTCTCAGCCTGGAAGTCTCACTGGAAGGCCGAGACTGGAGGATTGCTTGAGCCCAGAAGTATAAGACCAGTCTCGGCAACATGGACTCCATCTTTACAAAAAATAAAAAATTTGCCAGGCATGGTGGCACACACCTGTAGTCCCAGCTACTTGGGAGGCTGAGACAGCAGAATCATGGAGCCTGGGAGGCTGAGGCTGCACTGAGCTATGATTGTGTCACTGCACTCCAGCCTGGGCAGTAGAGCAAGACCCTGTCATTCAGAGAGAGAGGGAGGAAGGAAAGGAGTGAGGGAAGGAAGGAGGGAGAGAGGATGGGAGGGAGGGAGGGAGGGAGGGGAAGAGGGAGGAAGGGAGCGAGAGAGGGAGGGAGGGAGGGAGGGAGAGAGGAATGGAGTGAGGGGAGGGAGGGAGAGAGGAGGAAGGGAGCGAGGGAGGGAGGGAGTGGGAGAGGGAGAAAGGGAGCTAGGGAGGAAGGGAGAGAAAGAGGAAGGGAGAGGGAAGGGGAGAGAGAGAGGAAGGGAGCGAGGGAGGGAGGGGGGAGAGAGGAGAAAGAAGAAAGGAACTTCCTTCTTTTTAGCCAAACATTCCTTCCCCAGCCTTTCCTCTTTCACAAATTTACCATCTACCCAATTATTCGAGCCACATATCAAGGAGACACTGATTTCTTTCTCTGTCAGAGACCACATTCAGATTACTAGCTCTTTATCCAAAACATATTCAAAATCTGACAAGTTTTTACTACTTTTGCCGTCATACCCTAATTCAAAACATTATCACTTTTCATATAGGCATTATAGCATCCTCATACCACATGGTCCACCTCTTTCTTATTCTTCTAGTAGTTTAGACTTGTCAAAGAGTGTATTTTTTAATGGATAAACCACATTGTTTCCAGTGGCTTCAGAAAACAAGTAGAATAAAAGCTGGACTTCCTGCTATAGTCATAACTGATTCAGTCTCCTTCTTCCTTACTTCTTGTCATTCTTCCTTGTTCACTACATGTGTTTTAGATATACCAGCCTCCTTTCTGACACTGTAGCCCAAAATTCCTTCCTTTCTCAGCCACCTTAAATTTGTTCTTTACTCTTTCTGAAACACCCTTCCCCTTTATTCTTTCTTTGCCTTCTCATGATTTAGGACTCGCCTCAAATGTAATTTCTTCAAAGAGGTCCTCCCTGACCACCAAGGCTATTATGTTATATAGTTCCAGTTGGATCCATTCACTTTTTGTTTTGGAGCTGTGTAGTAATAAGTGGTGGCCTGCAAAACCCATCCCTGGTTAAAATAGCCTCCTCTCTAGACACCCTTCTCTTTTATCCTCGTTTATTCTCTACAGCACTTTTCACTTTGTAAAAATATTGCTGTATTTTATGTATATATTATCTGTCACTGAAATGTAAGCCGAGGGCTTTTGTATTATTCACCACTCTTTTCCATTACCTAGTGCCTAGAACAGTACGTGGCACATAATAGGTATTCAGTGAGTATTTGTTTAATAAATGAATGAATGAGTATCTAACAGTGGCAAAATAAACTGTCTCTCATGAATGTTGTAGAAGAGCACGTCATGAAATATTCATAGATGAATGCAGAAAGTTTATATATTGAAAGGTGTTCAGGAGTTCAGAAAGTGTCAGGGCAAAAGGTTGGGTGACCAGTATTTCTCATATTTCTTTTTATGTATTTATTTTTCTGGGACAAGTGTTGAGAAATGTTAAGTTATTCATATTTCTTTAATAAGCATCCTTGACCATTTTAAGGGAAAGAATATGTCAGAACTAATGGAATGTTTTCTAGCTTCTTAGAGTGTCACCTGTAGAAGGGAATTTAGGGAATGTATTCTGTTTACTTGAGCTACTACAAGTCCTTACCTTTTCAACGCTTCAGTACTGTTTCTCAGGTGTTATACCTGATTTAGTATTAAAATAGAAAGTCCTTGCCTGGCGCCATTAAATCCATCTATTAGTTTATCCATAGTAGGTGTCAAGTAGATACCTGTTGAATGAATACATGTCCATTGAATAAAGGCAAGACATTCTCTGGCGATGCAGTGTTAAGACATTGAATTTTGGGTTCATTTGTGTTGTTTGAACATCTATGATAAACCTCTGAATACAGAACTCATTTTTCTTTTCTATTAGGATGTGGGTACTGCTGTTGTTTCAGATACTACAGATGACTTGTGGTTTTTGAATGAATCAGTATCAGAGCAGTTAGGTGTTGGAATAAAAGTTGAAGCTGCTGATACTGATCAAGCAAGTGAAGAAGTAGGGAAAATAAGTGACAAAAAGGTACGTTGTGGAAAAATTTCATGTTGATTCTGTTTGTGCACTCATGGTATGTAATCTGTTCAGAGCTCTGTGTATCTCTTTGTACAACAGATTGGTTACATAATCCCCTTTTTAGCTAACATTTTTCAATATTCAATTTTAAAATTAATATTAGTTAACTAGTGCTGCTTGGCTTCTACTTACTCAAAAGCATTAAGCTCCTCTTTTTTTTTTCCCTCTGCTTATAGCAACAAGCTACCTTTTTTTTTTCTCTCTTTGCTAACAAGCTAAGCTGCTGATTGAGCTAGTCCAATCTGCAGCCTGTGGACCACATGCGTCCCAGAACGGCTTTGAATCAACACAAATTCATAAACTTTCTTAAAACATTATGAGTTTTTTGCGATTTTTTTTTTTCCCCCTTTTAGCTCATCAGCATCATTGGTGTTAGTTTATTTTATGCGTGGCCCAAGACAATTCTTCCAGTGTGGCCCGGGGAAGCCAAAAGGTTGGACACCCGTGTTCTAAATGAACAGTAGCCTGTAGGAGACTTATTTCTTGGAAATCTTGATAGCTTCTATAATCATTTTATACCTAAATGGAAGGTATTTTTTATAGCTATTTTAGAGTTAAAATAGTAGAAAAGAGGGGAGTTAGAACTCTTGAGTACATATTATATGTACTCCTACATATGGTATGTACTCATATACAGATGAAGAGTCATACAGGCAGCTTTCTCAAGACTCCAAAGAAACTGGGGAGCAGATCCAGTGCCCAGCATGTAAAAGAGTGTCAGTAAACATCCATCAGATAAATACAGCAAAGAAAACCAGACCTAAATTGGGTCATCCTTTTTATTTGTTTAAGGAATTTTCATAGGAATTTTGAGTTCCTGAAGGATACCGTAGTATATTCGTTGTAGTCAGATAATGCCTGGGTTCTCTTAGACTAGTTATATAGGTAGCATTAGAAGGAATGCAGGTGGCTTGAATGAAGACAAAAGTGATATTTGGAACTTATTTATTTTTGAGATAGGATCTCCCTGTTTTGCCCAGTTTAATCTTAAACTCGGTAGCTCAAATGGTCCTTCCACTTCAGCCTCCCAGGTAGTTGGGATCACAGACATGGCCTAGGAGACTTTTTAGAGAGAGATAGGACTTAAAATACTTGACCTTTTGTGAGGTTGCTATACAGAGGTTCATAATTGTTTCATAATTGGTTTTATTCCATTTATTGGACTACAAAACTAGGGTTTAAAATAAAAAAATTTTTAAATTTAGAATACTCCTCACTTTTGAAATGGGCTTTTTGTTTCTGTTTCTATGGGACAGCCAGAGTATCACATAACTAGTTTTACTTTTGAATGTGAAAAGTAAAATTTAAAATACTTTGTTTCATTCTTCCTGTCTGCCTAGATAAAAATTTTCAAATTTGGAACTTTCCTACTCTGAAATTAATATTTATTTATTTATTTATTTTCGGGACAGAGTCTTGCTCTGTCACCAGCCTGGTGTGCAATGGTGCGATCTTGGCTCACTGTAACCTCTGCTTCCCAGGTTTATGCAATTCTCTTGCCTCAGCTTCCTGAATAGCTGGCTTTAACAGGAGTGCACCACCACACCCAGCTAATTTTTGTGTTTTTACTAGAGATGGGGTTTTACCTTGACCAGGATGGTGGTCTCTATCTTTTGACCTTGTGATTCGCCCACCTTGGCCTTCCAAAGTGCTGGGATTACTGGCGTGAGCTATTTATTTATTTTAAAATTGTTTTAGAGACAGGCTCTTATTCTGTCTCGCAGGCTGGAGTGCCATGGTGAGATCATAGCTTACTGAAAGCTGGAACTCTTGGACTCAAGTGATTCTATTGTCTCAGCCCCCAAGTAGCGGGGACTACAGGTGTGTATTACCACACCTGGCTAATTTTTTATATTTTGTGTAGAGACAGGGTCTCGCTCTGTTGCCTAGGCCAGTCTCAAACTCCTGGGCTCAAATTTTTGGGAGGTCTGGCCTTGACCTCCCAAAATGCTGAAATTATAGGCACCTGGCTGTAAAATAGCCACCATGCCCAGATACTTAAAGTCATAAATATGGGCATCTTCTCTCTTCTGAATGCAGAATTTATTTGGTAACCCTTCTGGGTGCTTTTCTGTCTTTTGTGCTACTACTGAAATGCCAACTAGATGTACAGAATCATGTTTAGTCTTGCATTTAAGCTGTCTCCTTAAGTGCTAGTGATGGAAGCAGAATGTTCGTTTTAAATTGAAGCTATTGTCTTTTTTGATTCTAGGTAATCAGCCTTATCTAAAACAGGTAAACATTACTAATGAGACATTTTGCTTTTATAGGTGATTGAAGTGGGGAAAAATGATGAACTTGATGACTCTAAGTCCTTAAGTGATGATACGGATGTAGAAGTTACCTCTGAGGTATGAATCTCCAGTGAAAGCTATTTTGCACTAGCCCCATCTTCAGATGATATAATTCCAGCAGTTCACTTGTGTTGAAGACTGTTGTTGTTCCACCCCGCACCACCCATTTCTCTGTCCCTTGCCTAGTTGCTAAGTGATGTTGGTTTCTTTACATCTTGTAAGAGGTTTTTATTGCAACTTAAGGGAAGGGGATAATTTGATCTTATCCTCTCTCTTCCTTGAAAACCATGAGATTTATGCCTGTGTGTGCCTTTCTCCCTGCCATCAAATCTCTTTGGAGACACAAAGTTACACAAAATAGTCCTGTGCTGCTTTCCACGACTTAATACCTCTCTGTAATCTGATAGACCCATAGGCTATCTAAAAATTTTTGTTGAATATAAAAATAATATTGTAGGCCGGGCACTGTGGCTCACGCCTATGATCCCCGCACTTTGGGAGGCCGAGGTGGGTGGATCACAAGGTCAAGAGATGGAGACCATCCTGGTCAACAAGGTGAAACCCCGTCTCTACTAAAAATACAAAAGTTAGCTGGGCATGGTGGTGCGCACCCGTAGTCCCAGCTACTCGGGAGGCTGAGGCAGGAGAATTGCTTGAACCCAGGAGGCGGAGGTTGTGGTGAGCCGAGATTGTGCCATTGTACTCCAGTCTGGGTAACAACAGCGAAACTCCGTCTCAAAAAAAATTTTTTTTAATAAAAATAATATTGTTTTCTTAAAAAGGAAATGGAAAACAGTTTAATTTCCACAGAGATTAATATTAACGGAGGACTATTAAAGAAGATTTGCTGTTCTGCTTTTGGGTTAATAGGTATGGATTGTCACTAGTTGATAACTCAAGGCTATACCCAAATGTATACCTTGCTTTTTACTTGCTGTTTCCCCGTGTTTGTTTTAGTCTTGCTGCAGGTAACACACTATGGAGAAAAGGTTGTTGGAAGAAGGATAAGAAGGAGATTTTACATTTTGCTGCTTGGTGGATAAACATTTTTAGGTTGTTTCTGTTGTTGATAGTTTCCCCCACTTGCACCACACCACTGTTAACCATTGTGGTAGTTCATTCCCAATTATCGATGTGTAGCTTAGTAATAAAGTGAACTATATTGGTCCAGTAAAAGTGTTCTTGACCATAATACAGATAACAGAGATAAATGTTTTCACATTAATCAGACTTTTGTGGCTATTTGGGCCCAGAAAACTGTTAAGCAAATGGATGCCATTGAATTTAATAAGCCCTATTATTTTACATACTATTAATAAAAAGTGATGCCAGTTAAACTATGGCACACCATCAGTCACAAATCCCAAATCTTTATGAAGTTCCTTTGATTATTTGTACAACATTTTAAATGAGATTGGAATATCTCAGACTGGCAAGAGTGTTTTGAGGCTGTCTGGAGTATATCCCAGTTTAACACATGGTTGTACCCCTGGCTTTCAGTCTGGACAATTGAATTATTTATGACTTCTAGACCCGAAGTGCTTAGCCTTTGACCTGAAAGTAATAAAGTTCAGCTTATGTCAAATTATTGATCCTGTCACAGCCAGGCAGTTAACCACATTAGTCTTACTTGTTCCTTGTAGTTATTTTTGAATTAAGCAAAGCATTTAAAATTCATTGAGGTCTAGTGTCTATCTCCTAATTTGGATATGGAGAAGTAGAGAAAAATTAGTTGGCATTCAAGGACAAGACCATTTATTTTTCAGAGAGCGTGATTTAGGCTTATAATTATACCTGTAATACTGCGTGCAATGAGAGTGCATGAGTAAATTTAGTAGTTTTCAAATCTCATTTGTTTTAGCTTTCTTTTTTGCCAGATTTTATGACATTTACTATTAGTGCAGAAAAGAATGACAGAGTTGTCTCTTCATTCTTCAGCCTCTCGCCTGATAAAGGGGTAAGTCGTACAAAGAAAAATAACCCCAAAGAAGGCCATAAGGTACAGTAAACAATGTATATTTCATCCAGACGAGGCAGAAAGCCAGAATAATTTAACTTTTCTTAAAGATAGCTATATCAGATTTTGGCTTGAAAATAGCAGTTGTGGCACTATCCGTGTAAGTAAAACTTCCAAAGGCTTTCCTTCACATGGCTGTAGAATTTGCTCAAATCCTAGGCTAGCTCACTGGTGTGGAATGTCTGGACTATCACTAGCTTAGTGAGAGGATATGAATGAATTTGACCTCCTTTCCTTTTTCTCAGCATCATATTCACCCCCTGACTATTAATTGGCTTCACTTGTCTTTGTAGAATGAGTGGCAGTGTACTGAATGCAAGAAGTTTAACTCTCCAAGCAAGAGGTACTGTTTTCGTTGTTGGGCCTTGAGGAAGGATTGGTATTCAGATTGTTCAAAGCTAACCCATTCTCTCTCCACATCTGACATCACTGCCATACCTGAAAAGGAAAATGAAGGAATTGATGTGCCTGATTGTCGAAGAACCATTTCGGCTCCTGTCGTTAGACCTAAAGATGTATATATAAAAAAAGAAAACTCCAAACTTTTTGATCCCTGCAACTCAGTGGAATTCTTGGATTTGGCTCACAGTTCTGAAAGCCAAGAGACCATCTCAAGCATGGGAGAACAGTTAGATAACCTTTCTGAACAGAGAACAGATACAGAAAATATGGAGGATTGCCAGAATCTTTTGAAGCCATGTAGCTTATGTGAGAAAAGACCACGAGATGGGAACATTATTCATGGGAGGACAGGCCATCTTGTCACTTGTTTTCACTGTGCCAGAAGACTAAAGAAGACTGGGGGTTCATGTCCTATTTGCAAGAAAGAGATTCAGCTGGTTATTAAGGTTTTTATAGCATAATGGTAGTACGAATATAAAAATTGCATTTATTCAGTTCACATCACATTATTTGGAGATCAATCCTTTATTTAATTTTATTTCCTACTTGTCTGTTAGAGAATGTTCTTAGATACTAAAATCCAAGGTAGCTGTGAGAAAGAAAATGGGCACCAACAATGAAAAACAGAAGTAATCTGATAAGTTAAATTATGAAGTGCTGTGGATTACTTTATGCTGCAGTCAGGGACATAGTTAAATGAACCCAAAAGAAAAACTCTTGAAAAACAAGAGATTTCTTCCATGCACATTTACAATATTGAGGTATAAGTAACATGATAAAGTGTTTCCTTCTAACAAGTTGTAAAAATCTAACCACCCCATAAAAGCAATAGAATGTTTCTGTCACCCTAAAATACTCCCTCCTGCCCCTTTTCAGACAGTCCTTTGACTATTTCATGGCTCTCACCCTAGATTAGTTTTCTTGTTGCACTTTTTTGGGGGGTTGTAGGGGAGGTGTGGGTGACAGGCAGGGTCTTGTTCTGTCTCCCAGGCTGAAGTGCAGTGCAGTGGTGTGATCATGGCTCACTGCAGTCTTGGTTCCTGGGCCTAAGTGGTCTTCCCACTTAAGCCTCCTGAATAGCCGAGACTAAAGACTACCATAACCACACTGGCTAATTTTTTTTTTTTTTTGTCATTAGAGGTCTTTTATTACAGAGGCCACTCTGCACTCCACAATTACTTACACAACTCCATCTTACTAAACTGTAGAATCTAACAGGGGGCTGGGCCTGGTGGCTCACGCCTGTAATCCCAGCCACTTTGGAAGGCTGAGGCAGGTGGATCATGAGGTCAGGAGTTCTAAGACCAGCCAGACCAACATGGTAAAACCTCATCTCTACTAAAAATACAAAAATTAGGCAGGCATGGTAGTATGTGCCTGTAATCCCAGCTACTCAGGAATACTTAGGAGGCTGAGGCAGGATAAATGGTTGAACCCAGGAGTCGGAGGTTGCAGTGAGCTGAGATCACACCAGTTGCACTCCAGCCTGGGCTGGAGTCTCAAAAAAAAAAAAAAAAAAAAATTCAGGAACCTCACAGGTTTTAGATAACTGTCCTTGCATTGTTCTTCACACTGGGTCCCTGGTGTTGAATTGAAGCAACTCCTTCCAAGTTCCTTGCCCATTAATTAGCCAGGCCACTGTCCACATTGTCACAGACATTGTATTAACTGAAAACCTGGCCCATGCTGTAATCCATTAGGAGAATTTGTTTTTAATTAGATTAAATTCCAGTGTTAATGCAGAAAACCTGGTAGAGATTGAATTGCTATATGTAACTGTCTTAGTTCTCTTCTTCATATCATATTCTGACCATTTATCTTCTACACCTGGCTGACCTGCATGTTCTTGTAGTGCAACATCCACTTGGTGTTTACGCTTGGCTTTGTTTTCAGATTTAAATTTTGACATACGTTTTCAAACCTATCTAAGAAACAATGCTGATACTAAAATGGCTTCTGTAGAATAGGTTTGACAGATGTAAGTCTTTAATTCTTTGGCTTTGGTTTTTGTGCCTGTTAGAGTTTTTTTTTTTTTTTTTTTTTTTGAGACGGAGTTTCGCTCTTGTTACCCAGGCTGGAGTGCAATGGCACGATCTCGGCTCACCGCAACCTCCGCCTCCTGGGATCAGGCAATTCTCCTGCCTCAGCCTCCTGAGTAGCTGGGATTACAGGCACGCTCCACAGTGCCCAGCTAATTTTTTGTATTTTTAGTAGAGATGGGATTTCACCATGCTGACCAGTATGGTCTCGATCTCTTGACCTCGTGATCCACCCGCCTCGGCCTCCCAAAGTGCTGGGATTACAGGCGTGAGCCACCGCGCCCGGCCCGCCTGTTACAGTTTTACACACATTCATTCAGAGGACATTACCATCAGTGTGTTACTTCTTTTTTCAAATTCCATTATGTTTTTAAAGACCCATATTTCACTAAGCCGTGTACTTGTTGAAACTGATGTGAGTGACTTTGTTTCCACACGTGATAGAGTATCAGATACTGGAGTTTGCCAGGGTAGAATGGTTGGATTCAGGAATGTTTAGCTGACTCATTGCAGGAAGTTATCCTGTAATCCCAGCTACTTAGAAGGCTGAGGTGAGAGGATCAGTTGAGTACAGGAGGCTACAGTGAGCTATGATCATGCCATTCCACACCTGCTTGGATGACAGAGGAGACCTGTTAATGAAAGGATAACGTTCTGAAAGAGCACTGGCTAATGTTTTCATGTTTTGTGGAGATGAAGTCTCACTGTGTTGGTCTCGGACTCCTGGGCTCAAACAGTCCTCACACCTCAGCCTTCCAAAGTGTTGAGATTATAGTCAGGAGCCACCTAGTCTGGCCCTTTTGCAAGACTTTAATCTGACATCTAAATTTTTAAAATTTAAGTACTTAAGAAGGATATACTATCCAACGTATTATTGCATGTTATGTATGTGCTTTAAATACTTTGTTTTTTTGAGAGACAGGGTCTCACTTTGTCATCCAAGCTGGCACTGAAGTCTCAACCTTCTGGGTTCAAGTGATCCTCCAACCTCAGCTTCCATCACACCCAGTTAATTAAAAAAATTTTTTTTTGTAGACTGCATCTCATTATGTTGCCCAGGCTGGTCTCTCGAACTCCTGGGTTTAAGTGGTTTCCCTGTCTCAGCCTCCCACAGTGTTGGGATTACTGCCGTGAGCCACTATGCTTGTCTTAAAGATACATATATATATATATTTTCCCTTACACACAAACCCTTGAGGATAGGCTTAAAGATATTTTTATGAAAGCCAATTCAGATAAACACACAAACATACTTCTCTGCATAGCCTTCAGAAGGATCAGGTTGTTTTTTTTTGGAGACAAGGTCTTTGTTGCCCAGGCTGGAGGGCATTGGCACAATCACAGCTCACTGCAGCCTTGAACTCCAAGATCAAGCAATCCTCCCACCTCAGCCTCCCAAGTAGCTGGGGCCATAGGTGCGTGCCACCATACCCAGCTGATTTTTGTGTTTTTTGTACAGATAGTGTTGTGCCATGTTGCCTAGGCTAGTCCCAAACTCAGGTTCAGGCAGCCCTTCTGCCTCAGCCTCGCGGGATTACAGTCCTGAGCTACCATCCCCCACCCTCTTTGCCTCTTTGGAGTTACCTAGATTTCTTTTTTGACCCCTTTGTTTAGTGCCTCTGGAGCTGCTTACACCAAGGCAGTGCCCCTTGGTATGATACTGGATGGTTGACAGGAAGGCGGTTTTTTTGTTGTTGTTGTTTTTGAGAATAAGGAGTATGGCTGTTGTGACAAGGGAATTAAAGAGAAATGGTAGATATGAAGAGGCCTCATCAGAGCACATGTTTTAGGACAATACATATGGAAATTGGAGGTCTTTAAGTTGGTTTTCATATAGAGATGCATGTGTCCTTACCCCATGGGAAAATGTTGGTGTATGCTCAAGGGTATGTATGTGTCATTTTGAAGACCAAGGCCCTAGAATTGTCAAACTTAAGGATCATAAAATTCACCTGGGTTGCTTGTTAAAGGTGCCTAAAGCCCAAGAGACTGATCCCTGAGACCTGGACCAGGAATTTGCATTTGAACAAGTATTCCTGGAATCTCTGCAAGTTTTATACAGAACATGCTTTTGGAATCCTTGCCCTAGACAGGCATGTCCAGTCTTTTGGCTTCCCTGGGCCACATTGGAAGAATTGTCTTGAACCACACACAAAATACACTAACACTAATAATAGCGGATAAGCTTTAAAAAAAAAAAAAAAAAGCTTGTGATTTTGTTTTGTTTGTTGTTTTCTTTGGAGACAGTCTTGTTCTGTTGCCAGGCTGAAGTAGAATGGTGCTGTCTTGGCTTGCTGCAACCTCCACCTCCCAGGTTCAAGCGATTCTCTTGCCTCAACCTCCCGAGTAGCTGGGATTACAGGTGTCCACCACCACACCCGGCTCATTTTTGTATTTTTAGTAGAGACAGAGTTTCACCATGTTGGCCAGGCTGGTCTTGAACTCGACCTTAGGTGATCCAGCTGCCTCATGTCCCAAAGTGCTAGGATTACAGGCATGAGCCACCACACCTGGCCAGAAAATCTCAAAATGTTTTAAAAAGTTTACAAATTGTGTTGGGCTGCATTCAAAGCCGTCCTGGTCTGCCTGTGGCTCACAGTCCATAGTTTGGACAAGCTTGCCCTAGAAGGAAGAAGGGTTTCTCCTTTCTGCTGTTTTAGGTGCCATACAGAACAGGATTTCTTTATTACTGCATTTAGTTTTGAGAGGAGAAGTTCTGTTAAAGTTACAGAATTTTAAAAGTGTCTTGCACTAGTATTCGACAACTCTTATTTTGCATGAGGCTAATAACACAGCTAGGTGGTAGAGTTACTACTAGAATCCAAGTTATGAATACTATATCTTTAAAAAATACCTTCTCATTTTAAGTGGCGGTGGTTATTGAATTTGGGACAACTAATCTTAAAATGTAGATCTAAATACATGGTTTTAGGAAAATGATTTGCGGCCAAAATGAGGCTTGAGAGAGAACAGTGACTTATAACACTTTCTCCCAAAAGGGAAGGACCCAGTAAATGTCAGGCATTTTTTTTTTTAAATCTAGGTTCTGGGGTACATGTGCAGGTCATGCAGGGTTGTTGCATAGGTGCATACATAACAAGGTGGTTTGCTGCCTCTGTTCCCCCTTTGACTATATCCGGCATTTCTCCCCATTTTATCCCTCCCCACCCCCAGGCTTTCTTATTAATCAGAAAACTACCCCCAGTATCAGGACAAGTAAAAGTGGCAGACCTGAACCATTTTCTTCATAAGTGCTCTTTACTCAAGAATGAAGCTCAAATCTCTGTCTCTCTAGGAATTAGGGGTGAGACTTTTTCCCCCAATAAGTAGAGCCACAGTTCTTTGGGTTAAATGTTTTATTAGGCCATGGCTAGCACTCTCAAACTTCAGAAAGTGAATTTTCTCCCTATTCCTGCCTCCCACCAAATGCTCTCTTTATAGTGGTTGATAGCCAGTTGCTTTTGCAAGTGATAAACTGGAGGCACGGACAATTGGGGACCTGTGCTTGTGCCATCTGATCCTTTACATGAGTTATAATTTTTAATAAAACTTAAGAACTAAGCATTTTACTTAAGTTTTTAGATATTTGATTCCAAATTTGACACATCATTGCCCAGGAAAGAATT
This sequence comes from Callithrix jacchus, assembly GCF_049354715.1. Lineage (NCBI taxonomy): Eukaryota > Metazoa > Chordata > Mammalia > Primates > Cebidae > Callithrix > Callithrix jacchus. Next base: position 31,853,222 of record NC_133520.1, read on the forward strand.
CTTTTATGCTGCTTAACTTTAATCCTCTTCCTGCATGCTCACCTGGGTTTTCCTTTTTTTTTTTTTTTTTGAGTTGGAGTTTTCGCTTTTGTCGCCCAGGTTGTAGTGCAATGGAGCCATCTCGGCTCACTGCATTCTCCACGTCCTGGGTTCAAATGATTCTCCTGCGTCAGCCTCCTGAGTATGTGGGATTACAGGTGTGTACCACCATGTTGGGCTAATTTTGTATTTTTAGTAGAGGTGTTTCACCATGTTGGTCAGGCTGGTCTCTAACTCCTGACCTTAGATAATCTACCCACCTCGGCCTCCCACAGTGATGGGATTATAGGCATGAGCCACTGTACCCAGCCTAAATTATTTTCTTGATCTGTGTTTGATTTTGTTCTTTTTTTCCTTGCCACTGCGGTACAGATTTTTTTACTCACTATCACTAAACTAGAGCAATATATAGTTTATGTGTGAAGTGTTCAGAGTTTACTGCTATAAGGAAACTTCCAAATACTGATATTCATCTTTTATGTGTAGTTATTGGGACCATGTGCTCTGGTTTTCTGGAGACTGCCAGTTTGCTCCCATTTTTCTGCATCCCACCTGAGATGGAAAGGGGAGTTTGTTTCCATCTCTCCCCTTTCACGTTCAGGTGTCTTCATTTGGTTGTTAAATTATATGGTCACCTAGTTATGGGTAAGCCATGGTCAAGTTAAAATCTCAACTGTGAGCAAGGATCTGTGTCAGTGGAGCTCATTTTTTCTGCTGCATCATGCCATAGACTTGAATAATCATACCCCATTACCATCCGATTTCTTGTAGTTGTCATTTAAATTAAATTTAAGATTGTTATCTTGGGCAAAAAGTTCAGCGCAGAGATGGCAAATCATTAGAACCACGATGAATTTCAGTATTACAGCTAAAAAGGTCTGTCTCAGTATTAACTCACTCACTCTCTCTTGCAATGTGCAACAGTAATTGGTATGCTTTTGTATTTAATGCTTAAATCAGACTTTATAAAAATCTTAGACCAAGCCTTTAATATGGTTTGCCATTTCTCCAGTCTGTCTACGGAATATTATGGATTTCTAATCCTAGGCATGGACAATGGATTGGAGTTGAGCCACGCCAGCCTCCACACTGCCACTAACTTGTGTAATGTAAGACTGAGTCACTGCCAAGCATTGGAAATACATGGTTGTGTTTTAATTATAATTTATGTATAGTTAGATGTATGTAATGCATTGCATGGTATTATTTGGTTTGTAAGAATTTATTTTAAGGGTCAAGGACATTTGTAACATTTTTTTGTGTGTCAATTCAATGCAGTGTTGGCTCCCTTGAAAAGTCATTAATGAATTTTTGGTGAATGTTCTATTCTGTAATACAAAGTTATGTAATGTTACCTCTTGACTCGCTTTTGAAAGGAAGACAATTGTTAACCAGACATTTGTTTTTTCTCTGCAGAATTATATGAATTTCTGATATATGGCTTTAGATACTGTGAATGTTTGTCATTTAGTCAGTCATCTGCTTAAATTGTTTACTTATATCCTAAGGGGCAATTTATTTTGATCGTTCTCCCACTCAAGTGCACATATGTGCAAGCACATTTCGATTCTGATGCTACCTTTGCTACATCTAGATGGCCATAGATAAGGAACTAGCTATGTTTTTAGAATCTGCACTTCAAAGATAAAGGAACCAGTAAGCTCTCTCGTATGCTAAACGAGAAATGTACAGTATTTACAAATGTCTGGAATTTTGCACTGCCATAGGGAATGTTAAGGTTACTTGGCTAGAATTTATGAGACTTGTGAGTAGACAAGTTGAAGCTTAGCAGATGAGGGGAAATATTGAGGCCCCTAAGACTAAACTGAACATAATCAGTGTCTGAGATAGTGGCTGAAGTGGCTCCCCAGGCCTAATTTGGGAACCGTTTTTCCTGATTGCTTTGACAAAGCCTTTCATTTTGCTTGTCGTTGCTATATTCTCCCTTTATAGGAGCCACCAGATTTCTTCCCTGTTGTGGGAAATGTCCCATTAGCATTTTCAGATCTTTTGATGTGCACTAATGCCATTATTGGTAACGCTGTTATTGGTGAATATAGCATAGTTAAATAAACTTACAGTAAACCTACACTTGGATTTATTGCACCTCTATCAATAGCCTTTTGGATGACAAAGTGTTACAGAGAAAGAGGCATGTCTGCAGAAAGAGGTAGCTAATATTTTTTGGTACTTTATCTGAAATCCAAGATGCTGCTTCCCCTGTAGGTGGTTTTCCCTTTTAGGATTAATCCCCTCTGGGAGCACAGGACAGTTAGTAGAACTCCTCATTTCTTAAGGTGGAGAGGGTCATGGATACCTAAAAAAGGGTCAAATAATGCTAGAAGAGCAATTCCTCTTTCAGAGCAGTTGCTGTAATTTGGCTAATGCTTTATTGAAAGTTGACATTAGGCTGAGGGCGGTGGCTCATGCCTAATTTAATCCCAGCACTTTGGAAGGTGGGTGGATTGCTTGAGCTCAGGAGTTGGAGACTGGGTGTGGTGGCATGTGCCTGTAGTCCAAGCTACCTGGGAGGCTGAGACGGGAGAATCTCTTGAACCAGGGAGGGCGGAGGTTGCTGTGAGCCAAGACGATATCAGTGCACTACTCTCTGGGCAGCAGAGCAACACTCCCGTCTCAAAGAGAAAATTGACATTTATCATTATAACACCTAATGAGTCCCTAATTTCTTACCTGAAGCCATTGTTTTTTAAAAGGGTTAAGTACTGATTTCAGCAGACAAATATTTCTGATCAGATAGTCACTATCAACAGAGTAGCAAATGTGGTTTCATAAAGTAGGAAGAAAACAGCATTTTAAAATAACTTAGGGAGACTGATTTGAGTAATAAAACTACAGTCTCCCTTAAACAAAACCCTTTCTTCCACCTTTACTGTATCTTATATCCCCTTAGTTCAAAGTTATTACCTATTTCTTGATACTGCTTTTGTACCAAAGACCCTTATCAGCCCTTGTAACTACAGTATCTTTAGATAGGATTCTTCTTTCCAGTCAGTCCTGGGAAATGTTTCTGTTGCAGTTAGGTGGTAGATGGGAAGCCATTATGGCAGAGCTACTATCTAATAAAGTAACAATTTGTAGTTGAGGCTTCCAAAGCATGTGATGGGGGATAGGGGAGTTAGCTTCCCTGTTGTCTCAGCACTAAGAATTGAGGTCAGGCCAGGCACGGTGGCTCACTCCTCTTATCCCAGCACTTAGATGGCCAAAGTGGGCAAATTGCTTGAGCTCAGGAGTTCGAGACCAACCTAGGCAACATAATGAAACCCTGTCTCTACCAAACACAAAAAATAGCTGGGCATGGTGGTGCACACCTGTTGTCCCAGCTACTCAGGAGGCTGAGGTGGGAGGATTGCTTAATCCTGGGAGGTGGAGTTTGCAGTCAGCTGAGATGACACCACTGGAATCCAAGGTGGGTGACAGACACCCTGTCTCAAAAAAAGAAATTGAGGTCAGACTTCCTTCTTACAGAATTACTTCTTTTCTCTGTGGTTAGCCTCATTTTTTCACTTCCTTCTCAATAAGAATCAAAATGTTTCTTTGAGGTTTTTTTCTTCCCCCTTTTAAAACCAACAGAAAATGTTTCAAAGGAGGGATGAAATGCTCGTTGGCTTCCTCAGCACTTGGCAAGGTAGACCTCAGCCACCTCTGAGTATGACTTTCTGCAGTCTCTAGCTGTGCACTATTAAGTGCCTCTTGGGTGGAGGTAGAGTAAGTATTGGGTGCCAGTCTTGACCTTCGTCTGCCTCAGTTTTTCTCATCTGTAAAAGTCAGTATACATACCTACCCTTCTACCTCATAGTTTGTTGGGGGAATTAAACATGGGGGAGCAACTTTGAAGTCTATTAATTTCCTGGAAGAGATATAAAAGCCTATTATGCTCTTGGTTGGTGTCCCAAGCTCTGGGTTACATATTCAGAATGCCTCATGTTATGGAGGCTGAGCACAAGCTCTCCTGTATGCCTCCCTGGCAGAGCTCGTCTTGCTTACTGTAAGCCCTTTTACCCATGCTTCTAGTTTAGATATCCTTTCCTGAAAATGAGGCTGTTGACTAGAAAAGAGTTTTTCCGTGGGTGTTCTGAGACAAGTTTGTAAATTTGGATGGCACTTCTATCCTGATAAAACTGCCTTGCTGTGGTCTTGATGTACAAAAAATCTTTTTTGAGGGGTGTGGGGACAGTGTCTCACTCTGTCGCCAAGGCTGGAGTACAGTGGCGCAATCTTGGCTCACTGCAACTTCTGCCTCTCAAGTTCAAGTGATTCTCCTGCCTCAGCCTCCCAAGTAGCTGGGACTACAGGTGCCCGCCACCACGCCCAGCTAATTTTTGTATTTTAGTAGAGACTGGGTTTCACCATGTTGGCCAGGCTGGTCTCAAACTCCTGACCTCAGGTGATCCGCCCACTTTGGCCTTATATTGGGATTACAGGCGTGAGCCACTGTACCCGGCCCAAAAAGTTTCTACATACACTTGGGTAGGTGGCATAAAACACACTGCCAATTATATAGAAAACATGCCATTTTCCAAATATTTCTGATTAGAGTCACAAGAGTAGCAAATGTGGTTTCTTAAAGTGGGAAGAAAGCGGCAATTTAAAGTCACTTTTTGGGAGACTGAATTGAGTAATAATAAAACTCCAGTTTCCAGCAAAATAAATAAATAACCTTTTGAATGTGACCAGCTCACTAAGGAAAGAGAGAGGCATTTTCAGCATTCTTGCCTAGTTTTCTGTATAAGCACCACTAAAGTAATAGCTCTGTATCTCTTTGGTGTTTGCACTATGTAATGCTTTTTATACTTTTAAAATTGTGCTTTTTTTGTGTATTAAATGTGTTTCCATTTGCCACTGTGTGTTGTCATTATTTGTGAAATAGGTAATTTTGTGTGTACAGTTAAATCTCATTGCTGTTACATGTTTTAATCTGATACAACAGACCAAAGATAGGAAATTACTTCTGTTCCTTTTTGGGGGAAGTTAATGCACTTAAAATGATCAGCTTTGGATATTTTCTCCCAGTTACCTTTTAGAGCAACTGCTGTATTTTATTTCAGGGTCCCAATCCTGAAGAAATCCATCAAATTTTACAGTGTTTTCTAACATCGAGTTTGTGATTTTGAATTGGGGTCAGTACGAGAGGTACTGAGGGTTTGTCACGCTATATGCATTAATCATTTGTATGCCTGCATCTGCTAGGGTCTTTAGCAGTGGTTCTTAAACTTTTGGGGATTATAGTCCTCCTTGAAAAGCTAATGAAACTCATGAAACCTCCTCTTATAAATAGCACAATATTAAACATCAATATCAGGGCTTCATTGAAGCCACTGGTCCATGACCCTTGGGTTCTGTTCTTTGGAGGGCTATCAGAGAAGAGTGAATGACCCGCAGAGAGCTTGGTAGTACATATGCCTTTCAAAAGTTCATTCACTTAGACCTAAAGCCATTACGGTGTGTGAAACATCCAGTTTGTTGTCCTCAGCTTGAGTGGGGGCAGGATTACCATATAGTTGGTGCAGACTGGTGTGAACTGTGTGATTTTTTGGGCACTGAAGGCAGCCACATAAATGATACCCTTTAGAGATGTGTAATATATATCTGAGGAGGCCTTCGGGATGGGGTGGGGTGACAGTGGATATACCATGGTAACTTTTTTTTTTTTGAGACAGGTTCACATTCTGTTACCCAGGCTGAAGTTCAATGGCAAGATCACAGTTCACTGCTGCCTTGACCTGGCTGAAGCCATCCACCCACCTCAGCCTCCCGAGTAGCTGAGACCACTGGCATGCACCACCACGCTTGCCTACGTTTTTTGTGTTTTTGAAGAGATAAGAGTTTTGCCATGTTGTCCAGGCTGGTCTCAAAATCCTGGTCTCAAGTGATCACCCACCTCAGCCTCCCAAAGTGTTATGTTTATAGGCGCGAGCCACCATACTGGGCCCCCAGGGTAACATTTTAAAAATGAAAACAAGGGGCATTAGAAACAATAATGAGGCCAGCTCCTCTGTCTACTTCAGGCTTTTCACGTTTTGTATGTGACCTCACGTGTTTCCTGGGATTTTGCATCCTGCTCACCTTGAGTTCCTTGTGCTGTAGAAGTATCATCTTTGATACTAGAGGAAGAAGGTAAGCTGAAACTGTAACTGAGCTTACAGAGTACTGCAGTTTTGGAGACAGGGTCTTGCTTTGTTCCCCAGGCTGTAGTGCAGTGATGCAATCACGACTCACTACAGCCTCAGCATTTTAGTGATTCTCCTCCTCAGCCTCCTGAGAAGTTGTGACAACAAGCTCATGCCACCACACCTGGCTAATTAAAAAAATATTTTGGGGGGGCGGATGCAGTCTTACCATGTTTTTCATGTTTGTCTAGAACTCCTGGGCTCAAGTGATCCTCCCACCTCAGGCTACCAAAATGTTGTTTTTGCCAGACACAAACTATTGTTAGTAGATAAATTTCAGTATTTGTTTTGAGGGTTTGGGTTTTCTTTTGTTTTTGCTGGAGTTACACAAGTCCAACATACAAAGGTATGAAAAGAGTTATTGCTATTAGGAAAAATTTAAATCATTACAGGTTTGGGTATACAGAGACAACCTTGCGATGTACATCCCCAGCCCTGAATTCATTTGATTAATCCTCTTTAAAATAAAGGATTGGCCGGGCGCGGTGGCTCAAGCCTGTAATCCCAGCACTTTGGGAGGCCGAGGCGGGTGGATCACGAGGTCAAGAGATCGAGACCATCCTCGTCATCATGGTGAAACTCCCATCTCCACTAAAAATACAAAAAATCAGCTGGGCATGGTGGCGCGTGCCTGTAATCCCAGCTACTCAGGAGGCTGAGGCAGGAGAATTGCCTGAACCTAGGAGGCGGAGGTTGTGGTGAGCCGAGATCGTGCCATTGCACTCCAGCCTGGGTAACAACAGCGAAACTCCGTCACAAAATAAAATAAAATAAAATAAAATAAAGGATTAAATTCATTCAGTATGTTAAAAACTTTAGCCGAATTAAATTTGAAGGAGTTTAACTGAGCGATGAACGATTCACAAATTGGGTAGCCCCTATAATCACAGCAGATTCAGAGAGACTCCAGGGATGCCGCATGGTCTACAAATTTATAGACAAAACGAAGGAAGTGATGTAAAGAAATAGGGTGAGGTACAGAAACAGCTGGACTGGTTACAGGTCGGCATTTGCCTTATTTGAACACAGTTTGAACACCCAGCAGTGTATGACTGGTTGAAGTATGGCTGCTGGGATTGGCCAACACTCAGCTGTTGTTACAGGCACATACTCCTAAATTAGGTTTTCAATCTCATCTGCCTATTAGGTTAGGTTAGAGTTCATCCACAGGGACCCAAATACAGAAGTTCGGAGTCCTCAGGCCATATTTAGTTTGCTTTAACAAATACTTACTGAATGTTAATATAAGCCAGAGACTGGTTGGTACTGAGAATACAACAGTAAGGAAGCTGCTCTCAAGTTGCCTATGGCCCAACAATGGAGTTAGATGCTTAAAAGACAGTTTCCACATGAGCCAAGGAAGCCGTAGCTGAAAGAACTATAAAGGGGAGAGAATGGCTTTTGAGGGGAACTTTTTTTTTTTTTTGGAGACGGAGTCTTGCTCTGTCACCCAGGCTGGAGTGCAATGGTGCAATCTTGGCTCACTGCAACCTCCTCCTCCCAGGTTCAAGTGATTCTCCTGGCCCAGTCTCCCAAGTAGCTGGGATTACCGGTGCCCGCCACCATGCCCGGCTAATTTTTGTATTGTTAGTTGAGACTGGGTTTCGCCATGTTGGCCAGGCTGGTCTGGAACTCCTGACCTCAGGTGATCCACCCGCCTCAGCCTCCCACAGTGCTGGGATTACAGGCGTGAGCCACTGCGCCAGGCAATGTGGGGAAATCTTAAGTGTTTCATGTGCCTGGAGCAAATGATGTGATAGGAAAAGTGATGAGAGATGGAGCTGGGATGGGAAGGGGGCCAGGTGGTGAACGTGTGATATGGCAATCTAGTAGGTTTGAATGTTATCCTGAAGGCAGTGGAGAGCCAGGAAGCTCTTAAGCAGGAGAGTGGCATCATCTCATCTGCATTTTTGAAAGATCCTTCTGGCCGCATTGGTGAGGGTAGACTGGAGTGCTGTTTAGAGCAGGGACAACAGAAAGGCCATGGGAGCAATCTGGGCTGAAGTGATACGCCTACAGTCATGGCAGTGGGCCGGGTGAGAATAGTAATAGATGCATTATTACAATAGAACACTTAGTAGGTGCGGACTTGGTATTTGTTATTTCATGGGGTATTTAGGCTCAGAGATGTTAAATAGCCTGTCAAAGGCAATTCAGAATCGCAGATAGGCATTGGTTAAACCCAGTGTGTTTGAGACAAAAGCCTAAAAGAAGTGCAAGGATTTGAGAGAAATCAAGGTAGAAGAGACAGACTTCATGACAATGCGTGCACTTTAAACAGTGTTTACAGTGACCATTGTTTTTAGGAAACAAAAAGATGAATAAATGTGGTTTGAGGGAAGTAGGGAGTCAAGGGTGACTGGGTAACTGGTGGATGGTGGTGCCATTCATTGAGATGAAGAATATAAGGCCAGGAGTGGTGGTTCACACCTGTAATCCCAGCACTTTGGGAGGCTGAGGCAGGCAGATCACTTGAGGTCAGGAGTTCGAGACCAGCCTGGCCAACATGGTGAAACCCCATCTCTATTAAAAATACAAAAATTAGCCAGGTGTGGTGGCACAAGCCTATCGTTCCAGCTACTTGGGAGGCTGAGGCAGGAGAATCGCTTGAACCCAGGAGGCAGAGATTGCAGTGAGTCGAGATTGTGCCACTGTACTCCAGCCTGGGTGACAGAGCAACACTCTGTCTTAAAAAAAAACAACAACAAAAAAAGACTAAAGGTAGAAGAGTAGGTTTTTGATGATGGTGGTGAGATAGGAAAAAACATGTTTAGTTTTGGTTGTGCTGAGTTTGTGCATATGAGAACATTCAAATGGAAGTGGAGGTCAGGAGACACCTGAGCTGTAAATATTAAGTACATGTCATGTATCTTGTATTGTGTAGGCACTGGGGGATACTGTGATGAAGATGAACATGGTTCCTGTTCTCCTGTTCAGGGAAACTGGTTAAGCATGTAAATATTAGCATAGTGAATGTTTTGTTGTGAGACTACATGCTGCTATGAGAAATAGCAGAAGGGGGACCTGATGTAGTCAAGAGCTTCTGAACAACCTCCTGGAAGGGATGAGCTGAGATCTAAAGGAAGGCTAGGAGTTAGAGGAAGGGAAAAGTGCCATAGTTAGGAGGAAGCATCCCAGGGTCTTTAGGTGAGAAAACAGTGGCATCTGGGAAGAACTGGAAAGTTTCGTGTCGCTGAAAGCATGGACAGAGAGAGCTGAATACAGCAGAGATGGTGGTTGGGCTAAGAGTTTGAAGAGAGTGGAGCAGGTCTGGAATAGGTACTCTGGAGAATAGGGGAGAGAACAGAGTAGGAAAATCTCCGCAAGACAACTGCCTGAGACTGTACAATTTTAGGTCAGGGTTTTTCAGCCTCAGGACTGTTGACATTTTGGATTGAAGAATTCTCCATGGGGGTCTGTTCTGTGTGTTGCAAGACGTTCAGCAGCATCCTTGCCTCTGCTCACTAGAAGCCAGTAGCACTCCCCTAATTATGACAATAAAAAGTTTCCCCAGACATTGGCAAATGTCACTTAGTGGGAAAATGGCCCCTGGTTGAGAACCACCGAGGCCAGCCAATGAGCAGGTGAAATATCACACAACCTGAAGATGGGTGTTACTGCACGTTTACAGCCCTGAGCTGGCCTCTAAATTCTGTCTGGTTCTTCCATTTTCCTAACAGGTGGAGTAATAGTTCTAACCAAGAAGACAGAAGGAAGTGAAGACAGGCTCGCTTCTCTAAGCTCTCAATGATTCATGAGATAACAGATGTCAAGATGGCGCCCAGTAAGCGTTCAGTAAATGTTATCTGTTGTCATTTCCAGGAGGGGGCTGATTGAAATTGAAGAATAGTGCAGTAGGAGGAGAGGACCAGGAGCTGAAAGGACAGGCTGCTATGTTTGAGAGAGAGAGAAGGAGAAAGATCTAATGGGACTTCAAAGGTTGTGGTAGATGTGTACTGTCAAAGCCTGCGCCATTTTTCTCTACCAGGCCTTGGAAAAGATTGCACTCCCTGCACCACTGGCCACAGGCTGGCCAATGGGATGCAAGCGGAAATGAACTGTGCTATTCTGAGCACAGGCATAGGGACCATTGTATGGGTCACTCAAGTACTCTTTTTCCTCTACACGAGGCTAGTGTGTCCCAACATGGGGGCTGCTCCTTTGGCCTGGCTTCAAGACTAAAGAGACCAGGGAGCATAGCTGCACCTATCTTGCGATGGACAGAGAAACAAGCCTTTATTAAGGCAAGCTACTGAGACTTGGGGGTTTGTTACCACAGCATAGTTTCTTTTCTTTTTTTTGAGACAGAGTCTTGCACTGTCTCCTGGGCTGGAGTGCAGTGGTGCCATCTCAGCTCACTGCACCCTTTACCTCCTGGGTTCAAGTGATTCCCCTGGCTCAGCCTCCCGAGTAGCTGGGATTACAGGTGCCCACCACCATGCCCTGCTAATTTTGTGTATTTTTAGTAGAGATGGGGTTTCACCACTTTGGCCAGGCAGGTCTGGAACTCCTGACTTCGTGATTTGCCCGCCTCAGCCTCCCAAAGTGCTAGGATTACAGACATTACAGGCATGAGCCACTGTGCCCGGCCTTTTTATTTTTTTTGAGACGGGGTCACGCTCTGTTGCCCAGGCTGTAGTGCAGTGACGTGATCTCGGCTCACTGCAGCCTCCACCTCCCGGGTTCAAGCAATTCTTCTGCCTCAGCCTCCTGAGTAGCTGGGACTATAAGCACATGCCACCACACCTGGCTAATTTTTGTATTTTTAGTAGAGACGGGGTTTCACCGTGTTGGCCAGGCTGGTCTCAAACTCCAGACCTCATAATCCCAAAAAGTGCTGGGATTATAGGCATGAGCCACCGTGCCTGGCCACTACAGAGTAATTTGATGTAAGCTGACTGGCATACAGTGGAGCATCCAGATGATGGCAAGCCCCCAGGGCATAACAGATGCGCAGCTGGAGTATGTGAAGGTGAAATTCTTTGATGTGAAGTGGTTAAGGTCCTACGAGGCCGAGGTGTTGGAGGGTCATTCATGAGATGTTGTTATTACCCAAGAAGTTGGCAGGAGGTAGGAACCCAAGGTCTGTAACGAATAAGGGAAACTGTGAGCAGGGTCAGCATATGACAGCAGTAAAGGAGGAGTAAAGGGAAGTATAGACATACATGTCAAAAAAGAGCACAGAGATTTGGAAGTATGCAAGAGCAGTGGTCTGAGTGCAGTACTGGGGAGGCCCCATACCCTATCCTGAAAGCACATGAGGTATGGGAAAGTGACCACCAAGATCCTTTGGAGGGAAAGCCAGGTATCTTTTAAGGCAAAGAAGAGGAGGAAAGAAGAGTTTGCAGATGTAGGCAGGAAGTTGTCTACCATGAAACAATGATAGGCGGGCTCACGCCTGTAATCCCAGCACTTTGGGATCATCTGAGGTCAGGAGTTTGAGACCAGCCTGGCCAACATGGTGAAACCCCGTCTCTACTAAAAATACAAAAATTAGCCAGGCCTGGTGACAGGCGCCTGTAATCCCAGCTTCTCTGGAGGCTGAGACTGGAGAATCGCTTGAACCCAGGAGATAGATTGCAGTGAGCAGAGATAGCGACATTATACTCAAGCCTGGGCAACAGGAGCAAAACTCTGTCTCAAAAAGGAAAAAAAAGGAAAGAAAGAAACGGATAGCATAGTAGTTCATAACTTTTTTGGTGTCAAGAGTTGACTGCTTTGAGACCTGTCTCCAGAAAAAGGGCATGTACACGTGCAAAATGTTATATGCAAATTCAAAAAACATTTAAACGGCCCGGAACCATCTGTGGACCCTAGATTAGGAGCCTTGTTGTAGAGCAGTGGCTCTCAAACTTGAGCAAGCAGTTCGGCAGGTCTGATGGTGTTAGACAGGTTGCTGGGCCTCACCCAGAGGTTGCAGTAAAGTAGGCGAGCCTGGGGTCCCAGCATTCACATTTCTATCTAGTTCCCAGGTGATGCTGGTGTTTCTGGTTGAGAAACCACATTCTGAGAACCACTGCTCAAGTCTAAGGCTAAGAGGGAGAGGTCTGGGGAGAGGAAGAGGAACAGTGGGAAACGGTTAGGGACAAGGTTATGGAAGCATCATGGGGATGAGAATGGATTTTGGTTTTGTTTTACTGGGCTCAGAATTTAGGCAGATACTCTAATATTTCTGACACCTACATACACAGGAAACCTTGCAGGAGTGGAGAAAAGGGAGAGGGGAATGAGCACTTATTTTAGGTTTAGGACAAGGGGTGCAAAAAATATCTTCCATGGCCTTAAAGATCACTTTCTTGAACACTCCTACTTTACGACAGAAGTGATATCAAGCATTACGTGGCCAATTCACACCTTTGGTCTGGTGACTGCCCTTGCCCCTCTCAGTCTAGAGCTTGTTCCCCTTCATCATTAACCTCTAAGAGAATCACTAGTGGGAAAGAGCCATGCTTTTGATCCAAGGTAAAGAGACTCTAACTTTCCAGTGCCCTAAATTGGGAAATCTTAACTCCAGCAAAATACAATGCTCAAAACTGGCAAAAGCTGCTGCCTTCATAGGGGATACGTTTTGGAGGAAATTGCATCTACCTTCTTCTTGGTCTTTCCTTTTTGCATGAGTGTGTATGAGAGTTTGTCTATGTTTGAAAAACTGACCATCAGCATTTCTGGAATTCTTGGCACTGAATTAGGATTGTCAGTTAGCTGGGTGACCTCAGGTAGTTCACCTCATGTCTCTCAGCCTCAGCTTCCTAATCTGTGAAACAGGCTGATGGACCAGTGAGATAACACCTGTGAAGTGCTTATCACCTGATACTGCCTCCTCTTGGTGGTATATCAGAATTGGGGGATTGCAGCGTCTGAACACGAATGACCAATCAAATCTCCGACCTGTACCCCACAGACGTAACCGTTATTCCCCACCAGAGGGCACCAGTAACCTATAAAAATCTAAGGGGACCGGTGGTCCCTCTGCCCTTAACAGCGTTGAATCCGTTTGAGGATAACTCCCTTAAGTCTTTATTGAAATATGTTTACCCCTGGTGTTTTGAGAAAGTATTTGAAAAATATCTCTGACATCCAGGAGGAAAATATGGAGTAGAAGGGTAGAGTAAATGGTGCTGTAACTCCCCACCAGCCACCAAGAGAGTTCTATTTCCGTTTGTATTTTGTCCATTTTACCATTCAGTCTCCATCTCCTCGAGATGATCCGTAACCTAGTTACAAATTATTCTCTCAGTAATAACCTATTGCAGTTCCCTTCTTCCTGGTTTATTCAAATGAACTGAACTGCTGTTTTTTTCCCTTTGATGTGCAGCCTCCCACCTCCTACCCCTATGGCGGCTGCCTTCCTTCCAGCAGGCAGTAGGGGGAGGGATCTATTTCTGAGCCTCTATGGAGCCTCGGAAGCTCCCTGAATCCCTTTGTGATGAGAGACTAGTGGTCAACAGGTACCCATCACAAAAGGCTGTATTCCAGGAGAAAACTCTTTCCCCATCTAAGGAAAGGGAACAACTAGGAGAAGTTGAGGCTACCCACCACCACCTCCATGAAAACATTACAGATTTCAGTGCCCCAATGATAACCAATGTGCATCCGGGTCCTGTATACACATATGGTTTGTTCTTTGTCTTTGTTCTTTAATTTGCTGGGGAAGGAAATACAGCCTCGGGTCAGCTTTCCCCATTGCACCTGGAATGCTAGCCCAGACAAGAAAAGAGGCCAGCGCCATGACTCACACTTGTAATCCCAGCATTTTGGGAGGCTGAGGTGGGCCTCCTCAGGTGGATCACCTGAGGTCAGAGTTTGAGACCAGCCTGGCCAACATGGAGAAACTCAGTCTCTACTAAAAATACAAAAAACTAGTTTGGCAGGGTGGTGTGTGCCTGTAATCCCAGCTACTCTAGAGGCTGAGGCAGGAGAATCGCTTGAACCCAGGAGACAGAGGCTGCAATGAGCCAAGATCACAGCACTGCACTCCAGCCTGGGTGACAGAGTGAGACCCTGTCTCCAAAAAAAAAAAAAAAAAAAAAGATATGCTTTTTGTATTAGGAACATAGAACCATGGAATATTTTGGATGACCAGGACTCCCGAAATCTAGTACAACCATTCATTGTTCAGAGGGGAGAAACATGACCAGAGTCAGGTGGTGTGTTAATGGCAGATTAGCTATTCCAGCTTGAAGTGGAATTCAGGTCTATGGGCGGACACACCAGTTCCTGTCTCATCATTCAGTTTCTCTATCAGCCATCATTTCTAGCATTTGTTGTATGCTTAGTGTCTGTTCTTTAAATCTCACGCTATTCTCACAACAACTCTATGAAAGAAATGTGTTGGTATAAGAATGAACTATGTTGTTCTCATTTTACATAGGCTTAGAGAAAAATGATTTAAGACAAAATTAGCTAGCATCCTATTTAAATCAGTATTTTCCCATGAGAATTAGCAGCATTTTGAATGGAAATAAGGTTTTGGTTTGTTTTTTAATGGGACTATTCCTAGCATAGCACAATATTTAGCATTTTTGGACCTCAAGCAATTATTGCCCCAGTTATTGTAATACAGAAAATTTCGCAAAGTCTTATAGATGGTCCTGTTGCTAGTTGAGCACTACTGATTTTTTTTTTTTTTTCTGTTTTTTGTTTTTTTTTGAGACAGAGTTTCGCTGTTGTTACCCAGACTGGAGTGCAATGGCATGATCTCGGCTCACCACAACCTCCGCCTTCTGGGTTCAAGCAATTCTCCTGCTTCAGCCTCCGGAGTAGCTGGGACTACAGGCGCGCACCACCATGCCCAGCTAATTTTTGTATTTTTAGTAGAGATGGGGTTTCACCTTATTGACTAGGATGGTCTCGATCTCTTGACCTCGTGATCCACCCGCCTCGGCCTCCCAAAGTGCTGGGATTATAGGCATGAGCCACTGCACCCAGCTGTTTTGTTTTTTAGACAGGGTCTCACTCTGTCACCAGGCTGGGGTGCAGTGGCTCAATCTCTGCTTACTGTGGTCTTGACCTTTCAGGTTCAAACTATCCTCCCACCTCAGCATCCCGAGTAGCTGGGACTATAGGCATGCACCACCACACCTAGATAATTTTTATATTTTTTGTAGACGTGGTTTCCCTATGTTGCCCAGGTTGGTCTCAAAGTTCTAGGCTCAAGCCATCCACCTGCCTCAGCCCCCCAGAGTGCTGGTATTACAGGCGTGAACCACCATGCCTGCCTGGGCACTACTGATTTAAATGCATGGGCACAAGGAGAGGAGTAGTTAACAAAGTTGCTTTGTTAGTTTGGTTATTTCTATATCAATAAAGGCCACAAGATGGAAATAAGAGCAGGACAAGAGGAAGAAAATTCCTTGAGGTGAGCATGGCTCTGGAAGGGAAGAGGTTAAATTATAAAGGAAGGGAATAAACCATAGGCCAAGGAGGATCCTGGCACATGGTCATGGTAAAACTTGGAGCATGGGCCAGGCTTGGTGGCTCACGCTTGTAATCCCAGCACTTTGGGAGGCCAAGGTGCGTGGATCACCTGAGGTCGGTAGTTTGAGACCATCCTGGCCAATGTGGAGAAACTCTGTCTCTACTAAAAGTACAAAATTAGTGGGATGTGGTGGCACATGCCTGTAATCCCAGCTACTAGGGAGGCTGAGGCAGGAAAATCGCTTGAACCCAAGAGGCAGAGGTTGTGGTGAGCCATGATTGTGCCATTGCGCTCCAGCCTGGGCAACGAGCGAAACTCTGTCTCAAAAAAAAAAAACAAACAAAAAAAAACTTGGAGCATGAACAGGTCATAAGCTATAGAGACCAGTGGATCTCAGAGGAAAGCTGCTGGGACAGCGACACTAGGGAGTGTGGGATGCAGGTAAACTGGAGATCCATGCCCACAGCAGTGGGAAAACCAACACCCAACTCCAGCCAGGTCCTTTCAGATGGTAGTGTTGGCCATTGTTGCCAGCCTTTCCAATATACCAAGAGAATCCACAAGGCTAGATTAGGAAATCTCTCTGTTGTAAATATTGGATCAAAAAAACATTTTAGAACGCTAGGTAGACCCAGAGAAAAATGCTTGCAGGTGAATTTAGGTAGTCTGACTCATGGGATTTCTGAGGGACCTTTCTCATCTGAGGTGCCGTGGTACGTGCCCACTGCTCTGGTTGATGAAAGGGAGACAGGTTTCAGCTCACACAAGAAGGCATTTACCGCCAGTCTACACTGGCGAGCAGTGAGCAGGCTGGGCAGAGGAGTAGTGAGCATTCCCTGGGCCACCGGGCTCCGCAGAGGACAGGAGCTGTCACGGGAGCTGAAGCAGGGATTCCTGTGCCATGTCGGGTCCCTTCCGGATCTGAGATTCTGGAATTCTGGGGCTGTGATTCCTGGAAGGCAGAGCTGGGAACAAGGAAATCCTAGACCCTAATCAATGCCTATAGTGCTAACAGCTCAGACTCGTGGGCGATTGTTCCTGAGTTTGGTCCTGTTATTCCCTCTGCAGTGCAGGAATGGGGAAAAGAAGTCATTTGTGTCCCTGCTCCCTAGAGGTCTTCGCCTTGGTTCATAATACTGGCAGTTTAAAAAATCAAGCTGCTTTTGCCGGGCGTGGTGGCTCACGCCTGTAATCCTAGCACTTTGGGAGGCCGAGGTGGGTGGATCACTTGAGGTCAGGAGTTCAAGACCAGCCTGGCCTTTATGGAGAAACCCCATCTTTAAAAAAAAAAAAAAAAAAAAAAATCAAGCTGCTTTTATTCTCTCTCAGCCAGTGAGTCCCTGACACAAACTACAAACTGCAGAGCTAAACAACCAATTTTCCAGCCCAGCTGTTCAGGCGCACTCTGAGTTTAAGTTTAAATGCACTCTTCTTTAAAAACCGTCAGGAGCTATCTCTCCCCGATGCTTGCTTCTTCTCCCTGTTAATCCAGCAGAAACAGTTACTACGGGGTAACAGTGCTGAACTTGCTGGTGGCCGCAGATCCTCCACTGGATGCGATCCTCCTTCCTCCGTGGAGTGAAGATAGGATGCCCCACTTGATTAGAATGAAACCCCAAACTCCAGTGTGTGTGTGCGCACACTCTGTTCTTTCCAGGTGGGGCCTGCCTGGGCCTCTCATTCTCTGGTAGAGCAGCCCTGTGCCTTTAAAAGCAAGGCCTTTGATCATTTCTGACTTTTAGCAGCAGATAGTCAAATGTGGGGGAGGTAACAGGGCTTTGCCAACCAAACCCCTGATGTGGAGGAGTTAAAACCCAGGCTGCAAATGTTAATATTGTCACATGCTAGGAAATCTCTGCTTCAGTTCACCAGATACTAGTTAGTCATTGGCTTCTGAAGTCTGCAATCCCTTTTGTCCCTGGCTTTGCTTACAACCCTGCACCGTGGGTGCTGGAGCAGGCTCTCAGGAAGCGAGATGGTGCCAAGCCCTGTTCCTGTCTTTCTTAGCCTGCATGCCAGCCTAGGCCAACTTTTACTGAGCTTCAGGATCTTCTTCATTATAGGCAGGGAGGACGGTATAGGTAAAGGCTACTGACAAGTGTCTTAGACCCCTTGCCCTGCCATAAGAAAATATCTTAGACTGGATAACTCATAAACATCTTTTTTGGGGTGGGGAGGGGACAGGGTCTCACTCTGTCGCCATGCTGTGGTGCAGTGGCACAATCTCCACTCACTGCAACCTCTGCTTCCCAGGTTCAAGTGATTCTCATGCCTCAGCCTCCCAGGTAACTGGGATTACAGGCACACACCACCACTCCCAGCTAATTTTTGTATTTTTAGTAGAGACAGACGTTCACCATGCTGGTCTTGAACTCCTGACTTCCAGTGATTCACTTACCTTGGCCTTCCAAAGTGCTGGGATTACAGGCATTAGCCAACCGTGCCTGGCCATAAACTTTTTTTTTTTTTTTTTTTTTGAGATGGAGTCTTATTATGTAGTCCAGGTTGGAATGCAATAGTGCAATTTTGGCTCACTGCAACCTTTGCCTCCTGAGTTCAGGTGTTTCTCCTGCTTCAGCCTCTCGAGTAGCTGGGATGACAAGCATGCACCACCACACCTGGCTAATTTTCGTATTTTTAGTAGATACGGGGTTTCACCATGTTGGCTAGGCTGGTCTTGAATTCCTGACCTCAGGTGATCTGCCCATCTCGGCCTCCCAAAGTGCTGGGATTACAGGTGTAAACCACTGCACCCGGCTTCATAAACATCTTTATGAGATGTTATTGCTCACAATTCTAGAAGCTGGGAAGTCCCAGATCAAGGTGCTGGCAGATTTGGTGTCTGGTGGGAGCACATTCTTCATGGATGCTGCTCTCTATGTGTTCTCATATGGCAGAAGGGCAAACAGGCTCCCTCCAGCCTCTTAACTAGTCCCCTTCATGAGGGCTCTGCCTTCATGATCTCCCAGAGTCCCCACCTTAATACTATCACACTGGGGATTAAGTTTCATCGTATGAATTTTGGGAGACACCAATATTCAGACCATAGCACAAGCCATGCAGCACAATACACAGAATGCATGTGGAGGCTAGAACCAGAGTAGTGCATTTTTGGGCTTCACTATATCTGGACCATCCTCTGGCATCTCCAGGGGTCTTAGACCCCTTGCCTTGCCATAAGAAAATATCTTATGTGTGTAAGTCATAATTTTCTTATCTCTTTTCTATTCATCCTGAGTGTCTGGATGCCCAGCCTAACCAAGTCAGCTTCCCATCTTTGGCTGGGCATCCAGGGACAGGGGAATGCTGCTGAGCTAGGGACCCAGGTAGCAGGCAGGCATCGTCCTTTTTTTTTTTTTTTTTGAAACAGAGTCTCATTCTGGCGTCAGGTGCCAGGCTGGAGTGCAGTGGTGCGATTTTGGCTCACTGCAACCTCCGCCTCCTGGGTTCAAGCAATTCTACAGAGTCCACAGCCCTCGGGACAGATAGGATGGCACTTGGGTACCTCTGGACTAGATTTCCACTCTTCATTTCTACTTTCTATGCCTGTCTCCATCCTTTCTGCTTTGTGATGAAATGAGGATAGTCACAATGTTTGAAAAAGTTGTGAAAGACTTTGAAATGTCAAAAGAAGATTGTTATTGGGTGTCTGTTTCCCTGTGGGTTACCTTTGAGCTATTTTATGACTCTGAAAATTGCAGAAAACTGATAATAATGCAAATGATTTTGTCCATAGAAATGCAAATTATATCAATTGGAAATGCAACTGATTATGGCCCCGTGGATATTGACCAGCTTTGTATCGATTAAGGAATTAATGTCAGCATTCCCGATGGCTTCTGACGCATCTGCTCTTCGGATTCTTTTTGAGCAGCTATAACATCTTTTTATTTTATTTTTATTTTTATTTTTTATTGCATTTTAGGCTTTGGGATACATGTGCAGAACATGCAAGATAGTTGCATAGGTACACACATGGCAGTGTGTTTTGCTGCCTTCCTCCCCTTCACCCACATTTGGCATCTCTCCCCATGCTATCCCTCCCCAGCTCCCCTCCCCCACCGCTGTCCCTTCCCTATTCCCCCCAATAGACCCCAGTGTGTAGTGCTCCCTTCTCTGTGTTCATGTGTTCTCATTTTTCCTCACCCGCCTATGAGTGAGAATATGCGGTATTTCATCTTCTGTTCTTGTGTCAGTTCTACGAAGGATACAAACTCATCATTTTTGATGGCTGCATAATATTCCATGGTGTATATGTGCCACATTTTCCCAGTCCAGTCTATCATCGATGGGCATTTGGGTTGGATCCAGGTCTTTGCTATTGTAAACAGTGCAGCTATAACATCTTACTAGTTCCCTTAATCAATGAATTAAATCATTGGCATGTCTGAATTTCATGCCTGTAAGAGGTTGTATTTATACAAGGGCCTTGATTTACTTTTAAACAATTATATAACAATAACTACCTCTGTAGGTTGCTGTGAGGTAGAATGAGGCCGTGGATAAAAGAGTGCCTGGCTCAGGCCTGAATTCACCTCTCATAGTTGGGACAATCCTTGCTTTCTCCTGGTTTCTGAGCTCTAGGGCACCTTGTATTCTCACAAAAATAAATAAAATCTTTTAATTACACTTTACACACTGCAGTATTTGTAACTTTCACAAGGATTTTCACCTTTCCAAAGGAGACCCTGGTCAGGCATGGTGGCTTATGGCTATAATCCCAGCACTTTGGGAGGCCAAAGTGGTTGGATCACCTGAGGTCAGTAGTTCGAGATCAGCCTGGCCAACGTGGTGAAACCCCATCTCTACTAAAAATAAAAAAAATTAGCTGGGTGTGGTGGCGGGCACCTGTAATCCCAGCTACTTGGGAGACAGCCAGGAGAATCACTTGAACCTGGGAGGAGGAGGTTGCAGTGAGCCGAGATTGTGCCATTGCACTCCAGCCTGGGTGACAGAGCGAGACTCCCTCTCAAAAAAAAAACAAACAACAAAAAAAATGGGAGTGCCTAGGGAGACTACAATGCTTACCCAGAGGAATTCCTGCAATGGTGGAAATCCAGAGGGGTGTAGCCACAGATACTTGGGGCCAAGGATCTTTAAAATAACCTGGCTAGGTGCTATTCAGCTGCAGAGGGCAGTTCAGTTCCCCAACTTTCACCCCTTCCCCAATGTTGGAAGTGCTGGCCTTACCACGCTAAGGAGAATGGTTACAACTTAGTACCAGGATTAAAAAATAAAATACTTTGCGCTCTCTCTCCCTCTCTCCTGCCTTCCCTCCCTCCCTCTCTCCCCCTTCCTCTTTCCCTTTCTACCCCTCCTTCTCTCCCTCTTTCCCCTTCCCTCCCTCTTTCCCCCTTCCCTCCCTCCTTCTTTCCTTCTCTCTCCCTGCCTCCTTTTCTCTCCCTTTCCCTCCTTTTCTTTCTCCCTCCTTCCTTCCTCCCCTTTCTCTCTCTCTCTAAAAAAAAAGAGTAAAAATATATGTATTATTTTTATTAAATCCTCTCCTCAACTAGATCTATGAGGCCACATGTTTATCTCTGTTGTTGATGAGAAACTAGGATGAGTTAAGTGACGCACCCAAGGTTATACAGCTAGGAAGTTGTTGTGCCAGGATTAAATCCCATGCCAGGGGCTCACACCTGTAATCCTAGCACTTTGGGAGACCAAGGCAGGTGGATCACCTGAGGTCAGGAGTTTGAGGCCAGCCTGGCCAACATGGCGAAACCCCGTCTCTACAAAAAAAAAAATACAAAAATTAGCTGGGCGTGGGGCAGCTGCCTATAATCCCAGGCACTTGGGAGACACTGAAGCAGAATTGTTTGAACCTGGTGGGGGCGAGGGGTGGGGGGCGAAGGTTGCAGTGAGCTGAGATAGGGCCACTTAACTCCAGCCTGGACGAAATCGTGAAACTCCGTCTCAAATAATAATAATAATTTAAAAAATCCAATGCCTGAATCCAAATCTCGTGCTCTATCTGTGATTTGAGCCACGAAGTAGCCATTTTAATCAAGACTCTTTTTTTCTACTCCAAACTCATCACCACTGCTGAAATCCACTGCCAAGCGTTACACCTGGGGAAGGACGTTGCTCCAGTTCAAATGGAAATGACCTGGGAGACGAAACACACGTTTGTGAAAATATGTCAGAAAGAAATTGTCCTGAACCTGGGAACAGGTTTCCATCCAAGGGCTAGGGTACAGCCCAGGGAGGGTCCTCAGAGGTAAGAAAGAAGGCAGCTCCATCCAACAGGTGAGGAAGGAGACCCAGGCATCTGGGATCACCTCCCCTTGACCTCCACACTGCATTTCAATAGAAGAAAAGGCTGGCCTCCTGATTCACCTTCCTGTAAGATAGCAGGTGGTGGTATTCGGGGATCTCTCCAGAAGACATTGTTTTTACTTAAACAAGATCAAATCCCCACCCGACTCCTCCATCCTGAGACCAAGACCCTTCCACATGTAATTCCTAAAACTGTAAACCCAAGACCCTTTCGTATGTGATTTCTAAAGCTGTAAACCCAAGGCCCTTTCACTTATAATTTCTACGGCTGTAAACGGAAGATCCTTTCACATGTAATACCTAGAGTAAGCCTATGTAAAGGCAGAGCTTCTCTTTGTTAGGGGAGCGTGGCCATTTGGACAAAACGTTAAGCCTTGCTCCCGGATGTAATAATAAAACCCCTTCCTTTCTAGTTTGGTGTCCGAGAGGTCTGTTTTTCTCGGCCGCTCCTGCTTCATTGGAGCCTGTGTGCTCAGGGGACAGCAGGCTGGGACGGGCTGCCAGGAGAGGGAAGAAGCTGGGGAGGATCAAGGGAAGAAGTTGACAGAAGAGGGATGAGGGTTCATTTCCGCTCTCCTGCGTGGGCCCTGATAACTGGGGAAGATGCAGGGCACAGAAAGAGAAGTTTACAGATCTCAGGAACTAGGATAGACTACACCCCGTAAATGACTTCCTAAAGGTCAACTAGCCAAAGCCATGCCCTCCTCTGTGGCCTGGGCTGGGTGGGGCAGGCCAGGTGGATGCTGGGATGGCCCAGAGGGCGGAAAATGGACAATGAAGCAGGCAGGGCAGCATCTCTGCTGGGCAGGGAAAACAGGAAGCCCAGGCACATGCGAACCAGGTAAGTGGGTGTCTTTATGATGGATGGGAGTTCCCAGACGAGGGTGACCTTTCCTTTTCGCCTCGTCCAGCTAGACAGACACAGTGGTTCCAAGGCCCCTGTCATCTGCTGCTTTGTGATTAATGCACAAGTCACTTATTCCCACCTCCTGTCCCCGCTCCAATCTCCCCCAGCTCCGGGGAAGACTCTTCTGCTCTTAGGTAATTTACTTAGAGATGATTGTCCCTAGAATCTCTCCATGTGCTTTGTGTACAGATAGTGACCAGGTTCCGCATGTGATTTCCCTGTGGAATTCCAATCAAGGACAGACAGGCGAGTCACAGCACTATGGAGAGACTTAAATAGCTGCAATGAGCAAAGCAAGGCTCAGCTGGGGGCAGACTCAGTCCTGCAGGAATTGCCCTTCTTCCTGCCTGCTTTTGGGCTCAGCTGAAGAACAATGAGTTTGCACATGCTAGTCATTCACAAGAGTTGCCATAGGGTCTCAACAGAGTTCCACCTTGAAGGGAAAACCTGCCCCTGGTTTACCTGGGAACCTGGAAGAGGGAGAGGGTACTCTCAAGTCACCAACACCAAGCCAGGTAGACTCTATCCCCTTCACATACAGGAAGCCAACGGGACCCAATAGACATTATCACTGCGTCTTCACACATATTTTATTCACTTTGACCTGGGGCTCAAAACACAGACTGCATATAAACTGGATTTGATCCTATTGGGCTACATGGACTTCATAATTTAACAGGAAACACAGAATCACAAGCTATTAACATTTCTTCATTCAACAAATGTTTACTGAACATCAGACGGGAGAGAGGGATTGCTTGTGTTAATTCATTGGGAAGAGCACATCATATTAATAATACTCCATGCTGTTAGTTTTTCATGCTGCAGCAGAATTATTTAATTACCCTTTGCCGCCACCCCTCCCCCCCACCCCAGGCCTCCCTATCTTCCACTACAGAGCAGTTGAAAATGCTTTTGTTCAATATGGGGAAGCTTTGGAAGGTAAAGGACAGGCAGGAGAGAAAGAAAGCTCTATTTGCAAAACAAGGCCAGGTTATGAGCTCTTGAAAGATGGAGCAAAACTATGATGGTTGGAAGAATATGAATTTCTCCAACAGACCAAACAGGAGTTTCAGACAAAAATCTGGTGGCAAACTGTATTTGACTTCAGACTACAGGATGAAACCAGCTGCTGTGAGGATAGGAAGCCCATATCCAGAGCTCAGCCTGCCCTCTACAGAGCCGGCAGGCATTCCTTTTCCTGGGGACTACACAGAACACAGGGGCTTCCAAAGGTGTCCCACATAAAGACTCCCTCCTCCCTCCACTCACCCCTCCCCCAGTCAGAGATGGTCAAATCCTCTCCACTTGCAGATGTGGCCTTGGGAAGACAGCAGAGGGCAGCACCAAGTATGGCCCATCTGGACTCACTGCTGCTGTGGAAAGGGGCCCTGACCAGCTGGTCCTGCGGGATGGAATTAGAGCTGTAATAATGGGCCGTGTTTCACAGTGTGCTCTTCTAATCAGATATGTGTGGACATTAACTCATTAACAGCAGCCCTGTGAGTTAAGTACTGTCGTGAGTGAATTTGACAGATGAAGTAACAGAGAAGTTAAATGACCTGCTTGGGGTCACACAGCGAGCAAGGGGTGGTAGAGGGATTTGAATCTGGGCAGTTTGCCTCCCAGGTCCTCATAATTAACAGTGATCCATTCTGCCCTTCTATCTGAGCGTTCTCTTCTGTTAGACTCTTTTGAATGCAAGGGAAAGAAACCCAAGCTAAGGATGCTCCAGGCGAGGAAGCAGCAGCATTTGCAAGGTTTGGGGCCTGAAAGAAGGAATGCGGTCAGGGAGGGTTCTAAGTTACTGGAGAGAGACACAGGAAGTCACAGGAGGACCTTCAACTGGGTCAGGCACACAGAGGCAGGGGCTCGCCACCATGGTCCAAGTCAAGGACACCAGTTGTCACTGGGGCTGGGTGTGAGGAGAGACCCCAGCGGATCAAGCATGGCCTGGCCCCTGCTGCCTTCCTTGGCCTGAGGGCCTCCTGCCCTCCTACTCCCAACTCTCCTTTCTTTCCTCATTTATTATTATTATTATAATTGTTTGTTGGTTTTTCCAAATCTTTTTCCTGCTGCCGACTCCCCTGGAGGGTCAGGGCTCCACAGAAGCAGCTTTGATCTGTCTTAGTAGCTCCTAGAGGAGCTGACTCTGGTGCAGATTAAGAGCGTAGCTTGACACCCATCTTGTAAATTCGGTTCTTTTAATTAAAGATTCAACGGAGGATGGTGCTGTGGCTGGCACCGGGAGCCGGTAGGGGGCCACCGAGTACACTGAAGGCTTCTTTCTTTAGGGGGATTGCGCTCCTCGATTCATCTTTTTCCCCCTTTGCCACTCCCCTCTTCCACCTCTGCCAGTTTTGACGTTTGAGTTCTCCGTGAATCCATACAGGATACTGGCCGTCGCAGGGAGGAAGGCAAGGCCAGCTGCCAACTTGGCCGAGCTCCTGTTGGACTGAATGGTTTCCTCCTCAGGCTGCTGTATGTGAACTTGAGTGAGCCATTCAAGCTTCTTGGGTTTCTGCGTCCTAATGCATCAGGCAGGATGACTGTGACTGCTCCTCTTGATTTCCTGTACAGGGAGAGGCGACAGGACAAATGGAACCAAGAGGAGACCCAGAAGGCAGAGGCCCAAGCAGTGTCTCCCTGAGATGCCCAGGTCAGGCTATGCCTTTCCCCTTCCCGCCAGCAAAAGGTCCAGCTGCAAGGAGATTCCAGCTATTCCCTTGGAATCTTAGGCTTCTGTGGTTGGGAGATGGGAGCAGGGAGGAGAGAAGAATTTGGAGATGATGCAGTGTTAGAGCAGGGGCTGGATGGGGTGAAGGCTATGGGCCCACTAACTTGCTCATATGTGCAAGGCTGTAATGAATACAGCCTCTCCTTCCCTCCCCTCCAGCCAGCTGTAGTGCTGATAACTGGGGTGGACAGACAGGTTGGTTTGGGAGCAGGAGGCAGAGAGGAGGGGGGCAGAGCAGGGAGCAGGAGGATGGGCCAGATAACCCTGGGACCTTTGTTCTGTGACAAGCAAGTCGGCAGGATGTCAGGCCTGGCTCCATCTTAAACCCCTCCACTGAATACCCAGGAGTCCCTGAGCACTGGGGCAGGAGGAGCCTTAGAGACTGCAAAGACAGTGTAACCACCCAATGGGTTCACCTTGCCTGCTGCCTTGACAGGGGTATTACAATGGAGAAAGAGTAAGTCACACCAGCAGGCTGTGCAGGAGACCGGAGTTTTATTATTACTCAAAATCAGTCTCCCCAGGCATTCGAGCATTCGGGATCGGAGTTTTTAAAGATAATTTGGTAAGCAGGGGCCTTGGGAAGTAGGTGTACTGATTGGTCAGGTTGGTGATGGAATCTGTGAGGTCGGGGTCTAAGTGAGGTTTTCTTGCTGTTTCCTGTTCCTGGGTGTGATGGCAGCACTGACTGAGCCAGATTACTGGTCTGGGTGGTGTCAGCTGGTCCGTCAAGAGCAGGGTCTACAAAATACCTCAAGCACTGATCTTAGGTTTTACAATAGTGATGTGATCCCCAGGGACAATTTGGAAAGGTTCAGACTCTTAGAGGCAGAGCCTACATGACCCCTAAACCGTAATTTCTAATCTTGTAGCTAATTTGTTAGTCCTACAAAGGCAGACTGGTCCCTAGGCAAGAAGGGGGCCCCAGGTGCCCAGCCTATTACATGGCAACCATGCAGACAGGAAAGAGCCGACTTGGTCTGGGTTCTGCCCCTTGTGCACTGTGTGCCCTTGGCCAAATCACTTCCCTTCTTGAGGCCTGGTTTCCTCATCTGGGGTCACTATACCTGCCTCCTTGTGCTTCATGGGGTCAGAGGTTAAAATGTGGCCATTCTCTCTTTTCGGGCATCTATAGTTTACAACTAGTTCTTGACCCTGCTAAATAGGAGATATTATTTTCTTTTCTTTTCTTTTTTGAGATGGAGTCTCAATCTTCTTGCCCAGGCTGGAGTGCAATGGTGTGATCTCAGCTCACGGCAACCTGTACCTCCCATGTTCAAGCGATTCTCCTGCCTCAGCCTCCAGAGTAGCTGGTATTATAGGCATGTGCCACCACGTCTGGCTAATTTTATATTTTTAGTAGAGATAGGCTTTCTCCGTGTTGGTCAGGCTGGTCTTGAATTCTCAACCTCAGATGATCCGCCCGCCTCAGCCTCCCAAAGTGCTGCGATTACAGCATGTGCCCCAACCCCAGCAGGAGAGATTCTTAAATGTGTGTCTAAAATTTAGGAGGTCTGAGTTTTACTAACCTGCATCATTTTTCTGGGATCCCAGGAGGGTTCCCAGACCAGAGGGTGGGCAGGGCCCTGTGAGATGTCTGAGTAACACACCCATGAGGCCTAGAGTGCACCCATCCCTGGCTTCAATGCACTGCACTTTATGGATCCTAGGAGGAAAAATAGCTTACCTTTTTTTTTTTTTTGAGATGGAGTCATGCTCTGTCGCCCAGGCTGGAGTTCAGTAGTGTGATCTTGGCTCACTGCAACCTCTGCTTCCCGGGTTCAAGCAATTCTTCTGCCTCAGCCTCCTGAGTAGCTGGGACTACAGGCATGTGCCACCATGCCCGGCTAATTTTTGTATTTTCAGTAGAGACAGTTTTCACCATATTGGCCAGGCTGGTCTCAAACTCCTGACCTCGTGATCTGCCCGCCTTGGCCTCCCAAAGCGCTGGGATTATAGGCATGAGCCACTGTGCCTGGCCTATTGAAGGCTTTTAAAAGAATGTTCTAGGTTCTCCAAATCTGTTGTTTCATTGAAGTGTCACCATCTCACCAGTGGCTACTGCTGTCCTCATTTTATTTATGTTATGTTTTTGTTTTTTTGAGGCAGGATCTAACTCTTGTCACCCAGGTTAGAATACATTGGCACCATCACAGCTCACTGCAACCTCGACCTCCTGGGCCTCTCAATTCTCCCACCTCAGCCTCCTAAGTGGCTGGAACCTGGCTAAATTTTTGAATTTTTTGTATAAACAAGCTCTTGCTCTGTTGCCCAGGCTGGTCTTGAACTCCTGGTCTCAAGTGATCCTTCTGCTTCAGCCTCCCAAGGTGCTAGGATCACAGGCATAAACTATCACACCTGGCCTGGCCTTATTTTATACACAAGGAAATTGGGGCTTGGATAAAGTATAATCGTGTCTATACACAACCGGCAAGTGGCAGAGCCAGGACTCAAACCAGGGTTTGGTGGGCTCCCAATCCCTCAGCCTGTGCTGCTTTGAGGCCTTGGCCAGAGGGAGCTGCAGCAGGAGTGACCCTGCGGGGAGCCTCAGGGCAAAGACTCCCCAAGTTTGCCAGATGGTGGCCTCAGAGCAAAGACTCCCCAAGTTTGCCAGATGGTGGCCCCTCAGGAGCAGCTGGGGGCAGGACACAAGCTCTCTTAAGTCATCCCAAAGCAGAAGGAACAGAATGAAGTGAAGGGCCCAGGGCTGCGGGGGCACTGGACAAGGCAGAGTTCAAGTCAGCTCCTCCTTCAGGAGCCTTCCTGAAGCCTCTGGGGAGCTGTTCCTGACTGCACTTCTACAACGGGCAGCCTCGTTATTTTAGGGCACATAAGTGTTACTACATTTATGTTATTGTTGTCTGTAGGCTGTAAAATTCTCCCTCATTCCCTTGCAAAGTCCTTGAGAGCAGAGACCCTATTATGTGCTGCCCTGCATACCTGGTAGAGGCCTTTCAAAGATTAGTAGGTGATCAGTGAATATTGTTGAATGAACTGTTAATAATGATTATTCCTAAGACCATAAAAAGTGACTTCATATACATTGTTTTATTTACTTATTCATTCAAATCCACGTACATTTGCTGGGCTTACAATAATACGCTTGGACTTTTCTAGATTCTAGGCATGCAGTCACAAATTAGACACTCTGTCTGTGCCCAAGAAACTTATGTCACTGTGGGGAGAGTGAGGGAAAAAGACTGAAAAAGATAAAACAGAAACGGAAAGCACAGAAAATTGCAGTGTGTGCAGCTGGCGATCAACAGGTGCTGGCCAAGCCCAGAGGAGGAGGCTCCAGCCCAGTGTGGAGAGTCCCAGGGAGGCTTCCAGGGTAGAGGAAGCAGGGTTGGGCCTTGTGTGAAAGGAAGGAGGGGGTCAGCGAGGTGAAGGGGAGGGAATGGGGGCGCTGGAGGCAAGGGAGCCTGTGGGAGGTGAGACATGTCCAATAGCTCAGTCCAGCAGCTGCCTGGTGTGCAGAGGGAGTTTTGAGAAATGAGACAGGAAGAGGGAAGAATGGAAACAACACCTTTTATTTGAACATAGAGTGCTTTGACTTTCTCAAAACACTTTCACATCGATTATCTCAAAGCAGCCTAAAAACAACAGCAGCCGCAGCAGCAACAGTGATACTGAGTGCTGGCTGCAACCCTGGCTTCCTCGGAGGGATTCTGGGTCGCCAAAGAAGCAGGAGCCTTTCTGTTGATTTCTTCTGGGAGGAGGCAATCTCAACAGCCCTTTACAACCCATGAGGCCTCCTGATTTCCGTCCCCTAACGGTTTGCAGCACAAGCTCATTCCCCTCTGTGCTCCCCTCTCACTGCATGGAACCTTCTCTAATAGACTCACCTCTGAGGAGAGGACACGCTCCTTTTTGGCCGCAGCTGCAGCCACTCCAATCTGCATCAAAGCACTCTTCTTTCTGTCCTGATTTCTTAGATGGTTTTTGCTTTTTCTTTCTTCCTTCTCATGGGCAGCTCAGAGCACATCTGTGACAGTGACCACCCTTCTGCCCCAGCCCTGGCCCCACCACCTTCCCTAACACTGCAAACAACCTTACCCTTGGCTCTACTGCTAGATATCTGGTCAGTGGTCTACATTCCTCCCACTTGTGCCCCTTTCTTTTCTTTCTTTCTTCCTTTTTTTTTTCTTTGAGACAGGGTCTTGCCCAGGCTGAAGCCCAAGTGGCATGATCCAGCCTCAACCTCCCAGGCTGAAGCTGTGCACCCACCTCAGCCTCCAGAGTAGCTGGGACCACAGGTGTGTGCACCATGCTGCCTGGCTAATTGTGTCTTTTTAAAATTTTTTTTGTAGAGACAGGGTCTCACTATGTTGCCCAGGTTGGTCTCGAATTCCTGGACTCAGCCAATCCTCCCACGTCGGCCTCCCAAAGTGCTGGGATTACACTTCAGCCTGGGCAAGATTCTGTCTCACCACATCCGGCCTGCATACCCTTTTCTATCTGGCTCTCTCGACTTTAAAATCTTTCTTGGTGGCTCCAGTTTGCCACATCTCATGGTCCTGAATGACCCCTGTCACTGAAGCAGGGAGCAGAGGAGACTGGGAATTTGTGCTGATGGAAAATGGATCTAGTTTGAATCCTGGCCACTGCCCAAGACTTAACCATATTTTTTCAGGGTGTTATGTAGAGATCATGAAATCAAAATTGTAAGGCATACTGACACAATAAGCTCTCAACAAATGGTAGCTATCTAGGTGTCAATATTAAAGCCTTTCAGATGGTTTCTATAATAGTGAATCTGCAAATAGCTGGAACCTCTGAAATGCTTCCTCTCCTGGACTGGAAACCCCTTGAGGTCAGGGACCTTATCTGCCTATTCACAATGTCTATCTGGCACATGGCAGGCCCTTAATAGATACATTTATTTTTTGATGAATGAATAATCTAGAATCTCCTCAATTCTGATATCAGGATTCCTTTTTAGTATTAAATTTCTGAATTATAATACATGTTAATTACAGAAAAATTGGAAAATATTTTAAAAAATAGGAAAACAGCAAAAAAATAAATAAATAAAGCTGTGATCTATCTCTACTCCTTAGGGATAGCCATAGTTAATATTTTGATATGTTTCCCTGCAGCCTTTTTTTCTGTGCTTATCCATATTTCACAAATTTTATATTCTGGCTTTTCAGTTAACATAATGAGCATTTCCCTGTTACTAAATAATCATCATAAACATAATTTTAAGTGCTACATATATTATTCTGTACTATGAATGTATCATAATTTATGTAACCAATACCCAATGGTTGGATATTTAAGTTGTTTCCATTTTTCACCATTATAAATAAAGCTGCACGGAACCTCCTTTTGCATAAATCTTTGTGTATATCTCTGAATTAAGATTTTCCACCAAGAATAAATTTTACAAAGTAAATTACTGATTTAAGAGTGAACATGTTAAGGCCCCAGGTAAATATCTTGTTAAATGATTCTTTTTTTTTTTGAGTCAGAACCTCGCACTGTTGCCTGGGCTAGAGTGCAATGGCAGGATCTCAGCTCACTGCAACCTCCGCCTCCCAGGTTCACGCAGTTCTCCTACCTCAGCCTCCCGAATAGCTGGGATTACAGGTGCACACCACCACATCCAGCTAATTTTTTGTATTTTTACTTGAGATGGGTTTCACTATGTTGGCCAGACTGGTCTCAAACTCCTGACCTTGTGATCTGCCGGCTTTGGCCTCCCAAAGTGCTAGGATTACAGGCATGAAGGACTGTGCCCAGCCAGTGATTCTTCATAGAGGTTGCACTCATTGTCTGTCCTCTCACCACCAGAATGTTATCGTTTAAAATGAAAGACTCTTTGCTAAATGGAGAAGTGAGACACAAAGCCTGTTTTTCATGTTGATGGCTCCTGTCTTTGACAAGCATGGTGCATTGAGGGGTCCTCAAGTTGACATTTTGGACTAGATGGTTCCTAGTGTGCGGGGCTGGCCTGTGCATTGTAGGATGTTTAGCAGCGTCCGTGACCACCTCCTAGATGTCAGTAGCACCCCATTTCCCCCAGTTATGATAACCAAAAATATCTCTAGACATTGCCAAATATCCCCTAGGAATACAAGCACCCCTGGTTGAGAATGACTGAGTTACATTGTATTAGCTCTATTGGTTACAAGTAATAGAAACCAACTCTAAGCAAAAATGGGGACTGTGAGAAAAGTCTTAGGGTACCATGGAACCCACAGGCATGGATGCAAGTGGGCCTTCTTCCTCTTTTCAGGCCTTACTCATTCTTTTCCCTTGCTGTAGAGTGGCTTTCCTTTATTCTTGACTACAAGAAGGAGAACGGCCACCATTAACATTTCTGAAGTCTATATCCCTTGTGTTTATGAGAAAGCCAGGCTGCAATGGAGTCTCTTGGTTCGAAATGCTCAGGGAAGGACCCTGGGAGGCGCAGCTCAGGTGGGCTCTGCACAGCTGGTCCAATCAGTGTGGCTGTCAGGGGAGGAGAAGGACACATGTCTCCTGGAGATCTTGCTGTATCCATGTGGATGTGTCTGCATTTCTAGAAAAGGCCGCTGGGCAGCTGATCCCTTAGGAGTTCCCTAGATGCCCACACAACAGATAACTGGACACTTTGCTTATGAGGGTGGGGACTGTCTATCTCAATGGTGTCCTCTTCATAGTTCAGCCTAGACTCCCAGGCTTGGCTTGATGGTGACAACTGCTCTGCCACCCAGGTTTTGGTTTAGGGGTCTTTTGAGGGTGGAGGGGCCAGTTCCTCTGTGACTGACTGGCTGACACAGCTTATTTGAATAGGTCCAGCCTGGAGAGCCAACTTTAGAGTTTGGCGTTTGCAAGTCTGTAGTGGTGTTTGACGGGGAGATAGATGACTGCTGGCCCTCCTTCATAAACTCGGCCTTGGAATGTGCAGCCACTGAGGCACAGGGGTCCCAAGCTGTCCCTGCACTCATCAGAGTGCTCAAAATTCAGCCTCTTCCTTCAAGAAGGGAGCAGATCGGTGTGCAGTCAGCCTGGCCCTGACAGAGACTAGGCCAGGGGTACCTTGAGCTGTTAGTAAACGGGAAAAAGGGCTGGGCTGTTCCCCAAACTCATTTAGATGAAGAGCATCCTCTTCTGAAAGTCTTTCCAGCATACAGATGCTATTCCTGCCCTCACCGTGCTGTGCGGTCTTGGATGGTCACTTCTCTCGGAGCCTGAGTTTCTTCATCAGAATGAAATGATATCTACCTTGCCTTCTTCACAGCATCTAAAAAGATATTTGATAGAAAAGTGCTTTCAAAAGCAGATTGCAGGCCGGGTACAGTGGCTCACACCTATAATCCCAACACTGGGAGGCCAAGGTGGGTGGATTGCTTGAGTCCAGGAGCTCCAGACCAGCCTGGGCAACATGGCAAAACCCATGTCTACAAAAAATTGCCAGGCATGGTGGCACACACTGGCAGTCCCAGCTATTTGAGGTGAGAGGATCACTCAAACTCCGGAGGCAGAGGTTTCGGTGAGCTGAGATTGCACTACTGCACTCCAGGCTGGGTGACAGAGCAAGACCCTGTCTTAAACAAACAAATCAAAAACAACAACAACAACAACAACAAAAAAAAGCAGATTGTAAAAGCAATGCATATCTTCTTGTAATAAAGACGTTTATGATTATTATTTCACTTCTGGGGAAATTCTAAATCCTTGGCGCCACTTATACACAACAGAGGCAGAGCCTGGGCAATGCTGCTTCTGAGCCATTCCTCTCAGACCTGGAGCTGGCTCCAGATTTCTGCTGCCTGAGAATATTTCAGGGAAGTTTCCCCTAGAAACTGAAAAGCCTAAACATGAATTGGGTTTCTATTCCCCGCGTGATCGTGGCCAAGTTAATTAACTTCGCTGGGCTTCTACCTCAGCACCTGTGAAGTGGGCATAATAGTGGCATCAATTGATAGGTCATTTATACCTGTCAAGCACTTGTGCCTGGCCCAGGGTAGGGGCTCACTCAGTGGTTGCTCTGCTTGTTTATATCACAATGTGGCAGGCACTGGGAGATGAATAGAATGTAACCAGCCCTTAGGACTCTTATGATTTACCAGGGAAGGTGGCACAAAAAGCAGGTTAAAAAGCAATGTGGCAAATTAAATGATAGCAATCCTACCAAGTGACAGTGCCCCTGGGATTGGGTTCCTCTCAGATGCTCCCAGGGGCTACTGGAGTGATGTCAGGTAAGGCAACACCCATTCTCCCGGGCTCTCTGCAGAGCAGGCAGCTTTTGGACCTACCTCCTTCAAGGAGCTGAAGAAATGCCCTCCTCACCATTCTGGCTCACAGGGAACATTTTCAGGGGGGAAAAAACTCTTAAAAAAAAAAATAGTTTCCAGTGTTTTCAACTCTAGGACAATGGTTAGGAAGAGAGGACATCTTGTGGATGGCCTAGAACACAGTCAGTCACCTTATATCGCAAGGATTGCACATGACATGGAAATGTACTTACGTTGTTGCATCGAGGAGGAGTTGACCCTGTGCGTTTCCAGTGCCTCAGAACCGCTAGCTCTGCACAAACCTGGCAGCCACCTCTGGCCCAGGAAAGCGGGACCCTGCAGTCCTGGGGAGGGGTGGTGTCTACAGCCGAGAGGGGAAGGGGAGCACTCATTGGAAATGCAAAGCAGATGCAAGACCACGCCCAGAGCCTGGCGGAAGTGAAGAGGGGCGGGGCTGGTGTGGGCCTTGCTGGGGGAGGGGCTTGCTAGGAGACGGTGACTTCTGAAGGCGTCTGACTGCGGTCTGGGTCTCTGCTGGATGCGGCATGGCTTTGCCTCCCTCAACTCTGGCGAGTTAAAGAGGTAAAGGTCACACGTGCACATGGATGAGGACAGGGAAGACAGGAAACGAAAACAGATTTATTAGGGCTGTGGAAGGGTGGTTTGCTTATTTTGAGGCCTCTCACCATTTCTCTTTTCCTTGTCAGTATGTGTAAGGCACCCACATCCCTTCCATCTGCACCCACAGCCACAGTCAGCCCCGCTTTGCCATTCACATTCACACCTGCAGCATGCACTCATACACGTGTTTGGATATTGGTGAAGACGCTCCCTTTCCTAGCCAGGCATGGGGGTGCGCGCCAGTAATCCCAGCTACAAGGGAGGCTCAGGCAGGATAATTGCTTGAACCTGGGAGGCGGCGGTTGCGGTGAGCTGAGATCCCGCCATTGCACTCCAGCCTGGGCAACAAGAGCGAAACTCAGACTCAAAAAAAAAAAGAAGAAGAAGAAGACGTTTTCTTTCCCACCTGGGTAAATGCTAGCTTCCAGAAATTTGAAAAAAAAAATGAGTGTAATTCCTGCTGGGTTGATTCCCAGCAGTTCTTTGTCTTTCCTTCCCCCTCCTCCAGCCCCCTCTCCTTTCCTTTCCCTCCTCCACCTCTTTCCCTCCCTATTCTCCTCCTCCTCCTCCCTCTCAGCTGTTCTCTATTTCCCTTACCGTCTCAAACATCTCCCCTCTCTTCCCTCCTCACTCCCAATCTGCCACACCCGCCCCACCTAAAAATGTGGGCTGTGGAGTCTCTGACCAAGGTTTCCTTTTCCCAATAGAAGAAGCCCGGCTGGCTTCGTTTTGATAGGAACAGGTAAGAGGGTGCAAACGTGGGGGGTTGAGAGGGAGGGTGTAGGGGGTGGCTGGGATGCATGGGGTAGGGGTGGCAGTTTTTCCAAATTATACATTTCCAAATTATACATTCAGGCCACACGTGGAACCCTTGCAGAGATGCACCTGCAAGGTGTGCTGGGCAGTCTCTGTGCTCATGGTTTAACCCATCTTTTACCTGCAGACGCCTTCCAGATCTACACAGCATCTCTGAACTTTAGAGTCATGCATTTAAATACCTGCTGGACACCCTACCTGGGTGTTTCACCCTCCACTACTCAAGATTTCTGAGGCAGAAACGATACCAGCTTGCTCTCCAGCCTCCAGTGGACCCTCGGTGAGTGGCGTTGCCCAAGGCCCAGGGACTGGAGGCACATTGGACTGAGTTCACCTGTTCCTCATTCCTAGTTTCTCATTTAGCGCATCTGGAACTTGACTATTTCTTTCCCTACTGTGGATGCTTTGGGTGGCTCCTTTTTTCTTTTTAATAGTCTTTATTTTTTAGAGCAGTTTTAGGTTCACAGCAAAATCAAGGAAGAGACAAAGTTCTTGTATGCCCCCCACCCTGACACATGACACATCATTATCACCCAGAGTCCACAGTTTACATTAGGAATCACTCTTGGTGTTGTACATTCTGTGGGTTTGAACAAATGTGTAGCATCATACAAAGTAGTTTCACTGCCATAAAAATCCTCTGGACTTGACCTATTCATCCCTTTTACCTCCTAACTTCCAGCAACCACTGATCTTTTTACTGTGTCTGTAGTTTTGCCTTTTCCAGAATGTCACATAGTTGGAATCATGCAGCATGTAGCCTTTTCAGATTGGCTTCTTTTACTTAGTCATAAGCATGTACATTTCTTCCATCTCTCTTCATGGCTTGATAGCTCATTTCTTTTTTTTTTTGAGATGGAGTTTCACTCTCGTTGTCCAGGCTGGAGTGCAATGGCATGACCTTGGCTCACCGCAACTTCTGCCTCCCAGGTTCAAGTGATTCTCCTGCCTCAGCCTCTCGAGTAGCTGGGATTACAGGCATGTGCCACCACTCCTGGCTAGTTTTTTATTTTTAGTAGAGACAGGGTTTCTCCATGTTGGTCAGGCTGGTCTCCAACTTCCGACCTCAGGTGATCCACCTGCCTCGGCTTCCAAAAGTGCTGATATTACAGGCATGAGCCACTGCGCCTGGTGATAACTCATTTCTTTCTTTTCTTTTTCGTATTTCTTTTCTGGCACTCTCTCTCTCTCTTTTTTTTTTTTTTTTTTTTTTTGAGATAGGGTCTTGCTCACTATGTTGCCCAGGCTGGTTTTGAGCTTCTGGGCTCAAGCCATCTTCCTGCCTCAACCAACTAAGTAACTGGGATTACAGGCAGATGCCATAGCACCTGGCTGCTCATTTCCTTTTAGCGCTGAATAATATTCCATTGTCTGGATGGACCACAGTTTATTTATCCTTCCACCTACTGAAGGACACCTTGGGTGCTTCCAAGTTTTGGCAATAGAAACAAAGCTGCTATAAACATCTGTGTGTGGGTTTTTTTGTGGACATAAGTTTTCCACTCATTTGGGTAAATACCAAGGAGTGTGACTGCTAAATTATATGGTGAAAGTACGTTTAGTTTTGTAAGAAACCATGAAGCTGTCTTCCAAAGTGGCTGTGCCGTTTTGTTTCCTCACCAGCAGTGAATGAGAGTCCTGTTGCTGCTCATCCTCACTGGCATTTGGTATTGTCAGTGCTCCAGATTTGGATCATTCTAATGTACATAGTGGTATCACGTTGTTTTCATTTGCATTTCCCCAGTGACATGTGATGTGGGGCATCTTTTCATATGCGTATCTGTCATTTGTACTTCTTTGGTGAGATGTCTGTTAAGGTGTTTGACTCACTTTTTTTTGAGATGGAGTTTCGCTCTCACCCAGGCTGGAGTGCAGTGGAGCCATCTCGGCTTACTCCATCCTCTGCCTCTCAGGTTCAAGCCATTCTCCTGCGTCAGCCTCCTGAGTACCTGGGATTACACGCACATGCCACCATGCCCGGCCAATTTTTGTATTTTTATTAGAGATGGGGTTTCGCCGTGTTGGCCAGGCTGATTTTGAACTCCTGACCTCAGATGATCCTCCTGCCTTGGCCTCCCAAAGTGCTGGGATTACAGGCATAAACGACCACACCTGGCCTTGGCTCAGTTTTTAGTCTGGTGTTTGTTTTCTTATGGTTGTGTTTTAAGAATTCTTTATATATTTTGGATCAGATATGTCTTTGGCAAATATTTCTCCTAGGCTGTGGCTTGTCTCCTCCTTTTCTTGACAGTGCGTTTTGCAAAGCAGTTTTTCATTTGAATGGAGTCTTATCAGTCATCTCTGTCATGGATTGTGCCTTTGGTGTTATGTCTGCTTTTCTGCGGACTGTACCAGCAGCGGCCTGCTGACTCCCGACTCCCGACTCCTCTGCATTGCTTCATCTCCTGCCCTCCCCACTCCGCACTTTGAGGATCTCTGCAAACTCCACTCATATTGGCCTTTCAGTTCCAGACAGCCGGGCCCCTCCCCACCCCAGACTGCACCTGCTGTGCCCTTCTTCCCCAGTCAACTCCCACCATCCTTTGAAACTCAACGCAGTATCACTATGTCTGGAGAGCCTTCCCTGATGTCTCAGTCCAGCTCAGGTCCCGATTGTATCTCCCCCAGACACTGTACTTCTATTTCCTTCCATGTATCACAGGCAGAAGATGCAGTTTCCCTGCAGCTTCCAGGTTAAGTTCCATGAGAGCAGGTGGAATTTCTCTGTTGGTCACTGTCTTATGTGCAGAATCTGGCACTGTGCTTTGCATAGAGTAACAATTATTATTTTAACAGCAAAAATATCTATTGCACCATGTGCCAGAAACCCTTCTAAACAGGTTACATATTTAGCCTCTTTGCCCTTCACAATACCTCTGTGAGTATTTGATTATTGTCAGTTTATAGACAAGATATCTGAGGCCCAGTTTGCCTAAGATCACATAGCTAAGTGGAAAAGTTGGGGTTCAAACCCAGACAATCTGGCTCCAGTGTTAACATTTTTTTTTTTTTTTTTTTTTTTTGAGATGGAATTTTACTCCTGTTGCCCAGGCTGGAGTGCAATTGGCTGAACTTGGCTCACCACACCTACGCCTCCTGAATTCAAGCAATTATCCTGCCTCAGTCTCTTGTGTAGCTGGGATTACAGTTATGTACCACCATGCCTGGCTAATTTTGTGTTTTTTAGTAGAGACAGGGTTTCTCCATGTTGGTCAGGCTGGTCTCGAACTCCCAACCTCAGGTGATCTTCCTGCCTTGGCCTCCCAAAGTGCTGCAGTGAGCCACCATACCCAGCCTAATGTTCTTTATAATATTGGGTTGCTTCTCAAATGCAGTATATCTTCATTGACTCAATGACAGCATGAGAGAGAAAGAGATAAACAGTTAGGAAATGCTGAGAGAATATAGGTGGTTAAAGACCAGAGTGAATGAAATTGCCATTTCCCTCTGAAGGGCTCCTTGATGATTGCTGATCGACTGACTGATGTAGTCTGGAACATGGACATGTATTCTGCCCCAGCCTCTCCTTCTGGGGATGAACAGCCTGGCTCCTTCTCAAGGGGCATGTTGGAAGGATGCCACAGGGTGCCACAGTAGTGAGCTGCCTGGGGTAGACAGCCTGGGCTGCAGATAATGACCACTGAGATGTATAGATCAATGAAAAAGCTTCAGTCCATTGGCTCCAGCAGTTCTGGCTCAGTCATAGCCCTTTTTAGAGAAAGACACTGGATTGTCCGGGAGGCCCCCAAGGCCCTTGCCCTCATTCCTGCATCTGATTCAGGCCCTGGCCACTTCCTCAGCCTTCTTGTCACAGACCCTTGAGGGGTTTCCTCAGCCTTCCCCAGTTACCCTGTATCAGGAAATTTTGCTATCCAATTGTAATGTATAAAAGCAATTTTCCCTGACAGTGAGAATATAATTGAGAAGCCTTGGGGAATGCCCTCCTCCTCCCAGGGGACACCTGGAGAGCATAACCTCCACGGACAGGGCTGGTTCTCTGAGCTCATTCATTCAGCAAATCAGGCATTTCAGTTGTCCCTGCTTTTTTTTTTTTTTTTTTTTTTGAGACAGTGTCTCACTCTAGCCCAGGCTGGAGTGCAGTGGTGTGGTCTCGGCTCATTGCAACCTTTGCCTCCTGGGTTCAAGCAATCCTCCCACCTCAGCCTCCTGAGTAGCAGGGATTACAGCATGCACCACCACGCTGGATACTTTCTTTTGTGTTTTCTGTAGAGACAGGGTTTCACCATATTGGTCAGGCCTATCTTGAACTCCTGACCTCAAGTGATCCACTTGCCTTGGCCTCCCAAAGTGCTAGGATTATAGGCCTAAGACACCATACCCAGCTTGAAAACCCCCTTTTAAAATCTTGTTGTATTCGGCCATTCTTGCATTGACATAAAGAAATGCCTGATACTGGATAAGTTATTAAGAAAGGAGGTTTAATTGGCTCGTGGTTCTGTGGGCTGTATAGGAAGCATGGCAGCATCTGCTTTTGAGGAGGCCTCAGAAAGCTTCCAATCAAGGCAGAAGGCAAAGGAAGAGTGGGCACAATGCATGGCAAAAGCAGGACCGAGAAAGTCAGGGTAGCAGGGGAAGTGCCATACACTTTTATTAATTAATTTTATTTTATTTTATTTTTCGAGACAGTGTTTCACTCTGAAGTGCAGTGGCGTGATCTCAGCTCACTGCAACCTCCACCTCCCAGGTTCAAGCAATTCTCCTGCCTCAGGCTCTCAAGTAGCTAGGATTACAGGCATGCGCCACCATGCCTGGCTAATTTCTGTATTTTTAGTAGAGATGGAGTTTCACCATGTTGGCCAGGCTGGTATCAAACTCCTGGCCTCAAGTCATCCCCCTGCCCCAACCTCCCAAAGTGCTGGGATTACAGCAGTGAGCCACTGCAGCTGACCGCATGTACTTTTTTTTTTTTTTTTGAGATGGAATTTTGCTCTTGTTGCCCAAGCTGGAGTGCAATGGCACAATCTCGGCTCACTGCAACCTCCACATCCTGGGTTCAAGCGATTCTCCGGCCCCAGCCTCCCAAGTAGCCGGGATTACAGGCACCCACCGCCACCACACTGGGCTAATTTTTTGTATTTTTAGTAGAGACAGGGTTTCACCATGTTGGTCAGGTTGGTCTCAAACCCCTGACCTCAGGTGATCCACCCGCCTTGACCTCCCAAAGTGTTGGGATTACAGGCGTGAGCCACTGCACCTGGCCCCCACACACTTTTAAATGAGTAGATCTTGTGATAACTCACTCACCATCTCAAGGACTCACCAAGCCATGAGGGATCTACCCCGATGACCCAAATACTTCCCACCAGTCCCCACCTCCAGCATTGGGGATTATAATTCAACATGAGATTTGGGCAGGGACAAATATCCAAACTATATTACTTGTCTTATTATGTTAAGGGAAAGAAGCCATTCATACGTTAAATACATTTATATGAAACTCAAGAACGGGCAACACAAATCTGGTGATAGAAATTAAAACAGTGGTGATCTCTGGGGGAGATTTTCTAGGGTGATGGAGATATTTCATACCTTGATTTAGATGTTGGTTACATGGGTGTGTACATTCGTCTAAATGTGTTGAATGGTACGCTTAAAATCTGTGTATTTTACTGAACATAAATTATATCTCAAACAAATAAACAAAATAACCTTTTCTCACTGTCCTTGGGAAGAAGAGATTTCTCCACTCTTCATTGTAGAGAGGTAGGTGGCTGGGGCCTCCAAAAGGCAGTTGAATGCAGTAGAAAGCACATTGGCTTTGGAGACAGGCTCTGATTCTGATTCTGTTTTGCCATTTGTGGCTTTGGACAAGTTGATCTCCAATTTTCTAATCTTTAAAATGGGCAGGGAGAGTGCTATCATAATAAAATGAACGAACACAGTAAAGTGCCTGGCATATAGCTGGTGCCCAAGCAGCTCCTCCTGCAGGAAGCCCTTCCTGACTTCCCCAGACCTGGTCAGGTACCTTCATTTCCACATACCAGCCTCCATGCATGTGTCATTCAAAGCTGTGTGTCAACAGTAGCAGTGCAGATCTTTGACAGTCACAGACCTTTGTGGGTATTTACTGAATAGTCAAACTGCAAATATGGACTCTGCAAATGCCAAGAGCCTACTATATTAGAATTTATATATTTATTTATTTTTGAGACAGTGTTTCACTCTTGTTACCCAGGCTGGAGTGCAATGGCGCGATCTCGGCTCACCGCAACCTCCGCCTCCTGGGTTCAGGCAGTTCTCCTGCCTCAGCCTCCTGAGTAGCTGGGATTACAGGCAGGCACCACCATGCCCAGCTATTCTTTTGTATTTTTAGTAGAGACGGGGTTTCACCATGCTGACCAGGATGGTCTCGATCTCTTGACCTCGTGATCCACCCACCTCAGCCTCCGCACCCGGCCCCTATATTAGAATATTTCTATCTTTCTGGTCCCCACCCTCTCCTAGGCTTTCAGATCTTAAGGGTACAGCCTGGGTATTTCTCAGCTTTGCTCCTCCCCAGCTGTCAAAAGTGCTCAATAAACATTTGCCCAATGATGAGTAAATTTTAAGTAAATTAGTACACGCATGAGTAATTGAATAAATGCATGAAAGCATGCATACGCTAGTCAATGTATGAATAATAGAATGAGACAATTAGGTGAATGGTGAATCAAGAAATGAGTAGAGAATTAAAGGAGTGAAGATGAAGGAATGAATGAAGCAAAACTGGTTACCTTTCTTCCGAATGGCTTTGTGCTGGTGGCAATCCAAACGGGCCCATTCCAGAGCCCTGGGAAGAGTCAGAGCTGGTCCACCTGACAGACAGCCCCGGGTGACAGCCCAGCCACTAGGGCCCTCAAAATGTACTCATTCTGGAGACTTCTTCTTTCCTTCCAGCCATGATCTGCCACCGCTCCAGGGAGCTAGTGGCGCCAAGGAACTGTGAGGCAGGGCATGACTCCAGGGGGCAGGGAGGTAAGTGCATGGCTGTCCTCTCTCTTCCCAAACCCCTGCCACAGGCCTTGAGGACCCGCTGCCTACCCCGATGCCACGTTCCTGAGCACATGTCTCTCCTGTCTTGTCAGCAACCGTGCGGCTGTCGGGAGTTTGCATTATTTATATGCTCGGTAACATTTACTGGGATTTAGTGTTTAATAACTGTCACTCCAATATATCTTTTCTTAATCCCTTCAGATCTGCTGCTGTAGCAACTTTAAATATTTATCAAGACTATTCGTGTGTTCGTTGGTTGGGTTGCAATTTTCTTGTAATTAAAGATTTACAAGACACTGCTCCAGACTTAGGAAGGCTTGGTAGAGATCATAGGGGGAGGGGAGGAGACCTCTGGTCTTGGAATCTGCTGCTTGGAATCCAAAGCTAGAATTCACTCTCCTGGGAGGGGTGGAAGCTCATTCACTGGTTTCCATAAGCCCTCTCCTTTCCCTCTCTTTCACATAGCCCTGTGTTCTAAGTGGACCCTACACTAATATACAGACCAGAGTGTGGTTCGCCCTTCCTCTGGAGTCCCTGCTATGTGCCAGGCAGGGGCTAGGTGCTGAGGGACAGGAGGGAGCAGACAGAATAGGTCCCTGCTGACATGGCACTTCCATTGCAGTGGCAGAGACAGACAATACACAAGGAAACAAAGAGAAGTTTTAAAATCAGTTTAAATTTTGAAAAACACAGATGTTGACTGAGGATGGGACCTCAGAGTTCTTTATTGCAAGCAATAGAAATTAGTTCTGGAAAATTTAAGCAAAAGGACATTTCTGGAAGGACAAGGGGAGTTCACAGGATCAAAGGAAGGAAGAAAAGAGAAAAAGAATAAAAGAAGGCACAGGAACCAGGGTTATTTTGGGCACCTTTATGGCAGGCACTCAAAGACAGTCTCTTCAGGGGGTGGCCACTGGGACAAATGTCTCCCAATGGTGTTCTGGGTTTGTGACACTTTGTTCAGTATTCACAATCCAGGGACAAAGGGTCCTCACTCTTTGGCCAGGGACATATGATTGACAGTTTCATCAGGACTGTATCCACTGGGGCAGGGGGAGTTATCCAGAGCAAGATCTGGTGATGCCTCAGGAAGGGGCTCCAGGTGATGAGTCTGGGCATGCTGAAACGTCAGTGTGCACTGTACCACAGGCCATTCTAAGCTGTAACCAGGATAGTGTGGGGAGCCAGGCCGGTGAAGAACTGGGGAAGAGACAGCAGCAGGTGCAGAAGCCCCGTGGTGAGAAAGAACTCAGCTCCTCCTTTTGCCATGGATTGTACCTGCTCCTCCCTTACCTTCTGCTTTGATTGGAAGCTCCCTGAGGCCTCCTCAGAAGCAGATGCTGCCATGCTTCCTGTATAGCCTGCAGAACCACGAGCCAATTAAACCTCCTTTCTTGATAACTTACCCAGTATCAGGCATTTCTTTATGTCAATGCAAGAACGGCCGAATACAACAAGGTTTTTTTTTTTTTTTAAAAGGGGGTTTTCAAGGGCTAGGGTGTTGGGTTCTGCTTTCCCCCAACAGATTGAGCTTGAAAAATAGGCCCTTCTCCAGTTCTCAGGGTCTTCCTGGGCCATGTCTGGGGACCAGAATTTTGTTTATTCCAAGTGGAATAGGATAGAAGGCCCAGCTCTAGAGGGCTTCTCCCAGCTGCTGTGACGGGGAAGCCAGTAAGGGTGGAATTCTAGTTAAGTTGTGCTTCTGGAGGCCTGCGGTGGACCAGGCGTTAGTTCTGTAGACCCAGGATGGATGAGATACGTCTACAGTTCTCAGAGCACTTATCTCGTGGGAAAGATATGCACAGATTATAGCAGAGCAGTGATAGAAGGAGAGTTGATTTGAAACATTCTTTTGCAAAACAGGTGTTTAAGGCTACAAATTTCTTCATAAGAACTACTTTTGTGGCATCCCAGGGTTCTGTTGTTGTTGTTGTTTTCGGATTTTTAGAGACAAGAGTCTCGACTCTCGCTCAGGCTGGAGTGCGGTGGCACAATCATGGCTCAAACTCCTTGGCTCAAGCCATCCTGCTGCCTCAGTCTCCCAAGTAGCTAGGACTACAGGTATGTGCCATGTGCCTGGCTAACG
The DNA here is from genome assembly GCF_049354715.1 of Callithrix jacchus. Classification (NCBI taxonomy): domain Eukaryota; kingdom Metazoa; phylum Chordata; class Mammalia; order Primates; family Cebidae; genus Callithrix; species Callithrix jacchus. The sequence goes on from NC_133520.1 coordinate 31,897,531, forward strand.
TTTTTTATTTTTATTTTTTGTAGAGATGGGGTCTTGCTTTCTTGCTCAGGCACTGGTTTTAAACTCCTGGCCTCAAGTGATCCTCCCACTTTGGCCTCCAAAGCGCTGGGATTACAGGTGTGAGCCACTGCACCCAGGCTGATCCTACAGATTTGGATATGTTGTGGTTTTTTTTTTTCACTCAGTTGAAAATATTTCCTAATTTCCTTTATCCTTGGCCCTTGGATTGTTTAGAATTTGTTATTTAGTTCTCAAATATTTAGGGATTTTCTAGTTACCTTTCTGTTATTGATTTCTAATTTATTTCTCTATGGTCAGGGAATATATTTAGTGTGACATAAATCCTTTTAAATTTATTGAGTTTTATTTTATGGCCCAGAAAACGTTCTTCCTTGATAGAAGTTTCATGTAGATTTAAAAAGAATGAATGTGGGTCGGGCGCGGTGGCTCACACCTATAATCCCAGCACTTTGGAGGCCGAGGCAGGTGGATCACGAGGTCAAGAGATCGAGACCATCCTGGTCAACAGGGTGAAACCCCGTCTCTACTAAAAATACAAAAATTAGCTGGGCATGATGGTGCGCGCCTGTAATCCCAGCTACTCGGGAGACTGAGGCAGGAGAATTGCTTGAACCCAGAAGGCAGAGGTTGCGGTGAGCTGAGATCGTGCCATTGCACTCCAGTCTGGGTAACAACAGTGAAACTCTGTCTCAAAAAAAAAAAAAGAATGAATGTGTCCTCTGCTGTTGGATGGAGTGTCCTAGGAATGTTCATGAGGTGAGTTGGTTGATGGTGTTCAAATCTTCTATATCCCTGCTAATTTTCTGACTACTTGTTCTATCAACTATTGAGAGAAGGTATTAAAATCCCTGACTATAATTATGAGCTGGATTTGTCCATTTCTCCTTGCAATTCTGTCAGTTTTTCCTTCACGTATTTTGGATCTCTGTTAAAAGGTATATAAATGCTTAGAATAGGTATATAATCAAGAACCATTCAGCCTAAGTATTAATTGAGAAAGTTGAGAAATTAGGGTTTAGGGCTAATTATTACACACTCCGGAAGCAAGACTCTTGTATGTACTTATCTGATGCCCCATGAATCATGGGGTTTTTCAGTCTGGCCTGTAGGAACAGGCACCATTCCCAGTTTGTGTGTTGAACACTGTTGCCTTTCATTCTTCTTTGTTTTTTTGAGACAGGGCCTGGCTCAGTCACCCAGGTAAGAGTGCAGTGGACAATCATCACTACAGCCTCGACCTCCGGGGCTCAATCCGTTCCTCCCGTCTTAGCCTCCCAAATGGCTGGGACTATAAGCATGCGCCGTTGCAACCAGCTAAACTTTCACTCTTCTTTTTTTCTTTTCTTTTTTTCGAGATGGAGTCTCACTCTGTTGCCCAGGCTGGAGTGCACTGGTGAGATCTCGGCTCACTGCAACCTCTGCCTCCCAAGTTCAAGTGATTCTCCTACTTCAGCCTCCCAAGTAGCTGTGACCACAGGCGTAGTTCACCTTATTTTTGTAATTTTAGTAGAGACAGGGTTTCACCATGTTGGTCAGGCTGGTCTCAAACTCCTGACCTCAAATGATCTGCCTGCCTCGGCCTCCCAAAGTGCTGGAATTACATCCAGCAAACTTTGATCCTTACAGATGATTCCCCAGCCTCACATGGATTCCTGACCTACATGTGCTGATTGGCACTCATCTGAATACATAAGGCTGGGGCGGGGGTCTCTTTAGATCTCAGGGTTCTCTCTCTGTGTAGTGCTTTCCCCTGCAGTTTTCTTTCCTGTGAATTCTATCTGCCTTGTAGCTAGAATCTCAGCATTGTCTCCTCTACTCAGGGAATCCATCAGGCTCCACTTGGTTCCTCCTCCCTCCTGGAAGGAAGCCTGGAAACTTCCTTAAGTCAGTAAGCTGGGGCAGTCACAGGAGTGACCTCGTTCCTTTCCCGTCTCTCAGGGATTGTTGCCTTTCATTATCTGGTACACTGTGTCTTATAAATAGTTGTTTCATAGATTTTGTCGGTTTTTGGTTGTTTTCGGTGGGAGGCTAAATTCTGTCTCTGTTAATCCATTTTGGTGGAAGGCCAGTCTCTTTGGATTTCGTAGACCAATTTCAGATGCTATGTGGAACCTGGGATCCAGGATCTCCAGTGGAGATCCTGAGGCTTTGATGTTTGTTGTTTTTTAATTAATTAATTTTTTTTATTGCCTATTCTGCTCATGTGGAGACCCAGAGGCTTTGGAAGGAAGGACATACTCCCTTTCTCAGGTCATCATTCTAGTCTTGCTCTGTTGCCAGGCCAGAATGCAGTGGCATGATCTCGGCTCACTGCAACCTCCCCATCCTGGGTTCAAATGATTTTCCTGCCTTAGCCTACCAAGTAGCTGGGACTACAGGCACGTGCCACCTTGCCTGGCTAATTTTTGCATTTTTTTGTAGAGACAGGGTTTCACCATGTTGGCCAGTATGGTCTCGATCTCTTGACCTTGTGATCCATTCACCTCGACCTGTCAAAGTGCTGTGATACAGGAGTGAGCCATCATGCCCGACCAGTTTAGGCTTTTTATTGGCCCTAATAAATTAAACCCCTGTTCATTGGACACCACATGAGCATGCAACCCAAGCTACCCATCATGATGAACCATGCCATGAATTCAGGCATGTCCAGCCACACTCCATAATCGAGTGCAAGTGATATGAGTGGGACTGGTCCGAGTAGGTGCCAATGGCTGGTGAAAATGGTATGAGCCACTCATGTAAGTTCCAGTGTGTCCACTTCTGCTGCACTGCTGCCTCTCCCTCAATCTGCCCCTAGGGCGGCATGCAGAGTTGACTGAGGAGGCAGACACCCAAGACTGCTTTGCAAAACTCTTTATGACATGTTGGCCCTCACTCAAAGTAAACTACTCTTGCCTTATTTCTCCATTCAGAAGAGTCTCTGAAGTAGAGAACAGACATCCTTCTAGTGGGCCGTGCTTTGAGCAGTACAACTTATTGACCATTTTACTTGGAAGGAGAGATGGCCTGAGGTTAACGCCCTTATTAATGTGTGTGCTTTGCTAGTGGTTTGCCCAGATGGTCAAAAATGTGGAAGGGGTAAGATTCAGGGATTGGTGACAAGAAAGTTTAGAAACAAAGAGATGTGGATTGGCTTCCTAGATGGGCAAAGAATATGAGAATATTTCCGTTTCATGTGGACATCAATCAAACTCCTGTTGGTAGTCAGGTGGACAGGCAGACAAGGTGGTCAATTTTGAGGATGCTGATTAGTCTGTTCCTTCAGTGACCCAGGGTTTGCTCAGTGGGCTTATGGACAGAGTGGCCCGATGGCTCAGTAGAGGGCTTGGCATAGGCTTAGCCACACGGACTCACCAAGCCTAACCTGGTTACGGCCATTGTTGAATGTCCAACATTCTACAGCAGAAACCAACCCTGAGCTCCCGACTTGGTGCCATACTGTGGGGGGACCAGCCTGCTGTTTCAGGCTAGGCTAGTTATTTCAGATCACACCCATGGAAGAGTTACGCTTTGTCCTTCTGGAACATACACTCCCTGTGGAATGAAGATCTCTGCCAACCAGTCACTTCTGTAATGATGAGGCCAGCCTGCAGACAACTTTTTGTTGCTCTTTTTTTGGCTTAGGGAATAGCTACCTGGTGCACCAGGCTGTGGCAGATAGATCTTGCTGCAATGGACGCAGCATCAAAAGGGTCTGGAGACAGCCTGTGAAGTGGTACGTGATCCGGAGTCAGTTACAGGAAGAAATGAATAGCCAAGTCTTGACACACTCATGCTTTGTGCAGGGCTCAGTGTCTGTCATGCGGATGAGGCCATGGCAGCATGGCAGTGTGTGTGCGCACGCCAACATCTCATCTTTCTGATCAGATGGGGAATTTTTTTTTTTTTTTGTGATGGAGTTTTGGTCTTGTTGCCTAGGCTAGCGTGGTACAATGGCATGACCTTGGCCTACTGCAACCCCTGCCTCCCGGGTTCAAGTGATTCTCCTGCCTCAGCCTCCTGGGTAGCTGGGATTACAGGCATGTGCCACCACGCCTGCCTAAATTTTGTATTTTTAGTAGAGATGGGGTTTCACTATGCTGGCCAGGCTGGTCTCAAACTCCTGACCTCAGGTGATCCACCTGCGTCAGCCTCCCAAAGTTCTGGGATTATAGAGTGAGCCACCGTGCCTGGCCTGGGGACAGCTTTAAGGCAAGGAATGAGTGAGGCAGTGAGGCAGTCTCTGACCCCTTGTCTATTCCGGGTCTAGCATATTTTCTGTCACAGTGTAGTTTCCTTTGTTGAATGAGGAGAAGAAGAAAAGAGAGAATGAATATGTATATCCTTTGAGTCAGATGGGATCTCAGAGATTATCTAATTCCTCCCCAACCACTATGGGAGTCTCTTCGTTGGCATCCCCAACTGGTAGCCACCTAGCTTCTGCTTTTATTTATAATAATAGTTCATGTGAGGCACTCCAGTTTATGTGCTTTAATCTCAAATAAGCCTCTAAACCTGAGGAGGTATTATTACACTTATGTGCCGATGAAGAAACCGAGTTTCCAGTAACTTCCTCAAAGTCACACAATCAGGAAATGACAGAGCCAGGAACTGAAGCCAGGTGTATCTGACTCTATAGCTTAAACTCCTAAACACTATGCTGTCTTAATATATACTGTGACAGAGCTCTTACCACCTCAGAAGACACCCTGTGTTATCGTTATCCAGCTTTGGCTGTTAGAAAATTGTCGTCCATTGAGTTAAAACCAAGCTCCCTGTAACTCACATATACTGTTCTAAATGTCTCCTTTAAAAATTCTGAGAATGATTCTCCTCCCCATTCCATGCGATCATCCTACACTGTCTAAGGATGGCTCTCACAGGCCATCAAGGTTGGGAGAATCCCATCTAGACCTGTATGCTGGGAAGCCTTGCTGAAGGCGCTCGAGTTTATCAATGTATGTGGCTCTCAGGCTGTGCAAGGTGAAGGCGGACCAGTACAGAGCATTTCAGGACCATTACCTCCTGTCGAGACACTGTGCTGTTATTAATACCATTTCACCTTGCATTAGCTTTTTTGGCAAGAGGAGTTATTTCACTGCTTTGCTGAATGACTGTGGAACTTAGCTCAGAGCAGGAAATAATATGAGAGGACAAGAACAGCAGGCTCCCCTGGTCTGGCCAGAGTCATGTGTGACTATAGTCTCCGAGTCTAAGTGCCAGGGCAGTGAGGGAGGTGTGGAGGTAATGCACAAGCTGGGAGCTGCTCCTGGTTTGTGGTGTGATGCTTGATAATCGTTTCTTCTAGAGTGGAGCTGCAGTCTGTGGGGGCATGTTCACTACACGTGTGTGTGTTCATGTACTGGCATGTCTGTGTGCATGTGTGTGTGTGATGGAGCAGAGTCAGTTTCTAGAACAGCTGTGGGCACCTGTCTTAGCCTCATCTATCTGGGGCTTTCCATTCTCACGTTGGGTGTGACTGAATTTCATTTCACTGGGAAAACCATCTTGCAGACTGAACCTAACTCAGCGTATCAGATGGCTCCCAGATCTTCCCCCATTCTTCTGACCCCCAGTGCAAAGAGATAGATAAAGAGGCTGCACCTACGTGGACACCCAGCAGGTCCACAAGGCTGGCTCTGGAGCTTGCAGCATGCCCGTGGGGACTCATCTGAGCCCCAGACCTGTGTGCTGCCTGTGCTTGCCCCACCCACCCTGTGTGTGTGCACTGGGGGTTACTGCTCTTCTCGAATGGAGCTCCATGGGAATGGCCTTGGATTTCCTCTAATTAATATTTAACATGGCTCCTGAAGGACAGGAAGAAATGAGGGCAAGAGGTCTTGGATACTTCATCTGACCTTCCTAAGTCCCAAAATAGGGAGGGAGAGGGGAGCTGAAGTATATTCAAGGGATGAGGGTACAAGGGGTACAGAGGAAGGATGGGTGAGGCTCTGCTCTCCCTCACATGCCACCTTGCTCTGTGAGGGAGTCTGAAGAGCTGTATTCCTCAGAGACCTTTGGAGGCTCCTGCTGGGGCTCCCCACCTAGAGGAGGGAAGGGAAGTTCTGTGTTCTCTCTCATCACACGCTTTCGTGCTCCCGAAGCATAGCTTGGCAGCCTGGTGTTTTGCCTGCTGCTGGAGAAATGCTTGCTGCTTTGTCAACAGTGAAGCAATTTTGTGTGTGGTAGTAGAAATAGGCTGAGATTCCATTCTCAGCTGCATGACCCTGGGTAAATCACCTAACCTCTCTGAGCCTCGTGTTTTGCATCTGCCAACTGGGGAGACAAGTACTGCTCTGCTCACCTCATGGGATTGTGGTGTGGATGGAAAAAGGCTTTGTGACTGGCCTTCCAAATGTGGGGGCTGTAGGGACGAGGATGACTGTAGCGGTGGTGATGAGGGTGTTAGCACTGACATGTCAGTTTGCCAGCAAATGGTGGGCTGGGAGCTGACCTTTTTTTTTTTTTGCCACAGCTTGCATTCAGAATTGTCAGTTTTAATGGCTATTGTGGGAGGCAGAGTCCCTTAGAAAAGGACACAACAATGAGGCTGGTACCAGGTCAGGAGTAATTAAGAGCATGTATATGTGGATCCCTGCATGTTTTTGAGGCGGGTGGGCTGGGGGTACCTTTGATGCTAGACAAATCTGGCCAGACTCCATCCCTGGCCAGGCCATCTGGCTACCTCTAGTCTGGGCCCTTTGGCATCAGAGAACATTGACATACATGATTACTATTAAATGTGTAACCATCTCACTCCCTTCTTCTCAATGGCCCAGAGAGGACTTGCTCTGCCCTGCTATGGTGGGACCGCAGGGCCTGGGAGTCAAGAGAAGGATGGACTTGAATTTCCAAGCCTGGCTTCAGCCCAGGAGGACACTGGATGGCAAGGTTTTCTCTCTGAACTGAAAGGTCCGCTTTATGTTCTGGGATCTGATCCACCAATCCCAGTCTATCGCCTGGTCATGGATATGCCTGAGGTTGACCACCACGGCAGGGAGGGACCCCGCAGACATCTGGGACGAGGGCAAGCACCTTGGGCTTCCATTCCAACATTGCCCCTGGCTAGCTGGGTCAGGAGGGTCCACATTTCACCCACCTGCCATGGGAGAAGTTGGTGCTAGAGGGGAGAAAGGGCTTGGGGTTGGGAATACAATAGACTCTGCTTTGAATCCTGGACCTGGCATTGGGTAAGTCACATAAACTTCCTGGACCTCTGTTTCTTTGTCTAGATATGAGGTTAAAACTCTTGACCTCAGCACAGAGGATGTTTTGGGCAGTGAAAGTACTCTGTAGGACACTGTAATGGTGGATACATGTCATTATACATTTATCCAAACTCACAGAATGTACAACATCAAGAGCAGCCCTAATGTGAACTGTAGACTTTGAGTAACAGCAATGTGCCCATGTAGGTCATTGACTGTAACAAATGGATCACTCTGGTGGGGCACGGGGGGGTGGTGGGCTGTGCGCACAAGGGCAGGGCTGTGTGGGAGCTCTCTGTACCATCTGTTCAATTTCGCCCTGAGCCTAAAACTGCTCTAAAAAATAAAGTCCATTAGAAAACAAACAAACACAAAGCAAAATAAAACAAGAGCATGAATTATTCGTGAATCACAAATTCAGAATTATACTTACTCTTCTTATTAAAAAGTTAAGTTTGCATACAGCTTTAGATGACACAAACAACCCCCTGCCTGCTGGGATTGTTGGGAGGATTGAAGATGAAGTGTAATAAGTAATGTAATAACAGGGGCAATAATAATAATAATGAGCCATAATAGCAGCTCTGGTTTTACAGCGACCCCTGCCCACTCCAGGACGGCACGGGAGTGAAAGGGCTAATAGATGTGGAAGTTCTTTGGGGTTCTGCATGCTGTTTTTAGTTCAAACGACATGACAATAGTACTTACATAAAATGTTCTAATGCTTTGTGTCCCTAGAACATGAAGCTCTAGTGCCCTGGGGTGAGCATGAGCACTTCTGGATGGAGGCTTTCCTTCCCTCCTCTCCCCTGAATCATTGCTCTTCTTTTCTGAATGTTCCCAGTTCAGGGACTTGCTGTTTATCAGCCACAGGAAAAGATTCAGGATGCTATAGGGGAGATTTTTGTCTTGCTAAGTCTCCATGCTCCACAGGGAATGGCCAATTAGAGTCCAGCCTGGTCCCATACATCACTGTCACACCTGACTCCTTGGGCCTTGGGGCTGGGCCAGCTCCCAGGGAGACATCCATAGATCACAGCTACCTCCTGGCAAGAGGAAGAGGAGGTGGTGGGTGGTGTGGTGGGAGGTGGTGAGGGCTGGAGCAGGCAGAACATGATCTTTGGTCAGAAGCTGGAAAGTCAGGGAGGGGCTTGAAGAAACTGTGCATTCTTCATTACTAAGTGCCTTGTGGCAGGGGAAAGCCAGATAAATTTAAATCTGCTTAGACCCAGAGCTTTGGAGTAGCTCTCCAAAGGAACTCAAGGGTTCATGTTTCATTTGTGTGGTCCGCACCCCTTTTTTGCCTACTCTTATTTTTCATAATTTTGGGGATACACCAAAAGCCAAGAAAGAAATCAAAAGGTCTGGTTAATTTTTCACTTGACATGGTGGCAGGTTAGAGCCCTCTGTGGTCATGTGGGTGGGAGGGGAGGTGGAGGTCTGATGCCCACCCACCACTGCTAGGTCTCCTCATCCTTATGGTTCAGTCCTTCATGTATTCATTCATTCACTGACTCTTCAAAAAGCTTTCAATAAACACCTACACTGAACCAGGCCATGTTCTGAGTGCTAGGGAAAAAAGTAAACAAGACTCTGCTCTCCTCATGGAACCGAGTATTTTAAGAACACAGCCAAGTCAACAGACTGCACCGTCAGTATAATAAGTTCTGTGGCTGTACTGAGAAGAGGCCCTGACTCAGAATTGGAGGACGTCATGGAAAGCTTCCTGGAGGAAGTGCCATCTGGGCTGAAACCTAAAGAATGAGTAGAACTAACAAGATGAAAAGGAGAGAAAGAGGGTGGTGTGGAGGAGAATGTCCCAAGCTAAGAGGACACTGCGTATGAAGGCCCAAAGGAGACAACGAGTGTGGTTGGTTCTAGCAACTGAAACACATTTGATGTGGTGGACCTCAGAGTGACGGGAGAGAGCCGGCATGAAATCCAAGGCCAGGTCATGCAGGACCATAATTGTGCAAGGCATTTGGACTTTAGTCTGAGGGCAATAAGAAGCCTCAGAAACATTCGAAGCCAGGACACGCTAGCATCAGATTTGGATTTTAGAATGAGACCATTGGCTGCTGACTCCACCACACAGCAGAGAGGCTGTGTTGGAGGATGCCATGGTGGATGGGGGAGAGGTGACAGTGGCATCACACTTCCACACCTGTTCCCCCAAGTCCAGCCTCTCCTTTCATCTCCTTGCCCTTGCTGTGGACCACACAGCCAGCTCTGGAGGAGGTGGTGACCCACTGTGTCTAAACCCAAGTCTGTCTCATTGTTGTAGGAGCTGCCAGCTGAGGCCACTGCTCTTGGGTATTTGTTTTACTCATTGCCTTAGAAGCCTTTGGTTTTCTCTGCTCCTCTCAGGCCTGCTGGAGAGCATGACCCCTCAGGGGCTGGATAATGACATTTCTCCAGAAATGAAAAGAGGGGGTTCTGAAGAGAAGGCAGACAAGGACTAAGATTGTGGGCCAAACCCAGCTGAGGTTCTGGGTTCTCATTTCAAGTCCGGAGGTGCTGGGGCAGCCCCTAGTTCTCAAATACTCAAAAGCAAAGCAAGGTGGAGAAATGGAACTGTCGTGCACTGCTGGTGGGAGTGTAAAATGATGCAGCCACTGTGGAAAACAATATGGCCATTCGTAAAATAGAATGACCATATGATCCAACAATCCCACTTCTGGATATACATCCAAACAAATGGAAAACAGAGTCTTGAAGAGAGATGTTTGCATATCCATGTTGATAGCAACATTATACACAGCAGCCAAGAGGTAGAAGCAACCCAAATGCCCATCAACAGAGGAATGGATAAACAAGATGTGGTGCACAGACACCAGGAAATATTACTCCACCTTAAAAAGGAAGGAAAGTCTGACATGTTCTGCAACATGGGGGAAACTTGAGGACATGATGCTAAGTGAAATAAAAGCCAAATACTGTATGATTCCACTTACATGAAGTGTCTAAAGCAGCCAGATTCATAGAGACAGAAAGTAGAATGGTGGTTGTCAGAGGTTGGGGCTTGGGGGCATGGAGAGCGGTTGTTTAATGGGTACAGAGTTCAGTTTTGCAAAATGAAGAGTTCAGGCTATTGGTTTACAACAACATGAACATAATACTACTGAAAACTTATAAATGGTTAGGATGATACATTTTGTTATGTGCTTTTTACCACCATTTAAAATAAAAAGAAAAGAAATCAGATGATTTAATTTTTTTAAAAAGCAAAGCAGGGCTGGGTATGGTGGCTCATGTCTGTAGTCCCAGCACTTTGGGAGACCAAGGAGGGAGGATCATTTGAGCCTAGGAGTTTGAGAGCAGCCCAGGCCACATGGTAAAAACCAATCTCTACAAAAAATACAAAAATTAGCCAAGCATGGTGGTGCTCACCTGTAGTCCCAGCTACTCAGGAGCCTGGGGTGGGAGGATTGCTTGAGCTCAGGAGGTTGAGGCTGTAGTAAGCTATGGTCGGGCCACTGCACGCCAGCCTGGGTGACAGTGTGAGCCCCTGTCTCCAAATGCAAAACAAGCTAGGTGTGGTGGTTCACACCTAAAATCCCAGCACTTCGGGAGGCTGAGGTGGCCAGATTACTTGAGGTCAGGATTTCAAGGCCAGCCTGGCCAACATAGCAAAACCCTATCTCTGCTAAAAATACAAAAATTAGCCAGGCATGGTGGCATGTGGCTGTTGTCCCAGCTACTCGAGAGACTGAGGCAGGAGAATCGCTTGAATCTCCTGCAGTGAGCCTGGGCAAGAGAGTGAGACTCCGTCTCAAACAACAACAAAACAAAAAACAAACTAAAACACACAAACCACACACGTACACAAAAACCCAACATAGAAGCTGCCCTTTCTTTAAAAAAAAAAAAAAGCAAAGTGAAGGTAAGGGTGGGGATGAGATATGAACAGCTCTCCTTTCCTGGGGGCAGTAGGAAGTGAGAGCTCAGTCCTGACTCAGACTCCCCTTATTTGAGTAACATTGGATTCCCAGGCACTCTTTCCCCTGCCTGAGGATGGATGGGGACCCCGAGAGGCAGCTGGAGGAGAAGGTCCTGGGTGCTTACCTGGAACCAAAATGGCCAGGAATCACAACTGCCATTTTCCCTGACTGCACCTCCTGCACACACACCCCACTGCTTCTCGCTGCATGTATTTATAACTCACTTTCCCCTTGGCATTCACCTTAGCCTATTTCTTCTCTATAAAAATAGTGGGGAGGCTGAGAGGTAGGAAACAGGATGTTGCTTTGGGTCCCACACCCATGAAGGGAATCTCTGCCTTCCTATTCCTGTGGGATGTATGGGATGAAAGCTGGGAAGCATCCCAGACCATACAGGGGAATGTCAGCATGGAGGGAAAGGCTGCTAGTTGCTGCCAATTTCCTTTTCACTGAGCAAAACGTGACTTTGCTCTTCTCCGTCCTCCTCCTGGCTGAAGTGGCCAGACCTATGGGGGACCCTCAGCACTGGCCTGCTGGCAACACACCCAGATGGGTTGGACACAGGGCAGCCAGGGGCTCGAGTGGTTTCTCAGATGTGCCCTCCTCCTCTACCTCCAGGAGTGCCTCTAGCCCTTGGCCTCCCCTGCCACATGTCCTGGTCCATTGCATGTCTGTGTTCCTGAGATCTTGACCATACACATCGCAATTTAATTCCTCAATGTGCCTGGCATGTTAGATGTAGATTTTTGGGCCTCTCTTGACTGGAGTGTGGTGGGTATCCACATAGAAGGCCGACAGGTGGTGGTGATAGTGGATGTACATCCTCCTTCAAAAACAAACCCACTTCCTCCTTCTCGGCAGAGCCTTCACCAACCATTCAAGCCTTGTTGGACCTCCCCTTCTGAACCATTAATCTACGTCCCCCTTAATCTAACTCTTGATCATCACCGACTTGTACTTGACATAGTATAGAAACTCTTTCCCTGATAATACTAGACTCCTTAACCAAGTGGTAGACTCCTGGAGGGAACCACTCTTCATTGCCTGTTTGATTTTTTGCAGCAGGATCTTAAAGAGGGTCTTTGTTTTGCAAAAATATCACGATGCTTCATTCATTTTCCAAAGGCCTCTCAGTTTCTGATACCCACGTCATTGATTTGGAGGTAACTGTGTTGTCATGATCCTCGCTGGTTTTCTCTTCATCAGTTTAGTTGGTTTCCCCCAGCTCCTTATTTTTTCAATGGCTTTGTGGCTGACGCAAAAAATTCTCTAACATTGATTTCATCAACCTAATTAAAATCTGCATTTTGGGAGGCAGGATGTGCAATTTCACTTTGCAATTGGTTTGTATATTTGTTTGTGCACTGGTAGCCACCTGTGACCAGCAGAGACCAACAAAGACCTTTGACACAATAGGTTGGGTCAGGCTGGGGATGGAGTTAAACCGAAATAGTGAGGGGTTAAGGGTAAAATGTGGTTGGTTCATTAGTGAATATTTTTGTATTGTGTTGACTTTGGCTTCCCTTTCTGTGAGAACCAAAAAGTAAATATTCTTTTTCTTTTCTTTCTTTCTTTTTTTGGAGACAGTTTCACTCTTGTCGCCCAGGCTGGAGTGCAATGGCACAGTCTTGGCTCACTGCAACCTCCGCCTCCAGGGTTCAAGTGATTCTCCTGCCTCAGCCTCCCAAGTAGCTGGGATTACAGGTGCCCACCACTCATGCCCTGCTAATTTTTGTATTTTTGGTAGAGACAGGGTTTCACTATATTGACCAGGCTGGTATTGAACTTCTGACCTCAGGTGATCTGCCCACCTTGGTCTCCCAAAGTGCTAGGATTACAGACGTGAGCCACGTGGCTGGCAGTAAATTTTCATAGAGAGGAACTCTACTTTGATGGGATTAATGCACCCTTGACTTTTAGGCTGTATTTTCTCCTTACCATGGAAGGAATCTGCATAGCTGCAGTCTAGTCATATGGGAGGGCAAGCCTGGGATGAGGAGCTTCCAGAGTTTAGAGCTAACGAATGGGAGTTACAGGGCAGTGAGTTTCAGTTTTCTAAGGAAGAACTTTCTAACAAGAAGCATTGTTAAGCTGGATGGGCTGCCTTGTGAAATGATGAGCTTTCTGTCACTTAAAGTATTGATGCTGGGAAGAGATAATGGGTAGGGTGTAAAGACAACTTCTGTGGTGAGTGGGAGGTGGGGCTGGAGGACCCTTCAGGATCTGAGAGTCTATTCAACATCTTTTGTTCTATGTTAGCAACTCCTGAGGACAACACTGGATTTGACTGATTGCTGCATCCCCCAAGCACCTCGTGGGTGCGTAATGGCAGCTGGGCTGATGATGACTGAGTGGATGAGCCACTGAGTGGATGAACCAGCACTCATCTTCCACGCGGTCCTCGGCATCCACTCTAGAAGCCAAAGCCAAGGTTAAGCTTCACTCAGGTCTTCCCATGGGAGCCAGAGGGGAAGGAGGAGGAGAGGGAGGCTCTTAGGATGGGGGTGGCTGGGTAGCTTATAAAGGGCGTTGTAAATTTATCGAGCACTTAATTCAGCAACTCTCAACCTTGGCTGCATATTGAAGTCACCTGGGAGTTTTAAAAAAGTGGTAATTTACTTATCTCACCCCTAGAGACCTGGATTTAATTGGTGTGCAGTGCTGAGCATCCGGATGTTTTAAAGCCCTCTAGGTGATTCTAATGCACAGCCAAGGTTGAGAGCCACTGCCTTACTATGTGCCAGGTGCTTTACATGTTTTCTCATTTAATCTTCACAGCAAGCTCATGAGTTAGGTCACTAGCTCTTGGTATAGTCCCTGCACTGGCAATCGTTTGGGAACTTGTGTTAGAAATGCAAATTTCCAAGTCCCACTCCGGACTTAGGGAATTGGAAACTCTGAGATGAGGCCCAGCAACCTGGGTTTTCTCCACCCTCCAGGTGCTTCTGATGCATGTGATGCATGCTCAGGCTTCAGAACCACTGAGTAATGTGGTAGCCGCCTGTGGATGAGGTGGGGAGGTTTGGTTACTAGCCAGGGGCGTTACAGCAAGGGACAGTCGGTACAAAGCGGAGACACACCGTACTGCTTGTGGGAGGCCACTGGGGTCTCTCCATAGCCCTTGGTTGATTCTTTCTCCTCTTCACTTGGTAGCAAAATTTAGCTCCATCTGGAGCTCAGTTGCTTTTGCCCTGGAGAAGCAAAGGGCAGAACACCCCAGGATTCACTCTAAAACAGTTTTATTAGGTGCTTAAAATAGCTTCTGGCAGATGGTGTGTAGAATGGGGGACTGGAGCAGAGCTGTACATGACATTTACAAAGTTGTGTGTGTTTGTGCAGCATGTGCAAACACAGCCCATGTATTTGCATGTGTGCAGGGTGGGGTCAGAGAGGTTGAGGAATTGGGGCAGGGGCAAAAAGGAGAAATGGAACAGGATGGGTGATTCTAATCTACCCAAGATTAAAGAAGAGAAGAGCTTTAGTCTAGGTTTCTCATGGCACTTGGCTGAACCCACTGCTCTTGCTTGGCACCTGCTGGTGGGACAGGTATTGTTCACTGGCTGAGTGAGCTCTAATGTGGCTCTCAGGAGTCAGAGACCCATGGATAATGTGGGGGATTGCAGTAAAATTCCCGAAAGCTTGGAGGTTTTGATGGGCTGAAAGCTTGAAGGTTAAGAGCTGACATAAGAGCCTTTGCTTTGCAAATGAAAACACTGGGATTTCCCTGCATTTTCCTTATTTTAAAGGAAATGTCTTTCTACGTAAATCTACACCCATTTAGGTGTAGAGATGGCGAATGTTCATCAATCTAAAACTCACTGGCAGACTCGCAGATTGTTGTGGGTGGCTCTGTTTCCCTTGGCAACTCCCAGCGGTAGTCTCGAATCCTGCAGTTGTGAGTATGATTCTTGTACCCTCTAATGCAGTAGTTCTTGACCTTTCTGGATTTTGGACCTGTTTCAGAATCTTGTTAAATCTAAAATGCCCTTTCTCCAGACATTTTACATCTACATGTACACAGAAAAATTTTTCAGCAATCCATGGAAGTCCATCTTTGACTCACTGACTCTAATGGAGGACCCTGAGAAAAATGACCTCCCATCTTCCAATGATCCTTAATGGAGCCCTTCCTTGAGTCAGGAGACCTGGGTTCTAGTTCCTCCTTCATCACTCATTGTAAAATGAGTAGAGATAATGGTATTTGAGCCATTAGAAGGAGGTGCCTAAACCAGATGACTCCTTGAGGCTGGCTTCAGCTGTGAGAGTTGGGATTTTACTGATCAATGGTCTTAGAGCTCTGGGATGGTGAGGCACACACTGAGGTGTGGCTTCTCTGCCTAGCTCAGTGCCACCCCCATGCATCCTGGGACTACCCTGTATGCTCTTGCTCCTGCTTGCCGCACACACAGCTCTATAATCCCCATTGGCGTAAGTGACACCATCTCTTCTTTATCCTCTGTGGTTAGCCCTGATTGTTTCTGTCTAGTGTTACATGCCCCTAAGAGGAGCACACGTCATCCACATCCTTGTTCTTTATGTAGAAGGTGGCGTGGTAACTGAACAAGGCAAGGGAATTCAAAATTAGAGGACCTGGGTTCAAACTCCAGCTGTAACCTTATTAGTTGTGTGACCTTGGGTAAGTTATTTAAATATTCCAAGCGTCAGCCTCTTTATCTATAAAATGGGGACGATAATATCTGTTGGGCCTTATTTATTGAGCTATTACTAAGAGCAAGTGAGAAGGTCGAGATCAATGAGTTTAGTAGTCCTCCAAAATAGACCACACATGATCTTTTTCACATAGGTTGAGTCTGGGCCTTTCTTCCTCCCTTATAGGCTGGCAGCCTGGTCCTTTTGATTTGTAAGGGTGGCAACTAAAAGTTAAGGAATAGTTCCTTAGTGTTCGCCCAACCTCCTACTGTTCTGTGGAAAGGAAATTAATTTTCTTTTTCTTTTTTTTTTTGAGACGGAGTCTCTCTCTGTTGTCCAGGCTAGAGTGTAGTGGTGCAACCTCAGTTCACTGCAACCTTCATTTTCCAGGTTCAAGTGATTCTCCTGCCTCAGTCTCCCAAGTAGCTGGAATTACAGGCATGTACCACAATACCCAGCTAATTTCTGTATTTTTAGTAGAGATGAGGTTTCACCATGTTGGCCAGACTGGTCTTGAACTCCTGACCTTAAGTGATCCACCTGTCGCGGCCTCCCAAAATGTTAGGATTATAGGTGTGAGCCGCTGCACCCAGCCTGGAAGTTGCCATTTTCAAACGATGGCTCTTTCAGAGCTCTAAGACATCCAGAAGCAACACAAACAAGGTCTCTTTAAGTGTGCAATGGTGCTGAAGGTGGGGGTAGGAAACCAGGGTGACTGGAAATTACTACAACCAAGCAGAATTTCTTTGGCTGGGGGCTGTAGATAAAGCAACCCAGAGAAACAGAAAGATTTGGAATATGTGGTGGATGTGGAGGGCGGGGGTACTGATTCATGTCTGTAACAGGGCCACGGAAGGTCCATAAGAGGCAGAACCAGCCTTTGGATGAGGATAAAGGAGAATGGCTTGGGAGGACATGGTCTGTGAGAATTACACAGGCCACTTGGCTAGAAGGAGACCTTGGGGACCATGTTTTCTCATCAATGCTATAGGAGGCAGTGTGGGGCAACTCCTGTCATCTAGACGCTCACTTGGTGCAGGGCTGAGCTTAGCGTTAAGGCTCTGATGAGTTCCTGACTTGCCTAGCTGACATCTACGCTCAAAAACAAAGGAAGCCCATGGGCAAAGCTGTTCTGGACTTAATTCTGACCAACAAAAAAGAACTGATTACTGAGGGGAGTGATTGGAGCCTCCAGAGGAAGCCACTACAGAATTTTAGAGTTGATAGGATCCAGGGAATGAAAAGGTGAGGATATAGAGTCAGGCTTCTACAAAGGGATCAGAGCCTCCAGAGGAAGCCACTACAGAATTTTAGAGTTGATAGGATCCAGGGAATGAAAAGGTGAGAATATAGAGTCAGACTTCTACAAAGGGATCGGAGCCTCCAGAGGAAGCCACTACAGAATTTTAGAGTTGATAGGATCCAGGGAATGAAAAGGTGAGAATATAGAGTCAGACTTCTACAAAGGGATCGGAGCCTCCAGAGGAAGCCACTACAGAATTTTAGAGTTGATAGGATCCAGGGAATGAAAAGGTGAGAATATAGAGTCAGACTTCTACAAAGGGATCGGAGCCTCCAGAGGAAGCCACTACAGAATTTTAGAGTTGATAGGATCCAGGGAATGAAAAGGTGAGAATATAGAGTCAGACTTCTACAAAGGGATCGGAGCCTCCAGAGGAAGCCACTATAGAATTTTAGAGTTGATAGGATCCAGGGAATGAAAAGGTGAGGATATAGAGTCAGGCTTCTACAAAGGGATCAGAGCCTCCAGAGGAAGCCACTACAGAATTTTAGAGTTGATAGGATCCAGGGAATGAAAAGGTGAGAATATAGAGTCAGACTTCTACAAAGGGATCGGAGCCTCCAGAGGAAGCCACTATAGAATTTTAGAGTTGATAGGATCCAGGGAATGAAAAGGTGAGGATATAGAGTCAGGCTTCTACAAAGGGATCGGAGCCTCCAGAGGAAGCCACTACGGAATTTTAGAGTTGACAGGATCCAGGGAATGAAAAGGTGAGGATATAGAGTCAGACTTCTACAAAGGGATCAGAGCCTCCAGAGGAAGCCACTATAGAATTTTAGAGTTGATAGGATCCAGGGAATGAAAAGGTGAGAATATAGAGTCAGACTTCTACAAAGGGATCAGAGCCTCCAGAGGAAGCCACTATAGAATTTTAGAGTTGATAGGATCCAGGGAATGAAAAGGTGAGAATATAGAGTCAGGCTTCTACAAAGGGATCGGAGCCTCCAGAGGAAGCCACTACGGAATTTTAGAGTTGACAGGATCCAGGGAATGAAAAGGTGAGGATATAGAGTCAGACTTCTACAAAGGGATCAGAGCCTCCAGAGGAAGCCACTATAGAATTTTAGAGTTGATAGGATCCAGGGAATGAAAAGGTGAGAATATAGAGTCAGACTTCTACAAAGGGATCAGAGCCTCCAGAGGAAGCCACTATAGAATTTTAGAGTTGATAGGATCCAGGGAATGAAAAGGTGAGAATATAGAGTCAGACTTCTACAAAGGGATCGGAGCCTCCAGAGGAAGCCACTACAGAATTTTAGAGTTGATAGGATCCAGGGAATGAAAAGGTGAGGATATAGAGTCAGACTTCTACAAAGGGATCGGAGCCTCCAGAGGAAGCCACTACGGAATTTTAGAGTTGATAGGATCCAGGGAATGAAAAGGTGAGAATATAGAGTCAGACTTCTACAAAGCATGCTTCAAAGCTTCAGAGAAAGGAATCATCAGCTGTGGTTCTCAAGAGAAAATAGTTCAAGGGGTTTTAAAACTGAAGTCCTGACAATAAAGTCGCAAATTATCCTGAGTTAAAAAAAAAAAAAAAGGGCAGCCTCTAAAAATAAAAGTGGCTGCGCAGGGAGCTCTCTAATGCACACAGGTCTTAGAAGTCCTTCTGCTCTCCCAAAACTTTTGACATACTTTGAAAGTATATATATTTCGTGTTTTTGAGAGAGTCTTCTCTGTTGCTGAGGCTGGAGTGCACTAGCTCAATCTCAGCTCACTGCAACCTTCAGCTCCTGCATTCAAGCGATTCTACTGCCTCAGTCTCCCACATATCTGGGATTACAGGCACCCTCCACGACGACCAGCTAATTTTTGTATTTTAGTAAAGATGGAGTTTTGTCATGTTGGCCAGGCTGGTCTTGAACTCCTGACCTCAGGTGATCCACCTGCCAGGCATAAGCCACCACACCTGGCCGAAAGTATGTAAATCTGAATACAGTAGGGTAGAGTGGTGAAGACCCGGCCTTTGGAATCAGACAGCATTTGAATTCTGGTTCTGCCACCTACTAGTTGTACGACCTTGGATGAATGAATCCTTTAACTTTTCTGAGCTCTAATATCTAAATATGTAAAATGGGGATAATTGTACCCACTTGAATAAGGTAGCTGTGAATACAATGAAATGGCACCTGTGAAATTCCTACTACAGTGACTTGCATGTAGTAAATGCTTCATCAGTATTAGCCATTATTGCCATTCTACGAAATATAGGAGATGTTCTTAAAGGGTAACTGCAAAAAAAGAATGTAAGTGGGTAAGAATCGTACTGGCTGGGTTAAAGGACAGGTTGCTGTGACACCTGTGATACCTGTGAGGAACACACAAGGTTCTTTGGATAATATCACAAAGAAGGAAGGCAGCCGCCATGCCTGGACCTGTCAAGGTGTTGTTGATGGCTGATGGAACAGCAGGATGGTGACTTGCGCATGTCACTGTTGTCTCCCTTGGAATGATGTGCTTTAACAACAAACACAATGAAGATGGAGTTGAAGGCCAATCAAGATCATTCCTCACCACCTTAAGTGAGTGTCATTCTCACTGCAGGGCACTGATAGAGCTTACAGATGTGATGGTGGAGGCTTCATCTACATGAACTACTTTGCATAAGTACTTGGAAGAATCATGGGGAAATGGAAAGAAGTCCGAAGCCTGCATAAGAGCAAATGTGGCTTCAATTTTCTAAAATAAGGGAAAGGTTAGATTTAGAAAGTACAAAGGAGCATTTCACATCCATCCTGGCAAAGTTCTAGAGGAAATTATTCAACCGAGGTGACAGTCCTGGTAGCCTCTCATCTGGCCTCTTCACCTCTGCCCTTGTGCACCCCAGACCCACATGCTCTGTTCTCTGTCTAGCAACCAGAGGGATCCATGTAAGTCAAATCATATCTGCTCAGAGCTCTCCAGGGGCTCCCCCTCTTACTGAAAGGAAAAGCCACAGTCCTTCTCATGGTCTGCAGGGCCCACACCACCAGCTGCTGCTTCTCTGACAGCAGGTCTCATGGGTACTTTTCCTCCACCTGCTCTTGCTCGGGCCATGCCAGCCTCCTTGCTATTGGCCGTCACCCTTGCCATTCTCCATGCCTGGATCACTCTTCCCCCAGACAACTGCTTGGTTCACTTTCCCATCTCTGCTGAAATGCTACCTTCTCAGTGAGGCCTTTTATGACCACCCTGTTGAGGCCCCACTCATCTTTCCTGACATTTTTTTCTCCCTAGTACTCATCCCCATTCAACATATTAGATATTTTAACTTACTTTTCCTGTCCAATAGCTTTCTCCCCTTACTAAAATGCGCGGTCTACAGCCTCCGTGACTTTTGTTTGTATCCTTAGTCCATAGAATGGCACCTATCACATGGTCATCTTCACGAAATATTTGTTGATTGGAAGGGAGGGAGGAAGATGGCTTGGGTAGACTTAGAATTCACTAGACAAGGTGACCAACCATCCCAGTTTCCCCAGGACTGAGAGAGTTTCGTGAAACATGGGACTTTCAGTGCTAAGATCAGGAGAGTCTCAACTGGTCCCTGACACCAGACCAGCTGTTCTTCTCTACTTCTGTGATACGGTGATTAGACTGATGGTTCCCAGGAATGCCACACACTCATTACATCCTCATTTCAGCTCAGCCTCTCACAAAGTTTGTCTTGACAACCCTACAGATGAGATGCAGAAATGCAGGCTGTGAGATAGTGTATTTGGGTGATTTGTAGCTAGCTGAGCGGCCACACCAGACATGTTGATTAATGGACCCATGTAAGGCTGGTGGGAAGGCCGCAGTGGTGAGCCGCAGAACTGTCTCCTGGCCCACTTCTGCTCTGTGACCTATCTGAGCCGTGTATGAGGACACAGAAGGCAGGACTGAATTTGCCAGTGCACTAGGAAGGGAAAACTAATACGCTCAACAAATTGGGTTTGGTTTTGAAATCATTTCAATAGAAAGAAATGATAGGCCCTAAGCTTAACATTTTAAACAGAAGCAAGTTTCGTTCCTTCCTTCCTTCCTTCCTTCCCTCCCTCCCTCCCTCTCTCCCTCTTTCTTTCTTTCTTTCTCTCTCCTTCCTTCCTTCCTTCCTCCCTCCCTCCCTCCCTCCCTCCCTCCCTCCCTCCCTCCCTCCCTCTCTCCCTCCCTCCCCTCTTCCCTACCCAGGCTCACCACCATGCCTGGCTAATTGTTTTTTTTGTATTTTTAGTAGAGATGGGGTTTCACTATCTTGGCCAGGCTGGTCTTGAACTCCTGGACTCAGGTGATCCACCTGCCTTGGCCTCCCAAAGTGCTGGAATTACAGGCATGATCCACTGCACCTGGTGGTAAGTATTATTTCTATTTAGGATTAAAAGAAAAGCAATCTGAAATGTACAGAAGACACCAGGCTTAATAGCTGTTTTGTTTTAAACCCAGTACATTTATTTGCCCACATGTTTGGTCTAGTATTGAAGCTAACGCTTCAGATGTCACCCATTAGGCTGTGTTAATGGACGCATAGAGCCAGAGAGGGCAGGGGATGGTCCCACTGTCCTTCCTCCTGCTCGAAACACACCAGGGCCACAGCTGTGTACAGGGGAGAGGCTGCTTATGTTCAGCTGCTCCATTTCTGGCTATTCCAGGACACAGCAACCCACAGAGCACCTTGTCCTCCCTCTCTCCAACTGCAGAGTGTCCCTGCAGTGTCATCTCTCTTTACAGAAGAGATGTCATGAGCTGCTTTCCTTTCCCCACCTGACCTAACTTCTCTGGTGTAGCCAAACAGTTCAGGACCTGGGGGTTCAGGCGAGACACAGATTAAGCGCTCATAACTGACACTTTCTTCTGAGAAGAAAGCATTCACGTTCAAGGACTTGAGCAGCTGTGAGTCCCACAGCAGCTGAGACGCCACAGCGCATCAAGTACAGGCACATGGAGCCTGGGAGCCAGAGCTGCATCCTCTGGGTTGAATGATTTCTGCCTTTCCCCAGGGGCTCACAGCTTCCAATCATTCTGTAACTGAGGAGTCTGGTGGAAATGGGGGTAGCAAAGAGATCAGAGCAGGCAAGTGTTCCTCTGGGGCTGGGAACACTCCCTCTTTTTACCCTCCAACTGCAGGCACATATGCATGCCTGTTGAGCCTGAGGGATCTAAAGCTTTGGGACCTCTGTATCTGCAGATGCCCCTGTTTTGATAGCTCAGTAAGTTCTGAGGTGGCAGTAGAGGTGGTGACAGGGTGTTACAGGGCTCCACAGGCTCTTACAGGGGTCAGGAGCTTATTTAAGGGAACACCTTGATTCTCCATGTCTCTGGCAGCACTGTGGATCTTCTGGGAGGAAAAGAGATGTGTTTCTTTCTTTTTTGTTTATGGAGACAGAGTTTTGCTTGTCTCCCAGGCTGGAGTGCAATGGTGCGATCTTGGCTCACTGCAACCTCCACCTCCCAGGTTCAAGCGATTCTCCCCTCAGCCTCCCAAGCAGCTGGGATTACAGGGCTCATCAACATGCCCAGCTAATTTTTGTGTTTTTAGTAGGCGGGGTTTCACCATGTTTCCCAGGATGAACTTGACCTTCTGATCTCAGGTTATTCGCCCACCTCGGCCTCCCAAAGTGCTGGGATTATAGGCGTGAGCCACCGCGCCCGGCCTGAGGAGTTGATTTCTGACTCCAGTTTTCTGTGATCAGCACAGGCTCTGTCCCACCTCCTCCCTACAGAGCTTCTGGATCCTGAGAATAGAGAATAGGCTAAACTGCACAGGCCAGCTCCAGTCCATTGGAAGGGCTGCCTAGAACATGGCTGTGATGATCCCAAAACTCATCAGAAGAGAACCGTGTGGGGTGCTAGGAGTGTCTGCCAGGAAAGGAAAGGAAAGGAGAGGGGAGCATGTGTGTAGTTGTAGAAAGCATCTCTGCCTTCCCCTCCCCTAAATAATACAGAACATGCCCATGTAAAAAACATTCATGAAAGGAGCAGCTGACCTCAGGGCAGTGTGTCATTGAAATGGGGGCTGAGCAACCTGTCAGAAGAGTGGGGAGGAGGGACCATCCTCCAGCCCCTTCCCAACTCTCTTCTGGAGCCATAAGCCACAACACTGTCTATTAAAAAGCTGAGGCTTGGAGCAGAAGGAGTGAAAAATCCCAGCCACTGCGAGCCTGCGCCCAGTGGTTCCCAAAGTGTTGTCCCCAGTCTAGCAGCATCAGTGTCACCTGAAAACTTGTTAGACATCCGGGTTCTCAGTCACCACCCAGCTCTAGTAGATGGGAAACTCTGTGGGTGGGACCAGCCATCTGTGTTTAGCAAGCCCCACAGGTGACTCTGATGTAGTCTTGAGTGAGGACCTGGGCCAAAAGGAAGAAGGCTCCGACCGTGGCTATTTGCTGATGGTCTTCAGAGCCTGCTCTCTTTGAGCTTCCCGAGGGAGGGACGCTACCCTCTGGTTTAGGTGAGTGCTCCAGGTCCATGGGGCCTGGTGCTCTGTCACTGGTCCGGCTTCCGCCTGTATATACATTTGCAGTCTGGATGGTAGCTCAGGATCTGCTTCCACCAAGTCTGTGAAATGTGCTGTGTAGCACAGGGGGAGCCCTTGGGGCTTGTGCATTGCTGTCAGTCTCAGGAAACTCATTCCTTTCCCAGCCTAGCTCAGAAGTGGAGAGCAGTGGGCCAGTAGCAACTGGCTCTGGCATGGCCCCCTTGGTAGGCCCACAGTGCCCCTCTGCCCTTGGCTCTAATGGCTTCCCAACAGATGTTCCTCTTCACATGGAGTCCTAAGAACTCAATCAGTTTCAAAAGAAAAAAAAAAACTACAAAAGCAAACCATGCTCATTGCAAATTATACTGAAATGGAACAGAAAGATAAAATGCAGTCACTTCCTTATCCCATAGCCCTCCCCTCCCTAAATCCTCTATCACCCCACGCTCCGCTCCTGCCCCAGTGAGCCAAAGTTCTTGCTGTCTTGATGATTTGCAATTCTCTGCATGACTCTGCCTCTTGGGTTTGTTTAATTAGAAATAGGCTGGGAAGTGCTTCCTATGCTCTGGCATGTTAATTGCTTATCAGAGGAGGAGAAGGGGTGACAGCATTTGGTGATGGAAATTTCCGCTCTCTCCATCTTGGGGTATGTCTCGATGGTTCTCTCCCACCCTCTCCTTGCCTCCTTCCCTTCCTCACTCTGTTCATTATCATAGCCACAGAGACTCTTGGGGGCCAGGAGTAGGCCCCGGAGCCAGAATTCAAACTGAAAAGGGAAAACTGTCCTCTCTTTCACCCTGTCCCTTTTCTTATCCCTCTTCTCATATCCCAGGTGGACCCCACGCCCATCACCCTCCAGGCTCCGAGGAGATTCCAGAGCAGAGCTCCTTAACTACACTCAATACTCAGAGGATTATTTTCCTTTCATTCCTTTCCCCCATATTGTTGTTATTATTTATTTTTATTTTTTACAAAACAGGAGAAAAGAGTGAATCGGGTTGGGGGAGGTGACACATTTCTCCACAAAGGTACAAAATTGCCTATAGAAAGTCAGCTGTGGAATGCCAAGCCCAGGCTGCTGAGATGAGGCGTTTCTGGGTGTCACTCTCCCAGACGTCCTTCGGATCTGGCTGGGGTCACTCCCATGTTGAGGGCTGCCCCCCGAGGTGAGATGGAGAGGCCTCCTTCAGCCCTTGCCCAGGGAGCACAAGAGCAAGCGACTGAGACTGTACAGAGAAAGAGAAGAGGAAGGGGTGCAGCCCGGGGAAACAGGCAGGGGACAGCCAAGCCAGGCCCAGGAGCCTCTGGGTCAGGAGGAAATGGGGAGGTGGGAGGCTCTAGCCAGAGTCCCTCCTGTTCCTTGGAGATGTTCCTCAGAATGGCAGCAGAGGTGGCCCTGGAAGGTAAGGGCAACTTTTTGGAGGCCACAGAAGCACCCCCAGGGCCACAAAGCCCCATCTGTCTTGGCCCAGCTGCCAGGCCTCAAGCACGTGGGTCCATGTCCCCTTCCTGGCAGGGCATCTGGCCCAGCCTGCTTCCCTTTTGGTAAAAAGTAGTCCTAGTGATTTCCTTACTGCTGAGAACAGGCCCAGCTTCAAGAATTTTGAGACAGTGGTGGCGATAGTGTCTCCCCTACTGAGGATCTGGACAGCTTCCTCCCTGGATTCCAGGGCAGGACGAGGGGAGCAGACACAACCCGGACAGAAGGGGCACTCCAGCCCCAGAAAGCCCAGGCTGGAGGGAGAGGCCGCCGCCCACCCACCCCCTGCCTGGGTTGGCCTGTGCCAAGGTGGGCCGCTAGCCCAGCTGCCAGGAGGAGGACAGCAAGAGCCAGGATGGCGATGAGCCCAGGTCGGTCCCCTAAGGCTCTATGGCAAGAAGTGGCCTCTTTGGTCCTGGCCCATACACAAGCCAACTGGGTGTGGGCATCAGCAAAGGCCACTTGCAGGCAGGCCCAATACTCCGTGGCCTGAAGGAGGCGGGTAATGTTGTAGCTGTGGGTGCCCCGAGGCAGGCGGGCCAGAGCCGTGGCCCCCTGACCCCGGAGGGAGGAGGCACTAGACCAGGTGAGGTTGGTGGACACTGTGTTGGGTGGGGGGACCCAAGATAGCAGGATGTGATAGGGGTGGGTCTCCTGCACCCGGAGCTCCAGCCCCCGTCCTTCGTCCCTGCCTGGCTGTAGGAGAGCACGGCCCACAACCACACTAACCGTCTTAGTGTCAGCCCCCACCAGGTTCTGGGCCACACAGGTGTACAGCCCTGCCTCTTCCACTGTCACCCTCCGCAGCTCCAGGGTCCCCTCGGGGTATACCCGGTACCTCCTGCCTGCATGGGCAGGTGTCAGTCGAAGCCCCGCTGGAGTGACCCAGTAGATCTCGGGTTCGGGTTCGGCCAGTGCCCGGCAATGCAGCACCATGCTCTCTCCACTGGCCACCTGGAGGCTGGGGGGAAAGCTGCGGGGGGAGATGAGGGGCAAACAGTGGTCCGTCATCTCCCGGAAGGGCACCTCGCGGACTGGGCGGCGCTGGAGGTCCGGAGGCTCCGCGCACAGGGTGGACTGCGGCTCAATGAAGCGGACACGGGTGCCTGTGGCATTGGCCCAGCGGATGACACAGTCACAGCGGATGGGGTTGCCGTGGAGACCTACCTCCTGCAGGTTGGGCAGGGACTCCACCGTCTGCTGGTGCAAGGCACTGAGAGCATTGTTGTTGAGCATGAGGGTCTCCATCTGGGGCAGGTGATGGAAGGCGCGGGGGTGGATGAAGGACAGCCGTGGGTTGTTGGTGATGTCCAGCTTGGTCAGCTCGGGGAGGTTCACCAGGGCGAACTTGTCAATGGAGACCAGCTCCTCCATGTTGTTCAGCCCCAGCTCCTTGAGGTGCAGCATGTTGGCAAAGTCCCCCGGCCCGACCCGCTGGAGCGGGTTCTTGTTCAGGTCTAGGAACTTGAGCCCGGGCACTTGTTCCAGTGCCTGCCTGGGCACTCGAGCCAGCTGGTTGTCGTAGAAGGAGAGGCTCTCCAGGCTCTGCAGCCCCTCCAGGGCATAGTCGGAGATCTCCCGCAGGTTCATGCCTGCTAGCACCAGGCTGCGCAGGTTGGCCAGGGGCCGGAAGTTCATATCCAGGATGGCATCTACCTTGTTGCCGCCAATCATGAGTATCTCCAAATTGGGCAGCATTTCGAACCAGCGGCTGTCAATGGCCCTCAGCAGGTTGGAATTGAGGTGTAGCCGTAGCAAGTTGCTGAGGCCCGCAAAGGCCCTGGGGGCAATTCGGTAGAGCTGGTTGTGGTTGAGATACAGTTCCTGTAGGCTGGCCAGCCCTGCAAAGCTGTGGTCCTCCAGCCGGGTCAGCTGGTTCTCCTCCAGGTGCAGGCTCAGCAGCTGGGGCAGGGCATGGAAATCACAGTCTCGGGCATCTGAAAAGCTGTTCTGGGACAGGTCCAGCTCCGTGAGATTGGCCAGGTAGCCCAGCTCACTCTGGTCCACACGGGCAATGCTGTTGCTCTGCAGGAGCAGGGTCTGCGTGCCCACGGGGAGCGCAGGGGGCACTGCTGTCAGGAATAGGTCATTGCAGTCCACAGTGGTGGCCTCGCGATAGGATGAGCGGGGCGTATACCAGGGCCGGATCTGGCAGGCACACTGAGGTGGGCAGGGCACATGCCAGGGTACCACGGGCACAGCGGCAGTGGCACCAGCCACCCAAGCTAGCAAGAGGGGGGCCACGAGGAGCCTCATGGTAGAGCTGCAGGGCAGGGGACCATTCACAAGAAGAGTCTGGAGTCCTGCTCTTCGTGTTTTGCAGGGTGAGGGTCAGCAACCCTGCCAGGGCCCAAGAAACCACCCTCCTAGGGCAGTCATTCTACACAGGGCATCACTTCTCGCCCTCCTGGATACAGCTCCTCCTCCTCGTCCACTGGGGCAGGGCCTGCTCACTCATTGCCAGGCCCCATCGGGGGCAGCCCTGGAAGAAGAGGATGCAGAGTTAAGGAGGTTGCAGAGAAATAGTATCTACCCCACTCCTGTGTTTGTTTGCTTGCTTGCTTGTTTGAGACACAGTCTCACTCTGTCGCTCAGGCTGGAATACAATGGTGCAATCTCAGCTCACTGCATCCTCCACCTCCCGGGTTCAAGCAATTCTCCTGCTTCAGCCTCCTGAGTAGCTGTGATTACAGGTATGTGCCACCACCCCCAGCTAATTTTTGTATTTTTAGTAGAGATGGGATTTCTCCATGTTGGCCAGGCTGTTCTTGAAGTCCTGACCTCAAGGGATCTGCCCACCTTGGTCTCTCAAAGCACTGAGATTACAGGCATGAGCCACCGTGCCCAGCCCCTCCCATGTTTTTGACTCAACAAGCCAAAGGAGCTTCACAGGTCATGGCCAGGCCTGTCCTTAAGGCTTTAGTGTCGGTTTCTAAGATCTGCTCACAGAGTGAGTGTCTGTGAGTCTTCAGTGAAGAAGAGGAAGGTGTGTGTGTATGGGTGTGTGTGTGTGTTTTGGGAGGGAAGGAGAGTGGATGGGTTGAAATTATTGTCATCTTTGGAGTCCTTCAGAGCCTAGAGAGATGTGAGGTAGGTTCTCTAACTTTTCTTACCTCTTTCCTCCCAACCTGCTTGGCTCACTGGGTAAATGAAAGATAAAATGAGTTTCCAGAACTTCCTCTGGCAGTGTACGTGGGAGGTGGGTGAGGGTTGGTGGAATAAGTACAGCTTCTAAAATCTGGGATGGGCTCCCCAGGACTCTAGAGGTGAAAGGCAGCAGGTCTGGTCCACATACAGGCAGGCTGGGGAAGCAGGTGTTCTGCTGCCTAGGCTCTTCTGGGTGGGGGTATTGCTTTGGTGTTTGCCAACTTCCCCATCATGGAGGCAGGAGTTCTCCTTTCCCAACAGCCTGGCAGAGTTGCCCAGGATGAGGTAGTAGAGTTAAGAAGCCTGGGTCTGAGCTCCTCAGCTGTGCAGGTAAGACCTTCTATGACCTGGCTCGGCCCCTTCACCTGGCTTCTCTTGTCACCACCCCATTTACCCGTTCCACACAAACCTTTTGGGTTGAAGTTACTGTGACGTGCCACCCCTTCTAATATCTCCTCCTCATTGTCTTCCAGAAAACTCCTACTTGTTCTTCAATGCTCAGCTTTAAGATCAGTCACCTGCTGCAAAGGAAAGCTTCTCTAAAACCTCCCCGTCTGGCTGACTAAGGGGCTGGCCTTAAGCTTTTACAGTCCTCGCACTTCCTACTGTCACAGTTTTGACCACACCGTGGGAAAAAGTCTCCAACTAGAGACCTGTCTTGCCTCATGCCTGTAGTACAGGATGGGTGCCCAGTGAGTGTTGATTGTATGAGTCAGTCTCTGTGACTCTGTTTCCCCAGGAGCCTGGACATCACCCCTGCAATTGAGAATCCAAGCCACGGCTGTTTCCTCCATCCGATGTGAGGAACCTACCCAGTTTCTCTCTCAGATCCCAGGGCCCTGGGGGCAAGTCCAGTCTTGGCCCAGAACCAAAGATGGAAATGAAAAAGGGCCAGACCGTGTCCCCTTCTTGAGCCTGGTCTGACTCCTGAGTGGAAGTCTGATTCCAGGTAGGTTTTTAGCTACAGGTGTCAAAGAAATGCACAAACACTGAGCACCTACGATTGCTCAGGACTCTTCAAAGATTCTGAATGTCTTATTTCCCATAACCCTCATAACAGGTATGTGAGATAAGCACTAATACCACCAGTTTGCAGATTAAGAGACTGAGGTCCTGAAGAGGTTAAAGAACTTGGCTCAAGTCACATAGCTGGTGAGCAGCAAGACACAGGAATAAACCCATGTCCAGGGGCTGTGTGCCATCCACACTTCACATCTCCACTCCCAGGTCTGTCTGGCCCAAGCCTACCCTGTGCCCCTGGAGGGTCTGGGATATAGTGACTGCCACAGCAGCAGGCCGCATGCCCGTTCTTGTCCCCTGGGGTGATGACTCCTTACCAGGCAGCCGCAGAAAGCTTGGAGCCATGTCTCCTGCAGCCATCCTGGCAGCTGCCTCTGAGTGGGCCAGAGGGACTCTTCGCCTACCTCATCCTGCTTCCAGGATGCTAGGGCTTGGGAGGGGAGCAGTTGGAGGCAGGGTACCCTTCCCTGAGCAGGAACACAGAAAGCCTATTTACATTTGACTACTTCCCACTTTTCTCTGCAGCTATTTCTGAAGGTGGGAAAAACAACCATGACTTAAAAGACACAGAGGTTTTGTGTAGGGGTGTGTGTGCACTGACACGTAAAACTCAGGGTAAACAAACACACGTGTACACATGCACGCACATCTGCATACATGTGCAAGGGTAACTCAGCCACCCACGCCAGTGTTTGGGGGTCAGGAAGCGGAGAGGGAATTTTGTGGTGTTCTATGTGGGTGGAAAGGAAGTAGGGAACAAGTTGAGTTCCCGAGAGGTCCCTGTGGAACTGGATCTCTGGCCAGTAGTCCTGCCACACTTGCAGACCAGAGACCCCGACTCCCACCTAGACCTGCTGTGAGAGAGCAGACCCACCAGCAAATAGATCAGGACCCAAATCTCGGCCCTACCACTCACTACCCGGGCATCCTAGGCAAAGCTGCTTGACTTCTCTGAGCAGCCATTTCCTTCTGTATTACTTGATATTGTCATTAGAATTAAACGAGTGTGTTGCACACAGAAAGAACAGAATGTTAACTCCCTTCCAGTTCGAGTCATCTCTCAGGGTTAGGAGGTGCTCCAGCTCTAGGACTTCCTCGGAGACAGCAGAAGTTGGTTTCTAGGACTCGATAAGTTAGCAAATGACATGCTAGCTGGGGAGGCAGGTTGAAAAACAAAAAACTACTAGGAGAGCCCAAGACATTTCACAAGTGGAGAGAAGGTGAGGGCTGGAGGAGGTGGAGAGGGGTCTTCAGCTGGGCCCCAGCATCTCCCTGACCTTTAGATACTATCTGAGTCCAGGTTCCCTTCTCCATCAATACCTAAGCGCTGTGTCAGTGCTCAACTGTGCTGAGGGGATCAAAGAACCATTTAAAACTTAATTGAAACCCTCCAGGGACTTGCTTTTCCCCTCCACCCCAGCTTGCTGCCCCCTCCTGCACTCCCCTGATTGGTCTGGGTGGATGAGGCAGAGCTCGTGGCTCCTGGGCCAAGAGCTGGAGCTGGGTCTTAGGATCCAGAGAGGCAGTGACTTGATGACTCATGTTCACACTGCACCTCGGACCCCAAGGCTTGGCAAAGGCCTAGACAAGTCCACCCCCTCACTGCTGAGCATGCAGCCCTTTCCAGGATGGAGCTCAGAGCTGCCCACTCCCCTGCCATCACCATGTAAGGCTGCCTTGCACATGGCCTGCTCATGCAGACTGATTAGCAGTTTACTGGGGAGCTGCAGAGAAAGCTAATTGTCTTTCATCCGTAATCTCCAGGGGTGATCAGGAGTTCAGACTGTCACATGTATACTTTCCCCAACTGGATTTCAAGCTGCTTGAGACAGGGGCCATGTCTTACATGCCTTTTGTGTTCCCAGAGCACCAAGTTTAGGACTGAGGCTGTAACGGGTGCCTGTGAGTGGCTATAGTGCAATGTGTAGAGAACATGCATTGCATTTAATACCCCCAACAACCCTGTGTGTAGGCAAAGAAGGTATTATTTAGCCCCATTTTGCCAGGGAGGCAACTGAGAGTCAGAAACGTTAAGTGATTCATCAGAGGTTGCACAGCTTCTATGGAGTGGGGTCAGGATTCAAACCCAGGGTCTTTGAAGAGTCACCAGCCCAGCCAACGTGGATCAGCGCCTGTTGTACAGGAGCAGAGGTCAAGGCTGCCTCAGTTACAAATCCCTTCAGAGACAGCCCAAGTCCTCAGCGCCTCCGCCCCGCCTGCCGCCTGCTGGGCCCCTCAGCTCCTTTTCCTTGACTCCTGCCTAGAACAGCCCCCTTGGGGGACAGTGTGGGGAAGGACACTGTTTCTGTGTGAGTGTGGCTGGGTCTGGAACCACAGGGACAAACAGAGCCTGCCGCTGCACACAGACCTCAGCCTCCCTTCTGAATGGGGTTTGGGGGCTACTTTTTGTGCAGTGACTGCTGGCCAGCGGTGGGGTTCAGGGACAGGAAGCAAAACGCCCCAGAGCTATATTCCAAGAAGCTGGGTTGGTTGCCCATTCCAAGGGCAAGTTTTCCTCTTGGAAGGGCTGGTGCTGCAAACGCTGTCAGGCCTATGTCCTCCAGCCTGTTTCTCTGGATTTAGCAGAAACTGTGGAATTAATCCGCTACGCCCCTCGTTGAACTAAGACCTTTGGCAAAGCTCTGAAGGAAGAGTTTGGAGATGTTGTCGCTGTTTTCTCCCTTCCCTCCTTCTCTGGCCCCGGCCCCAGCACAGCGCCAGTGCTCCTGCCTTGTATTGGTGGACACAGAGTCTCTCTCTCTCTTCTCCTCTCCTCCTCCCTCCTCTCCCTGGCGGTTCCCTGCCCAGCCCCACCCTGGGAGCCGGGGGTCCGGAGGGAGGGTGGCAGGCGGTGATCGATTGCCTGGCCTTGGCTGCTTCAGTGCCAGGACCCCCCTCTCCCTGCAAATCTGCGGAGACAGATGGGCGGTGTAATTGAGTGTAGCATTGATAAACTCCAGCCTCCTCACCAGCAGATAAGCGCTGGGTGGGAGGGATGCTGAGGGCAAGGAAGGCCAGTCCTCCATCTGCATACCTGGCCTCCAGCTCCTCCTGGGAGGTGAGCCTGGCCCCTCACTCCCACCTCCCATTTAATCACACACAACCAGAACCTCAGAGCTGAAGGAGACCTCAGCCTCAGCATTTATCTGCTCTTTCAGAGTCTGAATTCCATGAATAACTTATGTGAAGGAGGAGTGGTGGAGCATGAGCCTGGCTCTGCTGCTCACTCTGTGACCTTGGGCAAAGTACTTAACCTTTTGAGCCTCAAATGCCCGAGCTGGGAAATGGGGATAATGCCCGCACTCCTTCGGGAATGGCAGTGAGGAGTAAGTGATGTAAGGCACAGGAAGTGCCTATTACTTCCCTCCATTCCTCCCAGCACTGTGGCCTCTCCTTCCATCTTATAATGTATTGGGTTGGCGCAAGAGTAATTGTGGTTTTGACCATTAAAAGTAGTGGCCAAAACCTCAATTACTTTGGTGCCAACCTAATACTTCTCATCTCTCAACTTTTCTAATAAACTTTAAAAAAATTGTTGAGGTATATTGTATGTACAGGAGAGTACATAAAGGTCCCCGATCCCGACATGCATAGATAAAAGTACAACCACCACCCAAATCAAGACATACACATTCCCAGCACTCCAGAAGGTTCCTGTGTGCCCCCTCCCACTCAATATCCAGCCCCCACCTGGAGCTAGCCACTGTCCCAACTTCTATTGCTTCCAAGCAGTTTCCTTCCGAAAACCCAGAATTCCCCTTCCTTTTCCATGACAGGTTGAGCCCGGGGTCTTTGGAATTAGGTTGCTCTGGTGTTAGGGAACTTTAAATCCACTTCATCCTTCCTCCTACTTCAAAGGGGGCTATAGCTTCTCAGAGTCTCATGTTTAACCAGTGGTCTCCAGGAAGAAAGGCTGATTCTTCTCTCTCGTTTCAGAGTTCCCATATCTAAAAGTTGCTCTAAGCCTTGGGGCCCACCTCTGGCCAGCACCCTCGTGGCCTGGGCCTGGGAGTGCCAGGATGCCTTGAGGGAGGATGATGAGGGTGACCTCCTGGCCCTCCTGCCCCCTAGGCCTTCTCATCACAGAGTTCTGGGGCATAGGCAAGAGGATGGATTTGGGATGGTCAGGGAGGAGCCCGACCTGCACTCCTAATCGTCCATCCCTGGACCATTGTACTGGGCAGTCTCAGAGGCTCCTCCCATTCTGCTTGTCCTACACGGCACATCTCCCCCCACCACCTGGCTGTGCTGCGCTGGTCCCACTGCTGTCAGCACCATTGTCCACTAGAGGCTGGAAATGCCCGTCCTCTTCATCTGCCCTCTCCCACCTCACACCCCCGTGAATAATGCTCACACCGCTTTCACTTTTCGCTTCTGGCCTTGTCGTGTACAATGGCTTCTTTTGGGCTCTACTGCTCACCTGAGAGAGCCTCACTTCCCTTCAGTGCCTCTCATTCCCAGACATGCCGCCCTCTGGCTATTTTTCCTTCCATACCTTGGGCCTCTCACTCTGCCTGCCATGCCCTTCCCCAACTTCAACCATGCAACTCCTCTTCAGCAGTGAAAAACAATCCCAAATGCCCTCTCCTCTGTGACGCTTTCCCTTAGAGAAGGATGGTTCCTCCCACAGCTGCACCCCGAGACTCTGAAGAAACCACAGTGGCAACTTCTTCACTGTTAGGCTGTGAGTCTGTCTTCCCAACCAGGCAGAGAGCTCCTTGAGGAAGGGATGGTTATGGAGTTTTGTGTCCCTAGAGCCTAGTACCGTGCACTTTCCCTTGCAGGCCTGAGGGGTGCTCTGCTGCGAACTGTCAATCACAACCCATTAGTAGGTCATGAAAACTAATGTGGGCCATGATCTACATTAAAAAAATGAATAGAGGCCGGCACGGTGGCTCACGCCTGTAATCCCAGCACTCTGGGAGGATCAACGAGGTCAGGAGATTGAGACCATCCTGGCCAACATGGTGAAAACTTGTCTCTACCAAAAAAAAAAAAAAAAAAAAATACAAAATTTAGCTGGGCGTGGTGATGTCTGTCTGTAGTCCCAGCTACTTGGGAGGCTGAGGCAAGAGAATCGCTTGAACTCTGGAGGAAGAGCTTGCAGCGAGCCAAGCTCGCACCATTGCACTCCAGCCTGGAGACAGAGCGACACTCAATCTCCAAAAAAAAATATGAATAGAGGCAAGGCATGGTGGCTCACATCTGTAATCCCAGCACTTTGGGAGGCTGAGATAGGCAGGTCACCTGAGGTCGGGAGTTCGAGACCAACCAGACCAACGTGGAAAAACTCTGTCTCTACTAGAAATACAAAATTAGCCTGGTGTGGTGGTACATGCCTCAGGAAGCTGAGGCAAGAGAATTGCTTGAACCCAGAAGGCAGAGGCGGTGAACCGAGATCGCACCATTGCACTTCAGCCTGGGCAATAAGAACAAGACTCAATCTCAAAAAAAAGAAAATATCAGACTGCCTTGTGTGCAGCCAGACTAAGCATTGTTTTGAGATGATTTCACCCCCTACCCATTTTATATATACCCATTTGGGCACTGGGATGTGATACAAGGCACTTTTTTTTTTTTTGCCTTTGGCTCTAGCTATAAAAGCTTGAAAACCATTACTCTGAGAATCTCTCTTTTGGGAAAATGAGTCCCTTCAACTCTGGTTGACGCCACTGGGATGATAACAGAAAGCAAAGTCTCAGAGGAAAGATGTGGCGTCCTGAGTGTCTTCCACGTGCCAGCACCTCTATTTGCTAGCCACTTGGTATTCCTCCTCCCATCCTTCTGTGAGGGAGGCACTTTTCAGATGAGACACCTAAGCTTCGCGAGGCTAAGAGTCGGAACTGAAGTCCCACAGTGAGCATGTGGAGGAGCCAGGATCTGAACCCCATCGCCAGCCCTTGCCAGTTCCATGATTCTGGTGCCAGCATTCACCTGACCTCCAGGCTGTCATGACGGGAAGAGACTGGAGGGCATCTGTTGGGCAAAGTTGAGGCTTCTTTGTTCATACTTGCCCTCCCCTCCTCTCTGGAATGAGAGGGGTCTTCTTGCTAGGAAACCCCCCTTGCTAGGCCTGGGAGGGGAGGGGAGGGACTGTCTGCAGGCAGGAATCTCTGTCTTCCCAGGTCTCCTGGCTGGCCCAAGCAGAGAGTGTCAGAGTTCTGCTGCCTGGAAGGGAGCCTGCCTCGTTATTTCTTAATTAGGAGTAGAGGGTGCCAGTAGGTAGCGCACAGAGTCCTTGCTGTCTGCTTGCACTGCACCGAAAAGGCTGCCGGGGAGCAGAGCCAGCCGGCCGGGGGCACTGAGGCAGCTCCAGGCTGTGCCTTACTGTTGCTCGCTGCCAGGCTTCTGCTGATCCTCAGGAAAGCTTTTCTGATCCCCTGCACCCATTTCCTGGGCTCCCATGGTGCCCTGGTGTGCCTCTATCCTGAATTGGCTGGCTGGCTGTCTCCCCGACCACACTGTGAGCGCCTCTAGGGCAGGAGCTGTGCTCCGAGTTGCCAGTTCTTCCAACAGTCTGGACACAGTGGTAGCTCAGAGAATATTGGGAGAAGGAAAGAAAGAGGGAGGGAGGGAAGAAAAGAAAGGCAAGGCAGGCAAAGCAAGTGGAGAGGGAGGGGGCTGGCTGTCTCAGAGCTCAGGTGGTTCCATTGCCTACCAGGTGGGCAGTGTCTGGGCTCAGATCCCCTGCCTCCTTCCTTCCTGACAGGAAGGAGACAAGCATCACTGCAGAGCCTGCTTTCCCTGGGCAATACCCTGGCCACTCCAGGCATGGCCTCTTTAGCCCTTCCTTGGTCACTGGCTTCAGGTGAAGAGGGCACTTTTCTCTGACTCAGGTTCTTGCCGTGCTCCTATGACAGCCTTCACCCTTCTGAAGCTCTCTCAGGCTCCCCTTCCGGAAATCCCGCGGGTTCCACTGACCTCTCTGAGAGCATAGGTGAGTGGCTGAACTGCAGGCTTTGGAGACGGTTCAGTACCAGAGACCTGCACTGGCTGTGTGGTCCTGAGCCTCTTCACTGAGATTCTCATCTGCAAGATGGAGAGAGACCTGCCTCATAGCAAGGGGGAATCTGGAAAAGATGTCTAGAGAGTGCCTGGTGCTCATTAGAGTCTCTTTCCCTTTTTATCCACTTCCATTTGTTGGAGGCACATTTCCCTGGCTGGGCTTCAAGACCCCCTTTCTACCAGCCCAGCATCAGTCTGGCCTATCAGGGAACTCAGTCTGTAAGGCAAGCAGCCTCTTCCTTGGCACCTTCCTAGTGCAGGCAACATTCCTTCCTAACGGAGCTGCCCTGTCTGATGTCAGCTATAAGACTCCCTGGAGTCTTCAGGACAGCCCTAGGACTCAGTTTATTTAAAGATCACTGGTGTTAGACACAACTCCCACCCAATAAACAACTCAGCTCCACTCCTCCTGGCTTACGGGAGCAGCTCCTCTGCTTCCCCACATGCTCTCCAGAAGGGTCAAAAGCGCCCCTTCCAGAAGAGTTCTAAATGTCACAGCTGTTGGCCTCCCATAGGTGTTCCACGCTGGCCACCGTTGCTAGCCTCAGAAGGGCAGCCAAGCCCAGTGCTGACCCACAAGCTTCTCTGCCTCTCTGCGTCAGGAGTCAGGTGGGGGCACTGAACAGACCCCGCAGCATTCTTCAAAGGCTCCTCCAGCAGCCTGGGCCCCAGCACATCCCTTTAGCCCCAGTGGATCCCTGGGACAGACACAAGGGCAGGGGGAAGGGGAGGGAAGACTCAAGAGTGATACAAGCGATAGTCTCTCCTGTCCCATGACCCCGCACATGACTCCTCACCTGCGTATCTAAGAAATTCCTTTCCATCTCTGAAATCACAGTTTATATCGTACCCCTATGTGGTCTTCCCTGACGGCCAGGCTCCACTACCCACTCAAAATAATCAATCCCTTGCTCCTTCCTCCACCCTCAAGGATCCACATCCACAAAGAAAATGCATATATATATATATATATACACACTGCGTATACACTGATATGGTTTGGCGTGTCTCCACCCAAATCCCTCCTTGAATTGTACTCCCACAATTTCCACGTGTTGTGGAAGGAACCCATGGGAGATGATTTGAATCCTGGGGGTGATTTCCCCCATACTGTTCTCATGGTAGTGAGTAATTCTCATGAGATCTGATGGTTTATCAGGGGTTTCCACTTTTGCACCTTGCTCATTTTCTCTTGCCACCACCATGTAAAAAGTGCCTTTCACCTCCCGCCATGATTCTGAGGCCTCCCTAGCCATGTGGAACTGTAAGTCCAATTAAACCTCTTTTTCTTCCCAGTTTCTGGTATGTCTTTATCAGCAGTGTGAAAACAGACTCAAACATACACCATGGACTACTACACAGCCATCAAAAGAACTAGATCAAAAGAACTTAATCATGGCCTTTGCAGCAGTGTGGATGGAGCTGGAGGCCATCGTCCTAAGCAAATTCACACAGGAACAGAAAACCAAATATCACATGTTCTCATTTATAAATGGGAGTTAAGTATTGAGCATGCATAGACACAAATAAACAGCAGAAACTGTGGACTATTAGAGGGTGTGTGTGGAGGGTTAAAAACCTACATATCAGGTATATGCTCACTACCAGGGCGACAGGAGCCACACTACAAGCCCCAGCATCATGCAGTATTCCAGAGTAACAAATCTGTACATGGACCCCTGTATATAAAAGTTGAAATAAAAAAAAATCCACATCGAATATGATGCTCACCTTCTCTCTCTCAGACTGCGGGCTGCTCAAGGGCAGGGACAGTGGCTTTAAGACCTGGATGAATAGCGGGCAGCACCACTGCTTTCAAGGTGAATGAGGCCTGAGGTAAGGAGGTTTGGCTTTCCTGCCCCCCAGTGTCAGTGCTACTGAGGGAAAGACCTCAGGGCAGGATTGGGTGGGAGTGGGTGAGGCCTGGTCAGAGGAGCTGGGCCCTGGTGGCCAAGGAGAAAGGGAGGCAGAGAATGGGGAGCAGCCCAGTTAAACACGGAGAAAGGCCAAGCCCCTTCTAACAGAAAAGGAAAAGGAAATCAGAATGAAAATTGATGAGGCGGAGAGAAAAGGAGACTCATTTCATCAGCAGGTTTGCCAGACGAAGCTCCAGATAAATCACGCCGAGGAAGGAGTCTCCCGGGCGCTGCCTGCTCCCTCTGTCAGCTGTCTCAGGCAGCCGGGAGATAAATGGCTGCAGCTGAGGCCCAGCAGTGGGTTTGTCTTTCCTCCCCTATACCTGCAAGACAATGGCCTGTCCCTCCTGGCTACCTCCTCCAGTGTCCTGGCCATTCCCTCCCCAAGGCCCTCTCCCTGGCTCCTCCCCACCCCGCAGGCCTCTCCCTGAGCAGTCCCCCCACATTCCCCCTTGCCAGGGCAGACCGGTGGACACTGTTTCTCAGAGGCTGCTTCCCACCTCCCATCCCGCACCCACCTCCAAAGCCAGGTGGGGGAAGCAGTGCTGTGAGACGCAGCATGGGACAGGGCTGGCTGTACTCCTGGGACAGACTTTGGATGGTGTCTCCTTCCTGCCCTAGGCCTTGGGTTTCTCCTCTGCCAAATGAGGCGGCTGGGCTCGAGCAGTGGTCCTCATACCGTAGTCCCTGGATGGTAGTATCTGCATCACCTGGAAACTTGCTAGAAATGCGGGTCCCGTGGCCCACCCCAGACCTGCAGAATCAGAAACCCTAAGGGTGGCCCTAGTCACCTGTGTTTGCAAAAGCCCTGCAGGTGCTTCTGATGCATGCTTAAGTTTGAGGCTTGCTGGCTAGCTCATCTCTAACCTCCTCTCCAGCTGAGATCAGAATTCTACACACCAAGAACAGTGACACCTAGAATGCTCAATCTAATATGTATACACACACACACACACACACACACACACATATATATATAAAATACATATATACATACACACACACACACATAAAATATACATATGTGTGTGTGTGTGTGTGTGTATGTATATATGATGATCTGCTTATACCCTGACAGATTAGGTTAGGTATTCAAGACCCCCCTCACTTCCTCTGTCCTGGTCACAAGGGAACTCTGCATCCAGTGAGCATGAAATAGAGCCCTGACCTTATCCCAGGCACTGTATATATGTAAAGTTATGGGGAGGGCAGGTGGGAATTCACAGGTTAAAAAGAAAACTAAACCAGTCTACTAGAGGATGATAAAAGTTGTCACAGAGTGAGGGCAGCAGGGCACAGCTAGGGGAAAGAGCATTGATTCTACCTCGTATAGGAAGTTAGACAAACATTCAGCAGAATTTACTAAAAATCACTGTACACTGAAAATGGCTGAATTTGATGGTATGAAATTATACTTCATACCAATGTGAAATTGAAAAATTCACATTGGAGTGTTGCCGGAATCCGTAGGCCAGCAGATGCACAGATAGGAGACATTAGGAGGAAAGGTCCCGAGATTAAAACATATGAAGTGAATTCCAAGCAGTGAGCAGCTCCCCTTGGGTCCTGAGAGTGTGAGTGATGTGATGAAGACGTAGGAGCAGCAAGCCAGAGGCGGGACAGTCTGGCCGCAATACTCAGGCAGAGGCCGGCAGAAGGAAGTGTATAAGGCAGGAGCCAGCTGGGCACAGTGGCTCACACCTATAATCTCAGTGCTTTGGGAGGCCAAGAGAGGCTCATTAAAGCCCAGGAGTTTGAGACCAGCCTGACCCACATAGTGAAACCCTATCTTTAGCAAAACCAAAACCAAAACCAAACCTATCTGGGTGTGGTGGTTCATACCTATAGTTGTAGCTACTTCAGAGGCTGAGGTGGGAGGATCACGTGAGGCCAGGAATTCAAGGCTGCAGTGAGCCATGACTACACAACAGTACTACAGCCTGGACAACAGAGCAAAACCCTGTCTCTAACGATAAAAATAAACCCAAACCCAAACAAAAAAAGGGAATAACTACAACAGCCATCAATAATAAAATCTGTTCAGACCAAACACACCTTGCAATTAAAATTCTTCCATATTGACCGGGTGTGGTGGCTCACACCTGTAATCCCTGCACTTTGGGAGGTCAAGGTGGGTGGATAACTTGAGGTCAGGAGTTCAAGACCAGCCTGGCAACAAGGTGAAACCTTGACTCTATTAAAAATACAAAAATTAGCTGGGTGTGGTGGCATGCAATTATAATGCCAGCTTCTTGGGAGGCTGAGGCAGAACTGCTTGAACCCGGGGGGTGGAGGTTGCAGTTAGCTGAGATTGTGGCACTGCACTCCAGCTTGGGTGACAGAGTGAGACTCTGTCTCAAAAAAAAAAAAAAAAAATCTTCCATATCCACAATCCTATGTTGCTGTGGTCTATATCCCAAAAAATTCGTGTGTTGGAAACTTATTCCCCAGTGCAACCGTGTTGGGAGGTGGGGTCTTTTGGGAGGTGTTTAGGTCATGCAGGAATAAATTACTGTTATAAAAGCGCTTGTCGGTGAGATTTTTTTTTTTTTTGCCTGTCCACCTTCTGCCACATCAGGACACAACATTTTGAGGCACCATCTTGAAAGCAGAGAGCAGCCCTCACCAGATGCTGGCACCTTGTCTTGGACTTCCCAGCCTCCAGAACCGTAAGAAATAAATTTCTGTTCTTTATAAACTACCCATTCTGGGGTATTCTGTTACAGCAGCACAAACGGACTATGATGTGTGTGGTTCTCGCAGTAGCCCTCTGAAGCTATAGGGGCCATTATCCTCATTTTAGTGGAAAGGAGAAAAGTGACTTGTTCAGGATCACACCTGAACAAGTAAGGAGGCTGAGGCTAGAAGATACAGTATGCTTCCAAGTCCAGTCTTTGTTTTTCCAGCGAGAGGGCAATGATAATAATGGCAGCCATTGACTGGACACTGATTATGAGCAAGGCCTTGGGCTAGGTGCCTGACGCAGAGTAATTGTGTTGAATTCTCACAATAACACCATAATGTGGAAATTACTGGCCCCACTTCCCAGATGTAAGAGGTAAGGTACCCTGCCCAGAACATTCAGCTGGTAAAGCCAGGACTCAGACTTGCTCCTGGCTGGCCCTAACACCTGTGCTCTAAACCCTGACCCCACATCAACTTCCTCCAGCCCCCTCGTCCAGCCCCCATTGCCCAGCTCTCCTCCTACTTCCTCAAGGGTGGAATAGAATGAGATTTCCAGTTGACTTCTTATTCAAGCTCCACTGGGCGTGGGCCAACCCAAGAGAAAGAAACTGGCCCCTGGCCTAAGCTCAGCAGCCCTTCTTCAAGGGAAGGCCCTTTCCAATCTGGCAGAGGCTTCCTCTCCTCCACACCCATCCACGCCTTCCGAGACCAGTGCACCCGCTGCAGGTCGAGGGACTACCAGGGCCCCCAAGACTGTGGAAGGAAATGCTTCCATCTGCGATCAATAACAGGCATAATTCAGTGACTGCAGCAAGTACAAAAGAGTGTAGGTTAAATCAATATTTAGAAGCTTTGAAATTAAACTAATTAAGAGCAAGCATTAATGATTTTTACTGTCTGGTAATAAAAAAGACAAAAAGCCCACCTATATTTCATGATTTTACTTTATTAGCTTGTAATAATTTGGGAAGAGCAGAAATGAAAAGGGCTCTCAGCCAGCCCTACATCCTGCATTGCAGGGGAGGGGAGCACCTGGTTCTTGGGAATAGAAGACACAGAGGAGAGAATGAATGGGATGGTGCCCAGTATGCAAACAGCATGTTGGAAAAGGCCCTTGGCTTGGAGGTCAGGGACTGTTATGGGTTGAATTGTGTTCCTCAAAAAGATATATTGAAGTCCTAAGCCCCAGTACCTGTAAACATGACCTTATTTGGAATAAGGGCTTTGCAGATGTAATCACCTGACGATGAGGCTATTATAGAAGGCCCTAATTCAATATGACTGGTAGCCTTATAAGAAAAAAAAAGCCATGTGTAGACAGAGACACACAGGAAGGTGCCATGTGCGCTGTAGCTGTGAGCCAAGGACTACCACCAACTGATGGCCACCACCAGAAAGCAGGAAGAGGCAAGGAAGAATCCCTCTCTACAAGTTTCAGAGCCAGGGTGGCCCTGCCGGCAACTTGATTTTGAACGTCCAGCCTCCAAATCTGTGAGCCAATACATTTAT
Source organism: Callithrix jacchus (assembly GCF_049354715.1). Lineage (NCBI taxonomy): Eukaryota > Metazoa > Chordata > Mammalia > Primates > Cebidae > Callithrix > Callithrix jacchus. The sequence goes on from NC_133520.1 coordinate 31,939,828, forward strand.
GTTGTTTTCAGCCATCCAGTAACATTGGCATCCTGAGTTCTAGTTCCCACTTTGCTACTTACTAACTGTGCAAGCTTGGGCAAGATGCTTCATCTCCATGAGCCTCAGTTTTCTCCACTGAAAAATGGGAATAAGACTAGTGCCATCTCTTTTTTAGAGACGTACAGATCAAATGAAAACATGATGTGAAATAAGCATGGTGAGTTGAGAAGTGCTATACAGATGTGACCTAGGCTCACTGCATAGTGGAAAAAATCTGGGAAGGGAATCAGGAGCCATGGGTCAGATGGGCTGGAAGTTTCTGCCAACTCACAGGACCATTCTAAAGATCTGATCAGATCACAGGTGTGAGTTCACTCTGCTTCCTTAGAGATATTTGCATAAAATATGTTTTTATTGTTCTTAACAACGATCTTATTTGCTGACCACTTAACCCTAGTTTTCTCAACTGGAAAATAAAAGCATTGGACAATATTATTTTAAAGGTGTTTTCCAGCATTATTCCCTGGGCTTATATATATTTACATATAAGTAAATATTAATATATAAATATTTTAAATGTAATGTGTCTTGGCAGCCCCAACCTTGTTCTCACCCTTAACTCTCTCTCCAAAGCCCAGTACAATTCAGAGAGGGTATCATCCCAGCTCTTAGAGAGAGGTCAGGACTACTCTGGGGCTTTGCTCACCTCTGCCCCCTGCTGCATGGATTAAGGGTCGGGGGAGCCACAGCAGTTTTCCAGTCCTCCCTTGAGTGTACCAGGCAAGAAGGGAACAGGAAACTGTGCAGACAGCAAATAAAATCACTATCGATCACGAGATGGCTGGCATTCCAAGCCCGGCTGCCTCCCAGAACAGTTCATCTTAAATAAATGTTCCTAATGACCCACTCGTACTTAACACCGGAGCTGTCTTAAAGTGTAGTAGAAAGGGGCAGCTAAGCAAGGAGCTGCTGCTGCTCTGCTGAGCCTCTTCCTTGGCTGCAGGGATAGAAGGTTCTCAGGTGGCTTCAGAATTTTGGAAGGAGCTGCACCTTGAAGCAGTGAGAATATCAAATGGAAGGACCAAACTTCCTGCCATGTAACGACCAACATTCTTCCTGGACAAGAATCACTGCAGGGAATGAGCATCTGTTGGCACATCGCCCTCACAGGGACAGGCAGCAGCAGCATCACCAAGATGACCATCTCATTATCACAATGCCATCATGAGATTTACCTCCACCATCACAATGGTCAGTCCACCTGCAACCTGCCTTCTCTGTTAATGTCACCAGCCCATCTTTGCCTTATGAATCCCCTGCTCGCCGCCATGACCACACTCATTTAACACCTTCCACGAGCATCATCATCTCCTCCATCCACTGTCACAATCCTGGTCATTATAGCTGCCCTGATCACCATCAGAACATGCATATGGCCTAATTGCTGTGTACAGAACCTGAAACAAACACGGCTTCTGTCACTGGGAAATACACATTGGAAAATGAGACCCCCAATAATGCTAACATGAGAATAAGTGGATTCACATGCACACAGAGGAGCACACTAAAAGAAGGATTATCATGGACATAAAGATGACAATCATTTGCTTCCTGTTATCTCTGTTTTTCAACTCTGGCTGCGTCATAAAATTATATGGTGATCTTTTAAAATATACTAATGCCAGCCAGGCACAGTGGCTCATGCCTGTAATCCCAGCACTTTGGAAGGCCACGGTGAAAGGACTGCTTGAGCCCAGGAGTTTGAGATCAGCCTAGTGATCTGGAGGACTTAGGGGCATTCGCACAGAGCAGAGCTGGCCAACTGGTCTTGCTAAGGGCAGTGGGCTACAAGGTGCATGCCTGTAGTCCTAGCTACTCAGGAGGCTGACAGGAGGATCCCTGGAGCCCATTAGGTCAAGGCTGAAGCAAGCCATGATTGCACAACTGCACTTCAGCCTGGGAGACACAGGGAGACTCTGTCCTTCAGAAAAAATAAAATAAAATAAAATATATTGATGCCCACCTCCCACTCTAGTCCAATTAAACCGATCTCTGAGGTGTCGGATCCACACATGGTATCAAAAAAAAAACTTTCCAGAATTTCTTTGTACATTTTATATCAAAAGAAAAATATTATAAGCAAAAATTAAACCCCACAGTTGTTGATACTGAAGTATTTAGGGAAAAGTGTATGGATGGCTGTAATTTACTTTGGAATGCACCAAAAGTAAGACGGATTGACAGAGGAGTGGATAGATGGAAAGAGCCGGGTAAGGCAAGTCTAGTAAAAGGTTAATGGCAGAGTCTAGGTGGTAGGGAGATAGATGGTTGCTAACTATAAAATTCCCTCGACTTTGCTGTATGTTGGAATTTTTCATAATAAAATATTGGGGGGAAAATCCCCAATTGGTTTGAATGTGAAGCTAGGACTGAGAACCATTACTTCTGAAGAAAAAAATCCATAAAGCAAATGAGCTTCTCCTTCCTCTACTGTCCACATGTGAAAGAACATCCCTACCTTCTCATCAAACCAATCAGATATAGCCCAGTGCTTCCCAGGCCTTCTCGTCAGGATACACACAGACAAGTGTATTTGTACAGTACACCACGGAAGAGGGTGGTGGCTGTTGGCAGCCAGAAGGAGCGGCTTGGGGAGACACTTAGTTGCCCCAGGCCCTACAGGGCTGCCCTGAGTGCCAAGGGCTGTGGCTGGAGCCCACTGTCCACAGCCAGATCAGCTGACCAGCTCTGCTCTGTGTGGATGCCTCTGAGTCTCCCAGTTCTAAACCGCAGCTCAGCATCCTTAGCAAGGATTAAATCCTTTCCCAGACCAGACCAGACCAGACCAGAGTCTGTCTATTGCAGCATGTGACGTGTGTGTGTGTGTGCGTGCGCACGTGTGTGTGTGTGTGTGTGTGTGTGTGTGTGTCTGGGGACAGTCGGTGAGAGGGTGGTAGAGAGGACTCTGCTGGAAGGCCCCGACCCCTGGGCCTCATCTGTATGCTCCTCCACACCCTGCTCACCCTGTGGGGGAGTGCCATGGCAACACCGTGCTCTTTAAACACAGGAGTTTGTGCTGCCATTGCAAAGCAGCATTAGGCAATTTAATTAAGGAGCTGGCAGCAGACAAACTTTGTGAGTTAAAGGCATTTTATTAAATCCCATTGTATTATGCAGCTCAGTTCCCCCAGGAGCTGTGGAGCTGGGGGAGGACAGAATGTGCTAGGGTTTTCTTTTCCTTTCCTTGCTTTTCTTCTGGTCTCCCTCCTGCTTCGTGAAAGCATTCACTGAGCATAGGGGGACTCCAACAGTGATTGCCTGCTCACCCCTGTAACCTGCCCCCAGCATCAGGCCTTGACATGAGGCCTGTAGGCAGAAGCCCAAACACAATCACCAGCGCTGATCTCACCCATTACTGTTGGCATAGCCAGAGCGCAGTCGTGGCGATCTCCGTGATCTCAGGAAACTGAGGCCTGCAGAGGTGAAGTAACTTGCCCAAGGTCTTCTAAGTAGTACAAAGCGAGGAAGCAATCCCAGACTTGCCAAGACGCCATGCGAAGATTTTTAGGACCCCACGATGCTAATCTGCACTACATGAAGCAGGGCTTCAGGGCTTCGGGGCTTTCAGTGGAATCCCAGACTGAAGAAGCTGTCTGTCTGCCTGTCTAGTGGGACGCCACCCCCCAGGCTCCTGCTCCCAGGCTAGGGAAGGGTTTTTGGGGGCTCTGTGAGCCTGCTGAATGACCCTGCCCTGAGATGGCTATCCCCTGGCAGAGCAGCCGCAGCTCCTGCCTTTGGAAGTCCTTCCCCTGTTAGCATGTGGTGGCATGGTCTCCTAGGTAGCTCTGGAGAGGCCCACAGGCCTCCAGGAGGCTCCTGCGCCATAGGGCCTTCACAACCTCCCTAGCTGATCAGCCTGGCTTGATGGGGAGAACCTGGGCTTAGGAGCCGGAACTTGGCATTCCAGTGCCAGGTCCCCACTGAGCAAGGGGTGAAACACCTTTTACTCTACAAAGATTCACTGAGCCCAACCCTGTGCACAGGATCACAGAGATGAATGACAAGGTCCCTGCCCTCCAGACCTGTACAGAGAAACATCCTCCTGAGCTCAGTTTCCTCAATTCTAAAATAGGGGTAATGGCCAGGCATGGTGGCTCATGCCTGTAATCCCAGCACTTTGGGAGGCCAAGTTGGGAGGATCACTTAAGGCCCGGAGTTTAAGACCAGCCTGGGCAACATAGTGAGACCCCATCTCTATAACAATTTTGTTTTAAGTTAGCCTGTGGTGGTGGTGCATACCTGTAGTCCTAGCTACTTGCGAGGCTAAGGCAGGAGGACTGCTTGAGCCCAGGAGGTGAGGCTGTGGAGCTATGACTGCACTACTGCACTCCAAGTTTGGGTGGCAGAAGGCACTGTCTCTGAAGTGAGTAAAGAAATAAATTAATTTAGGTAATGACGTATGCCTTGTGTAGCTGAAAGAGATGCAATAACATTAGCTAGTTTCATTAAGGGCTGACTCTCTTCCAGGCACTCGCCATTCACTATCTCTTTCAATCCTCATAAAACTCTATTATTATCCCCACTGTGCAGATGAGGTTAAAAAAAGGTAAGCCTCCTGCCCAAGATCATACAGCTAGTAGGAAGCAAGAATCTATGCTCTTAACAAATCATACTACGATTTTATACACATATATACACATACGTATATATTATATAATCCTGTATGTTCACAATAGCTTTGAAATATAATCCGTATACCATCAATTCACAAGCAGATCATGTTTGAAAAGTAAATTAAATAGCTGGATTTGCCATGATCTTAGTCCATTTGGACTGCTGTAACAAAATATTATAAACTATGTGGTTTATAAACAACAGAAATGTATTGTTCACAGTTCTGTAGGCTGGGAAACCCAAGATCGAGGAGCTGCAGAGTGCTGTCTGGTGAAGGCCCGCTTCCCGTTTTATAGATGGGGGCCAACTTCTCACTGTGCCCTCACACAGCAGAACGGGAGAGGGAGCTCCCTGGGGTCTCTTACAAGGACACTAATCCCACTCGGGTGGGCTCTACCCCTATGATCTCACCTCCCAAGGGCCCTGCCTTGTAACACCATCACACTGGGGGTTAAGATTCAACATAGAAGCTTTGGGGAGACACAAATATTCAGCTATAGCAGCCACCAAACATAAGGATGTGTTACTATCAGAGAGAGAAACAGGTTTTTGAATGTGGGATTTCGCCCCCTCCTGGAAGGGCATTCCTGGCTGTAGCAAATGCAGCCTGTGGAACAGGCTGTGCAGCTCCTTCCCAGGAGACTGTGAGGCCTGGCTCCTCTCTCCCTGCCCCACCTCTTTTCTTGACTCTCCTGTCTCTTCTCTACCCCTTCCCTTTCCTTGATATCCATCCATCACTACCTTTTCTCACCCCATGATGCCCTGACGTTTCCATGGGGTTCTGGGGTCCTCTACCCATCTCCACTTCCTTGCCCCACCTGGCAGAGACTGAGCAACAGCTGCAGCCACCAGGTGACACCTTCAGAAGCCCCCAGATGGATGGTCATGTGTGTGGGGCAGGCTAGGGGGGACAGAGCTGGCTGCAGGGAAAGCCAAAAGGCTAACAGCGACCACGCAGTTCCACACCATTACCACCCAAGTCCCCCAGGAAAACAGTGGCATTTGAGGCCTTGGCATTAAGAGAGTTAATCTGGATCGAAATCCAGGAGTTCTAATAAGAGCTCTAGCACTTACCAGGGTTAAAAATACCACCCTGACAAATAGAGCCAGGGAAGGCCACGAAGAGACGGTTCTCATGCTTGGACGCCTGATAAAAGCTAACGAAAAGATTGCACAAACCACAATCCTGCACAAAGGCCATCAAAACCTTACACAAAAAGTGTTTCTGCAAGGACATCTGTCCACAGCTGGTTATCCAACCTCAGACGGGTGTCACCCTTGTTACTGATCTTTGTAGCCAAGGATAGTTATTTCAAAACAATTATGTACTCCTCCTCATCTTTTCTTTTAAAAATCTTTGTCTTCTTTTACCTTCCTGAACACATGCACATAGTTTACCATGGCATGCAAATTCCCATTGCAATGCCCTATTCCCAAGGAAACACCTTTTTCTTTTGGAGAGCCTCTCTGTTTATTACCTAGGTTGACACCAGCTGTAGGATGATCTCACCGACCCCAGTTTCTTCTCATCTATAAAATGGGGATAAAAATATCTGCCTTGAATTTTAATAGGCACCATTTATTGAATGCTAACTATGTGCTGGTCCCCTCATAAGGCTTTAAAAAGATTTTAATCCACACAACAACCCCATAGAGTACTATTATATTTATTGACAGTGAAACAGAGACTTGAAGAAGTTAAGCAACTGACTCATGGTCACATAGCTACTGCATGTATTAACAGAAGTCACAGGGTAGATTCAGTGCTGTGTGATGCCCAAGCTCTCACTTTTCACCCCACACCCACTACCTGGCTGTGAGAGAGCCTATGGGATGATGCGTGTGGAAGCCTTTGCAAGTGGAAAACTCCAGGATGAAAGCCGGGGTCCTCCCCCACCCCTTCACATGGTTCCAATAGCTCAGTTGGTTTTCTCCCAGTGAAATAGGAACAAGGGCCAAATCCCTTCTCTAATGCTGTGGGAGCTAAGCACGCTCCTCTCTGCAGCCGGGGCTGCAGGTGTGTAAGAGTGTGGGTGTTGTGTATCTATGCACGTGGGTGCACATGTGTGTTAGGGGAGGTGGCAGGCAGAGGGGTGTAGTGGCGGACCCGGAAAAGCAGCTTGGAGGGGAGCATATTTGGAGTCTGTATTAGCCAGTGCTCTTGCTCTCCTGGGCACAAGGCCCGGATAGTGCCAGCTCATTTTCACAGTCATTTTCCCAGGGAATTAACAGGGGGAATATTCTCTCCTGTAATAATGATAAAAATAATAATAATTAACATGGCTGTAACTTATATTTCTCTAGCACCTCCCTCCCCAGACCTCAAAACTTTGGGCAAACAGTGAATCTGCTGGCTCTGCAGTCATACCCCTGGGACTGGAAAACCGGAGGTACTGCCAGATTTTCTGTCTTCTCCAGCTGGGAGACAGGTGCAGGTGTACGTGGGACTGACCTGTGCCAGGAGCAGTTCTTTGAGTGCCACTGGCAGAGGGGGGAAACGACCTCAGGCACCCTGCCTCCCAGCTCGGCACTCCCATCAGCTCTGCACTCACATTTGGGTTCCTCCTGTGCCCAGGAGTAGCACAGCAGGCAAGGGAGGAGGAAGGTGCCAGCTCTCTTTGCCAAACTTCCAAACAGTCCCCATCTGCCCTCTATGCCCCACCACACAGCTGGCTCTGCCTCAGCAAGGACTGCCCTGGCCTCTGCAGCCAGCAGGAACCATGTCCGGCAGGGCTTGTCCCTACAGGGGATAGCTGATGGCTTTCTCTGGACCCAGCCAGGAGTCATTACCCACAAAATGTCTAGTTTAAACAAGTGATTAGGCAGCTCTATTAAGAGCACACATGCTTCCTGTGAGGGAGGAACAGGAACTTGCAGAGGTAGCTGGGGGTGAGAGGGAGGAGGACCTCAGGGCCTTGCAGCAACGGTCTCTTCTACAAAGCATTTTCCAGCCCAACCCCTGTAAGGTGCAGCACCTAAGCATTTCAGGAGCCAGCACCCTGAGGGACTTAGAGCTTGACAGACTGATTTTCAGTCACGGAGCCCACTCCCGATTATCTGGGCAGCCCACCTGCACCATGATGGACATGAAGAACCCTGAGCAATTTAAACAGACAGTTAACCCAAAGCTCTCACTGGCCAGCGCTTCAGCCTGCCCACACAGGGTGTTGCCAACACACTCTCCTAAAACAATTACCGCATTTGAGTTACATTTCCTTTGTTTTCTCCAGGAGCTTAAGAATAGGGAAGGGGTCAGAAAAGGAGACATCGTCAGAAACTATGTATTTTATAAATGTATCCCCCCAGCATTTCCAGAGAGAAAGCCTCCTAATTTAAAGTCCTCAGTTTGACTGCAGAGAGTCCAGGAACTACCTGAAATTGCATGCAAACAGATTTGTGTGTGACTGTGTGTGCATAGGTGCATTTCCGGCGAGAAAGTCCATAGCTTTTCTCAGCTTCTGAGCGGGGTCTGTGACCTCCTGAAATGTTAAGTTCTGCTCTAGTTCCTCGCTTGGTTCTGAAGATGGTGGCTTGGCCTCTTTCCATGAAGATGACTCCATATTTTGGAATTCAGGGATGGATTTTGAGACCTGGATTCCACCCATTTGAAGAGGGGGCAAGGATGAGGTTGGGGTGCAGCTGAAGTAGAATTATGACAGGGAGAATGTGCCAGGCAGAGCCGTGGCTGCCTCTAATCCAGAGGTGGTGATGGAGTGCCTTCCTCATCACCTCATTTTTCTTATTGTGACAGCTCCATATCTACTGTTCCCTGTCACCCTGGTGACAGCCTTCTAATGATGAAGGCAGCGACGATGTCATATAAATTCCTCCAGAAACCTAGCGGCTAGAGGAAGATCAGGTTCAGGAGGCTGGGAACCAAATGCGCTCCACCACAGAGTGGACAGAACAAAGCCTTTAGAATGTGAAAGATCTGAGTTCAAATCCTGCCCTGGCCTCTTCCCACCAGTGTCACCTTGAATAAATTACTCAACCTCTCTGAGTGTCAGCTTCTACACTGTAAAATAAGAATATAACATATCACAGAGTTATCATAAGGATTACATGTGATAATGCTGGCGGAGAATCTAGCATACAGCAGGCACTCAATACATGGGTTCCCTTTCCCAGCAGGCATGGGTGGGGACATGCACACCTCTATCCATCTGCTGCACCACTGCAATATCAGGGTTCCCAGGGGGAACAGCTGCTTTGTAAAATGGGAATGGTGGTCAGAAACCACATTCCCCCTACACTTGACCGCATTCTACCAAATCCTCACACCTGCCCCCTTCTCCTCCATGAAGCTGTCCTTACAGAGCTCTTCCCTGACATTCCACAGTTGCCATTTGGGCTTTCCATCTGTACCCAGCAGCCTCCCTCCATCTCTCCTCTCCTGATGATAGGGGAGGTCACTTTCTCTCCTTTCTCAAAGGGTAGACCCCTTGGATGGCGTGGCAGCTCCCCCCACAACCCCATCCCTGTCCACCTCTTAGATCTCCTCCTCCTCTTCTTTTTTCCCTGCCCTGGGCAGGCACTGGCTGTTCCCTTTTGTGATTTCAGGTCTTTGAACCTGTTATTCTGGAATGTCCTTCCATTCTCTGCTTAGGGAGCTCATAATTATCCTCCAAGTGTCTGCTCAATTGTCATCTCTTTTGTGACACCTTGCTTCCCTCCTCTTGCTCTTGTAACACCTACCCTAGTTTAGCATGAGCCATGGTGAGTCCATCTGCCTCCCCAGAGTGAGCTCAAGAGCAGGGACTGGCTGGGCCTCCCTCATCTCTAGCATCCCCTCACCTGGCATAAGGTCTGCACATGATCACTGCTCAATAAATGCGGCTTGGGGTAAATAAACAAACAACATGGTTCCCAGGGCTGGCAGTGGGACCTTCTTAAAAGAAGCTTCCTGTTAAGGTGGCAGTCCCTTCCCAAGCGTGGCCAGCTTGGGTCCTGCTGGAGAAGGCCTAACTGTGTGCAGACTAGGTATGTGGAAGGTTGATGGTTATAGGACTGATAGGCTCATCCCATCTGGATTCTGCACCTGTCTACTCCAAGCCACAGGGCAGGGTACAGGGCTTTTGCCAACCATCCAAGTACTTTCTCCACCTTACACCTGTGCAGAGAGGGAGAGGGTGAGGATGGAGCGGGGATGGAGAAGGAAGCTCGTAGTCATGAGCATTGACAGCATTATAGGTCCAAATCTTGTGTGACTGGAATACCTAAATCATACAGAGGGAAACTGAGGTGTTTTATTTTCCCAGAGCCATACAAGAAGTTGCACTGAGCTAAAACTGGAGCCAGGTTGGTCTGGCCCTAGAGTGACAGTTTTTTTCCTTATAAGATGCTGCCTTCTACAGAAAGCACCCTCAAGGAAACAGGAACAGGGAAAGGCTCATGCTAAAACATGTGTGTGTGTTGACATCTCTCCTTAAAGAAAGGGTGGAGAATGGGCTGGGTCAGTTGCTAAGGTGGCACTGGGCAGCCTTTCCTCTGTCATGTCTGGACGTGGGTCAAAGAATGATTTCACAGTAGGGTTTAGGTTGACAAGGCACTTTTTCACAATTGTGATTGCACATGGAATCATCATGGCAACTCTCTGGGGCAGGTATTACCATCTCCATATACTGATGAGGAAAATTCAGAATGGCTATTAGTCCATTCTCACCTTGCTATGAAGAAATACCTAAGACTGGGTAATTTATAAAGAAAAGAGGTTTAATTGACTCATAGTTCTGCATGGCTAGAGGGGCCTCAGGAAACTTACAATCATGTTGGAAGGAAAAGGAAAAGCAGGAACCCTCCTCACGGGGCAGCCGGATGGAGTGAGTGCAAGCAGGGAAATGCTAGGTGCTTATAAAACTATCAGATCTCATGAGACTTATTATTATCATGAGAACAGGATGGGGAAACCACGCCCATTATTCAATTACCTCCACCTGGTCCATCCTTTGGTGACATGTGGGAATTATGGAGATTATAATTTGAGGTGAGATTTGGGTGGGGAGAGAGAGCGAACCACATCACTGTGTTAGCACAGTAATTTCTTTCTGGCCTTTAGACACCTGCCATCCCACCATGCTTGGCTACTTGCATTACCTGGTTAAGGTCTCAACCCCAAAAGAGTGGGAGTAGGACTGGAGGAAGGAGTGGTAGCAAGGGAGGAAGACCTCCATGGTGAGAACAGGTGGGGAGGAGGGACTCCAGACTCAGGTGAATTGGGGGAAGGGCGGGAACCAGGTTGCCTGGACTGAACCAGCCCATCTCATTATGGACCTGACTGCTTGTAATTTAGATCAGAAATATATGACCTGAAAAAACTTGAGATTCGTTTCCACGCTTTCTTGGGGTAGGGTGTGTGTGTGTGTGTGTGTGTGTGTGTGTATGTATTGTGTTTCTTTTAGTTTTTAGTGAACGTTCTTTTAAAAAGAACTACTTTTGTTTTGAGTTGAGATTATGGGGAAACAGGGATAGTAGGCACCTGGGTTAGTACAACCCAGGAGCAGTGCAGCCCCTCAAGGATGGCAGCTACAGTAGCAGACTCTGGGAGAGCTGGGGGAGCTGGGGTGGAGGAGGGAGCAGTTATATCCAGGGAACAAGGGCTGCCAAGGCTGGATTTTCTCCCTTCATGAGAACCTAGGAGCCACGACTCAGGCAGGATCCATGGGCCAGTCCAAACTGAGATGTGCTGGACATGTCGATGTACACCAGCTTTTGAAGATTCAATATGAAAAAAGAATGTGAAATATCTCATTTATGAATTTTTTATTGACTGCATTTTAAAATAATGTTTTTGATATATTGGGTTAATGTGTTAATATCCCTGTTTCTTTTTGCCTTTTTAATGGGGCTTGCATTAGATTTCTATTGGTCATAGATCACTATATTCTAACATTGATCATGGATTAGAAATATTTAGGTTTGGGAGGCCGAGGAGGGTGGATCATGAGGTCAAGAGATCGAGACCATCCTGGTCAACATGGTGAAACCCCGTCTCTACTAAAAATACAAAAAATTAGCTGGGCATGGTGGCACGGGCCTGTAATCCCAGCTACTCAGGAGGCTGAGGCAGGAGAATTGCCTGAACCCAGGAGGCGGAGGTTGCGGTGAGCCGAGATCACGCCATCACATTCCAGCCTGGGTAACAAGAGCGAAACTCCGTCTCAAAAAAAAGAAAGAAAGAAAGAAAGAAAGACTTAGGTTCAAATGCCACCTCCACTATTTACTCAGGGACACTTGGCAAGTGAACCCAGCTATAGCCATCAAAGACAAGATGAGCCCTGCCATAGGGAAAGAGCAACTGGATTCCAAGCCCGGGTTCTGTCTCAACCCAGAAGATTTTACCCACTTCCTGTAGGGGTGGCAGAGCATCCATGAGTGTGGCTGGCTTGACTTTCGCTGGAATAGGCAAGGGGGTGCCTGAGAACTTGGCCTGCAGTGACTGGGATTGCAAGATTCTGATTCCAGGAAAGGAAGCAAGGAGGTTAAAAAAGAAGGAAAAAAAAAGCTAGAAAGTTAAGGGGAAAAGAAGGCCTTAATCAGACTGGTCTGGCAGGGTTAATAGTTTCTTTCCTTCAATAGAGATTTCATGCCACGTTGAATAAATAAAATACCACACAATTGCAAAAGATGCATTCCACAGTATATTAGATACCACCAGGCTGTTACCCACATCTGTCAGCTGCCATCAGAGTGACTGATGACTTATCAAAAGCCACTCTGACATTTCCAAATGAGATGTTTTGATAGAGGTGCCATTCAACAGGGCCAGAAAAACCAGATAGAACTTGAATGTAAATGAGGAACATTTGTCACCTTTGTCTCACCTATTTAAAGGTTTCTGGTCTGACAACAGGGAGAGGGAGAGAGGGAATGAGAGGAAAGAAGGTGGAGGATGGGCAGGTGAGAGAGAAGGGGAGAGAGCACCAACTCCAAGAGAGCCCAGCGGAGAAGGGCTGGTCCCTGCGAGCAGTGGGAAGTCAAAGAGAAGCAAAGCCCAGATGGATGGCTCTGATTTTTATGCTGAGTCACTCTATGACTTAGCAGGAAGGAGCAGTATCGAGAACAAAGACCAGAGCTGTCCAAGGTAGTAGCCTCACAAATCGTTACTGGGCATTTGCAAAGTGGCCAGTCCAAATGGAGATGTGCTGGACATGTAAATGTATACCAGTTTCAAAGATTTAATATGAAAAAAGAATGTGAAATATCTCATTCATGAATTTTTGCTGTATTGGGGTTAATATGTTATTAACTTCACCTGTTTCTTTTGCCTTTTTAATGTGGCGGGCATTATATTGCTATTGAACATACATTTCTTTCTTTCTTTTTTTTTTTGAGATGGAGTTTCGCTCTTGTTGCCCAGGCTGGAGTGCAATGGCGTGCCTCCCGGCTCACTGCAACCTCTGCCTCCTGGGTTCAAGCGATTCTCTTGCCTCAGCCTCCTGAGTAGCTGGGAATATGGGTGTCCACCACCACGAACAGCTAATTTTTTGTATTTTTAGTAGAGATGGGCTTTCACTATGTTGGCCAGGCTGGTCTCAAACTCTCAACCTCAGGTGATCCACCCGCCTCAGCCTCCCAAAGTGCTGGGATTACAGGCGTGAGCCACTGTGCCTGGCTCTACATTTCTATATTCTAACAGACTGTAGATTAGAAAGACAGGTTCAAATCCCACCTCCACCACTTACTCAGGGACACTTAGCAGGTGAGCCTAGCTACAGCTACCAAAGACAAGATGGGCCAAGCCATAGGGAAAGAACACAGGGCTGGAACAGGTTGGGCTGGGGTTGGCAGCATGTGTGGAAACAGACAGTTGGGAAAGTGTGAAGAGGAGAATGTCATAGAGGTGCAGCCTCTCCTGTGTGCACTGTCCCACAGGAGACAGTGAGAGAGGGCCTAGGCAGGGTGCAGAAGCAGCTGTGGCCTCTCCCAAGGCTGCCGTCACTACTGACTACATCTCAATGCTGAATCCCGGCATGTCAAGAGTTAGAAGAAGCCTGAAAGAGGATCCAATCCAGGGGCCCCAGGAAAATAGGCCCAAAGCAGGGAAATTCCCTCCATGTGCCTTCCACTGCCTCCCCAGCAGCAGCTCTGGTTAGTGTGTCCACTGAACAGAGGGATGGCATCCAAGATGCAAGTGCTGCATCCTCTTGTATGGCGCTGAGAGTTTTATTCAAGGGAGGCTTCACCCGAAAGGACTTGTTACCACACAGTTGCTCTTCTAGCCTTCCCCCCAGCCTACCTTTTGGTTAGGTTGGTTTGATTCATTCATCCATTTACACCCTGCAGCTGTGTGCTGAGAATGAGGCCATAAGCTGGGGATACAGACATAAATAAGACCCATCCCTGCCCTCCAGGACCACACAGTCTGGTCGTTTCCAAATGTGGAACTGTTCAGTCCACAGCCCCCGGCCCACAAGGTGGTGACCTTCCCCACCTTATAGCTAACTGAGGCTACCCAGTGGTGGTGGCAGGCCCAGACAGACAGCTCCTGACCAGAGCAGAGGCCTTTCCATTAGCAGAGCTGCCTCCACTGGCCCATGGAGCGGGAGGCAGCTGCGTGGAGCTGGAATGAGGTCAGGCTAGAGTCAACAAAAGTTAGGTGGACATGCCAGAGCCGAGACCCTGGCTTCAGAAAAGACACTGGGTTAAGGGATTTGTGGAAGGCCACAGGGCAAATCAGCATCAAATCCAGAACAAAAACTCAGGATTTCTTTTCTTTCTTTCTTTTTTTTTAGAACTTAGGATTTCTGACTTCAAACTTAACTCCTCCATCAGTGGCAACTAAAGGAGGTGGATGAGCACAGGGCTAGTCTGCAGCCAGGGGCAGAAGCCAGGAGCTACAATTGACTCCCTCACCTGCTGCTGCTCAGGATGCAGGGTTGGTTCTTACTGAAGAGCAACCTGCTGAGGGTCGGGGGCTCTGGGCTGAATGACCCCACATTCAGAAACCACTAGACTGTGAGGTCCTGGAGGGTAGGGATGTGTCTTATTTATGTCTGTATCTCCAGCTCGCAGCCTGGTTCTTAGCACACAGCTGCAGTGTATGAGCAAATGGATGTGCACATGAATGAACCAAACCAACCCAACTGGAAATGAGGCTGAGTGGGGGTGGTAGAAGAACATGGATGGGATGCCTTGGGATGCTTGCTTTCTTCTTTCTTGCATCTCTGAACATGCTGGGCATTGTGCAGGCAAGAGAGGAAAGCAGTGTCCAGGAAAGATGACAGACAATTAGGCAAGCAATAAGAAGAAACATGAAGGGCCGTGTGTTCCTCCTGGGCCTTGACCCCTGTGTGACCTTGACCAGATCCTTCTCCTCTCTAGGCCTTAATTTGTTTAGAGGAACTGGGGTTAGACTTAACGGTCCAAGGTTCACTTCCCACACTGACCCCCGTGACTGGCAGACATGGACGTGAACCCTATCCCGGTTGCAGAGAATCACGGCCTCACCCCACCATGGCAGTAGTGGGTATGGGGAGAGCAAGGCCAGGTAGAGGCACCCTGGCCCGAAGGAGGCAAACAGACACTCCTGGAAGCAGGGTCCCCAGAGACTGCGCAGCCAGAGGTAAATGGCTGTGACAAGGAGTGAGCCAGCAGTCAATTCCATTCAATAAAACTTTGATTGTCTATGAGCCTTGTAAACAGGCAGCTCCCCTGTGGGCTGGAGGTGCTCTCTTCTTTCCTCCCTCCTTCCTGCCAGCACCTGCCCAGCCCAGCCCAGCCCTGGGCCCTGTGCCAGCTCGCAAACTTTCTCAGCCTCTGCTGCAAGGTGGGAAGCTGAGGGTTAAATGCCCGCTGGCAGGTGAGGGCCCAGGGCTTAGGGGCAGTGGAAGGGGAGGGAGCAGGAATCACTTAGCCCTCATTAGTCCAAATTAAAATCAGGAGTGAGATGACAATTACAATTTGCAGTGGACTAATTGTTTTCCCTCAGAAGCTGATCGTTTTGCAGATTGGGGAAATTAATTGTTTGAAGTCCCAGGTGGATTGGCTTTGAACCCAGCACAGGCTAGACAGGCACTGCCTCTACCTCGTCACCACCCCTCAGGGACCCATCAGCAGTGGCTTCTGCCACTACTGAAGCCACTGAGAATCCCAAAGGATTGTCAAGCAGGGAGAGACTGAGGGTCAGGAGTAAGGGTAGGGGTTCTACTAGTCTTACCCTCAGGTGGGAAGACGGGAGAACATCGGCAGAGGTAGGCTGGGAGCTGGCATCCAGGAGGAGGGGTTTGTCTGCCTGATGCCACCTGCCATCAGCTCTGTGGAGGGGTGGGTCCATGAAGACTCCTTGGACCTGCCATAATTTCCCACTTCCACTGTGCACCCAAAAGTCCCTGTAAAGTTCACTCACTCATTCAATAAACATATACAACCCACTGTGTGCCAAGTGTTGCTTCAGGAGGGCTGGGGACACAGCACTGAACAACTTAAACACAATCCCTCCAAACATGAATTTTACTTGGTGCGGCAGATGGACAATACACGTGTAAGTAGACAACAGAGTGGTGGGGGTGGGCTGGGAAAGAATAACGGACTGCAAGAAGGATGAGGCTCCAAAGACACCCGCACCCTAATTCCAGAGCTTATGGAATCTGGCACCTTCCAGGCCAGAAGGAACACTGCAGATGTAATTACGGTTATGAACTTTAAGAGAATGTCTTGGATTATCTGGGTGGGACAAATCTAGTCACATGAGTCGTTAAAGCAGCTTTCTCCAGCGGCAGGCAGAAGGGGATTCCAAGTGTGCGATGATCTGGTATGCTGTTGCTGGTTCTGAGATGTAGGAAGCAGTGCACAAGGACTGGAGGGTGCTGTCTAGGAGCTGAGGACCACCCTCAGCAGCCAGCCAGCATGGGAACAAGGGCCTCAGTCCTACAGCCACTGGAGTGAGCTCAGGAGTGGATCCTCCTCGCATCTTCAGATAGAGTCCGGCTGGCTGCCACCTTGATTTGGGCCGTTTTGAAACCTGCAGCAGAGAAAGAGGCCGAGCCAGCCCAGACAGACTTCTGGCCAACAGAGCTGTGAGATAGCAAACGTGTGTTTCTGTAAGCTGTTACGTTTGTGGTGATTTGTTATGGAAGCAATAGAAAGCTATTTCAGGAACGAAACAGGGTCACAGGAGAGTGACTTGGTGCTGTTACATTGGTGGCCTCTTTGAGGAAAGGACTGAGATGTGGATGATAAGGAAACAGAGAGTGGGGTGACCAACTTGTTCCCATTTTCCAGTTTTAGGAGTTAAGTCCTGCATTCCCCCAAAACCCCTCAGCCCCAGGCAAACCAGATGGCTGGTCACCATATGGCAGAGGGAGCAGCCTGGGCAAAGCCTTGGTGGGTGGGAGCTTTCAGGTAAATTGCCACAGAAAGCATCCCAAGGGAAGTTCTCTCAGACACAGGAGCAGGTGATGGGGGCTGCCGCAGAATCGCTCAGAAAACTCTTTTGAATGGGGACTGAGCAACTCTAGCTGAGGATAGGTGATACCTCCCAACCCTCCTTCCAGAACCTCATCCTCCTACTGTAGGGCCTAAGAATGACCAGCCTCTGCCTGCCCTGCCCCGAGGCTGCTTCCTTTCTCTCCTGGTCCAACTCCCTTCTTCCCTAGCTGGCCCCTGCCAGGGCCCAGGTGTCTCCCAGTGCCCGGGTATCTGCTGTGGCTTTCCTGAGTGGGATGCTGGTGTTCTGCCAAGCAGCACACAGCAGGGGGAATTTTTCAAGACGTCTCTAATTAGGGAGACAATAGGAGGCTGAGAAGTAGAAAAGACAAAGGTTGCAGATGGCTTCACGCCCTATCAAAACAGCCCCTATCAAAACAGCGGCTGTGAGCCTGAAGAATGCCTGAGAGGGAAAAACAGAGATGGGCCATGGGACCCCACCCCCTCGTTTCTCCCCTTGTCCCTCTCCTCTCCCCCCTGCCCCCCGCCCTCCTCCTTGCCTCTGAACCCCGGCTGCAGCCACCTTTACATTAACCCACCTGCCTCCCAGTTCAGCTGGTCACCTCCCAGCGCTGTTTAGAAGCTCAGCAAGGAGGCAGAAGAGCAAATAAGGACCTGAGTTGAAGTTTTGGCTCCTTGTCTCATTATCTGGGTGATGCCTGGCAGATTAATTGTGCTGGTTCTCAGTTTTCTCTTCCATACAATCAGAGCAATAATGCCGACTTTGCAGGGTGGTGGTAGTAAGGATTAGAGATGTCAGAAGGTGCCCCACAGCTATTTCTACTACGAGAGCTTGCACCTCCCATCCTGGGTCCTAGCCCTCTAAACCAATATTTCTCAAACTCACAGACTGCCCAAGAATCACCCAGAGAGCTTGTTAACATGCCCATCCCACTCCTCAGGGTGGAGCCCAGGCACCTGTAGATGGAACACCTTCCAAGCAGGTGATTTCAATGCAGGCAGCTGGGTCTGCCTCCCGGGAAAAGAGCTGGTCCATGGCAGTCCTGCACCTGGGTCTTCCAGAAGCCATTCCCCTACAGATGGAGGGAGCTGGCAGGGAGGAGAGGTCTCCCCTCTTCCACCAACCTACTACCTCACGTGGGGGTCTGTGCCGGGGGCAGCTTCCACATCTAAGCAAAGTGAGTTGGTCCTCTGGTCAGAGCTTCTGCAGAAGGGACTTCGGCATCCACCTCATTTTGCTTCCTTGTTTTTCAGTGGAAGAAATGGAGTCCCAGAGCAGGGAAGTGACCAGTATTAAATGGTGGAAAAGTAATTGCAGTTTTTGCCATCGAAAGTAACAGCAAAAAAAAAAAAAAAGAAAAGAAACAAACAGCAAAAACCACAATTACTTTTGCACCAGCCTAATATTAATATAAGGGCACACACTGAACTCTGGGCTTCTGATTCTCATCTGCAAGATACAAGTTCATGGCTACAGGATGGCTAGTCTCTCTCAACTCCGAAGTTCTAAGTTCCTCTAGGAGTTGGCTCCACTGGCCCCAGGTTGGGAAACTGTGAGGGAAGCTGAGGCTGATTGCCTTCTTGATGGCTAATTAACTTTTTCTTCACACCTCTCTGATTTCTGGGCCAGGACAGCTGCTCTTCCCTTGCCAATTAACGACAGGCTGACCCTTACTGAACACTTGGTATGAACTAGGAACTGTTCTAAGCACTTTATTTGTATTAACCCATGTAAACCTACAACAACCCTGTGATGCCTTTATCCTCATTTATAAACAGAAATCTAAAATACAGAGATTGGCCTAGGTGTGGTGGCTCATGCCTGTAATCCCAGTGCTCTGGGAGGCAGAAGCAGGAGGATCACTTGAGGCCAGGAGTTCAAGACCAACCTGGGCAACATAGTGGGAGCTTATCTCTACAAAAGATTCTTAAAATTAGCCCGATGTGGTGTGCGCCTGTAGTCCAAGCTACTTGGGAGGCTGAGGCAGGAGGATCACTTGAGCCCTGGAGGTCAAGGCTACGGTGACACAGGGTAGTACCACTGTACTCCAGCATGGGCAACAGAGTGAGACCCCATCTCAGAAAAAAAAGAAAAAGGAAAGAAAAACTAGTTGGGCATGGTGGCATGCACCTGTAGTCTCAGCTACTCAGGAGGCTGAGGTGGAAGGACTGCTTCAGTCTAGGAGTTCAAGGCTTCAGTGAGCCATAACTGTGCCATTGCACTCCCTCATTGGTGACAGTGCGAGACCCTGACACCCCCCCCCGCCCCCGCCAAAAAAAAAGGTCTAGAGATTAAGTAATCTGCCCAGGGTCACACAGCTGAAGCTCAGATTTGAATCTCGGCAGTCAGGCCCCAAAGTCTGTGTGCTTAACCACTGAGAAACACTGTCCTTGACGCCATACTTACAAGCACATGATATACTGCCAACCCAGTCACTAAGGGCTGGTGTATGCAGGACTGGATTGAGAATTCGAAGGCCCAATTGCCCGAGAAGGGGTAAGAGGAGCCTTCTGGGTACGGGAATGTTCAAGCTGTTCACTTAAGATTTATGGGTCTGAATACTGTAGACAAGTTTAATCTAAATGAAAAATCGGAAGGCTTGGGTTTGTCCCAGTTGCAGCCTATTTATTAGCTGTGTGACTATTAGCTTGTTAGGCCTTAGTTTTTCATCTGCAAATCAGAACAATTAGAATGAAAGCCTGCTTCCTTAGTTGAGAAGGAAGTTGTACAAAGTTCATTCTTTGTATAGCAGGTCCCATCCAGCTGTCTTCATTATTTTCGCATCCCCCAACCAAAAACTCTCCGCCAAACTCTCCCTGGCGGTACTAATAGCACATGTGGCTACTTGCATCCTTCCCTGGGCCAGAAGCTCTTTGATTCCATCCAACCATTCAAGTCTTCCGACTTTGTGCTCATGCAGAAGTGGCACTTAGTAGTCACATCCATCATTGCCATTAACCAGTGCGTGCTGGAACCAGCATGCACCAGTCCATGAGAGCTGACCGGGCTCCCCTCTTCCCAGCTCCAACCTCAGTAACACTACTTAGTAGGTTGAAATTGGCTATGATGGAAATACTGAAAACTATGAAAATTGGCAAACACTACAAATCAGGGCTTCCCTCCTCACACCAGCACGACACTCCTGCCGTTAACCCCAAGTGTTCCTTTCAAGTGGGCCCCAGGAGGTTTACAAGAGCTCCAGGGCTACCGGTAGCTGGGTGCTGTGGTCTGAGTGTCTTATTCTGAAAGTTTAATGTGTTCAAAAGACATTCTCCATTCTCTAATCCCTGTGGACATTCCCAGCTCCCCCAGGCCTTGGCTGAAGCTGCAGCCAGGTGAGAATGGGACACAGGTGGCTGGACCCAGCTGAGGCAAGTTCTCTGACAGTGGAACTGAGCACCCAGCTAGTGATGCTAAAACCTTTATGGCATCCCTACTTCAGGTCTCACCCAGCTTATACTCTACATTTGGTGGCCTTTTGTTTTTGTTTACTCGAGACAGGATCTTGCTCTGTCACCCAGGCTGGAGTACAGTGGCGAGATCTGGGGCCACTGCAGCCCCCATCTCCCAGGCTCAAGTGATCCTCCCACCTCAGCCTCCCGAGTAGCTGGGACTAACAG
Source organism: Callithrix jacchus (assembly GCF_049354715.1). NCBI lineage: Eukaryota > Metazoa > Chordata > Mammalia > Primates > Cebidae > Callithrix > Callithrix jacchus. The sequence goes on from NC_133520.1 coordinate 31,960,489, forward strand.
GCATGTGACATCAGCCCAGCTAATTTTTTAAAAGATGTTTTTGTTTCTTAAAGAAGGGGTCTTACTTATTTCCCAGGCTGATCTCGAAAATCTAGAACTCCTGGGCTTAAGTGATCTGCCATCCTTGGTCTCCCAAAGTGCTAGGATTATAGGCATTAGCCACCATGCCCAGCCAGGTGAGGTTTTTTCCTTTTTTTTTTTCTCCTCCTTCTGTTCTCTTCCTCTCTGTAGATCCATTCAAGCACCTCTTCCATGCATTTTCTCTGCCAGGGACTGGGAATAGATACAGGATAAACAAGATCCAGCCTCTGTCCAGAGGAAGCTCTGTACCTAGCAGGGCAGACAGGCACAAATATGACTAGCCCCGAGGGCTGCCGACAAGCAGGATAATGGTGTTCAGAGCAGCACAGTGGCCGTCACAGCTCAATGTCTTTCCTTCCCTCTATTCTTTCTCTGTCTTCTGCCCCTACTCTCTGCATCCATGTGTGACAAATATATAGTAATTGGTAGGTACAGTATGACGTTCTTATTGAAAAATGAGAAGATATAGAAAAATATGGAGAAAATTTAAACAATTCCCTCTTCTAACAGTGCTAACCAGTGTTAACGTTTTGATGCGTATCTGTTCAGGCTTCTTCTTATCATAGTAAATACTCTTACAATCTGGCTCCCCTGGGGTTCATGTCATCTTTCTTGTTTTCCACCTTGTTTTGGTAGAGTACATCTTTTTTTGAGATGCTTTTGAAAAAGAGGTAAGTTTCTTAAAAATCTGCGTGTTTGAAAATTTTCGCATGAACATTTTTGCAAATGTTTCCATGTCTTTATGGGGCCGCCATGCCTGACAGTTTGACTGAAAATATAATTTCAGATTGTAAACAACATTCCCACACGTGTTGGAAGACACCGTTACATGACCTATTTGCTTCCAGGGCTGCTGTTGAGAAGTTTGCTGCTATCCTAAAGCCTGTTTTTTCTTCCTGGCTTGCGGAATCTTCACTTCATACCTGACGTTCTGAAATGTTGTGTCTTTGTGAGGGTCTCTTTTGCATTAATTGTGCTAGGTACCTAACGGACCCTAACCACCTGGAAAGTAATCATCTTTATTGACGGAAACAACGTATTTTAAATTTCCAAGAGCTTGTTCTCTGCACCTTCCTTAAAAAATAAAAATCACCCAAATGCCTATCAACTGATAGATGAATTTTTAAAAAATGGTATATCTGCTGGGCTTGGTGCCTCACATCTGTAATCCCAGCACTTTGGGAGGCTGAGGCGGGTGCATCATCTAAGGTCAGGAGTTTGAGACCATGGCCAACATGGAGAAACTCTGTCTCTACCAAAAATATAAAAATTAGCCAGGCATGGTGATGCAGGCCTGTAATCCCAGCTACTCAGGAGGCTGAGGCAGAAGAATTGCTTGAACTCGGGAGGCAGAGGTTGCAGTGATTAGAGAAAGACATAGTACTTCAACAAGTACAGCAACACAGCGAGACTCCATCTCAAAAAAAAAAAAAAATATATATATATATATATATATAGTCTATCCATACAAATGCAATGATATTCAGCTACAAAAAGGAACAAAGCAATGACACATGCTACAACCTAGACGAACGTTGAAAATATGCTAAGTGGAAGATGCCAGACACAAAGGCGATGAATTGTATGATTCCATTTATATGACACATCCAGAATAAGCAAATCTATAGAGACTAGTGATTGCCAGAGTCTGGGAGAAGGGGAGAATGAGGAATGGCTGCTGACGAGTATGGGGTTTTTGGGGTCCATAATGAGAATGTTTTAGAATTAGATAAAGGCAATGGATGTAAAACCTCGTGAATATTTTAAAAACCACCAAATTGTACACTTTCAAATGGTGAATTTTATGGTATGTGAATTACATCTCAATTTTTAATAAGGCCATGTGGTCTTGTTTTGTGGGTGTGTCCTCTCTCAGCTCTCTGAGGATGTCGATTGCGGTGGTGATGGTGGTATTTATTTCTTCTTTTGCTTCCTGCATAGTATTTCCTTTCTTTAAGTCTTTGCTTTTAAAAATACTAGACACACCTCCCTTAAAATTCTAGTAAGCCTTAGCCAATGGTTCTTTTTTTTTTTTTTGAGACTGAGTCTCACTCTGTCACTCAGGCTGGAGTGCAGTGGTGTGATCTTGGCTCACTGCAACCTCCACCTCCCGGGTTCAAGCAATTTTCCTGCCTCACTCTCCTGAGTGGCTGGGATTACAGGCATGGGCCACCACACTTATCTAATTTTTATATTTTTAGTGGACACGGGGTTTCACCATATTGGCCAAGCTGATCTCAAATTCCTGATCTTAAGTGATCTGCCTGCCTCAGCCTCCTGAAGTGTTGGGATTACAGGTGTGAGCCACTGTGCCTGGCCAATGGTTCACATTTACAGATGAGGCATTTAAAGCTGATTGGAATGGGCAGGGCTTAACTGAGAGGGAAAGAGTCTCCCAAATGTCATCATTTGTCCAACTACCAGTATTTTTGTTTTTTTTGAGACAGAGTCTCTCTCTGTCGCCAGGCACCAGGCTGGAGTACAGTGGCGTGATCTTGGCTCACTGCAACCTCCGCCTCCCGGGTTCAGGCAATTCTCCTGCCTCAGCCTCCTGAGTAGCTGGGATTGCAGACAGATGCCATCACGCCCAGCTAATTTTTTAAAAATATTTTAGTAGAGATGGGGTTTTACTATGTTGGCCAAGATGGTCTCGATCTCTTGACCTCGTGATCCACCCGTCTTGGCCTCCCAAAGTGCTGGGATTACAGACGTGAGCCACTGCGCCTGGCCAACTATCAGTATTTTTAGAGCCATCTGGAGGAAATGAGCAAAAGGCCTCCCCATTTGGCTTGGAAACTTTGAGCAAATGCTCATTTTTCCCACATACTGCCTCATCTCTATCCATAGTTGTACCCATGTCCCCAAGTCAGCACTTGTTGGGTTCAGTCTCTTTGGAAAGCGAAGTTTTCTTCAGGATGCTCTAGGGTAAAGCAGGGACAGTCACGGGGTGAAATGGGGTGAGGAAGAGATCTGAGGTATCAGTCTTCTGTGTCTGGCCCTACTCCATGTCCTGTCTTCAGATGACAACCATTTCTCCACCTCTCTCTGGTTCTATAGCAGGAATCTGCCCATTTCTCTTTGACTCCCCTCTCTGGGAGTCTCTACGTTTTTCTTTCTCTGTCAAGCCAGGTCAGTTACCTTCTCAAGTTCCAAAATTGTACTGACATTGCTTATTCCCTTTGATCTCTTCTCCCCTGCCCCTGCGGGCCTGCATCTTTTTTACTCCTTTACTCTTAGTGTGGGTTGGGGAGGTGCCACAGAGCACCACAGATGTTAGTCCATCATGTTTAACCAGAAGTCCCTCCTTGCTATTGTCATTCAAAAGTGGCAGTCACTAGCATTCTCTTTTATCATAAGGTGGATTTTGCCATTATGACCAACCTCAGTCTGACATGAAATAGTATGTATGCTGACTTGCCAGTGCTGTGAGACCAAGCAGGGAAACCTCCTGGCAAGCTGAGCGTTGAGTGACTTTGCCCTCAATAGCCATCCTCATTATAGTTCTCAGTCATACTTTACTTCGTTTTATGGAGGAAATTATGTGGTAGTCTCTAATCCATGGATTCATGAAGGGCTATGATGTATCCCTTGAGAATGTCAAGGGCCTACTATACCTCGGTCACTATGGAAACTAGTCCCCTGGTAGCAATTAGGCTTAGCAACATCCACAATGGTGCAATGCACGTGCATTCTGGCTCTGATAATGGACAGGGAGCAGTCCCTGGAGAGAGAGCCACACCTACCCTAATGACAATCTCCAGGGTCTCCGTCCAGCCTGAGCATCCTGCATGGAGCCTGGCCTGAAGTGCCCCAGCTAAGAGAAGGAGGAAGGAGAGGGTAAGCCTGTGTAGCCCACTGAAATCTGTAATCATTCAAGGGCTCCTGGAATGGCTTTCGGAACCCAGCCTCCCAAGACATCTGCCTTATGGCCACCTAAGAGAGAGAGGGTTAAGGTGGTCAACAGTTCGTGATCCACTTTTGGTTGGGGTGTGTGTGTGTGGGGTGTGTGTGTGTGTGTGTGTGTGTGTGTGTAATGGATAGTTCAAAAGTGACTTGTGTTTGGCTTTGAAATGCATGGTAGGATTTTTTTCCCCAGCGTATTTACTATGCAAATGAGTTAAGTATGTGTGAAGTGTTTAGAACAGCCTGGCTCATAGTAAGTGCCTTATAAGTATTTGCTATTATTATTACTAAAACTGTATTTAGCTTGGATCCAAATGAAAACAAATTTGCATTCCTGGACTCTTTGCAACTCACTAAACTCAACAAAAAATAGTAGATGAGACAGAGACCCAGGGACTAAGAACTCCTGGGTCACTGACCCCTCGTTACATAATAGAGAATAAGCCGCCATCCAAATATTTTGTTTATTGGTTTGCCCCATTCACTGGATTGGTGAACTCACTCCCTGCCAGTCCTACTCCTTGACACTTCACCAAGAACCAGTGAGTTGATGCCTGTAAAGGCATCTGTGAGCTGTCTCTTTCCAGAGGACCGTCAAGGCTGTTTCTCCCTGGTATAAGGGGTGACAGGCAGGCAGAGCCCCGTACCCTTGGCTTGCTCACAGGGCTCCTGCTCCTCTCCAGGTCTCTCGTACACCCTTGCTTCTCCTCCCAGCTGCCCCTCCTCCTGTTTGTAGATGTGCCTCCATCTCTCCTTGCCTTGTCTGTCATCATGCCCATCATCTCACTTTCTTTTCCTCCTCCAGGCTGGGAGTTCCTTAAGGGCAGATCTTGTTCATCTTCACAGGCTGAACACCTAGAATGGGCCCCAAACACAGAGCAGGATGATGATTTCTTGGAGGTTTTTGGACCTCTTCTATTTACTAGCAGATGACAGGGCTGCTGGTACATTACATGGCACATAAAATCATTCACTGGACATGGCACATCCCAGTAAAAAATTTGGTAGATTAAGAGACCAAAATTTGGCCAGGTGTGGCGGTTCATGTGCTTTGGGAGGCTGAGGCAGGAGGATTAACTGAGGTCGGGAGTTTGAGACCAGCCTGACCAACATGCCTACTAAAAATACAAAAAATTAGCCAGGTATGGTGGCACGTGCCTGTAATCCCAGCTACTCAGGAGGCTGAGGCAGGAGAATTGCTTGTACCTGAGAGGCGAAGGCTTAGGTGAGCGGAGATCTTGCCACTGCACTCTGGCCTGGGTGACAAGAGCGCAGGACTCTGTCCCCCACCCCAAAAAATAAATACATAAATAATAAATATACAAAATTGGGCATGGTGGCACATGCCTATAATTCCAGCCACTCGCGAGGCTGAGGCAGGACAATTGCTTGAACCTAGGAGGTGGAGGTTGCAGTGAGGTAAGATGGCACCATTGCACTATAGCCTGGGTGATAAGAGCGAAACTCCGTCTCAAAAAAAAAAAGAGAGACCAAAATTTGGTAGGGGATATCCATGTTGACGAGGAAATTTTTGACTGGGATGTGCTATGTCCAGTGAATGATTTTATGTGTTGTGTAATATACTAGCCCTGTCATCTGCTAGTAAATAGCAGAGGTCCAAAATATTTTTTTCCTTTTTGGAATGACAAATCCCCTTTCTGTGTTGCCTTGCTTCTGAGGCACCTGCCTTGTGTCCTCCAACTTGCCCTTCTCCTCCGCCTTACACACTGTCTCTCTCACTTCATCTTAGAGCCTCTGGGGCTGCTCCTCTGCCTGGCTGTGCGTGCGAAGGAGGTGGAGTTTCCCAGCCTCGGGAAAGCCCTTCTGACATGAGTGGCAGGGAGAGGCCTAAATAGGTTGCACAGCTCAGCATGTCAGGACTGATACCTCCTGATGAGAAGCAGGCTTGTTCTGTGCAATTTCCATCTCATTTGTCTTTTCATTTGTAGCTTAAATTGGCCAATTTCTTCTGGAATGTGCCTGGACTCTCTGGCAAGCCATATACTACAAATGAGTGTCCCAGTAGCTGTCTACAGAGGGACTGGCAGGGGAGTGAGCCCAGGTCCCCTACAGCAGCATTGGTGATGGCTCCTGGGCCTGTGGAGGCACTAATACTTGGAGGATGGCAGCTGAATGTGATCTTCACAAGGCCTGGAGGGGAGGATGGAGGAAACTGCAATGAGAGGGACATAGGGCTAGATCCTGGAAAATTTAGTTGATTGATTGATTTTTTTCTCTCTCTCTATCAGAAGTGGGTAAGGTACATGAGATGAAAAAGGAGTTGTTGGCATTTTTTTTTTTTTTTTTTTGAGACAGAGTCTTGCTCTCTTGTAAGTCTGGAGTGCAGTGGCATGATCCAGGCTCACTGCAACCTCCAACTCCTGGATTCAAGTGATTCTCCTGGCTCAGCCTTCCAAATATCTGGGATTACAGGCATGTGCCACCACACCCAGCTAATTTTTGTATTTTTAGTAGAGACAGGGTTTCACCGTGTTGGTCAGGATGGTCTCGATCTCCTGACCTCGTGATCCGCCCACCTTGGCCTCCCAAAGTGTTGGGATTACAGGCGTGAGCCACCGCACCCAGCCATGCCACTATGCTCAGCCAGAAGAGGAGCTGTTTGCACTTTGAAGAGTGGGCAGCAGTGATATAATGTGGAGCAAAAGAAGAAAAATTCTCCACTCACATGACGTTCAGAAACAGGCTAGTTTACATTGCTAGAACTCTGTGTGTAAGAGAGCCTTTTAGGGAGCTGGAAATGTTCTACTTGTTCTATATCTTTTTTTTTTGAGTTGGAGTTTCGCTCTTGTTACCCAGGCTGGAGTGCAATGGTGCGATCTCGGCTCACCGCAACCTCCGCCTCCCGGGTTCAAGCAATTCTCCTGCCTCAGCCTCCCGAGTAGCTGGACTACAGGCGTGCACCACCATGCCCAGCTAATTTTTGAATTTTTAGTAGAGACGGGGTTTCACCTTGTTGACCAGGATGGTCTCAATCTCTTGACCTCGTGATCCACCTGTCTTGGCCTCCCAAAGTGCTGGGATTATAGGCGTGAGCCACCACGCCTGGCCTACATACTTTATATCTTGATTCGGGAGTGGTAATATGGGGATACTGTATGCCCCAATATACAAACTCAAGTTGCCCACATGATTTGTTTGCTTGCCTCTATGAGTTCTGCCTCAATGAAAACGGGAGGAAAATTCACACCAATGGTTTTCAAACTTTCCTGTACATAAGAATCCTATGGGAGCTTATCTACAATGCAGATTTCTGGCCAGCCTGGAATCTATTTAGTTGGTCTGAAGTGCTGTCTGAGAACCTGCATCTCAGGACCCCACATTCCCAAGGGTGATCTTGAGGCAGGTGTTCCACACCACAGACCAGAAAAGACCACATAGGGGCTTGAACATCTGCCCAGTGAGACGGCCTAAGCACCATCCTGCTGGGAGCCATCAGGGGCAGCTGGGTGGCTGAGGGCTCCCAGTTGCCCTTGGCAGGGAAGGTTAGAGGTTGGCCACACTGCAGCACAGAGAAACTGTGGTCAGGATGGCAAAAGCGGTAGCGGGAAATGAGGGGCTGCTCTCTGGGCGAAGAAGGATCAGGACAGGGAGTGGATCCTCTCAACAGGGAGGAGAATCTCTCTGAGCAAAGAATGCTCTCCTGCATGCCTGCACCCTGGGCACCCTGCCCCAGGATGGCTGGGCAAACCTCATGGAGCAGCCTTGGCTTAGGAAGGGTAGCCACTGCAGAAAGCTGGCCCCCAGCAGAGATGGAGTTTCACCGAAATGGCCTGATCCCTCTGCAGGGTCTGGAGACTAGATGTGATCAGTTCTGTGTCCTCAGCAGGCACCTTCTGTTCAACAGGAAGAAGGAACCCAAGACTGAAGACCCACAGCTGAAGGCGAGACCTTGGGAGGGTATAGACAAAGTGGCACTTCCATAGATAAATGCCAGGATAGTCCAAGCATCTGAAAATGTGGGCAAATGATGACTTGAGCTGTCTTTGAGTTGGGGGCCTGGGAGGACTACCATATAGTGGGAGGGAGCTACATACAGAGTGTGGGGAAAGTGCGGGGAGCATCTACCATATGCCAGACCCTTTACAAACACGAGCCCATGTAATCCTCCAGTAATTCTCTGACATAATTTACTTATGTCAACTTTACGGATGATGAAACTAAGACTAAGAGAAGTTCACCAACTTGTCCAAGGCCACAACTCACAGTGGAATCTCAACTTGGCTCCATATGACTCGAATCCCACGATCTTTCCATGTTCCCTGCTACCTCTTCCTCTCAGCCTCCCACAGACATTTCTGAACTTGCAAAATGCTTTCTCGCACATTATCTTATTTGATTTTCACAAACATGTGTGAGTTAGGTATAAGTTCTGTTCTATGGATGGACAACTGATCTTCAGGTAAAGAACAACTTGGCTGGGCACAGTGGCTCACGCCTGTAATCCCAGCACTTTGGGAGGACGAGGTGGATGGATCACCTGAGGTCTGGAGTTCAAGACCAGCCTGGCCAATATGGGGGAACCCCAGCTCTACTAAAAATACAAAAAATTAGTTGGGCGTGGTATCGGGCACCTGTAATCCCAGTTACTCAGGAGGCTGAGGCAGTAGAATTGCTTGAACCTGGGGAGGTTACAGTGAACTGCCTGGGCAACAAGAGCAAAACTCTGTCTCAAAAAAACACAAACAAAAAAAAAACAACAAAACACACACACACACACACAAACTTGTCCAAGCCCAAACAGCTGCTAAGTATCTGTGAACTGGGGCCTAAATCCACATTTGATGACTAAATTTTCCAAAATCTCTTATCTGGCCACTTGAAAACATACTGTAGCTCTGTCATAAACACGGGAGAATTTGAGGATGTCCCTCCCTACTTACCGTCTGGCTTCATAATCATTAGAAACTGGTTTAACTAAACTCCTTTCTGTTCTCAGGATGACTCAGAGATGGAAAAAAAAAAAAGGCCTCAGAAGGGAAATGGAGGCCCAGAAAGCTTTGGTGAGCAGCTCAAGGTTACACCAGACATGGAGACCAGAACTCAAGTTTCCTCAAATAGTTCATTTCCAGAGGCCTTTTAGGCTACTTCTATCTTTTGCCCTCTGTCTCAGGGGCTCTGCTCTCCATCCCCCATTTGGACCATGATCTGATGCCAATGGCACAAAGGAAGCATCATCTGATGCTGGGCAGAAGGGCAGGGCAGTGGCCCCTGGGAGTTTTCAGGGCTCCTCTGGCAGAAAGTACCTGGAGGCATCAGCACATGGACCTGGAACATATCAGCAAGGGTCCAGGTAGAAACAGGCATAAGCCATACAGGATCACTGCCTGGTACTCTCCATGAGAAACTCTCCCAGCCATTCCGCTCAGTTGACTTAGCCAGGAAGGAGTCAACACACAACATATGAGGAGTACACTGAGTAGGAAGCTACGTTCTGGGGTGACCTGTGGGTCTCTGGGTCCACTTAATGCACCAAGTCTTCAAATAGTGGCAGCCATCCCAGGCTCTCCTGTCTGCTTGTACATGCACATGGGGATCCTTCACTTGGGGGCTTCCCCCCAGCAAACACTTTTAGCCCATCCTGGTTTCTCCCCACTGCTGTCTCTACCCTGGGAAATGCAACCCACGTTGCCCAAGTCAGACCTAATTAGACCAGCAAATCGGTGGCACTCAAGTCATCACAGCACACTCCAAGCACAAGAGCAATGCAGTGTGGGTTATCCTGTGAGCTGCTTGTTGTGTCTGTTTGTGTTTCCTCGGATTATCCATTCTCCGCTCCCTGACTTCCATCACCTTGCTAATGGAGAGGCAGGATGCAGTCCCCCACAGGCCAGCATTCATCTTCCCAGCCTGACCCTCTCCAGGGCTATTACGCTGCTGTCGCAAGATTGAGGAGGGGAGAAAAATGAAAACAGTGCGTAGGGAGCAATGGAGGGCAAATGGGACTCTTTTAGAACCGGATCCATTGATATGTCAGGCCAAGGAGAAATGACCACAAGCTCGGAGAAGTGGAGAGCTCCCCGAGACAGCAAAGCCAGGTGAGTGGGCTTCTCCACTGGGCTGTGCACAGGAAGAGGCCAGGCTGGCGAGGGTAGGAGGGTGTCTTTCTGCTGAAGGCTGGGCAGCCTAGGCCTCACAAAATGAGGCAAAGGTTACTGAGGTCGTTGCTGCTCCTGCCTCTATTAAAAAATTAGAAACCCTCCCCACCCAGCTCCGTTCCTCTCTGCCCAAAGCATTGCAGAAGAAAATCCGGAAGCTGCCAGACCAGCCCTATTATGCACTCATGATTCCAGCCTCAACAATCCTCTCTGCAGCAATCCCTTTATTCCTCTCCTGCAGCTGCCCCGGCACCTCTGCACAGTCCCTTTCTGAATCTGCCCCTCACCGTGCTCCCCATCTGCACCCCGTCCTCGGAACAGATTGCCTTGCCTGAGCTCCTGAGACCAATGGAGATGGAGATGGTGATGTGACCCCCCTTTGCCCTCCATCACTGTGCCTCCCACACCCCAGCACAGCTCGCTCATTCTCTCTCCCTTCACTCTGACTTAAGGGAAGAAGAATTTAAAAACCAACCTCGTCCCTTCCCACCTCCTCAGGAAACTCACTCATTTGCTTACCCTCTCTCCACCTTTAAAAATAACAATAAAAATCCCCCTTTTCACCTGTGATTCCTTCTAAGCACAGACCCTTCTTGTGAAGCTCCTGTGAGTTAATTTCAATTTCACAGCTCTTCTCAATCCAACAGCATTTTTGCAGGTTTCAGGCTTGGGGAGCTCTTGATGGGATCATCTACCACACCAGAAACTTCCTTCTTGGAACTCTCTCCCCGTCTTCTGTGCCTGCCTTGTGCCCATTCTCCCTCTGGGGTCAGTCCTCTGCCCGCCAGCAGCCCATCCTCCACTCCCAGTTGCAGTCCCTCTTCATGGCCTCTTCTGGTCTCTCATTACACTCTGCAGTAGTCTGGTGGTCAGCTCTTTAATCAAATCCCGTTCAGTTCCCTAAAGTACCAGAGTTCCCCATCAGTCTTTAGAATGGTGTCCTAAATCACACACGTCACCCCCTCTACCCTGATAGTGGCCTCACTTCCTCTCCAGTCCATCCTCCCCAACAGTCCATTCTGTCTCTGCAGTTGAGGTTCCATTCTCTCTAGGAAGAAGATGCTTCAACTCTTCCTTTGAATTGCCCCTAACTTGGATCAGAGATGAATATGGAAGAAAAAAATGTTTTAAATAATTGCCCTTAACAGCACAGTGATCGTGCATTCCCAGGGGTCTGAGGGCACAATCCCACATGGCCCCACCAAAAGGCAAAAACTACTTTAAAGTCTCATATTTCATTTTCATTTTTTTGGAGACAAGTTCTCCTTCTGTCAACCAGGCTGGTCTTGAACTCCTGGGCTTTAAGTGATCCTCCCACCTCCGCCTTCCAAAGTACTTGGATTACAGGTGTGAGCACCCCCACAGCCAGCATATAAAAGCTTTGGGGGGTGAGTCAACATCATTAGCAGTTCCTTGATGGCAAGGCCCACAGTTTTACCCTTTTTATTTGTCCGTCCCACCTGTGGCCCATGGTAAGGCTTTGACTGGTCAAAACCATGGATTTCCCTTGAGGCCACAGGACACTCTCTGTGAAAGGCCCACCCTGGAGTCCCCACTTATCTCCAATGTCCCTGGAGTCTGAGGTTGGCTGTCTCGTACCTCACTCTCCAAATAGAGGGAGAGCGGGAGCTGCTCGGGCAAGCCCATCTCCTGGGCACTGTGCCCAGGACAGAGCCTAGTGTAACTTGTGTCCTTTCCAATCACTTAATCACATTTGGCTCTTCACACCTGAGGTTGAGGACTTCCAACAGCTCCACACATCCTCAGCAATTAAACCTCCTAAGGCCCCCGCTGAGTGAAAATAACTCGCCGTTTCCACAAGCAAAAACAGCCCGGTAGACTTTTCAGCTTAGCATGGACACTTTGGGGACCCAACCAATTGTTTCCGCAGACTGTGTCGGCGCAGCCTGACCCAGCACCTGCTGGGTGGTACGGGAAGAAGCAGGAGTCGGAAGAGTTGCTTTGCATTTGATAAAATGAGCAACCTGCAAATTAGATGCAAAATACTATGAAAAGATGGTGTATATTAATTTGGAACCAAAAGCTCTGGGCATTTTAGGCAATAAAATGCCAGCCCTGTAGTGATCATATTTACTGCCTCAATTTTCCTTTCCTGATATTCTAAGTAAAATGGAAAGTGTAGGCTATGGAGTGGGACATATTCCTCTCCTGTAAATGTCTAGGCATAGGAATAAGTTGGTCATAATACTAGCTATATAAATATAAATGCCGTCTCCTCCATATCCTCACTGACAAACATTTGTTAGCACCTACTATGTGTAAAACACCATGCTAGGTGCTAAGTGAATTGTGTAAAGTACCCTCATTCAGTTGAGCTCCTACAATAAATGTCTATTAGGTGCTTATTGCTAAACACTTATTAAATGCCACTTACTAGTCATGTGACCCTGGGCCAGTTAGCTTTCTCATTTGCAAAACGAGGTAATGCCAGTGTCCTTCAGTGGGTGGATGGTTAAATAATTGTGGCACATCCCTATCATGGAATACTGCAGAGTGACAAAAAAGAGCACATAACTACTGATATAGGCAACTACATCAGTAGATAGTTCATGCGAGAACCTCATGGCAATTATGCTGAATACAAGAAAAGCCTCCAGGCATGGTGGCTCACACCTGTAATCCCAGCACTTTGGGAGACTGATGTGGGAGGATCACTGCAGGTCAGGAGTTTGAGACCAGCCTGGCCGACATGATAAAACACTGTCTCTTCAAAAACACAAAAAAGCTAGCCAGACATGGTGGTGCGCACCTGTAATCCCAGCTACTCGGGAGGCTGAGGCAGGCGAATTGCTTGAACCTGGGAGGCGGAGGTTGCAGTAAGCCCAGATCGTGCCACTTCACTCCAGCCTGGACGCCAGAGTGAAACTCCATCGCAAAAGAAAAAAAAAAAAAAAAAAAAAAAACAGCCAACAGCAAAAAATTATAGACTCAATGTTCCCATTTATGTAACAACTGTGAAACAACATAATTATAGAGATGAGGAATAGCTGAGTGGCTGACAGGGTGCGATGGGGCAGCACAAGGGAGTCCTGTGATGGAGTGGCTAAGTAGCTTGATTGTGGTGAATTTACACAAAACCATGCACACACAAAGGAGTGCATGTGTCACTGGTGAAATTCAGATAAACTCTGTGGGTTATACCAATGTCAATTTCCTTGTTTTGACACTACACTATAATTATGCAAGATGCTGGTGCTGGGGGATGCTGGGTGACGGGTACTGTGGACTTCCCTGTACATTTCTTTGCATCTCCAGTTAATCCATGCTTTTTAAAAAACAGTTAAATTTAAAAAATAGGGTACAGAACATATGCAGTAATATGGTTATTTTGAGGATTCTACGAGTTAATATAAAGCACTTAAATAGCATCTAGTACACAGCAAACCTTCAATATATGTTGTTGTGATTTTATTACTACTGCATGCGGGACACTGGGAGTGCCCATATAAATAGCTCATAGTCTCTGTTTTTGAGGAGTTGCTAATCTAGCAGAAGAGAAAGACCCAGCAAAGAGAGACTTTTAATAGAATGTGCTGAATATGCTCAGTTCATGGGAGGAGTTCTCAGGGCTTTAGGGAGGGTTTCCTGGAAAAGATGCCACTAGAGCTGAGTATTGAAGTCTGGTAAGAGTTGGCCAGGAGAGGAGACTATGATGGGCACCCAGGCAGAAGGAACGGTCTGGGCAAAGCTCAGAGGTGTGAAGCAGCATGGGATGGCTGAGCAACTCGGGGCAACTGGTTTAACTTGGGCATCTGGGAGGCATGAGGAGTGGGGGAAGAGGCTGGCAAAGTAGGCAGAAGCCACGCCAGGGAGGGCATGCATGTCTCAAGAGCTCGCACGTTATCCTCCCAGAGCCTGGAGTGGGGAGCCACTGTCTTCCATCAGCTTTGACCATCCTCGTTCCTCACTCTGTGGACTCTCTGGGCACTCCTGTTCCAGAGTACTCCATTCCTGGCACGGAATAATCCTCATAGACCTATGAAGATCTGAGAAAAGCAAGAGGTCAGTGCTGGCCCCACCAAACCAACTTGGTCTGCTCCAAAGCAAACTGCGCATGACAATCCAAACCCACCTTCTTCCCAGCCCCTGCGGGTGGTGGCGTTTGTTTGTGGTGCCACTCCTCCTTCCAACACTGTGGATAATTTGAACTTGCAGCAGCATCTTTTCTATAAAGCATAGATATGCAGCAGTAGAGAGAGCATGGAAGGGTAAGCACGGTGGCTCACGCCTGTAATCCCAGCACTTTGGGAGGCTGAGGCAGGAGGATAATTTGAGGTCAGGAGTTCAAGACCAGCCTGGCCAACATGGTGAAACCCCATCTCTACTAAAAATACAGTTTAGCCGGGCATGGTGGTGCATGCCTGTGGACCCAGCTACTTGGGAGGCTGAGACAGGAGAATTGCTTGAACCTGGGAGGCAGAGGTTGCAGTGAGCCAAGATTGCACCATTGCACTCCAGTCTGGGTGACAGAGACTCTGTCTCAAAAAAAAAGCATGGAAGTGGGGCCTGAGTACCAGGCTCAAATCTAGCTCTTCACTGATCAGCCATGTGACTGTGGGCAAGCCACCACACCTCTCTGGGCTGCAGTGTGCTTCACTGTGAAACAGGTGATCGTAACACACATCCCAGCTTCCTCGTGGGTATGGCTCTAAGGAAAAAGAAAAAAATCAAAAGCCATAATGCATGTGAAAGAGTTTTGTAGGTTGTAAATAGTTTTTCTTCTTGTTTTTGAGACAGGGTCTCACTTTGTTGCCCAGGCTGGAGTGCAGTGGTGCTATCCTAGCTTTCTGCGGCCTTGACCTCCAGGGCTCAAGCGAACTTCCTGTCTCAGTCTCCCAAGTAGCTGGAACTACAGGCACCAGCCACCATACCTGGCTAATTTTTTTTTTTTTTTTTTGAGACGGATTCTCACTCTGTTGCCCAGGCTGGAGTGCTGGAGTTCAGGCAATTTTCCTGCCTCAACCTCTTGAGTAGCTGGGATTACAGGAACATGCCACCATGCCCAGCTACTTTTTGTATTTTTAATAGAGATGGGGTTTCACCATGTTGGCCAGGCTGGTCTTGAACTCCTGACCTCGTGATCCACCAGCCTTGGCCTCTCAAAGTGCTGGGATTACAGGCATAAGCCACCTCATCCAGCCTAATTTTTAAATCTTTTGTAGAGACAGAGTCTCACTATGTTGTCCAGGTTGGTCCTGCACTCCC
The DNA here is from genome assembly GCF_049354715.1 of Callithrix jacchus. Classification (NCBI taxonomy): domain Eukaryota; kingdom Metazoa; phylum Chordata; class Mammalia; order Primates; family Cebidae; genus Callithrix; species Callithrix jacchus. The sequence goes on from NC_133520.1 coordinate 31,975,815, forward strand.
AGCCTCAAGTCATCCTACTGCCTCAGAGTTTTGGTTTATAGGCATGGGACACTGTGCCTGGCTGTGAATAGCTTTTCACATGTGAAAGATTAATGCTATTGTTTCTGAAAAATCTATTGGTGGGGAGCAGCCTACACAGGAAACTCAAAGTGAATGACTTTGGAATCTTTGGTTGGGGAAAGACAGGGAAGGGAGGGGAGCAGGAGCATGACCTTCTGGTCACACACAAGGAATAGCTTTCCCTTTGGACTTTTTCATGGATCCTTTTTGTATTTAAGGGCGTCTCATGGACGAATTCACTCTCCCAAGCTTTTCTGGATGTCAAATCTGTGTCAGGCACCAATGATACAATAATACAACAGATAGGGTCTCTACCCTCACTGGGTCACAGCCTGGTGGCAGAGATGGACATTTTTCTAATAAGCACCTAACTGTATAACTAGGCATCATCATGCGTGTTATGAAGAAAGCATACAGGACATTGAGAGTGTTTAACAGCAGCCTGGTAAAAGTCTGAAGGTACTGGGATGCTCTTCTAAGGAAGGGCTACTTGAGCTGAGATCTGAAGCATAACTAGTATTTAGGGAGAAGTATGGGATGGGAAGAGTGATTAAGGGTCAGGAAATAGCACATGTGAAGGCCGTGAGAGCAAACGGGGCTCAGCAGTCAAAGAACTGAAAGAGGCCAAGGTGCAGGGTACAGAGTGCAGAGCGTGAGGGAGGAGCATGGGGATGCCACAGTGCAGGCACGGGTCAGATGCCACAGGGCCCAGCCCACTGGGCATCCCAAAGAGCCCAGGAATCACTTAAGAGTTTTGAGAGTATGACAGAATGTGACTAGGTCAGATTTGTGTCCTTCAAAGGTCATTCCAGCAGCAATTCAGAGACCCAATTGCTAACGCCAGGGAACATATTTTAGTTCTCAGAAGCATTTCCACTCTATTTTTTTTTTTTTTTGACACTTTCTTCTCCCTTGGCTTCTCTGACAATTGGAGGTGCAAGAGTGGATACAGCCATACCAATGAGAAGGTTATCCCAGCAGCCTGGGTAAGAGGCAAAGTCAGCCTGAACTAGAGTGGAGGCTGTGGAGATGGGGGGGGAGTGGAGTGAATGGACCCAGGTGCTGTTTAGGAGGTGAACAGGGCCTGGGTGAGGGGCTGGATGTAAGGTGGAGGAGAAAAGGGAAGAGCTGACAGTGACGCCCAGTTGATGGCATGCGGAACTGAGGTTTGAGGTGACGCCATTCACAACATAGGCAATGCTGGGGGAGGATCAGGCAGCGGGTGAGAAGGCCGTGGGAGATACAGCAGGAGAATCACGACTCTGGCTTTCAGTATGTCCAAGTCTGAGGTTTCTGGAGGCATCAGTCATCTAGGCAGGTGAATAGAAGAATATGAGGCTCAGAAGAAAAGAGACCAACTAGGGAGCTGGGTGTTGTCTGAATGTGGACGACAGAAGCCATTCGTGTGGCTGAGATGGCCCAGGGACAGAGTACACAATCAGAAGAGACTACCTGGAGCCAGACCATAAGGAACACCAACATTTAAAAATCAAGAAGGGAAGGATGAGTCAGCAAAGACGACTCAGGAGCACCAGAGAAGCCAAGCACGTGGGGTCAGGGAAGCCAAGGGAAAAGAAAGTGTCAAAAAAAAGGAGTGAAAAATGCTTCTGAGAACTAAAAAATGTTCCCTGGCTTTAGCAATCTGGAGAGCTGCTTCAGCAGAGTGATGGGGGAGGAAGCCAGACTGAAGCCGGGCTGGGGAAGGAGTGGGTGGCGCAGAGATGGAGAATGCTGCTGCAGCCAACCCTTTCAGACATTTGGCTTGTACGGAGAAGAGAGACAGTGTGGTGGCAGCAAGCGGAGTGGGGCTTCAGGAAGGTTTCTCTTGTTGTTTTGTTTGCTGGAGACATGAGAAACTTGAGTGTGGTGAGAAGGCTGTTTCTGAGAAAGCAGAGGAGAGGATCTAGAACATGGGTGGTAGAAGACCTGGTCTGTGATGGCCACATGAGCCTGTGCAGACACAGGAGGGATGGAGGAGAGGACTGGCCCGGAGGCAGGTAGTTTGGGGGTTTGGTGGGGACAAGCTGGGGAGTTCTTCTGGGTGACTTCTCTCTCTGTGTGAAGTGGGAGGTGAGGTCCTCAGCTGAGTATGAGGGTGGAGGTGGAGGTTTGGGAGGAAGGTGTGAAATAGTTGTTGTGGAGAGTGAGGGAGAGAGAACCACAGGAACGTGGTGGGAACACCAGGCACTTTTGAAGAGCAAGTTGGGTTGGTGGTGGTGAGTCTGTTGTGTGTGTGTGTGTGTGTGTGTGTGTGTGTGTGTGTGTCTCAGCAGGGCCCAGATTCCTGAATGCAGGTAGAAAGACGCAGATAGAGCAATTAATACAGAACTGGGACTTGGCCAAACTGAGCCAATAAAAAGACAGAGGCTCAAGAGAGTTTAGGATATTGGCAGGATTCTTAAAATGATGGCCCATGGACTCTATCTGGACTCAGAGAAGAGAAGGCAGAGGAAGATAATGCATGGCAAAAAAAGCAGAGGTGCCAATGGAGCAAAGGTCCCAAAGAGGTTAAGGAGTGGGGATGTCACACAACCTCCCCCAGCTGCTGAATTTGACTGGCTAAATAAAAAAGTGGTGGTATGGGAGTCCTTGGACAAGCAAGCTGGGAGACTAGAAGGTGGCAACCAGAAAGCTGGGTACTCTGCGAGGTAATTTCCAGGGGATGGGAAGATACAGAGCTTGCAAGTGAGTGGCTGAGTTAGGTGAGCCCATGAAGTGACTGATGGGTCTGGGGTAGAAGAAGCTGTCCATGTAGTCACTAATCTCACCCAGGATGATGGACAGACACAGCCTCGGAAAGGCAGAGGCTCTATGCAGACATGTCAAAGGCTTCCCTGAATGAAGAGGATGGCTCTTGAGGATAAAGATGGGTGTGGGGGATGTTGCCTTATTTTGCAAGGTTTGGAGAATAATGGTGTCTTAGAGACGTTACATTCTCTTGCAGATGAAGTAGGCCCTCCAGGGTGAAAAATCAGGAAAAACAGTGGAAGAAGGAGTCTTGAGAAGAGGTAGTAGATATAACACAAAGCCAGAAGTTAGGATCTTTCTGTCTAGTCCCAAGGACACTAATATGTTATGTGATCTCAAGTCCTTTCCCCTATCCATCACATTGTTGCTGTTTATTTAGGTGATTAAAAGATGACTTTTAAATTAAAAGATGACCCCTCCCCAAGGCTCATTGATAAAAATAGGTTGGGAGAACCGGCTAAGGTAGAGCTTCCCAAGTAGTGTTAGGGAGCAACAAACGGGTACAGGTGTGCTGAGATCGTGACCCCTTAGCTCTTGGGTGAACTGGGGTCCCTGAGCCATTGTCACTGTGTTTTTGTGCTATAATGTGAATGAGGACGGTGAGGAAACAATGGGACAGACACTCTCCAGGGCTGCAGCTATCTCTGACGTTCTGTTTGCTCGTCTCTGTCGCGCCGTCTTGGAGGAGGCTGCAGGGAGGCTGATAGAAGAACAGACAGACTCCTGCTGCAGGCAAAAGTCCATCTGCTGGCAGAGATGGAAGCCAAGTTTCCTAGCTCCCTCTCGCTCTCCCCCCTCTCCCAGCACTAGCTGAGGGAGCTGTGATCTGCTCAGATGCCCAGGTGAGAGCAGGAGCACCTTGCTCCTCTTCCAGCTGATAGTTTGGGTGGTCACCAGCCCCCTCAAGCTTCAGCAGCAGCTTGTGAAAGTGAAGGAGCGACCACCCACTAGTTCCATCCATCATCCACTTCATCCAGCTCTAAAAACAGACTCACCATTTCTGAGAAGCCGGGCAGCGTGTCTCACTGCACACCACCCAGACAGAGCCTTCACAATGCAGATCTTTCTCTTAGGGCCAGCCACTTCTCAGAAATCCATACAAGATCCACCTACATGGTTGACCGAGGACCACCCCCTCTCTGCTACTAGCCCTCTTAGGGGCCCTCCCTCTCCCTCTGTCATATGACATATGCTTAGAAAATGCACTGGCAACTTAAATTCACCCCAATCATAAAACACCAGGAAAGACTCAACACTGGGCCCAGTACTTTGCACACAGTAGATGTTCAATAAATATTTACTGAACTAAATGAAGACTATTCTCAAATACTTAAAAAAGAATGCCCTATCAAGTCCATCAGAATTCTTTAAATTATCCATCACATTGTTGCTGTTTATTTAGGTGATTAAAAGATGACTTTTAAAATTCTTTAGTATTTGTTGGTACCTACTGTATGCCAAGCATTTTACAAGCATGAGCTGGTTTCATTTTCACAGCCCTGTGAACTGGATGTGTTAACCCCTTTTTGTTTTTGAGACGGAGTCTTGCTCTGTCACCAGGCTGGAGCACAGGGGCGCAGTCTCAGCTCACTGCAACCTCCGCCTCCCGTGTTCAAACGCTTCTTCCACCTCAGCCTTCTGAGGAGCTGGGACTACAGGCGTGTGCCAAACACCCGATTAATTTTTTTGTACTTTTAGTAGTGACGGGGTTTCACCGTGTTGGCCAGGATGGTCTCGATCTCTTGACCTCATGATCCGCCCGCCTCAGCCTCCCAAAGTGCTGGGATTACAGGCGTAAGCCACCACGCCTGGCCTGTGTTAAACCCATTTTATCGATTAGCAAACTGAGGCTCAACGAGAGATTGAGACACATCCAAGATCATAGAGCCGGGAAGCAGAAGTCACAGAATTCTAACCCAGATCCAACTTTCAAGAGGGTGCTCTTTTCAGTACACCAGGCTGCCTCCCACAAATGCACGAACAGATCACAGCATCAAGAGTGATGGAAGCAGACAGGCAGTGAAGTTGTGTGCAGGAAGACTGCAGCCACACAGCACATCTGAGGCTTCCCCAGATTGCCCTGGGGAAATCTTTTTTGAGGTTGGCTAAGATTTGTCGAAGAAGAGTGGACAGGGGTGTGGCCGGTGCTCCCCTTGGGCCCTGTGATTACTAGGCTGGCTCCCCCCTCCCCACTTTCCCCCACTACCCATGTGATCTGGCATTTCATTTAGGGCTGTGCTGCTTGGTTCTGAGTGTGTGAGAGGCCTGGAAGTGGCCAGGATCTGTCCTTGGATACTCTACTCCCACCCCTCTCCCCACAGGGCCAAGCGACTCCTGGGTCTGGGAGGTACCCCTTTGTTCTCAGAGCCCAGGAAACAGAGAGGAGAGTGGTGGAAAACATGAGTGGTCTGACCTGCCACGATTGAACACAGCCGTCAGCCCCCCATGCTTGCTGGAATCTGCCTGGCAGGTGAGCAGCTGTGCACCACATCTGTCTGTCCATCTGTCTCCCTCTCAGGGGCCTGCAGAGAGCCAGTACCCCTCAGGGAGGGGAGGCCCTGGACCTGAAGCAGCTCCCTTGCTTTGGAGGTTACTCAGCAGGAGCTAGGAAGGGTGGGGCAGGACAAGTGTGCCTCTGTCTCCATCCAAAACCCAAAGCCCCGCCCCCGACTTCCAAGTCCCCCTCACTACCTCCCTCACTACTCGCCTAGCTCTGCCTGCCAAGCTCTGCAAATTACCACACATGCCAATAAGTCATTAGAAACCAGACCGGCAAATGTGGGGTTGCCATGGAGACCCATACGGGGGAGCTGGCAGCCCTGGGTGCCGGCCTGTGGCTCAGGTGTGCTTCCGGGAGAGCTGGGAAGGTCAAAATGCCTGGCAGAGGTATACGCACTACTGGGGTGCTGATTTTGGGCAAGGCTCTGCCTCTGCCTGCTTTTATTCTTCCACCCCTCCCCGCAGCCCTAGGTCCTGCCCACCTGCAGTTTGTTATGGGTGATAAACGCTGCACAGGCTTCTCAAGGGCAAGTGCAGCCTTGGCCAGTGGGCTGGGTCCTCTCCCTTCCCAGAGCTGTCTGTCCACACACAGCAGGTAGCTGTGAGAAAGCCCACCTGGGGACCAATTCCAGGACAAAAAACACAGACAGGCCTTTGCAACTCGGGCCGGTTGCGGATGTTGGGAGAAAGCTGAGGCCCAGGGAGGGGCTGAGGTCAGGACTGGAAGTCAGCGCTGCTCCTCTTCCTGCGCCAGCGCTGGCATCGCCTCTGCCCAGTTCTTAGCACAGTGCTTGGGCCTTTACATGCACACATCTGTTGAAACTGTAAAAATATACACATACAAATGTAACGAATGAGCTCATGAGAGAATTCATGTAAGCATCTGGGATTTCTAACAAAACAGGAATGGACCCTGAGTTGCAGTCCCAGCTCATCCACTAACTCAGCGTGACCTCAGACAAAACCACTCCTTCCTGGGCCTCGACTTCATTGTCTAGAAAATAAGCAGGTTGTATTTCAGACACAGTGTATTTCAAACCAGGTTCCTCGGAGGCACCGAGTTGTGAAGGAATCCCTCCAGGGCGGCCAGGAGGTGGTCAGCTGGGTCCTGGTCCCAGAACCGCTTGGCTTTGGCCTTGTATTTAGTTTCCTAATGCTGCTGTGAGCAAAGGACCACAAACTTGGTTGCTAAAAACAACAGATGTATTCTCTTACAGTCCTGGAGGCCAGAGGTCCAAAATGGGTCTCCCTGGCTTCAAGCTGGGTGTTGGTCAGGTTACATTTATTTCTGGAGGCTGGAAGGGAGACGATGTCCTGGCCTTTCCCAGCTTCCCAGCCAGGGATCTCGAGGCTGCCCACAGGCCCTGGCCTATGACCCCTTCTGTCTTCAACACCAGCACTGGCAGGTCTAGCCTTTCACACACAGCATTACCCAGACGCTGACTTCTGCCTTCCTCTTCCACCTTTAAAGGACCCATGTGATTACACTGGGCCCACCCAGATAATCCAGGATAATTTATTCTAAAGTCAGATATCAGCAATCCTCATTCCCCCCTTGTCATGGAATATAACATATTCCCAGGTTCTAGGGGTAAGTACACAGACATCTTAGGGGGCCCATCATTCTGCCTACCATACATTGAAAAATGGATTAACTTCTATAAATGTCTGAAAGCCACAGGACCAGAGTGACTTCTGTTGCCATCAGTTCCGAAGCACTATGACCGAGGCTCTTCTCTTCTCCCAGGGGATACGCAGAGGAGCTCTGGGTCTGCCCATCAGAGGTGAATGTTGGCAGGCTTAGGCTGTTTTGTGGGCTGTGCAGAGGGATGGGTCTCTATGCCCACCAGAAAAGAGGTCTCTAGGGAGGAAAGAATGAGGACTACTTTAGGGGAATGGCCCTGTCTCAGCTCCTTCATCTCCATTCCCTATGGACGCCTAAATTCTGATGACCCCGCAGTCGTCTGCTCATTGTTTTTTGAGACAGAGTTTCCCTCTTGTTGCCCAGGGTGGAGTGCAATGGTGCAATCTCGGCTCACCGCAACCTCTGCCTCCCGGGTTCAAGAGATTCTCCTGCCTCAGCCTCCTGAGTAGCTGGGATTACAGGTGCCTATCACCACGCAAGGGTAATTTTGTATTTTTAGTAGAGATGGGGTTTCTCCATGTTGGTCAGGCTGATCTCAAACTCCTTACCTCAGGTGATCTGCCCGCCTTAGTCTCCCAAAGTGCTGGGATTACAGGTGTGAGCCACCGTGCCCAGCTGTCTGCTCATTTTTATTTCCAGTCAAGGTTACACGGAGCTGCACGCGCATGTGCGCGTGCACGTGTGTGTGTGTGTGTGTACCCACCCATGCACATTAACTGTCACAAAAGGCATGCCAATCTAACAGTCACAAAGGTGAGACAGCATCTCGTCTTTCCACATTTTGACCTTCAACACTGTTCTCTTCCAAGATTCATGAATAGTCCCAGATTGTTTAGAACAAACTCTAGAAACAGTAGCTAAGCTCAGAAAGCAAGGGGCTTAGACCTTTCTGCCCTCTCATTCTTCCATACAGCATAACCTCTGTTCTCATCTCTGCAAGACACCGTCTGCCAACTGCTCAGGACCCAGTGGGGCTCAATAACTCTTATGAGCAAGGTGCCCTGTGTATTAATCACAGCCCTGGTGTTTTATTATTTTATGCAAATTGCTCACCTCTCTCAGCCTTATTTTTTTTTCCCCTTGGTATAAACTGGCAGCTCCTTCCCATTCCCACTTCTATCATATGCCCCAGGGGATCCCAGAGAAGAAATGTGATGTGGTCGGGAATGCTGTTCTCTAGGGGAGTGGCCCTGGGGAAAATGAGAAAAGGAACTAACATTTATTGAGCTTCTACTTTGTAGCGGGTGCTTTACACAGATTAGCTCATTTAATGTGGTTGAGAACCAGGGTTCGGAGTCGGAAAGATTCGGGGGCTGAATTTCGGCTCTGTCACTTGCTGGTTGTGTGTGGCCTCCAGGCTTTAGTTTCCTCAACTGCAAAACAGGGGAAAATAATATCTACTTCACAGCGTTATGTGGACAAAATGAGATAAATGTAGCCAAGCTTTCGGCACCTCATAAGCACTCAATAACGTTAGCTCTTACTATTATTAACAACCCCAGGAAGTAGATGTTATTAACCCAGATTTATAGGTAAGGAAACTGAGGCTCAGAGAGGTGAAATAAGATGCCCAAAGGCAGGTGGCTAGGGACCATGGACTCTGACCCAATGCCAACTGATCCCACTTCCCCCTGATTGTGAGCCATAAGGACAAAAGCCTCAGGCTCAGCCTCTGTGTCTGCCAGGGGGTTGTGCTGGGGTACTGCGGGGGTGCCCACCTTTCTGAGGCTCCAAGGACGTAGAGGAGGGGAGAAGTCTGTCTAGTAGTGGACCGCTTTGCCTATGGGCCTCTTGCCTCCTGCTCTTTGCCTGGCGGGTGGGGCAGGGAGGAGAGGATATCCCCCAGTGTCATGGGTGGGTGACCCCCAGCATCTGGGGTGGGTTACAGCACTACCAATGGATCCTAGTCCACTCCATTCTGGTGATCTCTCCCTATACTTCAGAGGTGAGGTCACACCACTAAGACCCAGGGAGAGGATACACTCACCCCTCATCGGGGAGAAGTTTGCTCATTTTGGTGCAATTTTATTTCCAGTTCACAATATCTGAAATGACTGGGAACGTTACAGGAGTAACCTACCCAACAGGAGTCCACCCAGGCCATGAGAGGAAGGGAGAAGAGAAGCTCCTACAGCCTAGATAAATACATGGAGCCTAAGGGAATTCCCGAAAACATGGCTCCAGACACCAGCAAGCTAAGAGGCCAAGATTTCCAGGGTGCAGACCTGGGACAATGGCCGGAGTTGGAAATGGGACTCGCTGAAGCCAGAGGACTTCCAAGAGCAGAGATCATCTGGTCTTGGGCAGAAGAGGGCAAGTACACTGGATAACTGATTTCCTTCTGGAAAGGGCAGCTCTTTGTGTCTCTGGAGAGAGTACAGGAGGCATCAGAAACCCAGGTAGGAGGCAGGGACTGCTCAGAGACAGAAGACCCTGCGCTTGTGAGCTGCCACTGGGCTGCCTTACTCCCACTTGGTGCCCTCCCCTCCAGCAGCGCCACCCTTCTCTCCTCTCACCCTGCCAGCTCCAAGTTCTCCAAGTTCACCCTGCCAGCTCCTTCCCTCTGCAGCGTCGAACCCGCTCCGTTTTCCAGGCCTAAATCAGCCGCGTCCCCCCAAGGAAGCGTTCCCTATATAACTCCCACACAGAGCTCACAGTTCTGATAACATTTATAGTCTAAATCACACAGTTTAGCGCTCGTTTTAAATACTGTCTGGTATTATTCCCTCATTATTTCTTGTGAGTATAAGTTCTGCCTCCACAGCTGATCCGTAGGTTTCCTTACCAGTAAAGATGGTGTCCTGTGCTTCTTTATGTCCTCCCAGCCTCACACCCCACACTGCCTAGGACAGTGCTCACAGCATCCTTGGTTGGGATGTACTGATTGGCTGAAACAGCTCCAATGGCTGCAGAGGGCAACCAGGCAGCACTTCCTGACTAGCCACTGGGGGAAACACTGGAATGGATGGCCGATGCCCAGGGGTTTTAAAAAGTCAAATCATGGCTGGGTATGGGGGTTCACGCCTGTAATCCCAGCACTTTGGGAGGCTGAGGCGGGCAGATCATCTGAGGTTGGGAGTTCGAGACCACCCAGACCAACATGGAGAAACCGTGTCTCTACTAAAAATACAAAATTAGCTAGGCATGGTGGTACATGCCTGTAAGCCCAGCTACTCAGGAGGCTGAGGCAGGAGGATTGCTTGAACCCAGGAGGCGGAGGTTTCAGTGAGCCAAGATCGTGCCATTGCACTCCAGTCTTGGCAATAAGAGCTAAACTCTGTCTCAAAAAAAAAAAAAAAATTCAAATCAACCCTGCAGGAGCCCACCTTACTCTGAGGAAAAACCCCTCTCCTCACCAGCTCCAGAACTCTCCCAGAGCTAGCCTCCTCCTGACCCTCTGACTTTATCTCCTGCAGCTCTCTGCTCACCACACTCCAGCCATGCCGGCCTCCAAGCTGCCTCAGACTCTCCAGGCATGGCCCTGCCTCCCCGCTCTTGCACTTGCTGTCCCCTCTGGCCGGCTTGCCCTGACTGCTGTGCTGCCCCCTCATCTCTCCTCAGACGTCACCTTCTCAGGTCTCTGCAGCTACCCTGCACAGGGTAACAAACCCCCCATCTCCCAAATGACTCTTCCATTTCCCTTCCCTGTTTTTTCTCTTTAGCACTTACCAGCCTCTAATATGCCATTTCCTTTATGAGTTTATTCGACTGCATCCCCAGACAATAAATGGAAAGCCCCTGAAGGGCCAAGGTCTGTCTGGCTGTCCACTGCTGTCTGCCCTCAGTGCCCACTACAGGCTTCACAAATACTTGCTGAACGAAGACACTCCAGCCCCACCCCGGGTCTGAGACGGCTGAGGCAGGGTGGCGCTCAGAGATGGCCAGTGGACAGGATAATTCTGCAGGTCCCCTAGCAATGTGTAGACTCTGCCATTCAACCCCTGGACCCTATTCTAGGTAGGCACTTTCTCAAGCTTGTGGCCTGAAACTGTCTGAGCCTCAGCAGAAGGCAGGGGAAGAGGAGCGGTGACAGCCAGGCAGGGTAAAGTGTCAAATTCTCTCCTTCCTCCTTCCTCCTACACAGCTTTTACATGTCTCACTTCCCACCAGCTGCCCCTCTGTGGTCATTCCCCTTCTGGGCATCAGCACCTCTGCCCTCCCAGGCCAAAGACAGATGCTTTCATTGACCACATTTGAATGCTTATTTTGAGACATTTTAGAGAGCAAAGTAACCTTTGCTGCCTGTCTTTTCTCTTTTCTTTTTTCCTTCCCTCTGAAAGGATCAGATAGGACAGACCCACTCTTCTTGGGAAATCCGGGCTGGTTACCTGATAATCACTGCCCTGCCCCCTTCTTCCTTATGTTTTCCCTGAAGTACCTGCTTTTCGAGATGTCTGTAAATAGGAATAATTTACCTGTTCTTCCTGAAACACAGGAGTCTGTCCTGTTAGAGATATCCCACTGACAGTGCAAATCTCAAAGCCTTCCCCATCTCTCTCCAACTTATCTGGGGTCTGGGCCCCATTCTCACATCTCCCGGTGAGCCATCCTTGCCCTGGTTCCCATGTACGTCCATGGGCACTGACGCTTGAGGTGCAGCTTCTCTGAGGCTAGTGGCTCCATGTGGCCCTGAGGCACTTGGCTGAAACAGAGGGAAACAATCTTGGATCTTAAATATCACACCCCGCAGGAGCCAGAGGATAAAAAAGGTCATAGAGACTGTCTCTGAAGATCCCAATAAGGAGAAAGGCAGCCACTGGCTTGGATACGGCTGGCTTGGGGAACTTCTTCCTGGAGGGAGGGAAGGAAGAGAACGGGCTGGATGACCCAGAGCACCCTCCGGGCCCAAGGAACACCTGATTCGGGGGGTGGTGAAGAAGTAGGAAGAGTCTTAAAGTCAGAGAGAAGGGCTAACTCCCTCCCTTGAATCTTTCCCAGCTATAGGTCCTTGGGCAAGTCTGAGTCTGTTTCTCGGCTTTTAAGTTAGGGATAATGAGAGTTAACTACCTATCTAACAGGGGTATTTCCGAAAGCTTAATGTGATTATGCAGGTACAGCAGTTGGCACAGTGCCTGGCACATAGTAAATGCTCAATAAGTGCTAGGTATCATAATTAGTGTCATCACCATGTGAGAGGTAGAAGCTGAGAAACAGTTATTGCCCCAGGAACCCTCTGCCTGTGCTTTATCTGGGAACTCACTTCAAGTCCATCAAATGCTGAGCAGCAGGGAAGGTATGGGTGGAAGAAACATACAGAAAAAAACTGAATTCCAAACCAAACCTGGCTAAACTCATCTCCTAAAAGGCAGTCCCCTCAGACCAAGGTGTCTGCCAGGTCCCTAGGCGGTGCTAGAAGCCAGAGTGCAAGGCCCAGCAGCTCTGGGTTTGGAGCAGAGCCTGCCTGACGAAAGCTTAGAACATTCAGGAGGCCAAGGTCATGAGACTAAACCCCAGCAGGGATGTGCCAGGTCCCCTGCACCAAAACATGTGGGGATGTTCTGGGTGACGGGCCAGCCCCACAGGAAGCCCAGCTCCCAGAACTAGAGACAAAGGAGCTGAGGGGGACCTGTCAGTGGTGATGGTGACATCCACAAAGGGCAACCAACACATACACACCCTAGTATCTTCATACACAATGCCTGAGCCCCAAATACCCTCAGCACCAGTGTCCCCAGACCCACTACCTCTGCTTGGCTGACTCCTTTTCAAGCCTTGGCCCAAATATCACCTCCTTTGGCAACTCTTTCCTAACCTGCAGACAGAGCCTTTTTTTTTTTTTGAGACAGAGTCTCACTCTGTTGCCCAGGCTGGAATGCAGTGGTGCAATCTTGGCTCACTGCAACCTCCGATTCCTGGGTCCAAGCAATTCTCCTGCCTCAGCCTCCCGAATAGCTGGGATTACAAGCACGTGTCGCCACGCCCAGCTAATCTTTATATTTTTAGTAGAGATGGGGTTTCACCATATTGGCCAGGCTGGTCTTGAACTCCTGACCTCAAGTGATCCACCCGCCTCAGCCTCCCAAAGTGCTAGGATTATAAGCGTGAACCACTTATCACGCCTGGCTGAGAGTCACCTTTTTATCTGCTTATCCCTATATTTCAACACTTGTTTCATTACTATCTATGGGACTAACTCCCCCAACTAATAATAATAGCAATAATAATATTACTTAGCACTTACTATACATACCAGATACTGTTCTGAGCTTGTTACATGTATCACCTCATGTAATCCTCATGACAACTTTATGAAGTAGATACAGTCTACATGATTTGCTCAATGTCAGCCAGCTAGAAGTGGCGAAGCCTGGATTTGAACTCCAGCTGTGTGGCTCTAGTTCACTCTTACAGTGAACTCCTTGAAGGCAGGGATATCTGATCTGTCTCTTTGTCCCCTGCAGCTAGCACAGAGCCAAGCACACAGTAGGTGCTTAGAAAAGATGGGTTGACTGAATAAGCAAATGCCTGTTTGAGGCTAACTTGGAGAAATTTCAGCCTCTGAGCTGCAGGCCAGGGAGACCCAGGCTGTTACCCTGGGAAAGTAACAGATAAATGAATCTTTCTGACTCATCCTCTCTCAGCAACCTAATCACATGCTGCTGTCTGCCTTTTTTGTATATCTCTTGTCTTCTGTTTTGTTTTGTTGTGTTTTTTAGCTACTTCATTTTGTCAGATGTGTTTTTTGTTTCTCAGTTTATCTTGCGTCTTTGTCATCCTTCTCTTCTGTTCCTTGGTCACTATCCCCATTCTTGACCCATTCCAGCCTTTAACCATTGTCCTTGTCCTTCCCTGGAGTCTTTGTGGGCTTGAAAGCTTTTGGCCCTCATCCTTTGTCTTGGAGCTTTTATAAAGAGTCCAAGCTTATAGATCAAGAACACAGGTGACACTAACTCATAGACAGGCCATAGACCAAGCTTCTATATCCTGACCCCGAATAAATTCTACCTGAATGCAGGTGTGGTGTGGAGTGAGGGACTGCCAGCCCACAATGTGTCACATACCTATGTGGGATCACACAGAAGACTCATTGCCCTCCCTGCCTCCTCCCTCCTTCCTGAGGGTCCCAATTCCTCCAGGAAGCCTTCTTTGATCACTTAAGAAAGCTTATTCATGCAACCATTCAGCAAATCCTTATATATAATAGTTGAACGGGGAATTAAGGCCCCATGTAAAGTTAGCTTAGAATGTAAGCCTTAGTGTAAGTGTACAAGTTACTAGATGTCACAGATACCATAGGGCCGAATGAACTGCAGACAATCAGGGATTTCAAAATGGAGATCTATATGACCTGGAGCAAGTGGTTTATCCTTTCCAGGCCTCAATTTCCTTGGCTAGAAAACAGCGGATGTTAATGTACACATTAGAAGGTTGTCAGCAGGACTGAACAAAATGACCTTTATGATGTTCCTCACATGGACTGGTGCATAGTAGGTATTCAATCACAAATTTGTTTCCTTCCCCCTTCTCTGCCTGAAGCACCAGCCTTCTACTCAGCCCTGGCCAGCCAGATAAATGGTGAGATGTGACCTGGTCCATCCTTTCAGTTCAGAAAAGTATCCAAAGGACAGGATGGTACCTGGCATGTTAAAGTCACTCGTGTGGTAATTCACTAGCATTGTTTATGTTCCTCACTTCCGTCTCCTCAAGCTATGGGTCTCTGAATGAGTCTGGTGGGCACAGAACTAATCAGCTGGCAAGTCCAGATACAAGTGTGGTCAGCCTGAGACATGGAGGTTTGTTTACCGCTGTATTTTCAGCTTCTAAAATCATGCTAGGCACACAGTAGGTGCTCAAGAAAGAGTTGTTGAATGAATACATTTTTTAAAAAACAATGGCATTTCCTTTTCCTTTCAAATAAATGACATAAGGGTGTGGGGAGTAGGAGGGGCAGGTGAGTAAATGGCGGGGTGCAAGGGACACCAGGGCCAGGCAAATGCAGCTGCCAGGCCCACCAGCCCAGGCTCCTCTGCAAAGGGGATGCAGCAAAGCCAACAGTGCATGTGCTCGCACTGTCAGGATAAGCGGGAGTGTGTGCACGCCTGGCTTACCATTTCAGCGGCAGTTTACAGGCTGAAACTGCAAAGCGGGGCAAAGGTGGAGATAGACTAGGAAGGAAGGGAGATGGCTGGGGAAGAATGAGGAGGGTGAGAGAAGGGAAAGAGCAGTGTGAGGGGAAAAGGGAAGTGAAGAGTGTTAGAGGAGGAAAGTGAAGAATGAAGGAAGGAGAGGAGGAGGGGGAAGAGGGAGAGGGAGGCACCGGGAAAAGAGAATGGGGAGTGGGGAAGACCTGTGTTAAATTAGAGGGAACCTGCTGTACTAGCTTGGGTGAAATGAGCAGATCTCTGAGTTCTTACTGCCACTCGGTGTCTCCCTGGGAGGTGACTGCATTAGGTAGAGGGAGTGGTTTTGGGGGTGTTCCTAGGTGCCAGACCCCAGGCAGATCTCAATTTAGCAGGCACTGAGGCCTTTAGTTTCATCCTCTGTAAATAATGAGGTCCCATCCCAGGTCCAGGGAGAGCGCTCCTCAAGAAAGAGAAGTCTGAGCCAGCCCAGGGGAAGGACGGAAGCCTAGGAGACTCAGACCCCTAGCTCTGCCCTTCTCTTGCCATCGTTTCACCACAATAGGCAACTGGCCAGGAAAGTGGGTCAGGCCACCCACATGTGACTTTTTCTAGTAGCAACAGGACTCGCAGGCAAGGGGGCTCCCGTGCCCATCACAAAGCCCACCCCCCCACCAAGCTCAGTGCTCTTTTTTGGAGGGACTTTTCAAAAGCAGTGGGCAATGGGAGGATATCCTGGCCTTCTTATTCAGGGACAGTACGCTGGGCCAGAGCCCATCCCAGGCTGGAGGGAAAGGGGGGCACGGAGCCTGCCATCAGCCTGGGTGCATCTTCCCGGATGACAGTGACTAAGCTGGCAGCGAGCCACCTCTATCTACTGCCCTGACCTAGGGAGGCTGTTCTCCCCACCACCTCCTGGGATTCTCAAGCAGAGGGACTGTCAGTCCATCTCTGGCAACTGATCGCTGTGCCCAGCCCACCCCCTCCAACCCTGCCAGTCGCCCAATTAGAAGCTGCGTTGGCTCCAACAGATGGGAGCTGCGGCAGCCTGAGGAACAGAGCACAAAGCCCAGCTGACATTTTCCTTCCTGTTCGTTTGGTGGGGGAGGAAGGGTAGGGAGCCCAGTACCACCCCCAGGGCCCCTCCCCAGGGTCTGGGTCTCCTGCACCTCTTCAGCTTCTCTTCTCAGCCCCGGATGGAGCTCAGTTCCCCCCTCACCCCGCGGCTCCTCGCCGGTTGGGCAGCCAGAGCCTACGCCGCCCTTTGCCAGCAGGACAGACGGCCCACCTGTGGCTGGTCAGCCCATCCTGTCTCCTGGGTGCTGCGGTGGGCTTAGAGCCACCCTTCCGTTTCCGATTCTCCCTGCCAGAGCCCCCAGGCTGAGCCCCAGGCCGGCCCATCCCCCACCCACAATGTCCCATCCCAGGCTGCTGTCGGACCTCAGCCGGCCGGCCCGGGAGGAGCCTGGCTCCTGGTTCCAGATACTTCAGACAGACCCAAGGCCACCTTGTCCCTCCGCCCAGACATCCGCGCTCCAAGGAGGAGAAAGTCCCCAGGCTCTGGAGCGCTTCCAGCCTGCCAGTCCGACCGTGTCACGCCCTCCCTAACCTCGCCGCCACTTCCCGGCTCCTCGACATCTCCAGGGCTCCGCTCTACCCAGCAACAGTTTGGGGGAGGTTCTGGCCTCTCCGGGCGAAGGCCCAGGCGCCCCCTCCCCGGCCGCTTCTGGGCATTCTCCAGTCCTCCGTCCCTCTCCCCGTCGGCCGCCTCCCTCTCCCAAGTCGCTTGCTCCCCTGCAGGCGTCTCGGCGGAAGGCAGCGGCCGGCACCCCCCGGGCCCCCACCCGGGTCAGGCGGAGCTGCGGTGCCGCCCGGATAGGAGCCGGGAGCCCCGAAGCAGCTGCTCCGGCCGCTCCCTCCGCGCCCCACCTCGGCCACGCCAGCGACCTCGATGTCCACGACTCCCCGGCCGCGGCGGCGCTGCCCAGGTCAGCCCCGGAGCCGCACACTCACCCCGCGGGCGCTGTCCGCCGGCCGCCGGCCGCAACGCCGGGCTCCGCTAGCTTGCCGCCCGGGGCCGGGCTGGGGACGCTGATTCGCGCCCTCCTGCCTCGCGCCGTCTGCACAGGCCAGGGAGGCTCAGCGGGCGCCCTCCCCAACGTGGAGTTATCCTGGGAACGGCTCCGGGGCCCAGCCGGTGAGGGCGATGGCAGAATCCCAATCCGTTCCCAACCCTTCTCTGCGCCCTGGGCGCGTCGTAGCCAGAGGCCGGCGGGCGAGAGCCGGGCGCTCCCTCCGCGCCGCGCGTTTGCAGGCGCCCGGAGCAGGCCTTCGCGGCGCCTGGCACCCCCTCCGCGCGCGCCCCTCCTCCCGGCTTCGCGCTCGCCCTCCTCACTCGCTTCTCCGCTGCTCTCCCAACCTCCCCAGCCCACTCCGGTCGCCTCCTCCCAGTCTGCATGCCACGCCAACCCCCTCCAGTCCCGCTGCCATTTTAACTCCTGAGTGGCCAGAGGCCCCCTCTACCTAACGCACACACACCGGGAGGAAGGAGTTGGGTGGGGCCAGACGCTAACGTTTGAGCTGTCCTTGTGCCTGGAGGCACAAGGCTTGGCTGAGAGAAGGGGCACAGCGCCTGGGTCCGGGAAGAGAGGGGTTGGCTTCTCTGATACTACGTCGGACCCTCTTGCAAAGGCCAGGACGACAGATGGGAAATTCAGCAGCTTTGAGAGGACAGATGCAGCTCACAGTCACAGCGTGCACCTAAGATCACATTTTTGCTTTGCATGGTGCTACCCTCCTGAAGTTAACAGTAGACTAAGGAATGTAGTGGGGTGGGTGAGAATTTGTTATTGGGCCCAGGCACCTCTCACCCTAAAGAATGGAGTGGAAAACCGCTTAAGTTGTCATGCTTTTCCAGCAGTGCATTCTGAGCCACGCAGCTCTAGCATTCTGGAAGATTCCATCCTTGCTCTCAATGAAGGAGGTCAATTTCAGTCAGGAACTGGCAGGCCCAGTCAGGGGTTTGGCTTCAGGGTTCCCCACTCTGCCAGCTGGACAAAATGAAGACGGGGGAAGGAAAGTAAGAAGGTGCCGAAGGTGGGTGCTAGGCTGCTGCCTGGTGGCTTAGAAAAGCTGGGTGACTGCCACTAGTGGGGGCTTAGGAGAGTGGATCTCCTGCTGGGGCAAAGGCCCAAGGCCCAACACCCATGCCTTGATGGGGCTTTCAGCCTGGACCACTCAGAACAGACATCACAAACTCAGCTCCATGGCAGGCCACACCCTATTGATGAGCCTGGACCAGAGCCTGCAGGACCAACAACAGGGGAACGGATGAGGTGGAGCCCAGGGTGTACAGTCTGCGAGGAGTGGCTTCCCCGGGCTGCCTGCCATCATCCAGTACTTGAGCTTCTGGCCCTTTCTTTTCCAAGGGTACAGCCATTGGTGACTGCCATGCCTGGTGGCTTTTGTGAAGTTGTCTTGAAGGTCTGTGAGTTCTGTATGCACAGAGGGGATTCTCACCTTCCTATATTGAATGAGCACATATTAAGTTCCCACTGAACTACCCCCATGTTCCCACTCTCCACCCCTGCTACGGAGCATAATGGCCTCAAGGAGCTCAGAGTGACAGGTTGGAACTATATGAAACCAATTTTAACATTTCAAGACAATGAAAGTGCCATAGAAATACAAAATGAAACCACCATAATGGGCTAGCATTATTCACAAAAGGTTTAGTGGAGGAGTGAGTTTCTAGCTGAGCCTAGTTGGAGGGATAGGATTTGAACTGGAAGAGAATATGGGGACTAGCAAAGGCAGGAAAGTGGGGACAAGCAGAGTAAAATGGGTTGTCTGGAGGGTGGGGGGCAAGGGAGGAAAATTATAGAGCTACTATTAGATGCCAGCCTTTTTTCATCTTCTGATCTTACCCTCTGAATTGACTAACATCCCCATTTAACAGACAGGGGAATGGAGGCTCAGAGAGTTTAAGGCAGTTGCCCAAAATCTGTAGGCAGAATGTGAGACCTCACTTTCACAGTGCGACAATGCCACATTGAGTATACAGGGTGGGAACAGCGGATGAAGGGTCTGAATTGCCAGGGTCAGCAGTTTAGCTGTGACCAAGTGCTCAGGTGATCTGGAAGGAAAGAGGCAGGGAGATGATAGACAATTGAGGTAGCTGTTGCAGGAATCTAGGAGGAGGGGAGCAGTGAGAATAGCGTCAGTGCATGGGCCTTTGTAAAGAAGTCTTGGCAGAACTTTTGAGACTGACTGATTGAAAGGGGTCAAAATTTGACTCCAAGCTTTTAGCCTTGTCAAGTCACTGGAGCAACCTTTCCAGTCTAAGAGCCAATGTCAATGTAGACAGACTGATGGTGAAAAGGAGGACATTTTAGCAATCCGTTACCAGTTGCACGATCTGAGAGAGCACTCATGCCAGCACCCCAGCCCCCCAATAACTGTGCATGCTCATGTGTTTTATCTCCTAACCAGAGGGTAAGCTTCTGGAGCCTATTACTGTCTCACATCTTAATGAGACAAGACCAGTCCCTTATAGTAGATGACCAATAACTGATTATTGAAATAATAAATGGGATAAATGCAAGTAACATTTGCCAAGTGGCTGATCCTGAGTGGCAAAGCCTGTAAGATGTACTAGGTGAGGCATAAGGGAATTTCATCTGTGGGAAGAAAATAGGGGAAGCCTTCTCTTGAGCTGACTGCAAACTTCTTATAACCCAATGTGATAGGAGAAAGAGCAAAGCTTTTAGAGCCAGAATGATTTGGGTTTGGAACTCTACTTGTTCGGTTACTCTGTGTTGCTGCAGGAAGAGTATCGAACTTCCCTAGCTCTGATTCTTTTCTAGGTAAAGATATTAATTCAAGCAATAGCAGTTAACACTTACTGAGCACCTACTACATGCAAGGCAAGGTGCCAGCACATTCATACATCATCTCATCAAAACCTCGACCAATACTAGGACTCCAGCGATAGGAGAAAAACAAGGTGCAGTATTTACCTGACCAGTACATAATAGAAATAAGATGGGAACCCAGGGTCCTTAGAAGGTAGAGTCCAAACACCAAGCCAAGTCTCCCTAGCCCTTCTTTAGGATGAAGATAGCCGTAATGGAATGGATTCATACTCATAGGTTGCTGTGAGATGTAACAGGGACTACATGACTGGCAGGAGCACAGTGGCTGGTGCATGGTACATGGTCGACATCTTTCTCCCAACCCTGCTCCCCTTGCTGCAATTCTGAGTCACATACTTTCTTGGGAAAAGCTGTCCCTATTCACAGTCCTTTGGAAGCTCTTAGGTAATTACCCAAAGGCCCTGTTATTGACCTTTCAACCTCCAAATTTAATTCTTGGGTGTGGCCATGCATAATTTCCTGCCAGGAAGCCTGGGACTCTGACATCAGAGTGTCTTGGGAGAGGGATGCAGGGGTTACACACCCCTAGAAATGATCCTTAGCTCAATTCCAGGTGGCTCTTTCATGCAGGGATCAGGACACGGAACTGGTGAGCATGTTGTTTGTGTGGTGGGGGCTGTGAGGAGGGGATAGCTCCTCCTGGAGCCTGGCAGATGAGCCGAATAAGAGAAGGGAGGCCTGGGATTCCTCAGTGGATCCTCCACTGCTATGCGCCATGTGCAGCCTCAGTCTCCTTAGGAGATGTGGGGTGGGACCTGGAGAGTCACTGAGGACTGTTGTCCCACGAGGGACCCAACTAGGCAGAGAGTATGGTGCTAGAGCAGTGGCCCTCGGAATCACCTGGAGAGTGTGGGCCAATGCAGTTGCTGAAGTCCCACCCCAGAGTCAGATTCTGTAGTTCTCAGAGTCTGCATTTTGGATAAACCATCCAGGGGATTCTGATTCAGGTGGTTGGATGGACAGCACTGTGAAACAGAGCAGCGTAGGGGTGCCCATGGCTCCCTGCCCGCTCCCTGCCCGGGCTAACCATGTGCAGAGCCTTGTTCTCTGGGCAATTAGAGCACAAGTGAAGGCAGAGGCAGAGGCAGAGGTGAAGGGAATGAAGCTCAAGCTTTAGGGCTTCTCAACTTGCAGGATGGCGGGGAGCGGGGGGCTGTGAGAGCTGGGACTTGTAGAATGTTCTAGGTGAAGAGAGGGAGCCGGTTTACGAACAGGAAGCATTTTTATGTAAGCATTTCTGGTCAGTGGAATGAAGAGATGTCAGGAGAAGGGAACCTGAATGTCTGAGGCTCATGCAAATTATCTTCTTGCAGGCTGGAAGTAAGTATCACTACTATACCTAATTTTGTATTTGGAATTCTGCGGGTTTTTTCTTAAGACAGACCCACAAACCTGGGATCTTCTCCAACCCCTGCCCTCAGGAAGCTCCCAGGATCCAAAGACACCCTTGGAACACAGAGAACCAGAAAGGCAGAAAGACACACACTGCAGATGGCAGAGCTGTGTGGAACTGCAGGGAGTCCTCAAATTTATCTTGGGTTATATTCCTGGAAAAGGCACTGCAGGTAAAAACGATGTAGGTTGAACCTGTTTTCGCCCAGAAACAACGTGCTCATAAAAATTACATTTCTCACCAGTGTCCTGGTGCCCAACTTTTTATAAGCACAAGCACCACAGACAGCATATTTAATCAACAGTAAATAATACACACGTACTCTGTATCTCTCTCTCTCTCTTTTTTTTTTTGAGATGGAGTCTCACTCTGTCGCCCACGCTGGAACGCAGTGACACAATCTCGGCTCACTGCAACCTCCATCTTCCAGTTTCAAGTGATTCTCCTGTCTCCGCCTCCTGAGTAGCTGGGACTAGAGGCTCATGCCATCACATCTGGCCAATTTTTTATATTTTTAGTAGAGACAGGATTTCACCATGGTGGCCAGACTGGTCTCGAACTCCTGACCTCAAGTGATCCACCCACCTTGGCCTCCCAAAGTGCTGGGATTACAGGCGTGAGCCACCATGCCCAGCCCTGTATTTCTTTTTCTTTTTTCGAGACAGAGTCTTGCTCTGGCACCCAGGCTGGAGTGCAGTGGGGCAATCTCAGCTCACTGCAACCTCCACCTCCTGGGCTCAAACAATTCTCCTGCCTCAGCCTCCCTAGTAGCTGGGATTTTAGGCACATGCCACAGCACCGGGCTAATTTTTGCATTTTTACTAGAGACCGGCTTTTACCATGTTGACCAGGCTGGTCTCAACCTCATGATCCACCCACCTCAGCCTCCCAAAGTGTACTCTGTATTTCTTAAATTGAATTTGATTATCTAAAACTGTTAAACTGGGCAATATGGTGACCAACTCCTATTCTGTTTACGTATTCAGAAGATTCCTGAAGGAAATGCTGACTTAGGGAGTAGGGACCATGGGAAGGACTAGAGTGACCCCCTTCCCCTGTTCAGAACCTGTATGGGTGAAAAGGGAGCCTCAGAGGTCTGAAGCTGGGGAACAAGGGTTTTGTGCCCCATGGCACATCTGAAAACAGACCAGCCAGCCATCACCATTTGTGGATCTATCTGGCCTACTCCAAAGTGCATGACTTTTAAGTAAAGGGCTGCCACACATAGACCAAGACTGGGGGACACTTGAGAGGGCTCTAAGAGTGAAGTTGGAGTGCCATTTGGAGGGCTGATCTAGATAGGCTTTCTGGAGGAGGAAACTCTTGAGAAGATGCTTGAAGGCAGGACAAAATAGGACTTCCTGAGAGTTCAGTCCCCAGGGACCCTCAAGCATCTTTTGAGTTGACTTTGACTTATCTCACTGAGACCCATCATAGGCTGTCAAGAAGACTTTGTCCTTGGCCATGCATGGTGGCTCATGCCTGTAATCCCAGCAATTTGGGAGGCCAAGGTGGGCGGATCACCTGAGGTTGGGAGTTCAAGACCAGCCTAACCAACAGGAAGAAACCCCGTCTCTATTAAAAATACAAAAAAAAAAAAAAAAAAAAAGTTAGCCAGGCGTGGTGGCTCATGCCTGTAATCCCAGCTACTCAGGAGGCTGAGGCAGAAGAATTGCTTGAACCTGGGAGGCAGAGTTTGTGGTGAGCCGAGATCGCACCATTGCACGCCAGCCTGGACAACAAAAGTGAATTCTGTCTCAGAAAAAAAAAAAAAAGGAATAAGACTTTGTCCCCAAGTGCTCATCACCCACACCTCTCATCTACTTTACTGGTTTTCAAGCAGCAGGTAGAGACCCGTCAGTGGGTTACAGCAAGCACTTTGTTAAAAAATGAAAAAATAATTTTTTTTATGAAATGAAAATGAACCAGGATATATTTCATTAATACTTTTTTTTCACATAATCATATGTGTGTGTGCTAAGTCATGGTGTTCAATGTATATCTTTCCAGAAGTCACTATCAAGCCTTGGTTATTTATTTCCAAAGCCTGCAAATAAAATACACACGGGGTATCCCACATGTTAAGAATAAAATATTTACCCAAATCCAGGCTTTTTATTTCTGTTGACTATCTTCTTTTCTAATCAGATTCTATTCATTTTTGAACATTTCACTTCAGAAATGGTTCACAGGACAGAGAAACTGGGACTTCACATGTATGCTAATCCTGTTCTTTTCTCTTTATACTGTCTCTGACCTCTATATTTTCCTTCTTATTTTCTGTCAGAGAAGGAAGTCTTTGTGGTCTTACTTCCAATATTGGAATGAATTCCAACATACATCTTAGAGCTCACGGGAATGTCCAGAGATCCTTCCTAAGGTCCATCCCAGCAGCTACTAACTGGGTCTATTTTTTTCTGTGTAAACTAGCGTTTCTGAAACTGTGTGTGCAGAAGAACCACTTGGGGAATTGATTAAAATGCAGATTCCTGGGTTTCATCCAGTAGGTCTCAGGTGGGGCTCACGAACTGCACTTTGACTGTCTCCCCAAATGATTCTGATGCAGATGGTCCAAGGCCCCCACTTGGAGGAACACTGTAAACCATGGAGAAAATTCAGCTCCTTCCAGAAAGCTTTCCCCCTTTCACTCCTGATTCTGGTCACACCATTCCACTTCCCTTCTGCAGGAATAGTCTTGGTTTATGCCACTTCATGTTTATTTGCAATCATTTGCATTTTGCCTGAAAAGTTACTTTCTCTGGGTATCCTGTCTCCCTATTAAATGATAGACTCCCCCCAAAGAACTGTATCATTCATTGCTATTTCCTTAGAGTGCCCACTGGAGGGCCTTGCTCATGGCAGACTTGCCATAAACTCTCTCTGCATGGGACAAAAGCCTCCCATTTATACCCCTGCCCCTACTGGCCCCTACCTGCTGAGTGGGGATCCCTATCCAGGAGTGCTCAGGGAATGGGGAGTCTGTGTTATTCCCTGGATCAAACAGCAATGTTGATTGGGTGCTTTTGGCTCCGACTTTGTCCCCTCCTCTCGCCTCCTTAGGAATCGGTAAAAACTATTGAGTACAGATGACCCCCTGGAGATTGTGGCTTCATCAAGGTCTGTGAGTCCAGATGATCAGATCCCTGGGGACTGTAGCTTCATCAAAGGCTTTTATATTCTTTCTTGTGTCCAGAAACATACAATGGGAGCAAAGGCAGAGGGCTGAACTGTAGGGCTCAAACTCAGTGAGGCAAGCTAGACGCCCAGGCATAAAATTTAAGGAGGCACTCACTTTGAGCTGCTGACCCTGTACTTGCAGAACCTGAGGGTGAGTGCCTCCTTAACTTTTGGCCTAGGCACCTCCCCTGCCTCACCCTAGTCCCAGGCCCAGTGGGCAGCCTAAGGCAAGCATCCTAGGACCTGGATCTTGACAATGAACTGAGAGAGAGGGCTGAGGGAGGTGTGGCCTGGAGACAGTCTTGTTCCTAGATGAAGCGGCTCTTCAGGCAGAGGTAAGCTTGTCCTATTCTCCTGTCCATAGGAGCTGGCCTGTATGATAAGCAGCTTGGGTAAAACTGGGCTGCATCCCTGAGTCTGTGCTGGGAGCAGTCGGTGTTGCCTCATTCAGTCCTGATGAGGCTCACAGTGTCTAGTCCCTTGGCCAGGACGAGGCCAGAGTGAGCCTCAGCCCCATGTCCTCTGACGCTAAGTCCACTGGTTTCTGTTTTTTCCCTTCATTTTCCTTCCACAACTCTCCTGCTTTTCATGGAAAAGAGATCCCACATCCTCAAGAGCCACTTGTCAAAGGGATTAAAATCTTGACTGTCAGAAAGCTCATCCTTATATTTTATTCTTATTGCTTCTCCTGCCACAAACCACATTCCTTTCTATTTTACCCTCAGGGAACGTGAAGAACAGCCTGTCACTGGTCACTGGCCTCGGTGTGTGGGCACCTGGGGACCTTTTGGTTCGTGAAGTCTTTTCTGTCTTCTTTTTTTCAGTCACATTAACGGATCTCCTTTGCTGAACATTGTTCTTTTTTTTTTTTCTAAAAAAAGAAAAATTAAAACAGAATAGGAAGAAAACAGTAGGAAAAGAGAAAAAGAAACACCCGTCTCCCTGAGCTGAGAAAGATTGACTGTCTGAAGGCAGGAGATGAGGGGGTGACCCCCAAATGCTGGGCAGCCTCCATGCAGGCCAGGACCCTGGACAGAGTATACAGGAGCTCTGGCCATTGCTGGAAGTGTCCACATAAACGGCTCGTGGACCAAATCCCTTCCCAGGTCCCAGACCCGTACCTCTGCCTTGGCAGGGCCCACCACGAAGGGAATATGGTGAAAAGGCCACTGGAGAAAGGTCTCTTCCCACCTGGCTTACCTGGCTCACTTGCATGCCTCTGTCACA
Organism: Callithrix jacchus; assembly: GCF_049354715.1. Classification (NCBI taxonomy): domain Eukaryota; kingdom Metazoa; phylum Chordata; class Mammalia; order Primates; family Cebidae; genus Callithrix; species Callithrix jacchus. Next base: position 32,001,558 of record NC_133520.1, read on the forward strand.
GAGGAGTGGGATTTTCAGACTTCAGACGAGAAAATAGAAAGCTGAAGACCAGGGTCCGGAACCCATCCCCTCTCCTTCCTGCAGCCCTGCCATCAGAGTTAGTGTGGCATCCCCATATATTGAGTCAGATGGCTAGAGTGAATGACTAATGCATGTCATTTTCAAGCTGCTCTCTCTGAACAGGAAAGTACATTCAGATCCAGGTTTTAATTGTGTGTGATTTTAGCTGAGATGGCGTTAATTTATTTCCTTTGCTACTTCAGCGCTTCTTCCTCTTTCATCACGGTGAAATTATCTGGAATGTATCTTTTTTTTTCTTAAGGACAAAGAGAAGAAGCTGATCTTGCTCCTTTTCCACTGATTGAGGTTTAGAACGTTTTAGGGGCTGCCAGATGCTGTTTAGCGGGTGCTTCAGGATGAAGACCTTGTGGTCTCCTGACACTTATTTCCTGCTCTCCTACTACCACGTTTGACAAAGGGAATGCTTCATGCTGCAGGACCCCTACTGTCCAGGCCGACCCCCTGACAAATCCACCAACACAGGGGAGTTTTCGGCCAGGTCTGGCCCCAGGCAGTTTCCAAAACAAGGGGAGCTTCCTTCCTAGCATGACCTTCAGAGAACAGCAGAACAACCTGACACTCACAAAAGACTTCTTGGAGGAAGGAGACAGTATTTCAAAGAGAGATGAGAAGAGAGACATCTAAGGCCCCCTGACTGGTGTTCCAAAGGTTACACTTTCGGACTTCAGATGGGAGAGGGTCTGTCACTTGAGAAAGTGGGTAGGAACAGGGTATTACAATAATCCCCCAACACAATATTTTTAAATTTTTTTCTTTTCACACAAACTTTCTTTGTAATAAACAAAAATACTACACATACTTTTGGGGACTCTACTGCACTTTGCTCCGGAATTTGTCTTCAATTGAGAGTTAGTTCTTTTCTATGTCTCTGCGCGAGCTAAGACCATTTTATCAAGCCTGACTTACCCTAGTTTCTATTATAAAAATTAAATTAACATACTTTTAATTTTATTTTAATATTAATTTCAAATATAGAATTATAATATCATGTCGAATATGCTTTTTTGAACTCTACTTAAATCCCAATTTGGAGATTTAGCTCCCTCACCTCTCCCCATTGGAGAACTGCTGAATGGCTGCCTTAATCTCTAGCACAGGAAATCAAGAAAGCATTGACCATGTTAGGCTGGGACTGTTAACGCACCATTTTGTCTTTTGTCCGAGTAGCTTTCCCCATTCTGTGAAATCAGCATCTTCTTTGGTTACTCTGAGATATCAGAGATAGTGTGGCATCCCCATATATAGTAGGAAATTCAATAAACGAGTGTTGCATAAATCTTACCCTTTTAAATTACAATGCTATGCCTGGCAAAGGCCAGGCGCCTGGCACTTGACAAGGTGCTCAGTATTAGTCATTGTTCCTAAGGCCCTGACACCCTGCCTTATCCACATGCCCTATAACCTGTCCTGTGTTAAGAAGCTCTAGGCTGGGTGTGGTGGCTCACACCTGTAATCCCAGCACTTTAGGAGGCCAAGGTGGGTGGATCATGAGGTCAAGAGTTGGAGACCATCCTGGTCAACTTGGTGAAACCCCATCTCTACTAAAAATACAAAAATTAGCTGGGCGTGGTGGTGCTGAGGCAGGAGAATTGCTTGAACTTGGGGGTGGAAGTTGCAGTGAGCCAAGATCGTTCCATTACACTCCAGCCTGGGTAATAAGAGTGAAACTCCATCTCAAAAAAAAAAAAAAAAAAAGCTCTAGCTGATGAGATGCTAATTTTCCTAAGGAATTCTAGGACTTCTTAAGACCAAAGCCTTCAGCATCCTCTTGGTTGGCACAACTTACCATTCACCTCTAAATGTGACCACCTGTCCAGATATTGGCTTCTTTTGTTTTGGTCTGAGGCCTGTGCACATGGGAGAGTTTCAGCAAATGTTTATTGAGGAAATGAGCTGATGTCCTCCACTTGGTAGCCACTCCAGTCACATGAGGCAGAACCTGGGGGAGGCTGGGGCTGGACCACAGAACTCCTTAGCGAACAGTTAAGCTTCTTTGATTGTGCTCTTTGTGCACAGGGCTCTGATTTACCAGTACACTATTATGGCTTGAGAATCATTCTCGGCAGCCTATCTTTCTAGCGTGGTTAGAGGTTTATGGGAGACCAGCATCACTCTGCTGATTAAAATTTGTTTCTGAGTTCTCCGTAGGTGGCTTTGAATAGCTTGGAGTTCAGATAGCTCTTCCTTCCAATTGCCTTTGGTCATGTCCCAGCTGTGTCAGCTGCAGTCTCAATCTTTCTAGGGCAATCATTATTCCTTCCCCACTGGGCCCCAGCCAAGGCTTCGTGGACACCTCTGACCCTGCAATGGAGACCCCCTGCAATGGTTCCCAGATGTTCTTGTCTGTTCATTTACCTTCAACTGCAGTTTCTTAAAAACTAAACATATACTTAACCATATGATCCAACAATCATCTCAGTCAACATTTGTCCAAAGAAATGAAACCATGTCCGCACCAAAACCTGTACATGATGGTCCACAGCAGTTTTATTTGTAGTAGCCCCAAATGGGAGACAGCCCAATGTCATTCAATGGTTGAATGATTAGACAAACTGTGGTACATTTTGCCTAATCTTTTGTTGTACGTCAACAACAAAGAGGATGAACTATTGATACATGCAACAACTTGGAAAGATCTCAAGGGCATTGTGTTGAGTGAAGAAAAGGCAACTTCACAGGTACTGCGTGACCCTATTCATATGACATTCTCAAAATGACAAAATTGCACAGATGGAGAACAGATTAGTGGTCGCCAGGGCTTGGGATCGGGGATATGGTATGACTATAAAAGGATAGCATGAGGGATCTTTGTGAATGGAACAGTTCCGTGTCTCTTGATTATGGCATGATTACATGAATGTTCACATGTGGCAAAATTGCATAAAACTAAACACACGTGCGCACTCGCGCACACACACACACACACACAAATGAGTTCTTTAAAACTGGCAAAATCAGAATGAGATCTGTGGATGGTATTGTAACTGTAACAGGTCCATGGCCCGATGTGTGCGGCAAGTCGATATGCTGAGACACCAAGCTACAGCTGAGGAAATAGGTTTAATCTTGGGGCCACAGAAGGAGGAGATGGGGGGAAACCTCAAATCCATCTCCTCAGGGAGTCTGGGGCTAGGGTTTTTAAGGGTTTTGGAGTGAGCCAAAGTGGGGAGATTGTTGACTGGTCAAAGAATACAGAGTGAAGTCATGAGACAGGGAGATAAAGAAATTGTATTCTTGGGATGAGTCTGTTCCTCTGTGGGGGTCTTCAAATTGACTGACATCAGCTGTTTCACTGGAATCTGGGATCTGAAGAACATCTTGAGCAACTCTTAAACCAAAGCTGAGAGATTCTAACATCAGAAATCCCATCTCTATGAACAGTGGGGATGCAAGTGGTCAGTACCCCGTGTTGCATGCCTTTTGCTCACAATGAGGTGGATCAGCGTGCACCCTGATTAATGCTTCATTGTAACTCTGTTTCTGCCCAGAATTCTTGTTAACCTGTGAGGATAGATTCAGTTCAAATGTCCCTTTGCTGGTTTTCATATTTTCACCAATAAATAAGTAAATAATATTTCTCAATATAATTTGATATATTGTACTACAGTTATGTAAGATGTTACTGGTGGGGGAAATTGGGGCAGGGTAAATGGGAGTGCCCTCTACTATTTTCCAACTTCCTATGAATCTATAATCATTTCAAAACAAAATGTTTTTTAAAAACAAAACTTCAGCTCTGATATTGCCATTGTTTGTCAGCCCCCAGTCTGCCTTTGATCTTGGCATGACGTTCGGGGTGGTTCCAGAAAAGCCAGATTCTTCTGGCATTCTCAAATATTAAGAATATCGCGAAAATGCTTCACTTCTCCTTCTAACCTACAATGAAACCATTTTCCCCGTCATCGTAATCTCATTTGGGAGCCCTGTATATTTCCAGCCCCTGCCTCCTCTTGAGATATTGTATTCTAAGTGGATTATCTACCCTGTGAAGTATAACTACAGACTTATTTTGCTTATTTGTTTATCCTAAGCCTAATCAGCTTCACCTTCGAGTTTAAGGAGGATCCTGAATTCAGTCACTACAGGATTTTCCCTCTGCTTTGTTTCGGGGCCAAGTCTGCATTCCTTGAACCCATGACATGCTCATGGTGATACCAGGCTTGGCCCTGTAGTTGGCAGGGAGTACATAATGCTCCCTGCCCTGGGCGCTGGAAAAGCCATTCCAAGGCTTGATTCATTTAATCACCCTCATCCCCTCCCTACATCCCGGGAACAACCTAGGAGCTCAGAACTCTCACTCTTCTGCCCAAATGTCTGGAAGGGAAAGACATAGACTTTTTCCTGTTCCATCACACTGTGGCCCCAAGCATCATCATCTAGACCCACCCCCATCTTTCGAATCCTGATCTTGTGGGGCTCCAGGAAGGTAGACAGTCAGCCAGGACAGCGTCTCACTGTTTTTCCTGTCTCCTTTCAGACAGACTGCACTTACCCGGACAGAACACCTCATTCTGTGGGGAGGACACGGAGACCCCGCAGTGATTCAGGGCAGAACTGGTCTGCAACCGAGCATGCTACTTCATGCTATCTCTCTTGGAGTACACATTCCAGAAGTTTACTTCTGGTGGGCAGTTCTGGTTTGTTAACCGGGAGAGTTTGATGACAACAGGACGTAGGACTCTATCTGAGCTTCCCTGGCAAAAACTTAGAGAGTCCATGCCACTCTCTACTTCCCATGGGCCAATTCCTCAGGAGGGGCTGAGGGTAGTAGGAGAAGATCAAGAAAAAGGAGATGTCCTTGGTCTTCTGGGAGCTGCTTTGTCTTTTGATGCTCCAGCGTTTTGGGGCACTGGGTTTATACTCCGAAGGATTATCCTGCCAGGAGCAGAAAGGCTGAGCTGCTGAGGGTGTGGACACTTGGTGTAACACTGAGGAATATTGTGGGCATACTGGAAACATCACTTGATGGGTTAAACACCTTCCCAGCACACACACACACACACACACACACACACACACACACACACACACTCTTTCTCTCTCTCTCTCCCCACCCCCCACCCCCAGATGTTATGGGCCTGAGCATGCTTCTCTCTGCTATCTAGCCTGACAAGTGTCTAAGGACACAAAGGGTAAGGCCCATCTGACCTCATCTGATCCTGGACCCTGCCACTTCCTGGCCATGCGACTTTGGGCAAGTCTTGTAAACACTCTTTACTTCCATTTCTTTATCTTTAAATAGGGGTAATGAAAAGCATGCATCACCTGATAGAGTTGTCTGAGTATTAGAAGAGAATATACATAAAGTACCTAATCTGGTCCCTGGCACTTAGCGAGGCTTCAGTAAATGTAAGTGATTTTGACACTGCTGATCATGATGACAGTGAGTATGAATATTTTGAAATCATTCCATATGTGCATCCCTCATGTTTCAGCTTAGACATCACTTCCTCTAGGAAACCCTGCCAGACTCCACAGGGATAGATTAAGAGCCCTTCCTTTGGGTCCCCTACCACCCTATATTGTCTACCTTAACATTTCACCTTGCATTCTTTCGCCAGCTAGACTGAGTTGAGGTCTGCATCCTATCTATTGCCAAGGTTTAAAACAATGCCTGATAAATAGTAGGTGCTCAAGAGATATGCGTTGAACGAATGAATGAGTAAAGAGATGAATGAGTGACTGACAAGGTGATATGTAAATGTGGAACTCAATAACCCCTCTCCTGGCTGGGCACAGTTGCTCACGCCTGTAATCCCAGCACTTTCAGAGGTTGAGGCAGATGGAGACTAGCCTGGGCAATGTGGTGAAGCCCCATATCTACGAAAAATACAAAAATCAACCGGCGTGGTGGTGCACACTTGTGGTCCCAGTTACTTGGGAGGGTGAAGTTGAGGATTGCTTGAGCCCGGGAGGCGAAGGCTGTAGTGAGCCAAGATCATGCCACTGCACTCCAGCCTGGGCAACAGAGTGAAACTCTGCCTCAAAAAAATAAAAGCCCTCTCCTTGGGAGGCTGAGGCAGGAGGATCACTTGAGGCCGGGAGTTGAGACCAGACTGGGCAACACAGTAAGACTCCATTTCTGCAAAACAACAACAACAAAAAAGAGAAAACAAACCTTTTTATACTGGTACTAATCCTGCCTCTGGGCCTTGGCTCATGCCATTTCTATCTGTGGGAATGTCTATCTGTATCTCCCCGTTTTTCTGTGATATTTCCATTCTTCAAAGCCCAAGTGGAGTCCCTGCCTCCTCTCTGGTCTTCCCTGATTACTTCAACTCCCTGTGAGCCTCGAGGGCCAGGATTTTACAGTGTTCTGCTCCATATCCCCAGAGTGCTTATAAACCTCAGGGACTCCATACATGTTTATAGGTTGAGAGTCAGAGCAGACCAGGACTGCAGGGTGGGACCCACGGTGGTACCTCTTACCTTGGTAACCTTGGACAAGTTCCTTGCATTCTCTGACTCATTTTCTTCAACTGTCCTAATAATGAAAAGTGCGTACTTTAGAGGGGTGATGTGAGAAGATACATGTGGGGCCCCCGACACACAACACGTTAGCTATTACCGTTACTCTTCCTTCTGCCACAGCCACTCCGGTAGGCTACCTCCTACTGAATTCATTATGTTGCCTGGCACTTTCCAGCATCTTAACCTGATCTTTCTTCTTCTTTTTTTTGTTCTCAAGATGGAGTTTCACTCTGTTGCCCAGGCTGGAGTGCACTGGTGCAATCTGAGCTCACTGCAACCTCCGCCTCCTGGGTTCAAGCAATTCTCCTGCATCAGCCTCCTAAGTAGCTGGGACTACAGGAGTGTGCCACTATTCCAGGCTAATTTTTGTGTTTTTAGTAGAGACTAGGTTTCACCATGTTGGCTAGTCTCAAACTCCTGACCTCAAGTGATCCCCCTGCATCGCCTTCCCAAAATGCTGGGATTACAGGCATGAGCCACCCCACCCATCCACCCGGATCCTTATTCTAATCCTGTAAGCAAGGCCTTGCTCTCCTTGTTTCACATAGGAAGAAACCGAGACTCAGACAGGCTGGGTAACATTTTGAAGGTCACACAGCTAGAAGATGGCAGTGCCAGGGGTCAAGGCCAGGTCCATCTGATAACAAATCCATACATGTTATAATATGATTCTGGGAAGTGTGCCTGGGTCCAGCTTCTTCTCTGCAGTGTTCTTCTCCAATGTTGCAAGTCACTTGATCTTTCCCAGTTTTCTTGTAATGAGATGGTTCTGATAGGTGGTTTTTGATGTCACTCTTGGCCATTATGTCATGATTTTCTACTCAGCTGTGAGCTCCTCAAGGGCAGAGACTAAATATCAGTCAAGGTTACTTCCCTAGCATCTCTCATTCTCCTTACATGGAGTGGACCTGTATGTGTCTGTTGAATGGATATTAGACTAACTGAGGCTGTGGTGGATGGATAGGAGAGGGGTGGGAGACTTAGTGCATACACATAAGTTGACATTGAGGTATAGGACACAAGGCTAGCAGGGGCTGTTTTTTTCCAGGCACTTTGGTTTTTTTCCTTATTCCCTTTTCCTGCAGGGCAGCTGCACTCACATCTCACCGTAGTCCAAGCTCAGGAGGTCTTAGAGGGGCAAGCTCCTGGCTGTCCTAGACCAATGTTAGACCTGGTGTATATTCGATAAGTGAGCTGCACTCTTGACTGTTTCTGTGGTTAAGCGTGAAGGGTTGTAATGAAGGGAGATGGGTGACACCAAGTGCAGTTGCCATCAGCAGAGGGATGCCCAGCTGGGACAAGAGGAAAGAGAAGAGGGGTTCTGTCATCCATCTGTGTCTGGGATAAAGAAGGCAGAGAGGAGAGTTGCTTAGGCTGGCAGCGCTAAGGAGAGGGATTTCTGAATGGGTCTAGGTGAGCTTGCAGTTTGGGTGGCTATGGAGAGAATGGTCTTGACCTTGAGCTGTGGCTGGAGCTGGTTAACTGTAGTGGGCAAGCAGGATTCAGCAACTGAGTGGCTATGACCCACCCTGCTTTTCATGGTTTGGAATAGCTGTCTCCTACTCTGTAGCCAGGGAACTCAGCCTTCTATACTCAGCTCAAAGTGTTGCCTCCTCCATCACGCATTCCTGGAGGCCCTGGGAGAGGCCGCCACTCTCCTCTGTGCTTCTCCAGCATGATTAATGGGAGGCTGTGCTTGTCATTTCTCACTGCAGAGACCTTTTGGAGCTCTCGGCACCTGACCAAACACATCATGAATTCAAGGCCCACCATGGAAGTGGGATATAGAAGAGTGACTGTTGAAAATGACCAATTCCTCTCCAAGAGTGTGGATGCCGTGTCTGTGGGGTGGTTCCTAGCTCCTCCCCGGGTGGTCACCTCACACTCCACACTCAGCACCCTTATGCCTGCCTGCTGCCTTCTTCAGGGGCAGTGCTCTGGCCCCCGTTTTCTTTCCAGAATCGCTCAGTTTGCTCCCTGTGTATTTGTTGATCACCTGCTTATTGTGGACCTGGCCCACAGTGACGAGAAAGGGGACACCAAAGCACGCTGAGGTATCATGGTGTAGAAGGTATCATACACCATTCACAAGGGAACAGCACCATGCCATCAAGTGCTCATCCAGCCATCAGGCGCTTACAGTGTGGTGTGGACCATGGGGGCTGTGGGTGAGCAGGGTAGTGGCTGGGCTGCCCCTGGGTGGGATGGAGCCCCAGGGTGAACATCACCGCCTTCCTTCTGCAGGACTTCGTCACTGGCCTTTCTCCCCTTGGCACCAGGAGAAGCTGGTGAGGTAGCCACACGGGCTCAAGAACAGTTTCCAAATATGCCTGACCAGGAGGCAGCAAGGTTTGAACCTGTGCCCCGTTCTCTGGAGGGACCCTGGGAGCTTCCCACCTGGCTGTCCCCTGCAGTTGGCTTTGGTTTCCCCACTAGCTTCCTTGAATGTGTCTCCTACCCTCTCAGGGCCCCAAGGAATCACTTTGGAAGATCCGTCACCAGAGGACCTCAGCTCTCCGACCCTGGAGACAGAGGCCCTGACACAGCAGACAGGCTGGGAGGGCCAAGGTGGAGGCGAGACATTGTTCCTCCGGCTACTTTATTTCTTTGGTTTGTGGCTGTTTGACAACAGCAGTAAAAACAGCTTATAAATTAGGTGCCTGGCTATAAACTGCAGCACCAGCCCCTGTGCAGGGAGCAGAAGTGCTCCCCGCCCTCCAGCTCCCTGCACGTTCCTCAGACCCATCAGGCCTCATCCTCTCCGGCATCTTCAGGCCTCTGTCCTGAGGCTCAGACACAGACAGGGGCAGGGGAAGGAGGGCCCATGTCTCCCCACCCTCAAGTGCCTTCTCTAATCACAGAAGGGCCGGAGAGCCGCTGTTGGCTCCTCAGGGGCTCTTTAAACAGAGAGATGTTTATATCTTTTCAGGGTGATCCAAATTACAAGCAGGGAACTGGAGCCTAGGGAAAATAAACCAAGGGATACAAGGTAGGGATTTTTTGTAAAAGCCTGGTTTAAATCAACCTCCAGGAGACCTTAAATGAGGCCAGTGGGGAGGAGGAAGTGCTGGAAGAAGATCGGTAGGCCTGGCTCTCCAGAGTCCAGCGTGACCCAGTGCTCAGTTCCTTTTTGCTCTGGGCTCAGCTTCCCCTGGTGTACAGTGGTCTCTTCTCTCCCAGCTTGCTCAGGAGGCCAGTTGATCTAATGGAGGAGCTCTGCAGAACTGAGGATGGAGTCCTGGTGCAGCTTTGAGGTACTGCCAGGGCAGGCCAGATCTTTTGACAGCCATCGACTGCATTGGTGACTACAGGAGGTTGCTGGCCTGAGGCCTGTATGGAGGCACTTTATTCTACCCCTTGGCACGTACAGTCTGTCTGGTCTCCTGCCATTTCACCTTTTTGCTCCAGGCCCCATGGGTGCCTCAGACTCCGGGTCAGAGCCCATGGGGTCTAAGGCCCCCATTCAATAGTGCTCCATGCCAGACTCTATGTGAGAGGCCTCAAGGTATAGGTACCAGCTAGAGCTTGCCCTTAGAGTTCAGTTCCTGAACACAGAACACAGCTGCTTTGACTCAGCACCCCCGGTTCTGTGTCTCCGCCCATCCATCCACCCCCTGGCACGGCTGTATAAAGCTCCTACAGCTGGGTTATTACTCTGCATTTGTTTGTGTGTTTTCTTTGACGGTATGAAGTCATTTTGCATGTGCATCCTGCCCACATGAGGACAGCTTGGAGAGCAGGAAATGGAACTGCTCCCTCTTCTAGATCTGGGATTCTGCTCTGGGAGCAGGCCTGGTCACAAGGATGCCCATAGGCAGGGAGAGGAAACCTGGGGTGCACAGGGAAATGGTACCCAGGCCACGTGTGTGTGTGTGCATGCACACAAATAAATTGACATTGAGGGATAGGACACAAGTCTAGTGGGGGCTGGCTTTATCCAGGCATTTTAGGTTTTTACTTATTCCCTTATCCTGCAGGGAAGCTGCACTCACGTCTGACCCTAGTCCAGACTTAGGAGGTCTTAGAGGGGCAAGTTCCAGGCTGTATTAGACCATTGTTAGACCTGCTATATATTAGATGTATGAGCTGCAAGGCAATGCACCATTTCCCTTTGATATAGATGACATTTCTCACCTACTGGAACTATCTAGGAAGTACTTTGTCAAATCTAAGGAGCTGTGTGACTTTAGGCAAGTCGCTTAACCTCTCTGAGTTCAGAGCTTTTATCTTGGAAGTTAGGAAAGGGATCCCTGTGAAATTGTTATGAGGATCGAATGAGGTAAAGTCAACGTGCCCTGAAAAGTCAAAGTGCCCTAGAATGACTAAGATTCTGTAACAACCATTGAGATTAGCAGAGCTGGATCATGGTGAACACCAGCAGGAAGCTAAGAACTCCATCAGGCCTTACACAGGCTGTGCTTTCTTTCACTGCTTGTGCTAGTCCACTCATTCTTCTCTAGTGCTCTTTCTCTGTGTAGTGTGTGTGTGTTTCATTCCCGAAACACAGATATGTAAGATATATGCACAGCTACACCTTTCCACACTGATAAAAACACTCACGAACATGCACACACAGATAAACAAAGAATCCCCCAATCACGTGCAAGCCAGTGAGGGCAAGGATGTACAGGAAGTACATACATGCAGCCCCAGTAGCGGATGATTGATGGCTGACCTCTTTCCCGCCCCCTGCTGCCTGTGGCACCCAGGGACCCATATTTTTCTACAGTGTGGGCTCAGAGAACATGAGTGAAGGCTCTTGGGCTGACAGCCCCATTTATTACCACCCTCAGCCTGTACCCAGACCCAGGAGCTGTTCAGGTGACTGAATATCAATCTGCATGCATTTGAAGGAGTTTCCTGGATCAAGAGTTCCCTTTGGGGCAGCAGGCTGACATCCTGGGGCAACCTGTGGCTAGCCTATTCCTAGTATAGCCTTCCACAGTAGAGGGGCTCCTTGATGGGTAACTCCTCCCCGAAGGGAGGGCCCTGAGCTTCAGGAAATGTGTTTAGGGACCTTTAGGAAAAGCCTCCATCTCAGTGGGTGGGCTTACAACATATCAAGGAGTTCCATATTAGCAAAATGGGAGTTAAAAGACTGCCCTCATTTCTGAACATTGGTTTCAGTTCTGAAAAGTCTTCTAAACCAACCTGTCCAGCTCCAGATGTTCAGGCCCACCTCTGTTCTCCCAGCCCCAGCTCTGGGACCATCAAGCACACAGGCCTGGGGCAGGTGTTTCAGCCATTCTGGGACTCCTCAGGACCAGGGACCCAGCCCTCCTCCCACCACGGTGATCAGTACACAATTCAATTGTGAAGTAGGTGAGGGCTGATGACTTAACTTTGGCTTTGAACAAATTACAAATGGCAGAATACCTAGGGTTTCCATGAGGCTTGACCCCAAGGTGAACCAAACTTAGGAAAGTTCCACTTTCCTCATGGGTTGGAAATCACAATTGGCTGCAGGGTACACAAGAAGGGGCTGGGGTGTGACCGCTGTCTCCTCCCCTGACTTTTGCCTCCTGCTACCAGTCAGTGGTGGTGTTGGCTGGGGGTGCGGGCTGTGAGTGTGGGGGATGCGTGGGTGAGTGGTAATGGCTCTCGGGATCTCTGCTCTGGTTCTACTGTGGCAGGAAGAAAAAGGTCTAACGCCAAAACGTTCCTCTCTGCTGTCCCCAGTGCAGTATTTTTCCACCTACTCCTCTGGCTTCAGGATCGATTTAAATAGAGAGAAAGCAGGTGGGGAGAGAGGAGAGAGACCAAAGGAACTGGAGACAGATGACAGCGGAGAGGGGAAGAGGAAGAGGAAGGAGGGACTTGGTGGGTGGGGAGAGAGGCCAGGCGAGCAGAAAAGAAAACAGGAGCTGAAAGAAGATAAGCAGAGGAAGTGGGGGCAAGAAAATGAAAAGGGAGAGAGATAATAAGAGGAGGGTGGGGGAAGCTCAGCTTTGCGGGCGCTTGGCAGAGACTCCTCCTCCAGCCAACTGAGGAATCTGCCTTCCTAAAATCCATCTGGAGCCCAGCGCACCCCAACCTGGGGAGAGGAAAGCAGGGATGTGCCTTGCCTGGTGGCATGGTCCTGGTGGTGAGCTCCTGGGCTTCATGGGGATGTGTGATTAGGGCTGTGCCACCCTTTGTGCTCACCTGACGGGAGACCTCTCCCCTGACCCCAGAGCCTCTGACCATGCCTCAAGCACAAACCAGGTGCCTACCATTATATTCCTTTCTGTAGAAGAAGGCACTCGGCATGGAAAGCATCCCTCTGTTTGGTCCGAGAGAGGTGACCTCTGAAAGGAACCCCCACTCCCACCCCTGGCAGTGCCCAGCCAGGAGAGGTGTAGGCTCTCTGGGGGTGATTCCCATACCTGGGGATCTGTTTGTTCCTTTCTGTCCTGGGGCTTTGGCTTAGGAACAGACTCACAAACAGTGGAGTTTACGGGCACAGTTCTATGTATCTGTGTTGCCATGACCACAGTGAGGGCTGCCCCAATTTTCTCCTCTGCCCTATACTCTGCTCCTTTCATAGGCTAAAACCTCTGTCGCTCTCCCCCATCTAAGCATTAACCAGGCCCAGGCCTGCTTAGCTTCCCAGATCAGAGGAGGTCAGGTGTGTTCAGGGGGGTATGGCTGTAGTGTCCCTCTCTCTCTCCCTCTCCCCCTTCAATTCCCATTTCCTTGCTGCCCCTACCCAGCACTATTCCTAATTTCCATAGAACTTAACCTCCGCCACCCCCCACCCCCGAAACCCCCACCCCCATCCCTGTTTCTCACTCTGGAAGGAGTAAAAGCTATGCATGTTTATCTCCTAAGACCGCAGGCTCCCAGGAGCTGGTCCCCACTGTTGTGGGTGGGAGGGCATCCTATGCTGTAACGGGGGGCAGAGGGGTGAAGGGCCTTGGGCTCAGTGTGTGAGACTGGTGGGACCTGGCGTTTCCGGCATCCTCTGAGGAACTGTCCTCTTCTTCCTCAGGTATGCCTTCAGCACACCCCATCCTGGTCCCCAGGCATCTGCAAGGACAAGCCTCTTAAAACCTGTTGCACTCTTTCTTCCAATTCCTGGTCAAGATTCATCTTCCCCTGTGAGCTTTCCTCATTTAACTCCACGGCCTCAAGCACCAGGACTCCTCTCCACTTTTGAGTCTACTCTGGAGTATTGATGTGTGCTTGCTTCTGTGGTACATGCCCCTGCCTACATTCTGTGCTGGATTTGTGTCCAGATCCCTCTGCAGCCCCGGGAGTAGTTTTGTCAGTCAAGGACAGCTTGCTGTGCCCGCCTCCAAATCCCCTCCCCAATACCAGACCTCTGTCCCATGGCAAACCCATTCTGTGTAGACTGGCAGGACCAGCCTGCCTTCGTTTCTTCCACTCAGCCCCACCTGCCCACAGGGACTGGCACCGGGGCCATGCAAGTCCAAACAGTGCCTTCTCTGAGATTTGACGTTAGGATATGAGCTCTGTCTCTGGACTGTGAACTGCAGGACGATTTAGGCTTGGGCTCTCAGGGGCCACATTTTTTATTGCATGAAAAGAAACCAGCAAATGTCAGGAAACAGTGTCATGGCTAATATGGTATGTTTACCCATCATTCTGGGAATTCGTTGAGGGCAAAGGCTATGTCACCCTTATCAGAGTGGAACTCCCTACGGGCAGGAACGGGTTTCCCCTACTAAATTGGGATCTCTCCTAGACAGGAGTGACTAAAGCAGATTAAGTACTAAATTCCTGGTAGTATAACCAGTAAAATATGCATTTAAAGCTCCTCACTGAGGCTTAACCCCTTATTCAGATATCTTTATGAAAATTCCACCTGATGATAAGCTCTACCTGGGTAGTAACTATCTCATTTGCCATTTGAGGTACTGAGTCTAAGAGAAAGACAAGGCAAACTCTGCCTTGGGGAATGTACAGTCCCAGAGCAGAAGGTGTATATGCTATGATGGACATACATAGAGAGTCCAGTGGGGAGCATGGGGAGAAACGGAAACACTGTCTCAGGATGGGTCTGAAAAATCTTCAGAGAAAAGATCCCAAGCCAAGTGCTGAAAGAGGCACAGGTGGAGAACGCATTCCAGACCAAGGGAACAGCCTCAGCACAGGTGTGAGGTGCTTGAGAAGGGGAGGTGGGTGCCAGATGTTGGGGGACGGTGAAGCTGAATCACCCCCAGGTGTTCAAGGGCGTCTTCCCATCACTCCGCTCCCAGCTCTTCCCTTGCCGCAGTCTTCAATGGAACCATCTTCTGCTGTTTGGAATCTATGGTCCTTCAGGGCACCAGCAATATCCTTCAAACGACCTCCTTCCTTAGTCTTCATCTTCAGGATACCATGAGTCAGAATCCTCCGCTGCAAGTCCCACTAACCAACTCTCTCTGTTAGAAGCACAAATAAAATATGAAATTTACAGAAATATAAATGGAGTGACGTATTTCATCAGTTTAGGGTACAAAGGTCAGCTGGGCATGTCGGCTAACGCCTGTAATTCCAGCACTTTGGGAGGCTGAGGCAGGCAGATTACCTGAGGTCAGGAGTTTGAGACCAACGTGGTGAAACCCCGTCTCTACTAAAAATATCAAAAATTAGCCAGGCATAGTGGTGGGTGCCTGTAGTCCCAGATACTCAGGAGGCTGAGACAGGAGAATCACTTGAACTCGGGAGGCAGTGAGCCGAGATTGTGCCATTGCACTCCTGCTTGGGCAACGAGTGAAACTCTGTCTCAGAAAAAAGGAAGGTCACAGATCTTTGAATACCTAAATCAATCCTTTAAGCAGCCACTTTCCCCATTGAGCAGGCAGCCTCTCTTAGTACCTTCTCTTTCTCCCCAGTGCTTGCCCCTGACAATGGAAGGAAAAGCCCTAGGGCTTGTGTAGTGTGATGGGTCAGTAAACACATGACTAGAGAGCCTGCCCAGTCCCTGCTTCTCTCACTACCTCCTGAATGATGGCTCTGCATTGGTCTCACAGAGTCCAGTGGGGTTTTCCCATGGCAGCCTTTATGCCTTTGCCAATCAGACGCCTGCTCAGATCCGTTCAGGGCTGTGCCACTTCTGGGTTTCTTATACAGTGCAAGTGAGCTTTTACTCACCTGCTTTGCTACTGTCCCCACTGGTCACCAGCTAAGTAGCTGGGTCTGGGAGTCTAGCCACTGCCACACTAGCCACACTCTGTGCCAGAACCGGCCACCTTGCCATCAAAGTAATGCAGGGTCCAGTATAAAGGCAGATGATGGGCCTATACCAGTGCTTCCCAAATTTCACTTTGTGTTAGAATCACCTGGAGAGCTTCTTCAAACACAGGTCTGGGGGCCACACACTCAGACACTCTGATTCAGTAGGTCTTGGATGGGGCCTAGTAATCTGCATTTCTAACAACTCCCACAAGATGCTGATGCTGCTGGTCCACAGGCCACCCTTTGCTTAGGCCTGTCTGAAGTTGCCCTCAGGATGAATTCTCCCGTGGGACCCCTGCTGTCTATTCTCACCAGTAATGTGTAAGGTCATTACCATCTCAGTCCATCAGGACCTACTGAATTAGAGTAAATAAGAGATCAGTGTCCTCATCCTTTTCCTTTCAAGGGGCTCCCTGGGCGCAATATGCAAATGTGTCTACAGCTTCCCAGCTACCCTCTACTCCTCTATTCCAATAGTTTTCACAGTGGGGTCCACAGACCAGCAGCAACAGCATCACCCGATAACTTGTAATTTAATGGAAATCCCAATTCTCAGGCTTCAGCACAGACCTCCTGTGGGCAGGAGTGAGGAGAGAGCTCCTCTTCACTGGGTTTTTCACTAGCAAGTCAAAGCAGGAGGCTAGGCGCAGTGGCTCAAGCCTGTAATCCCAGCACTTTGGGAGGCCGAGGCGGGTGGATCACGATGTCAAGAGACCAAGACCATCCTGGTCAACATGGTGAAACCCCGTCTCTACTAAAAATACAAAAAATTAGCTGGGCACAGTGGTGCGTGCCTGTAATCCCGGCTACTCGGGAGGCTGAGGCAGGAGAATTGCCTGAACCCAGGGGGCGGAGGTTGCGGTGAGCCGAGATCTCGCCATTGCACTCCAGCCTGGGTAACAAGAGCGAAACTCTGTCTCAAAAAAAAAAAAAAAAAAAAGAAAAAAAAAAGAAAGGCAAAGCAGGGCGGGTGAACATTTTAGGATTGGCTAGTTTGGGTAATGTCAACAGGCTTTAAACTACAGGGGTGGTCTCCATTGCCTGGGACCTGGCCCTGGGATGCTTAGGGCAGAAGAAGATTGCTTCCCAGGGTAGAATGGCATATAGAGGTCTGTCTCTGGGGGGGCTAGCTCGCACATCAAAGGCCTGCTTCCACTGAGCCCGATGCTCTCTAAGAACCTGGCGAGCCCAGGGAGGAGCAGTCTCTCTCCCACCAGAAAGATGTTTACATGTCAAAACATCATAATACATATAGAAACTTACACTCACTGATTCAGAAACTCTGGGGTGCAACTCAGCACTCTGTTTTCACAGCCTTCCAGGGGTTACTGATGGAAACCACAGGATGAGATGCTTCGCTCTATTCAAGAGCCACCGGAAGGGCAGCCTTTGCTGAGCCATAATATAGGTCCTGTTAGCCCTCTCCTAACTTTACCTAAGCTCCAGGGGTGCTTGGTGACTTTCCTAAGGTGACTGGCTGGATCAATTCAGCAGCTGCCAGCCACACACCAAGAGGCGGGGCAGGAGGAAGTGGCTGCAGAGTACGGTCACTGTTGTCCAGCCCTGCACTGCAGGCTGTGTGCCTTTGGGCATGTCGCTAACTTCGTGTCTTCTCAGCAGAATGTGGGGACAGGACCTACCAATCTCCAAAGTTTCTTTCAGTGCTGCTGTTTCTTGATTCTCCTTATCACTTCTGAACGTCCTTATCTGTAAGACAGCGACACTGCCCACCCTGGGATTATAGAGATGATGAAATGAGGTGATGTATGCGGAAGCACTCAACATCTGCTACAGGCTTGATAAATGTTAGCTGAATTTTAAATTATTCTCTTGTCCTTCCAGTTCTGCCCAAACTCGACTTTTCCTTCTATCCACCCCCACTCTGCTTTTACAGCAGGCCTCGGGAACCCTCTCCTCTCCAGGATTGTCTGCTCCTTATAGAACTAGCATCCTTATACCCAACAAGTATTATGAGGAGAATAATCCCCCATATAATTCCTAAAGAATCTTGGGATGGAGGGGAGGACTGGAGTCCTGCCTATGCCACTAGCTTGCTGTGTGACCTTGGACAATTTGCTTAACCTCTCTGTGCTTCCATTTCCATCTCTGTAAAACGATGGCTCTTCATAGCACCCACATCAGAGTTTTTGTCGGGATGAAATGAGTTAATCAATACATGTGGTGAGATTCAAGCAGTGCCTGGCATGGAGCTGTCTAGGTTAAACAGCGCCTAAGTCTAAGTCTTTGGCACCCGATAGTGGAAGGGCCCGGACATGGTGCTGGGTTGGCCCACCGGCCTCCATCCCTCTACTCAGCGGCTTCCTGCTACATCTCACTTTGTCTCCCCTTCTAGGCCTCAACCTGGTCCTCTGAGGATCAGCCTGGAACGTCTGCGCCGGAAGGAGGACCCTCAAATTTCTTCACTGCCTCTTCCCTGCCCCCGCCCCTCTCTGCCAGGGCGCCTCTGCCAACGGCTGGTTATTTATATCCCTGAGCAGCTGCTGACAGACAGCTGGGAGCTGGGAGGCGGCTGACAGGGACGAGTGAGGCAGAGATGACAGGGTTGTGGGCGGCACTGTCACTCTTAGCAGGACTGCTGGGCAGAGCCCCCTCCCCTTCACCCAGGGAGGTGAGACTTAGACAGGCTGACGGAGGCCATCTGGGAAGGGTCGCCTTGAAGGGCAGGGAGCCAGGGCTCTGAACCCCGGGGTTAGAGGCAAGGACTTTGCCCAGTTGACTTTTTCCCGAAGGGGTGGAAGCAGCTATGGCTTAATTACCTGGGCACTTGCCCAGGGCATCTGCAGCTCACAAGCTATATGACCTTGGGTAAGTCACAAACTGGGATTTGGGTTCCTCTGAGGAAAGTGAGATGGTTGGATGAGATGCTTGCTGAGTTCTCCTTCAGCCACGTTGATGTAGAGGTTACAAACACAAACCCGGGAGTCTCTGAATCTTGGCTCTGCCACTAGCTTGCTGTGTGACTTTGAACAACTTACTTAACTTCTCTCTGCTTCCATTTCCATCTCTGTACAGTGGTGGTTCTTCATAGTACCCACATTGAAAGGTTTTATGGGGATGGAATCAGTGAATTTTGTAGGGATGGAATTGGTAAATGAATACACTTCAAGCAGTGTCTGGCATGTCATTGCCTAGGTTAAACAGAGCCCAAGTCTTTGATTCTTTGCACATGTCCTCTTGCTCTAAGAAGGTAACTGACTGTATCAGAACTATTAAAAATGATGGGTGGGGACCTTCATATGGATATTGCCATGGAAAGGTGGAGGTTTTATGGGCTTATATGCCTTATGTCTTCAAATGGGTGAGCTGCAAATTGGGAAATGCTTAGGCTATGCCTACATTTATTCTGAGTCTGAGTCCTGGTCTTCTGACTTCTGCTTCTACCTGTAATCTCTGGGGACTGTTGTTTGGTCAAAACAGCAAAAGGTCAAAAGGTGGCTGTTCTCTTTTTCTGACTCTGTCTGTCTCTGTTGTTCTCCCTCTGCCTTTCCTGTCTTCTTGCTAACCCTTTGCTGTCCTTCTATTTTAAAAACTAATACCTGGCCTTGGAGAGAACAGAATCCCAAGCATGTAATTAAGTCCCTGGGCATAGCTGTGCCTATAGCACCAGCCTGGCCATCAGGGTGGCATGGGGGCTGAACAGGAATCTGGGTGGGAGTGACCTTGAAGCAGGGAACACGTTGTCCACCAGCTCTGAGCCCTGCCACACGCTAACAGACACACTGGGTTTGTAGCCATACCTCAGCTGTGCTGTCTGGGAGCAGTTGAGCTGGGTGTGAATGATGTGCATTTCTCTCTTTTACTAATCTTGGCCCTTAGGAAAGGAGTATCCCCAAAACAGAGGAGGGGAGAGAGGAAGGCAATGGAAGCTAACAGGTTGCCATGGAAACCAGCTGAACACAAACTCTCAGCTTCAGCTAATACTTGACTTGCAAGAATACGTCCATAGCCACAACTTAAATGAAACACACACAGGCATGCACACACATACACACACCTTTAAAAGAAGGATAAATGTTGACTCATTCATCTCTAATCACAGCAATTATGTTCTAACGTTGGAGTCCAGATGAGAGGTGAGGATGACGTGAATCTGATCTGTTTCAAAGAAGCTCCTTGCAATTCAGTCTTTTCTTGGAAACCCAGGGCATTGGTTCCAAAATCCTGACCTTGCATGGAAGTCATGTAGGGAGGATTACAAGTCCCCCCAAACCCCTTAATTCTTTGCTGTCATGAAGGCCATATAGACCTAAGTTAAGGTGTCTGGTTTGAAAGAATCCCCTGCCATCGACCAATCCCACTACACTGGAGGAAAAGGAAGTGTCAAAAGTGGTTGGACATTCATTAAACATTTCCTGATCACCCACTATGTGCCAAGTGCCAGAAATTTAAAATGATAATAAAAGTAAAAGATCCTGTCCTTGTCATCCAGAAGCTCATAACCCAGGCAGTAGGAGGTATGATACAAATTATCTGTTACTAATAATAAGGAATCCACATTTGCAAATGGTTTTTATACATACATGAATATTGCATTCAAGGTGACCCCTATGATGTCATGCTTTCTAGAGCAGAGAAAGTGAGAATTGAGGCTCGAGAGAGAGCTGATCTGAGACCATGTTTCCTAACATGCCTAGGCCTCTGTATTCACAGACGCCCCAGCCACAAGGCTGCTAGCTTCTTTCCCACCCTGGAGTCACTGCCTTCCTACCTCACAGGCTACCTCCTTGTGAAGGGCGTCAACCTGGCACTATGGAGCACTACCGGAAGCAACGCAGTTGTTGTGAGACACCCATGGGGAAGAGAGTTGGGAAGGTGTCTTTCAAACGAGCCCACTGGTTGTGTGCTATCCTCCACACCCTCTTCCAACGGTATCTCATTTAAGCATCCAGCAGCCCTCTAAACCCTATTTGGCATGTGAGTTACCTGGCCTCAGGGAGGTTACAGGTGCACAAGGTCATACAGCTGGTCTGGGGAGGAGCTTGGATGCCCCCCATGTAGGTCTGTGGGTCTTCAACGCTTTCCCCCGCTAGTCCAGACACGTAGATCTGGGCTGGAAACATTGGCTTGCCAGGAGGTGTTGGCCTAGAGCCAATTAGCTCTCAGTCTGAGTCCCCTTTCCCGCCTCCCAACAGCGAGCCTCAATTCTGTACATTCTTTTTCCACTTCAGGGTTGGATTTCCCTCTCCTCTCCCCACGTTCGGAAAGTGTCCCTAATCACCAGAGAATCTAATTACCACTCCTTCTAAGCGAGTTCTCGGTCTCTGTTATGCAAATGTGGCTATAATTGTGTCAGGCAGGTTTTGGTGTCGATTTATCTTTCCTCCTCCTGCCTCTCCCGCCATCTCCTTTCAAACGGGAGTTGCAGTCTCCCCTTTCTATTGTAAAGGCCTGTAAGGTCCCGGCTCCCTGAACCACACATCGGCTGGATTACCCACTTTGGATCCCAGGAGCCACAACAGGCCCGCCTCAGGGCAAACAGAAGGAAAAACAAACAGCCTTTAGTGGAATTTTATTTCTTTGGAGATGCAAATCAGAAGGTTCCCGATGAGCTCTGGGAACTTCTGTGTGGGGCGGGAGGAAGCTGGCTCTGTGAACAGGAGCAGAGGGCAGGAAAACCAGCCCCTGAGCAGCTGGAGGGGCTGAGGGCATTCAGTGTGGGCCCGGGTGTGTGGGACAGGGGTGGGAGGAGCGGGAGGCCGCATCGAGCTCCAAACTATGACATTTGTTATTTTGTCTCATTAAAAGTTTCCAGGTGTTTCTGAGTGGAGGCTGTTAGGATACCCTGGCCTGTTTTCCTCGAAGCCTTGGTGGCAGAGTGGGCGCTTCCAGGGCTCCTCAGAGAGCCCCCCACTTACTCCCTATCCCTAGGGAAAATTCAGAACTGGCTTCCTTAGCTGCTGTCTCCTCCTGATCCTTAGAGCAGGAGGCAAGTTTGCCTTTCAACCCAGAGCCTCCAGTGCCTCCTACTTTATTCATTCTCTCACTCAACAAAACCTTGAGTACCTACTATACTACAGGCAATATTCTAGGTACAGGGAATTAGACCCGAGTTTCCGATCTAGTGGAGGAAGACAGACAATTCACAAATAAATAGATACAGTGGAGCAGGTGACAAAGAGTGTTCAGAAGACAAACCAGGGCCAGGCACGGTGGCTCACACCTGTAATCCCAGCACTTTGGGAGGTCGAGGCAGGGGATCACCTGAGGTCAGGAGTTCAAGACCAGGATGGCCAACATGGTGTAACCCCTTCTCTACTAAAAATACAAAAATTATCCCAGCATGGTGGTGCGTGCCTATAGTCCCAGCTACTCGGGAGGCTGAGGCACAAGAGTCGCTTGAACCCGGGAGGCAGAGAAAGGTTGCAGTGAGCCAAGATCACACCTCTGCACTCCAGCCTGGGCGATAGAGCAAGACTCTGTCAAAACAAAAAAGACAAACCAGGATGAAGGGGATACCAAGTGATGGGGATGGTGCAGTTTGGCAAAGCTCTCTGATAAAGGGACACTGGAGCAGAGCTCAGTAAAACATGAGGTCTAGGCCAGACTCCACCTGGCAAGCTAAGGTTTCCAACCCAGATGTCCTCCTGCTTGCCTGGGACCAGGGGGAAAGTACTGAAGAGCCACAAACCTGCTCTCTGGGAAAAGAACTTCCCAGACAGGGGGACCCCAAGAACACAGGCCCAGCTGAAACTGCCCAGGTGTTCAGGAACAGCCAGGAGTCGTATGGCTGGGGTGAAGCGGGGTAGGGTGGGAGGAGAGATCAGAGCTCACGCAGCTTTTGGGAGTCATCTGCAGGCCTTGGATTTTGCTTTGAGGCCACTGGGGGGTTTTGAACAGAGGAGTGATGTGACCTGACATTTTATAAGGACAATTCTAATCAGGATTTGGCAGACTGTGTGGGGCAAGGCTGGAAATAGGAAACAAAACTCAGGAGATTTGTAAACACAGTAGTCAGAGGGCCTAGGTGGTAGCAATGGAGGTGGTAAGAAGTCCCCCAAGCCAACAGGATTGGCTGCTGAATTGTACATATGATATGAGAGAAAGAAAGCACTCAAGTATGATGCTTCAGATTTAGCCTTAGCAATTCCAGCGGCTATTTACTAAGGTGGGAAAGAATGGGGACAGGAGCAGCAGGTTGGGGGAGCGCATCAAAGCTCTGCTTGAGAGATGTTAGGTTTTTAGAGGCCACATGGCATCGCCAAGAAGACAGTTGGAAATCGAGTATGGGGTCCAGAAGAAGAGGTCTGGGTTGGAGATGTAAAGTTGCATAAAGATGGTACTTAAAGTAATGAGAATGGATGAGATCACCCGAGGAGTGAGCCCTGATAGAAACAGAGGCGGTCTGAGTCTGAGCCCTGGCACTCCACTGGCTATTTCGAAGTTCTTTCCGGCAGATCTGTGGCAGGAGAGAGATTCTTCTGGTTGAACTGAGGCCTGGGTTTTAAACATGCTAACTCCTCCCTACGAAATTCCCAGCCCTCAGGACTTCAGATCCTTGAGAGGTGAACCGAGGCAGCCCAGGGACATGATGGGAAAGAAACACAGAGGACTATTCCGAGCATTACCTGGACAAGCCGTGTATCCCTTCCTTGGCCTCAGTGGTCTTTGCAAAAGGAGTGGTGAATATTTGGTGTCTAAGGGCCCTTCCAGCTTGCTTGCATGCAATGAGTTTGAACTCCAAAATGTCTGGTACACTTAGCAATTGTGACTGGCCTCGAGAGATGGTTGGGTTGATGCCCCATTCCCCTCATCTGTCTCTTGCTATCTACCATATAAAGTTGATCCTCGCTATTCACGGATTCTGTATTTACAATTTCTCCTGCTACCTATAATTTATAACTCCAAAGCCAGTTCTTGTGGCCTTTGGCCAGTCATTCGTTGACATGCCCAGAGCTTCAAAAACTTTTGCCCCATGTGCTTGTTCTTAGCTGAGGTAAAAACAAGGCTCTGTTCTGCCTTCTTGCTCTGGCTGTCACGTGGTAAACAAGAGTCCTTGTCACGATTTAGTGTCATGTTTTCCCATTGTTATGCTCTTTGTTGGTGATTTTGCTGTTTAAAATGCCCCCCAAGTGTAGTGCTGACGTGCTGTCTAATGTTCCTGAGCACAAAAAGGCTGTTATGAGCCTTACAAAGAAAATACCTGCGTTAGACAGGCTTCATCCAGGCATGAGTTACAGCACGGTTGGTTGGCCATGAGTTCCATGGCAGTGAATGAACACTACCATATAGTAAATAAAATGTCTTTAAACAGAAACACACAAAACAAGGCAATGTATTGATTGGTTGATGAAAATGTTATGACCAGAGGCTCACAGGAGCCTAACTCTTTATTTCCCCTGGGAACCATACTTCAGTATTTGCTAATTCAGTATTTACAGTGGTCTATAGAATGCAGCTGTCTATGAGAATTGACTGTATTAACTTGCACACACACACATAAAGTAGTTCGTAATTGCTAACCCATATCTCTGTGAAGAGCAAATTTACTTACTATAGTTCAGCACTGTGTATAGTTCTTTCTGCTGTTGCCTAACGAAAGCCACATTCAACACAGTTCTGGTCTTCAGTCTTATAGCATCCATTCTAAACTGTCTTCCACAGTTACTTCTGTTAGTTACTTTCTTTTCTATCTCTTTCAATGTAACAACAGGATTTCTTTGCGTCACAGTTTGATTTCTTAGTTTGTATTCCATTTTGCGTTCCCAACAATATTCTGGTCAATTTTTAAAAGTTTGCAGACGGTAAAATTCACCTTTTTTTTCCTTGTGTGCAGTATTTATTTCAAATGTTTGTTAAAGCAGCATTGCTATTTCTCAGGACAAGAGCAAAGATCACTCCCTGGAGAAGCTTAGGAACTTTGTACAGAACTTTACAGAACAGAGGCAATACTTTAGCTTAAACTTG
The DNA here is from genome assembly GCF_049354715.1 of Callithrix jacchus. NCBI lineage: Eukaryota > Metazoa > Chordata > Mammalia > Primates > Cebidae > Callithrix > Callithrix jacchus. Next base: position 32,026,197 of record NC_133520.1, read on the forward strand.
TCTGCTGACCAGAGAATGGAATTCTGTGTGGACTCAGGAACAAAAGGAAACTAGGCAGGGATAAGGAAAAGGAAAGTGCCCATGAACCACACTTCAGTTGCCATCAGGGCACATCTTGTGATGGTCACAGATTGTAGGCTGTGTTTTAGAAGGTTCAGTTTCAGCCCAGGATTCCTTTTGGCTACTTGGCTACACCCCTGGCTGAGGTGCCATGAGGTCAACGTCACTCAAGTTCCTGGCCAGCCAAACTCCCTCAGAGAAGAGTCCCAAATTGAGGATCAAGTTCCTCCAGAAGTCATTCCTACTGGTGGCAAAACAGTAGACGCCCCGAAGCCAATCTCCCACATTGTCTGGTATTTCCGGGGTTTCATTAGCCGAGCCGGCAGCGCCCACCAGGACCCCTCTGGAAGCCATAATAGAAAGCTTCGCACGATCCTCGTTGGAGGCTAAAACTCACTTTTTATGGCACATGGTACAGTAGGTCTTGACAAGTATAGAGTTATGAATATACTACCACAATCATGATAGAGAACAATTTAATGACTCCAAAAATGCCCTTGTCCTGCTTCTTCAGAGACAACCCCTCTACCCACCACTAACCCTTGGCAACCACTGATCTATTTTTGGTCCCTATAGTTATGCCTTTACCAGAATGTCATACAGAAGAAATCATGTAATATTCAACCTTTTGGGTCTGACTTCTGTTACTTAGCAAAATGCATTTAAGGTTCCTCCATGTTGTTGTATCAAGTAGTTGTTCCTTTTTATGGCTGAGTAGTATTCCACTCTAGCACTGTTGGAGGTACCACATTTTATCTATTTGCCAGTTAAAGAACATTTGGATTATAACAGCTTTTGGTAATTATGAATAAAGCTACTGTTAACATTTATGTAGTGGTTTTTATGTGAATGTGAGTTTCCCTATTTATGAGCAGGTGGGATTGTAGTCATATGGTAGGTATTCATAAGACATTGCCAACTTGTTTTCCAAAGGGGCTGTGCTATTTCATTCCCACCAGTGATGAATGAGAGCTTCAGTTGCTCCACAACCTCACCAGCACTTGCTATTGTCAGCTGTATTTATTTATTTGCTATTCTAATAGGTTTGTTGTGGTATGTCAATGTAGTTTTAATTTAACATTTCTCTAATGACTACGATGTTAAACACATTTTCATATGCTTATTTTTCATTCCTATATATCTTTGGAGAAGTCCTTATTCTAATCTTTAGTCTTTTTTTTTCTAGTGGTGTTTGTTTTCTTATTGTTGAGTTTTGAGCCTGCCTTCCTTCCTCCCTCCCTCCTTCTCTCTCACTTTCTCTTTTTCTTTTCTCCCTCCCTCCCTTCCTCTTCTTCCCTCCCTGTTTCCTTCTCCCTCCCTCTCTTTCTCTCTCTTTCTCCCTTCCTTCTTTCTTTTTTCTTTTCTTTCTTCAGAAAGAGCCTCACTCTGTTATCCAGGCTGTAGGGCAGTGGTAATCATGTCTTACTGCAGCCTTGAATTCCTGGGCTCAAGGGATCCTCCCGCCTTAGCCTCCCAAGTAACTGAAACTACATGTGCATGCCACCATGCCTGGCTAATTTTTATTTTTTGTAGAGATGGAGGGTCTCAGTATGTTGCCCAGGCTGGTCTCAAACTCCCAGAGTCGAGGGACTCTCCTCCCTTAGCCTCCCAAAGTACTGGGATTACAGGTGTGAGCCACCACACCTGGCCAAAGTTTCTTCAGATATTCTGCATAAAAGATGTAATTTCTAAATATTTTCTCCCCATCCGTGGCATATATTTTTATTCTATTAACAGTGTCATTTGCAGAACAAATTTTAAATTTTGATAATATCTAATTTATCTTTTTTCTTTTGTGAATCATGCTTTGGGTATTTTGTTCAAAAACTCTGACTAACCAAGGTCTCACAGATTTTCTCTCAAGCTTTCTTCTAAAAGTTTTTAGTCTTACATTTTACATATGATAACATATATACATGGATACATTTATTTATTTAGTTAGTTTTTCTCTGCTGCCCAGGCTGGAGTGCAGTAGCATGAGCTCGGCTCACTGCAACCTCTGCCTCCTGGGTTCAAGTGATTCTCCTGCCTCAACCTCCCAAGTAGCTGGGATTACAGGTGCACACCATCACCCCTGGTTAGTTTTTTTGTATTTTTAGTAGAGATGGGGTTTCACAATGTGGGACAGGCTGGTCTCAAACTCCTGGGCTCAAATGATCCGCCTGCCTCAGCCCCTCGAAGTGCTGGGATTACAGGCATGAGCCATCACACTTGTAAACTAATGCATTTAAAATTAATTTTGGGTTAATTTTATAATAACTTTGAGAGGTTTAGGTTGACATCTTTTTTTTCCCCAGCACCATTGTTGAAAAGACTTACTTTTAAGTGGTCTTTTCCCATCAATTAAAAAAAACAGACTGAATTCCATAAGGAGTTGAAATGGTAGAAACCTAAAAAAAGCACATGGGAGGTGGAAGGATCAGAGAGATGGTCCATATACCGAATAATTCACATGTTGCTTGAAATGAGAGGTGGTCAAGAGGACATCACCTAGAACATTACAGAAATCGAGGAGTGGCTTTGGATGGTCCACAAGTCATGAAATGAAGAGAGGGTGTTGAGCCAACCTTAGGCAGATCTTCAGGGGAAGAGTGAGGTTCCCTGATGTCCCTGTACAGGCAGCAGCGAGGTTCATGACTTCCCTGGGCTCTGGCTCCTTGGAGTGGTGGGGTGAGGTGGATGCTGCAGCGTGGGCTGGAAGCCAGAGTGACTCATCCGCCCAGGGTGAGCATCTGGGGCGAATGCTGTTTTGTTTGCTCTCGCAATGAACCCCATTACAATAACAGCACCGAGGTGTCCCAGTGCTTTGACTGTTCTCTCCCTGGGCTCCTAATGGAGATTGACAGAATCTAGAGTCCCGGGTAATTCTATTGTCAGTTTCAGCAGACTCCTGCACCTCATTAGACAAAAGCAGAGAGAAATGAGCAAAGAAGGAATGTCAGCCTCAGAATAGAGGGGGCCTGCTAGAGTAAGCAGCTTTCAGGAGATGACAAGGTAATGAGGAAATTATCTGGGCTCTCCAACCGGCCCCTCTAGGCTCTGGGTGGGAAACTGGGACATCTGTGTCACAGTGCTTTAGAGCACAGCCAGCATGAACGGTTCAGTTTCAACTGCAGTCCCTTTTCTTTGAGGGACTGAAGGAGGGGAGGCTAAGACAGAAATCTTTTGTGTTGTCAGCCTTTGTGTTAGAGGCTTCTTCTGGTGGTGGGGCCTAGCAGGTGAGGTGTTTCTGGGTGGCTTGGGTTTGAGTGGCAAGGGGATGGTGTCAGGGGTCAAAGCCGTATTTGATTGATCTAGACCTTTAGGATTTCACTCAGGATGGATGAATTGTATCCAGTTTATAGGGACAGAGAATCCTAGGCTTGTAGGGAAGCCAGAATCCATCACTGTCGCACACTATATCCTGTCCCCAGCCTTGGCCAGAAGCACACACAGATATACATAGATAAACACATAACATACTTACCTTAGTGTGTTCAGGCTGCTATAGCAAAAATACCTTAGACTGGGTAACTTATAAACAACAGAAATGTCTTTCTCATGGTTCCAGAGGCTGGGAAGGCCAAGACTAAGGCACAGGCAGATTTGATGTCAGGTGAGGATGCTGCTTCCAAGACGGTAGCTTCTTGTTGTAAGGGGCAAGGTTGCTCCTCTCAATCACCCTTTTTATAAGGGTGTCAATCTCATCCAGGAGGGCACAGCCCTCATGACTTAATTACTTCCCCAAAGGCCCCATCCCTTAATACAGGACATTGGGTAGTATGTTCCAACATGAATTTTGAGAGGACACCAACATTCAGACCACAGCAAAACCCAACATTTACGTATATAAGCTCATGTACAAATACACACAACAGTAACGCATCTACTCACCCCTTTTTTTTTTTTTTTCTTGAGATAAGGTATCACTCTTTCAACTCAGGCTGGAGTGCAGTGGCATGATCACGGCTCACTCCAGTTCGAACCTTGGGCTCGATCAATCCTCCTGTAATATTGGAGTTCAGGGTGCCCTCAGCTCCCCTGAGAGAATGTTTCTCCAGGTTCTTGGTCTCCTGCCCTCTCAAGAATGAGAGAGGTGACCACAGTGCAGTGTGCAGTAAATGCCGGACCCAAAAGTGTTTGTAGAAAGTGATTTATATAAAGAGAGAAAATGGAGAAGGAGAGAGAAACAGCTAACTCTCTCACTGAGTGAGAGAAAGAAAAGCCGCTCTCACACTGAGTGAGGAGGGTTTCCAGAGGGGCAAAACCAGAGAAGGAAAGTTCCTCTCACACTGGGTGAGAATCCAGAAAGGTGGAATCCAAGAGAGGAAAGCAGCTTCCACACTGAGTATAAGGGAATAGAGAGAGAGATGGAGTTTAGGAGGGGAAGACAGGCTTCCACGAGAGAGTGTGGAAGGGGACTCCAGAGGGAAATCAGGATAGAGAAAAACAGCTTCCACGAGAGTGTTCATGGAAGGAGACCCAAACATGGAGTCCAAACGGATGTGGAAGAAGGGGACTTAACCTGGGAGGAAGCCCCACCTTCTCTAAGACCCCAGATCAATGAAAGGAGTTCCTTAAAACTTCCGCTGGCGTGACTGACTCTTAGTTTCTTTCCACGCCCACAAAATTCAGATGTAAACTGTTTAATCTCCCGGATGGAGAGAGATGGGAGGGGGGCATGGCACTGGGAAGTTCTTGCCCTTAAAACTACATCCCCTTGTGGACCCAGAAAGAGAGCACATTCCCTCACTCCCACCTCAGCCTTCCAAGTAGCTGGGACTATAGGCATATGCAACCACACAGCTAATTTAAAAAATTTTCACTAGAGATGGGGTCTTGCTATGTTGCCTAGGGTGGACCCAAACTCTTGGCTTCAAGTAATCCTCCCACCTTGGCCTCCCAAAGTGCTGGGATTACAGGCATAAGCCACTGAGCCTGGTCCTCAGAGATCATTTTAAACACACAGAACAAAAGACCAGACTTGTGCCAGTTACACATACAGGCAAAACACACAGGTCCACGCTGAAGGAATTTGGCTACAGAGTTTTTGTCTGTGGCTTATGACATCACCCCCTTTGCTTTCTATTTATGTCTTGGATGTACACTGCTCACACACACATTCACACCCACCCACCATTCTCACAACACACAGCACGTACTCAAAACAACCAAGCCATCAACATATTCACACAGACACACTCTGAGGTCACGTTTGCCCAAACAATCATGCCTCTTCTATTTTCACCATGTGTGAAAGCTCTTGACCAGTTGTAGTCATTTGGATGCCTGTCCATTCTGTCTATGGCATGCACTTGCAATAGGCCGAGCCAGTGTCTGCACAGAGTAGCAGAGCAGAGAGTGCTTTCCACCTTCTTCCTGTCATTGACATGCAACGCCTGTCCTGTCTTTAGTTTTTTGCACTCTGGCTTCGACTGGATTGAACGCCAGTCTGCCTGGCACAGAGCCCAGCACAGCAGCCCAGAAGCAATTGTCCTGTGGGCATGAGCCTCCAAGAGCCCTGAATGGGTGCATGCCAACTCTGGAAGCACCATCAAGGAAAGAGGCCTCCTCTGTAGTGACCCTCACTCCTCATCAGTGCTCTGGAGGGCCATGGGATGAGTCAGCACATGGCAACCTCTTTTCATCCCTGCCTTTCTTCTCCTCAAAATTGTGGTGTTCAAATTTGGGTGTTCATGGCCTTTGCCAAACAGAATGAGTAAGGCTTGAAAGAGATACTAGCTTAGAAAATCCACCGTCAGAGTCTGGACCGTTGAATTTTCCATTAGCCTTTGCTTGTGCATTACTGTAGCCTCATATCTAGAACAAGTCTAGAACAATACACCTTAACCGAATAAATGCAAGTGCGTGTCAGCCTATGAAATAGGACTAACACTGCTTTGTCTCTCAAGGCTATCTATAAATCAGAAGGAGAAATGCAAAAACCATATGAGGAATTTTTGCTGTTATTGTGATCAACACCAGGTAGGTAAATCATTTTCTTCCCCACTTCCCACCTTTCTGTCCCTACTTACTCCCAGCACTTTCAACTAGCTGTCACTGAAGTAATGATACTAGTTACCATTACCAGTTACCATTATTGCACCTGTTCTGCTCCAGGTACTATACTAAGCCCTTTACAAATATCTCATTCTATCCTCACAACGTCCTTGTTAAGTAAATATGACTGTCTGTATTTTATAGTCTGGGAGCTTGAGGTTTTGAGGGGCTGAGCAGCTTGTCCAAAATCACACAGCTAATAGCAGAGAGAGGATTTGAACTCAGGTCTCTGGTTCTCAAACCCAAGTCATCCTCATTCCACCAGGCTTACTTTTATCATCACCAGCCATAGAATGTAAATTCTATCTCTATATCTATTGTTTAAGCTTACACCCCCTTTTCTATCTATGCCCATCTCAATTTGAAACTGTAAGCCAGACTATAAATAGCAGGAACTATGTTTATTGAATTCATTTCATTGTGTTCAGCACACTTTCAGGAATACAGGAATATATATATATATAGTTTACTTTAAAAAAAAAGTAATGGTTCCATGAATTTCACATTGTGTCTGAAGCTAAGAGACTAAGTTCTAGCTTTTTTCTGGAAAAGAACAAACTGCAAAGAGACGTGTTCTGAAGGGAAAATAAACTGCTTTTCACTGCAGTATACTTCTGTGACCAGATGCATGGGGGTTTTCCCCTACACACCAAGAAATTCTCCAGCAGAAACCCACTGGGTGTTCTATAATTCAGTTCCATTCTGACACCATCTACCTGCAGTGAGAGTCAGATCCCACAGTTGAGGGCTCAGTCCCACAAGACTGTCCCCAGTTCAGGTGCCAATTGCAAGACCAAGGCTGTGACCTGCGCTTTTGACCAACCAGCTATAAACCAGGGTTCCCATGACCCCCTCTTGGGTTCGTTGAATTTGCTAGAGCAGCTCAGAGAACTCAGGGATAACACTTGCTTTACATATACCAGTTTCTTGTAAAGGGTATGATAAAGGATACAGATGAGCAGCCAGATGGAAGAGATGCAGAGGGCAAGGCATGTGGGAAGGGGTGCAGAGCTGCCATGTGCTTCCCAGAATAGCCACCCTCCAGGCACCTCCACAGGTTCAGCTGTCTGGAGGCTCCTGAACCAACTTTTCTTTTTTTTTTTTTTTATGGAAGTTTTATGATATAGGCATGATTGATTACATCATCTCCCATAAGGGATCAACTCAACTTTCAGCCCCTCTCTCCTCTCCAGAGGTTCTAATCATACCGTGGTCTTTCTGGTGACCAGCCCCACCCCATTCTGAAGCCATCTAGGTGCACTCAGCCACCAGTTTCCTTTTTAGCATCCAAAGAAACTCTTTAGTCAGAGATTACAAGGGTTTTAGGAGCTGTATCGCAGGAGTCAGGGACAGAGACCAAATATATATTTCTTATTACAGCAGGATAAAACACCAGGATTTGTATCCAACACCATCACCTATTAGCAATGTAAATTTTCTCTTTCTGGCCTCAGTTTACACAATTGTAAAATGAAGTTCTGGATATGATGACCTCTTGGGTTTCTTCCAAACATGGCTTTTCAAGAGTCTGCTGTTTTACACACTACCAAATGGAAGTGGAGATCTAAAATCATTTCGTGTGCTCACAGAGTGGACCACGTCCACAATGCCTCCTCCTGCCCCCTTGAGTGCACTGTCTCTGGTGGTCTGCTCCTGAGAGAGTACACCAAGTCAGGATGCAAAGTCCTCTCTTTGGAAAATGAAGACACGCTCTGTTCTGGTGTTGGTTCTGCGGAGCTTCCCAGAGCTGTAGTCAGTCACCTCACGCCGTGCCAAACACTTCCTGTGCTGAACACTCCCATGCTCTTAATAAGCTTGTGCTAGGAGTAAAACCTGGTCCAGGGAGATGATTGAAGGGCTCTGAGAAGAGGGCTGTGGAGGGACAGGATGAGCTGAGGACGTGGTGGACTCTCCTAGATTAACAAAGCCTCCAGATGCCTGTTGACAGAAGCGAGGGAGACAGGTTCTCACTGATAGGAAGACAGCAGCAATGCAGGTCCGACTCGTGAATCCATTTCCTGTCATCAGCAGGTGCTTGGTAAGACAGCGTCACGGTTCTGGAAAGAGCTAGTCTGGGAGAAGGAGTCATGATGCTAGGCCTGCTGTGAGGCACTGGATGACTCCAGGCGAGTCATTCACCCCCACCCCCTCCCAAACCTTGGTGTTCCCATCTTTATGCAACTAGGTTTTTTTGAGACCTCATCAATCTGGAGGTGAAACCAAAGAATGCAGAGCATAGAAATGGCTACATCAAAGGCTTAGTCCCCAAATACATCTCTTCCGGTTCAAAACCTTCTTGGAACACAAGCAGAGCTGACCCTCCTCTTCTTCTGCACCCCGTGATGTCCACCCCCTGCCCTCTGTCATTCTTCACTCTCTACTCTACTTGCCTTCTGTCTCCCTTGTGACTCTCTTGTAAATGGAAGTCCAGGTCCCAGCAGCATGGTGGTAAATGTTTGACAAACAGCTTTGAGATTGGGGGGAATGTCTGATTTGTAGGGCTTACCAACTGCCAATTGTAAATACACCTGCCATGACTAATTTCAAGAAACCAAATATGGCATCATTGAAAGCAGCGCCAGGAAAAGAGTCAGAGTAGCTTACCAATGTATAGTATTTTCACCATACACATAGAACAGGCGTAAATGACCTCAAGAACACAGATAATAAAATTCAGTCAAAAAATTTAAAAGATGGTGTGTTTAACAACTGGATCATTACATTCCTGAAAAATGCTGGTCCTCCCTTTTGGATCTTTCCAGATGAGACTGAACATCCCCAAATTTGCGGGAGTACATGGCTGAGGCCCTTACTGTGGACCCCTCTCAGGGAAAGTAGAAGCATTTACTTCTGCATGCCGTTTGTCTCCCTTTGCTAACTTTAGTTTCTCCTTCTGTTATATAAGACCTTCCTTCTAGATTCTCCTGCTTTTGTAAGGATGGTATTAAGAGAAATGAAATCAGGGCAGTAGTAACACCTTGCGTCTCATGGAATCTTCCAGTTTACTAAACCCAAATCTCATTACTTCTCACAGCAATTCTGTGAAGTGAGGTATGTGGAGCAGTGAAGTTTCAGATGAACTATTTCACACCAGGTTGGCAAACTGTTTCTGTAAGGAGGTAGAGGCTGGATGCAGTAGCTCACACCTGTAATCTCAGCACTTTGGAAGGCTTAAGCAGAAGGATCGCTTGAGCATGAGAGTTCGAGACCAGCCTGGGCAATGTGGCAAAACCCCAACTCTACAAAAAAATACAAAAATTAGCCAGGCATGGTGGTGCACTCTTGTAGTCCTAGTTATTTGGGAGGCTGAGGTGGGAGGATGGCTTGAGCCCAGCTGGTCAAGGCTGCAGTGAGCCAAGATTACATTACTGCACTCGGCCTGGGTAGCAGAGTGAGACCTTGTCTCAAAAAAAAGTTAAAATAAAATAAATACACAAACAAATAAATGGGTACAGACTAAACATTTTAGGCTTTGCAGGCCATAAAGTCTCTGTTGCAAGTACCTGGCTGTTATTGATTGAGAGCTGCCACAGACAATATGCAAACAAATGAGTTTTGCCATTTTCCAGTAAAATGTATTTATGGTCTCTGAAATTTGAATTATATATAATTTTCATATCTCACAGAATGTTATTCTTTTTATTTTTTCCAGTTATTTAAAAATATTTTTAAAAACCCATTAACTCAAGGCCATATAAAAACAAGCCCTAGGCACTTTTCTCCCATGAGCTGCGAGGGGTTCCTTCTTCTCAGCTAAGGCTGGAGGCCAAGATCAGCCCTTGAGGACTGTCATCAGGACTACCGTGTTTTCCTGCCTCCGACAGTGAAAAAACAAAAGCAAAAACGACGACTAGGCAGAATTTGGCTTATAGGCAACAAAACAGGAAATTCAGCTTCGAAGAAAGCAATGACTTCCTTGAGTTGATCCAGATTAACAGAGTTGGACCTGGCGTGGTGCCCAGTCCCCTACACTTTCCACTACACCCACATGCCACAAGAGGTGCTCCTCCTGCTCCTTGATCACCTTCTGGGACCAGCAGGTGGATTCTCCACTGGGGGCCTTCTGTAACCAGCCAAGTGTTTTCGGGTCATTTTCTCTTGCTGCCCATTTCTGTCTGTTTTAACTGTGGTGAGCCTTCCCATGAATCAAAGTGAAAAAGAAAAGGTGTTTGAACACGTATAGTCAGGCAATTTGCTCCCCCTCCATTAAAGCAGAGACTGAAGAGTTCACTGTCTTTACAACTGTTGATTTTATGATTCTGTCCCATTTTCTCGCAGGTATCCTAAATTTCCACCAAGCAGGGACTGCCTGCTTGTTATTCTGTGCCTTTAGATGTCTAGTCCGGCACTCTCCCTGAAGGACACTTGGGAAAGAACTCAATGACTAATGATTAAGCTCCCCTCCAGCCTGGCATTGTACAAGAGGTGGGTGTGACCCACCTGTGTGATTTATTTCCCCTCAATAGGTTATTACAAAAAGTGTAAAAATTCAGAAAAATTTAAAGAATTGCACAGTGAACACCCATATGCCCACAATCTAGACTCTGTAACATTCAGCTATATTTACTTTACACCAAATCGGTTCCTCTCTCCAGCCACCAGTCTCTTCTTATGTTGTTGACACATTTCAAAGTTAACCTCTAAATACTTCAGTATCATGTTGTTGATTAGAGTTCAATATTTATTTATGCTTCTTATTGTTTATTTTTGGCCTGGTGGAAATTTGAAAGACTCTAGAGGCTGCCTCCAGAACACAGTTCTCCACCTACTCCACTGAACCCTAAAGATTTTACCTGGCTATTTCTTGCCTTATAGCCTTTCCAAGGCTTTGACTATCAATGCAAATACCCTTGGTAGAGATCACTCATTAAGTCCACCAGTGGTGGCTGGAATATCGGCAACAGCCTTTAGTGAGGCCTGGGTTTGAATCCCTCTCCACGCTGTCACTCGTCATGTGCCCTTAGGCAAGTTTTTTTGTTTTGTTTTGTTTTGTTTTTAATTTCTCCAAGAGTCTTCACATGTAAAGTGTGGTGGATAACTATCCGTGACCGTAATAGAGGACTGCAAATTCTGAACTACCTGTAAATAGCAGTGCAGTAGAATAATGAGATTGGGATAGTAACCGTGTCCATTTTCCTGAGGATAGGCTTGTCACAAAAGAATGAGAGCTACTTCCAACTTCACTCCAGCTCCATTCAGGGAAGACCATCCTAGCTGCATACTGGATTTAGGCTCTTCTCACAAGGGTGGAGTTAACAGCTTCTCTGGGCTTCCACAGTAATTAAAAAAGACAAAACAAAACAAAGCCCACCTTACCATGCTGAGGAGGAGCTGGCTCCACAAGAGAGGGGAGGGAGGCTGCTGCTTGACTGGAACTGGGGAGTGGGTTGAATCCTGGGGCAGAATGCGGGGGAGTGAGTGAAGAGGGGCGCTGTGTGGGGGTGAACACCTGCACTCCATGCCTATACAGCCACCCAGGACACAACAGAACCTCCTCTGGGGTCTGGGGGACGATGGCCAAGTTAACATGGAGGGGATAGACTGTAAACAGCCCTGACCTCCTTGAAGGGACCTTATAAGTTCAAACAATGAGCAGAAGCCTTTCTCCAAGCTCTGCAAACTGAGTGACCACCCCTGTTAAAGAAAAAAAGTATCCAAACACATGTTAAAGATGGCAAGGCAGACTTTATTCAAAGGGGCCACGGCAGTCGTGTAGGGACCACTGCAGAGGTGTCTTGCGGTGGGGGAGAGAGCTCGGGCTCAGTTTCAACTCCAACAAGGGCAAGTGGAGATTTGTAACCAATGGTCAGGGTTGGGGACAGAGGACAGAAAATTACTAAGAAGAAACATCAAGGGTAAGGGGTTTCTGGCTAAACTGACTTGACAGGATCATTGCTGAATGCAGCCTGGGTTGATAAAATATTGAGGGTAGTCAGACACCAAGAATGGGGAAATTTCACTAACCCGACTTAGCAGGATTCTTGCTCAAACTGGATTCTGAAAGGACATGGGGAAGCCCAAGGTCAGGGCTCGTCAAGCAGAAGACTCAGCGGCGCCTGACTAAGGTTTCAGTGCCAGGAGAGGCGAGGACAGTCTTCGTCATTCCAAACACTCAAACTGCCTTAGGGAGCACGGTGGAACGTCCTACCAGCTGGGTAGGTGGGATCTCAGAGTCATATCTCGTTTGGAAAATTAACAATCCATCTTTGCAGCATTCCCTCTTTCTTTCCTTTTTTTTTTTCACCCAAAAAAAGTAGGTGTCTTGATAGCTGTGCCAATGGGCAATGGTCACATGGTGGGAAGGAGGCAGGGGCTCCCGGGGTTCCTCCACCCGCAGGTTTCAGAGACAGGCCTGAGATCCCAGAGAGGAGAGATGTGGCTCAGAGCTCCCACCACCCCTCTGTGAGGAGGAAGAGAGCCCCAGGATGAAACCAAATGGAGAAGGGGGAGCAAGCCAGGTAACTGGCATCTGGAATCCACTTACCTTCTAGCTTAGAACAAAAGACAGCTTCTCCTGGACCTACTCCTCTCTCAATGTGCTATTTCCTGTAGCCTGTCTGCTGGAGAGTAAAAAGACAAATGGAGCGTGAAAAAAAATTCAGCAAAAATAATTACAGGTTACAACACATCAATTGGAAGTGTGTAAATAGCCTTAGACAGGTAGCCGAGTCAGGTTTCTGCAGCTTACCACCTGCCCTCCCATGACAGCTCCAGCCTGAGTCCTCGTGACAGGAGACTACAAGGGAGCCCTGGATGCTATGTCGGAGGATCTGGATGTGAGTCCCAACCCTGTCCTAACCAGCTGCGTAAATTTGGGCAAATGCCTCCCCTCCTCCTAGCTTTGTTTCATCACCTATAAAGCTGAGATTTTGATTGTACCTACTCAGTATCTCATGGGCGGTTCAAAGTCAAAGGCGGTAATAGATGCAAAAGCACTTTGGATACTGTATAGGGCTAGACAAATGGAGTATCTGTTTACCTTCTCAGTATCTCATGAATCCATCCTCCTCTCTCCACCTCTATCACCAGCTCCTGCCCTGTCTCACCTGGGTGGCTGCAATGGCCCCTGCCGGTTGGCCTGTATTCACTTTAATCTCTTCAGTGGCTTGCAGCCAGCATGATTTTCTAAAATCCAAACAAAGCCTGATCACGTACCTTGGGTTGTCTAATCCCTGAGAACTGTAGGGAAAAGTGGAATTGAGGGCTGAGGGTTAAAGGTAATTTGGATGAAGAGAAAGAAATAGAGCTGCAAAGAGGGGTGGGAACAAGGTTACAGTAATTCACCAAGAACTCATGGCAGGTGCTGTGCTGGGTGTTGCGAGGGAATGTGTCTATTAGAGTATCCTGCCCTAGTGTCGCTCGACAATTCTGTGGGAAGACAGAGTTTACAAAGAGAAAACTGTCACCTCAAAGACCACCAGGATAGCTAGATGTAGAAGGGAGAGCTTTATTGATGTTATCGGTTTGCAAGCTGGAAAGAGAAAGTCTCCAGTGTGGATTGAAGGTGCTCTCTCTTCAAAGAGGAGAAAGACAAGTTGGGTTTTATGCCTAACAGGGCTGGTATCATACATATTCAGCAGGTTTGGGGGGAAGCTATACATATTCATGAAGGGAGACTACACATGCGCAATGTGTAAACAGATCTGTTGCAGACATCCCCTGATCACTTTGGGGCAGGGTTTTAGCTTTAAAACGAGGTGGAATTTGGCTCTTTACATCAAAAGGTGAACTACAGGACACAGAGACAGTTCGTGTGCAGCCTTTATAAGCTGCTGAAGCTGGCTTAAGGTCTGTAATTGCTTATGGGAAAAGAAGGCTTGTAAGGCCGGCCCTTTGTCGAACCAGAGTTGTAGTGGTCTGGGTTGTAAATCAGCCTGCTAGCTCCTGTTGTTAGGGAGTTTGGCCATGGTGTGGTTTTTCTTATAGTTGTAGGAATTTAGAAATTTGCCATGCCAGCCAGGCCTTGAACCCACCACCTGTAGGTAACTTTGTTTCCTTAAACTTTGGGCCTGTTTTAGCTGATATAGTGGTATATATTTTGGTCTTTTGGATCACAAAACAAATGGAGTGAAAGTAAATGCACAATTGTGTGCTTCTAATTGCGAAATACTTCTGTCTGTTGCAGAAGCCCAAGGATGTGCATGGTGAAGCCCTGATTTGAAATGGGACCTTGAAGAGCGAGCTGGATGACCACACAGAGGGAAGGATGAGCTGAACAGGGGACCGGCTCGGGCTAAGACGCAGGGCAGGGGGCAACAGTGTGGGAAATACGCGGTGGAGAGAAGGAGCCAGCATGAGAGGGAGCTGGTTGGACTCTACTGGAGAGCTGGCTTTGTGGTGGGGTCAGGTGAGGCAGGACTTCAAAGTCTAGCCCGAGGCAATGAGATCTAATTTAGGCTAAATGTAGATCATCTGATGAATTATTGATTTGATTCAATGGATAATTTCGTAGCTCAGAAGTGGAAGAAGCAAGGAAGAAATGCACCACCCTGGACTTAACTCTGACCCTCCCCGGGGAACGCTTGTTGGCAACAGAGTGACCAGGGAGGGCCCTTAGAGGAAGTGACTGTGTCAGCCTGGGGTAGGTCACAGCAGGTGAGGGCACCTTGGATATGGCAGGCGTTAGCGCTAAGCTTGAGGAAGGGCCTTGAGAAAGGCCTGCTTGGGAAAACTGAGAGGTCAGTCCCCTAGCCAGAGACTTAGGAATGACAGTGATGCTCATATAGGGAGCGGTGGATAAGTTCCCCGAAGATGGAGGCTCTGAAAATGGAAATCTGTCCTGTAGTCGCAAATAATTCCAAAGAGGGAGAAAGGCACTGTCTCTTCCCTACTTCTCTCTCTTTCTCTCTCTCTCTCTCTCTCTCTCTCTCTCTCTCTCTCTCTCTCTCTCACACACACACACACACACACACACACACACACACACACACACACACACATATACACATGCTCTCTGCTCTTCATGTCTGTCATTAGGCATTCAGGCAGTTAATTCTCCCAGACATACCACTGAGAGCACCAGGAGCCTTGTAGAGTTGAAAATGGGTGTTGCAAGGCTCATTACAGAATCCTGGAGAAAGAGGAAAAGGACAGGGATTTCCCCTCCCTCAGTCTCTGAAGGACGCCCTGTGCCTCCATTTCTACCCACCCTGAAGGCCCCCTCCCCTCCCCTGCCCCCAGTCCCTGGCCCCCCAACCTCCTGTGACTCTGCTCCAGCCCCTGTCCACCCCGTCTGGTCCTATTTCAAGTTCCTAATATGAGAAAGATCCTGAACCCTGTACCCTTTGGAGTAAAGAGGGCAGAGGGGCAAGGTGGCAGGGAAACAGAGCCTAGAGGGAATCCCAAACTGACCACGCTGTCTCCCTTTCCCATCAGCTCCAGACCAGCGTGGCTCACAGGGAAGCGGGGGTGGCATTTCCCCTCCCTCCCACCATTGTGAGGGATCTTCTTGCTGTTAGAGTGCAGCGCCTGGTACAGAGCGTACATTTCAGTGCCAAGTGAATGAGTGAATGTTTGAAGTGCTTACTGAGCACCTACCCTGTGGCAGGCATTATCCAGCACTTGAAACATATTAGTAAACCAAAGCCATAAGAATTCCTGCACGAGTCACGTCCACATTCCACTGAGGGGCGAAGGACGATGAGCAATGCACACAATAAACCAGTGCATTGGATACTATGTTAGGAGGTGCTCAGTGTTTGGGGAAAAAATAGAGCAGACTACGGAGCATGGGGAAAGAAAGTGTTGCAACTTTAAATCGGGTGACCAGAGCAGGTGTCATTGAGGAGGTGACATTTGAGCAAAACCTTGTGCTGCAGGGAGTGTGAAGAAGAAGAGTGAGGACGCTGAGGTGGAAGGAAGAGTGGCAGGTTGGAGACACAGCATGGAAGTGGTGTGACTAGAGCAGGGACGGCAAGGGAGCTGGGATCAGGGAGGAGCAGGAGTGAGTGGGCAGGTCAAGCTGCCTTCCCCGGAGGTCTTCCTTGACCACGCTTGATAAGGCAGCCCCTGCCCAGCACTCTCCATCCCTTTACCTGCTTTGTTTTCCTCATGACACCCACACCACCATCTGGTGTGTTCTGTTCTGTTCACATTCCCTGCCTCCCTAAGGGAGGAGGTAAGGTTTGTGAAGGCAGGAACTTTACCCGTTTGTCACATGCTCTAACTTCGGGGCCTGGTTCATAGCAGGAGCTCCATTGATATATGCCAATGTTAGAACGGCTGGTGAGGCTGAAGAGGGCAGGGTGCCTTCCACAGCAGAGGTTTCTGAGGAGCTGTAGCTCCTCGTTCCTTGACTGGGGGAAGCCGTTTCTGACCCACGCTGATTATTGTCATCACCAGGGGAAATCTATAGTGGTAGGCGACAGGGCTCTTTCGGTGGTCTTGCTTGGTTGAGAGCAGGGGTGAGCTGTGCAGACAGAGTCTTCTGTAAAGGTTGTCCCTGGGCCTTCCCCACAGGCAGGCAGATATTTTGCTTTTATTTGTTCGACAAACATTTGTTGCGCACTGTATGCCACGTGTCATGCACTGAGCTTACCAACTTAGGTTAGGTGGAGGAGGGAGGGACAATTGGGATGCCACCATAGCCCTATCCAGGCCCCTCTACCCCAGGTCCCCAACTTCACTGAGCACATGAGTAGCATATGCCAGGTGCATGCCAGACCTTGGGAATGCAAATATGAACAGCACAGTGCCCGCACTCAGTCAAGTTGCTGTCATTATGGTAGATGTGAGAGACATGTAAACAAATGTCTGTAAATCCACTGTGATAAGTGCAATGGCGGTGTATCCAGGCAACAAGGGGAAGGGGCAGAAAAGGTCTCAGAGGAGTGACGCCCGAGTTGAACTCAAAGTGGAGTGATACGTCACCTTGTGATCTGGTTTGAAGTACCCCAAATCCTGTTCTTGTTGAGCCTGGAATGAGAAGTTCAATACCTATGGATTGGGTATCATCCTCTTCCTTTGTGCTGAAAATAATTGATATTCCCAAGAAAGTAACGTAACACACAGTTCTGAGATCACCTTCTTACATGTGAGGAAACCAGGTGCCAAGTGAAGGGGATTGATGGAGAGAAAGGAGTGAGTGGGGTTCCCTCATCTCGTAGTTCTCTGAACCCTCTCCACTTCTAGTGGTCTCTATTTTTAGATGCCAAGGCTGTCTAGGCTTCTCTCTAATCCTAGAGGGGAGGATTGATAAACACATTAGTAAACACATTTACCCTAATAGGCTAATGATCTGGGCTCTCCTGACTGCTGTGCTTTCTTCTAGCCCTTGATGAATCCTCTGGGTGCAATTAAAAGTTCCAACTCCTCCTGATGAGGCTTCCTGAACCCTCTCCTCAATGTCTGCCTCTGAGTCCAGCCCCTATCTGCCATGTCCTGTCCTTGTAGATAGGACCTGATGAATACAGGGTTTCCTGATTTTAGCAGGAATTGGACAAAGGCTCCCATAACCATGTTGTGGAAAAGTAGAAGAATAAGGCAGATGATAAAACATAAGATGGAGAACTGATTGGTGTGACAGAGGATTGGTAATTGTCACCTTGAAATATCATCAATATTTTAATCAGTAGCTTGAATAAAGACTAAAGGACACAAAGCTTAGAGGAAAAGATAATACAAAGATCAACAAAATCAGATATCTAAAGACTGGATGAGGAGAGACAAATCAGATTGTCTGACTCTGGAGACTCTCCCCTAGGTAACCCAGCAACATATTGGTCCTATAGGATGGCTTCAAGAACTCGGGTTGGAGTCAATGCTGATTTGAAAACTCCTCACATGATTTTGCTGGTGGGACAGGCTATTTCTCGTGCTGACAAGGTTTTAACCAATTGCAAAGCTAAGGATCTATTTCTTCCCACATCCATCATTAATATGCAAGACAGTGGAGCACTATGGTCCCTCTCCTGGATTACACAGCATACACGTGGTACTCTAAGCTACGTTCATCCCAAGCATGCCTCTGCATGGAATGGCAAGGGTCTGAAAGGACCATATCCATGCTGCCAGCCTATGCCTGAGAACTTATGCCTTGAGTCTGCTTGTATGTCATTTGTAGCTTTTATCCTTGCCCCCTGCTTTAATAATTGGTATAAACAATATTTTAAAAAGCCAAAAGATAAAATGCTATATAGACAAATATGCTGCATTTGTGCTCAAAATATAGTTATGTAACTACAGGAATGGGAAGACTTGGTTCCATAGCTTGAAAAGGAACCATGAGTTTAGTGGATTTAGAATGAGTTGGGGAGTGACCTTGTGGCTTATAAGTGGTCTGTGGCTTCTTTAACAGATGCAGCATCCAGCTCTCAGGAGAGACATTGTACTCATCTTGCCAGCCCACCCACCTGAAAGCCATGCTTAATGCAGCCTCCTCTAGGCACAGGAAGAGGCAGGAATGATGGCTTCCTCTGATGTACATGCAGAGTATGTACAAGGCGAGTGGAGCAGCCACGAAAACCAGACTGCAGCAAGTTAATTGGCTGGGGCTGACAGATTCTGAGTCAAGCTGGCCCAAGCTTATGTCTGGGATTCTAAAGTAGAAAGAAGAGTCAAGAGAGAGGAAATGGACCTGGATGACTGCAAGAGGACCAGGTGCAGAAGCCAAAACATACCATACTGAGGCAGACAGGAGCAGGTGGTTAGGGGCTAAGGTAATTTACCGAGGAGAGAGACTGATGAAGATTGAAGTAAAGGAAAAACAGGTTGGAGGGCTGCAGCTGAGGAGTCCTGTGGAAAGGCTGGCCGCAGTACCACTGTCTACCTTATTTTAAAAACGATTTCTTCTTCTTCTTCTTTTTTTTTTTTTTTAAAAACCGGATACATGAATATTGTTTTTAGTTTTGTTTTTAAAATTAAATCATATTGCCACATGCATAATTTAAAAATTACAATCCTCTGCACCAAGGTCTTCAATTTCTGCTTTCTAGAACCAACTGCTTTCAACTCTTTTATTTTTCCCTCTTTATTTGTAAACAGCAAATTATGCTACTATTTCTTGCCTTTTTTTTGGGTTTAGTTTTTTGGCTCCTGTGTGAAAGATGAGGACTGTGTTCCCTCACACCATCCTTTCCCACTTTCCTGCTGCCTAATATGTTCACGCCATTCCTCCTCCCCATCCTCTCAATATAGTAATCTTACTTTATGGGTAACATCAATGCTCATTGATTTTGAGCATTGATTTTATGATGTTTATGATGTTATGATCTTGGAAATGCAATTCACTGCTAATCTAGGAGATACAATAAAACTCCTTTATGTTTTACCTGGATTTAATAATTGCCTCATTGTTTGTTTGTTTCTCGGTTTTCCAGGTATCTATCACAAATTCATTCTCAGATTTTCTGAAAGAACAATAAAATTCATTGCAATGTGTGCAAACATTAGATAGTCTGTTTGTTTCTTTTTTCTTTTTCTACTCAGAGATTTCCTCCTGGTGCATTTTGTCCTTCTGTTACTTGTAAGTCTCTAATTTGCTACACAACTGTCATTGGGAGCTTCTCTTAAAACATTAATCTGGGAATTCCCTTTGCCTCTTTTGTGTGTTAAAGCTCCTGTTTTCTGGATTCCATGTTTCCCCCCTGCTTGGTTTATTCACTTCTTTTGGCAGAATACATCTGCAAGTAGCTTATTGTGAAAAGAAAAGTGGGAGGTTAATTTTTGAAATCTTGCATATCTGAAAATGTTTTTATGTATTTTAACAGCTTTTTTGAAATATATTTTGCATACCATAAAATTCGCCCATTTAAAGTGTATAATTCAGTGAGTTTTAGTATATTCACACAGTTATGCAACCATCACAATTTAATTTTAGAACATTTTTGACATCCCCAAAAGAAATTATGTACACATTAGCAGTCCCACCATTTTTGCTCACTTATTTTCCCTCAACCTACTGCTCCAGCCGCAGGTAGTCACTAAGCTACCTTCTGACTCTGTGGGTTTGCTGATTCTGAACATTTCACGTAAGTGGAATTGCACAAAACATGGTCTTTTGTGATTGACTTATTTCACTCAGCATATTTTTTTCAAGATTCATCTAAGTTGGAGCATGAGCCAGTATTTATTCTTTTTTATTGCTGAATAATATTCTAGTGTTTGGGCGTACCACATTTTGTTTGTCCAGTCATCAGTTGATGGACTTTTAGTTTGTTTCCACCGTTTGATTATTTTGAATAATTCCGTTATAAACATTCATATGCAAGTTTTTGTGTAGATATGTATATTCATTTCTCCTGGGGATATACACCTAGAAGCAGAATTGCTAGGTTATACTCTAACTCTCTGTTTAGCGTTTTGAAGAACTGCCAAACTATTTTCCAAAGTGGTTGCACCCTTTTACGTTACCAATAGTATGAGGGTTCCAATTTCTTTACCTCTTTACCAACACATTTCATTCTCTATCTTTTCTATTTCAGTGATTCTATTGAATATAGAGTGGTATCTCATTACTGTTTTGGTTTGCATTTTCCTAATGCCTAATGAAGCTGAGTATCTATTCCTGTATTTACTGGCCATTTGTATATTCTCTTTGGAGAAATGTCCATTCAACTTTTTTGCCATTCTTTAAATTTAGTTACTTGTGTTTTCATTGAATTTTAAGAATTCTTTATATATTCTGGAGACATATTATTTATTATACTTTCTCATTCCATAAATTGTCTTTTCACTTTCTTGATAGTCTCCTTCAATGCACAAAAGTTTCTAAATTGGATAAAGTCCAACTTTTCTATTTTTTTTTTGTTGTTGTTGTTCATGCTGGAAGTTATATCTAAGAAGCCATTGCATAACCAAAGATCACAAAGATGTATTCCTATCATTTTTTTTCTAGAGGATTTATGGTTTTATTTATTTATTTAGAGACGGAGTCTTCTCTGTCACCCAGGCTGGAGTGCAATGGCATGATTTTGGCTCACTGCAACCTCTGCCTCCTGGGTTCAAGTGATTCTCATGCCTCAGCCTCTGGAGTAGCTGGGATTACAGGTGTGTGCCACCATGCCCGGCTAATTTTTGTACTTTTAGTAGAGATGGGGTTTCACCATGTCAGTCAGGATGGTCTCAAACTCCTGACCCCACATGATCCACCCACTTTGGCTTCCCAAAATGCTGGGATTACAGGCATGAGCCACCGCCCCCAGCCTGATTTATCATTTTAGCTCTTATATTTGGGTATGTGATCCATGTTGAGTTATTTGTTATTTTTGTCTATGATATGAGATAGAAATTTAACTTTATTATTTTGCATATGGATATCTAGTTTTCTCTATTTGGTGAAAAGAAAATGCTTGAATTGACTTAATATTTTTGAAATTGACTTAATATTTTTTTGAATTGACTTAATATTTTTGAATTGAATATTTTTTGAATTGACTTAATCTATTTTTGAAATTAATTAAACATAAATGTAAAGGTTTATTTCTGAACTCTAAATTTTATTAATTTGATCTATATGTCAATCCTTATGCCAGGACCACATTGTCTTGATTATTGTAGCTTTATAGTAGGTTTTGACTTGGGAGTATGAGTCCTCCAACTTTGTTCTTTTTGAATGCTGTTTTAGGTATTCTAGGTCCCCTTTATTTCCATATAAATTTTGGAATCCGCTTGTGAATTTATGAAAAATGAATCTGGGATTTTGACAGTGATTGCATTGGATCTGTAGATCAGTTTGGGGAATATTATCACCTTGGCAATGTTAAGTCTTCCAATCCAGGAACGTGGGATGTCTTTCCATTTATTTAGATATTTAATTTCTTTCAAAAATGTTTTGTTGTTTTCAGTGCACATATTTTGCACTTATTTTGCTAAATTTATTCCTAGGCATTTTCTTCCTTTTGCTGTGATAATAAAAGTGATTATTTTGTTGATGTCTTTTTTTTAAATTGCATTTTAGGTTTTGGGGTACATGTGCAGAACACGCAAGATAGTTGCATACGTACACACGTAGCAGTGTGTTTTGCTGCCTTCTTCCCCTTCACCCACATTTGGCATTTCTCTCCATACTATCCCTCCCCAGCTGCCCCCCTCCGCTGTCCCTCCCCTATTTCCCCCAATAGATCCCAGTGTGTAGTGCTCCCTTCCCTGTGTCCATGTGTTCTCATTGTTCATCACCCACCTATGAGTGAGAATATGCGGTATTTCATTTTCTGTTCTTGTGTCAGTTTGCTGAGGATGATGTTCTCCAGATTCATCCGTGTTCCTACAAAGGACACGAACTCATCATTTTTGATTGCTGCATAATATTCCATGGTGTATATGTGCCACATTTTCCCAGTCCAGTCTATCATCGATGGGCATTTGGGTTGGTTCCAGGTCTTTGCTATTGTAAACAGTGCTGCAATGAACATTCGTGTGCATGTGTCCTTATAGTAGACCGATTTATAGTCCTTTGGATATATACCCAGTAATGGGATTGCTGGGTCAAATGGAACTTCTATTTCTAGGTCCTTGAGGAATCGCCACACCGTCTTCCACAATGGTTGAACTAATTTACACTCCCACCAGCAGTGTAAAAGTGTTCCTATTTCTCCACATTCTCTCCAGCATCTGTTGTCTCCAGATTTTTTAATGATCATTCTAACTGCCCCCAGTGTGAGATGGTATCTCAATGTGGTTTTGATTTGCATTTCTCTGATGACCAGTGATGATGAGCATTTTTTCATATGTTTGTTGGCCTCATGTATGTCTTCTTTTGTAAAGTGTCTGTTCATATCCTTTGCCCATTTTTGAATGGGCTTGTTTGATTTTTTCTTGTAAATCTGTTTGACTTCTTTGTAAATTCTGGATATCAGCCCTTTGTCAGATGGGTAAACTGCAAAGATTTTTTCCCATTCTGTTGGTTGCTGATTCCCTCTAATGACTGTTTCTTTTGCCGTGCAGAAGCTGTGGAGTTTGATTAGGTCCCATTTGTCTATTTTGGCTTTTTTTGCCAATGCTTTTGGTGTGATGTCTTAAGTTTCAGATTTTAAATTGTCAGTAATTCAAAATATAATTGATTTTTTGTATATTGATCTTGCATTGTGACACACCTGAACTCGTTTATTAGTTCCAATAGTTTTTTTTAGTGTATTTCTTCAGATTTTCTATATACAAGATTATGTCATCTGCAAATATAGTTTTATCTCTCTTTTTTTTTCCAAGATAGATTACTTCAATTTCTTTTTCTTAACCTGTTGACCTGGAAGAACCTCTAGTATAATGTTGAAAAGAAGTGATGAGAGCAAATATCCTTGCTTTGTTCCTGATCTTTGGGAGAAAACATCCAGTCTTGTGACATTAAGTATGGCATTAGCTGTGGGTTTTTCAGAGATGTCTCTTATCACATTAAAGAATTTCTCTTCTATCCCTAGGTTGTTGAGTGTTCTAATTATAAAAGGCTGTTGGATTTATCAAATGCTTTTTCTTTGCCTATTGAGATGATCATATGGTTTTTATCTTTGATCCCATTAATATGATGTATTCCATTGATTAATTTTAGTATGTTAAATCAACCTTGCATTCCTGGTATAAGTCTCACTTGGTTGCAGTGTATAATCCTTACATATATTGCTGAAAATTGGCTTGCTAGTACTTCGTTAAGTATGTTTGCATCAATAATCATAAGGGATGTTGGTTTGCAGTTTTCTTTTTTGGTGATGTCTTTGGTTTTGGTATCAGGGCAATACTGGTCTCATAGAATGAGTTTGGAAATGAGCTTTACATATTCTTACACTCGTTTAATAGTTTAATTTGAAAAGAATTTTCCTTTAGAATACAGGTTGGCAAAGTTTTTCTGTTAAGAAAACAGGGGACAAATATTTTAGATTTTGGGAACCACACATAATCTCTGTAACATATTCTTTGTCTTGTTTATGTTTTTCTTGTTATAACTCTTTAAAAAATTGAAAAACCATCCTTAGCTCAGGGGCCATAGAAAATCAATCTGTGGTCTGGATTTGGCTCTCAGGCTACAACTGCCAACCCCTGCTTTAGAATTATGAAGGCATCGCTCCATCGTCCTCTAGTATTTTTCCTCATCCTTTCTACGTAAACTTTGTTGTTGTTGTTTTGTTTTATGTCTAGAAGCATTTAGAGTCTTTCATTTATTTCTGATTTCTGGAAGTTACTCAAAGATGTTCTCTGTTGTCTTTTTTATTCATAGGCTAGAAAATCTGTCAGTATAAAAACTGTCAATGTGGCAATTCATATCCCTTTAGTTCTGGGAAAAATAAATTAATTATTATTTCTTGGCTAATGTCTCCCCCATTTTGCTATTCTCTCTTTCCTGAACTCCTATTACTCATAAATTAATCCTCTAATTTTCTTAACTCTTCTCTGTCTCCCGTCCCCACTCATCCCTGCATCTGTTTTTATTCTGATTCTTGGGAGACCTCCTCAACTTTATATTTCAACTTGTTTTTAAATTTTGAAATTTCTGCCATATATATATATTGAATTCCAAGAACTCTTTCTTATTCTCTGAATGTTTTCTTTTATAGAATCCTATTTTTGTTTCATGGATGTAGGATATTTTCTTACATTTCTAAAGATATTGAAAATTGTTAAAATTTTCTTTTGCTATTTTCATGACATGTTTTTTCTTTTTCCTTGTTGCTTTTTCTATGGGGAGAGGGGTGGTTTGTCCAAATGTTTTCCTACTATTTGCTGATGAGATGCATGAGGCAAAAAGAAAATCTTGTTATTCCTCAGGTTCCAAGGTCTCTTGCCAGTTTTCCTTTTACCTTCCACCTTTCAGAGTCTCCTTAGGTTTGTGTCATGTATGACGTCCAGGGTGTTTAGATGTACCGAGCAGGAGGTATAGGGAAAAGCATATCTATTCCATTGTTCCAGAAGCAGAAGTCCCCAAACAATGGTACTTCACATACGAAGTAAAAGACTCAGGATGTGTACTGATTATCATGGAGCTTTCCCTTCTGCCAGAAACCAGGGGGCCCAGAACCTGTAAGAACCAAAGTAGGGGCCGGGTGCAGTGGCTCACACCTGTAATCCCACCACTTTGGGAGGCCGAGGTGAGTGGATCACGAGGTCAGGAGATCAAGACCATCCTGACCAACATGGTGAAACCCCGTCTCTACTAAAATTACAAAAATTAGCTGGCCATGGTGGCACACGCCTGTAGTTCCAACTACTAGGGAGGCTGAGGCAGGAGAATTGCTTGAACCTAGGAGATGAAGGTTGCCGTGAGCTGAGATGGCACCACTGCACTCCAGCCTGGTGGCAGGAGACATCATTAAAAAAAAAAAAGTAGGGGCCCTAGTCATTCACAGGATGTCGTGTATCCCAAATCACACAGCAGGTGAATAGCAGAACTGGAATGTCATCTCACAAGGTATGGCTCGTAGACCACCTGCATAAAAACGGTAAGTACGTCTGTTAGACACGCAGATACCTTGAAACCTAGCCTAGACCTTCTGCAGAAAGTGATTTTGCGTGTGTGCCCTTTAAAGGTTATTAACCACTGCTATGAGGAAAAAAAATTCCATGATCTCTTGGAGCTCCTCAAACCAAGATTCTATGATTCTCTGGAGGCAATCACCCCAATTGCCCTGCATGGGTGACAGCCTGTGCTGCTTGTTCAATTTCTGGTAAAACTAGCCTGGTAAGCAAGGCCAGTCCTGGCTTACGGGAACAGGCCATGAGCAGTCGGGGTCAGAGAGCTTTCTCCGTGGGAAGGAAGACTGGGAGGGGGTGCGTCGGGCGACCTAGTCAGAAGCGGCAGACAGTAGAAGACTAATGGGATTAATACTTGGGATTCATTAGCCAAGGATTCTGGAACTTTTCCAGTCCTCTCCAGCAAATGGCCCAAACTGCCCCTTTAATAGCATTAGTGAAATTACAAATCAGAGATGGTGGCTGATCAGTCTCCTTGGGGCTTCTCTGCAGCTTTTGTGTAGTGGGGGTGGGGACAGTCCTTCAGTGGGGCCACCGGTCCTCTGCCGGAAGCACGTGCTCCACTTGGTCAGTTTCCTGGTCTGGAGGAAAGGAGCCAAAACACACAGGTCTAGATCACGGTCAAAGCTTCTTCCTCACCCATCTCGCTCCCTCTCACCCCACAGCACAAAAACCACCTATCAAAGGGGAGCCAGGCAGGAGCAAAACGCTCTGTCCCAGAAATCTCCTCAGTCATAAAATTTAGATTGGGGTGGTGTCCTGGGCAGAGGGACCATAGCAGAATGGTGGCAAGAAAGACTTCCTTTTCCCAACATAGCCGAGCCTACATGTCTTGGGAATCCTAGAGGCCCAGAGAGAGAAGAGGAGCCCTCATCCACTGGGTACCACTTCTTCCAAGTCCAGGCTCTGGGGCAGGGAATCCTCCAATGGAAAGATTCTGATGGACTCTCCCCACAGAGGTCTTGCTGCCTCATCTGATTTCTCCCCCTCATTAGCTTAATGGATGGGGTTTAGTGATCATCCATCATCCTCTTTATCCTTCCCAAGACAAGCCTTGATCACTCCGTCGCCCACATCCTTCTTTTCTTCTAGGAAAAAGGATGGAAAGTGAATTAGTCAAAGTTCTCTAGAGAAGTAGAACCAATAGGATATGTAGCTATATAAGAGGAGATTTATTAACAGAATTGGCTCATTCGAGAAGTCTCGAGATATGCTATCTGTAAGCTTGGAGAACCAGGAAAGCAGTGAGGTAATTCAGTCTGAGTCTGAAAGCCTGAGAACTGGAGCTCCATTGTCGGAGGGAAAAAGAAGGTAGATGGCCCAGCTCAAGGAGAGAGTGTAAATTTGCTCTTCCTCTTCCTTTTTGTTCCATGTGGGACCTCAGTGGATTGGATGGTGTCTGCCTACATTGGTGAGGATAAGCTTTTACTCAGTGCAATGATTCAAATGCTAATCTCTTCTGGAAACACCCTCACAGACACACCCAGAAATAATGTTTTACCAGCTATCTGGGTATCCCTAAGCCTAGCAGACACGTAAAATTAGCCATCACAGGAAGATAACCAAGCGAGGTCCTGAAGTGAGAGCAGACTGTTAAGCAGTTTGTGTCGTTGTGCAGTGGCTGAGCCCCCAGGGGGACCAGGGCTGCTGTGCCAGATGGGGAGTGCCCAGCTCCAGGGATGCTTCCATGTTGGCAGCAATCATTAAGTCTGCCTGCCTGAATCTCATTGGCCAGGCCTTGTCTCCTGCCAGGTACAGCGTCATTGCCCCTCACTGAGACCAATCAGCAGCACAGTCAGCAGTCGAGTGAGCCAAAAGCAATTTCTTCATGACATTTACAAAGGGAGGGTGGGATTTAGCACATTGTGCATTTCTCTGGGCTCCCTGAGGGTCTGATGGCATCCAAATCCATCATCCAGGTGGTGACCACACGTCTGTGCATATGCAGGGCCTGCTGAAGCTGCCCATAAACAGATGTGCATGTGTGAGGAAGCACGGGTGTTTCTGGGTACCCAGTAAATAATCTTACCTATAATACATCAAAACGGGAAATCAATTCTGATAATTACCCTATTTTCTTCATTCTAATATACCATTGATTATAAGATGCATCATTGATTTAACAGCTGCCTCAAAAAGAAACTTTACAATAAACACGCAGGTCTATTTTAAGACACATCCCCATTTCAGAAATGTTAAAATGCATGCAAGGAAGAGGGGAGATGCATATCATAATTAAGAGAAAATGGTAATTGGGAGATAGTCAAACCAATTGCCTGATTGAATTAATCAGTGAATGTGATTCATTGGAGGGATCTCAACGTGTTGGTGGGCACCCTGACCTAGCCACACCCAGGTAAATTGTTGTGCTCCCCTCTTAGCCAGTTCTCAAGGGTCTCTTTGTATTTATTGTCACATCAGTCATCTGATTCTAGCTAGGGGGGGTGACTCCCAGAAGAATTACAGGCAAGAAGATACCCTCCTCTCCTTTCATCTGGCACTGACTTCTGAGCTCACTTTCTCCCTTCTGTTCCCCAGGGATTCAGATCTACTGTGATATCACCATCATGAAAGGCCATTACCTCCAAGCTCTACCAAAAAGCACTGGGCATTCTCCTCCTACCCACTCCAGGTGAGGAATTAGGCCATTAGCATTTGCCTCTAGCCTGACTCTCTCACTTCTGTCCCAGTGTACCCCAGTATGGAGCCTGTAGCCACACTGTCCCTAAGTCTTCAGTGCTTCAGGCTTCCTCCTGCCCCAGCCTTCGCCAGTGCTGTTAAACCCTGAGGGCCTTGATGACCTCGATCACCACCCCAACCTATTTCTCTGAAGAGGAAATAAGGTGTGCTCTGGACATATTGGATCCTGTGATGGACCAACAGCTGATAACAGGCCAGCAGAACACCAGGAAGGTCTAAGGCAGGGACGTCCAATCTTTTGGCTTCCCTGGGCCACATTGGAAGAAGAATTGTCTTGGGCTACACATAGAATACACTAACACTGCCTGTAATCCAAGCACTTTGGAGGTCAAAGTGGGCGGATCACCTGAGGTTGGGAGTTCAAGACTAGCCTGACCAATATGGTAAAACCCCGTCTTTATTAAAAATAATAATAATAATAATAAAATAAAAATAATAAAAAAGAATACACTAACATTAACAATAGGTGATGAGCTAAAAAAAATTCCCTGAAAATAATCTCATAATGTTTTAAGAAAGTTTGCAAATTTGTCTTGGGCTGTATTCAAAACCATGCGGGGCCACATGGGGCCTGCAGGCAGTGGATGGGACAAGCTTAGTCTAAGGTTGGGGAAAAAGCACATTTTCAAGAAAATAAAACTCAGAATTTTTTGTTTTTGAGACAGGGTTTCACTCTGTCACCCAGGCTGGAGTGTGGTGACACAATCATGGCTCACTGCAGACTCGACCTCCCTGGGCTCAGGTGATCCTCACATGAGTAGCAGGGACTGAGTAGCAGGGACTACAGGTGTGTGCCATCATGCCTGGCTAATTTTTGTATTTTTTGCAGAGATGAAGTCACAGTATGTTTCCCAGGCTGGTCTCAAACTCCTGAACTCAGGCCATCTGCCCACCTCAGCCTCCCAAAATGCTGGGATTATAGGGGTGAGCCATTGTGCCTGGCTGAAAATCAGAAAATTTTGATTCACACTAGGGAGAGGGAGTAACTGGTTAGAAATTGAGTGAACAACAAGGAAGATGGAGTGGTCTAGAAAGAAACGAGAGAGAGAGAGAGGTCATAGGCGGTGGCTCATGACTGTAATCCTAGCACTTCCTGAGGCTAAGGTGGGCAGATCACCTGAGCCTAGGAGTTTGAGACCAGCCTGGGCAACATGGGGAGACCCCGTCTCTACCAAAAAAAAAAAAAAAAAGTTAAAAATAGCCAGGCATGGTGGGGCACACCTGTGCTCCCAGCTACTCAGGAGACTGAGGCAGAAGGATTGCTTGAGCCCAGGAGGTCACAGTTACAGTGAGCTATGATAATGCCACTGCACTCCAGCCTGAGCAACAGAGCAAGACCTTGTCTCAAAACAAAAAACAAAAACAAAACAAAACCCAACCAACTAAAGAAAACAAACGAACAGAAAGAGGAGAGAATCTTGATGATGGTGCTACAGAAGAGCCCTGCTATGAAGAAGGCAGCACACACTTCAGGAGGCCCTTATGGTTTTCTTTAGATTTCTAAATTTTCTGTTTTTATCTGGTCTTCCCATCTTCCATTCACTAGTTCTCAACCTGGGTTTAGGGTACTGGCCCTGCCTAGGAGTGTTTGGAAATGCCTGGGGGAGTTGTGGTTGTCACAGCTGGGGCTCTACTGCCATGTAGGGGGCAGGGCCAGGGATTCTAAGAAACCTGAAGCTCTTGGTCTTATAGGTGAAAAAAATTGCTGTCCCAAAGACCAAGAAACCAGACAGAAACACCAGTGCCCGCACTACCTCACCCGGCCTCTAGTGGTGCTCTTCTCCCCCTGCAGGGCCGGCCGGAGTTTGCCCTGACTCTGCCATCCCCTATCAGCCTGATTTGGAATTTTTGAATGGCAATTTCTAAAGAAACTAAGCAAAGACAGATGGGAAATTATCGAAGAAAGCAACAAAGCCTAAAAACAGGAGCATCAACAGATTTCTGAGTCTAAGGAAGCTCAAGTCTATTTAGTCACAAAAACAACTTTTTTTTTTAAACTCATAATTTTCTTGATTGAAACAATTTGCTAGGTGCAGAGGCCTCATCTCTTTCCTTATGCTAGGGACACCACAGCCAGTCCTAGCTCAGGATGGCCCTGATGCTGGCCTGGTAGAATGTTTAAGCTTTCCAGAGGGCAGACTCTGGGTCTCTTTCTGGGTGTGACCCAGAAAGACCATGGGCTCAAATCACTCCAGTCTCAAGCTGCTTTGGCCTTCTGGCCTCTCCTCAGTCTTTGACCCTTCGCACTAACCCCACACGTCAGGTCCTTCTGAGCAAGATGTGGTCTTCTCTTTTGCCTTTAGAGTAAGGGTCAGGTAATGCTAGCAGCTGCGATGGAGTTCTCATCAACGCTTATGGTTCCAGACAAGAACAGTGCTTTTTCACTCACTTAGAGTCCAAAACCAATGTTACCCATTGGTGGCAGGTCTCCTCCAAGGGGTAATTCTGGACTGTAGGCTCCTTTCATCTGGTAGCTTCTCCATCCTCACTGTGTGGCCCGGGCGCCACGCTTGTCTGCATGGAGCTTACAGAAGAGGAAAGAGCATGGAGGATTGCCTGTGCATGGTTTCCATGGGCCAAGCCTAGAGTGACCACATACGACTTGTGCTCATAGTCTACTGCCAGGAATGAAGACACGTGCCCCACCCCCCAGCTGCAGGAGAGGCTGGGAAGTGTACCCTCGCTGTGGGTTCAGGAAGAGGAAGAATTGTGTTTGACGACCAGTCAGCAGTACATACCTCCACCTCCCCAGGAATGGGCTTCTAGAAGTCACATTTTCCTTTTTCTCTACAATTTTTTGGCACCTCTAAAGCAATATTCTGATTATGAATAAGTGGTTGGTTCCTCAGAAAGTTGGACATAAGATTATCTTTTTTTTGAGACGGAGTTTCGCTCTTGTTACCCAGGCTGGAGTGCAATGGCGCGATCTCGGCTCACTGCAACCTCCGCCTCCTGGGTTCAGGCAATTCTCCTGCCTCAGCCTCCTAAGATTATTATATAATCCTGCAATCCTACTCCTAGGCTTATACACAAAAGACTTTAAAACAGGTACTCAAACAAATACAGGAATACACGTTCATAGTAACACTATTCACCTTAGCCAAATACTTACCATTTTTGAGACTTAGAAGAATGATCTGTTAGAATGTTCATTTGCTGAGCAATGATGATTGACATACCTAGGCCTTCATTATTTTTAAATTTAGCTCATAGTCTCACTTCCATCCAATTCTGGAGGCTCGTCGGCTTCTTTCCTCTCATTCCTGCCCTCATCTGGTAGCGGCTCCCCTCCCCCACAGCCGGGTGATGCTTAGGAGGTGGGAACCTGTAGTACTTTCAAGCCTTCCTCTCACTCGGTGCCAGTCTTTTCTGGGTTCATCAGCCTAGTCAAATATCCCCTATAATGCTAAAAATAATGTTAAAAATCAATCCTATTCTACTTATGCTTCAAATAAAATAGCACTTGGTATGTTGTTTTGTACTCTTTTGATATAAAACCTTTCATTCTTCTAGACTATACGCTCTTTGAGGGTAAGAACCATGCCAGAATTACATCTATATTTGTAGCACTTAACACAGTACCTGATTATATAGTAGTTACTCAACAAATATGAATTAAGTGAATGAATAAAATATAATAGCATACAGATAAGAGAAAGGCTATTTTCCCACATCAATAAACAATCCGTTTGAAGCCATTCTGTTGTAGAGAGAGCAGCTTTTTACCTGAAATCAATGAATTGTTCATTTCTGGAGACCAGCTCAAAAGAACCATTGTCTAGGGCTGGCATGAATTGTAAGCAGGCAGGCTCAAGGAAAGAAACAAGCCATGTTAAAATAAATGGAAGTCTAGAACTCAGTAAGCAGTGGAAGGGCGTCAATGAGGAGAGATCAGAATAGAGAAACCAGTCCCACTCACTGGCGGAGGGTGCGCAGGCCCTGCTATGGATGGCGGGAGACATTCCAGCCAGCTCCTGTACTCCAATTGTCTGTGTGGGCATAGGTGGCATATCAAAGGGAAAAGAGAGGGCTCCAGCAGTGCTTGACCACACTCTGGGTGTGGGCTGGTGAGGTGCTGTAGCAGGCACTAAGGGAAAGCCAAACAGGCAGGTGGTCAGCATCCAGGGGAACTGACAGCAGGCTGGCCCCTGGGCCAGACTTCTGGGACAAATGATGGGATTAAGAATCCCGGGAACATGAATGAGAGTAAGGCCGGGCCTCAGCCTTGGAGGAATTGGGTTCTTGCCGGGTTTTCTAGGCAGATACTGAGGCCCAGGTAGGGGTGTCTAGTGAGAACTTGGGCACAAACAAGGCCCCAGAACTAGGTCCTATGGTCAGAGCAGGTCTGGGTGACAGACTCCTGGACTAGGTAGGTTTCCTTAAACTTGCTACGACTGAGGCCTGGATGCGTCTGAGTTTGAGGCAGGACTGGGCATGCAGGTAAGATTCAAGTGCTTCTAGTGGGGAAGGAGGGGCTTCAGGGATGGTGGAATCATTATAAGCTAATGGTAAAAGTCAGACTTAGGTGGTTGCCAAGATGGATTCAATGATCAGGTTGTGTACCTATAAATTACTCAGCAGAATTTAATGTGTACGCACTTTAAAGATATTCTTTCCCCGTAGCAAAGTAGATTTACGTCTGAATGACTGAGCTTACTAATTCTAATAGCCTTTTTTAGAATAAAAGTATGTAAGAGGACGGAAGTAAAAGCCTATGTCCTGGGGTCTGAGAAGGAAGAGAGCCCTCTCTATTCCTTGCAGTGGTAAGAGCGACTGGGTGTGAGTGCAGAGCTTCGAATGCCCCCTCTCCCTACTTGTTCAGCTCACACCCTCCTTCCCTGGGGACTCCAGATCGGTAATAGTCTCTGTTCTCTTACTCAGATGGTTTGTTTGGTTGATCAACTCTTCCTGGAGGGTGGTGAATTACATAGTCAACCAAGCTCTCAGCCGAGCAGCACCAGGCCAGTACCTGGAAGACCCTCAGTGCATTTTGAGCGGAGGGCTGGCTTGCCAGAGATCGGGCTGCCCCCTTTCCTGCCTGTTATTTGAGCATGGTACTCTAGTCATCTCAGCAACTCTGTGAGCTACCCAGTGCTTTTTCAATAAATCCTTTTTTCAGATTCCATCAGCTAGGCCAGTCCTGATGTTTGCAATCAGGAACCTGAACAGATATAAAAATTGGTTTCTTAAGAGCTGGCAGGAAACAGACCTTCTGAGAAGCTCCTGGAGTGCTGCTGTAGCCTCCCAACCCATAGCTGCAGACCCAGGCCTCCTGCTCTATGGAGTAGCCCCTCCTGGGCAGAGCTATAGCCACCCAAACTGCAGCTGTGAATGGGAGCCTCCCTGTCCCGTTGCAGGAGAGCAGGAGCAGGCAGGATCTGCCTTCCCTGGTGCAGCTGCCACGCCCTCCCAGGTACAGGAGCCGGGTGCCTCTGCAGCCTGCACCCTCGGGTTCCCAGGAATGAGCCCCGTCCCTGCAGGTTCCAGGGTATCTTTTTGTGCTGCCTGGCTCCTTTCCACTCCCAGCACCTGATCTTGGAGCTGGGGTTGGGGCCGAGCCTGGGGGCTATGAATGGCAGTGGAAGGTAGATTGATTTTTGCGGGGAAGGGGGCAGGTTCCCAGTAAGGCCCCACGTTTGGGTCAGGGAGGCCGCCCCTCAAGGCTGGGGGCCAGGCTGCCAGTTCTGTTGATCTGAGTGGGGACTCCTGGTGCCTATTCCAGGCCACCCCTGGCCACCCATGGACCAATCACCACCCACTTCTTCCCCTCTGAGGTCCATAAAAGCCCTGGGCTCAGCCAGAACAGGGCAGAGGATGGCCAGAAGAGGAAGAGGGCAGATAGGTGGATATGGAATGGGATGCAATAGGTCCAGCCGCTGGCAGAGAGGAGCTACCCTTTGCCGAGAGCTTCGGAGACCTGCAGAGATATCCAAATGATTTGCCTGAAGGGAGGGGCCATCCTCTTCAGGGCCTCTTCTCTGCTGAGAGCTGAACACTTGTCAGGAGAGCTTGCCTCCAGAGAGGAGCTACCCACTCCTCTGAGCTCTTCTAACACTAAATAAAACTATTCTCCTTTTTCACCCTTCACTTGTCTGCATACCTCATTCTTCCTGCATATGGGACAAGAACTTGGACAAAAGTGCTGTGGCCACAGAGGTTTCCAGCTAGAGAAATTGACACCCCAGAGATCCCATAACAGTTATGTTGCTAAAGGTGGTCTTGAACGCCTCACCTCAAGCATCCTCCCCCATCTCAAGTAGCTGGGATTACAGGCACGCGCCACCACACTCAGGTCAGAATGATGTCTTATGGCTCACAGTTGCAGGACTGAGATAGTCAAAACCAGTCACAAAGTTGGATCCTACAGATGGTCAAATTACAAATCTAGTTAAAAATCACAGCTCCTCCATATTTCTAATGTGAAAGATAGGAGACTGATCAGAAAAGAGGGGTCCCCAACAATTGCAACAAGGATATATGGGAAGACTTGACTGGTCTCATAGTACCTTGAGCTTCTCACCCAGGCTGAGCCTATCTTGCCGAAAGCAGTAGCTCCTCCCCTTCTGTCCAGTGAGGATTGTCCCTGCCTTGCTTGGAAACTTTATATGAACCCACCTTATGGAGCTACTTGCAAGGGGAGGAGCCACTGCCCTTTTTATCTCCAGACTAGAAAAAATAATTAGAGACATTCCAGCATGGGGCAGTGGTAGTTGTGGTGAATTAGGAGAAAACATACACACCACGAGTGTTGTGTGACATTGATTTGAATCACCAAAGATCTGGAAAATTAGTGTAGGGATGGATTATAAAAAAACAAAGCCAAGGAGAGAACAACAGAGTATTGAAGTACCTGGATTTGAAGATTTGAGGACATTTGCTAGAAATTTCATATTGAATATTCTATTCTAAGTTGCTGGGAGTGGTTTCAATTCTGGGTTTGGTTAGCTGAAACATAGACTCCACATTGATTCCCCCTAAATGGAGTTGAGAAGCTGGAAATCCCTTGGATGAAGGAAAGAAATGCATAGAACGAAACAGGTTTATGTGAAACCCACCTATTCCCTCTGAGAAAACCCGGAAGAATTTACTTTCCCCATGTTCATTGGGATGTCTAATATGACATGTCCTGCTGTCTGGAATTATAGTTAAAGCCGATGCCTAGAATAGCAGATGCTAAGTACACACATTCTAAATTTTTTTGAGACAGAATTTCATTCCATCACCCAGGCTGGAGTGCAGTGGCATGATCTCGACTCACAGCAACCTCAGCCTCCTGTGTTCAAGTAATTCTTGTGCTTCAGTATCTTAAGTAGCTGGGATTACAGGAACTCACTAACACACCGGGCTAATTTTTTGTACTTTTAGTAGAGACAGGGTTTTACCATGTTGGCCAGGCTGGTCTTAAACTCCTGGCCTTAAGTGATCCACCTGCCTTATCCTCCCAAAGTGTTGGGATTATAGGTGTGAGCCACTATGTCTGGCCACACATTCTGGATTTAGAGTCAACAACCTCTGTATAAGGCCTACTGCAGGGTATCATCACCCCCACCCCACCCATCTGCACAATGTTAGCCTGTGGGGAGTGTAGTGTACACGAGAAGAAGCCACTCCCTCCCTTCACACCCTTGTGGGAGAGGAAAGGAGAAAGCGTACTTCAAGAGGATCCCTTATAGAGACAGAAGCAGGGAAGATGTCCCTTTCCTGACCTGGCTGAATGTCTGCTTAGCTGACGTGAGCAAGAGAAAGGAGACGTGGAGAAAGATGATGAGGTGAGGTGTGCGCCTTGTTGGGGGAAGGGGAAGTAAAGCAGCCTCCTCTCACCACTTGGCAACAATGGGCATTTCCCCCCCAGCTGGGTGGAAAAAACGGAAGGGTGAGGGAGCTGGAGTGGTCAGTGACACCACACAGGAGGACTGCAGCCCACCGAGGGGTCCTGGCAGCTGGAGCCCAGAGTTGACGACATTAGGTGGAGGCTGAGGGGCAGTGGAGAAATGAAGTGAACCCAAGTCAAATCTCCAGGGTAAGGGAAATGAGAAGTGCAGGGTCCCCACAGGGTCCACTGAGAGTTCACATACAGAGCAGACGCCCAGCATTTGATGCCTGCCCACAAGGGGCTCCAGAACTAGCCAGAGAAGCTGCAACAGCCACGCAAAAGAAGACTGCAGCCTCGCCTCGCCCAGTGAACAGGGAGGTGTCTGCTTCTCTCCTGTTGGTTCCTCTTCACCTAATTGTTTCACTTCCCCAACTCCAGGACTGGCAAAGAGAGACCTGATTTGAGCTACGATGGAGGATCACGGCTCCTCACGTCTTTCCATCCCCGATTCAGTTCACAGATGTGGAGTTTTTAGCAATGGGAAGACCTGGCCACAATCACAGCACAGTAATGCATTGCGAGTCTCGTTCCAGCTCTCCTAAAGGGGTCTGTTGCCATTTAACGGGGTAACTCTGTACTGATCAGGGTAACTGAATGACCCAGATCTTTCAAGGATTATTGACACTGGATCTGGTACAACACCAATTCTGGGGACCCAGAACCCTTTATCCATGGGTTAGTGTGAGCCTTTTGAGGTCCAGGTGGATTTCCACTGGATGTTCACTGTGTCATGGTAGACCCAGTAGGGCACTTACTTCAGCCCATAGTTATTTTCTTAGTTCCTGGCTAACCTATTGGAATAAGTAACCTCAACCAGCAGACTCCCCACCCTGGCTTCTGACCCATAAAGTAAGGGCTATTTCCGTAGGAAGGACCAAGGAAGAGTCTCTGGAGCCCTTCCACAGCCATGGGGGAATAGCCAAGATTAATGCAGCAATGGCTTCTGCTTTGAGAGGAACCCAGAGCAAGAAAAGATTCTGTTGCATGTCCACATTGCCATGCCAGCTGCTCTGTCCCGTGCCTTTCATGACGCAGGAGGTGCAATGATGATCAGTGTCTGTGGCAGATCAGGCTTCCATATGGAGCCATTGGAAAATACCAATGGGAGAATCACAGTGGGGGCCCTGGAGTTTAGGGACAAGGACATCATCTCGTTGCAGTAACTATTCATGTAAGAAACAGCTCTTGACTTTCTACTAGACCTCATAGACTGAACACAGTACACCTGGTAACCATGCAACCCAGTGGCTCATTCAGAATTGGGTGTGATCTGATCGACAAGCCAAGAAGAGCATGCCCAGCACCACCACATCATCGGCTGAGAACAGTCAATTTGGAACTGGGTCAAGCAGGTCCTGACGGCACAAGCAAGTCACATGCGCTTCACTCTCCCCACACCCCTGGCCCTGTTACACTGCCACCCCACGCACATACCTGTAGCTTCATGGGAGTCCCCTGTGACCCGTTGACTGTGGAGGAACAATCGGAGCCTGATTTACAGGTGGCTCTGCACAATATGCTGGCATCACACAGCAGTGGACTGCTGCGGCATTAGAACTGCCCTTAGGACCAGCCTCAAAAGACAGCAGAGAAGGCACATCCTTCCAGCAGTGTGGTGTGACCACTATCCCCAAAAGAAGAGACGGCCCAAGGTAAGGGTCTAACATGATTCATAAGCAGTAGCTAATGATTTAGCAGAGGGCCAGGGACTTGGAGGAATCGTGATAGGAGAATTAGGGGCAAGGTGGTTTAGAGACGGGGTCTGTGGGTAAACTCAGACCCCAAATTACAATAACTTCTAGTCTTTCTCCCATGTCCAATACATCCCCCACTCTGCCCTCCAAGAGATCTTGCTAGCAGCTAATCTAATTATGTCACTCCTGTGACAAGAATTTTAATGGCTCCTTATTGCTTATGGGATAAAATACAAACCCTTTGCAAAACCTGTCTTTTGCCTATCAAGCCAACCTCATCTCTTACTATTTCCTTCCCTAATACTTTCTCCTACAGGCTGATTCCCAGAAGCATGCCTTTTTTTTTTTTTTTTTTCAGGCTTCTGAACCTTTGTCTATGTTTTTCCTCTGCCCAGATGGACTCTGTCCTTTCATCCTCCAGGTATCAACTCAAAGGCCACCTCCTCCCAGAAGTCTTCCCAGACTTGCCCAAGCAGATGCAGGATGGTTACTGTAGTAGACTTCAGAGTCAGGCTGGTTGGGCTTCAATCCTGGCTTGGTTACTTACTAATCGTGTGACCACAGACATATTACATAACCTTTCTGTGCCTCAATTTTCTCACCTGTAAAGTAGGCAAGGTTGGTGTGAGGATTAATTAGTATATAAATATTATTAGCAATAAAATAATAATTAGGTTTTAAAACAATACAACATAAATATTTAACTAGGGCCAGGCGGGTTGGCTCACACCTGTAATCTCAGCACTTTGGGACTCCAAGGCAGGTGGATCACCTGAGGTCAGGAGTTCGAGGCCAGCCTGGCTAACATGACAAAGCCCTGTCTCTACTAAAAATACAAAAATTAGCTAGGTGTGGTGGCACTTGCCTATAGTCCCAACTACTTGGGAGGCTGAGGCAGGAGAATTGCTTAAACCTGGGACACAGAGGTTGTAGTGAGCCAATATCGCACCACTGCACCCCAGCCTGGGCAAGATTCCATCTCAAAAATTAAATATATATATGGCATCTCAAAAATATATATATGTATATTCAATATATATATATTTATATATAATTTTTAAATTTTTTTTGAGACGGAGTTTCACTCTTGTTACCCAGGCTGGAGTGCAATGGCGCTATCTCCGCTCACCACAACCTCCGCCTCCTGGGTTCAGGCAATTCTCCTGCCTCAGCCTCCTGAGTAGCTGGGATTACAGGCACGCGTCACTATGCCCAGCTAATTTTTTGTATTTTTAGTAGAGATGGGGTTTCGCCTTGTTGACCAGGATGGTCTCGATCTCTTGACCTTGTGATCCACCCACCTCAGCCTCCCAAAGTGCTGGGATTACAGGCTTGAGCCACTGTGCCTGGCCAATATATTTTTAAATTTGTATTTAATATATATAAATATTAGAAATATAAAAGCAGAAGTCAGCCTGGCTTAGAGTGACTGCTCACTATGTGTCATTGATGTCAGTAAGTGCTCTTTTCCCTACACAGCCTCCAACTTTTATGCACATACCCAGGTAGACAGGGTAAGGGCACTATTCCCCCCTGATGTCTTTAGTTCCCAGCAAGTGCCTGGCATACAGCAGCTCTCAGTAAGTTCTTATGGGCTGAACAAACAATGTCTAGAATCAGAGTCAGAGCTACAGTCCCAGTTCTATCACTTACCAAAAACCTTGGACAAGTTATACCCAATTAAAAGCTTCAGTTTCCTCACTGGCAAAATGACAGTGAAAGCACAAATATTACGTTGAACCAGATGACAGTGCCATTTCTGCCAGTCAAAACCAACTGAACATCAGCAATTTCATGTGATTCAATATAATTCTTCCAGTTTAGAGCTGAATAAAGGCCCAAATGAGGTAATGGATGTGAGAGTGGTTTATAAGCTATAAAGGGCTGCACGATGTCACTATTGATTACGATCAGATACGTGTGGCAAACTAGAGGTGATGTATTCAAGTAGAAGAATCATTTCATTTAGTTCGGTTTGTATAATAAATAGCAATCTGGAGAGACAAATTATACATTTTAAATTTACATGACGATGTCATCAAAGCTGAATTTGAACTCAGGACTCTTGCAGCAGAAGGGCCATGGGTTTGAGTGTGTCCCCACACCAGGAGGGGAGCACAGGGATGTCCTGTGGGGGCCCATGGATTGCAAAGAGGCAGTGGCCTGCTTGTCTGCCTGCCTGTTTGCATTTAGGATTCTGTGGCTCTCGGAACCCCCTCAGGGATTTCTCCAGCACTCTGTTTCCTCCAGGAGCACACACGATATTTGTTCACACTCACTACAGCCCTCCCAGACTCCCAAGGTGACAGCCTCCCTGGAATTCTTGATGCGGCAGGAGCTTCACAGGTGAATGTCAATATGCACAGGTCCATAGGAGCTCACAACTTCTAGTCTAGACAAACCCCTCCACACCTAGGGATTCTGATGAAAGAGATCTGCTTGCAGACTCGGGCTTTTCCCAGAAAATGCCCTTCTTGCTGTCCTTTTGTTGGCTCAGATGGGTAACTATGTCGGATATGATATGAGGAGAGGGTTGTGCTTGATGGACTTCTGAGATCCTGGACTCAGCAGCCAAGAAGAGTCAATCAACACCAAGCTTGCCTCTATATTCGGAGCTCCCTAGTTACAACCTTTGCTTATCTTTTGGCCTCTGAAATTTTCTATAGAAAAAAGACTTTCCTATATAAAACACTTTCGGCCAGGCAAGGTAGCTTATGCCTGTAATCCCAGCACTTTGGGAGGCCGAGAGGGGCAGATCACTTGAGGTCAGGAGTTTGAGACCAGCCTGGCAAACATGGTGAAACCCCATCTCTATTTAAAAAAGAAAAATACACTGGGCGCGGTGGCTCACGCTTGTAATCCCAGCACTTTGGGAGGCCAAGGCGGGTGGATCACGAGGTCAAGAGATCGAGACCTCTTGACCTGGTCAACATGGTGAAACCCCGTCTCTACTAAAAATACAAAAAATTAGCTGGGCATGGTAGCACGTGCCTGTAATCCCAGCTACTCAGGAGGCTGAGGCAGGAGAACTGCCTGAACCCAGGAGGTGGAGGTTGCAGTGAGCCGAGATCGCGCCATTGCACTCCAGCCTGGGTAACAAGCGAAACTCCATCTCAAAAAAAAAAAAAAAAAGAAAAATACAAAGAAAAAAACAACTAGGTGGGCA
The DNA here is from genome assembly GCF_049354715.1 of Callithrix jacchus. Lineage (NCBI taxonomy): Eukaryota > Metazoa > Chordata > Mammalia > Primates > Cebidae > Callithrix > Callithrix jacchus. The sequence goes on from NC_133520.1 coordinate 32,067,121, forward strand.
TGGTGGCATGTGCTTATAATCCCAGCTACTCTGGAGGCTGAGGCAGGAGAATTGCTCGAACCCAGGAGGTGGAAGTTGCAGTGAGTCGAGACTGTGCCACTGCACTTCAACCTGGGTGACAGAGTGAGTCTCTGTCTTGGAAAGAAAAAAAAAAAGACTCTCAATTACTTTAAACTTAGTGTGTGTTTAAATCATAGAATCATGCACTGACAGAGCTGGAAGAGTCCTCAGAGATCACCCCACAATTTACAGCTGAGGAAACTAAGGCCAAACCAGAGTTAAGAGGCTTGACTAGAAACTAGGGTTATGGAATCCCAGACTAGTACCCTTGATGCTATATAATGTGTTTTAAAACAGTGGCTATCATAATATGTACTGTGGCATAGGATAGTTCTGGGTTCACCTAAATATGCCACTTACCAGCTGTGTGATCTTGGGAGAATCACCTGATCTCTCTGAGCCTCAGTTTTCTCATCTCTAGAAAACCTCTCAGTGTTGAAGAGGATGAAATAACATGTGAAATGTCCACGATACATGGAGCGCTCATTAAAAGTAAGTTTCATTTCACTGTGGAACAAAAAGCAAACTTAGTGGAAGGATGAAGAAACAAGTAAGAGGATTTGGGGTAGCCCTGATTAGGAGAAAGGGGAAGGGGAGTGACACCCCAACATATGTGATGTCACATTATTTTATCCTGTTTTTGTGTAAGACTGGCATTTCCCCAAATTCAATTAAAGTCAGGGAACGTTTATTGAGCACTTACTATGTACCAGACAAGGTTAAATGTTATAGAAACAGCCTATAAGACAGTGTCCCTACATTCTGGATTGTGACCATCTAGCTTGGAAGACAGACAGGTAAACAAATAGCTGTGATGTTCTGCGTCTGAGGTGTGCTAAAGAGAAGTATACAATGGAAATGGCATTCCAGGCAGAAGGAACAGTTTGAACAAGTGCCTGGAGGCATGAAAATCAGTTTGGAGAATGTATCAGGTAAGCATAGGCTTGGCAGCCAGCAATAGAAAACTCAAAATAGCAGTAGCTTAAGCAAGCTAGAGGTTTGCTTCTTTCATACATAAGAGACATGCAGAACTAGGGAGCCCGGGGCTGGGTTCCAGTTAGGAACCCAGGTAATGCAAGATGACTGCTTAGAGCAGAGACTCCAGAGTCACACTGGCCTGAGGTCTAGTTTTGTTCTCAGGCCATGAGATTTTGAGGAAGTTACCTTTCCTCTCTGTTTCCTCATCTGTAAAATGAGGATAATAAAATTATCTGCCTTTGAGGATCGCTCTGAGGATTAAATGATTTAATAGAGGAAATGTGTTTTGAATAGAACCTGGAACAAAATGGTGCCACGTATATTTTAGTATTCTGTTTTTCTGCTCCACTATCCTTAGCACATGGCTTTCATTCTCAAGGTCATCTCATGGTCCAGAATGGCTGCAGGAGCTCCAGTCATCACATCCCAATTCTAGGCAGGGGAAATAAGAAAGGGAGAGAAGACAAAGGATCCTCTCTTCAGCTGAGTCAGTTTCCTTTAAACAGCTTTTCAAGAGTCTCACATTTCACTTCTGTTTAGACATCACTGCCAGAACTGAATTGCACGGCCTCCTGTTGCACGAAGGCTTGGAATCAGGTCTTAGAGCTAGATTCTCTTAGAAAAAAGAATGGAGATGGATTTTGATTGGCAATTTGCAGTCAGTGCCGCAGGAAATAATAGGTAAGCTCTAATAGCTGGGCTCCGACACAGGGGTTTAGGGTGAGGTCGCAGGAGATGAGGCTCAGACAAAATTGTGGGGAGCCTTGACTGCCATATCAGAGATGCAAGGCATCTCAACCTCAGTAGGGAGCTGAGCTTGGAGCTATTTTCTGGTGAGTCGTCAGAATACAGGTAGTATTTGGAGCAATGGGAGAGTTTAAGATCCCTTAAGTATCACAGGTAGGAGTGAGAAGAGAGATGAGGAAAGAGGTGTATTCAGGTTCTAACATCAGACAGTGCTTGCCTGGGGGCAGGGATTCAATTTCTGGTTGGCAAAGGGCAAGTATGTGAACAGGTGCCATCCTTTGAAAACTGTCTCCCCCTATCTTACAGTGCTGCTGCTGCTGCTTTTTTTTTGCTTCTCTTTCAACAATTGTGAAATCTTTTAAAAGATTTTCATCAGTCTTCATGGTGACATGCAATGTATTACTTTCAAAAATGAAAAGTGCTACTTTTCGGGAATGTTCTCTCTTGCATTCCCTTGCCCCCAGTGAAGACAGAAACTTGGGGAACACCAGCATCTAGGGAAGATTCAAAAAGGAGGGGTTAATGTATGTGGATAGGACTCCCAGCCCTCAGTTTACTGGTTACTTTTATTGAAAACACCTGTACTCTGCACAAGTGCGCTTGCTAAGCATGGGGGTGGAGTGGGCCTGGCGAGCCAGCGTTCATCTCAGCTGTGGTTGATGGCAGAGGGGTCATCCAACTGGAGACCCTCTGGAAACCAGGCCTGCATTCGATGCTCTGCTTTTATGCTCAGGGTCTCAGGACCCTCCCTGTTCTTCGAGAAGTAGTAATCACTTGCTGACACCACTGGCAGCTTCTCTGCTGAGCCTTTTGTATGATAAAAGGTCAGGTTAGCTTTTCTCCAGGAGTTGAAATTCTTTGCCTCAGAGCAGTACTCCTGACCTGGCATCCCCTGCTGCCTTCGCCCAGGACAGCAGATAGACTGGCCAGGATGATCCAAGCAGTTAAATGTAGCATCCAAGCTACACCTAACTTCAGGGAGATGGAGTGTATTCATTGTCTATTACCGTTTATCTATTTACTCCTGAATTGAGCAGCTTCACATAATGAAAATCACACATCATTAAAAAAAAACAATAATAAACACAGTGTGTGGGGGTCAGGAATCTAGGAGAGGCTGGGCAGGGCAGTTCTGGTTTGAGGTCTCTCAAGAGATTGCACTCCAGATGTAGGCTGGGCTGCAGTTCTCTGAAGGCTTGATTGGGACTGGAGGAGTCACTTCCAAGGTGGCTTACCTGTATGATGGGCGTGATGGTGCAGGCTGTTGGCAAGAAGACACAGCTCCTCTCCTCGTGGGCCTCTTCTGAGGATGCTCAAGTGTCCTCATGACGCGGCTGCTGGCTTCCCCCAGGGTGAGAGACCCAGGAGAAACAGATTCAGGCAGAGGCTATCCTTTTCATGATCTAGCCTCCGAAGTCACATGGCATGACTTCCACCACTTTCTATTCTTTAGAGAGAAGTCTGGCTCACATTCAAGGGGAGGAGAATAGGCTTCACCTTTTAAAGAAAAGTTTGCAGAAAAATTTAAAAACCGTAATATAGGGATTGGACCTTGGGAAGCCCGAGATGAAGCAGGCCAGAGGTAGAACCAGAGGGAGACTTATAAATCTCACCCTCAAGCCTCTAGGACTTTAAAGACAATGGTGGAAAAGTATGTGGGGTTGGGTTATCACTGGAGGATCCTGTGATCTAATCCAGAAATTTCCACATGCCAGGTAGCTCAGATATTGTCTCAGTAAGCCCTCTATTTAGTTAATACTGATGCCCCAAAGCCCCCAAGTTACAAATTGATATTGCCGTCAAGGTCTATTGCTTTCTCACTAGAAGGTGGCTTCCTGCGGTAGGGAAAGGGAAGCTGAAGCCTGGAGAGGTTAAGTGATTTGACTTCTTGTCCTCCAGTGAGACAGAGGCAGCGGTGGGGAGGGTGCTGAGTCAGGAGGTCTAACCACTGACTTCCACACCCCACCTCTCCAAATCATAGCCTCTCTCTCCTGATGCTCCCAGAAGCCAGCATTTGTGAGAAACTTCCAATATGCCCATAGTGCGTTAAGTGCTTTTATATCATTTTATTCTTCTAACAACCCATTAAGGTAGGAATGGAATCCCCCATTTTACTGATGAGGAAACTGAGGCACAGGTATAACAGGTTACGCTGTATAAGTAGCCCAAAGTTATTCAGGCACTAATGTGTAGGGCTGTGATTCTAAGGCAGACTGACTACAAAGCTAGTGTTCTTAATCCCTACATGCTCCCACCTTCCAAATGTTCTGGCTCCTGGAATTACATCTGTTCCACTCCCTCCAGGGCTCCATGGAACCTGGATGTCTCAATTTCCTCCCCAAAAGCCAGACTTCTCCATGATGCAGAAGTCAGAGGTCTGAAGTTCCTGTGCAGGAAGAAGCGATGTCCAGGCCCACTGCCCCCACTATCTCAGCAGATTCTCATTTTCAGAATCCTGGGAACCGGAGCCAGAAATCTGCCTCCCTATGTTTACCCAGAGTTCCAATGTCACCAACCCCCTTAATTAATGCTAGGGTGCTGGGTTATGCATAGCACGGTCAGCTGGGTCTCCAGTTCTGGCAGCAGCTGCAGCCAAGATCAAGAACAATGGGGGCTGGGTTAGCTCTTACTCATCCACCTAAATACCACTGCCCAGGCGCTCCACTCCTGCCCCTCCTGCTGACAGTGGCTGCCAGGGTAGCAGGAAGGCCTTCTCCCCGGGCCTGGCGCCCTCCAGTGGTGGGCACAGAGCCCCAGGCTCTAAACCTAGGAAGTTGGCTCTGCCTGCATCTGGGGCCGCTGGGGCAGTTTCACATCTAAAGCAGCCTCTAAACGGGCATGCCTGGACAAAAACCAGTAATTTAGAAACATTCGTATTTCTAGACATCTCGCACTGCCACCTTTCTCCATGAGAAGGGAGCTAATATGATCAACTTTTCCGGTACACTGGAGACTTCATGAGTCCCCACCAACCCAAGGCTGACCTGTAGTCTGAAAGATGACCACGAAAAAGAGACACTTTCAAGCCTAAAGAAAGGAACCCGCTATGTTGACATTTAGGCATGAGTGTGGGTGGCATCGGGGCAGGAGTCCTATGTGCTGCTCACATCCCACCTTAGAGTCAGTTGGCCGTGTGGCCTCTGTCTGACACAGTTCAGGCTCTCCTGCCCTGAGGGAGTTTAGCAGAAGCTGCCTGAGCCCACCCAGTTCTGCAGCCCCTCTGAGAAGTCACGTAGCTGATGTCAGTCCCCACCCCTTCTCTCCCCTCTCACGTTGCCTGTGTGCCAGGAGCCAGCTGCGCTTAGTCTAATCTCTGTGCCGGTTGTACTCTTTTGTAATCACATATTTTTAATTAAATACTATATAAATGGATGAAATACAAATTAAAAGAGATGTTTCTTTAAAATTTTTTTTTAATTTTTGCGGCTACATAGCAGGTGTATACATTTATGGGGTCTGTGAGATGTTTCGATATAGGCATGGGATGTGTAATAATCACATTACTTAAAATGGGGTATCCATCCCCTCAGGCATTTATCCTTTATATCACAGGCAATCCAGTTACACTCTTATAGCTATTTTAAAATGTACAATCAAATTATTATTGACAGGAATTGGGTCTATAAAATTAGTCTGAATGCTTTGGAAAGAACCTCTACAGGCAATTTACCTTTTACAAAAAAAATAAAACATTTTCTATCTAGGAGTGGTTGAGTTGTCTGCAAAAGATTAGTGGGAGTAGTGAGGCGGGGAGGGGAATTATAAAAATCCCAAGGACTCTGCATTCAGGTTGCTACACAAGCGTTTTCAAGTTGCTGGGTACAAAAGAAATAAATCTTAGCTGATGTATTATGGGTGCAATTTATGAAAGAAAGATGAGGGGAAGGAAAGTGCATCTATACTTACAAAAAAGGTCAGAGTCTTACGTCAAGAAATTAGCAAATGTCCACTTATAATCTTCAAGGCAATGTTTAAGGTAGGCAATATTTTTTGCATGTCGGTGGCAACCTGTGCTTACGGAGCCTAACAAGGGAAGAGGCATAGCAACCCCAAAGGCTAATTAGAAAATCAATGCATCCAGCCCTAATTGACAACGCTAATCATCTCTTTGAACTAAAGCGTCCTAGCTGCATTAGAATCATTAGAGCCTGTCAGCAAAAGATAAGAGTTTAAGATTTCCACAAGGAAACAGGGTTTTCTACTCAGCAGACCTGGACTTAATCAATACTTCCAATATCATGACCCGTGACCTTGCACCGGTGAACAAATGCTTATGCTTGGTAATAGACTTCACACCCTGGACTCCTGATGGCTTTGCTTGCCATGAAGCTGCCTCCCTCTGCACCTGCATGGCCTCTTGGTACCTGCACCCAAGCAGTGCAATGTGGTTGGAAGAAAACCCTACCAGGAAACCTGCTTTTACTATAAATTCAAGACATCAGCCCTCGGGTTGGCACCCAGTGCTGCCTGGCAATTGCCCTATGTTTGTCTTCTGGGGAAAAGTTTAGCACTGTCGGAGATGACTATTTGATCCCTTTTCTTCTCACTCCAAGCTTCTCCCCTCTGCTTCCTCCCTGCTTACTCTCCTGCAAGAAGAGGAGCCATCTAACATGCAGTCCCTCCTCTTTCTCAAACGTTGGCCCTTCTGTCCACTCTTTGCTTTTCCTTGCCTTCCTGTTACAATCAAGAAAGTGCCACGAGGGCAGGGACCACGTCTGTGTTATCTTCAACACCTAGCCCAGTGCCTGGCACATAGAGGGCTCTCAAAATTGATGAATGAACAATACAGCATCCTTTAATAACATGGCATGACTTATCAGTTCACTCAGTTGTTTACGATCTTCTGGAGGAGAGGGAGGAAGACCATATCACATTGACTTCAGTATCTGAGATAATAAATAAAACAGACTCACTGCTGTCTTCATCATTTATGGATGCTGTGCCCAGCTTGCCTTTCCAGGCTCACTCAAGCTTTATTTCATCTGTCACTGTGTTTGTGTGTGCTTCTCCCACAAGGCTATGCTCCATGTCTGGATCCTCAGCATGTAGCAGTACAATGCTTGACACATATTTAGGTGGGGGCTCCATAAAAGACAGATGAATTGTTGAGTGTCCCCAAACCCTACATGTCACTCTGGATTTCTCCTTTCCTGCTCCTCTCACATCCAATCCATGAGCAGACCCATTCACTTTTTATCTCTATGGGGGATCAGCCACTCTTTCTTATAGGCTTGTGGAACATGTGGTCTCTATTGCAACTACTCAGCCCTAACATTATGGTATGAAAGCAGCCATAGGCACGGTGTCAATGAATAGGCATGGCTGTGTTCCAATAAATCTCTATTTACAAAAACATATTTGAGGTCTGGCATCATGGCTCACACCTATAGTCCCAGCTACTCGGAAACTGAGTCAGGTAGATGGCTTGAACCCAGGAGTTTGAGACCAGCCTGAGCAACATGGTGAAATGCTGGCATTACAAAAAAAAAAAAAAAATTAGCTGGGTGTGGTGCTGTGAACCTGTAGTCCCAGTTACTCAGGGGGCTGAGGTGGGAGAATTGCTTAAACCCAGGAGGTCGACGTAGTGAGCCATGATCATGCCACTGCACTCCAGCCTCGTTGACAGGGAGGACCTTGTCTCAGATAAACAAACACACAAACAAAAAACAGGTATGAATGGGATTTGGCCCCATTTGCAGACCCCTGCTGTATAGTACTGCTTATCTCAAAACTGCTGTTCGCAAAAAAAATAATTCTGAGAAAGGTCGTCATCCTGGGTGTATTCCATTCCTTCCAGAAGTAACAGGGGAAGGGTCATCTAGCCTTACATGGTCATGGGTATATGTTTAAATTTGGAGGGGGAACTTCCTTTCACAGATCAAATAAGCTCTTTCCTCTTTCCAGATAGGCTCATGTATTCTAGACACAAAAGCTGGTGCCCAGCATTACCACTCATTAACTGGGCGACCTTTTCTAAGTTGTACAACCACTAAGACTCTGTCTCATCTCATTTTCAAAGTTGGGATAACATTGCTACTGTCCTCACTGAGCTGTCTCAACGGTTAAATGTGATCATGCATGTACCTAAAACACTCAGTACCGTGTCTGGCATAGAGCAAGCACTCAATCGCAATTGCTGGTTGTTATTATCATTGCACATTGATACATATTTCTCCATATACATAAACACAGCAGAGCTCTGTGGTTAAAAGCATGAGCAGCTGAGCCAGTCTGCTAAAGTTTGAAACCCACCACTTACTGGTTGTGTGAACTTGGGGAAGTTTCCTACTCAGCCTACGCCTCTGAGTACCTAACCTGTGAGGTTGTTATGAAGATGAAGTGAGTTATTATAAATAAAGTGCTTTGAAAAGTGCCTGGCAAACAGAAAGCACTGTGAAAGTGTTTGCTATCATCCCCATCATCATTAACATCAGCATCATCATCAGGACAAGGACGGAGTCCCAGAATCCCCTGGCCTGGGTCCAGGCATCATGTTAATTGCTTAACTCGAGGCGTCCCAGCATAGAGAGTAAATGGACCCTCCTCCTTGCTTTGACAGCTTCTAGGCCCCCGTGCCCTGCAGAGCAGGGTTCAAAAACTTCTTCCGTTTTCCTTTCCATCTCCCTCGAAGAAAGCATCCTCTCCCTTACTGCCTGCTTTAAGCCAGTGGGCAGGGTACCCTCTCTCTCCGTGCTTCTCTCCTCCCCTCACCCCTTTCCCCTGGGGATATTTGCATCCCTGGTATTTATTTAGCTCCCATAATCAAACTGCTTGTGCTGCAATGATTGGAGTCATATACACTGAGTAAGAATAGAATTCAGTCATTAGCTTCCTTGGAGACCTTACCCACTACTACTGTTCACAGCCTGGCGTGGGGAGGATGGGGGACAAGGGAGTGGGGTTTACCTCTCTCCTGAACTCTTCCAGCGTCTGCTGAAGTAGTTTGCCCTCCTTGGCATTAAGTACTCAGAAAACTGCCCCCTTTGCCCTGTATAACAGATACACTCCACTCCTATTGGCTATTTTCTTTCATTCATTCCCTCCCTCCCTCCCTCCCTCCCTCCCTCCCTCCCTCCCTCCCTCCCTCCCTCCCTTCCTTCCTTCCTTCCTCTCTCTCTCTCTTTCTTTCTCTCTTTCTTTCTTTCTGAAGGGCTCTCACTCAGTCACCCAGGCTGGAGTGCAGTGGTGACATGTCAGTTCACTGCAGCCTCCGCCTCCCGGGCTCCAGTGATTCTCCCACTTCAGCCTCCAGAGTAGGTGGGATTACAGGCGCATGCCACCATGCCTGGCTAATTTTTAAAAAAATATTTTTGGTACAGATGGGGTTTCACCTTGTTGCCCAGGCTGGTCTCGAATTCCTGAGCTCAAGCAGTGTTCCCACCTTGGCCTCCCAAAGTGCTGGGATCACAGGCGTGAGCCTTTACGCCTGGCCCCTACTGCCTTAGAGTCTTCATTGTGGAATCTGTGATACTCCCACCATTCATAGGGGCTGAGCATCTTTTAAAGGTCAATGGATGCTCTTTAATTCTTACAGGTTTCTGGAGGCAGATCTCCAAGTGATCAGTGTGGCCTGATTAAGGTCAGCACAAGAGCGGTAGGTGGACTGCTTCAGGCATGGGTTGGAAAAAAGAACAAACCAGCCCAGCATAGAATACTGGATGGTGTGGAAAACTCTTCCTCTGAGAAGGTATCAAATACTCCAGTTAGAGAAGACGGAAAAGAAAGAAACCTCCACAGCACAGGATGAATGCTCAGTCATTAACAAAACTGTTAGAAATCTCCTTTCTCTGAACAGTTGCTTGTTTATCTCTTCTCCCCACCTCCAGGCAGCCTTGGGCTTTTTCACAGGTCTAATGCAGTTCGTGGGCAGTTTCTGCTTAGATTACTGATGTTAATTATCTCCTCAGCACCTCTGCCTCTTTGTTCAGAGCTCCAAGCCTCAGAGGTTGGCCCCATTTCCAACTTGCCCCAAGTAGCTCTAAACTTCTTTCTGAAAGAGGCACTCCTGCCAGTCTCTTCCCTCGGCTCTTTCTCTCTTGCCCACTCAGGTTCCTTCCTTTCAATGAGAGAAATCTTCATTGTGTCATCTGACTTCTGAGGAAATCAGGCCTTTCTTCCTTCTGAACAGCCATCAAACAAAAAAGAACATGAATTAAGCAACCCTCTTCCCACCTGAAGAAGCAGCTGTGGGCTGCAAGAGCAAGAGCGGAGGCTTCTGGCCAACAGGGCGCACAGAACAAATAGAAAAGAACTTTACCTCCCCAGTCCCCACTCCTCCCAAACACATGGGAGTCCTGGATAAAATAGAACTAAAGAGAATTCCGAGACACAGCCAAACTCAAAATTAGGAGAGAGAAGTCCCCAGTGTTTGAGTAAGAGAGATGAAACTCAAAATCAGGGCAGTTAGAGGTTGCTGAAGCCAGAATGACTCATGGAATGGTCATATCGACTGGGGCTAGAGTTTCCATACCTGACTGGGGAGCAGAGTCTTGGCTGCAGTTCCCATGTGGTGGAGCTGAATGGCCGTGAAGGTAAAGATCGTGAGAGCTGGTGAACCCGTGAAACAAGAATAAGAAAAACCCCACAGGTCATTCTGGAAGTTGATGAGCAAAGCTTCGTGTTCACTGTGGCCATGGGTATAAAAAGGGTCTGTATTAGTCCATTCTTGCATGGCTATACGGAAATACCTGAGACTGGGTAAGTTATAAAGAAAAGAGGTTGAATTGGCTCACAGTTCTGCAGGCTGTTCAGGTAGCATGGCTGGGGAGGCTTCAGGAAACTTTCAATCATGGCAGAAAGGGAAGGGGAAGCAGGCATGTCTTCATGTGGACAGAGCTGGAGAGATAGAGAAGGGAAAGGGGCTACACGCTTTTAAACAACTAGATCTCGTGAGAACTCACTCACTATCACGAGAATAGCAAATCCACCTCTATGATCCAATCACCTCCCACCAGGCCCCTCCTCCAACACTGAGGATTACAATTTGGCATGAGATTTGGGTGGGGACACAGATCCAAACCGTAGCAGGTAATGGTAACCATTGTCAATAAACTGGCATCCTGAGCCAAGTGATGGGCTTGAGTTCTAAGTTTCTACTATTCACATGGGCAGGGACCTCAGCTGAGAAATCAACATAAGAACCAGCCAGAAGCAGTTGATCCTTGTGGGGCCCTGCAGATGCCTTGTGAGAGGTGGACACTTCCAAAGCCCAGGGCACATGGGAATCCCATAGAAGGTAATCTCCACTGAAGAGCTGCTCTCACCAACAAATATTATAATCACAAAAGAAAACAAACCGCCAAAAGGAACTGTCAGCAGATACGTCAAATCCAAGAATTTATACCCCAATATCTGGACATAAAACCATTGGAAAGAAATTTTAATGAGAACATTTAAAATATTAACCTATTAAGGAAGGAAGAAGCACTAAGATGACGTGAATAAGACATTACAACAAAATATGTAATTGTCAGAAAGAACATAGAAAAATTCTGGAAGCAAAAATTCAATAGTCAAAACCTAAAAATTCAGTGGAAGGATGAATAGCAGCCTTTTCAGGGCCAAAGAGCAAATGAACTCAGTTTTTAAAAGACTAGATCTGAGATAATAACCTGAAGTGAGGTTAGGTTAGTTAGGTCGGGAAGACATGGTATAGGAGAATGTTGGCCCTGGTGGAAGCCTTTGAACCCATTTTCGAGTCCAGTGAACCCCGGGGTCTCATCCTATCGCTCCTGCTACTTCCTGGTTCACTGGGCATGAACTTCCTCATAAATATTGATTTATGCATTTTCTCTTTCAGTGTATTTTTGCTGAATATCTACTATTTGTCAACCCCTCAAAAAGCTCACATGGTTTTCAACAGCACTGGGCATAAGAATCACACTGAATATCTTGCTAAAAAAATGCCAGTTCCCCCAAAGATTGAGATTCAGTGGTAGAGTCCAGGAATACACCTCTTTAAATTAGCATGCCAGGTTCTTCTGATGTGAGCGATTGTTGACTCACACTTTGAGACACACTGGCCTAGTTCTTCCACAGACTCAGAGTGGCTCACCATTTATTCCCTGTGCCACCAAAGCCTTTATTCAGCTCAGGCTTTCTGTGCAGACTGCAGAGCCAAGAGAGAGGGTGTGGAGTCTCGTGGCCTCGTGCTCAGGATGGTGGGCTTCTTTGCTCTCCCTCCTTCCTCCTCAGAGGAAATCACAGCCCTGGGTGTAGGTGTATTTGCAATGAATGGGCTCTAAGACTTTCTACAGGACCACCAGCCATATGCTTTTTCTTCAAGCCTGTTTGGCTGCTTTACTAATGGACTCTGATGTTCTCGTCACCCCTGCTCAGATATAATGTCTCCAGCTGTGAGTTCTGTTGTCCTTCCTTCACTATCCTCAGAGGAGATAAGCAATTCTGCTTGGACTAGAGAGAGAGGATGAAGCTACGTTTTGTAAGTACACGAAAGCCCACTGGACCACATGTACACACGTGTGACAGATCTAACCTATTTGCAGAGACACTGATGCCAGGCAGGTGAGCGCCAAAGTGGGGCTTAGTCTGTGAGAGTTGTTGGTTTTGTCCAGGAAAGAATTCAACGGCAAGCTGGTGTTAAAATAAAATAGCTTTAGAGGTGTTACGACTCCGTGACTACTCCTGCAGAGTAGCTCAGGGCAGTTTTGCAGTCCATTCTTCTTCCTGGGCTTTGTCAGCTACAGGGGAACCCAAATTCCTTCTTTCCTTCTCACGTTTTGTTCTTCCTAAGTTTCTTGCCCACTCATCTATGCCTACCCGGTACTTAGCGTTTTATAGACATGGCCCACAGCAGATTAGTTTCTCTTTAGAAAAACAGAATTTTCAATCCATTTGCTGTTCTATTGTAAGGGCTTTTGAAGTCATCTAACAGAACTGACTACCGTGCCTCGACCTCCTCCTTTCCATTTTACAGATGTGAAAACCGATGTGCACAGAAAAAAAGTGACTCCTTGTGTTTATTCAGTTCACACCAAACACCAGTGTACCCCTCATCCTCAGTATCAGTTAGACCCAAGGCAGAAATGTGTAAGACAACATAACAGATGCAAACCGTAGGCAAATATTTGAAGAGAAGAGAAGGAGGCCTCGGAAATCTGCAGATGAATTATCCACTGAACTTCTAAGAGTGACTTGGTTGTCATTAGTCTCCTGTTTCTAAAAAGCACAAAATGTCTTTCTTTTCATATGATCTCATTTATTTCCAGAGGGTCAAAGATAATTCTTCCCTTCTGTGTGCATGGGAAGTCAGCTGAGCTACAGAAAATTAATTTGATCTGCCCGTGGTTGCATTGCCAGGGCTTTGAACCCTGGTCTCTGACGACCAGGTCCTTGCTTTTTGCATCCCTCATTATTCCACTGTGAGGAGCCCCTTTGACAGCCCCCAATACAGTTTCCTTCCCTTTGGGGAAGGAGTAGGCTGCAAAAAAACACTTCCCATTGGCCAGTGTCCTTCTCCCGAGGTGGAGGTATCTCTGACTTTGTTCTCATAGCTGACTTTGTCTCCTGATTTTGTTCCTTTGATCAGAGACCTGGCCAAGAATGTCAGCATAATGGCAGGAGATTGCTACTGTGAGAGGAGAATGGAACTTGCGCCGTGGAGCCTGGGGCTCTGGACCATGGGGCAGAACATTTCACTTGTAATTCTACACACAGGAGTCTCAGGGAAAGCCCTTGACTTCTGCCCACTCTTTCTGCAGTCCAGCTTTCTCCTTGCAATGTGACCACCACACTGAGTTTTTCCTTCCTCTATTGTTTTTCTTTCTCAAGATCCATGAAAATAGCCTGTCTTCTTCCCATTTTCCAGGCCTGAGAAAATATCCCAAAACAGAAACCAAATAAATGGAGAGCAGCAATTCAAGGGATTTGTGCTCTAGTCGGCTGCCACCCAGACGTGGGGAAAGTCACTTAGACCCTGTGTGCCTCACTTGCTCTGAAGGTTCAGTGGGAAAAGCAAAACACGCCTTTGCCAGTTCAAAGGCTGATATGAGGCTGAAATGTAAGCATAAGTAGAAAGAGCCGTGAAAACATGAGCACCATATAAACACGCGCATCCATGGTTCACAGCGATTGTCATGACAACAATCAATCCTCAGCTCCTAGGAAATTTCTGCCTACGAGAATTCCTTCAGGAATCCTCTTTCAGTAGATAAATGATTTTGAATCAAGCTGATATTGGGAATTTATCTCTTGATAAAGTAACTTCTGTCCTGTGCAGTTCCTCCAGCTCCATCACCTTCCCTGTCTTTATCTACATTACCGCCCTGAGACCTGGTCTTCTGGAAATAATCACCTTGAGGGCTTTTAAGATCCCTGTTCATCAAAGAAAGCATCAACCATGCTCACCAGGCTGTGCTTACGGTGGGAAGAAAGCGAGTCAGACGTTTCACAGAGATATTTAACGAGAGTTTGCAGAATAAAACTTAGTTACTTAGAAAGCTCAATTTACCAGAACAATTCATTTCATGAATGTTCCAGTTAGTTGTGCTGCATTGTTACCTCCAAAGGCTTTCCAATAAATGTTTGTTGAATTGAATGGAACTCTGCAAACCTTGTCTTCTCACTCACTGGGGCTGGAGAAGAATGAAGCATGGAGCCCAGCCAGGACCCTCCAGCCTGTGCTTCTTCCATTGGCGAGGACTCAGTAGACAGCACTCTAGAGCCAGCCCCCATGGGACCCTGAAACAGCCAGTAATCCCAAGGTATAACAGCAGCCCAGTGTCCTATGGCAACTAGAACCAGCCACCTAGCCAGATATGGGAGGTGGTTATTGAACCCTGTTGGTTCAGTGGCAAGAAGGAGCCCACATGGCCAGGGGAGAGTGTCAACTTCCAATTCAATGAAAACATGGCTGTCTATACAAAATGGTTAGGATTTGTGTCCCTGCTCAAATCTCATGTCAAATTATAATCCCAGTGTTAGAGGTGGAGCCTGGTGGGAGGTGATTGAATTGTGGGGGTGGATTTCACCCTTTGGTGCTGTTCTCCTGCCAGAGTTCTCAGGAGACCTGGTTGTTTTAAAAGGGTGTGTCATGTCCCCACTACCCCCATTCTCATTCTCTTGCTCTGGCCATGTAAGATGTGCCTGCTTCCCCTTCCCCTTCCACCATGATTGTAAGTTTCCTGAGGCCTCCCTAGAAGCTGCTGTGCTTTCTATAAAGCCTGCAGAACCCTGAGCCAATTCTTTATAAATTATCCAGTTCCAGGTATGTCTTTACAGCAGTGCAACAAAGAACTAACGAAGTGTGTATCCTCGTGGAAACATTCCTCCCTTGGGAACTGGGACCTCCACACTTGCCAAGAGCAGAATGTGCCTGTCAAGGAAAAATGCAATAGTGTATGATTAGGTGTCGTTGTGAGAGGCGTCACTCTCACCTCTTCCACTTGGTTTTCAGACCCTTATATTTTGGCTTCGAGGAAAATGGCACTACCTTTTAGTCACAGGTTTAAAGCATATATGGTATCCTATAGGATGGCAGCTCAATCTCTCAGAGTGTTGTCACCCAGCTCAGGTCATAAGTGAGCCTCTACTGCCCATTTTCCTTGTCTATCAGACCAGCTGCCTCCAGATGATGAGTACGTGGCAAGATCTGAATTCTATGGGCATGAACCTATTACTGTTCTATTTTTGTATTAAAATGAGTCCTTTTGTCAGAGGCAACGTTGCATAAGATACCATAATGATGAGATTCTGTAGGTCCCCTGATGATAGTGTTGGCAGAAGAGTTTTGAACAAAGAAGGTAAATCTATATACAGAATGTGTATCTATTCCTGTGAAGACAAAGCCCTGGGTGGAAGGAATTCAATAAAGTGAGGTGATAGGCTGGTTCCCACAGGGATTGTGTGTGAGCACAGCTCAGGGTTTTTCTCTGCTACTGGCAAGCTGGGAACTCAGCAGTGGTGATTGACAGGGAAGCCCTGTGAAGGGAACTGAGTGACATTTCTGCACAATGGCCACTATATACATGGGCCATGGAGCAAGTAGCACAGTGGCTGGGGAAGGAAGTTGACCACAGCCACAAGGACTGTCATCTTGCCTAACTTGTTTTTGGAAGCTTCCTCTGCAGTGAGTGCTCTCAGCTTAACGTTTCTTAAGTCGTGCATATCTTCACTGCCTTCACCTATTCCAAGAGTTTTATCCACAAACTTTTCCCCAGATCTCTTTGTCATAACAATCTTCAACTCTCAGTCATTCCAAGCCCCTGACTAGTCAAGTGAACCTGTTAGCCACTGCCCATGAGACTAGATAGATTTGTGCTTCAATTCACCTTTCCTTCCAAACAAATAACATATTTTGCCCAAGTTTCTGCCCAATGGGAAGGTTTTCGTTATCACTGTTTTTCAGGGCCAT
The DNA here is from genome assembly GCF_049354715.1 of Callithrix jacchus. NCBI lineage: Eukaryota > Metazoa > Chordata > Mammalia > Primates > Cebidae > Callithrix > Callithrix jacchus. The sequence goes on from NC_133520.1 coordinate 32,083,277, forward strand.
CCCTGAGAAAGGTTATAAAGCATCAGCCAATCACTTCTGGCTGGTGCCAGGATGCGAATAGACATATCTATGGAGTAGGCCTACAATTTTTCCTTCTTCTGTTAATTGGTCAGAATTTCCCATGTGGCCATTTTCCTGGGTTGAGGAAGAGATGGTGAGACAGTAGAAGAGGATGCAATGGGAGTCTCAGTCAATGTATCCCGTGCCTCCCAGACGTACTCAGGCCTGGTTTCACATAGACAAACCCTACTTAGTAATGGAATGCTGCTGCACACAGCTAATTTTATGGTTTAGTGAATGAGATAACACTGAATTCGTATTGAACAGCTCAGGTTACATAATCACTCAGTATCATTTAGTCCAACGTGGATCACTTGGTATTCTTTAGTCAAAGTACCTGAATACTTTAGGTACCATTGGATCTGCTGGGTCATAAGATGTAAGTGGTAGAGCAAATTGTACATCGTTCTCTATTATTCTGGGATAAGCCCCAAAATGGCAAGCTCTTGGGTTACTGAGTAAATGGGCCAGAGTAGACGACCCACATGTTTCTTTTAAAATTCAGAGAGATCCACCAAACATTGGGCCTTTTTCTTTGTGATGCATATTACAAAGTGGAAGAATTTGACTTTAACTTTGGGAGGGCTACCCCAAGGTCATCTAGACTGCTGAATTCCTAGGAATTTCATTCATGTGTCAGTGTCGGGCTCTTACATGTTGTGGGGTTTTGCTTCCTCCTTCTGTCATGCCTATATCTCACAAAGGCTTCAGACGTTCTTGCAGCACCCTGGCTCACCCACTGCAATTCATATAATGCCATCAATATATTGGACGAGCACAAAGTACTGTGAAGTATAAGGGCTACTCTGGATTATATTAGGATAGAAAGCAGAACAGTTAAATAACCCTGGAGATCATGAGAATATACTGTATAGACTGCTTCTGATTGTTCTTGCTAATTATGATGGGGGAAAAATCATTTTCCAAGTCAGTAGCTATATACCAGGTGCCTTGCTCTAGTAAAGACATGACAACCAGAACAGGAGCTGTAGTCAGCAACAGCGACCTAATCGAGCTCAGACAATCCACAGTAATTATCCACAGCCCATATGACATTTCCCCTAACCAAGTAGGTATTAAACAGGGATATGGATATATTGAAGCCACCATCCCTTTTTTTTTTTTTTTTTTTTGAGACTGAGTCTCGCTCTGTCACTCAGGCTGGAGTGCAGTGGCGAGATCTTGGCTCTCCACAACCTCTATCTCCCCAGTTCAAGGAATTCTCGTGCCTCAGCTTCCTGAGTAACTGGAATGACAGGCATGTGCCACCACGCCAGCTAATTTTTGTATTTTTAGTAGAGATGGGGTTTCACCATGTTGGCCAGGCTGGTCTCAAACTCCTGACCTTGAGTGACTCACTTGCTTTGGCCTCCCAAAGTGCTGGGATTATAGGCGTGAGCTACCGCACCTGACCCATCCCTTCATCTTCTAAAGTTTAGATGGTGACTCTAATCACCAAATACCCTTGGAAATGTGGTATTGTTTTTGGTTTACTCTCTTGGCAGGTAACATCAGCTTCCCAGAGGCTTCCTCTTAGCCTTTCTCGCCTTAATAGTTTTTATTCCATGGTGCAGGGAACCAGTGTGGGATTCTCCCAGTTGCCATTTGTCTATTCCAGTTACACCTTCAGGAACTGGAGAAATAAGCACAGGCTCAGTCTACGGGCTTGCTAGAGTCATTGCAAGACAGCTCAAGCCAAGATTTCATTTATCACCAGGCCTTTGTAAGCCCCACTCTAGCTGATGGACCATGGTGATTTTTAGGATTTCCGGAGATTAGCATCACTTCAGAGTTAGTATCCAATAACCTCTGCCAGGTCTGCACATTTCCCTTTCTCTTGTGCCCAGTCACCCTAGCAAATGGCCTGTCAGATATCTCTGGGAAGGCTTAGAGGAAATTTACAGAGTCCCCTGTGGTCATATTTCAGGATTCTTTCTTAAAGAGACCTAATGTCTCTCTCAGTCAAAGGATTCTAAGCTTGTGAACCACCTTATCTTTGTGAACTAGGTGAAAAGTTTCTGGCTTTATGGCTGCCTGAATCATGTTTCGGCTTTATGGCTGCCTGAGTCAGGTTTCTGTCCACCATAACTATAATTTTCCCAATTATATGGATCTATGCTATCTAATATGGTAACTGCTAGTCATGAGTGGTCATTGAGGAACTGAAATGTGGCTAGCCCCAATTGATATGAGCTTACATTGAAAATACACATTGGATTTCAAAGACCTAGTACAAATAAATAATATAAAACATCTCATTAATAATGTTTTACATTGGCCAGGCATGGCTTACACCTGTAATCCCAGAACTTTGGGAGGCCAAGGTGGGAGGATCACTTGACTCCAGGAGTTAGAAACCAGTCTGGGCAACACAGGGATACCCCATCTCAACAAATAATTTAAAATTAGCCAGGGCTGGGTGAAACGGTTCATGCCTGTGATCTCAGCACATTGGGAGGCTGATGAAGGTGAATCACTTGAGGTCAAGAGTTCAAGACTACCCTGGCCAACATGGCAAAACCCTGTCTCTATTAAAAATACAAAAACTATCCAGGCATGGTGGCACATGCCTGTAATTCCAGTACTCAAGAGGCTGAGGTGTGGAATCACTTGCACCTAGGAGGCAGAGGTTGCAGTAAGCTGTGACTGTGAAACTGCACTCCAGCCTGGGTGATAGAGTGAGACTCTGTGTCAAAAGGAAAAAATTAGCTGGGTGTGGTGGTGCATACCTGTAGTCCCAGCTACTTGGGAGGCCGAGGTGGGAGGATTGCTTGAACCTGGGAGGTTGAGGTTGCAGTGAGCCACGATCACACCATTGCACTCCAGCCTGGTGGCAGAGAAAGACCCCGTTTATAAATATTAATAATAATAAATATTTTATATTGATTACCTGTTGAAATGATAACTCTTTAGATATGAGTTGAAATACATTCTTAAAATTATTATCACCTCCTTTTTAAACTTTTAAAATGTGTCTACTGAAATTTTAAATTTACAAATGTGGCTCACATTGCATTTCTTTTGTATTATGCTGATAAAGATCAATTTGCAACCACCTATGATCAATGATAAATCCATGTGGGACAAAACAGTCTGATTACCGTCCTATCCTTCTGTCTTATCGGAGTAATTGGGCCCATCTTGTCTCTGATAGTCAATCACCGTTTCCAGTTGTCACTGTGAGTTCCTATAACTACAGTTAGTATTAAGGACTTCAATTCAATGACAACATCTCACTGTCATCCTACCACAGAACTTTTCAAAGATGTTGGTGTTCTTACTGATGAATTTTTAAATGCTTTTGTAAGGGAAGTGTCCTTTGTGCCTTAGGAGAGGAATTTGGCAGATTGTATAATATGTAATAGACACATTTCAACTTTCCATCCCATTAAACTTCAGATTCTTTGATTCTTTCTATAATGTGCTAGGGAAGTTCTGGCATACTCAGGCTCATTAGATGTAGGATATTGTTATATCAAAGATTTAATTACTTAACCAGGCAAACTGTTAGAGCCATTCCCAGCTGCTTATGCTACTATCACACATCTTGAATCTCAGGTGAATTCACCTATATTGGCAAATTGATCCAATCCAACTAGATTTCATCCTCCTTGGTCTACTAATCTTGGAGTCTATTCCCAAACATGTTCACCAGGTTTCTGCCAACACAACGAAAAGACATTGTAATTCTTTTGGAGTATAACTATCTCCTTCTGGAGAAGATCCTTCATTTTTTCCTCTAGGCCATGAGATGTAACTCTCATGGGTCTGCAGGCAATGAGATAAGGTGGGGCTAGGTCTTGAAGACAATAGACAGTCTCTTGCAAGGCAACTACCCTAAGTGAAATCATAGAAAAATCTATGCAAGGGACTACTTTCTCCAGTAAGGGTAGTTCAGGGGCACTAGGGGGCCAGTTATCTCAGTTTCTGTTTGTTTGTTTGTTTGAGACAGAGTCTCACACTATCACCTAGGCTGGAGTGCAGTGGTGAGATCTTGGCTCACTGCAACCTCCGCCTCCCGGGTTCAAGCAATTCTCATGCCTCAGCCTCCCGAGTAGCTGGGATCACAGGCATGTGCCACCATGCCCAGCTAATTTTTGTATTTTTAGTAGAGACAAGGTTTTACCATGTTGGCCAGGCTGGTCTCGAACACCTGGCCTCAAGTGATCCACCCGACTCGGCTCCCCAAAGTGCTAGAGTTACAGGCTTGAACCACTGCACCCAGCTAGGAATTTCAGTTTTATTTGTGTTATTTCAAATATCCTCTTCAATCTGAGAGCCCAATTCTAGCACAGACTAATGTTAGATAAGGTTGTACATTTAAGAGGCATTGCAAATCTTCAACCCACACAATTATATCTTAGACCTAACCCACAGCTTTGTTTTCTCGGAGGCTTCGTGAGGTAAAGGATTCTTTTTTTTTTTATTGGGAGGAAGGCAGGAAGGGAGGGAAGGAGGACGGTAGGGAGGAAGGAAGGAAGGGAGGAAGGGAGGAGGGAGGGAGGGAGGGAAGGAAGGGAAGGAAGGAAATCAAGCAATGAGAGAGACATTGCCGACCTGGATCTAGAGGTTTACACGTTGATTTCTTTTTTTTTTTTTTTGAGAGAAGGAAAGAAAAAAAAAAATAAGTAAAGGAGAGGAAGAAAGAGGAAGAGAAAGAGGGAGAGTAAATGGAAATATTGCTTTATTCTGAAAAAAATTGGGTATTAATAATGACCAATCAATGTTTCATTTAAACCTATTGGTAGGTGTGTTGTGGTATTGACAAGAATGTATATTTTGTGTATTTGAAGTGGAGAGTTCTATAAATATTTATTTGTATTTGAAGTGGAGAGCTCTATAAATATTTATTAAGTTTACTTGTTCCGGATCTGAGTTCGAGTCCTTGATATCCTTATTAATTTTCTGTCTCATTGAATCTAAGTCTCTATGTATCTGGGTGTTAGGATCGTTAGCTCTTGTTGTTGCATTGATCCTTTTACCACTATATCTTTGTTGCTTTAAAATCTATTTTATCCGATATGAGAATTGCAACTCCTGCTTTTTATTTATTTATTATTTATTTTTGCTCTCCATTTGGTTGGTAAATCTTTCTCCATCCCTTTGTTTTGAGTCTTTGTGTATCCTTGCATGTGAAACAGGTCTGGATGTAACATGCCATTGGGTTTTGGCTGTGTCTTTTGATTGGAGGATTTAGTCAATTTAAATTTAGGGTTACTGCCATTTGATGTTGACTGGCTATTTTATCCATTCGTTGGTGTAAATTCTTCTTTATGTTGGTGCTCTTTACTTTTTGGTGTATTTTTAGAAAGGCTAATACTGGTTGTTTCTTTCTGTGTGTAATGCTTCTTTCAGAAGCTCTTGTAAAGCAGGCCTGGTGGTAATAAAATCTCTGAGTTCTTGCTTGTTCATAAAAGATTTTATTTTTCCTTCAGTTGTGAAGCTTAGTTTGGCTGGATATGAAATTCTGGGCTGAAGGTTCTGTTCTTTGAGGATGTTGAATATTGGCCCCCACTCTCTTCTGGCTTGTAGAGTTTCTGCTGAGAGATCTGCTGTAAGTCTGATAGGCTTCCCTTTGTGGGTAACCTGACCTTTCTCTCTGGCTGCCCTTAGTATTTTCTCCTTCATTTCAACCCTGGTGAATCTAACGACTATGTGCCTTGGGGTTGCTCTTCTTGAGGAATATCTTTGTGGTGTTCTCTGTATTACCTGGGGTTGAATATTGACCTGCTTTGCTAGCTCAGGAAAATTTTCCTGAATAATATCCTGAAGGGTATTTTCCAGCTTGGATTCATTCTCTCGGTCGTATTCAGGTACACCTGTCAAAGGTAAATTTGGTCTTTTCACATAGTCACACATTTCTTGGAGACTTTGCTCATTCCTTTCTATCCTTTTTTCTCTAATCTTTTCTTCACGTTTTATTTCATTAAGTTGGACTTTAACCTCTGATATCCTTTCTTCTGCTTGAACAATTCGAGTGTTTAAACCTGTGCATACTTCTCGGAGTTCCTGTATTGTATTCTTCAGTTCCATTAATTCACTCATACTCCTCTCTAAGTTGTCTATTCTCAATAGGATTTCATCAAACTTTTTTTCAAAGTTCCTAGTTTCTTTATGTTGGGCTACAACATGTTCTTTTAACTCACCGAAGTTTGTTATTATCCATTCCTTGAAGAGTGATTCTGTCATCAGGATGCGCTGGTTCTCCATCAAGCCTTGTTCCATTGTTGATGAGGAACTGTGATCACCTTTAGAGGGAGAGGTGTTCTGACTTTGAGTATTCTCAGCTTTTTTACACTGGTTTCTTCCCGTCATTGTAAATTTATCCTCCTGCCGTCTTTGAATTAACCAACTTTCAGATTAGGTCTCTTGAGTGGGCGTCCAGGTTGTTAGTTCCCAGGGCCAGAGCAGAGGCGTTAAAACTGATGGTGCTTTTCTGCCCAGGATTCTCCTGTCTGGCTTCCTTCTTGTGTCCGTAGTAGGCGACTCTACCTTCCCGGGGCTCCAAACCTCGGTCAAAAGGGGAACCAGTCCCGTTTACTCTGCACCGAGCGCTGCCGCGCCGAGGTGCCGTCACAGCGGCTGCTCAGGACTCTGGTGTCCTGCTGGGGACCCGTGCGGGTCCTCCGAACCTGTTTACTCTGCTCCGGCCACGAGAGTCTCGCTGGCCACCCATGTGTTTCCTCCACTGGGGGATCTTCTGCTCCGTGAGCAACCAGAATTTGTCTGAAAGTGTGGCGTCCTCTAGTTCTCTGAGCCTTCCCTGAGAGCTGCAATCCCGGGATGTTAGCGATCGGCCATCTTGGATCGATGAGTCGAGGTAAAGGATTCTTATAAGACCTCCACAGAAACTTTCCAGTTATACACCCATGTCTTTAGTTGGAAGTTCAAGGTTCAAAGCTTCTCTTTTCTTTCTCCCTCTCTCTTTCTCTCTCTCATAAACTCTCCAGCACAGTCAGAACCAGCCAGCCCATCCTGTAATTATTGTAATCACCACTGTTGGCATAACAGTGGTCACATAAAGCTGTACCTTCCACTAGCTCTCCATCCTACATCGCCATCAGTAATAATATGAGTCATTGGCCGGGTGAAGTGGCTCATGCCTGTAATCCCAGGACTTTGGGAGGCTGAGGTGGGCAGATCATGAGGTCAGGAGTTCAGGACCAGCCTGCCCAACATGGTGAAACCCTGTCTCTACTAAAAGTACAAAAATTAGCTGGGTGTGGTGATGCACACCTGTAGTCCCAGCTACTCAGGAGGGTGAGGCAGGAGAACTGCTTGAACCTGGGAGGCAGAGGTTGCAGTGAGCCAAGATCGTACCATTGTACTCTAGCCTGGGTGACAGAGCGAGACTCTGTCTCAACAAATAAATAAATAAATAAACAAATAAATAAAATAATGTGAGTCATCTTAATGCTACTTCATGCCACACCATGTCCCACTTCCCTTCACCAGAAGGTCATTTATGACCTCATTAGGTAAGTGAGAAACCTAGTTCCTGAATCTCATTTTCAAGGTCGTCCCAGGACCACTGCAGTTACCAACTATTGCATGAGTCAGGGTCACGCAGGAAACAATGCCTACAACAGATGGTTTAGATAAAGATACCTTAATGAAGAGCTATCACAGAGGTATGAGCAAGGTGAAGGGGGCAAATGCAGGGTGTTAAGGAACTAAGGGCTTAGTGAGTATGTGAAGCCATCACTACCTCAAGGGCTGACAGTGGAAGCAAATAATGTCACCAAAGGAAGAAGTCAGAGATAGAGTCATGGAGGAGGGGACACAGGGAAGGAGTTGCCGTCCATAGAGGGTCACAGCCTCTGCCAGAAATGTGATACACATGCAGGGAAGAGATACTCCAACCTCAATGCCAGAGACAATCAGAAGTCAGAAGACAAAGGAGCCTAGGCAGTGCTGAGCAGAAAACGGGTGTGTATCCTGGGCCTCAAGCAGGACACAGAAGGGCTGAGAATGCATTTCAGGCAGGAGGGCAAAAGGAGAATACCCAGCTTTCCAGATATGACACTGTATATGAACCATCTCCCTTAATCCTTCTAACCTGATCTTAATAAAACATGAACTGTTATTATCCCCATTTTACAGATGAGGACATAGGCTCAGAGAATAGCTCACTCAAGGTTACACGGATAGTCAATGGCGGCACTGCAATTTGAACTTGAGTCTTTGTATTATGCTGAATGAGATGAGTTAGGCCACAGTAGAGGCTTCAATTAGAGAAGACGTGGAGACAACGTTTGAGGCCAAAGCACGGAAGACTTGAAAGCTGGTCTAAGGAATTCTGTAGCTTTCTCCCCAAGTTGTAGGCAGGTACAACATCTGTTCCTGCAGGGCTATTAGGAAATTTATTTACCTTTGCTGCTGCTTCTTAGTAACCTGGGCCAGATAGTCAGCCTTGAAGAACCTGCCTAGTGCTCCTAAGTGTAGAAGATGTTGGCTGTTTGTGCTCCCCATTATCCATATCCTTTTATGGAGTAAATATGCTTCATATTACTCTGGGGGAGCCTCCATCATTTCTCATGGGTCATGAGTTTTGGGTTGAAGTCCTAAGCAAGTCAGCACACTGCATTTTCCTTAGTGATGATTGGCCCAAAGATGGCTCCCAGCTCCTCGGGAGGCTGAGGCAGGAGGACTAGTTGAGCCCAGGAGTTCAAGACCAGCCTGGGGAAAATGCCAAGACTCTATCTCAATAATTAATCAATCAATCAACAGATGGGCATATGACCCAAGTCAGGCCAAAAGGAGCCAACTAAAGTCAATTCCTAGAATTATATCGAGGGAATAATAATCTGAAAAGAGTTTGGGGTATGTCTTTTACTGCCAGATTTCTGCAGATGAAGCCAAGACTGAAGCCAACACAGAAGAAAGGCAAACTGAGCCACGACCCACATCACGTCCCTGTGACAGGCTTGAGCCCTCCTCCAGCCACAGCCACACCCTGGCAGATCCCTGGACTTTTTGTTACATAAGCCATACATTCACTTTTTTTGGCTTAAGACAGTTATTTGCCTTTTGCAATCACAAGGCAAATGTGGCAAGGTGAGGAGCTGGCCCCACCTTCTCCAGAAAGTGCTTCAATATTTCTCTTTATCCCACAGATTCTAGAAGCCTGAGGACTGAGCCCCAAGATGGAAGAAACGTATGTGATGGCAGAGGGCGAGAAGCCCCGGAGAAGAGGAATATATCCTCTGGGATGAGAGACAAGATAAACGCTTGAATCAACACACTCCTCCACAGAGGTATATTTAGTAAACTTTTTTTCTCACAGGGCTTGAAAGATCAAGATTGCTTTTTAAAAAATAATAAAAAGAAGCAGCCACTGTGGTTTCTTTTGACACCAGCCCAATTTCATGCCTGTCACAATACTTCCAAATAACATGGGTAAGACTTCGCTGGGCTGTCTCCTTTCTCCCCAAAACACGAAGCAAACAACAACAACAACAAACGTCTGCAGCCCCAGCTGCATGACAATGTGTGGTCGGAGGCGTCTCGAGATCGCCAAGGTTCCTGGGTGGTTTATATGACCTTATGTTTTCCTTGAGACTGCAAAATGCCTTTGCACGAATAAAATGTGGGTTAATAGTATGAACCCACACTGACAGCCTGAACTCCCAAATTTGTAATTTAGTGCCCTTTGATGGCCTCCAAAATCTACCTGGTTCATATTTACACCTATAAAATATAGGGGCCATCAAAATCCTCCTCTGTGGAAGACAGAGCCACTGGCCACTGAACTTACATTTCACTGTGGTCCTGAAAGACTTCCTGCTCCACCCCACTTGCTGCTCTATTCCCCTCCATGCAAAAATAATCCCAAATTAGCTACATTCTCCTGCATTCTTGGTTTCTTTCTTCTAGGCACAAAAGTATATCTTCCAAAAAAAAGTCTATCTTGTCTTATGCCAAATGTGCCCTTCTATTTATAGGTTTGATCCCATTTTACATTGAGAACTTGGTCTTCAGTTACACATTTTCTCTAATTTTTAAAACGAATTGTTTAATCAGTTTTATGGAAGTATAATTTACTACCATAAAATGCAACCATTTTAACAGAGGGGTGAATTTGGCAAATGAATACATCTAACACTTAGCACCACAATCAAAATACAGAACAGCTCCATCACCCCAAAAAGCTGTCTCATGCAATCAGTTCCCCTTCAGATCTTCTCAGTAACCACCGCTGGGGTGTTACAGATCTGCTGTCTGTAATTTAGATTAGTTTGTGCTGTAAGAGAATTTCATATAAATGGAATCATACAATATGTAGTTTTTTTATGTTTGATTTCTTTTGCTCAGTATACTGCTTTTGAAATACATCCTATTGTTGTGTATATTCGTAGTTCACCCTTTTTATCGCCAAGTGGCATTCCATTGTATAGATATACTACAATTTATTTATTTTTAACTCTGCATATTTATAGGGTACACTGTGATATTTTGATACATGTGTATAATATATAAAGATCGATTGAATCAGGGTAATTTGCATATCCATCACCTTAAATGTTTATTATTTCTTTGTGTTAGGAGCATTTAAAATCTTCTCTTTTAGCTATTAGAAAATATACACTCTTTGGGAGGCCGAGGCGGGTGGATCACGAGGTCAAGAGATCGAGACCATCCTGGTCAACATGGTGAAACCCCGTCTCTACTAAAAATACAAAAATTAGCTGGGCATGGTGGCACGTGCCTGTAATCCCAGCTACTCAGGAGGCTGAGGCAGGAGAATTGCCTGAACCCAGGAGGCGGAGGTTGCGGTGAGCCGAGATCACGCCATTGCACTCCAGCCTGGGTAACAAGAGAGAAACTCCGTCTCAAAAAAAAAAAAAAAAAAAAAAAAAAAATATATATATATATATATACACACACACAGTAAGTTGTGGTTAATTATAGTCCTTCTACAGTACTCTAGAACACTATAATGTACTCCCTCTGGATAGCTGTAACGGTATAGCTGTTGACCAACCTTTGACTATTCCCCTCATCCCCACTATGTTCCCCCTGCCTCTAGTAACCACTCTGCTTCTGTGAGAGCAACTGTTTTAGCTTCCACATGTGAGTGAGAACCTTGCTATTTATCTTCCTGTGCCTGACTTATTTCACTTGATATAATGTACTACAAGCTTATCCATGTTGCTGTGAAATGATAGCATTTCATTACTTTCTATGGCTAAGTAGTATTCCATTAGGTATATATACCACTTTTTATTTTTTATGTTATTTTATTTTAACTGGGAGGGGAGCATCACACACTGAGGTCTATGCGGGGTAACTAGGGGAGGGACAGCAGGGGGTGGGGAGTTGGGGAGGGATAACATGGGGAGAAATGCCAGATATAGGTGATGGGGAGGAAGGCAGCAAACCACATTGCCATGTGTGTACCTATGCAACAATCCTGAGTGTTCTTCACATGTACCCCCAAACCTAAAACGCAATAAAACATATATTTATAATGTAATCAAAAAATGATTGAGGGCTGGGTGTTGTTTGGCAGGCCAAGGCAGGAGGATCACCTGATGTGAGGAATTCAAGATCATCCCGGGAAACACAGCAAAATCCCAAATCTTAAAAAAAAAATTGATGAGGCATGACCTGTGGAGACGCTCTTGATAAGGATGACCTTTCCCTGCTTCTGCTGTGAGTGAGGCTACTTGCTCCCAGCCCTTCGGCTTCACAAGCACACCACTCTCTTCCCACCCACTCCATCAAGTAGACGTCAGGTCTCATCTTTCCTGACTTCCCCCCCAGCACTGGTCAGTGTCAACTGCTCTCTTATTCTCTGTCACCGCCTACTTCTTGCTTAGAAACACATGTTGAGTGCCTATTGTGCAATAGCTCAAGGACAAAAGACATTCACCAGATTATGTATCTGATGATGAGACACACAGATCCTGCTCTCAGGAAGCCTGTGATCTGGTTGGTGAGCCATCTTTCCCCATAGCACCCATGTTTCCCCATTACGGGCAGAAACAAGGGTGCAGAGGAGTAGCACACAAGTCACTTTAGGGACATTTAGGTATTACAGGAGCCCCAAGCACTGGGAACAGCACCGTCAAAGGGATGTGAATGCAAGTGTAAAATAGATCAAGTGTGAGACAGCAAGGCATCTACAGAAAACAGTTCCGATGGGTGGAGCTTAGGGAACTGGTAGGAAGTGGCACAGGATGTTAAGAATAGCACTGCCTTTGGATTGCAGAAGTGCCTATCTATCCACCAAAATCCAATCTTCTAGCGATAGCTGGACTATTGGGCTATTGCAACAGTCCCATAATTTTTTGGACTATTCCCCAGACTCCCTCGCTATTAGGTGGAGACATATGGCTATGTTAGCATCAATGGGTTGGGAGCAAAAGTGGTGGGTGCCGCTTCCGAGCCAGGGCTTTTTAAGAGCATGAGTGTGCCTCTTTCTTGTTCTCTTTCACATTTTGAGAACTGGATAGAGACGAAAACAAGGCTCTAAGGAGATAGTGGAGCCATAAACTGGGAACAGCTGAGATTCCCGAATGACTCTGTGGAGCACAGCTTCATTGCAAACCCGAACAACTGGCCGACATTGTTATGTGAACAATGAACCTTCTTATGTGTTAAGCATGGAACGTTTTAGGTCATTTTTGTTCTTGTGGTGTTACCGACCCTTCCTAATACATTCTGATTATGGTGCATTTGTGAAAACTTTATAAAAATAAATAGGCCAGGCGCGGTGGCTCAAGCCTGTAATCCCAGCACTTTGGGAGGCCGAGGCGGGTGGATCACGAGGTCGAGAGATCGAGACCATCCTGGTCAACATGGTGAAACCCCGTCTCTACTAAAAATACAAAAAATTAGCTGGGCATGGTGGCGCGTGCCTGTAATCCCAGCTACTCAGGAGGCTGAGGCAGGAGAATTGCTTGAACCCAGGAGGCGGAGGTTGCAGTGAACCAAGATCGCGCCATTGCACTCCAGCCTGGGTAACAAGAGCGAAACTCCATCTCAAAAAAAAAGAGTAATAAAAATAAATAAATATATATTTGTATATATTTAAAAATTGAGTGAAATATACTGACATGTTAGTAATGATGGTTGTCTGTGGGTGGTGGAATTATGGGTGGATTTCATTTTCTTTGCACTTTTCTATCTTTTCCAAATTTGCTACAATGAGCAGTATTGTTTACAGTCATGACAAATGTAAGTTCTTTAAATTCAGGTGGCTACGGAGTTAAGAATCTCATTACTGGAGGCATATACATATCTATTCAAGTAGTAGATTTACGGGCAGAAACAAAAAAAGAGGAAAAGGCAATAAAACAATTCAGTTCCACATGCATCGAGGACCCAGTCCTGTAAGGAGAAAGAGCAGGGACACAGCAGGGCAAAGCTCCCAGTCCCTGCCTTTCTACATTCTTACTCTCCAGCCCTGAGGCCGAAAACCTCACTCCACCCCACGGCCGGCCCTGTTGCTGCTGGTGGGTGGCAGGGAGGAAGGTTTTGTTTTAGCTTCCTTTTGTGTTTTCCTTCACATAGTTTAGGGAGGCTGAAAATATACATGAAGTTAACAGAGAGAGATGGGGGGACCAGAAGATAGAGAAAGGAGAGTCAAGTGTTGGAAAGGGGAGCGCTGCTGGTGCTTATAGATGCTGGATGCACTTCCTGTCCCTCCCACTTCCTTCCTAAAATGTACTACTCCATTGCTTCTGTGAGAACATAAATTCTAATTGTCCTTCTACCCCTCTGGCCACAGGCTGCTTTTTCTCTGTCCTATTCTTGGTTCCTTAAGAATCCATCTGAGGTCTCTTCTCTTCTCACACTCCCGTCTGAAGGGGTCTCATCCATGTCGCTGAATGTCCTTGAACGTCTCCCCACGTCTACCCTCCAGCTTAGCTCCAAGTCTGGATGGAAAACTGCCTAGGCGGCAACACGGTGGGATTCTACCACTTCCCTCCTTCCTTCCCATAAGCCCAGCTCCTCACCATTTTATCCAACCCCAAAGGAACCCAGGTGTTATCCTCAGTCCTCATCCCTTTCCTCCACTGATCACCAAGTTCGTTCATTGTATTCCTTTAAGATCTTTTGACAGCACCTAGTTCCCTTCATCCCCACTGCCATGGTGTCCATTCAAGGCACAACATCTCTTGTGTGAATTTAACAGTCTCTGAATTCATTTTCAGACCCTCAAGTCTCTCCACTTTCCACACACTTCCGAGAATGTATGTTCGTTCCTATGTTTCTCTAACTTAAAAACTATGAAATATTTATTTTCTTTCTCTCTCTCTATTTCTTTCTTCCTTTTTCTCCTTCTTCTTTTTTTTTTTCTTTTTTAGAGACAAGGCCTTGCTCTGTTGCCCAGGCTAGAATGCAGTGGCACAATCATGGTTCACTGCAGCCTCAAACCCCTGGGCTTAAGCAATTCTTATGCCTCTGCCTCCTCTGCAGCCTGGGACTGCAGGCACATGCCACCACAGCCCACTAATTTAAAAAAAAATGGTTTTTGTGTAGAGATGGAGTCTTGCTATGTTGCCCAGGCTGCTCTCACATTCCTGGTCTCAGGCAATCTTCCCAGTTTTACCTCTCAAAGTGCTGCTGGGGTTACAGACTTGAGCCACCACACCTGGCCTGAAATATTTCTTCTACATGGAAAAGGACATTGGGAAAAAACAATACATTAACATCTGTATACATACCATTCAGAATTAACAAATGAGAACATTTTCTGCCTGTTTTCTCATAGATAAATATTTCGAAAACACAGATTTTAATTTTTAATGTCATTTTCTTGATTAAAAAGTTTCAGTGGCTGTAAATTGCATTCAGCAAAACTTCCAAACTCCTTAACCTGCCTTTCGGGACCCTCCATGGCAGTACTTTCGTTAATAAACGCGTGGGCTCTGAAGTGTCCCACCTACCCGTTTCTGTAACCTATCAGTGACTTAACATCTCTAAGCCTGTTTTTTGTCTGCAAAATGGGGATAACATGGGGCGGTTTGAGGATTAACTGAGGTGTGTAAATTGCCTAGCAAGGTACTTGGCACATGGTATAAGTGTTAGATTTCTAATTATTCTATTCCAAGGCACAAGAAAAAGGTGGAAAGAGGTGGAGAGAGAGCTTTTGAAGGAAGGGGAGAAGGAAAGGAAGATAAAAAGATAATACAGTTTAAGGAAAGAACTGGACAAGAGGGAAAAAGAAGATTAGAGGGATGTCTAAATGGAGGAAAAGAAAATGGGAAGAAAAAAATGTCAAAGGAGGAGGTGCCTTTCCAGGAGGAAAGAGCTCTTCTCAGGATGAAAGGGGACTGTGAAGTCTGGGAGCATTTAGTATGATAATTAGGGCTTCCCAGCCAGGGGTGGACGTGGGTGAGGGCTGTGCTGGCTCGGGACCAATCCCAGGGCTGGATCATTTCCACTAGGGGGCAGTGTGGAGCCCTTGCTCTTCGGCTGTAAGTAATTCACCACCCTCTCCCTGAGGGTGCTGGGGAAACAGCCTCCGTTGATGCCAAGTCACTTGGATAGATTCTGCTACTTGTTATTTGAGGGATAAGACAGGCATCGAGCTTTCTGGAGATTAATTTTTGATTTATTGGTGGTAACAATGATTTATTCTGATACACCCCCAGGGCAAAGAAAGGGCTGTAAATATTTTAAACGCTGTTAGTCAGTGACAAGAAACATCGCTGGTTGGGGAGTAGGGCAGGTGGGAATTTCCAGTGCCTTCTCTAAATTACTTAAAGGCAAACTGAATGCTTGCTAGCTTGTTTAAAACAGAGGCTGGGGGGAGGGGATGAGAAACACATTAAATCGTAATCTTATTAACTCAGACAACATCTTATGTTTTCTCCGCAGAGTCCATTTGCTTTCCCTACAAACTGGATTGGATTGGATTCCACAGGCAATGCAAAGAGGCAGCCTTCAGACTCCTGGAGAGAGGAGGCTGCAAGAGCGTCATCAGGACAACAGCCACGAGGCCCATGCTCTCCAGCAACACCCGAGGAGCCCAGGCCACAGAGCAGGGCTGGTGGGGGGAAAGCCCTGTACAAGAATCCCTCACTGGCTGTGTGACCTCAGGTGAGGCACCTTAACCCTGAATCTCAGTTTCCTCGCCTGTAAAATAGGATAATTCTTACTGGTGTGGCAGGGTGGAGACTAAGTCTGGGAGTATTTGGTTTGATAATTAGAAGAAACAAGCCAGGCATGGTGGCTCACACCTGTAATCCCAGCACCTTGGGAGGCTTAGGTGGGTGGATCACTTGAGGTCAGGAGTTCAAGACCAGCCTGGCCAACATGGCAAAATCCCATCTATACTTAAAATACAAAAGCTAGCTGAGTGAGGTGGTGTGCACCTGTAATCCCAGCTACTTGGGAGGTTGAGGCAGGAGAATCGCTTGAATCAGGGAGGCAGAGATTATGGTGAGCCGAGATCATTCCACTGCACTCCAGTCTGGGCAACAGAGTGAGATATAATCTCAAAAAAAAAAAAAAAAAAGAGAAGAAGATGAAGAGGAAACAGCCCATAGAGTTTGCTTTTTCAGTCTCCTCTCCCTGGGTCCTCATATCAGCCCTGATAGGAAGAAGTGAAGTGACGATTTCCTCTTGCATAATAAGGAAATTTTGGCCCAGCGATTCGCTTGGGGAGTGAGAGGAATGCCAGGAGTGGGTGATGGGCAGTGCCAGGTTCTCTGGGAGCTCCTTTGGTCGTCTGGCTTTATTCCTCCTCACAGAGCCGGGAGTAGGTGAGTGAGGCACTTGCCTGACGCATGCAGAATGTAAGGGGGTGCCAAAAACTCAGTGATCGCGATAAATCATATCAATGTGATATTTTAAACAATCAAAATTAGTGCAAAACAATCCATAATGAATAAAATATCTAATTTTTAAATAAAGACAAGATCAATCCTTATCTCATAACTCAAGCTGTCTCTTCTGCCTAAGCACAGAGGCGGGGATGCCCAGGACAGAGGAAATACTGCATGGGACTCCATACGGGGGTTTTGTTCATGTTGGCCTCTCAGTTCAGGGGATGACTCCTTTTTTTCTCTGACCTCCAGCTTTCCCACCAAAGGCAGGAGAGTCAAGCAATCTGCCATAGGCTCTACAGTAAGGTAAGGCAGCACGTTAAGCCCTGCCCCATTACTTACTAGCTAGGGGGCCTTCGGATAACAGCTTGGAATAGTGGCGTCACATCCTGTAAACCTCAGTTGTCTTTCTTTTTATTTATTTATTTATTTTTTGAGATGGAGTCTTGCTCTGTTGCCCAGGCTAGAGTATGCAATGGAACAATCTCAGCTCACTGCAAGCTGCACCTCCCAGGTTTAAGTGATTCTCCTGCCTCAGCCTCCTGAGTAGCTGGGATTACAGGCACCTGGCACCACGCCTGGCTAGTTTTTTGTATATTTAGCAGACACAGGGTTTCACCATGTTGGCCAGGCTGGTCTCGAACTCCTGACCTCAGGTAATCTGCTAGCATTGGCCTCTCAAAGTGCTGGGATTATAGGTGTAAGCCACCACACCTGGCCTTAAACCTCAGTTTTCTAGTCGGTAAACCTCAATTTTCTAATCTGTACCTGCCTGGCTGGGTTATTGAGAAGATTAAATGAGACAACGTGTATATGGTGCTTAACAGAGGACCTCCACCATATTAAGTGCTCAGTAAACACTATTGTATTTAACCTGTAAATTAGGTATCATTGTCCTCAGTCCCAAAGTGAGACAAATTATATACTAAAGAGACATGATAATACCTAGAAGGAAGGAGAAACAAAAAATCAAGCACAGTGTCTCATTTCACTGCTGGAAGCCACCGGGAAGACAGTACTATCTACACATCCCTCTCTCTCCTAAAAGAATTCTGTGCATGGTCTGGGTATCTCAGCCAGGCCCCTCTCAAGAGAGGTTCAAGGTTGAACCCAACCTGCTGGACCACCTGCCACAGGGAGTCTCCTCATCCCAGCCACACATTGCCTAGAGCAGGCGTCACAGGTCCAGAGACAAGTCGCCATGGAAAGGCAGAAGTCAGGGCAGCTGAGCCCTGGGGGTCTTGCTAATGAAAAGCCCCCACCAACACTATAATTCGTCCTGCTTCCCTTTTTGAATTGGATGCTAAGGAGCCTAGAGCTAAATTCACAGCCCATCTTTAGCAAGCACATAATGCTTCATTTCATACATTTGGTGTAAACTTCCATGTACAATCCCTGCCGTCATTTTCCCTCTGTCTCATTTCCCCTCACTTGTTTTAATGTACTTTAACCTGCCTTAAATCCATTTTGGAACGAGGTAGGGAATAGATAAATACATCCTATCTGTATTTAAACAGCTTTCCATTGTATATGTATATATTCTTGTGTATCTCTTTTCTAAAAATTACTGCTTGCTGATGCCTGCAAATGGCTGTGTTTGCGTGTGCTAATTGTGTAACTGACTGGATTTAAAATTGAGAGCTTTGATGAGTACCCAGGAAGCAAGGAAACAGGGTGTTTTCATTTTCAGTATAAAAGGGAGGGTTGGGCCATGTGTCTGCCTTAGGAATAGAAGGTTTAAGGCAACGGTTCTCAAGTGGGGCCAGTTTTGCCTCGCAGGGGGCTTTTGGCAATCTCGGGGGGTATTTTTGGTTATCACAACTTAGCAGGGAGGCATCTGGCATTGCTGTTGGCATCTAGTAGGTAGAGGCCAGGGATGCTGCTAAATACCCCACAATGCCCAGGTCAGGGCCCGCGACCATGAGGCACCCAGACTAAAATGTCAGTGGTGATGAGACTGAGAAACCTTGATTTCAAGGTAGATGAGTTCTGGAAGGAAAAAGGAGCAGAGGCTTGCAGGTACCAAGGCTGCTCTGGGAAACCTCAGAGCAGCCCTCCTGAACCGGCCAGGAAGAGGAAACAGCAGAGAGGGCCCCAGCTGCTCAGTTACCAGGAGAACCTAGAATCTCTTACTGGACCATGGGAGAAACAAGAACAACTCAGGAATGAAACAGATTCCTCAGGTGTTCGGGGGTTAGACTTTTGTTGTCTGGGGACGGGGAGCCTTTCATCTGACACCAGATAGCTTTTGTTTTGTTTTTGTTTTTGTTTTAAGACAGGGTCTCACTCTGTCATCCAGGCTGGAGTGCATTGGTGCAATGTAGACTTACTGCAGCCTCGACCTCTGGGGCCCAAGGGATCCTCCTACCTCAGCCTCCTGAGTAGCTGAGAGTATAAGCGTGCACTGCCACGCTGGCTGATTTATTTGTTGTAGAGATGAGGGTTTTCCTATGCTGCCCAGGCTAGTCTTGAACTCCTGGGCTGAAGGGATTCTCCTGTCTTGGCCTCCCAAAGTCCTGGGATGAAGTGTGAGGTGCTGCACTTGACCTCACCAGCAGATATCTTCTAGTTGCCTCTGCACCTTCCTCCACTGGGATCCCTACCCCAAGAAGCTTCCAGCTTTGTTCAGCCCCAGCAGAGGATGAGAAGGCAAAGAAGACTGAGGAAGGGGATTGCCTTCCTGGCCCCTCTTAGTGGGGCTGCCTCAGGTCAGCTGAATTCCGTTACTGTAGTCACAGCTCCTCTCAAGGGGTCCCTCTCTATAACAATGTTACAGGCTTTGGTGATGTGATAACCAAAAATACCCCCAGAGATTGCCAAAAGCCCCCTGGGAGGCAAAACTGGCCCCACTTGAGAACTGTTAATGGCTGTCTTCTTTCATCCTTCTAAGTTAGGGATGGTCACTGCCCCCGACTTGACTAGTGCAGGCATACTATGCCATGTGTCATGGTTTCCCCATAGCCTGCTGTATTAGAGTTCTCCAGAGAAACAGAACCAACAGGAGATAGATAGGGAGATAGATAGATAGATAGATAGATAGATAGATAGATAGATAGATAGATGAGATAGTTAGATAGAGAGATAGAGAGATATGGTTTGGCTATGTCCCCACCCAAATCTCATCTTGAATTGTAGCTCCCATATTCCCCACATGTCATGGGGAGGACCCCGGGAGGTAATTGAATCATGGGAGTGGGTTTTTTCCATGCTCTTCTTGTTATAGTTAATAAGTCTCACAAGATCTTGTGGTTTTATGAAAGGCAGTTCCCCAGCACACACTCTCTTGCCTCCCACCATGTAAAATGCGCTTTTGTTCCTCCTTTGCCTTCCACCATGATTTGAGGCCTCCCCAGCCATGCGGAAATGTGAGTCCATTAAATCTCTTTTTCTTTATAAGTTACCCAGTGTCAGGTATTTCTTCATAGAAGTATGAAAATGGACTAAGATAGATAGATAGATAGATAGATAGATGATAGATAGATAGATACAGATGACAGATAATGGATAAATGATGATGATAGATTATGATGATATAGATAGATAGATAGATAGATAGATAGATAGATAGATAGATAGATAGATGATAGATAGATACAGATGACAGATAGATAATGGATAGATGATAGATTATGATGATTAAGATAGATAGATGATAGATAGATAGCTATTGGCTCCTACAACTACGGAGGCTGAGAAGCTCCACTGTCTGCTGTGTGCAAGCTGGAGACCCAGGAAAGCCTGATGTGGTTTGAAGGCCTGGGAAGTGGAAGGCTTGATGACGTAGATTCCAGTCCAAGTAATGAAGACCTGAGAACCAGAAGTGCCCAGGGCAGTAGAAGATCAGTGTCCCAGCTCACGCTGTAAGGCAAAAAGTGACTTCAACCTTCCTGCACGTTAGTATTCTGTTCAGGCCCTCCGTGCATTGGAGGGCCCACCCACACCAGGGAGGACCATCTGCTGCACTCAGTCCACCAATTCAAATGCTAATCTCTCCTGGAAACAACCTCATAGACACACCCAGAAATCATGCTTAACTAGATAGCTGGGCATCCATGATCCAATCAAATTGTCACATAAAATTAACCATCGCACCTGCCCATACCTCGTAAATAGTCTCTTTATTAAACTTTCCTCAGATTCTCCTAATCTGAGTGTGCCATCTGTTTTCTTCAGGGATCTTAGGTTACACACATTCATTCATTCATTTATCAAATGTTCATTGAACGCCTCCTGTGTGTTTAGATACTATTTTAGGTGCTTCGGCTACACAGATAAACAAAATAAAGCTGCCTGCTCACTGTCCCCACACCTTCTGGTCGGCATGGAGTGGCGCCTGAGTGTGCCTCGCGCCTGGTTGAATAGTGTCAGTGTTTCTGCCTCAGCTCCATGCCTGAAGAGTATATGGCCTGAGTGAGGGCTGCTCTTAGGCCAGCTGGGCAGCATTCAGAGGTGACGGGCCCAGGGCAGCAGGCAGTAGGCCACAGCCCTGACCTTCACGGCTCTGCCACCAGCCAGCTCTGCACACCTGAGCAAGCCACTTGGCCTCTTTGGTTTCCATTTTCCTTGTTTCCAAGGTGAGAGATGGCACTAGAACACCGATTTGCAGATTTTCTGTGTTTGGAATGAGAATTTCCTGGTCTGAGTTGCTGCCCAAATCCTGAGATGGGGGTGAGAGAAGCAGGCATTCTGTGCCAGCTGTATGCATCCTGAACATTCCAGAAGGGCCCTGGTGAGAGTGAGAGAAGGCTGGCATTTACAGGTCCTGCTATGGGCTGTTGAAGCTAGTGGGGTACAGAGGTAGGGCAAGCTCCACTGGGTCTTCAGAGGACCCGTGACTCCCTCACCCCTGCCATGCCAACCACTCCTTTCTCTCAGGGCTCTATCTGTTATTCTAGGTCTAGGTACTGTATGCCAGGAAGCTGCAGGGGTGAAGGGAAGGCAGTCCCTGGTTCTCTCAACACACCCAGCGTGGCCTTTCTGGTGCCAGCTGGCAGGCCCATGCAGCTTAGGCAAACATATGCCCAAAGCTTTCTGGATGCTACCAGCCAGCAGGGCCTGCCAGAGGCAAATGGTCTCCCCTGCCTTGAGGCAGTGTTGCATCCAGCCATTACAGACTTGCAGACATCTCTTCTGCTCTGATAGACCTTCAGGGCTGGACCCCAGCAACCTCATTTTAGAATGCCAGGCATTTTAGAATGACTCGTTTCAGAGACTGAAGAATGGGAAGCTGAGCCACCAGCAGTAAGCAGTGCTCCAGCAGTGAGCAGTGCTCCATGCTGGATCGCTGGAATGAGTGAGCAAACATTTGGTGAGTCCCATGCCAGCCACTCCTTTCACTGTGCCAGACACCTTGATAAAGAGCATTTCACATAACCCCACAATGCCTTGGTGATACGGATAATCATATAGCCCTTTATTGATAAAGACACTGAGCTTAGAGAAGAAAGTGACTTTCCCAGGGTCACACAGCCAGCAAATGGAAGAGCAAGGATTTGAACCCAGGACATTGGGCTCTAAACCCTGAGAGCTTCCCATTATACCACATGCATCTCACTATACAGAGACAACGCCCTGCTCCCCAACCCCAGCCCCACCCTGCTGCAGGATCTGGTCCCTGACCTGACTCCTTGGTCCCATGGGAAATGGCGAGGTTAAAGTGGGAGCTGCTGCTTTTCAGCATCTCATCTGTCAGGTCTCTAGGCTCTCAAGGGCCTTCGAACCAGTCACTTCAAGAGATAGGGGGGCCTATTCAAGAGAGCAACACCCCTGCGGGCTTGCCCCTTGGCACATAGCCTTCTGGCTAGGGCCCACCCCATCTTATGCTGGGCAGATAGATGGTCAGGTCCTGTGGGCATCTTCTCATGACATCTTCTAGTGAAGAGAGAGAAGGACAACAGGGGCACTGGCCAGGGTCTAAGCAATCTTCTATCAGCCTTGCCTCAGCCTGGGCTAAGCAAGGGGAATTTTGCTAACCCATCAATCAGGGACAAGGTTGCTTTCTCCTTTTGAGTCTGCAAGTGGCCAAAGGTTCAGAAAATGCTCTTTATTCCATCTAACTTTGTTTCTAGGCTAGGCTGGAGGATTCCCTCCTTCCTTTATTCCTTTCTCTCCCCTCCCTCTCTCTTCCTTTCTGCATTTTTTTCTCTCCCATCCATATCTTAACACCCCTCCCCAATACAGACTTAGTTCTTCCTCTTTTGCTCCTAGGAACACAGTGCATGCCTTATCATGGCCATATTACCTGATGTTATAATTACAACTTATTGTCTGTCTCCTCCAGCTTCTGAGCTCATAGCCCCACCCTGGCCCACACAAAGGACCCTTGGGAGACCCCAGTGCCTCTGTGTGCTTCTGTCCACAGGTGTTATGAACCGCCTGCTCTGTGCCCAGCTCTGAGTTTGGGACTAGAAGAGACTTCTTGGCACTAGAAGAGGGAGGAATCAAAAGAGTTGTCTCTGTCTTTGAGGCTTATGGGCTACACATCAAGCCCTTCCTACTGCCATCAGGATTCTAATCCCTGGGCCATGTTTGGAGACTCTGCTGTAGGTCACCTGCTGATCCCTACAGATGAGCACAGAGTCCCAGCACTGGTACTCTCCAGACCCTGGATCTGACATCTAATCAGTGTGTCAGATCTGGTGAGGTTCCTCCCAGGCCCCTGTACTGTGCACCCTCAGCACAGTGCCCCTCATGCATCTTCAAAGCGCTCTGTAGCCGGTGGCCAGGGAGAGTGAGATGTCCCTGAAGACAGCATTTGTGACATTGCCAATGTTTGTGGTATGTGGGGTTGATTGGATAGGCAGTTGCCTCATAAAGAAAAGAGAATTGGTCTTGGAGTCAAGAACTTGAATTTGAATCCCAGTTCTGCTGCTTACGGCTCTGGAACTAAATCTCAAAAATATTATTTAGCCTTGCAAAAGGAAGAGATCAGTGAGTACAGGAGTCATTCGAGAAAGCACTTAGGAAAAGGTGGTATCCTAAAGAATGTGGGGAGTTGGATCAGTGAAGAGGTGGGAAAGCAAGGGCACAGGCAAGGCAGAGCGAATGGAAGAGACTAGTCTGGCTGGGTCAGGCTCAGCTCTGGAGAGAGGTGGGAGAGGATGGAAGGTAAGTGGGTTCCTGTTCAGTCCCTGCACATCAAGCACCTACTATGTGCTACACACTAATTGAGGTGCTTCACATACAGGCTCTCACTGCTCCTGATAGCAGACCTATGGGGAAGGCAGAGCAGGTAGATGGCAAGGAATGTAGAAGCTCTGAGCTGTTCAGCAAACTGTTCAAGGTCAAAAGACAAAGTCAAAGTCTAAACCAAAGCCTTCTGGGCTGCCTTACTCCATTCAGGCTACTATGATAGGCTACCACAGAGCAGGGGGCTTCTCAACTGCAGAAATGTATTTCTCACTCTTCTTCAGGCTGGGAAGTCCAGGATGAAGGTGGTAGTGGATTCGATGTCTGATGAGGCCTGCTTTCTGGTTCACAGATGGCCATCTTCTTGCTATAACCTCACTTGAAGGAAGTGGTGAGGGAGCTTCTAGGCTCTCTTCCATAAGAGCACTAATCCCAGCCATGAGGACTCTGCCCTCATGACCCAATCACCTGCCAAAGACCCCACCTCCTAATACTCTCACATTGGGGGTTAGGATTTCTTCATTTGCTCTATGGGAGACACGAACATTCACTGTACAGCACCTACGCTCAATGGATGATGGCAGTGGTGGAACAGGAGCTGGACATTCATGCGTTCATTCAACAAGTATTTCTTGAACACCTCATAGGTGGGTGTTGGGGCTATGCCACTGAGCAGGACACATACAGTGCTGCCTGCACGGTGCCTGCCATCTAGCAAGGAGGCGGACTTCAGACTTCAAGAATGATAAAAATACATATATGGATATAATTTAAGTATGTATTTTTCATGAACATAAACCTCATTTTAAAAATCAGGCACACATATAACTTTGAACAAAAAGCACATTGTTCTATGAGAGCAAGTAACATGTACCAGAGGGTTCAGAGTTCTCTATAGAAGGTACCTAAAGACAATCTTTGGAGGGGGCTAAGGATCTTTTCTTAGAGCTTTGCTGCATGGCAAGCACTTTGTTCTTAGATGGAGTGGAGTGCTGGTAAATGCTGAGCAACCTGCTGAGGGATGGGGAGAATGATTTGTGGTGTGTGCCAATTTCCTTAGCATGGAGGCTCCCTCCACGGCCAAGTTCATGCTGCCAATGTGAAGTCTGAAAGCAACGTTGAGAACAGATGCACAGTTAGTTCTCGTGAGCCGGCTCCAGCATACCACTGAATTATGCTTACTGGGGTGGAGGGCTCTGAAGATATTGATGGAGATTATGGGGCTCTGAAGCACCCCCAAGCTGCTTCTTAGTGCCGCCTCTGGGCTATCCTACTCTGGAGACACAGAGAGGAGTGAGCCTGGCCTCATTCCTGGGATGCTTGGGGACTGTGCTGTGGGTCACCTGCTGACCCCTATAGATGAGCACAGAGTCCCAGCACTGGTACTCTCCAGACCCTGTGCTCCCAATCAGGGTGTCAGATCTGGTGAGGTTCCTTCCAGGCCCCCGTACTGTGCACCCTCAGCACAGTGCCCCTCACGCGTCTTCAAAGCCCTCTGTAGCAGGTGGCCGGGGAGAGTGAAATGTCCCTGCAGACAGCATTTGTGACATTGCCGATGTTTGTGGTCTATGGGGTTGATTGGACCGGCAGTTGCCTCATAAAGGAAAGAGAATTGATCTTGGAGCCAAGAGCTTGAATTTGAGTCCCAGTTCACTGCTTATGGCTCTGGAACTACAGATAAGTCAGGTCACTATTCTGAGCCTCATTCTTGCCTTGTGGGAGTTGAAGAAATGGGTGGCCTTAACCCCCTGGGCATTGTGGAGGGCAGAATGAGATGGCATCCATGAAAGCACCTGCTTGGTCTGGGTACCTAATGCTTGAGTCCTGGGCCATCATGTTTAGCTAACTGTAATCCATGGTGACATTTGCATCCCACTGAATCACAGAGTCACAGAATCTGGGCATTGGGGTGGCTCAAGGGGTTGTATCTTTGTCCTTCCCACCCTATCAAAAACTCCTGTTATAGTATCCCTGATGGTAGCCACCTTGTCTCTGCTTGATTAAGTCTAGAGGTTGAAGGTGACTATATCTTGGAGACAGCATGCAGGGTTAGAAAGTTCTTCCTTTCACTGACTTGAAAGCTTCCTCCTCTGTGTCCATCAGCAGGCCTTCCCCTGCATACTCACATACACTCTGACACACATCAGTAGGAGCATAAATATTTATGACATGTAGCTAATGCAGTCAACTTATAGGATTCCCAGAGCTTCAGATGGGAGCTTTTTGCACAAGAAGCCTTTTATCTGGGGAGGGGTTCTGGATAGGGGAGTGGCAGACGCAGGTTCAGAGATGCTCCTTTTGGCCTCTCTGAGAGTTCTGGAATCCTGCCTTTCACTGCGGCAGCCCGAGTGTCTGAATTTGCAAGGAAGGTTGGCTGGCAGCTGCCACTGTGGGTTCTGGGCACTGAGAATCAGCCAGCCTTTGGAAGCTTTCACTCAAAAAGCCCCCCTCGGGCTCTGCAGGGGCAGGCCTCAGAAGGATGGATCCCCAGTCAGAGGGTCTAAAGTGCTTCTCACCCTGGCCTCCTAGGGGCAGGGCTGTTTGAGAAGGTAGAGCAGAGGCACTTACACTCACCCCCCACTGGCTTCTAGATTTCCTACACAGCTGAGTGCAGGGAGGAAGTCCTAGATAACTGCCTCTAACCCTCAAAAGGGCCCTGGTAAAGTCACCCCAGCACATCCCCAGCACATAGCCCCACACCGGGAGCTGCATATATTACAAGACTTCTAATAGTGTAGTTCAGGGCTCATACACACATGGGATCAGTTCCTCCCATGGCTTGCTGGTCAGTGCCCTCCATGTGGCTGTATGCCAAGCATCCTAACAGATGGTCTATCATCCTCTAGACTTGGGATGGGGCTGGAGGTGAGGAGTGGTGGGCAAAGGAGTGAGAGAGAGGGATTCCCTGGAGAGCAGTCAAATTTGGGCATGAGGGTGCACCTGCCCAGTGGGCTCTTTTCTGGGGAGCATAAGCAGGGCAGAGCTTGGGCTAGCCTGGCTATTGAAGGCTGTGCCTTGCCTGAACTGGAGAGGAGAGTACTCCTTGAAAGGAAGGAGAATGACTTCCAGATGGACTCCTGATGAGGCAGAGTTTGGTCACCCCAGAGCCCCACTTCCAATCCTTCCCAAACTTGCTCGCTAAACTGCTACCTCTCCCTCAGGGTCTTAGTTCTGCACATCTATTTTACCAGGATCTAACCTCATTCCTTTTGCATCTTTGACAAACTAGTCTCCTTTCCCACCTTGGACAGCTCCTCTTCTGAGAAACGGAGACAGTAGTGTCAGGCTGACAAAGACCAGCTGCGTGAGCTGGACTGGAAGCCCCAGGCTCTCATTCACCATTAAACCTGAGCCAGAGAATCGTCTGCTCCAGAAGATCCCTCATCCCCCCCACCCACAAAACCAGTGCAATTCCCCCACCCTCTGTTCTCCTAGCACCCTGGCCAGCTCCCAATCCATCACTGCTAACAACATTGTATTAATTTTGTTCATGTGACTGTTTTCTCCAAAAGACTGTAAGCTCCTTGAGAGCAGAATCTGCACACTGTTGTCTATCTTTGAACACAGATCGTATTCAACACATAGCTATTGATAAATATGCGGTAGAAGCTCCCCCGAACTTGTGAAGTTTACAAAGGAAAATGTAAGCCTCAGTATACACGTATTCATGGTTAAGGTAGGGGTGGGATTAAAGTGTGGTGAGAAAGAAGAGACCTGCCTACGTGTTCACATTTTCCAGTGGCTGGTAGGATGAAGCTGAGGAATTGGGGCTGCAACGGTGGAAGAAAGTGCGGGCTCTGAACTCCTGGGCACGAGGCCAGCTACAGGCTGCCCCCTCTGCCTGTGTTATTTCCACAGCAGGAGAGGACCACAGTCTTGCAGCAAAGAAAGCAACTAGACCTTCAGACACCCAGGACCAAGTGCTAGCATCAGCCTGGTGACTAATAAAGGCAGCACTGATGTTTTCCTGTGTTGAATGACCTTCTGTCACCTGGGAACTCAAAATGTCCCCCTGAGCTCCCACTCTACTCTCAGCACTGAGCCAGCACCAACATGAGCGAAACCCAGGACCCTACCTCCTAGGAGCTCCCGATGTAGCTGGGGTGAGACTCCCAGTACACTCATGGGAAATTTGCCAGGGTATAATTACAGACTGCATTGTGTGGTGTGACTGTGAGTATTCTGGGAGGTCAGCGGAGAAAGGAATGACTCATTACCAAAGGCTGATGGTATTCTTGGTGATAGAAAGAAATATAACACAATTCTAATGGTAGATGTAGAGAAGCAGGTACAGAGCAGCAAAAAAAAGAAAAGAAAGGAAGGAGGAAAAAGGCAGGAAGCAGGAAGAAAGAAAAGGAAAAAAACAAAAGGGAAGGAAGGAAGGAGGGAGGGAAGGAAGGAAGAAAGGAGGGAGGGAGGGAGGGAAGGAAGGAAGAAAGGAGGGAGGGAGGGAGGGAGGGAAGGAAGGAAGGAAGGAAGGAAAAATTCCACAAGCTACATGTTGACAGCAGGGAGAGATCACCTCTATGGGCTTGAGAGAAGGAGTCAGAAGCTTGAATGAGCCTTGAAGAAAAGGAAGTATTTAATTAGAGAGGTAAGTGCAGAAGCAGCAGGGCAGACCCAAAGATAATGTGGTTCACTGAAGGAAGAGATGGGAATGTGGGTGCTTGGTCTGTGCCTAGAGACTTGCCTTCCTGTCAATGAATTTTTTGAAGAGTTTGAAGTTAATGCATGCACACGGTAAAGATTTAAAACAACATAAAAATAGTATTGATTGAAAATCTAAGCTCCCTCCCTGCCTGACTCTTGGCCCACAGTTGCCTTCTCATGTCCAACTGGCAGCTGTCTCACAGGTTACCATTCCAGATGTTTCTGGGAATATAAAAGCTTATATTTTAACACGAACGGTCACATGCTACACATAGTGTTGTATATCTTGTTGTTGTTTCTAAGAGAGGGGGTCTTGCTGTGTTGCTCAGGCTGCAGTGTAGTGGCTATTCACAAGCACAATTACAGGATACTGTGGCTTCAAACACTTGGCCCCAAGCAATCATCCCATCTTAGTCTCCCAAGTAGCTTGGACTACAGGTATGTGCCACAACACTCAGCGTGTTCATCTTTTCCTTATTGATTAGTAGGAGCTTTTATTTATCAAAGTAACCTTTTGCTCAGGATGTTGCAAGTGCTTTCTCACTCTGTCATTTATGCTTTTACTTTTTTATGGTGGTTTTTGCTACCATAGTAGAAATGTGTGATCTGAGCTCATCAGTTTTTTCTTTTATGACTTCAGGGTTTGAGCCATACTTGGATTGTGCACACTCAAGATTATAAAAATATACTCCCAGACTTTCTTTTGGTACTTGCATAGGTTCAATTTTATTTAAAAATATTTGATTAGTGATCTAGTACTAGTTTTTCTTTTTGGCTTTTGCTTTTTAAAATTTTTTATTCATTTCTTAATTTATTTTTAATTATTATGGATACACAGTAGTGGTACATATTTAGAACTAGTTTTGATTTTAGGAATGACTGCTTTTTAAAGTTACAATGTATCTCGGATTTCATCCTTGCCTTTTATAAAAGTTGTCTTATTCTCTTCACTGTGTTAATAGTTACTCTATCACACGGACTTATTATAATTTATTAAGCCTAGGCAACATCAAGACCTACATCTCTACAAAAGAAGAAGAAGAAGAAATTACGCAGGAGTGGTGGCACATGCCTGTAGTCCTAGCTACTCAGGAGACTGAGGCAGGAGGGTCACTTGAGACCAGGAGTTTTTCAGTGATCTATGATCATGCCACTGCGCTCCAACCTGAGTGACAGAGACCCCCACCTGTTAAAAAAAAAAAGAGGGTGGGGGATAAGACGAAGCAAATGTAAAGTGCACCACAAAGCCATAGCAATCAAAACAGCATGGTACTTACTGACAGAAAAACAGACACACAAAACAACAGAACAGAATAGAGAGCCCAAGAATAAATCTATGCATGTACAGCCAACTGATTTTCAACAAAGACACCAAGAACACACATTGGGCAAAGGCCAGTCTCTCCAGTGAAGGGTGCTGGGAAAACTGGATGTTCATACACAGAAGAATGAAACCAGACTCCCATCTCTCACTATATCCAAAATCAAATACAGATGGATTAAATATCAATGTAAGACCCGAAACTATGAAACTACTAGAGGAAATTAGGGGAACCCCTTCATGACATTGGCCTGGGCAAGAATTTTTGGTTAAGACCAAAAAAGCACAGGCACAAAAGAAAAATAGGCAAATGGGATTCCATTAAACTAACAAGCGCCTGCATAGCAGAGGAAACAATCAGCAGAATGAAGTGACAGCCTACAGAATGGGAGAGAACGTTCACACACTTCGCACCTGACAAGGGGTTAACATCCAGGACACATACGGAGCTCAGGGAATTACAAGGCTTCAACGAAGGCTTTGAACAAACGGCTTGTGAATTTTTTTGAAAATTTAACCACCAGGTCTGGTGAGCCCGTACGAGCCAGCTCCAGCACACCACTGGGAGGGTCCCTGTTATGCAAGCTGGACTCTGTCCTCCTCCTGAAGCCCCCGGAGAGAGCCAGCGTGGCTGCTTTGATTCTGGAGGCTCCGTGCCCCCAAGGCCTTTGACTCCTTTACCGGCGTTCCTCCCGTTGAAGCCGGACCCCACTCTCCCAATTCCGGTGTTCTGCTGCCCTCTAGTGGCAGCTTCTGCCCTCTGCGGCTGCCCGGGAGCTAGATCCACCGCAGAACCCACCAGCTCCGCGCCAGATCAGAGAGACCCCTGAGCAGGTGAAACAGCCTCACCTTTCCACTCCAGACTTTTGGAACCCAAGGAGGTCCGGGTAAGAGTATCTAGGACCCCACACCCCGCTGCCCCTTGCCCTTCCCAGAATCGTGGGTTCCCACCGCCCTCTGCAGAGCCCCCGCGTGGTGATGAGCCCGGCACTGTGGCGCCACCTAATGCCTCTGCGGGGTCAGTGGCACCTGCACCTGCCCTGCCAGTCCCCTGCTGGGCACCCCTGAGAATTCCGACTCAAGAACTGTAGTTTGTTACTTGTTGTTTTTGCTTTGGGGCTCAGTGGGAAACTCACCAGTCATCTGCAGGAGAGCCTGGGGCTTCCTGTCACTTTAAAGCATGTGAGAAGAGGAGGGAAAGAAAAGACCGCAGCAGCACAGCACCAGACCTTCCTTCACTTGGTGGGGCCTTTTAACCACGAATAGTGAAGAGTCCGATTAACAACTAAAAGCTCCAGCTGGGAGGACCCTGAGCTCCCCTGAGCCCGTGGCCTCCAAATGGTACTTACCAAGCCCACCAGTAAGCAGTGCATTTTACAACGTAACAGCCCAGGACACCCTGCGTTGAAAAGCTCAGGAAGCAATACTTACCTTTAATACATAGTGCATTTTGACACTTCCATTACTTTTGATTCTGTTCTAAAAAACAAACAAACTTGCCACAACTTAATAACTACGATTCGCAGTTCATTAATAGGTCACCACCTGCAGTTTGCAAAACAATAGCCTAGCCCTTAATTCACTGAGAAGAAACAGAGGACAAAGAAAGAACAAATTTGCCCAATAGCAAATTAGGGGCAGATTCAGATCTAGGATCTAGGACCTAGGATCCAGGTCTCTGATGCCCAGTCTCAGCGCTTCAAGCCCTCCTCTGGGCTCTGTACCAAGTTCTTTTGCACCGAAGCACAGAGCTCTGTCTTTCTCTGTGGCCCAGATCTATATAGGGCAGACTGTCAGGTTCTGACTGCAGGCCCCTCTGTGCCCTGCAAGTAAGGTTGTGTCAATTGCTGTTTCTCTTACAATAAATGTCTCCAGTTCCAGCACAAGGCGGCAGCAAAGAGAAGCAAACTGCCTTGATAGTTGGGCGGAAAAAGGAGAAAGTAGGCTCTGGACAGTCCCGGTAACCTGATAGGTAAATGAGTAGCGTTCACATTTGCTTCAAATCAAAAGCCAAAAGGTAGTGTTTTGCCAAAGACCTTTAGAACTTAATTTTAAAGGTTAGGGAGGGCCAGGTGTGGTGGCTCGCACCTGTAATCCCAGCACTTTGGGAGGCTGAGGCAGGAGGATTCCTTGAATCCAGGAGTTTGAGACCAGCCTGACAACAGAGCAAAATCTTGTCTCTATAAACAACAACAAAAACCCCAAAGCATTAGCCGGGTGTGGTGGTGCACATCTGTGGTCCCAGCTACTTAGGAGGCTGAGGCATGAGGATCCCTTGAGCCCAGGAGGTCGAGGCTACAGTGAACTGTAATTATACCACTGCACTCCAGCCTGGGTGACAGAGCAAGACCCTGTCTCAAAATAAATAAGGGTAAAGGGCATTGGGGATACTCTAGACTAAACAATACCTGATGCACTATTTGTTGAATGAGTGTTAATTGATAAAAATATAAATCCATATAATCTTCCTAGAAGATATATGCATTATATTTTAAATTTTTTAAATGTTCAAACCCACTCATCCAGAAATTCCACTAAAAAAGAATGAATATATAAAGAGCTAATTTTATACATACAAAGTTGGACACCACAACATTTTATATTTTTTTGACAGAAAGAACTAAATAACATCAACATGGAATTTGTTTGTTTTGTTTTGTTTCGTTTCGTTTGAGATGGAGTCTTGCTCTGTTGCCCAGGCTGGAGTTCAGTGGCGTAATCTTGGCTCACTGCCACCTGTGCCTCTCGGGTTCAATCAATTCTCCTGCCTCAGCCTCCCCAGTGGCTGGGGTTATGGGTGAGTGCCACCAAACTCAGCTAATTTTTTGTATTTTAGTAGAGACGAGGTTTCACCATGCTGGCCAGGCTGATCTCAAACTCGTGACCTCGTAATCCACCTACCTCAACCTCCGAAAGTGCTGTGATTACAGGCGTGAGCCACCATGCCCGGCCAGAATTAGTTTTAAATCTTGTGTACACCAAAACGAAAAATGTAAAACTATACAGCCAGCAGGTATGATGGTGTCAAAAGTGAAAAGCAGTTTACAAAATGCTACACATAGTATGCTCTCACTCGTGTGAAGTGCCCAGGGATTCTCTAGGTAGTGGGGTGAAGGTGGGGTGCGTCTCTAAAGAATGGAGTCATCATTGAGAATCACCTGTGGAGACTTTTAAAACCACAGTCCTCCCCAGCCACTCACCCCAGGAAACTGTGATAGATCCCTCTGGGAGATAACAGTTACATTTGAGAATCGTTTCAGGAAGGGAAAAGGCTAGAGAACTGCTGGAGGTGTATACATATCCATTTGTGTGTATATGCATGTGGGATGCTAGGGGGATGCTCACCAGAATGACAGCATCAGTCTTCTCTGAGTGGTGAGATTTTCAAGTGTTTTTCAGTAATAATAATGATAATAGTAATACTTCTAATAATCATAATAAAAAATAGTTTGTTTAATCATCCACCTGTTGAAGGACATCTGGGCTGTTTTGAATTTTCACCTATTACAGATAAAGCTGCCATGAACATTTGTGTACAGGTTTTGGTGTGAATATAAGTTTTAATTTCTCAGACATGCATGCCCAAGAGTGCATTAAGGCTTGTTTTACTGCCTAGCATATGGCCTATCCCAGACGCTTCATGTGCACTTGAGGATGTATATTCCATTTTTGGATAGAGTGTTTCATCGATGGCTGTTAGGTCCAGTTGGTTTATAGTGTTGTTAAAGTTTTCTATTTCTTTTGATCTTCTGTCCCATGGTTCTATTTTTGGAAGTGGAATATTGAAGTCCCCAACTATTACTGTTGAATTGTCTGTTTCATTCATGTCAGGTTTTGCTTCATGTATTTTGGTGCTCTGACATTAGGTACATATATGTTTATAATTGTTATATCTTTCTGATGAATTGAACCTTTTGTCATTGTAAAATGCCCCTCTTTGTCTCCAGCCACACTTTTTCTTTTGAAGTCTGTTTGGTTTGATGTCAGTCAGTATAGCTACTCCAGCTTTCTCGTGGTTGCTGTTTGCATAATAAATATTTTTTCACTTTTCTACTTTCTATCTGCATCTTTAAATCAAAAGCGTGTCAGATAATCTCTGTCTCTAGGCACAGGCAAAGATTTCATGATGAAGATGCCAAAAGCAATTGCAACAAAAGCAAAAATTGACAAATGGGATCTGATTAAACTAAAGCGCTTCAGTGCAGCACAAGAAACCATCAGCAGAGTAAACAGACAACCTCCAGAATGGGAGAAAATTTTTGCAAACTATGAATCAGACAAAGATCTAATATGAAGCATCTATAAGAAACTGAAACTTGACCTTTGTCTAACATCCAGCATCTATATACAAGTTTGAAAGTATGATGTCGGATGTCTGCTATAAGGATAGGTGCTCTCATTTTGTAAAGATTCCAGGGATTCTATACATCTTGCACATGTACCCCTGAACTTAAAATAAAAGTTTACAAAAAGCATGTCTACTGTAGACAGCATATATAGTTAGATGATGTGTTTTTTACCCCAGTCAGATAATGTCTCTCTTTTGATTGAATTGTTGAGTCTATTCCCATTTATAGATATGGTTGGATTTACATCTGCCATTTTACTTTCTGTTTTCTATGTCTCGTGTCTTTTTTGTTGCCCCATTACAAAGTGGGCAAAACATGAACAGATATTTTTCAAAAGGAGACATACATGCAACCAACAAGCATACCCAAAAAACTTCAATATCCCTGATCATTAGAGAAATGTAATTCAAAACTACAAAGAGACACCATCTCATGCCAGTCAGAATGGCTAGACTAAAAAGTCAAAAAAATAACAGGTGCCGGCAAGGTTGCAGAGAAAAAGGGATGCTTATGCCAAGCTTGTTAACCTGCCACCCCCGGGCCACATATGGCCCAGGATGGCTTTCAATGCAGCCCAACACAAATTTGTAAACTTTCTTAAAACATGAGACTTTCTTGTGATTCTTTTTTAGCTCATCAGCTATTGTTAATGTTCTTTATGTGTGGGCCAAGACAATTCTTCTTCCGGTGTGGGCCAGGGAAGCCAAAAGATTGGATACCCCTGGCTTATACACTGTTGGTGGGAGTATAAATTAGTTCAGGCATTGTGGAAAACAGCATGGGAATTCCTCAAAGACCTAAGAACAGAACTACCATTCAATCCAGCAATCCCATTACTAGGTATTTGCCCAAAGAAATATAAATCATTCTGCCATAAAGACATATGCACGTGAATGTTCATTGCAGCACTATTCACAATAGCAAAGACATGGAAACAGCATAAATGCCCATCAATGGTAGACAGGATAAAGAAAATGTAGCACATATATAGCATGGAATACCATGCAGCAATAAAAAGGATGAGCTTATGTCCTCTGCAGGAACATGGATGGAGCTGGGGCCATTATCCTTGGCAAACTAACACAGGAACAGAAAACCAAACACCGACGTTCTCACTTATAAGTGAGAGCCAAATGGTGGGAACACATGGACACACAGAGAAGAAAAACACACACTGCGGCCTATCCGAGGGTGGGCAGTGCAAGGAGGGAGAGGATCAGGAAAAATAACTAATGGGCACTAGGCTTAATACCTGGGTGATGAAATAATCTGCACAACAAACCCCCATGATACAAATCTACCTATGTGGGAAACCTGCGCTCATACTCCTGAACTTAAAAGTTAAAAATAAGCATGTCTTCTTTAAACAGCGTATATAGTTAGATCGTGTTTCTTTTCCCAGGTGGATCACCTGCCTTTTGACTGAGGTGTTGGGGCTGTTCATGTTTA
Source organism: Callithrix jacchus (assembly GCF_049354715.1). Lineage (NCBI taxonomy): Eukaryota > Metazoa > Chordata > Mammalia > Primates > Cebidae > Callithrix > Callithrix jacchus. The sequence continues at coordinate 32,119,015 of NC_133520.1, forward strand.
TTGACATGGCTGGATCGACACCTGCCATTTCATTTTGTTTTCTGTCTCCGTCTTTTTCGTTTCTCATCGACGGCTTTCTTTTGCATTAAGTGCATCTTCCTGATGTAGCATTTTAATTTATTTTCTTTGTTTAGGCGCCACAAGCCAAGGAAATATTTTAATTTATTAATAATTTTTTCATGATATTTTTGAGCTGTCGTTTTAGTGGTTACTCTAGGATTTGCCATATACATGTTAACTCGTCAGAATTAGCTTTAGGTTTACACTAGCTTAATGCCAGTGATATATAGAAATGTTACTCCTACATAGTTCTATTCTCTCTCCTCCCTTTTCTGTGGTATTATTATTACATCAGGAGCCCTTTTATTTATTTGTTTTTTTGAGAGACAGGGTCTCACTCCGTTGCCCAGGCTGGAGTGCAGTGGCATGATCATGGCTCACTGCAGCCTTGAACTCCTGCACTCAAGCAATCTTCCTACCTTAGCCTCCCGAGTTGCTGGAACTACAGGTCCCAGCTACTTGGCCACCACACTTAGATAATTTTTAAATTATTTGTAGAATTAGGGGTCTTACTATGTTGCCCAGGCTGGTCTCAAACTCCTGGGTTCAAGTGATCCGCCTGCCTTGGCTTCCCAAAGTGCTGGGATTACAGGTGTGAGCCACAGCACCTGGCTGAGGAGCTTTTTAAACATACAGATTTCTGGACTCTGCCCGAGGCCTACAAAATCAGATTCTACATTTTTTAAAACTTCGCAGGTGATTCTGATGATTGGCAAGTTTGGGGATCTCTTTTCTAGAGGGTGAGGAAACTGAGGCTGAGATGTGGCACCAGTTGTACTCCCAGGAGATGGCGGGCTGTGCCCAGAGCCCAGGCATTCTAGCTCCCAACCTGTACTTCTCCCCACACACCCTGCTGCTTCCCCATGGGACTGCCCTGTGACCTCTCTGTCAGTTTCCTGCTTTTGGCACCTGCCAACTTTTCAGAGAGGTAAAATGAATTAGGAATTAAGAGGGAAATCAAATGCCCCTCTTATTGATATTATAGATTATTGTGCCTTCATGGAGATTTTATTTATTTATTTGTTTATTTTTGAGATGGAGTTTCGCTCTTGTTGCCCAGGCTGAAGTGCAATGGCACGATCTCGGCTCACCACAATCTGCTTCGTCGGTTCACAATATTCTCCTGCCTCAGCCTCCTGAGTACCTGGGATTACAGGCGTGCACCAACACACCCAGCTAATTTTTTATATTTCTTAGTAGAGATGGGGGTTTCTCGAACTCTGGTCTCGAACTCTGACCTCAGGTGATCTGCCCACCTCAGCCTCCCAAAGTGCTGGGATTACAGGCATGAGCCCCCGCGCCCGGCCCATGGAGATTTGAGGGGAAAGTCGGAGACCTTGTACAACCGTGTCCATGATGACCAACAAGGACTTGGATGAGTCATTCCAGAAGGGCTTACTCCCCTTTGTTACCTATGAAGAACTAATATAATAAACTGAAGAATAATCCACCCACTTATTCATCGTTTATTAGTGTCTAGTAGATGCCAAGAGTTTGGGCAGGCATTAGAAATAACAAGATGAATGAGAGGCAACTCTTGTTCTCAAGCTGCATAGAAAGAACAATGAATTAAAGGATGCATGGAAAATATTTAACCTACTCAAAAAGTTTTGTAAACAGACTTTTTTATAATAACTTATATGGTAGCAACATCTGATTAAACCTGAAAATATTTGGTGGGAAAACCTGAGCTGAACTGACACACAAGCTAAGGAAATGAATTATAGCTTTATTCATCTCACTTAGTGTGAATATTCATACATTTTACTGCATACATATTAATGTGTTTGATTTACAAAGTTCTGCCTCAGACCTCACTGGAGTTGTGACATTATGTGTAGTATCTGAACCAAATTATCTATCTAAAATCTGAAAAATTATGAATTCTGGCTTAAGGATTTCAGATAAGGAATTTTGTATCTGTATATATACGTATATGTATATATATTGAAACAGAGTTTTGCTCTTGTTGCGTAGGCTGGAGTGCAAGGGTATAATAATATCAGCTCACCGCAACCTCCACCTTCTGGGTTTAAGCAATTCTCCAGCCTCAGCCTCTTGAGTAGCTGGGATTACAGGCGCCCGCCACCATGCCCAACTAATTTTTGTATTTTTAGTGGAGAGGGGGCTTCACTGTGTTGGCCAGGCTGCTCTTGAACTCCTGACCTCATGATCTGCCTGCTTTGGCCTCCCAAAGTGCTGGGATTACAGGCATGAGCCACTGTGCCCAGCCCTACCTGTATTTTTTTTTTAAGTTCCCTTTGGTTCAGGAGGAATTCCAGAGCATTGAAGTTCATGGCCATAGTATAAGGCAGAACTTCCAGAAAGAGCCTCTGAATGACCACTGGGATACAAATACAAGAGCTGCAGCATTTCCGTGTGGGTCAATCAGGCTATGGCCCTTTATCTTCTATTGCTACAGAGCACTGAACTAAACTTGGCTGGTGAATCTTCTATAGCGTCATGCAATAACTTTAGACATGGTCTCACCAAAGAAACAACCGGGCCTGTACTGACCCCACAAAGGCAGGGTGGACCCCTCTACAGGTGCTGGGCAGTGACTCTGAGCCTCTGTCCAGCCGTCAGTGCCCAGGTGGGGTTGGGGTCTGACAGGAGGGAACAATTTCCCCAGCAGCTATGTGCAACTCGGCCGTGGGAAATCCAAGCATGAAGAGTGGAGAGTCAAGGCCGAGAGGTAGGCAGCAAGGTGCAAGTCCAGACAGGGGGCTCAGGACAGGGCTTTGGTGCCAGAGAAGGGGACAGGCAAGGGCAAGCAAGGACTCAGTCTGAGAATGTGCCAAGGCAAGAGCTCGGTCAGTGGAGGCAGTACAGATGACCAGTTACCTGTCTGAGATTAAAGCAGAGAATAGGCTTAGGGAACGAGGCTGGGCCTTCTCAGCAGCAAGGCTGCCTGGATCTGAGTTGCACTCTAGAGAGCTAAGTCTTTCCCTATCAAGGTCTAATTCAGCACCTGAGGTTGAACATGGACCAGATTCTAGGAAGTTTCCCTCTGTGGGCAGGGCCTGGCCCCAGAGACCAAAGGTCCACAGAGAAGAGATATTAGGAATCCCTCCAGTTCTACAAACCATAGTGACTTGTGTTGGTCCAATAGATAATACATAATAGATAATGTGCAATAGATAATGACCTTGCCCACAGAAAGGTTTGACCCTTGCCCAGATGCTGAGAGGTAACCCCTAAGCCGGTGGAATATCCTGCCTGCTAACGATGCCTTCGTTTATCTGCACACATAAGGGTGGGCCAGGAGAGATCAGGTGTGATCAGTTCCGTGTCTGGTCTATGGCCATGCCAGGTAGTTTGAATGTTAACAATGCAGTATATGGAGTTGGGGCAAGAAGAAGGTGTTAAATCACACAGTATCAGTTTGGTTTCTGGAGGGGCTGGAGACTAAGGTGAGCCGTGTGCGTGGTCAGCTGCACCTACATGATTGACTCCCAGTAAAAACCCTGGGCACCAAGGCTTGAGTGAGGTCCCTGGCTGCCAGCACTCTCCGTGTGCTGCCCCATATCACTGCTGAGAGAAGCAGGCACTGTCCACACGTCTTTTCTGGGAAAGGACAACTGGAAGCTCACACCTGGTCTCTCCTGGCCCAGCCTTATGCGTGTAATGGTTTTTCTGAGTTCTCCAAGTCCTGCTGGTAAATCACCTAACCTGCAGGTGGCCTTGGCGATCTCACAAACTGCAGTCCCATTTTCCTCCCTAAAACAGACCCCAGATGGACCCTGAATGCCAGGCCTTTTTGTGTCGTTCTTACTCCTCCAGGCGTTTCACCACCTCAAGTGCCTCAGTGACCAGCCGAATCCCTCTGCAGATCAGCATGCCACAGTGGCCAGTCTCTTCCTCCCCATGGCTGGGGCCAGTGCAACTATGTGAGTGTTCCATCTGCACCTGGTCGCAGAGTTCCATGTCTATTTCTGGCTTCCAGGCCACTTTCCAACAAGAAGTCCAATTATGGAGCTAAAAATGTGATTTGGACATTGTATATTAGCAATGATTTTATGAGTTCCTACATAAATAACTCACCCTTAACCCCCACCAGTGGAGGAGCTGCCTGATCACAGTGAGATCTCCAGCAAGTCCCTTCTCATCTGCAGGCTTCAGCTTCCTCCCTACAAACTAATAACCTGCCCTGCAGACTCTATTGCTCATGAAGACTAATTATAACCTAGGGTCTGTAAGTGCTTTGTGTTATGCAAACTTCAGGAGAGGACATTTTCAGAGACAGCAAAGAGGGTTCCACCCTGACTGACTTTGGGTAAAAGTCAAAATTTTTGTCTATGTTTTCTATGCCTCCACTTTCCTTAGAAAAATATTTTATTAGCAGCAAACTAAAGTAACAACCTTCAAGATAATTTAAAAAATAGAATGTAGAGCAGGAGAGCACATTCACTCATGCTTTTGTGAGTTGTCCGTCCCTATTTCTTTCTAAGCATATTTTTGATTGCCTGTAAAATAGAAAAAGGCCTCTTCCCTTCACATTTTCACATAAACCCTTTCTTCTTTTCACCAAGGGAAGTCAACCTTCGTTGTGATTTCACTTTCACTGTGATCCTTGCCCTGATCCCCATAATTCTGGGGGCTTTCCTGCCCCCTGGTCCCCTCCCTTGGTTGTCCCAGCTGATCCCTGTGTGGCGCAGACACAGCATTCTCGTTAGTGGAGCATTTTTCCAGAGCAACCGCAGCCCAGGTGGTGAGATAGGCGTCATTACCCTGTGGGCTCCCGCAGGTGCCACAGCCTGATCCCTCTCAACTTCTCTAATGAGCTGGAAGACAGGAAAATTAACCTCATGAATATGCAGGTACCATTTCCTGAGATTGGGGTCCGTCCTCATCTCTTCTTTCCAAGACATCCTCGATCCCTCTTCCTTTTCTTCTCCACGTTGCTCCCTATTCAGAAGAATCAATAGAGACCAGAAGGATGAAAAAGACTTTCTCCACCAACCCCTAAGAAAATAAGCAATTCACAAAAAGTTAAAAATATGAAGTTTTAGCTCAGTCATACAGACTTTGCTTTCTACTCTAAAATGTATCTACATTTGCTTTAAGACATATGCAGTTGATCCTCGAACAATGTAGGTATTAGGGACTCTGACGCCTGCACAATCAAAAATTTGTATATCTTTTGACTCTTTAAAAACTCAATTACTAATAACCTACTGTTGACAGAAAGCCTTAACAATAATGTAACAAGCAATTAACACACATTGTATGTGTTAACGTGTTATATGTACATTATATATTGTATATATTATATGTATTATGTACTGTATTCTTATAATAAAGTAAGCTAGAGAAAGGAAAATGTTAAGAAAACCTGGCCAGGCACAGTGGCTCATCCCTGTAATTCCAGCATTTTGGGAAGCTGAGAAGGGCGGGTCATTTGAGGTCAGGAGTTCAAGACGAGTCTGGCCAATATGGTGAGACCCCATCTCTACTAACAATACAAAATTAGCCAGGCATGGTGGCACACACCTGTAGTCCCAGCTACTCAGGAGGCTGAGGCAGGAGAATCGCTTGAACCCAGGAGGCAGAGATTGCAGTGAGCCGAGATCACACCACTGCCCTGTAGCCTGGGTGACAGTGCAAGACTCCATCCTCGCTCCCCCACAAAAAAAATGTTAAAGAAGAGAAAATGTACTTATTTATTACTCATTAAGCAGAAGTGGATCGTCATAAAGGCCTTCATTCTCTTGTTATCTTCATGTCAAGCAGGTTGAGGAGGAGGACGAGGAGGGTTTGGCCTTGCTGTCTCGGGGGTGGCAGAGGTAAGAGAAAATTCACATATAAATGGACTCACGCAGTTGAAACGCATGCTATTCAAGGGTCAGCTGAACAGGCACATCTCATTGTATTGTGCTTCATTTTATTGCCCTTCCCAGATACTGGGAAGATGCCCTCTAGGACTTTCATAGCTGCAGAGGAAAAGTCAAAGCTTGGCTTCAAAGCTTCAGAGGTGGACTCTGTTGTTATGAGTTGAGGCAGCCGGTGACTTGAAGTGAAACCCAACACTCATGTACCATTTTGAAAATCCTAGGACCCTTAATAATAATGCTAAATCTACTCTGCCTGTGTTCTATCAGTGGGACAGCAAAGCCTGGATGACAGCACATCTGTTACATCATGGTTTACTGAATATATATGTGTGTGTGTGTGTGTGTGTGGAGAGAGAGAGAGAGAGAGGGAGAGCAAGAGAGAAAGAGAGAAAGAGAGAGAGAGTCTCACCCAGGCTGGAGTGCAGTGGCATGATCTCAGTTAGCTTCAGTTTTGACCTTCTGGGCTCAACTGATCTTCCTACCTCAGCCTCCTGAGTAGCTAGAATTACAGGCACACACCACAACATCTGGCATTTTTTTTGTTAGTTAGTTTGTGTTTGCAGAGACAAGGTCTTGCTATATTGCCCAGGCTGGAGAGTTTACTGAATAGTTTAAGCCTATTGTGAGGCCAGCAGCTGAGAAAAAAAATTCCTTTCAAAATATTATTGCTTATTGACAATAAACCTGGTCACCCAAGAGTTCTGACGGAGATGTACAAGGAGATGAATGTTGTTTTCATGCTGCCAGCTCAATATCCATTCTATTCATGGATCCAGGAGTAATACTGACTTTTGGGTCTTACTATTTAAGAAATACGTTTTCTAAGGCTATAGCTGCCAAAAAATAATGACTCTTCTAACGGATCTGGGTAAAGTAAATTGAAAATATTCTGGAAAGAATTCACCATTCTAGATGCCATGAAGAACACTCATGACCCATGGGAAGAGGGAAGAAGTTGGTTCCAACCCTAATGGATGACTTTGAGGAGTTGAAGACTTCAGTGGAGGAAGTAATTAATTGCAGATGTGGTAGAAATTGTAAGAGAACCAGAGTTAGAAATGGAGCCTGAAGATGTGAGCGAATTGCTGCAATCTCATGATCAAACTTAAACGAATGAGGGGTTGCTTCTTGTGAATGAGCAAGGAAAATGTTTTGTTTCGTTTTGTTTTGTTTTGTTTTGTCTTGAGACAGAGTCTCCGCTGTTGCCCAGGCTGGAGTGCAGTGGCACTCAGCTCACTGCAACCTCTGCCTCCCAGGTTCAAGCAATTCTTGTGCCTCAGCCTCCTGAGTAGCAGGGACTGCAGGCGCCTGCCACCCCACCTGGCTAGTTTTTGTATTTTTAGTAGAGACAGGGTTTCACCATGTTGGCCAGGCTGGTCTCAACCTCCTGACCTCAAGTGATCTGCCCACCTCCACCTCCCAAAGTGCTGGGATTCCAGGTGTGAGCCATCACACCTGGCAAAAGTGGTTTTTTTGAGAGGAAATCCACTCTCGGTGACGATGCTGTGAAAATTGTTGAAATGACAAAAAAGGATTTAGAATATTCCATAAACTTAGTTGATAAAGCAGCAGCAGGTTTTGAGAGGACCAACTCCAATTTTGAAAGAACCTCTACTGTGGGTAAAATGCTGTCAAACAGCATTGCACGCTACTTTAGTAAAGCAATGAGGCAAACTTCATTGTTATTTTTAGAAATTGTTAAAGCCATGTCAACTTTCAGCAATCACCACCCTGAGGAGTGAGCAGCCATCAACACGAGGCAAGACCATATACCAGCAAAAGGATCACGACTCACTGAAGCCTCAGATGACTATTAGCCTCTCTTAACAACAACATATTTTTAAATTAAGGTCTGTACATTGTTTTTTTAAAATGTGCTATTGTACACTTTATAGACTATAGTATAGTGTAAATGTAACTATTTTTGGGGGGATGCAGTGTCACTCTGTTGCCCAGGCACAGAGTGCAGTGGTACGATCTCGGTTCACTGCAACCTCTGCCTCCCTAGTTCAAGCAATGCTCTGTCTCAGCCTCCTGAGTATCTGGGATTACAGCCTGCCATCATGTCCAGCTAATTTTTGTATTGTTAGTAGAGACAGGGTTTCACCATCTTGGCCAGGCTGGTCTTGAACTCCTGACCTCGTGATCCACCCGCATTGGCCTCCCAAAGTGCAGGATTACAGGCATGAGCCACCACACCTGTCCTAAATGTAACTTTTATAAGCAGTGGGAAACCAATAAATTTGTGTAACTTGCTTTATTGAAATATTCCCTTTATTGGGGTGGTCTGGAGCCAAACCTGCAATATCTCAGAGGTATGCCTGGTAGTTTTTGGTTAAAAGTACAGACTCTGAGGCCAGGAGCAGTGGCTCACACCTGGAATCCCAGCACTTCAGGAGAACAAGGCAGATGGATTACTTGAGATCAGGAATTCAAGACAAGCCTGGGAACCAACATGGTGAAACTCAGTCTCTACTAAAAGTATAAAAATTAGATGGGTGTGGTGACACATGCGTGTAATTCCAGCTACTCAGGAGACTGAGGCAGGAAAGATGCTTGAACTCGGGAGGCAAAGGTTGTAGTGAACCAAGTTCATGCCACTACATTCCAGCCTGGGCAGGAGAGCAAGACTCCATCTCAAAACAAAACAAAACAAACAACAGCAGCAACCCAAAAAACGAAAAACAGCACAGACTCGGAACCATACCGCGTGGGTTCAAACCCAGATCTTCAGTTTGCCAGCTCGGAGAACGTTGGTAACATATTTAACCTCCGTCTTTGGCCTAGGCTTTCTCATGACACTGTAGTAGTGATTCAATGTGTTTTATCTGTTATCAGTTCTTAGAGACAGGCATACAGTAATCACTACTTGCCTTAGCTATTCTTATTTCAGCATAAAAATATACAAAATTACCTACTAGCTACATGATGAAACTTTCCCCATTCTATCCAAGTTCTCATTAAATCTGAGCAAAAACTAGGATCCATGAAGATATTTCTTGTTCTAGAATCCTTGGTATAGCACTGACACCCCATGCTGAAATGAGTGGAAGTAGAGAAAAGTTGGCCCCAGAGCAATCCCTGCCAAAATCCCCGTAGCAGGGTGTTTGATACCAGCTGGACCACTGCTAAAACCCTTTTGTCTGGCACCAAAGCCCAGGTCACCCTTGCATGCCCACAGGTTTCCATCTCTTACTGCTGCTGAACACAGGCCTGTTTGTCAGCCTTGGTACTGTCTTTGCTCATGTTGAGTTCAGTTTGGTAAATATTTACTGAGGAAGGGAATGTGGAAGGCAGGATAAAGGAAGTTGCCAAGCCAGGATGTGTCCCAGGTAAAGCCACATCAGACCTTGGCCTGACTCACAGATACTTTGAGTGTAACTCCTCCACAGAATAGTCCTCCCTGAGGCAAAGAGAAGGGCTTTCTGCCCCTTATAAGTCATCATTGGCCACTGCAACCTCCATCCATCTCAGAAAGAGGCAGGTCCTGCAGTGGGATCAGGGGTTCAGGGAGGGACACAGGTGGGACCCCTTTCCTGTTCGTTGCACCACTCACAGCAGCTGGGGAATGGGAGCACCAGCTCTAAAGTGGATATGGCTGGGTCACTAGCAGTGTCTACGACATCTGGTTTCCACTTTTTAAAAACACGCATCATGCATCATGAGGTTGCTATGGGAGTGGTGACACAGAAATTCTAAGCTGGAAGTGGCAATAACAACAGGGACACAGACATGTGACTGAGTGGCTCCAGGGCAATAATGTGCCGGAACCAGCTTATGCCAGCTCACGGGAGCCGATGATTAAATTTTCAGGAACTTTGCAGCCAGCTGTGAGAGATAGCCATCGGGAAACATTAAATTACATAAACTTACAATCAAATAATTACATTGAAAGAAAAAGTAGAAATAACTCAAAGCTCATCATTTTCTAACGATTTTACTGTGTTTTACTATCATCTATGATCTTGAGGTTATTTATGTTCACAGTAGCTGTATGGTGGAAATGTGATCTAATGGTCTCTCCTTCATTGCATTGAGTGACATCATGTTGACATCTTGAAATTGACCATGGTAGGAGAATTTACACCACAGAAATCAGAAAATGCTACACCTTGGGGCTGTTTTTCTTTCCAGTGAACCAGTTGTTAAGTATTTACCAGGGCATCACTGATTCAGATGGACTCATTCTCCCCCAATATGCACCAACACACGCAACAGCTGAATGCTTATCCATGGGGAGGTTCTTCCTGGGCAAGGATAGATGAGCAGCTTCTGTTTGCTCTTGGAGTTTTTTTAAGACGAGTCTCAGTAAGAAAAGGGGTTTCTTTTCTTACTCCAACACCTTTGCAGGTAGGAGTCACCTGGTCAGAGCACTTGGTTTGTATGAAACAGAGGGAAATTATGGTCCATGAAAATGTCTCAGGTACCTTTAATATTTTCCTTAAATGATGACTACTGATCAATTTGTTTAAAATGTTCTCTTGTGTCTGAAAGGATGTGGCACCATTTATTTCAGTCTCAGCTTCAATGAGGGGGTGAATGATGAGGACTTATTACAAGTCAGAAAGTGCCTAAGGAAGCATAAGGAAAATATCATTTACTCCAGCTCCTAACACCTAAGAACTGAAGGAGTGAGTCTATTTGGAGGCCTGAGAAGAAACAAGATTTAATTATGAAGGCTATGTTATTTATAAAGCTTAACAGAGAAATTCTTTGTTGCTAATGAAGTCTTAGAGGATCCTTAAAAGGAAGCCTGCAAATTACATGTGAAACTGTGACAAATCCTGTATTTAGAAGCAGACACCATCCCATCTGCCACTGTCACATCCACTCTCCCAGGTCTACCCAGAGGTGGTGGGAGGCAGGAAGGCCACCCACCTTGGGACCTGGCCTCTCCCCATGAGCTCAGGTGCACAGCTTGCAGACCTGAAATATAAAAGCTTATTTTAAACAAACAACTCCTCTTGCCCACTTCCCAGGGGTTCTGTGCTAATAAATTGGCATTAATAAGATAAACTAATTGGGGGTGTCCAGGCCCACAGGCTGGGTTCTCAGCTGCGACCTCCTGGCTCCATGCCCTACTCTGGCTGATCCTGACAGCCAGCAGAAATTGTGTTGGGGGTGGAGGCAGGGGCAGGACAGGAGTCTGGGGCCTGGGATCTAGAGTCTGGAGCACAGTACCCCTGACTTGCTACAAAGTCATGGTGAAGTCTCTTTTCCTTTTCCCCAGCCAGGTGGGTCTGGCCCAGTGCAGAAGGAGGCATCCTTAACCATTTGGACTTACAGCTCCTTGGCAGAATGAAATAATACAATAATAGCCTGTAGGAAGTGAAAAAGACCCTCAAGGTACAGGGACCACATTTTCCTGATAGAAAACTGAGGTACTTCTGGTAGGTGACAGCTTAAAGAGAGAAAACTGAGACACTTAATGTGACAAAGCATCTTCATACATTTACTATATGCAAGAGGCAATGTCAGAAAGACAATTTAGATGCTGAAATGTTGCAACGAATAGGACATCTCCATGGTTTATTGGAAACAACAGAAAGGCCATCATGAATCTGACCAGTGGTCGCTGTGGTGGAGACCTTCTGTGGTTGCTACGTGAAGACAAATATTTTCTTTGGCTATATTTCAGCATCCAGCTTGGTTATTTCTGTCTAAAATGTTTATTTCTCCAGGAAATAATTTTAGCCAAGTAATTCCCACTTCAAATATAAGAAGGGAAACAGACACCAGTCTTTAGGCTATGAGGACAGCCAAACCTCTCTGTATTTCCCTTCTTAGGTCTGTTCATTATCTGTTTGCTGATACCTAACCACAGCCTGTTACTTCATTAGGCCTGTATTTACTCATTGAGAGGCCATTCTTTACAATGTGTTTTCAGATGTTCTCATGCCTGTCTTAGACTACAAATGTCTGTAACTCTTTGATTAGCAGCAAGCACAGCGCCGCACACAGGGAGGTACTACATTCATAGAGGCCCACTCTGAACAGTTGTGCAGGTCGCACACTTTGTAAGTCCAGGTGGGGCCCATCATAATGTAGTCCAGTGCTGTTCAATAGAATTTTCTGCCATGTTCTTCAACCTGTGTCATTCAATGGCCGCTAAGTACATGTGGCTCTTATACACTTATAATGTGGTTAGTGTGACTGAAGAGTTGAATTTTTAATTTTAGTTAATTTAAATTTAAATTTAAATAGTCATTTGTGGCCTCTCCCTGTGGCTACTGTCATTGGATAGCAATGTCTATATTCATAGCAGCTCTGCTTTTACTCATACATTCACTCATCCACAGCTTCAGCTATGAGCAGTGTATGGTGCTGGGCCCTATAGATACCCCCAGAGGAAGATGGTCCCTGTTCTAGGAAACTTCCAGTGCCCTACGTGCTATGAGGGAAGCCCTTACGGAGTGCACTGCTGCACAGATCAGAGGCTGGGTCTGGCTGAGTGAGAGTTTTTTGTTTTGTTTTGTTTTCACACGAGAGATGTTTAAGCTGGGTCTTCAGAAAGGAGTACATCACAAAGGTAAAGTGAGTAGGAGCTTTTAAAAACAAAAAGGAGGAGCGATTGTTTTCATATATTTTGTTTTGGGTTTTGTTCTCTTTTAGGGACCAGAATGTCTCACTGTGTTGCCCAGGCTGGCATGCAGTAGCTATTCACAGGAATGGTCATTGCACAATGAAGCCCCCAATCCCTGGGCTCAAGCAACCCTCTCGCCTCACCCTCTCAAGTAGCTGGGACTGTAGGCATGCACCACCACACCAGGCTTTTAATATGTCCTAACCATTTGATTAAGATGATATGAATACATTTGGGGTTAGCAGGCCACAATCAATCTCAAGACTATTCGCGCAAATATGTTTGCAAGACAGCTGCAAAATGAAAAGCTCTTTTGATAAAGGTTTTCTAAATTCCAGGATTCCCAGCTGGGGAGGAACCATATTTCCCTGTCTAGGGACAGGATTATGAAGCCACCCATCTACAAGATGAGTCCTCAAAGTTCTCCAGAAAACCGAGGCTTCACATATTTAGAGAGAGTTTGCAGTTGGGGTTTTCTTGCTGCTTGGCTCACTGGAGGTAAGAGAGAAATAGCTTCGTTGACTACTCGTGTTAACAAACAGGTATAGGCCTGATATGGTTTAGATCTGTGTTGCTACCCAAATCTCATGTCAAATCGTAATCCTCAGTGTTGGTGGTGGGGCCTGGTGGGAGGTGAGTGGATCATGAGGGTGGTTTCTCAAGATTTAACATTAGCCTCCCCTTGGTGCCGTCATCACGATAGTGAGATCTGGTTGTTTAAAAGTATGTGGCACCGACCAGGTGTGGTGGCTCATACCTGTAATCCCAGCATTTTGGGAGACTGATGCAGGAGGATCACCTGGGGTCGGGAGTTCAAGATCAGCTTGACCAACATGGAGAAACACTGTCTCTACTAAAAATACAAAATTAGCCGGGTGTGGTGGCGCATGCCTGTAATCCCAGCTACTTGGGAGGCTGAGGCAGGAGAATCGCTTGAACCTCCCAGGAGGTGGAGGTTGTGGTGAGCCAAGATCGTACCATTGCACTCCAGCCTGGACAACAAGAGTGAAACTCCATCTCAAAGAACAAAAAACCAAACAAATAAAAGTATGTGGCACCTCCCCTTCACCTCTCTTCCTCCTGCTCCAGACATGTGAAGATGCCTGCCCCTGCTTTGCCTTCTGCTATGAGTAAAACCTCCCTGAGACCTTCCCAGAAGCTGATGCTGCCATGCTTCTTGTACCACCTGCAGAACCATGAGCCAGTTAAACCTCTTTTCTTTGTAAATTCCCCAGTCTCAGGTATTTCTTTATAGCAATGAGAAGATAGACTAAGCCCTTTCATCAAGGCAGAGAAAGACTCCCAAAATCCTACTTTTTCTAATATATTTATACAGGTGAACTTTAAAGGTAGTCATTAAAGGTGGAAATGTTCTCTGTATAAAAGCAGGCGGTAGGGCAGTTCCATGCTTTGCCTCACTCTTAGTGAAGGGACAGGTCTGATACCCAGGCCTAGAGTCATGGCTAGTTAATGGCTGTTCCAAAGCCTCTCTCTCCTCCTCCCTAACTTCCCCATTCACTGCCAATCTCAACCAGGAATGGAATCTCACTTACATACAGTGGGATACTAATTTTGTGAACCTTGGGGAGGTCCCCACATCTGGAAGCTAAAAGCTCTAACGTAGGCACATTTCCAAATGACCTCACAAGCTCAGCTCTGTGGCTGGCCCTCAGTAGTGGCGGGCAAGAGGCAACTCCCAAGGAGATTTGTATTTTTAAATTTCAAAGCGGGAAGTAAGAAAGCAGATGGAAAGATGCTCTCCAGCTTGGAGCTGGACTGAGAGCTTCCTTTCCTTTGGGTACTCCCCAGCATGTGGGAAAGAAAATTCTAGGCACCTAAGAATGTGCCAGGTGTTGGGGGTGATACGGGGCCTGCAGACAGCATGGGGTTTACACACCTGCCACTGCTTTGGCTAAATGTGCGTTGGCTAAATGGGAAAAGGACCAGAGCCCCGCTCCTGGCTCCCTCCCTCCTTCCCTTAATGCTGCGTAAAAACTGAGATGCAACCTTCCCTCTTGGCCTAGGAAGAGAGTAGAATATGCTGAGGGAGAAATGAGAGAAGAGATCAAAGAATCTAGTGGCTTGGGAACCTGTGGGGCAATTTTGACCTTCCTAGTGGCTTTTCCCACTGGCTTTCACTGCACCTGCCTTCCTGCCCTCCTACATTGTGGAGGGCCTACACTCCTGGAACTTTCTAAAATTTGCGCCTCTACATTCCTTCTGAACATGCTACTCTGCTTGCTTCTCTGCATCCTCATCCACCTGCCTTGCTAGAGCTCAGCATGACTATCACTCTGCTCTTGTTCTTCCCCGTCATGGTGATACAGGATTGTTCTCTTGACCCCCTTTGTGGGCAGGAACTGGCTTATTTCACTCAGCCTGCCAATGGCTACTCCTTGTGGAAGGGAGCATGCGAGTGAGTGAGTGCAGGAACCAGAGCGAAAGAATGCTAAAGCTGGCCGGTCACTCCTCTCTGGTGGGAACAAGCTCTGTGTGGGCCCTGCAGCCACATCCAAGCGTGTTACGACCAATGCTGTTTCAGCTCTGCTGTCCAGAGGTGGCCAAGTGCCAGCCAGCTCAGTGGAGGCTCAGGGTAGCAGCCCCTGCCCCCTTGGCACCCAGGTTCTTGTCCAGCGTCCATGAAGAATCAGGTCACATGAACTGTTTGAAAGGTGATAAATGTGGAAGACTTTATTGAGCAGTGAGTGGCTCTCAGCAGAAAGAGAGGCTGGAAAGGGGATGGGAAGGTGATCTTCCTCTGAAGCCTGGCTGTCTCCAGCTGGGCCCCTCTCTGAAGCCACACCATCTGAAGCTGGTCATGTCTGCCCATAGTCTCTGATGTTCAGCTGCTGCTCTGCTCACCACTCAGCCACTTGTATCCTTGCCACTCAGCCGCTTGTGTTGCTCTGTCAGCTGAAACCTTTTATGGGCACAGGATAGGGGCGGGGCAGGCCAAAAAGGCAACATTTGGGTGGAAAATGAGTCAGCTATATCCACTTAGGGCCGCAGTTCCAGGCTTAAGGGTGGGGTTGAGCCGGGAGCCCAGCCCTTCTGTGACAGTGGCAGAGTGTCTGTCCTTTCGCACTTCTCACACAATGGGTTGGCATAAGGGAGTGTGGTTCAGTGGGAGGGGGCACACCCTGGAGGCGCTAAGATCTTTGTCCACTCCCAATTCCACCACTGCCATCTGCAGAGTTAGGAAGCAGTACCCGAGACCATCCTTACTTCTGACCGATTGCAAGTTTGATCATGGCTCACTGAAAGCTGATAGGCTCATAATGATGGTTTACTACATAAAAGGATACAGATGAGAATTAGCCAAGAGAAGAGACAGGTCAAGCAGAGTCTGGAGAATTTCATGTGCAGAGATCGCAGTTTGTTCTCTCTCGATGAAGCTGCGGACAGCACTAAAGTCTCCCAGGAACAATGTAGACACTACGTGCAAAATATTGCTAGTCAGGGAATTTATTCCAATCCTTAGTGTCCAGAGATTTTATTGGGTCTCAGTTACGTAGTCATGCCTGGCCATCCAAGTGGTTGACTTTAGTTTCCTGTCCTTCTGGGAGGCTGAGCTGATACATGCCCAAAGACACCACTATCTGTCGACTACCTGGTGTGGCCCAAGACCCCCAGGTAGATAAAGGCACACTTATCAGGCGAGATAATCCAAGGACTTAGAGATGACCTCCCAGGAGCCAAGGGCAAAAGTCAGATCTCTCTTGGGGCAAAGCTAACCCTGTACCACACCTGTCTGTGTGATGCTGTACCCTTATTAAGCTCACTGGGCATCTATTTTCTCATCAATAGACTGGGGCCAATGATCCCCATCTCAGTGGGGTTTCTGAGGGTTAAGTGACATAATATATATGAAGGGCCTAGAATGTGAAAGTCTTCAACAAACATTACTTCCCTCCTAGTATGCTTAAGGGCCTCGACACTCATCTTCTAATCTAGCCCAGGGCATCCTTCCCTCTCTCCTCTTCTTCCCACCCTGTCTCCCAATTTGCTTTCCCTTTTCCCCCAGAAAAGGATAATACCTTTCTTCCCTACGTGTCATCATCAACTTGCTTTTTAAAAAACAAATATGTGTGTTTACCATTTTTAAAACTGCGCTATTGCATGGATTATTATAATGGGTTTAATCATCGCCCTCTTGATGAGCTGCACTGCATGTCCTTGTTCACACATATCTTTGTGGCTTGGGCCAGTGATTCTGCAGGCTGGATTCTTAGAGGTGCATTGATGGGTCAAGGGTATATTTAAAGTCTTGATGGTACTGTAGTATTGCTCTCTCAAAAAGGCCATACCAAGTTTAACCTCCACCAATAAGCATGAATCTGCCCGTTTCCCCGCATTTCCTGGGGACCAGTGTGCAAGAGGATGCCTTCAAGTGCCTGAGACACATGCCAAGGGCTTTCTCTTGGTCTGAGCCTAGGATGAAGCACGGCTTATGGAATTTCACTGGGAAGAATGAGACACCAAGGAATGTGAAAATCCTGTGACTTGCCATTCACAAGGACAGGGGACACAGTGAGTGGGGTTTCGGGTCTGGGTTCGGTGGAGGAACTGGCTTGAAAGTCCATGCCTCTAAGGGTTTCAGCCAGAACTAGAAGTGCAAACCCAGGAAATAAAAAGAAGCAGGAAGGCCAGATAAATGTCAGGAAAGAAGAAAGAAAAGCAACCAGTTTCTGCCCTCGGTCTTGAGCGAGTCTGTTCCTGACGCAATAGCAGAACAGCTTGCAAAGTGCCTAGGGCTCCTCTTAGCCCCTAGAGTCCATCACCAGCAGGGGGTGCCCCTCCCTCGATCAGGACTTGCCTGCAGCTCTGGGACACCCAGGCCAAGGAAACACCTTCACCCTCAGGGCCTCTGGAGGTCTCCAGGCTCCCCTCAGGCCCAGACTTAATTTCTTTATACTAAGGTCATGAAACTTGAGTCCCAATTCAGTTTCAACCACGAAACTCCTGTGGAGCTTCCATCTCTCTAGGCCTTCGTTTATTTGCTGTTTAAAAATAATGAAGAAAGGGAAGGGAAGGCCAGACAATAATTAACATTTGTAAAGACCATTTTGGTTCAGTGCCTTATCTCATTGATGCTCACTCTATCCCCATTTTACAGATGGGTAAAAGAAGACATAAAGAGGTTAAGTGAACTACCCAAGTTCACCCTGCTGGTAAGCCAGGACTTTCTTGACAAATCCTGTGATCCTTCAACTTGACCACATTAAAAGATTCTACTATTGGTGAAATCTAAAAATTTTAGGGCCCATCTTAAAATAGCAAAGTAGTTTTAACTAGGCACTGTCAGATGCAGCTGGGCTTTGAATTATTACCTGGGCAGATACCTTGGTTTTCTCATCTAGGATAAAAGACAGTGGTGCCAGGATAGGAGCTATGAGCACAGAGAAGGGAACCCAACTAGCCCTTGAATGGGGCCACAGAGGGGTGCTGCAGGGGACTGTAGTTTTGGATGAGGAGCTGAACTAGGAGATTCCAAGTGCTCTTCCAAGACTCAGATTCTGATTCCCTAACTGGGATCTTTCCACTGTTTCAAGTGATGACTCTGAGCCATGTCAGAGCTAGAAGAGACCTTAGGCGACCACCCAATCAACTTCTCATGGTTCAGTTGTGGAAACTGAGGTCCACAGAGAAATGTCTTGCTATCATGTCAGATAGTTCCCCAGACAAGACTGAGGCCTGAGTCCCCTTAGGGCAGAGGAAATCTCTCATTGTTAAAAGAAAGCACCCCCCCCCCCACTGTCAATAGTAGTTACAACCTCTCTCACATCCCGGATTCAGAGTCCAACGACTTGCCAATCAACAAACGTTACTGGAGAGTTTGCCACAAACTAGTCTCTGCGCAAGGCCCTCAGAACACCAGGTGTCCGACTACTTCCTGCTCCCTAAAGTCACAGTCTATGGTGGAGGGGCAGGCACGCTGGGTCTTCAGCGTACTTCCTCCTGTGTGCTTTGCACGTAGTAGCTGCTCAGCGAACGGAAACGGAGGAACTACTTGTTACACTCTCAAGGAGAGCCCGCAAAGAGGCCTCAGGTGAAAAGAGAAAGGAGGATTTTTTTTTTTTTTCCCGGCCTCGGCTCTGCCCACCGCTCCCCAGCGCGCTGGGCGCGGCGGCGCCGGAGCATCCTTCCCTCCGCCTCTGTCCCGGTCCCCGCTTTGCGGCCGCTCGGCGCGCGGAGGGAGGGGCGCGGGGGCGCGCACGCAATGTGTCGGGGGCGCGCCGGCCGCCCGGGGACGCGCACGGGCTGGTCTCTGCCCTAATGCGGCGGCTGGCTGCGAGAGGCGCTGCAGGGGACGCGGGGGAAGTGGCGGCGCCGGCAGCGGGCGGCTCGGACAGCGCCCAGGCCCGTAGCCCGAGCCCTTGGAGGTAGGCGAGCGCGAACACCGGGGAGATGGGGGTGGAGAGTCATGGAAACCCACCTAGCGACACCTCTTGTTCCCGCCCTCCTCTCTCTGTCTCCATCCCCTGACCTGTACCCTTCCCCCTCCGTCCACCTGCCCATCCCTTCCCCTCTCCACACTGTCACCTGCCCCGGATCCATCCGATTCCATCCGTACACCCACCCCATCCCCGTCCAGCTCCCAGCCCCCTGCCCAGCCCAGCACCCTTTCTAGCTCGTTGGCCGCGTCCCCTCCCCCTTCCGACATCCTCAACCCTTTCCCTTTCCTCTCTGTCCTCGCCTCATCCGTGAGCCCTGACTGCCCTTGTACTTCTGTTTACCTCGACACCCCACTTTGGATGACCCCATGCCTCCTGTTTTTCCTACCGTACACCTCAGCCCCTTCTTGCCCTCCCCTATTCTCTTCCCTCTCATGCCCCTGCCAGTTCGTGGCCTGTCTCTCCATTCGCTCCCTCAGTTTCTGTCCTCCCCCAGATCCCCCGTGCTCCCCCTGTCCCAGCCTCTTCCCAGCTGCCTCTTGGTGTCCTCCCGCATCACAGCCCCTCTCAGGAACCCCGCCTTCTCCTCCTTGGCTGTTAGCTGGCCTGCCACCCGTCACCTTCCCTGCTGCCCTTTCTGGTGCTGTGTGGAGCCACACAGCCTGTACCCAGCCCTCCCTCCCTGGCCCCTGGCCCCTCCTTTCCTGCGTGGGGATCTCGATTGTGGAATATAACCCCTTTCTTCATGTTTAATCCTATTTGTGGCTTGGGGAAGAAGAATGCTGGGGTTAGTAGGCCTCTCTCTTATATTCCTCTCCAGCCTTGCAGTCACCCCGCTTCTCTAGCTGTTCAGGTTTGTTTCCTAGATGGAGCCGGGTGGGGGTGCTGGCATTGGGAAACTAGGATGGGAAAGGGGTAGGGTCCAGGGGATTGACTGAGCGGGCTCCTCCTGGGGCTTGGCCTGAGCCCTGATTAAAGGCCTGGATAAGGAGCTCTGCTGGGGGGCTGGAGAATTTTGGATTTTAGAAAAGATTCTCCTTCAGCCTCCAAGTCAGCACTTTGGCATCTGGAGCTGTCATGAGCGTGGTCCATCAGCTAGGCTGAGAGTGGGCAGAGTGCTGAATCACCTAGAATCTGGTCCCCGTGGCAGTCCCCAGCCTATCCTGAGCCAGGTTCTGCTCCTGACTCCATCCTTGGCATTTTGGCGTAGTGTGTGTGTGTGTGTGTGTGTGTGTGTGTGTTTTGAGTAGAGATATCTCCTCCTTCAGTGAGGGGGAGAGAACGACAATACCTCTTTTCTGCCTGCCTGTGTCCCTAGCATGAAGGCCTGCCTAGTGTGTCTCATCTACCCTTGGAAATGTGCTGATCCTTGCTGGGCCTCAATCAAATCTCCAGCAAGGCAAGGACAGGCCACAGGGCTTTGGGACCTGGTTGGACAGGAGTTTAATTGTTTGTGTGGAGCCTACGACAAGCTGGGAGCCCACAGGACTTAAAGCAATAGGAGAAGCCCAGGGAAAATGTGTGTGCAAGAGTGGAAGCCTCTGGGGATAGGGACCATACCAGCTGTGGAGTGGGAGCAGCGAGAGGAAGGCAAGCAGAGGTCTATCCTTCTGGTATGGGAAGGATCGCATGTGATGGAATTGTATTGCAGGAAGAGTTGAAGGAGATGAGAGGCCTGCTACGCAGCTAATGCATTTCACCTTTTGTCTTGATTGAGCTGGCACTTTGGTGGCACTTTGTCTCTGGATTCAACTGAAGGTGTGTTTTGTGTGTGTGTGTGTGTGTGTGTGTGTGTGTTGTGTGATGTGTGTGGAGAGACAGAGAGAGAGAGAATGATGCCAATAAGGACAGAGACTCACTCCCACTTACCCCAGAAATGTGGTTGCCACTGTGAAACAGAATGGCAGCCTGATTCCTGTCTTGGGGCCTCAGACAAAACCCAGAGGTTTAAATTGAGGCGTTAAGGACAAATTGCAGACAGACCCTGTCCGTTCTCTGCAAGGCTCTCTCACTTTAGGAATCCAAATGGTTGGACTCTGTCAGCTCCTGTGCAGTAAACTCTGAATGGGGCTTAGGCAGTGCCCGGCAAGGGGTGTGCAGTTGGGGGGAAATGGCTGCCCCTTGCTTTGTCACCCTTCTCCATCCCCTCTCCAGCGTGAGTGGGGGTGGGGCTGGAAGCTTCCCCTGGCATCAGTGCCTCAGGGCTGCCAGCTTTTCCGGGTACAAGGAGGAAGCATCACTTGCGGCCATTGGTGAGAGCTGATTGGATTAAGGTTCTGATGTTGAAATGCTTGATTGGAGCTCAGGTTAAGTGGGGGATTCTGATAACAATGTACGTATTTCCCAGTTTTGTGCAATGCATCTCACCCCTCACCCCCTTGTTTGGCATCACAAAGACTACAGAGAAATAAACCAAGGCACACGGAGGGAGGAGCCAGCTCCCCAGAGAGCTGGAGCAAGACCTTCCAATCGTGCCTAGCCAGCCCCCTGTGGGCTGAACTGGCTGCACTTACAAGGGCTGGTTCTTTCAGGCACACATTGAGGAGGTGGCTAAGAGCTGGGGGTGGGGTTCTGGCTTTACATTTCTGAGGGGGGTGGGCCAGAGGAGGGTCTGATTTCTGCAGTGAGTGAGGGACAGGATGCCAAGGCTCTGATCACTCTGTTGCAACTTGTTTCCTACCTCTGGCTCCACTCTTCTCTCTCAGGCTTTTTTGGAGGCCAGAGGCACCCTGAGATCTTCAAGACTATGCAGGAGTTGGGGCGTGAGAATCATCCCTTTGTCTTCAGAAAAAAGAAATTCTTAGGAAATCAGAGAAGAAGCAGAGATATTCAGTTTTCAGTCTGATTGGCTGGGGTGATGTTTGGGGTGGGGAGGAGAGAAGTGAGACGAACGTAAGGTCAGTTCCATATTCACTCTCATTTAACAAAGATCCAATAAGCCCTATAGTGTGCTGCTCTGCTAGGTGCCGAGATCATAGCGATGAAAAGCAGGCCAGGGTCCAATCTCTCCAAGCTCCCAGGTAATGGAGGAGGAAGACAGGTGATCAGACAAATAACACAGATAAGCTTGAGCGAGAACATCCGGAGAGGGGTGTTGCGCAGCTGGATCTTTAATTCTGGTGGTATCGGCACCCTGTCCTACACAGCTATGAAGAGGGCTTGATTGTTGCTACCCAGAATGGTAGCTCAGGGATGACTCTGAAGTTGACTGCCAGGAAAAGGGTAGGGGGTGAGGTGAGGTTCAAGGTCCTGTCATGTCCCTAGCTTGAAGGGCTAGAGGGGATGTTCTGTGTGCAGCTGAACCCAGCTAGATGCAGCTACAACCTGGTAGGGGAATACCCATAGGGAGCTTTGCGATGAGGTCGAGGCTGCTTACCTCTCCCAATCCCATCTTCTAAGCTCTTTAGGGGTAAACTGTGGCTGGATACGCTTAGAATGTCAGTGAGTCAGAGGCAAGAGCCTCTGGGAGCTACCCGTGTGTAGGGAAGACGCACAGGATCGTGCTCAGAAGCAAGGCAGGGAAAAATACTGTGAGCCCTGCTGTGTGTGAAAGGGTTTGGGGTTATGGGGAGGTCAGAGTCAGGTGGGAGTCATTGTTGGTGCGCAGAAGAGGTGGTTAGAAGCTATGTACTTGACCACAAGTTCCCACAAATATCCATAGCTGAACTAAGGAGAGAAACTCTTGGTTTCGTCTTTCTGAGTAGCCCCTCTTTTCCCCACACGCCCAGTTTTGTTCATTTCATTCATGTGTCCTGAGCCTTTGAATTTGGAGACACAGAAATGAAACCAAATTAAAACTCGGCACAAGAACTGCTATAACTGAGGTTACATGAATTCCTGGCATTGTAGGAACATGGCTGAGGGGTCATAGTGGGCAGTAGGACCTGGAGTGACTGCACCAAACTGTCTGGATAGACCCCTGCCTTGGCTTGAGCAAGTCGATACCCTGGGAGTTAATGATTGTGCGGGGTGCTTGAGTAGGCACTTCCACAGCTTTGCTGACCCAAGGCATTGGTTAGATTGTGCCAGCTTGAGAACTCCCAGGCCACCCTTTTTTCATTAGGTCTTGAGGCAAGCCAGAAAAAACAAAAGTGGCATAATAACAATAGTCATCATTATTGAGCTCTTTCTATGTGCTAGGCACCCTACTCTGTGCTTTCTATGTATCATTTCGTTTAGTCCTCAAAGGATTAACCCTACAAATAAGATATTGTTAGGATCCGGGTTTTACAGAAATGACAGATTCAGAGAGACAGTTACCTGTTGAAGATTACAGAACAGGTGAGTTGCAGAGCTAAAATCTAAACCTTTATTTGCTTGACTTCAAAGCCTATGCTTCTCTTTCATATGTTGTACTGAGCCCCACCTCCCACCCCACCCCCTAACCCCAGGTGGAAAAATTAAAAACTAGGATTTTTTATCCACATGCACAAGGCTTTCTAGGAAAATCTGTCAGAAGGGCTCAGTTAGTAGGCATTTTTGAGTGCCTCACTTTCTTCTGAAAGATAAAGAAATGTGGTTCCTGCTTTCAAATAGAAGAAATAAGACTGAGACATGTAAAACACCTTGAGAACAAGATAATACAGGATCTACTTAAATCTTCCTTGGTGCCTCAAACCTTGGACAGTAAAATTTCAAAGAAAAGCATGATCTGTTAGTTGGATCAGGTTGTTGGAGTCAGGGAGGTGACATGGCACAGTAGAAACTGTTCAGCCTTTGTGACCAGACAGATCTACGTTCAGACCCTGCTTCTTCCATTTGCTAGCTGCATAGCGGCAGCTCATCTGCAAAATGGGGATATTAATATGAATCCTGCAGGGCTATTACAGAAATTAAATGTGGGAGGATAGTGAAAAGCCCAATGTAATAATACCTTGCTGGTAGTAAATATTCATCAGATGCTAACTGCTGTACACAGAGGCAGTGGGAATGGGACTGAGCCTTGAGGAATTGGCAGAATTTGGATATGGAAGAGAAGCAGAGGGTATTCTAGATATAGGAACCATCAGGTGTATCAGCAAAAACCTGGGTTCAGATTCTCTGGGAAAGAAGTGACCTGCCTCATCCTGCCTGTGCTCCCTTACCCTCACCCCACCTTCTCCCTGATCCATGCAGGAAACTCTTGCAGGAAATGGATATCATCGTGAAAGGCATGAGGGGCCTTCAACTTCTGGCCCCACTGTTAATCTAAATGGATTTCTTTCTCTGTAAAATTAGAAGATTGCTGCAAGTTCCTGTCCCAAAGCCCATGTTTCTGGGATTTATGTCATTGATTAACTTCTTGTCCTGGCTTTCCTCTCCCACATGCAGTGCCATGAAAAAGTTGGAGTGCCTGGGGCATGGTGGGGTCATCTCCTCGTACCCCTATCATCCCCTCCCAGCTCCTGCTGCTCTCTTTCTCCAGGAAGCAGCTGTCTTAGCATCTGCCTTCTCCTCCTTCACCTGCTCCTCCTCACTCCTCCCCTCCCGGGCTGGCCCAGCCCCTCCTAAAAGGCCTCCCTGCCAGCCCCCGTTATTATGATGCTAATCATGTTGTTAATTTTTTTGAGATCCAGAAAGAAAGCCCCAATCTGTTCTAATGAATTTAATTAGAGAAGGGCTTGGAGAGCTTCAGAACCTCTTACCAGGATCACAATAAACAGAGTTAACGAGATAAACAGCCTGGGATCAGCCGCTCAAGGGTTGAAGGAAGGATTTCCCAGTCAGCCCTAGAATATGGAAGTCCTTGGCATCAAGCGTTAGAGGAAGGCTTCGTGGACTATGGCCCTCCAAGTGGGCTCCCTTTTGACCTATTTCTGCCTGCCCCACCCAGGCCCGCGTGCTTAACTTCAGACCAAGTTCTGACTTTAGGTGGCAGATGAACCTCCTAAGCAGGCCTAATTATTCTCATCATCATCACCAAGCACCTGGTATTTGGGTCAGGAGGACCACATCATCTTCTGGAGCAATGTGGAGGCTTATGAGACCCTGTCTCCTGCCCTATAGGTAGGTAGGTGGTAAGAGATATATGTTCAAATATAAGTAATATTTGTTAATTGCAGAAAGTAAGTACTAGAAAGCTGACAGAAGATCAGATTGGGCTTGGGCGATCTGGAAAAGCCTCTTGCAAGAGGAACTACTTGAGGTGGGTCTTTTTTGTTTGTTCGTTTTTAGATGGAGTCTTGCTTTGTAACCCAGGCAGGAGTGCGGTGGCATGATCTTGGCTCACTGCAGTCTCTGCTTCCCGGTTCAAGCAATTCTCCTGCCTCAGCCTCCCAAGTAGCTAGGACTACAGGCATGCACCACCACACCCTGCTAATTTTTGTATTTTTAGTAGAGATGGGGTTTCACCATGTTGGCCAGGCTGGTCTTGAACTCCTGACCTCAAGTGATCCACCCGCCTTGGCCTCCCAAAGTGCTGGGATTACAGGCCTGAGCCACCATGCCCGGCTGGTGGATCTTGAGATATCAAGACTTGAAGACTTTCTCTAAGGCTACTGGAGAAAAAGCAGGTGCAAAGGCAGTGCTATACAGAGGATCTTTGATTCCTGAGGATGAATGGCATGTCTTGGGTGGCGGGTGCATGTAATTCAGTAGTGAGGGATGTGGCAGGAGCAGTATATGGAGACAAAATCATAGAGAACCCTGAGTGCTAGATCTTTACTTATCTAATCTGGTTGCACTTCTGTCTCCCTGCTTTGCTTCTCTGAGCACACAGGATGCCCAGCTCTGGGAAAGGCCTCCTGGGATGGGAGAATTCTGGCCTTCATGCTGAGCCAGCTTTCCTGGATCCAGGTTAGGCTAACTGGAGTGGATTGACCAGATGCTAAGTTTTGTTCTCAGATCTTGTGATTTTTCTGGGACGAGAGTGAATGGCTGACAGAGCGATTCCAAGAACTTTTCCCAGTGATGAGAATTCCCTTTTTCTTTACTGATGCGGGCCAATTTGCTTTGGCAGTAGCATTTTAAACAGCTGTTTGGTGAAAGCTTCAATTTCAGGGTCAATGAATTTCATCATTCTTCTCTTTATATTACTAAGAATTCTCTGAGGTGTGTATTTGGATATGTGTGTGCAGGTGTGTCTCTGGGTGTGTGGTGCCTATGTTAGTAGAATTATTCCAACTAGATTTGGTTCTAGTTTTATCTTTATTTGCAATGTAAAAGTTATTAAATATTTCTAGGCCTTTGTTCTTGTTCAAACATGGAAGAGTCTTTCCTATATCTTACTGTGTGTTGACCATAAGCCAAATTCTTTGAGAATAACAGAATGTTAATTATGAGGAGGTATTATAGCTGTCTGTCATTTTGACAGGAGGTGTAATATTGAGGTAAAATTTTAAGCCCGTCTCCCTGCCGCCTGATTCTTGGAACATCTTGACTTGTGAGACCAGCCAGAGTTTTATTTATGGGCACCACCAGTGTTTACGCTTCTTGTTACTTTTCCTAGCCTGTCTGGGCTTGTGTGTAATTAGTAAATGAAGTTAGTACAAAGCTGTCAGGTATTGGCTGACCTATATGAGAGAAATTTATATGCAAGACATTGTTGTCACTGCCATTGTTATAATACCCATTGTGTGGTGTTTTTCCACATGTTGGAGGTGAATGCCTTTATGGAGGAAAATGCTTCTGAGGCCATAGTTGATTTTCCTATGCTGACGTAGGTAAGGACAGAAACTAGATCTCTTTCCCGATTATCATCATACACTGAGTGGAATTGAAGCCTTTGTCATTCACATAGGGAGCTAAACCAGGATTCTCTTGCTGACATCAGCCCTGGGATGTGCCCTGGTTTTGTTTTTATAAGATGTTCATTGCATCTGCAGTTATTATTTGAAGACCCTACTATGTGCATTGTACTCTTCTAGGTGGAAACTTGCTCTGAGAGAATCCTCAACTCACAAGATGTTAGAAATGTTTTAGTTCAAGATAGTTATTTTACTAATCAAGAAATGAAGACTCAGAAATGTGGCATGACTGACTTGTGGCTACCTGACTGGTTGCTGGCAAAAGCTAGTCCTGGCAAAACCCACATATGAACCTGGTAATGATACAAGATGATTGATAGGTAATTAAGTTTCTAAAGCATGATCTAAACTAGAAGTGCTTTGGGGTGGCCAAGAACAGAGGAAATCATGTAGATTAAAGTCTCTGGGGAACGATCTGAAGAGGGGCTGGCTTGGGCCTCTAGAGACAGGTAGGACCTGAATAGGCAAAGATAAGGAAGTGGCATTTCTTGTGGGGAAAGGAGTGCCCACTCAAAGGATTAGAAAAGGGAAACATCTAGTGTGGTCAGGCATGGTGAGTTGGCCAGGCTGCAGCAGTGGAAGGTGCAGTCTGGGGCCAGACTGTAGCAGACCTTGACTTGCTAACTGAGGAGTGACTTTTTTGGAGCTGATGAGGAGTATTTGAAGCTTCATAGCTGAACACACCTTGCTCTGAAGACAACAAGATTGTGGTGTTAGAAGTGGATAGGAAATCCCTTCCAGGCACCTGATGGTTTCTGAGGGAATAGTTTCTTCTGAAGGGGTGTTTGGGGAAGCCGGAGTGCTGAAACACGCTGGGAAGTAGCTTGTCGCTGTCCAGAGTGCTGATCTGACCTGAGTGATTCTTCTCAATGATGCAGGGTTGGAAAGTAAAGCCAGGGAGTGCTTAGAACCAGCTAAGGGGATCTGGAGAATGATTCTGGCCAGGACTAGGCAGCATGTGGGCTTTTTATCAGTAAACTAGTTACAGTGTCTGACTTCATAGTCTGTGATGAAAGTGAAAGTATGGAGAGACTGTGTGTCCATGTATACATGCTAAGATGAACCAATTTGTAGCCCTGTAAGTTTTGTCTTAGAATTTTTGTGTTCACATGAGAATCCCAGCAAATTGCTGCTTTCATTATGAAAATGCACACCCTCTATTCAACATTCCACAGAACACCTAAAACCTCTCCAACAAACCAGGGGAGAACAGCAGAACTTACCAGAATACCCTACTCATTACTTCAAACAAAACATCTAAATGCTTTATATTAGTGCTTTCCAATAGAACTTTCTTTAATGATGGAAGCGTTCTGTATCTGCACAATCTAATATAGTACCCACTAATTACATGAGCACTTGAAATGTGGCTAACATGTGCAGAAAGCAGAAACTGGACCCCTTCCTGACACCTTACACTAAAATTAACTCCAGATGGATTAAAGACTTAAACATAAGACCTGGCACCATAAAAACCCTAGAAGGAAATCTAGGCAAAACTATCCAGGACATAGGAGTAGGCAAGGACTTCATGAACAAAACACCAAGAGCATTGGCAACAAAAGCCAAAATAGACAAATGGGACCTAATGAAACTCCACAGCTTCTGCACGGCAAAAGAAACAGTCACTAGAGTGGATCGGCAACCAAGAGAATGGGAAAAAATTTTCGCAGTCTACCCATCTGACAAAGGGCTGATATCCAGAATTTACAAACAACTCAAGCAGATTTACAGGAAAAAAACAAACAAGCCCATTCAAAAGTGGGCAAAGGATATGAACAGATACTTTACGAAAGAAGACATATATGAGGCCAACAAACATATGAAAAAATGCTCATCGTCACTGGTCATCAGAGAGATGCAAATCAAAACCACATTGAGATACCATCTCACGCCAGTTAGAATGGCTATCATTAAAAAATCTGGAGACAACAGATGCTGGAGAGGATGTGGAGAAAAAGGAACACTTTTACACTGTTGGTGGGAGTGTAAATTAGTTCAACCATTGTGGAAGACAGTGTGGCGATTCCTCAAGGCCTTAGAAATAGAAATTCCATTTGACCCAGCAATCCCATTACTGGGTATATATCCAAAAGACTATAAATCGTTCTACTATAAGGACACATGTACACGAATGTTCATTGCAGCACTGTTTACAATAGCAAAGACCTGGAATCAACCCAAATGCCCATTGATAATAGACTGGATTGGAAAAATGTGGCACATATACACCATGGAATATTATGCAGCAATCAGAAATGATGAGTTCGTGTCGTTTGTAGGGACATGGATGAATCTGGAAAACATCATCCTCAGCAAACTGACACAAGAACAGAAAATGAAACACCGCATATTCTCACTCATAGGTGGGTGATGAAAATGAGAACACATGGACACAGAAAGGGGAGTACTAAACACTGGGGTCTATTGGGGGGAAAAGGGGAAGGCGAGTGGGAGGGGGAGGTGGGGAGGGATAGCCTGGGGAGAAATGCCAAATGTGGGTGAAGGGGAGAAGAAAAGCAAAGCACACTGCCATGTGTGTACCTACGCAACTGTCTCGCATGCTCTGCTCATGTACCCCAAAACCTATAATCCAATAAAAAATTAAAAAAAAAAAAAAAAAAAAAAAGAAATGTGGCTAATACGACTGAATAATTGAATTTTGAATTAAATTAAATTTAAATAGCTACATGTGGCTAGTGGCTACTGTATTAGACTGCACAGCTCTATAGAGTCGGAATCTTTGGCCTTTGCCACTTACCTCTTCTTACTACCTAAGCCTCTTTGACTTAGAGTAAAGTGGACTTTTGAGTGAGGGTAAGTTTGACAAATTGCTGGAGAAAGACTCATGCTGAATTCAAACTGAAGTCTGTGTCTGGCTGAGAGTTTTGCCCTGACTTCCTTGTTTTCAAAATGAGAACACCCATACATGAGGCCCTGTAAGTTTTCCATTCAAAGGCAGAGAGAAGGTTCCTTGGATTCTGGCTGTGGTCTCAGGGACCTGATCCAAGACTTTTTGAAGCCTGGAATGGGCAAGCTATGCAGTGTTTATGGCTCTGGAAACCTGGTTGTGGAGTGAGGTGGGGTACGAATAATGTGCTGTTGTGTCAGATATTTGCAGGCATCTCAGCAGAGAAAAGTTCCCAGTCCTGATCCATCTCCCATTCCAACTCTACGTATCTTTACAGTCATCCTGTTTATTTGGCACAGTGGACATGGATGTAGTAGATAGGATGGGGGTATGGGTGAGGTTTTTTTTCTGTTTTGTTTCTCTTTTTCTGAGCCCTTTTTGCCCCCAGGAAGAGTGAGTGTTAGAAGTACCAACGGGTGATAAATGCTTACAAATTCCAAGCAAGAGATAAGTAATAATCTGTCAAAACACTGGAGTAGAAAATCTCCATGGTATTGGCACATGCCAGCCTCCATTAGGCCTGCCTAACCTTACCATAAACGTGCTTGATTTCCTGTGCCTCTGGTCTTAGGCTTGCTATGTGTAAGTCTGATTTCCTAAACCAGAGTGCATGCTTTTTGAAGGCATTTCTTATTGTCTTCTTGTTTTCTCCCATAGAATCTCAATGTGCTGGTAGTAATCCCTGATACATGCCTGTTTGTAAGTCACTCTTTGTTAGCATGGAGTGCTTGGTTTGACCCCTAGAAAATGTGTGCACATGAATACAAATAATATTTATTGAGCCCCTGCTGGGCATAAGTCTCTGTGCTCAGTACTGCGGGCAGTGACAAAGGAGGAGCTGAAGATGGTTGCTCCCAGTCTAATAGGAGAGCAAAGACAGGCACATGTGAAGAAATCACACACACACGCACACACACACACACACACAGACATACATGCACACACACAACTGATAGGGAGAAACAAAGACAAAAGCAGCCTCAGGGATCCAGAGCTGCGGGTGGGGTGCAGGGTGCTGGAGGGACCAGATTACATGCGTCTCCCTGTCTGGCCTCTCAAGGATTCCCTCCTTCATGAGGGAATGGCTTAGCTGGTACCAGCCACCTCCATGCCTGCAGTGACAGAGCTGCCTTTGTGGTTGGTCAGGCAGCTTGCTCTCTCACTTGGCTGTATGGAGGCAGGGCTGTCCTGAGCTCACCTCTCCTCTTCTGTGGTGAAGAGCACTTAGAACGGGGTAGGGGCAGTGGGGAAGAGGGCTGTGGAAGGGGAATAAACTCCTTTTTCTTTTCGTCACTTAAGTGGTGACAGAGGTCTTGCTCTCAGACTTCCTTTTAGTCACAGAAGGGGTTCGTTGGGTTTGCATCAGCTCTGGCCATGGAACCCCATGATGCAGGCCCAGGTGCAGCTCTGGAGGAGCAAGAGAAGCTGAGCTTGGTGATGTGGTTTCCCATGATCACCCAGACCCCTGGATCTACTGTCTCCGGGTGTGCCCTGCCTGGTGGGGAGTGGGTAGGCTGCATATCCCAGCTGTGGCTAGGGAGGGACTTTTCTGGCTGATTCACCAGGAGGAGTCTGCCCCCCACCACCCTCTGCATAGTGCTTCTCAGTCCTCCACATGCACACACATCACCTAGGATCTTGTTAAAATGTAGATTCAGAATCAGCAGGTTAGGATTGGGCTTGAGATTCTGCATTCCCAACAAACTCCCAGGTAATGCGAGTACTGACAGTCTTTAAACTGCCCTTTGATGGACAAGGCCCTACGCACGGGTTCTCAACCCTGCCAACATGGTAAGACCACTTGGGGAGATTTTACAATATGCTGATACCTGAGACCCAACCTGTACCAAATAAATTGCAATCTCTGAGGGTTGGGTCTAGGCACTGAGATATTGTAAAGGCCCTTCAGGTCATTCTACTATATAGCCCTATCTGAGAACCACTGGACAGTTTTTCTCCTCCCTCTGCTGTACCTTTCACCTGGCTATAACTTCCTTACATCAAGAGACTTACAAGTGGCTTGAGGTCAGAGAATGTCTTACAGCACATTACTAACAACTGCGCCATGGTAGTAGTAGTTATCTGATGTGTGGGTGGTTAGATCAGTTAATTACAACATGATGCTAAGGGCTCTGTCACTTGGTGCCACAATTACCACCTGCACTGGTGGCCCTGGCCACCACTCCTGTAGATGCACCATCACCCATGAAGGGTCAAAGAATGCGGCTAGGCTTAAAGCAGGCTAGTTCTATTCTTGGAATAATGACTCTAAGTGGGTGTCCAGTGCCTGGAACTAAGTCAACAGTAAATATTTACCAAATTAATGATTATTTTGGTAGTGGGGGAAGGGCCAGCAGAAAGGAGACTGAATTAGGAATCAGAAGACTGGGGCTAAAGTGACTATCATAAACTGTTCAACCCTCCTTAGCTTTCATTTTCTCAGTTGTAAAAAATGATGATTCTAATGCCCACTTAATAGGGTGATTTAAGTAATCGCAAAGAAGAGGTCCTGTAAATTCTAGTGTTGTACAGATAAGCGGTTATATAAGAAATTCATTTTCAAAGTGGCAGGGCTAAGCTATAATGTTAACTCTGACTCATGTCCTGACAGACCCTCTGGGGTCTCACTGCGTGTGTCTCCATCTAGAGAACAGCAAGAGGACTATGGGACATGCAATTGACTGGCACCTACTCTGTATCAGTGACTGTGCTAGATGCTTGACTTTCTCATCTTACTGACTCATCGCAACCCTGATTGGACGCAATTATTCCCATTACACTGAGAAAATGGAAGCTCAGATGGG
Organism: Callithrix jacchus; assembly: GCF_049354715.1. Taxonomy (NCBI): domain Eukaryota; kingdom Metazoa; phylum Chordata; class Mammalia; order Primates; family Cebidae; genus Callithrix; species Callithrix jacchus. Next base: position 32,151,326 of record NC_133520.1, read on the forward strand.
GAACCACCTTGCCCCACATAGCACATGGTTGTGTCTGATTCCAAAATCTCCTAATCCCAGCTCACCAGGAAACTCTGGGTTCCAGCATAGGTTGAAGATCCCTTTGTTTGAGAAGCCTCCTTCTTTGGGTGTTGCTTAGATTCATTAGTGAGATAAGAGTGCGAGTATCACAGAGACTCCAGTCTTCCATTAGGGAATGTTAGGATCTGACAGCACGGAAGCTTTGTGAGTCTTGGTGGACACCATACCATAAAGCCACTGCTCAGTGCTCTTGAAGCCCTGAGGCTGAGACTGCGACATATTCCCCATAGAAGAATCGCCACCTGCCACCACTGTCCCCTCTCTGCTTGACAGAGCCATTGAATCCAGCATTGGACTGTTTTGCTTACAGAGTTACTTTTGATTGTGGCACTAAAAGAAAATGGGAACATACAAGGGGGACAACCTTATGAGTCTCCCCTAACCATCTTACTTCCAGGTGTGATGTCAACAGAATGTTTGCATCACCCAGTGCCAGTTCTCCCATCCTGAGAGGTCAGTGACTCCTCTCCTCCAGTAGGTTTAGCACTAAGAGGAGGCCTGATGTCTGCTCTCCTCCTGTCCATGCCTTTGGCTTCTAAAGTGATGCTATTGCAAAGGCACGTCCTGGCAGAAGTCACCCTAGCTAAGCTCTTCAGTTAAAGAAAACAGGGAGGGCTGATTTTCATGGTCTGACCAGTTAGCGGGTAGAGCTCCAGTCCAGGTGCCTATTTATCTATACCTGGAGTAGATCTTTATCTCAAGACCTTATAGGGTATTTGCTGAGGCTAACTGAACCCTCATTGAAAAGAGAACAAGATATAGCTCACCAGACTGGGAACTCAAGTTTGACTACCTAGGAACTGCAAACATGGTTCCAATATACAATTCTAATGTTCTTCACTGAGGTCTGACTAACCGTATCTGCTCCACATTTGTTCTCTTGTAATCTTCTAACTTTGCCGATTATTCTCTTATGTATTTCATGATATTCTGTGCTGGGATATTGCTTTCTTGTATCAAGGCCAGTTTCACATCACCAGAACTTTCTTAAGCTTTGTTTATGAATTGTTCAAAGTTTACTTCAAGTACAGAGGGTTTAACCATTGTGTTGCTTCGATTTGTTCTCTGCTAAGTCCCTGCTTTTACACTGGGGCTTTCTCTTCCTCCTTTCTCTTTGAGTGTCCCTAGAGTTTTGTCTTTCTGAAAACTCTTTTTTTTTTATTTCCCCATTTTTGAGTGTACATGGTCATTATGTTGCCCCTCTGGTTGGAATAGAAACTTCCAGTCAAGCCTGGGCCAAAAACAAATCCCCTGTCACCCAGAAGCCTGGCCCATTCTGTGTAACACCATTAAATGCTTCATCTGACCACAGAGGTCTGGGGTTTTAATGCTTAATCTTTTTATTCCCACTGACCTGTGGTTATTCCAGCACAACCTGTCTTTGTATTTCAGGAGTCAGCATGAAGCCTAGTGGGCTTCTTGGACATGGATGGATTCATGAACTACTGGGGCTTGGATGGGTTTGGCTGGCGGGCCCCCAGGATCCTGCGGCCTTTCCTCCTCCATCTAGCTGCCCTCAGCAGTGGGGCCATCAGTGTGTTGTCTTGCTCAGACACCTGGTATGGGAGTTGTCTGCCATTGGTGTGAGGGATGCTGAGGTTTAATGGACAGTTTGAATGCTGTATGCTGGGCCCTTTTGGAAGGATCTGGAAGGCTGATATGGGAGTGGGTCAGGGCTGGGTCAGGGCTGGGTCAGGTGCTGGCTGCATTCTGAGTCAGACCAGGAAAATCCTCTCTAAACTCATCCCATGGTTCCTCTGTGTTCCTGAAACCTTGACAAATAAAGAGGGAGCTTTTAGATGGCACCATAAAAAGTTGCAGCTGGGGCTTCTGAGAGCAAGAATGCTTTGTTTCTCAGCGGGCTGGTGATGTCATCCAGGGCCTACCCAGATGCTGGTGTGTTGGGGACAGACCAATATAGGCCAAGGACTACTCAGTGGTGGCTGAAGATACTGTGCTTACTGGGACTGTTTTCTTTTTTAATTGAACATGTTATTGAGATGGTTAATCCACACACATCCATTTGTAAGAAATAATACAGAGATCCTATGTGCCTTTACGCAGTTCTTCCAGTGGTAACATCTTGCAAAACCATAGTACGCCCTCACAATCAGATATTGATGTTGATATAATCCACTGATCTTATTCTAATTCCTCTAGTTTTACTTATACTCATTTCTCTGTGTGTCGTTCAGACTGTTTTTGCTCCAGATCATTTGTCTGCCTTCTCCCCTTTCTTTTCTCCCTAGGTTTGTTTATCTTTTTCTTTTCTTTTCTTTTTTTTTGAGACAGTTTCACTCTTGAGGCCAAAGTAGGAGAGCAATGGCACAATCTCAACTCACCTCACCACAACCTCCACCTCCAGGGTTCAAGCGATTCTCCTACCTCAGCCTCCCACTGGGATTACAGGCATTTGCCACCACACCCAGATAATTTTGTATTTTTAATAGAAATGAGGGTTCTCCACGTTGGTCAGACTGGTCTCGAACTCCCAATCTCATGTGATCCACCCACCTCGGCCTCCCAAAGTGCTGGGATTAGAGGCATGAGCTACCACGCCCAGCCCCAGATTTGTTTCTCTAAGCCCACATTGTGCAATGCCAGAGTGCGTGCATCTAGTCTCAGAAATAGAAGATGGAGCAGGAGCAAGGGCCCACAACTGCACTGACTGTGTTCCCATTTGGCTCTCTGTTCACCAGTTGAGTGATCTTTGGCAAATGACTTACATCATCTCTAATTTTCATCTGTCAAGTGGAGAGTTAAGTCGGGCTTGCCCTTCATGGGTTATTAGGATTAAAATAAGTAATGCCCATGAACCCCTTTGCCTAATGCCGGGCAAATTAGAAGTGTGCTGTGAAAGTTAGCTGTTGTATTCTTGCCCCACTTCCCTTGCTGAGGGTGGCTTCATGCTCTGCCTTATTCAAGTATACCTGATGGCTTCGTTGAGCAACGATAAAATATTTTTGAGCCTCAAATAGGTGCTCAATTGTATGCTAGATATATTGGGTATTACAGCAGAGGCAAAGAGGCAGTTTTGGCCTCAAAAACCTCGTGCTCCAGCTGAGAAAGCACGCCAGGCATCCATGCATGGCAAAAACAGTAATAAACAACTGCAGGCCAGGGCGGTGGCTCAGGCCTGCAATCCTAGCATCTTGGGAGGCCGAGGCGGGCAGATCACTTGGGGTCAGTGTAAGAATTAAGGCCAGGCGCGGTGGCTCACACCTATGATCCCAGCACTTTGGGTGGCCGAGGCGGGTGGATCACGAGGTCAAGAGATCGAGACCATCCTGGTCAACAAGGTGAAACCCCGTCTCTACTAAAAATACAAAAATTAGCTGGGCATGGTGGTGCGCGCCTGTAGTCCCAGCTACTCGGGAGGCTGAGGCAGGAGAATTGCCTGAGCCCAGGAGGCGGAGGTTGCGGTGAGCCGAGATCGTGCCATTGCACTCCAGCCTGGGTAACAAGAGCGAAACTCTCTCTCAAAAAAAAAAAAAAGAAAAAAAAAAAAAAAAAGAATTAAAGAACGAGGAGAGGACATGAAGGGCAGCTTTTCAGTCAACAGGGACAGGTTTATTTTAAATAAACCTGAGAGGGGCGGCTGGCTGAGTTAGGTCAGAGCCACACTCTCTTACAGATTAAGAGTTTTTAAGGATCAGGGTGGAAGAGTTTATCGGAGGCTTGGACTGCTCCGTTTCATTGTTGTGCTTATCTGGCGGGGAGAGCTTTGTATGTTTCCATACAGCTTCCTACAGCTGCAGGCATATCCCCCAGTCTGCTTTTAGCTTTCCTATCTTAGTGCACCTGAAGGGAAAGGAATGTGCTTATTAAGGCTCACTGTGTTATGGGGGACCATTGTATGAAGGTGAAATTTGGCAGTTACCCAGGAGACTTTCCCCCTACTTCCCTCTGTGCCTGAGCTCTCTTATCTGTGTTTTACTGTCTGTTCTTTCTGGCTGCTTATAGTTAGAAGAGAAGTGATTTCCTTGAAATGCTTGAGGCTAGAAAGGGAGCTGGAAAAGAAAGTGGCAGTGTTTGTCCAAGAGGATGGTGCTCCTGCTCTGTCAGTCAAGATCCCAGCCTGGCCGACATGATAAAACTCTGTCTCAACTAAAATTCAAAAAATTAGCCAGGTGTGATGGTGGGCACCTGTAATCCCAGCTACTCAGGAGGCTGAGGCAGGAGAATCACTTGAACCCAAGAGGCGGAGGTTGCAGTGAGCTGCGATGGTGTCACTGCACCCCAGCCTGGGTGACAGAGTGACACTCCGTCTCATAAATAAATAAATAGACAACTGCAAATGGCTGATTCAAACCACAGGAGCTCCTGGAGTTTAGGAAAGGGAGAGGACATTTTAATCTATAGTATCTAGAAAGACTTAAAGCAGGATATTTGGAATGGCACCTTGAAAGATGGAGCTCTGGCGAGGCATTGTGGTTCACACCTGTAATCCCAGCACTTTGGGAGGCCCAGGCAGGAGGGCGGATCCCTTGAGGCCAGGAATTTGAGACCAACATGGGCAACATAGCAAAACGCCATTTCTACAAAAAAATTTTAAAACTTAGCTGGGTATGGTGGTACACCTGTAGTCCTAGTTACTTGGGAGGCTGAGGTGGGAGGGTCACTTCAACCCAGGAGTTTCAGGTCACAGTGAGCTATGGTTATGCCACTGCACAGCAGCCTGTATGATAGGCAGAGACCTCTGACTTTTGCTCCCAATAAGCTTGTGCAGTTGTGTCTCCACAGGGGAAGGGGTCGAAATTCAGAAGAAATGGATAGTCCAGTTAACCTTCAGCCCTAATTGCCTTCATGCTGGCCACACCTACAGGGACAAAGGATGGAGGGAGGAAGGGATGACTTCTGATTTGAAAATGAGGTCCTGCCAGGCGTGGTGGCTCACCCCTGTAATCTCAGCACTTTGGGAGGCCAAGATAGGCATATCATGAGGTCAGGAGATCGAGACCATCCTGGCCAACATGGTGAAACCCCATCTGTACTAAAAATACAAAAAATTAACCTGGCATGGTGGTAGGCACCTGCAGTCCCAGCTACTTGGGAGGCTGAGGCAGGAGAATCACTTGAACCCAGGAGGCAGAGGTTGCAGTGAGCTAAGATCACACCACTGTACTCCAGCCTGGGCAACAGAGTGAGACTCCATCTCAAAAATAAAATAAAATAAAATAAAAATGAGGCCCATGTCTAGGCCCCATGGCTCACACCTATAATCCCAGCATTTTGGGAGGCTGAGGTGGGAGGATTGCTTGAGCCCAGGAGTTTGAAACCAACCTGAGCAAGACAGTGAGACCCTGTCTCTACCAAAATTAAAAAAAATAAATAAATAAGGCCCAGGGAGGGTAAGGAGACTGACATAAGAAGGCTAGTCAACGAAACAGGTAGAAGTGAGGTGTTATGTTTCAGAGTAGGGAATTCATTTCTCATAATAAGCCATTTTCCTTTGATCTAATTGTATCCTCACACCCTTGTTCCACCAGGTTAATATACTAAGCTAATATATGATTTCCTCCACTGAGATGGGAAAACCAATACACAGTTTGGTGGCCATTTGAGGGTGCAGCATGAATTAGGGTGGGGCCATGCCATGGCATCCATCTCCTGACTTGGGCCTGTGGCTTTCTAGCCTAGTTCTCTCCTGGGCCTCTGTGACTCAGGCCTCAGCTGGTGTCCAGCCTGAGGCAAGCTCTGGATTCCTAGGTGGGCGATGGGGAGTAATCCACCCAATGGAAGACGTCTTCCAAATCAAGCAGCCCTGGCACAGAGCATCATGTGACCATCACTGCACCCTCCCAGCTGTGGCAGCATTCCAAGCCCTGGTCTCAACAGCCACGGGACTTGGTAGCCAAGCCTGGGAAGAGCCCATTGTCCTCTTGCATCACCGCTGGCTGTGTGGCTGCTGGCTAGCTTGCTTGTTCATTATTTGTTTTGTGGAGGCTGCTCTGAGTCCTATATTCAGCCACAGCTGGACAGCTGGCACTTGCTCAACTTTTGCCCCAGTCTATCCTAGAATCTCAGTGGTGCTAACGGAAGACTGCTGCCTGTGTGTGTGTGTGTGTGTGTGCGCGCGCGCGTGTGCGTGTGTGTGTGCACTTGTGTGTGTCCATGCGTGTGTGTGCGCGTGTGTGTGTGGTGTAGGAGAAGAGGGAGAAAGGAAGGTGTTAAGCTTCCTGAAAAGGTAGGAGATTTCTGTCTCCACGGGGGCCTGGTTTTGGGTTGAGAGAACTCGGATGTGTATAAATTGACCCTAGTTGTTTGCTTTAACCGCCAGTGGGAGGACACATGGATGATCTAAGTGTGAGTGGCCTGTGACTGCCCATTCTGGCTATTGCTGTAGCAGCAGCAACAGTAGTAATCATACTGGTTAAAATAATGGCAGCTACCAGATATTGAAAGCTTACTATGTGCTAGACAATGTCTTAAGTGCTTTAAATATATACTATCCCACTCCACATTCTACTTACATTTTTTCAGCTGCCCTGTTTTCCAGGCAAGGAAGTGAAGTGCAGGGCTACCTTCCTGGCTGGTAGCCCAGGGTTCTCTAGCCCTGATCTATTTGTAGGATACATTTGCTTCTCCATGCCCTATCTGCCTACCTAGGCTGCCTGTGTGAGACAGAGTGAGGAAGGAGGGCCAGGCCTACTTCCTTTCTTACCTTGGGGTAAGACTTGCTCTGGCTTCAGAAATTCCTCCTGTCCTCTGTTTTACTGGGGCCTATTCTATGAGGGTGAAGTTTAGCAGTTACCCAGGACTTCCCTCTGTGCCTGAGCTCTTATCTGTGTTTTACTGTCCACTCTTTCTGGCTGCTTGTAGTTGGCTACCAGCCTCTTTTCCTTTATATCTGCTCATGCATTGGCTATGCATTTGGGAAGTCAGGGGGTTGGAGAGGACTTGGCTGTCTCCTGCCACTCCCCCTCGTCTACCTTTTTCTCCGCAAAATTCCACAAACCCTGTGGGTTAAAAGTGGCTCCTCCTTGGCCCTGTGTTAGATGCACTGCCATCTCTGTTTGCAGGCAGGCCACTTTATATTTTACTTCTTTTCCCATGAGCAGTGGGCATGGGTGGTGATGGAAGTATTGTTCAGGTCCTCTGTTTGTCCCATTCTGAAGTGAAAGCTCACAGGATCCCTCCAAGCCGAGGAGCTCAAGGACATTAGTCACAGTTAAAGACGTTGATAAGATGAATACAAAGAGAGAGTGGAGGGCCGTGTGGGGCGGCAGTAGGGGACTCACCTCTGGCTCTGCTTTTGTCTTCCCATTACCCCTTTGTACTGGAAACAGTGATAATTCACCCACTTCCCAGCAGGAAACACTGTGACTTAGAGGGGCCCCAGGAGGGAAGCCTGGAGAATTCCTCCTCTCCCTCTCATCCATTCTATGTCCGGGAGCTGACACTGCCTCTCGGCAGGTGCTCAGTGGGTCAGGCCCAGTGGATTTGATGCAGTCCCCTTTTGTCATCACTTTCGGCAATTTTGTGTCTTTTGAAGCAGGATCTTGCTCTGTCACCTAGGCTGAAGTACAGTGGCACAATCACAGCTCACTGTGGCCTCAACCTCCCAGGTTAAGTGATCCTCTCACCTCAGCCTCCTGAGTAACTGGAACCACAGGCATGTGCCACCATGTTTAGCTAATTATTATTATTGTTATTAGAGATGGCATCTCCTGTGTTGCTCAGGCTAATCTCAGACTCCTGGGTTCAAGTGAACCTCCTGCCTTGGCCTCTCAAAGTGTTATGATTACAGGCATGAGCCACCACGCCTAGTGCAAATTTTATTAAAATAAGACATACAGTAAAGTTTGCAGATTTATACTTTTTCCTTTTAAATGTTATTTATCTGATTATAAAGGTAAAAGTTAAAAATTTGAAAAGTAACAATCAAAAAGCCCCAGATCCTTGGAAATAACAACCATTATTTGATGTGTAGTTTTTCAGTTGATCTTCTAACTGGGGAGTTGTTGCTAGAATCTGGCTGTTGGTAACACAGCAGATAAGGATAGGGGTCGCGGAGGGCCCATTGCCCTCGTCACAGGATGTTCCCTGGCTACAACTCAGCTTCTGACCTTTACCTGCAGCTTAGAAACAAAGCGTTCCTTATCACTCCTGCCCAACTGTTAATAAGTTAAATAATCAGCGATAATATCACAGAGGCCATTATTTATTGAACAGCCTGCTTTGTTCAAAATACACAAGTCAAGTTTGACATGTGCAATGAGATTCTTAGGGCTTGGAGGCAGGCATGTCCCTGGGGAGACTGGTCGGCCCGAGTGAATGCTGAGTGCTCACTCACATCTATTATTAGATTGGTGTCTACCTGCAATCTGCTTTTTAGGCCTCCCTTTGGGGCTTGTGATCAAAGCTAGAAGGTGGGAGCCCCAAATGGGAAGATGTGGCCCCATTCTTGGACTTCCCAGCTTCAACCCTGTGTGTCTGAGCCTCCCTACCAAAACCGGCTTCTGTTGAGGCCTTGAGTTATCTTATGTGAAGTGCTCACAAGTGTGCTTGGCGCATTTCGAGTTCCTGTGTTCACTAATACCATTACCATCCAAGGTCACTGTCATCTCCTCATCCAGGCTGGGATAGAAACTGTCAGAACTGCAAGAGATGTTGAAAACAGGCTCTTCAGTGGTTCTCCAGCTTTCGCCTGCATCTGAGTCACTGGGGGGGCTTGTTAGAACATGGATTGCTGTGCCCCGCCCACACAGTTTCTGAGGCAGTAGGTCTGGAGTGGGGGCCAAGAAGGTACATTTCTGACAGGTTTCACAGGTTCTGCTGATGCTGCTGGTCCAGGGACTGCACTTGGAGAGCCACTAGTCTAATTCTTCATTTTGCAAGTGGGGGCCTCAGGGAAAGAACTCAGTAGGGAGCTTAATACTATTTGGTTTCAGAGCTGGAACCAAACCCAAGTCTGCAGCCCAGTGCTCTAACCATGTGATGTTCTGGTCATCCATCCTCCTGGAAGTGCCTGCAGTTGGGTGGTAAGGGATTGCCTTCCTAAGACTGAAATTGTCTCAACTCTGGAAAGGGAGCAAGAGCAGGCACAGCAGGCCTCTAAGGGCCAGGAATCCCAATCCTAACCCTGCTGCCGTCTCTCTTTTATGATGGTTGGTCCTTCATCCATGTATTTACCCAATAAACCTTTACTGATTTTCTATGGGAACAGAGCTGTGTCTGGTGCCGTGAGGGGTACCTAGACAAACAGGGCACAGCCTGAGTTCTGTGGCAGGTGTTTCATCTCTTCCTGTCCAATCCCTTGGTGCTGCTGTTTCCTCCAGTGGGCTCTGGAACCTTCTTCAACACAGTGAGAAGAGAGGACTTGGAGTCAGGAGACTGGATACTAATCCTTGCTCTGCTCTGACTTAACAGGTGACCCCAGGTGACATCTTTAGGCCTCAGTTTTCTCATTAGAAAATTCAGTGAGGCAATGAGTGAAGTGATGGTGAACAGAAGTCCTTTCCCAGCCTGTGATTTGACAACTCTGGGGGCTTTCAAATGGCTTGTAATGCAGCTGTCTTGGTTTCAATTTTTAATCGTTGATGTAGTACCTTGTCCCCTGTTTTCTTCCTTAATATGAAACAGACTGGGCTCTCCTGGTATGTAAGGTGTGAGAAGCTAGAGGAGACAAGATGCCTGTCATGTCTCCACCTCTCGAGTGTCTTGTTATCTCTAAACACTGCCAACTGCAATGGTGGTTGATACAGCTTGGCGCTGTGTCCCCACTCAAATCTCATCTCAAATTGTGATCCCCACGTGTTAGAGGAGGGGCCTGGTGGGAGGTGAATCATGGGGGCGGACTTCCCCCTTGCTATTCTTGCGGTAGCGATTGAGTTCTCACGAGATCTGATGGTTTAAAAGTGTGTGGCACTTCCCCCTTCCCCTCCCTCTCCTGCTCCTCCATGGTAAGACATGTTTGCTTCGTGTTCACTTTCCGCCATGATTGTAAGTTTTCTGAGGCCTCCCAGCTGTGCTTCTGTACAGCTTGTGGAACTGTGAGTCCGTTAAACCTCTTTCTTCATAAATCACCTAGTCTAAGATAGTTTTTTATAGAAGTGTGAGAATGGACTAATACAGTAGCTTTGTCCTCATATTTTTAATTTGCTTTTCTTCTTAGTCCATTGTTTCATTTTATCCATAATGAACCAGGAAACATATGAAACTTCATAGAGTTAATGAGGAGCTCAATAATAATAATGATAATTCTACAAATTTGTCTGAAGATGATGCCTACCAGATTGTATTCATTTCACCAGAATTTTTACATGACACATCAAGATGTTTGAGTACTAAAAAAAAGTGATAATTATACTAAAGTAGATTTTCATTTACTGAGAATAAACACTATCTACAACAAAGAAGTGCATGTAAATCAGTCTGAAAGCTTCTCTTTTAGAAGCAAAATTTAAAACCGACAAAGCACCAAGTGTGTGAATTTCCAACTTCAGCATGTGAGAGCAGCTTTCGACTATTTTTAAACCTTAACATTTGATGAAATTATTGTAATGTAATTTGACCCCCAGGCCTGTTATGATGTGACATCTACAAATGTGTTAACAAATCATGCTCTTTTTTTCCTTTTTCTTTTTAAGCCAGAGTCTCACTTTGTCTCCCAGTCTGGAGTGCAGTGGCATGATCTTGACTCACTGCAACCTCCACCTCCCAGGTTCAAGCGATTCTCATGCCTCAGCCTCCCGAATAGCTGGGACTACAGGCGTGTGCCACCATGCCAGCTAATTTTTGTGTTTTTAGTAGAGATGGGGTTTCACCATGTTGGCTAGGCTGTTCTCAAACTCCTGACCTCAGGTGATCTGCCCGCCTTGGCCTCCCGAAGTGCTGGAATTACAGGCATGAGCCATTGCACCAGGACAAATCATGCTTTTCTTATCTAGTTAATTGAAATAAATTGAATAGTATGTGTTATTGTTAAATGGGGAAAAAGTTAAAATTTGCCTTTATGCATATAATAATCAATATTAAATGTTGTGTTAAAACTATATAAAAAATTTTCATAGTAAGCTGATCTAAAATTACGTATTTTAAAACTTAAAATAACCAAAATTAACCAAATATTTTAATATCCCCTTGGGGTGATCACAAGGAAATAAAGATGAAAGGATTAGAGAGAACAATCTCCAAGATTCTGGCTTTGATGCTCTGGATTCTAAGATGGCGTAGAGTCTGAAAACCATAAAGAACAGGAGGGTATAATAGTTTGCTGGGAGTGAGGGATATAATATGCCCCCCATTCCCTAGGACTGTTGTTGGAAATAGGATTAGATTGTTGTTGGAAATAGTCTTTGAGAGTCCAGATGTCAGAACTGAAACCAGAGAGCAGCTTTCTGTCCAGTTTATCCCAGAACTTTCTAACTGTGAGAATCATTGGATCTTCGAAGGAAGGGACATTAAAGATCATCTGATCTCTTTTTTTTTTTTTTTTTTTGAGACGGAGTTTCGATCTTGTTACCCAGGCTGGAGTGCAATGGCACGATCTTGGCTCACCACAACCTCCGCCTCCTGGGTTCAGGCAATTCTCCTGCCTCAGCCTCCTGAGTAGCTTGGATTACAGGCACGCGCCACCATGCCCAGCTAATTTTTTGTATTTTTGGTAGAGAAGGGGTTTCACTATGTTGACCAGGATGGTCTCGATCTCTTGACCTTGTGATCCACCCGCCTCGGCCTCCCAAAGTGCTGGGATTACAGGCGTGAGCCACCGCGCCCAGCCCTCTCTGATCTCTTTAGAGCTGCCTCCAAATAGAAAGTGGAGTAAGGCTGGGCATGATAGCTCATGCCTGTAATCCCAGCACTTTAGGAGGCCAAGATGGGTGGATCACCTGAGGTTAGGAGTTCGAGACCAGCCTAGCAACATGAAGAAACCCCATCTCTACTAAAAATACAAAAATCTAGCCAGGTGTGGTGGCACATGCCTGCAGTCCCAGCTACTTGGGAGGCTGAGGCAGGAGAATCGCTGGAATCTGGGAGACAGAGGTTGCAGTGAGTCAAAATTGTACCACTGCACTCCAGCCTGGGTGACAGAGAGAGACTCCATCTGAAAGAAAGAAAGAGAGAGAGAGAGAGAGAGAGAGAGAGAGGGAAAGAAAGAAAGAAAAAAAGAGAGAGGAAAGAAGAAGAAGAAGGAAGGAAGGAAAGAAAGAAAGAGGAGTGAGTGAGAAGCCTTGTGAGAAGTAAGTGCTGCATCTTAGGAAGTGTTTAAACAGAGGCTGGTTGACCCATGCCTGGGAGAATGGCCTCTGTTCTGGCCTTGGTGGCTGGAGCCTGCCTGGGGCTCAGAAACAAGCATGGCCACATGGGTAGTACTCCCTCCCCTCCTCTCCCACCAGCTAAGAGTTGTCTTTGGCAAAGTTCAGTCCATAGATGGGTGAGCTCAGGGCCTGGTCCTGCGACTCCTGGGGTGCTGCTGTGGCACCATGGAGCTCACATCAGCCTCCTGGGCTTGCCTTGTCTGGGTGAACCAGCTTGTGTGTCTTCAGTGGCATTATAATTTTAGGTACATGTTTTTGGGGGCGAAGTCAGTGACCTTTGAAAGAGGGACTGACAGCCTGGTCTGTCAAGGGAGACAAGTCCCTTGGACTTGAATTTAAGATACACCTGGGGCCTTGTGTAGCCCACAGCATCTACTGCCATGTCAATAGACACTGTGTTCCCATGCCACCTCCTCCCTGCCTGGCTTGATACTTTTATGACCCCACTAACAGATGGGAAGCAATGCCGTGGAAAGCCCAAACCCCAGATAATCTACAACCCACATTTGGTTTAGGAAGGATCTACTGGATGTCATTTTTAAAACATAGATTATCCTTCCTAATTTTTATTTGTTTGAGGCTGAAAAAAATGTTTTAATATACTTGGAGTCCATATTAGAAGTGGCTAGCCTAGAATGTGTTCAGGCTCAGAAATAAGCTGTGCTAGACCCGAACATTTGCTGCAGATAATTGAGGATTGCTTTTAGTTCCCCATAATCACATTAGCTCATATTTTTGTATGTTAATCCTCTTCAACTTTGATTATTTCCTCTGTGCGTGTGTATTTCCCCCATGTCCCCATTTAGACTTGACTGGCTTCCTGGAGCCCCAGCCTAAAGCTATCTTTCTGCATCTCTTTTTACCTAGGGCTTAGTCACTGGCTCCCATGGTACTTTGAGGTGTAGCTACGTGGAAGCCAATTGAAGCACAGGGTTTATAACCTGGAGCCAGTTCTTTGTGTTCTATTCCTATCTGGGGAGACCTTTGTTGAGTATATGTGCATATGTCCTAAACACAGCTGTTCACACAGCTACTATCTCTTGGTATTGTGCCAAACCCATGCCAGCCCCCATATTGCACTGAGTTGGGAGAAATCTCTGATGTTCTTGGCTTGTCCCACTTGGAGAGAGAGAAGGGAGTCCCCATGGTGAGGGTGTGAATGAGTTTCTCAGCTAGATTTCTCAAAACACCCCCTTTCTGCCTGCTATTCGTAGCTATCGGGGCCAGCTAGGCACACCCCTGGGTCTCTCCTGGCAAGGGGGAACCCATCTGTAGAAGAGAGAGGGGCAGAAAAGAGACAGGCCACAGAGGGTTCATTGTGCAGGTTTCTGCTTATCTTCTTTCCTGTTCTTCCTTGGGAAGGGCTCCAAGAAAGCCTCCTGCCTGTCTCACAAACCTAGCCATAGCCATTAGCATAATCTCGTAGCTAGATTGTTCACTGATGCCACTAGACTGCTCATTCCCCACCCCCACCCACCAGCCTTTTTGTCTGACCTATTCATACACTCTCAGCAAGAGCTGAAACCCTTGGCATGTTATCAATGTCTCTTGTTTGCTCCGTTCCTTGGGTAGCAGGCTCATTGAGGGGATGCATGAGTGGGAGCTGCATGAGAGTGGCCTCACCTACTTCCATCTCTATCATGTCAGGCCCCTTCATTTTTGGTTGATGTGTAAACCAGTAGGCGAATGCCTTTCTTGCCTGTGAGGGAGCTGGCACCTGGGAACTTGGCCTCAGACAATAGACCCTGCTTGGGTTGCCCTCCTCTACCCTTCTGACCTGCGAAATCCTCTAAGCTGACCTAATTACCTGCGGTAGGGAAAGCATATGGATTCCCAGCATATGCTGCAGTTTGAGGAGGGAGGGGACCCTGGGACAGGTGGGTGTGTGCACGACTCTAGGGTTAACCCTTTGGCTGCTGCCTCATTAGGAAAGCATCTCCTTTCACTTTGGCATCCTTGTGGGAGTGAACCATTCTAGAGTTCTTTCAAGCTGGTTAGCCCTTTCCAGGACATTCATCTCTGGGATACAAAGCACCAATTTAGTGCCAACTTAGCACTGACTTGGGGGACTTTCTGCTCTCACTTGGCACCAATCATCAGGAGATTTATTTAGCCAGAAGCCCCAATCTTTGCTTCTTCAGGGTTCCCTGTTCAGTGCCCTGGTGAGTCCTTGGTAAGAAGCAGTTTTCCACTGAGCCCTCTCGTGGCCTCACTCTGGGCTAATAACTGCTTCTCCAGACCCAATACACTCAGAGAAGCTGAGATACTTGGGACTGGTATGCAAGGTACCTTCACCCAGCTCATCACACAGTGGTTGAGTGTGTGCTTTGCTCACAGTGTCTTACATTGTCACAGTGCTCTTTTACTTGCATTGGAGAGCCTCCTTTGAGCTTCCTGATAGCACTGAAATGTACTCTGGGAGCCCTCACGAGGACCCTGAGACTCAGGCTCCATCAGTGAGCGAGGGATAGAGCCAGGAGCTATCGGCTGTCAGTCCACCTGACTCCAGCAACAGTGCTCTTCACGCTGTCAGAGCTGCCGCATTAGTGCAAATAGAGCGAATGTGTGAGACTTAGCCCCTTACCTCAGGGAATCATCTTAATTTGGAAGCAAGGTTTACCCATGCAGAAAAAGACTCAAGAATGCTATTCCAGGCTCAAACACAACTAACTGTATAACTGGGAACCAAGAGACAGAATGGGATTGGGAAGGAGGAAGGCCACTGTTAACTGGAGTCCTTGGGAAAGGCTTTGTGGAAAAGGCAGGCTTTAAGCTAGACCTTAAAAGATCAATCATATTTTGATATATGGTGAAAAAAGGAAAATAGACTTTAGGAATTAGGACCTAGAAAAGACTATGGTGGGAATGGGGTGGTGAGGTATGGGGAAGAGGAATAGTAAGGAGACCTTTGAGCACAGGGCAAGGTGTATTATTGAGCAGGTGGGCACCAAGTGAGGGCTGAATTCCAGGGTCAAGTCAAACCAGTTGGACCCAAGGGACTGGAGGAGAAGAGGCCAGAGCTGCCTCACAAGACAAGGACTTTGAGAACAGGGACATAAATCTAAAGCATTGCCTTTGACCTCACCCTCCAACCCTTGCTGCTGGGGTCCCACCTGCCCTCCATGCTCCTAGAATCAGGAATTTTAGACCCAGAACCCCTACTTGCTGACATAGCTAGAGATCCAGCAGATGTTTTGAGACCCATTGAGTGAGATCTCTAAAGTGGAAACTGTGTAACTGGGATTGGGCAGGAAAAGCTTTCAGGGAGGAGAAGCACCGGGAAAATATTTATGGAAGATCATCTTGGACCTTTTATCTATGTTTCATTAACCCTTACAATGACCCCATGAAGCACCTATTATCATTATCCCCAATTCACACAAGAGGAAGCTGAAGCTCAGAGACGTAGAGGAACTTGCCCTTGGTGACAGCCAGTCCATGGCTAGGGCCTTCTGACTCATAAATGCTGTGCCCTCCTGCTTGTAATAAGAATAAAATGGTATGGCCTTTGCCCTCGAGAGCTTGCAGTGCAATTGGAAGAACAAGCTCAAAAGGCTAAGAAGACCCCTAAGAGTACTGGGCAACAGAGGGGGAAAAAGTGAATATACAGACAAATGGGAGAGCCATTGTGAGCTGTTGCAGACAAAGTTTCCCAAATGAAGCTATGCTTTAGGACATAAGTGAGGGTGGTGGACAGGGAGAAGGCCAGTTCTGATGGAGACGGTCACAAAGTGCCAAGGACAGATGCAGAACAGGGTTGTGTGTGTGGGGGGGGTTGTGTGTGTGGGGTTGTGTGAAGAAACATCTGCCAAACATAGGTAAAGAAGAAACTAGAACGATCCCTCATGTACCTAGTGTCTAACTTTTAAAAATAATTTATTGAAGTAAAATTTGCATGCCATAAAATTAACAATTTTCAAGTGAAAGATTCAATGACATTTAGTAGGTTGACAATATTGTGCAACCATCTCCTCTCTCTAGTTTCTTTTCTTTTCTTTTTTTTAGGCAGAGTGTTGCTCTCTGTTGCCCTGGCTGGAGTGCAGTGGTGCCATCTCGGCTCACTGCAACCTCCGCCTCCTGGGTTCAAGCGATTCTCCTCTCTCAGCCTCCCAAGTAGCTGGGATTACAAGTGCCTGCGATTAGGCCCAGCTAATTTTTGTAGTTTTCGTAGAGACAAGGTTTCATCATATTGGTCAGGCTTGTCTCGAACTCCTGACCTCAGGTGATCCACCTGCCTTGGCCTCCCGAAGTGCTAGGATTACAGGCAAGAGCCACAGCGCCTGGCCTCCCTCTCTCTAGTTTCAAAACTTTTTAATCATCCCAGAAGATCACCCCGTACCCATTGAGAAGCGATTCCCCATTCTCCCTCTCCCTATCCCCTGGCTATCACCAATCTGCTTTTTGTCTGTGTAGATTTGCCTCTTCTGGGTATTTCATATTAAAGAAACCATACAACATGTAGCCTTTTATAGCTGGGTTCTTTCACTTAGTTTTTTTTTTTCTTTTTCTTTCTTTTTTTAATTGCATTTTAGGTTTTGGGGTACATGTGAAGAACATGCAAGATTGTTGCATAGGTACACACATGGCAGTGTGATTTGCTGCCTTCCTCCCCATCACTTATATCTGGCATTTCTCCCCATGCTATCTCTCCCCAACTGCCCACCCCCCGCTGTCCCTCCCCTGTTTCACCCAACAGACCCCAGTGTGTGATGCTCCCCTCCCTGTGTCCATGTGTTCTCATTGTTCAACACCCACCTATGAGTGAGAACATGCAGTGTTTGATTTTCTGTTCTTGTGTCAGTTTGCTGAGAATGATGGTTTCCAGATTCATCCATGTCCCTACAAAGGACACGAACTCATCCTTTTTTATGACTGCATAGCATTCTGTGGTATATATATACCACATTTCCCCTGTCCAGTCTATTATCAATGGGCATTTGGGTTGGTTCCAGGTCTTTGCTATTGTAAACAGTGCTGCAATGAACATTCGTGTGCATGTGTCCTTATAGTAGAACGATTTATAATCCTTTGGATATATACCCAGTAATGGGATTGCTGGGTCAAATGGAATTTCTATTTTTAGGTCCTTGAGGAATTGCCACACTGTCTTCCACGATGGTTGAACTAATTTACACTCCCATCAACAGTGTAAAAGTGTTCCTATTTCTCCACATCCTCTCCAGCATCTGTGGTCTCCAGATTTTTTAATGATAGCCATTCTAACTGGTGTGAGATGATATCTTAATGTAGTTTTGATTTGCATTTCTCTAACAACCAGTGATGATGAGCATTTTTTCATATGTTTGTTGGCCTCATGTGTGTTTTCTTTTGTAAAGTATCTGTTCATATCTTTTGCCCACTTTTGAATGGACTTGTTTGTTTTTTTCTTGTAAATCTGTTTTAGTTCTTTGTAGATTCTGGATATCAGCCCTTTGTCAGATGGGTAGACTGTGAAAAATTTTTCCCATTCTGTTGGTTGCCGATTCACTCTAATGACTGTTTCTTTTGCTATGCAGAAGCTGTGGAGTTTGATTAGGTCCTATTTGTGTATTCTGGCTTTTGTTGCCAATGCTTTTGGTGTTTTGGTCATGAAGTCCTTGCCTACGCCTATGTCCTGAATGGTTTTGCCTAGATTTTCTTCCAGGGTTTTTATGGTGTTAGGTCTTATGTTTAAGTCTTTAATCCATCTGGAGTTAATTTTAGTGTAAGGTGTCAGGAAGGGGTCCAGTTTCTGCTTTCTGCACATGGCTAGCCAGTTTTCCCAACACCATTTATTAAACAAGGAATCTTTCCTCATTGCTTGTTTTTGTCAGGTTTGTCAAAGATTGGATGGTTGTAGATGTGTTGTGTTGCCTCTGAGGCCGCTGTTCTGTTCCATTGGTCTATATCTCTGTTTTGGTACCAGTACCATGCTGTTTTGGTTACTGTAGCCTTGCAGTATAGTCTGAAGTCAGGTAGTGTGAGGCCTCCAGCTTTGTTCTTTTTGCTTAGAATTGACTTGGCTATGTGGGCTTTCTTTTGGTTCCATATTAAGTTTTAGGTGGTTTTTTCCAGTTCTGTGAAGAAGGTCACTGGTAGCTTGATGGGGAGAGCGTTTTTTTTTTTTTTTTTTCCTTGTTTCTATTCTCTTTATTTGGTTAAGGGGATTTTTTTTCTAACTTCCAAACAATCTGAGGTAAACATGAGAGGGAGTGTAATCAGAATCTGAAAGCAATTCAGGCAGAAATGATTTCTGAACAAAAGAGTTTCAGAAAAGTTTTAAAACCTATAATTTCAGTAGTTGAACATAAGGCACCCTGGTCAGTTTTGTGTGTGTGTGTTCAAGAAAGTGCCGAGGGGGAAAAAATGGGTCCCTTTTCAGTTGTACCTGCATTTTGTAAACCAGTCACCAGAAAAGACAAGTGGGCCAATGATCATGGTGCTCCTCAGGTAAAAGCATTATTTAATTTCATTTTAAGCTTCTTAAGCTCTTACATTTGACCAAAATTAAGTGACTCTTGATGGTAACGTTTTAAATGAAGGTTAGCAGTTGCAACCATTTTGTTTTCTGGCTATTTCATGTTTCTAGTCCCTGCTGCGCATGCTCCCTTGAACTGTCTGTACTTTCCTAGTAAGTAAATTGGTTCACTGGCAAAAGAAATGCAACAGTTTGCAACCAACATTTGAGGCCAAATTTGATGGCAAGAGTTTTCAGTACCTATTGATAACCTTCACCATAGTGCAGTTTACACGAAGTTAAATTGGGACTTGAGTCATTGCTTACAGGTTTGCCTAGATTCAGGGTCTTAATCTCCCAGCTTTTCTTCTGCAACAGTAATGCAGAACCAAAATAACCATTTTCTACCATTGCCTTCTGTATGCAGGATATGCAGGATGTCCCGCAAGGGGCGGGGAAAAATTACCCTTTCTTTAAAAACAGTAATGAATTCAATAAAATACTGGCAAACCAAATGCAACAGCACATCAAAAAGCTTATCCACCATGATCAAGTAGGATTCATCCTGGGAATGCAAGGCTGGTTCAACATATGCAAGTCTATAAACATAATTCACCACATAAACAGAACCAAAGACAAAAACCACATGATTATCTCAACTGACGCAGAGAAGGCCTTTGACAAAATTCAGCAGTGCTTTATGCTAAAAACCCTCAGTAAACTAGGTATTGACAGAACTTATCTCAAAATAATAAAAGCTATTTATGACAAACTAACAGCCAATATCATACTGAACGGGCAAAAACTAGAAGCATTCCCTTTGAAATCTGGCACTAGACAAGGATGCCCTCTCTCACCAGTTCTGTGAAGAAGGTCACTGGTAGGTAGCTTGATGGGGATAGCGTTGAATCTGTAAATTACTTTGGGCAATATGGCCATTTTCACAATATTGATTCTTCCTAACCATGAACATGGACTGTTTTTCCATCTGTTTGTGTCCTCTCTTATTTTGTTGAGCAGTGGTTTGTAGTTCTCCTTGAAGACGTCCCTTACATTCCTTGTTAGTTGTATTCCTAGGTATTTTATTCTCTGGGTAGCAATTGTGAATGGCAGTTCGTTCTTGATTTGGCTCTCTTTAAGTCTGTCATTGGTGTATAGGAATGCTTGTGATTTTTGCACATTGATTCTGTATCCTGCAACTTTGCTGAAGTTGCTTATCAGTTTCAGGAGATTTTGGGCTGAGATGATGGGGTCTTCTAGATATATAATCATGTCATCTGCAAATAGAGATAATTTGACTTCCACCTTTCCTATTTGAATACACTTTATTTCTTTTTCTTGCCTGATTGCTCTGGCTAGAACTTCCTGTACTATACTGAACAGGAGTGGTGAGAGAGGGCATCCTTGTCTAGTGCCAGATTTCAAAGGGAATGCTTCCAGTTTTTGCCCGTTCAGTATGATATTGGCTGTTAGTTTGTTGTAAATAGCTTTTATTATTTTGAGATAGGTTCCATCAATACCTAGTTTACTGAGGGTTTTTAGCATAAAGCACTGTTGAATTTTGTCAAAGGCTTTCTCTGCGTCAGTTGAGATAATCATGTGGTTTTTGTCTTTGGTTCTGTTTATGTGGTGAATTATGTTTATAGACTTGCATATGTTGAACCAGCCTTGCATTCCCAGGATGAATCCTACTTGACCATGGTGGATAAGCTTTTTGATGTGCTGTTGCATTTGGTTTGCCAGTATTTTATTGAATATTTTTGCATTTATGTTCATCATGGATATTGGCCTGAAGTTTTCTTTTCTTGCTGGGTCTCTGCTGGGTTTTGGTATCAGGATGATGTTGGTCTCATAAAATGATTTGAGAAGGATTCCCTCTTTTTGGATTGTTTGGAATAGTTTCAGAAGTAATGGTACCAGCTCCTCTTTGTATGTCTGATAGAATTCGGCTGTGAACCCATCTGGACTTGGGCTCTTTTTGGGTGGTAGGCTCTTAATTGCTGCCTCAACTTCAGACCTTGTTGTTGGTCTATTCAGGGTTTCGACTTCTTCCTGGTTTAGGCTTGTGAGGATGGAAGTGTCCAGGAATTAATCCATTTCTTCCAGGTTTACTAGTTTATGTACAGAGAGTTGTTTGTAATAATCTCTGATGATGGTTTGTATTTCTGTGGAATCTGTGGTGATATCCCCTTTATCATTTTTTATTGCATCTGTTTGACTATTCTCTCTTTTCTTTTTCATTAATCTGGCTAGTGGTCTGTCTATTTTGTTGATCTTTTTGAAAAACCAGATCCTGGATTTATTGATTTTTGAAGGGTTTTTCATGTCTCTATCTCCTTCAGTTCTGCTCTGATCTTAGTTATTTCTTGTCTTCTGCTAGGTTTTGAGGTTTTTT